>NC_134376.1:1095000-4015000 GCF_035582795.1 Mycteria americana | reverse complement strand
GGGACACAGCTTCAGGGAAAGCCCTTCTCCTGGGAAAGGGGGCTATTTCCCACAGCCCACAGATGGGTAAACCAGGGGCCTGGGGGCCTGATCTGAATTTCCTGGGGTCGTAGGCTAGGGCCATCAAGTTCTCTGCGACCGCCCCTTCTTTGCATGGCGCAGGCTGCTTTTGGAGGGGTTTTACTGGCAGGGGAGCTGGTTTCCATAGTAAAAACCTTAACAGCATCTGCCAAAAATCCATCTCTCTGTTGGCCCGGCCATCTGGAGGGTGCAAGGAGGCTTTGGCGGGGTGAGGAGGTGGCCACGGGCTGCTTTGGGTGCTGCTTCGGTGCCGTTGGCAGCTTGGAGGGGTCCCTCTGCCCAGTCATTTATGCCCCAGGTGCAGGTTTGTGCTGGGATGCGGGGGGGACCCCAGTGTCACCGAGCCTGCTGGGGCACAGGCAGGCTGGGAATGGGGGACAACACGGCATCGCTGCTCAGGGAGGGAGGGCTGCGGGTGCCATGCGCTCAGGAGCGGGTGGCTGCGCTGTAATCGGATGAGCCAGCGCCGCTCCAGATGGACCTGTCAGCTCTCGTCAGTGCTGACCCCCCTCTGGGTCCCTTCCGTGTCCCCTCGGGCCAGGGGTCCACCGCCTGTCCCACTCCGCTGTGTCTGCTTGGAGCAAGGAGGCCGGGAGGTGACACTGTGTTTGCGAAGCCCATCAGACAAACAAGGTCCCTTCCATGCTGCGGTCCTTCCCTGGCAAGCTCCGCATTTTCTTAACTTTAATGGGAAAAACCGGGCATGTGTGTCTGTCTGTCTATAGTGCCTGAGCCGTCCTGCGTTGAGGACAGTGGGGCCTTGCTGCTTTGCCACCCCCTGTCCCCAGGTGCCACCCCACCACCCCAGGTGGTTTGCAGCTGCAAACCCAAAGCCGGCCACTCGGTGCCTTGCCTTGGTGTCCCCGTGCTGCAGCGGGGCAGCCATCCTTCCCTGGGTGTTCGGCATAGGAGAAGCGTCTCGCTGGCAGCAGTGGACTCGGCTGGGTTGGACTGGGCTGGCAGGAGTCGTGCCTGCTGGTCTGTGTCCCCAGATGTGCGGCACAGGACTTTGCTGTGTGCCAGCACGGTGCACAGATGAGTCTGGGTACTCGTGGGCAAACCATCTTGGTGTGTAAGATCCTGGTATCCACAAGGAGAGGTTTTAGGGCTCAACTCTGCACTCATCTGCTTTTCTCTCCTTAAGCATTATTCCTTTCTCCTTCCCCTCGCAGCCGACAACCCTCCCACAGGGCACCATCAACATGAACCAGTGCACGGATGTGGTGGATGGGGAGAGCCGGACAGGGCAGAAATTCTCCTTGTGCATCCTGACGCCGGAGAAGGAGCACTTCATCCGGGCCGAGAACAAGGAGATCATCAGCGGGTGAGTGCAGGTCCAGGGCCGAGCCGGTGCGGGACTCTTCCCTTAGCCGGGAGGAAGAGGAGGGCGGGTAGACCTTGCCCAAGGCTGGGTGCTGTGGCAGTGTGTACCCAGGCTGATCCCCGAGTGACAATCACAGCCCGCTGCCCGGACAGTCCTGGGGGCCAGGTGTAGCTGCTACCTCGCGGTCACCTCCGGTATTCTCTGCCTTTTTGGCAAGGACAGGGTTTCTTTCCCCTTCCCCGCTGCCCTGCCTGGTGGACCCCTGCCATTGCCTGGTGCTCTGCAGCAGAGCCGGGGCCTGAGCACCCCGCGAGCCACCAGATTTATGGTGTGAGCATGAGCACTGACTTCGGTGGAGACCTGTGCGGCAGCGGATGATTTGAGTCCTTCCTCCGTGCCTAGCGTGCGTGCTCGGCCGTGCCGGGATGGAGCCTGAGGCTTCCCAACATGTCGGACCTCTCAGAGCCAGTGCTCAAGGAGGCTCAGCCTCTGCTGGGAGCCTTGGCCAGGCTCTGGAGCTGAGATGCTCTTGAGTCACTCATTACTTATGAAGGCCACCGTTTTCAGGTCAGTGTTGTTGTCTGCCATTGGGCAATATCCTGCTCCCTGCTGCAGAACGACACTCCCAGCGGTGTTTACCCGTGGGAGTGAGCTGAGCTCCACGGGAGCGTTTGTGGGCTGCTCAGAGGGTGCACCTGATGCCGAGGTGCTTCTGGGCTGGCCGCGGCAGCTTCAGCCCCAGGAGAAAGCAGCTATATACTGGCTGGGGGAAGAAGCTTGGCTGCAGGGTGAACAGCAGGACGGGGTTGGAGCCGATGGGTGCCGGGGTGACCCCACGGTGCTTTTAGGACAGCATCCCACCGGGCACCCAGCCCACTGGCGCAGGTCCTGTCCCCACACCAGCGGCAGGTCCCGTAGTCCCGGGGCTGGCGTGTCCGACCCCAAGTGCTGTACGCCCTCTGGTCCTCATCCGTCCCTGGGCAGATGTGGCCTCCTGGGGCTGCCTGCTCTGCATTTACCCCGTCCCCATTCAGACTCGCCCCGCTCGCTCCCCGCGGGCAGGCTGGCAGAGGGGGTGGTTGCAGCCACCCCCCAGTCCCAGTGCAGCATCTGACCTCCGAGGACGATTAAAATATCATCGCTCATAGGAGTGCCTGCCGCTGGGATACAGTTGCTCAGAAATGCTGAAGATTAGGCCACTAAAATGAGCAAATCATGGTAGATTTCCTGACTCCAAGTGTTGGATGGTGACCGAGAAACATCCTCGTCCATCGCTGACGTGCCAGCTTGGGTTGAAGCCGGCACTGGTGAGGGTGCAGAGCCGTGGGAGAGCTGAGCCGCTGGCACACAGGGACGGACTGCGACGGTGCTGCTGCTCACCTGGCAGCGTTTCCCACGTGGGATGTCTGGAGCTTGGTGCCTCCCTCCCAGAATTTGTTGACATTTGAAACTAGAGCAGAAAGTTGAAGGAACGAAGCGCTCGCTCTTTCCCATTCTTCCCGAGGCACGGCGTCTCCTGTTTGCCCGAGCCCTGGCAGCAGCAGAGTCAGTGCTTTCTGTTGAGATGATTTCTCTTTCGAAGCATTTTCTTTGGTTGTGGCTCCCCCCATTTTGGTAAATACTGGTTGAAATAGGCATTTTTCTACCAAGAGCTTGGGATTTTGATCAGTTATATGTTTTCGTTCCCTGCTCTACTGAGACACGTCAGCATGGGTGATTCCCTCTCCGTGCACCACCTCGGGCCAGCAGACCTGGCAACATGGCCACCCCCCCGGCCCCGTTTGCGGCAGTGGGGTCGCAGTGGCTGCAGAGCCGGGGTTTAGAGGCACGGTGGAATCGTGGCACGGGGGAGCCGGCTCCTGTCCTCCAGCCCAGGCAGGAGCAATGGCTATGCCCCGAAACATGGCCAACCCCCATGCCCTGCTCTCTTCTCCTTCTCCCCGCACGCTGGTTCACAGCTCAGCCTTTTGTTGCCGGTCCTGCCTGCCACGCGGGAGGGAGAGGCATTGCAGAGCAAGGTGGGGCTGATTTATTGTTCATTGGCCTGGCGCTGGATTTTGAAGCAGTGCATTTGCTCCTAAATGCAAGCATTAATCATCCCGAAACAGTTCCACTCTGGGTCAGAGCCAGGCGGGTTTCATTTGCAATTGCAGCACGACAGGAAGATTTCCCCAGCCGGGGAAGAATTTGTTTTACGTTCGTTGCATGCTTCTGGCATTTATTGCTTAACCAAAACCCACTTGATGTGGTCATCTCAAAACGCTTTACAGCAGCAGCGTGCGAAGTGGGGGCAACAGGAGAGGGAAGCAGGGACATCTGAAGCAGGAACGATTCCCAGCGGTCCACGGATCCCTGTGGAGTTCACAGAGATGCAGGGGCAGGTCATCAGGCTGCGGTGGGAGGGCACAGGAGGGTCCCCCAAACAAGCAACTTGTGCAGGGGATGGGCTTCTCAATGCCAAGTTCACGCTGGTCTTTCTTGGACAAAAGCGCTTTGTGTGCAGTGTGTGGGCGTTTGCATCGCTGAAGGGGGAAGGTCCTGCCGGAGGCTCTGTCCCTCTCGGCTGTCTTTCAGGATCCTTGAATCCCTGTCCCATGTCAGCCTCGGCCATGGCCTCGCTCTTGCAGTGAGTGGGGTTTGAGCCAAAGCACCCTGGGGTCATCTCTCCTCCCCTCCTGTCCTGCCTCATTTTTCCCTCAGGAGCTGGTTGGGATGCTTTCTGGGTACTATTTACCACGTTGACCTTGACCAGGTTGGAGAAGCTGAGCTCCTCTGTGTGCCCAGCTCCAGCTCGGGGTTGTGCTTATGGCCAATTACAAACCCTGGAAGGCTGGGGTTAGGAGTGAAATGTGGATGCTCCATCTCCGGAGCTTGCAGGCAGCCTGCCCTGGAGGCCGTGTGGGTCAGAGCCACCCGTGGGGGGGGGACAGCTTTGGGGTCCGCAGCCTGTGGGAAGCTGCTGTACACCCCACGGTGGAGTGCAAGCATCGCTCCCGTCCCTGCGCGCTGCGCTTCGGCACAGACCTCACCTTTTGTTTTCTCTGCCTGCAGGTGGCTGGAGATGCTGATAGTCTATCCGCGGACAAACAAACAGAATCAGAAGAAGAAGAGGAAGGTAGAGCCCCCCACTCCCCAGGTAATCCCAGAGGGACACACACTGTCACCCGGTCCCTTGCCTCCCTCTCGGCGTCACAGCGTTGCTCTGCTCCGAGGGAAGATCCCCCCAAACCAGCTGGACCAGTGGGCTGCCAGCCGCTGATGCTGCCTGCGCGGAGGGCGAGAGCCGGGGCTAGCCAGGGCAGCAGGACGGCATGAATTAATGCCTGGTCATCACTTCCCAGGGTCACACGCTGCTACTTCTGCTTTCCTGGCTGCTTTGGGGCCACATTCCCCCCCCCCCCCCCGCCCCAGGCGCTGCCTGGTGGCACCAGCCCTGCACACGCTGTCCCGGGAGCGGCTGCAAAGCCGCGTGGTCCCCGCGGGGGACCGGGGAGAGGTGCTGGCCGTTCATGGGCCATTTCGGCAGAAACAGGATGAAATTCCATCGGGCTCCGGTTACCCCCTTTGAGATGACCCCAGAGATAATGGGAATGAAAGGAAAATACTAAAGGCCAGGGCCAGGCTGGGAGCTCCGGGGGCCGGAGCCAGGCTCTCCAGGGACCCGGCGGTGGCTTCGTGCTCACTTTGACTATAAATGGTAAAAAGCGGGGCCGGCCGTGACTCACTCGTTCCTGCCGGGCTCCCACATGGCCAGAGTGGGGGAGAATCCCACAGATGGGGAACGTGACCCTGAGGCCACCCTCGTCCCTCGCCGGGGCTGAGAACAGCCGCGTCCCTGAGGCTGCCTGACCTCCGGGCGCGCGTCCCGCCGCCACGGGGGACCGGCTGGGAGGGCTCCTCCGGCCGAGTCAGGCTGTGCCACTGGGGGACTGAAAACAGCATCGGGGCTCCCCTGAGCCCCAGTTTTCAGGTCCCCTTCAATGAAGTCCCCAGGATGGTCCTGGTGCAAACTGGGCCATGGGTGGGTTTTGTAAGGCATGTATTTGAATCAAGTTTCCACTGCTCCGCTGGATAAAGAGGTTCTGGGCAATGGGAAAAAAACTGGGGGGAAGATGATCTTTTTTTGCACAAAAAAAAAGTCTGAGCCACCCCCTGCCAAGGGCTGGGGTCATCACAGTGCTGGCTCCAGTGATGGTGCAGGAAGATGCCTCCTCCCTCCATGGCCAAGAGCTGACATGTTACGAGTTGCACGTCCTCAAGCCCCAGGGAGGGAGCTGCCACATTCGGGGCACCCCAGTGAGCTGATACAGCACGGCACGGATGCTCACCCCATCCCTGGCACAACACTAAACCCAGGCTGGGTTCAGGAGGGGGACGGGGCGGAGAGGAGAAGGGGCGCAGAGCCAGAAAAACATCATTCTGGGTTACATTTCATCACCATGGCAACTTCTTGGAAACCGTACAGGATCCGAGCTCCTGAGCACCAAATAAGGGAAGCGGCTGTGGGAAGGATGCTGGCTCCCCGCGGGCGGACAGGCTCCCCAGGTGCTTGGGGATGGGGTGAGCACGGAGCCTGGTTGCACTTTTCCCCACCTTGGCTTGGGGTGGACCACCCCACTCCCTCCCGTGGGAGCTAAAGCTGTCCCGCTTGCTACTCTCCTTCCACCCTCTCCATCCCATCGCTCCCAGCCCCGTAGCACCAGAAAAAACCTCAAATTCACTTTTGCAAAACCAGCCTCCAGTTGGACCTGCTGCCGGATGGATGCTGTGCTGTGTCGGGCACTCACGAGCAACCTGCAAAGGCAAAAGAAGCATCTTTGCTCTGTCTGCCAAATCGTGCCAATGCAGGCGGCTGGTCTGGGGAAGGAGAGAGGATGCTGGGGAGGAAATCAGCACCAAATCCCCGTCTGTGAAATGGCTTCTCCTGAAGTTGGCTGCTGTTCAGCTCACTCCCTGTGTGCCAGCAGAGAAAGCCTGATAATTTTCTAAAGACAGCCGCCCGCTAATCCGGCAGCGGATCATGTCTGAGAGCTGCTGAGGGAGGGATGGACACCTTTGTGATTTAAAAAAAAAATTAAAACAATGGATATTTCTGCTTTTTCTCACTCCCATGTAGTTTTTCCTTGTCTGTGCTACAGCAGAGCTTGGCTGCAGCCAGGTGCTCCTGGGGCATCGGGGCCATTTTCAGCTTCCCCCATCACTTTGCATCTTCCCCCTGCAAAATCACCGGGGTGGGAGCAACGCAGGCGAAGCTGGGAATATCTCTCCAGCTGCAGATTTTTGGACAGGAGTTGTTAGGTGCAATCCTAGAGGTGTTTTCACCTTTGCTTTGCAAGCAGGTTGTGGTCTTAGGGGAAGAAGGGCAGGTTTCTCTTGCAGCTTTTGCCGTGCTCCAGCAGAGCGGTGCAGGCAGCGGGAGAGGCTGGACTTGCTGCCTTTGCCTGCCTGCTGTCCCTGGGAAATCGAGACAGGATTTGAGGCTGAAATCTGGGATTTGAGGCACTTCCCTCTGTTGCAGGACAGGTTTGCACAGGGGTGCGGCAGGCTCGGGTAAGCAGAGCGTGCCCAGACATACTTAATGCAACTGGAGACTGGGTTTGCCGATTCTGGTGCACGCTCCTTTTTGGAGCTGTTCATACTGCTGAGCGGCAAAGAGTTAACTTTTCTGCTTGCTTATAGACCGCTTTTTGGCCCTCATATCTCTGTCTCATTAAATACGTATCTACAAATAATTTTAAGGGGGTGTGTGTGTGAGGAATACATAAAAATACATATCCTGAGCTGGCAATTAGCTTTGGGCTTTCGGATCAATGAATGAGAGAGTGGTTGAGATTGGAAGGGCCGTTGGAGATCATCTGGTCCGACCCCCTGCTCGAGCAGCATCCCCTTGAGCAGGATGCCCCTGAACTCCGGATCGTTTACCTCCAACGCTGCATTCCTTTAGAGTGAAATTTCCAAGGGGATTTTTTTTTAAAATTGAGGTCATTTGCTGCTTGTTGTGGCTGTGCTCGGAGCCAGGGCCCGCTCCCTGGGAGATCCCCCGGCGGCTCCGGCACAGCCCTGCGAACGCCCATTTGGAGGTGCAGGGCTAAAACCCCCCGGCGGCTCTGCTGACGTGGGAGGGGGGACGGAGGCGATGCTCTTTGCAGCCCGTGTTCCCAGGGCTCAGGCACTTCTGGATTCCCCCTGCTCCATGGAAAGGGAACAAGCAGCCGGGAAACTTCCCACAATCCGGAGACTTTGGAGGGGGGTTAATTGTCATTGATTTATTGGTAGCTTTAAGGAAAATATAATCTGCTAATGCAGAAGCTTAATACGACAACAGCAAAACATCTGCTAGCGAACAAAGCCAAACCCTAAACAAGTTGTGAAAGCTGCTGCCTCTTCTGGGGCGTACGCCGAACCTGGGCTGCCCGGGCTGCGGCCACCAAAATGGCATCATCATCTGATGGACTTCCAGAGCCCCTCGTTAGCTAGAGAAGCATTTAAGATGATGGATATTGTTTTAAAATAGCATAAAGCTCAATGCGATGTTGTATTTCCTTTTGAAAAGAAGCGGCCTGTTAGGTAACCAAAGCACCCGGGAGGAGTACAGCGCCTGTAGCATTGGGTTTTATTCTTTTTATCAGTGGCCTGTAGCAAACCAGCTGTGACAAACAAACAGCTCAGCTGCTGGTGGCAGGGAATTAATTTTCTCTTCCATCCGGTGTCCTTTAGCTTGATTTCTTTTTTTTTTATTATTATTTTTTGACGTTAGTTATAACACTGAGAAAATTCAATCCTGCCAAATGGGACCTGGGAGAGAAGCCTGGTGTTGGTTGGGGTATTTGTGAAAGGCAGCGGCTGCCCACGAGCCAACCCGCAGAGGGACCGGGGATGCGCAGAAGGACCGGGGACGTGCAGAGGGAAACAGGGGATGCTGTGTTCATTTGCATCAATTACAGAGGGTGCACTGTCACCCCAAACTGGGTTTTGGCAGAGGTGAGGGGAGCATTTCCAGGTTCCCCGTGAGTCAGGACCCAACAGACCTGTTTCTCTGCGGGTCTGCAGTGTTGCACATGAATTCGGGTGCAAGCTCCACACGTGTACCAGGCGGCTTTTGGGAAGAGCTGCTGCGCTGGAGCGTAAGCGGAGCCGCACGGGACCCTGAACACCGGGGAAGGGCCGGGGCTTTGCTCCGCTCGGGACTGGGCTGCGCGAGCGTGAGATGAACTTTTCCTAAGGATTTATGTGTCGGTGGCCACAGCGTCCTGCGTGCCACACCGAGAGGGGCAGTTCCTATCCGAAAACAAAGGCAGCGAGCCCCTCCGCTGCCGCAGTGCCCAGCCGAAGGTCTCCTTCATTTGTTGGCTTGCCTTTGCTCTGGATCTTTTCCCAGCTGGATGCGTGGGGACGTGCGGCTGGTTTCGGGAGCCCTCCTCGGGGAGGGATGGCGAGGGATGTTTCCTCTCTCGCTGCAAGAGCGGCAATGGTCTCTTTGGCCGAGGAAGCCCTGACCCGTCCCCACCGCCGCGCTGCCCTGGGGCAGGGTTTCCACCTGTGAGCTTGTCCCCTTGGGAATGTGGCGGTGGCAGATGGCTGAGCAGCCCTGTCCCCGTCCCCTCGTGGCACGCGTCGTGGGCAGCACCCAGGCCCTGTGGGACCCACGCCTCTGGGGACAGCCCGCTGGGGACCCTGGGTGCGGAGCTGGGACAAACCCCTCTAACCCCGCTGTCTCCCTTGTTCTTTTTAGGAGCCTGGTCCTGCTAAGATGGCTGTGACCAGCAGCAACATCCCCAGCGCGGAGAAGGTCCCTGCCACCAAGTCCACGCTTTGGCAGGAAGAAATGAGGGGCAAAGACCAAGCGGACGGGGGCAGCGGCATCAGCCCGGCGCAGAGTCCGGTGCAAGGCCAGGCCGGGGCTGCCAGCTCCCTGAAGGATCCCGTGCTGGACAGCAAGGAAGGTGAGGGATGGGGATGCCAGGACTGGTGTGACGCTGCAGTGACCTGGTTTGGGCATCTGAGATGGCAAAAAAACACCATACAGGGAAAAGTTTTCCTCAGGTTCAGTTCCTGGAACGTCCCAGCGAGGAGGGGAGGCAGCCTCCGTCCCTGCTGTGTTGTGAGGACCCGAGCGAGACCTTACGGGCTGGAGTTTGGGAGGAAAAAATTTGCATCACATGCTGGAAAACCACACGGCGTGGGGCCCAATCCTGCCTTGGCAGGAAGACAGGGCTGCCTGGCCTCACAGGCGGTGTTGCCCTTGTGCTGGGGGGAAAACGAGGGGGGAAAACGCCTTTTCTAGCCCCTCCACGTCCCCACCGGGGGCAGCCGGAGGGCGTGGGGCCACGCTGCGCTCAGCCCAGCTCTCGGGGCTGCCAAGCCCTGAGCACCGCTTCCTCCTCCGGCCCCTGCGTCAGGGCCCTGTTTACATTTGGCCTCGCTGATGAGTCCCTGGAAGGCGCCGGGGCCGCGGCCGCAGCATTGTTCTCCCTGGAACAATAGGGGCTGGGGACTCTTCCTGCCGGGGCCGTGGACAGGTCCCACGCGCTGCGGCCGTTTCCTTTATCTGCCCGCTCAGATGGGGGACGCTTTCCGCCTGCTCCCCGCTGCCGGGAGCGAGGTGTCCATCGCCTTGCGCCTGCAGAGCTGTGGTCGATGCCAGGCAGGGAAGGATAGGGATGGAAATGGGTGCAGAGTGGTGACCACGGCCGTCCGTTTCTTGGTTTGAAGGTTTAGGTCTTTCAACCGTGCGAGCCCAACCCAAGGGTTGGACCGGCATCCCCAGCTCCCTGCAGACCGTCCCACCATCTCCACGGGCATGACGGGTGGTCAAGGTGGAAGAGGCAAGGGTGCAAGAGGTGGCGTAGCATGGGGCTGGGGCCCAGACCATCTCTGCTCTCGTTTCCTGCTCCCATCCTGGGTGGAATCAGGGTGTTTATTGTTAAAAGCAGAACTCAGACTTGAAACCAAGTGTGGTGACTTTTCTGTCCCTTAGATGAGAGCTCCATGAACGGAGACCGGATAGACTGCGGGCGGAAGACGCGTGTCGAGAGCGGGTACTTTTCGTTGGAGAAGACCAAGCAAGACTCAAAGCTGGAAGAGCAGCAGCTGCCGCCCCCACCGAGCCCGCCCAGCCCCAGCACCCCGAACAACAGGTACAGTTATCCCAAATCGCCCTCGCAGGAGCATGCCCAGCCCTTTCCTTCCCCAGGTACCCGATCAGGCGACCGAATGATTCACAGCTTCTCTCTGAACTCCTTGGACTCGAAGAGCAGTTGCCCCATGCACAAGGACTCCAGCAGCAGAGATGTAGGAAGGGGAGCTGAAAAATCGGGGCGTCCCCTTTCTTTTAAAGCCAGCCGGCAGTACACCACCCTGGCCGACGTTCCCAAGGCCATTAGGATCAGTAATCGTGAGGCCTTCCAGGTGGAGAGGAAGCGGCTAGAGCGGAGAACCCGGGCCCGTAGCCCTGGGAGAGAAGAAGTGGCCCGGCTCTTTGGCAATGAGAGAAGGTAAGGGATGAGTGGCTGATCTCCTGCTTGCATGCTTGCAACGGCAGCGAGGCTGGGTCCCTGCCGCAGCCGTGGACGGAGCAGGCGGTATTTGCCGGGTGAAGCCCCTTTGTATTGCAGTGCTCCTGCGTTTAAGGACGCCCATCCGCACCAACCAGGCGGTGGGATGTCCTTAGTAGTGCCAGCAGGCAGGTGTCACCCTGCCTGGGGACAGCTGGCTGAGGCGGATGATATTTGGTGGCCGTATCTGCAAGCAAGCCCACCCTCCCCGTCCCCTCCCCGGCGCGGCACACGCTGGCAGCTGGCACCATTAATTAGGTTAGCTCTCTAAACGGTGTTAGCGCCGGGTGCGTTACGCAACTGCCTAATGAGCTGAGAGAGGTTTCAAAATGTCACGGCATTAATCCGGGAGAGGAGAGGCGGGTGCAGTGCCGAGGCAGGGCGCAGCGGGCTGCAAAATAGCTTAGCGCGGAGGAGGACGGGGATGGCGTCCGCACGCACGCCTGCACCGCGCACCGGCGTGCTTGGTGCTCTCTGGGCGAGGCGAAGGGCAGGCTCGACTTGCCCTGGGAGAGACGCATTTGAGCGGTGAGGGCAGCAGAGCAAACCAGGAGACAGGCCCCGGGCGAGAGGGCCGCCTGCCAGTCTGATTTTCTTGCCCTGGTTTTCCTCCGGGCATGTTCTCTCTCGCACGGTTTCAGCAGGCGCTTCTCCTCTGTTTCTTCCCAGCCCCTAAAGGACTGTTTTCCAGCCTGGCTTCCGCACGAAGAGAGCTGGGAGCGGGTTTGGGGAGGGCGGCGCAGCTTTGTGCTGGTGCCACCGGTTGGCAGGAGGATGCCAAACCCAGCCCAGCCTCGGCGGCGGGCACGGCGAGTGCCAGGCTGGGGATAAAGGAGAAGAGCATGGGTTTGGCTTTCTCTGCCTTGGGAACTGGGTGGGAGGAGAAGGATGCCACGCAGGTCCCCTGTCCGCCCTGGCTGGGGACAAGGCTGAGGAAAAGCTGGTGACTGCTGGTTTGCAGGGTGAATTCGTGCAGCGCGTTGGCCCAGGGGTGGGTGAGGTTGTGTCCCGCTGGGTTTGCTTGCACAGGACGCCCTGGCCAGCACCTGCCCCAGTGTGAGGACAGCGTATTCCTCCAGTGCCGACAGTCTCTTGCTCCGGCTTCGGGGGTATCGTGCAGCACTGGGATCCGGCACGGAGCTGGGATGTGCCAGCTGAGGACAGGGAGGAGCAGATTTACAGGCAGATAACGGGGCCCGGGAGAGGATGCTGCTGCCGGAGACTGTCCTTTTTTAATGTCAGCCCCACTCATTGCCTGCTGACGGGTGCCTTTTCCCAGGGAAAGCCTTGTTTTTTCCAGCCCAGCTGGGCTCCTGGGGCTCTTAACAGGTTTTTATTGCTTTATCAGTATTGGCAAAAATTCCCCTATGTCAGCTCAGGGCCTTTATCAGAGCAGGAGGGGTGCAGGGAGAGGAGCGGGCGCTGCACCAGGCGCAGAGGTCTTGCTGCCTTTGGGGCTGAGCCCGCTCCAGCGTTAGGGAGGGGGGTGATGGCAGAGGACAGGGCAAGGGGTCCCCACCTGCCAGAAGGTTTGGCTGGGGGTCGCAGCCCGTGGCACCGGAGGAGCGTGCCGTGAGCAGGGACGGCTCAGCGGGCAGTGTTTAGGGACGGGCACGTTCGCTTTCTCCTCTGGTAACCTGGGAATTGGCCCATGCGGGTGGTGTAGGTGGAGAGGCCGTGTGTCCCGGAGCTGGGGTGGACTCGGCAGGGCATGGAGAGGCAGTCCGACGTCGCACCAGAGAATTAACATTCTCCAGCACCCTGCTCAGCTTGGCTTGGCTGCTTTTTAAATTTGAGTTTACTTAGTCCACATATCCCTCTCATTTTTCTCCTCCGAGCTCAGGCTGTGCTGTTTGAGGTTGAGCAAATACAATAACTCACTTCCATGCTCTGGGGTCAGCTTTTTCCCCCGGGTTTAACACCACTTCTAATAATCCTAATAACCCACTAACGCGTCCGGGAACGCTTGCCTGAAATCGCTTGCCTACATGCCAACCCCATAGGTGCCAGCCGGGCATCGTTCAGATCAGCCTTTCATCTCTCAGTGCAGCCAGATGAACTTGCTCTGATTCTGTTGGTATTTTCAGCTCTGCCTCCTGTTTTCCATTTACCTACCGTAAATCAGTGTGAGTGTCAGAGCTATGGATGGAAAATAATTATTTTAGGTAGTCAGTGCTGCATCCTGAGTGACATACCTGTAGACTTAGCTACAGATATAGCTGGTTTTCAGGCTTCTTGTCCTGTTTCCTTATAGTAAGAGATATTACATGACTTATGTCCAGGACTGTGCTGGAAATTTTCCGTGTTGACCATTTATACCTGACGCTGACTCCACGCCCCATGCAGACGTCTGAGCTCACAGCCGCTCAGAAACATGAATCAGAAAATAGGAGATAATCTCCATGATTTTGGCGGAGCGGCAGAGTGCGAGTTCCCTCTGCTGGCACGCGGCAGGACGGGGCTGCCGGCACCGCGCTGCTGGCACCGCACAGGGGGGCTCAGCCGGGCCGGGGGAGAGGGTCTGTGTCCAGAAGGGTCGAGCCGTGCCTCCGGTCTCCCATCTCGGATGCATCCCTAGGGCGAAAGAGCGGGGGCAGCTCTTTGGAAACCCCATGGATAAATCTTCAAGTCTGTTTTGCACACAAAATCCCAGCGGAGAGGGCTGCAGGGACAACCTTGGATGCTGGTCCCCGTATCCCAGCGGAGCTCTGCAGCTGCAGGGATAAATCCTGGCACATCTCAGGAAGGTGTCAGCAGCTTTGGGAAGGAGACCACCATCGGGTGAGGAGTCCTTGGGGTGCAGAGACCCGGAGCCCCTTCCTCCGGGTGTGCGGCTGCAGGCTTACCCGCCTTCTGCAGCTCCCCGGGTAGCATTGGGATTTCTGGTTGGCAAACTTGGCTTTTCTTGCACAGTTCCATGGATGCAGCCTCTAAAACCGTGGCTTTCCCGATTCACCCCACGTTCTGCTCACACTGGCAAGAGTCCGCTGTGGCGTCTGCCGGATCTGCTGTAGGAGCGTGGTCAGGGGACTGAGGAGTATTTCTAGTGTCGATAAATAGCAGAGCTGCCTGAAATCGCTTAAAAGACTTTTCTTTCTCAAATTCCTTCTCTGGAGCTTCTTGAGGTGTAAGGCTCTGCTCTGAATGCTGCTTCTACCCAGAGAGAGGAGCGCCTGCTCACCCAAGTATAGTGGTTTTTTTTTCTTATATAACTATCTTCTTCATTTTTGTGGACTTTTTGGGGAAATTCCTCTTCCTTCTCCTGACACTCGCTGTCTTCCTTGCTGCTAAATAATGAATGAATCCAATAAAAACAAGCCCTTTCTTCCAATCAAAGAAAATCACTTTAACGATAGCTCGTGCTGGTCTTTATAGCTTTCCTTCCCACCGCACACCCTCCTCCACCTAACAGCCGAGATCTGCAGCTCGGGTTTAGTGGCCTGGAAAAGATTAACAGCCTGCATGGCCAAGGAACTCCTTGGGACGAGCTTTGTAGTTGAGAAAGCACTAAACTGCACCGCAGCTTTTAAATTGCTTCTTTGTACCTTCCTGTTCACAGCCTTGTTTTGTCAACACGGAGCTGCTGCTCAGAGGGAGCAGCTCTCTCCTTGGCGTGGTGGGGAGGAGAGGAGAGCCCTTCCCCTCCCTGTCCCCCCAGGATCTCTAGCAGTAACCTCTCTGAAATGTTGAGCTAATGGGAAAAAAACGATTCTTTCCTGTAATCCAGATGATATTAACCCTTGGGGCTGTGATTTGGTTGCAGTGATTTATTTTTCTCCTCCCTTTTTCAATGACGAATTACTGGAATGATTTTGATTTTGTTTTGTATGTAGATGCAGATATATAATTTCCTCTTCTGTTCATTCATTTTCCAGCCTTGTTTTCTTCCAGGTCTTGTTGCTCTCCACCTTCTCCTGCTGTGTTGCTGTGTGACGTGTCCGCCTTTACTTCGCCTGCTTCGCTACCATCTCATCTCAATCTCAAGCCGTAGAACAACCTGGTGGTGCAGCCCCTTTCATGAGAAATCAACCTGCTTTTGATTTTGTTTTATGGTTTTTGGTTGGGTTTTTTTTTTTCTCCTGATTTGTTTTTCTTCAGGCCTTCACCTAGTAGGGCACAGACAATGTTAATTCATGGACCTCTTACTCCTTCCTGAACTGAGACTCAGAGAAGGCTGGGCCAGTGTAAAAAGGGTTAAAAAATTGTGACTCCCAAACAGTTCCCCGTCTGTCGGTGAACCGAGGATGTGGATTTATGCTCCACAGGCTGGCTTATGTGAATGTGAGCAGAACATCCCAGGGGGATTGGGAGCTCTGTGCGAGCCCGGGATCTGCCTGCTCCCAGTCGGCAAACTGGGAGGCAGCAGGGGCTGAACAGATGTCCCGTAAAAACGTCAGAGACATTTGAATTTACAAAGTCTTCCCCACCTATTTTGTCCCTTCCTCTTTGGTTGTGGGCTTCAGCGCCCGGTCTGAGCTCTGAGCAGCTGTGGGGGGACCCCAGCCCGCCGGGGGATGTGATGTGCTCAGACTCTTCGTCTCACTTATGGAATTTGGTGCAAATGTTGGTTGAAAACTGAACATCTCATGTTTTTTGAGTCCTTAACCTGCTGTTCCTTTCTGTGGGAAGTGTTAAAAATGGTTTTCTGGATAACCTGTGTCCCCTCATGTGGTTGCCATTGTGATTTTGATGCACGTTAGAGGTTCACATAGAGCAAGCAGCCCCGAGTTTAGATGCGGCACGTGTGGGTCCAAATTTTGTGTCAAGAACCCACCCGGATTGAGCTTTTTGGGGAGGTTCGAAATTGAGCTTTAAACCTCACAGTTTGGAGCTCAGCTGGCATGTGTGTTGCTGTTGGGTTATTGTTTCACGTTCCCAGGTTGTGATTAAAGACCTGAGGTTGATACTTGCCCAAACCCCCGGGCATGCAAACCTAGACAGCAGCAGGTCCTTTGAAAATTCCAGTATTTCCTCTCCTGTGGGTCAGCGAGCAGCTTTTCATGCTGAAACGGCGCTTTTAATTCCACCTGCAAAGGCCTGTTGTTTGCTCGTTCTTAGGAACGTCCCATTTGGGTTTGGTCCGGGGTTGGCTCCTGTTCCATCCACGTTTCTTCATAGTTCTCCTCCGTCCTTGGAGACCTGTGTGCCACGGAGTGATGGGCCACCGAGGCGGTGTCTGAGAGCCCAAGTTGTGCTCCCTGCTGTCCATACCAGATTTGCAGACCAGTTTGAGAGGAGGGTAGAGCCCTGGGGTTTTGCAGGGGATGCCCTGCTGTGCCTGCACAGGGTGCTCCTCATCTCCTCATGCCTCTTCAGCTGGTGCACCCTGCAAGCCAGACCCCGTTGTCTGGAGGCACCTACGGACACTCCTCACTCAGCGCAATCCTGTGGACGTTACCCGTGTGGGGCTGAGTTTTTACAGGGTATCTACTGCGGTGAACACGCAGGGTGACCCGTAGGTACCCGTTACCTCTGCACCCCAGCTTGGTCTGATTTGTCTCTGCTCTGTGGCCCGGGGGGCCATCGATAGCTGGAGTGCTAGAGAGTAAAGACAAAGCTTAAGCCGAAGCTGCTCAATAAATCCCTGCTTCTCAAAGGGCTGTAAAATTTACAAGTAAAAAGTTATTGCTGGTTTTGCAAGGGTTTTCTAGATATTTAAGAAGATACTATTTGTGGAGCTGAGTAGCGTGAGGTTTTTCCCCACTTTGGCTGCAGGTAAAATGGTGCGCGTCAGATCGGGGCGTTTTGCCCTGGATTTGTGCACGCTAGAGCTTGCAGAGAAACAGGGACCAAAAGCCAGGTGTGCGTGAACACTGGGTCAAGCAATTCTGCAGCCTGAAATTTGTGGGATTGTACAGCTCAGTGCAGTTGCTGTTCTTGTGTTTAAACCGGCTCTGGTTTCCCCTTTCTCTCTGTTTTCCAGGCGATCCCAGGTAATTGAAAAATTTGAGGCATTAGATATTGAGAATGCGGAGCACATGGAAACGAATGTGTCAGCCAGTGCTGCCCTTTCCAGTGAGACGCGGCAGGGCAGGAGCGAGAAGAGGGTTTTCCCACGGAAACGGGTAAGCTGCTCAGCTGAGGTCTCCTGGTGGGGTTTGGAGGATGGCACCTGGGATCCGGCAGCCCAGGAGAGAGGGTTTAGCTATAGGGTTTAGCTATAGGGTTTGTCCCTGGGTGGAGCAGGGGATCTGGAGTCACAGGCAGGCCCATGCAGGAGCCAAACCGCTGTGTGCGCTCAGTCGGTGCAGGTTTGCTGCTTGCTGCTCTGCTCCCTTGGCCCAGCTGCAGATCAGAGTGGAAAATCAGGCTGTCTTTTCTCCTTCCTCCAAAACAGAAGGAGGGAAACTTCAGATCTGGCATGGCAGGACACGTCAGGATGGGGTGAAGTAACAAAAGAAACAGGCGGTCTTGAGAGTCCCAGATACACCTAGATATATTGGGAACAAATTAGTGCCTGAGAGGACAAAAAAAATGTATTGCCAATGAAATGACACTTGTTCTGAGCCTGAGATGCCCCTTGAATACATGGATTTTTATGCCGCGAGCCAAGAGAGTGGGACTCGCTGTCCTAGTTCGCGCGCTGATCTGGGCTAATGCTGTTTACACAGGACTTCACTTGCGAAGGTGCAGCTGTGGGCTCCATCCTGGATGTGTCCGCATCTCCTCTGTCCCCGCATCGCCGGGCAAAGTCGCTGGACAGAAGGTCCACAGAGTCCTCTATGACGGTGAGCCACCGGGGCCGTGTCCTCTGCCTTGGGGGAGGACGTGAGAGGCCCTTCCCGGGCAGGTCTGATGAAAACTTTATTGTTTCATAGCCAGCATGTAGGACATAGGATACGCTCAGATTCAGGGCAGGTTTCAGGGACTTGGCTTCACAGTTCACACTTGGTGTGTTAAGGAGAGTTAACGCGTGTCCTGGCTTTCTAATGATGCATCTTTGATGTTTATGCCGTTGCAAGTGGGTGTCAGTGGGACGAAGGCTGCGAGGAAGGGCTGAACCTGCCCTGCTGAGCTTTCCTCTCTTTGCGTGTTTCAAATGCTCACCAGACCTGGAGGCAAACAGTACAGAACAAACACAAAATGCTCTTCTCTCACTCACCACCCTTCCGTAGGAACAAAATAAATACACTTGCTAATCTCTCAAAAAGATTACACAGCCATTGTAAATATGAGCTGCATTTTTCGTGGATGGACAGCTTCTAGTCAAGGACTTCTCAGAAAAATGCAGTAGCTTAGCGTTTCTGTAGTAGCTTTTCATGCAGACTTGTACAGCCACAAGAGTGATTTTTAAATTCTTGGTGGTAATAAAAAGGTGCAAGAAGTGCACATTACGTGGTGATGCACATGGTCTAATGAAGGCAAGAAAATCATGCAGTCGGTGGGAAGAAAACCTTTTCCTTGCATTAAATACGCCTTTATTGTGCCAGTCCTGCTATAAAAGTAGCAACGTAAGAAAAACCTGCATACCTGCTGGCTTGCAACCATGATTGCAAGACTCTCCTGTGCCCGTTGGGTTCACTGTGTCAGATCAGAATCACAGAATCACAGAATCGTATAGGTTGGAAAAGACCTTTAAGATCATCGAGTCCAACTGTAAACCTAACACTGCCCAGCCCACCACTATACCATGTCCCTGAGCACCTCATCCAAACGGCTTTTAAATCCCTCCAGGGATGGGGACTCAACCCCTGCCCTGGGCAGCCTGTTCCAGTGCTTGAGAACCCTTTCAGTGAAGTAAAATTTCCTAATATCCAGTCTAAACCTCCCCTGGCGCAACTGGAGGCCATTTCCTCTTGTCCTATCACTTGTTACCTGGGAGAAGAGACCGACCCCACCTCTCTACACCCTCCTTTCAGGTTGTTGTAGAGAGCGATGAGGTCTCCCCTCAGCCTCCTTTTCTCCAGGCTGAACAACCCCAGGTCCCTCAGCCGCTCCCCATCAGCCTTGTCCTCCAGACCCTTCCCCAGCTCCGTTGCCCTTCTCTGGACACGCTCCAGCCCCTCAATGTCTCTCTTGTAGTGGGGGGCCCAAAACTGAACACAGCATTCGAGGTGCGGATCAGATCAGTTATCCGTCAGGATAAAGGCCGAGAGAGAGTTCGTCCCTTGTTAGGCTCGGTGGGTTACAGCAGAGCTGTGGCTTGCACTGCGTGGGTATCTCTTCCGTCGAGTGCTTCATCTGTTTTTGGTTTCCAATGTCTACACCCTTCAGTGGCAGCTGGTCCCAAACTTTTCATGCTTCAGCAGCTTTGCAGCTTCGGGCAAAGCCTGTGCTCTCCTGCCTGCCCTAGCACTCGGAGGAAAGCAAAGGGGTTTCCATGGAGGAGCGGGACCTGCAGGAGAAACCTTCCTGCTCCGGGTGCTTCTGTAGTGTCTCGCTGCAGCCCAGTCTGAAACCTGCATACACTGCTTAGCAGCATCTTTCCTCTCTGGCTGCTTCTACACCTTTGCTTAAACTTTAAGGAAACTAAGAAGTGTAGTAAAGTAGTATGAATGCTGCTAAGGAGGGATTTACCTGCTTTTGCAGAAGATTCTTGCCCTTGTGCTCCTTCCCAGTTGATAAATAACAAGCCCGTGAGCAACTGTAACACTTGCACTACTTCTGTTTTCCTTCTCTGCAAAGTGCCTGGTTGGGAGCTGGTTATTTTTGATGCAAAATGTAGATCCTTTGCTTGATGCTCTCCTGTTGTACAAGAAAGAGCTTAACCAGGACCCAGACCCGGGGACCGTGATTCCACCTGCACTTTGACAGAGGAGAAGCAGGCAGGTGGTGGTATCGCTCTCTCAGGGTAAATTAGGGCTGAGATTAGAACACCCAGCTCTCATAGCCTACTTCAGAGATGGATGTAGTCATTGCAAATGCAATTTTCTCTATAGCTCGTTCGTGGCTTATCACTGCCTCGTCAGCAGGTCCTGCTGGGGCTCGGCGAGTTTATTGCCTGCAGCCACATCCCAGCCAGGGCTGCTCGGGCTGGCATCTGTCCGCTCCCTCTTCCGATTCTCTAGGGCTTTGGGAAGGGCAAGGTGGCATTTACTTTCCCATACGTTTTTGTCGAGCGGGGCTGGGTTCCCGCCACTGTGGGAGCACTCAAATGTGAGATGTGCCGCCCCACAGCGTAGGTTTGATTGAATAGGCTTCCAGCCTGCGGTTTTCCATCGCTCCCCTTGCTATAGCCTGTGTCAGATGCTATAGCTGCATTTCACACACTGCTGTCCTTTCCTCCTCCACTCCGCAGCACGTGGAGCAGCTGGAGGAGCTCAGCCTCGAGGGAGCGAAAGCATTTCCACCACATCCTTCCCTGCGTGCGGGCAGGGCTGGGAGGAAGGGCTGGCAGGAGTTATCCCACGCTGTCTTGGTTGCTTTTCTCACAGCTTCAACATCCCGATGCACCCTCTTTAGAGGAAAGAGCAGGTGTCGTTTGGGTGGTGCAGTGCTCGGATTCCCTGTATTTCCAGCCTTGGGAACTCAGCCTTGTTTAGAACCCTGCAGCTTTGTATGAATAGCACATAGTTTTTCCTTCGTAGTATATAATAGAGGGACAAAACTGCCTGCAGTCTTGCTAATTCCTTGCTTCTCCTTCCTCTGTAATGCTGGTGTAACAGTAGGAAATTGCAAGAGCAGCGCTAGGAAGGGGACAGCCTGAATAAACCATACAGCAGGTCTCTGTTCCTCCTGGGAGCAAATGTTTAGCTCCATGCAGTATAATGATCCAATTTAACTGTTGCTGGTCTCTCTTATTGCTGTGCTGTGTTTTGTCAAGCTGCTGCTGTTGTCTGCTGGGCACGGACGCTTCCACCCTCCCCTCTGATCGCCTCTCTCCTTTCTTGCAGCCCGACCTGCTGAACTTCAAGAAGGGCTGGTTGACAAAGCAGTACGAGGACGGGCAGGTGAGTCCGGGGCAAGCTCTGCCCTTCGCCGTCGGTCTTCGGTGCTGCGGTTGGTCCCGGTTTCTGGCAGCTGACACTCGCTCCGACGTCCCGGCTGCGCACGGGGCTACTCTCAGCACTGACGAAGCCCTGTTGTCCTTGCAGGGTAGATCAGTATTGAGCCGTGCTCCAGATGGGAGAAACCAGATGTAGGCGCTTGGGCAGAGCAGTGACAGGGTATTTGTACAACTCCGGAGCCAGGCAGCAGTGGTTGTGCGCGAGCCCTGTGTAAATGGTGTTTGTCTTGGAGCGGGAATAGCTGGTGCTCTGTCCTGGGGAAGTTTCAAAGCCCTACAGCTGGATATCGTGTCGTGGGTTTCTAGGGAGCCGGGGCAGCTTGAATAGCAGCACTGGTTTTGTGTTCCCGTTCTCTATTAGTCTCATCTCCCTTGCGACCCAGCAACCTCTTTGGCGTCAGTAATGAGGCTCAGATAAGGTCTCCTGAGCGCCGGGGAAATGGCAAGGCCAAGAAATAAATAAATGCCTCTGAGTTGGCACTGAAGGAAGCAGCCGCTGCCGCTTTCCTCCTGTCCATTCCCAGAGGGATGCGGGATGTGCTGCTCTGTCGGAGCCTTAGAGACGGGCACTGATGCCGAGGCGGCACGGGTGCCCTGGCTGTTTGCAAACCGCCCCTCCCCTGGATTTCCTTCCCTCCCCTCAGCCCGTCGAGGGAAAACGAAGGCAACTCGCCCACATAGAATCATAGAATCATTAAGGTTGGAAAAGACCTCTAGGATCATCTAGTCCAACCGTCAGCCCAACACCTCCATGCCTACTAAACCGTGTCCTGAAGTGCCACATTTACGCGTTTTTTTGAACTCCTCCAGGGATGGTGACTCCACCACCTCTCTGGACAGCCAGTTCCAATGCTTGACCGCCCTTTCGGTAAAGAAATTTTTCCTAATATCCAATCTAAACCTCTCCTGATGCAACTTGAGGCCATTTCCTCTTGTCCTATCGCTAGTTACCTGGGAGAAGAGACCGACCCCACCTCACTACAACCCTGAGTGCCGTGGCCCGGGCTCCACTGCGGGTACCCGCTGGTGTGTTGGGCCCCGGGGCCGAGGGCACGTCTGTAGGTAGCCAGAGGGGGAATCAAGTGCTTTATTAACTGAAAGCTGCCTTGGGTAAGCCTGTGCCTCTCTGGGAGCACGCAGAAGGCGTATTTGTATAGAGCAAGGGCCAGGAATAGGCTCCAACTCAATTTCTAGGTACTGCAGATAAGACATGAAGGTTTTACTGCCTTTTTTTTTTTTTTTTTTTTTATGACCAAAAAAGTTCCCTCCAAGGCTTTAAGTGCAGCCACTAAAAGCATTGTCTTGCCAGTGGAGCTAATGGGGAGGGTCCGACTGCCCCCGTGGCTCTCGCGGTGTTTCACCATCACGTGCGGGGTTGGTGCCGCTGAGGGTCCAGCGCTCTGCCGGTGCGGCAGTGCCAGGGAAATCGGGGTCCTGGCAGTGCAAACCATCACGGTGTCCTTTGCATTGCTGCCTGTTTGGGTCTCCCCTTCTCCCTGGGAGGGCCTCTCGGTGAAGCCGGGTGCGGAGCTAGGAGGTGAGAGGCTGCGAGCTGCCTCCCTGCAAGGCGTCTCTGCCGGGTGACCCATGATGAGCTGCCCGGGCTCCGCTCGTGGGGAAGGAGCAGGATCGTAACTGCCTCGTCTTGGTTGTTTCCTAGTGGAAGAAGCACTGGTTTGTGCTGACTGACCAGAGCCTGAGATACTACCGGGATTCGGTGGCGGAGGAGGTAAGCGTCTTCCCCATCAGCATTCAGTCCTTTGCTCTGCACCCAGGGGAGCCCCAGGTGCTCCCAAACCGACCCCAGGCAGGTTGTCTTCCCAGATGCCGAGGTCCTGGAGCATTGCTCTTCAGGGCTTTGTGATTCTTGAGGACCTGCTGTGTGCCTCTCTGCGAGCCCACCGTGCTTTGGGGTTACAAAGCATTACGGCTTATTTTACCTCTTCCCTCTCCAGGCAGCTGACCTGGATGGAGAAATCGATTTATCCACGTGCTACGATGTTACTGAGTACCCCGTTCAGCGAAACTACGGCTTCCAGATCCACGTAAGGAAAACGTGGGGAGGAGGAAGAGTCCGGCTGCAGAACAGCCAACAGGGCTGCTCCTGCTGTGCCGCTGCTTGGGGATGCTCGTCCGTGGCAAGGGAAACATCTCCCCAAACACCTAAGAGAGGCCACCCGGCATCCCCCACGGTGCTCCAGAGAGCTGCGGCCTTGGGTTTGAGAGCCAGTTTTTTGGTTCACAAAAAATGGAGGGGGAAAAGGAAGGTTTTGTCTCAGCCTTAGGGTCTCAGCTACAGCAAAACTAGCCTGATTGCTGAGAAATGCTAATTCCCACCGCGAGCGTGCTGGGGGATGGAGGGGCTGGGTGCGACTTCCGCACGGCCGGCGAGCAGTGTCCCAGCACTGGGTGCTCGGGGCTGGGTGGTATTGGGGGGGTGGGAAGGTGCTGGTGGGTGCAATCAGCAGCTCTGAGCCGGTCCTCCTCTCTCCCTAGACGAAGGAAGGGGAGTTCACCCTCTCCGCCATGACGTCGGGCATTCGCCGCAACTGGATCCAGACCATCATGAAGCACGTTCGCCCCACCACTGCTCCCGATGTAACAAGGTAAAGGGGGGTTTAGCAGCCCCTGCAGTTGTCTGGTTTGCTGTGCAGGAGTAACTCTTCCCTTATCCCCTTTCTTTCCTCTTTCTGAGCCTATCCGTTCCTGGAAGCTGCGGCTCTTTCTCACATCCCTCTCTCTGGGCTTAATTTGGATATGCTTTGTGGGGATGCTAATATGCTGAGTTACTCTTCCGCGTGCAGATTTCAAAGAGGGTTGAAAATGTGGCTTTAATTTGTGCGTAGGAATATGAAATACTGTTCCTATATCAAGGCTCCTCTGGATTCCCACCAGGTATTGTGAAACCACTTGGATTCAGTTGTGCTGGGTTCTCCCTTTCCTCTGGCTACTGTTCAGCACGAGCTGCCCATCCCCTCCGCGGGTCACGGCAGCACGAGCCCAGGGTTCAATTTAGAAGCTGTTTGGCTCTGGTATATTTTAAACTCCAGCCAGCAAATCGTCTTCCCTCCTCTTTTGATCTTCCAGATAGCTGCCGCAGCTCATTCCCCTTACGCGTTAGTAATGCTCGCGTCTCCTCCTGCCGTCAGTGCCAGAGGAAGGGACCCCCCCGCTTCACAGAGTACCTTCTGTGAGCGCTTGCGGCTGCGGGTAAAGGGTGTTTGACCTCCTCACAGCTAACCGCGCCAGCCACACTCGTATGGGCCACCCTCTTACAGGCTTCATGGACACGGCCGCACCATTAACTCCGTCTCCTGTCCTTACCGTAGCTGCAACGAGCAGGTTTTTGCCAGGTTTGTCCCTGCATTGACGGAATGGCTCTTCTCACCCGGTGCTGTTGACCCGGAGATGCTCCAGCCTCTCCTTCCCCATCCCGCTTGGCACTCGGCCACCGTTTCCCAGCCCTGCCCGAGCTCTGGTGGATCTCGCGGGGGTCTCAGGGAAGCCGCCTCTCTCCTCACTCCTGTGTATGTTTGATTTCCATGCAATCCCAGGAAAAACTTCTCTTTGAAACTATCCGTGCTGAAGCCCAGGTTGGAAAACTGTGTTCTCTCCTGTATTAACATTTTGTGGTTTGTATATCTCGTGATTCACTGCATGCTCCTCCTTTTTTGCACCTCGGATGGGAAGTCCTGCAGTTTCCATTTATTTTTCTTTCTTTTCTTCCCCCACCACCCCCACCCACCCCCCCCCCCCCCCTTTTTTTTTTTTTTCTTTAAATAAAAGCCAGAGAGAAGGGAAGAAGCAACCTGGTCTTGACACTTGATTTCCCCACACTGGTATCTTCCGATGTGACTAGATATGAAGATGGAGACCAAGGAAATTTGAGGGGACCTCTCTGCCTTTAAAGAGCCAGATACATTTATAGCTTAACAGGTTACTGCAGCACGGTAGTCCTGTGCTCTGCATCTGCTCTGAGCCCACGCGAAGTGATTTGACTTGGCTTACCCCAGTGAGAGAGTCCAAGTGCAGGTACCAGTTGGGCAGTAACCTGTTACGCTGCCTAAGTAGACCAGGAATCTCAGTCTTGAGCTGGGGAAAAGGGAATTATAGGTGCACGTCTGTGGTTTTCTAAGCTGGTTTCGGATGGGGTAGAGTCTGGCATGGGTTAGTCACGTCGCTAAGAAGTTGTCGCTGAAGGGCTGTGCCACATGTGAAGCAGGGCTGTGTTCACCCGGTGCCTGCTCGCAAGCCCTTTGCCGTGGCGCGTGGGCGTGGGGGGTGTCCCAGCCCGTCCCGCCTGGCTTCGGGCACGTCACTGACATCCGCGCCCCGGGAGTGGCTTGTGGACGGCTGCTGGAAAGCCGAAGGACAGACTGCCAAAGGCTCATGACGGAGAGGCGGCAAATGTCTGCACAGCGCAGCCGGGGCGCGAGAGGGACGTTAGTCTGGATGCTGGGCTGTGCCAGGAGGGTGGTGGTGTTCGCCCCGTCCCTGGGGCCGGTCCAACTCCGCACACTCCTGCAGCCCTCCGCCACATCTTGTTAACCTGCTGCCACGTCTCCACCGAGCCAAACGCATGTTTTCTAGGTTACTCAAGTCCTAATTACTGTTTATATTGCTGCGTGTGTCAGCACCCGGGGCGGGGGGGGGGGAGCAGGTGCTGCGCTGCTCCCTGCCCTCAGCAGTGCCCTGCGATCTGCAGAGGCACTAATTACACTCTGGTAACGATGACCATGCCGATATAAAATACCCATAAGAAAGAAGGTGGCCGCTTCAGCGCTGGGTCCTTGTTCAGCTCCCAGCCCTCGTGAGGCTGAGTTCCCCAGTGCCCCCCCAGTTCCCCGCAGCCTTCATGTGCTTCTTGCACGCTGCGGCAGCACGCTCAGCTCACAGCTTGCACTGCTCCCACAGCCACTCGTATTAAAAAAACCCCCACAACTTTTTGTTTCGACCTATAAATACCATCGCGAGACAAAGGACCCCCCCTCCCATGTGATGTGAATTAATTTGTCTGGGATGGAGGAGATGTGAAATGCTTGAACAGAATTAATAGCCATGGGGCACTTGCGGGAGATGAAACGAAAAACTTCGGGTCAGTCTTCTAAGTCTCTTAACTCAGTTCCCAGCGGCCGTCCCTCCGCTCCCTGACACACATCCCACGCCCTTTGGAAAGCAGCAGAGGAGAAATGAGCTTGCGAGAGATGTCACCTCTAGAAATGCCGAGATTCCTCCATCTGGTATTTAGAGCAGCAGGATTTCTCTCTCTCAACAATGTCGAAGGGGCCCCAGGACCCCCTTTTTTCCTAGTGCTCTTCTCCATTTTAAGACTCCATCTCATCCCCGCTTTACTTATTTAAAATGCAGCTGTAATCACTAACTGACTCCAGATTGAGTGCCTGGCTTTGGAGTCGTGCAATGTCTTCTAACGGTTGAGGAGCGAGGAGGTTTCATCGTGGTGCCTTTTGGGTTTATTTTATTAGCTGCAAGTGACAGAGCTGAAGAAGGAATTCTCTCCGAGCTGGTTTTAGCCTGTAACTGCCAGAGTTTCTTGAAACCCAGCTCTCCTGAGCCTGTGGTGTGATCGTGGATGAAAGTGCATCGGAAGATACTAGCCCTGGACCCATGCAGAGTCATCTCTTCTGCTCCATTCTTTGTTTTGGGCACATGTTGGCTGCGGGAGCTGGGGCGTGTTACCAAGGCGGGAGGAGAAGCCGTGCTGCTGCTGCTCCCTCCCGGTCACGGCAGTCTCGGTGCATGCGGTCCCATGGGTCGGAGCCCCGTTAGCGGTGGTTTGCCTGCAGCGAAGGGCCCGGGGAGCTGCTTTGCAGCTCTTCCCACCGCGCCTTTCTAGAAAGCTTGTCGAGGCTGCGCTGGAGGCTGGAGCCCGGGGGGATGCTGTGGTTGTACTGGAAGGGGGGAGAGCCAGGAGTCAGCCTGAGCAGCAGGGCTGTGCCTCCGGAGGCATCTCGGGGGCTTCTGATGGCAACGAGGGTTCAGCACATGCCTGCCACTCCCTCAGGATGGGCTTCCTCTGCAGACTTAGCATACTGCTATTTTCTTTTTTAATTTTGATCTGCATGTTACGAGGCTGGCATGTCTACGTTTAATAAGCTAATACTGCATTATGGATTATCCATAGGTTGGAAGCGGTATTGCCTTCTCCTATTAACTTTCCCTGCTTGACAAGTATGTCTCCCCTCTCAACCCACCACCCTCTAACTCAGCACTAAAAATCATTCCTTGCTTGAGAAATCGGCATTTTCAGTGACTTCCACAGTGTGTTGAATAACTCTTGCTCTCCTTGCTGCACCGACAACTGTACATACGGCGTGCAGCCCCCATGCCGGGGCGGCTGCCCGTGCTGCCTGCAAGGCTGGTTTCCCCGGCGGAGATCTGTGCCTTCAGTGCAGATAGTGGCACGGAGAAGTTTTCGACCCATTAATACCCCGACTTTGCCAAGCTCAAGGAAAACCTTCCCCCTGTTACCCAAGACCTCTGGGAGCTGCTCTGTGCTTCTCCGCCCTGCAGCTCTGAAGCCAGACTGACTTTGGTGGGACTGGTGGCATCCTCCCCGCAAGCACGTGACTATGGCCGCGTCGACCGGCGTGTGTGCATGGAGCCCCGCAGCCGGGGAGGCGGGCGGCAAGCCAGCTGGCGGGTGCCGGAGGAGCTGTCGAAGCCTCTTCCCCGCCTGGCAGGACGGTTCGGGGTCGCTGCCTCGGCTGGGGGCTGCTGCTGGGTCATGGTTGCCGGCCCCGGGGCGGCTGCCGAGGAGGAGCGAGGTCGGGATCGGCTGCTCTCCGGGGGCCGGGGGGTGCCCAGGAGCAGCCGGGGCCGCTTGCACCGAGGCTTTGCACACCAGCGCGACCCTGGGGAAGGGCAGCGGCGGCTCCTGTGCCCGAGAGGCGATGGGAGACGGAGGGGCAGGGGGGCACCCACGTGGCATTGGCTTGGGCTTCCGGCAGCCCCTTTCCACCCGGCTCTTCGAGGCATGCGTGGGAGCGCCTGGCCATCTCGAGCACCCACTGACGCTTTCCTTCACCCTCTCTCTGTCCTCGCAGCTCCCTGCCGGAAGAGAAAAGCAAAACAAGCTCTTCCTTCGAGACTGGTCCAAAGCCGAGCGAGAAGCCGGATGCGGAGCAAGCTGAGCTGGACCCGGAGCAGAAGCGGAGCCGTGCCCGGGAGCGCCGGCGAGAAGGACGGTCCAAGACCTTTGACTGGGCCGAATTTCGCCCCATCCAGCAAGCCCTGGCGCAGGAGCGTGCAAACGCTGCAGACTCCTCCAAGAGCGGCTCTGCCGCCTTCCCCAGGGACGCCGGTGCCGCCGACGCCGACCTGGGAGAGCTGGAGCGGGAGCGGGCCCGGCGGCGGGAGGAGCGGCGCAAGCGCTTCGAGATGATCGATGCTGTGGACGGGGCAGGGTCGGAAGAAGCACTAAGGATGGAGGTGGACCGGATCCTGCCCGTCCCGGCGGACATCAAACCGCAAAACGTCCATGTGGAGATCGAGCAGCGCTGGCACCAGGTGGAGACCACCCCGCTGCGGGAGGAGAAGCAGATCCCCATCGCGCCCCTGCACCTCGCCCATGCCGAGGACCGGGACGAGGGGCTTACGAAGCAGCACTTGACCACGCTGCTGGAGAAGGAGGTAAAGTGGGGTGCGTGGGGTGCAGGCTGCCTGCCGAAACGGCCTTCAGGCCACTGCAGGAACTGTGGGAAGCCTGAGCAGGGCTTAAAAAAGCTGCATTTATTCCTACTTCGTAATAGTAACGAGTGGGGATGCTATAAGGTCCCCTGGGGAGCTGGCAGGGCACAGATCCATGTCCGTTCCCGTATGGCTCTGCCGGCAGCTTTTGTGTTCCCACAGCTGCAGAAAGGGCTGTACTTGCAAGGGTGGTATTTCAGTACCCCCTCCCATTTAACGTAGCCTACACTTTTGCTGGTTGTTAGCCAGCCTGCCTCTGATGAGATGGGTACAATTGATGTGTGTTAACCAGACTCTAAATTCAAGCTCATAATTCTTTGTGCCTCTGCAGCTGTAGGGATTTGTGTCTGCAATTATGTCTACAAAACTATAAACTGGCTTGAATTACAGCACGCACCACAAAGGTTCCCTTTTTGTGGAGCCTACATCAAGCAATCTTAACAATTTTAGGAAAAGAAAGGTGGAGACTCGGCTCACTTGGAAGAGGTCCACGCCTGGCATAACAAAGGTTGTTGTTAGTTGGGATTAAGGTGTATTAGCAGGAATGAAAGGGGTGCAGGCGTGGAGTAACCAGGAGTATCGCCAATCTGAACCGGGCTGGGATTTGCCTGGGTCATGCCTGGCACGAGCTGGTGCCGTTCATCCTTTGCCGCAGCGAGCTTTACGAATTAAACGAACGCATAACTTAGTTCTTTCAGGGGGGAGGGATTTTGCCTGGCAAAACGAAATCCAGATCCCAGAGCAGAGCAAAGCAGCGGTGCCATCAAAAGCCCCGTTCATTCTGCATTACGTCCCCTCCGAGCCGCTTGCTCCTTATGGCCGACCCCCTGCCCGCTCCCTGGACACTGTCTCTGTTCATGTCCCTCCAGCTGGAGCAGAAGCAGAAGGAGGCCCTGGAGCTCCTGGAGCAGAACCGGCACCTGCAGGACCAGCTGAAAGTGGCGCTGGGCCGGGAGCAGAGCGCCCGGGAGGGCTACGTGTTGCAGGTAGGAGAGCGGGGAGGAGAGAGAAACCTGTCTTCCTCTGTGCCCAAGGGGGACCCTGGTGGGCTTCAGTCCAGGGTGTTCGTGGGGGCATCCTGGTTGACACAGAGATGTGCACCACAGTGGGCTCCAAGAGATTTGACCTTCTTGCAAACATTGCTAATTCTATAGCCTTACCAGGATCATCTGCTTAACAAAACCTCCGATCTGGAAAGCAGTAGACAGAAGATAGCATTACCTACTGGCATCCCCGAGGGAAAACAAAACACAGCCATGGTAGACAGATGGGACCTCAGCAAAGTCCACCTCTGATCCATCCTATACTGTGTTTACCTATGCAACAGCTGTTTCCCGCTTTCTGTGCCCCAGATATTCCCCTCAGGCAGTGGGGTGCACATAAGGCTTTCTAAGCATCTCGTAGCCCAGCAGTTGCTCCTGGCCGGGGATTTTGTGTGGCGGTTACATGGGCAAACACAGCACATGCAGGCGTGTCTCCAGGGCCCGTTCCCCGCAGCCAGAGCAGGATTTGCACGAGGATGACCTGTTGTTGTCTTGGATCACTTTGGTGGTTTCTCCTGTTACAAGATGGCTTTCCTCAGGAAAGCCTAGAAGTGTGTTTTGGAGGTTCTAGCAAAAGAGACGGGAGAGTCTCTTGGAAAGCCTTTCCTTCCCTCCTCCAAACAAAGCGGCCTTTTTCCAGCCCTTCCTCTGGGAGCATCCGTGCCCGGAGGAGCCGTGACGCCTGCAGGGCAGCTTCTGGCTGCTCTCATGGGTCCGTGGTCCTGTTTTGTGCCCGGGCAGCATTTTGACCTGCTCAAATCTACTTGGCCAAACTGGCTCTGGATCAAAGTGGCCGTGCGTGGCCGCACGCTGCGCTCCCGTGGCAGCAAACCCGGTGTCGACGCTGAACCTTGCGTCCTTATTTCTCACGGGAGAAATTTCCCCCGAAGAAGTTGCCCAGGCAGTGGAGCCAGCCCAGGCAGGGGGGCATCTTGCCTTCCTTGCCGGTGATCTCCTTGGAGGAGTTATTAATGCATTTATTTCTGGAGTCCCTGAGCTGACAGTGCTTGCTTGGAGGAGTTCCATTTTCACTTGGCAGTGTTGGAAGAGTAACTAACTCCTACTTCCCTGGGGCAAAGGCATCCGACCTCCCTTTGCCCGGAGCCCAGAAAGATCAGGGAATGGGGCTAAAAGCTGGATGCTGAATCCACCGTCAGATTGACCGTGTTGAAGTTGGCCGTAGCGCCTCGATACGAGGAGGGGCGGCAAGAGGGGAAGCCTGCAGAAGGGCTGAGCAAATCATCGCTACAGTGAGAAGTGACCCAAACTTTGACCTAGAAGTTGGAGAGGGTTTTTGGAAGGGTTGGAGGTTTTTGCTTGCTGCAGTCTAATTGTTCTGGGGGTTTCCCTTAAGTTTCCGCAGGAGCAGAGGGATTAAAGTCCCGTTGCAGAAGGGAGTAACCCCACCAAACCCTGCTGGGGTGGAGGGATTGGAATCACTGGGGGCAGTTCTGCAGCCCCAGACTGCGGGCAGACATCGCAGCGTTTTTTTGGATGGACCCTCTGAATTTCATGTGCCCCCCACCTCCATCGTCCCTAATTTCGGTTCGGAGAGGTTCCTATGTTGTCTATGGGGAGGGACGATGGAGGAGCCTGACCGCTGCCAGCCCATCCCTCCTGAGCTGCCCGAGGGGCTCCAGCCCCTCCTTGGCAGCATGACCAGCCCCGTACGGACCCCCCAGGCGCTGCCCCGACATAAAAAACGCTGCACGTCTCGCAAGGCAGCCGCTGAGATACCCACCCCGATGCATGTGCCGTGCACTGAAGCCTCTCCGGCCTCGTGTAACCCCTCTCTTGCTCTGAGCTTCCTCGGGACGGGGCACCCCAACTTTGAACCCTACCGGGAGAAACGGTGGGGGCTCCTGCTCCTCACAAACGGACCGGAGACGTCCCCCGGCTCCGGCCACGGCGGGTGGGAGGGGTCACGTACTAACCTGTCCCGGGCATCCGGATGTTCTTGCATGTTTTTGGTGTAAAGCATGAAATTTAACTTAACATAACTGAGTGTCACATCTGTGGGCTTTCCTTATCAGCAACCAGAGTACAGCAAGGCAGGCCAAATTCCTAGGCTTAACGCTGTGCTTCTCTCGCCTCTTCCTGTCTGTGTATTTTTTTTTAAAGATACATAATTTCTGTCGCCTTTTGCATGACTCTCTCTGTGAGTTTTGTCTTTGCATGCTACATTGCTTTGGTTTGAATCTCACAAAGGTTGGTTTCTTTTATTTTACGTTCTCATCACACCTTTTCCCTCCCTTCACTTGTCGGGCTTTTTATTTTGTCCTTTGTTGTGGTTTGGTTTTTTTTTTTTTTTTTTTGCAGGTAGAGACATTAGATCCTCCCTAGTCTTAAACTTTAGCGTAACAACATCTCTTTAATGCGATGAGCAGCCGCTAAGTCCTGTTTGGCAGTCACAGAAATGACATCGCCACGCCGGCTGTCCTGCTTCCCTGCGTTTGGGTGGGATGTGATGTCATTTGCTGTCACCTCACTTTCTGTTGTTGCTTTTGGTCGGTAGGACTGTGTTACCTGAACTGTGCACTTTTTGTTTCACAACAAAACGAACAAACACGCTAAAAAAGCAGTTCCTTTCTTCTCGACCTGTTCCCATCCCTCCTCCTTCTCACCCTTCCCGTTTTTCTCTCGTCTGTCCGTCTCTGTTTTACTGCTGGTGTTTCTTTTTCATTGTTTTTTGGTTCTATTTGATTTTGGTTTTTTTTTTTTTTTCCTTTTAGCTTGTTACTGTACAGCTGTTTTGATGTTGTGGTCCGTGTTTTCTGTTACTGGAAAGCAGTTGTTGCTCATTTCCAAAAAAAAAAAAAAAAAAAAAAAAAAATGGTTGGTTAAAACAAACAAACAAAATTGTGCCAAGAACAAATCATCCCAATTGGAGCATGTGAGTAGCAGCCAAATCGCTGCAAGGAGCTTTTCCGTGGCCTGCCTGGCCAGAGGTGTGACACTCAGAAGGGAGAGCCAAGAGTGTTACTAACCTAGTATTTAATCAATTTTTTTAAGACCGAGGTGGCCGCCTCGCCATCAGGTGCCTGGCAGAGGCTCCACAAAGTCAACCAAGACCTCCAAAGCGAGCTGGAAGCCCAATGCCAGCGTCAAGAGCTGATCAATCAGCAGATTCAGTCGCTGAAGCGCAGCTACGCCGAGGCCAAGGACGTGATCCGGCACCACGAAGCCGAGATTCAGAGCCTGCAGGCGAGGCTCAGTAACGCGGCGGCCGAGCTTTCCATCAAGGAGCAGACCCTGGCCAAGCTCAAGAGCGACCTGAGGAGCGAAAAAGAGAAAGCCAAAGAGCAGCTGGAGGAGTGGCAGCACAGCGAGGCCACGCTCAGCTCCCAGCTGAAGGCCAGCGAGCAGAAGCTGAAGAGCGCGGAGGCTCTGCTCCTGGAGAAGACCCAGGAGCTGCGGGACCTGGAGATGCAGCAGGCTTTGCAGAGGGACCATCAGAAGGAGGTGCAGCGGCTCCAGGACAGGATCGCGGACCTGAGCAGGCAGCTGAACGCTAGCGAGCAAGCGCGGATCCTCATGGAGGAGAAGCTGCAGAAGAATTACGAGGCTTTGCTGGAGAGCTGCGAGAGGGAAAAGCAGGTTTTAATACGGAGTCTGAAGGAGGTGGAGGATAAGGCCAACGAGTATGAGAACCAGCTGCAAAATAACGAGCAGCAAATGGAGATTCTGCAGAAGGAGAAGCTGAGTGCAAAGTTCGAAGGCAGCGAGCTTGTCCACCAGCTGGAGGAGCAGCTGGTGATGAAGGAGGCCAGCATCCAGAAACTCGCGGAGCACATCAAGGAGCTCGAAAGAGAGAGAGATCAGATCAAATGTCGGTTCCACGAGCTCATGAATCAGGTTGCCGAGTCGGATAACGAAGTTGCAAAGCTGCAAGCAAAGTTGAAAATGGAGGAGACCAGCTACCACAATCTGGAGCAATCGTTCGAGGAGGTGTCGGATCAGTTCCAGGGTGTGCAGAAGGTGCTGAAAGAAAAAGAAGAAGAGCTGAGACACGTTAAGGAAATGCACTTGAGAATTATGGAAAAGAAAGATCAAGATCTCAGTGAGGCTTTGGTTAAAATGGTTGCTTTAGATAGCAGTTTAGAGGAGACTAAAGTAAAGTTAAAGGCCAAGGAGGAGGCTTTAAAGAAATTAGCTAGTGTAGGCACAGGTCCGTGTGCTGAGGAGGTGGAAGACCTTGGCCCCAATCTCGAGGCTGATGAAAGTCATCCATCCCAACTGGGGCAGCCTCTGCAAACTCAGGACGTCCTCCCGGCTCTGACTTATGCACTGAAGGAGGAGGAGGAGGAGGAGGTTCTTGAGACCAGCCAGAGGCAAGCAGAGGAATTCGGCTCCCCATCCAAAGCTGTAGAGCTCCAGGACCAAGAGTTAGTTCAGAAAGCCTTAGCAAAGCCTGATGTAGGAATCATGGGGGCCAAGAGGCAAAGAATCCGTTTCTCGAGCATCCAGTGCCAAAAATACATCCATCCAGACGGATCAGAGAAAAACTGGACAAGCAGTACCTCTTCAGACACGAGCCAAGACAGATCGCTGTCTGAAGAAAGCATGTCATCAGAGCCAGCTCTTGGTTACCCATCATCAGGGACAAGCGACTCTGAGACCTATCTCTCAATCATCCATTCCCTGGAAACCAAACTTTATATTACAGAGGAAAAACTCAAAGATGTAACGATGAAGCTTGAAAGCCAGCACGGCCATAATCAGGAGACGCTCATCGCCCTCCACCATCAGTGGGCCAGCACAGAGTCTCAGCTGCGGGAACAACTTCAGACCAGCTTATCCCAAGTCAGTGCTTTGATCTTACAGCTGGAGAGCGAGAGGCAGGAAAAGGTCAAGCTCATAGAAAATCACGTTAGCGAGCTGGGAGGTTTCCAAATGAAAAATGATGAAGCGCTGACTTGCTTAGAGAAGTGCAGGGAGCAACTAAGATCTTTGCCCAAATCAGACAAGGAAAAAGAGGGTGATTTTTTCCTTGTTACTCTGTCCAGCATGGAAACGACCTTATCAAACGCAATCCAAGCCTTGAGAGGGGCACCAGGCCCATTGGAGTATCAGCAGAGCGAGAGCCTTATTGCGGGAAGCCCCGCTCCAGCAGGAGGTTTTTTGGGAGAAGAGGAGCAGGGCTCCAAGGAGCAGGGAGCAGAAATGTTTGATGCTGGCCAGCTGAGATGGCTTTCTGAGAGAGTGGCATTTGAGGCCTCTCTCATCAACCAAATAGCAGAGTCTTTGAAAAATGCAAGCTCTGAGATATCTCAGCTTCTGAGAGAGATCCAGGGAACGGCTGAGGTGGTTTTGTTGGAGCCAGCAAATGTTTCTCATACAGCAGTCGACTTGGCCAGCGTCCTATCTAAGAAGCTGCTGCTGGAAGGGGAGTTCTGGAGCCAGGTGGAGGAGCTGAGAGTGCACCTGAGCACCAGAGAAGGAGAAGCCGACGGCAAAACAGAAACAACAGGTTTGGGCTTTTCTCCATGTTTTCTCAGTGCTGTAGCAGACGCTACATTGATCAAGGCAGAACTTGGGTTTGTTGCACAGAAAATGAGAGAATCTTTTCATCAGAGATTAAAAACAATTGAAGAAGACCTTCATAATACCAAAACAGCTCTCCAGCAGCATAAATGCATGTTGGAGGAGATCATCAAAGCATACAGGACTCCTGATTTTGACAGAGTTATGCACCAGATTTCTGAAGCACTTGAAATTCAAAAAGATGCTTCAGAAAGAACCCAAATCTCCTGGGACGGGAGCCATCTCCAAATGGTGCCGTGTCAGGAGTTAGCCAAGGCAGAGGAGATTGGCAGCCTGCCTGACTGTAGTAGTGAAGCTCTTGTTTCCATTCAGGAAGATCTTGCCCAACAACTAAAGGACAAATCAAATGTTCTGAAGGAAATATCTGTTGCCTTACTCTCTCTGCCTCCTGAGGAGGCAATGAGAGACTGTCAGAAGCTCCTGAAGATATCTCAGAGTCTTTCATATCATTCGTGCATGGGAGACCTTGAACGGTATTCCTCTTTGTTAGTCCAAGATGCAATTGTTCAGGCTCAGGTTTGTTATGCTGCTTGCAAAGTCCGACTGGAGTACGAGAGAGAGCTGAAGTCCTACAAGGAGTCCTTGCAGAGCATGGATGCGCTCTGCCAAGAGCGCGTGAAGACGGTCTCTCTCCTTCGGGACGAGTACGAAGACTTGCTTAGGAAGCAGCAGGGCGAGTACGGCGAGGTGATCGCCATGCTTGAACGGGAGAACGCCGATCTCAAAGCAAAGGTGTCCCAGCTTGACAGTCAGCGAAGGCTCTTGGAGGAAGAAGAGCATAAACACAGCAAGAGCTTGAGCGAATTGCAGGGACGGTATGAGGAGGAGATTCAAAACGTGATAGAGCAACTAAACAGGACAGAGGATGCTCTGAAGGCCGAGAGGACGGAGGGCCTCAACCAGCTGGATGCCATCGTCCGTGACAAGCAGAACATGGAGCGGTATCACCTGGAGCAGATGCAAATGCTGGAGGACAAGTTCCAGGCCAAGATCAAGGAGCTGCAGGTCATCCATGGCGAGGAGCTGCAGGCGTTGCAGGAGCACTACAGCCAGAACCTGCAGCGCTTGCAGGAGACCCTGGACGAGTACCAGAAGCAGCACCCGGAGGCGTCCCCCACGGCGGGCCCGAGCGGTGGGGACGCCTGGGTGGCCAGTGAGGCGGGTGGCACCGGGCAGGGCCCCGGCAGCGACCCGGACTCCATGCACGGCCTGAGGGAACGCATCCAGGAGCTGGAGGCCCAGATGAACGTCATGAGGGATGAGCTGGAGAACAAGCATCTGGAGGGGAATGCTTCCACCTTGAGGGAAAAATACCAGAAAGACTTTGAAAACTTAAAGGTCTTGATATGTTTAACGCTTTCCGCTTTCCGCTGCTGAGTGTACGGGAGGGTGCGTTCGGTCCCGGGGTTCGCTTGCCGAATCGAGGGGTGTCCCCCGAAAGAGCCAGCATGCCGAAGCAAGCCCCAAAGTGTTAGAAGGGCCTCTGTAAAGCGTGGCATTTCCCTTTTCTCCATGCTGGGGTATTCTAAATGCATTGCTGAGGGCTTGGTCTCCGTGGGAGGGTTGATTATTGGAGGCGGTCTCTGCGTGTAGAGGGAGGGAGAGTTTGGAAATAGCTTGATAACTTCACGTTATCCTTCAGTATGAAGACCGTAGTGTTTCTCCTCGTACCCGAGGCGTACGTTTTGTTTGTGACTTCCCTTTAAAAGCATTTCTCAACTCTGTCTTTCCCAGTCTGATCAAATCTCCGGCCTGTCTCTGCTGCCCTCAAAAAAGTGAGATGAAATGGAAACTTAATGCTCTCAAAATGTATGTTCCTGGGGACAGGAGCTACAAACCGATGCCAAATTCGGCGGCAAAGCAAAGCTCCTCTGCGCGAGGCTGCAAGGAGAACCAGCCTGGTGTTGCGCACCAGCGATTCTTTACACAACAAACAGTGCACAGTTACGGGAAACCCAGGCTAGGTGCAGAAAAACCCAGTGGCAATGAAGCGCCTGTGTTCAGATTGCTCCACCAGTCAGGACCGGCTGCAAAACCTAGCCTGAGATGGTACAGCGTCTAAAAAAACCCCGTGGGTTTGGTGTTTTGCTTTTGATCGGAGAGCGTTTCCAGTTAGGAAGCGGGTTTAGGGCAGCAGAGGACTCCCGGCAGCACCCAGGGAGGCTTCCAGGTTGAAGGGGCAGCGATGCGGGCTGCACGCAGAGGCCGTGCCGGCGAGGCTTTCGTGGAGCAGTCGTCCTTCGGAGTCGGCAAAAATGTGGGAGAGCTTGCTTCCAGCCGCGAGATCTTCAGCGCACATTTGGGCTGGGGGTAAAGCATGGCTCAACTCTAGCCAAAAGCTGGTTTTAGCCTGGGGAGAGCAGTAGTTCTGCTGCGTCCCGTCAGGGGTGAATCGGGTGTCCAGGGGAGGGAAAGCTGCTGGGGAGATGGGAGGGAAGCGGTGGTGTTCACTGAAGGCTCTCTCCTCCATCTTAGCCCTTAGGAAGGAAAAACCCTTCTTGAACCCCCCGCTCAGGTCAGCGGGACACACGGGTAACGTGCAAGCCAGGCACCAAACAGGGTCACTTATACCAGGGGATGTTCTTGCTTTGGAAGAAGCAAAAAAGCCAGAACCAAAATAGAGGCTGAAAAATAACAGCAAGCAATGAACCTGACCTCCCGCCTCTGTTTTCAGCTTTGCTCTGCCAAACTTGCGGTTTGCCTGGCGGGAAGGCAAGCAGCGTCTTCTGGGCAGAGCGGTCCAGGAGCAGAGCAGAGCGAACCGGCCTCTCTGCACCTCTGTGGGAAGCAGAGGGACAGACGGCAAAATAGAAACTTCCCTCGGTTAGAAAGCTAACCAGGCGATTGCGAACCTGACCCATTTACAGGTTAAAACGTGCTCCATTCTTCTCTCCTGAAGCCGATGGAGAATGGAACATCAGTAACACGAGATACTAGTTTGTACTTGTTCAAATGTCCTGGATTTATAGCAATGCATTTACAATACATTAAATGCTGAATCTACAGCCAGACCCATGGAGGAGCATTCACCATTTTCCTCCAGCTTTAGAGGTGTAATGAAGAATCCTGCAAGGCTGCTTCGTGCCTCTCTGAAGTCAGCCAAGTCCAGACAGGTTCTGGCACTGAGTTAAAGAGTTTAAAAAAAAAAAAAAAAAAAAAAAAGGCTGAGAAAATGAAGAATGCCTCAGGATTCAAACTTAAAGGGGAGGAATAAAAGCAGCAGAGCTGAAAATTGGGAATGAGAGTGGCACGGCTTACAGAGCATTAGACGACGAAGTGCCACGAAGTGATGCTGAAGAGTGTGTGTTAGCGTGGGTCAGTGGGCGTTAGACTGTCACGAGCGTTTCTGTCACTAAGGGAGTGAATTTGTCCCCCTTCAATTTCCCATGGAGTCCCAGTGGCTCCCTAGGTGACAGTTCTTGCTTCCCGGGGAAAACATGAGTGTGAATCAAGAAGAAATCCGTTGAAATCAAGAAATAAAGCCAGCCTGTAACATTAAGAGGGAGAAAAGCCCGGTGCAGTGCTTGGCATCAGGGTTGCCCCCAGATGTCCGATGGGGCTTGTGCACTGCATCCCCGGTGCGTGCCCCTTCCCAGCTCGCGGCTCGAGCCTGCCTGTGGCTTTGCTGTCCTGCTTCTGTCCTGCAGCCGTGGGTCTGTCCAGGATCCCGATGGGCTTGGGATGCAGCCGGGCTGGCGGCTGAACTGGAAACAGGCTTTTGCATTTGTCCCGCTGCAGAGGCAGGAGCGGGGTCTGCGCCTGGGGCGGGACCGGGTTGGAATTCAGGATCACACGGCTGGTGACTCCTGAATCCCCAGAGCGCTGCTCCCGTGTCCTGGCCTAAGTTCGCTCCTAGTAATTCAATTAGCAAATAATTGCCCGTGCAGCATTTGAAACGATACCCGGTTGGGAATTAAGGGCCTGTTGCTGTCAGGAGTCATTTGTTTTCCACCCCAGAGGTGGCCGCATAAAATCAGGCATTGCAAAAGAGAGCAGAAGGGGCACAGTAGGCGCTTTTTTGTTGTTGTTTTTAACATATATTGGCATTCCCCAATCGGGTCTGACCCCAGACCTACCCTGTCCTTCCCTTTCACCGGAGTTGTCAGGGCTTGAGCGACTGCAGGACAAGCGCTGACCTCGCGAGGTCCATCCTCGGCCGGCTCCTCCATGGTTGGGGAGGGAGAAGATCCCCATGATGGAACTTGGGTGCCGACCTACCTGCTGGTGTGCAGCTCCCAGCAGGCTCACCACCGCTGTGATGCCGGCCCCCACGGTCCCGGGCCAACCCCTTCCCCTCATCCCTTTTGCAGGCAACATGTGAAAGGGGCTTTGCAGCCATGGAGGAGACACACCAGAAGAAGATCGAGGACCTGCAGCGGCAGCACCAGCGGGAGCTGGAGAAGCTGCGGGAGGAGAAGGACCGCCTGCTGGCAGAAGAAACGGCTGCCACCATTTCAGGTATGGAGACACGCCAGAGGGTCTCCCGCGGTGGGGCAGCTCCGTGTTGATGGGGACATGGGGATGGTGTTTGCTCCGGTGTGGAGGAGCAGAGCATGGGGTGGGATGAGCGCTGGGTGGGGATCACCGGGAGATGGGGAGAGGCTGGTGGGACATACATTTTGGATGGAGGCCCATCTCCTGGTCCTTCTCCAGGGTTGGTACCCCTCTCCTTGGCTGTAATATGGTCTGATTCATTTTCCATTTCATCTCAGAAAGGTGTTAGTCATTCCTGTGTTAATTTATTGCCGATTCCACACTGAATTAATTCTTCGGTGCCCCAGGGAGTTTTAAAGCGCTGGAGCCCAAGCTCTCTGCATTAGGAGCCCCACAATCCAGGAAACAACACGTGAATTGGACAATCGTTTGGACTTTATTAAAAAGTGGGATTTGCAGAAGCCCCTTTGCTGCTTTGCAGCCAGGGGCACAGACTGAAGGGGCCGCGAAGCAGTGGGTGGTTCGCTGCGGTGACTCGTTTTTTTGTTCCTTTAAAAAACAAAAACCTAAAAAAAACCGCCCTTGGGTGGAGCGGTGCTGGGTGCTAACGCTGTGCTGTCCCACGCAGCTATCGAAGCCATGAAGAACGCGCACCGGGAGGAGCTGGAGCGAGAGCTGGAGAAGTCCCAGCGCTCCCAGATCAGCAGCGTCAATGCCGACATTGAAGCCCTCCGAAGGCAATACCTGTAAGACCATCGTCGTCCTCTGTCTGTCACTGTGTCTCGCGGGGAGATCACGCCTATGGGAGACCTCTTTCTCCTCTTTGATTTTGGCGATGAGTTAGGGGCAGACCGGTCGTTGCAGAGACCTCTTCCCTTGGTCCCAACCCAGCTGCGCCCAGTAGAGGCTCTTGGTTGCCCGTAATCTTTCAGGCTCCAGGTCAATGTCCCCACCCTACCCAAATTCAGCTGCTTTATGGTCACCAGAAGTAGCAGATTTACAGACACGGTGCTGCTTTTCATGCAGCTGGAGCGGGAGGGTTGCTTAACCAAATCTGACCAGGGAAAGCACTTAGCTTTTTGTGGCAAGGCTGGCCTCACACGGGAGCCGAGCAAAACAGCCAAGCAGCTTTATTAACCTTGATGCATCTACGTAAGGCCTGTGTGGATGTGCAAATGCACCCAGTCCCAAGTCCTCAGAGCAAACTTGATAGATCTCAGCTCAATTTTTGGAAACTTGAGGAAGGCCAGCCATTTAACCTCCTAGAGAAAGACGTCCCATCTCTTTTGGTGCCCAAGCACTGTGGTGCCGGGAGAAGGAAGGGTTGGCTCCCTCTGGGCTTGAGATTTTTTCCAACGGGAGTATGCATGTCCTCCTCCTCAGTGCTTAGATCCCTGTTGGAACGTCCCGGGTCGGCACGGGGCGCTGGAGGAAGGACGGGCACGGGTGGGTCTGTGTGGGGAGGGCACTACCCGGCGTGTGTTTCGCCAGGGAGGAGCTGCAGTCGGTGCAGCGGGAGCTGGAGGTGCTTTCGGAGCAGTATTCGCAGAAGTGTTTGGAGAACGCCCACCTGGCGCAGGCGCTGGAGGCTGAGAGGCAGGCCCTCCGCCAGTGCCAGCGGGAGAACCAGGAGCTCAACGCCCACAACCAGGTGAGGGTCCCCGCCGTGCCGGGGGCAGCCGGCGCAGGCACGGTGCGACGGGCGAACCGCCCGACAGGCAGCGTGCTGGGCTCTGCACCGAGCCGTGGCCACGCTTCCCCTTCCCACGATGGCTCTCCTTCTCTTCCCAGGAGCTGAATAACCGCCTGGCTGCGGAGATCACGCGATTGCGGACCCTGCTGACCGGGGAGGGCGGGGGAGAGGCTGCTGGATCGCCTCTCACGCAGGGCAAGGACGCCTACGAGCTGGAGGTGAGCTCTGCCGCTGCCGCGCCGAAGGGGCAGCGTTGGCGGGCGCAAGTGCCTGTGGACGGCCGGGAGCACGCCCCGGCCACCCGTCCCTCCACGCATCGGGTCCGCATGGCTGGTCAGCACTGTGCATCGTGGGGTGCAGAGGGGCCAGGAGCTTTTGGAGTCCTAATCTTCCCTTCTCACCATGTTGAGCCAGGCGCCCGCTCTTCCTTCTCCAGCCCCTGCTTGTCCCCTGGGATCCAGTCCACGCAAAGCAGTGGGGAGAGAAACCGAGGGGTGTGCGGGGAGCACATCAGCGGTGCAAGCTTGGGCAAGTTCCCAAGAAACCCAGGAGTAATTTTCTTGCGTGAACCAGAAGATGGGTGAACCAGCAGCTTTGCGGTGCTGGCGTGGAGCCGGTGCAGGGCTGAGCCTCCAGCCCTGGCTCGCTCGCTTGTCACCGGGCACAGCAGGCAAGCATCTCGGGATCGCGCTGCGTCTGCTCGGGTGCGAACAGGCGCTGCTTTTGTTCCCACAGGTCCTGCTGCGGGTCAAAGAATCAGAAATCCAGTACCTGAAGCAGGAGATCAGCTCCCTCAAAGACGAGCTGCAGACAGCACTGAGGGTAATGCCCAGGGACATTTCTGCAAATCGTCTTACGGGCTGTGCTCTGCTCCTGTGTGTGTGCTTAGATTTCAGCTCACTTACTTACCCCCAGATTTGAAACAATATTTAATTTTTCCCCTGAATAGAACTGAATACCCATTTTGGTGTCATCAGTAAAGCGCTCCACGTCTGTACCAGCTCAGGACTTACCCCTTCTCCCTTCTTGTGGGAGAACATCCCCTTCAGTGTTTTTCCCTAGTTCCTGTCACGTCAGATCAGATCTGAAATGGCAAAAGTAATCAGTGCTAGAAATCTGCCCAGCCTGCCAGCACTGGATCTGGTTTGCTCTGGATGGCCTCTTTGCCAAGGCCATTTCTGGGAATTCTGCCTGAATTCCGTGTCTTTGCTAAAATTAAAACCCACAAACAAGTAGTTCTGTAACGAAGGGGCCCGCGCGCACGGGCAGCGCTGCGTGCTTGCTGCTGGGCTCACGGCTTTCTGCCTATCTCAAGTCCTGTACTGCTGTTAGACACGGCTTCGAGAACGTGTGCGAAATGTGTGCATTGCCCCGGCCGAGCGTTTCTCCCCGCTGCCGGCTCTTCTTCCGTTGGCGTTTGCCAAGCTCCTCTTCAGTGCATTCACAAACCCCTCGGCTCCAGCTGTCTCTCTGACTCCATTGGGTTGTTCTTGTTCCTTTGCCAGGACAAGAAATACGCCAGCGACAAATACAAAGACATCTACACGGAGCTGAGCATCGTGAAGGCCAAGGCAGACTGTGATATCAGCAGGTTGAAAGAGCAGCTGAAAGCAGCCACAGAAGCTCAGGGAGAGAAATCCCCTGTGAACACCACTGTATCGGGATATGGTCAGTCCTCCTCCAGCAGCTCTAAGCAATCGTGGGTTTCCCGAGCCAACACGTGCATCCTGGCATACAAGCCCTTGTGCAGTAAGGGGTCTGGGGGGTGCTTTTTTGCCGTTTCATGCTGCTTCCCACCTCTGCTCCTTGCAGACAGTCTCACCGCAGACGGCAGGGACCAGGCGGACCTGAATTGCCCTCCCGTGGCGGTTCCTCCTTCCAGCCCCGTGGCTGGGAAGCTGGCGGGGCTTTGAAAGCCTTCTGGCATTTTGCATTGGGAAAACCTCGCGCTACACGCAGTGCAGGGGAGCGGAGACCCTCGAGAGTCCCCTCTGCCCTTCCGGCAGCGCTGCTTGAGTCGGGCTCATCGGGGCACTTGCCCGGGCTGGGAGGGCAGAAGAGCCCCAGCCCTGCTCCGTGCAGGAAGCCCGTGGGCACAATGCTAACGCCGTTTCTTTTGCATCTCCCCAGATATTATGAAATCAAAAAGCAACCCTGATTTCTTGAAGAAAGACAGATCCAGTGTTAGCCGGCAACTAAGGAATATCAGGTCAAAGGTGAGCTCAGATTCTCCTTCCCCGTGTGATGAAAATGCCCGGCGTTACTCTCCGGTGGGGGTACCAGGTGGGAAGAAATTGGTAGGAGAAGACGACTGAGAATTTCCCGGTCGCTAGTGCTAGCCTGGATGGCACTGGGGAGAAAAGCGAGCTTTCGACTGCGAAACGGCTAGCTGTGCCGGCAGGCAGGGCCCGCGCCCCCCGCCATGCCCTGCAGGGCACACACGCTCCCGACCCTGCTGAGATGGAGGCGTGAAGCTGCTCCCCGCTTGCAAAAAAGGATGAAGTTTACCCTGTTCTTTGGTCTTTCACAGGAGGACTGTCCCAGTATTTGCTTCCCGTTTTCAGTTGAAACTTAGGTGGTGTCAATAGGCGGAAATGTGCACGTCATTTTAGGTTTTACAGTGTTCATCACTGCAAGATTTTTGGGCTTCATGTGCAATAACGATGCCTCGGTCCTGGGCGTATTTAACACACGCTTTGCTCGTGTGTTAATACGGTGCGGATGGCCCTGTGTTTCTCCGGCCGTTGTGTCCTTGCTGTTGGTCCCAAAGCCCAGCGATGCCGTGCTTGGCTGCTGACAGCCAGTTACGTCACGCTGCGCACTGGCTGTTGCTGTGGGACCACGGGGATAAAAAGGGCAAATAAAGCCGCTCAGAAGTCATCGTTAAACGTAGGTCAGTTGGAAAGAAGATCAGCATGGGCAAAACTCGCTTTGCCTCTCACCACTGGATACCTGGTGTCTCATGCTGATGTTTGAAGTGGTTGGGACTTTGGGCAGAGCAAGAAGCCGGGTGGGCAGAAGGCTTCTAGCTCGGTGCCCGTGCCGGGGAAACGGTCACCGCCCGAGCTCTGCGAGCGGCAGGGCATCAGCTTGGGGTGTCTGCGCTGCACCGAGTAAATACAGAGAGCACCTCTGTGCGTTTCGGGGGCGGCCCAGACCTGCTGGGCCAGGTCTGATGTTGGGTTTCCCTTCGCCACTTCAGCTCAGACCACTGATCTTGTGGTCCCCTGTGTGTGTTGCTTGGTGGGGGAAGGAGGAGAGGAGAGCAAGCATGGGCTCTGCCTGAGCACGCTGCTTGCTCGCATCGCTGCCGGGGTGGGGGGGGCTGGGGCTGCGCGAACGCCAATGCATTTAGGATTTATGAGCTTCTTGTTTTGTTGTTTGTTTTTTTGTTTTTTTTCTTTATTTTGCTTTTTCCTTCAACAGTCCGTTATTGAGCAGGTCTCATGGGATAACTGAAATGAACCCGAGTCCAGGTTCCCTGCCACGTAGGTAAACAAACCGGCACCCACCAAGCGACGCAGCTGCCCACTGGAGCGGCCCACTTTTGCATGCATTGCTCACACCTCCATGGCAAATGAGAGCCCTTCTTCTCTTAATGACTGGTTTATTTACGGCTAATTATTTTACTGGGGAGGGGGAAGGGGAGGGAAGAAGTCAGCAGACCCAAGATCCATATGAAATGCAGTCTCTCTGGCTCTTCCCTGGGGATTATGGCTTTCTTGTCTTCCTGCTCCTCCCACCCTCGCCAACACAGCTAACCATCACGGAGAGGATTTGGACACGGTGGGGCACGTTTTCCTGTTTGCCGTGTTGGGAGTGTGGGACGTCGAGTGTGCACGCTTGAATGACTCTGCATGCCTCAGACTAAACTTCAGCAACAGCCAGGTCTTGTAGGAAAAACAGCCATTTGGCTGTTAGCCAGGTGGAGGAGCGGGCCAGTCATGCCTATAAACGCATTTCCCACGAAGGCCTGTAGCATGTAAAACGGTGGCCCCCTTCTCAGCTGCAGAGGGGATGTCCTGGGCTGCCCTAAATTTCCTTTACCCGTAACTGCTGCTTCTTTCGGTTGATCTGTGCCTGAGCATAAGCGTCCTCCTTGCCCAGTAACCTCCTCCTGCTCTCCAGGCTTCCTCCAGCTCCCCGGTGTCCACCCCACTGCTCCATCCCTTGGCACTGCGCTCCATCCCACACGCTGGCCTGAGGCTTCCGAGCTCATCCAGCAAAAGGAGGGAGCGGATGAGAAACAAAGCCGATCCTAATGACCCAAATATCTCGAGTAATTGGAGCAATAGTTAATTTACTGGCCCATGGTAAAGACCGAGGTTAGAGCACCTGCAGAGGGAGGTTAGAGAAAAAAGGGGAGCTCCCCAGCACGGTGGCAGAGGGGTGGCTGGAGAGCCCCAGGAAGTCTGATGGAGGGTCCCTTTATCACAGATTTCATCCTACATTAGTCTCCCTTCATCAGGCTCCCCTCATCAGCAACTCGAATGGGTTGTGAGACTGCCTAAGGGGTGAATTTGCTGGAATTCGTACCATCAGGCAGAACGGTCTAATGGTTTCTGTTGTCTCCTTCCCTCTAATGAGAAATCAGATGTACAAACTGGAGCGCATGGGTTGCTGCCTATTTAAAGAGGCCCAAAGTAAACTTCCTTTAGGAAGTGTGTGCTCAGAGGCTCGCGTCCCAAGAGACTCTGCTGCCCGTTGAAAAGAAAGCACCCGGCATTTGTATATTCAAACCAATCCATTTTAGTGCTTTCGTTTCCGTGCCGCTTCCCAAAGCCGTTCTGTATTTGTGGGCCTGTGGGAGGAGATACATTTAAAGAAATACAGTAACCATGGGAATCTGCGCAGCCTCGGGGCAAGTTTATCATGGAGTCCTGCCTTGATAAACACACATTAAAGAAAAGCCAGCCCAAAAATCTAACCTGCTGCTATGATTGTACAGTCCTCTGGCACCACGGTCAGGGAAGTAAAAGCAAAAGGGGAGATGGCTGCCCGTTAATAGAAGGGGCTTTGCATACAGGTCTGTGCCTTTTGAAGCTGCCGCGTCTTGATCTGTAAAGCAAACGGTGTTCCAGCTGCAGAGCGAACTCCTTGCAAGTTGCGAGGAATCGGCTCGCAGGCAGCGGTGACCTGGGGACACGCAGGCAGACGGCTGCCTGTGCCAGGGCAGGCGCAGCCCGGCAATGGCAGCCTTTACAGCGCGGAGGGGCAGAGGCAGTGCTCTGTGGTTCGGGAGAAGTCTGTGCCTCCTCGGCAGCAAGCAGGGAAAATCACTGGTGCTCTGCTCCCCTGAAGCTCTTACGCCACAGTTTGGGGGCTGCAGGAAGGAGGGAAGGCTGACTTTTAAGTGTGTGCATCTCCTCGGGCTAGTTTCAGGTTAAAGCTGTCTTACAGGGGGCAAGCAGTTTGCTTCTGGGTTTCTGCCCCTCGCATTGCTGTTTTCCTGGGTCCCCCACGTGTAGGCAAGAGTAGAATTCCCAAATCTAAATGCCAAGGGCCAGTGGGGCGGGCTTTTCTGTTGGCTAGCTGAGTGTCGTGCCTTGAAATCTGGATGCTGCATCTGAATTGGATCAGCCGTCAGATCCTGCTAGACCTGAAGCAAGCATTTAGCGAGTCCTCTGTCTAACCCCGTGCAATAGAGGCAGCTTTGGCTTGGCAGAGCCCCCAGGCTGGGGTTAGAGAAAGGGTGGGATTGTCGCTGGCAACAAAAAACCACTTTCCAGGGCTGCTTGAGCAAAGCCTGCACATTGACGGGAGCCAGGACGGTCCCAGACGGACGCACGTTCAGTCGGTGCTGCAGTGGCGTGGGCAGGCGGGCAGGACCAGCGTGCAGGTCCTGCTCGGCAGCGCGGTGCTTTAGCATAGCAGATCCGAGCTGGCCTGCCCGGGGCTCCCGCAGTGCCGGAGCTCTGCTGAAATTGCCCCAGCCACCGCTGCACCGCAGGCTCCAGGGGTCATTTTCCGAGTCGAGCTAATCCCGCTTGCAGCATGGTGTGCCTCACGTGCTTCTGGTACGTCGCCTAGTTCATTTGCAATCTCACCCTCTCTCTAGGCGCCATTCACCAGTAACCGCCCTCCATAACCGTGTGTTTTCTCTTAGCATGTCCCACTAATCTCTCTGCCAAGGAGGCCATTCTCCTGCCGCCCACGTCTCCTTTGCCTGAGCATCGCACCCTTTCTGTGTGCCAGATGCCCGCCGCCGCTGCCTCCCACCCGTGTCCGACGCTGTCTGTCTTTTGTCTCTCCCAGAGTCTGAAGGAAGGCCTGACTGTGCAAGAACGCCTGAAGCTTTTTGAATCCAGGGACTTGAAGAAAGACTAGTTCTCCCCGCTCCGCTTGACCACGCGCACCTCCCAGCTTGAGGCAGCACAGCACCAGCACCGTTTGTCTCTCGTTCCTTACGACTGTCCTTGCTGTCGTTCGTCTTGACACCCCTGACGGGACCCGGCGCCGCAGTGGCGGTGGCCCCCGCCGCCCCTCGCCTCCCCAGCGCCTTTCCCTGCTTGTGAGACGCTCCAGAGACTCTGAGAGGGAGAGGAAGGGATCGGGGTGGGGGTTTTTTTTCCCCTCTCTTCGGCGCTTTGTAGGAGAATCTTTCTTTTACTGTAAACCATTACACTAAGTGTCAGTATTAAGGCTCAGTAGCCTGTTAATAAGCTAGCTCTGTCGTACCAACCGTTTTGGTATGCAAGCAGGGCCTGGGTGGTATCGGCCGTACCTAGCTCTTACTGCTGTCAAGAGACCCAGTGCTCAGAGCATGCCAGGAGCCTAATCTAACCATTGATCTCGATTGCATTACTTGCACCTACAAGGGGGGAAAGCCCAGGGGAAGCTGTCGGGGAGCGCAAGTCCGTGCCGGCGTACGCAGCCTGGAGGTACAACACTGACAGCTCGCTGGAGAAGGATGCAAGAAATGATTCTCCTGCCCCGTGACTGTGCCATGGCCTGAATGTAGGCGATACCGAAGCCCGGCGAGCTTTGGTGGCTGCCCAGGTGGTTATGGATAGGGAGCTGCAGATACTCACGTGCCCCGTCGAGTCCGCCCCATCGGCGTGTCTTTGCCTCCCGTCTCGCTGGTGGTCGGAGTCGGTGTTTCGTGGGCTGAGCTGTAAGATCACTTTCTTGCCTCTGTTAGATCAAGCCCAGCACTCTCTTTTTTTGCTGTTACTCCCTTCCTCTCATTGAGTCCCGTGTATCCCAGGGTCTGTGCGCATGTGAAACTCCCTTTTCCTAGTCAAAGGAAAGTAGAGTAGAAAGTAGAGCCAATATTGACTGAAAATGCACAGTGCTCAATGCATATAATGCTCCTTTTTTATCAGCTTCTTGAATTCAACTCTTCTTGTCAGCAGGGCAGCTCCTATTTTAATTCTTTAATCTTTTCCTGAAATAAAAATCTCAAAACCAGTATGTGCTTCAGACCTTCTCAGTCCTAACAGCTTTTGTATTTAAAGCACACAGTTCAGCACCGTGAGGCCGATAAACGGATGCAAACTCAAAGCGAGGTGAGGGAGCAGGTAGCACTAGATGCAGCACACGGCCAGCCGAGCAGAGGCTGTCTTCCTAGAAGGAGCCTACGCTGCTTTGCAGCATCAGGGCTGCCCCGGCACGGTGGCTTCATCCCGGACTAACGAGAGCATTTCAAGATGCCACCTGTAAGGACCCCAGGTCCTGCCTCGCCGATGGCCCTGGCCGGGAGCAGGGCTGAAGCAGCGCTCGGGCCCGTTGGCTTCCCAGACCCATTTAGCTGCCGAGCGACCCGCAGCACGTCGGGCTGGGCTGTTAAAAGTACACCCTAGCCTTCATGTGGAGCAAAGCTTCCTCTCGTCTTTCGGGCGCTTAACACATGGTTGAAGCAGGCAGCTCTGTGCGCTTTCACGGCTGATTTTGGGTCCGTTAGGCGGGCGGTACAAACGCAGCCCTCGGAGCAAACTCTCGCTGCAGCTCTGGAGCGGTGAGTGCTGCGGGGCTGGTGACAGCCATCTCCGATCCTGCCAGGTTGGAGTATGGTGAGTGATGGAGAGTTCGCCCTCATCCTTCTCCTCAGAGCAGCAAGTCTCTGTTTCAGCCACCAGACCCTCAGCAGGAGATGGCATCGTCTAACCGCGGCGTGAATCAGGCTCTCGTCCGGCTTGTGTGGCCCTGCCGTGGCCAAGCGCTCGGCTTGACACCTCCTGGGGCACTCGTGGCAGCGCATGGCAGCCGTCCGGTCCTGCCCGTACAAGCCCCACTTGTCTCCAGCCAAGATGCCAGCACCGTGCAGCGGGCAGAGCCTATACGGGGATGCTCTCCCGCTGCGATGCTCTGTAATCTGTACCTGGGTGTACATGGAAGTCCTGGAGATAGGAGCAGGGTAGGAAAGATGCTCAACCACTCGGATACAAAGGCTTTTCCCTCATCAGCACGCACGTGCCCTCTAAGATGTTTTGATGTGCAGCCACTGGCCCTAATCCGAGCTCACCGTAGCGCTTTCTGTAATCTGAGCGTTGGAGGACCGAGGAGCCTTCCCAGCCATGACCCACCTGAACCGCCTCTCCGATCAGCCGTCAGCCGCTCCCAGGAGCCTTGGTGCTGCTCCTTGCATTGTGTTTGCTTTCACCCATCAGCCAGCAGCCGCCTTAGTCCTCCTCCCATCCCACCGTGGAGGAACGTGGCCTGTGCGCCCAAAGCTGCTCGCCGGCAGCTTCTCGCCTGCATGATGGGAGGCCAAACTGGGGAGCCCCAAAGTGGAAATGGGCACCTTAGTGCTGTCCTGGGGCTGTGGAAATACCTGCTCTCACCATGCTGATCTAATGGCCATCTAAAGCACAGACTGTTGTTGATAAAGCCATGTATGTTGGTAATGCTTAGTAGTGGCTTTTTATAGCCATGGCATGGGGTCCTGCTTCCCTTCCAGCTGAGGAGATCCAGGTGCAGCTCTCCCTGGTTGTAGCCCTTCCCAAATTCAGCCTCTCCAGGTCAAGTGCGCATGTGTTGTGCTTAGAAGTCCACTTCTGGAAGAAGAGGGTCCTTTGTCAGTAGTTGTGTGCATGGTTTCTCTCTCTCTCTCCCTGCCGGCATCTTGCACTTGACCGAAGTGAGAGGTTTAGGTCTCCGGTGTAACCCCGCAGTTGGGTGAAGGGTGCGTGTTTGGGTCCCCATGCTCACAGCAGCTGGGAACATGACACTTCGGTGGCATCTACGAGGAGTTAAAGGCAGTCTTTGAGTTAAAGCAGGGACACCAACGCCTGCCAAGCAGAGCAGATTGCAGGACCAGCAGAGATGTCAGTGCTGTGGCCCAGGTTCATCTAAATTCGGGCTATTACTTGGGTGGGAAGGTGACTCTACCCACTGCGTTTTGTATATCGTATACACCTTTCTGACCGTGTCAGGAGATGGTCACCTGGCCCAGGTGCCTGGCTTGGTCCCATCCAAAGTCATCTGTCCAGCTCTCAGCAGGGATAACCTTTAGATTTCATCCCTAGCTGCTCTAGTTCTGCGCGTGGTGAGCTCCTCTCCAGCAGCTTTGTGCCCTGTGACCTCCTGGCAGAAGCCTTGGGATGCAGCATTAGGATGGTGCGTTGGCCTTGTCATTGTCGTTGCTCTTCAAGACATCGCTGGCTCCAGGAGGACGCCCTCCTCCTCCTCTTCTCTCAAGACCTATGGTGGGACTTTGTCCTTTTTAGCCAACCGAGTAGAACGTGCGCTGGTCTTCTCACCATGCGGGACCCTGACCTTTCTTACATCCCCTAGCAAATCCTGCTTTTTCTTTGCATACTTCATTTGCTCAGGAGCACTTATCTTAAGCGTGAGGACTAGAAGTTATGTACCTTGCTATTTGCATTGGCACGTCGGTGGTGTGGAGGACACAAGATGGACCCTTTCTGATACAGGATTGTGCCACTGAGCGTCTTGAAGCTCCCCACGGAGGGATGTTGGCTGCTTACGCTTGCTTACACCAAGAAATCCTCTCTTGCAGCTTAGTGTCCTGCCTGGGACCAGGACCCCTGTGACCTGGGACCAGAGCCTAGCGAGTAAGAGCACTTGATTTCTTTGCCAGTGCTCCTGCTTCGAACCTTATTTCTTACCGTAGAGAACAGCTGGCTACGTGGAGGGCGTACGCGGAGCGATCAGGTGGGGATCATCCCCAGCTTTTGACTCGGCGTGTGTAAATACATTCATACGATTTGATTTTTTTTTTTTTTTTTTAAAAAAAGGGTGAGGATGGGCAGAAAGGCACTGCAGCGTGTTGGCAAAGGTGGCAGCGCTTCGGTGGTGGATAGTGCAGGGAGGCAGAAGAAGGTGCGATAAAAATGCAGTGGCACAGGGAGCTCTGCAAAGCGCGCGGGTGCTGAAGACAGGGAGGGTGCAGAGATGAGCTTTCTGCTAGTGCTCTGGCCCTGAACTGCCCTGTGAAAAGAGGCTGGGGGGGGGAATATTCTCATTTAATACACATATTAAAATATACCGATGTTTAGTGGGGGGAAAAGTCACCCAGGAACACTTGTACAGCTCTTGCTCCTTTCCTGTAGACGTGCCCATACGCTAAGCGAGGGTTCGTATATAACTTCTGGGCCACTTGTGTCAATTCTTCACCCGAGGCAACGCACACCGTGTTTTGCGTCTCTCCGGTGAGGCGCTGCCAGGGGATCCAGCACCAGCAGGAATGAAGCTGGATTTTCTTCTCCTCTCTTTCCTCTAGTTTGTTTTTACCTTATGGTACAGAACATGTCCGGCACTGCATCACAACCCCCCCTCCCTCTTTTATGGGCGCCCTGAAACAGCTGTAAAATGATTTGAATTGAGGTTTGCTAGGACTGCTGTGTGAACAGGATCAGACCCGGGGGATCAGCTGCTCAGAGGTTTGCTACCGGGGAACTTTTATTTAATACATATTGGCCAGCTTCTCTGGACCTTCAAATAGCTGAGAAAAGCAAACCAGGCAAGTTTGCTGGGGGGAAAAAAAAAAAATCCCTGGCACTAGCAGCAGGTTTAGCTGAAATAAAATGTGTTGGATGGCAGGAGGACAGCCGCAGGGAACACGGCGTGCGGAGGGGCGGGTGGCCTGGCCGCCATCGTCATGGTTTTAGCAACGTTTAATAAGCCTACTCAATTAATCTTATTGCTGAGCTTCGTGGGTTTAAAATATTTATCGCTAAGCAAAGGGGTCTTTCATGAACATAGCGGTGGTGGTGGTCTCATACGCTGTAGCTTGTAGGAGCGGCCATCTTCCACTGGGGAGTTCCTTTGAAAAATTAAATCCATCTTCCTTTGAAAAATTAAAACAGAGAACCCGGCTCTGCCGGCCCGAAGGTGCATCGGGGCTGAGCGGTGGCCTCCTGGCATCGTCGGGGTCGACTGCACCCTTTGGGGCACCCGTCGTCGGGATCGGATGCTGCACCCATCGTCGGGATCGGCAGCACTGCACCGGGTGGGAAGGCGGGATGCGACGGCCTGCGGCGGTAGCTATGAGTTCTGGGGGGTCACAAAGAAGAGGAGGAGGAGGAGGAGGAGGAGGAGGGAAGATGCTGTGGTATGCAGAGAGCTGGTCTGAACTACTGCTGCAGGCTTCGGGCTCTGCTCCGTTTGCAGTCTGGCAACTATGTACGCATCTCTCCAAAGCAAGAGGCAATACATTACCTGCCTTTACATTGAAGAAAGGGAGAGGGAGCCTGCAGCACCAATAAACAACCAAAAATAGAAATATTTCTGCAGAGAGCAGTGCTTTAAAATAAGGGGGGGGGGAGGGAAGCCAGCTGGAAAGCTTTTTACTGATAGCAATGGTCCTTAGTTATCCTATTGCTTCTTCCTGCTCCAGGCTTCATCCATCTTTCAGGATAAATCAGTGGCTATTTAAATCAGAAAGTGTATGGAGGCGGGGGGGAGGTATGGGGAGGAGAGGGCGAGCTCCCCGCTTGCCCTGGAGGCTTTCCAAGGCCGTCTGCACCGTCCCGCTGCCCAGCGCGGCAGCACGGCACGGCCCCGGCCATGGGCTTCGCCTTTTAGCGTGGTCCAGGCGCCCGCCGGGCGCAACGGGGCGAGGCCTCGTGGGCAGCCCGCGGCAGACGCCCTGCGGGGCCCCGTACGTACACGGCGTAACGCGCGACAGGCAAGCTGCTGCGTTTTACACAATTCGACGCTGTTGTAGGATAGATGGTACCGAAGCGGGAGGGCTAGGAAAAGTCAAGTGCAGCGAAGGTGCAGACACAGACGCCTTCAAATTGGCTCCAAGTAATTTCTTTTTTTCCTGCGTAAAATTTTCCTACCGTTTGCACCGGCTCCCTTGAAACAGCCTGAATCCTTCTTTAAATGTGACCTTTTCTTTGCCCGCATATATAAAAAGGAAGCAGGTTGTGTTCATTTGCTTCAAAACTAGAATCGCGTGCCGACTCGCAAACCCAAAAAGTCTCTTTTTTTTTTTCCTGTAAAAGCGGTGGACTGGACTGCACTAATAGTGCTGCCCCCGCACTGTAAAATGTGTCACTTTTGTACCAACTCTATACTTGATTGCACTTCCACTAGACCTTTGCATTTTTTTCATGGTTTGGGTACAGTACTTAGTTTGTTGTGAACACTTAAGCACATGCACGCTCGGTGTAGCTTGCCTTTCCTCCCTAATTTTTTTCTTTTTTTTTTTTTTAAAAAAAAAAAAGCTTTGTCAGTCTTCTCTTTTAAAAAAAAGTAATTTAAAACCTGTATAGTATTCAAAGCACGCAATGTAAATATTTATTACTCAGAAATTAGCGGAGGGTTCTCTTTTGTGACTAAGTTGTGGGTTTGATTTTTAAATCTTGTTGTAACACAGACGTCCCACGCGCGGGTTGGGAGAGGAGCGCCGAGTGTAATGTGTCCAACCCACCCCATCTGCCCCGATAAACTGCTTCGTTTGGGTTTGATGACTGTTATAAATATCTTTTCCAACCTTTTCTGCTGACCTATACCTTTAGTTTTGCAGATAACCTGTCCAAAGATCGCGTACAGTCTGTTTGAGAACCGGAACCTTACTGCGCTATAAACCTGGGGGGGGTCCATTCAGAGAACTCGGTAATCTTGTATTTGATAGTGGCATTAACACCACGCGCGTGCAAACCGTTATCTGTCGTTACGCAGCAGCTACTCGGTGAGAGAGGGCACGCAGCTCTCCTTGCACAGTAGCTTAGGGCTGTTGCAGCGAGCGGGGCGAGCCCCCGGACCTCGGCGGCACGGCTGTAACGCCGTCGCTCGCTTGTGCAGCGCGTTCAAGATGCTCTTGGACTTTACAAGGGAACGACAGACCCCGCTGTACAGACACGCGTCCTACAGCAGCGTGGACGTGCGCTGTAAGGTACCGGACGTAACTGTGCAAACGTAACTTTCAGTACAACGTAGTTACTACCGAGTTGAACTTAGGTGCTCCTGCAGCACAAGGCGTTTCTTACAAGAGGATGCAGACGTCCTGCTGCAGGAGCAGGGAGCAGGCTGCGAATAACACAGGTGCCGGCCCCAGCGGTTCGCCCTGCCTCAGTTGGAGACTACTACAAGAAACCGAGGGTGTGGGATTTCCTGGCAGAAACTTGATAAGCCGGACAAGTTGGTACCAACCGAACTAAGCCAGCTGGCCAGGAACTCATAAATAAGGAGTGCAATGACTGTTTTCTTCATGCTTTCTTCACGCGCTGCCCGCGTGCAGGACTGACAAGAACACTCATTCTTTGTTCTAAACTAGAGACAGCCAGGTATGTTGTAAAATACGAAAGACTATGATAAGTAGGAAGCAGATACGAATGCGCAGTCTTTGACCTGTGTCCACCCTGCTGGGACCTGGAGTTCTGGATGACTTGAGATTTTAAAGAATCATTTATTTGAAAGGATGAGGTTTTGGGGAGAGAGAAGGAAGCTCTGCAAGTCTGTGGGTGGTACCTGAAGTAGCAGTGGCTGTTCAGGTACTAATGGTCAGTCTTCCTCCACCGTCCTAACGCGAACAGAAGGCTTGCCTTAGTTCTGTCTGAGCACAGCGTTAACCGAGGACCGACCCGTAACCGAAGGAGACTCATTCTGGATTAAAACCATGCACGCACCACGCTCCACCACTTGTACTCTGGAAACGACCCGAGGGAATTGTGAGCAATGAGGATGCAAGAGTAATTTCCCAGTTCCTGTGACGATGCGGCGCAGCGGCCAGCCCTCCGCCTCCGACCTGTGATGTGGCCAAGTGGGAAAGCGGCAGCAGAGCAGGGACAGCCGTGCCCGGGCAGCGCCGGGATGCTGCAGCCTCACGGCTACTGGAAATCCCTGCGGCTCAAACGCAGGAGCGATCACAGCGGGGCGGCGGGGAGAGGAGGAAGCACAGTTGTCCTCGAGCCCTGTCTATCCATAGGGCGGAACGGCCTCTTTTAAGGGGCATTTTCCACACGGATTAGTCTGGGAATAACGTCTCACGCGTGGTATTTTCCCTCTGCAAAGGGGAATGGGTGTTGGAGGCTCCCGTTTCTCAGTATGTGTGAGTTCCTCTCTCCTTCCCTTCCACTCCGGTTTATTTCAGTGCTTTTTTAAGAGCCGCTGTTCCCGATCAACCGCTCACTGTAATAGAAACGTCACTTTTTCTCACAGTATTTATTCCTTACAAAATCTCGTGTGACATGCTAGGTTCCCATGGATGTAGCTGATCATTTTTATTTTGTAAATATAATTACCTAACTTTACATTAACTATATCGTAATAAACTATTTTTGCACCACCCTTTGCATGCTGTGTAGCGAGGTGTTTTTTTCAACAAGGACACTACTACAGAAAGAGCAGAGCAGAGGCCAGAGCCTGAAACCCAGTGAGCCGATTGCTCTTACAGTCACCCTTCACAAAGAAAATGCAACGGGTAGCACTTTAATAGCAATAACATATTTAAAGTAGTGTAAGTCTAACGCTGCTGAACGGGATTTACCACATAATGAACTTCCTCAGCTGCCTTCAGAGTTGCTACGCCACAGGTAACAGAAACGCAGGGGTTTTTTTTTCCCCCCAGACCCATGCCAACTTTCTCAGAGTAGAACAAATCTGCAATCTGTTGATGTTACTCCCTGTATCCTAAATAACACCTAAGGATCTACAGGAATTTTTAATGATTTGGATCTTTGGAACAACCAACCCACGAGGGCTACCTGGGGTGCAAAAACCAGAAGATGATATTGAGCTTTTCTGTGAAGGTGGTTTATTGAATAGCGCCAATCGCAGCACTACTGTAACAAGCAAAACTGGTAACAAAATGTTAAGGCCTTTTTTCATTTTGAGAGGTTTTGAGGCACTTTATATTCAGTATAAAGTATTTCTTTCTTACACAGACGCTGTTTAGAGTTTTGAAATGCTTAAGTTTAGACCCATCTTTGTTCCACTCTGAACCGTAGGGACAGAGATCTTCCCTCCCTCTTGTTATTCAATTGCTGTCCCCCACCCTGCTGCTGCCAACACAGGTGGTCGAAGTCACCGAATCAGACCAGGACACGGTGTCCCCACCTGAAGGAACTGGGGTTTCCTTCCACTGCTCCATGCTGAAGTCAGTGACGGAACTCCAGCCGTGTCTGCTCTCAAGACAAGACCGACTGATCCCAAATCTCTCATTTCTTTCCAGCCTTCCCTACACTTCCTTGCTGGAAGACGAGCTGTCATTAGTATCTGTTCTCACGCTTTTATGCTGGAGCTCTGCTCATCTTAAACCAAAGGAAACGTACACAATCAAAACGTACTTCTAATTTCTGCCTTCATATTTCCCACAAATCTCCTTTTACAAACTTTCAACAAATAATGCCAACAAGAAATGTAACTAAGGTGCTTAACCTCTCTATACAAACTCTAGCTTTGCTGTAGCCCCCTTAACTCTTCTTCAGTTACTGATGTAGAGAAGCTATTGGGCTACAATTCCATTCTACAGTATCTCAAGTTGCAAAATGTCCATTTCACTGTCGAAACACCTACCCAGCACCGTATGAACATACCTCGTCTGCGCCAGGGCATGGCAACGAGCCTGCCCGTAGCTTTAAGCTCTGTGAATGCAGTCCTATCACACCTATCCTCACAAAACAATTCACCAAACAGTTGGGTCATTTCCCCTAGCACGGGAATGACCTCATCCAAGGGACCTTTGGGGTAGAGAGCACTTTGCTTCTCCAGAGGAGCTTACCTAAATTACACCCAGATGGATAATACAGTGATGTCTATACATAATAATAAAGTCCATGAATGCTATCTGTTAAGTACGCCATCAGCCCTGTGAGGCAGCTCAATCATTTATTGTCTTTGGGAAAAAATCTGTAGTTGATGGGACGGTACTCTTCCCAAATCCTTTCAAACTCCTCCAGAAAAGGCTTCACATACTCGGCGTCTTCCACGACCAGCACGTTCTCCCGGTTGTTCTGGATAGCTTGGGTGGTCCAGTTGAGGGAGCCTGTGATGAGCATCCTCCTGTCCACGATAGCGAACTTGTGGTGCATGTAACCGTCCTCCTGGCCGTGGCGCACCTGGATCCCTACAAAGACACAACCACCTCTTCAGCGGTAACCGAAGGTGTCATCCAGGCCACAGCCACCGGCCGAGCGCCCGGCCGTGCCCTGCCCCGCAGAGAGCCCTCGCCGCGGGGAGGCCGCCTCACCGGCCTGCCGGAGGAGGCCGATCTGGGAGCCCTGGAGCCCCATGTACTGCGCGTCGGTGACGACGCGGACGCGGACGCCGCGGCGGTGGAGGAGCTGGACGGCGCGGCCCAGCTGTGGGCTGGAGAAGGCGAAGAGGCAGATCTCGAGGGAGCGGCGGGCGGAGAGGAGGCGCCGCAGGAGGCGGCTGAGGGAGCAGTCGCCGCGCGGCAGCGGGCAGGGGCAGGGGCAGAGCCGGGCCGCCTCGCCGGGCCCCGCCGCCTCGGCCAGCAGCGCCTCGGTGCAGCTGGGCCGCGAGGGGAAGAAGAGCACCTCCCGCCCGGGCCGCCGCCGCCGCCGCCGCCGCCAGGCCGCCAGCGCCAGGGCCAGCGCCGCCGCCGCTGCCAGCGCCAGGCCCGCCCGCCGCAGCGCGCCCACCGCCCACATGCCCCCGCTGGCCGGCACCGCCCCGGCGCATGCGCGGTCGCTCCGAGCAGGCGAGCGCGGCTAGGGCGGGAAGTTTCCTCAGGGAGCCTCCCGCCGCTTCGGCGGTGGGTGTCGAGCGGCCCCGGGCCGCGGCCGCCTCCCGGAGCCCCGAGGGCTGGGGCTGCTTTGGGGTGGGGGAAAGAGGGATCGAGGGCTGCACTGCAGAGGCGAGCCTCGTCTGAAAACGAAGCCCTCCTCACCGCCTGCAGCCGGCTCTAACCCTTCCCCAAATGCCAGCCGGCTATGCTGCAGACTCAACAGATCCTTTAGGCTGGATCCTGCCCCAGCTTAAAGTGCCCCAGCGCCCGTGGTGGGTCTCTGTCAGGCTGCGGCGCTCACTGCTCTCACCTCCCTCCCAGGTATACGCTGCTCGGCCACGCAGAAAAGGAAATCACGCCGGAATAAAGAAACATCCTGCTTTAATCAGTTTGTCTTTAAGGCATATCGTTCAGAGGGAAGGAGGGTGGTGAAAGATGTCTGCAGACATGCTTTTTTGTTAATTAAGTTGTGCACATTCCAGCTATCACTGACAGCAGCCTAATCTGCGAGCTGCAGGAACTTGCCCAGACAATTATTTGGTAATCCCAGGTGTAGATCTGTTCTGGCAGGCAAGCACATCTGCTTTTATGGCTATACAGGAGCCCTGGGTTCGCAGACTTGGCAACTCTCCGCCTTCTTTCCTGGGGGCATTTTATAAGTGTTAAGTTAGTGGTTTCCTTGCCCTGGCTCAAAAATGATACGTTATCCAGAGTCTGGTTGTCCGTGCCACAGCCCCGTTTGAGATCAGGACAGAGACCAATCGACATTGCGTACAACTCGCCGCTTACACAACCACAAGGAAAAATAAGGTGAAGCCTCAGGCTTGACCTTGTGATTACCTTTTTGCTGTTTTGGAAGAAACCACACCTCTGTTCAGAAACACAGGCTTTGCTAATGGGTGCTTACGCACCAAGTGCAGGTTAGATAGAGACTAGGTTTTAATGTTGGATTGCTTGGGAGAGCTATTCTTTAAAAGATAAAAACAGTTCAGCAGTCAAGAAGGCCTAAATGCCAAATAATGTCTTACCTGTTGTGTTACACAGCTCTGAATTCGACCAGAATAGCTTTCAAGTATAAAAATAAAGAGTACTAGATCACATAAAAGGTAGCCACAAGACTGAGCACCGACCTAGCACTGGAAATCCTGATTTACTAGTCCACGCTGTCCTAATTCTTCTGTCGCTTTTATCCCACTGTCAGTGGGCTTTGTTCTTCCCTCATGACTAGCACCTAGGAAGCAAGATGCATATATTATTCAGAGCTTCCTTTCCTGTGGATAGAGCTTGAGCACCTCTTTTGTCTTGTTTCCTTACTGACAATTGGGAAATGCAAACCTTTTTGTGAACCCTGAAATTAAATAAGTGGTTAGTTTTTGAAGTAACAGAGCAATGCCTTTTTCCAAGCATCTGTTTGCTGTTTGAATATCCTGCGGTTGTTTATGTCCAGTCAAGCATTTTCAATTAATATATCTGAGCATCTCTTGCTCCATATGTACAAGAAACTAACACATACAAAGTTAGGAGGAAAAGACCTGTTAAATTCTATAAATTAGATCAAGGCTAAGATGCATGAATTACCTTGTGGATCAACTGCTGCTTCCCCCACCCCAACATACACACATATTGAAAATCAACACAAAACTAGGCTTTGTCCATTTTACAAAAATAGCTCTTAATGAGATTTAATGCCTGCCGCCATTTTACAGATGTTCCAGACAAAAATCAACCTGCATATTTTATATATAAGAACAGAACTCGTGACAAGTTGGAACATCCCCTCTGAGCTTGAGTCTTGTTTGAATGAGTGTAGAAGGTCACCTGGTAAAACCTGCCTCTAGCTTGTTAAAAATGTCTATGGTAACATCAAGTTTTCCCAACAATGATCCAGGGAAAAAAGAAAAAAAGAAAAAAAAAAAAAAAAGACTTCACAACAGAAAACAGTAAGTCCTCACAATACAGATAAGGAATATCTGTTTAGGTAATTAAAAAATGCACCAATGTTTCCATGAACTATTAAGCAAAAATGGCTACTGTAGAGTTATATAAGACAGGAGCACCTACAGGTTGGATCTTTTCTGCTTAACTTAATTAGGAAGCTAGAAAACTATTTCTGAAGACTGAAGAACACCAGCAACCTTATCCTGGCGAGGTTATCTTCATTACCTGGAAGTTTTGTAACCACAGGCAAAACAAGGCGAGTATTTTACCCTCCAGAGAGGCAAGCAGGCTGCATCTTGAGACTTCTTATATTACAATTCTCCCTCCCAGACAAGATTTCCAAAGCAAATGCTGAAACCGCATCAAGTTAAGATATAAATAAAGTGGAGTGACAGGACTCCAATGGGATATCCTGACTTACGCTACAGCAGAAAATAGTCTCTTCTTAAATCCGAGCATAAAGTGGTTTGAAATAATTTACACGTGATCCATAACCTGTGACACGTCACTTATTTTTGGTTCTTGTTCTCTCAGGCATTTAGGCGATTTATGTGGGGTTTGGAGAGATGAACTACATCCACTCCCAGGAGTTCTCGATGTTGTCACAGGTATCCAAGTCTTGCCAATGAAATCTAAAACTGAGGTCTACTGCCACACCATAATGCTTAATGAGGACAGTAGGGGATTTTAATTAATTCACGCTGATTCTTTGAGTGTTGCTGTATTTTAGTCTTGAGTGTAGAGGTCTAGATTTAGAGTTGAGTTTCAGGACAGACAGCAGCACTATTTATTAGCACTTATTAGTCCAGTCTCACAGCAATTAGAAAAGACTCAAGTCACTCTTCAAGTTAGTTTGAGGACCAGAAGAATAGTGATGAAGTTTCACTATCCACCTAATGCACATGCTGCAGGCTCAGCAGTGGTAACTTGGGGTTCCCTGCGATTATCGGAAGGCAGCAAGTGAGGTTGGGCACCCTTTAGTTCCGGGACTCTGAGGACGTTGGGCTGCGAACTGTTGACATCAGGTGGGACTTGTACGTCTTGCTCAGGCCAGTCATCCAGAACTTGAGAAGCTTGACGTTGTCCTCCTCTGCAGCTCCCAGAATGCTCAGCAGTTTTTGGGTATCCTCCTTGGGTCTGCTGTCCACTTTAGTGAATTTAAAGAGGACCTTCACTTTACTGCAGAAACAAGAAACTCCTGTCACCATTACAATGGGCTTGCATGCATCAAACAGGGAACGAGCACTAACTGTAGCTTCTCTCGGTACCTACTGCAACCAAATGTTAGTAAAAGCTTCACACAATATTCCACAGAAACTATTCTCATGCTTTGAATGAAGAAGATGGGGGGAAGAAGGGTACAAGAAAAGGGGGGATTAGTCAGCGGGATTACTCATTTTCAGTAGTAATATGCGTCATTCTAGTCTGTTTTTTCATTCTAGCGAAAAGTAAAACAATTAATTGTGACAACTGGGAATCTCCCTGGGAGACATGTCGAGTGCCCATCTGGCCTTCAGGTAAATTCACAAAATGGTAACGTTCCATGAATTATTTCACATGACTATCTGGTCTTCCTTTATTACTACTTGCACCTTTGAGATGTAGCGCCTGAAGGTGCAATCACGACATCTGTTTGGCATGTTATCTCCACTGGAATATAGTGCACATTGACAGGCATATATGTGTTTGCATACTTCCTCCTCATAATGTATATGAGGCAGATGAGTATTGTCATGTAGGTAACCTACAGGTGCGTGAACTGAAGCATGAAGGTTAAGAACTGCTGAGAGCCAAAAAGACAGCTTGGACCAGAGGAGAACTCCTCCGATATTCTTAGCTCCCAACAGTAAAGCCAACTACTGTCAATACTACAGCAGAAGTTACCTGACTACAAGTTTGTCCTGTACTCTGCTGTAACTGTTCCAGGGTTAGTGCCAAAGCTGTTTCTCCGAAAGGAATGTAGTCGTACTTACTTCATCCACTCCTCCTTCAGGCAAACAAGGCACTGATCCACAACGTCTACAGAAAGGTTCTGGTTGGTCAGGGCAGCTTCGATCTTGTTCAAGATTGTAGGGCCAACTACAAGATCAGAAAGAAGGGGAAAAAGGGTGAGAAGGAGGACGCACAAGCTATAGATTGCCCGCTTACACCTTCACTAGTAATTGTTAGCAAGGACTAGTCCATTTATTCTGTGACCTGGGCCTGAACACCTGCTGGAATTACAGACAAGAATACACATTTGTTCCACCTCTTCTTCTGTTCAAGAGCACTAGTCTGCACTCGTTTTTCACCAGTACTTTGGTCTGGTGCATTACTGCAGCTTCCTCTACATGCAGAAAACTACACTACTAATAACAGCACGGCCAATTTCAACATAGAATTTGGCTTGATTATCTGTTCACAGATAATAATCTTCAAGACAGAAAGAAACCTACCTATTCTACAAGATGGAAAAATATACTCCCCAGTGGTCTGCCTTGATTTAATTTCCATGGAAGAGGAGCTAAAGATCATCCCACTAGAAAAATGTCTGATCCAAGAAGCAACATGGAATTTTGTGAAGGATCCTGGGACATGCACACAAGTTCAGGGGCCTTTGTTTTCTTCAGACCCACTTTTAAACTGAAGTTGGTTAGATTTTGTTTTTTCTAGTCCCATGTCAAAAGCTCATTAAAAAATGCAAAGTTATGAAAAATCTTCATGCTTTGTACAATATACATACACATATGTAAAAAATATAAAACCTCAATTTCAAAGTCTCCACTTACTCTTGATTTAATGTTCCTCTTGTTAAGGGCAGTTCCAGGTTATAGTACAAAAACAAACTGACAACCAACCCAAGGCATTCCTTTCCTGGACCACTTTTTGGAATTCCCTAGGAGGCTATTTTCCCAGCAGTCCATGGCCTAATCAGTTTGATGCTGTGGTGGAGAAAAGACCTTTCAGTGACTATTTTTCTCCAGAAGATTCTGGACATGCCACTGGCATACTTGTCTATCAAGTGGAACACGGGAGATGAGTAACGTCATGGTCCTTATAAGCTAGACTTACTCAAAATAAAGACACAAATATTCCAGGATAGAAAATGTTCATTGTGGGTTACAGAAGAATTTCCCTACAATTGCTATTGTACCCATATTACAGAATTAATTTCTCATTTCTGAAAATTAATAAGCAAAATACTGATCTGGTAAGGCAAACCCTTTATAATTAAACAGACTGTGGTAAACCTCACCTCAAATAGCAGTGCCCCAGTTGTACACTGACCTGGCTTTCTACTCAGACTTCCTTCAGGGCCAGTACATGAACAGCATAAAAAACAGTTAAAGATTAAGATGCTCTTTTAATATCATGATACAGGTTCTTTCTGCTTTCAAATCACCCACCTCGATCTGCTGCAACAGGGCTACCGCTGGTGACAACAAACTCGTACTTGTTGAGGGACTGCTCATCATCAAACAGAGTTGGGTAGAGACTGGACCGGGTAGCAGTGCGAACTTCCACAAGGACCGCAAACTCTAGAGCAACAAGACCCCAAAAGAACATTAACTGTACTAGCCCAGATTCTAAAGTACAGTTACATACGCTGCTCCAAGAAAGCACAGCTCTGTCAGCTTACAATACTTGGCCCAGCATTAACCTTTCCAGAGTAGGAACCAGGAGTGTCAGGTATGATCAGTACTTAAAGCAGGTGTCACACCTTTTAACTACTGAACAGGCAGGGGTATGGGGGAAAAAAAAAAACAACAAACATGAAGTGGTACAGGTTTTAGTTCATGCAGCATTGTTAGACTATCTGCCAATACTTAATACAAAAAAAAAAAAAAATCATCTTGTGTCCTTTAGCATAAGATGATAGGGAAGGGAGAGGGTTCTGCAACAAGGTCTTACCAGATGATAATATGTGGGATGGGATTTGGACATGTGGGCTCAGCCCTAGGAAGTTACACCGATACGCCTCTTCATACTGGTCACTGTAGGGGATGATCCGCACACAACCAACAGGCAGCATAGTCTAGAGAAGGAAGGAAACGTGTCAAGAGAAACACTGGAACTAAACAAGTAAAATACAGTTTTCTCCCTGACTTCCAGGGCTAGCCAAGCCTTGGAGCCCTGCTCAGGCAGATGCTCCTGATTTGGGGGTTCAGAAGTATCTATCCTACTCAGCTTGAAAGACTATGCAGTTGCTGAGGACAACCAAGACATCCAAAGGTTGAGGGTTTTTTGTTTGGTGGGTGTTTTGGGGTTTTTTTTTTGGTTGTTTTTTCAAAACCACGTAATTTAGAACACATTCTCCACAAGATTACATGTCAGAGACAGGTCATTATGAAGGCTGGACTACTAGAGAAAGATGTGTAAAAATATGCAGCCAGGAAACAAAGGAAGAAGTTTCTACCCGTAGCACGTCAAAAGCAGACTGGACAAGATCCGTATCTCGAGCTTTCCAGATGACCTGGTTCCCCATCAGAACATGCCAAGCCAGCATGCGGAATGCTGATGCCCCAAGAACCTGAAAAAAAAAAAACCACACCAAAACCCACCATTTTGCATTGGTTATGAAAATTAGTGAAATGTCCAGTTTGCCCTGTCAAAAACATGACTGCCACATAAGAAAATGGCTAGAACTGAACAGCAGAAATGAACACGAAAATTTTGCAGGTCTTGTGCACAGAGTAATAGCTCTAAACCACAGCACCAAGATCAAGTATTTCTTTGACAGGTGCAAAAGGTGTCGGACTGTCATACAAAGTGATATTCACCCCCATCTATGGTTTCAAGAACAAACAGCAGCAAAGTACCACTTTGCCAACATGCCTAACCACTGATCCAATTCAGTATCAAGCACATTAAAAGAACAATAGCTTCATTTCTCAGTTGCTCCAAATTCTTCAGTGCTCTGGCTAGACCGCATCCATCAGCCCATTCATTGGCCAAATCAGCGGTTTTGGTAAGATGGACGCAGGCCCGCTTGGAATGGGACGGAACAACTTCTCTTAGATGATTACAACTTTCAGGCATTTCTCTGATCTGGGTTATGTTCACAACAGCGATCCAGGCATGAAAGATTAAACAGTATTCTTAGACAAGCCTCCAAAGGCACACACTTGCACGACACAGTGGTGTAGTTCAATAAGTTCAAGCATTCCAAATTAGGAGACAGTAGAACAAAAGGAGGCTAAAGACATAAAGCAGGTATTTGTCAGGAGTGTCCAGGAAAACAAGCTGGTTTGAAAGACGCTGTGGGTCAAATGCACTGAACCTTCCCCCTCAGCCAGGTAACTGGAAGCATTGGATAAAAGCTACTGTACAGAAGCATTTGTTTTGTTTGTAAATGACCTTTTCCCCTCTGAAATACTTTTGTTTGAAGCAAATAATATTTGGCTTTGAAGAAGCTGCACAACCTCTGTATTAAATTACTGTCACTGCTCTTGGGAAGAAGTGCAGAATTTGAGAGAAATCATATGATCCCATCTCACATGACCGGTGATCACTAGAGGCCCACATGATCTCAGATGAAGGGAGCACCCTCAGAGATGCAGTTAACCCCATATTACTAGCTGTGTAGGCACCGTGTTGAACACAGAAACAGGAAAGAAGCGCAGACTGCGCTTCAGGAAATAAATGTCTTTACAAAAAACATTATCAGGAGAAAAGAAGTTATTAGCCTGTGAATTCAGAGTAACTCGGCTCCTCTCTCACCTGTCTCATGTGCCTGAGAGAGCGAAAGACGGACAACCTTCTGTGAGCTACATTCCAGCTGTTGCAATCTGGCATCAGAGATGTTTCAGGTGAGCATTTAGATAGCTCCTGCCCTTCCACAACATCTAGCTGGGAAGAAGGCTTCTCTTCTTCCTCAGAACCATCCCAGCCTTCTGACTCTTCTTTCAGGTCTAGCAAAAAAAGGTAGAACGGTCATAAAAATTACTGCTCTCTAGGCATAGGAACCACCTCAGAAGTGCCTACACAGACTGCAGCCAACTGATTTTGGCTATATGTGGGGAGACAGAGTTCAGAACGCAGTAACTGAAAGCACTAGCGTCCCAGACCCCCCTGAGGTGTTAATGAAGTTTCATAGTTCAGATATACAATAACCACAAAAGGGTCAAGAAGGAATTTTCACCTTCTACAGGACACAAAGTCACATCTTTTGACCAGCTATGTGTTCTCTATTCTTGCTTTAAAGGTCACGGCCAAAGCTTTGAGGCAGGTTTTGTAGATTCTAGTCTAAATGGATTAATAAAAATAATTCAATGCAAGAAAAAATCATGATCCTTTAATTTTAGAAATTTTGTAGAAAAAGGAGCAAGAAGAAAGCTCCATATGTTGTGACTACAAATTCTTCTGGCTCTAGAGATTCATCGGGAGGGCCAACCCAGCCAGGGAGAACAATAATCATGATGATGCAACACTCCTACACAAGTAACAAACACCACACGTGCGTGCAGAAAGCCTAGGAGGCCAAGGGCCTTGATTTCACGTTCCTGTCAGTCATCTCCATATGGGAGAGCACATCAGCGACTGCAGAGACCACCACTAAGGTAAAGCCCGAGAGAGATGGCTGCACTATGATGCTGACAAAAGGACTTGGTGTTTTACCACCCAAAGCATTCTCAGAGAGTCTTCCACCTCTGGAAACTTCTATCTCACCTGCAAGTTTTTCCATCTGAACGAGCGTGTCTTCTGTTGGTGCTCCCTCCAGAAGCTTCTCTGTAAGTCGGCTGCCACAAGCTTTCAAAAGCCTGGAGACATTGAAAGAAACAGAAGCGTTCATTAAGCCTGCTTGCTGGGTGCAAAAATCCAGTAAGAAACTTGGTGTGATGAGCTCAACAAAAAAATCCAACCACTAACCAATTTGTGTTTCCTTTCAACACATCTCTATGCTTTCCTCGGTGTGATTCCTACGCATCTTACAACCGCTGCCACTTCAAGTCACCAAAAGGCCTACCATTTTGCAATTACTTTGTGCAACATACTTATCCTCCATCCAAGTCACACGGCAGTGTTGCAACCCTCTCTGTGGCATCTTTCCAGGGACGTCTGATGAGCAAGTTAGGCACTGGAGCAACTGGACTCCCACAAACACGCTACTGTGCCAAACGGCTGCACCTCCCACGCTGCCTATCACAATACACGGGCACTTCCAGGTGAACCACCACTGTACTTCAAGTGTGAATCTGAGGTACAACACACTGGGGGTAGGAGCATCTTTTCTTGCTTTCTCCCATACTTACTTTATACTGCAAGGCCTTTCCATCTAGATAGACATGGTTTCCATTAGCAGCCACATTAGTAGGTTTACTTCACAGCAACAAGAAATTTTTTTTGTCCTAAAGGCATCAGCAGGCTGCTGTCTTTCTGCACTTAGCTCCTTCCAATTCAGAGACTACTTAGCAAAGTCCAACTTATTACCTCAAGAAAACAATACCCAAACACTCAAATCACTTATCCACCCTTTCAGAACATGGCAATATTCTCTTCATGAAGGAGTTGTAGAAGCTAGATACACAAGTGGCATTACCAAGCAAAGGAAGTGTGCAAACATGCCCACAGGTTTTCGTCGTTGGTCAGTGACGTTAAGGAGCGGGCTGCATTGCCATTCCGCTGGTGCAGGAAGGGAGTGAAGGCTGTGTTCATCCGCTGGGCACGCTGAGGGCACCCATACTGCTCTGCTTCGAACACCTACACCACAGAAGAAGGGCAGTATAAGAGACTGAAAAAGATAAAATGCTTACATAAAGCTGAGCCAAAAAACCCCAACAAGAATATGAAGTGAAAAGGGTGCGTCACGCGCAATAATCCAAAATACATTGTAAATTATGGGAAAGGAGAGGGAAGGGACATCTTATTCTTAAAATTATCATTAAGTAACACTTGTGCTCCAAAACCATTGTCCTTCACAACTTTAGTTACTTAAACTTCTAACAGAGCTATTGTCTAGCAGTTAGGTCTGTGAAAAGTGTTGTGACTGGCTTAAAATGAGAGAGACACCCTGTTCCTTCGCTCCTACACCCCCAGATACGCACCATCCTCTTGTCCCTTGTGTCAACCTTAACGACTACCCTGGCTGCAATGAGCTGGATCAGCTTTTCAACTCAGCTGTAAATCAACTATCACAATGTTTTACTAACGTTGAGTCAAATGGACTCTGTGTGCTGACCTACCTTAAGTGCTTTGCCCTGAAGCTCATCAATGATGCCTCTGATTTTTCCCAACAAGAAAGGCCAGGAGTTGATGAGGTAAATCCGGTCCATCATGATAGTGATGATGCTGTACCAGCGCTGGAAACCTCGAGCCAGGCTGTCTTTGATAAAGAAGGTGTGGCTGAACACAAAACCATGCTGTTCATCTCCGAAAAAAATAGGGCCTTCACGTCCTGGGCAGACCTGAAGGGGAGGGACACATACACCAAAGTAGTTAAGCAATCACACAGCTAAAACAGTAATAAACTGAACATAGATTCCTGCTCTTTAACACACACTTGGTGAATAAAACAAGCCTTTTTTAGGCTACTATCCAAAACCCAGGGTCAAACAGACCTCCAGGGGTATCCTACAAACACTACAAAACCTCCAATTTAACTGTATTTTAAGAATTCAGCTCTATTCAACTATGATACTGTTGAGAATCCACAAGGGATTTTGCTGATCCTGACACACAAATGCTCATTAATCTGTAAGGTTCTCCCTTCACTTCTATGAGCTGCTGAACATTAATTGTCTACAAAGACCAAATATTTCTTGGCACTAAACAACAGATTCCAATGTTTTTACAAAAAAAAATTATCTTACAAAGAAAAACAACACATAGAGGCAAAAACAAGAAAAGGAAATTTTTGGTCTCGCAGGGTGAGAGGAAGAAACCCTCAAGGTTATCAAAGATCAACCTTAAAAATTACCCCCAATCCTGGAATGAACAGACTTGTGTGTCTGTCTTTCCACCTCCATTCCATCCTTGTTTCAGGCTGCACAGAGCAGCCAGGATCAGCAAAGCACTATCTTGGATTTGAAATGATGCATGAGGCCATAAACAGGTTTTCTCCCTGTACCCCAAGACAGTTACCTCACAGCTCAGACTGCGAACACAGGCCTGGCGCACGATGCTGAACAGCTGGGGGTGGTTTGGGTGCTGGTGACTGACGTACTTGATTGAAGTTTCTTTGTCGTGGCTGACATATCCAGGATGTCCTCCTGCAAGAGAGCGGCAACCCTGAAGATAGAAAAGCAAATCCAGCCATAAATGAGCATGCAGTTCTCTAAGGTTTCCAAAGGCCTCTGCATATTCCCTTCAAAACGTAGCGAAACATTACTTACACATACAGATAAGAACACAAATACTTAGAAGACAAAAAATATGAGTCAGGGTCAGGATTTGAACCCAGTGCAATATACTTCCTCTGCTCTTATGCTCATTTTCCACTATTGAATTTGATTGTGAACTTGATGCTGGCTCTACAAGTGGTAAAATAAAGTTAACAGCAGCTGTGAAACCAACTGGGCTAGCAAAACTGGCCATAACCTAAAGGAAAGTAAGTAACAAATACCTCAGAACAAGTGCTAATAGTAGACAAGCATGAGAACGACTGAGAACATACATTTTCTCTGTTTTAATTGCTTCTGCTTTTTTTTTTGCTGTTTCCTAAGCAATACTGCTCTTAAAATTACTATTAATAAACAACCCGACCTAATCTAATAAAGTAAATGCTCTTCAAGGATGAGGAAAGCATTTCTGAGCCACAGGAGAATCACAGGGCTTAAAGAGACCTCAAGACACCATCTTGTCAGGGTCTATATACTCAACAACAGTTCCTTCATCCTCTTGTCATGGATCATTACAGTTTATGAGTACTTGGGGGATCTTCTGGTACTAGCAGTCACATACAAAACAAGTGCTTTTGGTTTTTTCCTCTCTTAAATAATTCAATTTGCATTAGAGAATCCAAGAGCCCTTTAGTTAAGCCAAGGGCCATGGATGTCCACACACAGATCTTCACACTTGCCTCACACATGTCTGACTTCTTTGGCCCTGGGCTGCTGGAGTCAGCACTGGCACCTTCTGCTGGGCTGTGCGAGCGGATCCGACTGCTCATCTGAATGCCACCTTCTTCCTCTTCTGCCTGCTCATTCTGCCCAGAGATGTCCCCGCTGCTCGCGCCTTGGGGAAGCGGTGAATGTAGAACCTCAGTACAAAAGAGGGTGCGAGGACCGTGGAGCTCACAAAAATGGCAGAGGGCAACAATAGCATTCATAGTGAGAGCTCAGCACATACGTCAGGCCTCCTGCAGGAAGGGAGAAAACACACAATATCAGCACAACAGATATTAAAGCATCTCTTAGGCCTCACTGGTGCAAGTCCTGCTCTACATCTCTCCAGGAGTGGCTGGCTTTAAGCTCAGCCTAAGAGACTAGCGCAACTCCACCACGGGGTGACCTGAGCAAGGACCAACTGTGCATGCCCTGATGGGGTGGGACTAGAGCAGACCGATGCCCCCGAGCCCGGGTCCCTGACTGAGCCCGGACACCTCAGGCCCCACGGGAGCGGGACGGGACTGGACCGGACCAACCCCCTCCTGCCCGGACACCTCCGGTCTTACAGGGACAGGTTGGGCTCTGACAGACCAGATCTCCGTGCCCGGACACCTCGGGCCCTGCCGGGCCCGGCGCAGCTTCCCCCTGCTCGGAGGCCTCAGGCCGTAACGGGTCGGGCCCGGCCCTGCTCAGCACCCCCGGACCCGAACACCTCAGGCCCAGCCGGACCCGGGCCGACCTACCCTTCCGGGCCCCGGCCTCCCCGCTCCGACACCTGCCCAGCCCAGGTTCCCCGTGCCCGGACACCCATGGCCCGTCCCCCCGCTCACCGCGGCTCCCCCGGCCCGTCCCGGCCCGTCCCGTGTCCGCGGGCGCCTGACACAGACTGACCCACCGGCCCGTACCATCCCTACCGGCAGCTAGGGGGGGGAAGAGGGACAGACAGCTTCCCGGCTGCCCACCCGCCGCCGCCACGGAGCGGCGAGGAAAGGAAGGAGGAAGCGGGAGAGGGAGGAGGAGGCCGTTCGTACCGCGGTACCGAGCCGGTCCTTCCCGCCGCTCTCCCGAGGACCCCCCCGGGTGCGGCAGTGACTCGGCCCACGGCCGCCCTGTCCACAGGGGCTGGGCAGAGCCATTACCTCAAGACGAGAGGGGGAAGATGACAAAGTCCGGAAGACGCCTCCTGCCTTCCCTCGCTATCCCCTGCCCCGCTGTCGCGCCGCAGAGAGCGGACAATAGCGTCCGACCCCCGGGAGCCGAGAGGGGAACGAGCCGCCGCCTGCTACCCCGCAGCCGCTGCAGCCGGAGCGAGCTCCGCTCCCCCCGTGAGGTGGTGCGGGCTGCATGGCGGGTCACGTGACCGAGGGCCTCCGGGAGGGGCCGGGGGCGGCCCGTGCGCAGGCGCCGTCCACGGGCGGAGCCCGGCTTGTCCCGAGGCGGGGCCGCGCTGAGGAGAAGGGGAGGGGGGGGGGAGGCCGCAGCGGCTGCCTCGGGCTGGCGGTAGCAGCTACCGAGGGGTAGAAGGAGCTTCGCAGTCGGCTCCTGCTGAGCCCCTTCTCCCCTCCCGTGTACCCCCCTCAGGGCGGCTGGCCTGCTCACAGCAGGCTGGGCCCGACGTCTCCGTTAAAGACACTGAATACAAGCGCTGGCAGTACCCATCGTGTGTTTTAATTGCTTAAACTACTTCGAATATAAGATTAGGGCAGATGAAGGCTTCCATGAAGTAATATCTTTTCCCACGCCATTTATAAAACAGTTACATCAAGATTTTTACACAGGTAAAACCCAGGTTAGAATGTCCAGGCTCTTCAGCACACATCCTTTCTCCACTAAACTACTCATTTCTCCTTAGAGGATCAGGTTTTATTAGAGGATTATTTATCGCTAGAAAACTATGATGGCAAGATAAACCAAATTCCATGTGAACTATTAATCCTTTCAGGCTTCAAATAAAGTACTATATTCCATTCCCCCCCTTTACATCAGAGTTGACCCCTGTGGACTTTTAAGTACCAGACTCTGAACAAAAGTAGTAAGTCTTCCACAAGATAACAGCATAGATCATTCGGCTGAGTAAAACTTGTACTTAAATCACAAGGAAGAGCAGCTATCACTGATACCACTCCAATATATGCCTCTGGATCCAAGCAGCCATGCATGGACTAATGATTATGCCTCTGAAGAAAACGATACTCAGAGGGTCAGCGAGACAGACGATTACTGTAACACAAAGATCAGATACGAACAGAAGCGTTCGATGCACAGTCCATCTAATCCTGGAGCCCATCTCGGACAAGGAACTGCAGCAGCACTTCCCAAGGAAGGCACGCTGTTTGCACAAAAAGAACTACTATTTCTACTCGAGATAGTTCAGGATCGCTCTGAGAAGCCACCAGCAGAGCTGGAACAACTCCCGAGCAGAGGGCACTGCCACACGCAGCAGACAACTAGCAGCCTCCCGCCAGTCGGCCAGAATCACGTCCTGAGAAAAACAAAAGACCCCCCCCCCCAAAAAACCTAAGGAAAAGCCAAATACAAAAGACCTACTATCTCATTTAAGACAAACTAAGAAGAACGACTGGTTTGTTATCTTTATTTTCCAATAGTACATTTAAACAACTTCTCAGGACTAACCTCCTCAGCCAGTTTGGCCATGCAGAAAACATTTCCTAGGTTATACAGATCGCCGATGACAACACATACAAGGGGTCGCGGCTGTGCTGTAGAATAGAGAAGGGAAGCTGTATAGGAGGAGGCAGCTGGAGTTAGGCGAAAGCATGTGGCGCAATGGCAGTGCTACAGGCGGGTTAGGTCCCTAACCGGGGCTCCTCAGCAGCACAAGAATAGGAGGGGTGGTTGTACACAAACAGCTTCTAACCATTTCTTCTTAGAAACATTTTAATACCTGCTAATAATAGCTGAACTAGAGACCCCTCCTGTGGCTAAGAAGTGTAGTTGCATGTCTAATGCTACCTTCAGAACCGCATTTTATATCTTTGTTAATTAAGATGCATGAAAATAGGAGTTAGATATCAAAGCATGCACTCAGTATTTCATGAACGCATCTTGTGGCCATGCACAACGGGAAGAACTAGCCACAGGACCGCTGAGAGTCTAAGTTCAGAAGAGCGTCGCATGCAGTGTTCTTATATTTGATCAAAAGTCCTTCCCTGCAATAAATACAAATTAAAACCAGAAAGCTCAAGTGTTCTCAAAGCATCTCAGCTGACCACAGACCATGCAATCAGTTCCAAGACTTGAAGGAGCTGCTTCATTAAAAATCTGACTTAATTTCAACAGTATCTCAAGACATGCAGATGCCAGACCATATCTGTTTATCAAACTATTACTTAAAAGCCCTTCCCTGAAGCACTTGCGGTGAATGCTTTATCTACTGATTCTACAGGTGGGACCCGACTTTGAATTTTCAACAGCAGAGTTTAACAGCACAACTATCTACGCCGGAAAAGGAACCTCAGCAGCTCTCTGACTTTAAAAGCATTTTGCCCTCTTAAAAATCAGATTAAGAAAAATAGTGTAATGTATCATTTAGAACTCCTACATAGCTATTTCTACCATCCTTTTGATGTCAGCATGGATTTATTTTATCTACTTTAGGCAAAAAAAGAGAAAGTGCAGCTGCTATTTGCCAGCTGCATATATTAGTTTGCTTCTAATTCCACAGTAGAAAGCCATCCTGCAGCTCTCAGCAGGTAAGTCCAAGCTCACTAATAGGAACTAGTGGTATAAAAGCTCAGCCACTGCGAAGTGGACATTTCTGGTTCTTCTCCAACTTCATGACAGCATCCTGCATACATTCTCCCCCTTGACAACGAAAGGCAAGCCTCCACATTTTTGTAGAGGTGGCAGTTTGGGGTTAGTCATTCGCAGTACTTTATGACTACTGCATGTGGCTGTAAACACTTCGACAACCCAGCTTTGTGCGTGAACCCACAGCGTTACTAATCTACTAATTTAACGTTGCCACAGTACCAGAGAAGAAAATTGCATAAGCATGTTCAGCATTGAAATCACTGCAGGATTAACTAGGAAAAGATATTTATGATTTTTGAAGGGTTTTTTTAATTACAAGACTGGTAAGGCAAGTTATGGAAAAATACCACAATATTTTGCTTTAAGATCAGGTGTAAAAGTTGCCTTCAAATATGGAAGTCTCTATGATAGGAAGCACAAATACTCAATGGTGAGGTACTAACACTATGGACCTATGCCGTGTTCAATACTAAACTGCTATTTTATACTTTTAAAAACGTCATTCACCACCTAGAGAACAACCTGGGGACATACCTCTTCTACTAGAAAGCATACTGCTGTCACAGAGGCTCTGCTAGAATTAAGACACCAATTTTAAGTGAAAACCCCAACAGCTCTGTATCGGCACTGGAAGCACAAATGGAATATTTTCAAGCACGAGTGACCTCAATACATACAAGCTTCACACGGCAAGAGCCAGAAATGCTTAGCTCCCACTTAGGCTCCTGAAAAAAAGCTGGCAGGTTAGCAGTAGCAAGCAGCTCCTAGTCAGGAGTTTAAGTAGGAAGCACTGGATGCTGAGCTTCTTGCGTTCTGGCTTGGTGACAGGTTTATTTATGCCTGATAGTAGGAGATTTGCACTGACATGAAGCATTTCAAAGGTGTTTTAACAGTGAGAATCTTCAGATACATGAGAGCTACAGAAAATTAAAGAGCCCGTTGATTTAAGGGGTGAAGCACTTAAAGAATCCAACAACAAAGTTTTTTATGTTTAAAATAGTGAATTAAAAGACAGCATTCCAGCATGTTATCTCCAAATAAAATCCTGCATTTTGAGAGCTGTATAGAATTCTATGTTCCATGTAGAATTATTTTCTCTGGAAACAAAGATCTAGAGCATGGCCTTCACTTATTTCCACCACAGAAAAGTTATTAGCCTGTTAAATACCTTCATGCCAATTGTATAGGAACAAAAATTTAAATTTATTTCGGTGTGAACAACTTCGTATCTAGAGTGCTCCAGAACACCAAGATCTTTCCAATATCCTTTTGTTTAGGTCTAATAAGTTTGATCTAAGAGCAAATGTTATTAGGACATATTTTGTACCAGAAACTTAAAATTATAGCTGTCGTGTATGGATTCCCTATAGTGATTCCTGCTTTTCAGCAAAACTGCCTTACAAGGACTCATCAATACGCTCATCCTTTTGGGAAGAACACAGTTCTTATTTCATTTAATAGACAGCAGCCAGCTACACCAGGCATATGCAAATTATAATGTAGAGAATTTACCTTAAACTCCACCCCTCTCCCCCCACTGTACATATGCTAAATCTGCACTTTGAGCCAACTTTAAATACAGAATAATGAACCAGTAATTATCTTGTAAGTGAACCAACACTAGTTTGTATTCTTCCCTGAATAACACTTTTTTTTTTTCAGAAGAGAAAAAAGGACTGCTACAGAAACACAGCAACATTCAAACCCTTTAAAACAAAAGGTAGATTATTTAATGCATTAACGATGTTAATCTGAAGATAAATAAATCCACAACAGACTTTTAAGTTTCTTTTGAGATTTCCTTTTTCTTTGCAGAGAATATTTCTGGTATTATACAGTACTGAGAGGGTGTTCTTTTATTTTCTTAATGTCCAGGTGAAAAGCAAAGCTCAGTTCTCTCTGCTCTCTTCGTGGAACTCCTCAATGCCCTATTCCAGGCGTGATTCTTTCATAAGCTTTTACTTGAAAGCGCAGTGGTGAGCAACATGAATTTCAGGAATAACTGGATGGTTTGGTCCCTGAGTCATCTTCTTGAGAGCCCATACTCTGGAAGGGAGAGAGTTATTTCTTTTCAAAAACAGGTCTGAAGGTTTACCTTTGAGACAGACAGTTCTTTGAAGTTAACAGGTAGGAAAATGAAGTGCAGATGAAATAGCATACACTTCCTTTTTGTTTTAAAGCATGATGTTTATGCACACACTATTACTATGTTATTATTAACACTGTAAATACTGACATTCAGTGCAACACATACTCACTGCACTGAATCTCTTACACACTCTTACAGGACACTAAATCAATTACCTTCTGCACAAACTGAGGGTTCACAGTGATCTCTTGATCCATGGCTTTCAGTCGTTCATCAAGCTCTATACATTTCAGCATCTTAAAAATAATATATTAAGTTTATTACTTTGTCCAGCTTGTACATGATCTTAAAGATATTTCACAGCTGTGCTATGTAGAACCAGTAACTTTTGCAATCACAAAAGCTCCATGCCAAAACATTCTCATCCCACATCTCCCAAACAAAAGTGTCAGACCACTTTTTTATTCCCTTATTTTGATCCATGTCTTCCTAACAATCCTTTTTAAGGCCACTGATAGACAGTCCCGTGTGGGTCAACCACCTCAACCTACAGGCAGGTTATCAACAGCCAGTGGAAGCAATTCTTGAAGTCTAAAACTCTAAAAACAATCTTTCTAATCCAGCAAATTCAAGGAACTTCACATCACCAACATTAAGCAGTCAGTCTACTGAAGCACCTCAAGCTATACAGAAGATACAGCAGGGAACGCATTGACAGTAATTGACTATCAATCTAAAACCTTTAAATTCCGGTACCGTGAAATAGTCAAATAATGATTCCTCAGTCTCAATAATGAGTCCTCAATCCCTACATGTAAGTTACCTACACTGGCTTCTCCCTGCAGCTCTCTGATTACAGACTAAGGTTCTTCAGTAGGAATTCAAAAAGCAATTAGTATCTTAAAGATTTACCTCCTGATCAATGTTATGAAGCATAGCTGGATTGTTATATTTTTCAGGATTATCATGGAAACAGACCATACCATCTTTCTGATTAATACTTGCAAAGATTTCACCATCTTCTATCTGAAATGAGAGAGGGTTTAATGCAAGGTATTACTAAAAACAGAATTTCAGGTAACTACAACACACGGACTCCTTGTGGAATCATCTTTAACTTGTTTGCTTTTTATTTCCTAACAGCTTCCCAAAGACAAATGATGCATGCCTTATCTTAGGCAGAGAATATCCCTTAAGATTTTTTGAGAACAGTCTAAACACCACAGCAGACTGACAGTATTTCCTTCACCCTAAAGAAGAATCATTCTTCAGCCATTCAGAACATGCACTGCCAATCCCAACACTTAGAGAGTCTTAAATTGGATCAGTTTTTAAATTAGGATAGTTTAGCCAAGTCACAAGTCTTACCATGTGGAGGACGTATTTTTCTGCTTCTTGGGGCCCCGACAACTGCACTCGACTTGCCATGTCTTGTAACGACAATGTTAAAAATGTCTGAAATTTAGAAAGTATTAAATGGTTAAAACTAGATGCTAAGAACTTTCCCTATCAATCCTTCATGGCCTATGCAATCTTATTTTGAAGTCTGATGGGAAGAGACAAGTGCATCACATAGTTATTACTTATAAAAGCACCATGAGAGTGGAGTCAGTTCTTCCTCCAAAGATACCAATTTGTTATACTGCGCATGTATGCGAACCAAACTAATGGAGTCATTACTCCATTTCTGCAATTCCTTTTTACCCCAGACACAGTCCTGACCATGTCCAACCTCTTCCCTCACCTTTCTACACAAATAAGGTGACTGTCCATCCCTTGAGTTTCCTTCAAGAGATGCAGGTATTGCATTACTTCTGAGGTTAGTTCTACTGCCACAAACATCATCTGAGCTTGCAAAAAAAAAAAAAAAAAAAAAAAAAGAAAAAAAGAAAGACCTTTCCCCTGAGCATCTTTAAGGATTCATCTGATCTCTCAGCTGAAAGAGCACATCACTCCACACTTCCAAAATCTGTCCCACTCACTCACTCTTCTCTAATGAAGTAACCTGTAAAGTTCAGGTTTCCTATTTTTCAAATAGAGATGAAGGTCATTTGGTAGCAGTGCTACAACTTCTTTGATTATGTATGAAAATCTCATGGGCAAACCCCTCTGACAGACAGACGTATTGAACCACCTTTTAAATAATGCATAAGTAGGCAACTGAATTGGTTTTCTATATAGAACATTTTAGTCTCATTTGTTTCGAGACACAAATCTCGGTTTTGGTCATTTCTCCGTGACATTACTACATTATCATTTTGCCCTGAATTGAATCCATTTCAGAGAGAGACTCTTTGATAAAAACTAATCACAATTTCTCAGCAAAACAAACCCCCTACATCTTACCTTGGTTAGCCTCTGAATATTCTTTTTGTAGAGAGATGACAAGCATTGCTTAACCAGCCCCATATTGTTATCCCTTGTGAATGTTTCACTGTGTTTGTTCACCAGATTTCGAAGCTCCGAGGGTTTATTGGTTGAATAAACTTGCGCTAATTCATGGTAAGCATTGCTAAGGGGCTGCAATTAGAAAAATGAGAAGCTTTCTTAAAGAACATGGTGTTCAACCAGCCTCACAAAATCTATTCACTACGTCCAACATTAGAAGCCATGCAGGCATAAAAGTAAATTTAAGTAGCTCAAGCATCTCTCATAAAAATTACACAATGCCCATACATGGCTTTACAGCAATGATAGATCCTCATACGCTAAATCTGTATTACTGCAATATAAGATTTAGTAAACATCATTCAAGGACCTCTGTATGACAGTTCCCGTTATGGCTGTGCAAGAAAAAGTCCATTAGCTGACCAGCATATGAAGTAAGCTAAGGTAAGTAGCATATTGACGAGTCACTGCCCATCCATTATATTTGTTCTACCCTCTAAGACACTGTCATCCTTGACCACAGTGCATCGCAGCATGGACAACAGAGAATCAGAAGGTGAAGACTAGTTCACCTAAATTACTTTAAAATGGCAATTGTTTGAGCTTGCTTATTAGTATCTGAAGTTAGACGAAGATTTTTGGAATTCTTTAAAGTTTTGGTCACAAATCAACAAACTCAGTGTTAAATAAGAACTAACTAACTTTTAGAAGTGTGTTATTTACCTAGCATCAGAACTCTCTCGCTGGCAGTTTTGTCTTCCACTCTACACCTCCTAATCAGAATGCTTATGGACTCCAAACTCACAGCTTTTTCAGAAGCTTTTATTCTTTATAAAGCTGGAGTTTTGGAATAAACTATTTAGCATTTTGTACTTCAACTAGATGAAGTTGCGGGTTGAATGTTTTTACAAGGACACTGCATATTGAAAGCCAAGTGAAATCTCTGAGCCTTGTTTGAGTTCTAACGTAAAATGCTATCAAGTATCAGTGAAGAGAATATTGGCAAGTACCATTCAACCCTAGAGTTTTTCCAAATTTAAGTTTAAAAGCCTTATGGTTTGGGGTTTGTTTTTTTTTTTCAAAACCTTATAGACCTTTTTAAGGTCCATATCGCCAATATGAACAATACAGTTTGTTTGTAATAGACATAGAAGTTGCCAGACAATATTTAGCTATTGTACACTAGAAAGGCAGCAAGAGGTTGTACTCTGGCACATTGTGCATTATTTCCCATCATCTGCAATGTTAAACAGCACCATCAAATGAGGGTAGAAAAAAAAAAATCATTTACAAATTCAGATTTGTTGTTCTATTATTTATCTGTATTCACAAGACTTACCTTAATGAATCTACCAACTATCTGGGAAGTGTATTTCGGTAGCTGCTGAACTTTGCCAAGTAGTATCAAAGAAACTAGAATATACTTTTTATATGATTCCAACATAATATGACTGACTGCCATGGCTGGAGTAGTTATTGCCTAAGCAAGAAAGAAAGAAATTGAAGAGAAATTTAGGATACTTACTGGTGGATCCTGGTAGCTACTGCGTTAACAAAAATCTCAGTTTAAAGCTGCATGCAGAAAGGATGCAATGACATATGAAATTCACCTTTGAGCATTAAAGCTTAACTAACTTCTGTCAAAATTAATTATCCAAAAATGTCCCTAAAAAAGTAAATTCTATACAAGCTACTCAAAACATATCATGTTACAGTGATGCCTACCTTAAAATAACCCTGTTAAGATCAAATGAAAACTTCTTTCCTTGGTATATATCTAAAGTTGTACTAGAAATCACCTGTAGCTACTTGTTACCAGGAATGATTATGCAGTTCCTGTAGAACCTGGATTTACACAGATCCTTAAAGAGGTTTTATAAAGCCATTACATCATCAGATCTCATATTTAAGTATGCTGAAAGAGGTCTGCAGAATAGGGAAAAGGGATTTTAGTTTACTATGATACTGATAGCTGCTCAAGAGCTGACCCTTGTTTACAGAAAACTGCTGCACCAGTTTATTTTGCACATTTGACGGCATTTCCCTCTCATACACACACAAAGTTTTCCCAATTTTGCGATTGGCTCTTCTTTCACAGAGAAAGTAAAAGCAGCAAATATTGTAATAGCCTTGAAGAAGTGTAACTTCCCTCATAAAATTAGCAAAAGGTCTTAGCACAACCGCTGGACTATTTTTTCTTTAAGAATACACAATTCTGAATGTCAGCCTGTGAACGGTTTCTATGCTAGCAGTAATAAGCAGGCATCTGAAAAATATTTATAGTGAGATAAATTTAACATCAACCTTTGAGTTGCATAGTTTTATGGTGCAATAGTTACTTGGCTGTAAGAGACCTTAAAGGAAAACACCTCTAAAGACAGTTTGCTCGTTAGTTCACTTTATACACTAAAGAGTACCGTTCAGGCTGTACCTTTCATAAAAGAGCTAATAGTGAACGCTAACCCAAATCCGTTGTTATGCATTACTATGATGACCACACATGCTAAACCAAAACCTATGTGAATGATGAACAGCAGTATAGATCTGTTAGTAGAACGATATCCCTAAGGTTAAGAATGAAAATAATCGGAGACTGCTTGTACTTTGTTAGGTTCACGGCTTTTATTGCTATCCTTGGTGGCAATTCAAAGATGGTATGTTCTCTCAGCACTATTACACATGCTGCTTTTGCCTTTCAATTGATCACACTTTAGACTTACCATTTTATTTAAAGTTACCTGTTCATAAAAGTAGAGTGCTCTTTCAAAGTTCTTTAGCCCAGTGTATATCATCCCACCATAGTAGTAGTAACATAAAAAGTGCTTCGCATCATATGCCCCATTCTCTTTACAAATATCCATCATGTCCACATCTAGATACGGGAGGGCAGGTTTAAAGCATTTTGCTAACAAACAGAGCTACAAGAAAATAAATCAAGTTTTCATAAATTAGCCATTTCCATTCAAATTTCCATGAGGAAGAAGTTGAAACTCAATTCATCTAGTACTATTCAATAAATCTCACTCCTCCAAGAGTGGAAAAACAGTGCACATCAGTAGTGCTGTAACACAGATTATTTATCGTATCACGATATTTGGAAAACCCTTAACACAGGTTGTGAACTGTTATAAATTATCTGAATCCTAAAGAAATTAGACTCTGACAAAGCTGCTTGAAACTCCAGGCCTTGCAGACTACCGTGCTGGCAGCACTAAATATTGCACTAAACATTCCTCTCCAACCCTAAATCCCAGGAGCCAAGAATGAGACAGAAGTGCAAATCCAGGCCAAAGACACCGAAACAAACATGCCTTTTGTCAAACTTGAGCAAACAGTATCTGGATATTACACTTATACCGCCTAAGACAAGCTGTGTGTGACTTTCAGCCCAGAGAGAAGGGATGTCAAAGGACTTTCCAGAAGTGATCAACAAAACCAAAGATCTGGGGACATGCACTGAACATTTAAAATTAATAGAAGGGGATTTTATTTCAGTGTATCGTATTATTTATTACGGGAAAAAAAACAGTTAGAAGCCATTTTTACACTGCAATATGTGAACATGCATTTCCTCAAAGGGTTACAGGTATTTTATAAGCTTTTACTCTCAAAAACCCCTTACGCTCCCCTTACCTGGCAGAGATCTGCGTGTATTGAGGTCAGCTGGTTTGTGTTCATCTGCATCTTGTCTATGGCTTGTCTGAGAATGCTAATTCCTCGCAGGGGCTGTCAGAAATTACATCTCTTTCAGATAATTTCTCATAGATGGCAGCACATTGGATCTTATGTTGACACTTACAAATGAAAAATAACACTAATTGACAGGTTCCATTAAGTAATAGTTAACTTGAGGTTCCCTTTTTGTAGGATACTGCAGTCTCTCAGAAAATAAAATTAGCCTTGGCTATACAACTTCTCCTGATAAACTAAATAAAGTCATCGGTTCTGCTCCACAAAGCCAACCTCATCAGGAATACAGTAATTTGTATCAATAAGAAAACCTTTCTTGACTCCACGACACCATCTAAACTCCCACCAAATAACAAAGGCAAGGCTCTCGCTTTACTCCATTGAGACCAGACTTGATCTCTACTTCTATTTCAGGCTAGTTTTCACTAAGATGGCCTGAAAAAGTTAGTATCTTCGCAACAAAAACACTGGTCAAATATTTCTTCATGAAGTTTCCTTTACATTTTAAGGCATTTTGTTACGAACATTATATAACACTGGTGAGAATAACACCAAAACTAGTATTACTGACTCACCAGCGCTAGTAATTTTTGCAGCTCTCTCCTACTCACGCACACATTGTCTGAAGAACACTCTTGTTACTACAGATTTCCTAGTTTGTGTGAGAGAGCATGTTTCTAGGTGACTCTCCCCCCAAAAATTTATCTTCCTTATGTTTTCCTTAAGGAAATCTTAAAATCTTGGTTTAGGTTCATTATCTCTCAGTAAACTTAACAAGTAAGGAGCTGCACAAAAATACTTAAAATGAAGTTAGTGGCAAATCTTTATAAAGCCAGTAAGAGACTGGTAACGTCCCCTTTAAGAGCTTGGATTTGTAGGTAGCTTATTTGTACTAGATGATACTTGCTCACCTGTTTTCTCTCCACAAGGGCGTTTGTTAACTGGTGGCACAGGCCAGCAACTAAATACAGTAAAACACAAACAAACAAAACCAACACAGTGAAAAATCAGTAATATCAACCTATCAAAAAATACATAAAGTCTGAAAGTAAGCTTAACTTACAAGTGTCTGTTGCATATCTGATGTGTTCCCCATTACAAGTGCTGATAAAAAGCTGCACCTGTGAGAATAATGTTTCGAAATCAGGGATGCTGGGCATAGAAAACTTCACAAACCTAAAATAAAAACAACAACAACAAAAGGTTTAACACTTAACATTTGGAGATTAATAAAAAGCTTCATCATTGCTAAGTCTCTGCAGATGCATGTAGGTGCTTGCAAACAAATCCAAAGTGTTTGACAGATGGCACACGACTTCCCCAGGAGCTGCACAACATTTGAAAATACGCTTTCCATGCACACCCCCATTCTCAATCTAGTGCAAGCTACAATTTAGAACAAACTATGGCGAACAAAGATCATTTTATCTGGGACAATAGTTACAATCACAATAGAAACACTGGCTAACGATAATGAATTGCAATACTCAGCCACACAACTTCTCTGGACACTCTTGCCTATCCTACAGCCATCTCCTGCTTGAATGCGCTCAAGATTTCTCAACTCTGAAGTTATTAGATGAGTATCTCTTGCTAGGAGCTCTTTCTCTTCAATTCCAGTTTCTCTCCAGCTCTGGCGGTCCCTTAGCACCCTATAGGCTGTAGCCTTCCACATTGCTGCTTCTGTAAGATGAACTGTGATTATGCTCATCTGAGGGCCATGAAAACTCTAGCTACGCATCCTACAAATGTCACAAAAACATACAGAAAAAAACTCTGTTTAATGCTGTTTGGAAGGTACGCAACCCTGCCCATACTTCAGTTGCTATACACTGTAATATGCGGTTCAAACCCACCTAGATCATGAACTGTCCTTCCCCACAAGGCTTACGTGCTGCCACCCCTCCCCGTCTCTTCAGAAAGTCTTACTCTACCAGTGTAGGAGTTTGCCATGCCACAGTTTCAGCCAGGAGAACTTTACTACATGCTCCACTGATACCATCTCTTCAAATAATACATTTTACATATTATTTCTTATAAAGTTATCTTCCTTCCTCCACCTCTTTCAATGACTATTTTCATATACCCCATGATATGATTCTTCTGCTAACACACTACTGATGCCCCATTTTTTATAAATTCCATAATGCATTTTTATGAGATGCTAGTGAATTGTAATATTAAAGTGCATTATCTCTATGTATTACATTCATTTTGTTTCAAAAGGGTAGTAGAACAAGTACTAGAATTCTGGTCTTTCCTTTAGAAGAGAACTTGAAAATAATGTGGAACCTGTAGACACTTCACCTGCGGTTAGGTACGGCTAGAAACAATAGTTTGAGCTTCAGGGCCAAATATCCTTACCTTACCTCTGCATCACCAAGGCAATGCAAGTATTATCTTAAACCACAGAGAGCAGCAAGAGCCTCAATGCGGTCTAGAGACAAATACCCAAGACCTTAGATAAGAACCCATGCTTCACTGGAAAAAAAAAGTAAGTGCCTTGCTTCATGCTTACAGTTCAGCACACCAATGCCCTGCCAATCGAGCTTTAAAAGCTAGTTTTATACCTTTTTTGCTGAACATGTACGAAAAAATAAACATAAGCATAAACAAGAGAAACAGATACAGCCTTAAGGAAAACAAACCCCCAATGTTACCATTTGACATTAACAGCATTTACAAGCTCCAGAGGTTTTTTTCTTTTGAAAATACAAATTTGCCTTGCTATTTTTATTAATAAAATGTGCATCACTGAAGGAAACTAAGCACCATTCTAAGAAATGCAGATTGAAAACATTTATGTCCAAAAGAAAAACATTTGGTTGACAATTCCGCACCTTGCCTGAAGTTTTAACACTAAGATATTTTATTAAAAGAAAGCAACACTTACAAGACAGCAAGAACACCTAACGAGTGTTCCTGCACATCCAGGGCACCAAGCACAGTATCCAGATGAGAAAGGTTTTTTGCTAGCAGTTCTCCACTTTTATTGATCAGTTCACAAAGCTGGGTCATTTGCCCTGAAATACAAAACATCGTTGTCAAACTCTAATCAGAGAACACTCATGCATTCCCATACTTCATTACACCTTGCTGCCCTATATAACCCTATATAACCTTGCTGCCCCTAAAAAGTACTACCACACAGAGAATTTACTTTTCTGTAATACGATAAGCATTAGTTTTCAGTAAGTGAGGTACCCACCATATGTTTTTTATAAGGTGACAGCTAAGCTTCTGGCCTTTGGGATTGCAAAGGAAGCCCTCAGAACACAAACACAACATGAAAAGCAGCACCAGCTCGCCTCATTAGAGAGGGGGCTTCAGGGTCTCATATCAATGCCAAGCGCACCTAAGCCAAGTCTCCAAAACTTTGATCAGCGTACTGTGATGCAAAATTTTGCCTCATGTGGATATGGTTTATCTACACTTGTGCCTTGTAGATGTTATAAGGGAGAAAAAATAGTTTTCTCCCCTTTCTAAAAAAATCCCAATACCAGAGCCTGTTCCTTGCTGGTTCTCAAGTGCCCTATCCACTTTTCAGGTCTGCTCATAAGCATTTTCTTTGAAGTAGACATTCAAATTACAACTAAGTATCAACAATAATAGGATTTTTAAATCTGGTCTTAAATTTACTTCATATAATTAGCACTACAATGTTATTCTACTCATTGTGAGCTACGAACACAGCATGAAAGGCAACTATTTTGAATTATGAAGGTACAGTAAGCTCAAAAAAACCTTACAAAGAAAGCAGACTGATTATCATGAACTGCTTTCAAAGTCTTCCCCCTGCAATTACTTTAACTAAAACAATGCCTTTCTGAAGCAGAGTATTGTTTCAATGTTTAATCCTTGCAGGTCAGAGAGAAAAAACGGAGGTTCTCTCACCCTTACAAAAATCTTAATAAAATGAGGAACAGTGGCTCCATTCATAGGGATTAACACTATCCTCAAGTCTATGGCCTTTTCCTTTGAAAAGGAAAACCTGGGAAGCCCTAGCAATGAAACGTTAGCTTCGAAGTAAGAGAGGGACCGAAAGTTCCAAATGTGGAACCAAGAGCCCAGGAACTCCAGAAACCCATCCCCAAAATAGCTCTCTCCATATGGAATTAAAACTCCAGGCATAAGCGTGGAAAGGAATAGGGCTTGTAAAATGCTCTGTGGTTTGATTCAAGCATTGCAAAACCTTAGTTCTGGTGTCCTCCCTCGTAGAGAAATCCACCCATTTTACACCTATCATCTAGCATTCCCCTAAAGAAGAAAGCAAAAAAACCCCAAACAACCCTCTACCCACAAACACACACTGAACAACCCACACAGCCTAAGTAGAAATACCCACACCAGGCCCAACAAAACGTCCATTTATGTCACCTCCCATGCAGCCAAATGCTGATAACCAGAAACCAACACCACCACAAGTACATAGACTTCTCCTGTGCGCTCTCATAACCTCCAGCAGCCTGTCTGGTGTCTGGATTTACTTTCTCACAGAGAATGTCTATCTGGCTCATCCCTAATGGGAGAACTTCCATACCATTCTCCAACCAGTCTCCGCTTGAACTTTTTGCATCCACAAAACCTTGTAATAAAAAGTTCTCCAGCTGAACTACAGGCATACAAATAATCACCTTTCATCTGGTTTGTAGCCACACATTGCAGGTATAATTTGTCTCTTGTATCCGATATCCCCAGTAAAAATACTCTAAATTTAGTAAGTTACACTAAAGTAAGAGAAAGTTGCAGCTCCACCCAAAAGTAACTGCCAGAGATAAAGCCTGGGGCCACAGAGGAAGAGCATCAATTTTTGATCAGTTCCAGGGAGCAAACATTTCATGCAGAGAAACACTCAGAACACATTTTAGGAAACATCAACACAAACAGAAAGTTCAAGAACTAGGAAACGCTATGCCCACACACAGGAAAATTAGGAGTCTGGCAATGAAACTAAGGAATTCTAACTATGGTTATTAAAACACTTTCTGAACACTGACGTACAGTCTCAGGCCTCCTATTGCACGCTCCCGTGGTAAGGCAGGACTCTCCTGTCCATGCTCTACTTTGTCCCCAGGAGCCAACACTTCTGAAATGTATTTTAACACACATGCCACAACCTGCATGCTCATCGGTTAGGCGACAGGCTGGGCTATACAATCCCAGTCCGAGTCCCTGCGATGCCCGCTCCTCCCCCCTGATTTTCAAGGCTCAGAGTTTGGCACGACCGCCGGAGCCGGCTTCACTCCACTCACCCGGGACCTCCAGCTACCGAAAACCACTACCGTGCCGCTGCCCTGGCAGAGGAGGCGAGGAGCACTGCGAAGGGCACAGCCGGCCCCTCACGCCCTGTCAGACCAGCGGCCGCTAAACCCGCCCGGGATCCCGCCGAGGCCGCCTCCGCGTGCGGCGAGGGAGCCTTGAACTACAGCCCGGCAAGGGCCCCGCCGGAGCCAGCAGCCCCCCGGGGCGGGGGAGCAGGAGCGCCGGCCCCGCGCCTGAGGGAGAGCCGTGAGAGGCGGCAGGCCCCGGCCCGCCCCCTCCCAGCCGCGCGGGGCCCGGCGGGCTCCACCGGCCGCCGCCCCCTCCTGAGGCCCCGCTGGTTCCCCGCCGCCACCCGGGCCCACACGCGGCTTTCTTCTCCCCCCCTTCCCCACGGTCACCTTGGGCCGAGAGCTGCCGGACGCTGTTGACGAACTGCTCCAGGGCCGACGCCATCTTGGCGGCTGGCGGCGCGGCCGCGCGCGCTGCGGGCGGGGGGGAGGAGGGGGCGGCGCGAGCCGGGAGCGGCGGGGGACGGGGGGGGGGGACGGGGGAAGCGGGAAGGAGCCACCGCTACGGGCGCCGCCGCCGCCAGCCAATCAGCCGCCGCTGCGGAGGCCGCGCGACGCCCGCCGCCGCGCGTCACTTCCGCCGCTTCACCACCTCTCGCGAGAACCGCGGGCGCTATGGCAACCGCCGCCTAGCCCCTCCGCCCCGCCCGGAAGCGCCCATCTCGCGTCAAGCACGAGAAGCCGTGACTCAGCAGGGCTGGTGGCGTCATGATGGCGTCACCCCTGCGCCCCGCGGGCCGCCGCCCCTCACAGCGCGACACGGGGCCTTCAGCGGGGGCCTGCTCCCACCCGCTCCCCGGGGCGGCGGGTGGTGAAGGCCCGGCCGTGTGCTGGGGGAGCGGCTGCGCTGTCCGAGGAGATTTAATTCCTTTTATCCCCTCTGACGGAGAAAACACGGTGGCCGAACGCAGTGGTTGTCCGATTCCGTGTAACGTTCCGTGCCCTGATATCAGGGAAGAGGATTTGAATTCTTCATTCAGGTTAATTCGGTTGAGGTAAATGGAAGTGTATTCTCCATCCCTGCAGGAGCTGAGGCGGTGAAGGAACGCGGCCCTGAGCTGCTGCGGGCAGGGAATTTGTCAGTCCCTCAATATACCGCAAAGAAGGAGGAAACCTTCCTGCCAGTCATGGAGATGTGTATGTATTCCCTCGCTTCTTAGTCAGAAACTTCAACTTGACGTTGAAATCCCATTCCTTGCAATACGCAACATGCCTCCGGTACCAAGTGAAAGCAGAGTACAGACTTGAAACTTCACACCTTTTCCCTCCTAACCTCACCGTTATTTTACCATCGTGTACAGCCTGGCTGCCAGTTCTGCTCCTTCCTTCGTTCACGTTGTGACCTTCCCCAAATCACCTGATCTCTACAGCTCATTTGCCCTTTCTGTGAAACAAGGGCGATATATTCTGCTAGAAAACATTCTGGAATTGAAAGATGAAATATTTTGGAACCGCTAAGCCGTGTTATTGCCATTGACCAAACTCTTTTTCTTTCCCAGCTCAGCGGTTACCTAATCCTGTTAGTCACGCTCGGAGGCCTCCCCCTTCTTTAGCAGCTTTAATCCCCGCAGTGTTTTTTGACCAGAGTGATCTTTGGTCCTGTGTCACAACACACAGGTGTGCTGTCAGCGCTGCTTTTGGGTCCCGATATTGTCTTTTAAGGGTTCCCGTCACCCGTGGGGACAGAGCTGTGTCACATCGACTGATATCCTGGGCAGAGCGTGCCCCCTCCCCTCGAATTGGTAGAAATGGATGTATTTTATGTCAAGGCTTAGCTGCCAAAAATCACCATGTTACGTGTGTCCCCACACCACGTACATGTGCCCCAAAAGACCCACCTACCGCCTGCTCCAGGCGGGGACGGGCGTGGGGGCAGAGGGGGGTGTCGGCAGGGGATGGGGGACAGCGAGGGTCCGCAGCAGGCAAGGGGACATGGAGCGGCGGCGTGGGGTGCCCCCGAGGCTGAGAGTTAGGGAAACCGACGCAGGGGCTCGGCACCCCGCCGCTCCGGGGAAGGGGAGGGAGCGGGGCCGGGGCCGGGGCCGGCTTAAAACGGGCGGGAGGCGCGGTGGAGCCGCGCCGTCGCAGGGCGCTTGTGCCGCTTTAAGGCGGTGCCGCCGCTCCGGGCTCGGCCAGGCACCGGGAAGAGGAACTGGGCTTTGCACTGCCGGGTCGGGGCGAGCGTACCGCCGTGCCCCCGGTGGCCCCGGCCCCCCGCCCCGCTGCTGCTGCTGCTGCTGCTGCTGCTGCCGCCGCCGCCGCCGCCGCCGCCTGCTCCGCGCTCGCTGCAAGGGAGGGATGGGGCGGGGAGGGGGAGGAGGCGCTGGGGGCGAGGACGGGCCTTTGCATCCCCATCGCACCCCCCCTGCAGCCCCATTGCTCCCCGTTGCATCCCCCTTGCACCCCCCCAGCTCCTTCCTTCTGCTGCAAGGGAACCTGCTTGCCAGGGCCGCCTGCTTGCAGCGTGCGTGCTTGAAATAAAGCCCCCGCCACCCCTCCCCCCCCGCCCGGAGATCCCCCCCATCCCCTGCCCTGAGCCCCCTTCCACCATGATTTTGCTGAGCAGCTTCTTGCACCTGCGGCCTCGGCGCTGCGGCCCCTTCGCAGGGTTGGGCAGGGGGGCCGGCCCCGCAGCGGGGTCCCGCAGGGCTCTGCGGGTGCTGGTGGACATGGACGGGGTGCTGGCTGACTTCGAGGGAGGCTTCCTCAAGAAGTTCAGGGCCAGGTACCCCGACAAGCCCTACATTGCCCTGGAGGACCGGAGGGGCTTCTGGGTGTCGGAGCAATACGGGCGCCTGGGACCTGAGCTGAGTGTGAGTCTATGCATCCCCCGGCTCTGCGCGTGGCTCTTCTTCGCTCTGCGCCGTGCAGCTGGAGCTCCGGCCCCATGGGACCCACTGGCCCCCAAGCTCATGGGTGCAGCACTGGGGAGGGCTGCGGGTGCTGGCCGGAGCTCCCACCGAAACACAGGTACAGGTCTGCACGCAGGAGGGCCTCCAGCGGTGCCTCTTTTCCCAGAAATCCAGCATTTTTCATGCACATCAGTCTCTTTTCCCTGCATGCATGGATGGAGATAAATGCAAGGAAAGGAGATCTTTGAACATCAGATGGTTTTAAAATACCCCAAATTGCATAGCTGGGTTTTTCTAGCTCTGATTTGGCCAAGCTGCGTGGATTGATGCTGTTCCTAGATGGATTATTTAGTTCCTCAACAGCAATGTGAGGGGTGGGATGCAGCAGAGAAGTTGAGAGCAAACTGTGCAATCGATGCTTCATGTGAGAGCTTACTTAAAACAACCCCAAGCCCTCCCATGCCTGAAAATTATTGTATTCATTTTAATAATTAAAGCCTCAAAGCAGAAGCTCTCTTCATGTTGTATTTCATCATTCAACGGAGGGCTGAGTGCTGCAGAAAGTTGGTTTCTGCGTCTACAAGTTTCCCATCTCGATGGGATGTCTGTGGTCTCATTTGCAGATTGCAATTGCACTAGTTGAAAGGTATTACAGCAAATAAAAGTACTCTTGTCGTTAGTGGTATGATGGCTACAAGGAAGGGAGTGTGAATAAGGTCTGGGGCTCTCCCACTGGCAAAGTCCTAAACAGCTTGATGAGCTAAAGGAATAACATGTCCTCTCTAGCTGGAATTGATGAAAGGGAAATGGAGGATGTCATTCATGCAGCAAGGCAGATGCTAAAAGTTTGGCAGGGGTAATGCATGATAACTCATTTTTTTTTTTCTTGACCTTAACTATTTTGGATGTGTTAAATGAAGTGAGCTCGTCTTGTGTCTGCTGTGATCATGTAAAACCACCAAAACCTAGGGCTGAACAAGTAGCAAAACTTCCACAGACCGACCTCAGGGCAGACCTGATTTCATCCATGGTTTCAGACCGGGGTAAAGAGAGTAGGAGCCGCTCTGTGGCTACGGGCACATGGGCCGTTCCAGTCCCCCCTTGTCACAGAGCACCACCGACCTGCTACAGGACACCAGAAAATAGGTGCAAAAGAGTCCAACGAGCTGAAGGTCCCAGCTCTGAAAGGGAGAACAACAGCTCAGCAATACACTGCGCACACAGACCTGGAAGGATGGGGAGCCCTGGACGGACAAGGGAAATTGCTCATGGGGAGAGATAAGAAGAAGGAAATCGAGGGTCTGTCCTGCCTGGCACGTGGTGGGATTCCCAGCCTGGGGGATTTTTCCATCTGCCGGGCAGCGTGCTGGCTGCGGTGCCGCAGGGAGTTATTCTGGCTCTGGGAGCCGAGCAGGTCTTTTTTCCAAGATGAGCTTAGTTCTTCCCCCATTGAGCTTGGTTGCAAAATGCTTTTTGACATAAGTGGAAGCAGAATAGGTACAGGAGTCCTTGCTGTAAGAAAACACTTCAGCTCAGTTTGAAGTGCTTTGCTGCATCGGGCCACACTTCTCAGATGTCTCTTGTGCAACTACAGTCAGTATCTTAAAAATAAAACACCATTGCTCACCGGTCTAAAGCAGAGCAACTGGAGTTGGAATGTTTGCCTGGCCCTGAGGCAAACTGTTAGGGTAGCTGTTCTTGTCGTGGTGCCAGGAGGCATTTCTGCTGGCTCTCTTGCACCGAACCAGTGTGTTTCATTTTGAACATGTACGAAGAAGGCTTTTCTTCCCTCCTCTGAACCACTGATGTTTTCTGTTGCTCCAGCAAAAGGGAAGAGTACAACAGTTGATCTGAGTAGTCTCTCCTTTTAAGTTGGGTGTCTGGTCTTCTCATGTTACCTGAGATTTTTTGAGAAATACAGGGCTTGATTCTGGCATGTCATGTTAAATGCTCAGTGTCCAAATATGTAATGGGTTCATGCACTCATCTTCCTGAGAGCAGGCAAGGTGCGCAGCCAGTGTCTTGGCACAGGCAGCCAGCAGGATGAAGCAGAATGTGACTCCCCGAGTGAGCCCCGTGTTTGCTCTGGGGCATTGCTGCCCTGAGCCTGGAAATCTCCCAGCAAAGCCTCAGTTGCTCATGGTTGCCTGCTTTCTTCCCCCAGTAGAGGTGTAGTAAAGGCAAAACGTGGTGGTTACCCACTAGATTCCCACTCACCAGGCAGGAGGGAGCTGCAAGTCTAGCTGACATGTCCAACCAGCCTATTAGTTGCTATGAGCTGTAAGAACCAGCATATAAGCATCACTGAGGCTCCTCCATACCGTGCAATATAAGAAGGCCAGAATGGGCTTGAAGTTCCATTTGTCCCTATTCCCCTTCCTCAAGTACAGAAACAGAGGTGCTTAAAATCAAGATCAATCTTTCAGGGCAGGGCTCCCTTCAAAACTTCTCCCAGCCGCAGCTCCAGCTGCTCAGCTGCATTGCAACGCCGGGACACAGCTGTTTCCTCTGCCCGCAGCCGCGTTGCAGCACTCCCAGGCTCTCCTCCCCGAGGACCCGGTGTCTGTGCAAAATAAGTGCTTTGCTTGGCGGCTGACAAGCTGTTACCTGTTTGAGGGAGTGCAGGGGATGCTGTTCCTTAGAGCTGTGCTGGAACCATCGCAGGGAGCCCCGGGACTCTGCCCTTGTCCCAAGGTTTTGCTCCCTGTGGCCTCTGTCTGTTCTGCTCTCCCTGTGTGCCATACCAGTGCACGCCAGCTGCTGACCTGGATGTTAAGTGTTTCAAACCCTTGCCTGGAGATGCTCTATTTGCCTGATAGACCTTGCCCAGGCATCCCTGAGGAAGAGCATCTGCATTCATCCTGACATGTAGTTCATCCTATAATATACTTTCTCCTACGAGAGCAGCCCGGCTGCTATTTTAAGTGATCTGATTGAGACAAATAGGCCAGACAGCATCTGTGGCTGAACAGCATCCACATGGAAATGCCCCTCCGGACGCAGACCCGAGGTTTGGTTCGGTTCTGGACAATCTCTCATTTTGCCTTGAAGGAACAAGCTGCTCCCTCTGTGTCTGGGGCTGCACAGGCAAAACCAAGCCCGCTCCAGAGCATCTCTGATCTAAATTGTGTGGGATGGGTGCAGATTGGCAGGTGGGGAACAGAGGCACCCACAGAGGCAAGGAGGGTTAGCAGGAGGGGCTCCCACCTTTCTCACTGTCACCGTCCTCTGTCCTAGCAAAGGGTGGGGAAGATGCACATGCAAGGAGAAGAGTAGCAGGAAGCCCTGCGTAGTAACTGCTCTCTTTCCCCTCACAGGAGAAAGCCATCAGCATCTGGGAATCCAAGAACTTCTTCATCGAGCTGGACCCGCTGCCCGGGGCTGTGGAAGCTGTGAAGCAAATGGCAAATTTGGCAGAGTGAGTAGGAACCTGCCCGTTGTATTGGGGAACGGACAGGGGAGCAGCAGTGGCTTTGCAGACTCATCCTCCTCTTGGCAGAAGTGCTGAATACAACATCAGTGTTAAAAATGCCTAACAGCCCCCCGGGCATGGGAGGAAAGAGAGGGCTTTAACTCCTGGAGCAGTCACCAAGAAAATCAGCCATGTGCAGCCCCTTCCCTTCAGCTCTCTGTTCCCAGCAAGGGTGGCGAAAAGGAGAACGTGCCTGTGCCGTGGGTGTGGGTACACATCCTGGGGGTGGGATCCTGCGAGATGGGGGATTAACGTCTTAAATCACCCTGGTTTGATCTGTGTGTGGCGGGGGGTCTGCTTTGGGTGCCTGCCTGCCCAGGCACTGAGTGGGGTCTTGCAGAGGCAGACGGGTGCATCTCAAGAGGGAGCAGGGTCTGATTGGCGTTTGGCCGTGGAGTAACACTCTGCCCCTGTTTCTCTCCTCGTGGCAGCACCGACGTGTTTATCTGCACAAGCCCGATCAAGAACTACCGCTACTGCCCTTATGAGAAGGTGAGCAGGTTTGAATCCCAGCTTCCCCTCCCGTACCGCGCTGCCCGGCAAAAGCCAGCTGACCCCAGCACGCCTCCGGCTGTAAAACGGCAGCAGTATTTCCCTGCTCCACCAGTTTTGTTCCTGAGCATCTTCGCAGAGCGGCAGCTCTGCTGTCGGCTGAGCTCTGCCGTTTGCATGCACTGAGGTGCTTGGTCTTAATATTTCATCACGATGTCAAAAGCTGCTTGGCTTTAAAAGAACTTGTGCTCCAGCAGCATCCGAATCCTTCCCACGAATGAACTTAGTAAGCGAGATGTCCTCCCTGCATGGAGGCCAGGGCTCACGCTGGGCTCTGCTGCCGCTCTGCCGACAGCCCCTGCCCTGTCCATCAGCCTTCCCGTGCCCGCGCTCACCACTCGCCCCTTGCCTTCCAGTACGCCTGGGTGGAGAAGCACTTCGGCCCTGAGTTTCTCGAGCAGATCATTTTGACGCGAGATAAGACAGTGGTTTCTGCTGACCTGCTTATAGACGACAGACCTGATATAACAGGTAAGGGAGGTGCAGGGTGGCAGGAGTGACTGGAGGCAGCCCCAAGGGGCAGACGGCATCGGGGGGAGATGGGTGCTGCTCCCTGCCCAGCTGATTAGGCTCTCGTTAGGGGTTTGTGTCTGAAGGCTCCTCATGTTGGAGTAAGGTCGACCTCTGCGTCTCGCGGAGGAGTTGTCCAGAGAGCCGACCTCTCTCCTTGCTTTGCAGGGGCCGAGCTGAACCCCAGCTGGGAGCACGTGCTCTTCACGGCCTGCCACAACAAGCACCTGCAGCTGAAGCCCCCCAGCCGCAGGCTGCAGTCCTGGACCGATGACTGGAATGCCATTCTGGACAGCAAACGCCTGCCACCCGGCCGGGCCACCTAAACCCTGGCCTCCTGTGGCCGCCCAGGGCTGCAGCCACCCGCTTGTGTCCCTGCGGAGTCCTGCTGAAGGCTGAAACCACAGATGGACAGACAGACAGACACTGTCCCTGCTGCGGAGACGAAGAGGAGGGTGAGCTGAAGCGCCACGCCACCTGGACCCAGAGAGCGGACCCTGGCCCGGCTGTGCCACAAGGGACCAACAGCAGGACTGGCCCCGTGGACCCGGCAGCCCGGCTGGGGGCCATTTCCCGCTGGCCCCTGGGGTCTCTGTGCTGCATCTGCACCCCCCACGAGGCCAGCCCGGCGCTTCTGACGGACGAGGTCACCCTCAGCGTGTCACTGCCCTTGTCCGGTGCGCTGCGTGGCCCAGACCAGCTCTCCATCCTCCTCTCTCCGTTACGGTTGGGGATCATGCGGGTGGTTTGTTTTGTCCTCGCAGGGCTTCATACTGAGGGGTTGCCTCGGGGGATGTTTCCTCCCAGCCGGTGTGCGGGTCCGGGGAGAGGGGCGGCTGGAAAGGCAAGGGGAGCAGGCGGACACTGCCCAGGCTCAGCTGTGCTGTTCCTTGCAGCTGATGCAATGGAACAGCTACGTGCTTCCCTGCAGGAAGAGTCCCTGCAGCGGGATATGGGGACAGTACCACGGGAGAGTACCACTCCTCCCGTGGATCTGGCCGTGGGGAGAGAGCCCTGAGGCACTGTCACACCTGGGATGTAGCAGTCCCCCAGCTGGCAGGAGGGATCCCTGCTTTCCCTCATCCCTGAGGAGCTGCCACAGCTTTAGAGCTGGAGCTTTAGAGCTGATTTGGAATGAAGAGAGGAGCTCTTCTCCCACCCGCTCGTCGCTCATGGGCCGCTTGCCCGGGGCATCTCTGGGGCAGCGAGCAGGTAGTGGCAGTGCCAGCACCGGCCCTTCCTGGGAGCCGGGCAGTTCCTGCAGGAGCTCCTGGCTCACCCTGCCAGCCACTGGTCGGATGGTAGCTCTTTGGATTTCAAAGCCAGGAAGGTCTGCACACGCAGGCTGCATGATCAAATTGCCCCATCTCCCTCCTCCTGGTAGTGTCCAACACCAGCCTGCCAGGAAAGCTCTGGGCGTGCGTCCGCCGGGCACCCTGCTTCCACGCAGAAAGTCCTGGGTGCTGCATCCCACCAGGGTCAGGCACTGGGACGATCGATGCCGCAGAGCATCCTAAAGCCTTCAGCGCGGAGCCGCCTGGGAAGATGCCGCTGGGTGGAGAAGTGATGCTGGTGGAGGAGCTACAGCGTCACGGAGAAGTGGGTAAAGCAGAGGCACCATGGGTGTCCACAGGGCAGGTTGAGGGTTGTGTTGGTGGAGGATTGTCACGGCCGCATCCGTGAATGCTGTTTTCAGTCCTCACGTACCGCACGAGGGAAGAAGTTGGGGGGACGTTGCTGTTAAAGGCTGGGGAGCCCATCAGAGGTGCCCACGAGGCTGCATCACAGGGTTAGTTTGTTCTGCAGCTGCCTGCAGCTCTGCCGCTGTCCCAGCTCTGGATGTCTGGGGACGGAGCGTGCCGGCACCCCTGCGGCGAGGTGGTGCGAAGGGGCTGCAGCATACACGGCCGTCCATGCCAGCTGCCACCGCCGGATGACCGCGCCAGGGCTGCTGAGCTCTGCAAGTGGCCGGCACTGCTGGGAAGCTGCAGCTGGGTACCGAAAAGGGAGCGTTTGGACCAAGGGGCAGCTCCAAGAGGGATGCTTTTTGCATAGATGTGCCCACAGCCTCTTCCTCCCCTGCCCGGCTCGTTCCTGCCTCTCTGAGCCTGCACCAGCCCATCCTTGAACTGCAGCGACCCAGCTGGCGCCGGCAGCAGGACCAGAAAGCAGCCGCTGCAGCTTCTCCTCCGCCCGACCCCAGAGAAGAGCCATCCCAGCTGCTGGGGAGAGCCGGGTGTCCCCTCCCTGCCTACAGCCGGAGCCGGTGCTGCCAGGCAAAGCCCCAGGGACACGCCGGGTGCGTCAGGGCCAGCGTGCGCATGCGTCACTGCTGACACCGTGGAGGCCACGCGGCCCCCGCTCCCGCCTGCCCCTGTGCCGTCTGGGATCCCACCACGCTCTCCTGCTCTCGTGGCCCCAGGACTTGCTGGCTGCAGGAGTAAAATTCCCCACTGGGACACGTAGCCCCACAGGCGGGGGCGGTAGCCAAGGTTTGGCCGGGGTTAGCCACCCCGCACTGCTTGCTCACGCCTTTGGCTTGCCTCTCCTCTCTCCTATGGGCCCCCCGTCAGCAAAAAACTATGTGAGCTCAAAGCTACATAGCTCACAGATAACCTATTTCAGCAGCAGCAGCCGGCCCCCCGCCATGTCCGGGACCTGGAGGGGCTAGTGAAGTCGGTGCTTCTGAGTCTGTGCCTTCCCCGGCTGCTGCGGGGCCAGGGACGAAGCCCCACGTTGTCTCGGGCCTTTCTGAAAGCTGCCCCGACTCTTGGGATGAGGTGATTGCGTAAAGACAGCACGGTTTGGCCCATGGCGGTGGGAGTTACATACCACAAGGATCTATTTTTTTTTTTCCTTTTTTTTTTTTTTTTGTGTTTAAACCACTGTGTGCTTCTCCGGGTGGGGGGGGTTTGGTTTGCAGGGTGTATTTGGGAGGGGTATTTGCAATGTGCAGCCACCTGAGATGCAGCCCCCTGGCCAAGACCCGCCTCGGGTCCGGGGAGCTGGGACAGCAGGCGAGCACCGTGGGCAGCGGAGCACCGATGCTCTGCTACGGCTGCTGAGCATCACGTACCCCTCGGCTCCACCGGAGCCCCGCTGGCTGCCAGCCCCTTCGTGCAGCCCAGGGTGGTCTCATGAGGTCCAAGCTGTGTTTTTTCCCAGTGGCACCATTTAAACATGAGTTGCGCAAGCTCTCCAGAGCCTTCTCGCTCCCCATCCTTGAGCCAGACCTGGAGCCGGCATGTTGTTACGGTAGCTGCCCAAACCAGCCATCTTCCCCCAAGGCTGGGGCGGACCCAAGCGATGTGGCTCTCTGGGGGCCAGCGGGTCTTCCCCCCGTGGTGGGACGTGTGATGCCGTAGAGACCATGTTGGTTCATGCCAAACATACTTGAAAGCAGAGCTGGAGTTTCTCATGCATGAGGCTCTGACTCCACGCACAGAAATCCCGAGCAGGTAGCTGGCCTGTTTGCTTCTGCCGAGCTCGGGGCCGGGAGGTGGCTCTCCATCGCCCGACGGATCAGCCCTTTCAATGTTCAAGCCCTTCTGTGGCCAGCTAAGATGCACAGAGCTTTTATTTTTAAACGCACATCTATAAAACCGAGGCCGACGAGGAGCACTGCAATAAACACTGGGGTTTATTGGCATCCAGCTTCCTAGAAACGGAGTCTGGGTTTTGCATTTTCCTACCTGTGGTTCTGCCCTCTGCGTGGGGACAGGGCAGGGGGTTCGCCTGTGGGCTTGGGCAAGTCCCCATGTCCAAAAAGCCTGAAATCAGCCCCCAGCAGTGCCATTACCTCATTAGACAGAGTCCCTCTGGGCAGAACTAGGGATGGGTTTTGGTAGCGATCAGCTTCCTAAAGATCTTTTTATAATAAATAAAGCCCTAGAGCGTGTCTCCCGCTGGGCCACAGAGCAGAAGCAATAAAAGGGGCTGGAGCTGTCATGAGCTGGCTCTCCCTGGGTTTTTGTACCTTGTCCATCGCTGTGGGCTGGTCCGCATCCACCCACGCAGGCTGTGAAGTGTCCCCAGGCTTCCCCTGCCCGCCGTGGGACCATGCCACGGGGGACCCCTGCGCTTGACCAGTGCTTGCATGCTGTAAGCAATGACACGCAGGATCGAAGGTGGGGAGGGAATACTGCAGGGCCATCCCGACGGGGCTGGGAAAATCCCCATTTCTGGATCGGGCTCTGGGGAGGGATGCTCCAGTGGCCTGTCCCGGGCTCTCCTTGCCCTGAGCACGGTAGCCGGGGTCAGCACAGCACGGAGGAAACAAGCACTGATGCTGGGGCAAAGCATGGGACTTGATTTTTTCCTCTGTTATTCAGTGCAGCACTAACTCACTACCACGTGCAGCTTTAAAGACAGCTTGATTTTTCTCTTCCAGCTCAGAGTGCTGCATTAGATGCTTGCAAGCACTCGGAACTTAAATTAGCCGGTTCACTGGCGAGTCCAATCCTGCCGCAGCTCAGCCCCTGCCTAGATGCTACGGCAAGGAAAAACGTGGTCTGTGCCATAGCTTGTGCCCAAGATGTGCGTTTCTGGGCCTGAGCCAGGGGCAGGAGCGTCCCACGGGAAGCTGTCACCTGCCCCAGCACGCTGTGAGACAGCGGGGAGGACGGGGCATTTGCACCGGGGCCGGGATGCGTGGTCCTCGCGCTGGTGTGACTCCAGGACACGAGACGGGGTGCAGGCAGGATCACAGCCATGAGCTGGAGGTGCAGCCCTGCCGGAGTCGGGACACCCAAGGGCTCATAGCAGAGGTGATTTGGCTGCCAGCTCGAGCAGCACAGCCTGGACTGGGTGTGCGTCCCCTTCAGACGCTGCTGTGGGGCCCATAAAGCTGCCCCAGGGCTGGTTTGGGCAACAAGCACCTCTCTGCCCTTGCAGCTGCTTTTTGTGGCTGCCTGCAAAGCCTGGCAGCAAGCGTTGGGTCCCCGCTGCCGCGCTTTCCCCACCACCCTCGCCCCACGCTGGAGGTCCCAGCTCCCCGGAGCAGGGACTGTCCTTTCCCTGGCACAGGGACAGAGGCAGCGGGTTTGACACCAGCCCTGCTCCAAGCTGGGGCTGCCGCGGCGGTGGCACTGGGGACGGGGACGTGGATTTCCCAGCAAAGGATGGAGCAAGGTGGAAGGACCGCATCCGCACCAGCCTGGCGAGGGCTGGCAGAGCATCGTGAACCACCGGCACGCAGCTGACCTGCAGGTCTGCGGCTGTGTCCGCTCCGCCACGCTCTCCTGCGTGCCCTTTTTTCCCTTGAAAAGCCTCAGGTTGCAGATATCGCGTATCTTCCAGGTGACGAGCACAGTTTCCAAGGCAGGGGGAGGTGGAGAAGAGGGGGAAGGAGGTGGTGGTGACCTGGACCGGGCTCTGAGCACAGGGGAGCGCTCCAGGCCAGTGCTGGTGGGAGCCTTCACACCCTTCCCATGGCCAAGGCTGCTGGGCAAAGGTGGCCCCGGGCCAGAGCAGCACCACCGGCCATGGAGGAAAGGATGCCAAAAGCAAAGATGCCGTCTCTAACGTGTAAGCACTGCCCTCGGCTGGGGGCTGAATTTGGGCATTGCCCAAACTCACTGGAAAAGTTCTGGGAGGTTTGGGTGCCCTCCCGGCAGCTGGCGCAGCCACCACGTGAAACCCCTCAGCCGCCGGGAGCGGGGTGGGGGTGCGAGCACCCAACCCCCTTAGGGAATTCACCCCAAAAGCAGCGCGCTTCACCCCGGTCCAAGCTGGACCAAGCTTGCGGGACCCTGCAGGGTGGGAGCAGGCGATGCTCACACCTGGGTCCCTCAGAAGCTGTCGCCACATGGGTATTCGTTAGCTCTTTCTCACGTTGGCTGATGCCCAAATAACTCCGAGCCGGTGCGAAGCCCGGTGAAGGGGGAGAGCGAGGGCTGCAGGGGCCGGCCGGGGCCAGCCCTGACGCAAGGGCCGCGGGTGGTGCGGGACGGAGCCAGGGCAGGGGACAGCGGGAAGATGAGTCACGCGAGTACGCGGGAGGGGAAGGAGCGGAGGCAGCGATGGCTCAGCCCATGGCAGCAGCCGGACGGGCCTTTGCTTCTGCAAGGGCCACCCTGCCCCATTTTGGGAGAGGAGTGGGACGGTGCCCAGGGTCAGGGTCCGGAACCCAGCGCTGCCCGCGCAGCGTGGGCAGGACAGCCGTGTCGATGCAGGAGAAATATCCACTAGAGGGGACTGTGCGATCGCGTGTGGGAGCGTGCAGCTGCCAGCCCGGCCGCAGAGCAGGATCTGGCTCCTCCGGCCGCAGGGCCAGTCCTTCCTCCGGCCCTCAGCCCTCCTCTTATCCCAGCCCGGGCTCTCAATGCCCTCTGCGTCCCTGTCACTGGGCACTGCAGCCGGGGGGACGCAGTTTACCCGGGGCCACCCAGAGCTCCGTGGGGTACCGAGACAGCAGTCGCAGGCACTGGGGAAATGTGCTGGGACGGCCCCAGCCAGCAGCTAAGCCCCCACCCAGCCGCTCGCTCACTCCCCCCCAGCAGGACGGAGCAGAGAATGAGATGGGCAAAAGCATGAAAAACTTGTGGATCAGAACTGGGGGTCTATAGGGTCCATATAGAAAATATTCCTGGGAAAAAAATGCAGGCTGCAGCCCCCTGGCAACTCAGGGCATCCCCCCTCCTCCTCCTCCATGCCTCCCTGCTTGGCTCTGCCCCCACTCCCCCCGGGACCCCACAGCTCTCCCAGGGCTGAGACTGTTCATCCTGTCCCTGCAAGCCCGAAATCCCCCAAGGACCCGGGCCGTTACTTTGCTTTTTCCTCCCGCTCACCCTGAAGCCAGAGCCCGTTGTGGGGGGCAGAGGGGGGGCAGAGTCGCAGGTGGCGAGGGCAGGCAGAACTGGGGAGGTTTCTGGTGCTTTCCTCTCTCCGTCCCCTTCTCCCCCAGCACCATGATACTGTTTCCCTCCTGGTAGGATTAATGGGCTTTGTTTCTCTATTTGTACGCAAGGACTGCACACCCCGGAGAGGAATAAAGCTTCCCTTGCCCCAGCAGTGCTGGGGAGGCCAGGTCAGAGCCCACGGTGATGGGCTACATCAGCTTTCTTGTGCCCTTCAAGGCTCCACACACGTTAAGCCCGTCCTCCTGGCAAAGATCCTGCAAAATGTTTACTTGTGACTGTGTTAACAAACACGCTTGTGGAACATGTTGTGTTTAGATGTGAGCGTGCCACCCCCTCCCTGCCTCCCTGGGGCCAAGCCCGTGGGCAATGTGGGGCTGGGGCTCACGGCTGCCAAAAACCGGCTGCTGACGCTGTGCCCATGCACACCGCTGTGACCGGCAACCCCGAGCACGAGGCCACCTTGCCTGCCATTCCCACCAACCACCAAACCTGCCAGCAACGTCCCACCAGTGGCTCCTTCCTGGAGGTTCCAGCTCATGGTCCCGGAGCGGGGATGCAGCAGGGGAAGGGTCTGACCGTGATCTCGTACAGCCCTGGTGTCCTGCAGCCGCTGGGGCATGGACACAAGGGCTCCAGGGATCCTGTCCAGCTCCATAAATACCCGTCATAGGGGAGGACACTGGTCTCAGGCCACCCCATGGGCAGACACCCGTGGAGCTGAGCTTGCACACCCTGTTCCCACGGCCACCCTCGATGGGTCTGAGCACGTCCCCATCCCCAGCTCCCTCGCCCGCCCGCTCCTCCTCGGCTGCTGGGTGCCAGCAATGCTCCAGGGACAGAGAGGGTGCCTTGGGGACATGGTGCTGTTCCTCTCCCAGAACAGACTCACCCTAAATATATACTGTTTTAAACTCTAACTTGCCAGACTTTGGGGGAAACTTGCCTTGGCTGTGTCTGGGTCAAACCCAGCCCAGTCCCCCATGTCCCAGAGTCTGCGTTCAGCATCCCCAGGTAGCCGGGACTGGAGCCGCGTCCGGTCTCTTGAGATCCAGAAAAGGGAGATTAACAGCAGCAACTGAAAGGCTGTTAGTGAGATACTGGGTGAGAGCTCTAGAGGGTCTATGGAAACATAGCTGGCTGTCCCCAAGTCCCACAGGTCCCCTGTGACCTGCTTGGTGCCCGTGGCACGTTTCCATCATGCCAGCCCAGTGGGAGCCCCAGCTCGGCAGCACCTGCGCTGCCTTCAACGCTTGCGTGTCCGCCGGCAATGGCAGTGATGGAGGTGGGTCATCCAACGGCTCCCGGGGACGGCTCCAAAACGCTGGCGGACTCGGGGAAACGCCCAAAGGTGCTGGGAGATGCAGCGGGGGCAGCTGTGGATGCCGGGAATTGGCCTCTGTTTAGTAATGGTGAGGTGAGGGGGGCCCCGCTGCGTGTGCCGGGGGATGCACCGGGACAGGGGACAGCTTGTGATGCACGGGGCGAGTCCTTCCCAGGCGAAGCGATGGGAAAGGCAGGGACCTGCTGCACTCGGTGCTGCAAAGCCTCCCGCACACAGTGCTGGTGCCACCCGAGCGAGGCTCGGTGCCATCACCGCCGTATCGCTGCTGAACACACCAGCCAGGAGCAGGCGGCAGCCGGTGCCTGCTCTCAGCCAGCTCTCCACCCGTGTTACCCCTTACGGCACCGTGCCTGCCTGCGTGAGGCTTTTGGCCGGGCACTGGCTGGGAACCGCCTGGCTCATCACCCCAACCTGGCGGGGGCTGCTGGGGGCGAGCCGTGCCCCGTCCTGCCGGAGGGCCCTGCTTGCTTCCCCTCCCCGTTACAGCCATGCCAGCTGATGACTCCATCAGCCCTGAGGAAGCATCGCAGGGAGCAGGTCCACGAAGCTTTTCAGGTGTTACCACCCCCTCCTCTTGCAGGCATCGCCTTTGCTCTCGGTCCCAGACCACCCCCCGGCTCCGCACAGCCTCTGGAAAAGTAAACTCATGCCTTGGATGCCCGTTTGATAAGAGATTTTCCCTTTCCAGCCCAGCAGCGCAGTCTCACGGCCGTGCTTCCTGCTCACGCATCTTGTACGCATCCTTTTTTATCATGGGGAAAGTGCTCGCGGGCTGGCTCCTGGGGACGGGCACTGGTGCAGGTGGCAGCCGCAGCCCGCGGCTGCAGCTCAGGACACGAGTGCTGCCGCGTTGGGACTGCTTCACCCTTGCCATGGGGCTCCTCTCTGCAGATGCCGGTTTATTCTCTGCAAAACATACCAGCCTGCAAGGAAACACGTCTGACTATGAACCTCGCCGGTCCGGCACCTCCTTGGTCCAAAATTGATCTCTGAGTTACCCACGACTTTTCAGATTATGAAAATGGAGACACCAAATATGTTATAGTTGCTTCACATGTAGTGGGGTTGGGACTGCCCACACCTATGGGTGATAGGAAAATAGGGAGGCGAGTGTCCCAGCCCGGTCGGCATGGGTCAGGGCCCAGCTCTGTGACAGGGTCCCTGCTTTTGGGTGTTCACAGAGACCACAAAGAGTCCACAAAAAAAAGCAAAGCTTCATTTCTGCTCCCCCTGGCATGGCCTTGGGGCACGATGCTGGACTCCAGCATCCCCCTCTCATCGGACTCCCATGCCGCAGTGCTTGTTGGTTAAAAGGGTTTCACAAGTGCCCGAACCTTTAGGGCTGCATGTTCCCAAGAAGCCAGAAACCCTTTTGCATCTCTCCCCCCAAATTTGCCGCTTTGCAGCCCTGGCCGTGACCCAGCACCTGGCCAGCCCTTCGGACTCTGCTGTTTTCTGTGCTGCCCAGCTTTGCCGTGTGTCTATCAAACACGTCGGACGTGCCGGAGGAGCGTTTCTGGTACAGCACCTGCTTTCGCCGTGCAGCGTTGTTTCCCCAAAGCCCAAGGGAACAGCAGCAGCTCGACGCGGTCTGACCCCCGTCAGACCCAACCAGCTCCGTCCTGCTCGGAGGTGGTTGCTTCATCCCCAACTAGCTAATTCTTGCTGCTTTGTCTATTCTTGCTTTTGAAGGAGGGAGGGGAGAACAACACAGCCCTCGGGGTGAAGTTACCTTCTTAATTAACGAGGCTGAGAGCTTTGCAGATATTGTGCAGAAGGAGAGAAAAATAAGGAAAACTGGGCAAAACCAGAAAGGATTGGGTTCAATTGTCAGACCAATTAACCTAGATCCACGCTCTCCCTCTGGATGAATAGCTCGTTATTATGTAATTGCTTGGGCCCAGCTCCTGATTGAGAGAAATTAAAATCAGACACTTAACAAGGCAACCTGGTGTGGAGACGGGACGCGGGAGCTGCCTGGGGAAACCATCCGCAAGGCAAAACCAAGTGAGAGCCTAAGCTGCATGGGGTGAGCTTGAACCTGAGCTTAAAGGATCTTGCTGAAATCAGCTTTATCTGGACCGTTTGCACCATCCGGGACCCAAAAAGTGGCTAGGCTGGGGGATAATTTGGAAAGGTCCTGGAGATGGTGAGTGGGTGGGAAGCCCTGATTCAGCCAAGCACTTAAGCATCTGCATAATTGCAATGTAGCTGCAAGTCCAGCTCAGCTCAGCAAGGGATTTAAGCAAGATACGTGGTGTGCTCAGTCAGGGACAGTGATTTGGGAGCTCTTTTGTCTGGAGAAGAAATAAAATTCATTGTAAGCCCTACTTGACCCTTTCCTCCATGCTCTGTGTTAGGACCCGTCTGCCCACAGAAGAGGGAAAAATTCCGTCATTACAGACTTTTAAATCTATACCTAATAAAAAAAGCCACTATTCCTAATAAATCAGCCTGAGAAAACTAGCTAGTGCCGTAGCTGAGCAGGCCATCTGGAGGGTTGATGAGTTCATATGCAGTGGGAAATTTAAATGCAGTGTTTGGGAAAGGGCTGCAGGTTTCAATATTAGCTTAAGAGTAGACAAGCGTGTTTTTCTGCTGCTGAAATGGAAGGGGATCTCCTTGCGGGAGGGTTGGCCTTTCCCATCCCCCATGTTTTCATCTACCTCTTTTCCTGCCTGCAGATTATCCGTGGAGAGAGTGAAAGCTGCAGAAAAACACCGTGCGTGGCTGCGCGCCCTGCACACCGTTTGCGCTGCCGTCTCAAGGTGCAGCTTTGCTTCCAACCGAGCCGTGCCAGCGCCGGCCAGCTGCCGCCCGCAGCCGTTCGCCCTCCTGGCTCGACTCCCTCCGATACCTGCGTTTCCCCCAGGACTTTTTGGGGTGCCGCTCCTGCGTCTGGCTCGTGCTGGTGTTAAATTTGTTTCCAGCCCCTCAGCCGAGACCCCAGCCCTGACCCCCATCCTTAGCAAAACCCCGCTGCAGCGCGTTTTACAGGGATGTTGCTTGCTGTGTAGCACACAGCAGGTATCTTTAAAGAAAAAAGCACTGGTTACCCTAAATTAAGCAGTTTTAGCTTATCCCAGTACCAGGCATCCTTGGCTGCTGTGCGAGGTGCCCACAGCGTCAGCCACCTGTGTCCCCAGGGCTGGGACGGCCACCCCGCAGGGCTGAGCCCCGGGTACAGCTTCAACAGACTCACCCCAATCGTTCTTGGCAGCTGCTTTAATTTTTGCTAACGAACTGGGTGTCCTGAGAGGTCGTCAAAACTGCCGCAGGTCAAGCAGAGACCAGCAAAGGGCGAGAGGAGCCCAAACAGACCCTCCATCCCCGGCTGGCAAACCCCAAAGGCTCCAGCAACACAAACAGCGTGCCTTCAGGGAAACCACCAACGCTCTGGCTGCACCATGTGTATTTATTGACATGGAAAACAGCCGGCCCGTGTTTTCCAGCTCCGTGCCCAGGGCACAACCCACAGCCACCAACGCACTTCAAAACATCCCTCTCCCGAGACGCTCGGCGTCTGCCGCTCTCCGAGAGGGTCTGAAGGGCCCGTGCGCAACTCGGGCGGTTTCATCCGATGCTGAAACAGGCTCAGGATTTTCCTACGAATGCCCCAGGATTAAATTAAAAAGGATTTAAGCAGATGGTCGGTTCTCTGCTCTTTGTAGTTGGCAAAATGGGAACCATATCGCCGAACTGTCTACCAGCACTAATTAATGTTTGTAAAGCGCTCTGCTCTGCAAACTGCTGCCTACGTGCTAAGTGCTATCATTAGTATTATTACTAAGCTATTTATGCTGGTTCCAGTGCTTTCTCTTCCTTGTCCCAAAGGGCTTTTCCTCTTCCCTGTGCAGATGTACTGGGGCTGGGAAGAGGAATCAGCCCTCCCAGGCGCAGGCTGGCTCTAGCCCAGGCTCAGATCCCCGGTTTGCCAGCAAAACCCTCCGGCTGTGCCAGCACCGCTGGTCTGGAGCCACCGGCTCCACGGTGAGGGCAGGAGCAGCCGGGGACTGGGACGGTCTGCCCGGAGATGGGGTTTAGCATCATCATGCCCAGCCATGGGCGAGTTTGTTGTCTCGCTGCCTCTCCTGATTGCAAAATGGACGTGATGCTGCTTCCCTGCCTCGTTCGTGTTCCCACGGGGAAAAGCTTTCTTGTAATCGTAGGGGCTATTTGCATCCTTCTCTCTGTCGCTGTACGGCAAAGGGTTTTGCAAGAGAAGGGAGGGATCGCTCATCCTTCCTAATGACCTAAGAGGAGATCAAGGCACAGAGGAGGTTTAGTGATGGATGAGCTCAGCCGTGGTCCGTGACAGGCCCTTGTCCCTGTGCAACAACCGGGCAGTGACGTCTGCTGCCACTGGCAGATGGGACGACGCATTCCCTACGAACAACCATCCTTGCAAGACAGTATTCTGCAAAACTGCGGGACGGCTTCTCCCTTCGGTGAAGCCTTCATCAGAGAAGCAGCTCACAAAGAAATCACGGCCGCTGCTTCTGGAAAGCAGCAGGGAGAGCAATGATCCACTCGTGGGTGCACGGAGCAGCCAACGCTCCCCACAGCCCGCACGGAAACTTCAGAGCCCAAGATCCTTACCCCAACCAACGTTTCCGAGACACTGCTTTGAAATCCTTTGCTCAATTAACCTAACCAGGCAGGACGTTCCTGAACATCCCCATGACATCTTTTTGATACCGGAGTGGCTTTTGTGACTCAGTCGGGAAAGAAACTGCCCAAGACAAGAAACTGGAGCAGCACCCGAGAGGGACCGACGGAAATAGAGACTGCGCTGAGCCGGGTACCCAATCTGCTACAGGGACACGGCGGGCAGCATCCACACCCCCGCTAATTCGGGGTGACGAGGGCACCTTCACTGCAGTCACCTGCACAAACAGCAAAATAACTGGGCTGAGGACCGATGCTATGCTTCTGATGGGAGGTTCAGAGCATGAATCATCCTTTTTTTTTTCCCCCGTAGCAAGTGCATGAGATGAAATGAGACTCAGAAAGCTGGATGCAGGATGCAGGCAGAGCAGGCAGCTCCCGGGGCGGGAGCAGAGCTCACTCTGGCCAGGGCAGGAGCCGGCACAGGGAACGGCACCCCACCATTGCCCTGGGCCAGGGTGCATTTGCTTTGCAGAGGTTGTTTGGGCCAAACAAAGAATAGCAGAAAAAAACACCTCCAGCAAGCATGCAATCAACGTTTTCTTCGTGGTTTGAATTATCCATGACTTTTGACCCAAGATTAAATCTAGTGTGTAACTGGTGGTTATATATTGAGTCATATGAGCAGGCTAATCACGGGAACCCCATGTTCTCCAAACAGCCTGCGCCCCGCCAGGGCCGACTGCAAACCGTTCAAGTTTCTAGCCGAAGCACCCTGCAGCTTTTGCATCATCCTTTTAATTCAATACTTACAAAGCACTTTTTTGTCCGACCAATATCTCAAGCCCGGAACAAAACAAACCCAGCGACGCCGTGAGCGGCCAGCCCAAGGAAGCCAGATTTCCCATGAAGTTTTGCCGCTCAGTGGCTGCTCCCATGTCTAGTAAAGGGCTGGGCTCGCACCGCGGTGTTTTTCTCAGCAGGAGCTGTCTCTCCTTTCCATCGGCAATTCTCCTGGGGCGCATAGAAATAGCCTTTTGACTTCTACCTCTGTGTGCAATTTGGGTGAAAATGAGCGCTGGAGTGGGAAAACATTAGCGGGGGGTGAGCGGCAGGTAAATGGGCTCTCCCAGGGTGCGATGCCCACCTCGATACCCATTGGGAAGGCAGAAGGGCTTGGCACAGCCTGGCCCTGGCTCTCCCCAAACTCATTTTTTCCTCTTTGTGCCTCCCTCCCCTCTCCTTAGGGCTGTGGGAGGCTGAACGTATTCACCTCTCCCGGCGAGCCCAGGTAAGAGCTGTAAAAGGCCGTTATCAGCAACAGTGATCGGTAATACTCCCGTGAGTACAATTGTGCAGGCTCACCGGGGTGTTTCCCAGTGCCGGTGACTGGGATGGGGCTGGCACAGCCCGCGTGTGCTGGAGCCCTTTCCCTTCCCTCTGCCCGGGCAGCGGGGCCAGTCTGGGGACTCGGGGAGGACCCAAAATGGGGCTGATCCAGGTTCTGCCCAGGTTCCCGAAAGGCTCCAGTGAGTGGGAAGTCTGTGGGAAGAAGTTTGTGATGTGCAGGGGGTCCCCACGGACACCCCCCCCACACACACCAGGTTTGCAGCGGGGACCTTGCAGGAGCAAGGCAGCAAGGGACGCCGGGGGCCGCGGGGGGAGCAGGGCGAGGGTCCCACCGCCCTGGACACGCGCAGGCTTGAGGCCATGGGGGGAAACCCCTGGCTCTTTGCAGCAGAGTTAAATTGAGGCTAAATCATCTCTTTCCTCGTGCAATAACTCACTGGCTGGTAGAAACCCAGCAGAAAGAGTGTGACCTTGGCGCGGGCTGGTCGTCTGTCTGGCCGCACTGGTACGGAGCTGCTCAAGAGGCATTTCATCACCAAAGGCTCTTTGTCTGGAAGGCCAGCCACTGTCCCCAACTGTCCCAGGAGGGATGCTGGTGACACAGGAGATGGGGGACACCTCCACCCTGGGTTCAGAAGGGGGACAGCCCTGTCCCGATGGCCCCAGGACCCTCCCGAGATGCCCTGGAGGACGGCGGTCCCCAGCAGTCCCCCAGCCAGCGCTGGCTTTGGTGTGACCCCCCGTGCCCCAGTACCCCGGGTGTCCCCCAGCTCGCAACAGCCCCCAACCCTGTACCCAATCCTGCTGCAGGGACCTCGCCGCGTCCCCTTGTGTCCCATCCCACCCCCCAGCAGGTTGCCCAGCTCCTTGCTGGTCTGAACTGGTGCAGGCATCGGTGCTGGGCTTTCACCTGCTCTCAGCCAAGGTGGTTCTGCATCGCTTTGCAGTGAAAATAAAGAAACAGCCGGAGGGCAAAATCCATGGTTAGTAAACAGAGCTGAGCAACCGCAGACCTCTCACCCAGGAGAGGAGGAGGGCAAGGAAAGCGGAGCCGCCTGGGGGCACCCCGGGTTGGATTTCAACACCCTGCAGAAGACAAGATGCTTTTATTTAATCGTCTGGGTCCCAACCCTCCCCGTGCAGCCCCACGTGCGGCGGCCCCGCATGCGGCGGCAGCGGAGGCGGGTGTTTGGTCTGGCCGCAGAGCCCTGCGCCGATAAGGAGGAGCCGGGCAGGAAGCGAGCGGCAGCGGCCGAGGGCCGAGGGGCAGTGGTTGGGGTTTGGGGTCGGCTTTTGGGGCTTGCCTTGCCCTCTCCCCTCCGCGCTCCCCCTCGCAGCCTCTGCAGAGGAGGGCGATGGTGCGGGGAGAAGAGGTGGCTGGGCTGTGTCCCCAGACCCGGTTACTCGGGAGACCCTTATTTCCACAGCCCCTCTGCTTTGTGTTATTGCTCAGCTGATTCCCCCAAGTCCAACACCGTGTCCACCACTGTTCACCCCGCTTTACATTGCCTTCGGGTCACCCGGTGTCCCTCCCAGCAGTGCCAGCTCCCACCGTGTCCCTCCTGGATGGGGGGAGAGGAGCAAACCCCTGAACTAGAGTCAAAAACTTGTATTTTAAAATCTTACGTCTGTTTTTTTCCCAGGAGGGGGATGAGTGACTCTGAATATGTGCACCATCCTGTGGATGCCACCGCTGTCCTCAGGGGATGCTTGTCTGTCCCCAGGGCTTTGTGCCTGAAGGCCAGGTAGGGTCACACCGGGACAGTCCTGCTGTTGGGTCCCTTCGGTGCCGGCTGCAGCGGCTCCATCCTGCTCCACCTCCAGCATAAATCATGGCAAGCGATAAATCCCCGCCAGCCCTCAGGGACCCATCCCTGGGGAGGGCAACGGTTCAGCCCTGAGGCAGCAAAACCAAAGATCATGTTTTTCACAGGGATGATATTACCCACAGGCACAAACAAGAGCCCAGAGCAGCGGGGTGCTGGCACCGTGGCACCTCGGGGCGGCACCGATCCAGCCGGAGCCACGCAGGGACTCCAGGCACGAAGCCTTCAGCAGGGCAGATGCTTCCAGCTGGATCCGGTCCCTGACCCGGCTCCTGTGTGAACCCTCAGCCCGCGCAAGGAAAAGGGACTGATCGGGGCAATGGGGATGCGAGGCAGCAATACGCAGCGTTGGGGGGGGTTCAAGGCGATGCCGTGTGTTACTGCGCTGCCGAGGGGCTGTGGCCAAAGGGGAAAGGGACGGAGCTGCCCCGGGGGGTCCTTCCCCAGCCGCTTTCCCAGCCCCACGCTTTACAAACCCTCCTGTTCCCAGCCCCGCGGCTCCCGGCCCACGGGGACCTGTCCCCACCCCACTGGCTGAACCCTGCCAGCAGAAGGGTTTGGGGAGATTTTGGACCAAACACCACAGGACGCACAAACAGCCTCACACCAGCTTTCTGCGGCACAGGCAGTTGAGAACGGGCTTTATTTTTTCCTAATGAACTCCTAAGGTCCCCACTGCTAAGAATTACCTGGGAATCTTGATTTTCTTTAAAAAAAAAAAGTGTTTCCCTGCTGTGACGGCTGCCGCAGAAAGCCTGAGCCTGCAAAGGGTGGCATGAATTTATCACTCAACAAGATTCAATGGGCTCTCGGCACACGAGAAGGGCAGGCGATCCCGGCGGGCGAGCACGAGCGGCTCCCGGGAAGTCATCGGGCACTTCCCAGGGATTTGCCAGGAAGTGCTGGAGGAGGCTCCGCACCGGCAGTGATTGCCACGCACACCAACGTGGCAGGGCCCGTGTCATTTCTCATCACTGGCCGGCTCCACAATCTCTTATACGGGAACCCGGCAGATTATTTCTCCATTTGTGGGTGTGGGAGGTTGATAAGGAGTGGGGCTGGGAAACAGAGAGCCGCTGAGCTTTTTGTCCTTGGGGCTGCTCTGGGGCAGGCGGTGGGTGACAGCGGCGTGCCAGGTCCCCACCGGCTATCGGGGGGACGTGATGATTTGCCTTTTCTCCTAGAAAGAGCCTTTTCCACACCAGAGGAAAAAATACCCTCGTCATCTGCTGCCTGCTTGCCTCGTGGTCCATATACCAAGCAGCAAACCGACGCCAGCCCTGTGCAGGGAGAGGGTCCCCAGGGGCATCTTCCTAATTTTGGTGGTGCAGGGTCGTATTGTTCCTAATTCCTGTGACTTGAAGGTCCCCGGCTAAGGACCAGCTGACCCTCTTCGTGGCTGGATGCGGGGCTCAACCCCGTTTTTCCCTATGCGATGGGTATAAGCGTGGCCTTAGTGCAAGCCACAGCCGCTCCCTGCCCTCCTCTCCGCAGCTGCATCCCCGCGGCATGGTGCAGGGTCGCTGGCCAGGGGCTGCTTGGTGGCCACAAGCCAGGTTTTAGGGTTGAGACAAGGTGGGGGCACCCGCATTCCTCGTACGCTGGTTTTCCAGTTCAGTGCCCTGCACCACCGAGGGCAACAGTCACATTTTGCATCGAGCAGTGGCACAAACTCCCTGACCTCCCCGGGGCTCACCGGGCACGTGAGCTGCGGCGAGAGCCGGCGGGGTTCCCAGCTGAAGGCCGTCCCTTTGTGAGAGCCGCTCATCCCCGCCGGTGGCCCCAGGGGAGCACCCCCAGCCAGCCTGGCTGCAGGAGAGGACGGGGAGAGCTTTGGGCTCTGCCGCCGAAGGACGAAATGGGAACGGTGCAAGGGTGCAGCGAGGCCGTCTGCTGCGCTTGGGGTGTCGGAGCACGGTCCCCCCCCCTCGGGGCAGCTGGGATGCTGTAACATCCCAGGAACAGCCCGAAGGTCCCGTTCCAGCTCCCGAACTGAAAACAAAAGTGCGTCTTGTTCTCATCCTGTTTTCAAAGCCAGAAAGGTCGGGGCTGCGAGAGCCCTGCCAGGCTGGGCGGCACTGCCAGCTCTCGCCGTCCGCCCCAACCTCGGCACATGCGGGGACCGATGCGTGCCGCTGCTCCTGCCCGGCCGCACGGCTCCTTGCCACCAGTGCCGGGCTGGCGAGAGCCGGGAGCCTCCCCAAAAGCCCATGTTTGGAGAATCTTGCACCCAAGTTCATGCTCTCGTTCCTGCTTCCTGCACTGCCCACGCATGCCGGAGGGAAGGGAGACGCGTGGGAACGCTGCATCCGGGGGCACCACACCACGGACCCCTGCGCCCAGCGTGGCCCCGAAGCCTCCAAAGCCCTGCTGCAAAACACCATCAGCTCCTGGGATCTGCCCTGTCACCATGAAGGGATTTCCTAATCCACCTCCAAATCCCCCAAGCCCCAGGAAGGCTCATTCTCGTTAGAAGGGGCCATCGTTAGAGGCGCCGGTGCTGCTGGCATCGAGGGCTTCACGGGCAGCCCTCCTGCTGTGACGGGTAGGGGAGAAATACAAAGGGTCCCTATGGCAGGAACAGCGGCATGGCCCTGCCATCGCCACATCAGGCTCTAAACTGTCCCCCTTGTCCCTGTGCTCGGTGCCTGCATGTGCTGCTGCGTGCTCAGCAGAGATTATTAGCAGAGAAAATCGTTAGGCACAGGGCCGGGAGCTCAAGGGACACGCAAATGCCTCTGTCACTTGGAAATCAATCCCAGCCATCCGCCCAAGCTGGGTTTCCTCCAGCCCTGCTTGAAGCGACGGCAGTTTCTCTCCATCGGGGAGGAGGAGGAGGAGGTCCGACCGGGGCTGACGCTGGTCCTGCTCCAGCCTTGGGCCCTGGGCGGCTGCTCCCAGCCCGGGGCTCTGTGGGACTCGCTGCCCTCCGGGTCCCAGAGCAAATGGCTGCTTTTCACCCACGGACCGGGACCAGCCTCGGTGGCCGGGAGCTGGCTGGGCCCTTGGAGGAAAATCCTGCACCGGAGCCCTGGGGAGGAGGCAGGGGTGGGCTTTGGAGCCAGAAACTGGAGGAGGCTGGGAGGATGTTGTGGAGGGGTATCGTGACCTGCTTACCCCCTCGCTATCCAGGAGTGGAGAACGGGGACAGGGACCTCTGGGCTGAGCAGGCAAAGTTTGCACACCACGATATTATTATTATTATTATTATTATTATTATTATTATTATTATTATTATTATTATTATTATTATTATTATTATTATTAGGGACGGTTGCCCTGTCCGACCCTGCAGCAAGCAGAGCGCTTTCAGGGACCCCGTGCCTGTTGTGCAGGGAGCAGCGTACCCAACAGCTGCGATTCTCCCTCCGAGCACCCTGTGTCCCCAGGGCAGCTTTGGCATTCTTGCTGACTCAAGCCAACAGTGTATTGACATTCGCTTTGACCTTTCGAATCACAAGGATGTTCTGTCCTTCCCGGCCAAGTACAGCCTGGATACCCTGTGGGCGGATTATACTGTATATACAGTGGCTGCAAATACAGAGCTGGCAAAAGAGAAGCGTGTTTGTGTGCTCGCAGGGGTGCGGCGGTGGGGTGAGAGTGACGAGCTCTTGCCAGCGCCTGGTTTTCCTCCCGGGATGCCCGAGCGGATGCGGCACACCAAGGGAGAAGGATGGGGATGGGGCAGGAGAAATGCCAGCAGCTGGTTTGGTGAGGGGGAGATGGGCTCCTGCAAAAGCGGGAGCCGCAGCCTGGCCCTCGAGCGGCCACCCCCTCGCTGCCAGCTCCGGAGGCTGCTCCCAGCTCCCCGCGTTTCCCATCCTCTGGCTAATCACGCCTTTTGTTTTCAGAGAACATGATGAACTGCAATTAAGAGGCAACGTGCACAAATCCACCGCGAGGGCCCAGCCGGATCATGGGCATGGTGCTTTCCCTCCCGGCCCCCCAAAAACCCACTCTGGGCAGCGGCAGAGGCTGTCTCCATACAAAATCTACCCCAGCCCCAAAAGCTCGAGCTGGTATGAAAGGCAGCGCGTCGCAGTTCCCAAAGGTGTAACATACGGTCACCGACAGCACAAGCTCACGGAGCTAAATTAGCATCTTCCCCTCTCGAGCGTGGCCCGTGCCCTGGCCATACCAAGCCCTGTGCCCCGGGATGGCAGCGCTGGCAGTGAGTGGGGCCGACAGTGGGGTGCGGGTTGCACGGGGTGGGGGGGAAGCCATCCCCATCACCCCTTCCCCTCACAGCCCTTGGGAGCCGGAGCAGGTCCCGGGCAGGGCTGCCTCCTCCCTGCCCTCCGCAGCCAGAGGGTTTTGGCAGAGGGCTCCCACGTCGCTCTCCCAAGCCCTGCCAGCAAGCAGGCTTTGCCGCGTGGCCGGCTCCATCCAAGGCTGGCACAGCCCCGATCCGGCCACCCCGCAGCCCCGTGGCGCCAGGGAGGCCGACGGCTTCGTGCTCCCAGCCCAGATGCGCCGCTTATCTCTCCCCTCTCTTGCCCTGAGACATTTTTTCCTCTCTCTCCTTTCCCAGCCAGCCCGTAGGACTCTTATCTCAAGCCCTGAATCACCCTTTCCCAAGGCGTGCTCAGCAGCATCCTTTGCAAACCCGCTTCCAGGGGCTTGTGCGTGGCATTAGGAGCACGAGTGACAAGCAGGCAGGAAAACCCTTTTGCCTTAAGTCTTTATGCCACGTTGATGTCCCCAAACCCCCTCCAGCAGCCAAGGCAGGGTATGGTGAAGGCAGCTCGGCCACAGTCACAGGGCATAGGCAGCAGAGCATGGACCCCAGTGCCCAGCATTGCCTCCTTGCTGCTGGGCCGTTCCTATGCCCTGTGACCGCGGCCAAGCTGCCTTTGCCATACCCTGCCTTGGCTGCTGGAAGGGGTTTGGGGAGGGAAAAATGGTGTTTGAAAGCTTCTGCGAGCCCGAGGAGCCCCGAGGGTTAACTCGAGGTGTGCTGCTCTGAAAACAGGGTTTGCACTTGACAGTCAGCTGCCGCCTCTGGGTTTGTGGAGAGTAAATAAAAAGCAAGCGAGGTGCAGAGACCAAAGCTGGGCTGGGAGCTGCGGGATGGGATGGGATGGGATGGGATGGGATGGGATGGGATGGGATGGGATGGGACAGACGGGATGGACAGCCTCTGCTGATGCTGCCCCAAAACGGCATGTTTGTGAGCATGAGCGGAGTGCGGATCCCACAGCTGGCTACTCGATACATCCTGTGGCGCCGAGCAATTACCAGCAGCCATGCCGAGTGCTGGATGGGGTGCAGGGAGCAAAGCACCGTGCTCTCAGCTTGCTCAAATGCTTGCTCCTGCTGCCAAGCGAGCTTCGTGCATCAGAGCAGCCTCGGCCACGGTCGGCCCTGCCCGGGAGGTGATGGGTTCCCGGGTCTTGCAGAGCCCTTGTTGGTGGAGGAGAAATCAATGCCCAGTCAGGGGTTTCTGCCGTGTGGCTGGTTCATCCGCCACGTCACCCAGGGGGAGAAGGTGATGTTTGCTGCGGTCCCAGCCTGGGCCGCGTGTCTCGCCAGCACGGAGCCGGTCTGCCCAGTGCAACAGCGTGGGGAAGCTGCAGCAAGCCCTGCTGTCTGCAACAGCATCGCTCAAAATGAGGGGCACCACGGGACCGAGAGCAACGTGGTGAGTTTGAGAACGCACACAGCTCATCACACCAAGCAGCAGCTGCGCACTGTAAAGGCGATTCCTTCCTAGCTTGGTTTCTAAGGGGAGGAGGTTTCTGTCTGCTCATCTGTCAGCTCCCCCCCTGCAATTGCCCAGTTTGTGAGCCTGTTAGCTAGTTTAAAACATCATAAAATTTAGCAACGGGAGGAAAAGAGGGACCTCGGAGATCCCCCATCCTCTGGAGCTCATGGACACCAGTGCCTGTGCGAAAGAGAGGTTCAAACCCCAGCCCTCACCGGGGGAAGGCTGGAGCAGGAGCCCACCACATTGGCAGGGAAATGGGCCCCCGGGTTCCCAGCGTGGGAGTAGCTCTGCATGCACACACCTGCACACACACACGTGTGTTTGCACGTATGTGCGTGCCTGCACGCACGTATGTGCGTGTGCACGTCCACCCATGTGCACGTGCATCTCCAGCCCCCTGTGTCTTGCAGGGACAATGTCGTGTCCGGGTGGGAGAAACCCCTTTGGAGACATGATTCCCTGGGGATTTGGCCGTGTTTCCTCAGCACACTGAAAATCCCACATTTGCACGCCCTCATGTCCAGGCTGCCTCTTGGGAATAGTCCCTGGCCCGCGCCTTGTCCCAAAGCACGCTTGCGAACCGGTGCTGCTGGCAGCGGGGGCTCGGTGCGGGGGCTTTGCTTTGGGTGGCTGGATCCAGCCTGGTTCAGCCTTTCCCGACCCAGAGGAGCTACTTTCTGCCCCTGAAATAGCAACTCAGATGATACTCTTGGCAGCTGGGGATGATGATGCAAAATGCTCGTTATCCAGCAGGAACAATTAGACTCATGGTAATTATCTCTGCAGTTGCTGAGAGATGCTGGAACGGGCCGGCCAGCAGCCAGCTCCCGGTGTAATCCCTGGGTGGGAGAGATGCGGTGCCCAGCCTTGCCAGGAGCTGCCATTGCTGTGGAGGAAGAGCAAAACGCAGCGGGAGCATCCGAAGAGCCTCCTGCAGTGCCAGGAGGGCCGGTTTTGCACAGGAGTGAGAGCAAGGAGAGGCAAGTGTTTATCTGAAAGCCAAATGCCCCTCTCTAATGCCATTTGTTTCATTCAGATTAACGACGAAATGGGCTGAGCCATGCTGGGTTTAGAAGATGGTGTTACGGACTGAATTGCTTCGCGTGATGCTCCGGCCTCCCTCTCTGCTGGCTGCCATCATGGGAGAGGCCAGGCTGGGCTCAGCTTTATCCACAAGGTAGAAATGGGCAAAAGCTGGCTTCAGGCTGGATCGAGCCATGGGCACCCGATGGCCACCAAGCCGGGCAGTGGCTGCTGAGCTGGGCTTTAGGGCACATTCCTTTGGGGGAAAAAGTCAGGCTTTAGGCTGAGAAACGCCCGTGGGGTAAAGGCATAAAGGACAACTTCACTCATTTCTCAAGTCAGAACAACGAGGAAGGTTTTTCTTTTCCCCCTTGACATTGTTTGAAAAGCTTATTTTGACACCGCTAGAATGAAGCGAGCCCTGCTCCCCAACAGCTGCTTGCAGCCAAAACCCCAAACCAATCCCAGCCTGATAAACAACTCCTCCTCGGATAAATCAGAGTGCGGCCGGGATGGTGGGAAAGCTTTTGGGCAGGATGGGACATGGCTGAGCACCGCATCACCAGCCGATGCCCGAGGGGTGGCCAGGAGCGAGGGAGTGGGAGCTGGAGGGATGCGGGGAGCCTGCTCTAACAAAACCCACGCCATTTTCCACTGAAAACTTTATCTGAGGCGAGCATGCCACCACATCCTGGCCTTGTTTGTGCCGCAAGAGCCAGCAAAATTCCCAGGGAAGTTTAGCTACCCGGTCAGCAAAACCCCTCTGATACGCTTTGTTTATTAGTGGCTAAACATTAAACCCTTGGCAAACAGGGCTCCCTGGGGCCAGGGACACGTGACCGTGACAAGTCGCCCCGTGGGCTACCAGCCCCAAAAATGGGCAAGAGACGCTGGCGCGGTTGAGGAAGGGGACAGGCTGCTCCAGGCACGGGGACGGCAGCACCCCGGGGGTCCAGGCTTGGCTGCGGTTGCCAAAAGGAGCCCAGGGCCAGGAGGAGGGAGGCTCACCAAAATGCTGCTCTCACCGTGGCCGTGGCCCTGCACAACTGCACCCTTCCCCACGTCAGAAGGATTAAATGGTTTCTCGCTGGAGCTGGACGGAGACTTCTCCATCTCCCAGCGCCTTGATTTGCAAGAGAGATGTGTCTCCCACGACGCCAGCGCTGCCCCAGAAACCCACTGCTCTGGCATATAAAACTGTATTCTTCAAGGACACCTGACTCATCTTGCAAAGGCCACGTAAAATTTGCCTGTTTTCAGTAATTAGGCCAATTATAGCGAAATGGTATTTGCAATTTGAGCAAAGGACAGGCTAAAATCTTAACCTGATGCCTTTTCAGTGGTGCCAAAACAAAGTCCGAGCAAAGCTCCTTTCCCCTCCTCCTGTGTTAAGTAACCAAAGAGCAACATTCTGAAGTGCTCAAACATCAGGTAATGGCTTTTCCTGCCACACTTGAAGGGAACCTGACAAACACACAAACAAAGCCTGACCCACTTTAGCAGAATAAGAACTACACCCAGAAAAGGAGCAGGGATTTCAATAAAGTCCTTAATGCGGCTCCATTAGCAAGTCTCTGCTACATGCATCCAGATAAATTTCTCTCGCCAAGTCTGTCCTCCGAACAGAGCGAGCTGTGGAAACCCGCACCGTGCCCACGCACCGGGCAGCGCTGCTCTGGGACCCACGGATGCACGAGCACAGGGATGCACACAGGGATGCACGCGCAGAGGGATGCACGCACACGCAGAGGGATGCACACAGGGATGCGCGTGCCCAGGGATGCACACGTAGGTGCTGTCCCGCTCCACCACCTTCCTTCCCAATGCACAAGGTGTGCACCCAGGGGGTCGGGAAAGCAATCCTTGCCCAGGCTGGGCACTGGTGCAGGCTTTTGCAGCATTGCTTCAAGCCCACGACTGCGTATCGAGAGCGCAAGCGCAGCTGCCTCGTGTGTTTCGTGGCACATGTTTTGTGGCTAACTCATTGTTTGTAAATAATGTAATGGCAGGGACGTTGTTGAGTCACCCTGCTGCGGGTGAGAGCCAGCAGCGATCTGGGGCTGGTTTTGTCCCGTGATAACAAGGGCACTTCCCTCTGCAGGGGTAGGTTTCCTCAGGAACACCCCAAATTCACACTCCAAGCTCCTGCAAGGCGAGTTTCGCCCTTTTGCACAGGGTGGAAACTGAGGCTGGGAGTGCTCGAGCCTGGCTCTGGGATGACCTGGTGGGACCCTGCGGGGACTGGTGGCTCGCAGGACCCACCGCCCCAGGATGCCCCACCGCACAGCGCTGCCCGCCCGAGGCACTGAGCTTCGGAGCCGCTTGCACCCGGAGATGGGCCAGGCTGGGGGCTGCGGCTGATCCGTCTGCGTGTTTTCCTGGATCCATGTTTCTGCGTAGCCAACCTTGCGCAAGAAGCCCTCCGTGCTCCCGTTGCCCACGCGCTGGCTTGGGTACCTCCCCCGGGGTGGCACGCAGCCCGGGCCAGCCTCCGAGTTTGCTCAGCGGTGGGGTGGCATCAGTGAACATCACGAGATGGCTGGACACTCCCCGTGCCCTTGAATCGTCCCCATTCTCCTCCCGAGGCTCGGTACACCGAAGCACTGGCCTTCACGGCCAGGCCAATGCCCTACAGCTCCGTCACCCAACCCGGAGCTACAAGCAGCTTGGCCAAACCTCCTGTGGCACCTCTTGTTCCCAGGCTCTGCCCCATGTGCCGGGCTCCCTGGGAGAGGCAGCCACGCTCAAGGACGGCATCTCCCGGGCCACGGGACGATGGCCCTCCTCCCCGTGGCAGCCCTGGGACGGGGCACTGCAGAGTTTTCTCCAGCAGCTGATGGCTCTGCCAAAGCGGGGTGAGCTCCGGGAGGCACCGGGGTGCTTCGGACACATTTGGTGCTGCTTGTTGACACCAGCTGGATCTTAAACCCTGATGGTACCCAGGGCACCGGCAGCTCTGGGAACATGTGCTGGTGCAGGGCTGCGTGTCTGGGGCCGGCCAGACCTCCAGGGACTAAATCTCTCTGGCTTCAAAGGAAGTTCTTTTGGTTCTCTGGAAGCAAAGGATGAAGCTTGGCTTATGACCCCCCCATTCCCATCAGCACCTCTGAGGAGCCAGGGACACCAGGGCGCTGAAACGGTCCCTGCATGATGCCAGGAGTCAAGATGAGGCAGAGCCTGAGACCAAATTCCCATCTGGTCAAAATTAGGGGGATCTCAAGGAACCTGAGCAGTTGCAGGATCACAGTCATGACTTAACGAAAAGGTCCAACGTTTCTGTGCTGCTGACCACAGCCAAGGGCTGGAGCTGTAACTTCTCATTCCGATCACCCCATCCCAGGTGGCCACAACCCTGACAACACCTTCCCAACTAAGCAATACAGATTTATCCCACCACGGCAGCTTAGCAAGACTTAAATAGAAAATTCAGACTGACGATGCAGTGCAGGGGCAGGAGGAAGAGATAAAGTTCAACCTAGTGATAGCCACATAGTAAAAAATGATAACAGAGCTGGTGGAAACAGCACAACAGGCTCCAGATGGTCCAGCAGCGAGAAGCAGAGCCTGGTGAAATGCCAGACCATCAATATAAAAACATCGAGTCACTGTAAGGAAACGGTGAAAGGCACAGATTCACCTGGTGCTGAATTAAATAACTGGTGGTAAATCCCTCAAAAGTTACCCTTGGAAGCAGACAAGAGATGCAATTTGTATAGAAATGACAGAAAAAAAAGAGTAACATTGGTATCATAAAGGAAACGGGCAATAACAAAAGAGGCTCTGGATACGGATTATTTGATCAGCTGGTTTTTAGGATAACGGGTTAACCAAATGTCTGGATGAGCAATGACTGTAGGTGATGGCTTTAAGATGCAGGAGATCAGGTGGTTTGGAGACATTTGCACATTTCAGAAACCGGCTGTCCAGCAAGTCAATTATACAAAGAGCCACAATCGAATGCGTACTGAGGAAAAACAGGTCGATGATTTGCACTTCATGTTTATTACCAAATCCAGGGGGAAAACTATTCTCCTCATTCAGCACTAAGCATCTTCGTTCATGCTTTAGCGGCCTCACTAGGAGTTCTCGTAGGTTACTCATTCAAGTCCTTCTGCTGAGGATCTGACAGCGGGTGAAAAAATCCAGACTGAAAATTAGGAAGAACTGCAGACCAACACCAGCTCCACAGGAGAACAGCGGACGGTCAGACTCAGCCCTTCCGTCCCAGATGGAGACCCCGACAGGACTGCAAAGTTGAGGTAGAGGGGAAGGACCATGCCGGTGGTGATATCTGCTAGGAACTGCATTACAAGGACGTAACCCAGGTCATCAAATAGTCACCTCATGGGGACAAGGGTCTCACAGCTTGGAGCTCCACAAAGTCAGGTAAAGGTTAGGGCACACCAGCACTACTCCTCAGCTGAGGTCAACACTTGTCTGCGTGCCCAAAAGCATGTCTCCTCTTCCCTCCCCAACCTGTCAGCTGGGTCTCACCTCTCCCCGCAGTCCTCACCAGGGATATGGACGCACCGTCCCGGTACAGACAACAGCTCTACTGTGCCCCTCGCACAGCTTGACACTCAAATGGTGACCACACAGTCTCATCAGACCAATTCACCACCACCTTCAGTGATGGAGGAGCCTGTTGAACCACAACCCTACCGCAAAACATCTTCGCTCTCCCCTGGACTTGCCACGAGACATGACAAGCCCCAAAGGACAGAGATGGGTCACCTGAGGGAGCTGGAGGAGCTGTTCCTGCAAGAAAGGGAAGGTGAGAAGCAGAGACAGGGAGGAACGCCAACTAGATAAAGCTGTGTGTTCCAGCTGCTGTGGGAATGCATGACCCAAAAAGGGAACTGAATGGTACAAACAAACGCTGACTGACATCGCTTTAGGTACGGCTGAATGGTATCTGCGTGTTGTCACCTGCTCTAACGACTGCCTGACTCATCCATCAGAGGCAGGCGTCCAGCAGCCTAGCAATTAGCCGCCCTCCTCCGTAAAGTCCAGGGGAGAGTTAAAACCAGCACAGTACAGAGGAAAGCGTCCCCCACGGAGCCTGAATGAAGCCTCGCTTTAGAAACAGCCCATAAAAAGTGACAGAAATGAACCTCTCGGCTCAGCCCCATGCGAAGGACGCGGCATCCTGTACCTCCTGCTTGGCTCAGTCAAGGACCATAAATACCACCAGCCTCCCCGCAGGGATCTGCTCAGCAGGACCTGGGCTCCCCTGGGCTCCTTCGCACATGCCAGCATCAGCGCGCGAGCCGGGATCTATTCCTGACAGGAGGAACAAAGCGAGCGATTGCATCTGCTATATTTAGAGCAAACAGTCAATACTCCACGTGCTTAAATGGTTACCAGCATTCTCATTTGATATATAAATAGCCTCTGTTTGCTTTTTGAAAGAAATGGGGTTTAAAAAAGAAAATTGCCTTCCCAGTCATCCTCAGCCCATAACTGTTGAGCAGGGGGGCCTATTTCAAATGAAAAATTAAATTATGCATTTTCTCTAAGCCAACCCAGAAAGAAAACCTCATAACTGTGGCTGGTATTATTAGCGCTGCGATCCTTTGTGTTGATAGAGGGGTTTAAACACAGCGGCAGCCGTTTGGTGAAGCAAACTCTGAGGCCGTTTAGTGCAAAAGGGCATCATCCTCCATCTCCCAGCCTCGACCACATGCCATCTCGGGCCGCCTCTTCCACCCGCAGGTCAGTCACGCCAGAGCCCCGTTTCTTCCCCCTCTCCCAGCTTCACAGCGGTCCCAGCCCTGACACCAGTTTTCTCTCTCTCTTCCTCCAGATTCTTCCAGTTTGCAGCCCAGGCTCTCAGCCAACGCTCCAGCTTGCTTTCCCTCCGACTGATGTCAGCCGTGCTTCCTCCCTCGGGCAGAAAGCCTGGTCCTGCGTAAGCATCCGTCTTTAAGGCATTACAAAGACCACGTCCCCGTCACTCAGCCCCCCCGACATATTGTCCCCAGTTGCATTGAAGTCAAACTAAGGGCACCAACTAATGAAAAATCATGGCAGAAAGCTAGGATCTAAAAGAGACAGCGAAACCCTGCTGTGGTTACTGATTTGACACAGAATAACACAATTTTTCCTCCCAAGATTTGGCTTGAAAGGGAGGGATGCACGCAGGCTTGGGACACTGATCTGAGTGCTCTGAGGGGTGGGGAGCTGCTGCCAGGCCAGTGCGGGACGGTTCCTGGGACCCCTTCTCCTTGCCCTGCCCTCGGGGTGCAGGACCCCACGCTCTGTCCTTCCTCCAACCCCCACCTCCTGCGCAGAGCTCGGTCCTGCACGGGGCAATGCGCCAGCGGGGTGCAGGGGGCTCGGGAGGGAGCGGGCATTGCTGGGGGGGGGCGCAGGGGCATGGCTCAGGCTCAGGCCCAGGCCAAGCCCTGACCCCAACTCCAGCTCAGACCCAGACCCAGACCTGGCTCGGGCTCAGGTTCAGGCCCCAGAGCAGTCCCACGCCCAAGGCCAAGCTCAAGCTCAGACCCAAGTTCACGGGAAGGCCCAGGCCCAGGCCCCAGTGTAGGCTCAGGCCCAGGCCTATGCCCAAGCCCAGACCAAAGCTGAGGGAAAGGCCCAGGCCAGGCCCCAGCGCAGGCCCAAGCCCAGACCTGACTCCGGCCCAGGCCCAAGCCCAGAGCCCAGGCCCCGGCCCAAGCTCGGGGGAAGGCCCAGCCCAGGCCCCGGCGCAGACCCAGGCCCAAGCTCGGGGGAAGGCCCAGCCCAGGCCCCGGCGCAGACCCAGGCCCAAGCTCGGGGAAGGCCCAGGCCAGGCCCCGGCGCTGGCGAGGCGGTGCGGCGCGGCCGAGCTCCGCCCCGCTCCGTCACTGCGCGGCGCCGCGGCCGCCGGCCGGGGTCCGCCATGGCCTCGGGGGGAGCCGCCGCTCGCGCCGCCGAGGAGCCGCCGCCGCCCGAGCCGCCCGCCGAGCAGAAGCCGCCGCCGCCGCCGCCGCCGCCCGCGCAGGAGGAGTTCTCCTTCCTGCCGCTCGTCCACGACATCATCAAATGGTAACGGCGGCCACGGCCACCGGGGCGTCGGCACCGGGCCTTCCCCCGGACCGCCCTCCCCCCCCCCCCCCCGCTCCCCGCCGGGCACGGCATGGCAGGAGCTGCTCTGCACCGGGCCCGGCGCGGGGACCTCGTCCCTGCTCCAGCCACCCCCCTCTACTGATGCTGTCTGACCCCCGGCGTCCTCGGGGTGCCCCGGGTGGGGAGCAGGGCTATGGGGTCCCCCCTCAAATGATGCTCGCCCGGCCCCCGCAACCTCGGGGTGCCCTGGACAGGGAGCGGGGCAATGGGATCCCCCGTTAATGGTGTTCTCCAGCCCCCAACATCCCCAGGGTGCCCTGGATGAGGAGCAGGGCAATGGGGTCCCCCCTTTAACGATGCTTTCCCACCCTCAGCATCTCAGGGCAAGGGGTCCCCCCCTGGAATGATGCTCTCCAACCACCAACATCCTCGGGGTGCCCTGGACAGGGAGTGGGGCAATGGGATCCCTCTCTAATGATGGTCTCCAGCCCTCAGCATCCCTGAGGTGCCCTGGATGGGGAGCACAACAATGGGACCCTCCTTCTAATCACGCTCTCCAACCGCCAACATCATTGGGGTGCCCTGGATGGGGAGCAGGGCAACGGCGTCACCGCTCTAGTGATGCTCTCCAACTTCCCAGCATCTCCTTTGCCCTTTTTCTCCCAACAGTAGTCCCTGGGAATAGTGTCAGAGGGAGCTGGCCCAGCCCCAAGTGCATTTCCGCTCTGAGTCACGCCGGTACCCGGGTGGTGTTTGGGACACCCGGGCAGTGCAGGTGCTCCGATAGCCCAGGTACACTGCCCCACCATTCACAGCCAGGAGCAGGAGCGTTGTACGTGCGCTGGGTTATTGCTGCAGATTACTGTACTGTTTGGCTGATAACAGCCTCAGAAAGTACAGGCAGTGCTGGGGCAGGAATGCAGCCCATTTCTGGGGAACTGTAAAAAGGAAGATGACTTCTGCAGTGGTACGGGTTAAATTGTTCTCTTCCCGGTTCCAGATCAGTACTGTAGGGGTAAAAGGTACTGGGGTTTACCTGGGAACTGGGGTGTTTCTGGCCCAGCATAACCCTTTCAGAGATGCTTGTCTGAGGTCCCGGTAGGGGCATGGCTCTGCCACGAACATTCATCCAGGCCAGCTCCATGCTCTCACTTGGGCACACTGCGGGGTGAGGCAGAAGGCATGGGAAGCATGAATTCCCTTGTTACTGGTTGTGGGCCTGGCTGCCCTTTCCCTGTGTGCTTATTTAGGAGCTGAGGCTGGTTTGTGTCCTGCTGCTGTTTCACTTGTATCAAGGATGTCTGAACAGTGAGAGGGGTTCACCCTTAACGACTCTGCAGCCTGAGAGCCATGGCAATGAAGGACTGAATACCCCGATACACCAGTCCAGATACAGAACGGGCGTGAGAACGCAAACCCTCTGATTTCCCTCAGTCTCCCCGTTGTGCTGGAGGTGGACAGTTGTCCCCGACCTCGATTCTGCCTGATCCATCCAGACCACAGAAGCGAGGCTAAGCCCATTGCCAGGTGCATACACGTACATAAGCAAAGTGGGCAGTAGCCATGGGCCGAGACCTCCCAGATTCCTACATGTCACCGAGCAGGTCATGGTGACCCGCAGATGACAGACCCTAGGATATCTTGTGCCCTGTCCCACTGAGCCACCCACTCCCGCTACCCAACTACCTCACTTGGTTTCGCACACGGCATTTCCTGGGTGGCTTGAGCAGACGTAGGTATGCTGAGCAGTGCTGCAGACGGGTAGGACCACAGAGGCAAGCGGTGGGATGTGTTGCCTCATGTCCCTGACAGATGGCAAACGTATTATCCTTTAACACAGCCGCTAGTCGCAGAGCCCAGCCCTGCTGTTTTGCCACTGACTCAGCTGTGAAGACACATCTCCAAGGTGACTCTGTGCTCGGGAGCGAGGATGTGTCGCGTAAATTTGCTTACATTCAAGGACACGTGCTCTTTCCTGTTGTTTGGGTCCCGAGAAAGTTTTCCCAAGCGGGGCTTGCTGGTATTTTCACCCTTGTACAGTCCAATGGCATTGCCGCCGACGTCCCAGCGCGTGGCTCCACCAACGGTGGGTTGTGCTGGTGTAATGAAGAACACTGCCTGAAGGGAGGTCTTATGTGCGGTCCATCAGCACAGGCTGTGGTTGGACGTTGCGTTGAATCCTGTGTTACTGCAGGCAGCTGCAGTCTCTTCCCACACCTCCTCACCCCTGTCTGTCCATGCCCTCAAAGAGGGAGTCAGTGGCTTCATCCAGCAGGAAAACCACCCATCAGGAAAAAAAAAACCCAAACCTGAAATAATTATTCCTTTGGATCAACCAGCCGAACAGGCAGCCATCAGTTCTCTAATTGTGGGGAAGGAAACAAGACTTGGGGAGACCTGGAGTGGGGAGGATGTCCCTCTCAAAGCCAGCCTGCAGCTATCGTAGATTAAAGGCAGTGTCAACTCATCTTTCCCCAGATGTGCCATGGGGTTGTGTGTGTGCCTGTACTTTTCCACTGCCAACCTGACCACGAATGCCTGCATAATGGGGATACATTATAGTACCAGCTGCAGTTTTATTTAGAAGGGAGTAATGAATATTTTGTTCCAACAGGCTTTTTAAATGAACGGGGACCATCTGGTTAAAAGTTTTGCTCTCAGCCATGTCACGATTCCTCAAAGTTATAATCGAGCACCTCTCTGCCCTGGTCATGCCAAGCGGATTTATTTTTAGGTCTGGCTATTGAACAGGCTCCCAGATTTCAAAGACCATTAGAATCCCGCTCTCGTTATTAACAGGCGCCCTGGAAGCGGGGACTCGCTTTCGACTGGAATCAGTAAAACTTCTCACTGGTGCTAACAAAGCTGAGGCAGATACTAATGAGGGTTTGAGGGCAGACGCTGCCTCAGACAACACTGATCCTTGAAAAGCACAGAGCTGGCTGCAGGACCAATTGTGCTGCTCTTAAAAAAAAAAAAAAAAAAAGCTATTGCTTCTCTTTTATTAGGTATACATCCCCAGAGAGTTGTTTTAAAGCTCCAAAGTACCCTTTTCTCTGCCATTGGATACTCTGATACTTTGGGGAACAGTTTCTATTTTCCGCTGTCAAGCTGTTTGACTGCATTGATTTTTTGTATTACAGCAGCAACAGGTCACGGATCAGACTGAGATCTTTTTTTCCAGGTGCCTACACACAACACGCGTATGTAATCTTACCTTCCCAAAGAGAGATACAGGAGTTCAAACACAGGGAGAAGTTAGCCTGCTCCATGGTAATGTTTTAAAGCTGCAGACCGGCTCCTACCCTGGTTGATGGGTCCTGAGGTAACTGGATTTTGTGCTGGAAATTAGCAGGAAACCAGTTTGCCCCAGAGGCTACCCAGTCTGTATATCTATCTGTGTCCATTTTATTGGGATAGGTTAATTAGATGTGTGTAGCTAGATACCAACACCAAAAGTTTCCTAGTGAATTCCCACTTACACCCTGGTTGTACTGGAAATGACAGTCACCCCTGCGGGCTGAAGGGGTCTTTCCAATAGAATTCAACAGTGTCTCAATTTTTTCTCCTCTGCAGCATGGACAAGGACAGCCAGGATGTTCACCAGGTGCTGAATGAGCTCAAGAACAAGTTCCAGGAGATGAGGAAGCTGATCAGCTCCATGCCCGGCATCGGTGTGAGCCCAGAGCAGCAGCAGCAGCAGCTGCAGAACCTGCGGGAGCAGGTCCGGACCAAAAATGAACTGCTGCAGAAGTACAAGAGCCTTTGCATGTTTGAAATCCCCAAGGAGTAGGAAGGGTGCAGCTCTGCTTTCCGGGTCCGAGATACCTCCTCTTCTGGCTGATCAGGAGAGAAAAAGGTGGCAGAAGTTTACTTTTCTTTCTTTTACGCTTTTTTGGTCGCATTGCTCTGAAGTTGTGTCTGTGTGGATCACAGGCATGTGACGCTGAACCGGAACACTGTGTGCCTCACGTGATGATTACAGCGGTACGTTCACTTTGGTCTGCTGTAGGACTGTGCATTTATGTATGCATCTCTTCTGTTTTCTCTTGGGGTGGGGTGGTTTTTTTTTTTTTTTACATTCAAGCAAGCAGGAGACGTTATGTTTTCTCCTTGCTAAGGGTCAAAGTACCTGCTGGTTAACTTCAACAAGAAAAAGAAGGCATTTTCTGCAATTTTTTTTCACTTCTGAACTGACACAAGTGGCCAGACATCAAAAGGGAGCACAAGAGGGAAGTGTGAGCTGTTTGGCCCTGCTCCTGGAAAGGGTCTCTGGGGCACTTTCCAGTCTGTGTCGAAAGAGGAATGATTGCTTTCAATTACTTTTGTATTTCTCTCTCTCTCTTTTTAATCAAGTGATGGTTGTGTCTGAGATGAGTAAAGATTTAGAAATTCCCAACTGCCCCTCTTGTGTATTCACTGAGTGGATGTGGGCTGAGCAGGGGCAGGACTTTGGCAGCGCAGAGGACACGCGTAGCCTGGGCCCAGCTCCTGTGTCTTCACATCGCTTTTTTGGAAGCAGGGTGACTTGGGAGAGCAAAGCGGGGACTGCCAGGGGAGTGGATTTCAGTAGGCTTTGGGTGCGTACATCTCCTTGGGTGAGTGCAGCTTGTAGACAGTACATTGGGCATCTTGCTCTTAAAACGAAGGGCAAGCAGAACCAAAACAAAGGGCATAAATGACAAGAGCTTTTAGTTTTTCTGTATGTGACAGAGGTCAGGCTCAACAGGACGGGTTAGTTCCACATCCAAAGTGCTCCAGGGGCTTCCCACAAACACAAGCATTTGAGTGGCTTGGACATTTGCCAGCGGCTGATGGGAAGTTCTCAAATGTTGTATCGCATTCAGATGGATCTTGGGGCTCCCTGCCCTCTGTCCTCCCGCTGTTAGCTCTTACGGTGGCAGATGACAACCTGGTAAGCAGCGCTGCATCTCGCCGACTAACAAAGATGTGACGGGACCTTGAATCTCACGGTTCTCTGAATTATGCTGAAAGATGGTGCAGGTTGGTAGCGGAAGGGGTGAAAAACCAGCTAGTGAAATACAGTATCTGGTGAGAACCAGCATCCGAAGGCAGGTAGCACTCGTGCCTTCAAAAGAAGAGAAGCGAGGTCTGTTTGGGTAGGCTTTTCCTTTCCTAAACCAAAAGGCAAGTAATTCTGCTCGTTGGGAGCTGGGATGGTTGCGACACACCTGTAGCCTAGAGATTACTCTGTCCCCACTGGAATGCTTTACTAGTACTTTCTCTGGGAAGGTGCCAGTGTGTAAACTCTGAGTAAAGCAGAACACCAAGATAAACAAAGCACAATGTACACTCTTTTTATTACCGAAATTACCTTTCTGCTAGCCATTGCCTGTCTCAGCTCAATAAATTCTTGTGTCTCATGCCTGGACAGTGGTTTCCCTTTTTTTGCCAGTTGCTGTTCCTGTGAAATCAGGGCATATGCGGAGCTGGAAGAAACAACGTGTTTCCAAAGAAGTGTCTGGCACTTAGCACAGGAACAAGTTAACTCTCAACTTGAATCCAAGTTTCAAACGAAACTGAAGCAGTTTGGTTTGCAGTCTCACTCACCCACCTTCGTTTTGTGGCTTTGATAGAATTTTTTTGCCATTAATATGTGTTAAACATAGATCGGTTCTGATGCCTGGGGGAGGAATGGGGGCTGAAGATGAACTGAGAGAGAAGCTGGAGCCAGGGAGAGCTGTTCTTTGAAGAGCTTTCCCCTTTCCCTTTCACTTCTAGCAATGGTTACTGTGACTTGTTATTGGGAAGAGATTAAAAACCATCAGATGGAAAGGTGACCTTTCGAGCAAAGTACTTCCTTTACTCATATTGCAAAATAAAAACAATATCCCAGACGGGGTGCAAATGAATCACTCTCTGTTGACATCATTAAAGTGTGCTTAGTTAATCGGGGAAAAAGCACGAAACACAGTCAGCGCTTTATAATGAAGTGATGTCAGTTTGCTCGGTTTCTGCAGTGAATGACATGCCAATGCCTGGCGTGTCATGGGGTTGGCAGGATCGTAACTCGGCGTTAGTGAAGTGAGGAAAGAGTCCTGGCTCGGTGACCCGTTTGAGTAACTAACTCTGTGCGTGGCCCCTCGTTACCCCGTGTGGCAAGAAATCGGCTGCTTGCAGAGACGGAAACCTTTGCACTGGGAGTCGGAGAAAATGGGGTAATAAAGGGATTGAGTTGAGAGGCTGTTTTTAGCACCTCGGAGCTGGGCTCAGGTCTCAGTTTAACAGGATTTGGTTTTGCTATGGGGCCGGGTGAGGAAGCAAAAGCAAACCCACAGGTGTCGTTTTAAAAAGATTTTATTAATTTGTAGAAAATATAAAACATCAAGTTTCACCCACAGTAGAAACACTTGAAGATTTTTTGTTCGTGTCAATGACAACCAATACCTACATAAAGTGCCTATTATTTTCTTATTTTAAAAACCCTTCCCACTCCCCCCACCCTCCCCAAATCTTGCAAATCAGACAAGACAAATGTAAACAAGAGTCAGTTTTTTGGTCCATCGGGGCTGTAACTCTGTAATGTCTTTGCAACAGTTTGGGAGTGTCTTCTGCACGTGTTTCGCAGACACAGAGGAACACACGACACAGAGCCAGAGTCCGTGCACAGCTTCTCAAGTTAAAAAAAACCAACAAAACAACAAAAAACCAACCCCAAAGCTCCAAGCAGGCGCTGCCAGCCCTCCCTCCTGAAGGCAGTGCCCGAGGCTGGGTGGTTTGGGAGGGAAAGAAAACCCAAGGTCTGTGCCCTCCACGCTCATCCTCCCACCTGGCTGCTCAGCAGCTCGCCCTTTCCCTCTCTCTCTGCCCAGAGGAGGCTGATCCCACCGACACCCCCCTCCTGCCCTCCAAAGCCTCCCCCTTCGCATCCCTCGCTCCCAAAATGCACCCCCAGGGGAGGGAGCTGATGAAAGCGATCCCTCGGGAGGAGGGAGGCTGGGGAAGAGGCGACCCTCTCTCTGCCCGGGTGGGCACCTGCCCACCCTCCTGCCTGCCCAAAGTCAATTCAGAAACGAGCATCTTTCCCCCCTCCCGTCCTTCCTTCCTTCCTTCCCGTCGCGGGGCGAGCGGGGGGCTCCTAGCTGATGACACAGCGGTCCTTCTCCTTGCCGTGCCCGCCACCGATGGCTTTCTCCCGGATGTACATGAGGTCGCTGTGGACGCTGGGTCGCCGGGCAAAGGGGGCCACGATGCCGTACGCCTCCTCCGTGCTGCCCCGGCCCCCTTCTTTCAGCAGCTTTTTGCCTTTCAGCGCCTTCTTATGCAGGATGTCGCAGTACTGGACCGAGACCTTGCGGTGCAGGTCGGGGCTCATCTCACTGGGCAGCTTGGCCATGGCGAAGAGTGCTTGGAACATCTGGTCCAGGCTGCTGTTCTTCTTGGCCGAGATCTCGAAGTAGGCGCATTTTTTGGGGTCCCCTCCCACCAGCTGCTCGATCTCCCGGGGCTGCACCTCCCGGTAAAAGTCCCGGTCGCCTTTGTTGCCACAGATGACCAGGGGCACCTCTATGTTCTCCTTGGTTTTGTTCTTCAGGCATGACTTGGTCTCCAGGATTTGCTGCTTCAGGCGCTGCACCTCCTCAAAGGAGTCCCGGTTGTCCAGGCTGAACACGAGGATGAACACATCTCCTGGGGACAAAGAGGAAGCGTGAGACGGCTGCAGGGACGGGGACACACACAGACACCCGCTGCGTAAGCCATACAGAGACCCGGGGAGGGAAGGACCAGGCAGCACCTGGGTCCCTCATCCTCCCATCCCACCCCGTGATGGGAGCAAAGTTGCCCGCTCCGTGCACACACAAAATCCCACCTCCCTCCTCTCGGGACTGGAGAAACATCTCCAAACTGGGCAAGAAAGCCTGAAATCTGGCAAGGGAACCCCCCCTTCCTCCTAGTGCTCCCCAACCAAGTACCTGTGAGGATGGAGAGGCGGCGCATGGCTGGGAAGGGGTGGTTGCCCGACGTGTCCAGGATGTCGAGCTGGTAGACCTCGCCGCGGATGCTGTAGAACTTGCGGTGGAAGTCCTCGATGGTGGGCGTGTATTGCTCCTCAAAGCGGCCGGTGAGGAAGCGCGAGACGATGGCCGTCTTGCCCACCTTGGAGGAGCCCAGGATGACCATGCGGTAGCAGTTCTTGGCGGGGATGCTCAGCTCGGCCTCGCTGGGACACATCTTCTTGATCATCGCTGCCAGTTTCATTGAAGCCGGCGAAGGGGCAGCTTGCACCGAGAGGAAGGAGGAAGAGGAGGAGGAGGAGGAAGGCGATGTCTGCCCGGCTGCTCAGCCCCTCTCCCCTCGCAGGAAAGGCCGCTGTCAGCTCTGCACGGCCGCCGCCGCCGCCGCCGCGTTATATGGAGGCGGCAGCGACCGCCCCTCGGCGCGTCACGGCCCGGGGCGGCGGCGGCGGCTGAGTCAGCGCAGGGCTCCGTGCCCGGCCCGCTCCCCCGCCGCAGCCCCGGCCGGGCTCCCGGTGCTGCACAGCCCGGTCCCGTTTGCAGCCTGGGTCGCACTCCCGGTGCTGCACAGCCCGGTCCCGCTTGCAGCCCGGTTGGGGCTCCCGGTGCTGCACAGCCCGGTCCCGTTTGCAGCCCGGTTGGGGCTCCCGGTGCTTGGCCGCCTAGTCCCGTTTGCAGCCCGGGTCGCGCTGCCGGTGCTCTGCCAGCCGGACCCTTTACAGCCCCGACCGGGCTCCCGGTGCTGCGCAGCCCGGTTCTCACTCCCAGTAATGCGCAGCCCCGTCCCGTTTGCAGCCCGGTTCTCACTCCCGGTGCTGCACAGCCCAGTCCCGTTTGCAGCGCCGTTCCCACTCCCGGTGCTGCACAGCCCGGTCCCGTTTGCAGCCCGGTTCCCACTCCCGGTGCTGCGCAGCCCAGCCCCGTTCGCAGCCCGGTGCGGGCTCCCGGTCCCGTTTGCAAGCCGAGCCCTTTTGCAGCTCAGCCCAGGGACCCGGTGCTTTGTATCCGTCCCGTTCGCAGCCCGGTGCGGGCTCCCGGCGCCCTGCAGCCGGCTCGGGGCTCCCGGGGCTCCGCTCGCCCTGCAGTGGGGTCGCCCCGAGCGGGACCCCTTGGCCAGCCGCGCTGCCCGGGGACCGGGACCCGGGGCGGGGAGTGCCGGGGGGTCCCGGCCCGCTCTCCGGCGTGGTTTTGCTCCGTTTTACACTTGCTCTCGGTGCAGAAGCGGGTGTGCGGGCACCTGCCCCGCAGGAAAGACCCCGTACGGCGGGTGCTCCTGTACCCGGGGCAGGGGACGGGAGCAGAGAGAAATCTCCGTCCCACCGGGCACTGCAGCCCGGGCTGGAGGCTGCGCGGTGCCCGCCTGAAGGAGGGCTTTGCATCGCTGCTGTCCCCTTAACCGCAGCCCCGACCCCAGCCCAGCTCAGCCCCAGCCCCAGCCCCAGCCCAGCCCCGACCCCGGCCCCAGCCCCAGCCCCAGCCCCAGCCCAGCCCCGACCGCAGCCCCAGCCCCGACCCCAGCCCAGCTCAGTCCCAGCCCAACCCCGACCCCAGCCCCAGCCCCAGCCCCAGCCCCAGCCCCAGCCCAGCCCCGACCCCGGCCCCAGCCCCGACCCCAGCTCAGCCCCAGCCCCAGCCCAGCTCAGCCCCAGCCCCAGCCCAGCACCGACCCCGGCCCCAGCCCCGACCCCAGCCCAGCCCCAGTCCAGCGCAGCCCCGACCCCAGCCTCAGCCCCGACCCCAGCCTCAGCCCCGACCCCAGCACAGCCCCAGCCCCAGCCCCTGCCCAGCCCCGACCCCGACCCCAGCCCCGACCCCGGTCCCAGGGCGCCGCGTGCGGCGCCGCTGCAGCGCCGACTCCCCCGCTAGGGGGCAGGCGAGGGCCCGGCCGGCGCGGGCAGCGCGGGCAGCGCGGGCGGGGGGCGCGGCACCGGCCCGGGCAGGGCGGGGGCGGCTCGGCCTGAGGGCGTGAGCTGCAGCGCAGGGCCCGGCAGCCGCTGTGGGGCCGTGAGGGGCTGCCAGGAGGAGGAGGAGGAGGAGGAGGAGGAGGGGGAAGGATGCTCACAGGGGTACAGGCGCAGGGCAGGCCGCAGCGTTGCTCCCGGGGCGGGCAGGGGGCATGGTGCTGCTTCGTATCGGGGGCCTGATCTCGTCGGGTGCTGAGCTGTGGGTCTCACTGGAGCTGGACGCGAGGCCCAGCCCAGGCAGCCCCCCAGGCCCCGGACACGGCAGGGCTGCAGCGTGCTTGACTGGACCAGCATCTTCCTGAGACAGCGGGACGCAGGAAATGTTCCTTGGGGAAATGGGAATGTTGCTGCGCTGAGGGGTCTCTGTGCCATCGAGTCAGAGACGGGGCCTCGGAGAAGCCAAGCTCCTCTCTCATATCAGGCTGATGAGAAAGTTTGAATCAAAAAAAACCCAAAACCAAACCTGTGCAGTTCTATTAGGGGAAAAAAAGCGAAAGGTGATGTTTAAATAAGGTTCAGGACAGCAGAATCCTCGCCTACAACACTGAGAGGGACCTCAGGGACAGCTGGGACACACAGATTTGCGCAGCGTGGTGCGTTTCATCGGCACCGCTTGGGAAACGGATGCTGCTGAGCTTTTCATCTCCCCCGAGTGTGGTCTCACACTTGGACATTAATTTAAACATTGTCCGAAGGTTTACGGAGGAATTGCAGTCGTCTGTGGGGTGGAAGGGAGCAGCGGTTTAAACAGCCCCTTGCAGCCCCATCCCTGCCTGCAGGGAAACATCCTGCCCGGCAGCAGAGGCACAAGGACGCTTCGGGGAGAGAAAGTGGGACAGCTTCCCATGTTCATTGATCTGTGTGCGAGACAGCGAAGAGGTTTAATAGCCGATTACAGAGCACAAATGTATCACCCCAAAATAACAAAAAGATCATTTAATTGAAGCAGTTGATGGAAAACAACGGGGGGAATAGGAAGCGCCGACCTCTGGGGGACAGACAAATCGAATCTCTCGATTGGCGTTTATTGTTAACTGTACAACTATTAATTGTGCCAGGAATGGGTAAAAATAGCCTGCTCGAAGCCTACTCTTAGATTAACAGGCTTCAGCAATGGAAAATCCATTTTCTCCCTGCACAAGGCTCTTTGGTGACAGCAACGGCAGAGCACACCACGAGGCAGATGTGTCACCAGGATCCCGTGGGCTCGGCTCAGGGGTGCGGGGTGCGACCGGAGCCACCCTGCCAGGGACCCCCCCGGGAGCAAGGGCAGGGATCCCGGGTGGGCGGAGGAGAGCTGATGGCTGCAGGAGCTCCCGGGGAGAGGACGTGGGCGCTGCCGGCGCTATCCCAGAGCCCAGCTCCTCGCAGAGTCACGCAGAGCCTAAGGAGAGGAGCATTACGAGGCATCAGGCTGAGTCCCCCCAAGATCATCTAGAAACTCATCTCCTGGTGGAAGCAGAGCACATTTGCCGTGAGCCGGCTGCCAGTGATGGATGATAAAGGATCCACCTCGCTGCGAGGCAAAGCCTTCCCACGGTTATGACTCTGTTAAAAATCACCACCTATTTCTGACCTGACTGCAAATAGCCTGAGTCTTAAGCAGGGGCAGATAAAATAGCATTTTCCCCCACGGCTGCCGTACCGCCTGTGCAGAGTTTGACCCTGCGTTTGCAGAGTGTTTTGCTCCTCTCCCAGTTTTGGAGGATACAGGCTCTTTGCTCACTCATGCAGCAGCTTGGTACAGCAAGAGCCTCAGGCAGGCTGCTGTGCACGAAAGCCAGGGACCGCAGACACCTTTAATGGAATCGAACACCTTCAGCACAGATCATTCCCTGGTTTCTTGCTATTTCTCTCCCTATTTGCATCCTCCTGGGTTTACCAGCCACCTGCCAATGAACAAAACCCGCCCGGTGGCGGTGAGCAAGTGGCTGAGGAAAGGAAATTCCACGAAAGTCACACAAACATCCCGGCAACAGAACATGCGGCTCCCCAGGGTCCGGCTTGGACGAACTGTGCAAGCAGCAAAATAAAGCTTGCAGCAGCGACAGCCTCTGCAAAAATGTAGGAAGCAAAATGTACCAGGAGGCAGGAGCGTGCATCGTGCCTCCCGGCCCAGGGACAGGCGAGCGGGAGGATACTTGAAAAAGAACAATTACATCAGAACATGACTTTGATTTCTGAGCATGCTGTGGAGCCGGGAAGTATCGTCACCCCGGGGTTGAGCCAGCCTCGGTTCACAGCTGGGTCCTATGGGTCCAAGTGGTGAAAAAGCCATGACTGGAACAGCCGTTTGTGCCTTTTCCGCCCCGGCACATGCAGACCCCGTGGCCTCTCCCGGGCCACGGAGAGGAGCACATCCGACACGAGCTCCTTATCTTTGCTGTTAAGATGCTTCATGTCCTACCAAGGGCTTGTCCCCTGTACAGCAGCACACGGCATTCCCTGGCTCCGGACCGGGGCTTTGCGAGTACACGCACGGAGCCAAGACCTGTCCCCAGCCCGGCTTTCCTGGCTCCCCAATTCCTGCTTTTCTCCCCCAGGACAGGAACCTGTTCTTCAGACAGGGACCCTCTCCCTCTTTGGCGTACGGCACCCCGGCGTGCTGCTCGTTAGCCCACTCACAAATAACCAGCGTGGACTGTGCCTTTCCCAGCGGCTGCTGGCGAACAGCGGGGTCTTGTGGGACCCCAAATCCTGCCCTGGCTGCTCCCCTGGGACGGGAGAAGGAGCGAGGGGCCGGAGGAAGAGGGGAGCAGCTGGAAAGAGCGGCTTTAGCTATAGCTCTTGCTTGTCCCCCTGGGGAAAAGCATCTGATTAAATCAAGATGCAGCATCCAGGGTTGCTATTCATTCCCTATATTATTAGCTTGTCTCATTTTATTAAATCTCCTTTAAGGCTTTTCAAAAGAAGCACGTAATTCACAACATATAATTTTTCCCAGATGAGATATGATGCAGAAGCAGGCTGCTCTGTCACTGGGGACCAGGGGGGTGGGTTTATTTGTTTCCTTCACCCACCCCCTACTTCTTTAGCAACACTTTTCATGTCTCTTGATTCCTTTTAGCATTTGGGATTTGATTAACAGAGAACTTGAAAGCCTGAGACATGTCTCAAATCCCCAATTCCTTGAGTCATCCAGGCAAGGGGCGGTGAGAGCTCCCTCGGAGACGCCATCCCCGCGCCCGGTGCGATGCAGCTCCCGGAGCAGGCTCATGCCGTCCCGTGGTCTCCAGATGCATCTGCTCCCCTTCTCCCATCTTTGGTGTGTGCTTGCTGCGATAAACTTGCCAAAAACCCACGGCAGGGGCTGAACGCCCGTATCGTGGTGCAAAGCTGGGGAAGCAGCGTGCTCCGGCAGATCGCTCGGTGCCGCTGCTTTCCTTACCAGCAGCGCAAACGTGTGTCGGATGGCCGAGCGTAGGGCGAGAGCTGGAGTTTTGGTGGCACCACTCCGCAGTGGCCTTGGCTTTGCTGCCCGGCCGCCCCGGGGACGGTGCCCCCCTCTCCCACCATGGAAACGTCTCCCCTCCGAGTACCCCGAGGTGACATTAACTCATCGTGGATAACCATGCGGCACAGCTGGGCCGAGAGCTCCATACACAGCAGCACTGGGGTTCCCCGAGCCAGAGGCACCCTGGGAATCCTCTGCTCCCAGTTTCCATCCCATCTCGTGCCATCCTCTCGCCCGCCGTTTGCTCAGAGGCAGCAGCATCCTGCCAGCATCTGGCATAGACAAAGGCGTTTGTGTGCCCTGGATATGTCCCCAAACTCCGGCACCTTCTGCTCCTTTCCAAAGAGCGGCAGCCTCCCTGGGATTAGAGAGAAATGTCACCTGTAACCAGAGATGGGCAGCGACTGGGCTTGGAATATAGGGCACAGGGGAGCGGGAGGCTTGGTGACCCCGGTGGACACCTTGCTACAGATTTCAGGAGGGTTCCCATGGGAATAGCGATTCCCGGCTGCCGGGGTTATAGGACAAAAATAAAAGCCCAAGAGGAGGCAAGGAGCCAGCCGGGCAGCGACGGGCTGGAGCTGGCAGAGGGATGCGCAGCCGGTGCTGAGGGCTTGGACCCCAGAGGTTTTTCGTGCCTGGGTCCCGCATCCGCCCCCGCTGCTTCGGTCGTGGGGTCTGGAGGGGGCTGAGGCCAGCACAGGGTTTGAGGCTGGGGGGGGGGGCTTTGGGGGAGTTGAGCTGAGCAAGGGCTGAGCCTCGCTCCATGCGGGTGCCCAAATCGAGGACCCCAGAGGCTCCTGCAAACGCTCAGCCCTGGTGCAGCAGCGAAGCAGAGCCACGGGCAGACCCCAGCCCCGATATCGCCTTCCCGGGGGGCCCTGGCTGCTCTGCCTCCCTCCTGCAACCCCGATTCAGAAAGCAGCCGCGCTCGGTAAACAATTCCCTTCCGAAGAAAACGCAACATGGAAAAAGCAGCACATTCCTACGATTTTTTTTTTGAAATAAGATCCAAGGAGGATGCGGCGCAGCGTGGCCAGCTCACCGGGCTGTCCCGGGGCGGTTTTTAGTGTGCAGATTAAAGCCAACAGCCTCTCCTAACTTGTCCTCTGGCACATGGCGGGAGCTCCATGCGTAAAAGCCCCCCGGGGTGGAGGGCGGAGGTGGGCTGGGGCCGGGGTGGGTTGGATGGCATCTCCGTGCTGTCCCTGGCAGGAGGGATGTGAAGGGCGGGAGGTGGGCACAGGGTGCCGCTGCTCTCCCGGCGCTGGGGGTCATTTTGAAGCATCCCCTGGGCACCCACGAGATGGGGGCTGCCTGCATCCACAGACCCCAAAGCAGGAGCCCGCCAGCGGTGCCCACGCGGCTCAACGCCGGCTCTGCCGAGGCGGGATGGATCCTGCTCCCGCCCCAGGCATTTGTTCGGGCTCCAGCACCGGTGGTGTCCCACCTGGAAATAGCTTCCCACCAGGGTGTTCTTCCCATTGCATTTCTTTGTGACCATTTAAAGCCCAGACTGCTTTCCCTACGCAGCGGGGATAGAGGAGACTGGCTTATTCCTCTGTCAAGATAAGTCCTGTCGTGTGCCCCCTCTGCCTTCTCTGGATTAAGGGGTCCCTGCTAAAGCAGTCAGTGCCCCAACTTGCCCCTGAAAGCCCCCGTACCGCCTGTGCTCAAAGCTCATCTTTGCTTTTGCATCAAATCCCAATCGCTGGCAGACAAGCCCGTCTCCCCTGCCCACCGAACGGCCGTGCGGAGGTTCAACCTCGGCGTCGGGACTGGCGCGGGAGCCATCGCCAGAGCCCCCCGTTGCCCTCTGTATCCCTGAATAGCAAAAGTGCAGACTCAGCAAGCTGGGCCTGGCAGGAGCCCGGTGGGAATCGTGACTTCTCCATCGCTCTGCCGATGCAACACGCGCTGCCTTGATTGCGCCGTGTGTTTATTCTCCGTTCCTGGCTAATCGTGTTTGTTTGCCACCTAAGGGCCAGTGGCCGTCCCTCCCCCGGGTGAAGGCAGCGCAGCTTCGCCAGGAGAAAGCAAACACGGACACGGGGTTACGGGTGGTCACAACGGAGGGCAGGGCCTTCGGGGACACGTTCCTGGTTCTGGGCGTCCCTGCCATCCCATTGCTTTCGGGGAAAGGACCGCAGGACGCGGTCTCCGTCTGCAGCCCAAACTGTCCCTGGATGAAACACCCCTAAACATGGAGCTGGCCCGGCACGGCGTGCCCATCGCTGGGGCCGTTTGGGTTTGTACCGGTGATCCCCCCCACCTGCAATAAAACATCACGTGCGGTTTCAGGGAGGGGAGACGCACACGGGGAGCCACGCAAACAGGCACGCGGGGAAAAGCCAAGCAGAGCGTGAGGGTGGGCACGGCCGCTGCCGGGGGCTGCGCAGCAGGACGGGGTGACCCGAGGCAGCGCAGTGCGATGGACCTGGTGACCAGCCCATCCCTGCCAGGCAGGAGTTGTGGTTTAACTAGTTTCTCCTTTCCCGGTGTTTGCTCTGGAGAAACATCCCAAACATCAAGGGAGGCGTTATCTGCACACAGCCTCACGTGCGGCGTTTCCCAAGGCTGCAAACAAACCCCCTGCCAAGCTCAGACGGGCCCAGCAAGCCCCACACTGGATTTTGAAGCCATGAAGTTATGAAAACGCACCCAGGACCACATTTCCAGGGATGCTGCTTGGTTCTCGATGCCTCCCCGAGAGCCGGAGGGATGCACCCGCCCGTGCCGGCTCTGCAACCAGCTGGTCCTGGGGGTCCGACAGCGCAGGTCTCTCCTTTGGAAGCAGCAGGAGTCTCACGTCCTGACCTGGAAGCCGTGGGGTCCATCCCTGCATCAGTGCAGGACACGGCCCAGCCGCAGCCAGGCACTGGCCCTGGGGAAGGGGGGAAATAGCTCCGACACCAGGAATGCTTCGTGCTCAGCCTGAAGGTTTCATCCCCACCCTCTGTAATCTCAAATTCTTAGAAATATGAGGTAATCGGAGAGGAATCAATTTTTTTCCTTAAAACCAGGGAGGGAGAGTCCCTTAACCCCTCGCTGTTAAATACTATAAAACAATATAAATAATGGTCTCTTGGTGTTTTCCTCCTCACAGCACCGGTGAGCGGCACGGCACCTGGCCAGGGCCAATCCCCCCACCCAAGGGAGAAAGGCAGGCTTGGACCCCATGAAATGGGCTTGAACATCACCTTCCAGCTCCTCGGTTTTGATTTACGGAACAGAACAGACGCCTCTGAAACGTCAAACTCCAGCTTTACGGCAGCCAGAACCAGTTCTGCAAACGCAGCGACACATTAATCTGCGCTGGTTGCTGCGGGAAGAGCTACTAGAAACGGGGATACATCTGGCATAGCCCCAGAAAAACCCTTGTGCAATGCAAAGCTGACATGGAGCGGCGGGGAAGTGGGAAGGGTTGGATGTGAAATGGCAGATCAAGGGGGAAGGAGTCCATGAAGCCGGTCCCAGTGCAGCACCAAACCCCTGTGCTTTTGGGATACTGCGGGCACGGGAGGGGAAGCAGCTCCGGCACTGGGGTTTATGGTGACAGACACCCATCGGGGGGGGGGCCTGATCCTGGCTGGGGATGGGAATGGAACAACTGGGGTCCCCCCGGCCTCGCAGCGGGGACAGGGAAAGGCGTACACGGTCCCCAGACTGGGAACGAGATAGCATGAATACAGCCCTCGCTGCGTTCTCGTTAAGAGTAATCCTTCCCAAACAAGCACGTGTCTCTTCGGTAAATACTGATTTCACCTATCAACAAATCTGAATTTATTTACATCAGAGACTTGGAGCCACAACTGGCAACTCTGACATAAATTGTCTGAATAATGCGATGTATCCTCTCCTTGCTGGTTGCTATGGGTACTGGGCTGTTTTACCCTCCGTCTATAAACACTAACCGTGAAGGGGATGTGGAAACTTATCTAAAAATAAAATACTATGCCCAAGTCTTTATGAGGAAGGTCATGGAGATGGCGATAAAAAAAAATCCTCGTGTAATGGCTCTGAAGCAGTGAAACATAAACACAGCGTCCGTGAGCTGGGCCGAAGGAAACGGAGGCTGGACTGAAAAGAAACCAACACTTTTAATTCCTGCTGAGCAATGCCCGAAGGGTGAATTACAACATGCAAAAGCAAAAGGAAATCGGACCGTTTTGCAGAGGTGACACTGCGAAAAGGGGGGACCCTCTGCGGAAGGGACGATGCGATGCTGAGACGCGGCACCACATCCCGGCGCCTGCACGGGAGCCGGCAGCAGCGCAGTTCCCTTCTCCAGCGCCGCTGCTGGGGGCTTTACGCTGCTATTTTTTGTTGTTTACAGCTTATTTCTCAAACTGTTCTGGGAATCCATAAACACTGAGCCTGGGTCTGGAGCATCGCCCCTGGGATCTTCCCGTTCAGGGCAGGATCCAGCACCGGGCTCTTTGGGACTCGCCGAGGCCGGTGGCAGGGGCGGAGGGGCAGATCCGTACCCGGCTGCTGCACGGCGGAGAAGGCAGAAGCAGCTTTTTCCCTTCCACCGCCCCTGCGAGGCAGTGAAAAACAGCTGGAAGGCACTGGGTGGTGGGGAAGGCAGGCAGGACCCTCACGTGGCCCCTGGGGAACAGGAGGGACTGGGTGGGTGTGGAAGGGGCCGGGGCACCCACACGGCCAGGGATGGGATATCTGCAGGGTGTGGATGGGGATTGACTCTTCCCCTCGGTCTTCTCCATGCTGGGGCTTCCCCACGGGATAGCTGCCATCCCTCCATCCCCCTTGGGCGGTGGTTTAGGTCATCCGTTCACGTCTATGTTGCTTTTCAGTCACCTTTCTCGGAGCCTTTGCAAATAGTGGGGAGATGCTACAGGGCTCTGCACAGGTGGGAAACCGCAGCTCTGGACGGGGAGGTTTCCCTCTCCCAGAAAAGACGAGGTTTGTTGCTGGGTTTACAGCAGGTTTTGTTGTTGTGGAGTTTGCAGCAGTTTCCCCTCTTCTTTCCCCAGCTGCATCTGAACGCCCCAGGGGTTCCCGAGCCCTCTCCATTGCTTCACCCGAGCTTCTGTTTGCTTCCTGTGGCTCTTCAGCAGCATCTTCAGATGACCTTCAGCAACAGCCGGAGCCGGTGCTTCCCCGTGCTCAGAGCTCGCTTACGAAAGGCCCCCGGTGTCTCCGTCGTTACTCTGCTTGCCCTCCAGTCCAGCTTTGGAGCTGGGTTGCTTTTTCCCTTGCAGATCTCCAGTAATCAGTGTGGGAGGAGAGGTCGGTCGGGAGGTCCCGCGCCGTTCGGCTCCCAGGAGAACATCACCTTCATGGCAGGAGCCACAGTGACCCGGCAATGGGGACCAGGACCTGGGGACAGGGACCCCCAGCTCCCGCGGGCTGCAGCAAGGAGGTGCCACCATGCTCAGGCTGTTCCTCTGATCACTTCCAATACTGCAGGGTGCTCAGTTGGCTCATTAGGGGTTGCTGGGCTAATTAGTAGGATACATCTCAGTAGGAAAACGGGCAAATCGGACAGCGTGGGGACCGGAGAGGCATGCTGTGCCGAGGTATCCGAGACACTGCTTTGCAAAAGGCAAAGAGACAAGAGTCTGTTAGGGATTTCACTGGTGCTACAGCATCTTTGCTGGGGCAGAGGCTACGGGGCTGCCAAAACCTCAGCAGTGCCGTGCGCTTGTCCAGCCTCTCCAACTGCCAGTGGGTAGACGCACCGGGGGTTTCCAGGGGGGGCATTTAACCCCAGGGAAAGGAGCCCGGGCAGGAACTTATGCTTTTGTGAAACCTTTGGCCTCAAAAGGCAAGCCTGGGCTGAGTTTCTGGGGTGAGCCGGTGCAAGGCCATGTGCAGAAATGCTCTTGGCTCAGGCGTGGAGCGGCCTGGAGCAGGGCGATTTCCCTGCGGGGTGGTCGGGCATGCAAGCCCTCTCGCACCATCCCTGCCGCTCGCTGGAGCACCTGCCATGGCCAATAGCCGCTTTTTTCTGCCTGGTTTAGACTAAGCCCGGAGCCTCGAAGCTCCCCAGCAATTTTTTCTCGCACTGACTCTCAAGTATATAATCAAAACAATTTGGGGGTTGCTGGTCGGGTGCCAAGAGGCGGACACAACTGCCACTGCGTAAAGCCTTCGTGCCTGGGTTTTTGCGGAGGTTTGAAGCTCAAAGCCCTTGAGAAGTGCAGGAAAGGCTCTGGAGGAGCCGGGGAGGGCAGGGCTGGGCAGGGGTGCATTGGGAGGGCGGGTGGTGCTCCCGTCCCCATCTAACACGCTCGTAGGTGGGGGAGCCCAGCAAAGCAGCCCCTCTCGCTGCAACGCCGATCGGCAAACGTACCTGTTGCTACTTGTTCTTCACTCCCTTCTGTTTCTGCCGATATATTTCCTCTGTGAAAGGCCTGTGGTTGGGAGGATGGGAATTTGGGGAGAGAGGGGGCAGAGGGGCAAAAGAGAGGGGCAAAAGAAGGGGGGAAGAATTACAATCAAGACTACTGCGTGCTCTCCTTTGGGCACAGAAACTCTGCCCTTCACAGTTGGGCACGGCCTGACTATTCCTGTGCCACGGCAATCCTCGGCTTGGTCTCTCCGGACTGCGGAGCAGCTCCAAGCTGCTCCCACCCAGGACCATCCCTGCGCCGAGCGGGACGAGGCTCAGCACACGCTCGGACTCCCCTTGCATGCAGACCGGCCTCGGCTCTCTTTGCATCTCCTCCTCCCTTGCAAACACAAAAGACCTTTCACTGCTGAAGCACAACCGCTGCTTCTGGGAATAATTCTGGGCTGCTCTGTCCTGGGCTGCCGGGTTATTGTGGTGCAAAATATCAGAGAAGCCCATCCAAGGAACTACAAAATGCAAGCTCTTCTTGCAGGGTCTCTTCAGATGACACAGTAAGCCCTCTCACTGCCTTCCTCATTGTTCTCCTATAGACAGAATCAGGCACCCGAAAGAAAAAAAGAGCTCATTTTGATAAAAATAAACAAATGCATAAATGATCCTAGAACTCAGCAAATAGTTTCAGAGAGGAATCTGCCCGTTATCAAAACAATTGAAAAACAATCCTCTGTTTTCCTTCTTCCCTGCTGAATTAATTGGAAAAAACAGCTCTACTTCTGCAGTTCCCCGAAACCTCGGGAGTTAAAGCTGGTAGAAATAATTAGAAGCTCTCCAGTTTTGCAAAGTTACTCACCCCTCATACAGCATTGCGATTGTGTAGGAAATTGCCACTACAGCTGTCAGCAAAAGGCCAGCTGGGCTTGCATGCCTGTTTTGAAAGAGAAGGAAAAGATCAGGTAGGTACATGGGCTTATGCAAGACCTGGTTTAGAAAGTGAAATGAGACGCTAGGCTCCAGGAGAGCACTCTCGTGCTCATTAAACAGAAGCGAACAAAAGGGTTGGTTTTTTTTTTTTTACTTAATGTTAGCTGTCTTAGACAGATGTTACTTGGCAAAGACTCTTCCCCAGCCTACTTCGGCGACTTCTTTTAAGTCTGATCCCTGCACGTCTCTGCTAAGAGAGCTTCTGCTTTGATGCTAAGTCCTGAGATTATAAGGCCGTTTAATAGCTGAGCAGCTGCTTACGTAGGGCTGTGGCTCCCAGCCAGCGCGCTATAAGGGAAATGCCTGATGTGCGCAGAAAGATGGGCCACCCAGGGTGCAAGAGACACCTGGCAGATGGAGCAGCGTATGGTACCGTATACATCGAAATGACGGCTGAGCCATCGCAGGGCTGGGGATGGAAAGGGATGGAAAGGTCCGTGCCTGCCCCGTGAAGGGTGCTGAGGTGGGTGCTGCATCAGGGCTGGGTGCATGGGGTGCTGGGGGCTCGGTTCACATTTAAACCCATTTCAAGATGGTTTAGGAACACGTCACCTCCCACGGCCCAGCTGAATGGGGTTCTTCAGCAGGAGGTCACCAGGCACAGCACGGGGGACCAATGCCACCCACCAAACCGCACCGTCTGGTTACGGGCAGAGGTGCTCGAGGGCTGTGGATGCGACGGGAGCACTAAGGCCAAAGAATTGGGACCAAAATATCCCCATCACCTCCTGCTCTAAAGAGAGATGTCAACGTAGGCAGCAAACCTGCACCATCCACGTGGGGCCACCTCTTTGATGCCCGGCCCAAAAGCGTCTGTGGCAGACGCCAGCGAAGGCAGCGGGGGCTTTGCTAAGGCACCAGGATTTCAGCGGGCGAGTTACCGTCCCCAAACCAAGTGCTGAGACCATCCCGTGGTGTGCAAATTCCCCCGGGTGAGAGTGGCCACGCCAGCAGGCGTTCCCCGCTTGCTAACCCAGCACCCACAAGGTCCCGGCCCCATCTCCCCAGTGAGAAGCGTGGCTGCGTCTGGCTCACCACAGCCCTCCCAAAAAACCCCTTCTGCATCCTACACCTCCAGCTAATGGCTGCAAGTGTTGCCCTTAATTAGGACACTGCTGATTGCCTTTAATTGCTGGTCGCAGCTCAGCTCTGAGGGGGACAAGAGCTGGCTGTCAGCAAAAAAAAGTACTTAGCTGGTCCTTGGTGAGGATACACATCCTGCAAGCCTTGTGCAAGGGGATTAGTCCTGTCGGGAAAACATGCCTTCAGAGGAGAGACCAAACTACCCAAACCTCGTACTGGCCCTGCCGTCAGGTACTGCCCGGCCACATCAGTTCCTGGAGAGACGCACACAAATCTTCACCTTTTCACTGTTTCCATTTTGCAATAAGTTTTTCCCTCATTAGGAAGCATCAGGCAACTTCTTCCTCTCCCAACCCCCTACTATTACATGCTTAGTCATGTCTCCTCCTTGATTCCTATCAGAGAGAACAAATTTGCATGATTGTTTGTTGACAGCAAGACCTCTAATTGCATCATTTGGCTGCGGCTCCAGCTCTGATTTACACAGCCTGTTGCCAGGAGTTAAAACACTTCCCTACCAAAGATACACAAAGCTATCCCCAAACAGCTAATGCTCCATTTGTCTTTCGGGAGAAACCAGGCTGCTCGCCGCGGGCGACGAGAAGCATTGGGGTGAGTTGTTCCCCTCCTCTTACGAGCTCGACCTACTTCTTGGGCAAGGGCTCGTGTTGTAGCAGGGTGGACAAAAGAGTCAGCCAGGTAGGTTTCATGGTCTTTTTTTGGTAGGACTTTTTTTGGGTAGGAAGTCTGTCCGTCCTCAACCCTTGCTGCAGTTCCCCGTGGCTGTGGGTTCTCTGCAAAAGCAATAGTGTGGGCTCGCATCCTTCCTGCCGGCCTCGGGGGTCCCGGGTGTTGGACGTGGGGCACCCGCTTTGCCCTTTCCTCCTGAAGCTCCTGTTTTCGTGGTGATCGGCAGAGGTGCCTTCTCCAGAGCATTTGGCGGACACGTTTTTGGCTGCAGAGATGTCATTAGTGGAGCTGGGGATAGCTGCGACGTCCCGCAAGGGAGGAAACAGCGGCTCTCGCCCCACGCGATGCTTTTAAAGTTGGACTGGAGTCAGAAGGCAGGCTTCTGGTGCGCTGCCAGGCTCGCTTACGTTATGTGGTATGTGCCCTTACAGATGAAAAGGAATCAATCCTTTGGGCTCCGATGCCAGTATGTGGAGCGTGATACATCACCGAGGGAGGACAAATACGCTCTACGTTTTAGGTCTGTCCAAAACCAGACGGCAAACACATTCCTCCGGCATCCCTCCCACTGCCACGGAGCCGGGACGTTAGCTCTGGCCTCTGAGGGCAGACAGCTAACATCTTCTGAAAGCCCTGGGACCGCAGAAGAGACCAGGGACCCCCTAAAAACCTTAGCAGCCCAAGCTGAGATCCCAGGGAAGAGAAACGGTCAAAACCACTGCATGAAGGGTTGTGCAGGGCTTCCCCAGGGCAGGCGGGCGATGTCCTGGTGCCACTTTGCACAGCTCCAGCAATTTGTTAACAGCAATTGTCATGCCTCGCTGCCCTTTACGGTGGCAGCCTTTTAACCAGACGAAGGAGGCAATCACACTGTTGTCTTGAGCCGATGCGAGCTGCTTTTGCCCAGCACTGCGGTGGAACACCAAGCAACGTGCACCTGACGTGAGGATGCTCTCTCGCGGGGGTGAAGAAGGGATTTCTGCGACAGAAACAGCTCAGGAGGGTTCAGCTGGTTCTGCAAAGGTTCTAGGAAATAGTTCGATGCTGAACTTAAACAAATAAAAATCTTCTTATAATTCCTCCTGGTCAAATTCCTCATTTTGTGCTGTTGTGAGGGTGGTGGTGCCAGTCGCTCTCCAGCCGTGGTGTGGTACGGGGGGCTCATCCTGCCCTGGCTCTGCCCCGCTCCCCCTGCAATATCCACGCTGCCATCGCGCCGCTGCCAACCCCGCGTCCGGCTCTCCTGCCCGGCACTGCCACAGCCCCAGCAGCGAGCTCGCCCCAGCTCTTGTGCACCATTTCCCAGGGTTTAGACCCAATCCAGTGCCGTGGGTCTGCCAGGAAGGCAAATGGCCTCATGCGGCCAGCCCTGATGGCAGCGGCGGGGATTTCAAGTGCAGAAGGAAGAGCAGCAAGGCTCAGAGGAGACAGGAGAGAAACCATCAGCTTTACGTACTACCAGGGACCAAAAACCACTGCACGCGTGGCTGAAAAGGTGACCAGAAAGTGGCAAAGCCCTTCCTTTTTTCCACTGAAGTAGAAGAGAGGTGGAACTCAGGATATATGCAAAATATCTAGTGATAAAGGCCGGCAATGCTCCTCGGGTTCCCTGTATAATACAGCCAGGGTTTTTTCTCCTGGGCAAATAAATAAAATGTGATCTTAAATGAAAACCACATAAAACTTGTTACACAGAATAGAGTATATTGCTCATTTGCTGCTAAATTACAGCCTATTCATTTCCTCCTAAGCAGGCTATTAAGCCATGTTGTATCACATGAGGAGTGTTTCGGAAGTGTTATCACCGTGCAGTGGGGGAAGGGGTGTGTTGGCTTGTTTTGCTTTTTTCAGAGGTAATTACAGGGTCACACTGATCCCCAGTATCAGTGCCCTGCCCCTGCCGAGTGACACCCGGCATGAATTCGGCCTTGACTGTTGATTTTTCCACGTGCAGAGCCTGCCAAGGACTTCATTCAGCTGCAGAGCATTTGCTGATGCTTCCTCTCCCCAGCACTTGGCCGTTATTTATTTTTCTACAATTAATGCTACAAGTCTTTTATGACAGCAGCAGATTTTGCACGCACAAAAATAGTCAGGAAGCGAGAAGTCAGGGCATGTTGCAATTTCCCTGCCATTTTATCGCTGTCCGCCATCACCAAGTGTTTCTTTGTCCTCTGATACAGCCCAGCGCCGTATGCCCTGCCGAGCACAGACCCCACGCTTGCCCTACGACCGCTGGCGTTGGCGCGGGCACGTACTCACATGAGGGACCAGCCGAGGTAGACGGCTGTGCTGCCCCAGTACATGGGATTATCCAGGATGCTGAAGGGGAAGCTGGTCACTTTTGCCTCCATCAGGATGCCGAAGTAATCACCTGCAGAGCAAACAGAGGGTTGCTGGTTAGGCTTCATGAAGCTGGGAGTCGCGGGGGGCTTTGGCATGCTAATACCCTCCCTGTGCCGCAGGACATCCCTGCCAGGGATGCAGAGTGAAGGCGAACGAGGGGTTTCGCTGCTGACTTCCAGGCTGAGAAAAGAGCAACAAATAGGTTGGCTGTTTACTCTGTGTCTATCAGCTTTTCCGGGAACGGGTCTTGGCCCATGAGGAAGGGTTGTGCATTGCGACGAGGCTATGGCAGCCACGTCCCTCATCAGGAGGCAGCTCTCGAGGTCCCAGCTGGCTGATTCTGGCTTTCTCATTTGAAAACTGCCCATCCGATGCCACTTGACGAGGAAGCAAATGCATAGGATCAAATCCATCTAATGGGGAAATAAGCCCAGCGCACTGTAATGGTGTTCCGAGATGTGATAATCACGACTGCCACCACCAAATGCCCTCATTCAGTGTCACCCTTATCTCATAGTTCAGAGAATTTCTCAGAATTTCAGAAAATAGCACCTCTGCCTACAAAACACTCAATTATCGGCATGATGATGATGATGATAATAGGTGATTGTCATCTGTAATGAGGAAAGCTTTCAGAACTGTCAGCATCCAACCAGCTTCCTATCTATCTCAGAGTAATCCTTCCACCCTTCTGAAAGGAGCCTGGAAAAGAAATGACAAGCAAGGAAACGTTGTGCAGCTTGTGAGTGGCATTTTGGGGGGGAGAAAGGGCTGGGATGCCAAGCTCTGATTTCTGCTGGTCTTACTTGCGAGAGCATGAAGCCCAGCAAGGATTTTGCTCTACGTCCACTGCACAAGACGCAGCATCAATCACAAGGAGCGGTGCCGGTCCGTCAGCTCAGGGAGCTGCCGCAGCCCTGGGTCGCGTTCCCAGCTCTGCTGCCAGCCCATTTCCTGACCTGAGGCAAGTCTCCTCCGTCCGTCCCGGTGCTATTGTGCACCGATCATAATATCAATCTTTCTTATAGCGCGGAGGGCGGTGAGGATTAATGTATGGTGAGAAAGTGCTCGGAAATCCAGATAAAAGGCATTACAGGAGTGCAAACTATTCAAGGTTATTATTATTACCTGGATCGCGGTGTAATTTCTTTGACCTCACACGGTGCAGAAGCATTTATTTCTAAGGATAAACAGCGCCTGCCCAATTAGACAATGCTTTTGGGCTTTAACTACAGGCCACTAAGTGGGATAATTGCCTGGTATTCATACTATATGTTCTCACAGTTACTTGGCAATGCATCTCTGAGATTGTTCTGGTAGAAAGAACACATCACCCCCCGCCACAGCCCATTTCTGTGCTTTCTTATGTGTCAAAACGCTTCATTATCCCCTGCCCGCCCTCATCTTTGGGCTGAACACTTTGCTCCCCAAACGGCGCTGGCACCGGGGAGGTTCGTACAAAGCCCTGGGTCCATGGGGCTGGCAGGGGCTTATCTGAGCCCGGCAGCGGTGGGGCTGCAGGACCCTCCGGGCAGGCTCCCCGCAAGCAAGAGCACAGAGCAGCTGGGGGGAGCAGGCAGCTCCCCCAGGACGCAAGCTTCTCCGACGTAAACCCTGCCTCTAAACCCACACAGTTAAACGAACGCGACCGTCACAGAGGACCTGTGATATTTTTATATTCAGGCAGGTGCTAAGGGAAAGGACCGTGCATCAGTTTGCACGGCACCAGCCTGGGCATCTCCTGTGCCTCCATTAAGCCCCCAAATCAGGAATCAGCTCCTTGTCAGGCTGGGGGACTTTGGCATCTAATTTGGGTTATTTTTTGCTGGAGGTCAGTGTAACCGTCTGGCTGCACAGGGTAGACACTTTGGATCGTGGCAGCAAAAAGCCATTTGATGCACTCCGCAAGGTCCCCCACGGTCCCCAGAGCTCAACCTGGGCTGAAGCACCACCTCCACTTCTCTCCGGAGAGCCACCGGCTTCAGCATAGCCCAGTAACAGACTTTGGTCAAGTCAGATTTACTTGAAATCTTGGTCAGCACTGGAAGGAACCGCGCTCGGGTGCGAGACAGATGGGCTCAGACAGGCAAAGCCGCCTCTCGGTGCCCTCGGCCTCCGGGAAGCCAAGCCCTCGTTACTACGTTCGTCAGGAAATAGGGCAAACGGCGAGGCGGACGGCACTGAACTGATGCCCGAATCCCTGCGAGGGCACGGTGCAGAGACAGGGCAGCGGGAGGATTGCTCTGCAGGGGAGAGGGCTGCCGGGGCGAGGGGCCGCATCCAGCTGCTGCAAACGGAGGCTGGGGTCGGCGGTGCTGTGCGGGGGACGGGGTGGCACGGGAAAGCTTGTCGCAGAAGGGTGACTCACGCGGCTCCCGCTGCGCCGTTTAGCCCACACTTAAGAGACAAAGTGCTCCCCGACCGCTCCAAAGCTTAAATGTGCTGTTAAAGAGGAATCTAACGGGCAGCCCCAATGCGGCCTCTGTGCCCTGCCTGGTTCAGCCCTCACTGCTGTAGGAAAACCCAAAAGGGAAGGGTCAAATGCTGTTCCAGTAAGTTTTTGAAGTGCTTGGGTGTCAGGGGCTCTCTCAAACCTTCTCTTGAGCTCAGATACCGACTGTGAGAAGAAGCTGGATGCCCCCTTCTTGCCAAAGCAGTGCAGCCCTTTGCTCCCTGCAGTCAGAAGTGCTGTCACTGCTGGGGGACCCTGTCCTGCAGCGCCAGCACATCACTAAAACCCTGCATGCAGGAGGACGTTGGAAGCACCAGTCCCAAGTGAGTCCTGAGCAAGAGAACATCCCACGTGAGATCCTCGGAGACCTGCAGACCCCTTCTCTTCCCCACAGCTGGGTAAGAAACCACGCTGAACAGCGTTCTCCATTAAGAGTTTGTCGACTTGGACTCGTGGGGGTTTGCATGGAGCTGAGAAGCTGCTGTCGGTCCAAGGATGGATGCTCTGTGGGGCTCCAGCTGGGCCATGCCTTGGAGGCACAGAGGTCCCGAGCCAGCCCGGCTGCACCAGCACGTGGTTTTGGCATCTCCCCATCCCGACTCAGCTCTGCCCCGGCGCCCGTCATGCCCCGGCTAGCAGAGAGAGCTGGCCTCGCTCCCTGCTGCGTCATGCAAGGCTTGGAGCTGTGCAGCCTCAGCCCAGTGGCAGGGAGAGCCTCCGCCGGCCGAGAGGATGGAGCAGAAGTGCCCGATACGGGCGACTAACATCTGCCTCTTGCCTGCCCCGGGGGATACGGGGGCCACCGGCCATGCAGAGCAGAGGGGGACAGGGCCGCTCTCACCGCTTACGCTGAGCCTGACTCACTTGTTTGCTTTTCCCCAGCGGTTCAACCCCAGTGGATCCTCCTGGTCGGATGAATCAGGCTTTACGTAAACAACCCCAGACCTGGCTGAACTTCAGGAGCATTCAAGCAGCTCTTGCTGGTGGGTACTCCTGTGCCCGGCCTCTCTGGACATGTCTCCGCAGGCACAGCATCGCTCCCGGGGGCTGCGGGTGATTTTGGAGGACGCCGGTACCCGGTAGCTGGGGGACAGGGGTGTAACGTGGGGCCAGGAGCGGGGCTGCACAGATGAAGGGTGAGGGCACACATTCAGGAGTGCCGAGCTCTATTTCTGGCAGTAGGATCTTGGCCAACTCAACACATTTCTTTGCAACTCCACTTGAAACCAGGAAGGCTTATTACCTCCCTCTCTTCTTCCTGGCGACGCTGCAGGAGCTAATTGAATTTGGTTTGTAAAGCACTTGCAAAAGCACAGCCTAAATGCAGTGTCAAAGCTGGGGCTGTGATTATTTCAGCCAGCGGGAGCTGCCCCTTTCCTTAGATATTTATTGTTCCTGTCTCTATTTTATTTTTATGAATTCCACACATACTGGCATGTTTTTAAAGTCAACAACGCTAATAGAATTACTCTCTAAATGTGAAAGCAGGCACAGTGGAAAATGCCTTCTGCCATAAAGCGGCAGATAAAAGAATCTGTCAACAAATGTCAGGTTTATTGCAGAGGGAAGAACAAATGAGATCTTGCCTCGGCACGTGCGTCGAGCGTGTGGGGGCTCAGAGCAAGGCTGCCGGACAGCTTGCCCCCGCTGTGCCTGCTCGCAGGGTCTGCACTTGGGGTCCCTTTTCTGGAGGGCATTTGGGCTGTCAGATGATCAGCTGCTTTCCAAAATTTCAGGCTTGACACTGAAGGTGATGGGACTCACCGTATAAAACCACTGCACCATCTCCTCTGGGCGAGGTGACGGCACGGTTAGATCACACTTTGGTGATAAAGCCAAGACCAAATCCAACAGCCCCGAAGGCAAGGAGGAGGAAATTCTTACAGGACTCTGCTCTAGCAAAAGACCCCTCCAAGGATTAAATGCACTTTCTGGTTAAGCTGTTGAATTTTTAGTGCTTACCTAGGAATGTCCCAGTGAATCCCAGTGCTAAGAAGCTGGAGATGACAAACAAGATCCCTACGGCCAAGACGGCCAAGCCCGAGTAATAGGCCCAGTGGCAGTCCAAGCCCTCCAGCTTCGGCTGGCTCTTCATGGCTTCTGTGAAGCTGTTGGAGAGACAACAAGGGCTGTTAAAGCGGCGACTCATTACTAACATCACCCACCTCTCCCGGGGAGGAGACGCGGGCTTTGGGAGAGGGTGCTACTGAGGAGGACCCCTCACCGCGTCCCTTTTTCCACCTGGACCTACTCAACCTCCCAATGGCAGAAGCAAGGAGCCGAAGCCTTGTGAGCAGCCAGGGCTTGACCTGGGGCAGCTCTTTCTACTTGCAACCCTTGCTCACTCCTGGAAATACCAACCCCACTGAACTACAGGATCAAAAGCTTTGCCTTGCTCACCAAACCCCAGGTTTCATCATGACCGGGAGCTCTGGGAAAGACGCCCTTGCGAACGCTGGATGCTGCGACGCCTCGGCACAGGACTTGAAGGGTTGGAAACAATCGGCTGGGTTATCTCGTGCTCCCACCCCCGTTCCTCTCCATCAAAATATTTTGCAGCGTTCATGTGTTAGCCACGTGCCCAGGAGTGATTCATGGCTGAAGCCTGACAGTCAGGGGGAGGATTGGAACGGCGAAAGGAAAATACTAGAGACGCGCATTTTCAAGTGTGAACACAGCTCCTCAGCTCCAGGCTTGTTCAGGCATTTCAGGTCTGACCTTCCAAATACTCGTTTGTGAGTGGAATAATTGTGACCCCTCCCTTCAGCTCCCTGAACCTTGCTCGGAGCAGGGCTTGGCAGGCTCAGCATCTCACATAGCTCCGATACAAACGTAGGGCTACAACGGAGACAACACCGTGATTTAAAAAATGTCCATTAATAATAGTGAGAGGAGATAACAGACCCGCAGAGCCGTACACAGTGTTTCTCCACATGTTGCTGACACATGAGGTAGGAAACTTGGAGCCTTTTTTTAAGGAAAACCCTGGAGGCTGAAATTCAAGTGGAATAACAGCTCTCCCGTGCCTCTGGCCACCGCCGCCTGCCAGGGCTGGGCCAGGAGAGCTGCTCCTGCCCGCGCTCCCGGGCTCCTCGGCTGGAAAGTGCTTCCGTGCCGTTACCTGCAGGGCTTGGGACAGTTTTTTTATCCCGATGTCCAGCTTCCCCAAGCCCTGCAAATCCCTGGATTTTCTCTGTTGCCCAAATGAAAGCCGAGAGAGACAATCCTGCCTGCCCAGCTGACGGACAAGCGCCTGGAAAGGCACCTTTCGAAGGCTCAAAGACCAGACGGCAAGTTACATGCACCAAGCAAAGTCCAGGATTATATTTAAACCCCATGTTTTAGGGACCTGGATGATATTTTTTGTTTTCCTTGGAGCTCATTCCTACTAGGTTTTCTACTGCCGGGGAGTTTTTAGGCCCCCAGAACGAGCCGTTTAATCTTCGCTTTGGACTGGGGCAGGGAAAGGGAACACAGAATAAATGTAATGTGCTTGTGAGCGAGCAAGAACACAGCATCTTGGTGATTTACACTCTGCCCCCCACGCTGGAAATTACAGGGAAATTCCCTTTTCCAAGGAGCCGAGCGCAGGCAGAGGAACGCCAGCGTGGCCCCGGGCAATGTAACAGCAGACGTCCCCGGGGCTGGCCCTCCTCCAGCGCCCAGCACACCTCCCCGCGCTCACCGGGCTCACGTTGGTTTAGCTTAAAATCATTACTGATGGGAACGCACACATCTGGCTGCAACGTGAAGCGGCAGCAGCTGCACAACCCTTTGTATCATTTCCCTGGTATTTATTTTTAAATGACACAAAAGTCTCCCCTATGAGGAAGCCCAAATCCGCATCCCTGCTACCAAGCGCTGCCTGGGTTTGGGAGGAAAGCAACCCCCCTGCGCCCGTCCGCCTGAGCAATCCTGGCCTGGCCCGTGCTCTCAAAGCACAACGTGACATCCCCGGGGATGCTCTGGAGCTCTTTGCTCCCGCAGAGGAAGATGCTAACGCCTTTTCACAGCACTGGAGGTTTGACTCTGCAGCTGGCCAGGACCTCTCCACGGGGTACCAGCCCCGGGAAGGGATGTCCCAGCAATCAAAAAACGCTGCTGCTGATCGCTGGGGAGGCAGGTCTGGGAGATCCTGGATCCCAGCCCCCAGCAAAGAGACGGGTACCAGAGAGAGGTGCAGCTAGAGCACAGTGCTTGGAGGCTGCTCCTCGCTCCAGATGAACTGGATCCATGCTATCTTACATCCTTGAGGCTCCTCTATCCTCCGCTAGTGACCTGACTTGGCCTCAAGAGCAGGAGAAGAACAAAGGTGGCTTCAAGAGCGTTGAACCGGTTGACTGCAAATCAGCCTCTGAGGTTTTGCAACCAGCACGTGACGTGGTTTGTTTTGGCAAAGCTGTCTCCCCTGCTCCAAATGATCCCATCCTTCCTTTTCATGGTTGGATAGGCCTGCATTAGTTACCCTCATCAGCATGTCTTGCTCGGTCCCCTACTGTTTGGCTTACAGCTAGAGACGGAGGTGTTTGCACGGAGATAATGGACTGCCTTTCCCTCTAGTAATGTTTTATATCTTCCTAAACATACTCTCTATTTGCATTAAACATGATGCGCGCAGGAGTTTTCAGAATTGGTAAATAAACCTTTTAGGCATTTATGATGCTGGGCCTTGACAAGCAGCACGGAGTCATCAATTATTCTGGCATCCGTGACTGCTCCTGGGAGGCGGGGGAGCCTCACCACGCCGCGGTTCACCCTCCCTGGCAGGGGGAGGACAAGGTGTTGGCCATCTCCCTTGCTAGGGGAGCTAGTCATGCAGCCGATCTGTCATGAAACCAGTCCCTTTCACCATGTGCCTCTGAGTCATGTTCGTTACAGCATTTATTTCTGGCTGCACGACAAGGCAGCGGCCCAGCTCGGCACCCAAGAGGCCACCAATTAAAGCCACGCTTTGTCTCAGTACCTGGAAATGCTTTATGTGCCAAGCGGAGCAATTGCCATGGTGAGGAGCATCCCGCTTACCAGCGCAGGGGAGGAGGGGGGGGTGGGCTGCGACCTACTTTAATCACATACCCGGCTGCTATCACAACGACGTCTGCCATCGGGGGGGTGGGGGGGGGGCTGGAAGGTGCCCCCAGCTTTGGCAAATGGAAGTTGGGAAAATGGGGCTTCCCCCTGACATCTCCCCATGCTTGCCAGCGTGAAGCATGATACCAGAGGCACCCATTCTCCACCCCAGCAGGGAAAAACCCCAAATCCATCAGCTCTGCTCTGGCCAAATTGGCAGATTTGGCCAATTCCTGGCAGGGTGCAAGCAGCCGCTGCGGCTGTGGTTGGGCTGCTCAAGTGCCACGGCGTGGCGCAGGGTTTTGCATGGGGAAGCCAAGGCAGCGGGCGTTGTTCTGCCCACCCTTCCCAAATCAGAGACACGCTTGTTCAGACACTCAGCTGTTGCTGCAGGCGTACCACTGCTTTGTGGGAATCACAGAATGGTTTGGGTTGGAAGGGACCTTTAAAGGTCATCTGGTCCAAACCCCATGCAATGAGCAGGGACATCTTCGACCAGATCAGGTTGCTCAGAGCCCCGTCCAACCTGACCTTGAATGTTTCCAGGGATGGGGCATCTACCACCTCTCTGGGCAACCTGGGCCAGTGTTTCACCACCCTCATGGTAAAAAATTTCTTCCTTATAGCTAGTCTCAATCTACCCTCCTTTAGTTTATCACATAATAAAGCACATGAACTGGAAAAACACTCAAAATGGTACCGAAGCACGGGGTCGGAGATGTCACGCAGGTGGGCTCGCAGGAAGAAAGTGGGAGCGAGGGAATCAGGCTGCAGGTCCTCTCGCTGGGACGCAGAGGGGACACGGGGCCAGGTTTGCACGAACAGGCACCGATTTATTCAACCGGAGAACGGTGATTGCAACACCAGAAAACTTATAAACCCACGGCCCAAATACATCTCCAAAGGCCACATGGAGCACAAAGTAAATGGGGAAATACCGTACTAAGAGCTGAGCTTTTTAGGTCTCTGGGCCTCTCTTGGTGGCCCACAGCGAGCATATTTTGTAATCCCTTTCCCACAAAGGAGGGTAAAGACCTCACCCAGCAAACTGGGTCACTGCTGGGAGCACAGCCCAGCAGTGCTCCCTTTGCCTGATCCCAAAAATCAGCCTGGAAACTGGGGCTGGCAAATGCAATTGGGGCAGAATTGGGCCAGGGCCAGCAGGCAGCAAGGAAGCAGCGGTGCTGCAGGCGGCCGGGGTTTCGGAAGCAGCAGCCGCCGCTGCAAGGTGCCGTTCTCACCATGCGGGACGTCGATCCGTCCCCCACGCCTGAGGTTTTGTTCCTCTTGGCAAAAGGAGGCAACGGGGGTAAAACCATCCGGCGGTGCCCAGCAGCACACACTGCAACAAAAGATCTTGTTCATTTGAAAAAAACAACCTCAACAACACTAAAATCGTCCTGCCGATACCACCGGCAATTGTTAGCCCGGTCATCATCTTCACAGCTTCTTTTGCCAATAATTGACTTTGCTTTTCTGCCAGCGCCGGTGCGCATGTTATTTAGGTCAGCTGGGGACTGTGGCAGCTTCTCCCCTCGCCTCGCATCTCAGCTGCCCGGTTTCCTCATCTGGATGAGGGGACACGAGGTGTTGTTGGCTGCCTGGGGCTTTTCCTGGACAGCCATCAGAGATTGCTGGCAGCATCGCTCAGAGGGAACATTGGCTCCTTCAGGCCACGCTCGATTCCCATCATTGAACTTGGTCACTTCTGCACAAAAGGCCACGTGGTTTTCAGATCGATACCGTTTACACCATGCTCGTTCACGGTACGAGCGCACAAAATTAAATAGCACTGAGCGCAAAGGCGAGAGGCACTACCAGGCAATGACGAATAACCCCTTCCCTGTGCAAAATCCCATCCCAGGGTGGATTCATTTTCTTGGAAGCATCAGCTCCAAGCGAGAAGCCTGTCCATGCAGGAGGCCATGCCCAGCGGGTGGCATCAACGAAGGACTTCACGTCAGCCGGCAGCACGGTACCCACCAAGCACATTGCCAAAGGCACTGCCCTCGCTCAGGCTCTGCAGGGCTCGCTCTCACTGGAGGCATCACGGCCCCAGGCACCCCAAGAGCCTCCCATCTGCACCCCCCCCCCCCCAATTCAGGGTGTGCACATGGGTGCCGCCTTTACAGCTCAGGCAAACACCCCGAGACCCTTAAGGTGGGAAGCTCATAAGCTCCCTGCATACAAAACCACCTGCACACGCCTGCCCCGAGACGGGGAGTTTGCCAGGGTGTGCAAAAGGGAGCGCAGGAGGGCTCGGAGGCAGCACCAGTGGCTAATTGTAGAGCTGATGCAGGGAAAGATATCAACAGCGCGGTAAGGCAGGAGGGAGCGACGCTGGATGCAAGTCTGGAGGGCACTGAAGGTTGTCACATCCCATGTCACACAGGTAACAGTCACAAACTGCTGGGGTAGAGCAGGCAGTGCAGATAGTTCAAAAGTTCAGGAATTGTTTTCACAGATAAGAGCCTCCGTGATGGAAGTTCCCTGCTTCTTGCAGCAACAACACTGCTGTAATGAAAATAATCACTGCACCAAAGCAATTAAGGATGCTTGTCTTGTGCAGTTGACTAAGCAGGTCCCCCCCCCCCTGGTCACAGGTCATTCTGGATTGCTTCTCAGAAAGAAGCCAAGGCTGATAATGAAGCTCAGAGCTGGGAAGCACCTAATTGCTTAACTGAACACAAGACATTCCTCTTCTTACACCCAAGGTACCTCTTCGGAGCGAAGCTTGACGAGAGCATCACGGCGCCGAACCAGGGACAGGACCACGGCAGAGACCCATGGGCGGGGTAGGAGGCGAAGCAGCCGCACAGCCCAGCTCCCCGGTGCTTTCAGCCACGACGCCAACCCGCTTGCAAAGTTTCTGTCTGCTCTGCCCTCCCCTCCTCCGCCCCCAGCTTGGAGCCTTTCAAAAATTCAGTTGCAAAAAAGAAGCCGGTTTTTAAAAACAAAAGAGACATCCCGTGGGCTCCTCAATTGCTCCCTGGCAGCCCCCACCCACATAAAAAGTCCCCAAAGCATGCAGAGAGGAGTTTGAAAGGCTGGATTACAGCACTGGGGGTGGAGGGACCCCCCCAGGCTGCCTTTTCGCTCACTATCAGCAGCCAGCAGGCTCTGCGCAAGCAACCCCAACCGCTGCGCACAGCCGAAGCACGAGTTTGCGCTTTGCCGGCTGGATTGCCTCCGAGGGGCTGAGGAGCAGAAAACCTGCTTTCATCAGTGCGCTCCAGTACAAGTGACTCAGAAAATAAAATAAAGGGAAAAGTGAAATAGCAAGAGCGGGTGAGACTCGTCCCTCCCGGCATCACCGGCCGCTGAGATGACAGTGCCTGTGTCCTGCAACCCGGGAGCCCCTCTCTGGCTAGCTGAACCCTGGGTTTGGAGCTGGCTGATATCTTCATGCAAGGGCAATGGACAGGATGAAGCCTTCCCAAATAGCACAACCTCTCCAGGCTTGAGCAATAAGCCCCAGGCAGCCCTGGAGGGCTCGCTGAGCTGGGAACGGAGGCAGCGAGTCTCCCAGATGTGTTTCAGGGCATCTCCAGCAGTTGCTGCTCTGATGACCACCCTGAAACCATCCCATCACTCCCACGGTTAAGGGCTTGCCTTGCTTGAACAGCCTCCAAAGCCTGCTAGCTGTCACTCGGGCCAACTTCAGTGCCAAGGACAGGCAAGGGAATATCCCAATCATGCTGGAACACCTGGGCGAAATAAACTTCACATTGCAATCACCTGAAATGGCCTTGGCCCATCAGGGTGGGCTGGCAATCGCAGTTGGCTAGTGTTTCATCCGTGTTCTGCTGGGAGCGAGCTGCCCCATCTTCTAGGGACCCTCCTCCAAAACCAAGGTCCAAGTGGGGCTTTTCCAGCCCCCTGGGTTGACCTTGCTGTCTCCTTCAGGACCTGACTCGTGGGCTGCGCAGGCAGAGCCGCCCCCAACGAGCCCCGCAGCACTCACAAACTCATCACATAGAGCAGAGCCAGCGATGCCAGCCCTACTAGGGCACTGAGGGGTCTGCAGGGGGAAAGCGTGATGTACTGCTGGGACAGATGAGGTCTCTTTGGCTCTCCCAGTAGTTCCCCATCAGTGCCTTGCTGTGACCCAGTGAGCCTCGCTGACCCAGGAGCCAGCAGGACCACTGGGAATGGAGACTGTCCCTCCATCAGCTGTGTTTTTAATTAAAGCCAGGCACAAGGCTGTGCATTGCTTCCCAGACAACAAGTGACTATGTCATCTGTGCAAGAGACTGCCGAGACATTCTCCAGCGAAATCCAAGCCTGCTGTGTCGCTAAGACATCAGCAGAACACACACATGCCCTCTGCATTGCCCGCATTCAATTATGGCCCCGTTCATTGCAAGCTTTCTTACAGTTTCTGCAATAAGCAGCAGCTGGGACATGCAGAAGGGCAAGGGCAGGTCTTGGTGTCACTTCCAGGAAGGCCAAGCTCCTAAATACATGTGCAAATTCCAACCTGATATCTCTGTGCCTGCAAAATTACCCAAAGTACTAAACAATCCATTAGCTCTGACCCTGGCATAATTGAATCTGGGAATTTAGTAAGAGAGCCTGTCTCTCCTAACAGCGTTGAAGATAGAGCCTACCAGATCGCAGATAAAGTGCTGGCATTGAGGAAATCTTCTGCAGTAAACCTCTCTGCTGCACTCAGAACGTCAAAGGACATATTCCCGTGGTGTACGGTGCATCAGTCACACAATACTATTAGCTAGCACAGGTGGTATTTAAAAAGATCGCAGATAAGAGTTTAAAGAGACTGCTTGCTAAGTGCACAGATAATCCCGCTCTTCTACACAGCAAACTGCGGCTTCTTAAAAACAGGTTTGATATTGTTTATGATTTTTACAAGAAAATGAAAAAATTCTGCTGTTACATATGATCCATCCTGTGCAAACAGCCCTCCTGTCACCTGGGCTGCTCACAGGGCAGGGGAAACCGTCTCCAGAGAGCGGAGCGAGGAAACCTGCGACGCTCAACGGCTGCTGTCACTGATGGTTTTGGCCACGCCGCTGCATCCCTCGTCTTTATTACAAATCCTGGAATAAATCTGCTGCTGGCTGAAGGTATCCAGTGATGTAAAAGCAATATGCTGAGACCGGATCCAGCACTGCAGAGTAAATAGCCCTCATCCCCCCACCCTGTAGGGGCATTTCTCTGCATCGATACGTAGCAGTAGGGTTAGCTCCTTACCAATGGCTCCGCACACAGTTAAGCATCAGGATAACAGCACCCAGGCAGTAGCAGGCAGCGTGTGGAGAGCCGAAGACTCGGCTGAGCGCTCGTGTTTTGTGCTCCCATCTGGCTACCTGAAGAGACAACAGAAAACACAGCGGGTAGTTGGGGGTGCCAGGATGCCCCAGGAGCGAGCCCCGCGGCCTCGGCCCCACGTCTGCGTATCCCCGGGGATATGCACCGTCTGCATGGCTTTGGGCAAGAAGCAAGCGGAGACCACTGATGGGAGATGGCTTAAACCAAACCTGGGGATGAAAGCTCCTTCTCCTACCCGTGCCAGCCCCTGCTAGCACTTGCATTGCCCCGTTCACCAGGCCAGCCAGCAGCACTGAGGCACTGGCTCAGTGGGAAAAAATGGAAAAAAAAACCCCTACACATCAATTTTGGGGAATATGTGGCTTGGACAACATACGTCCAACACGGCTGAGAGCATTGCTAAGGCTGCGCCCAGGCCACCAAAGCCAACAGGCCCCTGCCATGGAGTCTATTATTGCTCTCCTGGAAGGAAAAGAGATCCCTGAATAGGGGATGGATCACAGGGACACCCAGCTCTCATTTTCTCAGCTCTACCATCTCCTACATCCAGCTGCAGGGATGTAGGAGATGGCAGAGGGGACCATAGGCTATATGGGACCATAGATGGGACCATAGGCTGTATGGCTATAGGGACCATACCTGGCAGGAACAACCCCTCGCTGCTCACTTCCAGAAAAGTTTGCAAGCACTCCCCCAAGCTCCCCCCAGGTAAGACCTGTCAGCTGGGCCCAGAGAACCGCTTCCACGTGTATAGGCTGAACCAGCTGGCCTGCCTTAGCACCCAGCGACCGCAGCCGTGAAGGGCTCACCCGCGCTCCTCACCCATCCCTGCACGGCTCTCTGAACCCAATCCACGCAGCGTGGCAGTGACAGCCCAGGACTCACACACACGCACGCAGGCAGGCAGCATCTCCGGGGAGGCATTAGCATCCTTTACAGCACACTTTCCTCTGGCCGCAACGTTAAGCTCCGTGTTCTGCAGAGCAGCAGAAGCTGACGGGCCTCTGCCCAAAGTGCCTGGCAGCGGAGGAGGTGCCCCTCTCCCCCCGGGAGGCTGCTGCACGCAGGTGGCTGGAGCTGCTCCCAAAATCTGCAAAACTGGATCCACCCAAATCACCAAATCCAGGACTCTCACTCCCAAGCTTATGAAAATCCTTACAGCTACTCTGTTTTCTACCTTTCCTGGATCCCTCAGAAAGCTGTCGCTGTATTTATCGCCTCTTTTAGGCTCCGTTTTCTGGTGCCAAGCTTGGGGTTTGGATCAGACCCTAAATTCAAGCCAAGCAAAGCACACCTGGGCAATGAAGCGGGAGGTGGGAGTCAGCAGAACATCTCGGCACCAATTTACTTCTCAGACACAGCTGGCACTTCACTAGCTTCAAATGCACTTCAGTCCCTCGCACGGAGCCTGGGCGGCTTTTGGGAGGCACCTGCAACCCAGCTATTCATCTACTCTGAATGCATTTGGTCATTTCTTGGCTCTATTTGAGCAGAGAAAGGCGGCTTTGCAGGTCCCGCTTTCTTCCCAGGCTGATGCAGAAGCACAAAGTGCTGCTGGTGGAGGGGGACTGCTGGCTTCAGGAGGGGAGAACGATGAAAACCTCCGATAAGCAGAGCACTGATTTCACATGCTGAGAGCTGATTCAATTAGTTATGCAATGATTGCTCTGAAATTACAAATCCACTCATGACAGAAAGAGCTGCTTCACTGCCTTTTTCTGGCTGGTATAAATAGTTTGTATTCTAAATTGAATTTAAAACACTGTGCGTCATGCTGCTGCTAAAATGGGAGCTGCTGTTTGAGTGCTGCAAGAGAAAGAAATATAGGGTGAGTTACCACCTTTGGGAAGTAAAAAGAAGTGACCAGACCGGTGACTGAGTCACAGATGGAAAAATGCAGCCACGTGCCAGTTATCTGTACCAACTATTTTGGCGGCATTTGCACGGATGGCAGCTCCTGGCTCGCTTAGAAAGCTTCGCAAAGCATCTCAGACGGTGGCAGAGCTGAAGCTGAAAGAGAAGGCAGTGCCACCGGGATCAGAGGGGAGAGCCTGCGTGCTGCTGGGAGCCGTCGAAGCGGCCTCGTAATTACCCTCGCCTTTAGAAAGGCACGTCCGGGCAGCGACGGAGCGCAGTGGGGCGAGGGGACGCGTTTCCGAGCCCTTCGGAGCTGGCTCGGCTGCGTTGGGATCGCTCCCAGCACAGCCCAGCTCACGCTGCATCACGTCGCTGCTGACTCCCTGGCTGGGACCGAGACGCCAACTTTTATTTAGCTGTCACAGCCTTCAGATGGGACCCTGGGCTCCTTTTCGAGCCCGCACGGGAGTCATCGCGAGCAAAACGGAGCGGGAGCCTGCGTGGGGCTGGAAGCGGCGGCGCCTGCCAGGCCCCGCGGCGATATTTCAGCAACAATTAATTTGTTCCGGTTCTGGTTCTATTCCTTGAACAGCTAATTAGTTCTGGCTCGGTTCTAATTTTCTAACTTTAGTAATTTCTAGCTAATATTAGCTCTCGTTCGACCCACGGCTATGCAGCTGGCTCGACGGTTTTATAAAATCATGAGCCAACGTGTTATTATTTACTGCATGACGGATGCAAAGTGCTTTCAGCATCCTCCACGGCCACGGGTGGGACGTGGCAGGGCTGAGACCGGTGGCCTCCCGGGGAGGGCTGTGGCCATTCCCGGTGTGCCATTTGCTCTCCCAGCCGAGGCCGACACCGTGCTGCCCGTGGGCGAGCACAGCGTCGGGGGGGAAAAGCCCCACGCCACGGCTGTGTGTCCTGGTGAGGGAGGGAAAGGAGCATTTCTATTTTTCTTCCAACCTCCAAGTTTGGAAAGGGAGTTAATACAAAATTTCCTGACTTACCCAAGGGTCAAAGCAATAGAAAAATTCAAGGCTCCTTTTCCAAAGCTCTCAGCCTTCTGCTTTTACTTTAGGATACTTGGTGAGGGCTGTAAGTAATTTTTTTAATGTTTCCCCCAATGCTCGTTATTGAAATAAATCAACGAGCGGACGCGGCTGCAAAGCTGGGGAGCGCTCTTGGGTCTCATGTTCTGCCTTTGGCAGGCCGTTTCGGCGCTCGTCGGGGGCAGGCGCAGCCGGCTGATGTTCCCAGGGAATTGCCACCTTCCCTACGTAAATTTGGGGCTGATTTCTACGTAACCGATCCAAGCCATCTCCCCAGCTGCTCGGGCAAATGCGTAAACAAAAATGAAAGCACCAGCACGCATCCCCAGTGGCTGCCCTGATGCAAAATGGAAATGCTCTGAGTTTTCTTTTCTTTTTTCGGGCAGGCAAACCTTCCTGAGCCACATCGAGAGGGGCCGCAAATATCCATTCGAAAAGCAATTTCATCTCGCCAACCTGCCTCTGCAGCTGATCAACGGGAAACGCTCTTTACGGCTCTGTGTGCATGGCAGGCCATCGCCTCTCATTAATATTTAGTATTTGTTTCAAGGAAATTGATTATTTTTGTCTGCCATCCAGGGAAGCCGGCTTTTGAACACGCTACATTTTAATTTGCTCAAGCCCAGCTCTGAAATAGAGATTTTGTTCTCTTTCGCCTGACTCCATTTCTATATCTGGCTCGCCCCAGAGATGGGGAACGAAACCAGAAAGCGCAAAGGCTCGGGTCTAAGGGACGTTTTGCATCTCGATGCTAATCAGCCAGTCTATGTCCTCACATCGCCCCATCACCATAGTATCCGAAGAAGACCGAGTGGGCGGTAGCGCATTTAGCCTTGCGGCACGCCTGGGAGGCTGGGATGGATTAGCAGCTCCCTACAACGCAAGGGAAACTGAGGCACCGGAGGGTTGAGGTGAGCGGCTGCTTCCCAGCTCTCCGGGGAGCAGGGTGGCAGGGCTGTGCCCACGTCTCGGGAAATCCCAGACCCATCGCCCACCCGGGGAGATAGATGCTCTGCCCGCTTCTGGGGATGCTCTTGCCCCGGCCAAACCGCTGGCATAAAAATGTTCAGTGCCCAAGACCAGGCTGGAGAAAAGATGACAGTGAATAGGATACGCCGCCTTCACCGTACCTGTCTCGCAGTATTTGCCAGCATGAAGGATTTTGCCATCACGCGGGCTCTCAGAAGCAACCCACCGAGAGACCTAAAACTCAGATTCCATGCAAAGCCCAGAGGAAGAACGATCAGCTCCTCGGGGCACGTCCGCACCCTGGTCCCAAGAGGATGCCTGTGCATAGGGTGAGCCCTGCATGCATGGACAATTCAGCCCAAACAAAAACATCCTTAAGATAAAACCCACCTGGGCAAATTTTTAAATTTTCTCCTTCAGTCTGACCTCTCCCAGGCCAGCCGTGGGGATGCGTCCTCCTGCGGGTGCTGGGGCAGGAGAAACCCTGACTCTGGACTTCGGTGGCTCCATGTGAGCATCTCCCATCGCAGGAGATGCGCCCTGGCTAGCTCATAACCCGATGAAAGGGCAGGAAACCTGATGTTACCCTTATTTCACCTACGGGGACCAGAGGCACCGATCTGTTCTCCTGTATGAAAAATCCATTTTTCCTTTCCGATTCCCTGGAATCCCTCGTTAAAGCGTAACGACATTCTCTGTTCTCTGTCACTGCTTAGATGCTGGAAAACAACCCTGCTTGCAGCTACTATGCTTATCGAAAAGACAGGGAGGAAAAAGATACAGCTGAGCACCCGAAGTCTGACTGTGGTGCTCCCAGGAGCGAGCAGGGAAGCAGAGCCAACGCAGAGCAGCAACAGCAGAACAGCCTGCAATGTAAATGCACATCCACCGCCCGCCTGCGAGTGCTGGGGCTGGCTGACCTTTGCCGAATGCCGGAGGAGCCAGCATTTCTGGCTGTCCCGAGTGACCGCGGAGGAAATGAGTGTGGCCTGACCTTATCCCTCCTAACGAACCACGCTCGAGCCCCTCTGCGGTTGGCAGCGCTTAGTGTGCGCCGGTTTGGCAGCGCTGACGGTGCCGGTTGAACGCCGCGGCCAGGCTGAAAGCTCCAGCCTGGGCTCCTGTGGCTGCTCAAGGCAAATGTGCGAGCGCTGGTGCTGCTTCTAGGTGAGAAAAACTCCGCTTTTCTAGGAGACTGCAGGAGAGACGGGAGGGGAAACTGCAGGGCTGGTCCTGGGGAGGATCGTGAACGGCAGCCCCGAGGGGCGTGCGGGGGCAGTTCCTGCAGCCCGCTGGCACGGCACTGAGCCCCTGGCACAGGAACAGCACCGGCCGAGGCTGGCATGTGCCCATGTGCAGCCTCATCCCAAACACTGGCCCGCCAAGCGCCTGCCCCGGCACCGGGCACCGGCACAGGCATTCCGAAGGCATGTGCAGAAAACACCCTGGGGACTGGCGTGCCACTGGCAGCAAGAACATGATTAGCAGGAGCTCTGGGCAGCGAAGGCAGGAGAAAAAGAACAGAACAAACCATGGTTTAATTTGTACAAGCTGGTAATTATAGTCGCTATCTGTCTGAAATCTCTATTGAGTTTATTTAAATATGTTCTCCGTGAAGGCCATTCAGACAGGAATTATCAAGGTGTTGCAGCAGAGGAGATAATGCCATGCAGTTTTCAACAGATCAAGGGCTGATTAGGAGGAATTAATTAGCTGCTTAAACAGTCCTTGACTCGCTGCAGCAATTAGCCGTCACCTCCACGCAGTCACGTTCCCCGTGCAGCAGCGACGGCGATACGAAGTGCCCGTCAGCAGAACTGCCTTCCCCGTGCCGCCGGTGAGCACTGGGCCGGCCCCGGGCAGGCACGTGGCCCGGGGAAGGTGCCCCAAACCCACAAGGTTTAGCCCATGGCCGGGGCTCGGCAGACGGGCAGCGATGCATTGGGCTGGGTGACTCCCTTGCACCCGCCACGGTGCCCATCGCCCGTCGGTACACGCGCGTCCGCTGTGCCGCCCAACACGAGGCAGACAACACGTCTTCCCTCTTCCAGCCTTTAGCGGGCCAGTCCCTCGTGCATCCCCATCCACCACCTCTTATATGCTATGAGCCACCAGTTCTCAGCTGCGCTCCACCACCGGCGCCAGCCGATCATCCAGCAGCCTTAACCCCGCGTGCCACCGCTCGCTGTCCCTTTGGCAGGGCGGGAGCATCACCCCCACCTCTGCCCATCCGAGCCATCACCAGCCTTCCCCAAGCCCTCACCCCACCCAGCCCTGCCTGCTGCAGCCCCTCCGTCCTGCCGCAGCGCTGCTCGGGGTCCCTTGCTGCTCGCCCCTGTCCTTCCCGGCGCAGCCCGTGGCGCAGGACCCATCTGCAGGGTGCAGCCCAGGTGGGCAGCAGGTCCGGGGCTGGCTGGGAGCGGGTGCTGCAGGGCAAGAACTAAACCATGGAAAGAGCTGGCGTTGCAGAGCTGCCTGGGGAAAGCAGGCTGAGCTGGCCCCGGCCGGACACTTTCCAGGGGCAGGAGGAGAAGCCGGTGCTCAGGGGCGACCGTGAAACCACTTTCTGTCCCTCCTGCCAGCACAGGACCCCGGGGGAGCCGGTCACAGGCTGCCAGATCCTGCCAGCACCCCGACAGGCTCCACTTTGTTTAACTGCTTCCTGCCTGCACTGGGAAAAGCTGCGGTGGCTCTGGACTACCAGATCTAGAGACCGAGTTATTTCTCTGAAGGCTTCTCAACTTGCAGGCACTCAATTACAGAGAGCCATGAGACGGTAATGGAGCCTGAAAGCTTTTTAGCAAATTATTAAAGCCCTGTGAAGTTCCCCTACTAAGTACTGGAGCAGCAGCTTCCAGTTCATGCAATTAAAACACTGAAGCGATATTAGAAGAGACAGGCACCGTCTTAACAGTTTCATGTGAGCTGTAAGACAACACAGGCCAGAGACTTTGCCCATGCAGCTTGTAAAGGTCTTTTTTATGATAACGCGCCAAGAAAAGATGCACCCAGAGAGGGACTGCTGATGAGCAATGGGCGCTGATGAGCAATGGGCGCTGGTGGCAATGGGTGACAGCCCATGCACGTGGAGCTGGAGCAGGGCAGGGACTCCCTGTCGGAGCCTGGAGGCTCCGGGCACCCCGACCTGATGATCAGAGACCTGGCACGTGTCCCAGGAGATGGGGACGGGCGGCTCAGCCACAAAAGGTCTCCCCAGGAGGCTACACCAGTTAGTTTTTCCCATTTTCCCACTGGTATGATGGCAATAACAGCTGTCAGCAAGCCGCAGCTGAGCAGGATAGCTTAGCTTATCCGTGTCTGCCAAGGGCTTTCAGTTTGGAAAGGAAGACGTCGATTTGACTCAAGGAAGACTTTTCCATTGCCTTTCACGGGCTCTGGATGGGGGGGTGGTTGTTTATTCCAGCCAAAAGAAACAGCAGTGGGGTTTCAGAGAGACGGGGTTTCAGTACGTAGACTGGCTGCGCAGTGATTCTGCAGCATGGAACAGCCAGTTGGAACGACGGGGCTGTACACCCAGGTGACAGAGAATTTCACGGAGGGAAAAACCACACGTTTGCAGGCTTTCGCAGTGGAACCGGAGGCTTGGAAAGCACAAAAGGCTACAAAGAAATGAGAACATCCAAGAGGCTGAAGAAGAGAACTATCTACAAGCGGAAAGCAGGGCAGGCTCCTCTCCAAAACCAAGGGGCTGGTTGTGGAGCTACAGTGCTGAGACGAGCCGGCGTGACAAACCCTCGCTGCCCGCAATGCCCATTGCCCAAACGAGGGGGTTAAGAGGACGAAACGCAAGCTGGAGTGCCTCTTCTAGTGACTTTTCCCCGACGAAGCCGGCGTGCCACCACCAAGGGGTTCAACGTGGTCCCGTCTGAGCACTTCGACACAGGGAGAAGAGTAAAGTGGAAAGATGACCGTTAAAGAAACCCACAGCCTGCCTCCACAATGTATGAATTTAGCCTAAAAAATAAACCCCCTGCATCCATCCCCAGTGAATGTAATTGGACTGAAATGGCACAGGTCACCTCAGCTAACAGCCTTGAACTGGGGAAACAAAACAAGCCGACAGGTAAACAGATAAGGGTTTTGTAAGGACTAGGTACGCTCTACCTCAAAGCCATCCCTTGAGATTACCTCCACACGAGTCTTTACCTTGAATCCACTCATGATAAACAGTTAGATAATAAATTTCATTTCTCTAATAGTGTTTATGTGATTTGTCAAAGTACCATCTCATTAGCTGGTTGCAATAAAAACAAGCCCCTGCTTAACGTACGCCAAGGCAGCCCGGGTCTGTCGATGTTCCATGAGCCACATCCTCTCCTCTTCAATAAAAACAAAAATGACACGGAATATGGGCTGTATTTGCTAGCAATTTCCAACACAAAATCTGAACAGTTTCTCCTCAAGGCAAGGAGCTCATGATTTATGTCCGAAGAGCTGGAAGCTGAAGGCAGGTGATTTCGAGTAACCCAGAACGAGCTGTGTTAATTAATTTTGAGAGCGGGCATTGGGAGCCCTTACCATCAGCTCCCCAAGACTGAGCAAGGGAAGGGTGACGCGCTCCAGCTGCAGGGAATCAGCCTGCACGGCCCAAACAGACGCTCCCGGCCAACAAAACCCATGGAAAAAGTATTTGCGAAATAATGATTTCTCCAGAGCGCAGCACGGGATGGGGAAGGACCTTTCCAGTCCCAGTCTGGGATGTGGTAGGGATGGCCAAGCGCTGGGAGGGACATGGGCTGCCTGGGGGAATGGGGAGCCCCCAGGATCCACCCAGCTTCCCTAAAGCAAGACAACCAAATAAAATAATCTCCCGAGATTAGGGTAAGGCAGAGGCTGCCCCTACACAAGGATTTTGGGCTCTGCTGGAGCCCAGAGGGAAGGCAAGTGCTGCCAGATGAGCATCTCGTGCGCAGGATGGTGAAGCATTTTGCCCCGCGTTTTGCCGGATTTTTTTCATCTTCCATGCCCAGATGACTTGGCCCACACTCAGCTTCCCATTGCACACAGTTCCCATCCAGAAAACCACAAACGTCATATTTTCATACATTTTTCTGAAGCTCAGAGCATTTTCTCTGAGCGAAACAGGTCTGATTTTGCTCAGGCAGTCCATAGCAGGCACCTTCCCAAACCAAGCAGAAGCAAAGGTGTGTGTCGGTCTCTCGAGCGATTGAGAATTTTCTGCCCATCTCACATCCTGTACTTGCTTATTTTTTTTTTCCTGTTGCTCATACTCATGCAACACTAAAAAAAGCAAAGCTGGGGAAAGTGCCTGAAGTGTTATACACACAGCCGCTTTACCGAAACAGGCTGTCTACCCAAAAGACCCATTTTCAAACAAAGCGATCCAACAATAGCACTGACGATGTTTGAACTGGCATTGATTTAGAAAGACAAGCTCTTTGCTGCACCACACTGTCAGCAAGCGCTCAGTACAAATGCCACGTTACAAGACGAACGCCTCTCTTTTTTTTAAGACTTCCCTTCTATTTTCGCGCCTCCGCTCCGTTGCGTTATTTCCAAATCAGGCCCTGGAAACCAGCGGATCCACAGTTCTAAGGTCAAGCCCCTCTGAATTCACTGCAGACTTCAACACCTGGGGTTTGGTTTTAAATGTGGGGACAAAGCTTTTTATCTTCGTCACAAAGCATCTATCCTGCTCTTCAAAGCTTTCCAACCATCGCTGCAACCCTCTAGTTCAAATCGCCATCACCGTTGCAAATAAGGTCAGCCTGATTAAAAAGCAGTTATTCTAGCTGGAATAAAAATGGAGAGTCTTCAGCAAGTGCATCCCATGTAAGAAATATCCTCTTACTGAACCGAGACAAGTCTTCACTGGCTCCAGGTAAAAGGAGATTGAGGTCACCTAACGACTCTGACATTTCTTGCAGCCTCTGATTCATTGCAAAGAGACCGTATAAACCTATACTGGAGATGTCAGCTAATTCAAGTGGCTTTTTGCTCTCCCGTATGACCTGTATTTAGTTGCAGCTCTGATATGTGTTCAGGTACCGGGGCTGTGTGAGCACCCAGCTCTTTCTCCGTGTCCCCAGCCAACTGGACCTGCAGATGGGCCACTGCCGGCAACCAAAAACTGGGGCTGGATGCCGCAGTATTTCAAGTTGGGCAATTCTTCAAGCAGATTTGGCCCATGGGAGTGGAAATACTTTGGCTCTGCGTCTTAAAGATTAAATCAGAAGCTTCGGCTTACTCAACATACAAGAGTAAGAAGGAGCTGGCAGGAAAGAAGGGGATGGAGAAAGGCTGGGGGTGATCAACAAGCAGAAGCCTCTCGAGACGCAAACACGTCAACACGCAACCACACAGCCCCACGCGGAGGAAGAAAAAGCAGCCGAGCCATCCCAGCGCTGCCTGGGATCTTGTGTTTGATGTGAGGGTTTTCAGACCCAGGCATCATCTTTGCAGTTTGCTCTCATTAATAGGTTTGCTTGGATTCCAGCTCAGCCCAGCTCATTAGCCACACCGCCGAATCCAACACTAATTCTGGATCACTCCTATTGCTACGAATAAATAATAAAATTGCCTCCACGCAGGGGTTGTTTTCTTCCTCTCTCCCCCTAATGCAGGTCTGGTAGCATCTTGTGTATCCGTTAATGAAGTCCATTATATCCAGAGTTTCTCAGCAAGTAAAAATTACAATCATTAGCCAGTGTCTGACGAGAGACAGAAACACCATTTCTGCCCGGGCTGGCAATAACAGTACGCCAAGTACACGTCCCAGCGAGTCGAGCCTTGCTCTCCCGTAATACGGTACCCAATGTTCTTCATTAGCATCTCTCTTTTTAATAGAGCAAGACAGCGTCCTGCGGCAGGTCGCAATTACACACAACAATTAATTCAGGCAGAAACAACGACGGGTGTCACAGAGGCACATTTTGCAGCGGGGTTGTCAGAAGGTGAAGTGGAAGATGATTAGGAACATTTTAAAGCCCTGCCTAAAACCAAAAACAAGTGGAGGCACAAGTGACAGCACGGTAGAGGAGACACGACTGGTTTCCTTGTAAAATACTTTGTTATTTTTGTTTTAAATAGTAAAGAAACACAACAATTATTCGTTTGGTCGTAATACCCCAATGACCAGGACCAGCAGTCTCGGGCCAGGACTTCTTGTGCTATTTGCAAACAACACACAAAGCCGGCTCGGCTTCTCCCAGAGCTGCAGCCGCTCTCTCGCTGCCCTTTTGTGAAATTAGGGTTTAATTCTCTCGAATAAGTCTGCTAATAAGGACTCCCAACACACCCATCCTCTGGACAGCGTGTACTTGCTCATCGCTCCCCCAGGGGCTGTGATGGGAGGGGGGACGGAGAAGTGGGGAGAAAAAAAAAATACGTCTCGCAGAGCACAAAATGCAAGAGAAATCTAATACCCCTTCACAGAGTAGTGAGAGTTCGTTGGAAAAGAGGTACTGGTTGCACCGGCCGCACTCGGCAGAGCGCCGATTTTGGCTGGAGGGCCTCCCGTCCTCTCGCTGCTCGACATATCACGTTCCACGCTCCGTGTTAAGCCTCCCCTGGGAACATTTCCCACGGCACCGAGGACACGCATGTTTGCGATGCTGCTGTCGTCCCAGCGGCCAACAATAGAGAGGGACAATTTGATCTTTATGTAACGCGGGCAGGCGCCCGCTCTGTTCCCCTCTTCCCGGGGATGGGATGTTCAAACCGCGCAGCACAACAAGTAACAACAATCTGAAGGGTTAAACACAATCATCAAACCCCTCGGGCTTGCTGGTGTTACCACTGGGGTTCCTGTGGGTGTTGATGGGTGTAACCACCTGCCCCACGGTATTTGTTCAATGCAAGAAACATAACCCAAAAGCCGAGTGAACAATCAGTCATCCCCAGACCCAGTGATCTGCGCTCCAGGGGAGCTCCATCCCCCTTTTACAGCCTCAAAGCCCGATGCTGAGATCACAGAATCACAGAATCACAGAATCACAGAATCATATAGGTTGGAAAAGACCTTTAAGATCATCGAGTCCAACCATAAACCTAACACTGCCAAAAACCACCACTACACCATGTCCCTAAGCACCTCATCCAAACGTCCTTTAAATACCTCCAGGGATGGGGACTCAACCCCTGCCCTGGGCAGCCTGTTCCAATGCTTGATAACCCTCTCGGTGAAGAAAAATTTCCTAATATCCAGTCTAAACCTCCCCTGGCGCAACTTGAGGCCATTTCCTCTTGTCCTATCACTTGTTACCTGGGAGAAGAGACCGACCCCACCTCTCTACACCCTCCTTTCAGGTAGTTGTAGAGAGCGATGAGGTCTCCCCTCAGCCTCCTTTTCTCCAGGCATGTACCAGAGATGCACGTACCAGTCCTGCACGCAGTGCTCAAACGCTCTTACAGTCTTTTGCTCCGTGCATTTGTACCGGAGCCCTGCACGGAGGTGGATGGGGGAGGCTGAGCAAGTCCTTCCAGCTAAGGATCCCCACACATCCGCACCAGAGACCAAACCCTGACGGGTACAGGCAGGAGAGTAATGTTCCTCAGTTGGGCAATGCACTCGTTTTGGCTTCCAAGTACATCAATCTCTGGAAAATGATTGCACGACAAAGTCTTGAAATGAAACTAATTCATTGCTGCTCTCCAGCCTTGGGAATCAAATTAGTAACTCTGCAGTCATTAAAACAATGTCCTGGTAAAAATAAACAGGAAAGGGCACTTAATAGGAATGCTTCGTAGTTAAAAATATTGTATCTCGTCTGAGGTCATTCAGTTTTTAATAGGAACAGCCACGCGTGCCCCAGGGTGATGTGATTTGGTATTACTCCAGTCCTGTTTCGGGCGTACACTGTAGTCACAGACAGATGGACGGGGTTTTTTTCCCAGTTCAAAATTCTCCCCAGGATTTTGCAGATTGAGCATCTGCTGTCGGACTCACCGCAGAAAACACAGCTCTGAGGGAAGAGGCAGGAAGAGAAACATCCGACTACAGGGGGGGATTTGGGATCCCTCTTCTCTTCACCCAGCAAGACTAACGAGGAGGATGCTCAAGTTTTTCTTTCTAAAAGGGGCATTTCTATAGCAAAGGAGAGGCTCAAGCCAGAGGCAGGGACACTGAGCACCAGGCAGGCACAGAGCTGATGCCGGAGAAAGGGCAGGAGGCGAGAAAAGTAGGCAGAAGGAGTAATGTAAAGGATCATAAAAGCTGCATGTACATTTTCCTTCCCTGAAAATGTCTTTGTGCTTTTATGGCAAGGAGCTGCTACAATTACAGCTTCTTTTATAAGCGAAGCACAAACCAGATAATGAGCAAACCTCCCACCGCACAAAGGAGGCAACGAAGGCGTTCTGTGAGCCCTGACGGTCAGGCTTCCCCGCAACAGCCAAAGGCAGAGAAAATTGCTAAAACCCATCTCCATTTCACCCACTTCAGGGGTGTGAGCTGCTCACAGCCTGCTTTTTCTTCCCAAAAGCGCAAAAAGGATCACACCAAAAATGATTGTGCCTACACAGACAGGGAGTGAAAACCCTTCAGCCAGACAAAGCAGCAGCTCGCACATCCCGACCTGCAGAACAAGCCCACGACTGCATCATCCCTGGGCTGGAGGAGTAAAGAGAGGGAACAAAAAAGATTTTGCAAGGAAAAAAAAAAAAAGGCAAGATATTGCCAAATCCAGACGAGTGGGTAATGCACCGCGGAGGTTCATGATTTCAACGACACGGGAGAATCAAGAGCTCCCGCCAGCCTTCCTCTCCCTGACCCCAACATTTGCTGGGAGATGGGGGGAGTTTGTCGAAGCCACACGCAGGTGCGCAAGCCCAGGGCTTCCAGCTTTTCTGGCAATCAAATTTGTGGTCTTCTAAGAGAGTTGCCCCTCTTTCCCTGCACGCGAGCAAGCACGGAGTTTCGGATGGCTTGGCAGGGAAAAGGAAAATCAGGCAGCAGCTTGCTGGGTAGGACTATTTCATCCCACTCTGCAGCCCTTCCCCTGGGTCGGGGCCACCCTCCGAAATCAAAGCCCAGTGCTCTGAACAGCCGCTGCACCGCTGCTCCCATCCCTCTGCAACGTAGCAACCAAAGCCACTGCCCAGGCACGCTCTGTGTCCATAGCTCATGTCCTCCATCAACGTAATAAATCAGCACCAGCTTCCAAAAATCGACTATTTCTCCCCGGGCTGGGGTACAGGGGTTTCAAAGCTTTGTCAGCATGCCTTAGAAAGGGGAATGTAAGGGAGCCGACACAGGCAGGCAGCCCTGGGGGGAGTGCAGATACTTGTTTGCTTTAGCTGATATGAAGCTCCTAATATTTACCAGGAACCACTACTGCTGTGATCTGGCTGCTGAACTATCTGGTTTCACACTCAAGAGAGCAGGGATGTGGGATGCTCCTGCCAAGTGCCATTTCCAGCTGCTCGTGTCATTGGGGACATAATACAGGTGGAATAGAGAAGGAGGGGTTTGCTTTACTGATTTACTAATCTACTTTACTACCCATCTCCTCCTGCCACGTGAGCAACTGGAGATAAGTGTCCCCTCGGAGTTCGTCAAGGGGGGGAGAAAGCGGAGAAAACGAGGAAGCATTTTCTTTGGGGCGCCAACCCTGCGTGCCACCAGCCTGCCGCAAGCCGGACCCAGCACCCCCCCCAATGAAACCCCAACGCCTCCCTCCCCAACCACGAGTCTCCAGGCAGGCAGGAGATATAATTGCACCGTGACGGAAGCCAGGCAGCGGGTCTTACGGAAATAACCTCCCCAGAGCACCCAGCAGATTGTGTGTCTCTGCATTTCTTCGTCAAAGCAGCCTATTTTGGGAGATCCCATCCTTCTGGGAACTGGGCAGGCTTCTGCTAAACAGTCTGCGCCACGGCGCAGCCAGAAAACATCAGCTCACGTCTGCATTTGCAGCAGGCACGCAAGCCAGGAAGCCCCGTCCAGCCGCCAGCCGGCCGATGTCCCAGGGGAGGCAACGGGTTTCCCCGCTCGGGGCTCCAGCACCTCCCAGCCCCAGGGCCACACAGGAGGACTCGCCCTCTTCCATGCCTCCTGGGCTGGGTAGATCATACGACTTTCTTTTTTGCCTCCAAATGCATTTTTTGCCTTGTCCTGTGGGATGCAGGTGGTCGTAGACTTGCCATTTCATAGACCAACATCGTCAAGCAGCACCTCATCAGCAGGAGAAAGTGTTTAGCAGCAGCATGGCAGGGTAGGGATGGAGTGGGACAGAGAGGAAAGGGCCTCTCCCAACTTCTAGGGTCTACAGATAATCCTCTGATGCGTATGGAAACAAGACCGCTGGCTTAAATATATTTTTTTATCTTATGTGTGTGTGCTGATTTATTCCAGCAGGGCTGCCAGCAGCCCGCAGTTTATTTTTAAAACACTAAACAAGAAAAGTCCAGCGTACACAACAAACACCCTGGGTTTCTAGAGAAGCATTCTGCAGAAGCTAAAAAAAGGAGGTTGCTTTTTGGGTCATCTTAGCCATGATCCATAGGGAATTGTGAGGTGAGAGACAGATTCTGACCTCGGTTTAGAGAAACACTGAGCAGGCACGTCGTAGACCAGCTGAATCCCAAATTCACGCTAGGAACAGGCACGGGAATGGCTCGGCCACCCAAGCACACCCTGCCTCGGCAGGTACTCGTGCACGGTGGCTGGGCAGCTGCTCGAATGATTGCCACTGCCTCGCCTGGAGCCCCGAGGGCTGAGACCCTGCCTGGCTCGACACACAGATGAAGCATCTCAGCTCACAGCTGCCCGGCCAAGCTGGGCTCCATGATCCCCCCCTGCCGCAGGCAAGCTCAGCCTGCAAGGACATCGTAAAAAGATATTGCATGGCTTCTTAAAGAGGATTTAGATGAAACCACCACCACCTAGCTGGGAAGCTGCAGGGAAGCGGTGCTGGGATGAAGGATGTGGCTCTCCCTCAAGGTGACGGTGCTCCTAATTGTGTCACTCCAGCTGGCAGGCTGGAGGATGCAACCCAGTTTTGGTGCCTGTTATGTGGCTCACAGCGGTGCCGACACGCTGGAAAAGCTAAATTTAGGAGCCAGACAGGCGCAGTGTTACACACACGGCCAGGACTCACTCCGTTACGAGATGGCCAGAGAATCGATGCCGTCCGCTCATGGCACACGTTACAGCATCGCTGCAAAGCCCTCGCCGCCTGAGTGGGAAGCATTACCAAGTCACTCGGAATAAAATTGCCACTAAATGCTGTTTGGGGGAAGGGGAAAAAAAAAAAAAAGCAAATCCTCACTCTTTCTCAGGCATCGTAGGAAATGAAAATGGCTATTGCTGCCTGGTAGAGAGTCCAATTACGAATAATGTGCGTTCTCTCCCTGCACAAAGGATGAAAGGCAGCAGAGCTGGTGGTGACATTTTAAGACCGGAGATGTAAGAGCGAATCTGAGCCTCGTTGCAAGCCCAGCTTTACCCCAATAAAGAAACACTTTCTGCAGTCAATTGCCTTGCAGCGTAGCTTGAAGCCCTGCTATTGATCTAGCATCTGTTATAAGCAGATAATCATCGTCACTGTGCTGTGGCTTCTACAACGGGATCTAAAAGCACTTTCCAGAAGACGGTTGAGGGCTGTTTTTCTGCTCTCACGCACGGCTGCAGGCAGGCAGAGGGTTGCGGGGGAGCCCACGAAACTCTCGCAGGTTTGCGGAATTTGAAGGCCAGAAAAAGACCATTAAATCACTCCGACTCGTTCACCTCCCAACCCTGTAAGCTCCAGCTAACCGAGGTGTGCTCCCCGCAGGGCTCTGCCTGCCGCTCCAGCCCCAGCCCTCGCACAGCCATTCCATACCCTGCAATTTCCTTTCCCCAGCGAGATGCTAACACACCACCATCAAGCCACCGCTCAGTCCTTCCCTTCTGTAAGACAGACAGCGAGAGCTGCTGAAATCCCCCAGCATCCGGCATTTTTCTCCTGTCCCCAGAAAGTTTCTCGGAGTTTGGCTCACTGAGGTCTGAATCCCGATAGATCCCAAGCTCCCGGCTGCTTCCCAGCAGCGTGAGGAGGTTTTGGGCCAGGCACTTTCCTCCGAGTTTAGCAAGAAGTGGTCAGAGGTAGGTGAAATCGGGCTGCCAGCGCCTGCAAACTCCCGCCTCCCCACTTCTTATCCACTTGGCAGATTCCTCTAGTCTCAAAAGAAGGAGAAAAGGATGGGAAATTAAAAATAAATGAACCAAGAGATACACATCCATCAGGAGCTAGGCGTTGTCAGCCCAGGTCCCTGTGCAACTAATTCTTTAATCAAAACCTCATGCAGTTTAAACACTCGACAGAAGCCTAGAAGAGAGATTTTGTTACCCTGAACAGGAAAAGCTGCAACCTTGAACAATAAAACCACGTTCCTCTGATGGGGTCTATTTTCTTTAAAATCATGCTGAATTACGTTAAGCCCGTGCCTAACCGTGACATTTGAGGTTTCACCCTGCAGATTCCTGCGAGATGCACGGGTGTCTCGAGGGGGTCACCGGAGGTGACGGGAGGAGCAAGCTCTCGGGCGGCAGCTGAAGATGTGCCATTTCTAAATCAGTCCGTGACGCCAGCCGTAAATTTTTAAGAGGCTCAAATCAAGAAAAGGATTGCTGATGGATGCGCTCCCCACTTGAAACTCACTTGCATGGTGATGGACGTCAGACTACCTGGCTCACGGCTATGCCACTTGCCTGTTTGCTATTGTGAGAGTGTCAGAAACCTTCCAGCTTTCTAGAAACTCCCCGCGTGCCAAGTCTCAGCGAGCTCTTTAAAGCTTCCCGCATGCAGGTTATCTGCCTCTCCCGACTTGAAAATGTTTGTCCCCGAGGAGTCGTTATTTAATACCTTCCTTAGTTACCAAGGGATGGGAAGTTTCTCCCATCGTTCTGCGGCTTTCCAAACACAGATGGGATTTATTGAAGTTTCTACTGCTCTGACCTCATTAATGTTTTACGGCACGGCTCCAGCGATGCACCTACTCCTCGCCGGGTGCCCCTCAACAGCCCCACGGCGGCTCAGGTCTCCTGGCTGTGTTGAACATCCTTGGGGAGTTTTAAGCAACATCATCCCCAAAACGGCTCCGCTGGTGCCTTTTGGGGCCTCGCCTGTACCCTGCCTCACACGGGATGGCGGCTCCCAGCAGCTCCTTTCGTAACAGCCGCGGCGGGTGAGAAAGCAGAGACAGCATGGGGAGGAGAGACGAAAAAGAAAAGGAAAAAACCAGAGAATAGTGCAGGAACACATCCAAGCTGTGCACGGACAACATAACTTGGGGGCCACCTGGGGACGGGCAGGATTTTAATTGGCACGGAGGGGGGAAAGCAGAAGAGGGGGTGCGAGCCCTGGGTTTGGTGGGGAAACGCAGCGGGCGACCCCGGGGCGACTTCATGGTACCCCCAGCACAGGCCTACAGGGAGGAGGGTGGGAACTGGGAGTCCCGAGGCCTTTTTTGGAGAGCTTTTCTTCCCTGTGGAGAACAGGAGGGAGCATCAGCACAGCCCGGCTGGAGTCCTGCAAATTGCCCCACTTAGGCTCTGGTCCTCTAAATTGCTCTCTTAACGCAAGTACATAAATCGACCCGACGAGCATCAGGGTTTTCTCCGGAGCCACGCTCCCCCACAGCCTTCAGAGCTCGTGCTTCGTCCCCAAACCCTGCAGGTTTTGTCCCAAAGTAACATTCCTGGTTGCTTACCAGGGCAAACGCCTCGCTATGCTCGAGGCCTCGAGATGCGCCTCTTCCTCGGCCGAGCACCCCACCGAGCCGGGGTTTCCCCACCACATATTTATTCAGAGGCACTGCACAGCGAGGACAACCCGGCGCCAAACTTTGCAAGAGGAAGACCTGGCCGGAGTTCAGCAGAAACGGGGAATTAAGACACTGAACTAAATCAATGCGTCCCCACCCAATTTCTACCCAAATCAGGAATTTCATGCACAGGAGGGGTTTTGACCAGGCTCCCACATTACTTATTAAGCACAGAGAGCAGAAAGTGCTTGGCACTGCACAGAAATACAGTCTTTGCACTAAAGCTCCTGCGAGCCCAAAGTAATTCAGATGCAGAAGCGATCTCAGCTGCTGGGAAGGAACTCAAATAGCAAAAGACAAAGGGAGCCCGTGCAGGGATGTAGAGAAAGAAAGAAGAGCTGCCGGCTAGGTGCAAGCAGGGGACACTGATCACATGGAAAAAGGATGGGGAGGAGGTAAAGGAAGCAGGTCAGGGAAATCCAGGGATGGCTGGGGCCACTCCCGCTAAAACGCACCCGATAGCGGGGGCTTGCTCGGGGCTGCAGGTCCCACAGCCCCCTGCGAGAGCCTTCCAGCAGTGCCCGGTGCGAGCCATGCGCCAGGACTGGCAGAGCCTGAAAATGCCAGGGAGATGCCTGGGGGCCTGGGCAGAGCAAGCGTCCGGAGGGAGGCACACGGACTGCGAGAGCCACCCAGCCCGCTGCGGCCGGGGAAACATCTAGTGCCACGCTCACCTCCCCAGAGCTTTCCACCAACACACCAGCTCAGGTTGCTCACTGCAAACCCATGCAGAGATGCCTTCTGCTCCCAGGCGCAGGCCCTGCACGTCTTGCTTGCAGTGCCACCTGCCGCCAACGGCAATGCTCTTCAAACGCTGGAAGGGGACAACAGCAACGCAGAGCAATGAACTTCCTGCTGTTACATCAGCTTTCCCTGTCCTTTAACAGCAGCCAAACTCTGGATCCAAAAAGCAACACTATTTCCCAAGCTGCAGGCGTCCCACGAGTCGCAGGCGTAGCAGCAGACGCTAATAAAGTACTTTTTTCTTTCCCTTTTATGCAGTTTCTCGCTGGAGCCGGTCTCTCCCCCCAGAGACCACATCCTGAATCTTCTTATTCATTGATTCTTTATGCTAAATGATGACTCCGCAGTCGAAATAATGTGGCATATTCTAGTTCGCATTTCAGACACCGTGAGACTTTTTAATAACGAGTTGCATGAAAAATTAGGGAGGCTGCAACAAAGAGCTCCGACGGAGGTTTCCAAAGTGACTCACAGCCAGGAGAGCCTCGCTTTTCCAAAGCCCAGCGTGAGACAATCTCAAGAGCCCCCGCGCTCAGAGGGAGCCGAGTCCTCCCCCTCTGGAAAAATAAGGCCTTTTTAAGGAGACTTCCCCAGGGTGAGAATCCCTGCGGGGAGGTTTGGCGGGTGGTTTTGGGAATCTTGGCTGAGATGACATCCCGTTCCCATGAGCGCTCACAGGGAGAAGGCTTCACCCCGCACCTCAGCTGTGCTGCCGAGGGTGCTGCGGGGTGGGAGTCACCTCGTGCTGCAGCCGGCCTGGGCTCCCCGCTTGGCTCCCGCTTGGCTCCCGACGCTCCAAAACGGGGCCAGCAATGATTCTCGCTGCTCTTGCAGGGAGGTAGCAAACCACAGCGGCAAAGAACAGCGGAGACTCTTCCAGTCTCGGCTCCCAAAGTCGTATCGCACCCATGGGGACGGTATGGCACCCACAGGGACAGCGAGCATCACTCCTGCACAGGTATCCCTGCTCCTGCTTCGGGCTGGCCTGCTGCCAGCTCTGCAGCTCTTTGCCAGACCTTGCAGCATGATGGAGGGGGAATTTCTTCAGGTTAACTTTTGGCTGACTGTTTTTGCTTCCTGCCATCCACACAACCAGCTGCCAATATATTTCAAGGGGAAGCAGCGGGCAACATATCCAGTGCAGCCCCCCACCGTTCATGCCATTTATGCTCAATCCCAGTGGTGACCAGTGCCTGGCTGCTGGGGTGGGAGCTGCAGCAGGAGGTGGCTAAAGGATAGGTTTGATTGCTCTGCCTCCTCTCCCAAGCTCAGCTCCTAATTCCTTCTGCATCCCGCGCTGGCTCCCGCCTTCTCCTCTGTGACACCCATCACAGCCACCCCCAGCCCCAGGAGTTCTCTCTGCAGCGCAGCTCCCTGCTCACCCACTTCTAACGCCTAATAACTGAGCACCGCTCGCCCCACCCAGCCCAGCAGACTTCCCCGAAAGAGGTTTTTCCTCTAGTGCAGCCCAAAGGACATCCCCCTGTAGCTGGCAAAGGAAGCCTAAAAATAACAGGGTGGCTACTGAGCAGGCAGCTCTTACCACGTTCCAGAAGAGCGGGTTGAAGGCGATGGAGAGGACGGCCGCAATGAAGCCAGAGTCGGTCACGTCCACGTAGCCGAAGAGCTGCGCCATGGCTGTCACATCCACCTGCGGGGGGAGAGCCAGTTACTGGGGGTGTGGATTCCTGCAGGGGCACCGGCCGTCGTGCCCGAATATGGGGCACTTCATCTCTAACCAAATGCATCAGCTGCCCTGCAAGAGCGGACGGATCTTTTAATGGCCCCAAGCAACACGTTGTTACAGCTTGCAAAGCGCTATGTCAGGGTGCAAAGCCAAGAAGAGGGGTGGGGGCTCCCGCAAACTGGCTCTCCCCACACCTCGGGGGCACCGGGCTCTCAGGGAGCCCCGCGTTTGCAGCAGCGCCCAGAAGGACACGGGCACTGCGAGGACAGTGCTGCTGTGAGGACGAGCACCAGCCCTACGGGGCAGCTGCCAAGCCAAGCGTGTTTCCAAGCCGCAGGAAAGGGAGCATCGTTTCACAGCGTCTCCGTGTCCCCGGGGACGGAGGACTGTCCCAGGGATGCCGGTCAGCATGGAAACTCCAAGCAATGAACTGTGGCAGCCTCAAACTTGCCTGCCATAAAGTAAGACTGATGCAAACCCCCTCCACGGTGCGGGGGTATGCCCTTGCATTGTAAGAAGCTGCAAAAGACTTTCTTGTCTTACTTAATGACAACAACAACAACAAAATCTTAAAGCTTGCTGTTTTTTCCCCTTTCTCCTTTTAAGAGGTATTTTTCCCAGGACGGCTCTCTGACATTGTCAGCATTTTTACGTGCAATAAGCCATGCTGCTTCTCCCTCCCCGCCCCCTCTCCCTGCAGTGGTATTTGGATGAAAAACAGCCAGCGCCTTTTTGGTTTTTTTGCCAAAAACTTTGAAAACAAAAGACAAAATAGCCCGGCCCAAGCCCTTCCCTCGCTTGAATCAAAATCAAGACAACATCGAGACGTGGAAGATTTTTGCTTCCCAAACACAGCTGTGTTTGCAAGTCCTTCGGATGCCAGGGGACAGGAAAGGCTTGAAAAGGCATCGGCTCCACCTCGCCTATCCAAGAGAGAAATTCCCACTGGCTCCTCACAGGTTCTTTGAAGGAACCAGAGCTGCAGTGGGATTCATGGAGAGGGGCTGCTAAACCTGCCGTCTCTCGTAGCCAAGAGCAAAGGCCCTGGGAATGGCTCCCACGCTGTGCCGGGGCACGTCCAGCCACTCAAGGTGCACAGCCGTGACCGCCCATGGTGCAAAGTGCACGAGCAAAGGCCGTATCGCCCCGGGGAAATGGGGCGATCCTCATGGGAGTCCGCGGCTCTGCCTTCAGCCCCAGCTCCCCCAGGCTCCTCCATCCGAGCCCTCGGGACATGTTGAGGAACTGGTCCTCGGTGCTGGTGAGGAACGGTGGGAACAGCCCCCAGGGCCTGATCCTGACCCATCTCCCCCTGTTCCCACCCTCCCTGGCCTCTCCTCCCCTCCCTTCACCCCTGAGCAGTCCTTCGCCACCAGACCTCGTCCCTTCAAACCCAGCGCTGTCAAGCTGTAACCCGGGCACCGAGACAGCCGCTGGCGCCAGGGCCGAACTGTCTGGTCCCGCTTCAATTGCAAACCCGTGGGATCAGGACAGCTTCTTTCCTCTCGTTTTGTACGGCACTGAGCACACCGCCAGCACGGGCTGAACAAAAGCTTCTTGACCTACTAACTCCTGGCTGGCAACATCGTTAACATTGCACTCACCTTCTTTTCTCCTCCTCAACAACTAAAGTCGCCGCTGCCAGTGGGAGGCAGATTGGCCTGTGCCTAGTATGTGCTTTTAGGGATAAAAGGGGAGCCCATTAGGATGAGCTGTCTCTGCAGGCTGCTGGGACAGCCTCGTAACAGGCACAGAACATTCAACTTTGCCCCCTCCTCGCTGACAAGTGATAAATAATGGTGGCAAACGCTGCCCGCTTGCCCGCAGCCCCAAAATCAAGGAGGACGAAAGTCACACGGGCACCCGGGCGAGAGCTGCACGGGCACCCGGGTGAGCCCTGCACGGGCACCCAGGCAAGAGCTCCACAGGCACCCAGGCAAGAGGTGCACGGGCACCCAGGTGAGCCCTGCATGGGCACCCAGGCGAGAGCTGCATGGGCACCCGGGTGAGCCCTGCACGGGCACCCTGACAAGAGCTGCACGGGCACGCGGGTGAGCCCTGCATGGGAACCCAGGCAAGAGCTGCATGGGCACCCGGGTGAGCCCTGCATGGGCACCCTGGTGAGAGCTGCACAGGCACCCAGGTGAGCCGGCGGCAGCACCCACGGGACTCCCGTGCGGTGCCGGTGCAGCCCTTGCCACGTGGCTGGAGCATGCCGTCGTGGCCTGGGTGGAAAGGGGCCAGGGACGGTGGCGGGTGTGCCTCGGGCAGGGGGTACCGAGCGTCCCCGGGGTCTGCTGCACCCGCGGGCGCAGCCCGGGGGTTATTGCCTCCTCCCGTGCCAACCAGCTCTGCGGAGCCCCGCGATGGCACCGGCAGAGGCCGGGGCTGGCGGGGGGGGGGGGGGGGGGGGAGGTCCGGCCCCGGGCCGCCCCCCTCAGCCGAGCGGCAGCGCCCCAGGCCGGGCCCTTTCCCGGGGCCGCAGCGAGCCCGGCGCTCCCCGCCCGCCCGCCCGGCCCCGCCGGTACCTGCCCGTACTCCAGGCCGCCCAGCCCTTCGCAGCACTCCCGCGGGAAGGGCCGGCCCCCGCCCGCCGCCGCCCGCCGCCCCGCGCCCGGCCCGGGCCCCCCCGCCATGGCGCGGGGCCGGGGGCCGGGGTCGCCCCGCTGCCGCCGCCGCCGCCGCTGCCTCCCCCGCCCGGGGCCGGCCGAGCGCGGAGCCCCGCGGTGGCGCTGACGGGAAGCGCAGTCCCGCCTCCTCCGCCGCCGGCAGGGCCCCGGCAGCGCGGGGGGGAGCCGGGCCTGGCGGCCGGGCCGGGCCGGGCCGGGCCTCGGCGCCGGGGAAGCACTGACCTCGCCACGGGCCCGGCCGCCTCCGTCGCGGGCTGCGAGCGTGTGTCCGGCCGCGGCGGCGGGGAGGGCGGCCCGTGCTGCCGGCGCCTGGACTTCGACCCTGCCCGGTGAAGCAACCGGGCCGCGGCGCGGGTCGGCCCCCCCCACTCCCCCTTCCCCCCCCCCCCCCCCCCCCCGGGGCGGGCGGGCCGGGTCCCCCGGGGCCGGGGCTTCGCCTCGGCGGGCAGCCGGCGTGGGGCCGACCGCGGGGTCGTGCGTGGGAGTGGGGGTAAAACAGCCCCGAGGGGAGAGTGGGCGAGAGAGCGAGGTGCCAGCGCTGCGGTGGGGGCAGAGACCCGGCCCTGCCGGCCCCTGCCCGTGCCCCCGCCCGCGCTGCCCGTGTTCAGCGCTGACACCGGCCCAGGGGGAGGGAAGCGGCCCCAGTGCCTTTCTGGCACGGGAAAGGCTGTGGAAATGAGATGTTGCGTGTCCGCTGTTACTCATTCCACGGCAAAACGTAAAGCCGTCAAGCCTGGATGTATTTTGAGGACAATTCACTGTGCCCTATTCCCTTCAGCAGGTGTAATTTCAGGTTTTTTATTGCTGTTATTATTCCTACTAATATTATTTCACTTCTTCACTCCTCTCTAGGATGTTTCTGGTTGATGCACCTCATGGGCTGCAGTCCCGCACCTGCCTGTGCGTGGGAAATCAGGTAGTGTCATCCCTGCAGACCTCTGAGGGTCTCTGCATGGACCGTCTGCTTTTGCAGACCCTCCTTTGAGGGGAAATAAATTTTCTTCAAAAAGGAGTTTGATATGAAGGAAGCCTCGTGAATGAGCTGCAGGTGTCCCTCCCAGAGGTCTTGCGGGAGCGGGGAAGGGACGGGATGTCTGAGCGCTCATCCCCTGGCAAGCACCGAAAATGTGCATGAGCGATGGCTCACGTGAAACCCTCCCCGGCAAAATGGCATCCTTGGAGGTTGCGCTTCAGGAGACCCAAGGGGATCCCAGCTACGACTCTCATCCCTACGAGAAACCGGCTTTCCTTAGTTCTGCTGCTCCAAACCCCTCGCTGCAGCAGCGCATCCCCACCTCCCCGCCTGCAGGGTCAGCTCCTGCACTCGGGGTGCTCACACGGGGATGGACCCCATCCCGCCTGGGCCCGACGAGCGCATTCACAGTACAAATTGCAGCGCCGGGCCGGTTTGGGGTGAGGCGTGCACGAAGGCGCCATGGGTGGGAGCGGCGTTCCCTATGGATGATCTCCAGCTGTTTCCGGCCTCTTCTCCCTCGCGCTAGATAATTTTGCTGTGCCGAGTGTGTAATTATCGCCTCTGTCATCTCCCAGGCTGGGGCGCGGGAGCAGATGGGAGGATGTTTATTTTGCGAGTCCCACCAGCTGGGTGCTTGGGGCAGCGGGGAGGGCGAAGGGGACGCAGTGGGGAAAGCGATGATGGCTGTGCTCAGAGAGGACGAAACGTCCCCCCCGGGGAGGGAATCAGCAGGGAGAAACCTTCTCCGAGCCGTCCTCCCTGCTGCAAGGGGAGGAGGTCCCGGTGCTGCCAGCGTGGCCAGCTGGGAAAGGACAAGGCTGCCATGGCAGGCTGGGAGGAGGAATGGGTCTGGCCGAGGGACGGACGGTGAGGAGGTGCGGAGGGGTGAGCTGTCTCGCTGGCTCCTCACTCGAGGCCAGCAGAGCTGGGCTGTCTTGTACACATCCGTCCCGTCACCCCACATTGGGGGGCACCCAGTGAAGGCATGTGCTGCAGGACCCAGTGCCCTACCACCCCCTCGGCTGTGTTTGGGACAGGAAACCACGCCAGAGCCCCCATGCCATTCCTGCCACAAAATCCCCCGTCCAGGGAACATTTTCTGCCTAAGAGGGACGAGGGATGTTTGCGGTGGTGGGCCCCCTCTACACCAGCCTCCATCCCACCTCGAAAACATCCCAGCAGCTGTGAAGGAGACAAAGAGGGCTTTCTGCAGGGCTGGATTTTTCTTTGTGTCCCCATCCCTCCCCTTCTCCCCGTGGCATGCCTTTTATCCAGCTCTCCGTTTCCGAGCACCGAGCTAAGGAAGAGGGCATTGCCCTCGGCTTTCCCAAGTCCCTTCTCAGCTTGAACCCTCCCCAGCGCTCTTTGAAATCCCACCAAGGCCCCGAGAGGTCACCGATGAATATGGAGTAGCAAATGCCTGTGTGGGCAGAAGGCACTTAAACGAAGTCATTCGTAACGGCGGCGATGAGCTGCCCTGTCGGAGGGAGGACCGGGAGCCGGCCCGCCGTTTGGCAGCTGTTAGCGGCACACGGGGATCGTGCAGCCGCCGTTGCTTCCGCTGGCATCCGCTGCAGCGGCACGGAAGGGTTTCCACGCGTTTGACACGCTCATCGCGTGCAGCTCAGCAATGCATGTGTGCGTCAGTCCGGTGAAGGACGCTCGCTGCCTGCGAGTTAGCAGGACGCTGCGGCTCAGCGAGCTGCAGTTTGCTCAGGAGCATTTCAAACGCGAGGAGACCCAGGGGACTCCCAACACGGGGAAATCCAGGGCGGGGAGTGCTGTCGGGTGGGTTTCCCTTAGAAATGGGACGTTGGTTGGGAAACTGCAGCCAGGTCAACGTCAGCACAAAGCAACATCTCTCCTTACAAGCCCAGGAGAAAGTTTCCAGGCCAAAGGATTTCTTGCTGAGAAAAAGGAAAAAAGGGGATACGAAGCACCCACAAGCTTCCACTCTCTGCAGGTGACTCTTGCTGCCATCCTCTGCAAAGCAGGACAAGCTCATGAACTCCCCTGCTTGCCCGCAGCTCCTATAACCCCCCTCCCACCCATCGCTCCAGCCAGGCGAACCAGACTTCATGTTTGTCCCAAGCAAGCCTTGGTGGTCACCAGGAAGGGCTGCTTTCTGCCGGCAGTCTTGGTTTCTTGTATCTGAGCTTACAACCCGCCGAGTCCCACCCCAGCTACGTCCCTTGCTGACAGAGGTCCCATGGGCGCAGCGTGGGGCTGGGGCCTTTTTCCCAGTCCTTTGCGTCCCCTTCCCCGAGGGCTGTGTCATGGTCCACACGTTCAAAGCTGCCCTGAAATAAATCTGACCCCCGTGGGTTTAACCCTTGCAAACCTGCAAGGGCTTGGACTGACGGGTCATGGAGATCAAGGACAGAGCATCAAAACACGTGGTAAAGGACGGCATTGCAAGCCCAGAGCGGAGCACAGAGCTGAAACCTTGGGCAGAAGCAGCAAAATTGCAGATTCTGTCCTCCATCAGATAACACATTGTCACCAGCGGTGCAATGCTGCAGTCCAGACCTGCAATCCTAGTGGAAATCCTCTAGTGTTTGTGCTGGAGGTTAGCTCTATTTATATTCTGATGAATGATTTACTCGAGTAATTGGCACACAGCTCCCCTATTACAGATCATAAAGAATTAATCACGAGATTTTCAATGCTCCCCTATCAATTTTATTAGGCTTGATTGAACGCAGTGGATTGGGAACATATGGTATGTGAGTCAGGCTCCGCTCCCAGTTACACCCTGGTTAATGCTGGGGACTCGCTCGGCTGCTGATCCCTGTAAATCCGGAGAGGCAGCTGCTCCTTTCCTTCTTTCCATGCCGCGACTGCTCCTTGCATTCCCTTAAATGCCCAGGGATGCAGAGAGCAACCAAGATCAAGATGTACCTAAAATTCTCCAAAAGCCTGAGATGCTCCCAAACTGAAAGCCAGGCCGGGAAGAGGATGCTTTGCCTCCAGCTCCTCCGCGTATCAGCATGAGCCAGAAACCGGAGCCAAATGCTTGGGAGCTCGAGATCTGCCCCTAGAGCAGTTGTCGAACAACAGCCCCTGCGAAGGGGATGTGTCACGGCGTGGGAGGCTTGTCGCCGTTGAAAGCTGAGGATGCCTGTGTTGGCGTCGGGGCGTCCTGCCAGGCAGGTTTGCCCATGGGAGATGCTTTCTTGAAAGAAAGAATTAGCAACAAGAAGTCCTAACACCTGCGGGAGCAGGATGACGCATCCCTGCCCTGAACCCGCAGCGTAGCATGATTCCCTGGAGCAGAAACCTTAAAAGCTGTGTCCCCTGCATGGCTCCCCTCACGAAGAGAACCAGGAAAACCTCCAAAATTTCTGCGTCAAAGGCTCACAGTCCTTCCAGTGCTTTTTCGCCTGTGGGTGTTGTTATCGTGCTCGCTTATCTGCAGAGTCGTGATGCTGGGAAGGGGACGGTACGGGGCCCTGCTCCAGCTCGTGGGCAATGCTCACCCCTGGTGAAGCCGTTCCCGCTGCGCTCCCAGTAACTACACCAGTATCTCAATAGGTATTTACAGGAGGGAATGGGAACTTTTGGTGTAGATGGAGCTACTTGCATAAGCCTAGCTTATCCTGAACCAGGCTTGCAGAGCAACCAGTCTGGCACAGCTACAACCCACGTCCCCATCTGCTCTCTTGAGCAGCTGCATTGAAGGGCACCGAGAAGTTATTGCCAGTAACTCTTGGCAGGAGCCAGGGAGGAAACCTCCCTCCGGGGAGAGCTGATCTGGGGAGGGCAAATCAGAAATGCAGCGGAGGACAGAGCAGGATCTGTCCTTCCTGCAGGCAAAGGGGAATAACCACGGCCCCTTTGCCTTTACAGGCAAAACATTTTGCGCACACAAGGTCCTGGTTGGGAGCAGAGCGGGTAGGACCTTGCACAAGGGTCTTGCCAAGCATCGGTGTGCTCCGATCGCCTGGGGCTGCCTCTTCTCTGCCCTGCCTGCGCTGCCTGCACCCAAAGCAGCTCTCCAGGACTGCGTCCATGCTCCTGAGTGAACACCCCGCACGAGCACCCCAGGCGCCGGGAACCCCCCAGCTGACTCCAGGTACGCCTTACGTCGGCAGCTCGGAGCCGGGGAGCACCGCCGCGGGTCTTGCCTCGGTGCTCTGCCCTGGCAAGAGCCACAGCTTGCGTTGCTTTAACCCAGGGCATCGTGTCCTTGTCACGCATCGGTAGGGAGAACCGCAGAGGGAGGGGACGGACACAGAGGCACTAAGGTGCATCTTTCCAGCCTCAGCCTATTTCCAGGGAGCTCCGGTGCCCCACGAGCCATGCGTGTGATGGGCACTGCGGGAAGGAGCAGGCTCCCTCCGAAGGAAGTCACGCTGTCGGAGGAGCTTCCCGGCATCTGCGCTCTGAGCCCGGTGGAGACAACATTTAGGGAAGAATTCACAACAGCTTCCCCAATCCCCAAGGCCGCGTTCATCACCAGCATGTCTCTAATGAAGCGGAGGCTTTACTTTCTGGGATCAATGAATCCACCGATCGTGACCTGTCTACTAAGTGGGAAATCAGGTCTCTCCCTCCCCGAACTCGTCTGAGCTCGACTCAAACAGCAGGCTCCGTCCCCAGGGTACTCGGTGTCGCTTAATTGCAAACCCCGTGTCTGATTAGAGAGCAGCAGCGAGGGTGTGCGGAACGAAGCCCTTGCTACCGCAGCTTGGCAGAGCAGCGGCTGCTCACCCAGGCTGGGAGATGGCTGCAAGGAGGGAGGAGGTTTCGGGGCTCCAGGAGGGTGGAAATCCCCCCGGCTTTCTCTTCTCCAAAAGGTCCTGACTCTGCACAGCTGGCTGGAGGGTTTATTGCCAATCTGCTCTCCCCCAAAGCCCTAAATCCTCCAAACCATTTAAATCCCTCCAAAGTACCTTTCATGGGGACAGATGCTTTAAGAGAAGCCGAGGCTTCCCAAAGCAGGAGGCAGCTGAAAAGGTCACTGCTACCACGTCCCCTGGCCACAAGCACGTCCCACGCCGGAGGGGGGAAACAACCCCCATTGCCCCCTGGGTCCATCCAGCTTTCCCTAAAGCCGCCTGCACCTCCCGGTTCTCTCTGCACCTACAAACCACCCTGTGCACCTCCAGCACCTCTGCCCGTACAGTGCAAGCTGCAGAGGGCTGAACCAGCCTCCAAAAGCTTCCCTGCGCGTCATCAGTCCAGGGATATGGGGCATTGCTCCAGACACATATAATCAGGGTGTCCCCATTAGCCGACCAGCCAGGTTTAGGATGCCAAGCTGTCCAGACGCTCGCCTAATGCTCGCCGCAGCAGGGATGATGGAGGGAGATGAGTCACGGAGCCCAGCATCACCTCCATGGCCATCTCTCATCCCTCACTCTGCTGGCAGCCGGCTTTTCCCAGGCAATATCAGTCTTGCTCTCAGATGTGACTCCCAGGAGGGCTGTGGAGAGAAAAAAAAAAAACCTCATCAAGGACTCGGCTGGGGGAAAAGCCTGGTAGCGTGGGCTGCTTCGTGCCGCGCGTGACGGCCCCCGCAGCAGGCACCCGGCCCCGGTACTCGGCGCTGCGGAGAGCTGGGCTTGGAGCTTATTTGGGGCATCAGCCCTTCCCCGAGTAGTCGCTCAAAGCTGCGGGGATATGCTCTGCCTCTGGGCTTAAACCACCCGGGGAACCCCTGGGGAAGGGCTGACTTGCAGGTCTCGGACAAAAACACGCGCTTGCAGGGGCCAGGGAAGAGGCTTCCATGGGGGCACGCAGGTTTATCCCGAGGAACCACAGAGCCGGCTATAAATACCTCCTCAGAGCATCACTCCCCTCCTCTTTGATGTTTTGCTGTTATTTACTTCAAACCCAATCCTGCTGCTGTTATTTTTATCTTCTCTTCTTTCCCCTCTGCTTTTGTGTCTGTTTACGAGCTCCATCGCAGAAGCACCACAAAAAGGAAGATGGAAAGAAGGTCGGGGACCCCGGGAAGAAGGTCGGGGACCCCGGGATGGCAGAGTCCCTGTGGCCAGTGAGCTCCCCGGCTCCTGGCACGGTGCCCTCCCAGCAACACGCGTCCCACTGGCGAGGGGCACGGCAGTCCCCCGAGCAGGGAGCTTCTCCGCTCCAGGCATCGTGCTCACCCCAGGCTGGGCTGATATTAAAAGCAGAAGGGGTATAGAAGCCCAGCAGAGCCTTTCCCACCTTCTCCCTGGTGCATCCCAGGGGCTTTCTGCTCCACTTTCACCCAACCTTTGGCCAGACGCTTTCCTCCACCAGGATGAACCCGTCCTGCTCGGCTGCTGCCAGCTCCCGGCAAGGCGAGCTCCCCGTGCCACCCCTGAATCGGTGGCTGGTCACGAGGCGGCGGGTCCCCATAGGACCATAGGGCCCCCAAAAGTGCCCCCCACTGTGGGGATGGGGCTAACAGGGTCTCCTGATGCTCCCCAGCCATCAGCATTTGTTGAATTTGCAGGAAATTGGTCTCCCTGCGATGCCAAACCCCTGCCAGAGCCAAAGGAAACCAGGCGAGCAGCTCAGAAATTAATGAAAGTGGAGGCGATGTCAGTAGTCAGACACAGACGGGCTTAATTCCCTTAAACGAATTAAAAATACATTGCTCCGCACCACCATGAGCCCGAAGCCCTGAATCGCAGCGGCAGGAGGGGAGGGCGAGCCGCGAGTGCCAGCAGCCCCACCGACCCCCTCCCCACCCAGCCACGGGGCGGGCGGGGGGGGGGGTCCTGCCTTGGCCCTTGGACCCCCCCAAATCGAGGAACCAGGTTTTGCTGCCACGACCCTCCCGGTAGGCAGGCTGGGAGCTGGTGCCGATTCAAGTCGTTTCAGCAAAAAGAAGCTGCTGGAGCCGACTTTTTAATTCTCTTCCTTCACCTTTTCAGCAAGATGAAGAACACCGAGCACAAACTGATCTTCGCGTTGTAGAAAACAAGGCCTGAAACAAAAGGTCTGGGGTTTTCTCACTTGAACCATAGCAGACTGTTTACCTTGTTTAAGGTTTAAGGCGTTTAATCCCCTTATTGCTAAAGAGAAGATGTTGTCCCCGCTCTCTCCTCCACACATTCCTCCTTCTTCCCACACCCGGAGAAGCCAAAAACCGCCTGGAAGCACCAAAACCCAGACGTTTGCTTTGCCGGAGTGCCTGCCTGCAGCATCGCCCGCCTGCCAAGAATTGGGGGGTTTTTTCAGACCCCCATAAAAAGGGCAACCGGCTGGGCTGCAGGTCACTGCCCGGGCAGGGGTGCAGAGGCTCCGCGCTGGCCCCGGCCGTCGGGACGGATGTTTTCTGCTGCGGTTTGTTGTTGCTGGTGGGGAGCCCCTGGGACCCCATTTGGACATCGGCTGCAGGGGGAGAAATTGAACCCAAAGGGCAGAGGGGGAAGGACGAGAGGCTGGAGCGGGGCTGGGAGCGTGGGGTGGACCCGGCACCCACCAGCCGCAGCCCCGTGGCAGGGCACGGGACGTGGGCGCAGCAGGGGTGGGAGGGGGGACAGCCCGGCTGGAAGCACGGCTGGAGCAGGAATAAGGAGGCTTTGCCAGCAGATGGGTTTAGCGAGGGCTGCCATGAATTCTTCAGTATGGGGAAAACTTTAAATCCCAACAGGCTGCTCCTCTCCAAGGTCTGCTCCAGCCCAGACGGGCAGGCGTCCCGGGGAGCCTCCTGGCCTGGATTGCGCAGGAGGTCACGGCTGTCCCTGTGGGCTCTGTGAGCCGGAGCCCAGCGAGGATGGATGCCGAGTGATGGGAAACCGCGCTCGGGGGCGGCCGGTGGCTCCGTGCCAGGGCACGGGGACCCTCCGTGAGGGCACCCAGGGCCCTGCTCCCTCGCGCTGCCGAGGATGCTGCGATGGGAAGGAGCTGCCCCGGGCTGAGAAAGCCCTGGGTCGCCCCTGCGGACGGGCTGCCCCCGCGCCTGCAGAGACCCCGCTGCTGGCACTGGCCCTGGTTTCCAAGGCAAGGCTCAAAGCTGTTGCCTCTCCTTCTCTCTCGGTGCCGGCCGGCGTCTGGCCCCACGCCGGCTGCTGGGGATCTGCGTTGGGCTCCGAACAAGTCTCAGCCGCACGGAAAGCGGTTGTGTCCCACAGTTGGTAGCGCAGGGCAACGCTAACTGGGAAGAGAAATTACCTCCATCTCCTTGTGCCTCTCATGAAAGCCAAGCCTGGCGGCGTGTGCTTTTTCTCCCAGGCGGGTGCTCGGCGGGGATGGGTGCTCCCCTGGCCGGAGGGCACGTGGGTGCATGTGGGGAAGGAGGCAGGATCCGGCTGCTTTGCAGCGCACTGATGCACAGCAGCCGGGCGTTGCCTCCGTGGCGCTGGGCAGGGCTCCAAGCTGCGCTGCATCCGCTGCAAGCCTGCTCCGGCTTCCCTTAAACGCTGCCTTTCATCCCCCCATGTTGGATATTCCCCATGTGGTCGCACCCAGATGCTTTCCCCCCTCTCCATCAGCTTACAGCGTGACGGGACAACCCAAGCAGGCTTGCAAAGCACCGGGTGCAGGACCCAGGGGTGCAGGATCCACAGGCACAGGACCCGGGGTGCAGGGGGTACAGGGATGGGGCACAAGGCCACAGCAGCGCTGCAACTGCCAAGGAGCGTCTCAGGGTTTCCTGATCACCCCCAAATCCGGCCTCACCAGGTGCTGGTGGAGGGAAGCTGCCTGCAATCCATCACCTCTCTGCCGGGCACGTGGAGAGGAAAATAGGCTTGGGGGCATGCAGTACGGGCTCAGGGCGCGTTCTCTCTGCTTGGCTAAAATGACACTAATTAAGCCCCTTGCAGCGTGCAAAAGCTATTCCTACAGGGCAGACAATTAACCTTGAAACTTGGCTTTTAGTGCTTGGAGGGGAGCGAATTTTTCATCCTGTTATTTCCCCGTGCTATTAAGCTAATCCTAGAGACCGCGAGGGAGAAGCGGCATTACACGTCTGCAGCTCCCAGCCTTGCCAGGAGCACAGCGTGTGGCCGGCAGCCTCATGCTCCATCCCTCCATCATGCTTATATTTTCACCCACGGTCTCCAACAGCATCATCATCGCTGGGGAGCACTGGGAACGAGGGATGTGACCAAGGGCGCACGGCAAGGCTGTGGCATTACACAATTATTATGGTCAGAAGTAAATCCAGCCTCCTCCGAGCGCGCTGAACGCGGTGCCAGCCTGGCCTTGACTTTTCAGTGAGTTTCCCCTCGAGGGACGGCACGTCCCCGGCTCCCCAAGGCTGTGGCTGCTGGCACGGCATCGCCCCAGCCCAAGCTCTGCAGGAGACTAGCCACCGAAGTGTTGTTTTCCTGGAGGAGGAAGGGAAGGACGAGGGAGGTGGAGAAAGGGGGAAGATTTGGAGTTCAAACCCTGCCCCGGGGGCTGGGGCTGTCCCCGGGCTGCCCCATGTCCTCCCCAGAGCTTGCAGCTCCTCTCCCCCCCAACTCCCCTTTCGCCCCCCAAAACGCAGCCGATGACAGCACCGAGCTTGGGGACACCGGGGACAGGAGCTGGTGGCTCGGCCTGATCCTGCCATCAGCAGAGGCGAGGGGAAAGGGAGGACGGATAACCCACAAAACCCCACCGCAGGCTGCCGTGCAGGCACACCAGCACATAAGTAACGTGTTTAAGCACTAAAAAAACCCAACCTGAAGACATGTGTTGCAACAAGCTGCAAAAATTAACCAAAATGATTAATCACCCCAAGAAGAGAGCACCGGAAGGGCATCGCCGCGGCGCAGGCACCCACGGCCACGCCGGCATCGGGCAGGGCTCTGGCAGTGCTCCAGACCTGAGCCAGCCGTGCCGGGGCAGCCGTCCCCGCAGGCGAGTGCCTGGGGAAAGGGGATGGGGGGCGAGGGAGACCCCAAAGCCATGAGACGCAGAGGGCAGAAGCCGAGAGGAGAGCTGGGAAAGCAAACCTCTGCCTGGGAGGAGACACATCTGTCTGGCAAAGGTCTCGGGGGTCTTTGGGACAGGGGAAATGGGTGAAAGCCATCGGGAAGGCAAACGGGAGCGTGTTTTGGGGTGTAACACCAGGAAAGCTCAATGCCAGCCATGTGCCCAAGTGAATCACAGAATCGTTTAGGTTGGAAAAGACCTTTAAGATCATCGAGTCCAACCGTAAACCTAACGCTGCCCAGCCCACCACTACACCATGTCCCTAAGCACCTCATCCCAACGGCTTTTAAATCCCTCCAGGGATGGGGACTCAACCCCTGCCCTGGGCAGCCTGTTCCAGTGCTTGAGAACCCTTTCAGTGAAGTAAAATTTCCTAATATCCAGCCTAAACCTCCCCTGGCGCAACTTGAGGCCATTTCCTCTTGTCCTATCACTTGTGACCTGGGAGAAGAGACCGACCCCACCTCTCTACACCCTCCTTTCAGGGAGTTGCAGAGAGCGATGAGGTCTCCCCTCAGCCTCCTTTTCTCCAGGCTGAACAACCCCAGGTCCCCCAGCCGCTCCCCATCAGCCTTGTGCTCCAGACCCTTCCCCAGCTCCGTTGCCCTTCTCTGGACACGCTCCAGCCCCTCAATGTCTCTCTGGGAGTGAAGGGCCCAAAACTGAACACAGCGTTCGAGGTGCGGCCTCACCAGTGCCGAGTACAGGGGCACGATCACTTCCCTAGTCCTGCTGGCCACACTGGTCCTGATACAAGCCAGGATGCCATTGGCTTTCTTGGCCACCGAGTAGCGGCTTGTGAGCAAAATGCACCCAGGGTGATGAGCAGCAGGCGATTGATTGGGCAAATGCAAATCATTTCCCCGTGGCTCAGTTAATGTCAATTAACACTTCCACAGGAAAGCCTTTTTCCCTGTGGTCAACCTCGGGTTAGAACCTCCCTTTCCCCCTTCAGCTGCTCCTGCGCGGCTCTTGCTCAGCTGTGAGGTGAGCAGTGGTGGGGAAGGGGTGGCCCCATGGGTCCCCACCTCCAGGGATCCTGGTGATGTTGGTGACGGGGCATCCTGGTGCTGTTGCTGCCAAGAAGCAAGGGAAGATGGGCCAGATGTCCTGCTCCCATCGGCAACGGTGCCATGAGAAGGTAAACCAGCCTTTGGGGGTGTCCCGGTGAGATGGGACAGGCTGTGTTGGTGGGACACCGCCGTTTGCTGGGGTGATGCAGCAGGAGCCTTCCCCCCAAAATACGTGGAGCGACCCACAACGTTGAGGCCGCCGCTGAGATGAACAAGCCCCGGGCAGAAAGCTGGCCGAGCCAGAGGAGAGACAGGTTTTGCCTGCGGAAAATTTAACACCATTCTGCTCGCTGGGCTGGCGTTACCTGCGTCAGCCCACGCCACCCTGCACCCAGATGTTTTCCGGGTGCTCCCTCACCCAGGCCACTCAGCATCCAGCACAGGAGCTGCAGCCGATGCTCATCTCCCCCAGCCGCATCCCCCAGAGAGGTCTTCTTCATCTTCAGCAACCCCTTCCCACTGGTGGAAGCTGCAAACCTCCCCCTGACCCCCACACCGAGCTGAGCGCTGGCTGCTGGGTTCCTGCTCCCAGCCTCAGCACCCCAAAATAGCAGCAAACCTCCTACCTGAGCACTACCGTAAGTGCTTTCCCAGCTTGCTGCATTAATTGCTTGGCCTTTAAATCAGAGCATGGAGGGCTGCGGCAGCCCTCGAGGAGCCATTTTGTATGTGGGTGCTGTTTCTCTGAAATGGCCTGGTTTTTTAACTGCTTTCCTCTTTTTCTTGAGGGGGTGGTACATTATGAAGGCTGGATAAAGCGACTGAAGGGAGAGCTGCACCGTAAAAGCCAGTCTGCTGCTAAATCTGTTGAAAAAATGATGCTGTAAAGTGCTTTTGCAGTTGTTTAGTCATTTGTTAGCCTGGCTGAGGGGTGATTTGCATGGCCGCGCTCTGCTTGTGTGCACAAGCACCGGCTGCAGAGCATCACGGAGGGTAAAAAGCTCTTAGTGTGTACAGGGACCAGAGGAAGGGTCAGGAAAGGAGGATGAGAGAGCACTGATAAGAGATTTTCTTTTTTCTGGGTGACTTTTTTGGCTTGTCTGCCTTACTCTCCCTTTTGCAAAATGATGCTCATCTTCTCCAGGGCTCCCATGGAGGTAAATTCAGCTCCCACTGCCTTGCAGCTTTTGCCTCCCCAAGAACCGTGCCCGTGAAAGACACTTTTCCTGCAGCTCTGTTGTTTCTCACAGCTAGCTTTCATGCTTTAAAAAAAAAAAAAAAAGAGAGTAGGTGCCTGGGGTAGCAGATGGGACTGGCTTCTCCTGCCTGCTATAAATCACAGAGGAGGTTTTACCTTCCTGGGATGAAGCCGTGCTCTCGGAGCACCGATCCTGCCGGAGCCAGCCGGGAGTGGGGCCAGGGAGTGGAGGCACGGCCGGCTGCCAGCACCGTCACCGCTCACTGCTGCATCTTCCTCTCTGGAAGAAGACAAACCGACCCGCTGCGCCTCTTCTGCAGAAGTGGCAAGGTCCTAATGGGATTGCTAAATCATGGCCGTACTTTGGAGCGTCCTTCTGCTGGCGTAAATCAGCCCCACTGAAGTCGGTGGCATTGTGCTGATTTACACCGGGCGGGGGGGAAGATGCTGGATGGTTCCTCTGAGCATCCCTGTCCTCTGAGCGGTGGCAGGCGGCCACAAATCGTCCGGCGATGATGGAAGGAACTCAGCAGCCCGAGCTCAGGCGTGGGGGATGAGGGAGATATGTAAAGCCAAAGGGGGTTTGGAGTGGCTGTGGGAATGAGTTCCAAAATTTAGAATAGAATAGAATATTTTCAGTTGGAAGGGACCTACAACGATCATCTAGTCCCACTGCCTGACCACTTCAGGGCTGACCAAAAGTTAAAGCGTGTTATTAGGGGCATTGTCCAAATGCCTCTTAAACACTGACAGGCTTGGGGCATCGACCACCTCTCTAAGAAGCTTGTTCCAGGGTTTGACCACCTTCTTGGTAAAGAAACGCTTCCTAATACCCAGTCTAAACCTCCCCTGGTGCAGCTTTGAACCATTCCCATGAGTGCTATCACTGGATACCAGGGAGAAAAGATCTCACTGGAGACCTCCCAGGCCTGCTGGAGGCTGGGTTTCTCCGGGATTTGGGGGGGTTTAGCATGTACCTCATTTAGCTTGCAGGAGATGCAGCCTTCCTGAGCGCGGGTGGTGCAGGACGGGGCGAGCAGGCACCCAGCTCAGCCCTGGGCTGTCTGCACTAGGGCGAATGGTTACGAGCGGCTGGTCGCTCCAAAATTGGAAGGGATAAATGCGGAGTGGAACGCGTGCCAGCCGACTGGGCTGTGTTAAACCCGGCGTGAGCGCTTAGCTGTGACAAAGCACCGGCACCGAGGGGCTTACACGTGCGTGAGCTGGTGGCCAGCAAGCCGGGCCGTGCTTTATCGGCATTCGCAGCTGCAAAGCGGCGGTGCCGGCTCCGGGGAGCGGGGCTGGCTGGGACCTGTGCTCTGCCGAAAGCCACCGTGTCCTCGGGTGACTGTCAGCTGTACCTGTCCCCAGCCCAGGGAAAAACTGTCTGTGGCCCTGCAGGTTGCATTTACCCCTCTAGATGACTACGGAGTTGAGGTGCAAATGTACTATAGCCTGCTATGTCTATTTGATAAGGTCCATGCAGGATTGTATTACCTGCATGTGCTGGGGTAGACCAGGGCTGGGGAGACCCCAACCTCCCCCATGGCATTTTTTGCCCCGATGGCGCAGGACAGGCTGCGGGACCAGCAGCAGGTCGGTGTGGGAGCGAGGGTTTCTGCTCTGCACAGGAATATCTTGGCAGGCTGAGAGCGATTCCCAAGGATAAAATTTGGTATTGTGCCAAGGGCAATGCCTGGGGCTGCCCCGGTGTCACGCTGCCTGTCTCCTTGATCTCTCATAGCTGGGCTGAACCGGTGGCTTCCACCAAAACCTCCGTGATGGTCATTTGATTTCTTTTTATCCCCTCCCCATTCTGTGCTGCAGAAAATCCAGAGCAGCGTTTCCCCAAAGCGCCAGCGCTTTATACAGCACAAGACCCAGCGTGCTCCCTTAGGCCCGGACACGGAGCCACGCACACAGGCAGGATACGACTCCCAGGACTCATTTATATCCCTGCGCTTCTTTATACCTCTGCAAATCCCCACGCTGGGTTACCGGGTCATAGCAATACCTGCAGCAGAAATACACCCCTGCCTTAAGCAGCCCGTTTTTATCCCAAGACGCTATTTGTTTAGTGCGTTGTGATTCTAATTCAGCAGATGGTTCCAACAGCTGCCAACGCTGCTGCTTCTCTCCCTCCTAGCAGGCAGCATTGACCCCATCTAACCCCGAGCGGGGCTCAGCCTGGCACCCATGGCTTTGTGGGTGAGGACATCCCCTGGGCAGGACCCCCGGCGTGGGCTGCACCCTGGCAGGTATCAGCCGGGTTGGGGTGCAGAGGATGCTGCAGCCCCCCAGGGTGCTGCTGCCCGGGCCCTGCTGCCAGGGGCTGCCCCAAAGCCGGGCAGAGGCTGCCACTTAGTGTCGGGAAGGCAGCACGGCTGCTGCAGGCACCTGGCAGAGGACCTGCGGTGGGGGACAGGCCACCCCTCTGCTCCTCGGAGGGTCCCCAGGCTCCCGCTCGCACCCCGGGATGCCTGAGCTCCCCCCCGGGCAGAGCCCAGCCTGCCCCGGGTGCGGGCGCTCCCCTCTAATGACGGCCCTGCTAATCAGCGCTAATGGCACTCACGCTCCTCCACCCCGCTGCCCTGTCCCTTGGGGTGCTGGCAGACCTCACCCCGCTGCCTTCGCTCCCGGCCCTGCACCCCCGAGGCAGCTGATGAACGCCCTCGTCCCTCCCCAGGCACTGCCCGCATCAGCCGTCACCGCGTTTTCCAGCATCAGCCAAGGCAGCCCCCAGCAGCGACGCCAGCAGCCCCCTGCCCGCCGGCAGCCCCCAGTCCCTGCTGCTCCCCAGCTCCTGCTCGCCAGCCGGCACAGGCACCCCAAATCCCACAGTTTGGGTGACCCCCGGCTCCAGCTGCCCTCCTGGACGTGTTTCTATTTAAACAAGGTGTCTCGTACACCTTTTCCTAGGGAACGTGGCACGGAGGCACCCAGGGGAAGCAGGATCCTGCTACCGTCCTTGATCTCCTGGGTGACTCTGGCAAACTCTCCCATGCCTCAGTTTCCCCAGACTGTACAGTGGGTCGATGGCAAATAAGCCCTTCACCCAGCTCCTGGGGTCTCCTGGCTGCTGGAGCAGAGCTCACTGCCCCTTGGCCACATGGGGAAACTGAGGCAGGGCCCAGCAAAGCAGGGCCGGGTGGTCCTGAGCCGGTCTGTGCTCCCACCGCCCCGAGCACACCGGCTGCTGTCATCTCCTGCTCCTTCCCCTCATTACGGCCCGATTCCCTGGAGACCGCGGCGGCAGAACGTCCTTCCCCCGTGATGTTATATTAGCTTAATAGCAATTTTCCACTCCATTTGAGAGGGGAATTTACAATGATCTCCGATTAGGACTGCCTTGGCAGCGGCATACGTCCGCCCGCTTGGGCCGGCCACCTGGCCCCACCCTGCTCCGGGTTCAAGGGCTGAGGGTGCAAACCGGCCTCTGGCCGCTCATCGCCCCGTGGTGCAAAAGCCTCCATCTCCCTGCGCCCCATTTCTCATCTGCTAAAGAGCTCGGGAGCAGGGGGCACGGCTATTCCCGTGGCTCTTTTTGCCCACGCATCTCACCCTGGTCATGCTTGCAAAGCCGGCTGGGCACCGCTTTGCTCTTCCAAACCCTGCTCGTGGTCTTGCTTGCAAAAGGCTGCTCATGGGCTTGCTCGCAAACCCTACTCGAGGTCCTACTTGCAAACTCCGCTCGCGGTCCTGCTTGCGATCCCCACCGGCAGCCCAGCAGGCAGCCCCCCATGCAGGGCACCCCCAGCCCTTGCTCCGGGCACCCCCAGCTCTTGTTCCAGGCACCCCCAGCCCTTGCTCCGGGCACCCCCAGCTCTTGTTCCAGGCACCCCCAGCCCTTGCTCCGGACACCCCCAGCCCTTGCTCCAGGCACCCCCAGCCCTTGCTCCGGACACCCCCAGCCCTTGCTCCAGGCACCCCCAGCCCTTGCTCCGGGCACCCCCAGCCCTTGTTCCAGGCACCCCCAGCCCTTGCTCCAGGCACCCCCAGCCCTTGCTCCGGGCACCCCCAGCCCTTGTTCCAGGCACCCCCAGCCCTTGTTCCGGGCACCCCCAGCCCTTGCTCCAGGCACCCCCAGCTCTTGCTCCGGGCACCCCCAGCCCTTGCTCCGGACACCCCCAGCTCTTGCTCTGGGCACCCCCAGCCCTTGCTCCGGACACCCCCAGCCCTTGCTCCAGGCACCCCCAGCTCTTGCTCCGGGCACCCCCAGCCCTTGCTCCGGGCAGCCCTGGCTCTGGCAGCCCCTGCCCTCCGGAGCGCTGCGGGCTGCACAGCCCTGGCCTCTTCCTCACCCAGAGCCGCCACTGCTCTTCCCTCGCCTCTGCCACAGACGGTTCTGGGATCACTTACCAATTAGTGTGGCCTGCTCATTAAAGCTCATTATCTGCCAGTGTGAACTTGGACGGGATTGTGCGGGCTTGGCGGGGGATCAAAATCGTCCTTCTTTCCAATTGCATCCCGCTCAGCCCCCCCCCCGCTCCGGGAGCAGCCCCGTGGCCACACCAGAGGGCTGAGGGACGCGATGCTGCCTTTTAGAAGGAAAAAAAAGTGCCCAACAAATTAAGCCGACCCCTGCCCACGGCAGGGACCCGTTGCTGCGCTGCACTGGTGCTGCGATGGAGTAGGAGGACGCCTGGGCTCAACATCTTCCATGGCTTTCCAGGAAGCTGGGGACACACAGGCGGTAAACGGCTGGACTCCATGTCAGACCCTAAATCTCGGAGTCAAGCTTACAGCCCAACAAGCCCAGACTAGTGATTTCGGAGGCTGGGAGGCAGCTGCAGGTACTGGAGTGCCTGCAAGGTCACACTTGCCAACCGGCCGTGGCTCAGCCCGGGGAACTGGCCTGCGTGCCCAGGGAAATCCCCAGGCAGGTCCTGGTCCAGCAGCCCCAGCTGCCCCCGGGCGATGCCCGAGCCCCGGGCTGTGCCCGCAGGGTTTTGGGCAGATCCCAGCACTGCACGATAGCGAGCACAGCTCGGCTCCAGGCCACAGAGCCGGCAGCAATGGGCAAATACCAGCTGCCAACCACAGAAATTAGGTTTCTTCTCTACGTGCTATGGTGTCAGAAGGGGCTGGTCTCGGAGCTGTCTTGGCTATTTGCTGCTTTTAATTGCAAGGATAGAGGGGAAAACACAAATCTCTGACAAAAACATTCTTCTCCCACGGTGAGTATTTGCCTCGGTGGGTGTTTGAGTTAAATAGGTGCTACAAAACCCAACAGATTACATGGCTTGGATGGAAACATCTCCCTTCAAGGAAGGAGACCTCACTGCCCGGGGACCCCCGGCTGAGGTCTGAGCTGGAGGGCAAAGCCCCCCGCCGCCGTCCTGCCCCGCTGTGCCCCACGCCACAACACCGCTCCGGGGCTGGCTTTGCTGTCACTGCACGTATCCCGGCCTCTGCCTGACACTGGGACATCGGTGCCTGGGGGGTAACACGGCCCCAGGTCCCCAGGCAGGGATGGGGCCGTTGCTTTCCGGCCACGAGGGCCAGTCCTGGGCACGCTGCACCTAGGAGGCAAACAAGCCAAAGCCTTTCCATGCTGGGAAAATCAACCCCAAATGCAGGCTGGTTTCATAAGAACCAGCGGCATGGGAGAGGGAGCCCTGGCTTTCCCAGTGCCTCCTTCCCCTCTTTCCCAAAGCCGTCCTTCCCCGGGGAGCCACCAGGTCTGGCTTTCATTAGCGAATAAGCCTGTTTGGGTGAATGGCTCTTGTCAATATTGATTAAATTCCATCTTCCCATGTGCAGAGAAATCCTTTTGCAGTTCCTTTAGCGCTACCATCCTAAAATAACTGAGTAACAAGACCCGGTTTAACCCTTCCTTCCTCCTCCAAAAAAACCCCCTCCAAGGTGAAATCACCCACTAACCGCTCCTTTGTTCATCTCCCACACGGAGCCACCCAGTAACAAGACAAAAATCCACCAGCCAGTGGAAAGCAGCTGGTCTAAATTCAAGCCAAACAGCCCCAGCTTGCGCGAGCCAGGGCTTTAGCACAGGCCAAGCTGGGAAGGCTGCGCCTGCATCATTAACAAAATCCCCAGGAAATGCTTCCCGTGGCATCCAACCAGCTCTCCAGGGCTGCAAATTGTGCCCAGGAGCATATTCTTCCCCAGCTCCTCCTTGCCAGGGTGCCTTTCACCGCAGACATCAATGTGCCTGCGTCCCGCGCCGGCGTGGATTAACTGCCTCTTTTATTGCTGCCAATTACTGGCAGCAAAGATGGCGTGGGGATGGAGCATGCAAGATGGGTTACCACCTTCCCGGCCCTAGTGATGGGAGGTTTTGCAGGCTGCAGTGGCAGCTTCAGCTCCCCACGGAGCGGGGGATCAGCCCACAGCCCCCCACCCTGCTTCCCTGCACACCCCACCTTTGCACCCCGCCGCTGGATGCTGCAAATGGCGTTGCAGAGAGAGCCGTGTCCCCGAGCTCTGGCACGGATTGGGGGCCAGGGGTGCGAAGGGGATGCCCGTCCGTGGTGACCCGGAGACCTTCACGTGCGGGTGGGAGCAGAGGCGGCGCGGGGCTGCAGGCAGCAGACCACACTCGCCTGCTGCTGAACGCTCTGAGGATTCACACTGCGAGAAGAATGAGCAGATAATAGGATTTTCTGTCTCTTCAAAGGGCGCGCGAGCCAGGCCCTGGCGCTGTGCGGCGCCCTGGGAAGAGCCGCAGGGAAGATCCCGCACCTCCCAGCCGGTGCGGCAGCCGCAGGGATGCTCCCAGCTGCAGAGCAGCCACCTGCGTGCAAACGGGGACCAGGGACCCGAGTCCTGCGAGGGCACAAGGCCGGCGGGCACCTCCTGCACCACGGGGTTTAGCGCTGGTGGTACCAAGGGGAGGCAGGAGGATGCCAAAACCCTGGCGATGCCATGCCAGGAGCCAAGGGAAAGTTCAGCCGCCTCCGCCAGCCGCCCCGACACGGCGCGTTTTTTGCTGGGAACAGCTGCTCTGCTGCAAAAGCAAACGGGAAAGCAGACAGCGGGCTTTCCGCTTCGTACTTATAACAGCCAGGGCACGCACACATCACCACACCGAAGGCACGAAACGCTCACACCTCCTCTTCTGCACACACACTCTGGCACCAGCCCGGGGCAGAGCAGCCGCCCCCGGCGAGCCCGGGGTCCCTCGGCCCCCGACCGCCACGCAGGGCCAGCCGAGGGACCATCTGGAGGCTCATTTGAAGAGCACCCGCATCCCTGCATCCCCGTTCCATTTCTCCTCGGATGGCTTATCAGCAGTGACTTTCCCGACAGCAATCGATAGAAAACATTTTATCGCCTTCCCAGGCGGCAGGATCCTTGGAGTGGGTCTGATTTCTGTTTCTATGGTGACATCTTCCGGGCTTATGAAAGATCTTGCCTTTCTTGGTTGTTGTTGGGTGGTGGAGATGGAGGGTGGAGGGGGGCTGGGGCTATATTTTTTTGTTGTTGTACGTTTTGCCTTTTTTTTTAATTTTTTTTTTTAATACCGTTCGCGGCGTAACAAGGAAGTCGCCAGCCAGACAAACGCGATGCCCGCAGCTCACTCGCAGCACTGCTGCTCGCTGGGAGGGGCCCCAGGGCAGCTTTCATCCCCGAAACACGCCGCAGCCTCTGAAACCTATTGAGGCTCGAATGCACGTTGGCTCGGCCGGGGACATCTCCCTCCTTCTCTCGCCCCCGTCCCCCTTCCCACCCCTCCAGGCTTCTCCTGCCAGGCCTGGAAAAAGCCACTCGGCCACACAGCAGGGATGGCCTCAAGCACAAGTGACTGCTCGGGGCGCTTTGTAGCGCAGCTTATTTTGCTCCTCAGCTCTGCTCCCTCCTCCTTCCCCTTCCTTTTTTCTTCCCACCACCTGCTTTGGAGGAGGAGGAGGGGGTTTGCCACGCAGCCCCCCACCGCCAGCCCCTGCCCCGCTGGCTGCGGTGGCCCTGGGACCCGACCAAAGGGGCAAGGAGGGATGCCGGGGGGTTCACTTCGTATCTCTGGGACACGATCGCTTGCCACCTCCCGCATGCAAATGGCCCGGTGCTTTTGCTGAGTTATCTGCACCTGAGGATCTCACTGCCTGCCTAATTAACGTCTGCATGGTTCTTCTCGTTAGACCTCCCTTCACCCCGTGAACGGCATTGTCTCCTGCTGCCTGCCCCTGCCAAAACAGCCCCCGTGCTCCAGCTGGAAGCCACCCTCCTGGAGCCTCCTCTGGGAGATGGACGGATGGACGGACGGATGGACGGATGACCTCTCGTGTCCGGAGGTGATACCCTGTGCTGATGCATTTAGCAAAGCAGCCCCCAGCTCCCTGGCCCTCGTGGCTCGGGACCCAAAGGGGAGCCCCTCTCCTCCACCACCGAGTCCCCAGAGGGGTTGAGCCCATGTCCTTACTGCAAAGGGAGGAGGTGCCTGGCTGAGGTGGACCTACCCCACGCTCCAGCTTCCCGAAAGCCCGATCGCATTCAGCGTGCAGCAACCCGGAGAGGTCGAGCAACGCGAGGGGGCCAACAGCCCCACGCGCCTCCCGGTGCGACACTGGCCGCGCCGCCCGACCTGGGATGTGCCACGAGGGCTGGCACGAGGGCAGGGACTGGCGCTGAGCAGCTGGGAGGGCCGAGGTGCTGCCGATGGCTTCAGTCCAGGTTGCCAGAAGCGGGTTTGAAAGGCATCGCCGGCTTGGCGGTACTCTGCCCACACCTTTCCTGTAACGATCAAGCTGCACCGCTCTATTTAGTTGATGTTTCTCGGTGGCACAGCCTTCTGCCTGCACAAAAATAAATAAATGAAATAAAACAGAGGTTTCTTCTTCTTTTTTTTTTTTTTTTTTTTTTTTTTATCATGGGGAAACTCCAAAGCTCAGAAAGTTGGAACCGCGTCCTGGTGTTAAGTGACAGCAGGGGATTACTCCTTGCATCGGGCAAAGACCCAAAGCACTTAAAAGCAAGGGCAGGAATGGCTAATGTGGGCCTGCCATCACCTTACCCAGCTAAGAGAAACGCACCGCCTGTGACACAGATCAAAACCCCTGCATATTTCATCTCAACACAGCGCCCTTATCTTTGACCCAAAATAAAAATTATTCCTTGCTCAGCAATCTCAAAATACAAAATTATCTACGCGTGCATTAATGTCACGTATCAATCAACTTCAAATGCAAATCCACCGAGCGTTTATCCCTAATTTTACCATAAAAGGATGGTTACACGCCAAGCACCTCGCTCAACGTTATTCTAGGGAACGGCGGTTACGATCAGCAAATCTTCTCCTGGCCATTGACAAATACTTGGATCCTCAGCTTCTCCTAATGGAAACAATCTGGCTGGTTCCTGAGAGAGGGCAAAAAAGCAGAGGCCAGGAAGGAGAGCAGCACGTTCCCTTCTCTCCCCCCTTTTGCAGCCTCCCTCCCAAAAAACCCCTTCAGATCTGGAAGCCGGTGCGGGGATGGGTGCCAGGGGAAGGAGAGCGGAGCCGGCTGGGAGCTCGGGTGGGAGCAGCGAGACAAACCCCTCTTTGCTCTCCGTGCGAGGGCAGCGGGCAGGACCAGCGTTATCAGCCGCTTCGGGGAGAGCCTGCAGCCCTTCCCTGCTGACAGCAGCGCTGCTCAAAGGGAAGCCCGTTTGCTAGGACGTGCAGAGGGTAATTAGGGATTTGCAAGGCTAGGCATATTCTGCAAGTCTTTTTCTTCCTTTTTAAAGAAATAGGGGAGCGTTGGTGGTAAAAGGCGCTGTACAAGCGAAAGGAAAACACCAGGGAGCGCTTAAAGAAATGGCAAAGCACAGATCAAAACCAGACCATATTAAATGTCTTTCCAGATGACTGCGAGGCTGCTGCAGGGCGCTGGCGGGAGCGCAAACGGACAGACAGCAGGGCCATTACAAGTATCAGTAAGAGCTCTAGAAAGGCTAAAAGTCCTTGGGCGCATGGCACGCGCCAGCCGTGAGGAGCAGGAAGCCCCCTCGAGCGGGCTGTCCCACCGGGGCTGTCCCACCGAGGCTGTCCCACCGCCACCGCAAGCGGCTCAGCCGCCAGACACGGGGTTCCCGGCCTGATCTGCTTCGGCAGCTCCTGGGTCCCGCTCACAGCCCCCGGATCAGCCCCCGGCAGTGCTGGGAGGGTGCCACACAACAGGTCCATCCGAATTTCCGCCCCGCGTGCTCAAGGAACAATGGCCCGTGTGTCCCTCGGAGGCTCCTCCTGCCGCACGCGGCCGCAGCCGCCTTCCGAACACTCTCCCTCTTGTTCGCTTTGGCCGGGGAAGCGGCGGAGCAGCAGGTATTTCCTGCCATCGGCCGCCATCCCCGCCTGGCCGCCCCCGCGAGGGACGCGCTGCTCCAGCCCGCGTCCCTGGGACCCCCAAGGGACCCGACACCCCTCGGGGACAAAGCAGGGGCCTGCAGAGGTTGCTGTCCCTCAGCAGGCAGGTGGCCCTGCTCCAAAGGGACACCAGCGGCTCGACGCACCCCCCCCGCTGTGCACATCCTGCTGGAAATGATTTCCCTTCTGTGGTTCCAAGTCCCAGCTAAAACGAGGCTAAAAAACGTGCAAAACGCTGTTTTCGCTTCGTTTCCTTTGTGCGTTTCACAGCGTGTTCTGCAAACAGGGCACTTCCTCATAGTTTCACTTTGGCTCTCACGTTCGGGAATAAGAGAGAGGCTTTTATTTTAATAGGAAAACAGGATTATAAATTAGCAGCTGGGCTGCGAGAGCCCAGAATCTTCCCGTTAAAAATACCTGCACACGTTGCCGTGGCCAAAGCCGGCTGTCAGCACCGGGGACACCAAGCAAGGAGGGGTCCTGGGTGCCACCCCTCTTGGTGCAGAGCGGGTGCCGGCGGCCAGTGGCACATCTGAGATGCAGGCGGTTAACCAGCTGCAACCGCTGAACAGAAAGGGCTTATACCAGATACCTGATGGAGAGGAAAATCCCAAGCAAGCATTAGGCAGCAGTGCTGGCTGCAGCCAATTTTCCTCGCTTAATATGTTTCCTGCACTCGTCCCCCTCCCTGACCTCAGCTCCTCCTTGGAGCACGTTCAGCCCCAGACGCACCGCTGAGCAACAGCCAAGGCCAGCGGGACTGCTGCCATTTTGTCCCTCCCCTCGGCTCGGAGGCCAGGGCTCCTGCCGCGGCTGCTGCAGACCCCAGCTTTCCCTCAGGGCTCCCCAAGCCGCCTGGGATAGGGTAAGGGGGCAGCAGCCTTGGGGGGCGAGCACCCCGTGGCGTGACGGTGCTCTGTGCATCCGTCGGGGCTGCCGTGGGATGCTGGGAGAGCAGGGGGTCGGACGTGTCACCTCCATCCGATGCGCGTTCCAGATTCAGAGGCAGATGCGGATCCAAATCCAGACGAGGATTTGAATCCAGCTCCAAATGCAAATCCAGATGTGGATCCAAATCCAGATCCAAACCCTGATCCAAATCCAGACCCAGATCCAAGTGCAGCCCCACATGTGGTTCTACCCTGATCCAAATGTGGATCCAGATCCAGACACGGACCCGGATCCAAGTCCCGATCTAAGCCCTGACCCAGGCTCTGCCGTGTGGTCCCCGGTGCACGGCGCCCAGCCCGTGCTGCCTGGGGCCTCACCCTGCCGGTGCCCAGCACCAGCACCCGGCGGGTGCTGCCCAGTGGGGTGCCCTGCACCCAGCGCCGGTGCCCACCGTGCAGTGCCCGGTACCCGCTGTGCCCAGCGCGGGCTGCCCAGCAGCCGCCCGTACGATGCCGCTGCCCGCTGCCGGCTCCCGGTGCCCCGTGGGCCGTGCCCAGCGGCTGGCGTGGGCTCCCCGCTGCCCGGGGCCGGCTGCCCGGGACGCGATGCGCAGCGCCCGTCGCACCAGCCCCCGCTGCCGTGGCCCGGTGCCACCGGCGGCGCGCGCTGCCCGTTACCGGCGGCGCGCGGCGCGGCCGGCAGGTGTCGCCGCCGTCGCGGGCAGGGCGGCGGGCGCGCGTGCACTTCCGACGGCGCTCGGTCATGCCCCCGACTTTCCTCCCCTCCCTCCCGGCGCCGCGCGGGGCTCCCGCCCGCTGACACCGCCGAGGCGGCTCGCACGGCGCGGCGCGGCGCGGCGGAGAGCGGCGCGGCCGCCCGGGGATGGCCGCCGGGGCCGCCCCCGCCCAGCGCCGCCGCTGAGACGCAGCGGGGCACGGTCCGCCAGGTAAGACGGGCTCCGGCTCCGGGGGTCCGGGCGGGCCGCGGCTCTGCCCCGCCGCCGAGGTCGGGCCCGGGGAGGGCGGGCGGGGGGGGTGGTGGTGGTGGTGACAGCCGTTGTGTGGCGGGGGGGGGAGCGGGGCTGGCCGAGCGCGGCGGGGGCCGCGGCCCCCGTGCCCTGCCGCCGTGCGGGGGGCCCTGCCCGCCGCCCCGCGTTACCACCCCGCTTGCTTCGCGTCGCAGCGGCGGCTGCAGCCGCAGCTCCCGCCGGGCCCGCTGCGTTCCTGCTGCCGCTGGAGTGGCGGTGGCACCGCGTCCCCGCCGCGCTGCCGGCATCTTCCCTTCCCTTCCCTTCCCTTCCCTTCCCTTCCCTTCCCTTCCCTTCCCTTCCCGCTGCCCAGCGCTGCATTCCGGCCGTACTCGTATTTGCAACCGCAGCCCGGTCCGGCCCCCCCTCGACCTCCCCCCCCCGCCCCCCCGCCAAGCGCGAGCCTGGCCCTAGGTCGGTGACGTCACGGGGGGGGGGGGGCAGCGAGGGTCTCCCCGGCAGCCCCGGCCCCACGGGTGGGCGCAGCCCGTGGGTGGCCGCGGTGCTCCCGGCTGGCAGCGCGGGGATGCGAAGGGGGGACTTGGTGCAGCTGAAGCCCCCCTGGAGGAAGGCGGGCTGGGAGCCCCGGCCCCCCCCCGAGCCCTTCTGCTGCAGCTGATTTGAAGCTGCTAAATTCCAGCTCAATTTCAGTGTCTGTGTGTGTGTGTGTGTGTGTGTGTGTGTGTGTCAGTCCCACCACCCCCTGGAAATGTGCAGCTGGAGCAGCAGCCTGAGCATGGCGGTGCATGCACAGCCAGGGATCCCAATGGCGATGCTGACCGGCCTTTTCCCCCGGCCCGGGGGTCGGCATCCCGAGGGCTCTCCGGCCGGTGGCGAAGCGTCGCAGCTGAGGTCGCAGACCTGCCGGAGGTTTATCATTGACGTCAGAGCGGGGAGCTGCTGGGGTGTGTGTTTGTTCCCCGCCGCCTTTGACGGAGCGCGATGCTGTCCCTTAGATGTGAGCAAAAGCTTTTGGCTTTGCAAAAGCTCTTGTGGCCACTGGTGGCCTGCTCTCCCCTTGCCTGCGAGCGGTGCCCTGGCTGGTGCCCTCAGGTGACCTCCCAAAGTGATGTTTTGGAGGAACAAAAACAACAGTGGGGTTTTTGCATGGGAGAGGGCTCCTAGGGCCCTGTGCAAGGCAGAGGGAAGGCATCTCTGGTGGTGCCAGCACCTTCAGAGGGCTCCCCCAGCTCAGCTCCAGCTGCCCCAGCTCTTGGCCATCGCTGGAGCCTCCTTGAGGGTCCAGAAATGGTTTTCTGCTGGGTGCCGGGACTTTGCAGAGCACTCCTACCCCACAGCTGCCGGGACGGTGCAGCCGCCTTCCCCGGGGTGGCAGCTCGTGTTCCCCAGGTGGGCGAGCAGCGCCGTGGTGGCTCTGCGGATGTGGGTGCTGTCACCCGTGTGTCGGTGGGGGGACCCACGGGGGATGAGGCGGAGGTTGGCTCTGCATGGAGCTCCGGCACTGCACGGTCAGGTGCACAGCCGGCGCTGAGACCGCAGCTCCTGGTGTGTGTCACTGGCTGATGAAAATGGACCTTGAGCTGCTGGGGGATGGATTGGAGAAGGATGGGAAGGAGCCAAGTGAGATGGAGAAAAGGACACGTTCCCCCTGAGCGCTCTCCACGTTCCCCTTGGGATTGAGGTCTGCCTCGAGGCACGGCGAGAGCGATGATGGGGGGGGGGGGGGGGTCAGCGTGGGGGCTCAGAGCCCAGGCTGGGGGCACCCGTACCCTGAGCAGCAGCTCTGCAGCCCGGGGCCGGGAGCTGTGTGAAGTTCAAGGCAGGAAGTGAGAAATAAAAAGAAAAAAATACCACGACCGGTAGAAACAGCTGGGGAGATTTAGGGAAGCGGCACGGCTGTGCCGTGGAGCCCAGAAGAAGCGTGCATCCTCGTCTGATGAGGAGCTGCCCGTGCCAGGGACCGCAGACCCACCTCTCCTCTCCCGGCTCTGTCTCCTCTGCAAGCCCCAGGGAACAATTGCATACAGAGTGCTTCGTTTCAGAGCCGCCACAGTCATTTCAGAGACCTTTTAGGCAGGAAAAGTGCTCTGTAGCGTGTAATTTGAAGGTTCTGCTCTGAACCTTCACTGTCGCTCTGCTAAATGATCCTCTGCTCTTCCAAACCTTTGCTGCTTGGAAACCAGCGGCAGTGACCTGGTTCCTGGCCTCGCTCCGTCCCCGGTCTCCCTTCGGCCCTGTGCTAAGGTGAGGGGAGTCGTGGGTTGCAAGGAGCAGCCCAGGGTGTTTCTCTGTCTTGCATGGGGCCTCTCAGACGTCAGAGTCCTGTGAGATTTCAGCTAGTCTTAATCATCTCTCGCCTCTGCCTGAGCTGCAGAGGTTGTCACAGCTCGCTAAGGATTTTACAGCTCGGAGGGTCGGGTCTTGTGAGGGCTCTGCGGGAAAATCTAGGGACCCTGACTGATTTCCCCCAAAATAGGGGAGCTGCAGAATTATTTTCTGTAGCATCCCACAGGCTTGGCAGCTCGCAGCGGGGAAGGACGGTTTGTTCTGCCATCAGAGGAAACGGCACAACTTTGGTTTAACTGATGGAGCCACACCGCAGACTTGCCGGGGGCACGGCAAGCGGAGCCTGGAGGTGACGGGCCATCAGTTAGCCAGGGAGCGTGATATTGCTGGGGGTTTCCTCACCCTCGTCTTTCCTCTCCTGCCCGTCCCAGCGTGAGTTGCCCGAAAACTTTTGTTGGTTGGAGGCACACCTGCAGGAACAGAGCGAGCTGCGGGTTTCCTCTCGCCGTGGGCGCTGCCTGCCCTGCCAGACGCAGGCAGGGCTTTCAGTTCCCGGCAGCTGAGGTGTGCAGGCAGCTTTGCAGTGGGGTGCAGGCAAAGGGAAAAGGATGGGGAGAAGGAGAAACATTTGCACGTGAAGGGTTTGGCTGTCAACCCTCGGCCTGTTTGCGGCTGGTCCGGTCCCGTGCTGCGGCACAGGGCTGAGCGCTGGGCTGGTGCGGTGGCAGCATGCCGGCTGGCACCGTGCAGGCACGCACACGTCTCCTCTTGCCTCGCGCGGCTTCGCTCTGCTTTGGATTCGCTCCTGGTTTCCGCCGAGGCAGGGAGAGTCCCGGCGACGGCGGATTTATGCACGTTACCGAATCAGACGCGCGGCCAGGGCAGGAGGAAACTGTCTTGAGTCCATCCTAGCGGGCTGGATCAGCCGTGCCAGGCAGATACCTCGGTCTAACCTGCTCTTAAAAACTGACGGTGCTGGGGACCCCACCCTGTCCCCAGGCGATTGCTGCCACTCACTAATGACAGACTTCCAGCCATGCGACTTGGCTTCTGCTCGCATCCTATCCCCCGCAGCAGGGCACGAGGCACAGGAAAGGCAGTTTCCCTTTCCCGTCTTCACTTCTCGGAGGGATGCTCTGCAGCTACAGCCCTTGCGATGACTGGGCAGGATGCATCCCAGCTGGGGCAGAGGGAGCAGCATCGTCCTGCCGGTGTCCTGTCCCACCGCCCACCTGAAAACACACTCAAAATCCACCTGCCCACCACTCGGCACCTCGCGGATTTGGGATTTTCCCCAGGAGGGCTCGTACAGCTGCTCGGAGCCAGCAGCAGCGAGGCTTTCACCCCAGTGTGGAGGAGGAGGAGGAAGAGGGAGGCAGGTGCAGGCGCTGGGGAGCCGGCGTGGCAGCCCAGCGCAAAGAGCCGGCTCCAAGCAGTGGTCACCACCTGCGCTCGCCAGCGCCCAGCCGGCAAAAACTACACGTCCCAGCGAGCCGAGGGCCACCGCCAGCCGAGCAAGATGGAGAGCGGCTTCCTAGGGCTGGAGGTCACCCCCGGTCCCCGGCGGGAGGGTGGGCATCGCTGCGGGGAGGCTGCTTTGCTGCGGGAAGGCAGCCGCTTCGTTTTTGCTTCGGTTGCACGGCCTAGTTTTGAGAGCTGGAATATGCTCAAAGATGGGCTTTCTGAGTTGCTTTTTTTGGTTTTGTTTTGTTTTAAATGACAGCGTTTCCCCTTTAAATTTACATCTCTAGCTGGGGAACACAGAGCCTGGTGAGAGAGGGAGTGTGAGACTTTTATAAAAAGAACGAGTCGGGTTTTATTATCCCTTTGAGACGAGCAGGGAAAATCTATACTGAAGGCATGAAATAGCAATAAAAATGGACTTTTTGCCAAAGCAAAATTAATTGAGTGAATCTCAGTCCTCAAGCCTGAGCTCTGAGAGGCTTATGAGTTGGATATGAACCACGCTGCCCCCTTCCAGGCTCTCATCCCCCGAGGAGGGGAGGCAAAACCTCCCTCCGGTCCTCAGCGCCGAACAACGAAGCGCGATGTGATCAGCGCACAGCAGCGAAGGACTCGTGCTTGGGATACGGGCGTTCCCACCGCTTGCAAGGCTGGGGTTGCCTGCAGCCCTGATGATCCCCGGAGCAAGGACCTTCTCCAGGTCCCTTGGCTTGGGGACCTGCTCCGATGGCGTGAATGCGATGCCGATGATCGTTCAGTGGTCACCGCTCCAGCGTTTCCATCGCTGTAAGTCATGGCATCCCATCTGGATTGTGGATTTGGGGCAGTCCAACAAGAGAAAGGAAGAAGGCTGGAAACAGGCTCCTTGCAGCCCGCTCTGGCAGCCGGGAGAGGAACCTGCTGTCTTATCCTGACCTGGGCTTGCTCTTATTAACCATTTTCCTCCCTTGTCTCTGCTCCCCGCTCCTGCCCCACGCTGGGGTCTGGCTCTCCAAGGCGCTTTCTGGGCAAAACCTTCACAGAAAAGGAAACCCCCTCCTGGGTTTTGTTCATCTGGACATACACGTGCGGTGGCACCAGCTCCGCTCTCCCCTTTTTGGGGGGGAGGATGACAGGAGGAGCCACCGGACAGAGCAGCCAGGGGAAAGACAGCTTCTTTTCAGCAGATGGTGCAAAGAGGACGAAGCTGCGTAAACCTCCCGAGCCCACCAGAGAGACGGAGATTAAATAGCGAGAGGGCTGAGAGGCAGCTCCAGGCGGGAGAAGGAAGGAGAAAAAAGGAAAATGGGGGTGGAAATAGGATTGGAGAGTGGAACTGGGGAGAGGAGTGTTGGTTTGAGCAGGAATCTCCTCCCACTTGATGTCTCCCCTCCAATTCAGAGGGCCTAGATTCAGTGCCATAAAAATACAGCCCTTTTCAATCCCTTATCTTGCAGGAGCAGAAACAATTGGCCTGCAAAGAAGGAGAAAACAATCTGTTTGACTGACAAACAAAAACACATTTCTGCACAAAAGGAGGAGGAGGAAGAGGCAGCTGTCTGGCTGCTGCTTCGGCTTTTTTCCTTTCCCCTCCCTCTCCTGTCCCCTCGCCGATGGTGTCGGAGTGGAGCTGCTACCCTTGCCAGCAAAACACCCGCCGTTCTGACTGGCTGGGTTCAATGTCAGGCTCCTGCAGCAAATGTCATTGTCCGCCCCGCTGTCACCAGCCGCGGCGGAGATGCGCAAGCCCCGCTGTGATGCCCTCCTGGGGACGGTGGGGAGAAAGGTGGTACCCTGAGCATCAGTGGGGCAGAGCCCGGCTGCCGGGAAAAGGTGCCCGTTGGATGCCAGAGACAGAAACTGGTGCTTGAGAGAGAGGGACCAAAGCTGGCAGCTCACGGCGGCCGAGTTGGGGATGGAGGGGACGCAGGAGATCCCCTCGTCGGGGGACCTTGGGGAAGTTCAGCCGGGTTGTTGGCGATATGCTGATAACGCAGCACGTGGGCAGCATCGTTGGAGCACCCGAGTGCTGCAACTGGAGATATTGCTGGAGCCTCGGCCGTCTCCAGAGTCAGCTCTGTGCCTCGGTTTCCCCATCTGCAAAGTCAGCAAGATAACATGCAAGTGCTGTTAAGAGAGCTGGGGCATACAGGTGCCCTATGCACCTTAAGTCATTATCCCAGCAAGCTGTTATCCCCACAAATCATTATTCCCAAAAAATCATTACAGCAACCACCGTACTAGCCAAATTGGTGCTGGGGGGAATCCGTCGGACAGGCAGGAGCAGAGCCCGAGGGATCTCGGCAGTTCTCCATCTCTCCAGAACAAACTCCTCGCTCGGAGGCTTTTTTAAAAGAAACAGAAACTGATTTTCCCCATGCGATTCCCTGACCAGGAGCAGCAGCAGTTTCCTGCCTGGAACGGCCTTCCAAGGGGACTCTGCTCTACGGGGACACGTAAAGCAAATACCTGTGCTCTGAAAACAGCCAAATGCCGTACCCAGCGCCCGCCCAAACCTGGAAAAGCGGGAGGCTGGAGCAGGGCGATCTCTGCAGGGGCTGGTTTAGTGCTGCCGCAGAGGGAACCTATGGTAAATAAAGGGGCACAAGAAGAAAACCCTGAAGCCACCAGGACAGTCTTAATTGCTTTTGGTCCAGGTTGCCGGTGACTTGCTAGAGTCCACTGGCAAGATGATCCTGCACTGATGGACAATTTGCTTTTTCCTTTTTTTTTTTTTTTTTAAGGAGCTGTTTCATTCCGCAGCCAAGTAGCAAAATAACATGTAAGAAATCACAGATTCCAGGTGAGTTAATAACAAATAATGACTCTCAGTTCATGAGCGGTTCTCTCGATGCCTCCGTCCAGGCGTATAACAGCCAGGCTTTCCTGTGCATACGCAGCCAGGCTTGTTGAAATGCTGGTACAAATTGGTAGAAACATCCTGAATTCAAGTGAATTCAAGAGATCCAGCCTCTGCTTTCTTAGAATACCACAACAGAAGCTTTGGGGAATATTTGACCTGAAACATGAGAAGAATTTGGTTGGTTTTTTTTTTTTTTTTAAATTCCTGCACCTAAAATGCAGAATAGTCTGCATTTTCCTTTCCTCTTTCGTTTCAAAGGAAGGTGAGAGGAACCATCTCTGCACACGTCAAACTGCAGGCAAAAGAAGATAGGAAAGATGACTGGACTCCTTTTACAACTTTGGCGCTTGACTTTCCTCCCCAGAAGGGGAAGATGCATTGTCAGCCTGTCTTGTGATCGGGCTGTAACCTTTTGTTACCCTGATAAACGTCAGCTGACCAGGCTGGGATGTAGAAAAGCTCCATCTCTACCAGACCGTTGCTGCGCTGCCTTGCACACACTATTCGGGCAGGAAGAGGCCCAGCGTCTCCCCGCCTGAGCCGTGTTTGCAGACTTTGCCCGGCGTGGGGGCAGTTGAACGCTCTGCGGGGAAGTGCAGGCAGCGACTGCAAGAGCAGGTTTCGCCTATGCTGAAGTGGGTGGCAGCACCCTTCAGAGACCGTGGTTCCCAGCATACGATGCTCCAGCCTGGGCTGAAGGGGTCTTTGCTGGGATGGGTGGTCTGCAGAGAGTCTATACCAGAGAGGCAAAAAACCTGTTATTGAAGTGGCGTGGCTGGACCCTACCGTCGGTGCTGCTCGGGGATGCTTGTTCCCTTCCATCTCAGCAGTGTCACGATCATGCCGTGGCCTCCTGCCCAGCTTCTCCATGCTGGTGCCTTCTCCCAGCTGCTCCATGCCCTGCTGCGGTCCCCAAGGTCCTCCAGCACCCTCTCTCCTTCTTTACTTACTCCTGCCCCCCCAAACTCTCCCTGCCTTCTTCCTTCCGCTCCTCCTTCCTCCCAGCTGAACCCCGTTGGCAGAAGAGCAAGCCTGGTGAGGGTTTGGCCTCCAAGTTCAGTGCCGGCAGATGCAGCCCAAAGCTAATGCTGTGATAAAGTAAATCTGACAAAGGCTTGGAGTTTGGCTTCTGGGCAAGAAAGACCGTTCAGGTTTTAGCAGGTGCCTGCTTCTCTGGTCCTGCATGCTCTGAGCATGAAAGGTGGCCACGGGAGCAGCTCTCAGGGTGAAGCCAGAGGTTGGCTCGGCCCAGGGCTTGAGGAGAGGTGGCCGAGACAGAGCGGGATCTGGTGAAGCCCCGGCTCTCAGCTTCAGACCCTGCAGATGTCTGGATGCTCGCAGCCTCTGGCCGGTGGGATGGTATTTGCCATTGCAGAGCCAGCATTTGGTGAAGCAGCACCCACCCGTGTTCCATCCAGACCTACCCGGAGCCTCTCCTTTCCCTGCTGTTGCCCTGCTTGCCAGCCACGCGCAGGGGGGGAGCAGGCGTCTCCCACCCCTTCTACCAGTCGCAGTCGCGCAGTCCTGAAGCTCGTCCTCGATGTTACTCTGCCCTCGTGCCTCTTGGGATTTGGCCAGCATGTGTCCGGGCGACACTCCTCTTCCTCTACAGCTGCTCTCTGCTCGGCTGCGTCACCCAGAGCATCCCTTCCTCCTGCCTGGGGTCGCTTTGTACATCCTGTTTCGCGAGTTATTTTGCCCTGATTTATACTAGGTCACGGGCATATCCTTACTTGGCCGTGGTAGCACAGCCTCTTCGATTAGGTGTATTTCCAAGCATGACTTCCATCTGTCCGTCAGTCGCTATAGCTAATTTCTGCAGCATTTACAGCCATGCAGGAGCCTCGTTCGTATGCAATAATCGCTGATGGTGGCGGGACTGTGATAAATTATCTACTCCATGTATTTCACCTCTTTTCTATTCATAAATTGTTCGTGATTTTTTGTAGTTGCATTAAGTATTCAAAGTGACTGCGATTTCCCCCATCGTATTCATTACTCAAAATTGTTCTCCAGATAATTTCTGCAAATAATTCGCGGTCTTTGCTCTTTTGTGAATACTCGGTCTCAAGAATGAGAGTCGTTTTAATTGGGATCTTACATCACATGATGGATTTCGGCTTCCCGATTGGGCAGGCTTAATTTTTAGACTTGAGGTTTGGGGAGGGAACTGTTGCAATTAAGAATTTGAAATTCACTTTCTTCCAATATCTTTAGTTGCCGCTTAAAATTAACAGTCTGTCTTGTCTTTTTTTTTTTTTTCCCTTCCTGGGCAAAAATCCCTGCCGGTAACTTGTTGGCAAGAAACACTTGGAGAATATAAACAAAAAGGTGGCACCAAAACAGCTAAATTTAACATATCTAAAAACTGGAGTGATGATTCACGGTGGTTTGTTTTGTATTATTCGCCTCGCTCTGGTAAAAATAATGATCAAAATAATTTAGAAACATAAGAAGTCACATAGCAAAGGGACATTTATAGCACTTGCTTTCATAAAATCTTCCATCGACGGCTCTCTGCGTGCCTGAGAACCATCCTGTGGGCTGGCCCGTGTGTGGCGGTGAGTTGGTACCCTGGCCCTGCTCGGTGCTCTGGCCCCGGGCTGAGGCTGCTGCCGGCTTGGTGGAAGCGGAGGGAAGGAACGTGCGACCAGCCTGGCTCCGCGTACTGCCTTGATCCACACCCGCGGCAGACAAGACTCCGGTTTTCTCGTGCGGAGCTCGACTCCAGGCAGAGCGCGAGCATAAGTGACTTGCCCAAGGTCGCGCTCCAGCTCCCTGGTTCAGCTGGAAATAGCCCCAAGGTCTCCTGATCCCCCCCAACAGCCCCTCCTGCCGCGAGGTGAGATGGAAAGGTGCGGAGTTCAGATGTTTTCTCTAACCGACAGCCTGGCTCCTGCCACCTCTCGTAAAACCTCCTTGGCTCTATTTTCTGCCCCCTCGCCATCGGGCTGAGTCAATACGGCCCCACCCGTCCCCCCCCTAATAGCACGGGCTCCCGTGGCATATTTATGCCTCCGAAGTGGAGCGTTGTGCCGGCGTTCCTGTTCGTGCGGCACCCGCACACCCTGGCTGCTCGCTTCCACCAGCTGCTGCTGCCGATTTCCCTTAAAAATAAAACCCCTCTAAAGGTACAGCAGGGACACCTTAAATGCAGAGCTGTGGCGTGCAGTTAATCATATCCTCTTAACGGGTTTATTCGCTCATTAAATATTTAAGACTCGTTTCTCTTTATCAATAGTGTGGAGGCGTGCAGGCCCCGGTGCAAAGATTTATGCACACAATAGGATCGGTGCATTTAGATTTGTTTGAAGGGATCCGAGAGCCATTTAAAACTCGACTGAGGGGGACGGTTTCTGCTGCTGCTGTTTTCCTCCGGTGAGGTTTCTGCCTCCTGACTGCGGTTGGGAGGCGGCGGGAGGGGAGGTCGGGGCGTGCGGGCTGATGGCTGCCTCTAATATCCCCTTTGGTTGCTTTTGAAATAGCCGTGCCCCTTTTTGAGGGATGCAGAGGTCTCGGAGGGAGCCCACTCGTGCCTGGCGTGAGCATCCTCCATAGCGATGAGGATGGTCCACGTGGAAAACGCGATGCGTGGAGGCAAGACCTGGTGCTGGGAGCTCAGTTGTGGAAGCGGCGTTTTGATCCCCGCTTCCCGCCGCTGTCTGTGGGAAGAGCTTTGCCGTTGCGGCTCAGATGTGAATTCCAGCTTGTCTGGTGCCGTTCGGGAGCCGTCATGCAGGTGCAACATCTGTTGTTCTCCTGTTATTACCTGGGCTTTGCTCTTCACGCAGGTGTAAGAGCAGTGGTGGCCTTTTTGGTTCATAGGATGGGGAGGACCAAACCCACACCATCACCTTGATCCTGCCTCCCCATCCTTCCCATCATCTACCCCCCTGCCCACCGCAGCTCACCAGCCCAGACCACCACCCAGAGCATCCAGTCTTCATCCACCCTGCCCCATGCGTGGTCCCCAGTCCCTACGTGGGGTTCCGTGGCTGCCAGCTGCTGCCAGATGTGTTGCTCGCCCTCGGTGCAGGGACGCAATTCCTTCTGCCGGTGCGCACCCTTCTAGCATATGTGTACGCCTGTTCCCCAGGCTCTGAGGGTTGCGGGTTGCAACCTTGTGCTGGAGCGATGGGGGGCCTGAGATGGGGCCGGGAGCCTGACTGCACATCCGATGCAGTTGCACAATGTGACCTGTACCCGTCCTTCCGTTGAGCGCGTTGCCGGAGCTTGCAGGGACAGCAGGTCCCGGCACGCAGGACTCTATCACCGTCTCAGCGGCCCGTGCTTAGATCAGGAGGAAACATCTCATGCCAAGACCTGTCCTCCCCAGGCTGCAGCTTGGAGCTGGCGATGGCAGCGGCTGACGCCCAGGTTTTTTGGCCCCCCACGGCATCCCAGCGGGTTCTTCCTGCAGCCTCGTGGACAGCCAGACATGCCTGTCCCAAAAACTCCTCTCCGGGAGGTGCTGGGGTGGATAAGGAGGGTGAGTGGCTGCAGTGGCAATGGGAAGAGCTGGCAGCTCCCTCCTGGGGGTGTGAGAAATACCCCGGCTGGCTTATTGACAGCCCAGAGCACGGGAAGAGCATGCATGTGTCAGATATTTCCCCAAACCTCTCCTGCTTTGCAACGTGCCCACTGAAAAAAAGGATCTGACAGCAATAAAACTGTCGGGCGGCTGCTGCTGCTTTTTTTTAAAGTTCTATGATAGCTTCTCCCCCCCTTTTTTTTAATAGCTAATGCATCTGTCACTACTTTCCTAATGAGCTTTCCGAAAGGGCCTTGGGGACCTCTACCTATCCATGTGGGTTTGGATAGGAGCTTACTCAGGGGAGGCAGAGAGAATTCAGCTCCCTCTTTCACCCCCATCTCCTCCCCACGCCCTCCCAAACTCCTCTCCGAGGGCAGGTTGTCCAGAGGGAGGGGAAGACAGCAATATCTCAGCACTCGGCGAGCTGGCATGCACCCCCTGCAATCACAGCCAATAATGACAAAAAGACGGGGCTGCTGCCAGAGATAGAGAGCTGAGCTCCAAGCGTTACAGCAATGTCACAGCCTTGGGACTGCTGCTGGCTGCTACTGGAAAGAAATTTCCTCACAACAGGCAGAGTTATAGGAAGGAGCCATTGATTGCATTAAAAAACACCCTCCCCACCTCTTTTTTTTGGCATGGATTTTCAAGGCTTTTTTTTTTTCCCCCCTCCCCCCCCCCTTCCATTTGCCATTGAAGTTGCGTTCAATAAAACCCATCGCCCGAGAGCGTCTGTTCGCGTGTTCTCAGCAGTACAATGGGCAGAGGACTGCAGTGTGCAGACGCTCAGCCAGCCTCACGCAGACAATGAGGGGGTGGGAGCGGGGCAGGGGGGGCTTTTATTTTATTTTTTTTTTTTTCCCCCCACCTGCCGGCCCCCACTACTAATTGTAATTACAAAAGGCAAATGGGAAGGGACTGGGGGAGCAGGGCTGTGGTTCACTGGGGTCATGGTCTCCATCAGTCATTCTCCCAGCCTGTTGCTGGGTAAAAGCCCGGCTCCGCGGTTTATCAAAATGACTGTGCAGTAAAAGCCTCTTCGCCCCCCCAAAAAAGAAAAAAAAAAGCTGTTTTAACTGACTTAAAAAGCATGAACTTCCCATTGCCGTCCATGGGAGACTTTCCATTGACATCTCTAGGCGCAGAAGGGAAAACAGAGGGTTTGGTGACTCAGGCATAAACCTGGGATCTCTTCCTCTCTCTGACGCTGTTGGCAAATCATTTAGGGCCCGATTCAGCAAGGGGCCGAACGCTGCCATCCCTGTGCCATTCGGTAGGGCACGAGAGGATGCACCGCTTGGCAGGACTGAATCTCTAACTGCGCCGTGCCCAAGTTCCCCTCAGCTGTAAAACGTGACGGTGTTAACCCTACGTTGCATGATGGTGGAGAAGCTAATAACTATTAATGCCAGGGAGATGCTTCCAGATCTCTAGATAAAAGGTGCTCAAGGAGGGAAAATTATTATCAACGTGGGCCAAATAGCTACAGGGGATTCGAAATCTGTTTGTATTTGTAGGATGTAACCACTAAGGAGGGAGAGACTGGGACAATGGAGCATGCACAGCACTAATGGAATGAGCGTAGGAAAGAGGATATCTCTGGAGACCCTTAGAAACCATTTCCCAGTAGTAAGATCTGCTTGGGTTGTTTGCTCTTCTTCCCAGATGAGAGCTGCAGTCGTGGATGCTTTTATCACTTATGAACTGGACTAGACGGAGGGCCAGAGAGCGTACTGTAGGGACGAGCCTGCATGGCTCTCCAGTGGGTGGGTCTATGGATTTAACAGGTCTCAGGTTCCATTTCTGTCTTTCAGAGCTGAGCTTTATAACGGAGGAATCTAGACTGGACGTTTCAGAACTGTTTTTCAAGCTTATGGGATGCAGGTTTGGCCTCCGGTAGAGATACAAGGGCATGGCGTGGGCATCTTGAGGCTGCAGCTGCAGCAGAAGGGTTGTTCAGGGTGGGCACATCCCCGTCCCATCCCGGGATGGAGCCTTGGCATACGGTTTGGGCTGAGGTGTGGATCTGGAACAGCCCTGTGGTAGCACATGTGTGTGGTGGTTCCTTAAAGCCATTTCACTCGGAGAGTCACTTTTTCCAGCTGATTCATGTTCCCGGTGCAAGCCCATTTCTTGCCGTGGTGACAGTAAAGCTCGCTGAGGCTCTGCATGCTAACGTGCAGTGGTCCAGGCTAGAGTCTCTTAACGGGCTCTGAGCCCGGTGGTGCCAGGAGCTGTACAAACACAGGTTGTTCCCTTGAGATTAAAACCCAGTTAGACGAGCTGTTTCTTGTCTGTGGTCTGGCAATGCTGAGAGACCTGTGCATTGCTGTGCAAAAGCATTGGGCAAGCATGTAAGAGACAGGCAGCGTCCGTCCCGGCTCCCCTGGAGCGTACATCCTTGCTTACCCACAGTTCCTCGCTCGCGGTGGCACGCACTGCTCCGAAATCGCGACGTCGCCTTTCCTTTGCGCCCTGAGACAGCCCCATTTTGTGCTCTGGGGAGCTGCAGCCTTTCTCACTGAAGACCTGCAGCACACCATGCTCTTTTCTTTTTTCTCTCCTGGACACTTTACTTAGGTTCTTTCTTCCCTCTCATTTTCTCTACCATCAAATGAAAGCCATTCAGACCAAAACGGTTCAGTCTGCTCTTTGTGTCTGGAAAACAGAACACCAAAGACAGCTGGACCTACCCGAGATGGCCACGGCCGTGGCAACAGTGGCTCTTTGTTAGCGCTGTTGTCTCTGCCCCTATCTCCAGTGTCTGGGGCCCTGTCTCTTTAAAGCTTTAGTGTGCTGTGTCAAAGCCAACAGAGAGTTCAGCTTATTAATGGATTCGCTAGGTTAATATCCCAACAGTTTGGTTGTGGGGTTTTTTTGTGTTGTGGGGGTTTTTTTGTTTTTTTGTTGTTTTTTTTTTTTTTCCACCAGCATAATTTAGAAAGGGGGGGAGGGGGAGAGAAAGATAACCCAGTCCCATTTCTGGGGAGGAGGGCACTGCATGGCTCATTGCTTTGGAGAAATGGAGCTGGAATGGTTGGTCGGGGCCACGAGGAGGTGGTGGCCCAGCCCTTCGCCTTCCTGTCTGTCTGTACATCTCTCTCTATCTCCTTCTCCTGCGGGGTTCCCTGCATCAAAGCTTCTTCCAGTTCTTATGCTAATGAGGTGCATTAATGCTTAATGACTGTGAACAGGCTTGTTTAATTGCACCTATCTGAGCAGGAGGCACGTTGCTGTATAAGAGGGAACGACCATGTAAGCAGCTGCATGCCCTCCTGGACAGTCTTAATTACATGTAAAACTGATGTGATCTAAACCACCAGGCTGGTGATTAGTTTAGTGAGGCAGGTGGTACTTTGCAATTCAGTGCCTCAGAAACTCTAGAGCAAGTGAGATCAGATTCTTTCGTAGGCTATGGAGGATAAGGCAAGCCCTGATCATCCTTGAATTTGATGTTGGGTGGGGACAAGCACGGCATAGTAGATTAATTTAATTAATTTATTGCAGTTAGTTTGCAAAGACATTATCCGCCAGCGTCTGTGCAGAATACTGAGCAGTCCCATTAATGCAATGCTATTTTGCCTGTAAATCCTCTCCCCCCGCCCCTTACAGGAGGAATGAGCTGCGATGGTCTCAGCTTTCTGCAGTGTTATCTCGCGCTGTTTGAATACGACCGATTGTCTGAACTACAAAGGGGCCCGGCGCTAATGCAAAGCCATCCCTATTGGCACTAGACCTAGATTAATGACTCTGCATGCATTGCCTTGGCTCTAAACTGGATTTCCCTAAAGCAGCTCACGGCGCTGCTGTCTGCGCTCCCGTATCGGTGCCTCTAGCCGGGCTGCGATTGTTCAGCTGGCGAGAGCAGCGGATCTGGGAGCACCTCCAAGTGCGAGGGCTGTTAAGTAGGGGTGCACAGGTATGAAGGTACCTGTCATCGTGAGCCATCTGCTGCTAATTACCCGGCCTCGCTTCTTGCGATTATTTGTTTTGCTTTTATTCACCAGAGGGGAGGGATTTTTTTTAAAAAAAAAAAAAGGCAACCTTTTTTAGAAATGGCTTTGGGCAGGGGACTAAACCGACTCCAGCAGCGTTTTGGGGTCGGTTGTGCTCCCAGGACTGGCGTCTCCCAGCACACCGCTGCCCGGGGGCTCGGCCCCCTCCCTGTCCCCACACCGGACCCTTCCTCTCAGCCTCCTCTCCCTCGAGCGCTTCCTCCCCGTCCCCATCCCGTGAACTCTCTGATCTTCCCCTCTCCCTGCCCGCCCGGGCCCCAGCGGAGGCTCTTCCTGACGTTACTCCCACAACAACCACTTCCTTCCCGTCCCGGCAGCCCCCGGCTCCGCAACCGTCCCTGCCCAGCCCCGGCCAGCCCTGGTCCCTCGCTATCTCCCCAAGACCCCTCTTCTGCTTCTCCACTTCCAGCCACCGCTATTTATTTTGTAAAAAGGCTTAGTTCAGACATGGAGGCTCTTTCTGCATGGGGTGAAACCCGCGGCTGTGGAGCCGCTGGGTGGGAGGTGACTCAGGGCCCAGCTCCTGCCATCAAAGCCCTCTCCTGGTGTCCGCAACACCCGTGGGGTTTTGGGGTTAGAAACCCACCATGTGGGACATGTTTTAGCCAACCTGCAGGGACCAGCTCCCCAAAATTAAGCATCCCCCCAACCCCGCCATGCTTCAGGCTTGTCAGCGGGGAAGGAGGGCCCAGCCATGGCAGCCATCTGCTTGTGGCGAGGCAGGAGCTGGGGAAGAAGCGGGCTGGGTGTGTGGCAGGGGGACGAGAGTGCTGCGGGTCTTCCTCAGCGTCTTCCTCAGTGTCTTCCTCCCAGCCGGCATGTTTCCTGGCAGGAGAAGGCGTGTGGTCATGGCAGGGCAGCAGCGGGAAGGCAGCAGCTGAGGAGAGGGGGTGGCAGGGGGAGACGCAAGATGGTGGCTACCCTGAGGGGAGAACGGGGCCCTGCCTGGTTTGGGGTGGGAGCTCTCCCTCCTTGGGAGTGAGCCCTGCTCTGAGGGGCCGCAGCTGCCTGGCTCCCCATGGGGGAAGACAGAAGCCCCGCCGCCATCTGCCTTCTCCTCACGCACCCCATCATGGCTGTTTTCCCTCCTTGTCCCACCGAGGCGCGTTTTGCTGCGCCAACCCTTGGCCTTGTGATGGCCCCAAGGCAGACTTTGGGTGGAAAAGAAGACTTTTCCTCTCAGAAAAGCCACCCTAAGCGCAGCCCTTGCCTCGGCGTAACGCCACCACACGAGACCTCGCTGTCCTGGCAGCATGGCCGCCCGCAGTGCTGTCCCCTCGGGTGGGCCGAGCACCCCAGGACACTCCATCGCTGGGAAAGCAGGAGTGTTTTGCAGAGAGATGTTGCGAAACTGGAGCCGCCGCGGCAGTGGGGTGCGTCCGCCCGTGGGGGCTCAGCCCTGCCTCGTCTATGGGCAAAAAACACCCGAACCCGAGCCTGAGCGAAACCTTTTTTTAGCACTCCCCTATTTGCCAAGCGTACTTCCTTTCTTTTGATTCTTACCACCTACATACAGTCTGACTGCAACGGCAGGAAAAAAAAAAAAAAAAAAGAAAAAAAAAAAAAGAATTGCAACATTCAGTAGAAGGCTTTTCTGTCTAATGACGTTAAATTTATTAACCAAAACTCCAGCTGCACCAGGCTGGGATCTAATAATATTCAGGCTATGGAGACATCAAGTAGAAAGAAGCTTAAAGCCCTTTTTATTTCACAGTAAAACTGTCAGTAAATAACTGGATTGTCTTGAGACTGAGAAAATGGGGATTTATCTTCCTGAACATGAAAAGTGTGCTTATTTTTTTTTATCAGCTTCAAAAAGCCCCAGCAACCTTGATTTTCCTTCCACACCGTTCTCAGCATCTCTGCCAAGCCCCAAAACCACACAAATCAAGAGACAGGCTCTAAAGATATTTTTAATTAAATTAATTCCTTTTCCTTCCTTCCCCATTTCTCCCTTGTCCCCTCCTCCATTCTCTCTTTCTCTCTCCCTGTGTCCCCAGCTAATGACTTCTAAGCACTGTGACATTTCAGCACTGGCTGTCACTAACACCACACCTCCGTGCTGGTTATAAATTGGGCACAGAGACATAAAATTCCCCACAGAAGGTCCCCGTTTGATGATATTCTCCGAGGTAAATCTCCAATAGCTCCCTGTTTTCTTTAATAACGCTAATAGGCATAGATTAATTAAACTGTTATATTACTTCCTTCTTTCTACCAGCACCAGTTAGAAATCTTATTACCTGCTCCTCTCCGCTTGCCTTTTCCCCCAGGGTGGTTATATTCCAACCAGTTACCAAGGTTTTTCAGAGGCTGTAGCACAAGGTGAAACGGCAGACGTCGTCTCCGCGAGGCCGGATCCTGCCCCCAGCCCTCAGCTCCGAAACCCCACCGACCTCGGCAGAGTCCGGGCGGGTGTAAGCGGGGTCAGGATTAAGCCCGGTTTGTCTGAAGAGGTTCTGTCTTGAAAGCAACAGCGGGGCTATTGTTGAGTCTGGATGCCCCCTCTAAAAGGGACCACAGCTGTAGGAAAGGGAATTGTATACATCCATCAACTCCTCCAGGGCCCCAGGATGTATTAGTTAAGATTGCGGGATAGCATGTCTCGGCTCCACTGAAGGGGTCCTTTGAATGACATGTTGGATATACTGTTGCACATCTGGCCGCTGTATTATTGAATTGCTCTACGGTTGCGTTTTCCAGACCGCGGGAATGTGTCGGTTCTTTGGGGGGGGGGTTGGATGAAGGGGACAACATGTGGGAAAATTGGAGGGATGCATCCCGCGGGGTGGGGTGGGCTTGGATGGAGCCGCGTGGTAGAGGCGAGGAGGGAAGGGGGGGAGCGAGGCAATGCTTTCACACAAAATGCCGTGTTGCCATTTGAAATCCACTCCAGAGCTTCCTGCTCTAATTAAATTTGTCACCATCGTTACTATAATGCCTGCCATTCCTCCGGTGCTTTTTTGTTCTCAGGGATCCCAAAACACGACAGAGGCAAGGGCAGAATCGCCAGGTCCTCCGTGTTTCCTCTGCGGGAGCTTTTTCTGAGCAAAAGCGGGAAAACGCAGTTGTAGGAGCCGCTTTGGGGCAGGAGCGCAGCCGCTTCTGGTTTGGGGACACCTGAGTGAGGGACACTGAGGCCGGGGGATCTGGGCAGCTCTTGCACTCACACAGAAGGCGTCTCCCGGGACCGCTGGTTTGCCGGAGCTTGGGCGAGCACCCCGGGAAGGCCCGTTGCAGCAAAGAGCCCTTCTTGGGCTCTCACTTGGCTCGTCCCACTCTCAGCCCCTCCGGACCCGCACGGGAGCCCAGCATCCCCGCAGCCACCGCTGCACCTCCGCTCTTGGCACCACGTACGGCCGGGCAGCCACCGCCGGCCTGCCACGAGGTGCCGCGTACGGCTGCTCCGCACCACGCTGGGGCAGGAGGAATTCACTAATTACTTGCGGCTCTTAATATGGCCCCTGAACGCTGCCAGAGTGGCGTGAAGGGCTCAGAGCAGGAGACACAACCTGCTCCATCGTGTCTTCTGTGTCAGCTTGCAACGAACTGAATGCAAAAAGGCTGTCTGTGCTGCAAACAGCGGAGCCCTTGGAAATTTAAAGGTGCAGAGCACAGAAAACAAAGGCGAGGCGATCGCGCTGCTGAATATTCATCCCGGCGTCTGATCCTGCCAGGAGCAAAGCCCGCACAGCTCCCGTGGAAGCTGATGGGAGGGAACCTTGGTCTGAACCTCATCTTGGGCTCCAGCCCAAATCTGAGGGGGGAGGGCAAATTAGTCCTTAATGCACATATATCTGAGACTAAAACCTGATAAGGGAACTCTCCTATGTTAATTTACCTGAGTTATTTACTATACTGATTGCTGAAGGTACTCTGATTAGCGCATGAAATATTTCTATACCTTCGGTCTGATTAACCCATATCTGCAAAATAAATATTTGTCTCATTATAGTTATGCGATCGTGCAATCAAAGACCCTATCGTAATGGGAAAGGGAGAGAGTATCCGTGTGGAAAAGGCAGGGAATGGCGACACAGAACGAGTGGGTTTGAGAGCAGGGAGATGAAGAGCAGGGGCATAACTGGAGGGGGAGGCTTAGCGGTCACAACTCCGGCCGGAGGGGTTGAAATGCCGGGGAGGGCACGATTCTCCTCCCGTTTCACCGGTGCTAATTGGGACTAACTCCGTTTGACTCGGCAGCGTTGCGCCAGTCCCAGCGAGAGGAGGGTCAGACCTTGGGAATCACAGGGGTGAGTCCCAGCAGGCTCCCAGCCTCCAGCTTTTTTGAAAGAGAAGCAGGGAGTTCCCGGCAGCGCGGTGCGTGTGCCAGTCTCCCCAGACAAGCTCTTAAAATAGCCCAGCGCACCAGGCTGTGGCACCGGGGGAGAGCGCAGAGGATGAAGTGTTCAGTCTTTCTGGCCCAGATCCGGGGAGAAGGGGGAGTTGGCAGCTCCCTGCCCAAGGCGAAGGTGGCTTAAAGTGCGGTCTGGGGAGGAGGGCAGTCGGCACCCCGCGACCAGGTGGCAGGGAGCAGAGGAGGCGGCAGCTGGCGATGCCGGCACTGCCATGCGTGCTGGACATCTTCCCTCGGCGAGGGGAGCTGTAAGTCATCTGGAGGAGAGGATCCCCCCCCCCCTCTGCTGTTACAGGGCTGTTTTGCATATGCTCCGTTAGGAAAAGAGAGGAGTTTTATTGTGGCTGTACAGAAGAGCTAAGTCAAGAGGTTGCTTTATGGCTCGCGGGTCCCGGCGTAGAGAGGAAAGCGTCCCAGATGCAGCATATAGTAAGCCTGGCAGCGCTGTATAGCACTGCTGCATCGCGGAGTGGCTGCGAGCACTGCTCTGCAAAAGAGCTGAAGTCATTTTTCTTCTAAGGGCAGGGGGTAGTGGGGAGGAAATATGAAGGCAGCCCTGTTGCTAAGGAAATCTGCTCTTTGTATGGTTGTACATTTAGGTAATGCTAATGAAAGGCCATATAGTAGCGAGGTGCAGATGTCAGCACTGTGCACTCCTGGATATTTGATTAGCATTTCTTTGACTTTGCCTTCTCTAACAGAAATACCTGAGTGCATGGATATTAGGAAAATAAAATCCCTCTTCCTCTCTGCCAACAGCCCAACAGGACACGTTACGCAGAGAAAGGAAAAGCCTTACCAAAATAAGACGCTCCATAATGAATGTGTGTTTTCTTCCCCCCACACACACCCTGGAGAGGATGAGAGCGAACATGTGATGAGAACAGAAATAGTCACATCACTTAATGCATTGCTGGACGGTACCCAGCCGGCACAGCGATGAACCTGGCGTAAGACCCGATAGCAGCAAACCAGCATAGCATCCTATTTAATGGCTGGTGGCCCACAGATGTTTTAAACCTCGAGACTGCATCTCTCAGAGGTTTCCCTTTCGGCTCGAGCATCAGCGGGCTGCTTTTGGAAGCAAAGGCTGCGGATGCTCTATCCAGGGACCTAGCGCATCTGCGGATTAGCTGGTGCGTGCGTACGTGCGTGGCGTCCGAGCCCAGATCCGGTGATGTGGCTTACGAAGCAGGAGAGGACCCACGCTGCTGCTACAGAGCGCCGTGTCCTGCTCTCGAGCATCGCTGGAAGAATGAGTCAGCCGTTTTCCTTTGCGCGAGGGTCGAGTGGATGCCCCTGTCTGAGTGTCACTAATAAAAGCACCCAGAAATGTAACGGCTCTGTGCTTGCATGTCGTGCTTGCGACTGTCTTAAAGACCAGCTGCTCTGCGTGAGACTTCCAGAGAGCGAGAGCGCTTGAATGAAGCCCTTATATCTCTCTCTTTTTCTTTTGCCCTTTTTTTTTTTCTTTTGGCCACACATTACAACGTGAGCTCTGGTCCTCGCTCGCCTTTTCCTCTTGCTCCCCAGGGCAGCCCGCTGTGTCTCAGAGGCACGAGGAGCGAGTCCTCCCGGGAGTCCTCCAGCTCGTGTGAGGAATGGCTCCTCGGGGGCTAAATCTGGCAGCAGGGCCCCGAGGTGGCGGAGACGTCCGTGTGGCAACGCTGAGCGTCTCTCCTCGATGACAGCAGCGCCTGGGACGGAGGTTTGCATTTTGGTGCGGCAGCCGGCCGGGGACACCTCCCTCCCTGCCCGCCCTGCCAGCACCTGCCCCTCCCTCTCGCCGTTGTGCAACATCCCAAGGGCAATTACAGCAGTGCTTACGTGGAGGAGTGATATTGGGAAAGTATTTAGTCATTTTTAACTGTTCTGCTGGCGGCTCCCCTCCCTTAAGGTGGTTCCTATTTCTTCTTCTCCCTCTCCCAGCATGTTGTGGCAACTCCTCGCAGCAGCCCCTGGCCCGGCGACCCTTCTTGGTGCATCCATGGGTACCGAGGGCTTCTCTTGGCGAGGGGGAGCCCGCGCTCCCGTGGAAGAGCCACACATTCCCATCGGACGACTCTTTTCCTTTCCTATCCCCATCTCTCCCATGCTTACTACTGTGATTTTAAAGCTTCTGCGCCTTGACAGTGATGGGGGGGGGGGGGGGGCCATGATTTTGAAAGCAAAAGTAAGAGGCAGGAGGATGCGGAGCTTTTCCTGCTCTCAGAGGCTTCTGGACGCTTCTCCATCTCCATCCCTGGAGTGATTTTCCCTGGGCCCAGTGTAAACAAGGCAATCCGTTACGGCAGTTTGAGCGTTACTCCACAAACACGCCGTCGTCCCCTGCCCCCACCACAGGCTCCCTCCGCTCCCTCTCTTCCTGCCGCCGTGCCGTGTGGGGAGCGTTGGTGTGGCACGGGGTTTATCGGGCACTCGTCCGCACGCAGGAACGGCCTCCGAGCATCGGCGGGCGAGGAAGGCTCCAGCGGGAACTGGAGTCAAGTCTGCAACAGCCCCGTTGCTTCGCTGCACGGCTCACCCCGGTTCGGAGGGACGATTGCAAAATTGAGGAGCATTTGGGGAAGTTTAGGGACGCTGATGCGCTCCCACGGAGGGTCATGGAAAAGTCCGGGTATTGTTTACCCTAGAAAGATGGTGAAAAGAAGAGGCCACGGTAAAAGAAGAAAAGCTCACGTGCGCACAAAAACAACGCTAAAAAATACATGATTAAGGTTACAAAGTCAGGCGCTGAGCGCGTAAGAAATCCCAGTATTAAAGACACCTGAGCGGCTTACATCCGGCAGAGTGGCGTGCATTCATTAGGGCGCAGTCTTAATTCTGCGGTCACAAGCTAATTCTTCTGCAGGGGCTCTGCCGCAGGGAGTGTGTGGGATGGACGGAGCTCGGTTAAAAGCAGCTCAGTGTCCAGTATATGGCTGTCCCGCTGCTATTTGGTGTGCAACCGTCATGCGAATCCTGCTTGGAAGACGAAATTGTCCGTTCCTCCTGGACTATCCTAAAGTGCAAAACACCTAAGTCTGCTCTCGCCTCCCGCTTTCCTTTCTTTCCCTCTGTCCCTTCCACCTCCATGCGGCTCGGTGGTTGGCGGGGGGGATTAGCAGGACCCCCCCCAGTGATAACCCTTTTGGGGAAGGCTGGCTTTGCCTTGGGACCCCAGAGCAGGAGGGAATACACTCTGCAGCTCCAGGAGGTCTGATGCAAGTGCAGCCCACATGCTTCACACTGCCAGCATTTAATTTTTCCATCTGTTTTTTGTTTTGGTTCAGTTAAAGGCAGAGAGGAGAGGTGGATTTTGGTGTGAACCTCCTGTCTGTCTGCATACGGTGTGCGGGACAAAGGCGGCTTAGCTTGGAAAGCCCCAGAAGCACCCAGGAGCAGGCTGGGGGACTTAGCAGACATCGTTTCTTCTGAAGCTGCGGGAGAAGCATACACTTAGGAGAAGCAGCCTTGCAGCCTGCTGTATGGATTCACCGTCTGAGAGCTGAGCCAGCCAGAGCCTGGAGGGGACAGATGGAGGAATTAAGGACATCTCAGCTGGGCAGTAGGACCAAGGGATGCTTGCAGGGGAGCTGGCTCCCATACCTGAACCACTTTGGAGTCAGGGCTAGGAGTTATCACAGCTTTTCTTAGCAAGAGAGCCCTCCACCGGAATAATGTGTTGTGGACATAAAAGGAGATCTGGAGAGGGAATATTTTCACCTTGGAAGCTGCTAAGGAACTTGCATTTAGCTGCTAGCAATCTGTTTCAAACTGGGTTTCTGTCCCAGGAAAGAGAAAGCAGAGCAATCTCGCTGCCCTGACCAATTGTAAATTCTTTCCTGGCTTTGCTGGGGAAAAACAACGCGCTCTCAGTGAAAACCTCCCAGAAATCCAGGACATGGGTATTTTATATGTCAGCCCTTTACCACTTTGGAGAGAGCAGCTGAGGAGACCAGTCAAGTAGATCCCCTGACTTTTATTTACCAACAAGTCAGTGGTGTGTCTGGTGAAGGACGGAGATGCTGCCTCCCTCCCTGAGCCGGGCCGGTCACGGTGACACACGCGTGACCGCGGGAGAGAGGCCGAGAAACCATTTCTGAGAGAAGAGATTTGAGAGGGATGTGTGTAGCAGAGCACACAACGCAAAAGCCATGTTGAAACTTTGCATTTAGATGCCTGCAGCAGCAAACCGGGGAGCTTTCCATGAGGACCGATAGATTTCCTGCCTCACAGCGTTTGCTTAAAAAGTATTCATAAATATACCCGCCACTACTAACCATCCTTTTCTGCTGGGAATTGCCATTAGCAGCTAAATTCAGCATTTTACATATAAAAAGCACTGAGACTTAATTCTGTGCCATGTTTTCTTCAAAGTCCTTGTAGAAGAGACAACTCCAAGCTGGATTTTGGCCAAGAGTTACAGCGAGGTGTTGGGAAGCGGGGATTGTAACGCCGCTCAACGTACGATCGCAGCACCCAGGAGGTGCACGTGGTGCGGTCAAGACGAGATGCCGTGAAGGATGGGGTGTGCTCCCCGAAGATGGACCCGTCTGACCTGTGAGTTGCTGCAAATGGAAGTTGCCTCCATCGAGCGTGCGCGAGCGGCGCTCCCTCGGAGGCCAAAAACGGACACCTATTTCTGGATGCGACAAGAAGTGCATCCCTGATGCTAATTATCCCGTTGCATTGCAAATCCCTGCTGCAGCACGGAGGGCTGCACGAGTCGTTCAACCTTTTAAACGTGGAGGCCACTTTCTCAAAAGCACCTGGACTTCCCCAGCTGAAGTTCTACCCGTGCCAAAATGAGCAGGGAGTGAAGGTCCCCGTGGAGTTGCTGCTTTGGAAGGGAGATGCAGTCTCGTGCTCCAGTCTGCGGAGGACTTTCCAAACACGGGGAATTAGGATGGGATTTCAGTGGAAGCGTATTATCCTGTTTCTTCTCTGAGCACATTTCTTCCTCCAAAGCAGCACAGGACAGGCAGGGCAGCAGCCGAGGTGGCCGGTGAGGCAGCTCCCATGCGTGCCGGAGGGGACCGGGCCAAGAGCTCCAGAGGGTTCCCTGTGTTCCCGGTGCAGCTGGAGCAGGAGCAGGGATGGCAGGAGCGGGATGGAGGGGGAGCAGACGGCGGGCACGGAGCTGTGGCTCTGAACAGGCGGCACAAAGCACTGTCGGAACAGCAGGGGCTCGCGCTGGCGACGGCTGCAAATGGAGATGGAAAGGGCTGGAGAGGAAAGGACGTGACACAGCTGGTCCCCTTCGGCTTTGATCTCTAAAGCAGAGGGGTGTTGGCCACGGAGCGGGAGGGGGGAAGAAGGGGGGTGACTCATAAAAATATTGGTGTTTCCATGAAGATGCAGTTACCTGAGGACAGGAAGGAGGAGGGAACTTCCCTGCAAACGTGGGGGGAGCTGGAAGAAAAAGTCCCACTTGTGTAGAAATTGCCAGCCCGCTTAGGAGCACAAAGCTGTTTGCTTTGGAGCCAGCGGGCTGGTTATTTGCTGTGAGTTGCTGGTTATGTGCAGAGCAGAAGGTGGTTTGTGTGCTTGTTGCTTCAGGGCAAAGAAAAAGAGGGGGGGGGGGGGGGGGAAAGGAAGAGCTGATTTTCTTGGAGGCCTGTGTGGTGGAGATGTCTTTGGAAGAGAAAAGAGCGATCTCCTTCCTGCTGCTGGGTGAGGGAGCAGGTCGAGGGGGATAATCCAACCCCGGGTAGCTGGGGAGAAGTCAAGCGCACCCCAGGATCTTCGTTCGGAGGCTCTGGCCACGGCAGGGCTGAGGTTTCGCCTTCCTGACCGCCACGGGGTTTGTGCTGGGGAGAGGGTTGTGGTTTGCTCCCGGGCACGTAGGTTTGCTCTGCGTACCCGTCCCTGCCCCTGGCAAGCTGAGAGGGGTGCCCTGTCCTGCACAGGGGGACACGAGAAGGGCGGGTGGACACAGCTGACGCCTGCCCTGCACCGAAGCAAGCTCAAACTTTTCCTCGCTTCTCCCTCCATGAGCCCTTGGGGGATTCCAGCTCACAGAATCCCTATATGTGGCGTAGGACCAGCTCTAATTTTTATCCTGGAGGCAAAAATCACTGGAAATAATGCTTCATCACTCTGAAGGTCCTGACACCACCCTTAACCACCACATCACGAACCTCCTGTCGCAATTGTGATCTGCGTATGTGTCAAATCTTGCCTCGCAGATAAAAGCTGCTCCGCAGGCACCTTTTGTACTGAAATACGGAGCCTTTAAAATGTGAAAGAAACAACAAAATGTAGGACGCCACACAAAGCTGACCCACTGGGGACTGGGGGGGGGAAAAACCGCAAGAAGGAGGGCTTGACACACAAAAATTGTTTTGTTAACAAAGCATCATTGTTCCACTCTGAATCGGTTTGACTGGAGTGGTAGAAACACCCCATCTGGAGACAGATGGAGAGTTTTCTGGCTAAAGAGACGGTGGGAGGAGGGACGGCTGACAACCCAGCAGATAGCATTGTCTGCTGCTACCTTGGCAATGGAGAGCAGAAAGGGCGGGTGGCAGATTAGGCGTCCCCTTCGCAACCCGCCCGTCACGCTGGCTCCTTCTGCGCCCTGGGCCCTGCGCCCGGAGGGAGGTGTGCGCCCAGGTTGGCAGCTCGCACCCCGGGATAATCCTCCCTCTCTTCTTGCAGGGCTGGTTGGGTGCTCGTGGGGACCGGTGAGGTGTCTGGGGAGGCTGCGAGCCGGTGTCCCCCCCTTCCAGGGTGCTCTCAGTACACGCCACGCTGGCAGAGCCCAGCTCGGTGTAATGGTACCGTACCGCTTGCGTGCTGTGCCGGGGCATTGCGTGATGTGGTTTTAGGGGCATTGCGTGATGTGGTTTTAGGGGCATTGCGTGATGTGGTTTTAGCAGAACCGGGGGACCCAAGTGGAAACAGCTTCACGGAGCGAGCACTGAAGGCTTGCTCCTGCTCTCGCATCGGTTTTGCCGCTAACTTCCAGGAGAGCAGGATTTGGGCTGCTGGAAGGATGCTGAGCAGAAACAAGCACGGTCAGAGCTGCAGGGAGTAAAACTGGTGATAGCAGCAAGAGTTAATGCAACGCCGAAAGACACGGGGATGGGACAACCGCAGGGGTGGTGCTTGGGTGACCTGCGGGACGCCTGAGGACCCGCACCTTGAATTGCCCTGGCCACCTTGCTGAGGTTGGGAATGAGGGAGGGAAAATCTATGCTTGAATGCCTGGGGCCTCTTAGCTACAGCACACGCTAAACGTGAGATGGTTTATGGCAGCAGGCTCCGCTGGCACGGTGTCTGCTCTGCTCCCCGAGAGCTCACCAACAGCCCCTGCTCCCTCTGCTGCCTTCCATGCCTGATGGGAAACTCCGGGGTGGGTTTTGCTCCTGCCAGAGCTTTGAGGGATCGTATCCTGCCCACCCTATCTGAATTCCTGATTACTTGCTAATTGCTTGACACACTCTACTTGCAATGCAAGAGACGGGCTCACGTCATCCTCTGTGGTTTGCCAGGGGAGAGTGTGAACCTCTTTTTGACTTGCCTTGAAATAGATGAAAAAGAATAGAGCTCGATATGATTAATGTGAAAACTTCAGCTTGGTTTCCTGCCTTGGATCTGGGCCTCGGTCATCTTAGCATCCCTGTACCTTGTTTTTCGAGGGTTGGGCGCAGTGGGGGCATCTGAGGGCTGATGGTGCGGGTTGCAGTGGCCTGGGCGCTCCTCTGCAAGGTCCGTCCATAATCCCCAGCCGCTGGAGACATTTCGGGTTTGTGCAGCAGTCACGGAAGGATTCAGGTGGTTGCCTCGAGGCACTGCTGAGATAATACCTCAAGGGCTTCTATTCAAACCCACTGGGGCTTTTACATTTGCATGGTGGAAATCTATTCAGATGCACCATGGCTTTTCACTGAGCCGAGATGAGCGGGCCAGCTCGCCCCACTCGGCTGCGGGCAGGCGGTCGCCCATGCAGAGGGGATCAGGGGACCGGCACGGCTTAGATACAGCCCTGCAAAAAAAGTGAAAGTAATAAAGTAAAAGGCAGTTTTGGTTTTTGAGCCTCGGGGCTGCGGATGCAGCAGCACGGCGGTGGCAAGGGGTGTCCTGCTGATGCCCCGGTGTCCCCAGACCCATCCAGCGCGTGCCCGTGAGCTTGCGGAGGTGGATGCAATATTGGCTTCCCTGCCTGGCACACCAGCTTTGCCTCCTGCATCCCCTGCTCTGGGCTGGATCCTGGCTGGTCCGAACAGCCCAGAGGGACGTGGCACAGGGAGGAACGTGAGGGTGATGGGAAGGTCTGTGTCACGCTGTGATGTTCAGCACATGAGGTCCCAGAGCATTTGCATCCATCACGGCACCGCAGGTGACTTTGGGATGAAGCGTGGCCTCAGGAAGGAGAAGTGAAGGGGGTCAGTGAATGCGACCGAACACGCAGGATGGAGTAACACAGGTCGGATGTATTTACCTGAGCTCTTCTGCAAGGTGTTGTGGTTGTCCCAGAGGGAAGGGACCCGGACTTCAGAGAAGTGGGACGCTTGGACAGCCAGCCCCTGCTTTTGCAGCCATTTGCCTGCCCCGGGCTGCCAGGAACACCGTCCCCACAGCCTGCCCTGAAAAAGCATCATTCTGCCATCTCCGATTTCAGCCCTGCTGCAGGCAGGGACCGGACCAGATGCACCGTGCTGGCAGGAGAGAGGAGGTGAGGCAGGGCGGGCAGGCTCGGCTCATGCCGACTGCTGTCACGGCGCAGCGCCCTTGACGTGGCTTTCGATGCCAGGAGGCCAGCCAGGGTGCAGACCCCGCTGCCGAGCGCTGCCTGCCCTGGAAGGAGGAGATGGGACCCGGATTGCTGGTCATGCAGCAAAGCGTCCACGAGCGAGGACTCTGACACGTGCACGGCGGCAGGTCAGGGTGCTGTTTGCTTTGCCCTACCACTTGGAAAGCGAAGTACTTCCCTGGGGACCCACGTGCCATCCCCCTCACCTCCTGCACCGTGCCATCCCTGCTGTCCCGGTGCTGGGCATGTGGCGTGAAATCTTTCACCTGGCTTTCCTCTGTGCAGAAAGGAGAGAAAAATCAGCGCGAGAGCTCTCCCGGGGAGCAAGGGGGATGAATTCACCTTGCTGAGAGGCGAGGGAGTTGCTGGGTAAGAGGTGCCGGAATAAGCGCAGAGTGGATTAATCTGCAGCGACTTCGTTGTCGCTAATCACTGGTGTAAAAGCGCACGGGGAGGTCGGGTGCTTTCGGGTGGCGTTGCGCAGAGGCAGCGCTGCCTGCGCAGGCAGCAGCAGCCGGGTCGCTCCTCTCTCTGCCTCCCAAACGCCTCCTGCGCCGGGCTCTGTGAATCAGCATTTCTGCAGTCGAAACGAGACAGCGGGGAAAGGCGGGAGGCTGGCGGGGCGTGGGGAGCCTGGCGGGGAGGAGGATGGGGGGACCTCGTTAAAAAGGGGCAGCCTGTGAGTTGAGGGTGGTCTCATGCCGCGGATCTGCAATCTGCTCCCTCTCGGTTTTTGCTCATTACCGCCGTACACCCCTCGTGCGCGGCTGCCGAGGTAAACAAGCGCTGTGAGCAATGCCTCCCCTTTTCCCTCGTCCCCTCCCTGCCGCCGGTGACGGGGGAATGTGACAAGCTGGCACCGGGAGAAGGCATGAAAGCGATGTGATCCGCTGCGGCTCCTGAGCCGAGAACCTGGGGAGATCCAGTTACAGCAACGGGGTTAGAACAAAAGAGATTTGCCTCCGGGATCAATTCCTCTCCATTTTCCGGGCTTGTGCACGTGCGTGTGCGTGCACGCGCGTAACAGCCTCCGTCTCCGGTGGTTAGCGCTGCCGGCTCTGCGGCACAAGCAGCCCGGGGCCCGGCCAAGCACCAGCTGGGCCCTTCTCCGAAGGGCTCTGGCGCTCCAAAATGCTTCTGTTTCCCAAAACAGGGAGAGCAGGGTGATCCCCTGGGACAGGCCTAGAAATAGCAAGGCCAGGCTTTGCAACGCTTGAAAACCAGCAGCAAAGCCGGGCGGTTGGCAGTTGCCGGAGCTCCGGCCTGTCCTCTGCCAAGGGCCGACCCGATGCGGGGCTGAGCTCCGGGTGTGGGGCTGAGAGCGGTCTCCGTGATCCGCACGGATCGCTCCCTGCTCCCCACGCGTTTCGAGGTGACACCTCCTCCCCTCCATCACATGGCTGGCCAGCGAGCAAAAACCGAACCCCTTAAAAGCCTTTTTTTGCGACATAACGGCTGTGCCAACACCGCGTTAACCGAGATGCCTTTAACCCGCAGCCATGGCGAGGCTGGGGGCACAGCGAGCATTTCATACGTGCTGCCGGACCAACTCAAGGAATTAGCAGGGTCCCACACCCTGGGATGCTTATCGCTCATTTTGGGGGAGATTTGGCTTATTTGGTTTTGGATTTTTTTTTGGCATATTGCCTTCTCTCGAATGCCGCTGGGGATGAGCCGTGGAGAGCACAGATGTGCATCCCAAGCATACCGCAACGAGGTTCCTGATTTAAGGACTGTGATTAACCTCTTTCCGACAGTTGCTAACCAGGTGCAGAATTGTAACGGGAAGAGGAGAAAGCTCAGTGAAAACAGCCAGTTTTCCTCCGTCACCTGGAAATGCACACGGATGCCATTTTCTGCCTGGAAATCAGGCAGGGTTTAGGATTTATAAAGGGCGCAGGGACACCCCGTTTTTATCAGTGCTGCCCTGTAGCTGCTCTCCGGAGCCCGTCTCCTCCTTTCCGGCTTGGGATCCTGCAAACAAGGCATCGATGCAGCGTGAATCCGGTGCAAGGTGTGCCGGTGTGCGGGATGATGGGCTGCGGACCGTGCCCCGCTCGGGGCTGGGCATTCAGGGGTGCTAACGAGAAACGAGGCAGAAAATCACCCTGGATTTTCTGCCCTTCATCTCATGAGTCTGAGCTGGAAGAGCACTATCCCTTGCGCAAAAAAAGCCGTGGCATCTCCCAGGCATTCCTGCGTGGGATGCATGTGGGGACCATGACCTGCACGCATGGCCGTGCACATGGATTTGCCCAGGCCAGGTTTCCGTGGGACCTTGCTCTTTGGAAAGCTGGGTATTGGGAAGAGAAAAGTGGTTTTCCATGGTTAGGCATGAAAAAGGGGAGCCATTGCAGCTTGTGTTTTGCAGTCAAGGGTTAAACAAGGAGCTGCCAAACTTGCTCATTTTCAGGAGATCTGGCATCTGTGGGACTCGGGGCTCCTCTGCCCGGGACTGTCGCTGACCTCCCAGGTCTGGTTTTTGCGTGTGACACTCACAAGTGCCGTATCTCACCCCAAATACCGCTCTGGCATCGTGGTCGGTTTTAGATCGACTTTGAAGTTGTCCACCGGCCGGCCAGGCGCTGCGGTGCACGTGCACGCATGGGCTTCTGCACCTTGTTTTTCAGAGCGCTGGACTTTTACTCCTGTTCCAGCCACTGGCTGGATGGTTTTAGGACCCCCCCGTCGTACCTCCTCCCCTTTCCATCTCCCCAGCTCTCAACCACAGCCAAATCCCTGTATTTTCCCCCAAAGAGGAGGCTGCAGGCTGTATTTCACGCTGGGGCGTCCCCAGGCAGGGAGCAGCGGTTGCTGGGCTCCAAACACTTTGCAGAGTCAAGAGCTGTCGTGTCCCTTGGGGGAACAGCAGGGAGAGAGCGGGACGGGGGACCGGGAAAGAGGGGCACCCCCAAAGCGGGCAAGTAGATGGGCTTGGGAAATGCGAGGAGACAGAAAAATTTATTAAAAACAATTAATAGCTACTACAACCAAGGATTTAAACTGAAACCAAAGCCTTAGGGAGGGAGGAAATGAAGTGGCTTACGTTTGTTATTTTATTGCTTAATATTTTTTTTTTTTTAAATGTGATATGCTAAATGCAAATAAGCGTTCTTACCAAGCAGGAGAGGGAGGGGATGGAAGACATGCCGGGAAAAGTGAGTGGGATCTAGGTTTTGCATCGTTCGCTGAATTACTGGCAGGTCTTTTGTAACATCTGTTAAAAATAAAACAAACATTCATTTCCATTTCTCACTGCCTGAGATGGCTTCTGCAAAAAAATTTCAACCTGTCCAGGAATTTGTCTTGAAAGTTGCCCTCCCTCTCCTCACGCCTCCTCTTCTCCAGGGGAGATTTCCTTCCTGGACTTCCCAGGGGCTCCATTAGCCCCACATTAAAGCCTTTTTACTTTGCTCTCAAACTCTCCATCGAAGTAAAAGGAATTCTAATAAACCGCTGGGAAGACTCTGCTATTCACTCTTTCCATGGAAACACGGCGCTGCCTCGGAGCAGAGTTCCTCTCGACGGAGCCTGGGTCACGTCAGGAGGAGACCAAGGAGGGATGGAGAGATGGTTTCCATTATAAGAGATCTTTTGAGAGAAATAATCACTGCTCTCCCACCAAGGAAAGCCTTCGAGACGACGGGGGTCTTGGCACACCGCGGGAGCGGGGCCGGCCTCGGAGGGGGCGGTGGCGTGAAGCGGCGATGTGCCGGGCGCTGAGAAACTCATTAAAACATCTGATTAGCGGAAACGAAGGCACCCGGTACCGATTCCTCTCTCTCGATGGGAGGGACGAGTCTGGGAGGGTGGATGGACCCGGTGCTGCGGGCAGAGGCTACACGGGGGGCTTGGGGATGGGGACGTGGGGTGCGGCGAGGGACGGGGTCGTGGGAGGACATCGGTGGCTCCTCGCCCAGGGCCGTGCTGCACCGACCGAACATCACACCAGGCAAATACATTTTTCAAGGCCAAAAAACGCCTGTTTGCTCTGGGAGGGGGTTTCTGGCTGTTCCCTGGGTCCCAGGCGGGAGCCGGTCCGAGGAGGTCAGTGCGATGGCCCTCCTACCTAAAGTGACTGCGATATAATTAATTTTGAGCCCCCTCGCAGGCACAATCGTCCCGAGTGTTGCCGTTCCGACACCGCGCTGCAAGATGAAGGATTTTTTTTTTTTTTTTTTTTTCCAAGCGTGAGGAAGCTCGTTAGAAATAGCCCGAAGGGCAAAGTTAGGAAATGAAAATCCATCGGATCCGCTCGGAGCCGGTGCACGGTGCTTGATGAGAGTTGAGGCAGGGCTGCCTGCTCCCTGCCCGCAAGGAGCCACGAGCGCGGGGCGTGTGGCGCAGGGTGCGAGGTGTCACCCCGGCCAGGGGACGAGAGCAATCCATTGGGATCGTCGGGAGCGGGGCTGGGGGAATCTCAGCCAGGGAGAGGGATGAGAGGAAGAGGAATGAGGAAGAGCCGGCTCAGAGCATCCCGCATAGGCGCCGGGGAGGTCCCGGGGACCCCGGGCCAGCGGAGCACGGCACGGCCGGGCGGAAGGGGAGGCTGGAGGGGAAAAGCTCCTATTTCTCAGCATGGAGGAGGAAGCCTTATCTTTGTAGGTCGCAGTGGTGAGACGCTGAGGGAACCGGAGCGCCTTTGTTTTAGCAGCTCCAGAAATGACATTGCAATGAGTCATTATTTTTTAGCCCCCCTCCCCCGGCGTAGGAGGTGGGGGGGTTACTTCCAGGGAAGCCTCCGACTTTGGTCAGCAAGGTGAGCCCTGTCCTCGCGGTGGGGAAGATGGGCTTTTCGATGCCGGTCGCGCTGGGTTTGTGGTAGCTTGGGGTGAGATCTGCTCTGAAGCGGCGGCCGGTGAACGGACGGGGCACGGGGCCGTATCCGCACCCACGGCGGGGGGCTGCGTGCCACGCGCGGGGATGCTCTGGAGCCGGATGGAAACTTTCCCATCCGCGCGACTGCGCGGCAGCATCCTCTACGAGCTCAGAGGCTTTAACCGGTAAAGTTAATTGCTGTGATAGGTGATGCTCTCCCACCCAGGCGGCGGTTGGGCTGAGACAGACACGGCCATGTCATGCAAAATGGAGGCGACATGGGTGCCGGCACCTCAGAAGTGCCGAGAAGCCAGGAAATCAAGCCTTTGTGAACCCGTAAATCGCAGAACTATGAAGCTGCCGGAAAAATCACAGCATTTAAAAAACAAAGCGTTTGGTGGTGATTTAATTTGCATATGGGCCTCGTGGGGGCTTGTGGTTTCAACCTTTCTCCTCGCCACGGTGAGGTCAGGGTTTAAGGAGAGCAGGGCTGAGGTTCTCCTGAAATCACAGGACTCCCGGAGGCAGGGATTTCAAATATACCAGAGCCGTGAAATGACCCGGATGGACCAGATCACTCAATTTATGGGACTGTAGTGTAAAAATAACAAATCCTTTAGCCTTCTTTCAGTCCCAGAGGAGAAGCTGGGGGTGATGCCCGTGGGGTACGTCCCACCTTGGCTTTACTAGGGCGGCAGTCACAGCCCGTGGTGCCAACTGGCGGAGGAGCTCTTCCCTGTGAAGGGCAGGGGGGATCGGGGGTTAGGGGGGATAAATACCGAATCCCCGGAGAGCCATGAGGTCCTGGCTCGGTTTACCGTCCTGCAGAGAGGCACGTGTGAAGTCGGAGGTGGCCGGGAGCGTGCTGTGGTGTGTTAGCTATAAACAGCCAGGCTGGGGCTGGGATGGGGATGAGGGTGAGGATAAGGATGGGGATGAGGACGAGGATGAGGAGAAAGGGGACAGGGGAGATGAGAGCAAGCGGTCTGCTTTGGCAGATGCGAGGTCCCCTTACGAGGTTTGGTCTGTTTTGCGGCTCGATGCCTGCTATCTCGAGTAATTAACAGGGAAAAGAGAGGGCCTGGTTATCCATCCTTCAAGAGCAAGGGGTTGAATCGAAAGGCAGCACCTTGGAAGTGGATCAAATAGCTCTCCAGCCCCCCGCGTACGGCTCGGAAACTTGCTGCCGTGCTGCGTTATCAAGGTGAACAGCTTTAGTTCAATTAAAGAGAGGTTCAGAGCGGAGTCGGGGGAGGAGGCAGGGCTGGGTGTTTGCACCCTTCGGGCAGGAGCCAGCACGCACGGAGCTGCACGGCAGCGACCCCGGCCAGCCCGCACGGGCACGGCTGGCAGCCGGACGCGGGTGTCCCGGTGTGCCAGGGCCACCAAAGCCCTCCCTGGCAGGCAGCGCTGCGCGTCTCTTCACGAGGGGACCAGCTCCCCCTCCTCGCCTCTGCACCGGATTTTATTTACCCCTTGGAAAAAGCAGCGTGCCAGGAAGGATTGCTCTTTGTTACCGTCTCCCTTTCCCCCCCCCTCCTAAAAGAAACCCCCCAAAAGCAATCGCTCCCAGCGACGAGCTACCGTCAGCTCCCCGTGCACCTAAATCCCCGCAGATGCATGGCCCTGGGAGCCCATGCGCCTGTATTTTTCCTGCCGGTTGCTGCCTGGGCTGCAGCTGGCTACGGCGCGCAGAAAGCTGCAGGTGTGATTTGTTCATTTGCCTCCACCCCCCCGCGCTGCCTCCCTCTTGCTTTCCTTCCCCACTGCCGCGCGAGCCCACCTAGCTCATCCCACCCAGCTCATCGCGGCGGCGAGACCCGCATCCCACCCCACGCCGACTCCGGCATCTCCCCGGTGCAGCGCTGGCGGAGGGTTGGGATCGCTGGGGCTGGCGTGTGTGTGTGTGCGTGGAGGGGAGGGGAGGGGGGGTTAATCTGATCCTACGAGGCTGGAAGAGGAAAAAAATCAAAACTATAAAGAAGGCAGCAGCCTCCTCCTTTTCCCTCTCCCCCGCTCCAGAGGATTAAGCCTACAAAAAAAAAAAAAAAAAAAAAAAAAAAGGAAAAAAAAAATGTCTGCAGCTTTCTGTTGACCCTGCATGATGGCATTTTTGCGCTCTGTGTGCTGCCTCTGCTGATTGCTATTCCTGGCACAAACACACACACACACGCGCGCACACACACACGCAGCCCCAGCACGGCTCACACGGGCACGGCGAGCCCACTCCAAAAAAAAAAAAAAAACCAAAAAACCAACCAAACCCCCCCAAAAAAACCCCAACCACCCCCAAACCCAACCCAAAACCAGTGCCGTTGGCCCTCGGCGTCCCTGGCCACCCTGGTCTCTGCAGGGAGGGCCACCAGCACCCGCTGCCGCTCGCCCTCTCCTCCACCCCACTTCTCACCTCGTCCCCAGCTCCACCGAGCACTTTCTGCCGGAGCCGCCCGCAGCCAGAGCCCTCCACCACTCCTACCGCTGGCATTACATTTTCAGGCTGGATGCTATAGGGCCGTTTCTAATTACCTTATATCCCCTAGTGGTCTATGAATAATGGTTAGTGAAGGAGCTCAGAAGGGCTGCTGAGAAGGGAAGCAAAAAAAAAAAAAAAAAAAAAAAAAAAAAAAGGAGAATTGTGCTATTTCTCACATTTTTTTTTCTAAGGATCTAATCTGGCTACTGTGCTCTGGAAGAGGAGGAGAGCGAGCCAGCAGGAGAGAGGAGAGAGCGAGGACCATCGCAGGTATTGTTGCAAGCTACATCTTTGTGCTTTTTTTTTTTTTTTCCTTTTTTTCTGTCTTTTTTTTTTTTTATTGAAGCCGCAGCAGAATTGGGGGGGGGGGGTGGGTGGTGGTGGTGTGTGTGTGTGCGGACGGAGCTTTTTCCGGATTTATTTTTCTCTTGTGCAACTCGTGTGCCGCTGCAATTGAATGGATGCACGGCGCCGGCATCGCGGAGTTTGGGGGGGGGGGGTGTACGTACGTGTGTGTGTGTGTGTGTGTCCGTGTGTCCTATTTGCAGCAGCGGCGGAGGAGGGGGGGGGGGGGGGGTGTTTTGCTTTTCTGGAAGTAATAAAGAAATTTGCAACCGGTCCAAAAATCCTCTAGACTTGCCGATTGATGGGTGTCTGAACAAAGATACAGCTGAGACTTGGAATATTTGTGTGTGTAAGGGATGGATTCATTTTGCTTGTCCTGACTCCTACTTTTCCAAAGTTAAAATAATAACGGGCACGGGGCTGCGAAAGCCTCTGCAGAGGGAAATCTTCCAGGGGAGGTTTATTTAATTTAGGAGTTATCCATGTGCATGGTTTTATACTTATAAAAGTTGCGGCAGTGCCGCGGTCGGGCGCCTGGCTATCCTTGCCGTTGTCTGCACGTGAGAACGCTGACTTGATGGATTTTCTTTCTTTTATTCGGTGGCTGGCGGGGCAGAAAAAAAAATGGATCTAACAGATAACCCGAGGAATCGTGGGGTTTGCACATCTGGCTGCGCCTTTGGAAAGCCCCTCGGTGGGACCTTCCCCTCCCGCTCCCTTTCTCCCACGGCAAATTTTTGCCCCCAAATCCTCCGTTGACATTAATAAACAAACAAACCAGGGAATAACCGAGGAGCCCGGCGAGGGGGCTCGGAGCCCGCTGCCGGGGGGGGGGGGACCCGTGCGCTTTTGTTTTAAATAACGAAACGGCGATGATTGAAAACATATGAATAGGATGCAATGCAGAGCGGGTGTGTTACGGGGGGGGAAGAGCTGGAAAACTGCTTATACAACAGAAGCGGAGCTTGAATGAGTGTGGTGAATTGAAAGGCGAGGGGTCCGTCCCTCGCCCGGCTGCGGGGCTGGGGTGGGGGGGCGATTCCCAAAGGCAGAGGAATGGTCTTGGGGTGGGGAAACTCGCTGGGGAAAAAAAAAAAAAAAACCAACCCTGGAGTGAAGTATGCGATTATATCCCATCCAACTTTGCCGGCTGCGGCGTTAATGGAGCTAATTGTACTCGAAAATAATAAAATCGGAGGAAAATACGCCTGTGCGTGGAGGGGGGAGATGTGTGGGGAGCAGAAGCAGGTCCCGAAACCCCATCGGCCCCCCAAAAGCGCTACCGAGGTGGGTGATATTGAGGCGGTATCCAAACGGGGCCGGATTGTGTTTATTTGGGCGGAAATAAAGATCGAGCAACTGCCCCGGGAGGGCTGTAATCCCCCGGGGAATGGCTCCGAAACCTCGCCGGTGCTGCCCTTCGCTGCCTGCCCTTCGCTGCCTGCCCTGCCTGGCCTTGCTTTTGTGTTTGTTTGCATCCAAGGGGGGAGAGAAGGGAGCCGGGGGGGGCGCGAAGGCGGGGAGAAGCCGTGAGGGCGGAGAGCCGATTTAAATTGGACTTAATGGATTCCCAGGGCAGCTCTTTTAGATGAAAGTCAAAATAAGAGCCAAAGTGAATCTCAGCAGACCTGTCTGTTGCATTAGAGATGCAGCCTTCCTCTCCCTCCCTCCCTCCCTCCCTTTTTTCTTTAAAAGAGAGGGGGAAAAAAGTGTTATCCGTACAGAAGACGGTGTGGAGTTTCTCGTTCCTATAATGAGAGCTCTAATTGAAGAACTTGCAGCCTCTTGGGAGAGTCTTTACTGATCGCTGCTTTTGTTATTCATGCCGCGCTCTGTTTTCTTGGGGTTTCGGGGGGGGCTGGCGCAAGTCTGGCTGCATCGGGGTCGGGGTGCGATGCTGTGTGCGCCCCAAGCCGGCTCCGCGGGCTGCCGGCAGGTAAGACCCCCCTGGTCCCCGCCGTGGGGGCCGCGCCGGGGTCCCCCGGGGAGGCTGGGCGGCTGGTGCTGGCTGTGCTGTGCCGGAGGAGGAGACGTGCGGCTAAACCCCCCCGGGAGCCGGCGGGGTGAGACGCCGCAGTCTGCTGCGGGTGGCTCTCATCCTCGCAGGACCCCCTGCGCTGCGGGACGGATCCTGCCCGGCGTGGCACACGGGGACGGCCGGCGGTGACGGCGCAAAGCAGGGCTCGCGCTTCCCGCCTGGGCTTGCCGCAATAGCGGGGAACCCCACGCGGCCGCGGGGTGCCGTGGGGTGCCGTGGGGTGCCACAAGCCTGCTTGGTGCAGAGGGCACAATGCAGCCCCGCTGTCACGGCTCTCCTGGCCCACAGGGGTCCGGGGTGGCTCTCTGCAGCCGGAATGTCACCTGGAGGGGACGGGCGTCGTGCCAAAGCCACATGGATTCTCTGCCCGCCCAGGGTGCGGAGTGCGACGTGGCCACTGAGCCAGCAGGACCTGTGCTGGGCAGGAGAGGTGAGGGTCCCCCCTCTCCTGCCTTTTCCATTGCCCACCAATTTGGGACGGGGACGGGCAGGGGGACCGGCAGATGGGGCTCCCCCCACAGGGTTCTCGTCACCCCCACTCCCAGGCCCCCTTGGGGGGCCAGTGCCTCTGTGACCACGGGGAGGTGGTGGCCGTCCCCAAGCCCCACATCCCCACGTGGTCCCACGGCGATGCTGCGCGTGGCAGCGGGCTCGTTTGATGCAGCCGAAAGCTCCCGGGGGGCAGGTCCCTATTGCCCCCAGGTCCCTCTCCCAGCCCTGCACACCTTTTGCAGCTACAGTCGAGCTCTACATGGATGAAAACAAGAGCCACGAGCCCTGGGGTTGCTCTCGGTGGCATTTGGTGGCTGCGGGGCTGAGTCTGGCCAGGGAAGAGGACGTGTGAGCAGGACGGGGCTCCACCAACCCATCGGCTTAGCGTGGAGGCAAAGCAGTTAACCTGGACATCCGATCTCCCCGAGAATTGTGTATTGACCCCGACAGCGATGCATCAGGAGCGACAGACTCTCCATCATCAATCCCTCTCCTCCCATCACCAGGTGTCGACACTGACGGTCGTGGAGCCGGCTTTAATTTCAGGCCGCTGGCTCCAGCGCGTAACACTTAGCCATGGTCCCAAGGTGCCGCCAGGCTTTGCAAACACCTCCGCGGGCAGGTTGCCATCCCCGTTTTGTGGCAGGGATGGCAGTTGCTGGGGGTGGCCGGCTGAGCTGGGGATGGGGCTTGCGGAGGACCCGGGAGTCCTGGCTCCCGGGGCCATCGGGTAGGGTGGCCTCCCAAAGCGGCATCGCAGCCTTCGGTGGAGGACCCAGGAGGGCACCTGGAGCTCCTGCTTTGCCAGTTTTTGCTAGGAAAACCCTCTGGTCTGGTCTCCCTGTGCCGTCGGTGCCGAGCAGCAGAGGATGCACCTGAGCTGGGGAGTCCTGGTCCTTCTGCAGCCTTTGCCAGGTGATCTCCTCTGGCCAGGATGCCTCTTGCCCTCCCCGCCTCCGAAATGGCCACGGCCAAATCCAATGGGCACGTGGTCACGTGTGTGTGCCACCCCATGGAGACCTGGTGGGGAGGGTGGTGTTTTTCTTGGGTGCCTTGATTTTGGGCAGGATGAAGCCACTGGCGGGGGCCGGCTGGCACGCCGCCTCTCCTCCTTCCCAGCATCTTGAGATTTCCGAGACGCATGCAGCCAAGCTGAGGCTGAAAAAGCTGCTTGTGGTTCAAGAGCATCTCCTCGACGGAGGAGAGAGGAAGGCTTTTCATTCCTCCTTTTCTTTCGGAGCTAGCTGAGCTCCCCTCGACGGTGCAGGGGCTCTTCCCGCTCCCCCCTGCGAGGGAACGTTAAAAGCCAGGGGCAGTGGATATCTTGACACCCCGTCAATCTGAGCCTTTTACAGCAGCGGTCTCTGAAGGCTGGCACTCTGCTGCACAGAAGAAAACAAGTGAGAAGAGAGGGAGAGGCAAGAGCAAGCCTTTGCAGCCGGCAATCGATAATTGTAGTGTCAGTCACTGCCTAGGAAGTTCCCGCATCCCCACCGTTGCTGGCGGCGGGGGGAGAAGGGGAGGGCGAGAGCTCGGCTCTGCCCCGCGCAGCGTCGGGCACGGGGCAGGGAGCGATCGCGGAGGGCGAGAGCCCGGCCCCGAGCAGCAGCCTCCCGCTGCATTACTCACCACTTGATGTAGCTTGAACCTTTCAACTCCCTCCCCTTGGGGATGGAGTGGGCTGGGCAGAAGGTGTCAACAGAGCACGGGGAAAACGCTCTGCTTTCTTAGGTTTGAGGGGGGTTTTTTCCCCCCCTTTCTTTCTTTTTTTTCTTCCCCACCCCGCTCTGTGTGCATTTTGGGGCTCTAATATTCTCCAAAAAATAGAAAAGACACGCGAAAAAAAAAAAAAAACCACAACCCAACCCAGCTCCCCCTCGTGTGTCTCTGTCTTAGCAAAAGCCAAGGCAAAAGATCAAGGAATTCTTCCTTTTGTGCAGCTTTCAAGACCAAAGATGCGCCGGTGAAAAGGGGAGGCTCAGAGTACCAGGCACACACAAGTGTTAAAGGAGAGGCTTCCCTTTTGTCTCCAAGGCGATCAGCCGGCGAAGGGATCCGCAAATTAATTAAAAATTGCTCTGTCTTGATTGAGTTATTCCTGCTCGCATCCCACCTGCCTATCAAAAGACTAGGAATGGCAGGAGGAAATTCCTATTTCTTTCCTGAACAGCTCAGACACGTACTACGGACTGGCTCGCTCGCCTTTTATCCCAGGCAGCAAAGGAAATAAAAAAAGGAAGGGCTGGCGTGGTATCCAAAGAGATCTCTCCCGGAGGATGCGTCCCTCTCCTGCACTAACAAATGCTGTGGTATTTGGACGATTCGGAAGAAAAATGAACAGATTTACATGTCACGCGTGGGCCAAATTGTGGTTGTAGCTCCATGAAGTTGATGGAGATCCATCGGAGATTAATTTGGCCCAAGGTCTGGTGCTTGCTCCACGGGGAATAGGCTGGATCTCTGCCTTGGTTGAAACAAGAGTTATTCAAATGGGTTTGTTGTGGCTGCACTATGCCCAAGTGGTAGAGCCGAGCGAAAATCCCAACTGGTTGTATCCCTCGTTCCAAAGCGCCATAAATATGCCTCGATCTGTCAGGTCGTGCACAATCGCTACCGCATTTAACCACCGTGAACATTTTAAGGGGGTAGATTTATACGTAGAGGCTGTGCAGAAGTCTCCCTGTGTGCTTCGCTAAGAGGCTTGAACTCCGTCCCGGCGTCCTGGTGCGGGGAAGCCTTTCTCCCCTCCCGTTCATGGGATTTCCACCCAAATCGAGCCTGTGCCAGGGCCGAGCTCAGCCCGAGCCCGAGAGAGCCCGGCTCCCCATCACCGGCTCGGCTCGCGCCCGTGCGGGGCTCGGGCTCTGTTCTCGTTTGGGGGAGCATCGTCAGTGCCTCCAAGCTGGATTCGGGGGGCTGGTTTGCTGCTTTGCAGTCAGACCTTGCTTCCTCCGCTTTATTGTCATCTCCGCTCTTAGTCACCGCTCGATGCCTCACCAGGGGACACCGCTCCTGCTGCATTTATGGCAGCCACTAAAATTGGCGCTCGGTGCTTGTGCCCAGGCAGGGAGGGACGTTGAGCATCAGGGAGGCTCTGCCCAGCTCCGTTACGGTTCTTGACATGATGTGGGGTGTGCAGAGGAGCTGCAGGGCAGGTCGGTCACCGGATGGGTCCCCTGTGCCGGGGACGGACCTCTGGCTCCGCTGGGTCCCATCCGGCTTGTGCCGGGAGGGGATACATGAGCGGTGCTGGAAAGGAGCGGCACCAGCCATGTTCTCAGGTGGAGACGGCCGGCACGTAAATGAAAATGAGATGCTCAATAAAGTAGGAAAGAATAATTAAAAACGTTCACGGCTGCTGGCTCGCAAAGGTGTGAGCACGCAGTGATCCAGCGAGGCACGGCCGTCTGCCCCCCAAACACGGCGTCCTTCAGCTTGGCTGTCGCTGGGTAAACCCCCACGCCTCCTCGTCCTGTAATAGCGTGTCCTTCACCATGCCTGTCGCTGTGTGATCTATAGAATGGGGCTGGCCTGTTCATACCACCGCCTTTCACCAGGCTGGCAACTGGATTCTCCGGAGGAGACTCTAGTCCTATCGTAGCACGTCCTTCACCGTGACTGCTGCTGCACGAGAGGCACGGCGGCGCGGGGCTCTAATACCTTGTAATTCACTGTGACTGCTGTGGCAGGACCTGTACGGTGCTGCGCTGCGGCAGCCCTTCAGACCCTTTGGCTTTTGCATCTGCTCTCTGCCTTCAGAGCGAGTGCTGGGTGGGAGGGGACTCGTGGGGGGGGGACGGGGACACCTTCGAGGTACCCCGGGCTCGGAGCCTGCTTCCTGGCTCCTGGCGGGTGCGGGGAGGGCACGGAGCATCCCTGGGGCACGGTCCCATCCTGCCTTCTGCGTGCTTTGCAGGGTGAGGTCCCTGCGGGGAGGGGGTGCTGGGGGCCAGACCCTGCCTAGGAGGGGAGAAATCCACGTCCGAGTGTGCCAGGGTGAGAAATGGCCCTTAGATGCGAGGAAAGCATCCTTCCTCTGGGTGGTTCTCGGGCAGCGTAATAAATGTCAAAAGCCCAGCACGCACAAAGGAGAAGGGGACATTTGGCTACCAAGCGCGTTTGTTCCAGGAGCTGATTTACTTTGAAGACTTAAAGAGTTCTCCGATGCTTCCCTCTTTGCTGGTTAACCCTGTTCCTTTGCCAGTTAAACAGAAATGCAGCCGCCATCAATAAAGCCCTTCTGGAGGCTCCGCCGTGGACATTTGCTGTGGCGTTCTCCTCCCCAAGCGCTCCCGTGCGGAAGTGCCGCACCGGACATCGCTCCCTCTTCCACCGATCCGGTTTAGCTCCTCCGTGGGCAGAAGGCGGCTGTACCCATCAGCTTTTGCTGCCGTGACAAAGCGAGGGTCCCACGAGGGGCGAGGGCTTGCCGGCCAGGCGATGGAGATCCCCAGCGCTCACCGCTTCCCCTCTGTGCGCAGAGGAGCCGGGAGCTGCGGTGCCGCGGTTGCGCACGGCCCGGGGTGCGGGCGACTGCGACTCAGCCAGGAACCGGGTTCAGGGCTGTTGCTTTGTGTTGCTGGGTTTTCTTTGCAGGGGAGGCGATGCAAAGCCACGCTGGGAGGCTGGAGCCTGCAGGAAGAGCGAGAGTGAAGGAGAATGTCCTCGGAGGCCTCCCGGGCTGGGAGAAGGGCACGTTCGGCAGCAAGACGGGCGAGGGGGCAGATTTTCGGAGCCGGCGCTTCCCTGCAGCGCGATGCTCAGCAGCGAGTGCCAGCGTGCGGCATTGCCGGAGGAGCCATCAGCCTGCCGACGGGAGCCCGCGCTCCAGTTTTCTGAAAGACGGGGGTTGGCATCTCCCATTTCGCTCCCGTGCAAATGGGGAGCGACGCCGCGGCTCCTGCTTGGACTGGGGAAGGAGAAATGTGGCCCGGTGGTTTTTCTTCTTCCCGCTTCTCCCAGCAGCCTGGGCTACGCATCTGCAAACAGCTGTAAGAAGAGCAGAGATCATTAGCTGGAAGGATCAGATGAGATAGTTTCTTAAAAGGATTGTCTGATTTCTCTATTGATCAGCCTGATTTAAAAGGGGGAGTTGGGTCAGAGGGCATAAATTATCATTGAAGGAGGGGTGAAGGCCTCAAAGGCTGTGCTGCACTTAGCTGCAGTGCTGAGGAATGTGTCTCTTGGTAGGGACGTGCATAGCTGAGCGCTGTGGCTGCCGGCCAAGTTGGGTCTCCTCTACGCTGAACTGGGAACCGAGTCAAGGGAAGTGCATTTAAACTTGGTTAAAGAGCCTCTCTCCGCCAAACTGGTTTCTGCAGCCCCCGCCGGTATTGCAGGGGGGGTGTTTGGGGTCATAGGGGGAAGGGGTGCGACGCGTGGCCCTGCTTGAAATTTGGGGTGCGGTGGTGGGTTGGGGGAGCTGTGAGGTCCCCCTGACTGCGAGCTCCCTCCCTCCCTGGGGAGGGGATGCTCTCGCCCCGCAGAGACCTGCGACCTCTCCCTGGCTTTCCCCAGGCTCCCTGTGTGGTCTCCAGTGAGATGTTGAACCACGGGAGGTTTCTGCCTCCCTGGCTATAAAATGAAGCTAATCTGCAACCTGAGGTTGCTGCTTTCCCCGTTCTTGTGATCGCTCCCCGGGGCTCCCGCATCTCCTGCCGCCAGAGTCACGGGACTTGCAGCCTTCGCTGTGGCACCCCCCCGGCCCTCCAGCTTATGGGAAGAGGAACGGGAAAACATCCACAGAAAATAAGATGCCATCCCCCTTGATTGCAGAGGGTCCGGTTTGGGGGACACGCCACATCGCCCGCACCGGCTTGTTCTGGAGCAGCGTGGATCCTCGCAGCACCCGCGGAGCTCCCTGGGCAGCCGGGGCTGTAGGAGCGTAATTGCTGTTCCCTCGAGGTAGAGCTCCCGTAGCACACGGTGGCACGAGCCAATCGCCATGGAGTCGCTGGGCAGCAGCGTGTTGGTATCTGTCGGGGTGCAGGGAGCACCCCTTTCCCCAGCGAGTCTCGCTGTCGCCACCTTCTCGCTCCTGGAGCTCCGTCTCGGCTCCCGCTGCCCGAACCTGGCATCTCCCCGAGCCGAGTTGGGCGCGAGCCGGTCGGTGTTTCTTGCTGGTTTGGTGTCCGGTGGGGGTTTGGGGTGGAGCAGGAGGGGCTCAAGCCTGGGGCGTTGTGTGCGGGTGGGAACCGCAGCCCTGCAGGGTGCATAAAACCCAAGGCCAGCCCTGTGCATCATGCTCCTCCTTTCCTCATCCTCATCCTCATCCTCATCCTCATCCTCATCCTCATCCTCATCCTCATCCTCATGCTCATCCTCATGATGGCGGAGCCTCCTGTGCCCGGGTCAGCATCCATCTCTGCCTTCTCCTGGGGTTTACATCTCGCACCTCCAGCTGTGCTGGCTGGGGACAGACCACGGGCATCTGTGACAGGGTCGTGCCACCCCGACGGGGCGCGAGCTGGAGCCGGGACAGGCTGGCTGGTGCGGAGGAGCAGCAGGAACGGTTGCGGGATGCCGCGGCATCCTCCGAAGGGGGTTTGCGCCCTTTCCAGCCCCGATGGGGTTTGTTCCTCTTTTGCTTCTGGCTGTGCTGAAATAAAACGATGCAAGAAATGTGGTTTCTGGAACATCATCGGGATGAATACAAGCAGAGCCGATCCCAGGGGCTGTGGGCAGGCCCACGGTGCCCCGGTGAGCGCTGGGTTGGGGCATCTGCCCGGAGCAGCGCCGTGGGGGAGGCCGATACAGCCGCACCGCTGGTGTCCCCGAGCTGGGGACGTGTCCCAAAGGTGGGTCCATCCGCCCTTCCCCGGTGCCGCGCCACACGCCAGCAGTGCTGCCGGTGCAGCCGAGGCTGCTGCCTGCCCCGCTGCTGCCTGTCCTCTCGTTCCTGCCCTCCTGCCCGCCCCGTCCCCGTGCACGGAGGCTGTCGGGGACGGCGGCGCGGCAGTTCCCCGCGGCCTGCGGCTCGGGGCTGGGAGGAGGCGAGCCGAGGCGTTATTGCAGGTCACCTCTGCCAGGAGGAGAGCAGGGGGCCGGGACCCCAGCCGGGGGCATGGCAGGGTACGGGCAGCATCGGGCAGAGGGTTCAGACCCAGCACAAGGTCGAGCTGGGGCGGCAGGGGCTTGTGGCAGCCCCGCGCTCGCCGAGGAAGCGAGCATCTCTTCCAAGCATCCGCGTGACGTTGGCCTCCCGGCATGGGTGCGGTAGCGGCCACCGGCAAGCGGCGGCTGGGCTGGCATTATCCTGGAAATGTCAGCCGAACGCCAGCCCGCCGGTGCGCGCCAGGACGCGGCGGGAGGCGGTGACTCGGCTTGCTGGCATTGGCTACCATTTTAGAGGAAATGTGGAGCGGCGGGTAATTATTTCTCTTTCTTAATTGAAATTTCAGCCTCAGTGGTTTGCGAGAGCGGGCGGGAGAAGGAGCACAGGCGAGCGTGACACGAGCGCGGGGCTCATCGCGGGCCGAGGGGGAGTGCAAGCGTGCCGAGCCCACGGGGCGGCAAAGCGTCTCACGGCTCGCGTGGGGTCCGGCACCGCCAGGAAGGGATTCCCACAGCCCGCGGCACGGCCTGCTCCTGGTTGCAAAATAAAACCAACCCCAAAAACGCAGGGATTTTAATTTTTTTTTAGGGGTGAGGATGCTTTATTGTTTCTTTATTCCTCTATTTCTGTTTTGCTTTGGATGGAGGGCCAATTACATGAAATTACGCGCTGCAGTCTGGCACCCCGCGCCGGCTCGGAGCAATCAGGTGTAACGCAGCATGGCTGATGAGAGCCAATCAAGATGTATAAATGAGGTGTTGACATTCAAACAGCAGGTACCCGCGCCGCCCAGCCGCAGCCGCGCTCGCGGGCTGTCGAGCCCACGCCGCATATTCAGGCACGGGGCTGTGACAGGCGGCAGAAGGGCCGGTGCCCAACGGGGCAGCCGGGATCCGCTTCGGCTCCAAAGCGTTTCGTATTAAGCGTGACGGCGGGGACACACCGAGCGGCCGGTGCCGTGGGCGGTGGGCATCTCCGCCGGGGTCTCTTTGCTGGCGGCCCCCATGCCTGGTGCCAGTGCATCAGTGCATCCCGCGGTCGAGGAGATGCAGCAGCCGCCGAGCCCTTAGCGCTGCTCCGGGGTGGGCAGCGAAGCAAAATGCTGTTGCTTTGGGGAAACTGAGGCACGAGGCAAGCTGGTGGCACGCGGGCAGCTCTCCTGGCTCTCAGGCTTGCCACAGCCGCCGCCGCAGGGTGCGGTCCCCTCGCCGGGAGGTGGGGACCGGGGGGCCGGCAGCATGGCAGCACCATGCAAGATCGGAGGAGCTTGGAGGCTGTCCGGGGAGGAGAAAGCAGCTCCGTGGCGAACAACCTCATCAGCGTTTCCTGTCTCACGATGGAGAAATCGCATGTGGTGAGAGGCTCTAAAAATAGGCTCGGCAAACTTTTAACCACATTTGCAGATGTTAAAGGTAAAGCCAGAGCAGCCCTGGGGGAGAAAACATCCCCGGCCGTGCCTCTCTGGCGTTAACCCTCAGCACTGCTGGCGAGCTGGGGGGGGCACGCAGCTCGGAGCCGGCACGGCTACGGGCGAGCCGGATCGGAGGGCAGCAACCCCCAGATGGGCAGCGGGGCCAAGCCGCTGTCTCGCCGCGCCTCTCTCCTCCGCGTCCCCATTAAGCGTGCCGGGGAGGACATTAGGAGCAGGAGCACGTAGCGGCAGGCTCTGTCTAACAGCGCTGCCGCCTGACCCTGATTTGTAGCAGGGCTGAGCGGGGAGGTTTGCTGTAGCGTTACAGCTCTTCCTGTGGTAATAGCCGGCGAGGCGTCACACGCACGGCGCTGCCGGCGGCACTGGGAGGCCGCAGCCGCCGGGGCGGATGGGGTGGAAAGGAGAAGCCGCCGTAGCTGGGTCGCGGCACGCTCGCTTACGAGAGGGGAGGGAGGGTGCGCGTGGGGACGCACGCTCCCGCGGCGCAAGCGGTGTTGCCGCCGGGGTTGCTTCTCCCTGCAGCAGCGGTGCCCAGCAGAGTGGCAAGGAGACGGCTGGATGCCGCCTGTCCCTGTCCCCACCAGCCCCGCGGCCCCGTGTCCGGTGGCTTGTCCCGCACGCCGCAGCGGGTGCGTGCCGGTGGTGCTGCCGTCCCCTCGCTGCCTGCCCCTATTTCACATTGCCGGGGCTGGAGTCACTTGGGGACAGCGGCCAGGGCCGCCAGGTCCTCTCCCAGCCAAGACGTAGGCTCCTCGATGGCACCCAGGGGACATTTTTCCACCTCCCCAGTCTCCCCGGGACAAGGGTGACAAACTGTCGGAGGGTGCCAGCCCCACGCTTGCCAGCGTGGTGGTCACGGCGAGGTGCCCGTGCACCATCCCTGGGCCACGGTGATCTCGGCGTGGGGACGGCTGCGTCCTGCTGCCGTTCATCCCCAGGAACTTGCAGAGGCAGAACAGATCTCGGCAACGGAAATACAAAACCTGGAGGGTCGAGCTGGCCCCCGGCGTTGCTGCCCTTGGGCTGGCAAGGGTGTTCTGGCCACAAAAGATGGAAGAGGCAGCGCTGCCTGCCGGCATCGCTCCGCGGTGCTGTGGTCCCCTGTGCCTGCACCGGCCCTGCGAGCCCAAGCGGGAGAGAGCAAGAAACCTTTAACCTTGCAAACCTGGAAGGTTGACTCAGACCATCAGAAAAACGAAAGAGCCGGAGAGAGGGAACAATTAAAGGGAAGAAAACGAGATTCCTCAGGTTACCTTGGCTGCCCGCTGCCTGATGCCGGCAGCTCGCGGGCCCTCGGCACCTCCGCACGCGGCTCGCGTGGAGGGCGGCAAGGCTTCCTCTGGGTTGGGGTCCCCGGGAGGTTTTTAATAGTTGCTGTTTGCACAATGGCTGGGGGGAATCCATCGCTTTCTGTCCACCATAGCCTGGCTTCAGCTCTCCTCCTGCCTGCAACTGCTGCATCCTCGCGGCTGGGTTCTGGGCGATGGTTTGCATCGTCATCAGCCTTTACCTGCAACCCTGGAAGGGAAAAACTCCCCCTCGGAGTTTTATTTAGCTAAAAATAACCCCAAAACTGACCCTCAAACAGGCCCGAGCTGCACGGTGCCTCGGGGCTGGATGGCCAGGGTGCCGGGGAGCAGCGCTGGTCCCCGAGGGTCTCCACAGGTTGGAGCCGGCCATGCCGGGATCGGTGTTTCGGCAAAAGGCATCACCTTGCTGGTAGGAATAATAACCAGGAGGGGGAGGGGGCCGGGGCAGGCAGACAAGCAAATCCGTTTTATCAGACGCTGCATATTTTATGAAAGCACATTTCAGCTCTTCAGCCTTGGAAAGCTTTTCATACCCTTTAATTTTCTAATAAAAAGGAATTACGTTTGCTGAAAAGCCAGTAACAAGATTCACTGTCATTGTCTTTTGTACAGACCATAATTCCTGGCATGGGCTCCTGCCTGCAGCCCTGTTGTGTGGTCCTAGGTGTGGGTCCGGCACGCTGGCAGGGGGGTGTGGGGGGCCACGGCCGTGCCGGCAGCGGGCAGGGGAGAGCTTTGCCGGCGGGAGCCCGCGGCAGCAAGCCGGGGATGCCGGGGGCGAAGGTGAGCGTCGCGTTCGGCTGCAACCGCGGCAATGCCAGGGGCGAAGGCGAGCGCGTCGCGTTCGGCTGCAACCGCGGCGATGCCAGGGGCGAAGGCGAGCGCGTCGCGTTCGGCTGCAACCGCGGCGATGCCTCGTGGCACCGCGCACCGAACGCGGCTCCCTGCGAAAGCGAGGTCTGGCTTTGAGGCGCACCGAGGTGGTTCCCGCTGGCTGCCCTTGCCAGTGAGCCGTGCCGGGGCGGCTCCGGTGCATCCAGACCCGCAGGGTCCTTCCCTAGCGCCTTCCAGGCCGGGAAGGCATTTTGCGGTCCCCCCTAAAACAGGGATTTGGGAGGGTGCGGAGGACGAGGCGCAGAGGGGAGCGGTGCTTGCTGCACCCCATGCGGCAGCAGGAACTGGATCAGGCCCCGCTGCTGCGCATCCCCCTGCGCCATCCTGCCTGGTTTTACGCCGTCGGGGCGGTGGGGGTTCCCCATTCCCGGCTGCCCACTGGCGGGAGGAGAGCTGCCGGTCCTCCCGCCGTCCCCCCCATCTCATCACCCATTGCAGGGCTTTACTCCAATGGCTTTATCCCAGTGGGGAATCGGCACGGTGTTGTCCGGCACCGATCCCTCCTTCGGGCGTAGCAAATCCGTGTGCGTAGGGAGGTGAATCTTCCTCGCCTGCCGCTTGCATCAGATGGGGTAAGGCTGGAGCAGGAACCCCGGATCACCCCGATGGGAACTGCTGGCAACTCCCAAGGGCCGGGATGCGCCGGAGCGGCTGCTCCCTCTCCGCCCTGCACTGGCTCCTCTCCGGGGGCACCGGCTCCCGCCGATGGCCCTGCCGGGACGTCCCTCCCTGGCAACATCTGGCTGTGCTTGATGCAGGGGGGCCATCGCGGTCCTGTCCCCCATGGGGAAAGCCGTCCCCACAACCCCAGGGATCTGGCGGCTGCTCATGGGGTGGCGGGGACGGACAAGCGCTGGCACAGGCTCGCTTCTTCCTGGCTTCGCCTTGGGGAGGGGCACACTGCTAGCATGGCAGGTGGGACGGCTCTTGAACCAAAAAACGGGGAATTTAATTGCCCTGTCAGCAGCCTTGTAACCGCGAGCTCAAGAGCGGTGCAAGGCCCCGGCTAGGCTGGTGGCCGGAGGACAGCTTTGCCGGTCTTTGGTGGACAGAGGACAGCTTTCCTGGTCTTTGGGGTGGACGGGGCAGGTCACGGTTACATGCGTGTTGGAGCAACCGGGTGTCTCTGCGAGCAGCCCAGGACAGCGAGCCAGTCCCCCAGGTCTGCACCGGCACTGCGGACCTGGCTGGTGAAGAGGGTCGGCTGGGCAGCCGGCGCTTCCCGGTCGCCCCCGACCTCCTGGGCATCCCTCCGGCAGGGTGCAGGATCCAGCGTGCAACCCACGGCTGCGGCACGCGAGATCCCACCGACCGCGGGCTGTGCCGGTGGGCAAAGCGTGCCTGGGTGCTGGCCGTGGCACGGTGAGCAGCAACCGTGCGGCACGGCTGGGGCCGGCACCGAGAGCCACCAGCTCCTCCCAGCTCCCCCCCAGCACGTCCCGGCAGCGCTTGCAGCATCGGGAGCCCTTCACAGGCTCGCTTGCTCCCTGCGTCCCTCCCGGGGTGCATCTCTCTCCGACCGCTCGAGCCGCAGCTCTGCCTTTGCCGTGCGGGATCCCGGCTAGCTGCCACGTGGCACCAGAGCCACGATGCCGCAGCCGCCGGTGCTCCGTCTCCCTCTGAGTTGCTCATTTGAAGTTTCAGCTCGCCGGCTGTTTTCACGCAGGGGGGATGCAAAACCAGCCCGCAAACACCAATAAATATCTTCTACATCCTCCCCCCCTCCAATTCTCGTTTTCATTCTTACTTCCCAGCTGGTTTTGGGGGCGAAAAGGGTTTTCAAAGCTTTCCGTAAACGTGTGTAACAATAGGAAGCGTTGCCTTTTAGCCTGCGGCCGGCACAGTTTTAAATGAGGTCCCAGGTAGTCATGGTTACCTCTCCTCTTCAGTAAGAGATGACTTTTATTTCCTGCCTTTTGTATTTGCACATCTCAGATATACATTCTCCTAAACCATAATTGGTATTCACGGATAGACGGGGACGCGGGAGCAAGCCGCCGCGAGAGGGGAAGAGCCAGATGGACGCAGGGGGTGTCAAGGTCTCCAAGCCCCCAAACATCAGGAAATCTTAATTTCAAGTCATTTTTCCTCCCCTGGCAAGGGCGGGGAGGCAGACCTGCCTCTCTGCAGCCTCAGGGCTTGTCCTGATCCCACCTCCCTCACAGCATCCCGGTTAGCCTGGATGCTGCCGGGGGATTCGGGATTCACCCTGCCCGTGAGCGGCGGTCCTGCGAGCCTCTCCTTGCGGAAGGGCTCCCCGGCATCCTGCATCCCCCCCCAAGCATCCCTCCATGGTGCCGGGCTGGGAGGGTGGCAGCGGGGCTGCCCTGTGCCCCCCGGCCCCAAGCAGGGTCCTGACCTCACGGGCACTGGGGGGACCAACCCTGCACCCTTTGATTTTTGGAGGCGAGGAGGGGAAAACGGAGCGGCGGGGCCGCACGCTTGCAGCGGGCACGGCCCGGGGAGCGGGCGCGGGAGGGAGAAGCGCTCGGCAATGATTGATGAAAGATCATAGCCTCATTCCACAGGATCATTGCTCAGAGTGTGGGCAAAGCTGCGCGTCCCAGGGGGACCATCGCCGGGATGCATGCGAGCCTGCGTTTCAGGGCAGAGGGGATGGAAAGCCACATATTTTATGCCTTTTTTTTTTTTTTTTCTTCCTCTCTCTCTAAAGCACCAGGAAAACAAAAACCCAAGCTGTCTAATCAGAGACAAGCAGATTCCACCCACTTCCTTGGAAAACTTGCATTTGCTAGGAAATCATCTAGCTGCATTTACAGCAAGCAGAGTGCCCCAGCGGTAGCTCGTGCCTTTCTGGCAGGATGATAACCAGCGCTGAACAATTATTGCGCTGGAGCGGGAGCAGCAGACATATTGGCTTTTCTCAGCCAGCAGGAAAGAATTTGCAAAACTAAGCAGGCGACTGGAGCAGCTCGGATTTGCAGCGCTGGATGCGCGGTGCCGGGGATTTGCAGCTCACCAGATTTGCTGGTGGCAGCATATCAGGGACTCGCACACCGCATGCACCTGGGCTCCTATTTACTTTTTTTTTTTTTTTTTTTTTTTTTGCAAGGGAAGGGCCTGGTTTTGCTGCCTGGAAAATGCCTGCGGTTGCCAGCTCCCCCCCCCGCAGACACTCGGCCCCCCAGGTGTGTGCTAGGGCCAGTGGGGAGAAGCTGTTTGCTTCTTGATTTTTGTTCCCCCTTTAATGAGAAAAATGTGTTCTTGCCAAGGAGGTTGTCCTTAAAAAATACAGCGCTGGGAAGAAAGGCGGCCGGCTCCGTGACATTTACCTCTGCGGGGCCGCGATTGATGTGCAGCCTCCGGGAGCCAGCCCTGTGCCAGCCCGGCTGCCCGCAGCATGGCCGGGAGGAGCAGGGTCGGTCCCGGGGCTCCCAGGGGAAACCCTCCTGGGGCACAACCCCAAATCCCCGCTCAGGGCAGAGCTCCTTCGCTTGGTTTTCACTCCAGGCGGGGATGTATGGGATTGCTGGAGTGACGGCCATCCCGCGGAGGATTTTGGTCCTCCCCTGGGCAAAACTCCCGCTGATTGCAGGTCCCGCGTCCGCCCTCGGCCGCTGCACGGGCTGGGCACGGGGGGAAGCGAAGAAATCGCTTCTTTACAGCCTCGTCAGGTTGGGAGCCAGGGTCTGGCCCCGATCCCCCTCCGCCCGCTCACAGCAATCCCCTTCTCGGCTGGAGCGTTTCCAAATTGGATTCTCCCATGTGGAAAAGTGGCACGGCAGGGTTTCGGCGCGGATTCGCACCCTGCTCCCACCGCGGGTGCCGCCAGGCAAGGATGGCAGGGCAGAGCCTGGCCCGGGATACGCAACCCGGCCCCACTCCGGATGCAAACTGCACATCAGTTGCAACAGCAGCTGATGGAGACTCCAGTATATTAGCAGCATTAATTAAGTTACAAAAATTATGCATGTTATCAGTTATGAGACGACCTTTCATAAACTCAGTTATTAAAGCAATAAAGCATGACCCGCTGGTCCTAACCAGTTTAATGGCTGGCTAAGAGTGCGGTTTTTCACATAATACTTTTAGCAGGTCATTAGCTGAGCAATAAGATAACATGGAGAGCCTAAGTGATGCGCACGAATGGCGGCAGAGGTAGACGCATTGCTCGACGGGGGGACGTGGGGCTGGGGGTCACCCATCCTCCCGCACCGCTTCCACGGGCGTGCACGGGCTCTGGAGTGGGCGACAGCGGCGAGGCGGGTGCTGCCGGGGCTGCTCCCAGCCTGGCTGTGCCGTGCCGAATTCCCGGCGTCGTGGGGCAAACCCATTCCTGGGGTGCTGCGGGGCAGGTCTGAGGCCAGCGTCGGTCCCTCTGCAGCCCCGGTATCGCTGCCCGAGCCTGCGCCGCGGAAGGGAGATGGCATTTCGTGACGTGGCCACCCCGGGGCTCCCAGCTGCGGCCCTGGTGCTGCTGTAAGATGGGAGACCCCGACCCTCCGTGGGGCTGGGCGAGAGATGGAGGGGCCTGGGTTCCTCCCCCTGCCTGGCTGGTCTGGGCGTACGGACGGCGCCCGTCTCGGCATACGGATGGCGCTGGTCTCGGCGTACGGATGGTGCCGATCGCGGCGTATGGATGGTGCTGGTCTCTCCGGGCCGAGACCCCGATTCGGGGCTATGCAGGTTGGTCCCTGCATCCCTGCCGTGCCCACCGCAGCACCTGTGGGGACACGCCGCACTTCCAGGGCCATCAGGAGGAAGCCACCGAGCCCCGGCCGCCAGGTCCTGCTCCCTCTATGCACCGTTGATGTGGCCGAGCGTATCCCAGCCAGGCGCCCATATCCTCCCCACCCGCGGCCACGCCGTGGTACCCAGACCCGCTGAGAGCTGCGCCGTGCCGCCGGCACCCCCAGCACCCCCAAAGTGCCTTTCCCCGTCCCCGCCAGCCGTTTCCAAGCACTGACCCTCTCCATAAACAAAGGAGAGGGAGAGGGAGGGTGGCTGGCATGTTAATATACTCTCCCCCCCTCTTTTCCTCCCTTCATCCCTCTGGGAAAGGCCTTTGCAGATATAAGCAAACCTTGATTAAAAGCTGCCTGACAGGCAACGGCAGCAGCAAGCAGCAGGCAAGGAAGCTCTCCAAGTCCAAAGGGAGCTGCTTCTGCTGCTGCCGCTGCTGCCTCCATTCTCAGATGTCCCTGATCCTTTAATCAATCACAGCCGCGGAAGAGAAGAGCAAACACCCGTGCCGGGGCAGAGGTATGTGCATGCATTCGTTCCAGCCGCAGCCGAGGCAGCAGGGCGGCCGCACGCCTTCGGCTGGAGGCACGGAGCCGTCCCCGAGCTTGGAGCTGCCCTTTCATCTCCTGGAGACGGCAGCGGCCGTGTCCCCGCTGGTCCCTCCGACGTCCCCATGGGACCCGGCACAGAGGATGGGACCCCGCGGGGTGCAGGCAGCAGGACGGGTGCGGGCAGCAGGATGAGTGCAGGCAGCCTCTTGCCCCCCGCGTCTGCCCCCTCTCCGGGTGCTCCGGTGCAAAATGCATCCCCGGGGGGAAGGATGCTCTCCGCTCCCACCCCATGGGCTGTGCCGCACTGGCATTCACGTGCCCGGGTAGCAGTGAGCGGGGAAAATGGGGTGTTTGCAGATGGGTACCCCGCCGGGGAGCCGCCGGGATGGGGAGGGCCCCGGGGCGCCAGCCTGGGCGTTGCATTTAACATAGGGCTGGCCAAAACCCAGCCATCCTTCGACGGCAAACCGCAGCCGGGCACGTGGTGCTGCGCCTGTGGCTCCCGGCTTGGCAGCCCTGGGGATGGCCCCGGCGGGGAGCAGAGCCCTGCCCTGGGCTGCGTGGGGTGGGCGAGGGCTCTGCTCCAGCCCCGGGGCCAAGCACCAGCCGTGGCCGTGCCCTGAGCCACCGGCATGCAGAGACCCCCCCCCCGCCCCCGGCATGATTTGTCACCAAGTCCTGTGTGTCACCGCAGGGCTCGCTCCTCGGTGAGGCTGGAGATGGGGGTGGAGAGAAGGGAAAAACGTGTCATTTTAATAAAACCCAGCAAAATCCTCTCTTTCCTGCCGTGCTTCCCCAGCCGGCGTGCGGCCGCGGGGGCTCTCCGCGCGCGAGGCCGGCAGGAGCAGGCAGGGACTGCGATTTCCTTGCTTTATTTTTGCCGTTGCTTATTTTTAGCGCCGCGTCTTAATATATTGTGACAGTGCCCTGGGACGTACTGCGCCTCCGGTCGTATGGGAAGGTGTCTGGGGCAGAGCCGCTTGACGCCGCAAACGAGTTTCAGCCAATCGCCGGCACGGCGCTGGCTAACAAGGCACCCGCCGCTAACGGGGGTCCCCGGAGGGGGCCGGGGGGGGGGGGGGGAAGTGGCAGGGCTGAACCGGTGTACCGAATTTGTTGGGGCTCTGCGGGGAGGGACTTGCTCTTGGGGGAGTCCCGGGTTTTAAAGCCCTTTTATGTTTTTTAATAAGGCGGTTGTGGTAATGACGGGCTGATCGCTGGCAGCCGCGGCGGCGGCTGAGCCTGTGCCTGGCGGGAGCGGTGCCTTCGGTCGGGGCTGCGGTGGAGAGCGGGTGCCCACGCAGACGGGGACGTCGAGGGTTCGGTGTTTCGAGCAGGGACCTCGTGGGTACGGGGGGATGCCGGAGCCGTGCTGGCCTCAGTCTCCCTTCCTGGAGCTGCTTTTTGGGAAAGGTTGAATGGTTTCCATGCCAAGACGTGCCATGCGGTTGCATTTTTGGACCTGCAAGTGGTTTTTATTGCAAAGAGGCAGCCGGCAGAGACACGGGGACGTCGGGATCTTGCCGGGACCTGGGTGGGAGCCCACCAAGCCGGAGGTCGCCAGCACCGGCTCAGCCGTGGGTGCAAATCTGGCAGGGACCCCGTGACCGGGGGAGAGCCGGGCACATCACGGTGCTGGTTTCGGCGGCAGGCGTCTGCGCGCGGGCACCGGCTGCCCGCACGCCCATTAGTAACGGATCTTTGTGGAGTAACCCTCCTCATTAAGGTGAGCTACCCCCCTGTGTCAAAGCCACTTTATAACGAAATTCTGTTCAGCTCCGGCCAGGCTGTGCACGTGTAAATGGGGCGATGCACAAGCCCCGACTGAGACATCACGGGACGGCTCAGCCCGGGACCCCCGGGGATCCCCAATCCTGCGGGGGAGCGGGCGGCTCCGGAGGGGCCAGAGGGTGCTGGCGGCAGGGGACGCTCCCCAGCCACCTCCCGGGGTCCGGCAGCCCCGGCGTCCGCCCGGGGCCTTGGCAGGAGCCGCGGAGCTGTTTAGGGCTGGGATGTCTGCAGGTGTCTGAGGAGGGATGCGCCAGCATCCCGGCTCCAGCCCCCCCGTCCCCCCCGCTTTGGGTCCTCCCGACAGCACCGTGACGCAGCTCCTGCCTTCTGCACCGCGGCATCTCTCTTGGTTTGGGGGAGCAGAAGGGAAACCCCTCCTATCCGCCCCCCCACCCTCCCCAATTTTACCGTGATGTCCCTGCGTGCCCAGCGCTGGTAGTGGAGGCGTGGGGTCTTCCTCCGCTCCCCGCCTTGTGCCCGACCTGGAGCCCCGCTGAGCCTTCAGGGATTAAATCCTCCTGATGACACACGTTTGGGATGTTGGGATGCTCCACACACACATTTGGGATCTTGGGATGCCTCAGGGTTTGGGAGAAGCTGGAGCAAGGTGCCGGAGCTGCGGCCGTCCCGAGCACCGGGCAGCTTTGGAGCCCATCGAGGGACCTTGAGGAACACCAAGGGACGCCGAAGGACACCAAGGGACGCCGAGGTCCCTCACACGGCACCGGCGCCTGTTCTGGTTGCTGCTTTCCAGGAAGGATTGCTCAGGCCCGGAGCGGACACAGCAGCACCAACCCCCAGATCCGGCCGCAGCATCCCCACGTGCCGGGGCATCGGCGCCTCTTTGTGCAAACGCGGCGGCAGCTTGGCGGGGAAATAAGACCCTTCTTTTTTTTGGCAGCGCGTTGCTAATCAGCACGACCCAGCGCGCACCGCCGCGGGCGCGCGGCTCGCTGCTATTTAAGGAGCCTACTTGAAATACACCTGCAAGAGGGGAGAGGAGCGCCAGCAAGTAAATAACCCAGCAACCCGCCGGAATAAAAACAACGGCGGGGGCGCGCGGGCAGAATGAGAAGAGATGCAGCGATTTAAGGGGAAAAAAAAAAAAAAAAAAAAGAAAAATGAAGCCCGATCTGGTGATTGAGATCCCAATCGCGGTCCCAATGGTGTCCCGGTTTTCCGTAGGGATGCTGCCCGGTCCCCGTGCTTGGCGGGGAGACCCTGTCCTGATGGCTGTGGTTGAGGGGTCTCACCCGTGTCCCCGGCATGGGCAGGGGGATGGATGGAGCCCCCCGCCCGCCTCCCCGCTCGGCGTGTTTACCACACGCTGCCGTTCGGCTCCTGCCTTCCCCCCCCCCCCTCTCTCTCCCCTCCTTTTCTGAAACATTATAAATCAAACGGCTTAAAATGTAAAGCATCAAAAATTCTAAAACCTTCATCTATTATTAACTGTGACAGTAAATTCCACCTCTGAATGTTTCACATAGCAACTGTTACCAGGACTCGGCATCCGAAGCTGATGTTCCAGCAACTTTCCATCACGCCGCTGCCGCTCCGGCCATGCCGAGACCGGCCCGGTGAGACACGCTGCCGGTCCCGACGCCTTTCCGTGGGATTGGGATGCCAGCAGAGAAGCCCAGCTTGGATTTACTGAGCGCAGCCTGGCCACGCTGCTGGGATAGGAAAGGAGCTCGGCGCCTGCCTGTTGGGGCGCGGGAGCCGGTGGTGGGGGTCCCCCATTATGGTCCTCCCTCCATGATGGTCGTGTAACCCCCAAACTTCATTACTTTCACCGTCACGTTATGCAGCACCGTAAATAACGAGGATGGGAGCGGGGGAGTTAAAATAAATGGATGGAGAGATGCTTTGCAGGGGATGGCGTTTGCTTTTCTAACGCCGCTTTGCCCCAGCGGTGGTTGTGGTTGTGCCCCCCAGCACGGGCAGTGGGGCTCGCTGCTCCGAGCACCGGGCTCGCGGTGAGCTCGTGGTGTGCCGGGTGCCCGTGGGGACCGGGAGCCTGGCGTTTGCCGCCGGTGCTTGTTCGCCTTTCCCGCACGGCATCGTGGCTCCGCTCTGTGTTGTGCCCCCTGCGCGGAGGCCGGGATGGCTCTGGGTGCCGCCGGTTCAGGTGAAGCTGGGTTGGGGTACTTTGGGTTGGATTTGGCTGCGCAGCAGCACCGGGAGCCCGGTCGGAGGCGGGGAGAGCCCCGCTTCCGCAGCCTGGCCCGGTGAGCCTGGTCCGGCGAGCGCCTGGCCAGCACACCGGCAACCCCGGTGCTGAGCCGTGACCGCGGCGAGGCTCACACCCGCATCCCCAAGCACCCAAAACCACCCAAACCCCCCTGGCAGCGCCCGCCAAGCCATGCCCGCTGCCCCCACACCCCGGCGCGGGCATCCCCGCCTCGCCATCGCCCCGGCTGTGCTGCCTTCCCGCAAATCCCGGTGGCTGCCCGCGTGCCGCCAGGATCTCTGCCGTGCCGGGCGGCAGCGGCTGCTCCGCCGCCTCCCCAGGGACAGGCAGCAATTTTCCTGCTCTGAAGAAGCTTGTGAAGGTTTGAGTGAATCTGGGAAGCAAATCTAATTGGCAACCTGGTAATTCCTCGGGGGGACATGTACTTTGGTCATATCTAAGTACATTCCAGCCAGTGTTTAAGACACGCTGAATCCAAACTTGGACAGTCAAATACCAGTAGCTCTAAGCTCCTTATCTATTTCAGGCAGATTAACTCCTTAATCATCCCTTTTGGAAGTTCCCTGCCCCAAATTCCTCTCCCCTCCTCTCCCCCCCGGTTTTTTTTCAGCAGGAACAAAAGGAGCAGGCAGATTTTGCGGGGTGCGAAAGGTTGGAGCGGCGCCCACGGTGATTGACAGAGTCAATAACCGGGAACCAGGAGAAGGCCTTGGGAATCTGCTTCCCCAGTTCACCTGCCCCAGTATTTGTCTTCAGGATTTGGAGACGGGCAATGTGTAATACCGAAATAATTTATCACACGGCATCGAACCTCGGTTTATTTTTTTCAAACCTCTTTTATATTCTATTTTTTTTTACCTCGATTTATTACCTCCTTTTTTTTTTTTTTTTTGTCTTTTTCCCGGGGGATTCCTGCTCAGCATCCCCCAGTGGGGGTCCAACCAGGGGTACCAGCTCCCGCTGTGCTGGCTGGGGCGGCGTGCCGCTCCGCAGCCCCCAGCCCTGCTTGTGGCAAAGGGATGCTCATTTTTCCCCCTCTCTTTCCCCCCCCCGGCAGGCAGAGTAGGCCAGCCGAGCCGCCGGGATGCAGCTGGTGCTGGCCACTGTCACTCAGGGGAGTGTCGGAGCATTACGCTTCATTACCGAGCTGTCTGCTGCCGGCGGGAGATGACTTAGAGGGCAGAGCCTGGCAGCGGCGCAGCCGAATTCATCTCCGGCGGACAGACCTGTCTGCAGGCAGACGCCGAAGCGCGGCATCCGCGGGGCGCCTGCGACCGGAGGGTTTGCCGTGCCGGCGGTGGGGAGCCAGCGGTCGCTGGGTCTCTTGGCTTGGGCAGCGCGATTCGGCACGGCGGAGTGGCTGCCCCAAAAGCAAAGGCAGGAGGTGCCACGAAACCGGACCGCTGGACGGCAAAGGGGGGAGGGGGTAATGCCCCCCGTAACCGTGGGGCCTGGCGACCACCATTTAATAACCCTCCATTTTTGGTCAATGTGATAATTACCAAATTTGGTAAATGGTGGCCAATGGGACCACCATTTAATAACCCTCATCTAAAACATGGGCATAAATGTCCCCGTGTGCTCGCCAGCAAGGAGGGGACATGGTGGGGACATGGTGGGGACATGGTGGGGACATGGGGCACTGGTGGCAAAGCCCCATCGTCTCCCAGAGAGGGAGTGGGAGCGTGGGAGAGGGACGGTGCAGCCGGGTGCCAGGGTCCATCCTTTGCCCGTCTGTAGCCCTCCCGCAGCAGCTGGTTTCGGCCACCGCAGCGTGAATTTGCAGAAAGTTTTTTGGGGAAAAACTGGCTGTGGCCGGGGCAGAGCCCGACCCGCTGAAGCTGGAGGGGATGGACCCAGTGGCATGGCCGGGAGAGGTGGAAATGTCCTGGGGGTGACGGCCACCCGTCACCCGCTGGGGTCTTCAGGGCTGCCGGGGATGGAGGAGGTCCGGGACCCCAGCATGGGGCTGGGACACGAGCCCGCTCCATCCCCGTGCTCCCGGGCCGGCATTTCCCGTCCCAGCGGTGCTGGCTGGGGACAGGAGCCCCAACACCGCACACAAACCTGGGCTACCCCAGAGGTGAGGAAACCGAGGCACGGCTGGAGAGCAGTCCCATCCCAGCCGGGTTCCCCATGCGGGGTGCAGGATGGCTCCGAGCTGCGGTGCTGGGCAGGTGCCAGGTCCTGCCACCAGCTTTGGTGGGATTTTGCCGGGTCGGAGGGCTCGGCGGGCGCCTGTGGGCCAGCGCAGCCTGGGGACCACGAGCCATCCCCATCGCGTTCCCCAGCTTCACGCGTTCCACTGCATCCGCTTGCAGCGTCCGTGAGCAGCCGGCTCACGAGACAGCCGCCTGCAGAGCGGATCCGGGACCGGGACAAGGATCCATTTGCTCTCCCATCCTTGGGAGAGCTTTGATTTGCTTTTATTTTTGTTGCAAGCAGCATGAACCGCGTGGGGCCTCAGCATCACCGGGGAGGATGCCGTGGGGCACCCTGCTTTCCTCGCCCAGCGAGGGGGGTCCCGCAGCGCCTCGGGGGTCCAGCACCCGCTTCGCTCCCGGTAACGAACCAGCATCTTGTTTATATAGTTTCAGCTAAACAGCTCGTCCGGCAGCCGTACCAATGAGCGAGCGGTTGCGAGGCTGCTCCGCGGGGAGGGTCTCGCCGGCGATTTGCATATGAGCAGCGCACGAAATATTGCAAGCAATCAGCCGGCGTCGGCCCCGGGCGGCACGGCCGACGGGCCGCATCTGGAGAGCCGCAGAGCAGCGCTTCATCGCCGGCAGCGATTGCCGGCGTCGCTCCGGCTGCTCTGCTCCCCCTGCCCTTTCCTTGCAGGGATGTGGTTTCCTTCTGGCTTCAAGGGGAAACTGAGGCAGGGGGGAAAACAGGGCGTGGGAGAGGGAGGGGGGGAGTTAATATTAGCAGTCGCAATAACGATTGGAATGGTGAATTGTTATTGGAGTCCGAGTGAGTCAGGCTGAGAGCGGGAGGGGAGGGATGAAGGAAGGGAGGAAGGAAGAAGGATCCCGACCCATCAGGCAGAAAATGAGTAAAGAAGAAAAACGGGAGCGTGCCAAGACCCGGCCAGGCTGTCGCCTCATGCCGGCACCGCGCCGGCACCGTGCCGGCACCGCACCGCTCGCTCGCTTGGAGGTTGGAGGGTTGGCTGAAGGTCACGGCAGCGGCGAGCGGCTGCCCCACGGCCGCCCCGCGGCCGCGGTTGTGCCCGTCCGTGCCCCTGGCGTGGGCTCCTTCTGCCCGTCCTTGCCGCCATCTGCCCGCGCCGGCGGCTGCAGGCAGGTCTGCAGCAGGATTTTGGTGCGGAGGCGGGGAGAGCCGGGTCCCTCCTTAACCCCAGCCGTATTTCCAGCCTCACGACAGGCTCGCTTTCCTCTCCCCGCCAGCGCCCCAAGGTTGATGTCAGTCCCCTCGCTGGGGAGCGAGAACACGCGACGCCCTCCCTCCATGTTACGTCCGGCGATGAATTTTGCTCCGGAGCGCGATTCCCCGCCGGAGAGGGAATCTGCTTAGGAAGGCTCAGGCTGAGCATCTGCTTTGCTGTGAGCCTCCAACCTTATTTTTCCCTTTTTTTTTCTTTTTTCTTTTTTCCCTTTTTTCCCTTTTTTCTTTTTTCCTTTTTTCTCTTTTCTTTTTCCTTTTTTCTCTTTTCTTTTTTCTTTTTTCTTTTCTTTTTTCCTTGTTTTTTCTTTTTTCTCTTTCTTTTTTCTTTTTTCCTTGTTTTTTCCTTTTTCTTTCTTTTTCCATTTTCTCTTTTTTCTTTTTCTTTCTTTTTCCTTTTTCTCTTTTTTCTTTTTCTTCTTTTTCCTTTTTCTCTTTTTTCTTTTTCTTTTTCTTCTTTTTCTTTTTCTCTTTTTCTCTTTTTTCTTTTTTTGTTTTTCTTTTTGTTTTTTCCCTTTTTTTTCTCTCCCCCCCCCCTCCCCTTTTTTTCCCCTCCCTTGCTTTTCAAATCCTTTCCTGCCAGCTGGCATTTTCCAGCAGCAAGAAAAAAACACAGCAACTTGCTCTGACTCTCGGAGCCTCCCCATCCTCCCCAGCCCAACCCTCTGCAAACCTCCCAGCCCTGACATCAAGGACCCAACCTCCCCCCCCCCCCCGCAAAAAAAATAAAGGAGGAAAAACCATAGGGAGAGAGGATGGAGCTGGCGGATGAGCCGGATTTCCATGCGAGGGGATGAGGTTGGGGAGGCCATGGGCTTCCCCTGGCAAGCAACGGAGAAACCGAGGCCAGCAGAAACGTTGAGTCATGAGTGCGGTTCGCAAGCGATGTGTTGGTTTTGTTTTTTTTTTTCCCCCCCCAGTAAAATTCCTCGCTGGGGAGGAGCAGAGCTGGAGGAGGCGGGGGGGGCAGCTAGGGATGAAGGCCTGTGCCCCCCTCAAATGGGGCATTGACCTGATGCTGATGGGGATGCACCCCATTGCAATGGGAATTCCCTGGGCAGGTCCCGTCCCCCCAAACCCCCCCGAAGGGGGGGTTTGGGGGGACGGGACCTGCCCAGGGAATTCCCCAGCAGTTGGATGGGAGGAGTAGCATGATCTGGGGGGGGGGCTGCAGGAGATGGGGGACCCCATCCCTCCTCCTCCTCGCTACCCGCATCCGCCCACCCCCACGCAATGGGCGGCGCAGCCCCAGCTCCATTTATCATCATCTGCGGGCAAGTGAAGTGTGCAGGGAACAGCTGCTCCGGTCGGCTGAGCGCCGAAAGAGGGGGGGAACACGGTGATGGGGGGAAGCGAGGGGCTGGGGTCTGCCCTGTGGGTACCCCTCCCCTCGGTCGCCGCACTGGGAGGGAGTGTTGGCGTTGCGGGAGATGGTGGTGGTGATGGGACGGGGGGGACTGGGGAGAGAGGGTGTTAATGGGGTGCGTTGGAGAGAGGGTGTGTTAACGGGGTTCATTGGGGAGAGGGTGTATTAAGGGGGTTCATTGGGAAGAGGGTGTATTAAGGGGGTTCACTGGGGAGGGGGTGCAATAAGGGGGTGCCTTGGAGAGAGGGTGTTAATGGGGTGCATTGGAGAGAGGGTGTATTAACGGGGTTCATTGGGAAGAGGGTGTATTAACGGGGTTCACTGGGGAGGGGGTGCATTAAGGGGGTGCCTTGGAGAGAGGGTGTTAAAGAGGGGTGCGTTGGAGAGAGCGTGTATTAACGGGGTTCACTGGGGAGGGGGTGCATTAAGGGGGTGCCTTGGAGAGAGGGTGTTAATGGGGTGCGTTGGAGAGAGGGTGTATTAACGGGGTTCATTGGGAAGAGGGTGTATTAACGGGGTTCACTGGGGAGGGGGTGCATTAAGGGGGTGCCCTGGAAAGAGGGTGTTAATGGGGTGCGTTGGAGAGAGGGTGTATTAACGGGGTTCATTGGGAAGAGGATGCATTAACGGGGTTCACTGGGGAGGGGGTGCATTAAGGGGGTGCCCTGGAGAGAGGGTGTTAATGGGGTGCGTTGGAGAGAGGGTGTATTAACGGGGTTCATTGGGAAGAGGGTGTATTAACGGGGTTCATTGGGGAGAGGGTGCAATAAGGGGGTGCCCTGGAGAGAGGGTGTTAATGGGGTGCGTTGGAGAGAGGGTGTATTAACGGGGTTCATTGGGAAGAGGGTGCATTAAGGGGGTGCCCTGGAGAGAGGGTGTTAATGGGGTGCATTGGAGAGAGGGTGTATTAACGGGGTTCATTGGGAAGAGGGTGTATTAACGGGGTTCACTGGGGAGAGGGTGCATTAAGGGGGTGCCCTGGAGAGAGGGTGTTAATGGGGTGCATTGGAGAGAGGGTGTATTAACGGGGTTCATTGGGAAGAGGGTGTATTAAGGGGGTTCACTGGGGAGGGGGTGCATTAAGGGGGTGTCTTGGAGAGAGGGTGTTAATGGGGTGCGTTGGAGAGAGGGTGTATTAACGGGGTTCATTGGGGAGAGGGTGCAATAAGGGGGTGCCCTGGAGAGAGGGTGTTAAAGAGGGGTGCGTTGGAGAGAGGGTGTATTAACGGGGTTCATTGGGAAGAGGGTGTATTAACGGGGTTCATTGGGGAGAGGGTGCAATAAGGGGGTGCCCTGGAGAGAGGGTGTTAATGGGGTGCGTTGGAGAGAGGGTGTATTAACGGGGTTCATTGGGGAGAGGGTGCATTAAGGGGGTGCCCTGGAGAGAGGGTGTTAATGGGGTGCGTTGGAGAGAGGGTGTATTAACGGGGTTCATTGGGGAGAGGGTGCATTAAGGGGGTGCCCTGGAGAGAGGGTGTATTAACGAGGTTCATTGGGGAGAGGGTGCAATAAGGGGGTGCCCTGGAGAGAGGGTGTTAATGGGGTGCATTGGAGAGAGGGTGTATTAACGGGGTTCATTGGGAAGAGGGTGTATTAACGGGGTTCACTGGGGAGGGGGTGCATTAAGGGGGTGCCCTGGAGAGAGGGTGTTAAAGAGGGGTGCGTTGGAGAGAGGGTGTATTAACGGGGTTCACTGGAGTGAGGGTGCATTAAAGGGGTGCATTGGGGCAAGGGTGCACTAATGAGAGAGTGCATTGAAGGGGTGCCTTGGAGAGAGGGTGTGTTAAAGGGGTCCATTGGGGGAAGGATGTATTAACGAGGTGCCTTGGAGAGAGGGTGTTAATGGGGTGCCTTGGAGAGAGGGTGTATTAACGGGGTTCACTGGGGAGAGGGTGTATTAACGGGGTTCACTGGGGAGAGGGTGCATTAACGGGGTTCTTTGGGAGAAGGAGGCATTAACGGGGTGCATTGCAGAGGGAGCGTATTAATGGGGTTCATTGGAGGGAGGGTGGGTTAAAGGGGTTTACTGGAGAGAGGGTGCATTAAGGGGTGCACTGGAGAGGAGACGCATTAAAGGGGTTCGTTGTGGGGAGGGAGCATTATCGGGGTGCATCGGACAGAGGGTGCATTAGAGGGGTTCATTGGAGGGAGGGTGCATTAACAGGGGGCATTAGAGGGTGCATTGAAGGGGGGTGCATTGAAAGGGGGTGCACCCAACGGGGGGTGCCCGGCCCCGCCGAGCTGGGTGCCGTCGCCCAGTGCCAGGCACCGCAGGGCCGTCCGCGGGGTGCAGGGACAGACGGACGGCGGCAGCTCCGCAACCGCCTGGAGGGTTTGACCCTGCCCCGGGCGAGCCCCGCGGGTCCCTTTGCACTGTCTGTCTGTCCGTCCCCCCCAGTTCCTCTCGCTCCCAGCTCCTGGGGACAGGACGCCCTTTCCTGGGCTGTCCCCCACACCCCGACCCCCCCGGCTCCCCCCAACCGCCCCTTTTCTCCCCTCCCTTAATAATCAAATTCTCTGGAGCAGTTTGCGGTGTGGCAGCCGGCCAGAAAGGGTTTCTTTAAACTCCACCAGCTCACAATTAAACAAATCCGGGGCTGATGCTCCTCGATAGGCGCTTACTCACCCCCCCGAGAGCCACCGAGGGGGGCCGGGCTGTGTGGGGGGGGTCCTATCCCTTTGCTCTCCCCTCCGCGTGGGGCTGCACCCCTGGGTGGGGAGCAAGGGCTGGGAGGGGGGTTGGTGCAGAGGTTTTGGGGTGGGGACCGGGGGGGTGCCAGCGCTGCTGCGATGGTGAAGCATCCCCCCGCGAGAGCGCGCTGCTATTTATAGTCGCCGAGTCCTCGTTGATGGCGCAGCGGCGAAGGCGAGGGAGCAGCCGGAGGAGCAGCAGGGCTGGGGGTGCTGGATCAGGCCCCGCGGGATGAGCGGCAGCTGGGAAGCGAGGCCGGGGCGCAGGGGGCCGGGGGATGCCCGCCGCCCCCCGGGGCCGAGGCGTCGGGGAGTCTTGGGTGCTTACCGAGGGTCCCCTGCCACGGAAAGTCCTGGGGTGCCTTCAGAGGGCTCCGGATCCAGCCCTGCCGTGTCCCTGCCAGCCAAGGGGAAGGGGGAGGAACGGGGAGAAGGTAGGGAAGGAAGAAGGGATGGGGGGAGGAAAGTAACGCCAAACCCAGCCACGCAGCACAAATCCTCCCGAGCAGCGGGCGGGCTGCGAGCCACCGCGCGAGCGGGCGTCTGCGGCAGCGGGGCTGCGCTGGCCTTGGCGGTGCCGCGCGGTGCCCCCCGGCTCGGCTCCCGGCACCAGCCCTGGGCACCACATCAGCTCCGTGTGCTGCAGCGTGGCCTCCCGCACCACGGCGTGGCCCCGGGTCACGCACCGGCTCTGGGAGGTGCAGCGGGTCCCGCGGGTCTCCGAAGGGTGACGCTGGGGCTGTGCTGGGAGCTGTGGGGCCGGCTGGGCTGTCCACGCGTCCCCGGGGACTGGGGCGACGGGATGCTCCGGGGTGGCTGTAGCCGGAGGCGAGCGCGGCTCCTTGGATTGCAGGGACAGGATCGCGCTGGCCCCGGGCACCGTGATGGCCCCAGGTCCCTGCCGCCTCCCACGGATGCCCCGGGGACCCCTTCCCGGCGACCCATGCCGTAAGCCCTGGCCGCAGCCGTGGCGGCTTTGCCAGGCCACCAAGGGCAGGCATCCGGCTGCAGCCGTGTGCCGACGGCCCCGTATCGATTCCCATCGCGGGGGCAGCAGGGGCCGGGCTGGAAACTTCTTGGGGGCCGGGGGGAGCGCGTCCGGCAGGGACACGGCGGGGGGAGCGAGTGCACGGGGCCCCAGGGCCGCGGCCGCCTCCCCCTCCCAGGAAGGGCCGTAACCTCGCTGCTGCCGACAGCTTGATTTGATGCCATTAAAGTGTTTGCTCGGAAACAGCCTACATCAGGAGGCAACATCTGTTATGGCCCTTCTCCGGCAAAGCTGCGGCAGAGCCCAGGGCAGAGCTGGCCTCCGGCTCTGCCGACAGGTCCGGGTGCTACCGGTGATGAGCGTGTCCCCTCCTGGCCCCAGACGGCAGCGTCCGACCCCCGGCAGAGCCCGGTGCCCGGCTGCAGTCTGCAGGGAGATGAGGCCGTGGCTCCCGCCATGGCACCTCCCTCAGCGCGGGATTTTGGCTCATCTCGGACCGGGAAGCAACAAGGCAGCCCCGGCCGCATCTCCTGCCGGCGGGCCTCATCCAGCCCCCCACATTGTGGCCCCTGTAAGAAGATGCCCAGGGGCGCAGGATGGGCCCCGGGCCTTGGCAGGCACTGGGACGTGGCCGAGGCTGGCTGTCCCCATGGCCTGATCCTGCTGGGGGGGCTTCCTCCCACCCACACACGTGCACACCCTGCTGGTGTGCGCGGCGCTGCACACCCTGCATGCGTGCATACCCCCCGTGCATGGCATGCATGCATACCCCCCGTGCATGCACACCCTGCACGCGTGCACACCCTGCGCGCATACCCCACGTGTGCACACCCTGCATGCATGCACACCCCGCACGCGTGCACACCCTGCACGCGTGCATATCCCGCACGTGTGCACGCCCCGCATGCGTGCACACCCCACATGCATGCATATCCCGCATGCGTGCACACCCTGCATGCATGCACACCCCGCACGCGTGCACACCCTGGATGCATGCATACCCCACGTGTGCACACCCTGCATGCATGCACACCCCGCATGTGTGCACACCCTGCACGCGTGCACACCCCGCATGCATGCATACCCCACGTGCATGCACACCCTGCATGCATGCACACCCCACGTGCATGCACAGCCCGCACGTGTGCACACCCTGCACGTGTGCACAGCCCTGCATGCGTGCATACCCCACGTGTGCACACCCTGCACGCATGCATACCCCACGTGTGCACAGCCCTGCATGCGTGCATACCCCGCGTGCATGCACACCCTGCACGCATGCACACCCCGCACGCGTGCTCACCCCTCACACGCTCCCTTTGTGCAGCCCCTCCTCTGCGTGCCGCCGAGCGACCCGTCCCCTCGCACCGGGTGCTTTTGCTCAGCCTGGCATTGTCCCAGCTGTTTGAAAAAGTAACAATAATTAATTAATAATCATAATTAATATTAAAAGCGAAAAGCTCCCCTTAAAGGACCAGCCCAGGGTCTTCTCAAGCCGATTTCATTTTTCAAACCTGTTTCCACGGGGAGCGTGAGGGGCCCTTTTCTCCCTTTAATTTTCTCGCCGCACCCAGGGCTGCCCCAGAGGCCTGGCTTTGATTTTGCTGCCTTTGTTGCGGCAGCCCCGGCGCAGGACAGGGCAGCACCGCGCCCACACCGCGGTAGGGGCTTTCATGCCGGCCTCACCAGATTTTTGATTGCCCCGTCTTTTCCCCGGCATCTAGGCTGTAACCCATCCAGTTGCCCGTGCAGCCTGCGAGGTGCAGCTGCGATATGGGGAAGGGACATGGAAAGCGTCCAAAAAGGGGATGGGGGGCACGGGGTGCCAGGCTGGTGTGGGTGGCACCGAGCCCGGCTCCAGGCGTGCTGGAGGGCATCGTGCGATCAGTGCATCCCTGAGCTGCTGGCAGTTATGGAAATAAAACTAAATAAAGCCCCGTGTGCGTACATAGACCCTGAAAAGGGGCTGAGACGTTACCGGTGTCCGCAGGGCGCTGGGGGGAAAAGGGGCCAAGCTGGGACTGATCAAACCGGCCGTGCGATTTGTGCGGCTACGGCAGAGCTACCGACAAAGGGCCCGTCCGGAGCCACGCAGCGTTTGGCACGTTGTGGCGGTGACACGAGGGTGGCAGAGGGACACGTGAGGACACACGTGTGTGTGTCCCCCGGCTCGGGGCTGCCCGGCGCGGCTGGCACCACGGGAAGGTGTGCCGGGGAGCTCGGCTCTGCCGGTGGGTGCTGGGTGTCAGACACCACCAACGCCCCGTCCCCTCCCCTTGTTACGCTCATCACCCTAATGAAGGCAGAGGGGACAGCACGGGCTGCACCGGGGTCACCGCCGCGGCACCGCACCAAGGGAGCAGCACCGGGGAGGTCCCCGGGGAGCTGCAGACCCTTGGGGCTGCCCTAACCGCGGCTCCCAAATCTCAAGCCACTGCCAAAACAGGCTCATGCCCCCCCAGCGCCTCCGACCCACTGGTGCTGGGGACAGGCAGGATGCGTCCCCCCCCCGCCACCGAGCCCTTCATTAGCTCACGGGGCCCTCGCAAGCCACTCCGCTGCCTCCGAGATCAAACCGGTGACCCAGGTGCTTCCCTGCACCTAACGCAAGCGGGGCTAGGAAATGGGGAGGTTTAATGACGACGGTGGCGAGGCGCTCGGCTAATAGACGTCTGCTGGCGGGAGCAGACAGCTTCCAGATGGTATCGCACCGGGGCAGGGGGATCGGCTGGGGCCGGGGGGGCTGCAGGAGGCAGCAGCAGGCAGAGACGGGCAGAGCCAGCAAGTTGAAATGACTTTTTTTGCAGCAGAGCCTGCGGTTCTGGCCCTCCACGCTGCTGCTTCCAGTAATTAGCCCAATAATTAAAAAGAATGGCGATAAGCGGGGTGTTCGGAGGGGCTCGCAGGATCCCGGCATCCCCGGGGAGGTTGTGCGAGGAGGGGGGGGGGGTAAGTGATTTGGAGAAGCGAGGGGCAGCGGGTGCATGAAACACAGAGCGCCGGGGCTGGGGGGCCCCAATACGGTGCAGGGGGTCACTGCGCCACGCGGGGCAGGCAGGGAGGGGGTTTATTCGCCCCGCAAAGGGGGTGGGCGGCAGAGACGGGGAAGGCTCCCAGCAGCAGGGCCAGGAGGGCTGGCTGGCCATGCCGCAGGCAGGGAAGAGGCAGCCGGACCCCAGCCACCCACCCCCCAGCTCGCGGGCAGCGTGCTGCGAAGCAGGGGGATGCAGCGTGGGGCGATGCAAGGAGGTATGGTAGAGGATGATGCCGGGCGATGCAAGGTGAGGCGGTGCCACACCAAGCGATGTGACGTGGGGCGACACGATGCGATGCAGAGCGATGCGAGGGGATGCAAAGCCAGCTGCTGCGATCTAGGGCGATACAGGGCGGTGCGATGCAAGGCGATGCGATGTGATGCGATGCAGGGCAATGCAAGGCGATGCGATGCAAGGCGATGCGATGCAACGTGATGCAACGCAAGGCAATGTGATACAGGGCGATGCGACGCAGGGCGACGCAAGGCAAGGCGACATGATGCAGGGCGATGAAATGCAAGGTGATGCGATGCAGGGCAATGCAATGCAGGGCGACGCAAGGCAAGGCGACATGATGCAGGGCGATGAAATGCAAGGTGATGCGATGCAGGGCAACGCAATGCAGGGCGACGCAAGGCAAGGCGACGTGACGCAGGGCGCTGAAATGCAAGGCGATGCAATGCAGGGCGATGTGAGGCGATGCAGGGCAACGCGACGCAGGGTGATGCAAGGCGATGCAGGGCGATGCGAGGGGATGCGTTGTCAGGGTGCCGGCGAGGCGACGCAGCGCCAGCGGGGTGATGCCCCGGCAGGCGAGGCGACGCCCCCGCGGCGTACGCGGCACTGCCCCTTGCCGCGCGCGGCCGCGCTCCCCAGCCTGCCACGGTGGGGATACTTCATTTGAATTCTCGCCTCTCTCTCTTCGCAGATAACGAGCCCGCGCCATGCAGTCCTTTCGAGAAAGGTGTGGTTTCCATGGCAACCAGCAGAGCTACCAGCCGACTTCACAAGATACATCACGCCTGGAGAATTACAGGCATCAAAGTCAGGCAGGGCCGAACTGCGAGCGGCAGAGGCTGGTGGCGAAGGAGTACTACAGTCAGCAGCAACTGCCGTACTCGGGCTACGAGAACAGCGCCGTGGAGAAATACCACCGGGGAAACAAGCAATTAGCGGGGCAGCAGCTGCAAGGCAGGCCGGCCTTTTCCAATTACGCCGTGCAGGAGAACAGCCCCTATCCGGCCCGTTATTCGGGGGACGAGAGCTTGCAGGCGTGGGGCGGCCAGCCGCAGGCGCTGCCCGGCGGCGTGGCCAAGTATGAGGACAGCCTGATGAAGAAGACGGCAGCGTCACTGGCGGGCGGGCGGCCGTACCACGAGCCGGCGGCCGCCTCGCTGCCCTTCCGGACTCACTTTCAGCAGCAGCAGCAGCAGCAACAGCAGCAGCAGCAGCAGCAGCAGCAGCAGCAGCAGCAGCAGCCGCCCGCGCTCCCCTACCCCAAGCTGCAGCGGCAGAAGCTGCCGAACGACGTCTCCTCGCCCATGCCCTTCTCGCAGAGCCCCCACTTTGGGCAGCACTCGCAGTCCTTCCCCGCCTCCTCCACCTACTCCTCGGTGCCGGGGGGCAGCCAGCCGGTGCACTCCTACAAGAGCTGCACGGCACCCTCGGGGCAGCCGCCGCTGGAGCGGCCCCTGGGCAGTGCTGCCAGCCTGGCCCCCGGCCCCCGCGTGCCCAACCTGCATGGCTACCAGCCCAACCGCATCGGCTACGAGCAGCCCCCGCAGCCGCCGCCGCAGCCCCCGCAGCCACCGCCGCCGCAGCCCCCGCAGCCGCCGCAGCCCCCGCAGCCACCGCAGCCCTTGCAGGGCCGGCATCACGCCCCGGAGACCCTCCACTACCAAAACCTGGCCAAATACCAACATTACAACCAGCCAGGCCAGACCTACTGCCAGGGCGACGCGCCGCCCGTCCGGACGCCGGAGCAGTACTACCAGACCTTCAGCCCCAGCGCCAGCCACTCGCCGGCTCGCTCGGTCGGCAGGTCCCCGTCCTACAGCTCCACTCCCTCCCCGCTGATGCCCAACCTGGAGAACTTCCAGTACAGCCAGCAGCCGCTGAGCGCCGGCGCCTTCCCGGCCGGCATCGCCGACCACAGCCATTTCATGCCGCTGCTGAACCCTTCTCCCACCGACGGGACGAGCCCCGACGCTCAATCCGGGAACTGCAAAAACTTGCAGAAGGAGAAGCTGCCCGAAAACCTGCTGTCGGACCTGAGCCTGCAGAGCCTGACGGCGCTCACCTCCCAGGTGGAGAACATCTCCAACACCGTCCAGCAGCTGCTGCTCTCCAAAGCGGCCGTGCCCCAGAAAAAAGGCATCAAGACGCCGGCGAGGACCCCCGAGCAGCTCAAGGGGCAGCACTGCAGCCCTGAGAGCAGCACCTACTCCGCAGAGCAGGTGGGGACCCCCCTGTCCGACCCGCTGAGCACGCCCCAGTCCGTCCACGCCGAGACACAGGATGCCGACTACCTCAGCGGGTCGGAGGACCAGCTGGAGAGGAGTTTCCTGTACTGCAACCAGAACCGCAGCCCTGCCCGTGTCAACAGCAACTCCAAGGCGAAGCCCGAGTCGGTGTCCACCTGCTCTGTGACCTCCCCGGACGACATGTCCACCAAATCAGACGACTCCTTCCAGAGCATCCACGCCAGCCTGCCCCTGGAGACCTTCACCAAGTACGTGACCAACGAACGGGACTGTCCCCGGCTGCTCCTCAGCGCCCTGTCCCAGGAGGAGCTGGCTTCCGAGATCATCGTCCTGCAGGACGCCATCAGCGAGAAGGCGGACAAAGCCTGGGCCAACTCGCCCATGCTGAGCAAGGAGGCCACCAAGTCCCCCTTCCAGCTGGAGAACCACCGGCCTTGCCTGGACTCCATGGTGAAGGGTGCCTGGCCCAGCCAGGGCGACTCCAGCACTCTCACCGAGCCCCTCAAGCTGGACAAGGCTTCGGGGGCCAGCGCGGGGAAGGACTTTGGCGAGGAGGTGTACGAGGGTCCCCAGGTGGAGTTCGCGGCCGCTGAGACCAAGGAAGCGCTGAAGGACGCGGCCCCACTGGCCTTCAACTCCAAGCCCAGCATCCCGGCGGCGACGTCGAGCACGGGGGCCGCCGGCTACAGCTGCTACTCGAACACCACTGCCAATTCGGTGGGGTCCGAGAACGCCATGGAGCACTTCGAGTGGCCGGAGGAGAGCCTGGGCGAGGCGTGCCTGCGGTGGAAGGAGCTGGGCTCGGGCCTGCAAGCTACTGACCTCCCCAAGGGCTTGTTCCCCAGCAAACTGGTGGGCTCCTGCAAGGAGAAAAAAAATGCCTGCGGCTTGGATCTGTGTGACGGCGAGCAGCCGGCCAAGAGCGAGCCAGCCCGGGACTTCGGCCAGCAGGTGATGGAGGAGGAAGAGGAGGAGACGCTGACCTACGACGAGGCCGCGAAGGCGGACAGCGAGAGGTGGCTGCAGGACACCCGGCACTGCTGCTCGACCGGGGACTTCAGCGAGATCCCCATCATCTCCTCGCCGGAGCTGAAGGAGTCAGACCTGGAGGCGGAGGAGTACTCCTCGCTCTGCGAGCTGGCCGCCTCGGAGCAGAAGTCGGTGACGTACGACGCCTCGCCACCCAAGCCCCCGGAGATGCCCGCCGTGCTGTCCTCCAGCGAGGTGCCCGTGTCCGCCGAGGAGACCGTCAGCACAGTGGAGAAGGAGAGCTCGGCTCCCGCCGCGCGCCTCTCCGGCCAGTCCGTCATCCTGCTGGGCCCTGCCGTGGGCACGGAGACCAAGGTGAAGAGCTGGTTCAAGTCCTCCCTGCCCCACATCCAGCCCGAGGAGGAGAGAGGTGGAGGGGAGACGTCCCACCCGGAGACGGCCGATGCCCAGTCTGCCCCGTTGGTCACGGTGAAGCAGCAACTCACCTCCGAAAACGCGATGGGGAAGACTGAGCCCGTCTCGCGGGGCAAGAGCCTCCGCAACAAGAGGGTCCACTGCCGGCTGCCGGAGGGGGACGGCCCCGGCAGCGCCGTGCCAAGCCCCTTCGATGACCTGCCGGCAGCCGGCAGCGTGGCCAGCGCCTGCCTCGGGCCAGACGGCCAGGCGGAGATACCGAGCAAGAACGCGCACAGCCAAACGCCCCGGTTTCCAGCCGAGGGTCTGCCGGCACGCATGTGCACCCGCTCCTTCACCGCCCTTGCCGATCCCCGTGCCCCGGCGCCGCTGGAGGGGCTGAAGGCCCCCGCGCACCAGGAGAAGCTGGGGAAGAAGCCCGCCTGCGGCGTTAAGCAGCGGGTAGCTTTCAAAGCCAGGAAGCGCAGCGGCCGGCCGGCCCCCAAGGTGGTCCAAAACGCTGGCGATGCCGCCCTCCTGGTGCCCGGCTTGGTAATGGCGGAGGAGGCGGAGGGGCCGACACCGCCGGAGGGGGACGCGGTGGAGGCAGGGGAGAGGGACCAGCGGTCGATGATCCTGCGCTCCCGGACGAAGACGCAGGAGGTTTTCTACACCAAGAGGCGGCGGGGCAAGCGGGCGGCCGACGTCCGGCTGAAGAACTGCAAGGCGCCCAAGAAGCTCATCTCCAACAACCACCTCCCGCCTGCCTTCAAGCTGGCGGCCCCGGGCAGCCCCCACAAGGAGAGCAAGGTGGGCGCCAGGATGAAGCTGCCAAAAACGGGGCCGGGCGTGGGGGGCAAGATGTCCGAGCGTCCCCTGCACTCGCTGAAGCGGAAGTCCACCTTCATCTCCCCCATCCCCGCCAAGAAGAGGAACCTGGTCCTGCGGAGCAACAGTGGCGGCATGAAGGAGGAGAAGCCGGAGGCCCCCCCCAGCCTCTTCAAGAAGATGCCCGTGGCCAAGAAGGTGAAAGCCAAGCTGCCTCCCAAGAGCTCCGGCGAAGCCGTCCCAAAGCCCCCCCCGCCGAAGGAGGCCCCCGATGTCTGCATCAAGATCACCTCCCGGGCGGCCTTCCAGGAGGCCACCAAGACCAAAGTGCTGCCTCCCCGCAAGGGCCGCGGCCTCAAGCTGGAGGCCATCGTCCAGAAGATCACCTCGCCCAACCTGAAGAAGTTTGCCTGCAAACCGGCAGCCACGGCGGTGGCGGCGGCGGCCACAGCGGCTGCCTACGGCACCTCCCTGAGCCCGGCGGGGGCAGAGAGGGAGCGGGCGGTGAAGCACAGCGGGGTGGCCCTGGTGGCGGGCGATGCGCGGCTGCCCAAGCTGGCGGCGGCGCAGAAGGTGCCTGCCGCGCCGGTGGCCGAGCAGCTCTGCCGAAATCCCAACGGCCGAGCACCGAAGGGGAAGCTGGGCGGCGGGAAGAAGCTCTCCACCGACGGCTGCCAGGGCGAGGCCTGCGTGCCGGCCCCGGGGGCCCAGCCCAGCTCCACCATGGCGGCCAAGAGCCTGGGGCTCCTGCCCAAGAAGAGGAACCGCAAGGGCAAAGCAGCGGCGCTGGGCATGGCCAAGGTGCCCCTGGGCCCCGTGCCACCGCCGCTGATCCGGGAGCGTGCGGCCGGCCCGGGTGGCGGGGAGGAGGTGCCGCGGGAGGGCAAGAAACCAAAGAGCGAGGAGAAGGAGGCGGGGGGCGGCGAGGGCCCCCCCGAGGGACGCCCCACTGCCGGGCCGGCGCGGGGGCCGAAGCCGCGGGCCAACCACTCCAACTACAACGGCTACTCCAAGCGGCAGCGGAAGCGTCTGGCCCACGGCAAAGCCAAGGCGGTGCCGGCGCGGTGCAAGAGCCGCGGCAAGCGGCGGCGGCAGGCCCAGCAGGCCCCGCTGCTGCACCCTGCCGAGCCCGAGATCCGGCTGAAGTACATCTCCTGCAAGCGGCTGCGGGCGGACAGCCGGGCCCCCGCCTTCGCCCCTTACGTCCGCGTGGAGCGGCGCGGCGAGTTCACCACCGCCTGCACCGTTGTCAACTCGCCCGGCGAGGAGGCCCGGCTGCAACGGGGACCGGCCGGGCCAGCGCCGCGACCGCGGGCGGCCCTGCCCGCCTCCTCCACCATGCACATGGGGCCGGTGGTGTCGAAGGCGCTGAGTGCCGCCTGCCTGGTCTGCTGCCTGTGCCGCAACCCCGCCAACTACAAGGACCTGGGGGACCTCTGCGGCCCCTACTACCCCGAGGACTGCCTGCCCAAGAAGAAGTCGCGGCTGAAGGAGAAGGCGCGGGCGGAGGGGCCGGGCGAGGACGCCATCCTGCCCGCCGCAGCCGAGCGGGTGCCCCGAGGGACGGAGGGCGGCTGCGGTGCCGGTGGCAAGGCGGCGCGGCCGGAGGGTGCCGCCGAGGCGGCCAAGCAGAGCGCGCTGCGCTCCAGCCCGCGGGGCATGTTTCGCAGGCTGCAGAGCTGCTACTGCTGTGACGAGAGGACAGAGGGCGAGGAGGCGGCCGAAAAGCCCCGGCGGCACGAATGTCACAAGGCCGAGTCCCTGCCGCAGGAGCCGGCAGGCGACACGCAGGAGCACTGGCTGCACGAGGCCTGTGCCGTATGGACCGCTGGGGTTTTCCTGGTGGCGGGGAAGCTCTACGGGCTGCAGGAGGCCGTCAAGGCGGCTGCCGACCTGGTAAGAGCTCGGCTGCCCGCCCGGCACGGTACGGCATCCCGGGGCGGCATCTCCCACTGGCCGCCTTCAGCCGAAGCCGTTCCCGTGGCTGCGCTTCCAGCCGGGATGAAAATAGGGTTGGCCCCCGACGAGTCGTCCTGGGAGAGCGGGGCAGATTCAGGCGCCATGAACCCCGCTGGCTTCCCGCGAGATTTGTGCTGCTGCGTCTCTGATAGCACCCAAACCCCCCTCTTTTAGGCGTAGAAGTATATTTACGTTGTTGCGTTTTGGGAGGGCGGCAGGGCCCCCCCAGGACCGTGAGGATGCTGAGCCCGGTGGGTCGCATCCCCCAGCCCAGCTGTGCGTCGCAGGGGACAGCCTGGGGTGGGACAGCCGCAGCCTGGCGAAGGCAGGATGGGAGACGAAAATGGGCGCGAGGTGGCCCCGATGCCACAGCGATGGGCAGCAGGGGAAGGGGAGCTGGAGGGAGGGGACGGCTCTGCACTTCGAGCGAGCAAAATAGGGAGGACGCTGCTGGGAGACTGCCAAGGGGACGTGGGGTTTTGTGCTGGGGAGAGGGAGGGGACAGCCACCCGGCAAGAGGCCGGGCAGGGGGTCATCAGCTAGCCCCCCCCGGTACCAGGTTTGGGGCTGGCCATATTCCCAGGCGTGCGTGCTCGCAGCACGTCTGTCCGGAGGCTGCTGGCCTCTCCCTGCCCACACCACAGGTCCGGGTGCTCCCATCCCTGCAGCACCCGCTGGGGACGGGGCAGGAGATGGGGAACACCGCGGTCCTCCACCACCACTGCCACCGAGCCGTGGCACGGCCCAGGCCATGTCCCTTCACCTCCGCACCTCCTGCCCCATGGAGGACGGCTGTGGACTCGGTGCCATCCAGGGGAGCAGTACGGCGGGTAGAAACCTCATGCGTGGCTGCAGTCGGCCGAGCAAGAGGCACGGCATTGCCCGCGGTGCATCGGCATGGGCGGAAGGATGCTGCCCGGGGCGAGGCAGCGCGGGGCTGGAGAGGCGCAGGGATGCCGGCACGTTCCCCATGCGGCCGGGGCCGTCGGGGTGCTTTGCTCCTGTGCTGGGCTCTGACGGGGTCTCTCTGTCTCTCCACATCTCTCCTTCCCTGCTCTGAATTCCCGGGTGCGTTTAAAGAAGTGCTCGAGCTGCCAGCAAGCGGGAGCCACCGTGGGTTGCTGCCAGAAGGGGTGTCCCCACACCTACCACTACGCGTGTGCCGTCGACACAGGTGAGCCTGGCTGCAGGGACAGGGGTGCGGGGTCCCCTGGCACCCTCTGACCTGGCCGGCCACGGGACCAGTCACTCCGCAACGCTTGAGCCCACCCAAGGCCAGGGTGGGCTCGTGGCTCCCTGCCAGCCGGGATGGCGATGCCTCCTGCACCGGCAGTGCCGGCTGGTGTCCCGAGTTTGGCCGGCCTCAGCTGAACCTTTCATGTAAATGCTGCAGCTGGTCCGGACGGTGGCAGGAGGCCGTGGAGGGTGCTGCGTCCTCGCCACTCGGGGACAGCTGTCCCTCAGCACGGGGACTTCCCTGACATGGCCTTCTCCTCTCCTCGCAGGTTGCTTATTAACCGAAGAGAGCTTCTCTCTGAAATGTCCCAAACATAAGGTAAGCCCAGAGCCCCCCGCGCACCCCCCAATGCTCTGCAGCCCCTTGGGGCAGGAGGACCTGCCTTCGGACCACGTCCCCCCAGGGACACCCCGCTCCGCAGCACACCCACCCCAGGCGCTCGGCCCCGTGTCACGCGGGGCATCGCGTCCCTGGGGGACACCAGGCCACCCCGGAGCCCTCCGCTGCGGGGGCAGGCCAGGGGGTGCGGGGTCTGGGACCCCCAACCGGGCTGGGGGGGGTTTATCCCCCTTCCCTGCACGCTGACGGGGAGCGTGTGTGTGTGTGGAGGGGGGGTGATAATTGAACCCGTGCTAAAAGCTCTGTGGCTCGGGTGGGTGCGCGATTAATCGCGGGTGGGCAGGGTGGCTGCTGATGGGGACATCCCTGCCAGCCCGGGGACCGCACCCAGGGGCCAACCTCCCCCCCCCCGCCCCCCGCAGCGGGACCACCGCGCTGACTGCCCCCTTCTCCCCGCAGAGGCAGCCGGTGTAGCGTCCAGCGAGGGACCGGCGGAGGAGGCAGCTCCCGGGAGCGGAGCGGGGCCGGGCCGGGCCCCACCGGGAGCCGCCCCGCTGCAGGTGGGCGCAGCGCTGCCGCCCCGTCCCCCCTCCCCGAGCCCGTTCCGGGCGGGCACAGCCAGCGCCGGGTTTTCCCCCCCGCCGGGCCCCGGTAAAACCCGGCCTGGCCGAGCGGGAGGAGGAACGGGATCCCCCGGCCCGGGATCGCTGCACAGGGGGGGAGGGGGGTGTCGGGGAGGGGGGGGGGGGGGGCGTGTACAAGGGGGGTCCCGGCGATGTTGTCTTACTGTGGGGGCCGCCGGACCCCCCCGCGGGTCCTGGCTCTCCATATCTCACACTGATCTGATCTGAGATGTTGCCTTCAGCAAACCTCACGGTGTCTGTCTGTATATACGTGCGGCGGAGAAAAGGAAAAAAAAAAAAAAAAAGACAAAAAAGACCAAAAAAAGGAGAAAAAAAAAAAAAGGAGGAAAAAAAAAAAAAAAGACAAACAACGGCCTGCTGTTTGAAACACCACTCTGCTTTTTCCGTTTCGTTCTTCCATCTCCTGTCTGTCCCCACCCTGCCTGTCCCGGGGTGCCAGCCCCTGCGCCGGGCGGCTGGGTCCCCACCGGGGCGAAGGACGCTTGGCCGGGCCGGTGGGTGCCCAGCGGCTGCCCCAGCCCTGCTCCCTCCCTCCGAACCCCGGCCCATTGCACCCACGACCCTCCCGCTCCATGGGGCGCTGGCGCTGCTGGGACGGGGACACCTGGTCCTGCTCTCCGGGACCCCAAAAACCCACCCTCCTCCCTCTGCTCGGCCTCGCCAGCGTCTCCTCTGCCGCTCCTCTTGCTGGGGACAGGCTTTGCTCCCTGCGCTTGTGCAAACCCCAGGCTCTGGGTGCAAACCCCAGGCTCTGGTGCAAACCCCAGGCTCTGGGTGCAAACCCCAGGCTCTGGTGCAAACCCCAGGCTCTGGGTGCTGAACCCCCAGGGCTCTGGGTGCAAACCCCAGGGCTCTGGGTGCCGAACCCCCAGGGCTCTGGGTGCAAACCCCAGGGCTCTGGGTGCCGAATCCCCAGGGCTCTGGGTGCTGAACCCCAGGGTTTTATCCTGGTGCAAGAGGGTGCAAGCAGCCCAGAAAAGGCTTCCAGCCAGCAGCAGGGTCCTTGCCGGAGGAGGAGGAGGAGGAGGCATTTGCTTCCTCCCTCTGCATGGCCCTGGCTCACTGCCCCGGGTGCTGGGTTCGCTCAGCTCCCTCGGCTTTCGCTTCCCTTCCCGGCCACCTCGGGGGAGCTGGGGGGCTGCCCAGCCCTGGGATCACCCCCCGCCCGTGTCCCCGCAGGGCGCCCTGCATGACTCCCCAATCTCTGCACCCCACACACCCCAGCCTTGCAGCACCCACACCCCGGTGCAGGTAGCAAATACCCAACCCAGGGTGAATCAACCCCAAATCCCATCCTAAAAAAAGCCGCCAGCCGCCCCGACCTGCGAAGCGTCCTGCAAAGGCGGGGTGCAGCCCCGGCCCCATCCGTCCCCCCCGACCCCGCAGAGCCAGCTCCCCGTGTCCCCGCCGGCTGTCGTGTCCCCTCCGTCCCACCCAGCCCTCACCCTCAAGGTTTGCTGGCCACAAAATGTCTGTTGTTTCAGCAGCTTGCCTCGGACACGGGAATGAAAAACACACATTTAAAAAAAAAAAAAAAAAAAAGGAGGAAAAAACAAAAGAGAAAGAATAATAAAAATAATTAATTTAAAGAAAAAAAAATATCCCGGTGTCCTTGGCAGTGTTGCCTGAAATCTGGCTATTTTTAGTGACATCTTGTACATATGACTGTAAAATGGTAAACCGTGTGTATTATATATTGCCTCATTATATAGTGTATATATATGTATACATATACATATATATAATATATATGAAGACTGTAAATGTTAAGACTAGTGTTCTTATTAGTATATTGCTTCACACTGAAGATTGTGTGTAACAAGCTGTTTCTAAAAGATGTTTATTTTCCTTAAGAGTAAAAAACAGGTCATTGCATTCAGAGCGTCAATAAAGATACAACGATTGTTTTGGAAGTACGTGGCGCCCTGCTCGTGGCCTCTCTTTCTCCTGGGGGGCTACCAGGGGTCCCCTGGGGCTGTGCCAGCTCCTGGCTGGCCCTTCGTCCCCAAGTGCCACCAGCACCGAGGGTCATGCTGTAGGGCTGGGCTGGAGAGGATGCTGCGGTGGGGCTGGGGTATGGGGGGGTGGAAGCAGCACCCCCGGCACATCTCGGGGTAAGGAGGGTGTGTTTGGGGTCCCTTGTCCCCCGCTGTCCCTGTCCCCACCACCCTTGTCCCCCCCATCCCGTGCAGCCCTCCCCTGCGGGGCAAGGCAGGACCCACAGCCAGGGATGCCCAGCCGAAGGGGATGCCCGGGGGGGGGGGGGGGTGGTGTCCCCTTCCCCCAGCCAGGCTCTGTGTGCCCCCCAAGTTCGGTGTCTGTCCCCACCCCCCCCAGTCCAGCACACACCGGTATAAATAATCAGCTTTAATTGTCTGTACAAAACTCTCCAACTATGAAAATACCGTTTAAAAAGGCAAGGGGGGGGGGCGGGGCTAGGGCAGGGCAGGGGGCTATGTACAAGGGGGGCACAGCGAGGGGACGGGGGCACCCACCAGCCCCCCAGGAGCCCCGTGCCACCCTGCCATCCCTTCTCCGAAAGCGCTCAGGCCCGGCCATGCCCAGGGGCGGTGGCAGCTCCTAACTGGGGGGACTGGTCAGTGCTGGGGGGCGGGGGGGACAGGCTGGGGGGACCCTCTTGCCTACTGTGGGCACGGTTAGGGAGAGGACCCTTAGCTGCCACCATGGGGCCAAACCTCCTCCCCCCCATAGGGCACCCCAAGCCCCCCCCTGCAGCAGCGGGACCCACGGGGGGGACGGGCAGGGACACCAGGAGAGGGAGGCGAGGACGGGTCCCCAGGCTGTGCCAGGGCACTGGGGGGGTACGAGGTGGCACCGGGGCCAGGCTGGCCAAGCATCCCAGCGCCATGCAATACTGTGACAGCGTCACTAGATGTCCCCACGTCCCATCACCCAAGCAGGCTGAGGACAGGGACAGAGCTATGGGGTGGCCGAGCCCAGCCGGGGTGTCCCACGCGTGGCTGTCCCACACCGGGAGGCTCCACAGCTGCTGCCGGTGACACCGGGCATCACCCTGCCCCTTCACCCCCCCACCCCCACCCCCTCACCTTAAACCCTGCTCCCTAACACCATCCCACAGAAGGGGCTCCCGTCCCGGGGGAAACTGAGGCACGCACCTCCCCACCACCCCCAGGCACCCCCCTTCCCCACGTCCCAGACCCAGGGGGGCTAGCAGGGGGGCTGGCAGCGTGCCCCCGCCTCCCCGGCTAGCCCGATGTGACGGTGGTGCCACTGCCCAGCTTGATGATCATCTGCTGGCAGTCGTGCAGCGTCCGTTTGTCACCCAGCTTCTCCAGGGTGCGGGCGGCCTCGGCCAGCATGCCCACGCGCTGGCCTGGCCCCGAGAGGAAGCTGGGTGGGAGGTAGCAGCAGGCCAGCAGCAAAGCCTCGGCGTGTTCCCGCGGCGTGGGGTGGCTCTCCGGCTCGCCGGCTGCAAGGGGGGGAGAAGCGGGTGTCAGCCCCGAGGGTGCCCCTGGAAGCCACCGACCCTCCCTGGGGTGCTCTGGCACGGTGATGGGGCCGTTCGCCCACCCCAGAGGGGGTGTCACCACCAAAGCACGGCAGGAAGCCCCCGCGCCCCATCACCCAGCGCTGCTGGGGTGCTGTAGGTGGGAAGCGGGGTTTCCCCATGGGGCACGGCACCCAGGGGTGGTCTCCCACCCCGTGACCCACCTGTTTTGCTGCCCTGCACCCCTCTCCTCCGCAGGCTGCGGTCCAGAAGCTGGTGGGTGCGCGTGGGGCTGGCCCGGGCCATGAGCCTGGCGGTGGCTTCGTGCAGGAACACCTTGGGGGGGACACACACGACACAGTGAGCGTGGCCGGGTGCAGGGGATGAGGGGACCCGCCGGGATGAGGGTCGGGGTCTCACCCGGCGCATGGCAGGGCGGAGGGTCTGGGCCAGGCGCCGCAGGCTGCTGAGGTCCTGCTGGAAGCCGCGGAGCTCGAGGGCGGACGCCTGGTAGAGGCAGCTGCGCTGCTGGCTGACGCTCATCTGCTGCTGCCACAGGTTGGTACGGGTGACGAGAAGCAGGTCGCAAAGCAGGAGCTGGACCGCCTGGGGGGGGGGGCAAGGGGAGCTGGGTGAACAGGAGGACGGACGGACAAGACGGACGGACGGCGGAGGGGAGGCCGAGGAGGTCCCTGCGGGCAGGCGTCGCTGCGCGGGGCCCCCGCCGGGCTGCATAGCAGGGGCATTGCACTCCCAGTCTGACACATGCAATGCAACTACAATGCACCCCCGCGAGGGCCGGGGACACCTCCCGCGAGGGCCGGGGGCTCCCCCACCCCCAGGGCTGGCGGCCACCCTGTCCCCCGGCCCCGGCTCACCTTGTCGATGGTGCCTTTGGGGGGGCTGCCGAGCTCCAGGCTCTCCCGCAGGCAGCTGCTGGCCTTCTCGCAGTGGCTCAGGCTGGCCTGGCTCCCGTCCTGCTTGCTCAGCATGGCCCGGACGGCCCTGAAGGCGTGCAGGGCGGCGCGGGGCAGGGGCTTCCTGCGAGGGGGGGAACATGCACAGTCACCGCAGGCCCCTCGCTGGGCGCGTCAGCGGACGCGGGGCAGCAGAGCCGCAGTGCTCAGAGTGCGTTAGCAAGGGAAAAAGGAGGGGAGGCGTGTGATGAGCTGTCACCCCCCCACCACCACCACCACCACCCCCCCCCCCGACGCCCCCGGCACTCACTCAGAGCTCTGCAGCGCCCGGGGCATGGTCTCCACCAGCGGGTAGAGGCGCTCGGCCCCCTCCTCGTCTCCCTGCAGCCAGTGAATAACTGTGCCAATGATGGACGCCCACCACTTGGACACGGGGTCGGTGCCTGCGGGGCGGGAGGGACACGGGAGGGGGGTGTCCACCACTCCCGTGACACCCCCCCCCCCAACACGAAGTGTCCCCGGGCACGGGGGGGGGACATGCCGGCCTCACCTGTGACGGCCGCCAAGCCGGAGCTGATGGAGGGCGCGGGGCCGGGCGTGCTGCTGGCGTCAGAGCAGCCGTTGAGCAGCTGGAGGTACTCGAGAGCGTCGGAGAACCGCCTGCCAGGAGAGGGGCCGTGAGCGGGGCCGGCCCCACGCCGGGCAGAGGGAGCGGGGTGCCCACCCCGGCACTTACCCCTCGCCCTGGGCAGCGGGGCGGCCGGGCTCGGGCATGGCCACGCAGCACAGCGCCTTCTCCAGGAGGTGCTCGCGGAAGAGCTGGGTCACCTGCGCCAGCGGGTCCACTGCGGCACAGAGGGGCGGTGAGCGGGTACGTCTCCACCCCGCAATGGGGGTCTGGGGGTGCTGGGGGCCGGGGGTTACCTGGGTTGCCGGCAGAGCTGTAGATCGTCTCCCTTGGGACGCCCTTGACGGCCCAGTCGCCGTCGACGAAGAAGCGGTGGCCCAAGGGGTGGCAGAGCCACTGCATGGCGGGGGGCACGGCCCCGCCGTGGGACAGGGCTACACGCCGAGCGCTGCAGAGGAAGGGGCGCTGCCGGGAGAGCGGGGGGTCAGGGGGGGACCCACGCCTAGGTCCCAGGGGACACGCAGGGGACCCCCCCCCCCCCGCGCCCCACGATGAAGGGGGCTGCCCCACACTCACAGCCAAGAAGTGGAAGCAGCGGTGCAGGCTGGCTTTGACCCGCAAAGCGGCCGCCACGTAGATCTCGGCCAGGGCGGCCACGGAGACGGCATCGCCGGCGCACTCGGCCAGGTTGACGGCGCTCAGCGCCAGGTTGATGGCCAGCAGGTGCCCCCCGGCCTGCTTCCCTGCGGGGACGGGGACGGGGGGGCTCAGGGGGGGATGCGGGGCGCAGGGGTCCCGTCCCCCAACCCCCCCCCACCCCCCCCGCGGCACGGGGCCATACCGGCGAGGTGGAGCTGGTGCAGGCGGTGGTAGGCCATGGCGGCGTCGCGGGCGCTCTGACGGACGTGGGCGGGGGACGGGGGGTCGGGGCGCAGCCCCCCGGCGCGGGCGGCCAGCCAGCGGCCCACCCAGAGGCGCTGGAGCAGGTGCCGCAGCAGGCTCCAGAGCAGGCTGCAGGCCAGGTCCCCGTGGGAGGCGGGCAGCGGCCGCCCCAGCGCCGCCAGCGCCGTCCGCAGGTGCTGGGCGCCCTGCGCGAAGTCGCCCTGCGTGGGGAGGGCGGGTCGGCGCGGGGCGGGGCCACGGGAGGGGGCGGGGCCAGGGCTATTGGGGGCGGGGCCAGGCGCGATCGGTGGGCCACGCTTAGAGGGGTGGGCGGGGCTAGCCCGGGTGGAAGAGGCGGGGCGGGGCCAACGGCAGTAGAAGGGGCGGGCACCGCGGAGCGGGCGGGGCTAACGCAGAGCTGGGGCAGCGCGGTGGTGGGGCGAGTGGGGCGTGGCCAGAGTGGGTGGGGCAGGTGACATCACGAGGGGTGGGGCAAAGGGGCGGGGCTTACCCGGTCGAGGTCGAGGTCGGCCTGCCGGCGGTGCCGCCAGAAGAGGACGGAGGGCGCGGAGTGGGGGCGGGTGACGGGCTCCCCGCACACGAAGAGCCGCACCACCGCCCCCAGCACCAGCGCCGCGTTCAGCGCCCAGAAGGCCAGCGTGGGCCACAGCCACTGCGACCACCCCCACGGCTCCTCTGCGCGGGGAGGGGGTCAGCACCACCCCGCCGCCTCCGCCCTGCGCTCGCCCCAGGGTCTCCGTCCCGACGGCCTTCACCCCGCGCCCACCCCGAGAGCCTCCACTCCAACGGTGTCCGCCCCAACAGCCTCCACCCAATGGCCTCTGCCCCGCCTCCACCCCAGCATCCTCCACCCTGCTCGTCTCCCATCTCGGACCTACCCCGACACCCCCCCTCCTGATGGCCTTCACCCCGTGTCCACCGTGACCGCCTCCACTGCTGGTCTCCACTCCAATGGCCTCCATCCCGACAGCCCTCACCCCATGCCCACCCCAACAGCCTCCACCCTGATGGGCCCCACCCCAACAGCCTCGACCCAGGTAGCCCCTACCACACACCCACCCCAACATCCTGCACCCCGACGGTCTTCAGCTCAACAGCCTCTAGCCTATGCCCGCCCCAACGGCCTCCATCCCATTGGCCTTTGCCCCATGCCCACCCTGACAGCCTCCACCCCACACCTATCCCAACAGCCTCCATCCCAGGGGCCTCCACCCTGTGCCCACCCCAACAACCACCACCCTGACAGCCTCCATCCCAATGTCCTTCACCCCAAGAGCCCCCACCCCATGCCAGCGCTTACCCACGGTGCCGGACTCAGCCATGATGCTCCTGCCGGGGCTAGCGGTGCCCGGGCTCCCCATAGGGGCTGGGGCACCGGAGCCCCGGAGAAGGGAGGCCAGAGGGTTGAAGGAGAGGCAGAGGAAGACGAAGGCGCAGAGGGCCATGCGGGAGCGGTCCAGCATGCCCTGGCTGCTGGGCGAGGCCGGCGGGTGCTCCTGCTTCACCTGTGTGGGCAGAGCTGCTGTGAGCCCCGGGGCATGGGCATGGGGCACGGGCATGGACATGGGGTGTGGGGATGGGGCACAGGCGTGGGGTGTAGGGCATAGGATATAGGGCATGGGTACGGGCATGGGGTACAGGGCATGGTGATGGGGCGCAGGCATGGAATATAGGGCATGGGTACGGGCATGGGGCACAGAGCACATTTTGGGGTACAGAGCATGGGGCATGGGTGCAGCAGCCCAGTGCACCCCAGAATGCCCCCACACCCTTCCCTCCAGCCCCAAATCGGGTGAGGAGCAGCCTCAGGGAGCAAGACCAGGGTTCTCGGCTCCTTTCCCCATGCTAGCATCTGGCGTGCTTTGCTCTTGGCACCCCCGGGGTGATGCAGCAGATGCCCTGCCCCACTCGCGGCGGGGGGATCCCCCCCACAGCCTCCCCACACCTTGCCGTGGTCGCAGAGGGGGCTGTCGGGCTCCGAGTCGCTGCTGCTGTTGCTGCTGCCCCCGCTGAGCGAGAGCAGGTTGCTGTGGGACGGCGAGCCCACGTCCGAGGGCGGCGGCGTCAGCATCTCCATCACCTCCGCCTTCACCACCTCCATGGGGGCCTCCACCTTGGCCCCCCTGCTGCAGGAGGCCACCAGGTCCTTCAAGGACTCTGCAGAGAGCAGAGCGGGCTGAGGGGTGCTGGGGGGTCCGGCAGCCCCGGGGCTGAGCTGCCCCTGAGACCTGCCCTTCCACTCACGGTTCTTCTGCACGGCCATCTTCAGGGTGAGGTTCTCCTGCTTCAGCTTCTGGTTGCTCTGCTGCAGGAAGCGGATGTACTCGATCGCCTTCCTCAGGACTGCCGACTTGTTGAGCTGCCGGCGGGCAGGGACAGCTCAGCCCAAATGCCGGGCGAAGCTCCCCCTTGCCCACCCCTGCTTCACCAACCCCGGGCTCCCACCTTGGCCTCGGTGCCCACCACCAGGTCCTTGAGCTCCACGATCTTGTCGTTGATGGAGGAGCGGTAGCGTTTCTCGATGGCGTTGTGCGCCGTACGCTTCTCCCCCCTGCTCTGCACCAGTGCTGGCTTCCCGCTGGGCGTCAGCCGGTTGATGGGCAGCTTCTCGGCATCCACCACCAGCGGCACCGTGGCCAGGATGGTCCCTCCGCTCACCAGCGCCTGGGGGGATGGGGGGTGGCATCGGTGGGGGTCCCAGAGCATCCCCCTACCCCGGAGCTCCCTGGCAGTGGGACCTACCGGCACCTGCAGCGGGGTGGCAGAGCTGCTGGCGCTGGTGGCCAGGGAGGCGATGCTGGAGGTCTTGGCGCTGCCGGCATCCGTCTTGACGGCCGTCAGCAGCAGGGAGTCAGCCTTGATGAAATGGGGCTGCAGCAGGACCTGGGGGGTGGCGGGGAGGTCAGCGGGGCTGGGGAGGCCACTGGGACCCCCCCACCCCTGGCCCTGGGCTTACCGGCACCGGCTGGATCTGGGGCGAGACGGGCTGCGCGGCAGGGGCCAGGAGCTGCTGGGGTGCCACGCTCTGCACAGGGCCAGGCAGTGCCATGGGCTGGCCCGGCTGCGGGGCGGGCAGGGGGCTGGGCAGGGCCTGCCCCGCACCCCCGGGCTGCACGGCTGGGCATGGAGCAGAGGACAGCGTTACCAGACCCCCCGACACCGGCCCACCCCGGGCAGCCCCATCCTGCAGGGACACATCCCACCCTCCAGCAAGAGCCCCCCGCAACAAGCCCCCACCCAGCGAGCCCCGACCCCCCCCCTGCACCTCCAGATCCTCACCGGAGAAGCTGTGCTGGTTCTGGTAGCCCACCAAGGGCTGGGGGCTGAACTGGCCGGGGGACGCGGGGACGAAGGTGGGAGCCAGCATCACGCCGGGCTGGGGCTGGCTGCTGGGCACGGCCGCTGGCTCCTCCTTGACACCCGGGGCCGGTGCCGGCAGGAGCGGGGCTGGGGGCTGCGGGGTGAAGGCCGCCATCCCGGGGGACCCCGGGTAGACGCTGCCGGTGGGGGCGGCGGGGGGGGACTTGCCAGGCCCCAGGTAGGTGCCGAGGGAGCCCGGGGCAGGGGGAAGCCCTGCGGGCATGGTGCTGTCGGGGGCACCGAACGGCGAGTCAAACAGCCCCGAGAAGTCATTGTCCGGCGTGTTGATCAGCTGGAGCATGTCTGCAAAACAGCCCCGTGTCCTGTCCCGTCAGTGGCTGCTCCAGCCCCACACCTCCCAAGAGGCCCCCAAAGCCTTTGGGGGTCCCCGGGCTGGCCCCATGCTGCCCACCCCAGAGCTCAGCACTTTGGGGACGGATTCCCATAACCCAAGGGGAAAAATTCCCTGACAGCCCAGGAATCTGCTGTGCCCTGCTCCTCACAGCCTCCCAGGCACCCTGCCAGCAGGGAAACTGAGGCACGGCGCTCACAACCAGGGTGCCAAAGCCTGGCCACCAGCAGTCAGAGGTTTCCAGCCCCATCTGCGGGTGGCAGGGCAGATCTCAGCCCGTTTCTGAGGTCGAGGTGGGCAGAGACGGGCTTGTGCCAGCTCGTTCATTTATCCTGTACTAGAAACCCTGAAAACCCCCAAAGCAGCCCCTGTATCAAGGGGAGGGGGTGCTCGGGCTGGGACGGAGGGGTGGCACACCCGGGATGTGCCAGACCCCCGTGCCAGGCGTGCCTGCCCACGGCACCCCGCAGGAGGGCAGCTGGGCAAGCGCGGGGTTAAATAGCCTCGGGGGTCTGCCCCGCTCAGTGGGACCTGGGTGCCCTGGGACGTCCCCATCGGGGTGTCCGGAGACGCCCCCACTGAGGTGTCTCGGGATGCTCCCACCAAAGCGCTCCGGAAGCCCCCATGGCTGTACCCCCAGGCGCACCCCCCCCGGGGCGCACAGACCCCGGGGTGCCCCCGCTGCGGTACCCCCAGGTACAGCCCCCCACGCACACACCCCCGGGGATGCCCCCACCGAGGTGCACAGCCCCCGGATACCCCCCCATGGGGTGCAGCACCCGGAGAGGGGCCGCGGCAGTCACCCCGCCAGGCGGGGAGGAGGAGGATGGCAAGGAGGGGGTACCTTCGAAGGTGCACTCCATGCCGGCGGGCACGGGGGGGTCCCCAGGAGCGGACTGCGGCCCCCGCTCAGCCCCGTGCCGGGCCGCGACGAGGCACCGGGATATTTTAAAGCCATGTTCTCGCCTCCTCCCTGCCAGCCCTCCCTGCCGCTGCCCACGCCAGGCCTGGAGCGAGGCCGGCGATGGGGTGATGCGACTCCGCCAATCGCCGCCCGTGCGCCCGCCGGCCACCCGCCGCCCCCAGACAGCCCCGCGGCCACGCCAAGGTGAGCCCGGCAGCGGGTTACTCCCGGGCACCCTGCTGTAACCCGCCGGCGGTTACTTGGGGTCAGCCGCCGTTAACCCCTTCGCCCCATGCCCCATCGCCCCCCGTGTCCGGCCAGCCCGACGTGACGCTCCTCTCTCGATGCCCAGTGCCCGGAGGGGACTCCCCGCAAGGACCGGGGTCTTTGCGCAGCCCCGTTTCCCCCGCAAAGACATCCAGCCCTCGGCACCCCTCTCCGCGCAGGTGGGTTTCCTTCCAGGGGGGCTCCCAGCCTCAACCCCCCCTGCTCAGGAGACCTCCCCAAGGCTCCCCCGTGGTCCAGGGGGAAGAGAGCAGAGTCTGGGGATGCAGAGAGGGGGTGCTCCCTCCTGGCCCCCCCCTTCCTGCTGCCCAGCCCCAGGGGTGGGCACGGCTCTCCCAGTCGCCCGGCGCCTACCAGATATTTCTATCCCGTGGCACCCGCTGCCACCCACGCCATCAGCATGACACGGGCACCCGGCGGTGCCACGGCTGCCCCTACCCCGTTGCTTCAGGCCATGGGAGCCCGTGGGGCAGAGCCACATGGCTGTGGGTCCTGGCAGGACCCGGTGGGACAGGGCACCCACATCCCTGGATGCGCATCCCACAGTCACCCCGGGGTGGGCTCGGGGATGAAGGATGACCCGTGGCCACCCAGGGACCGGTGGCAAACCCACGGCCCGTGGAGTCTCAGGCCACGTGGGGGAACCGTGGGGCACGAGGTGGTCCGGATGGCCATGATGCAAAGAAGCGTGGCAAAATGCCACGACGGGACACCCTCACCCCGTACGGCCGGTCTGCACTGGGCACCCAACAGCTCTGGCCCGGGTCCAGGGGACCCAAGGGGACACCAGCACAACTCCGGAGCATCGCTCCTGCCTGCCTGCAGCTACCATCCTTCCCTGCCCGTGCCAAAACCTCGCCGGGGGAGGCAGGTGGCACCTGGATCTGCCCTGATCCGCCCGATTGCCGCTGGGATGAGCCTCCAGCCCTGGGATGCCACCTCCGCCCCGGCTCCTGGAGGACATATGGCTCCCGGAGGACATATGGCTCCCGGCACCGTCGGAGGGCGCGGACCGGCAGAGCCGGTGGAGCATGCGGCGAGGCGGGCGCGGGGCTGGCCCAGGGCCGGGAAACCCAATTTTTGGCTAAAGCCATGGTTACGCTGCACCCAGCACCGGTAAGACCTCGGTGCCACGGCGGTGGGGAGGGGGGTCCCCCGGGGGAGCGGGTCCCCTCGGGGAGTGGGGTCCCCTCGGCGGCATCCCCACCCCACGGACCCCCAGCTCGGCGGGGAGGTGGGTGCTGATGGGTCGCAGCCCCAGGGATGCTCCGCTCAGCCCCGGGGCAGCGCGGAGCCCCCCCCCCCTCCCGCCCATCCCGGCTGGGTGGCTCGGGGAACCCAGGCGTCCTGGAGGGAACGACCGGGAGTAACCCCGCCGGTGACGTCACGGAGGGGCGGGGCTAGAGGCGACACGATGCAACGGCCGCCGGGGGCCCCGTCGGGGCTGTCCCGGCACCGGCACCTCCAGCCCGGGGGTCCCGGTGTCCCGCCCCCCCCCCCTACCCCCGGGACCCTGCTCCTCCCCGAGCCCCCCGCCACGGACCGGCCCCCGGTAACGGAGCCAGCCCGAACCGCCCGGCCCTGCACCGACCCCGCGCTCCAGCAGCTCGGTGTCCCCCCCCACGCCGGGCCCGGCACCGAGCCCGGTCTCCCCGGCTGTGCTCCGGTGCGCCGGCCGTGCACCGAGCCCGCTCCCTTCAGCCCGGCCGGGCACCGAGCCCGTCCCTCCGGCCACGCACCGAGTCCCGGTTATGCACTGAACCCGCTCCCCCGGGCACGTCCCGGCCCCCGGTTCCCTGACCGTGCACCGAGCCTGGTCTCCCCAGCCCCGGCCATGCACCGAGCCCGGTCCCGGCCGTGCACCGAGCCCCGGTATCGCACCGAGCCCAGCCCCCCGGCCGCGCACCGAGCCCCGGCTACGCCCCCAGCCCGGTCCCGGCCATGCACCGAGCCCGGCCCCACTCGCCGCTGCCCGGGTCGGGACGCACCGTCGATGTCGCTGAGCAGGGCCGTGTCGATGTCGCTGGCCCCGGAGAGGCCGAGGGTCGGCGCCAGCCCCTCCAGGGCCGCGTCGTCGAAGGCGAGGGCGCTCATCCCGGCGGCGGCGGCGGCGGCTCCCGGGCTGCGGCGGCTCTAGGAGCGGCGGGGCCGCCCGCCCGCCATGGCCGCGCTGGCCCGGGGAGAGGGAGGAAGGGGACGAGCCGCCAAGTTGCTCCCGCGAACCGTGCCCAGGCCTGCTACCGGGCAGGGGAGGGAGGGGACGGAGGCGGATCCGCCGCCGCGTCCCGCCCCGCCGCCGCCTCCCCGCCCCGCACCGCCGGCGCCGGGAGCTGCACCGCGCTGCACCGCGCCGGGACCGCCGGCAGCACCGGGCGGGGAGCTGGTGCAGCAGGGCCGGAGCAGGGAGCAGGGCAGGCTGCAGCCCCTGAGCACGGCAGCAGTGCCCTGGGGAAGTCACCGAGCCCTGGGGACAGGCACCAGCCCCTGGGGACAGGCTCTAAATACCCGGGCTGGGCATTAAATACCACTTAGCCCCGGATCGGGGCATATGTGGGAGCAGGCAGGAGGGCCAGCGTGGGGAGAAGGTGGTGGCCGTGGCTGCAGAAGCCCCCAGCACCTCGTGGAGGCCACGTGCCGGGGTGAGCTTGGGCCACCGCGTCACCTCTCGAGGCTCCTGCGGTTCCCAGCGCAGAGGCAGGCTGTGGATATCTGCCTTCCCGCCCCGGGGTCCAGAGCAAGTCCCAGCACCGCTGCCCGACTGCAGCACGGCCCAGGGCGGGAGAAGCTCCTGCGACGCCGGTTAGGGGATGCCAAAGGGCCGATGCTGCCCTGTGAGCCCCAGCGGAGCCCACGCACCCTCCTGGGTGCCACGAGCTGTGGGACCCAGGAAAACCGCTGGTGCCATCAGGGTCAGCCCTGTGGCTGCCCACGGGTGGTGGGTCTCAGCGTGGGAGGTCTCACGCCAGGGCAAGGCCACGCCGCTATGGCCTGCAGCGCTGCGTGGTTTGTCTTACTGCTGGGAATAATTTAGGAAAAGAAAATGCGCTGCAACATCGGCTCCCTGAAAGTTTGCCCTCTCCTCTTCTGCGCCACCGAGCACAATCTGAGGCTACCTGTGAATTAATTAAACCTGGCTGCACCATAAAAACCTCCCCCGCAGCCTCACTGGCTTCCACATGGCGGCACAGCGGGCACCCCTGTGCAATACGGGGATCCCCTGCATGGCACGGGGCACCCCGGTGCCACATGGGGCTCACCGGGGACCACACAGAGCACCCCGTACGTGCACGTGGTGGTGGCAGAGCCGTGGGTGCACAGCCCTGCCGGTTCCTCCGCACCCTCATGCCCACTCGAGCCTCCTCAAGCTGGGGACGTTAACCTGTGCCCAAGCTGGGGACGAGACCAGGGAGTCCTGGCTCGGCTCCGTGCCGACGGCTGGGGCAGCGTGACCCGTACGCAGGCCACTGGCAGCCACTCGGACATCTGTCGCCCACAGCAAACGCTACTGAAGAAAAACCCTTGAGAGATCCACAGCCTGCCGTGGGGTGTGCAGGGGGGCCGTGTGCTCCCCCTCACATTTTTATTCGGGTCACCGGGGAGAAGCCGGGCTCCATGGCGGAGGGAGGTTTCCCTTCGCTTTCAGGAAAGCCCGTGCAGCAGTCCGCGTGCTGCAGGAGGAGAGGGCAGGTTTCCAGGGCCGGTGAGATGGATGTGCCGTGGCCCCGCGAGGCTTTAGGGCAGCGTCACGCGAACGTGAGGGTCACACACTTTTAACAACCCACGTGCGACCTGGGACACAGCCTTCCCTGCGAGACATCGAGGGGGGAAAACCACACGCACAAACACGGCTTTATTCTCGCACAAGCTGCGGGCAAAGCCGGATTTTTAGGGCTCTTTCCCTGCCCCCAAGCCTCCCCCTGAGCCAGAGGGGATGCGCACCCTGAGGACCCACACACGATGATTTCCCCTGCTCCGGGGGACCAAAGCAAACAAGCAGCATCCTCGGTGCAATGGGGAAGAATTAAGCACCCTGGCAGCTCCATGGGACGGGGTGTGTTTGGAGGCCGATGGATGCCACGCGGGGTGGGGCTCCCTGGGGTAAGCTTGGTTGCGGGGTAGGGAAAACCCCGCCTGTAGGACCAGGGCCACGCAGCCAATAAGCGCGGCGGCCCGGAGTGGAGTGATTCTGCATCACGGCTCAGGGCCCGCGATTACATCATGTCGGTCCTGCGGGGATGGCAGCGGGGCCACGTGGTTGCTCCGGAGTCGCTGAGACGTTTTCCTGAGCGCAGGCTGGGAGAAAACCGCAGGGATGAGACAGAAAACAAACCATCCCGGAGATGGTTGGGTTCTGGCCGCCGAGCCGGCCGGGCAGGCTCGCACGGCTGCAGCGGGCTCAGGTGGCTGCGTAGGGCTCGCCGGCAGCGTGGAGCATCGCCCCGAGCTGCGCTGGCGGCAGCGACAGGCTCCAGGACGTGCTGTGCTTCAGCTGCAGAGCCCAATGCGACAGCCCCAGGCACCCTGCATGGAGCATCCCCCATCCTGCTGTCCCCTCGCTCAGCCGGGTGGGCTCCCCCAAAACGCTGTGCCTAGCCAGACGCAAGCCCCCGGACGTTTGCCGCCTGCCAGCACGCCTTAACCCTGCGCTGAAAGCAGCCCTGCCCGCCCAGGGCTTCCTGACATGCCCCACACCCGGCCCTCAGCATCCCTTGTACTCCAGGGTTTGTTTTGCTATGGCAGAGCACGGCGTTAATCATTAATTTGTGTCGCAAACAGATTCAAAGCCTCTTCTCTCCTTCACTACCTGTAACTCCGCTTTGTCAACTATCCCTTCCTGAGCCACGGCTTGGGTAAACACACAGCCAGGCCCGGCGGCACTCCAGCGTGCCGCACAGCCCCTGCTCGGGGTTTATTTACCCCGAGGTGAAACGGGAAAAGGTAAATGCACGTGTGGTCCCTTCGCATTCACACCGGGATCCAAACTCAGTGCCCAACACTGAAAAGCAGTGACACGCACGCTGTCCGAGGCTCAGCCCGTACTGGGCTCTGCAGCGTGCTCTGTGCCAGGGCTCGGCAGCCTGCGGTGGAGGGCAGTGATCTGCGGAAGCCCCCAGCCCATGCTGGGAGCTTGCACGGTCTCCGCGGGAGCCCAGGCAGGTTTGGAGATGAGAAACCCATCAGGGTTCAAACCCAGGGAAAGCATGCTCGGCTTGGGGAGTCAGGTGTCACCAGCAGCTGCAGGCTGGGGGGGGGGCACACATGCAAAATGTCCCCGCATGCTTGTCCTGCTCTTACACTCTTCCCTTTGCACCCACTTTGGCCCCTGTTGGAGACAGAATTTAGGGTTAGAGGGATCTTTGCCTCATGCGTTTAACCGTGGGGCTGCAGAAGACAGTGGGGTGCAGCCCTCCTGGAAGGCAGCGGACCTCCGCCCTGGCAGTCTTCCTCCTGCACGGCACTGGAAATTTATGACCCAATGCTTTTTGTGCGATTTCTGCTCTGTCAGGGCAGCAGTAGCTCTGCACCTTTCTCAACAGAGCTGGGCCATGAACCTACCCGAATAGATCCGACACAGAGTCAGGCACATGATCAGTGCGATGGTAAACAAGCCAGCGCAGAGCTGGATTTAATGCACGCTAATCTCCAGCTACAAGGAGGGGAAACCCATCTTTCAAGCTGTTCCACACACCCCCCTTCCCCAAAGCAGCTTTTAAACCACAGGCCATTAGTTTTTATCTCCACGTGCAAGACGGAGGGCACCATTCTGACAAATTGGTTTGGTTTTGGCCGAAGTAATGCCATGTCACTTCTCCAGGGTTCCTAGATGGCTGCTCTTCCTTCTCCTCTGCCCATCAAAACCACTGTCATAAATTAGGATGTTGGAACAAATTCCTGGCCGATGAGTCAGGAAAAGTCACTCGTTGCACGGGCTGGGAACATCACCTGCATTGCAGTGCACAACAGCTCCTTACCCGTCACTTTCTAGGTCACCAAGGCAGAGTTACCCTCTGAGGACCATCTGGCAAGCCCTGCAAGGTGAGCAGGTGTCCCACCAAGCACCAAGGCTGTCACCTGTGCGCGTGTCTGATGTTAGCCTCAAAAGACGTGCCAAAGATTTAGTGAGGAACGAATTTACCAGCAGTGGCAACACACCACCATACACAGCAAGACCCCAGCAAGACCCAGAGAGCATCTTCTGCTGGGGACAACCCTTCTCCTGGTGAGAATACCCAGGCCTCTGTCATTTAGAGGAAACCCAGGATTCCTAAAAGCCTGCGTCGTGTTTTGACATCTGACGGGCACCCAAGGGCAGCTGCAGACCGTGCGTGTCTCCCGCGCTCACTCGTACCGTGTGTTCAGGCCGGGCGGTGAAGCACAGCGAGACACCACCTGAGAGACAGACGGATACCATCCTCCAGGTCACACCAGTAGTGCATTTATTGGAGTATCTCACATGCAGGAACCAAAGTAGAGATGATTTCTGGAGCAAGTTAAACAATGGCAGATTAATACAGTTGTATCGTCCTTAATGTAAACACTTTCTACGTGAATACAGCAACATTTTAGTGTTGGGTTTCTTTGCTTTTTGTGTGTTTTGTTTCTCTTTACATAGTCAATCTCTTTAAACAGTTATGTCCCCCTTCTCCCCCTACCCCATTCCCAAACAAAAAAATATCCGATATCTTCAGTAAATAAATATTATCCACTTTTATCTGGAAAGCCTACAGCTGTAATATACAGAGAAGCTATTACACAGGTTACATTTGTAGGGTTAACGATAGCTCATAATAACATGTACAGAATGAGGAGCTCGTACTCATAAAAACACAGAGCAGGGTGGGAAGTTTGGCGTAGGTTTGCCATGGGCTAAAGAGAACCAGCACCGGAGCTCGGCACGGCTCGAAAGCCAGTCAGCTCGCGGTGAAACGCAACTTCGCCTCTCTCCTGGATGGAGGAGCAACCTGCTGCCAGCGTCTGGGGCACGGCGGGGAGGCTGGGGCTGGCAGCCTGGGAACAGAGCACGCAGGCGCAGCCCGCTCCGGAGGCTGCGGTTTGGGAGGGATGAGTGGAAGGTGCTGCGTGGGCACCAGCAATGCCTCTGGGCGCCTGGCAAGGGGATTCCTGCCTCCTCTCCTCTGCTGATGGGCAAGGGCGGGTGGGTGCCCCCAGCAGCTGAAGGGTTACCTCCAAGAAGGCTATAAATCGACTCACTGATTGCCTGCTTCATTACTTCCATAAAAATAACTGTCCTGAGCTGTTTTTTTCCAGGGTAGGCTCCGCAAGCCTTGCGGTTAGCATTTAGGAGGTAAACAATGACTGAGCTGGATGAGGCTGGCCTGGGGATGGAGATAGCACAAGCAGTTCCCACTCCACAGGACTCCCAGCAGCCGCAAGAGACCCGACAACTCATCGGACGAAAAAGACTGTTGAAAATGCTGCTGTGTTTGCTCTCCTGGTTTGCATGTCCTGTCCTCATGGGTGAAAGCAGGAGAGCATTGAATAGAGAGGAACAGGAACAGGCTGCGTTGGCCGGGGGAGCGTGGGCCCAGCTCCTGCGGCAGCTTACGGAGGGGGACCATCACCCCTGCCCTGGGTCTAAAACCACCGCCCGGATCTGTTCTTCCACCACTGGAGGGAAACACCTCGCCACTACAGCCAGCTCTGCCGAGTCCTCCATTTAAAAGTGGAAACAGCCAATGTATCCCACAAAAAAAAAAAAAAAAGCTGAACGAAGTCAAATGAACGGAAAGCCCCACTAAAATCTTTCTTCAGCTTGGAGGTGTAAAAACAGCCCTGGAAATGGGCAGAGCTGATTTGATCAGCACATTTCAGAGACGGAGGCTGTGATAATCAGAAGGGGAAAGGTATGTTGGAGGCTACGTGAGGGTCCCAGTGAGGACCAGCCTCTGCATTTATGCTGTTCCCTTTAAGAGACACCGTGCTACGTTTTTATGAGCAATTCTCCTATGAGCCTTACCTACACACTAAACGCCCTAAATGTCTGTACACCACATTGTTATCTATTACACCTGCCAAAGATGCAGCTGAAATCTACACATAACAATTAAAAAACCCGAAAGGATATATTTAAATAGAAACGATTCATTTCTTACATCTCAGCTCATGAAGGGTTAACAGAAGAGGTTAAAAAACACACTGGAAAGAAAATATATTGACAAAATAAATATTTTAACCTAGAGTAGGGTATGATTAGAACTTACAAAGGACCCCAATAATAATTTAGTGTCATTGAGTGTCAAGCTGTGATTCCTAATAGGCCTAGAAAGCATTGGGATGTTATTTCTTATGGAAAGCAGATCAGGCTGCAGCTCCATCCCTCTTCTCACAAGGGTCGGAGCCACGCAAGTCCTCTGCCCACTTGCACAGAGGAAGCACTTAGAGTGAAAGCGAAGGAAGAATAAATCGAGAGGTCAGTCTTCTGAAGTGAAAAACCCCTTTCCTTTCCCTCAAACAGTTTCCACCGCTCAGGTTTTCTGCAGACCACAAGAGGACGGGGAAGATGAGAGATCCTGATACAGGACATTAGGGAAGCTCTAGCGTAGCTCTTACATTTGTTAAAGAAGGTTTGGGCTAAACCACCCATTCTGCCGCACACTGGGTCCCCTTCGGTGCTTCCAGCCCCCGCGTGCTCAGCCCGCGAGAGCCAGGTCTGGTGGATTCGGGCTCCAAATTTAACTCACGGCAGGGCTGCGCTTTTAACAGACCCATCAAGGGTCCCACCAAAAGGACATTTAGCCATTGCCACAGGCTGAGCGCACACCTCCCAAGGAAGGCATCTCCTGAGTGCTGCCCTACTTCCAAGCAAAGTCACTGCTTGTGCCAACGGCACCTGCCAGCCCCTGCAAACAGTGCCCTTGCTTTCTGGCAGATAATGCGGGGCGTCAGTGGGGACCACGGAGTGCCTGAGGTTGCAAGCACAGAACAGAGTCCCTTGAGTTGTGCCAACACACGCTCCTTATCTCCCCTCAGCCCCAGCCTTCTTGTTTCATCTCTTTTCCTCCCCGGTTGGAGGGAGCAGTCACTGACAGCTCTGCAACATCTTCCAGAAAGGGACCAGATTCTCTCTAAAGCAACAACTTGGAAGTCCCAGGACAGGTGGGACTGAAAGACATGACAGAAAGAAGAAGCGTTAACAGCACACACCCCTTTTTGCTTAGGGGTGGGGGAAGACGGGCCAGCAAATCCGCAGCAGTGGGACTCTGCAGGGGGGCTCGGTGACAGCGCTGGTGATATCCTTGCCACTCAGCATCATTTGACAACGTCCCCATGCTTGAGCAATGTGATTATCTCCTCCGGCTTGGCAGGGAAGCTGGATTAACATGCTTAGAATCACCTGATGTGGCCATTTACAGGGTCAATGTGTTTCAAGGATTTAGAAGAGAAAATACACGCTTAAAACACCCACGGAGCTTTTTGCATTGACAGGAATACCAACAATTCATTCTGTGCTGGCAAGACTGCTCAGGCAATCATCAGACACTGTCTGAAATCAAATCAGCATCACAACAGAAGTTTCCTCAGGTTTCTGGGAGCTGGTGGCCACATCTGACGTGTTGCAGAAAGGCAGGGTCTGGCAGGAGCTGGCAGCGGGGTGTCTGGCAGCCAGTATCTGAGCATTGGGCTCACCTTGTGTTAAACAGCGAGGGCAGTGGATGAGAACAGCAGCGCATACATGCAACCAAGGCAGACTGTCCTGGCACTTTCCATTAGCCACAGAGAAGATGAAATGGAGAGAAAGCCTCTTGCAGAGACCCACATAGAAGGGCTTCAACTGGGGAGAGGGCCAGCAAGTGGGGAGAAGAGGCAGCTTGATCCCCAAGCTGTCTCCATCCTTACAATGATTCTCCTCGTCCACTTGCAAGCCATGCTACCTTCTGCACAGCGCAGAGCTGACAGGGAGCAGTGAGCTACGGAGCAGCAATGAGGTGCCAAGTCAGCACTGGGGGGGTTGCAGGGCAGCCTTGCCTGGGCCCAGCTACATATGGAGCGATCCTGGAAGAGGATGCAGGCAGGGCAGGACAGAGGAGAGGATGAGCAGGGACAGCACAGAGTGACATCTGACCTGGGACTGCCTGGAAATCCTGCACCAAACAATGCTTCCCTCCAAAGATTAATGTGTCTGCTCTCAAAGACCATCAGTGCTGCAATTGAGCCATTTGGTAAAAGGTTTTATGTGTCACAACCTACTAAAGCGTGGCATACCCTAGAGAGTACGTTACGAGCTGAAATAGCTATGCTCAGATAAAAGCTTCTATCACTTTCACATCAGCTGTTTGTAGCACAGCTTCTTGGTCTAGAACAACTTCTGAGAGAGCTCGACACACATCAGCATCCCGGGAAGCTCAGACATGCCAAGTCAGAACAAAGTGGCTGGCTGCCTAAGACAACGAGTGCCCCGAGGAAGAGGGGCTGGAGCTCTGCTGCCTGCATGGGCGTTCATCTGATAAAGTGCCTCTCTGTCAGGACCCGAGATTCTCCCTGCCATGCAGCATTCTGCTCTCTCTTTGATCCTGCCATCTTGTGCCACTGGCTTCCTACCAAGGAACATGCTGGGGGATGCAGCGATGGCTGGAGCTGCCTGCTCCAGCTCTGCCTGTCAGCCCGGCAAGGCAGGCACACACGCTAGAATCCCTTCTGGCAGCTCCAGCAAGAGCAGCACTCTCGGCCATGCCTCTGGCAAGCAAGGGAATATGCTTGTTTGCACAGACAGGAGGGAGACTGCTGCCCCACGAGAGCTGGGAGTTAATAAAGGGGCAGAGGTATCACAGAACACTCCAAAAATTACAAATAGCACGGCCACAATCAACCAACACTTTCTCAGGCTCAAACCTAGAAGGAAATGAGAAGTTTTACCTCCAGCACAGGCAGGCATAGCTAATCCCTCTACGGTAACCATCTCCCTCAGCATTTCTGTACAAGCCTCTGGGAGGTTTGCCTCTTTTTCTCATACCTACCACCAAGAACCAGCATGTCTATCCTACCGGGCATGGCAGGGAATCCAGGAACCTCAGTTCACACCCAGTCCACGAGCAAGTCCCATCCATCTGCATGGATGTTATTTACAACAGCTGAGACAAGTGCAGAGCTCTGCAGTCACTGAAGAAGGAATCTAAGGTAAGGAAAAAATAACCTAGCTATTTTAAAAGGCAAACACACTAGAAAAAATCCTCATGTGAGAATGCTCTCCCAAAGAGCAAAATGCTTCATGTGCTAACGTTACAGCATCCATTTAGCTCAGCGCTTTTCGTTCTTGTCAACTGCCAGAGCTACTGGACATGGCCAACAGACTGCTTTCAAATTAGAGCAAGCCCAGATAAAACACAAGGAAAAAAATACCCTGTGAGATTTAGAATATGAAATGCCACACAAAGTGGGGAAGAGAGACCACCATATGGTACCGGGAGATGTGTGAGTGGGAGAGTAAAGGATTTTAACTTGTGAAGCACATGTTGAAAGGGGAACAGTTGTTCCTTGCTGTCGAATCCGACAGGAAAGCCAATACATTAACATTTTATCTAAAAATGAAGACACACTCCTCCTGAACATTCCAGCTCAGTCAATTACATGCTGATCGACAGAGCAGTCTACTTGGCAGGACCTGCCTACAGAAGAGGATGATCCCTACATAAATTGAAGGGCAAGGCTGCTCTCTCCCCTCTGGGCTTTTGTTTCAACACAGTGTGACGTACTCATGCATTCTAAAGGGGTTTTCAGCATCAAGAGCTGGTTTTGTGCAGCTGGGATAGGAAGGAGGGGATTAAGCGAGTGCTGGAGAATCGTGGTCTGGCAGGAATAGTGTTGGACTTAAATAGAAAGAGTCAGCTTGTGGGGGTGGATTGTTTGGGGGGGGAGGAGAAGCAATCTATGAAATCGGGGGGGGAAAGGGGTTGTTGTTAGCCAAGTACTGTGGGAGGACAAGTGGCCGTACAGTGACATTCGCCTGCAGAGCACGGGGGTGGGAGGGCGGCTAAGAGCAATCTTCACAGTGCAAAGAGGGCATCCTCCGAGCGCTCTTGCTTTTTCCTGCTGGAAGGATTTGTCGGAGGGGTGGGGGCTTCCAGGGGAGGGGATGGCAGATTGGGAACCATCTCCGCTGCTTTGGCTCGCTCTTCTAAAAATTTGTCAAACTCTGCAATGCAAAAAAAGAAGGAAGACAGGTAAGAACTGGAGCTGTACGTTTAGCCCCAGGGACAGAGGTTAGCAGGGTCTGAAATTCCAGCGCCTGGTGTCCCACCGGGCCGTGTTTGCAAGCACACATACTTGTACAGCCTGACTTCCTCAGGAAAGGGTACACACGTCCTTTGAGACACCCTAGCTCAGGCAGCAGAGGGAATCAAACCCACGCTACACCATTGGCCACAACAGAAGCAGGGAAACATCATTCCAAAGGGCTGAGCAGCTTGGGGACACATTCCTGCTGGCACAAACACAGTGCACAGCCAAGGAAGATGGCAGGAGAGCACTCACAGCCGGGAGGGCTCCTCACACCATAAATACTAACTTTTTGCTCTGAAATGCTCGCCTCCCGCCTTTCCGAGTGCAGAAGCATTTGCTGGGGAACATCAAGCTGGGAGAAGTCAGCATCTCAGCAGGGATCAAAGCAGATAATTCAGTCTGCGCACTAGCCTGGGAATGGCTCATAGCCACAGGCATCTCTGCTTACCTTCACTGGTCACTCCTTCTTCCAGTTCGTCTCCTTTCTGCAATTGGAACAAAAAGGCGTGTGAACACACAGGCAGCGCTTCACCTTCACTATTATCCTCTACGCCCATTTAATGCAACTGGACAGTTTCCACCACTCATTTCCACATGCTAACTATTTCAGCAGGGAGACCTGGGGAAATCGCATGGCTCCCACATCGGGACGCCAATGGTAACCGACATTTCACTGTGCTGCAAAGCAAGAGGACGAGCACTAGAGATGCTTCTGAAGACTGCTGGTGGATAGCTAAACTTTCCCCGTTGGACCTGAATGGCAGTCCAGCGCTGTTTCCACTTCAGACAGTAGGCCTGATCAAAAACTGAGCTGTGTGAGTCACACAAACACTGTACAAGATGCCATCTTTTGTTACACAGTCCTTTAAAAAGTCAGGACTGCGGTTTGCATTGTGTCTTCAAATAAAATGCACTTTTAGCTCACAAAGGACACATGCCACAAAATAGTTTGGGGCCAACATTCCTCCCGTGGGAGTTCATTTTAGATTACATACAAAAATATAGCAGCTTTCCTGGCATCCATGCTGTACAATGACAAGACTAGGGTGGGCTGGATGAAGGATACTGATGGGCAGTTAGTGTCTGTCCATGAGATACAAAGACTGGGATGCCAGGGGGTCAGTGCATTTCTACCAGCTATGTGTATTTCAACATGTGAATTTCCAACAGTTCTTTAATCAGGAAATTGAATTTATTCCAAGGATGTGGCATCCTTGTCAATCTATCAGGATGTTAAAAATGGATGAAAACACTACTTGAAAACCTCACGTTGAACCTGCTTTGAAAAAGAAAAGTATTTGTCCATGCCCTGGCTTCTCCACCAGGAGAGTGGGAACACACTGCTTGGCCTCACAAAGGTATTTAACGCCTGAGAATTAAATGCCACCTAGCATCTATTAGCTTTCTACTGCACAGAGGTTTCCAAAGGTCCACATAGCAGCCACTGCTTCACGTACAGAGGTACTGTTTGTTCCAATGTACCCCAAAAAGGGTAAGGAAATAAGTAACAATTAGCTAACCTAACGTGTAACTTCCTCAGCTGGGAAGCAGAGAACCGAAATGAACCATTAACAAAAAAAGGAGGGGGGGAACCCAGGGTGAAAAACAAAAATCCAGCCCAACCTTTCTCAGAGCGCATCCCTATGCTGCACCCACATACGGTCAGGATCCAGACCCAGGTACCCGGGAGAAGGGAAGCCGGTACAGTCACGGCCACAGCGCGTGCGATCCCCAGGCTTATTCAGGCACTTACACAGCACTTCTCTGCTTTGCTCTTTTTGAGTGAGGCTATCTAGGGGATGACAGATGTACAGAGCTACCTCGATATCTCTCCATAAGATCCTCTCTCCTGCTAAATTAATTTAAATGGCAAAGACAAAAGTTTATTGTTTAAGCAGAGTGGACATGTTACATTTACTGTATTTCTTTAACAAAATAGGCCAGGTTGTAATTAAATTTGAAAATGACTGCCTGTACCGAGGCCTGAAAAAACTACCTGCAGCTGAAAACCAGTGACATTTCAAAGACAGCCAGTCAGTCTGCCAAACTCGAACACTGAAACCCAGAATCTGTTTAAGCACTTCAGGCGGCTTTGGAGAGCAGGAGCATTTTCTTCCTTTCAGTACAGTCAGCTCCTCTGGTGCTGGAGCGGAGGGCTGACGTGCCGGAGCGTGCCTGCAGCACTGCTGCCAGAGCCGGGGAGCGAAGCCTGAGCCCCGCAGCTCCCAGCTAGGAGCTGAGCAGGCAATAGCAAGGGGCTGGGGGAGACCTTAAGGAGTAGGGAGTTATCTAGGGACAGTATCTGAAGTCATAAGAAGTAATGGAAGGAGACGATCCTTAGGGATATGATGACCACAAGGAAAGAGTTCAGTTCACTAAAACCATGTTTAAAAGAACAGTCTGAAACGCAACCCACCACCCGTCCCCAAAATGCACTTGGTTAATTTGAGTCAGATGCTTACATTAAAAAAAGAGACCGGAATAAATGCGTACTAGCTGTACCACTGCTTAAACCAAATGTGTACTGGTACAGCAAAACAAACTCCAGAGCGAAGGAAAAGCTACTTTTAGTTCTGTCTTTTGTTTGTTTGTTTAATAATTACCAGACAACAATCATTTAGGAGAAACTGAAAGTTATAAACATTGAAGAGAGACTGTTATAAATTTTTATTATTGCTATTATGAAACATGTCAAGATTGCTTGCCAATTTAACAAAGACATCTCGATTTGAAAGGAATCTAAGCCCTGATCCAGCATCTCTGAAAAGCATGCCTCAACGTAAGCATGTACTTAGATCCTGTCAAAGCTAATGCAGCCTTAAACATGTGCTTTAAGTCCAGTGGAGAACACAGCCAAACTTCAGCACATGTTTAAATGCTTTCCTATACGGGGACCAGAAACAGGATTTCTGGAATGCATGGTATTCTGTGATGTTAACATGGAGAAGTGAAAATAAAACAACTCACAGGAAAATGTTTTGATTGAATTGCTGAGCACGACCCTATCTCCTCCTGCTTAGGTAGTCCCCTCAAAGGGAAGTAAGCTGTATGATTTGGAAGTTTCACTGCCTCCCGTTACGAGAAGTACCAGTAACTCAGCAATGCATTGAATGTTATCCGTACAAGTGCTATTGCCCATGTGAAAAATGAAAATATAAAGAGTCTCACCAAGTCGGTACTGAGCCACTCCTCAATGTCATCCATGACAGAGGACTGTGCAACAGGGATCTAGGGAGTGCAGCGAGAGAACAGCAAGGCAGGCAAAAACCAAAACACATCCACAATCATGGCCACAGAGCGATGGAAAACGCCAGAAATAAGATTAAAAACAAAACAAAAACAAAGATGTAAGATGTGCTGGAAAAAAAAGGCAACAAAATATAAATGGCATTTCAAATAAAGAAACACTTGGAAAGGAAATTATGAACAACAAGGCTAAAAAAAAACCAAGAGAAAGATTATGGGGAATGACATGACTTGATGCCAGCGTAAGACGGGTAACTTCTCGACCACATATTAAAACCATCAAGATGGACTGATGATTCTAATCTTGATCGTGAAAAGTTTTTAAGGGTAGAATACTGGATATCAGTTAGGTTTTGAAATGACAAATTTACACCTTTTATTTTTTAAAATGGGTATTGGCCACAGTGAAGGGTTAGCAAAAAGAGGGGCTCAAAGTCTTCAGGCAACACTCCTATGAAAACAATTTGATTTTCTCCGCAGGTGGAGGCAAGCAGAGCCCAAGGTACACAGTCATGTTTCCTTCCAGATCCTCCTCCCACCACACCACCGAGCCTTGGCAAGCCTCGGCGCACCAGTTTAAAGCAAAACGGTCCCGGCTCGCCGGCCCCACTCCTCTGCCAAAGGCGACCCTCTTGCAGCAGAGGCAGCAGAACCCAGCGTGTGCCAGTGCAAAGTGCAGAGTCTCAACGGTGAAGGTGAGGAGGAGGATGGGGCAGCAGCTCTGGGCACAGGCAGAGGAGGAGAGCACAGTACGCGCTCCTCTTGGCTCCTGCTCCAGCACCGGCAATGCCTTGCAGTGCTGCAGCAAGGCTCGCCAGAGCCTGCCCGTCAGGCCTCCACAGACGGTTTAACAAAAAGGCAGGGGAGGTTTGCCTCTCCTCCTGCGATAAAACCGCTCACGTTATGCTGTGCGATTGCGACAGGCAGCGCAGACGCAGCACACCGAGTGCTGAAGTGCAGCTATTTCACGAAGCGCTACAGGCAACTGGCTCAGCGAAGGGAAATTACTGCTATTAGGTGTAGAATTTCCTGACTTAACTACACTGCTTAAATACAACAGAGCGCTGCAGAAGTAAACAGGAAAACACCACAATAGATCTCGTAAGGACAACCTGAAAAACACTTGGAAAACAATGTCAGACATGCAGGTTCCAGGCCAGAGCATGGTAGCCGAGCAGCGGGGCTGGCAGGCAAGAGATCTCGCAGTGCTGGCGAGGCTCTCCTAGCAAGGAAAGGTGTCAGGGGTTGTCCTCAGCTTTGCCTGAAACCGCTCACAGGAAGAAGAGTTGAAAGAGGCTCTGCAGATGAATTCGCTGGGAGAGGTAGTTTTCTCAGGGACTTCTAGCAGAGGAAGACAGACAGACACTGAATTACAGAGGCAGCAGCACAGGCTGACGCTGTTTAGCGGAGCTCCTCAAGAATTTTTTCTTCTAATCAAGTGGCCCTTTGCACTGAGGGGGTCAGTTAAGCCCTTGCTTGAGGTGAGATCTGCTAAGGTGGGTTAGTTGTGTCAAAGGACTGGAAATCCAGGGCTCAATCCAAAGCATCTCCCACCAAGAGAGCCACCGGGAAGATGGCTTGGCTCCAACTCTGCAGGTTGCCGGACAAAGTGCACGTGATAGATCCAAGAAGGGTCAGAGGTGCGAGTCGTCATTTTGCTTTCAACTAATACATGAAGATCCCAAACAGAAAGTAAGTTCCTGCAGTTTCCTTTGGAATGGGCCAGATTTAGGATAGTTGCCCCTTTTTAATTTGCAATGGAGAGCCAAATCATACACGTACAACGCTAACGCAGTGTGCTGAAGCTGCTGCGAGCTGGCCCAGATGGCCATTAATGAGAGGAAGGCTCTGTAGACATCTTCCAACACGTTCTTTCCCAAGGACAAGTTGCATCTTGTAGAACTGGCTTGTTAGTTTAACAGCTTTGGAAAATACTGGCTTCAGAGATACAAAGCAATGAATTTATTCAGCCTACAGCAACCTAAAACCTACTGCAGAAGTTTCACTGCTGTCTCTCTCCTGTATTGCTTAACACTGCACACAATAAGTAATGCTTTGGAAGGTGTAGCCTTCAGAGCTGTTGGCTACTTTGCAGCTCAGAAAAGTACTTACATTTCTTTAAGGATAAGAAAACCTGTATGGAGGGGAGGAGGAAAATAGCAGAGCTTTTTCGGTTTTCTGTGGATAAAGTAAGAGCAGCTGTTCTAAAAAGCGTGGCAGTACTGCGGTCCCTGTATTAGGAGGAACAGCAATTCAGATCTTGGTTATCCTGAAAACACAACAGATGACTGAGCAAGTAATGGATTCCTGAGAATCGCAGGACTCCCGAGTTTGCAGGAGCCCTCAAAGAACAGTTCAGCAGTATAGGAGCCTGTGCTGCTGTGTTTTGTAAGATTTTAAAAAAAGGGGGGGGGGGGGGGGGGGGAGAGAAAAAAAGGAATTCTACTTTCAGACAGACCTACTTTATATAACAAACAAAAACCTCAGAAGTGCAAGAACACTTCTCGCAGGTCATACATAAGAAGCAGAGCGAGCTGTGAGATAAACATTTGAGCATGTCAGCTGTTTGCTATTCAGCACTGACCTTTTAAAAAGCTTCCCCCATCCTCCAGCACACTTATAGAAGAGCCAAGGGTTTGTATCTATTGCTCCTTCCATGCTCAAACTTCCAATTTACTTTCCTCAGACTCTGAGCCCCATTTTCCCCATAAAACGTGGGTTAAATGTATCACGTCTAATTTGTTCAAGAATAAAGAGGGGGGAAACTCCCAACAGTAACTGGAAGTTTTAAAATAGTTTCACTATAACATTGTACCATTTACATTTCATTTGAAACTGACCACACACAGAAGTTCTTGTTTTGCCAGTCAGTTGTGTATTTGGCAAGTCTCCCCTTTCCAGAAGCCCTAAACTGAAAAATGCGGAGGGGAGTTTTGTTAAAACTAATCCCCTAAAACACAACAGAAGCAATGTAAAAATAAATTAGCTAGTTTACACATTAAAAAAGACAACAGTTTCTGGGAACAAACAGCAGTGGCAGCCGCAGACTACATGGAAATGGCTCCAGAACGGGATACCGTCTTGTTAATACTTTGATTATGCAAACATACACGGTCTAGTGAAGCTCTCAGTCTTGGCAAGACAGCTCCCTAGATAGTCAGTGTTGGCTGCAAGAGCTGTTTTTATAATGATATTGTGATTTCTTTTTTAAAAGTCTATACTCAAAGTAAAAATTAAGTCACAAAATATTTTTGGGTACTTTAAGTAACTGGCTTTAATTAAAAGTTGGGCTCATTGTTCAAATTCCTTTTTTATTTAGTCTTTGGAAAAATCCTACAAATGGGATCATCTCAACAGTCCTGAAAGGGAAATGGAAAAGGAGGGCTGGGAGAACAAAAGCAAGCGTTCAATCCCACAAAACCCACAGGAACCTGGAATTCAAGTTCATACTTATCCAAGTTAGATTGTGTTGGTGTTCTCACCAGCAATCAAAAGCTAAAGAGTATTGCCAATATATTTCCTCAGAAGTCATAAAATCCAATATTCTACCCTTAAAAAGACAGTTTGAGGTTATTATTATCACATTTTATTTCTATTAAAAAATGATCCCACTGGAAAAGAAGCAGGCATGAAATGACAATTCAGGTCTCTAGGTGAGCTCATTAATGTTCTTAAAATGTTTAACAAGGTTCATGCTAATTGTTGCTAGACTACTGTCTTGTCGTAGCTTAGTTAATTCCACTTCTTTCTAGGTGTTTAACAAAGCTGACACCAATACTTAGTTAGCTGCTATTCATTCCGCCCCCCCCCCCATTCGTTAGCAAGAGTAGAGAAAGGTCTGTTGTTCCTACGGCAGCAGAACTAGAGCGTTAAGATTCATGCTAGCAGTCTACTCCAGCTTACTGCTACAGTCTGACCGTCTATTTAAAGCTGTTGTGATCTTGAAATAGCTGCCTGGCCTCAATATTAGAACACGTTTGACTTTACATGTAAGGATTGAGTTAGCTACTTGATTACTTGTAGCTGTGTTTACACATCGCATAGATGGGGAAGGCAAGAGCTCACGTGCAGTATGTTCCCCAGCACAGCCTGTTGTGCCCGTACAACAACCAGCCAATATGGATCTGATAGGCACGTCCAGACATCGAAAGCCTTCGTTCGTGCGGGGTATCACATTGTCCTTGTAGAGTGCTCCGTAAAATGCCACGGCTGGACAGGTAATGAAACCCACGTGGTCTTCAGAATAAGGGAACACGCCTGCTTGCCTTCAAAAGGGAGACGGGTCCCACCACGCAGAAGAAATTTGATCTTCACACGTCTATATCTCAGTTTGTCCACAATACAAGCACTTTAGTCTCCAAGAAGATGAGGTATTTCAACAGTCTCATGTTACCCAAGTAATTTCCACATCTTAGATCCTATCTCTCTGTTGAAGGCATACATAGCGGCATCCCACTTTGTTACTAATTACCCACATCCCAGCGAAGGTTTCATTTAATCTTTACTCACATATCTGTACTACAGAGAGGAATCTCCTCTCTGGCCAGGCATGCTACTGCTGGTGGTCAGGATGCAATGCTCAAAGCTGTTCATATCACTTTCTGTGAATACTGGTTCAGTTTCTTTCTTCCCCTGCCACTGTCCCAAATAATGTCTGTCCTGACGTGGTGGCTTAAGTAACACCTGCTTCTCACTTTTGTAACAAATATCCATTTGGCATGTGAGTGGGGTGACAGGTTATTCTAACAAATGAATATATTCATGCAAATCTCAATAGCTACCCAAACTCATGAGAAGGGAACTGGAATTACCTGCACTAAAACGTGGTGGCCTTATGCTAAAGCCTGTGCCTAAGAGCTGCTGATACAGACTACCTGCACAGTCTAACTTGTAAGAACCCAGACCTTACACTGCAAACAGATCTGGTACTGCAACAGCTCAGCTAACATCCCTAAGCCATGTTTAAACCAGGAACATTTTCTGCAGGTATCGTTTTGTAGGCATAGCTGGAATGGATAAAGGTGTGGTGTGTGTCTCCACGGTCCTGGCATCACCTTGCCAGCAGAACTGAGCTGTAGATTAAGCTGAAACAGAAACAACGCTGCCAAATTCACTGGGAGAGTACACACGGAGCCCTGAGCAAGCCTCCCTCTGCAAAGGTGTGTTGGTGAACCGGGATGCACAGAAATGGAGTGAGAGGAACTCAACCCTAAGCTTAAATGTATCGCAGTTTGGAAAGAACAACGTCAAGCCGTGAGGGATGCGAGTACCACTCTGGCAGGTGGAGAATACCCTTTCAGTGGTCTCAGTGTTGTACAGGCACAGGTAATGGCAACGTCAGCTCACCCCTCTTTTCCCCCTCATCTCAAAAGTACAAAAAGTTACCAAAGAACGTGCACATGAAGTTCATACCTGGGTTGCTAGTTATTCCACTGGTATTGCAAATGCTACAAAATTGTATTAATAAATACGGTTAAGAACTACAGCCAGTTAAGAGAGAAACGGAGTTAATGATTAGTGTAGTTTTATTTTAGGTATTTCTCTCTCATATTTAGCATACAAACAAGGCGACAGGCTTGTAAGAGCAGCGACTGGCTGGACAGCCAGATCCCCTTCCCTCCCCAAATCCGTATGCCTCCATGAATGCTGCAGTATCCTTTTTCCAGACTGAATAACCACAAGCCAATGAACGAATATTGTGTTTGTTTTTTTAACAAAGCAGTGGTGTGAGTGGTGTGAACAGCAGGGGTGCTGATTTCATGCTTCCCTGCTCTTGTAAACAGTGGAAAGGCAAAGAAGAGGAACTAACTCAATCACTGGATTATTCATTATGGATGAACATCTAGCAGTGGCATAGTACATCTCTGGCTGCAGCAGAGCCACCGAACAGCAAGAGCCTCTGTGAACCTTTGCCTCAACAGTATCAGAGGCAAAGCAAGCGCTGCTCACTTTACAGCTTTTCACTCTCATGTTACGAGCTGTGGGTCTCTGACAAGCACTGAAATGAAACTCTGGCTCCCAAGGACAGGTACCTACAGCTGGGCCTACCCATGTGTGCTAGCAGGCACAGAACTGCTTCTGGGTGCTTGCACTGGCGGGCAGATATGACCGTATATATCCAATCACTGTGCATGCACCAGCCATGCGAACTTCTGACAAATTCACAAGATGGCCCTCAGAAATAATCTGGATTAGCCCTAAATCTAGAGGAATAAAGGCAAAGAGTTTCACAGAGTTGGTGCACTCTGATATTGCACACTCTGGATTTTCTCAACCTTAAACTCTCTGGGATGTTTCTCTTTTTAAGCACTGAGCGGCTTCGTCCGGGACATTCGAGGCTCTGCCCCGAGTGAGGCATTCCCATTCCATGGGCCTCCTGACGCACAGCCCCGCATGCTGCACTGCAAGCACCCCCCAGCCCAAAGGGAACTCTGCACTGCACCTTTCTGAACTCAGCTGCAGTCAGGACTGTCTCGGAAAGACTTTGTACAGTTAGGTCACATTATTGGTACTAATCTCAAACACTTAAAGTGATGGATTACGTCACCCAAAAATACAAAATTGGCCTTAGAACTTGGCTTTAAGGCATAGGTGAGGCTATTTTTTACCTACCTCTGACTTCTGCACTTAAAGCAGGCTTTTGAACTTCTCTCTGCAAACATGTCGATAAAGGACAACTTCAAACAAGGTCAAAATGTGCAGAGATTCAGTGATCTTCAGAAGCTTGATTTTATCAGAGCACTGGCATCGCTAGACACGGGAATTAAATCCTTAAAGCCAGAAACACTATTGTACCTTTTGGAGTCTGAATCCTAATGCCAGTGTAATTCCCTGACTGGGGTGGAAGATGTCAATCTGGGTAGCAGTTCTCCCACTCCCTTCCTTTCATACGGAACTATCCCTACATTACTCACTTCAATTAGGTATGATCCTACGAGCTCCGTATGTTTATTCCAGACCATGAAGTTAAGCACTACCAGAAGAGGCTGCTTTAAAGACACATAGAAAGTGTCGTCTTTATGAACAAGATCCATGAGACTTGTGTTTATCCCTCGAAAAGTGGATACTGCATAAATAAATCAAGACAGTATAAGGAACTAACTGGATCCCCAGGCCTCTTCTGAAGGTGATGTGGGATCCTACAAATGATTCAGTTGGTTACAGGCCTTTGTGCTGTATAAACCAGAAATTGGTGCAAATCTTTCCCTTTGCCCCAGGTGATGATGTAGGTGGGAAATAAACTCCTTGTACTGTCTGATTTCAAGTGGTTCAGTAGGGCAGGACAAGAGGTGAATGGAGGATGGTTATTCTAGGTAAAGGGAATGGGGTGGGCAGTAGGAATCGCTTCACTGGTGAAGTCCTCACCATTCCTTGTGTAATTAGCCACTTGTCTATGGGTTCCATGTCTGAGTTCCCACCTTTACCTCTCCTCTGTGTTGAGAACAGAAAGGTCCATAAAGAGAGAAACCACAGCAACAACCCATGATAAAGTAATATAACAGCAGCAAGTTAAAAACTTCACATACACATACATGCACACAGAGTTGCCTATGGTAGCTTCTGGCAGCAGCTGCATCCCCCTCTCCTGCCTGTCCCTGTCCCTCTGTGGAGGGACAGACCTCGCCCCGACCTCTGCACTTCCTACAGACAGTTCACAGAAGTTTAGCACTTCCTCCAGGCTCATATTAAAAAAAATAAAAAATAAAAAAACCACTGACTAGTAGCGAGGCTGATGTTTGTCATCTTCTTAGAAGAAGAAAAAGTATATGCTATACAACCTACTAAAATCAGTAAGACTTTACTGGGAATACTAGTATAACGCACTGTGGGGTTCCCCTTGTTTACGAAGCTGTAAGTTGCAGCACACCCTACTCACCTCCTTGATCTCAGCAGACAGACTCTGCCCTGAACTCTAACAGTACGACAGCTCTAATGATGGCGTTGAGCAGGACGGTAAGCAATGGCAGTTTGCTGCAGTGTTCTGGCAGTCTTTCAAACTGCCCCTCTCTAAGAACGGCAGAGGTTAAAAGGACCGCTGATGCATCCAGTTCCCTCTGTGCAGGCTGCAGACTGCACGGCACAGCAATGCAAAGACTCTCAAGATGGCTTCTTGTCCTTCAGCATCTCATCCCTGAGCCAGGGCCTGGATGCAGAGTCATCTCTAGCTCTGGAGGGGCTCGCTCGGGACCGGCAGAGCGCAGGGTTCCAGCCCACCAGCCCTGCCAGAACTGGGCTAGCTCAGCAGAGAGCCACTGGTGTGTTTATGTACCTCCATCCGGATACCCGTATACGTGGGATACCTCTCCTCTCCCCATTACCACAGATAATGGAGAATCAGCTGTAATCTTTTATGTCTCATTTCAGTACTTGTGCTGAGAATAAAAAAGGGGAAATCACTCCAACTTCATCTACTATCTGTGCAACACTGGAGAATTGTTTCTTGGACACCTCTCCTCCCAGTTGTGATCACGCAACAGCTCTGTGGCAACAAAAGCAATTCCCAACATGGAAAAGCAATATTAAGAAAACAGTGTATTTTTAGCTCGTCTTGTTTCCAGCTGCTAAATCATATTAAAAGACAGCTAATGCCACGTGACCAGCCATCTCTCTACAGACCATTCTGAGAATGACTACATTAGAAACGTCGGATGTGCTGAATTTTACCACTGGACAACTGTGCTGGAACAAGACTTGTGTGAAGAATGTGTTGCGAAGCTTTTGGCTCCTCCCTAGAGCTGTTCTTAAATTAGCTCTGTACCCAAATTAACGTGTGTCTTTCATTTACTGAGCACTGCCAGTTTTTTCCTACACATGCTGGGGCTGGTAACTTTAGGAGAGTTTAATTTTTATTTCCTTTAAGAAGAGACACCCACAAGCCTCACAACACTTGACAAAAAGTAGTGTTTACCCATTACCGAAAGACTGCATTTCCAAACAAGCTATTCTGATTACACGATACAGTCATCAGGACCTTTGAAAAGAGGCTGAAAGTCTCCACAACGTCTCAGAGCCCGAAGTTCCACAACCCATAAAGCATTTGCCCCAAAAAACTTTGACCGTCAGATAAGCTTAGACACAGCCCTTCGAACTGACAACACTTCGGGCAGAGCAGCAGCTACGCTGGTGTGAATGACACGTCGCATTGGTGCCTCAAGCAAAACTGGCTGAGAACAAAAGTGTTAATAAATAAGGACATGACCCCGTGGCCACCAGGGGAACACAGGCCCCTTGACCAGTAGCTAAATGCAAGCCCCTTGCATTTGGTTAGCCAGGAACAAAGAGCAGAATCTCAAATCCTTTCCCAGGTCCTGCCAATAACACAGCTCAGTGATACTGGGGGCTTGGGTTGTCACACTGGCTTCAGAAATTCCTCTCTCACCCCCCTTAATATACTTCTGCCCCTGTCTCCTCATGCTTCCCCCCTTTTCCCTCAGTACTGCTGGCATGAGTTTTTGTGGGGCTGAGCTTGAAACTGGTCTCGGGGCTGACCTGGGTTATAAATTACCTTTTTTGCAGGACGACAGGGACAGGAACAAGCAGATAGGTTTGTGGGGCGGGGGGATGCTCTGTAAGAAGTCATTGCTGAAGCCCTGCTACCACTGAACTATGGCCCAGGCAGGCAGGCAGCTGTGATCTGACCCCAGCTGGCTCCAAACGCAAATTCTCCCTGGCTCAGAGCACAAGCTGCCAGGCATGCCAGCTGCCCTGAGCACTCCCATTTCGACTTATGAAAGAACCAGGGGGGGATCAGCCAAGGCATGGGGAGACAATTCTCCATGGAGGGAGGCGTGTGCATGCTGCACTGGCTCTCCCATGCTACACTGGCTCTGCCATGCTCCCTAGTGGTCAGCACAGCCCAAAATTAGGCTAGGAAAAGGCTCTGAACTTGCTCCGTCATCTAAAAACTTGCACACAGCTGAGTACAAAAGAGCAGGACAGTTTTAAAAAGCAGCGTGGTAGAAAGGGGTGAAGGGACAATCTGAAAACTCTTTTCACTTCTGCCTTCACCAAGGTATGCAGACAAAGCTGGCCAAGCTCACTCTCTCAAACACGTTTCTAGTATCAGCTGCTGTGAGGTGACAGCACGTGGGCCTCTTCTGCCCACACAAGACAGCAGGAGCCTGCCCTCGGATAGTCAGAACAGACTGCATGCAAGGGCAGTTATGGCAAGGCATGCGAAGCATTAAAAGTCTACATAATTTCTCTCCCTGTAACTTGCTTGTGTATCCATGCACTTAGAGCAAAGTCTAGTAGATTAAGACTGTAACAACTTTCGTAAGCAAAAATGAACCAAACACACGCACACCAGTGTTCACAAAGTGTTCCCCACTTATTCTTTTCGGCAGTGACTCCAGACAAAGAGCTAGACCCCCCAGGCAAGCTGCAAGAACACAGGAGAATTTACCCACTATGATTTTAAAGTCTTTTAGACTGGTGTGCTAAGTAGCAGCTCTTTAGATATCATTACTGAGCAAGTACTTGCTCCTAGATATCAATTTCAAAATAGCCAGTACTAGCATGTTGCTGGAATACAGAATGAGAAGTCTCGGTCAAAGCAGCTGCCTACAGCTTGGATTCCATGCAGAGCTTCAGATAACAAAATACAGAGCAACGACCTACCCCTCCTGTGTTCTGTTTTCGAACATCCAGGGCAGATGCTAGTCCTTTGACAGCCTGTGGATCCTCATATGTTACGCTGAAAGAAAGGAACAAACCACAGAACTAGAAGGAAGTCCAGCAGTCACCCATGCAGAACGCACCTGCTACTCTGATTTAACTCCCCTGGAAATCAGAAAGCACATTCTTTTTCATAACAAGACTTCAAGTGGACTAAGTGTATTCCAAGAAGAGGAGTGTGCTCTGTATAAAGACCATCCATCAGTTTCAGGAAGCATGTTGAAGCAAAAAGAATGATTGGCATTATGAAAGGTAGGCAAATAGGTTACGAGGCACCATAAGTGTGTCCAAGAGCTAGCAGGGGACTATGAAAAGAAGCCTGATTACAGATTGCATTTTGCAAAGCTTTGAAGATGACATTTGGAAGCCTGAACTTGGTGCGTGCATGGGGGGAGGCAGAGGGAGACTCGAAGACAGATGAAACATAACTAAGCAACGACAGTGAAGCGTACAAAGAAATGCACTATGTACAGAGGTTGGATTTTTAAAAAGCTTCTTAAATTGCTATGCAAAAGGGACACGTAGCAGTCAGGTGACAGAGGAAATAGCATCATTTCTCAAGAGTGCAGTGGTGAACCATGAGCTGAAGCAGATGCCAACACCTGCCCATAAACTAGCCCCTGGGAGGAGCCGCGCGTCTGAGCAGGAAGAGCACTTTCCCCTCCAGCGTGCTGGCTTCTCCCAAGCTCTGAGCACAGCACCCAGAGGCTCTCACCTACACACCGCGGCAAGTCACACTCACATCTTTACTGCCTCACTGCTGCTCCATTTATACAGCGTACAATCCAAGGAAGATATAGCAATCCTCCCTTGTGAAATCATGGACTGATGTGTGCTCCTTGTTCCATTAGCTCGCAGAAGGAGATCGAGGTGCAGTGTGGGAAGACTAGTTTCGTGCTTCATTTAGCACAACAGACAGAGGGACCTCCATTAGATCTCTCTGCAATGTGTCTCCTTTCTGACTATACATTAGGGCTCTCAGCCTGAAATCTCCAGTGGTAACGTACGCCTCTACAGTAGAGCACATCATCTCAACATTGATACTACAGCTGAGGCAGTACCAATAGCTATATTGATAACTGCAAATAAAAGATCCTAATAAATTTGCTGGCTCAAGTTTTCCAGAGCTGGTAAGTTTTTCATAATCTGCTAAGGTCTGAGCTAAACTATTTAACAACATTTCTTAGTTTGAGACAAGATACTGATGATGTTCTGACTACTGGTAGCTACTACATCCTCTAGAATCTGAAACCAGGAGGCAAGAAATAATATATGAAAGAAAAATACCTGAATGTGTCTTTTACTGAATCTCACTTGACAGGGATCAAAGGATTTCTTAGTAATTGCATAATTTATTTTACACTAAAATAATTTGACCTGTTAAATGCCCTTGAAAGTGCCAGATTTGCAGCTCTAGAGATGCAAGTCCTATACATATAAACAAATAAGGGACAGCATGGCAGCTAGGCAAGCTACACTGCCTTGACAGCCTGTAAGAGTCTGATTGCTGGGCCAAAGGGAGAGTTTAACTGGATGGTAATTCTGTTTCCAAGCCCTTGATGACAGTAATTCAGTCACCAAAGTATATCCATGACCTTCAGGTGAAGGACCCTTATGCTCCTGTATCTCAAGCACCGGCCGGGTGGATGGGATGACAAGCTTCTATGAGAAGAAGCATCTGCAGAAGTAAAGGCAAGTTCATTTCCAAGTTTCCAGTGAGCTCATTAACTAAGACAGACAAATAACATTACTCAGCCAGTCTGCTGTGCCCAGCAGCAGGAACTTCTCCACTTGCTTATAATAATAATGACCAACAGGATAGGGCTTGGATTAAAAGCACAAAAACGTAGACCAAAATTACTTTTTTTAGTCTGGAATGAAGTCAAGAAGTTTCAGATTTATGCCCTTAGAAAAGAGCAATGCCATGACTCAAACAGAACTAAAGACAAACTCCAACATACTTCTTTCGCTGCTCAGCCAAGGAACTGCCTCTTGTCTGTGCAAACATATCGAAGTCATCACGAGGATTACAGTGTTGTAGGGAGCTGAGTGTGCCACTGACGCTGTTTGCACCCAAGTCTGCAACCAGAGGCAAAAAAAGCAAACCAATGAAGTAGCAAACCATATGCAAGCATCACTGCCATGACTGTGTAGGTTACAGAGGAAGTCATTAACAATACAGGACAGCTACAGATATCATCTAGTTAACAGTTGTAGCACTGAGCACAATTCTGTCCAGAAGAGGCTGGAGGCTGCTAATCATGCATTTCTTAAAGAACAAATGCAGAGATTGTCTTATTCCTCCTGGAAGCACCACACTGTACATATTCCTCATCGAGAAGCCAGCATTTGGGAATTGGTGTGCACCTGCTGCCAATCTCATCCTGAGATATTTACTATTCACTATCATGGTCCAAAATTTGGTGCATGGATACTCGTCTTCTCCACAATGTTGTCTCTCAGCTATTGACTGTGAAATCAATAGTTTCAGATCAAGTGATATGATATTGGTGCAATGCCGAAAGAGGTGGAGAACCTTCAGTCAAATCAAGTGATTATATTGAGCAATCTTTGGTTTGATTTAATGTAAAACACCTAACAGTTTCATAAAACCTTTCATCCAAAGATTTCAAGTATCATTTGTAGAAGGGGAATCAAGAACATTCACCAGACTGATTTCATGGACTGCTATACCTATGCAGAAATAAAAGTAGTAGTACAAGTTTTACCATGAATGAGAACCTGCATCCTTTCCTTCACTTTCTCCTTTGGTTAACAAATCCCTCCCTTCATGCCAGGCTGGTTCCCTATAACAGACTGCTACAGTGCCAGGGAGTAGGAAAGCCTTCCCAATCCTGTAAGCCACGTACCCAAACCTTCTGAAGGCTACATGGCAACATTAATCAGGTAGTAGAGAGCCAAGGGAGCAGAAACTCCCTGACCCACAAGTGAAAGAGGAAAACGGCTCCTCATAAATCCCCAAGAGGCATTTAACTGTGATAGGAGCTTGTACTAGGTGTTCAGGTCGGTCACAGGGACCTCAGTGACCGCTCAGACTTGCTCCTCACATGCCTAGATTGCCTAGCAGCCCCCACATGCTGTTCAAGACCCACAGACTGGTCAGGCTTGAAAACGTCCATGCATTGCAGCCTCACGCTCATCAGCACTATTTAGATCAGGTACTCACCAAGCCCTGCAAGCTGTGAAGAAAGTGAAGACGGGGGTGCTGAGTTTCCGACCATTGGGCTCACTACAGCTGGAGAGCCAGGACCCAAATCTATTAAATTATCTTCTGTCACCTCATTCAGTACCTGTTTGGACACAAAAAACACAGGAAGTTACACATGCCAAAGTTTTCTTTTTGCAGTGCAACATTAAACACCAAAAAATAAAGGGTGCTTCCTAAAAAGATCTCTCTGGCACACTGCCAGATGGACCAGTGTCTTGGATACTGCGGTGATGAGTGCAGAATAAAAAGGGTCAGCCACCAAAAAACCCTCAAGTTTGACTGCTCAGCACAGCAGGGAACTCTCCTGGAGGTCATCTGCATCTCTTCAGATTTAGTGTTCTCCACCTCTTTTAGCACTGGACCAACATCAGATCTAAGTCAAACTGAATTTGCTAACATCTTCCACATTAAGTATAAACTGTTTTCAGAAACAAAACTAATTTGTTGTGACTGAAGCTACAATGCAGAGTCTGTGCTGAAGTTTGCATCACAGTGCAGTACAAGTGGCACTCAAACAGGCAAAGTAAATAGTGGAAATTGTTAGAAGAAAGCAAAATAGAAAATGTAATAGTGCCACGTATGAATTCATCATGAACTCAGATCTTGAACACTATAAAACAACTATAAAATAGTTTTCATTGAAAGAATAATTAGAACTGTAACTCTTCAGCTTGGAAAGGAGCTGCTGAAAAAAGAGATGAGAGAGGTTCCTAAAATTATGAGTGGCATGAAGAAAATTAATCTGAACAGTGATACTGTAAGACACCATGAAGAAGAATTAGGTGGATCAAATAAAAATCATTAAGTGACTCGTTCAAATGTTAAAAAAATATTTATTACATATATATACCCACATAAGTATGTAAAAATGTGTAGTGAAACTGTGGAACTCACTGCTTAAGGACATTGTGAATGCCCAAAGTCTGCATGGACTCAAAAGCAATCAAAAAAGTTAATAGAGGAAAGAAAATCCATCAAGGACTGTAAACACAGAGATGTTTTAGTGTAGTGTCTGCCTGAGCTAAAAGTTGTCACCTGAAGTTTGCTACATTCTTATGCTCTTTTCCTGGTATCCACTATTAGCCACTCCAGGCAGGACACAGGGCTGGACAGATAAAAAGTCTGATACTAGTGATATCAGTATGGCTAGTATGGCGTAGCTGCTGATACAATAAATGGAGTTAGGTACTTACTCCATTGCTGGCATTTTGTGTTGAACGTCCTGATCTGTATCGTTCAAATCTGTTTAGAAAAAAACCCAAAAAACCAACATGGACTATCAAAGACACCAATAAACAATGAAAACCACAAGTTTATAACAAAGCCATGATACGTTTGCCACTGAACTTAGTTATCGTTGGTTCAAGAGGGAACCTTGAAAGCTTTAACACCAAGCTAGGACAAAGGGAGGATAGTTACAGAAGTTGCATTCTTGGCAAATGTGGATATTAAGTTGACTAATCTGATCTTGCAGGACACACATGCCTGAAAACCACTGTAGGATTTGTCTTTGGTTTTTTTTTTTTTTTTTTTTTTTTTTTTTTTCATTAAGTGCTTTGTGATAGACTATTCTGTTAGCCAAGGGACAGGAGGAATTGCAGCAAGATTGATGCTCCCAGCTAAATAAGCTGAGCACCGCAGCAAGTCTTACTCCCACTTAACAGCTCCCTCTTGCTGCAATACATGTAAATTAGAAGCCATATGCATGCTAGCACAGCCCTACCCAGGCAGCACATGGCAAGAGAAACAACACTTAGCAAATTCATTTTTTAAAACATTCTGGGTCAGCTTAAGGATCGTCAGAGCCTATGTTCAAATAGGTTGGTATTTTCCAAGAATAAAAAGTAATGATGTTGGCTAAAAATCCTCATACTTCTTAGGGGAAGAAGTCTGGCTAGTCAAGATCTGGTCTCTTCTCTACTCCTTCCCCAACCAACTGTACCTCTGGGGCCACAAACCTAAACCCAGCTTTCACGAACTCAAAAAAGCAGGGGGAACTACCTCCTGTCTGAGGCCAGTCCAATCTCCTTCCTTACCAGGAAAAGCACCATGATTTCTCTGAGGTTAGAGTTTTTCCTCATTTAAAAGTAGTTTCACATGTAGCTTCTCTTTTCAAGAAAAACCCCATAATATTCATATAATCCTGTGGGTTTTCTCCCAGATGGACAAAATACAACAGGGAATCTCAAGCAAACTAAAATGTTTTCTTAATGTAACAGAGGAAAATGCAGCAAAAACAAATTCAGGCCCAAATTTCAATTTTAGGAAACTGTGGGTGTCTACTATTACTGGAAATCCAGCTCCCTTAGCTGGAAACCTAAGACACCTCCCACCTCATATTTCTCACCAAAAGGCTTATGAACCACACGTTCGTTTACATCCAAAGCTTCACAGCGAAGGCCAGAGCTCCTGCTTGAGTCACTGACGGAGCTCGGTACCCATACTAGAAATCAGTGTGAAGAATGTGGAGCTTTTGGAATAGCAGAGGAGGACTGGAATTTATCGAAACACTCAGGCCAGTGCAGCTACTCGACCACAAATAGCTTGCTAACATCACTCAGCTCACTTTTCAGTGTATAATGACTACAAATACATTAGCCCCAGTCAGCAAAGTCGCAGATGGAGGAAAATAGAAAAAATATTAAGGGTGACCAGACTAAGCCTTAGTGACAGTTACACTCTGCCACTTGTAGACTCATGCTCGTGCACGAAACGCATTCCATTTCACATAAAAAGCCAGCATTTGTTGTAAAGTTTGCCTCAATCTCCTCTGAACGACTAAATCAAAGACAAAATCGAGGCCACTGAGTCTTCTTTCCAGCCTTTGCCGTGACAGCACAGATTCACAGGTCTAGAGTCTTATTTTTAAAGGCTTGAGAAACAAAGCCCTGTGCTGAGAGCAAGGAACAAAGGGTACTCTTTAGTGCCTCACTCCCCAGGCCTGTCATTAAGGGGAAGATTAAACTTTCCCAAGACTGCTGTATCACGTGTCACCTACTGCAGCAGATGTGGCTGACAGCGCCTTTGTCTAACATGTCCAAAGTCCTATGACCCAAGTCCCGCCCCGGGGACAAATTCCCGCAGACCAACTCCTCAAAACCTCAGCTCTGCGCAAGACAGGCTTTCTTCAAGATTTCAAGTGTTACTTAAAAACAAAACCCTTACATGCATGAAGGTCACACCCACCTCAGGCAGCTCTCCTTGCACCAGTACTGGAACTGCGCTCAGAGATCAGGAGACCGAGAGAGCTCACGGGAGCCTCCCTAGGCCAGGAAGCAGCCCAAGCATTCGTGCAGAGCCCAGGCTAGCAAGTGGAACTAGCGACTGTGGCTGTGCTATTTTTGGTCCCAAGTCCCCACATCTGTACAGCACCGCACAACAGGGACTTGCAGACTCAAGTCTCTGCTAGTTGAGAGAGTTTTGCACAAAGTTGCCCTGCATTTTACAGATATGCCCCACAAAAATTCAATGGCTAGGACAAAAAAAAAATCATAGTATTAAAGGAAACAACTGAAACAGGAATGTTACCATAGAAGGCCACAAAAAGACTTTCTAAATGCTTTCTGTGGTTTGGTTCTCTGCATTTTGTTATGGTGGACCATCGGCCCAGATGGCCAATGCTTGTCAACTGACCTACTTTACACTTAAGTGAAAACCCAGAACGAATGTAAATAGTTGGTGGAAAAGGTGCCCCACCTTTCATATCTGAGGAAGACGTTATTTAAATCATCATTCACGTGCAGCAGTTCCTCTGTGACTTCTTCATTGGACACTCGTGAGATAAGCTCCACAATTCTCTGCTGCATAGCTCTACAGGTTCGGTTCAGTTCCTAGGAGGAATGCATTGTGCACACACATTCTGATAAGCAGATAGCAATAAGTAGATTTAGTTGAGCTCTGTTCACAGCCAAACATATCCCCCAGCTGAGAAACACTAAGACAAGTCTATCTTTGCATGATTAAATGTCACCCAAAAGCACATCTAATCAAACATGCCCTTCAAGAGACGGTGGCATAAAACCTTGAGAGCCTATTTACAATTCAACATTCTGATTCTTCTTTAACTCTGAGCACTTCAGAAAATAAATATCTGTATTTTAGTGATCTGTTTTAAGAATAAAACATGTTAATACAACAGCTTTCCAGAAGAGAGCTTTCAAGGAAAATTCAATCTGCTCTTTTTGGCAATATCATCCTTAAAAACTAAAAGATGCACGTGGTGGAACAAGTGGGGAAGAATGTTCATCATGGCTACCACAAGTAGCTAAGTGTGTGCTACACAGCAGGAAGAAAAGGGTTGGGGACACAGAACTTACCAACTACCGAGAACATGAGTGTGAACACAAAACAAGGAGCAGGAGCATGAAAAGATGAGCACTCCGCACACACTTCAGTACTGAACTATACACAGAAGCATTCCCTTCAACTGAACAAGTCCACAGACAAGAGACTGCAAAAAGGCAGTCGGGAGTTTCAGAAGCAAATTTTAAAGAATATAGAGTAAGGGCATTTATTTTAGCAGTCTCTCATGCCAAGAAATCTAGGTTTGAGCTTGCCTAAACCAGGAGTTCTCATGCTTCCAGGACATCTCTTCCACCACCAATTACTTAGCAGAATTCTTTACTCCTGAAAGGACTCAAAACCAGTATGTTGAGGAGGAACTACAAGAAGAAACGTGACATATGGCATGGTGCCACTGATTAGGCCCACGGTTTTACTTCAATAAGCACTGACATTTCAACTAAAGCATGTCCCTCTGTCATCTTCCACCCCGCCCAGCTCCACTTCACAGCAAAAATTCAGCACTAAACAAGGATGACTTGTTGGTACACAACCTTCGGGATTAAAGCAAAAATGTGTTTGTTTTCCTTGCTTGGTCTGACATCCTAAGCTCTGGATAAATTTCACCTAGTGCAATCCAGCTGCCTTAACAGCTTGAGGAATGTGTTCTCCAATGTCAGTTTTGATCCCATCACCTTAGAAGCAGATTGTGACATTTCAGAGGTTTGTTTGCTGCCTTTCCGAGAGGGCTGACAGTACCTATCTATTCTGCTCAGAGCTGGCTCTCTAGCAAGCTGTTTACATTTGATTGTTGGAGAAAATGTCAGGAATTATTTAAGGAGGAGGGCTATATAAACCTCAAAGCAAGGAGTCCTTGCATGCAGCACCCGGCTCACAGCTTTCAAAAGACTAACCATCATTTGTGATCAAAACTGGGTTCTCCCCAGCTCTGTGATTCAGATTTAGGATGTATCAGTCAAAGAAGGGAACCAGTTGGAATAAAGAATCGACGCTGTCACTCCATTTTATGATCAAGTTTTTTCACCTTAAAGCTATGCTGTAAGGTTACGCTGTCAAGATGTTAGTAGTTGTTTCTGAATGTAAGCAAACTGTTCGACGTTGTTTTGGTCTGTCGTGGTTTCCTGGAAGCTTCTTTTGTTTTGAGCAGTCCGACCCAAATGGGCAGTAACTGAAAGGCTCTTTATTGCAAAGCCTCTCATCAGCTGCCATGATGGCTCTGAGACAAACACACAATACCGCTGCATGGGAGAGACCAGTTTTTGGATGGATTTCAAACTCTCATGTATCACAGAGAGCAATTCCCTGCCTTCCTCCAAATGTACTGCTGTGGGAGCCCATCCTCCCTGCTGGAAGATCAAAACAGAAGCCTATTTCTGAAGCTATGGAGAGGCAAATACCATGTTAAGGGCAGCAGCTGGAATGCTAGATCACAGTATTCCTCATCTGTGTTGCATGTGGTACTGTATTACTTTCCTCAGGCAAAAGGGCACCCTGCTACCACTGGCCTGGGGAAACAGGTATGAAGCCTGAGACATGAGCTCAACTAAAACTGTTTTCCCTTTTGAGATAATAAATGCTGCGCTGGATTGAGACTTTCCAGCAAAGAAACCCCTTTCCAGCAAAGAAACCCAGTCTAACCCTCCAGACAGCATGAAACTTTGCCTGAGCACCTGCCTTAAGCCACTGCCTTCAGGAGAAACTATAGCACATCTCTGGAAAGACAGTTAGTTCATATATAAGATTTTGAGCGGCAGAGAATCCACAGACCCTTGGCAACATTTAGCCCAGCTGGAAACGTGGATTGTTTTTTTCTTGCATAGCGACCAGGAGTGTTTTGCCACTGTATGACTGATGATGGAGGATGTAAAAGAAGCAGAGCCCGTCACAATTTTAAGCTGCTTTGTGATAAAGGAGACCTTATATTCAACGTTGGGAAAAAATTCTAGCTACTCAGAGAAGAAAGCACTGGAACGAGTTTCAAGGGAAGTTAGGAAATCCTTGTCACTGGAAGCTTTAACAAATGAAGAATATCAAGTGATGAGACTAATCAGAGTGAAGTGCAGTCCACATTAATTTTGTGAAACAAACCAAGGCAGTGAGGTGAACTACAACAAAACCCACCCCCCCCCCGAAAAACTTAAGCACAGAAAGGATCAGAATCATATTTGCTAGGAAACAGTTACCTGGAGTAACTCAAGGTCTGAGGAATCCTCTTGTCCAGGTACCATTTCTGTCAGCATTTCAGACATCACTTTTGTATTCCCACGAACAATATCCAGTTCACTGCGCAGCCGGGCAATCTAAAGTGGGGTAAAAAGACAGCAAAATACTGCACCAGTATTTATATATATCAGAAAATACAGATCATTTTCAAGAACTGACTTTGTGATACCTCTTGTTCTGTCTGACCTGCTATCTGAGGCTCCAGACATTCTAGCAGGGAAAAAAAAATGTAAAGATAAAAAGTTTACCCAGGAGAGAATTTTAGAAAAGCAACAGAAAAAGGAAAGAACTTTGTAGAACCACTCACTATCATCACAAACCCAGATGTGCAATGCTTGTATGGAAAGGAAGCAACTGAAAACAGCACCTAAAAACAGACTTCGGCTGCAGTACACCTTGCGTGCCTCACCCGAATGTGGAGAAAGATACACAACTTTTGAGCAGGATCTTTGGCTCTGAAGTCATTATTTTTGCAGAGAGAAAAGAAGATCCTATATTAAGGCATTTGTAAGGGTCTTACGGATGCAGACTTAACTCCCTGTTAGAAAGACTTCCTGCATCTGCAAGACATTCCGTGCCTTTAAAGGAGGGGGGCTAATGAGAATAACTGCTAACCTACTGCACAACCACTGAGTGGAATGGTATATGAGATTGTGAGGTCTCGTAACTGCTGCCATTAGGAGGCCATACATACAAATCTAAAGCGCAGATTTTACAGGATAATAGGAGGAAAGATTACTAAGTAGAACCAGACCTAGGAGGCAATCAAAGTCAAAAGAGTTAAAATGAAAGTTCCTCTGCAAATTGGTTTCTAATTTGATCTGCTGAAAGAGTCTCACTCAAAAGAATCATCATCCCAATACCTGTTCAGAATTAGCAGTGATGGGACCAGTCACATTCAGAGCTGGGGCCTGAGGAGCAGAATACGCCGTTGGAGAAGATGAAGAATAAGAACTGGTGCTCATCCTTTGCTGAGACTGTGAATTGTGCATATTTGCTGCAGGATCAACTTCAGGAACACTCTGCCACATCAAAAAGACAGGAGTTCAAAAGCTGAATTGTGACAGCACTTGCTTTGTCAGCAACCTCAGGCTAAATACGTTCAAATATAGAACATAATTGCGCCTTGTGGAAAAGGTCAGTGTAGTTACAAAAACAGACTGGCAGGCCAGCCCATAAACAGACAGCTGCAACAAAAATGTATGCCCATATCTTTTGACCCAACCCACATGCATTTAAGTCAATTTACCTTTACAAAAAAAGTGAGAAGCAAAATAAAAACAAGAGCCAATGATAACTAATTATGAATTATTTTAAACTAGGAATTAAGTTGCAGGCTTACAAAAAACAATGTGATACATTGATATGGTATTTAATTAATCTTGGCAAACAAATTGTAATCTTTCAGTCCTTGATCACTGGCATTTACCACTTCAAGGATTCATTAACTTCAGTTTTCAGAGTGAATAACCAGAACACCTGTGATCATTCAGTTACTTCCTAGCAGCAGTTCTGTCAACTTTACAGACCTAACTTTTCAAAGGTGTAAAGACCTCACCTTACCATGGGATCCGTGAGAGATTCAGACTCTGTATAACTTTGAAAGACAGGCAGGCCTTGGTTCAGGGTTATCACCAATGCAAACAACCATACTTTTGAGAAAAATAAGTAAATCTCAATCATATATCCTGCTGGACTTTCTCTGAACAAATTAGTTGCATTTGCCTGGTGGTTTTGTGCTACAAGACAAGTGTACAAACCTCCAAACTCTCTTCTCTTCTGAGACTGATGTTTGACTCAAGGGAGGAGATAGCACTAGCTTATCAGCCTGTCAAATGCAGCTGCATTATGCTCCTCCTACATGCCCTTTAAAAAGTCCTTCTGGGAGTGAGAAAATGAGCCAAATTCAGACAAACAGGAGGGGAATGAAGAGTAGTTACCCAACTATTTAGACATCTCTGGAAAACATCCCTGGAATTGCAATGCTGCAGCTTACCCTCTGTGGTGTGTGTATGGGAGACAGAGCATCAAGATCTGCCATGGGAAACTCTATGCCTTTCCTCTTGAGTTCTTCATAAATATGCACTACTCCAGTTAAATCAGGGCTACTTCGAAAGGCATCAGCCCAAGCCTGGAAAACATGAGGGATTATCCATAAACCTTCCAAATGAAGTTCCAGCTCCACCCTGACATCAGATACTGACTACAAAACCTTTCATGTGTTTCAGCTTCAAAGGGAAGCCGTAATCATTAGACCTGGTCAAAAAGATCCTGCAAATATTATGAAGACATTCACGTACACATTTTATTCAAATATAAAACAGACAGGAACCCAGTGCACAGTAGCTATGTCTAGCCCCTGACATCATCAAAATCTGTAAATGCAAATGAAAGCCTCTTGCAATCTCCTCTACTTAGCACTGATTGCATGTTGATCTTTTCTTGCATATTCTATGCCCAATGACCCACCAAAAACGTGTCTAAAAGATTAAATTGATCTGAGCAAAATTCATAAAGTCATACATCGTTTTAGGTAATCTCAATTTACTTTGTGAAACACCCTCATTTGTTACCAAAGAAAAAACACAGCTGTCAAGTTTTCTTCAGTATTTTATTTGGATGAAACTTAAATAAAAAAGGTAGTTTCTGAGGTTCTTACATTGTGAAACATGCAGTCCCATGAGCAGCAGAACTAATGAGGCCTGGGTTCTTACAGAGCATATCCAACACTTAGACTCCCCGGTGTGTCAGAAAGAACAAGTTTAAAGGGAGAATTTCCCACAGCCAGAACACTCATAATATCTCTCCCGCACGAATTCTCTCGTGTCTAAAAAGACTTCAATTCACATTTGAGCTTTTCCTTCAGTGGGAGTACTAAGTGTTTCTCTTCGCTAGCCAGCCTCCTGTACTCATGAAGCTGCTAGGAGCATACCTAGAAAGCCTCTACCCCCTTTCACTTTTGCTGGAAATTAGCCAAGTATTAAAAATTTAGGGGAAGGAAAAATTGAAATATTATGACTCAGTTAGAAATGAAGCATTCCCCAAACCCCCACATATGTGAGGCAGAGTATCAGTGTGTTGGATCCAGAACTACTGCGAGACATGTGTGTGGGCTCTGAACTTAATTCATTTAGTCATCACTTTTACACTAGTTCTTTGACTATTTTTATTTTAAAAGCTGTTTTTAACCTCTTTTTAATATTTGAGAGGAGTGAAATCAAAGACAGCAAAACAAGATAAGAAATAATATTAATATTTAACTTACATACCTATTCTGTTCAATTCTAAGAAAGAGCATTTCCTACCCTACATGCCCAGGAGACAATCCATTATCAGTTGCAAGCTAACAAATCTGGGTTTGCTTCTCAGCTTTGTTAAAGAGTAAATTAACTGCATCAACTGTTCTGATGCAGTGCAAGTCCAAACAGCCCTATTTCAGCCAGAGAAAACAGCTCCGACTGCAAAGAGCCATTCTGTTTCCTTGGAACTGACCTTCCAAACCATCCCTAATTCCGACGGAGATATTGACTGTACAAGTAACTCTACCTTTGCACTTTCTCTGCATTTTCAATTTACATAAGAAGTAATCTGAACGAGGCTTCTACATAATGGTGTTCCCCACTGCAACTCTATTTGCAAATAAGAGTGAAAAATGTTAGGCAAGGGATGTTATATTTAATAATCACTCAAAAGAAACTTAGAGGCAAAAGTATGCTTTGTTACTGCTCCCCACTTTTAATGAGGCTTGTTTGCCCAGGAGGATGTAGTAATGCATCCTCTCTTTCACTGGCTTCCTACAGATTTTGTTGTGGTGAACTCACTTCATTTGCACTCTGCCTTTTTAATATATTCTCTCTTCTCAACTCTCTTCCCTGGAGAAAGGAGACACTTTCATTTGTATTCTTCTTCACCTGAGCTGGGAGCATTATCTACATTAGTCTGTCTCAGAGGTCACAAGCAGGACTGGGTGCTATTGTCCTAAGTGCTGTCTACACACATTGTAAGACAATCCCTGTCCTAGACAGCTTAAAATTCAACTAGGCAACAGTAATATTAGCTCTACTTTACAGATAAGGAGCTACACACAGAGCTTAGGAGACTTGCCTGTTGTCCAAACAAGCGTATGACAGAGGTGAGATTGAATTCAGATCTTCTAAGACTTTGGGCAAGATCATCAAAGGTAGATACTTAAGGATGCTGCTGTATAAATCCCTCTTGGCACCTCAGCGTGCCCAAACAGGTTAATTAAATACCATTGCGAATCTGGCCCCTAAATCAGTGACCATCTCAAGACAATTTTTCCAGTGTCGGACACTTTTTTTTAACACATGTGCCTTCAAAAGAATTTGCCATGCCACTAAAAGTCTCCTCATGATTCATCTTTGATGACAGTGCTCAGCTGCTGGGCAGCAAGGTGGTATGAACTCTGAGGTGATATGCAAGCTCTTACCAGAGGCACAACAATAAGGAATATTTCCAAGGCCTTTTAGCAAGGTGAAGAAGAAAGGATAAGCAATATGTAATACATGCTAATTCGTGTACACTGGGAAATAGGTTAAGGAAGTGAGACACGAGATGCCCAACATCTCAAAACAGTCAAGTCTCTAGATAAGAAACTGGATGGCAGCTTTATCTACCTTGCCACGGAAAGGCCCAGGAGTACAAGAGCTGTATGGCTGAAGACATATGCTGTTTGTACAGCTTTTTTCCATGCTTCCCATTGCTATTAATCCTCTCATTTCTGTCTTATTAATTCCCCGATATCAAATTGTAAAAAGCCTACAGAAGGGGATAAATGTAACGTTAGTGGAGCAGAGCTGAGAAGAGATCAGCCCCCTGGAATGTAGTTAACTCCAACTGCAGGGAGCTCTAAAGAGCAAAGTCTAAGCTGAGCAGAGTGGCCATGACGTACGGGATATTTTGGGTGTGTGTGTCAATAGGGCAGCTGAGATGAGTGATTGCAATCACTTTTCCAAACTTGTCAGGCAATCTGGAAAACAAAGTCCCCTACCACCTCCAGCTAAAGAGACACTAACAGAACCCACCCACAGGCAACTTTCATAATTCTCAGGCTTTTTATACCAAAAGGCATTTGGTAGCCAGAGTGAGGCTTTTAGCTCTACTGCACTAAGTCTGCTCAGATAAAGCTCTGTTTAATACACCGAGGCAATGACTGCAGCTTTTCGGTTATGTTACAAACACTTCCATCTCAGTTGCACTGGTGACTGGGAATCCACTTAAATCCAGGACCCAGTGTAACCAACATCCTCTAAAACACTGTAGCAGAGCAAACAGTACGAAAACACGCACAGTTTCCCTTTATGGGACAGTATTTAACCTCATCTCCTGGTCACAGCATGCATCAGCTCTCCCAGCAAAGCAGGCAGACACCAAGGGCTCAGTCAGATGCACAAGAATTGCTTTTAATAATTTCATTTATCTTGTGCAATTTTTTTAGAAAGCCTTGAGATCACAGACCAGAAATAAAGGGACCCCACAGACCCCAATGCAATGCCCACCTAATTTCCCCACCCAGCCTATTTCCTGTTCGGAAATCACTTATTTACATTGTCATGCTCTAACGATGTCCTATCTGTGTATCCAAATAACAAATAAACCAGCAGAAATTCAACTGCGTGCTTTGCCACAAAAATCAGAAGTATATTTGGAAAACTGTGCTATGCATTTGTAAATACCTTCCCACAAGAAACACTGCAGCAGGTTTATATCATTTTAAATACGCAGTGTCTTTTAGTCTCTGGTGTATGCAATAGCCTGTAGGAGCTTAGTGATAAAGCTTCCTTAATTGTCAGATTTCCTCCAGGCAGGCACCAATGTTTCCTCATGTGTTGCTAATGGTTTGTGGAATTAACATGGCTGTTTATTGTTATGCTGCACAGAAGGAGAAGTGGCAGACAGGCCTATATCTGAACTTCCCCACTACAGGCAAGGATCTGACAGTGCGCTTTTACTGCATAATAACCAGAGAAAAGACACCAAAACCATTTTAACTCCTATATGGTCATTTGCTTTTCTATAACCATCTTCAAAAGGAATTCAGAATGCTTGCTAATGGAGGGAAACAGCTCCATTTTACGGTCAGGGAAACAGACACAGGAAGGTAAGTGTTCTGCAACTGACAGCAAAAGCGCGATCCTCTAAAATTTCCTGGCCTCAGATGACAAGCCCATCACAGAAGCAGGTCTCAGCTTCTACATTTGACTGTTAAATTGCAAAGCCATCCATTTATCTTTTATTAAGTCCTCTTTTTTAGAGTAGAGTGGTACCTCTCTAACCAGACTCCAGACATTTCTCCCTGGATAAAATATCTATGCGTGTGCATGTCTGCTCTTCCCTGCCAACCTGGATATATTGTTTGTTTTTACATATTAAAAACATTTTTAATGATGACAGCATGTTTAGCAATGTGTAGCACTGAAGCAGACAGTCCTTATTTCAGGCAGCAACATATGGAAGCAGAGACAAGCTGTGTACCTGAATCAGCGCTAGTACTTTATCCTGTACAATAGTAGGGGGATTATTCTTGGGCGAGATGATTTTCACCAGAACACCATCTATGAAGTCACGGTTTGCCACTAAGACATGAAAGCGATGGCCACAGTTCTTCACACAGGTCTCCAACACCTACACACACACAAAAAAACATTCATTGTTGGAGCAAAGCTGGATCACACACACAGCACCTATGTGGTTGGTTTCTGATTTTGCTTTTTTTTTTTTTAATTTCAAAACTTTTGATGGGAGAGAGAGAGAAGACAGAGGAGAAATTACACTTATACTCTTAAATCTTCTTTTCTTCCCCAATTTTACCAAAAAGCTTCCTTCTCTACACACACATTTAGGTGTACCTCACCCACCATTAACATAATCAGCACTTTTGTGATCTACCTTTGCCTGTTTCCAAGGTAAACAAATATAAAGTTTCTTCCTCTACAAAGCAGAACTTTCCAACCTGGACAGCTGAACAGCTAAGTACACAGCATCACATCAACAGCAGTAAGACAGAGGACATCCTGTCACAGTGAAATATTATCATGCTGTGGCACTCCACCATTTTCTATGTACCTGGAACACAGCTGGACCCGCTTGCTCTGAGCTATAAGCCATGTTTTAGAGTTGGGAATTCAGGTGAATGATCTTCACTCATTCAAAACACTCCCTTGTGGATGCTCTGACAGGTTATACTTTGACACATTTTCCCCCTGCAACCTAGCTAGAGGCACCTTCCACTTGCCATTCAACTGCCATGGAAGAACAGCTGTTGATTTTTCTCTGAAGAACATGATTAGCATGGAGATAAATCCAATGCGTCACTTCTCCTTACAGCCATGCCTAATAACCACTACGACTCTGTATCTGAGGAGTCTGTAATTACTCTCCTACTTCAGCTACTTTCATCAGCCCTGATGACATGGACTCATTCCTGATGAATTTCGCTCTTTCCTGCACAATGGATAATCTCATGGTTTGGTCTTTGGTAATCTGTCAAAGTGACAATCCAGGATAGGAAATGGCAAGAAGACAGAAAATACAGTCACGCTTTGTCAGGGAGATGCAACAAGAGCTGTGTGAAAGAATCATACAGATCACCTACCCACAGCAGTATAACTCGATCTAGTTACTGCTGCTCATTCCTCAGACTTCTGTGGCACAGAGCCCGCCCAGCACCGCGCGTTCACGAGTGCTGCATTATCCAGGAAGCCCCTAGCTAAAGTCATCAGCAGGAAAGGTCACTGGCAAATTATCTCACACCTTAGCAGTGCTGCCTAAATGCACAGAATATAATTTACACTTTATTGAGTGAAATTAGATCAGCATAAATTAATTCAAGTCTCCTACAGAGATCCGTTCACAAGGGAAATTGTGCATCAGCTACTTAAGAAGCTGGAAATACGGCAAGTTCATCATCCTCACTTGCAGATATGCCCACAGCTGTTGTCTTGGAGTGGAGAAACAGTAGGACACAGGGAGATGAAAGTAGAAGGGAAAGCCCCAAAGGGTACACAGACCCGTCTGGGCTACTTTAACTTTCCTCAGTCAGTACTTGGGATGAATAAGAGCCCAGAAAAAAAGCAGAAATCAATTGAGTCAGAAAAACACTATGCAAAGCTTCCAGCAGCTCTCCCCAAGGAAGTGAGGAGGCCACTGGAGAGAAGAAAAGGGCAGAGCAGTGGCTGTTAAAGCAAATAGCGTATGCATTCGAGAGAGGGCCAGGAAAAGGAAAATGACAAAAGAAAAGGGTTCTGCCCTTTTGAGGCATTCCAGCCTGCCCCCACTCACCGTCAGCGCCAGCATGACCTCTCTGTAATTTTTGTTTCCATTCAGCCTCTTCTTCAGTGCTCGAATGGCATCCTTTGGACTGAAGGAGAAACACACCATTTTTAAAAGACAGCTCAGACACACTTTTCACATGCCATATACTGTGGGAAAAGGAATCCTTTACCATTTCCAGCTGGACATAAGCATGTGTGTTAACTTTATATTACTTTACTACAACCAAACTAGGGTCATGTAGGAGACGTGAGGAGATAAGATATCACAGAAATCAAGACCAGAGCAATGCCCGAGGCCTCCAAAAAGGCAGGATGTTGATCAAGCAGGAAAGATTGACAACCACTCAGAAAAAGGCCCAGGGCATAAGACCAGTGATCAATTCTCCTGCAAACTGCAAGCAGCACAGCTTTTCTGATGCTGAAGGAGATGTATCAGAGAAGCTCTCTATTCAAATGACCAAAATTAATAGCGTTGCAGCACTGCAAAGAGATACACCTGCTGAAAACAAGAACCCCACAGGTACGAACTTGGTACCCTCTCCAGCAATACGTTTTTCATGCCAGCCCTCCCAAGCAGAGACCGACCACAGAAAGTGCTGCATCATACAGTAGTTTTCTGAAATGTCTAAGGAGCAGGAAAACTAAGCAACTCATATGCAAACTGCATTCAAACTATGAGCATCTGCCCCCAGACTCACTGCACCTCCTCACATGCTAAGTATGACTGGATGAAGATTGTGTTCATGAACCTTTCAAAGTTTGCTGAAATAGCACATACCCTTCTTCTGTCTCGTTGATAATGTCACAGATCTCCATGTTAAGTGTCCAGTCTTCACTCTGCAGAGAGCCATCTGTGGCCTTTTCTGTAAAGAAAAATAAATCTTTTCACATCCTCCTGATTAGGTACTATACTTCAATCCATCTTCAGTTACTTTGAGCTGAAACTATCCAGTAAAAGAAAGATAGAAAAAAAAAAAAAGTCCCCACTGACTGTAAGCAATGTCAAACCTTCCCTCCTAGTTTCAGGGATCAGAATAAAGGTTTCCAGACAGAATCAATTATAGAATCATAGAATCGTTTAGGTTGGAAAAGACCTTTAAGATCATCAAGTCCAACCGTAAACCTAGCACTGCCAAGTCCACCACTACACCATGTCCCTAAGCACCACATCTACACCTCTTTTAAATACCTCCAGGGATGGGGACTCAACCACTGCCCTGGGCAGCCTGTTCCAATGCTTGAGAACCCTTTCAGTGAAGTAAAATTTCCTAATATCCAGTCTAAACCTCCCCTGGCGCAACTCAAGGCCATTTCTTCTCGTCCTATCACTTGTGACCTGGGAGAAGAGATCGACCCCACCTCTCTACCCCCTCCTTTCAGGTCGTTGTAGAGAGCGATGAGGTCTCCTCTCAGCCTCCTTTTCTCCAGGCTAAACAACCCCAGTTCCCCCAGCCGCTCCCCATCAGCCTTGTGCTCCAGACCCTTCCCCAGCTCCGTTGCCCTTCTCTGGACACGCTCCAGCCCCTCAATGTCTCTCTTGGAGTGAGGGGCCCAACACTGAACACAGCATTCGAGGTGCGGCCTCACCAGTGCCGAGTACAGGGGGGTGATGACTTCCCTAGTCCTGCTGGCCACACTATTCCTGATACAAGCCAGGATGCTATTTGGCCTCCTTGGCCACCTGCGCACACTGCTGGCTCATATTCAGCTGGCTGTTGACCAACACCCCAGGTCCTTTTCCACCGGGCAGCTTTCCAGCCACTCTTCCCCAAGCCTGTAGTGTTGCATGGAGTTGTTGTGACACAAGGGCAGGACCCAGCACTGGGCCTTGTTGAACCCCACACAATTGACCTTGGCCCATTGATCCAGCCTGTCCAGGTCCCTCTGCAGAGCCTTCCTAGCCTCAGGCTCACTACCCTCAGCCCACATAGATGGGCTGTTCTTCAAAGACTCCCGAATTCCTGCGAGAGTAGGAAAATGTCAGCTAATTCCAATTTAAACTTCTCAGATGCTGCATTGTTGGCAAGTTATGAGGTAGGAAAATCTCCCCAAAATCAACACAACCTCCTCCCTGTTTTAGTAGATAATATCTCCACATGAATCGAGGGAAGAAAGATAGCAACTTGGAGACAGAGTTCAAGGAAGTCCAGGATTTCAGTATGGAAAGAACCACCAGCACATGAAAACATTTAGCACGTGACAATTCAGGTCACAATATCATTCAGGGGCACCCCTTTTTCCCTGGGACTCTTTTACTCCTGTACCACGGTCCTTCAATATCTGCTTGCCAGGGGGCTGGGCACTGCTTCCCTCTGACCCACGCTATGTCCCCCATCTCCTCCCCATGCTGGGGCTACGTACACATCTTCCAAGCACAACCCGCCTTCCTTCTGACTCCCAAATGCTCCCTCACTATTTGCGTGACAGGTAAGTAAGTCACTCCGGCATCAGACTAATTCTACGGGAAGGATGACCTATAGCACCGTGACAGTGGTAGATGCCAACTGTTGGCAGTTTAATTTATAGACGTCTGCAAGAGTAGCATAACCATAACTTCAAGTAATCAGTTGACAAGAACTATTTCCTCCTTGGGATTTCCTCCTAAATCAATATAGTTCTGTCTAGTGGTGCCTAGAACGTCCCCTGAATTTTTCACACTTCTCACTTGCAGCATTCAAACCCTATCTGCGTTACACTACCCACATTCAGAGATGCTATCGAGTTGAACGTTAAAGCCTGTTGCCAGACACACCTAAAAAGGGGACCTTCAAGCCAATGACCTTCTCCGCTAAATTAGTCTACGTTTTTCTACAGATCCCTGGCATCCAATGTCGGAAGGTAAATAGGGTAAACAAAAGCATTTTTAAAATGTAAAATAAACCAAGAAAAAAACTTCCAAATACATTAAAGCAGAAACAAAACCACAGGTACCATCTTCTCCAACTATCCTTCTGTCTTTACATCAGACCCCAATCTGTCCCCCAAAACAAGCAGATTTTGTTTGAGAACACCAGGCTCCAAGGACTTCACACATCTCTCTGTTTACCAACGATGTTTTTCCCATTAACATTTCTATCACTGTGACTGAGGATATAGATGCCCACAGGCCATAATTACGAGACATTATTTGGAGAAAGACTATGTGCCTGGGTAATTCAAGTTTCAATGACTTGTCTACACCAGATTTGTGGCTAAAGCAGCTCCACCAAGGACAGGAATTGTACAAGTCTGAGACAAACCAGACAGCTATGCAAAATCCAAGCAGAGAGTGCTGAAAAGAAGCCATCTATCTCCAGAATGGAGAGGACCCCATGGAAAAGGAGATTACGGAACAGGAGATCATTCTTTGCAGGCCTCGCTTCCCATTCAGAGAGGCAGTGCTGCAAGGCATGGAGATCGCTGCACAGGGTCTTAACCCATCGGGGAAGAAACAGAGGCTGCAGAACACCCAGCTGTGCCATCTTCACCTCTGGGTCTCTTTCAGCCATCACCACCTCACAGCAGAGTTCGCTTTGGCAATGAAAACTCCTTCTGCTTGAGGAGGAGCCTTAGAGAGATGCATGGCTTCCAAAAGGTCCCATAAATACTGGACAGGTTATTGACTATTTTTAATTTACTGCATTTAGGCTATGTTAGGCAGGGATTCTCTTAAGGAACAGTGCAGGCAGAGCTGTTTAATGTTTTCTGGGGTACAGGAATTCATCTTTGTGCAAAGCTACTAGTAACAATCATTTTTTTTAGTTGCATTTTGTTCTTATACTGTACATAAGGCTTTATTGGTATAGAATGTGATCTGCCTTCACCTCCATATAGTCCTTGTTGCTTAGGAAAACGTTGTATTTAACATTAGAGAAAAACCCTTAATATTCAGAGATATAAAAAAATCACTACATCTGCTCTGCTGGAGAAGGTGCTCTCCAAAGCTGCAAAGGATTTATAAGCACAGTGCTGCAAAATGAGAGATTACGCCTTAAATAGAGGATATTCCTTAATCTGGGTGTATGATTTTTTTTCTTAATCTAAAACTATATTAACAAATTTGTGTGTTCTTGACAGCATTTGGCATCAGGCGGCAACTTAGCAATATTCGTACTCTGGTTCTGCTATCACTTCTTATAAATGCTTGTGGAAAACGCTGATCCTGCACAAAGCTGTGCTAGCAGCCACTTCATTCATTGGTCTTGTAAGACCCATTTAGTTAAGGTTTCTTTTGACAAAATGTGTATATGGCACTACTCCACAGTTAAAAACTGTGGTATTTTGGAGACAGTAGAGTGAAGAGATGCTGCTGCAGCACTGTACAGAGGGTGGCATAGGAACACTCGTCTGGGGTCCCCAATGACCTCATTTGTATTTCCCTTCTGAGATACACTAGGGAAAACGAATCCCCTTTCTCCCAGAAAGTTTGGTTACCGCCTTTTTATTTTTGCATTTCTGTTCTGTAGTTGGAGTAATATGTGGTTGAGACTGTGTGGGTTTAAGACGTAACAGTTGTCTTTTTGAGAATTAGTTCTTTTTCCCTTGGGTAATTTTTAATTCGAATAAGAGTCAGAAGCTAATTTTAGTCTCTTCTTCAGCGACAGAGAGCACACAAGCTCTTGTCATCTGTAGTCGTTTGTCCTTTGTAGGGTGTGTGACCCAGATTTGCTGCTGCAGTGCTCTCTCAACTGTTACAAAGGAGTTAACTGACTGCAGAGAAGGCATACGGGTTTGTGTGTGATTTGTTTGAAGAACAGTATTACGCTGCAATGAACTGAAAGCCTGTAGAGCTCTTCCAGAACCAAAACGCAGCAGGTTGTAGTTCTGGATTTCTGGTGAAACAGCTCTGCCTGCACTCATCCGTAAGAGAATCCCTGCCCAACATATCCAAAATGCAGTAAATTAAAAATACTCAATAACCTGTCCAGTATTTATCGGACATTTTGGAAGCCATGCATCTCTCTGAGGCTCATCCTCAAACAGCAAATAGATTAAATAGACAAGATTAAACAGATTTTGGAAACTATCACAGAACTGTGAAGGAATGGCATGCAAATCATGCAAATACCCTTTAAAAAAGTCACCAGCTCCTCAATCTCTTTCAACCTCATTAAAAGGCATCTAAATGGCACTAGTTCACTGAAGGACTCTGGAACACGACCAAAGGATTCCAGGGTGACATAAGAAATGTTAAATTAGAGAAGGAAAAAGGCAATGAGTAGGAGTCCTTCCTGCACCTCCCTTCACTGAACCGAAGAGTTTACAGTATAGTTTAATTGCGTAACAAAAGGGCTGGCAACTCCCAGCCCGGGTGCCAAGGGTGCCTTGCACAGCTTCTGCCCCGAGAGCACCTCCGAGCGCTGTGTTATTGCCGACTTCGTCACCGCAGCAGGGGCCAGGAGTTAGTGTCTCACACGGAGACATGATACCACCAGTGAGATTATCAGAAAGTCTCTCTCAGAAACAAGATGCTATCGGTTCCCACCACGTTTCCCAAATTAAAGCATAAATGTTCTGGTAGAAAGAAAGACAATCTGGCACTCCACGCCTGACATGCTGCAGACCTTGGACACTGCATATGAACATGCAAGCATTAGCTTATCTCTAGTCTGCAAAGAAAAGGAAAAAAAAAAAAAAACCTGTGCTATTTTTTCATTCACACCTTCCCTCTGAGTTATAACTCTTGTGGCCGCATTTCCACACTCTGCCAAATGGCAATATCAGTATTTCCCTGCTCACACTGACATCGGGTACATTTTATGGCATTCAGAAGGCGCTGTTCAGTAGCGTAAAGTTTTCAGTGTAAACAGTCTCAGTGCACACACACCCCCAGCCAAGCCTCTTCCCAAGCAACATGCTCCGACCTGAGAGATGTCACCACAAGGAAATCAAGTCAGAAATGCCCGTGTAACTGCCATGTAATAAACAGGCCGTGCAGGGCAGGACAGGAATGCTCTTTTAAATGCAGGAAAAAAAACAGAAGAACCTTTACCACCCATCTCGAACGCAGCTCAAAAGTCACCTAACAAAGAAATGTTTACACTGGTTGTCCTCAAGAAGCTGTTCTGACAGCCCTTTTCAGTCCATACTACTTTTGCTTCAGAGTTACAGTTCAATGTTGATGATACTCTGAATATTCTACTTTGTTCATATACGGATGAGATAAAGCAGAACTCCTTGCTCTTCCCTGCTTCCCCCTTCCAATGCTCATCTCTGACCATTATACTGAACCTGCCAATGGAGACAGCCTGAAGATTTTCATTAGGATTGCAACTGCACAAGTTGAAATCTGTATGCTATTTACCTCACATACCATATGCATGCTTACACAGCCGAGACTGAAAAAATGACTGCTGGAAGCACTGAGAACACCTACTCTAGCTGAATGATGACAGCAGGCACGACCAGGGTAAAAATCTCTCCAAAAGACTGCTTATCTATCTATAAGCACCAATAAGTGACTGTGGTGCTGCATCATGTTCTTGGAAGAAAAGGCAACAGTGAAAGTTAAACGTTGCACTAGCTACAAATCACATTAAATGAAAATGGGAGAACTGTGCCGTTTTCTGCCTGAATACCAGAATCTCGTGAATGAACAGATCTTTGTGTTCAGAGAAATCACAGTTTTCTCTCTTGGGACTTCTCCAGATGTTGTTTCAGAGACTCTTGATTCATACATTTGGGCAGAATTACGCACGAAAAATCACCTTCTGTTTATGCAAGAAGCATGCATGCCAATGCACCGTACTAGAGAGATCCAAAAGCAAGAAAGTTCTGATTCCAAATTTCTCCCCTTCCCTCCAACAGCATTTGGTGTTCAAGCAGCATAAACATCTTTTTTTTTTTTTTTTCCCTTCTGCTTGGAAGTTCAGAAGATCGTGGATCTTAGATCTTTGTCTTGCCTCTTAACAGTCCACCTGCCTACCAGCTGTGCTCCAAGACTGAAATTAGCAAATCAAACAGTCAGATGTGTTATATTTCACTCTGCATAATATGTGACAGAGAACAGAAGAAGCCACAGTATTAGCAGGCTTTTACTCCATCCTACTGGTCCCCCTCCCTTCAGCTCAGTGGAGCTCTCTCAGAAGCAAGGGCTATCAGCTGAGGTCAAATGCAAAATGCTTTTATAGAATGGACAGATGTCTTTTGGGGGGGAGGGAGGGGAAAGAGTTTTGCAAGGCAATGCAAAACACACAAGATAGCTCACAAGGGAAGATAAGCTACTGAATGAAATGATAACGTCTCTCCTCTGAGCTGTAGCTTACAGAATTGTTTTGCTTTAAAGCATCATTACATTTTGCGACTGCAGTTGCCTCTCTTGGATTCAAGAAATCATCAATGACCTGCATGGCACCGTCAATAAGACTTGGGGAAGGACCATACAGAGGCCACGGAAACATATTTCAGCTGTCCAAGCAAAATGAAGATAAGACTAAAGATCCTCAGCATTCGCATGGCTGCTGAGTTTAAGACACCTCACTTGGAAGACAGAGATACACTAGAATAACACACTTGGATACTCCTGGACCTAACAGTCTGTTCTTGCTTTCTCTACGTTTGCTGTTAGAAAGACAGTCACGGACACTTAGACATTACAGTAACCAACAGGAGGTTTTTTTCCTTTTTATCAAAACGCTGCTATTAAAAAAATAAATGTGACTTATTCAAAATTCAAGATCAAAACTCAACTCTGAAGTGACTTACTCACAAAAACCTGCCAGTTTCTTTGTTAGAAAGCACAGCTCCAATAGCATTTTTCAATTAGCCACCTCACTGCTCCAAGTCCTTTTTCTACGTTCCTTATTTCACACTGCTCTGAAAATGCTGAGCTTCACACTTCCAAAGAAAAAGCCAGTCAGCTAGAACAAACGGGCTCAGTCTGAACTGCAAGGCATTACAGAGAAACGTGATTTGGGTTGTACTGCTGCAGCACTGGTCATCCACTTTGACCGTTGTGATTTTTCAATTGATTTTAGCTATGCTTACATCGAAACTCTTTGGGATGAAGTCGTCTATCCTCCACTCATTGTTTTGCCAAAGTTTCTGGGGCTGAATAAATGAATAATCATAGTTTATAATGACTGTGGAGTCTATGTTAAAATAAAATAACAAGAGGATCTGTGGACATGCATATGTGCAATCATAATGAGTATTTAGCTCAAATGCTGTTTGAAGGCACAGCGGTAAACTGGGAACTGTCATTTTCTCCAATTAACTTTCAGGTTTTCTTCTTTTTGAAGCTGCCGCCCAAACACCAAACTTCTTCAAACCTGCCTTCCAGATCACACTTACCTTCAATCATGAATATGTAATACGCAATTACTGTGCCTTTTTAAAGACTGCACGGTATTCACAGTTATGCTACAACATTCCTGTGATTTAGATATGCTACAGAAAAGACATCGCCCAACGTCTCCCACAGATTCAGCCTCTCAGGAGCAGGAAACTACAGCTGATTAACTGAGCATAGCTGCGCAGCAGTTTCAGAAACAGAGCAAGGTGAATGGATTAATACATATTAAACAAATATTAACAGCTGTATAACAAAGAAAATTTTTCTTTCATACTCAGAGCAGAGCTTCACCTGAACAAGAAGAAAAACAAACCAGAAATCCTTAAAATAATATCAGAGTAGGCAAGGGAGCATATCAGCCTGACTCGCTTCGTTTATCACATCTCATAGGTCCCGATGCATTTGCAGGTTGTAAAACCAGACGGACCTTCCAGTACTATGCTATTGTATTGTACAGAAATGGCATGACAGGGCAACCTAGTCCAGGCAGTTTCTGTACTCAGATGTCATTCATCTCGGGCACAAATGATGGTTTAGTCATAGTCCTTAAAAGCATTTGGAATCTGGATCCCAAGCAGAGCCGTGTGTTTCTATACAATAAAGATTTTTGTTATGAATCTTCTCACTGAAGTTCTCCCATCAGCAGAAATTGTTGCTGCTGACAGCATGCTCCTCTGAATGACATGTGTATGTAAGTTGCTCTCTTTCAAAACAGATGGCAGAAAGAGACTACTGCTTCTTTAAAACAAAGTGAAAGCCCTCCGACTTCTTCATTCTACGCAGCTTTAAAAACAAAACACAATAAAAAGCCTTCCTCCTATGTACGGTACTCTCATTAAAGCTAACGTGTTGACCCATGTACTGTAAATAGCTGTCCTTCAGAGCTAGGTCATATGGCAGCAGCTCCCAGCTCATCGAGCCATTTGCGTGATTCGGAGGCACTTTTCCCTAAAACTCAGCCTGCACCGCATGTTTCTTCACCTCTTTCAGCAGTGACCTTGGCCAGATTCCACCTCACTGCAAACCCATGATATTCAAAGTATGGTGCTACTTTACGATTGACAAACAAGGACCTGCTCACGTCAGAAATCAATATGCTAAAGCCTTCAATCAGAAATGTCAAAGCAGTTTTAAAATATACGTCCTGTATTAATGGATTTTAATGGATTCGAATGGAGATGTTTACTGTGTGATTTACTGTAAGGGAGCAACAAATCAATGTTCCTTTATGACATGTCACATCTCATGACAGACTGTCCCCTCGTACTGTTGTATCAGTGGAGATGATGGCTCGCCACTTCGCAAACATCTGTGATCTATTAGGCAACACTTCCACTAGTCTAATATTATCACGCTCTGAGTGTCCATCTTTCTTCTCTAGATGAGAGGCACGAAAGCATAAATTAAAACCTTCCGGATGACAAAATGTTCTCCCTCAGATTTGCCTTTTCTGAATTTGACTGCAACTGCTATGACTTGTCCGTACGACTCTGTATGGGAGAATTTATCAGCACAGCGTTGTTTAAACAGGTCAGTGCACTGGGATGGTTACCCAAATCTCCTCCGCCTTTGATCAGAGTAAGGCAGCCGGTGCTGCATGCCAAATGGCACCGACATTTAGTCATTTCCATAGGCAGAACTTGGATTGTAGCCTACTACTTCCCAAAGGGTTTTTATATTGTTTTAATTTCTCCAAGGAATTTGAATGATTGGGAGGGGGGGCTACCTTCTTCCTTAACTGGGGCTACCAGTTCCTTAACTGAGAATCTCAGGTATTAAAACACTGACATACTGGATGAGTAACGCCTGTTCACCAACACCAGAAAGACAAAATTTCTTAATAGCTGACTCTTTGGCTCTCTCCCATCCAAAAAAAAGGTCAGACAAAGAAACTAGCCAAAGAAGCTGAAAAAATAGCCATCTTCCAAACACCACTTAGTAGCTGAGAAGCTTTTCTCACCAGAAAGACAACTCACTATAGACAACTCCAATATTCCAAAAAAGCTCTTAAACAGCTAATACATATACATGAATTTGTCCTAATGCCAAAAAAGAACTGCTAAAAAAAATGCAGACTCCATTCATTTTATCAACCTTAACTTACAAATCCGAGAGAAGGGGCAGCTGAAAGTAGTGATTTATTTCCCAACTTCTTTGTTAGCAAGTATGCCTAAAGGCTCCATTACAGTGGCTTTGTTATTTATAAGAACACCAGTATGACAGTTCCTTAAATAAACTGTTGCAAACTGCTTTTTAAAGCATTCTCCCAAAACCAGAGAAAAACAGTACCTCACGTACAAAGCGGAAAGAATGTTTTTGACCAGTAAGATACCACCAGAAGGTAAGAGAGAGAAAGAGGAATATTCTACGCATCCGGACACAATTTCACCACCCAGAACTGCAGGCAGAGGGTTATGACAATTTGATATCCCAGCTGCACAAAATGTTGCAAGCACCATCAAGAGCAAGAAGGTGTCCTGATCTGTGACTAGCTGCCCCATTCAGAATTTCAACGGCATCCAGTAATTACAGGTGAGACCAAAAAAATATCTTTATGAAAAGTTATGGATGATCAGTGTGTCAGTGAGCTATATTTGAAATCTATCAGCTCTTGATGGCTAATTTTGTACTACATGAGTAAAGCAAGTTCTAATAACTCACTTGGGACTTCACTCCAGTACTTACAAGCTACGTGCTTTTCATATTCATAAAACAAAACTAATTGCCTTTCATGGATGAAATGTTCTAAGAATTTTTAATCCATGTCAGCTGCAAACTCTAAAAATCCATCCCCATAAATTTAAAACTCCCCCTCCCACCCACTCGCTTGTAACATGTTGTTTGCTGCAAACAAACTACAAGGCAAAGATAATCCATCAGGCTCCTACATTAGAATTATTATTTTTTTACAGGTTACTCCTAAAGCCAATTGCCCACATTCTTACATGCTCAAAATAGACTGAAAACACTAATTACATTTAGTGAGGAGAAAAAAGGCAAAATCTTTCATTCCTACAAAGAAAGCAGTTACAAGAACAAGTTTACTCCTTAGCTGCAGCAATGCTACAGCAGATTTTTAAGTAAACGTTCATACACGATAATGAAAATGTGTTACAAATGAAATTAAACAAATCTTGCAGCAGACTATTTCATGGGCATGTTCCCACACCCAGCTCTCCTATATATCTACAACTATGAAGGTGAGAGCAGTGTCCTCTGGAAAACCACCATTACCCCACACGTAGAAGCGAACTAGATGGTGAGGAGTCTGCAGCTTTTGAGGGCTAACAGTTCACATTTTCTAGTGTGAAATGCTGCAGTTTGCTTTTCAATTTTGCAGCCTTCCCTCACACTGCTCTACAAATGACAGCAGGCCTGTGCAAGAGGCAGCTAGCTCCAATCCCATTCAAATTCTCCAATACCTCCGTGGCTTGAAGATCAGCGTCTGGAATACTCTAAGCGTTTTCACCACGGGAAGAGGGGAGAGCTGGCTCCTGTTCCACTAGGTAACGGGAATCACTTTTGCCAACGCTGCTGTCATTGAAGGGCACTATTGCCAGCTGCCCGTTCCAACAAGCCAAGCTTGCTATGCCTGCAAAAGCTTGGTGGCTAAACGCTTCCAAATGATCTTCTCAGGAAATCTGAGTGCAAATCAGGCAACAATAATAACAAGATACATGTGTGCAATTCCATCTTGTATGGGCCGAGAAACGCAGATTTCTTGGTCTCTAATAACCCTATTAAAAATTCTGCTCCATTTCTACAGCCATGTTTCTCATGTGCCCCTGCTGTAGGTAAGCCTGAAAAAGACTAATAAATAGAAAATGTAAATACCAGAAGTTTAGGTCAAGTATGCAAATGCCTATTTCTGAGACTGTCATTGTAATTTTTCCATAAGTCCCCATTCACCAGCTTGTGTTTTCTAGTCATACAACTTTGTAAATTCTTCAGGTCAGGAACTGTCCCAATACATTTCACATTCCACTGCAATCACCTATATTACATGATACTATTAGTGTGGTAAAATTAAAACCAATGTAAATGCATTGGGGACTGCAGCATACTTTTAGAAAATAACCATACTGGTCCTTGGACAGTTAAAATTCTAACTAGAACACACATTTTGAGCACGGCTTACAAACAGTTTGGCTTATTTACCATATGCAGCAGGGAAGCAAATCCTGGTAAATGAAAAGGGCTGATCTAGTGCATTCTGAAAACTGCAGATTCGGGATGGGAAGGTAACTTTCCCAGCGTGAACATATACAATCTTCCGGAATCTACAGAAAATCAGCTCTCCAGTCTTTGCAGCTTACATCTTGTTAATCAACAACGCAGGAGATGTCACAGGATACCAAATAACAAATATGAAACCTACTGAAGCCTTTTTGGCAGTGTGACACTGATATACGTTAGCGTCACTGCTGCTGCTTGGGAAAGCAAAGAATACCGACCACCAGCGGCACTAGCCTGGCCCCGTTCACTGCTGGCCAGCTCAATGACAGAGCTTCACCAGCTCTGGCTGAGGTTCACCTCTCCTGGGCATTCCCTTAAGTTTCTGGGTGAATCAAGACTTTCTCAACTTCTTTTGGGTTTTATGTTCATGCACACTGTGCACGTCCTTCCTCTGAGCCCAGCAGCAGCTTCCTAAGCAACCAACGAGAGTATAATGATGCCTTTTATGAAAGAGTGCCCTTCAGTTGTGTAAAACTTGCCTGAGCGAGGCTGCACGGTTTCAGCTCTCTCCTGGTGACCATCAATGGCCTGGAGATGATTCTGCAAGCCAGCATGCAAACTGAGGTTTCCTTTAAGGGATGCTACACGTGAAACACCTCATTAGCTGCAGCAAGACGCAAGGCCAATACCCTTTAAAGAACCTGGTTGGAAGAGGGGTTTTTCATCACTCACTGGCTATGCCAAGTCATTGCCATAGATGGGGATTTTAAAGGCAGTTTTAATTATAGTAGGTAAAACCCACACATGATCAAGCTGCAATGTCAGAAAACCACCAGAACTAAACACTGACCCATTTGGGTTGTTTGCTGAACTTTAATCACTTTCCAAGTCTGACAGCTGCTCAAACTTAATTGCTCATTACGCTTGTAAATAAAAACTGATCTCACTCTCTGGTTAGCCAACCATCTTATAGTTGCCATAACAACTTCTTGTCTAATAAGTGATTTCAGATTTACCATTATTTGTACTAGCAGAAAATTTCACAAAGGTCTGAGATGGCTCTTTTCACTAAAATACCCTTCTAATTAGAAGAACCGAAAATCAGGAGAGAAAGGGCAGCTCAAAGATAATGAAAAAACAAGCTATTTACTACAACAGCTTAAACATGAGATAAGGGTACCCCAAAAGCAAATATATGCTGGATCCTGCTTAACCCCTACCTTTCACCATCAATCATCTTATTATCATACCTATATCCCATAACAACTGCTCAGAAAAATACTAGACAGCATTCAGGTAATAACTGGCCACAATGTGGAAACCTATTTCAAGATTCACTCCAGATGAAATATTCCAGTCAAATCTGCATATTTTCTCTCCTAATCTTAAATTAGGAACCAATTAACTGGTTAAATTCCTTAACACTCTGTTAACTGATAGGAGCGCTTTTTGGTGAACACTGAGGAGTTTGGATTCTCGACAGTGCCATATAAAAGAGGGAAAAGCGTTTGTGTTGAGCCCAGCCGATGTCCATTGCATCAACTGCAATGAAAGATGTTTTGGAAGGAGGGGCTACAATATAGTATCTCACCTCTGGATCACCTCAGTCAAAAACTTACTTCAGGCTTGACTTTTTGGACGGAATTACTAATTAAAGCCTTGCAGATGTCGGGAAAAAAAAAATCTGTATTTCAGGAAGTATTTGGTCATCATAGCTTAAGTAAAATGCCTGTATTAAAATATACAGATGTATTTGTTAGTCTAAGACAAAGTGATTGGAAGCTATCGAATACCACTAGCCTGTAAGCCTAGTACAGCACAAAGACCTTCCAAAATTTGCTGGCAAACCTGCTGAAGCTTGCAATTTATTTAATCTGCCCAAGGTGGCTTTTTGTGTGTATAGGCAAGGAAGGACGCCCTTTTCCTTCCAAAAGGAAAATAAATCCAGAAAGCTATAATTGAGACAAAACTGAAGTTTAAAAAAAAAAAGTCAGGAAATACCAGATTTTTAAAAAGGATTTTTTCTGCATTTACTCAGCTATGCAAGAAAAGTGAGGTTTTTGTTATTTGGGTCAAATAAAAAGCTGGTCACACTTCTTGCAGTAGATGTATCCCACGAAAATACAGAGGATGCAACATGTCCAAGTTAACAATATCCTCAACATTCCTGACCACGTTTGGGATGTAACAAAGTCTTTCTTGCCTTAAGAATAAGAAACCAATACTCTGCAAAGTTCTTGGGGTTCAAACACAGTTTATAACACCAATCTGTGCCTTCACTTTGTGTACTTTTTCTTTGATCTGCATTTGAACAAAGAATTTCTTCCCAAAGTAATCTAACCCAGAAGGCTTCTGAGGACCAGCTGGGGAACAGACTGGCTTACTCTCAAAGAATAAGCAGGCTTACGAACTAACCAAACTATTCAACAGGTTTCTCCTGAATATCTTCTCATTTTTGAGTCTCCTGATGCTCTCTGAGACTATGTTGGAAGCACTGAGCTGCCAAAGGGTTTCTGTGAACTGAGAGATACAGACGCACGGGTAAACAGTATATACATAGCCGTGCCAGGAATTGCCCAAACATGGACAGGGTATATACACACATGGACTTTTTTTCCTTCCCTAATCCTTGATTTTGAAATGAGTTGCTACATTATGGGGCCTACCTCATAATTCTGGCAGGTACAGAATAATCATAGAGCATATATGTAAATGAAAAGACAGTGCCGCCAGTAACAGACTGGCTGAATTTATTTGCATCTCCCTTTCTTGAGCAACAGGAAGAGTACCTACAGATTGGAAAACCTGGCTCCATGAGTTATGTAAAGACATGTTTACCTGTAGCAAAGGACCTGCTCCTAAGGGAAGAGAGACCGGGCTCTAGCAAAGCCTTTAGACCAGCATCTTTTGTGCTCAGGAATCATCAGTTTTAAAAGAGCCCTTTATCATTGACAATAACTGAAACAAATGAGCAAAATGATCGTGGAGAACTGCCAGCAGAATGACTAAGCAAATATGGAAGATAAGGCTTATCTAGCCTAGACAGGATTTTTATACTCAGCAACAAGTTTCTTTTACGTAGCAAACTAGTAATTCCCCAGGTGGATGCAAATGAGAAAATGGAAAACTAGTTCCGGATGATCTGTGCAGACTCATCATATGGGAGCAAAACTGCATTATGCAAGCTGGCCTTTCGGGTCACTTCCTAACTTCTCAGGGCTCTTTCTCCACTGTGTTCTCCAAACACTTATGCTTTTTATCACCTATACATTGCACAGATTTTGAAACCAAAACACAAAGCTTGAAATGGTTTATCCAGAGTCAAATATGAAATACCAGATGAGGAAGGAGATTGCCAGGCCAACCCTGAAGAGCACCTGGCCTGCAGGTACTATGCAGCATCCTTCCCCATGCAGGATCATCTCACCAAAATTGCTGCAACAACTGCTGCTGTTCCTCCACTGACCATTACCACCGAGGATACTACCAGATGCCTTGATCACCTTCAAAGAATGCTTAATTATAAACCCAACATCGTTTACGAAATCAAAGGAAAGTCTGACTAATTTAAAATTGTTCTTAATTCAACTAAGGAAAACACACAATACTCCTTTTTTTGGTGAAAATTGTTCTGGATGAAATACAAAATCAGTTGGAAGGGTCTGTGGGGATTTTCTAACTGTGTGTTTTTAGTCAAGCATATTCTAAATATGCAGTTTAAAAAATCTGCCGAGTACATGAACAGAGCAGTATCAAACTGGGAACGAGCTGTCCTCACACTGCAACCTCTCACATATAGATTTATATTAGAAGCATATGGAATATACATTTAAGCATACTGTGCTGGAAGAGATAAAACTGCATTACTCAGAAATACATGCTATAATACCTTCATGAACTACAATCTGCTTTTGTGCCTATAAAATAAATCCAGTCTCGGAAACCTAGTATTAAATGGTATTATACTAATTATCCAGCTTCACACATGTACGTAGTTTCTCCAAGTTGCCAGATTCATGACTCAGTATTTATTTGCTCCTTTAAAAGCAAAGATATCCATTTTCATATTTCATGGAGATTTTCCTTACAACATAATCCATTGTCATGATGTGAAAGCAGATCCTAATAATCTTATAAAACTAAAAGCATTTTATCAGACTCTCTTTTGCATGACTAGCACAATTCTGTATGAAGAGTGGGGGGCTGGATTTTAAATGACTGACCAGCTACAGGAATACCTATAAATGTTCTTAAACTCTGAGGAGAGCACTTCTTGTGCCCTCTTCATTGTGGGAAAAGACAAAATTCATCTTTTTGATGCTGTGGGCATCTGATAGCAAGAAAAGTTACGGCTACCCTCTACTGAGAAAAGTTTCCCTTAGAACAGGGCACAATACTTCAGTGGTTATAGGTAAATGCAAAGGACTTTTTATTTTATTGTAATGCAATTAATGAAAAGAGAGATGATTCAGACCCCAACAGCATGCTGCAAACACATAATTTTATTGGTACCAGATCCCAAGATTATGGTGTGCACTTTAAACACTGACTTCTGGCATTGGGAAAAGGTTTGTCTCTAAAAGAATGTTTTACTTACAGCACAGCAAAGTAGTAGGTTTACTCTGAAGGGAACTTAGGCAAATTGTGTATGTGGACAAGAAAGCCTGGGTTAATTCCTCCTGCAGGATTACCATGGGCTGCTCGCTGTACTACATCTCCCTGTTCCTGCATATAACCATCGACTCATTTATTTAGGAACCATTTTTATTCTAAGACTCATAAAAATCTTAAGATATAAGAAACCTGAAGAAAGGTCTTAAGTGCTTCTTATGGAAAGGAAAATAAAAAGGTGTTTATACACCCTCCAAGCTGAGGCATTTTCTCATTTTTTCTTTTTTAGAGGGGGGAACAAAACAGCAGCTCTGGAAACAGACTCTGTCCACTATATTTATGATCAATTTAACAGGCCTGAATGGAAACTGCAAGTGCTTTGATAAAAATCAATTGAAAAGCTGTCTGCCTCACTGTTGCTTCCATAAAGTGTCTCTGTATCTTTTGCTGAAACCTTGTTTTTGTAGCCTCTTTAAACAATACTCTATATTAGATCACTGCACTTCCTCCGAAAACAGACTCCAAGGAAAGTGTCCGGACCATCACCCCTTCAAACCTCCCTTCATGAACAGGGACCAGGGATGTAAACCAGCATCGTCTGATCAACACCCCCACCCCCAGTTATGCAGGACACCTTAATTTCTACTATATTGTTAAAAATTAACTTTCAGGTCTCTGTGCATTTAACTCAGGTGCTGGACCTCTCTCCCTGGAGGTCTTTGGCTTCGAGTCAAGCAGACTTCAGTTGTGGCAAGAACAGCTGACTTCAGCAGCACACACAGCCCTGACCAGAGCCCTCACCCAAACGGACCTCGATGCCCCCGTCCAACACCCCGTGAGGAGCCCATTTCACACATCGCTGCCCCAACTCAGCCCTTCGCACCTGAGGGAGCCAGGGGAGCCAGCAGCAAGACTTGGTTTGGATTCAAACAAATAAACACTCTCCTAAAGCCTTTGCAAAGTCTCCAGAGTGGAAAAAAAAATACTACAAAATGTAACTGGTTTTACTGCATCCTCATGTGTAAGCCATATGGCCTATATCAAATAAGCAGAATGAGCAAAAGAAGTCACCACTACTCCACATTCTTGTAATTCAATCAGCTTTAATCATCCAAGATGTTTTCGCTAATCTACGGTAAGGGTATTTGTTCTAATAACCTTGAATAGAGTGGTGACACTTTAAAGATGGCTCCCTTGAACAAAGAAAGATAAAAACGCAATTTATGGCAGGATGTTGAATCTCAAGGCAAATTCCCGCTACTGTAAATTGCAGCTTTTCCCCCAGGCCAGCCCCTCTCCAGATAGCAAGCAGTCTGTCTTTGCCGTTTTACTACGCATCTTCCTGTACTTCTCCTCCTCACTGGTCAGGAGTATTCCTCAAAATAGTCCTCCTCTAAGGATCTAGTCTATCGTATTTACAGTGTTAGCTGGAAAAAATAAACAGTTCAGTTGTAAGAACTGGGCCAGCACTCAATGCCACAAAGGATCTTGTCAGCCCCGACATAATCAGCAGGCTACAAAACCCGCAGCACCCAATTCCACCCTCTAGACTCTTGCCAGCTTTCACAAAGACCTTCTCCAGGGCTGGTGGCACGACCACCCCTCAGCTGGCCAGAGCCACACAGCACCAGCTGTCAGGGCAAGCTCCAGTGCCCCCCCCGGCTCCACGTCCAGCATTGCCGACGGCTGCTGGATTCACCGGGCACGGAGCACGCAGCACCGGTTAAAAGCATCAGCAGCATGTCAGCCTCCACACACAACCCCTGCTCAGGGATCTTCTTGAGGAGGCCTGCTAGGAAGCACTGACCACCAACAAAAGTGACATTGTGAAGGGGTGAAGGGACCACAAAGACTTCTTGTAAGTCTTGTGGGATGCTGAAAAGCACCATTTGCTCACAGAGCCTTTGAGAAGTAATGGGTTCTGCCACATAATCCTGGATGAGATTTTTATCTTATATGGAAAATGGTGCTATTACCTACCTCCCTTCACTGCAACCTCCAGGTGAAAAGCCATATGGATCGGGCAAAATGGATTTTAATTTCAGGAATCTCCTAGGCACACCACAGCAGCTGACTGCCTTCCACACAACAGCCCTGTCAAAAACCACCCCTTCTGCTCAGGAGAGGACCTTGCAAGAGACAAAGGACAGTTCAGTGTCCATCGGTCAATTGAAGTATTAAAGAAAAATTAAGTGAGGTTTGTAATTAGTAGCCATGGTGGTCTTTTATATAGTTTCTGTTACTCGACCACTGGAAACCAAAAAGAGGCTACTATATAAGCCCGTTGCCAAAAATCAGGTAGCTTTCAGCAATGAGGAACCTGGATGCCATTGACACTGGCACTTTAGATGCCGGAGACTCTATCCATCTCCATTACAAATCCTCTGAGCTCATCCTAGCATTACTTTCCCACATTAAGCAAAAGAGTTAACATAAAAACCCTGTCTAGCTTCAGACATTATCCAGATAAAGAGAAGGAGAAAAGAGAAAATCCCCTGTATTACCTCTCTCAGCTCTCCCCAAACCTCTCCGACATCTTTGTGCTTTCAGACCTGGCATTTATCTGAAGACATTGTCTAGCCCTAATTAAATCTTCATGTGAACCACTGCTACTTCCTGGCAGAGAACATGCATTCTTGGTGTGCTGATGGACCTACATAATTTTCTGCACTTCTCCCTTATGGTGAGTGTTAGGCCTTGCTTGAAAACATCACAACTGTGTTCAACACAATATGTTTAAACAGAAATACAAAATTATTCAGCTCCTTTTAAAGAATGAAGAGAAACATAAGTGAAAATTATATTCCACACGCTCATTGAAAAAAAACCTGTGGAAACACTGGGCAAATAGCACCGTCTGAGAACAAGGCATGCTTTTGTTTTACTGTTGTCTCAGAAGGGGATTACTGGCAGTGATATGAGAAGCAGAAAAATTTTTCTTCCAAAATAAAATCTGCAGCTATCTCTTCCCCCTGGGGATGACAAAACATTCTTAAAGCGCAGCTGAATTTTGCATTAAGGGAAGTTGCATTGTAAACCCCTCACACACACCTAACCTGCCCGATGAAAGCAGCTCCTTCAGAGCTTTGTGTTCGAAGCCTCTAAGTTGGCAGCGACTGCTCATTCAAAGAGAGCAAGGGGATGTAAGAGCTATGAAAATCTTTGCACTCCAGAGTCAGAAAGGCAGAAGGCTAGAAAAGCAGATTTTACTGCTAACCCCCCCCTCCAACAATTCTTAAGTCTTAAGGAAGCCCCTTTAAACCACTTACTGATGCTAAAAGAAACTGACAATAAATAAATGAGAAATTATTGCCTTCCCTTAACAACACTCATTGTAGAAGGCTTGTCCAAGCAGCAAAGCAGCCAGCTGTCCTGGCAGATGTGGTCAGATGGCCAAACACAACAAAGCAAATTCACTTTAAAATCATGTTTAACTTTCACTCTTCTCGTTATTATCCTCCAACTCTCGGCGCTTCTCTCCCTAAGCAGAGGAAATAAACACCCCAGATGGCCAAAGAAAAACAGCAAGCTATACATATGCTCCATATAGTCTGACAAAGCAAGAGTCCGGCCATCTTCAAAGCACAGTGCGAGACTTACCCGTTTAAGGGCCTCTTAGCTCTACAAGGGGGTGTCTCTGCATGTGTGGGTGAGGCGACTACTCTAAAAGAAAGGTTTTGAGGCCACGACCAGGTACTCTGCAAAATTTTTCCACTTTAATTTCCAAAGACACAAGTCTTCCATCATTCCATAAATTAATGTAGAATAGCTATAGACCAGACTATACATAGCTATACATTATACTATAATTAACCCCTAAATAAGGCATTAGAATTACTGTTGCTTATGAAACAAATTAAGGAAACTACAAGCGTGGTTTCACTGGAGAGGGATGCTAGCGCGAGTGCATTCAACTGAACATCGCCTTGGCTTCTGGGACCGTATGCCACGGTCCCCGCACTGCAGGAACCTAAGCCAGTCTGTTGTTCTTTCCCACCGCAATGTGAGAGAGCTTGTATTTCTTCAGGGCCTAAGAGAAGACAGTGGGAGGCAATGACAGCCCACCCAACTGTGGGCAAGTTACCAAACTCCGCAGAAGTGGTGCCCAGGCTTTCTCCTGTGGCCCTGGCTGTGGCAACCCAGACCGAAACCACCCTTGCCACAGCTGAGAGCGAACACATCTGTGGGAGGGAGGGAGTAGACGCAGCAACCCAGGAAGGACTTGGCTAGCCACGCAGTGAAAGCACACTCAAAATAACCTGCCTAATGTCACCAAAGCATTAGCAAAACCACAATTCAAGCTCTGGGCTGAAAACTGAGCACGTACTTGTATCTCTAAACCACGTCACCCTCCCTGCATATCCACAGGTCGAGGGAGGTTTCAACATTTTGGGAAAAAGGTGGCTGAACAACAGGGCTGCTCTGTAACAAGGCGCTCACATGCAGGAAAAGGAGCTGGGGGATGCAACAACTTTCCTTCATCCACCAACCATCCTGAAGTGGAGTCGCTCCTTCCTCATGACAAACAGCCTGCCCGAAGCTACCGCTACCCCCACGGCCCTCTGCTGCCCACAGAGCCCTCTACGACCCACACTAACCCCCAGAGACCCCAATAAGGCCTACAGCACCCACCAACCCCAAAAGCCACCCACCACCTCCAGAGCCCTCACCAACCCCGAGATCCCCGCTACCCCCAGAGGCCCTCCAATACCTCCAGAGCCCCCCACCAACCCCCACAAATACTCCACCACCTCCAGAGCCCCCCATTAACCCCAGAGATCCCCACAACCCCCAAAGACCTCCAATAAGGCCCACAGTCCCCCCCCCACTGGCTCCAGAGATCCCCGCGGGCCCTCACAGACCCCCCCCCCACCTCCACAGCACCTCACCGACCCCCAGGGCCCCCTGCTGCCTCCAGAGCCCCCCGCTACCTGGAGCCCCCCACCCCCTCCAGAGGCCCCGCTGGCTCTCCGGGCCCCCCCGGAGCCCTCTGCACACCCGGGGCCGCCTTACCGAGGCTCTGCCCCACCGGGGTGCTGAACGGGTTCCCCAGCAGAAACTCCATCTTGGGATGACAACAAACAGCGGCCCGGCGGCCCTCCCTCCCCCACCCCGCCCTGACTGGCACCCCCGCACACCAACCGCAGCTTGCTCTGCCAAGCGTGGCCCGCCTTCTTGCATTCGATTGGGCAGCGGCTGGACGCCCCGTGGAGTCATAGGTTAAAGAGCTTGCCCATCACTGTCAAGAGAGGGGCCCGCCCCCGCGGTAGTCCCGCCGCTTTCCACGCCCTCCAGTTGATGGACAGCAGGGACACCGCTACTGCCATTCTCCATTGGGCAACGGCCAAACCATTTTCCAATGCTATTGGGCAAGAGAAACGCCAATCATACAAGCCTCCTCCCGCCCCGAGGGCACGGTGCCGGCGCTGATTGGCTGACACGGATTTCTCGCGCTCTGATTAGCAGCCAGCCTTCCCACCCACTCCCTGAGCGTGTCACGTGGCCGCCCTTAGCAACGCGCCTGGGCTTCCTTAGCAGCCGGGCCGGGTACCGGGGCTGAGGCGCAGGCGGCGGCCGGGCCGGGTACCGGGAGCGGGCCTGGAGCCTTCGGGACCTGGGGGGTGAGAGGCCTGAGGAGCCGGGATCTGGGCCTGGATGGGTCTCGGGAGGGAGGCGGCAGCCCACCTGGGGCAGAGCCACCCTGACAGGCAGAGTCAGGGTCCCCGTTTCGGGCCCTGCAGGGCCTGGGGGTGTCGGGGCCGTGGAGCTGCTTCCCAGGCCTGGGCTCCGGCTGGCTGTGAGCAGCAGCTTCTCGTCTGGGTGGCCGACCCACTGCTCGCACTGACACCCGCGTTGTTCCCACTGGATGCAGTGGGGCGCTGACCTCGCCGTGTGATTAGCTCTGTGGAACCGACGTTGACTAAAGAGACGATGGACAAATACAGGGAAAGTGGAAAGTCTGGCAGGTCAAGGATGAATAAACCCAGAGCCTGCTATTCCTCGGTCTGTACTGAGCACAGCCATAGAGAGGTTTGGTTTGTTAATTAAAAGCCATGGTGAGGAGAGAACTCTCTAAACCCCGACTTTTATTGTTTCTGTGCTCCTACGCAAAAAATCAGCAGAACTTCTTCCATAATTACATACATCTTACGCAAGCAAAAGTTTGCAGATTCAAGTCCTTTTTACTAATTCATTAACTGTGCACAGTTCTAGAAAGATAAGTAGTCTCATTGCCTCCCAGGCAACATCATGCATATTTAAACGACAAAGCCAGGACAGAAAGTTTTAACTGCCAGAACTGTCTCTTTCCCAAAGTGAGGGTGTTTGTGTGCAGTACTAGATACTGACTGAACTCGATAGCCTTTACTGTGGATCTGCATTAAGTGCCTTCTTCAGAAAATCACTGTTACTCTTTATAAATTTTCCTCCTTCCTCAATTTTGTTTTCACTTTTATTATGCTGTTGGTGTTTAAAATTTAGGGAACTGCTGTTGTTAATTTTCCTATGCGATAAATACGTGCCTCTTACTCTATAAATCGAACTTGCCTACAATGAGAAACTTGCCTTTCGAAACTAGATGAAATGGCGCACAGAGCCTTGAACGTGCCATCTTCAGGAAGATGGGTTTCAGCAACAGGTGACTGCCATGTGATGGACCATTGCTGTTCGTAGGTGCTGCACAGGGCCTCCTTTCCTGGTCTACTTATCTGGCCAGATTCTGGCATTCTTCATGGAAAACACTCAAACCTGGTGGGAAGTTTGTGTGCGATCGTGCCCAGCCATTTTACAGTGCTCGGGCTGTAAGTCGCGTCAGTGACTTTGTGATAAAAGTCAAGTCTGTATTTGATATCAGCTGTGAGGTATTAGATCTTCTTAATGCTCAGCTGCGCTCTTAATTCCTTGGAATTGTCATGCCCGTTCAATGCATGTTGGAAATAGTAGCCAGGCAATAATTTATTTTCCTTTTCTGTCCTTTAAGGCTGATACCATCTAAAAATGAGTCAGTTGTACAACAGCATTGAGCCAAACGTTATTGATGATGAAATGCTTCAGAAAGCCGTTGAAGAGCAGTGTCCAGAGGACATAGGAAAGCTTGCCAAAAGGGAAGGTATTAACTTTAAGGATGTGACGGAGCTACAGCTTAGTTTTAGAAGTGAGTATCAGAATATATACTTTTTTCTTCTTCTTTTGTTAGAGGGTAATAGAATTAAGCACGAAGTGGCTAAGTGGCAATTAAACAATCATGATTAGCTTGGATTTGTTATGTGAAAAGTAACATCTGGACTTGCATTTTTAGTCATACCTGTCTGAAGTGGTTTCATTAGAGAGAGCTGGGTGCTTTTGCTGACAGGTAACTTCAAAGCTGCTTAACTTTACGCTATTATTGTCACCTCTATTCTTATTTAACATTTATATTGTGGTGACACCTACAGGCCACAGGCCTATTGGGCCCTTCTGTACGTGGACAAATCAAACCCCGGGCAGGCTCCGCCATCGCTGGCGATTATGTGAGAGCTGTCTGGTAGCTCGTGGTGATTACAGTCCAATTCAGTGGCTTCCTCCAGTCATCCATACCATTATCGCAGCTTGCCGCTTACTGTCAAACCAGTCATAGACTTGCATTCAAAAAATGAAAACGAAGAACATTTGGGTCAATATTTGAGTATTTGGGGGGTATGTAATTTCATGGGCAAAAATCTGCTTGCACACAATTCATTGTGTGCTGCAGTAAAATAATGCGTGTATTAGTTGAGTTCCTTACAACAGAGTCCCTGTTACCTGATCCTGCATGTGTTTGTTTGCAAATACAAAATCTAGAACTGTTTGAATATTTTGTGCATGCAATTCCTTGCTTTGCTCTGCACTCACTAAACAACGATAGCAGCAGAGCAGCTAAGAAAATCCTCTGGGAAGCCATTGGGGGGGGGGGAAGAGAATTGGGAGTGAGAATGTTCTGTATTTTCTGTCACCTTGGTCCTAATGTTTTGCTGTAGTGCCTAACGACCTGCCCTTGTGATTCTGTTTTTGGAGAAAGCTAAATGCAGGGATATTGATTAGTTCTAAACTGCAGCCTTCACACAAAGAGTAGACCCCAACTTGCTCTCCTGTGATGAGAATCCCAGGAGCAGGAGGGTAATTTACAAAAGCAGTAGCTGGCCACCGCTAGCCTGCAAACACAGAGAAAAGCAGAATCTCATCCCAAACCTCCCTCTTGGAGCTGGAAAGGAAAATGAAGGTCAAGGCCTCCGAGTAGTGGATTCATAAAGCCACTCCTGACTGCAGGGCCGTAGTCAGCGTCCCCTCGGTACTCGTTGGCATTGCTGATGAGCAGTGTGCGCTGGTGCAGGACGCTGAGGTTAACTGGGCTGTTTCACTGAAATCTCGTCCAGCCAGTGGACCTCTCAGCTCTCTAGGGCAGTCATCACACGCTATCGTAATCTGCTGAAAATCATTTTGGAGGTAAGACTGGACATGTTTTCCTTGTGCAAGATAGCATGTCCGCTAAACTGAAAGCTGTCTCACATGAAAAGCAATTTTGTTTTATTTTTTTTCCTGTGGCTTTAGATATCCTGCAGATTGATAATCTGTGGCAGTTCGAGAATCTGACTAAACTGCAGCTGGACAACAACATCATTGAGAAGATAGAAGCTCTGGAGAGTCTGGTTCACCTTGTATGGCTGGGTAAGATACAGGCATATGAGGCTGGATGCCTTCGCAGGTGCAAAGCAATCTGCGATAAAGCCAGGATGTCGCATTCCTTCTCAAACACGACTGATAGGAGCTTTCCTGGGGAAGGCTGTCAGCTGTCTGTGTGTTTCCTCATTTGACTGTCAAATGTCAAAATGCCTGAATATCAGAGCTGCAAAACAATCCTTCAAATGTTTAAAAACTGGTTTTAATACATTTGGTGTGGCAGGAACAGGAAGCTGAGATTTCAAGGTTGTTTCCAGGGTTTGTACTTGTATTTGGAGGTGACTTTCAGAAATATTTATGGAAACACCTCTGTGATTTAGAAGCCTGTATTCTGTTTTCAAAGCTAATGCAGGCATTTCGCAGGCTAGAACCCACTGTCTTTAACCCTATATGCTTAAGGGCTTGTTGTCATTGTTGTCCCAAGAAGTGCCCATCCTTGTAGTCATATAAGACTACTTACAACTAAAAACTCGGGACGCTGATAGCAGCATCACACAGTGGTGCAGGTTTTGATGCTGGGCAGATCGGTGAGCTTGCTGCTACAGATTCATAGCTTAGAGCATTCTCTGGGAACTGCAGCTACATTGCTGGTTGGCAGTGTAAATATATCCTCAGCCGTCTTTGAAAATAGCATGCAGGGCGTCGGTTCATAAGCACATCTTGAAATGTCTAATGGGTTCTTCCGCCCAGTTGTCTGCACTGTTCTGCTGCACAGATGACTAATGCACTTGTGAATCAACAACTGATCACCACAATGTAAGCAGAGTGTTTTGAAGCACACTCGTGGGTTTCGTTTGCCCAAAGGCTGCAGTGGTTCGGCAGCTGCTGCGTGAGCGTTTTAGCCGTCCAGCGGCTGGGGTGATGCAAGGGGCTGGGGTGTTGCAGGCAGGCAGTAACCTCATCAACCGTCTTTGGACTCCTGAATCGCTCGGTACTGGCCTGAGGGCAAATACTGCCCTTAGTCATGATGAATGTAGGTGTTAGGATAGATGTTGCGGCAGGATAAGAGGAAATTTCAATGAGTGAAATAGCTAAAGTGAGTAAATGCTTTTGCACACCTCCATTGACAACAGGGCGATTGTGAGCATGGGACTGGCATATGTTGGTCCTATGGGAATGACCACGACAGCGGGCATTAGTGTGGCAGGCAAGAGTGTCCAAGAAACAAGGCAGGGAGTGTCAAATTTGTCACAGAAATACCCCCCTTTTAAGGCATTTCCCCACCTCTTTTCTTGTATTTTGGGTTTCCCCATAAGGGAGAAATCACTTTCAGGTTGTGTATGTGGACTCTGCATGGAATACCTTCAACTGTTCCTCTCATTTAAAAGTTGCATGCAAGGAGGAGATGTGAACGAATGATGATTTAATGCTGAGCCTTTTCTGTGGGACACTGAACACCCCTGAGGAAAGTACCGTACATAAACTCCTAAATCAAGAACCAAGCTAAATGCAACGTCTGAATCAGGGCATTCCGTTAGAAATAATTTAACTTTGGCTTGTAAAACTTTTGATTTCTAAACTCTTCCCCAGACTTGTCCTTCAACAATATTGAAGTAATTGAGGGCCTGGATACCCTTGTCAAACTGCAGGACCTCAGTCTCTACAATAACAGAATATCTAAAATGGAGCACATGGACACATTGCAAGAGCTGCAGATTTTCTCCGTTGGAAAGAATAACCTGACAACTCTGGAAGATGTGAGTGCTCCCTGTGTTTGCAAATGTTCCCTATCAAAGGATCAAATATTCTAAAACTGACATTTGCCACTGTGTCCGAGCCCCTTCTTACAGGAGAAAATTCTCCTTAGGATTTCACTGCCTCTGTAGTCTAAGTTATGGTTTTGGAAAGCTGTCCTGGTGTTAAGTGCTTACTACAGCTATTTCTCTTTTAGATTATTGACTCATGGGGGCCTGGTTCTGTTACTGCTATCAGCTATGGCAAAATTCCTATTGATTCCCATGAAAGCTAGAAAATGAATAAGTAGCTACATATGAGAAAAGGAGGGAGCGGAGACTAGGATTTATTTGGGGTTCTTTGGAGCGCAGCTTACCAATCTAAGACCCGTGATTTGTCCACCCCATCCACCTTCTCTCTACACCCATCCTTTATATATTCACAATGTGAATTTAAGTATTTCCTTTCCTGAAAGCATTAGAAACAATTTAATGTCGCCTGTGTTTGGCAGCATAGCAGGATACGTATTGCAACATAATTGTAATAAGAGCAATGAATTTCAAGGCTGTGTGTTTCCCCAGCACTGGGAAGTACAGCATCTCTTTCCCCTCGGCATAGGTGATCTATCTCAGGAGGTTTAAAAACTTACGCACACTGAATCTCATGGGGAACCCTCTCTGCGACGATGAGCAGTATATGCTGTTTGTTGTTGCTCATCTTCCAGGTCTGGTATACTTGGACTTCAAGCTCGTGAGTGACACCACGGTAAGCATTTCTGCATTCCCTGCTCGTGAAATCAGGCACCAGCATCTTACAGATCATTTGCTTTGTTGGCATGCCAGCCATATTCTAGCATTCGGGGCTGGTTCCCTGCAGAAATTAGGCTTACAGAAACACACAGTGTTTATTCTGCCTCCACCTAACAGCTGTGAACCTCTAGGCCAAATTCTATCAAATCTGACAGAGAGGCAGAGGTGTCAGAGGCATGATGTCTTCACAGATTTTGTGAAAATCAGCAGCTGTGTGTGGGAGAGGGGCCTGGTTAATGTTGCCACAGAGAGGCTGCAGTGTGAGTGCGAGCCTTCTTAGAGATCAGAGAATCTCAGAGGAGATCAATCTTGAAACATGGATCCAGGGGAAAGGAGGCTTGGTGGTCCTGCTGCTCACTGAGCAATTTGTTTCAGTAGCAGACTGATGGACTATCCAGGCAAGCAGGTGCCATTGAATGCATTTCCCGCTCTTGATTTCTGAGAACAGGACAGCACATCCGCACCGGTAACCTGTGGGACTGCTTTTTGATCCCAGGGCTCAAAGGAACAAAGATGGGGGTTTTTTGTTTGGGTTTTTTAGTAACCAAAGAACATGATTAATTGTAAATTTGCTTGGCACAGAGCAGGAGCTGTACCTGGAATATACTCTTACCATAGGACTGGAAGGGCTTTCCAGGCCATCGAGTCCATTCCCTGCTCATACAGACAGTATGTCATAGAATCGCATAATTAAATTTGTCAAGTTTCAGTTTCAAGCTAATTAGGTTCTTGCCCCTGCTACTACTACCTCGCCATCCACTCCTCCAAAGAGCCTTCTCCTCCCTATTAAATGTATTAAACTTGCTAGCTGGTCAAATTGGAGCTCAAATTCTAGAAGTCAAAACAGGGCCTCCTGCTACAAAAGAAAAAACAACCCTAAAGATGAGGAAATGGGGAGAGAAAATTTTCCTGGGACTGACTCAGCTCAGATGCATTGAATGCAGAGTCGGAGTAATATGCCAATAAAAAATGGGATGAGGCATGGATTAGAAACTTCATAAGTAGTTTAATAAAAAGCCCACAAAGAAATGGAGATGCAGATGTCACTCGGGTGCATGTTCTAGAAGATCAAATGCTTCTGCCCAGATTTGTTGAGCAATGCTGGACAATGTAATAGAAATATTTTCTTTCTTTGCATTTCTCAGCGAGAAGTTGCAGTTTTAAAGTATCAAGATCTTACTGAGCCGTTGGAACGTGAGGAGGCTCGGGCCCTGGCTCAGCTGGAGGAAAAACAGGCAAAGCAGAAAGAGCTGCAGTACCACAAGGTATGTTTTCTTTGGCTGGTTGTATATTGTCTCAGGAGAAAGAAGCGCAACACATATTGACTTCTCTTTTACCTGCTTGAAGATTTAATGAGAGGTTAACAGTGACTGTGCTAAAACTAAGGCTAGGATTAATCTCTGTGATCTCTGAATCTCGTCTTTTGAATGCAAACAGGAACTGCTGTGGAATACACATGATGTGGGGGAGCATAATTCTTTTGGCTGAACAATGAAACTACAGATACAGACACTGCAAAGCTGTATAGTAAATCATACCCGAGGATCTTATCAGCCTGACATGAGATTAAGAAAATTACAGGTCTGAGGGAACTGTTAGCGTTTTCATGGTGCAGTGACTTTTTTTTCTCCTTCACACTAAGTTAATGCTTTTCATTAGTTTTATGGTTAAACTCTTCAGGGCTTTCAGAGATCACTGTAGTCCTGTGAACAGGCTGAAAACAAGACCAGGCAGAATGGTGCTTTCAATTGTGGTCTGCCTCTGTGTTCCAGCCCTCTGGAAGATCAGACCAGCCAAAGAGCAGGAGGCGGTTAAGTGACAGGGAGGACACCTGCAGCTCTTCCTTCCATCCCTCCCCAAAGTCCACTGACTCCTTATCTGAAAGCCTTAATAGCCTTGCAATATGTGGTCATATGTGATAATGTCTTATATAAGATTGAACAGTGTTTTCTATCCTTAGGCTAGAGAGTTCTAGCAGCAAAGCCGCGTGTGAACCAGGACGGTTTTCACTCCAGTTGCAGGGTGCTTTCATGCCCTGGTTGGTATATCTGTTGTGTTGGGATCACTGTGTCTGCACCAGTGTTCCTCTGCTGGTAAAGCGCTTATAGGAGAGACGCATCTTGAGGACTGGCGGCAGGTTGGCACTCTTTATTTTACTTACATTGCTCTGATTCTCTTCAAAGACAGCCTTTGTTGAGTACCTGAATGGATCATTCCTGTTTGACAGTATGTATGCAGAGGATACAGAAGCTGCCAAACTGGCTTACCTCCCTGGAGTGGGTGACCTGCTGCAGGCATATCCTTCCTGCGTTTAGAATACCTAGAGCTAAAACCTAATGCCTTCAGTTAAGAAGGAGGTGCATCCACAGGGACTCTTCATCCATTGCTTTTGTCCAGAGCTGAAAACTACATTGATCTAAGATCTGAGACAGTCTGTGTTCAATTTTGGAATGGTACCAAAAAAAACCACTGCAAGACCGTGAGACCACTGACAGCTTTAAGGCTTGATATCTCTTGAAATATGAGGGCTACAAACAAATGGTTTATATTACTGGCAAGCTGGCCAACCCAGCTTGAAACATCTCATTTGTAAAACCATTCGCTTCTATCACCAACAGGTCATGAGATTCCAGCGTTTTAAATTCTCACCATTGTAATTACCATATTCCTTTTCCTTCACTTGAATCAAACACAATTTTGGTAGCCGCCTTTTCTGACCCTTCAAGAATCAAGGCTTTGTACTTTCTTTAAGTCTGGAATCCACTTAAAGTTTAAAATGAGCTCTAAGATAAATCTCTGTCAGTTAGATTGTAAGAGCGCAGTCACTAAAATCATGTCGAAATTGAAGTGGTAGAAGATAGGAACAGACTAATCAGAATGATACGAGTCGCATATCTCACAGCCTGCCAGAGCTGGCAACATGAAGTTTTCAGGCCAGCACTTTTTTCTATCATTGCTCCTACACGGGGGATCAGAAAGCAGACACTTTTTTTTCTTTTTTCTTTTCTCATTCAGATTAATAGAGCATTGTCAAGGCCAGTAACTTGACCTTCCTTAAAATTGCATTACACTGTTGGGGAAAAATGCATCACGGCTTAACTACAATAGACTCTAGAAACAATTCCATTGCCAAGATAATAGCAGAAGAAAAATTGACGTTATTTTTGTGATGCTACCAAGTCAGTAGTTTATTCTGTGCTCTGGTGGTAGGCTCCTGAGCTGTATTTATTAACCACACAGGCACTGTATTCACACTTGTGAAGACAGATAGGGTTGTATGCTTCATTCCGCCGCTGTGTCAGAAAAGAGTCAGAGAAGTATGTGTATTTCCTTTTTTTTTTTTCCCCTCAAGGCCTTTTTCCCCTCAAGTTGCCCCAGCTTTCTCCATACCCTTAAGGTAGCAAAATCCTATGCGTAAAATGTGAATGGGTGACCCAGTCCTGCCACAGACAGAATACTTGGCAGCCTGCTCCCAGCAAGAACCACAGAGTTTACATCGCAGTAGCTTGTAACTCTTGTTGCTCAGATTTGCAGAGCTAGAAGGAACATAGCATGTTGCTCCACTGAACAAGCCAAATACCTTGACTCTGGTGTCACGTACAGGAAGGAGTTTGTCTCGGTTTGTGAGAAACTATTTAACTATGGTCTGAGAGAGCATGAAAACCGAGAAGCTGAAGTCTCTGATTTCTACGAAAGCCTTCACGAAGCATTAACAGCCAACCAGCAAGAAGGCCGGAGAATAATCCTAGACTTTGAAAATCGGAACAAAAGGGTAACGTCGTTCTACTTTTCTTTAATACATGATTTCTCTATATCATAAGCCAGCTTTTAATTTCACTGAGAACGAGGGTAACTCTATTAAAATTAGGAAAATTATTCTGGATTCACAGTGCTGTAATAGGAATTGGTACTTGATCCCTAATGGCAGAATCACAGAGTGGTTGAGGTTGGCAGGGACCTCTGGAGGACATCTAGTCCAAACCCTCTGCTCAAGCAGGGCCACCTACAGCAGGCTGCCCAGGACCATGTCCAGTCGGCCTTTGAGGATCTCCAAGGATGGAGACTCCAAGCCTCTCTGGGCAGCCTCTTCCAGTGCTCGGTCACTGATCTTTCTTTACGTGTTTCTTACAGTATAAATCTATACCAGGAACAATTGTGTTAGCTAATGTAATGTCATTAACTAACATAATGTTAAAAGTTTTTTAGTACTTTATGTAGGAAAAGAATTGGGGGATTGAAGTTTCAACCCTTTGGGCAAACCACAACCAGCTAACGCTGACAGCCTTTATCTATTCTGGAAATTCAGCGTAGGACAAAATTAACATGTCATAGTGTTATTTTATTGTCCACAAAGGTAAAGGTCCTTCAAGGCTTTACAGAAAAAAAAAATGGCTAAACATGGTGGGGTTTTTTTACTTTTCTTTTGCCATCCAGAAAACTTACCAGTCTTTGAGAAAATGGAAATGCTCAACCTTTCTTTTAGTTTAAATATTTTTGATGAAGTTGATTTAAAATAGATATAGAGATTTATCAGAATGTAATGCCACTCCCCTTCTCTTTGAGGCCTCCAATAGCTCTTCCTTCATTGACAAATGGGGAAGAAAAGCAAGGAGATTGCAGGGTATTCAGTTTGTTTTCAAGTAATTTTCTGCTTCAGTTCATTTCGTCAGCAAGAGCTCAAAGAACTTTAACAAAAAATTAGATAAAGTTATTGTAATATATTTCTAGTCTTTTTTAAAGCAGAAACTATCTTTTTTTCTTTCTGCTCAACTACAGCCACCCATTGTGGCTGCTAAGGGCGTAGCTTCTAGCTGGATCCCTTTCTAACCATGTATAATAGATGGATCATTATTTTGTTTCCACAGAAAAAATAAGGGGGGGCGAAAGCCTGGTAACGGTGTCAGCTGAGCAGAGCAAGGCCCTGACAACTGACACCAGGCACAGTCACGAGCGCTGGCTCCCTTTGAAAACCAGGTCACTTTTATTTAGGTGCCTTGTCACACGCTGGCAGCCTGCTGAGTCACTCTGCACCCAGGTCCTTGAACCTTGCTGACTCACGCTGACAAACTGACTCCATCAGCTCTAGTCCGGACATGAGTTTGCAGCCTTACCAGAAGGCAACTTAGAAAGATTGAGATGTATATTCAGTTAACTTGCGCTTGAATTCCCAATATACCTTCCATTTAAAAAAAAAAACAACCAAACACTAAACACCACGAAGACAAACAAACAAGCAAAAAAACAACAAAAAAACCCCAAATCAAACCCAAAGAAACATGGCTGAGGCCAGATTTTGACCCTTCATCTTTGTCTGATGACCTGCAGGCTCAGCTATGGATTGAGCTGCAAGAACAGCACACAGTGGCCAGCATGACAGTTTTCATAGAAATACTGGAGGAGTCAGTGTCAAAACCGAACACTCTATTTTAACAGCGTTTCCCCATTCATTTAAAATTGCCGGAGGAGTTCAAAAGGTGCAGAGGTCCCAGCAGACTGAAATCTGTAAGCCTTAGGGGCTGTAATTCTTAGGGGCTGTTTGTCTTGCTGTAATCCTTTCATGTAAGCTTGGGTAACCTGTAAAATAACTCTGCTCTCTGAAGTTGGTTAAGGAGCGAAGAAGCATTAAAGGCCTTGAACTTTGAAGTTACTGCTCCCAGAGGTGCAGCTTGAATGGCTGGGGAGCTTTTTGAGCCTCCTAACTTGTTTACATTAGAAAAGAAGATACCTTGCTCTCCCCTTCCCCCCTTTTAACGCTGCAAAGTTTGGGTAATCCAGTCCATCTTCAGACACAAGTCTTGGCAATGATTTTCGTCAGAATTCTCTATTTTAGCCTGTTCCATTCCCTCTCAGGAGAAGTGGATTAGACATCTTAAAACATGCACATTTTCTTTCCTCCTATTAACGTTTGATTGTTAACTTATTTTGAACACACTTGAAAATAACACATTGCTCAGCACAAGAGGATTTTTTTTGATCCAAGAAATCATAAATCTTGTCTGATACAAAACTGACGTCAATATTTAATTCTGGAGGGCAATAAATCCTTGTTGTAAGAGGAAGGCAGGCAATGATAGGTATTCCATATTCAGAATACTAAATCCTGACCCTACGGAAGTCAATCAAGATTCTCCTTGACATGAAGGAGATCAGGATTTAGGCCTCCATTTATTTCTACGAAGTAACTGTTAATCTCTTCTTCATGGCCAGCAATGTCAAGAATCTAATTTTTTTTTTTTTTTTTACTTGAAATGTGTCGGAAGGGGAACCAAAGTTGGAAGCGTAGAAGGGGCAAAGTCTTCTGCTGACTGGAGGATGAGGAAGCTTTTTCACCGATTTCACTGCATTGCCCCTGGATCGTTAGCGCAGTAGCATACCTCAGCACTGTTGACTACCCAGTATGTAAATCTGGAGACTTCCTGAATCATCACATTTCATTTCAGCTAATCAGCAGCAGGAACTTTTCTCACATGTGTAACAAGTTAATTAAATTGCAATGGAGTGCTGAACACAAACTATAAGTAATTTATGTATCTCTGTGTTTAGAGGCTGGATGAGATTCATAATGCCAGTAGTTATGATATTGCTGAGTCTAAACGAGCCGAGTACAAGGAGGACATACTTCAGCTGTCAGAAGCACTCATGACCTTGGAAATGCTGATAGCTGACCAGCTGGAGGTAAGAGTCGAGCACATACCTGTGAGACCTCACATCCAGGACGTGGGGGGTCATTTTTCTGTTGCTGCACCCCTCTCTTTAGTAGCCCATTGCAGAAAGAGGGGGGCATAGGTCTTCCAGTCAGGCTGATGTTTTGTCTCCGTCTTATTCTTTCTCTGCTCAGAGTTGATCTGGGTGAGATCAGGCCCTGGACATTGCAACAGATATCTGTTTCTCAGAGCAGGTCGCAGTATGTCCTTCGCATCTATCCAAGCTGATTTCCTAGACTGTAGAGAAAGGGACTTGAGGTCATTCCGTCATTTTATAGGTCTGCGTACAGAAGTCGCTGCATACATGGGGTCTGCATTTGGGATTCTAGAGGTGTAATTCTTTGAAGCTGATCTTTGCTATGAATAAGATTACACACATTCCTGCTCAGCTTACTGCATTTGCTTGCATAATAGCTGCCTTTTTTCTCCCCAGACTTTTACTCAAAAACTAGGGCAAGCCTGCTAATGTGCATCTTCATTAAAAAAAAAAAAAAAAGTAATCTGTTTAAAAATTAGCAGGCAGGAGCTGCAGCCTGTGTGCAAGCAGGTGCACCAGTTTACTTCTGTGAATGCGCATGACAGAAAGCTGCAGCTCAAAATGGATTCCTCACTGCATCAGGATTGTGCCTTTTAGTGTTTTCTGAATTGGTCCTCATGTATCTGCAGTCACTGATGGCATGAGCAGAAGCATTCCTCCCTGCATGCCCTTCTGGATCTGCAGGATTCAGGTGGCTGTATTTGAACTGGTGTATCAAGACGTTAAGTGCAACACTTCACAGATTCCCCATCGGCCATCTTTGAGAGAGGTAAAAGCAGCAGTAATTTTAGTTTCTGAGAACTAAAACAAAAGCTGCAGTAAGCCCAGGCATTGGTTATGCTTCCGACAAGAGGCTCTTCATACCTACAAGGAGAGTGCAGCATGGCAGCGTACAGGAATACAGCACTCTCCGTGCATTACTTAGGTGAGGGTAAAAAACGATCAGCTGGCTTGCTCCAGACAACCAGGTAATGGTATCATTCAGTCATCTTCTCTCCAATAAACTGATTCTGATTTTCTGTCCCTCAATGAGGAAAGAAAATCTTGCAGCACTTTCAAAACACTTTAAATGCTTAAGGCGGTACAATTTCTGACTGTGCTAGTAACAGCAGTGAGTCCAAATTATAATCAGTTGTGGATTCTTCCTAGACTCCCTGACTCCCTTTTACCTTTATGCAAGTTTTCATTGTAATATTTCTTCTTTTTCCTGCTGTTAAGGAACTAATAAAGGATTTTAAAAGAAACATTGCTGTCATAGCATCAACATTCATTGAAAACGTTAAAGGGATATATCCTTTTGACAGTATGTTGGCCTGGATCTCCCAGTGATGTACGTATATCTCGCTTCTAAATCCAGAAATGAGCCACCAGTATAGAATTGGATTATTATTATTTTTTTTTAATCAACAGAAAAGGTCTTTTCCCAGCTTTGCAGGAATGGTCATTTAAGGTGCCCAGCTTCTTTCTGTGGAGACTCTGAAGAGCACAAAAGGATCTACATTCTCCTGTGCTGAAAGTCTGCAGGACTTACGCAGCTTTCTTCCCCTCAGGAATCTTCCTTTCTTCTCCACACAGCCATGACAAAACCCTGGGAAGATCTGGTTAGGCTGTTTTCTATGTACATTCTTGCCACAGCAGCCAATGAAATACCTACAATTCTTGTTGAAGTTTCTTTAAATGGCCTTCATTTTTGTGTTGTTGATGTCTTCTGGAACAAAGTGAGATGAGAATAGCAAAGTGCTTTGGTGGCAGGTTACAGTACTTTAAATAGATAAATCTCTTGGCCTGGTGCAAATAATTGCACCATAATCAGAGCTTAGCTTATATCCTGGCAGCCCTCTCTCAATTTCCTTTGCAAACCGAGGCCCACTCTCAGTTCTGCGTAATATATGGCAGTGAGGATGAGACCCAATGTGCGATTAAGAGCAGAAAGTGTATATCCTGAGCAGCTTCTGGCAGCAGCCAGGCTCTTTCCCGTGGAGGCCCACTGTGCGGACACTCAGTCTCTACTTACAGGAGGTCATTTAATCTCTACAAGTGAGTGGTGTGGTCAGCTTTTTCCTTAACCATCTTCTGTACGATGAACCAGTGCCGGGACCTGGAAAACCGTCACCATGAAAAGCTGCTAGAGATCTGCATCACCACGCTGGAGAAATCAGTCAAGAATGAGCTTGATGAGGATTTGCCAGCTGATGTTCGAATGGTGAGGGCACCAAAAAAATGCATCTCTGCTAGGGAGTCAGCAAGAAGAGGAGGCCACAGCCTCTTCTCAGAAGGGACAGGGTTTCCAGGAGGCTCAGTACAGCTAAAGCCATGGCTAAACCAGAGTATAACCTCCTCCTAAGAGGCCCCAGCCGCTTGGCTGAGCTGCAGAGCCGCCGGACATCTCCGCTGACTAGGACAGAGGATAACTGCACTGCAGCTTTCCCTGGGCGCTGGCAGAGCTGGTGGCAGCAGCCCAGGAGAGGTGCTGAGGAAGTCTCTCTCCTGCCTCCAGCACAACTCACTTCTCTGGCTGATTTCCAGACAGCCCCGACCCAGCAGACACTTAGGCAGCGTCTTTGCTGCACTCGCAGCTGGTTTTGCTCAGATTCTCCCTGCTCCCGCAGGAGAATCCGAACACCGCTCTGACTTCCGTGCACCGGGGCTCTGTTTGCCTCGGTGATTTCAAAAGCCCTCCCTAGAGCTCCCCAGCCCATGAGCTGATCTGGAGGCAGGACATGACATTTCAAACAGAGCCTTCCACTGCGCCCTCGGTCTTCCTGGGATATCAAGGAGCCTACCAGGAGCCTTTCAGAAAGCACAAAGATCGTTGCAGTGCTCCAGTCAGCAACGCCGCTGACCTTTTTGGCTCCATTATTCCTTCATTTACTGGCTAAATGACTTGAGTTTTGCATTTGCTATGGTTTTGCTCTGTCCAGATTATCCCGGCCCCCCCATTACTCCAGGTAATCAAGAGCTGACAGACACAAAACAGACCCCTCAGCCCCCCCGGGGGAGCTCCCTGCTTTATGGCCTGTGCATATGGCTGCAGTTACGCACCGTTGCTGTGCACCCATTTTGCCTCGCTGCCATCCATTTCCACAGAGAAGCAATCTTCATTTGTTCAACAGCTGCACTTGGCTGCAGGAGGAGAGTCATTACGGTTTAGCGAAGCCACCCTCTATTTAGAGCCACAGGGGAACTCACTGCTTTGATTAGAAGCTGGGACTCTCCAAAAATGAAGATTTACAGCCAGAGCCACTAGTGCAAGAGACCCTTCCAAGTGCGATTTTCCACTTCCCGCACCTGTGCTGGGCCAGGCGTGCTGGAGCATATGCAGCCTTGCTTCAACACCAGCTGCCCGCAGGGGACTGCCATGTGCTGTGAAGCAGCCCTGCCTGCAGCAGAGCACTGAGCAGCAAGCATTTGCTCCCTGCTCCAGCAGGTGAGGCCGAGGGTGCTGCCTCAGTTTCCCCACCTGTACTAGGGATAATACTCCATTACACCATAGCGAGGCCCGGACACACCCTTGTGTAGGGTAAAGCACTGGATTCCTCCTGATGACTAGGGTTTTGTCCGTCTGAAACAGAGGGCTGATTTTCTTCCCCCGAGCACTGCAGTTACTGTGCTGCTAGTTCCGAGCTCCGCTGCTTTCGCTGCATGCCCGCCCCCCTCCTCTCATCCGGTCACGTTACCTCCTAGCTTCTTGTGGACAAAAACACCATTGTCAACACAGTCAACACATCCCATGGCATCCGCCTGCTGAAGATTGATAAGCGAGAGAGCGACATCCTCAGCAACACCTACCGCTGGCAGGCCTCCGTGACAGAGAAGGTAAGAGACCCTCATGCTCAGGGGGACAGGGCACAGACAGGTCTGGCCCAAGCGGTGGGGACGCTGCTGGGAAAGACGCTCCCTAACCTTTGCTGGAGCCCTCTGTGCTACAGCAAGGGACCCTGACAAGCCTGCGGATTCACTGCTTGGTTCCAATCTGTTCAGGCTTTCCAAAACGAGATCGACAGAAACCGTGACCGTGTCAAAGAGATTTTTCAGTACATCGACAATCTCCAGGAGGAGCTGGATAGCATAGAGATCCTGGAGCCGACGGAGTAGGTCTGCCACGGGCTGGGCAGCTGCCTTAGCTGGGGGCACACAGGACAGTTGCCAGCGGCAGCACACCCAGCAGGGACGGCTGCCTCTCTATGCCTGAGCAGTCTGGGGCATTTCAGGCCAAAGGCATACTTCTTCCATCCCACCATAAACTGCAAATAAAAGATACTTTCTTGACTCTGGAAAAGCATACGAAGCTCTGTCTTTTCCATCATGTTGGCACGAAGCCCACGCAGACAGAGCTCAGACCTGGTCACAAGGGGTTATGGATCAGCTGTGAGCTGATTGAACCAAATCATCGTAGCGTATCGTGCCTGAAAGCTTTGGTACCTGCAAGCACAGCGGCAGGAACCTGTGAGCCACAGGCATGCGGCAGCAGCCCGGGAGAGAAGTGCTCTCCATCAAACCACCCCCAAGATAAGAGCAGGTTTCCAGCTCAGCAAGCACAAGGCTGGTGGGGGCTCTACGTGCCTGGGAGCCTTGTCTTCTCACCACCTCTCGCAAAAGCAGCTTTCTGCAGCGCGAACAGAACAGCCCCCCCGCTAGCAGGAAGGGAAATCAATGCTTCCACAGGAGCTCACACACCGCCGCTCGCAACAGCCAAGCGAGGAGTCATTAATTCCCCTCCTTGCTCGGTGACAGCAGCTGCTAAGCTCACTTGTGGGCAGCTTCTGAGGAATGATGCTGGCCAGGGCGGTACTGCTTGAGGCAAGCAGCAAGGAGAAAGGTGGGAAGGTTAAATGAGAGGGTGGCTGCATACGCACTCTGGGGAGAGACCGGGTCTCTCCGACAGCCCCGTGGCTGGTGCTGCCTGTCATACACAGATTTAGCTTGTAGTACCCTGTGCTTTTGAAGATGGCAGGAGCCCAGGTTCCCCCCATCTTGCTCTAGGGCTGCACAGTCAGCTCCCTGCTACTCCTCGGCTGCAAGGATGGGGCACCTAGCATGGAGAGGCTCACACAGAGATGCGGAGGGAGCAGATCTGTTTGGTAGTTAGTGTCTGCTCAGCTCTGCTCCGTGTTTTTTTCTCCCTGCAGCCATCCCAGCACCTGCCCGGAGCCTGGCAGCTCAGGACCTACACCACGGTTTGGTGATTAAAAACAAAAAAATACTCAGCAGCATTGGCTTTCAGTATCTAGCAGGGGCGGGCCTTTAATCAAACAGAGAGACCCTGGTGTTACATACAGGCACACTGAGGGATGAAGAACAGATGCAATGGAGTCTGTTTTCAGATTTCCATAACAAGTGTGTGTCAGGAGCTGGCAGCTATGAAGACATGTGGCATATGCTGGGTATGCCTGTGCCGCGCCCTGCCCAGGAAGCTGTTTCTTTCGTGGGAGCTCCTCTGATGAGTTACAGACACCGGCAACGGACAGAGCTGCTGTCTTGGGGATGCAGAGGAAGCTCACCTTGACCTTTCCTCCTTGTGGGCTTAAAACTGCTGGTGCTGCACTGCGGCAGGCAGTCCAAGTGAGGAGTTGCCCACGAAGTCGCAGTTCCTCAGCGCGAGGCTGATCCCAGGAAAGGCGTGGTGGCAGGAGGGTGGTTACCGTCCACTGGGTCACGCCAGCAATTCACAGCTGGGCATTCATCTCCTGTGCCCAGCCCAGCAGCCTCAGTCCTGCAACAGCTTGTGTTTTACAGTCGAGCTCTCGGAACAGAGATGAACAAAGAGGGTCCCAGCTGCCGCGCGAGCACGCAGCTCACACAGATCATAGTCATGGGCCCACTCCACACTGCCCCACCGCTGAATCTGGAGGAGAGGAGGAACGCGAGTCAGTTCAGAACTGGATTATACGTAGAGCTGCTCAGCAACTCTCAGCCTCCCTTTTCATGTTTGTGAAACACGGGTAACGCCCCAGGAGCTGTGCTGATCGCTGCCTGCAGGGGTAGGGAGATCTCCAGATGAGTTCAGTGGAAGGACATGCTTCATCTGCACTGGGCTCTGAGGCAAAGCCCCGTAAAAGGAGGATGAAAAGATTCCCATCAACTTCAGCCACTTTTGGGTCAGGGAGAGCTTCACGCCAGGCCAGTTTCCAGCAAGCAAGTTATTAGCTTGGTGTCTACCAAGGCCTCCAGGCTGGGTAACCCACAGCAAGAGAAGCCAGCCATGACTTTGCACTTCAGATTAGAGAGGGAGAAAAGCCACCATCCGAGTTCTGCAAAAAGAAACTGGCAGCCCCGGGAGCACTCTGGGCTGTTGCGCCCATGAGGTTGCTCTACAGCAGCGTGCTCCAAACTCTCTCAAATGGGGAGTCTGGTGGAGTGGAACTTCTCCTGCAATAGCAGGCACTTCCCTTGCCAGTTATTTGTGGTGGGAGATGCATTTGTCATGCTGAGATTATTGCTATTTGAATTATAGGGCTGTTCTGTAACATCATTTACCTGGTATTCTTCCTCCAGGCGAGACAGAAGCACGGCTTTCTCTACTGTAATGTGCCTGTCAATCAGACCCATGGACAGAATCAGAGATTTCAGCTGGGTGATTACATATTCTATACCTGGAAGGGAACAACCCAAAACAAACAAGACTGATGGTTGTTTTCTGCAGCATTACAGCAGCATCTTCACATGCTCTGAAGAGACAGTCGGGGTGTGGTACCTCCTCAGGGATAGTGATACCTCCCACTTGCATCTGGGCACTTAAGCGTCAGATCTGCAGTTAACAGCAGACACAAAGTGCTGTTCTGGCCACTGTCACTGCAGTGACAAAGGCTATGCCTTGGAATCCGCCTCCTTTTATTCTGCCACAAACCTGCCCTGTGCAAAGGGAAGGGATACCCATCCAGGCCCGAGTATTCTGGAGCTCAGCTGAAAGTCCAGGGTGAGAGGGACTTGTGTACTGTTTGGTGATAAAAGAGCTGTCCGCGTCTATAACCACTCCTAGAAAAACACTGTGCAAATGCGTGTGGTGGGCTGTGCCCTGGGAGAACCGTGTCGGCAAAGGACACGGCTGCTGGGCTCAGCTGGTAAAACAGCAGAGCTCTTTCCTGCCACACCACCAGCTACTGGCTTGCAAGACACCCCTCTTCAGGGGAGGAGAGCGAGGGCCTGATGGCTGAGGGACCTGAGCAAATCCCACAGACATGCACAGCCAGGAGGAGGAGGAAAGAAGGGCTCAAAACTCTGAGTTGCTGAGCACTCACGGTTCAGCTCAAGCTGACAGGAAATGTAGCATGCGCATGCACAGGGTCTAAGGAAGGAACTGAAGTCAGACTTGTCCTGCGTCCAGTCTAGGCCAGACCTTGAATTTCAGGTCTAAAGTCGACCAGCTGCCCAGAAGCTCCCCTTCCCCAGGGGAGGCACATGCTTTTCCCTTCCACCCGGCCTGCCCATGTTACAAACTGTGAGGAAAAGAAATAATTCATCAAAAATATCTTTACAGGGGTAACAGAAAGGGCTTTGCAAGTCTGTCCCTCTTGACTTCCCTTAGCTGCTCAGCTAGTGTCTTCTGTGGGTTTCACTGTCTGCTGCTCATTCAAGTCTTGCATTTGAGGACTTGAGCACAGCAAACATTACTCCATTTCTTTATCTTCAGGTGTCATTCAGCAGTATAAAGTAAGATCAAGTGGGCTGTAAGGGTGAAAGAGTGAGGACAGTGCACAGAACCATGGGCACTTGGAGCACTAAACCCCATTTCTCTTCCTGGTAACAGAGCTGGGGACTAAATCACTAGAAAGTTTGGCATTAAAGAAGTTACTCATGCTAGGGTAGAGCAGACAGCTCGCAGGCCAGCACAGTCAGACCCTGAATGCTAATGGCACTAAGAGGAGAGGCCCTACCCGTAACAAATTACAGCTAAGGGACTGGCCTGCGGATTAAAAACATAAACCTCAAACACTCCGATTATCTCAGCGTATCAGCAGGAGAGGGAAAACATTACAGTCACTTTTCTGCCCCGTGGGGAGGAACCGCCTCCTCCACTGGCGCAGCCTGAGCGGAGGGCTCCCCAGCGCAGCCTCTCTCACCTTGCAGGGCCCACATGTTGTAGGATGCCAGATGGCTGGCGAATGTCTCCTTGGTGCTGGCTGGGATGTTTGGCCCCAGGATGCTGGTGGAGGAGCCAATTGCCACGTTGTACCTGGAATGATCACCCGGCCCCTTAGAAAAGCACAGGGCTCGTGAACCTTGCAGTTCCGACAGTCACAAGGACTAGAGCTCCTGGCCTCAGCAGGACAGGGCATAAGCAGACAGAAACATCTTTGACCTCTTACCTTTTCTCAGCCCAGGCGACAATGGGATCCCATTCATTCTTCTGCAGCTCTGCCAAGGCGGCTGGCTCCTCTACACGATAGCTGGGACATTGCAGAACAAAACCACACTGGACATTCACTCCCAGGCTGCCAGACTGCTCCCTGCCAGGCTGGGGCACACCTCTGGGAAGGAAGCTGCACCCCACCAGACCACAGCAAGGGGAACAAGGGCCTACTGTCCACCCTGGCAGCGGCAGCAGTGACTGGGAACGATCCCCCTACTTTTCCCCAAATTCACAGCTTTTTGTCGTTCCAGGAAGGACAATCCTATCTTACTACAAAACAGAGCAGCAAACCTGCCAGCAGAAAATTGCAGGTAGCTCCAAGCCAGCCACAGGATGCACTGAGGTTTAGCGGTTAGAGCAGGGGACATATCCCACCGGAACTCTTTACATGGGGCCACTCCTCCTGCCTCACCTTGCCCAGCAGCTCAGCTCAGCACTCCCCGCTGCCAGCCTGACCAAAGCCACAGAGGCAGATGGGGGAGTCCTGTTCCCCTCTCCCCACAGGAGCTGAGCAGCTGCCAGTGGACACCTCAGAGGCTGGGACTGCGAGACAGAAGCTTGGATATGAACAAGCTTGATCCTGCAGCCCACAGGGACTTTAAGGAACAAAGGGCATTTTGCACTGGTACAAGTAATCTGAGCTGCCTGTACTGGCACAGGAGTACCAGGGACTGGGCTGACAGATTCCCCCAGGCCTTTCAAAGATGTTTTCTTTTCCCCAAGGAGATCTTCATTTCCTGCTGCTCCCGCCCTTGCCCAGCACAGAGGCGTCGAAAACAGAGTTCAACAGAGAACCAGATCCCCATACTCCCTCGTACCTATGCCCTTCTGGCGCAGGGACTTCCACCAGGTTTGCAGACGTAGGACTGCCCTAAACTAATTCAAACCCTCAGGCCAAAACCAGGACAGATCAGAGCCCTGCCATGACTGGATTACGACAGACATTTTTCCTCACTTCCCCCAACCACCCTTCCAAAAACCACACTGTGACAAGACAACCTTGCCTCTGCGCCAGCGGGGCCCCTGTCTCGTACCAGATAGTGTCAGTCTCCAGGAACTTCACAGCCGCACGGATCAGCTGCATTTTGTTTCGCTGCGTGGGATTGTCCAACGCTGTGTTACACAGTGTGGTCTGCAGGATAAAGGCAGTTTAAACCGCTGTTATTCAAGGCTTGGGGAAGCAGCGGCTTCCGTTGTACAAGGCCAAGAAGAAGAGGAATTCGGGGCAGACAGAGAACTGAGGAATGCAGCTAAAAGGGGTGCAGGGCCAGGACGTAGCTCACATAATAGGAATCTTCTCACTGCTTTCAGAAGCGTCAGGAGCAGGCCCATCAAGCACCAGGGGAGAGGGCTCACGGACTGCTCCAGAGCTCATCCCATTTCCTCCTGCCCCTTGCTATCCCCAATAACACTGTCCAGCCCCTTCTCAAGTCCCCCAGTGACACAGATTTGCCCCCAGCCAGTCACCCAGCCAGTATCTAACTGCCCTCACAACCACAAGGTTCTCCCCCGTGCCCAGCCAAAGCCCCAACCTCTTGTCCCCAATTCCAGGGGCATTAGCACAACCTGCTCTCTCCATGTTCTGCATTTGGAGACCGTTCTCATGTCTACACAGTCACCCCAGTTTTACACCAAGCCATGCCAATTCTACTGCACATAGAGCAGGTGAGCTGGTGGAGACAGGACGTGGAAGGAAGCATTCTCAGAAGACGCCCCTGTCTCACACACCCCTCTCGCACAAGGCTTACGCCCCAGAGCAGTTCTCAACCCCAAAGCGGTTCTCAAGCCTTGCTTTGGAATCCATTCTGCCAGTTGGCAAAGCCCTTGCCAGGCGGCAGTGGCCTGGCAAACCCATCTTTAGCCCTTGGCATTTCGATTCCCCGTCTTTAATCCTGACTTCCTTGACGTGACTGCTCCCAACACACCGCGTTCTGCCCCGCTGAGGTCTGGGTGCCCTGACCTGCCGTGCTTACCAGGTGCATAGTGTAGAACTTGATGGTGTCTTTCTGGGAGTCCCATTCTGTTGCCACTGCAATGGCCAAGGCCTCACTGGGGACAGTGAAGAGCTTGGCCTGGGGAGTTTTCAGCTTCCGGTGGTCCAGGTTTATTTCAAAGCCTCCTGGAGAATCAGAGTATAAATCCTGGGGAATCAAAGAGGAGCAGGCACTAAGGAACAACAGACAACCCCACAGCGGGAGCAGACTCAGAGCCGGAGCTGATGGGAGCAAGGGACCAGGGATTCTTGAGTTTCCCACCATCACTTTGACATACTTTTCCCCCACATGGTCTGGGAAGCTGTTTCCCACCACACAGCTTCACGATAGATGAGGAAAGGGCACAGCAGGCTGGTGACAAATACCCCACTCGCACAGCCTGGGTTGTGGGTGTGCCACGCTCTCGCTGAAGAAGCGTGGGGTGATAATACCCCTCCTGGGGACCAGCCCCTCCGTCCTGTCCTGGCGGCCGTACTCACCTTCTCCTTGCGAGATGCTCACGTTCTGGTAAAACCGCTTCCTCTCTGGGGGCAAAAACAGAGCCATTCAGAGGGCAGTTAGAGGAGGTTTGGCCGCTTCCCCTGCTCCCCATCACAGCCCAGAAGACATGGAGGCCTCGGTGCTGTCATAGAATAGTTTGGGTTGGAAGGGACCTTTAAAGGTCATCTAGTCCAAACCCTGTGCAATGAGCAGGGACATCTTCAACCAGATCAGGTTGCTCAGAGCCCTGTCCAACCTGACCTTGAATGTTTCCAGGGATGGGGCATCTACCACCTCTCTGGGCAACCTGGGCCAGTGTTTCACCACCCTCATGGTAAAAAATTTCTTCCTTATATCTAGTCTCAATCTACCCTCTTTTAGTTTAAAACCATTACGCCTTGTCCTATCACAACAGGCCCTGCTAAAAAGTTTGTCCCCATCTTTCTTATCAGCCCCCTTTAAGTGCTGAAAGGCTGCTATAAGGTCTCCCTGGAGCCTTCTCTTCTCCAGGCTGAACAACCCAACTCTCTCAGCCTTTCTTCATAGGAGAGGCGTTCCAGCCCTCTGATCATCTTCGTGGCCCTCCTCTGGACCCCTGGACTCGCTCCAACAGGTCCATGTCCTTCTTATGTTGGGGGCCCCAGAGCTGCAGGTGGGGTCTCCCCAGAGCGGAGTAGAAGGGCAGAATCCCCTCCCTCGACCTGCTGGCCGTGCTTCTTGTGATGCAGCCCAGGATACGGTTGGTCTTCTGGGCTGTGAGCGCACATTGCTGGCTCATGTCCAGCTTTTCACCCACCAGTACCCCCAAGTCCTTCTCCACAAGGCTGCTCTCAATCCCTTCATCCCCCAGCCTGTATTGATACCGGGGGTTGCCCTGACACAGGTGCAGGACCCCGCACTTGGCCTTGTTGAACCTCATGAGGTTCACATGGGCCCACTTCTCCAGCTTGTCCAGGTCCCTCTGGATGGCATCCTGTCCTTCTGGCGTGTCAACCGCACCATTCAGCTTGGTGTCATCTGCAAACTTGCTGAGGGTGCACTCGATCCCACTGTCTCTGTCATTGCTGAAGATATTAAACAGTACTGTCGAGGTGGCCTGGCCACAAAAATCCTGCCCATTCATCCACAGCTTCCAAGCACCACACCATTTCAGCGAGCTCCACTCAAGTGGAGAAGCACCACGAAACTGGTGAAAAAAAACAGTGCTGCTGTGCACAATTGGCAAGTGAACGGGACCAGCTTGACTTTGCTTCCACCAGCCCAGGCTGGGCTCTCAGCTCCCTTCCAACTGGCCTGCACCAAGTTTCTACAGAGCCTGGCAGGGGTGGTTTCCAATAGTGGTTTCCACTCTGGGCTCAATCTTTCAAGGTTTTCCCACTGCAATCACGTTTGACAAATAATCCTTGAACCGCCTTGGCTAACTCTCTCTCCCTGCTTGCTCTCAGAGCAATGAGAAACCCATCTCCCTCATTCTCTGCTTTGACCAACACCTCGCTGGAAGAACCACAGCTGCCAGCAGGCTCAGAGCACGCAGGGGCAAGGATGCTGTTCCCTCCACTACCACTGGACACGTCGCACACGCTGCAGCATGCCACTGAGTCACCAGGGCAGGAACCACCTCCCGCAGCCACCCCACACATCCCGCTCCAGCTCGGGAGTATGCCTGCTCCACCAGCAAGGTGAGCCTGAGGGAACTGCAGGTCTCTGTTTTAAGAGCAGCTTCCTCTCCTACCAGCACTGCTTCCTGCACTCCCAACACCTGAGAGTCGGATTACCCGTGTTGCAAAAGCTTGTATCTCTCACGCAAGGCAGGAAGAATCCGCAAGCCATTCCCCTGGGACAGCAACCAGACCGTAAATCCTGAATCCATAAATCTACCTTGTGAAGGGTGAAGCAAGCAGGCCAGGCTGCAGGTTTGTTATTTTAGGCTAAAAAAAGCACGTTCCCGCTGGGGAAACGGAAAAGGATTTGCTCAGGCTCAGTGACCTGCAAGCTTCGGGGCCTCAGAAAAACCCATACTGTTGAAGCACAGTTCTGAAAAGATTAACATGTGTGTACCCCAGGGGAGTCCTGAGTCATGTCAGTGGGCTCCTGACACCCTGCGATGAGTCACTGCGACTCTGCAGCCTCACCTCAGACAGAATGAGACTAATTTTACCATCCTCAAACCCACACGTTTCCAGCAAAATCTGTGGAGGGGATACATGTCCCAGAACGTGCCTGAACCACTCCGGCTGGGTCCCATCCCCCCCAAATCCCTAAAAAACTACCAAAACACAAAAGCTAACTGGTGCACTGAGGACTTGGCCGTGCTGTCAGCGATTCCCCCCTCTGAAACCCCGCTAATACCAGGAGAAGGGCTCGGGGGGAGGCCCAGCACCCAGTCACGTCACGGAAAGGCCGTGGGGAGCCCAGACCCCGCGGGGCTGCACTGGCAGCGCTGCCTGCCCCGCCGGGGGGGATGTGACCGTGTCCCATATTTCCACCCACCCTGAGGGCGCCGAGCCCAGCCCCCCCCTGGCCCGGGGTGACCTTGAGGGGTGTCACCGGGAGGGGAGGTGGCCCAGCGGGACCAGCCCCACCGGGCCAGGGACGGGCCCCCCTCCCCGAAGGGGGCTGGAGAGGCCCCGGGCGGCCCGGCGCTCCCTCACCTGCCGGTGGGGCGTAGGTCCGGCCCCCGCCCGGCCCCACCGGGCCGCTCCCGCCGGCGACAGGAGGCGGTCGGGGGAGCCGGGACGGCGGGGAACGGCCTTGCAGCAGCCGGCAGCAGCCGCGCCACATCGCGGCGAGGGATGAGGAGGACGAGGAGGAAGAAGAAGAGGAGGAGGAGGAGGAGGAGCCGCCGCCCTCCCGCCTCAGCGCGGCTCCGCGGGCGCCGCCATGCTGCCGCGACAGCAGCCAATCCGCGCCGCGAACGCGTTTTGCCCCTTCGGCCGCCCCGTCCCGCCAGGCAAAACAAAAACTACATTTCCCAGCAGCGCCCGCGGCCGCGCCTGCCGGGAGGAAGCGCGTGCCTCGCGGCCGCTGCCAATCGGCGCGCGGCACCGCCCCTTGCGCAGCGCCCGCGAGGGCCAATGGGAGCGCGCGGAGGCGCTGCCGGGAGGCCCTGAGCCAGGCGGCGGCGGCCTCGGCGTGCGGGGAGCGGAGCGAAGCGGAGCGGAGCGGGCGGCGCCTCCGGCCGCGCTCGGCCCCGGCCACGCTGGCGCCCGGGGACCCTCCCGAGATGCCGGTGCGGAGCGAGCGGTGCCGCGCGGGCGGGGCGGCGGGCTCGGCCTCTTCGCCGCCCTCCGGGGCGGCCGCCAGCAGCCTGGTGCCGCCGCCCCCCATCAACACGGCGCAGCCCGGCGTGGCCACCTCGCTGCTCTACAGCGGCGCCAAGTTCCGCGGGCAGCAGCGCAGCAAGGGCAATGCCTACGAGGTGGAGGTCGTCATGCAGGTGAGGGGCCCGGCGGCGGCCGCCTCCCCCCCGGGCCCGGTGCGGCGGGGCCCCGCTCTCCTCAGGCCGCGGTCGCCGCTCCCGCCCCGCCGGTCCCCTCAGGCGGCGGTCGCCCCACCTAATTCCCTCCCGGCCCCCGAAGGCCGCGGTCGTCCGGTCTCCCGCCCTCTCAGGCCCAGTCACTTTTTCTCTTCGCCCGGTCTCCCGGCTGCTGCCGCCGTCCCCGTTCCCCTCAGGCCACGGTTGCCGGCCCCCCCCCGGCTCGGGTCGGTGTCTGCCTTCCCCCAATCCCCTCAGAACCCAGATGTTGTTGTGCCACCCCCCAGTCCCTATGCCCTGAGCCCCAGCGAGGCCTGTGGCTGAGGTGGGGAAGACCCCTTTCCCTTAGCCCCAGCGTCCCCGTTCCCCTGTGCCCCGGTGAGGTGCAGCCAGGGTGGCGGAGGCCTCGGGGAGACCCTTCCCCTCAGGCCTGGAAAGGCTCCTGGTCCTCCTTGTCCCTGCTCCCCTCTGACCTGGCTGTGATTCCCCTGGTTCCATCAAGCCTGGTAATGGCTGTGACTCCTCAGGCTCTGGAGGGATCTCTATCCCCCTGTGCGCTTTCCCTTCCTTTCAGAATCAGGGGAAAAAACCCTGCCCTGTTCCCCTCAGGCCCCAGGAGAGAATCCTTTCCCTCAGGGCTAGTGAGGCCCAGGGCCACTTCCTTGCTCCCTTTCCCTCAAACCCTGAGGAAGGCCCACTAAAGCCTTTCCCCCCCACCTCTTTGCCCCATTCCCCTTGAGCCTGGCAAGGTTCACAACCTGGGATCCTTCCCCCGTTCCCTTCAGGCTCTGGAGTAGCCGTGCACCTCCGTGCCGCAGGGTGGAAGGGTAAGAGCCCAGCTTAGAGTGGGTGGTGTCCTGGGAAGCCCTTACCGGCGGGACAGCCTGTATTTCAGGCCTGGCTGGAAATCGGCGTGGATCCAGACCCTGGCTGGCAGAGCATGGCCTGGTTGGACCTGGGACCCAGGGTTCCCCATCCCTGGGGTGTCGGAGGCTCCCCCACGCTGAGCAGGGAGCCTGGGACGAAGTGCGGTGGTTCGTCTGTGGCAGGAATGCAGCCAGACAGCTGTAGTGCCCAGCTGTGCTGGGGAATTGGGACGCTGGCTCGTGTGGCTTTCCCATTCCTCCCTGCAGTCATTGTCACCCTGCGTGCTTTATTTTTAGTCCTAGGCATTGGCACGATGGCTTTGGGCAGAGCTGGCAAGGTGTGGAGTCATTAGTATGCAGGCAAGCCAGACATCTGATACATGCTTTCCTATAGAGCACCCTGCGAGTCACAGCTTTGTTCCCAGTTTGGTGGCACGGGATCTGGGGGACCGTGATTGAGCACGTAGCAAGCGCAGTGATGAAGCTTGACGTGTGTGCCGGCGTTGTGGAGTAGTGTCAGAGCCCCAGGGTCAGCAGATGGGGTAGCGTTTGAACTGGACCGTCTGTTTTCACATACGGTCCTTCGCTTGTCAACACCACAAGCGTACCTGGTATGGTTTGCCGTGGTGGGGACATCCTATGGCTGATGAGCTTCACTGCATGCTGCCTTCTCGCAGGGGCTGGCTGTGGCTTTGTGCTAAAAATGCTGCTGTTTTGCGCGTGTCAGCTGAGAAGAGGTGGCTGCCTGCTCTCCCTGTGCTGAGCGCAGAGAAACGTCGCTTTTCTTTGATCACAGGTGGGGAAGATTCATCTTCTCACAGTTGATGTTTGCACTTCCCCAAATAACTCGCTTCTTGCTTTGAAAACTGATCTGGAGATGTCGGGGAAAAGCTTGGAAAACCCCCTGGTTTTAAAGATGCTTGGAACAGACGCAGCCCCCTGCCTAGCTTCTGCACAGCAGAAGTAGCGAGATGCAGCCCTGTAACTCAAAAGAAGGGTGGCATAAAAGCCTTAGATCTGGGAGAAAGGCCTCTTTCAAAACGCACAAGGCATCGTCTGGCTTCTGAGCAGGCTTTGGCGTGCGCCGTGCCGGGTACTAGGCAGAGAGTACAGGTAGTGTGTTAGAGAGGTGTGGGTCAGGCCTGTTAAATAAGCAGACGGTGAAGCTCAGGGCCATGCTTTCTTCCTCTAGCCGGAATTATCTCCAGTAAATAGATGCTTTTTACTCTTCCCTCACCTGAATGCCAGTTTGTGACTGGGGAATGTGGGGGCTGGGAGTGTGGGTGATTCTGCCAGTGGTGCTCTCACTTGGAGAAACCTGTGAGTCTGCTTCCTTCTGGGTGGAGATGGGGGGGTTTGCTTCCCATTAGAGATCTCTGGGCAGAGGGTGCTGCCTGAGTGTGATGGTGCTGGAAGCAGGGAGGGTGTTGTCAAGCCTGGGATGTGGGGGCTGTCGGAGGTGAGATGGGCACCTGTAAATGATCTTTCTGAGTGGTTCCCAGCCATGGGGAAGGGCTGCCAGTGTGAGCGTTGGGCAGTAAGCTGGACAGTCTGTACCAGCTGAAGCTGAAATTAGCCTTGGAGGGGTTAGAAACTGCTTTGGATCAATTGGGTGCCTTCATGCCTATGCTTATGGTTGGACTTTGTACTCTTTTCTAGCATGTGGATATGGAAAACTCCTATCTCTGTGGATACTTGAAGATTAAAGGCCTTACAGAGGTGAGTGTTAACTGCAAAACAACAAGAAAAGGTGCTGTGTAAAGGGTTTTCTTTTTCCTGGTGGGGTGGGAGAAGCTGTCACCAGAAATAGGAAGTGGAGGGATTGAGCATACAGTAAATTTGACCACTAAGTAGTTTAATAGCTTCAATCTGTTGTTCTTGGCATGTTGAGCAAGTACGATGGGCCAGTATGGATGGGAGTCCTGAACGAGGGAAGCTTATCTGGCATCCCTTAAGGTCTGAGCAGAACTGAGTCTGACCCTGCAGTCAGCTTTAGGCACTCTACCAGTGGTGGTGTGTTGCTGAAAGAAAATAAACCATGACCCTAACAGTCAGATCTTTACATACTTCCTTCCCTATCTATCCTCTAAGAGCTGCTTGTGGTGCCGGACAGTCAGTGAGAACTGTCTCCCGGGGTGATGCTTCTTTCGGCGGCAGTGCACCGCATGTCTGACATTACACGGGAGCGCTTGGAGAAGCTCGCTCACCCCAGCTGAGCCTGCTGTTCTCTGCCTGCGTTCTGCTAATTCGGTGCCAATGCAAAGCTGAAGAGGAACACCTTCTCCCCTGCTGGGGTGGCTTAATCCAGCCCCTGGGCTTTGTAGCAGTCATGCAGCAATCGCTGGGTATCCGCTGGGGAGCAGTGGTGGCTGTAAACGGTCACTTGTGATCGTCCAGCTGGGGGCTTCCCCACAGTTCAGCTCTGACACGGCTCCTTCTGGTTTCATGAAGTGAATAGGGAGGCAGAGAGAGGCTGGAATAAGAGGGTGGAGGCTGTGCGTGTGTACGTACGAGTCAGACTTTAAGAGGTGCAGGGCAGGACGAGTCAGCGTGCTGCTTGGAGGGACGGGAGCACCGACCTCGGATTGTCCGGAGCTCTTGCTGCGAGATGCTGCTTTTTGCCGAGTGCGTGCACCTCTGTCTGCGTTTGGGTTTCTGTCTCTAGGTGACAAATCTTCTGACCTCCTGTTCGTCTCTCTTCTCTCCTAGGAGTACCCAACCCTCACCACTTTTTTTGAAGGGGAAATAATCAGTAAAAAGCACCCTTTCTTAACGCGCAAGTGGGATGCTGACGAAGATGTGGATCGTAAACACTGGGTAAATAAATCGGGGGGGAAGATGCAGTCCTGGCTGAATAGCTGATTTGGAGATGAGGTGCAGTGTGTGCCCATGCAAGAGCTGTCAAAAGGGCCTGGAAACCTCTCCTTTTTGGGTGTGTCGCTCCTCCTCCCGTGGGGATGTTTGCAACTAGAGGTCCCTTCAGGAGGCTGTTGGCTGTGATCCATGAGAAGGGCGTCTTGCTTTCCACTTGCTGTCCCTGGGGTTGGAAGGGAGCAGGAGCAATCCCTGTCTCTTGACCCCCTAGGAGAACACAGTCCTTATTTTGAAGACTCATTGCAAAATGGAGTGGAGAAGGGGGGAGGAGCCCCTCTGGCACAGGCAGGGCAGTTGGTACCTGTGTCTCAGCCACCTCAGGCCTCTGCTCAGGACAGGGTGTGTCTGCCACTGTGCTCTGGATCAGGGACACAGCAGCCAGCTGATTGCCTCCCCGCTTTGACCTTTGCTGTTGTTTGTCAGACTTTGATGTTTATTATGTTTCTGTCAAAATATCTTCCTCTGGAAGTGTCAGAGCTTCTCCAGCCAGGCTGGATATGGCTGTGGACGTCTGGTAATCCTCTGTGTTCCCCTGTGCTAGTCCTGGGGTGTGCGTTTAGCACTGCTCCAGGGAAAGAGCAGCCCCTTTGGTGAGGAGGTCCTGTGCCATAGCAGTTCTTCCCTCCTAAATAGCATCTGGCACTAGTGAGCTCTACTCCTGGAATAAGCATCCTGGTTTCTTTTCTTTTTTGTTTCAGGGGAAGTTCCAGGCTTTTTACCAGTATGCAAAAACATTTAACTCTGATGACTTTGATTATGAGGATCTGAAAAATGGGGACTATGTCTTCATGAGATGGAAGGTAAACTCTGCATGTCTCCTTCTCTGATGAACTGCTTACAAGCAACTGACAGAGGCTTGTGGTGCCTGAAAGCTTTTTCAGCTACACTGGTTTAATGAAAGGTCTGACCCTACCAACCTCGTAACCCACCATACTTGCAAATTCCAGTGTGACTCCTGTCTAGCCAGCTAATTGCATCCTTAAGGGCTGCAGTCACGGCTAAAAACACAACAGGAAAATCTTGCTTGGTGGTGCTCCAGAAGATGAGAGAATCAGTGTCTTCGGTCCCTGTGCGGGGCCTGTGTGTTTTTACAGAATCACAGAATTGTATAGGTTGGAAAAGACCTTTAAGATTGAGTCCAACCGTAAACCTAACACAACCAAGACCACCACTACACCATGTCCCTAAGCACCTCATCCAAACGTCCTTTAAATCCCTCCAGGGATGGCGACTCAACCACTGCCCTGGGCAGCCTGTTCCAGTGCTTGAGAACCCTTTCAGTGAAGTAAAATTTCCCAATATCCAGTCTAAAATATCCTGGCCAGTCTGCACCTCTCTGCTCTTCAGCTGGATCGATTCCTCCTTCTTTACGCAAGCTTTGTGCAGCTGTGATGGGAGGAAATCACAGAATCACAGAAAGGTTTGGGTTGGAAGGGACCTTTAAAGATCATCTAGTACATGCCTCCTCCTCTGCCATGGGCAGGGACATCTTCTGGTTGCTTAAAGCCCCAGCCAACCTGACCTTGAACAATTCCAGGGGATGGGGTATCCACAACTTCCCTGGGCAACCTGTTCCAGTGTCTCACCACCCTCATAGTAAATAATTTCTTCCTTCTATTTAATCTAAAGCTACCCTCTTTTAGTTTAAAACTGTTACCCCTTGTCCTATCACTGCAGGCCCTGGTAAAAAGTCTCTCTCCATCTTCCTTATAAGCCCCCTGTAAGTATTGAAAGGCTGCAATAAGGTCTCCTCAGAGCCTTCTCTTCATCATCAGGCAGCTCTGATTCCCGATTTTGCAATTGGCTTCTGGTTTGCAGCGGGCAGCTGAACTGAAACTGATCTTGTGTATTCTTAAAACTGGTTCTGTTCTCTGTTGTCTGCTTCCCTGTAAGATGCCTCCAGTGGCAGGTAGTGAAAGAACGCACCGGTCTCTCTGGTCTGGGCTGCTGCGAGTGCAGGGAATGCTCAGCCAGGAATGCCTTCGTGTTAATGGGTGCCAATATTCAGTTTGGGAGGGCAGGTTGAGGGGAGGGGGTAGTATTTGGCCAGCATTTTAAAACACAGTCTGTGTTTTGTGTGCAGGAACAGTTCCTAGTCCCAGATCACACTATCAAAGACATCAGTGGTGCTTCCTTTGCTGGTTTCTATTACATCTGCTTCCAGAAGTCAGCAGCATCTATAGAGGGCTATTACTACCATAGGAGTTCAGAATGGTAAGGAAGCTTCCTTCCTCCTGCGGACTGAAGGGTGGCTCCTCAAACTAAGCAGTGACTCCTCTTCTGCTTGTCTGCAGCCTTGGGAGTGTCCAGGCGGTGCTTTTCTGGGCTGGGAAGGAGGTTCAGTCTGGCGGCTGGACCTCAGGGCAGAAGGGAGGGTGTGTGTGCCATGCTTGGCCAGAGCAGGCTAGCGCAGCCCTTCTGTGTGGTATAAAGTGCTGCCCTTCTTGCACGGCTGGGATAATCGGGCTGGCAACGTGGCGCAAGGGAGATACAAGGTCCGGATATGTGCTGTGGCCCAGTGAAGCAATGGTGTGGTGACTCAGTGAGGTACGTTGGGAGGCAGACGCCAGCTTTGCTCAGTGATTGAAGCTTTAAGCTTCTCCACACCTTGGCCCTTCAGAGGATGTCAGAGGGGCCTTCGAGAAGGAGCTTGGTGCTTTCTCACATATAACAGCTTGGCTGTTGCTCTCTTCACGCAGAAATCTTGTTAGGCCAGTCCTTTGTAGTCCATGGTCCTTGGGGTGTTGCTGTAAGACACAGGGAACAGTCAAAGTTAATTGGTTGGTTTCTTGTGAAAGCCATGTGACAAGTAGCTGTGGAGAGCTCTTTTCCCTCCGACAGCCTTGGATATTTGTCACATGCAGCAAGTTAATCTGTAGGGTGGCTGGAAGCTCTCGGGGGGGAGGGAAGGTACCTGGGAGGCTTTCAGACGAATCCCCTCGAGCTAAGCTTTGAAAGACCCAAGTGTAATTTGCAGTTGTAGCAAACACTGTTTGAACATGAAAGTTGTTGAACTTCAAAAGGTGTCCAAAAACCACAGTCAGCCCACCTCGAACGTAGCCTGGCTGCAGGTAGCTCAAAGGCACGGGAATGGAAATGAGGAACGATGCCGAGTCCTCACGGGGTTTTGGCACCATGGGTAAGTGGGTGTTGGGTGCCTGAACATCTCTGAGACTTGACTCTGAGACTGTAGAGGGGAAGAGAGGAGCCAGCCACCAGGATGTCTGCTCTGTGGCCTGCCAAGCAGGAGCCGTTGGTGCTGGGGGAGTTCTGTTGCTCTATGTAATCCTCTCATCTGTCTTTTCCCTCTCTCCCAGGTATCAGTCATTGAATTTAACTCACGTTCCTGAGCACAGCGCTCCTATCTACGAATTCCGATGACAGCTGTCCAGAACTGATACCGCACAGAAGCAAACTGGGCAGGAGAGCATGGCCTGCCAGGAGAACTGTGTCCCTGTCGGAGCACGGGAATGCACGCTTCTCTCCTGCCCCTCGGACTCGCGAGAGAGAGCCTGAATGTTAACCCACCCAGCCCAAGGAGCGTGGCTGCTGGAGCTTGATTCTCCCTCCTGTCGAGTGGCGATTTGATCTTTAATCTGGTTTTAAGCTACCTTTAAATGCACTTTCTTATTGCACAGCTAGTTTCTCTATCACTGAAATTCCTCCCAGCTCTCCTCTGGAAGCTGTTTCTCAGTAGCTGGAATCAGTGGTCTGTCCTCTGAGTAATAAGAAAATATAAGCTCGGTGCTTATATTTTCATTGTTACAGCCTGATATGGGTTGAAATCGCCAGGACTCAGGTTTGTTGCCCAGATTGCCAGCTCTGATGCTCCCAGAGCTGGGTCCCGTGTGTGAGGCTCTGCTTGGCAGAGCGCTGCTCAGCTGCAGAGTCTGTTGGGGGAGTGTTGGCTGAGACAGATAAGGCTTGAACGAGTCTTTGCTTCGCGCTGGCTAACAAGGTTAGCCGGAGCTGCAGATCTTTCAGGAACGCCGGCCCTTTGGAGCTGGGAGCTGTCCTGGTGTCTGGATACGCCACTGGGAATTAATTTGATGTATGGACTTCCAGGCTCTCAGTAAAGTGGATCTGAACTCTGCTTATAGGTGTATATTTGCTCTTTACTTAAGTTAAGGGTAAAAAAGAAAAAAAAAAAAAAGAAAAAGGAAAAAAAGAGACTTTTATTAAAAAAAATATTTTTATGGTTCCTTTTCTGAAGGACCCTATGGCAAATGCACAAGTACTCCATTACATTTTACCGTTTTCACATTGAAAACCGGGAATGTCTGCATTAGTTTTTATATACGTGTATGTAATCAGCTAGCCGCTTTGGGAAAGTAATGGGAGTGCAAGTGTTGAGCAGCATCGCAGGGACAGCTCTGGTCTGTTCAGCATTTGTACTCGCTCTTCGTGCTTCACCAACACCACTGCTTGATACCTTTTTACAAGGCAAAAAACAAAAAAGAAAAAAAAAAAAACCCCAACACCCCCCCCGCCCCCCGTAGCTCTCCTCTGACTTTGAAATGTTTCAAGTGATATAACTTAAGGCTTGTGTGCCAAAGTGTGTCTGTATGCGCGTGTGGTTTTTTTAAAGACATTTTAAAAGTTGGCCTCGGTTGTATATTTAATGTGACAGTCCCACTTGCGGGGCTTTTGTGAGAGTTTATTTTGCGTTTTTCTGGCTGTTTTAAAAACAACCCCCTTAGCGCGTGACACAAGCCTGCTTTAACCGGGTGGGTGTTGAGGACGGGTTTGCCGCCTGGGAGAGGGAAGCGAAGCCTCTGTGTGCCTAGCACCAAGGTGGTTTGGGTTTTCTTCTTTTTAACTAACTTTCTTCCTTTCGACAGCATGTCTGTCTGGTTTATTGCAGCAGCTGGATCGCTAGTTTAAGCCTTAACGAGAAAGTATTCAGGTCTCAGTGAGTCCGTTTCCTCTATTCCGAGTTGGGATCTTGTGTGATCAGAGAAGCGGCCGGGCTGGTCTCAGGAGATGATGCGGAAAGCACCCTCCTCGTGCGTGCTGTTTGCCGCGGATGAATCCTTTTCCCCAGCACAAATGGAGAGAGACCTGCTTACGGGAGAAGGGGGGAGATCCGGCACTTCCGTGGGGCAGAAGCCTGGCCACTGTGCCAGCGATGAAGGAAGCACGTGCCGTTGTCTTGGCTGTTGCGGGTAGATTTGTAGAGTAGCGCGAAGGCAAGCGGGGAGAGCGATTTGAGGTGCGAAGGGAGAGTGACTGCGAGCAGAGCAGTTGGGAAGCGGATTCCCATTTTATTCTGCTCCTCTTGGAGAAACTTGTCCCCTTTGGCAGGGGGGAGAGGGGTTTCCTCACAGGAGGTGTTGGGAGATGTCCTGGTTTTGGAGGCGAAAGCCGGTGGTGCCGCTCCGCTGTGACCAACCGCGGGGGCGAAGCCTCTTCCCAGGCGCTGTGTGGGCAACGGGGACGTGGCTCCGCCGGCTGTCTGCAGCCCTCCGGAGCTGTCTGTGTGCAATATTGGTGGCGGCACTGGTCTCCTTGCGCTCCCCAGGGCTGTCAGTGCCAGCGTGACACTTGGGTTTCTGAGTGCTTTAGTTGAATTGACACTGTGGTCGTTGGCAGAAGCTGGGTTAGGAACGGTCCTGGGGTTGTTTAATATGTATAACTACCCCAAAACTGCTCTTGAAGTTTTTCCTCTGAGACTCGATATGTTGCGAGAAGGGTGGGGAAGGAGCGTCCTGCTCTCTGCCTGTCTCCTTCTGTCTGTCCTGAAGCCAATTTCGGCTGAAATCCAAAACCGGCGGGTGATGCCGCCCCGTGGGACGCGTGTGACGGGCGCAGAGCAGGTCCTGGAGCCGAGAGGTTTGCAGGGGCCGTCGGTGTTCAGAGCTTCCCTCCTCTAAAACCTTCGTTTTGGTTTTCTTTTTCTTTGACTCGTTTGATGAGCTAAGGAGAGATGTTACGTACGTCGTGGTGTGGTGAGAGGGAACTGACCGGGGGAGGAGCTGGGGTGCGGAGGCAAGAAATGGGGTATTTGGTCTTGGAAGAGGTTGCGATGTCTCTTTTTAACGGCGCTGGCTGCAGAAGGGGTGTACCTGCGGGCAGACGGGGCAGGGGCTGAGGAGGCATTTTGTGGAGCGATCAGCGTCCAAATTAAACATGAAATGTATTTAAGGGGTCTGTGTCCGTGTGTGTTTTGTCAACCAAAGCGTTTCTCTGTTCCGCGGGAGAGCTGTGCTTCATTTTCCCCCCTCGAGGGTTTCTCCAGGAATCCAATAAGCTGCTGATTGCCTTAAATGCAGGATCCGGCCTTAATTAGAGGAGCAGGAGGGGGCAAGGCCTGGTGTGGGGGGCTCCCTCTGAAACCCACCTGGTTCCTTAGAGCTCTCCCTATAAGCAGCTCCCGTTAGCCCCCTCCTCAGCCTCATTTCCCGGGCAGCTCGGGCTGCCAGCCGGCTCCGCGGGCAGCCCGCGACACCCACCCATGGGATCCCACTCGTGTCCCCGGCGTGGCGGCGGGCGGAACTCGGAACGCGGGGCACGGGAGGCGGCCGGAGCGGCGCGGCGGGTGCACAGCGCCGCCCTCCCAGGGTCGGCCCGGACGCTTGAGGGGGACGGACGGACGGGCCGGCGGCGCTTCCGGCGTGCGGCGTGCGGGGCCTGGGGAGCGGGCCCGGCCGGCCCCGCCATGGGCATCCTGGAGAAGATCTCCGAGATCGAGAAGGAGATCGCCCGCACGCAGAAGAACAAAGGTGCGGGGCGGCAGGGGGTACGGGGGCGGCGGGGGAGCTGAGTTACCTGGGGATACCGGGCGAGGCAGAGCCCTTGGGGGGGGGGGTAGGGGGGAGGAGGGGACTGGGGGGGGCGGGAGGGGGTCCGGGGGAAGGGGTGACGGTCTGGGCCATGGGGGAGGCGGGATGTGGGGTGGTTTTGTGAAGCTGGGGTGGGGTGTGGGGGTGCAGGGGGCTGGATGGGGGTGGCTGAGGGGCTTGGGGTGTTGGGGGCTGGGGCGGGTTGGGGAGCGGGGGGAGCCCGGGGGCTGGGGGGGCTTGGAGGGGAGCTGCCCCTCCTGGCAGCCGCCCTCTTTCGCCGTTGTTGCCCTGGCCCCCGCGGGTGGGAAGCCTCGGGCCGCAGGCCTGGAGGAGGTGCGGTCCGGAGCCCTGGCAGCAGCCCGGCTGTCCTAGGAGCTGAGCCGAGGACCCCAAGTGCTGCTGGCACAGGGGGCCCGGGGCTCTCTGCTGTGGGGTCCCCGAGCTGGTGTCTAAATGCCTTAAGTTAAAGAGGGGACTGGGGAGCAGAGCTCCCCTCGGGTTCTGCCAGAGCGGGTGCCCAGCACCTCGCTGCTTCTGGAGACTTTAGACCGCGGTAAATAATGGAAAAGAGAAATAGTAAATCCCATAATCTCCTGGGTTTCTTGCCCTTCCCTGTTACAACGGGAGCTTCTACAGAAACAACTATCTTCTTTTTTTTTTTTTTTTTTTTTTTTCCCCTCTGTATTGGGTGTAAATTCAAGTGTTTTGCCAAGAATAAGTCAATAAAGTACTTCCACACACGTGAGCTTCAAGTTAAACGTGTCTTTAAAACTTGACAAGAGCAGGGGAAAAAAATCTTGCATTTTTGAGGTGCTGAATGTGACCGGGTGTAAGGAGGGGCCTTTGCCCAGGAGCGGCTGTTCCCCCTGTGATCTCTCCCTCCTTAACTGGCTCCCTTCACCCCTTCGTTCCTGCACCTGGTCTCCCTCTGGCTTGCTCCTTTTACTTGGGAATTTTTTGGCCGCTTATTTACCTTGAGTCTGACTTTCTGTGCAGGTTACTAGGTTTTCTCTCAATGCCCAGTATTTCAAAAGGTTACAGAACAGCTGGGGGGTAGCTTGCGTGTGTGGCGGGGCTTAAGACGTTGACCAAAATCCATAGTGTTTCTTTTTAGGAAGGTTCTTATTTCTAGAAGTGAATTACCAGCAACTTTCTGTCAGCTAGTTGTTGCGTTTGTGTTATTCCAGCCACTGAGTACCACCTTGGCCTGCTGAAGGCAAAGCTTGCAAAATACAGAGCTCAGTTGCTAGAACCCTCCAAATCCTCGGCCGCTAAAGGAGAAGGCTTCGATGTGATGAAATCTGGAGATGCCCGGGTGGCACTGATCGGTTTTCCTTCTGTGGGTAAGGTCAGTGAGCGTCTGTGTTAACCACGTGGCGTGTGTGTTTCCAGGTTTGTGGTTAGCAGTGGCCGTAAAGCAGATGTCCATCTTATCTCCTCTTTCACCTTCTTGCCATGACTTAACAGCAAATTATTATACGCTAAGAGCTGAAAATTAGAGCTAGGGGAAACACTCCTTCATCTTGTGTGCGGTGCCCTGTGGTAACAGCCTGAAACTTGGTCTTGCCCAGCTGCAGCGCTGCTGGGAAAATAGGTGAGAGGACAGGATTTACCTTCGTTCAGCGAAAGCCCTTGGCTGTCCCATCGCCGCTTCAGTCCCTGTACCTGGAACAGCCACAGCACGGCTTCTAAAAGCTGAGGAACACTTTGGTGTTGCTTGTTTTGCTGAATATTTACCGGCGCTTTCATTTGCGTATCTCTAGTGATGCCGATCTCTTGCATTTCAGTCCACGTTTTTGAGTTTAATGACCTCAACTGCCAGTGAAGCTGCGTCTTACGAGTTCACAACCCTGACGTGTATCCCAGGAGTCATAGAAGTAAGTGGGACTCTCTTCCCTCCAGCACAGTAGTGGTGGTAAGAAACCCAGACATGTAAATGCGTCTGTTTACACCAGTTGTACTTGTGCTGCCGCTAAGAAGCAATGATAGCCAAAGGTCTCTGCTAACTTCTGCTTTAAACTTTAGGAGGTCTTGAGTGCTTGCGGTATCAGGTCTTCTGCAACCTGCAGTGCTGATTTAGCGCTTCCCTAGGCTACATAACTCTTCAGGATTGACTGCCTGAGCGGAGTTTCATACGCTGCCGTTCGACTGACCAGAGCAATACGACAATTCTCAACTGAGGTTTTTTTATAACCGCTATTGGTGCCATTGACCAGATGGCTGGAAACCTTGACAGATTTGTTTTTAATGAAGCTTTAAAAGAGGCAATCTGTACTGTGATCAATTTGGAAAGAAAATGTAACCACTCCTGTCCTTGAGGAGTTTTATTAGTGGTGGCCTAAGCATCCATCAGTAAAGCAAATGATAAAGGGCATCAAACTGAAAAGTGTCCAAGAGTAATGAGAAAATTTGGGTCAGAATTGAAAGCGGAGTTGAATAGTGAAATTAAGCGTATTGGTGTTAAAACGAACACAAATACTGTAGCGCATCCAAACGCAGCCTTGAGCTGCAGTCAGTCGCTAAAGCCGTTTCTGAGGACTTCACTGCAACAATAGCTTGAAGGCTAATGCCCCTGCAGAATGGAAGTCTCCCGTTAGTTCCTGGTACTGTAAGACCTGCAACATCTGAATAGTTCTGATCCATCTCGGTAAGAGCAGGTGGCACTTGCTTGTTACAGTGCTTGTTAAACCAAGAAAGTAAGGTTGGTTTGTTGGGTTTTTGTTTTTAATTTCCATTTCACCAACTCGGGATAATGCTACTCTTGTTCTGTCCCGTTTTCCTGGTGCTTTGTCAAACTGCGATCATGTCATGCTTTAGGAGGTCAGGACCTAACGTACCGCGGTGTGTGGTGTTGGACGCAGCTTCACAGGAAACACTCTGGAGGTTCCCTCAACAAAACAGCCATCAGCTTTGTGCAAAGCTGTCCTGCTCTGTCGGGTTCATTCACTTCCACTCTCTGCAGGCGTTGGACTCCAGCGCGTGCTTGGGGCTTTGGAGGCAGCTCGGGTGCCCTGCACAAGGCTTTAAACTTTCCGTCCTTCTGTTTCTTTTTCAGTACAAAGGAGCCAATATTCAGCTGCTGGATCTGCCTGGAATCATCGAAGGAGCAGCACAAGGTTGGCTGATCTCTGTGTTCATGTAAAGTAGGGATTTGCCCTCAGTACCATACCTGGGTGTCTCAGATGTTAGCAGGTTTCCTGGGCCAATAGTTCCCACATTGGCTTTCCAAATTTTAGAGTCCCTGATCTTATGTGAGGCACGATTCTTATCCCTGAGCCCACGTAAGGTTCTATATGTAGCAGAAAGATGCTTTTCTGGAGGTGGGAGCCAAAGCAAGCCAGTCACTTGTCACCTTCTTGCGTGAGTGTTATCTTGCTCATCTGTTTTCTGGTACAGAGGAAATCTAAAGAAAGATGCTAGAGAGGCGGAGGGGGAAATTACAGCTAAACAGTAACCTCTTTTGACTAATTTCCTGGGCTCCTGCCAGTCCTCCCATGACTCCTGATTCCGGGAAGAGGTGTTGGCTTTGTCCCTCTGCTTCGTCATTGTCCTGATTGGCAGGTCATGTCAGAAGATGCCTTAGGAAACTTTGGAAAATCTCCTAATGATCTCTTCTTGAAGGAGCACAGCCTGGTTAATAAGGTCTCTCTTCTTTTTGACCAGAAAGTATACGTAACCCCTCTGCACAGAGGCCCTAGGCCCACATCACTGTTCTGGGTAAGCTGTCTCTGCTACCTGGAGCTGCTACCATTGTACGTGTCTGGGGATGTCTGTCCTGCCGGCAGAGATGTCATTTCCGCCCGTGCAGCCGTACTCTGATAGCTTCACACACACTGGTTCATGTAGCCTGTGGTGGAGGAGCAGCAGCAAAGAGTATTTGTTAGGCCTTGTGCTGGACATGAGACGGTATGGATGGACCAGATACGCTCGCTCAGGGCCCCCCCAGCAGCTGACTACAGCCAGTGCAGCACTGCAGGGTCTTTTTTCTTGCTTCCAAGCAGCTGTGCAGGGCAGGAGTCCCCGTCTGTCGCAGAACTTGTAGCTGATTTCTCTCGCTGATGTGTGGCCGTCTCCTCTCTTCTCAGGGAAGGGCAGAGGTCGGCAGGTGATAGCTGTGGCCAGGACAGCAGACGTCGTCATTATGATGCTGGATGCCACGAAGGGTGAAGTCCAGAGGTGAGCGTGTGCTTCTGGGCACGTGGAGCTGTGGGGTGGTGGGCCAGGTTCAGGGGTTCCCACGTGCCCAGAAAACTTGCCAGCTCCCTGAAGCGTTGTGTCCCAGGCATGTTGGGGAACCAGTACTTAAGCTATTAGGTATGCAATGGAGGTTGTACTCCATTAGAAGTGTGCTAGCTAACTGGCTTGGGCTTCTCAGCTGAAGGATCGTTCCCATAGAATGGCTGTTCAGAGACAGGGCTGTCAACCTAGATTTCCACCACAGACTCTGTCCTGCATTAGCTGTGGTTTTTAGGGTGTAGTGAAAGTTTATGGCAAGGCTGTATCAATATGATAGCCAAAAACGAAAGGTATGGTGTCACCTGGCTGCGCCCAGTCTCACAGGTACTAATGTGCAGTGTCCCTGCAGGGCCTTGCTGGAGAAAGAACTGGAATCTGTAGGAATCCGGCTGAACAAAAGCAAACCAAATATCTACTTCAAGGTGAGGTTTCCTGGGCTGCTGCAAGCCCAGCTTGCGTCTGGCTGCCTACTCAAAGCCAAGGTCACTGTGTGCTGCCCCTTGTCTTGGACAGACTGAAGGGGGGGGGGGGGGGGTGGATTTTGCAGACTGTTCTTAAGTTGCTTCATTGCCTCCCTGCAGCCGAAGAAGGGTGGAGGTATCTCCTTCAACTCAACTGTCACGTTGACTCAGTGCTCCGAGAAGTTGGTGCAGCTCATCCTCCATGAATATAGTATCCTTTCCTAAAACGGGAGACCCTTAAGCCATCAGCAGCTCACGAGTCAAGTGGTACCTGCTGCGGCACAACCTTGCTGTGTCTTTGGTGCTTGCTGGGTTGACAATAGGCTTTCACAAGCAAGCTGAACCCGTTGGCTCACAGTGGTGTGTAGACGTGTTGGGATTTGGGCCTTGACAATGTTCACCTCAGAAATCTTCAATGCTGAGGTCCTCTTCCGAGAGGATTGTTCCCCTGATGAGTTCATTGACGTGATTGTAGGCAACAGGGTCTACATGCCGTGCCTCTACGTGAGTATCTCGGAAACAGCGTGCCTTCTGCCGCACCGAGCGTCTCCATTCTTTGCTGAAGGAAACACCGGATCTTCCTGGTTCCTAAAGCAGTAATGATTTGGGGTTTAAGAGGTGGAAAGCACAGCTCAACAGGGAGCTTTTTATAACTTTACGTGTGCGGCTGTGCTCTGTGTGTGTTCCCTGTGCCCTCTTGTGGCTGGCTGCCGTGGAGCAGCACGAGCTGCGTGTCCTGGTGTCATGGGGTTTGCTCCCGCGGTGCGGAGCCTTTGGGTCCTGTGCTGCCAGCTCTGCGCTTGAGTTTTCACTACTGGTCCCTTGTGCCAGAGGTCACTCAGTGGCTCTGTTTGATAGCGACTGGATCTATAGTGAAATCCAAGATACTGGAGAACGTGTTGCAAGTCAACCCAAAGGGAGAACTTTAAAAGGCCCAAGCTCACATTTAGGCTTCTGAATTTTGAGAGTTTATTGTACTAAGAGCCTTGGCCTGCCTGCTGGCTGACAGGATCTGTGTTTCTGTTTCAGAGGCTCGAACTATCCTGTTATACCTACGTGGACACGTCTTACTTCCTTGCAGTGTTAACTGAATTGACTTCCTAAAGGGTGTGTTGTTTTTCCTTTGACTTAGGTTTATAACAAGATTGACCAGATATCTATGGAGGAGGTGGATCGTCTTGCTCGGAGACCCCACAGTGTTGTAATCAGGTAGGAGCTTGTCACGCTGCCTGATGCGCTGGCCCGAATGGTGTGCTGGTTCGTTTTATACGTCTTTCTTCAGCTTCTCCCAAGAAGGGGCTTCTCCCAGGACTGCCTGCAGCTGCTGGGGTGAGAAGCAGAGCTGCTGTGCAGCTTTTTCCAGGCTTGCTTCCCCTGGAGAGGCAGGCTGCTGGGCTTCTCCACGCTGTCTGCAGGCCAGAGTAAGCCAGTCTAGCTTGTTTCCTTGGGAGTGCTGATATATCTGACTGGGGCTTTGCTGCTTCAAAGCTGCTTGCCCTTCTGAAAGGCCTATTTATTTCACCTCGTGTTTTTCCTTTACTAGCCTCATTAAAGCCTTTTCCCCTTGTTCCTTAGCACTTTAATGAGGCCTTTCACCTTGTTCTTCTGGATCTCTAAATCACAACAGCAGTAAACACTGGTGTTTTGCAGCTGTGGCATGAAGCTGAACCTGGACTACTTGCTGGAGAAGCTCTGGGAATACCTGGCACTTACCTGCATCTACACCAAGAAACGAGGACGTAAGTGACCATTAGCCGAACAGAAGTTTTGAAAGGCACAAAGGGCTGCTGCTCATCAAAGGCAGACAGGCTGCCAGCGGGGCTTGGATGCCTGGCTGTCAGCGGTCTCTTGTGTCTTGGAAATGCTGCAATTATGCTTTCCCTAACCAGCTTTCAGCTCTTGGGAGATGCGTTCTGTTTCATCTGATCCAGCCATGTGTGTATCCCACCACAGCCCTCCTATTCTCTCTGTACTAGAAGAGCTGAATTTTCATAAGACTTTGCGTGATGATATAAGGAAATAAGGTTATGATATAAGGAAAGTTTGCAAGTTTGCAGCTTTCTTCCTTATTATGCATACTCTGTGATGCGCTGTTCAGCCCATCACTACCCAGAAGAGGTCTCTTGTTCCTGCTGTGAGAGGTTTGGTTTGATGCCAGGCTCCTGAGGCTCAGGTGTGCCTTTGATCCTCCTTTTGCTGTACAATTCACTTGCAGCTTCTCCCAGTGGTGAAGGCACGTCTGTAACGTGTTCCTGTTTGGTTGTGAACAGCTGTGACTCTGAACTTGGGTGGATGTGAGCAGATTAAGGAACTTTCTATAAGCTTGTTAAGCTATGAAATCTTGGGGATTTTACGGAGTGGTTTGGTTTTACTTCAGCGGGTGTATTTTGACTTGGGTGGTTTTGTTTGTCCTAAGTCAAGTATTTGGAATGGAGCTGGAGCAGATGAATTGTGAGGAAGCTGTTGACTGTGTGACGTGGGTAACCGTACTTGTGGGTACTGGAGTGTTTACAGAACTGATTTGATGCTTTCACGTACCCGGATACCTGTTCTGTCTGGGAGCTGGCAAGTGTAACGGGAGGAGGAATTTGGGAGTAGTAAGCACAAGGCAATGTGAGATGGTGTCAGCGTGTTAGAACACACTTGATGGAAATCCAATGCTTTTTTTCCCCCCCCTCTCCTGCTTCTCCACAGAGAGACCAGACTTTACAGATGCCATTATTCTACGGAAAGGGGCCTCTGTGGAGCATGTGGTAATTTCTCTGCATCTTTTACATTTCCTTGTCTGTAGAAGGCAGGTTCCTCTTGGAGCCTGCTATGATTTGTGCTTCATAAAGCTTGGGATATGTCAGTGTTTAGTTGGGCTTCTCCTTTTGTTACCTTTACTGATTCCATCTGCCTTGGGTTTCTTTCCTAGCTTCTATGAAAGGTTAAAAGAAATTACTTAATGCAGTCCAGTCAAAAAGCACATGGAAGCAGAGGAATGGGGCTTTATGCGGACTGGTGATTCCTGTGTGTCTGTTCTGTATTCTTTCAAGTGTTGTTAACTGGCTCCTAAAGTCACCATTGTAATTTCTGACATAGACCTGAGTTGCTTCTAGTTCCTGGATATTGAGCAAGTTGTTTGCCAAGTAGTGTCGTTGAGCTGCCTCACATGCTGTCTGTCTGTCTGTCTTGCAGTGCCATCGAATTCACAGATCATTAGCCAGCCAGTTCAAATATGCCTTGGTGTGGGTAAGTGTTTAACAGCAAATGAAATCCCTGTCCTCAGGTGTCTCTGACTGGTCTTCTCCTAACCCTTCTCCCCCTTCTGCTTTAAAGGGGACAAGCACAAAATACAGCCCTCAAAGAGTGGGCTTAACTCATATGATGGAGCATGAAGATGTCATTCAGATCGTAAAGAAGTAACGCTCTTTGCTGGTGCCTGGCCTTGTCCTTAATTACGAGAATTGGAACTGACCACATAAAAGCAAAACAAAACAAAAAAAAAAGAAGGAAAAAAAAAAAAAAGGAAAAAGGGAGACGTGTTCTACAGCCAAGAAAGCTTCCGTGAAGCTCCTTCTCTTGGAGAAAGGCAGAAAATGAGGCTACTGTACTTGCAGGTGGGGATGGGGAAGATGGGTTTCCATCTTGCAGCATTTCAGGCGAAGTAATGTTTCTTAAAAATAAAAAAGGAGCCAGTTCTTCGAGGACACAGTTCCCACAGCCAGCAATGTCCTGCCCCTAGTAGGGTTTGCACATGGATCCATGTGTTAACCTACCAGTGGCTTGCTTAACCAGTGGGAAGTTTATGGGTTTGTGTGAACAAATCTGGCCCTCTGCTTTGGGACAGGGAAGCCAGGGCTGAGAGAACATTGCTGATGCTTTGCTGCTTATCCATTCACTTAAATTAAGCATTGGTCTGAAACGGAAACAAAGCTTTCCCTCCCCTGCTCATTGGACACGTTGTCTCTGCAGCTTTCACCGTTGGAGACTTCAGTCTCTGCATCTGAGACAACCCCCGGTGAATTTATAATGGTCCCACCTCAATTAACATTAAAACATTGCACTCTTGTGCCTCTCCTTAGCTCTGCAGCAGGGTTTGTAGGACATCCTGGTCCAACTGGTACTGAGAGAGACGAGAAATGAAATGAATGACTAACCTGGCCAAACTGCAGCAGGGTACGATCAAAGAGCCATAGACTGCAGTGAGGATTCACTTCTGGCATATCACTCGTCGAGGAGCTATCTCGGGAGTTTCCTCCTTTCCTCTTGTCCTGCCCGTCAGTCCCCAAGAGTATTGCTGGGGATCTCCTTCTTTCTCAGTCATGCCCCTAAATTCCAGTAACAGCTCTTTGAGCTCAAAGTACCATCCCATGCCATGGGTTTTACCCCCGCCCTGTTAAACGTTGTTGCTTGTCTGGATTTTTCATCAGAAATCTGGGATTTTTCTAATCATGCTTTTTCATTGAATACTGATGCTAAACAATTCAGAGTGCCTGATAGAGAACAGCTCTTTCCTTCTGGGATCAAGAGTTGCCAATAGCTTTTATTTTCTTTCATTGAAAAAGGGTTCGGTCTGATGTGGATTCTTAACTGTGAGGACAGGTCTGATCGCAAACTTGTCTGAGCAGGGCTCCTTCCCTCTCCTTTGTGCTCCTCCCCACCCCTCACAAACCGATCGAGCAGAAATGGAAGGATTATTTTATTTGAGAAAATAAAAGTTGCTATTTCATGTGAACTGTAGGTGTCTGCCTGCAGCGGGTAGACGGTTTGGTGTGTTTTCTAACTCTCTTTTTTACCTTCGGCCACCTGAGGAATCCTGAATGCTGTTGCAGGAGGTTGTAGGGGGGAATAGATTGTGAAGCGGCTGCAAGAGGGCTCTGAGGCTGGAGGGGACTTGATGAGGTGTGATGGGAGATAAATAGATATTATACACAATACCCAAGCTAAGAAGGTGACTTTGAACTCTGTAAGTTCCCTTCCCTGTTCCTGGCTTTGTTCACAGCTGGAATGCAGAGTAAATCCCGACCGCGGTGGCAGCTAGCGGAGAATGAGCTCCAAATTAGCTGCATTATGCCTGAGCTGGCTGTAGAAAGCAGGCGCTTCTCTGTGTGAATCGGGTGGGATGCCGTTCCAGCACATTAACTTGCCCTTTAAATTTCCTGTGAAGGTTGCACAGGCAGAGCTGCCTGCACAAAGAGTCCTTTCGGTTTCATTTTGTCCCTGAGTTTCTGACTTTTCACTCCAAACCCAGGAGCCTGCCAAGCCCCGGCACGCGACTCGGCAGCCAGAACTGCTGACTGGGCTTCGCCCTTAGGCCGGGTAGCGTGTGGAGTTGGGGAAATGGTTGATGCTTGCGTGAGGCTGAAATGCACAGTATTACCTGCTAAAACATGTCCTTGGTTAGTTAGTGCCTACTTCTCGGTGTGTTCGGGGTTCAAATTGACTGGTCTAGCGTGCCATCGTTAAAAAACCCTCTGTCTAATTAGCCTTACTCCTCGTTTAGGAAATTGGGCATTTTATCCTGTTCAAAACGAACTGATATATGATTACATTTGGAATGGGGATGAAGTAAAAATAGTTAAGCCAGAAGCAGCTAACTTCTTTTTTTAGTGAGAATAGCTTTTTCGCAAGCAAGTTTATAGCTGTATTTGAGAAGGCATGCATTTAATTGCAGCGTTCATTCTTCCAGACGGCTTCCCTAATTGTTCTGCACTGACGTTAAAAGCTGCAAACATTGCAGTTCAGTGCAGGAGCAGGTTTGCCTGAAGATATCTCCGAATCCTGAGAAAGCGAGGTCCTAAGGGCAGGGCAGAAATCTACTGCAGCATTAGGATTGTACCGGAGCTTCCTGAGGTTTACGGAATCGGTCAGACCCCTCGTTAGCGCTGGGGGGGAGTTAGCGAAGGGAGATGTGCTCAGAGCTTCCTTGCTGAGTGTTTTTGGAGAAAGGCTTTCTTCTGTCCAGGAGGATGGGGGGGAGTTGCAGGCAGGAGCTGTGGGTTTGCCCCCCCAAAGAGCAGCGCGCTGCATTTTCTCCGCTGTACGAGCGAAGGCTTGGCTGGACATTGCTCAGAGAAAGCTGCCCTCGGCAGCCTGGCTGGCGATCTGCCCTTCTGCACCGCAGCCCCCTGCCATTCCTCTGCTCTTTCAGCCGGCTCCGGTTTCATTAGCACCGTACCCCGATCCCGGAGGGCTGCACTCATCCTGCCCTGTCCCCGCGCCCGCTTTGCTTGCGGTGTGTGGCCGTGCATCGCTGCCGAGCGGTGCTCCAGGTGTGAAGCGGGGTGGATCGGCTTCGATACAGTCCATCAGCCACCCTCCATCTAGTCCTGGAAACGGCGGCGGCCTGAGGCGTGCTCTGTTTAAAATGCCTGTTCCAGGCAATCAAGCAGGTTTGATTGGCTGAACACTCCTTTTATAATTTAATTTAGTCAGGAATCGTTTGCAAGGTAATAAAAAGAGACTCTGACTCCAAATACATTCATTTAATTCAATGAGAGACAGTTACTGCGGCGGGCTCGCCTCAGCCAGCTTCCCTCACCCCATCACGCTGACATCTTAAAGTGCTGCTCAGGGCTGTATATAAGAGTCACGATCCGCAGTGACAGCTTAATTGTTTCAAATGCTGACAAGGGTCACCCCAACCAGGCATCGCGCATTGTGCGGGGCTGGCTCGGGAGGCTGCGGAGAGGAGGATTTATGGCTGGCAAATAGTTTTGAATTCCTCTGGTTGCGCCTGCTAAATGATGAACCTGCCCCTTGAGGATTGGGGCTATTGATTGTAATTTGCAGTTAAGCCCTCGCTTTCTGAGGAATCAGCATAATAAATACCCACTGCATTACGGCAGGGACGTGTCTGCATGGAGGAGAAGGAAGCGGAGGTTTTTCCCGGCTCGGGCGGTGCAGCGCCTGCAGCAGGATGCTCTCGTTGCCGTTGGGTTTGGGAGAGCCGCGGGCTCCATCGCTGCAGGAAAACGGTCCCCGGTTTGGTGTGATGCAGGAACCCCGTGCTGGAGGGGGAAGGATGAAGCTTTTCTGAGGCTCTTTGGGCTGCTGAGCTCGGATGCTTTGTGAAGGCGGGTGGAAATGCCCTGCTCAGCCGGAGGAGGAGAGGGCGGTCCGGTATTTTTTGGGGTGTTGGGTGTCTAGGTCCCTTCTCTGTGCCCTGCCTCGGGAGCCGGTTGGTCCCAGCCCTGCTTTGGAGAGGGGTGTGAGGGGGGGGGGCGTGTACTACCCCCACATGCCTGTGATTTTCCTTTTAAACTTGCTTTGGTTTGGGGGCAGGAATGGCTCAGGGCCATTCACCAGCTGGTTCACATCTGGGGCTCGTGACACTGAGGTGGCACAGGGCTGCATCCCGGGAGGGAAGGGGCTGTGGGACCGTCCAGCTGTGTCACCAGGGGAGGAAGGGACGGGGACCAGAGCTGGCTGCCCCTCGCCCCTCCAGCCGCTCCCTCCCTGACGTTCCCCAGCTCTGCAGAGGGAAGATTAGCTCCTGTCCTTCTGCTCATGAGTGGAGATGAGAATAATAGCAGTCATCAAATATGCATTGGATAGCAGCAGCCTGCAGCTGCCGTGCAGCAAATATGGTCCTGTGGCTGCCGGGGGAGTGACGCTCCCCGGCGGAGAGCGAGGCCAAGAGCACAACGCCGGCAGAGCCGGGGGCTTCGGGCAGCACCGAGCCGGCCCGGTGCCATGTGGGCGAGCTAGGCTACCCAGGTGAGTGGCTGTGAGTCCCCCAGCCGGGTGGCATGTCCCTTGGGCTCGTGGAGGCCACCATGGGAAGGGCCAGGGAGGGACCTTTGTGTGCGACGTCGGTCCTTGTGCAAACGCTGCGGCCTGGGGCTCGGCTCCTCCGGGTCGGGGCGTACGGTGTCCTCTAGTCTCTGGTTGTCCCTGCCTGTTTGCTTGCTGCCTTTAGACCCCTTATCTCACCTTCCGACTCGCACCTTCCCTACTGTCCCAGCGTTCCTGCTGCCCTCCAGAGCAGAGCTTCCTCCCCTAAACACCCCCTCCTTCCCCAGGAGCCTCTGCCCCATGTCTCCTACCACCCCTTCCCCAAATTCCTTTTACCTTGGGGCTGTTTGACCCTGGGAAAGCTGCCTGGCCCCACAGCCGGGCTCTGTGGGACCCCTGGACTCGGCTCTGGGGCCGAGGTGATGGCACGGGGCTGTGACCTGGCTCCGAGGCCACCAGCCAGCGTTCCTGGGTGCACCCCGGCGCTAAGCCCGGGACACCTTGCACCCAGCTGGTCTCTGCTTCCAGCATCTGCTCTCTCCTCCCGATAACGCCTCCCCCAGCTCTCCGTGTCGGGCAGCAGCCGGCAGGCAGGGACGCGGTGTGCATCCCCCAGGAGATGCTGGGTCCCCGGCCTCAGGTTGGAGGGGGGGAATTGGAGCGGGTGGAAAGCAGCAGCCGGTTCAGGGGTGTGATGGGTGCTTGGGAGGGCAAGGAGAGACCCCCCCCCGGTGCCTCGGGGGGCATGGAGGGCCGTGCTGCTGTCACGTTGCCCATTGCTGGAAGGGTCCAGCCTCTCCCGGTGCTCCCGGCATCGCTGGGGCTCGTGGCTGGAGCAGCGAGAGCCGTGGCAGGGCTGCCCCGCATGCCCGTGGGTGTCTAAAAGGGGATGCGCAACAACACAGAGCTGATGGTGGGGAAGGGGATGCGATGAGAGATGCCGCAGCCGGGAGGTGCCTGGCCAGCTGGGCTGGCTCCGTGGGGCTGGGGTGCAGAGCTCCGGTGAGGTACGGCAGCGGTGGGGCCGGCATGGTGCGGTGGCACGGGGCCCCGCTCCGGCTGTAACTGGAAACAGGCTGTAAGTGGACCTGGGGCCGGCTGGTGACCGCAGACCTGCCTGGAGACGGCGAAGCTGCCGCCGCCGGAGCTCTGCCCTGCTGATGCCGGTGCTCCAAAGGTCCAGTCCCGGGCAGCAGGGCGTTGTGCCGGGGGGCTGGGCGGGTGAAGCAGAACCCCGGTGGCCAAAGCCTCCCTCCCGGGCTGCGGTGGTGGGACAGGGGCTGCCCTGGGCCGTGTCCCTGGGGCGAGGTGGCTTTCCCTGGCTCGGCCACGTGGCTGGAGCCGTTCAGGGGTGACAGGGTCAGAGGATGCTCTGGGCGTCTTCTCCCAGAACCCCGGTCCCCATCGCCACCCCAGGGAACTCCTCACGGCTGGGTTTTGCGCCCAGAGTCCCTCCCCTGTCCTGCTGCTGGATGCGGCCGTGCCCAGACACCCTGGAAACAGCTGCCAAGTGTGGGTGCCCCACGGTTTGGGGTTCGTGGCCATGGGTTCCCCTTCCCCACCCCAGCGTCTGCCACCATCCCGCTGTGCCTGGGCACGAGTGCCCCTTCCCCAGCTCTGCCGTGCCAAAGGCAGGTGAACACTGTGCCCGTGGATGAAGAACCCGGGGAGGTGTGGGGGGGGTCCAGTATGGGGGCTGGGATGGTGGAAGGCAGCCCCCGCGTGGGACGAAGCCCGCTGGGCTGAGGGCAGGCTGTCCGCTCTCTCTTGCTCTCCCTTGCTCCGTGTCTCCTTTCGGAGAGTCCTCACGATGGTCGGGCGCTGCGGCACAGCCGTGGCGATGCACGGGGAGCCGTACCAGCGCCACGGGGCATGGAGAGCACCGCCGGCCCCTCCTCTGCCCTGCCCGGCTCGGCCGAGGGTGGTGGGGACAGAGGTAGGGACGTCGAGGGCAGTGGGACGGAGGTGGGGATTGCACGGGTGGTGGGACGGAGGTGGGGACCTGCAGCAGCTTCTCACCAGCTCGGCACCCCCTTGCTCGCTGCCGAGGAGGGGCCGTGTCCGTGGTGGTTCCCGGCCACATCGTGGTGCCCAGGCGTCGCGCCGCGCACCCGTGCCAGGAGGAGGGACGGCGCGGTGGTGTGGGCCAGGCGCCTGTGACGCGGGCAGGGCAGGGCAGGCTGCGTCGGCCCCACACGGCACGGTGGTGACGGCAGACCCGTGCGGAGACCGCGCCAGTGCCGTGGGGGTCTCCTGCAAGGCGATGCCTCCCCACGTGGCTCGGGCTCCGCTGATGCTCTTTCCTGCTGATCCCACGCTTGCGTCACCCCACGGACCCTCTCCTGGTACCTGCCGGGGGCCTCCCCTCCTGCTCCAGCCCTCTGCTCTCCCTGCAGCTCCGGGAGCTCCCTGTGCAGACCCCACTGGGGCGTCTCTGGCCCAGAAATTAATGCAGGGAGGAGGCCAAAGCCATCAGATCACGGCTGATACCTCCTCCGCTGCAAACACGAGAAGACGGTGCCGTGAGATGCCAGCCACGGGGCTCTCCCGGTCCCGGAGGAGGCCAATGGGTTAGGTCCAGCAACTGCTGCTGGTTCTTGGGTTCCTCCAGCTGCTGCACAGCTGGATGCTGCTGCTGCTCCTTCCCTGGGTCTCCCCAAATACCCCCTGCGAGGGGGTGGAGCGGCTGCTGCCACTGCCCGCAGGTGATCCGCGCGGGGCAGCGAGTTCCCGCCGCCGCTGCTTAAACTTTCATGAACCTGCAGCCACAGGAATCCAGCCCTGGCATTAACATTTGATGCGGTCACCCTGCGCCCGGGCACGTGTGCGTGCAAACGCTCTGCCGGCACCGCCACGGGGCACGCGTGGCACACGCAAAGCCCCTCGCCAGCTGCCTGTGGGCACGCGTGGCACCCTGCGTGCGCACGCAAGGCGCGTGGCATGGCGTGGGGGGTACCCCCGTGGACTGCTGGCTCTTCTCTGCTTCCCAGCGGGGCTGCGGGATTTGGTCTGGTGTTGGATTCCTCCTCCCTGGTGCTCCCCTTGGCTGTGCTCCCGGTGCCGGGGTGGCACATGCCCTGGGCTCTGCAAAATCGTCTCCTCTCTCTTGGTGCCGTGGTTTGGCTTTATGGGGACAAACGGGTCCCTGGGCTTCATCCTCCTCCGTGCCGGCTGGAGGAAGAGGCCGATTCCCCAGGGGAGAGTACTGGGAGCCCCGAGGCGTGGGGAGGTGGCAGGGTCTGGTTTTGGGGTGGTGACGATGCTCTGCGCCACCCCCTGCAGCGTTCCCCTGGGGACGCTCCCAGCAGCGGGGCCCTTTCCTGCCGCTTCGGAAAAGTCTCCGGGCTGGAGCGGCGCGTCCCTTACATTATTCATGCTGCCGCGAGCCCCGGCGGTTGGGTTACAGCCGGAGCCCTGCCGCCGGCACCGCGCTGCCCGACTCGCGGGGTGCCGCGGGAGGCAGGAGGCAGCTCCCGCCGGGCTGCGCCGAGGCTGCTGTCCCGCCGCCCCAGCGCCATGCCAAGCGCGGGGCCACCGGCGGCCGAGGGAGCCACGCACGGGCACGTGCCTCGCCGAAACCGGGTGCAGGTAAATACCCTCCCGGGGCAGGCTGCGGGGTTGGGAGCCGGACGGTGTGCCGGGAGCCGCCTCGTGCCGCTGTGGGGCATCGTCTCCCAGGGTCCTGCCGGGGCTGGAGCATGAGCGCCCGCCGCCGCCGGGATGGTCGGCAAGAAGGGGGAGCCCAAAAAGGATGCGGAGGCCAAGGGGAAGGGGGGCAAAGGGAAAGGGAAAGATGGCAAGAAGGGCAAGAAGGAGGCGCCCAGCGAGTCGGAGGAGACCTCGGATGCAGAGCTGCTGAAGGCAGAGGAGAGCGAGGAGATGGAGGCGGTGGTGGAGGAGAAGGACGAGGAGGAGGCGGCTGTGGAGGAGCCCAAGAAGGGGAAGGGGAAGGGGAAGGAGAAGAAGGGGGTGCTCAAGGGGGTGGTGATGAAGAAGCCGGGCCGGGGGAAGAAGGTGCAGCTGGAGCCAGAGGAGGAGGAGGGCGAGAGCGATGCCGCACGGGTCAAGAAGAACCTGAAGGGCACCTCCAAGCTGGTGATGGGGCTGGCGGCCGACAATGCCAAGAAGAAGAAAGGGGCCAAGGGCGCGGAGGCCAAGGGCCAGCCAAAAGCATCCGCGGAGCCCTGCCTGGCCGAGGAGGAGGAGGCGGCGGCGCCGAAGGCCCGGGTGAAGCGGAGCTTCCGCAGCACCTCGAAACTCTTCCTGGGCTTCAAGAAACTGGGGTTGCGTCGGCCCAAGAAGGGGCAGTTCAAGAACACGTCCCGCTTCTTCTGGGGGCTGCAGAAGCACAGCACCAAGAGGAGAAAGAAGAAGAAGAACAAGGCGGTGCTCAAGTCCACCTCCAACCTGATGGTTCGCTTCAAGCGCGTGGGCAAGAAGAGGAAGGAGGCGGCTGGTGGTGCCCCGCCGGCGAAGCCATCCTTCCTGCTGCTGCGGCGGGGCGGGCAGGCGGCCGAGGACGGCGCGTCCCTCTTCCGCCAGCGCCCGGAAAGGAAATTCAAACCGCGGGCGCAGGTGCTGAGCAAGGCAGCCGCCGCCACGGGCTGGCTGGCCAGGAAGGTGCTCTCCCGGCGCGGGCGGCTGGCAGGGGGCGGCCGGGTGGCCGATGCGGCCTGGCTGTCCCGTATCGGTGCCAGGAAGCTGCCGTTCCCCGCGGAAGACGAGATCCTCAGGCACCGGGCCAACATGAAGCGGATCCCCGGCGGCAGCGGGCTGTTGGCCCCCGGCGCTGTGCGGCACAGCCAGGAGAGGGGCGGCAGCACGGTGCGGCGTCTGTCCCGGCGGCGCTCCCAGCGTGCGCCTGCAGAGCCATCAGTGCCGCGCTACGGGTGGGCCGAGGAGGAGGATGGAGCCTACAGCCGCCGGCGTGGCTATGCCAAGGGGGAGGATGGAGCCTTCGGCTCCCGCCGTGGCTATGCCAAGGAGGAGGATGGAGCCTACAGCCGCCGGCGTGGCTATGCCAAGGGGGAGGATGGAGCCTTCGGCTCCCGCCGTGGCTACGCCAAGGAGGAGGATGGAGCCTACAGCCGCCGGCGTGGCTATGCCAAGGAGGAGGATGGAGCCTTTGGCTCCCACCGTGGCTACACCAAGGAGGAGGATGGAGCCTACGGCTCCCACCGTGGCTATGCTAAGAAGGAAGATGGAGCCTACGGCCCCCAGCGTGGCTACACCAAGGAGGAGGATGGAGCCTACGGCCCCCAGCATGGCTACGCCGAGGAGGATAGAGCCTATGGCCCCTGGCGTGGCTACGCCGAGGAGGAGGAAGGCTACATCCAAACTCCAGCCTACCCGGCAGGGTATGGCTTTGAGGAGGCGGTGCTGACCCCCTACGCTGACTACCCCGGCTACGAGGCAGAGGAGGAGTACGGCTTCTACCGGGGGTTTTGGGAGGAGGGTGACTCACCGGGGCACCCCTACGGCTACGCGGAGCTCGAGGATGAGGGACCGCTCGGCGGCGAGTCCCCCCTCACTCTCTACGACCCTTATGGAAGCGACCCAGAGTACGGCGAGGAGGCGGCAGGGCCCTTCGGCTACGGGGGGGACCCCTACGAGGACTTTGGGGAGCCCCTCGGCAGGGGGTACCCTGGGGGCGAGTACCCTGAGCATCGCATCCAGTACAGCGAGGCGGGGTGGGCACCGCACGCCCAGTCCTCCTGCAACCCCTACGCCCTGGCCCTGGAGGAGATCGCCGAGGCCGAGGAGCCTGAGGAGTGGGAGGAAGAAGAGGAGGAGGATGGGGAGTATCCCTTCTCCATCCTCAGCGCCTCCTCGCTCCGGGGCATGCGGGAGACGCTCTCCTCCAAGCTCTCCCTCCATAGGAAATTCAGGCTCTTCCCCCGGCCCCAGGTCAAGCTTTTTGGCAGGGACCACCTGGACGTCCCCCTCCCGCCGTCCCCCCACCTGCCCACCACCCTCGACGAGGACGAGGATGACTATGACGAGTACGAGCCGCCACCGCCGGCAGCCCCCGGCCCTGTGGCGTCCCCGGGGCACCGGGTTTCGGCAGCGCGGGCGTGCGGGAGCCCCCTGGGACAGTTCCTCCAGCGCTCCCTCTCGCAGCCCCCCGCCCGCCCGCCTCGGGGTGCGGGGGGATTTCGGGACCCCCGTCCCCCCCAGCCCTCCTACAGACGCCCTGGCCGCCGGCTGGCAGGGATGGAGCGCGCCGGCTCGGGGAGCCAGGACCCCCCGCCACGAGCATCTCTGGCCAGGGACCCTTCCCTGCTGGCGGGGCCCGTGGGGCAGCCCCCTCCCCGAGCGCCGGGGGCTGCGTGGCGGCTGTCACTCCGTAACCCCTTCACCAACCCCAGGCGCTCCCCATCGCCGCCACCGTCCCGGCAGCACCCCGGCGGTGTGCGGGGCGAGGGGCCGCAGCGATCCCCCTCCCTCAGGGCCAGCCTCCGGCGGTTCGGCCCCGAGCCCCCCGCTCCGCCGCCAGCTGCCCCCCGCTCTCCAGGGCCGGTGGGGAGGCGTTTGGGGGTGCCCGTGGCGGGGTCGGGGAGACCCCCGTCCCCACGGCCGTCGCGGCGGAGCAGCCCCCCTGGGCTGCCGCTCCCCCAAGCCTGGCCCCGGCTTCCCGAGCCCCCCACCAAGGCTGTGAAGCCGCTGCAGAGGACCCCCTTCCTGGCACCGACCCCCCGCCCTGGCAGCTGCCGCCTTGGCCCCCCTGGCCCCTCCTGGGACGAGGGGCTGCCCCCCTGGCAGGGTGCCGCGCGGGGTCTCGCCGGGGTGACCCCCCCCCCCACCCCTGCTCCCGGCACCCCCAAAACCTTCATCCAGCGCATCGGGCAGCCCCTTGCCGGGATGGCCCCCGGCTCCCCCCCGGCGAGGCGGTCTCCGGCCGAAGCAGGGGGCCGCAGCCGCTCCCCGGGGCGCTCGGTGGGTCAGTCCCTGGCATCGCTGCTTGTGGGGAGCATGGCCCCCGCCGAAACCCCTCCGTCCCCACCGCCTGCTCGCCGTCCCTCCTCCCGCTCGCCCTCCTTGCCCCGGCACCCATCCCGGCGGGATGGGAGCACCCGCAAATCCCCAAGCCCACCGGTGGGGCAGCGGGGCTGGGCCGACGCCGGGCGCCCCGTCCTCCCCTCCTCTACGCGCGGTGACCGGAGCCCCTCACCGCAGCCTCGTGCCGCTTTCCCGGCGCCCCGTGGCCGAGCCCCCGGCTCGCCAGCCGCCCCCCGCCACGGTGCCCGTGCCCCGGGGCTGGCGGAGGCTGTCGAGGGCGATGGGGCGGCCGGGGAGGAGGGCACGGGGCGCTACGCAGTGGTGACGCCGCAGGTGCAGAGGTTGGGCTCCTTCCGGCGGGCGTCCCGCATGTACAAGCAGCACTGGTCCACGCAGCACGTCGTGCGGGTGCGGGAGATGCCCGACGCTTGGACGGCCGAGCAGGGGTCCCCCCGGCAGCCCGCCCAGCGCAGCCGGCGGCGGGCGAGCCAGCGAGGAGCCGACATCGCCCGATACCTGAGCCAGCGCTCGCCGGCGGGTGGCTGGCGGGACAGGCACCCCTGGGCGGATGCGTACCTGGGCACCAAGCAGCCCTGGCGCAGCAAGGTAACGCCGGCGGGGAGCCCACCGTGGGTGCCAGTGGTGGGACGGAGCCGGGGGGCGAGCCGGCAGCCGGAGGGACCTGGGACGGGGTGGCGTGTTGAGGTGGCTGCCGGCTCACCGGGACACGAAGCCGCTAGTGCCGGGGGGTTTGCAGCGCCCAGGGTGGGGGTAAGTGGCTGTGGGCGCGCTGGGTGCTGGCAGGGGTGCTGCCACGGGGAGCGGGCTGGAGGGGGGCGGTCGTCGCCCGTTGCGTGTCCCCCCTGTGCACGGCCCCCTCGGGGACACTCGACTCTCGCATATGGAAATGCTGAGACCCGATCTCCGGCTGGGACGGGCGCAGGTGGCACGCTGACCCGGTGGGTGTCCGCTTTCCTGCTCGCCGCCTGGCTGGCCGCCAGCGCGGGCTCCTGCGTGCCACCCGCCTCGCGTCACCTCCGCGCGCGGCCACGGGGCACGGCAGCGGGGAGCAGCCCCCAGCCCCACGGCTCAGCCCCCTTCCGTCATCTCCCCTGGAGGTGCCACCCTGCCCGGGGGTCTCCGTCGCCCACCCCTTGCAGCCCCCGTGGGCGTTGGTTGAACCGCGGGGTGTTGCGGTGGGGGTGGCACAACCGCCTCCGTCTGTTTCTGCCTGCCCACGGTGAGCGGGACCGGGGCTCACGAGGAACAGCCTTTCCTGGGACGGTCCCCAGGGACGCCTCGGTGGCCCCGTGTCCCCATTTCCAGCGCTGCTGCTCTCCCCCGACATGCGACACTCTTGCCGGGGGACCCGTTTCAGGGCCATGAGGTGCTTGCTTGGGGTCCCTGCCATCGCTGGCTGCGGGCTCCCTGGTTTGGGGTCACAGACGGTGGTTTTGGGACAGTGAGGGTGACCGGGTGGGATGCCGGAGGGGGCCAGCACGGCCCTGCCGTGATGGAGTCTCTGGGTTTCTCCGTGCAGATGCAGTCGCTGTGCAGCCTGCCCATCGTGCGGTACCAGGAGCCGCAGGAGGAGGACGGGCTGGAGGACATGACCCAGCTGGAGTGAGCGTCCCCATCCCCTTCGCCACCCGCTGTGACCCAGCGCTGCGGGGGCCAACGGGGCTGCAACCCCCCCCCCCGTGCACCCCATGGCCCCTGCTGCTCCCCACCCCATCTCAACACGGGGTCCGCTCCAGCCTCCCGGGGGGCTGAGGATGCTGGGGATGCGCTCGGGGACAGCAGACACCTCCTGTCCCGCTGCCACCCCCTAACGCAACCTCTGCTCCGTGCCAGGGACCTCCAGGAAGCCGCGGTGCTGAGCAACATCCGGACACGGTTCGAGCGCCAGCTCATCTACGTAAGTTTAGGGGCTCACGGCATCCCCCGGAGACACCGGGTGTGGGGTCTTGGGGGGGGTCATCGCTCTCCGAGCGCTCGCAGCCCCAAACCTCGCTCTCCCGCAGACCTACATCGGCAGCATCCTGGTGTCGGTGAACCCGTACCGGCTCTACAGCATCTACGGCACAGAGCAGGTGCTGCAGTACGAAGGCAGAGCGCTGGGCGAGAACCCGCCGTGAGTACCGGGGTGTCCTCGAACACCCTGCGGGGACAGGGGCACCCCTACCCGCCGTCACCCACCCCTGGGTCCTACAGCAGCCCCCGGGTGGTCCCAGGCCCCCGAGGACCCTCGGTCGCAGGGTGCTGGAGCGGCTGCGTCCACGTGTGGGGACGCTCGGGGCGCAGCGGGGGTCCCGGTGCCGGGGCGTTGGGGATGCTTGGGGTGCAGCGGGGGTCCCGGTGCCGGGGCATTGGGGACGCTCGGGGCGCAGCGGGGGTCCCGGTGCCGGGGCGTTGGGGATGCTTGGGGTGCAGCGGGGGTCCCGGTGCCGGGGCGTTGGGGATGCTTGGGGTGCAGCGGGGGTCCCGGTGCTGGGGCGATGCTGCACCGCACCCCCCACCTCTGTTTCCACACACCCCCCCCCAGGCACCTCTTTGCCATCGCGAACGTCGCCTACTCCAAAGTGATGGATGCCAAACACAACCAGTGTATCGTCATCAGGTGGGACATGGCTGTCCCCCGGCACGACTCCCCGGGATGGCCCCTAATCAGCGCCGCCCTAATTACCGGTTGCCAGGATGCTGCCGCCAGCCTGGCCCGGACCCGGGACCGATGAGTGGGATGGGGTGCTGGGTGCTTTTGGGATGGGTGCACCCCCTGGCCCTCTGCTGGGCTGGTGACGGCCCCGGCCGTGCCCCCTCTCTGCGTTTCAGTGGGGAGAGCGGCTCGGGGAAGACCGAAGCCACCAAGCTCATCCTGCGCTACCTGGCAGCCGTCAGCCAGAAACGCAGCACTGCCCCGCAGGTAGGGTGCTGCCCCGGGGACACCCCCATCCCCTTGTCCCACCTCCCCGCGCTCTCCTCCACCCCCGGCTCACGGCTCCACCGCTCTCTCCTTGTCCCCACGCTCCCAACCGGACCACGGCAGATAGAGGTACCGGGGGGGGACACGTGGGCTGAGCATCGCGGTGGCATCTCTGCCACGTCACCCCAGCTGCGGGGGGGGACGGTGGGGAGGGAAAGCCGGAGCTCGGCACAGGCACGTGCACGGGGTCCTCGTGCTCTCCTGCATCCTCATGCAGCCCGGCTGCGGCGCACGCTGCAAATTTTGGCACCCGTGGGTGTCTGCACGGGGCAGGAGGTGGCAGGGGGGGTGGCACGGGTGGCGGGGTGACAAGGGGGGGGTCCCACGGGAGGACAGCCCATGGCCGTGGCGTGTCAGGGTGGCCGGGCTGACCCTGCGGCTCTCCCCATCGCCACGGCAGATCCTGGAGGCGACCCCCTTGCTGGAATCCTTCGGCAACGCCAAAACCGTGAGGAACGACAATTCCAGCAGGTTTGGGAAATTTGTGGAAATCTTTCTGGAGGAGTAAGTAATGCTGAGCGACGCCCGCGCGCGGCCGGCCCCCACCCCGTCTGTGTCCCCCCCGCCCCGGGGTGCCCAACCCGGCCCCCGGCCCCGCTGCTGGGCCGCCCCTGCCCCTTGGCTCTGGGGTGGGACGCACACGGGGACGCTTTTGGGGACAAACCTTCGCGGGGGAAAGGCGATGTCGCCTGGAGACGGGCAGCGTTTGCTGTCCCCGGGGTAGGGATGCTGTACCCTGGGTTGGCACCCTGAGCGCTCCCGGTCCCCGTCCCTGTCCCCACGGCCCCTCCCAGCCTCGCTCAGCCCCACTGGTCCCAACGCGGGGGTGCCCGATTCCACCCCGGGGTGCAGCAGCTCCAGCCCTCACTCAGGAGCCCGGTGTGGGCACCTCTCCCTGCCCACCCACCCACGGCGGGGGGCACTCGGGGTCTGGTGCTGACCCCCCCGTGTGCTGGGGGAGCATCGGGGCAGGGGTGGGCACCGGGGGTGGGGGGGTGGGGGCACAGCCCCCGCCGCGCCGAGGTTGCCAGCCGGTTGCCCGCTCTCACCCCCACAGTGGCTTGATCTGCGGTGCCATAACCTCGCAGTACCTGCTGGAGAAGTCCCGCGTGGTCTTCCAGGTGGGTGGCGAGGGGGTCCCAGGCTCTGCCCCCCCCCCGCTGCCTCCCTTGCTGCCCCCACCCCAGCTCGGTCCTCTGCTCCCCAGGCCAAGAGCGAGCGCAACTACCACATCTTCTACGAGATGCTGGCAGGGCTGCCTGCCCAGCAGCGGCAGCGGTACTGTCTGCAGGGCGCCGAGACCTACTACTACCTGAACCAGGTAGCGTGCCCCCCGCCCGACCCCCCCATGCTGCCCGCTTTTCCAGGGGCTGGCCGAGCCCGGGGTTCCTGAGTTCTCCTGGATTCGGGGTGCGGGATGGGGAGGGTGCTCAGGGCAGGGTGTCTCCCCCCGCACCCCTGGGTGCTGCCCCCCCCCCCGGGACGCACTGACGGCACCGAGGGGGCCGTGCCAGGGTGGGAACTGCGAGATCCCCGGCAAGGACGACGCGGAGGATTTCCGTCGGCTGCTGAACACCGTGGAGGTGCTGGGCTTCAGCGTGGAGGAGCAGAACAGCATCTTCCGCATCCTCTCCTCCGTCCTCCACCTGGGCAACGTCTACTTCGAGAAATATGAGGTACCCGAAGCAGAGCCAAGCTCTGCTCCTCGGGTTCAATTCGGGATGGGGCAGAGGAGGGATCACCGCATCCCACCGCCTCACCGCGTCCCGCAGACCGACTACCAGGAGGTCGCCACGGTGGTGAGTGCCACGGAGATCCGGACGGTGGCTGAGCTGCTGCAGGTGTCCCCCGAGGGCCTGCAGAAAGCCATCACCTTCAAGGTGACGGTGAGTGGGGAGGGGGGGGGGGCACAGGCAGGGAGCGGGGGGGGGTCTCTGGTGGCCGGGGACCATGGCTGGTGTTGCTAAAACTCCACCACGCCATTGGTTTTGCGTGCCCCAACCAGGAAACTCTGCGGGAGAAGATTTTTACCCCCCTGACCGTCGAAAGTGCCGTGGATGCCAGGTAGAGGGAAGGCTGCGCTGCACGGGGGTGCGGGGGGTGCCTGGCCCCCGGGGACGGGGCGGGAGGTGAGATGCTGGGCTGGGAAAGGGGACGGTCAGGTCCCCCAGTGCAGATTAGGCTTTCCGGTGATTAAAACCGCAGCCCCAAGGGCTGCCCCATGCACGACGTGGGGCTGGGATGGGTGCTGGCCACGGTGTGCCGTGCCGTGCCGTGCCGTGCCGTGCCGTGCCGTGCCGTGCCGGAGCTCCGGCGCTCTGCCCGTCTGCCCCCTCCCCAGGGACGCCATTGCCAAGACCCTCTACTCCCTGCTTTTCGGCTGGCTCACGGACCGCATCAACAAGCTGGTGTACCCGCGGCAGGAGGCCCTCTCTATTGCCATACTGGACATCTACGGCTTCGAGGTAAGCAGGATCCGTCCCGGTTCCATCCCCCCAGCTGCCAGCCCCGGGGCTGCGGGGTCTCAGGCACCGTGGCCCCTTCTTCTCGCAGGACCTCAACTTCAATAGCTTCGAGCAACTGTGCATCAACTACGCCAACGAGTACCTGCAGTTCTTCTTCAACAAGATTGTCTTCCAGGAGGAGCAGGTGGGTCGGCGAGCGGTGCTGGGCTCTGCCCCCGTGCTGAGCATCACCGCGGGGCCGGGGGCACGGGGCTGAGCGAGTGCCGGCCCCGCAGGAGGAGTATCTCCGGGAGCAGATCGAGTGGAAGGAGATCCCCTTCAGTGACAACCAGCCCTGCATCGACCTCATCTCCCAGAAGCCCTACGGCATCCTCCGGATCCTCGATGACCAGAGCTGCTTCCCGCAGGTGAGGGGCTGCCCGGCGCCGAGGCAGCGAGGATGGCGGCGCCAGGCAGTCGCCGTGCCCAGGGTGTCACCGTGGCCCGGGGCCGCTCTGCTCCTGGGCCGTCCTGGATGATCTGGGAGACCCCTTGGGTTTCTCCAGGCTGGATAAGCCCCAGGAGGTCCCGGGTCGGTGCCACTGGAGCGACTTCCCCCAGAGGAGTGGCTTTTGCAGGAATTACTGAAAAACCCCTCCCAGCTGCCCTATAAAAGAGAGAAAGTGGTTGTGCCCTCTCTACCGGTGGGGAAACTGAGGCACAGAGCAGCAGATGCCCATGAGCACATGGCTGCTCGGTGGCAGAGCTGAGAATGGGGTCTGGCCGGTCGTCCAGGCATCCCTGTCCTGGTGCCTGCGTCCCTGGGGCTGCCGAACCACCCAAGCCGTGTCTCACCCCTGCACGCGTCCCCAGGCCACCGACCACACGTTCCTCCAGAAGTGTCACTACCACCACGGGACAAACCCACTGTACACCAAGCCGAAGATGCCGCTGCCCGAGTTCACCATCAAGCACTATGCAGGGAAGGTGACCTACCAGGTGTGCGGTGGTGGGATGCCCAGCCTGTGGTTTTAAGGAGGGTTAAAGAGGAGGTTTATGGGGTTGATCCTGCACCAGGGGGTGAGGGGCAGCCCAGGGGGTCCGGACGGGGACCGGGAGCTGCCCCCCACCCACGATGTCCTGGCCTGGAGCTCCTCGCCTCCTCCCACCATGCCACCATACTCCTCACCGTGAGGTTTTGCTCTTTGCCAGGTTCACAAGTTTTTGGATAAAAACTACGACCAGGTCCGGCAGGATGTGCTGGACCTGTTCATCAGCAGCAGGACCAAGGTAGGGCCTTGCCTGTGCTGGGGGGACGCCAGGCACAGATAGCCCCCTTCCATACACACCATTTTTCGTGTCCCCAAGCGTGTGCCCCCATGGCCGGTGAAGCCCAGGGGGACCAGGAGCAGAGGATGCTTCCAGCTCCACCCTGTGCCCTCTTCCCACGGGGTCCTCTGGGCTTTGACCCCTCCAGCGTTGGCACAAACGGGCATGCGGGCTGCTCTTGTGCTTCCCCATCCCCATCCCCATCCCCATCCCCATCCGGGCAACCCAGCCACAAATAGGGGATGCACCTTGCTCAGGGCTGGGCAAAAAGTCAGCGGCCGGGCTGGGAAGAGGAGCTGGGAGAGCTGCGCCATCCTGGCCACCTTCCTCCTCCCTAACCAGTCCCATCTCCCGAAGGTGGTGGCCAACCTCTTCTTCGGCCATGCCCAGGTGATGGCCCGGCAGAGGAGCCTGGTCAGGAGGAGCAGCACCAGGACACGGCGGTACAAGGCCCCCACCGTGGCCGCCCGGTTCCAGCAGTCGCTCCTGGACCTGGTGGAGAAGATGGAGAGGTCAGGGCAGGCAGGGTGGGCAGCGCAGGCAGGGTGGGCAGCTGGACCTGAGCCTGGGGTGGCCAGGCTGGCTTTGTCCCCTGTCCCCCATGGCCGATGGGGTCTCTGCAACGCAGGTGCAACCCCTTCTTCGTGCGCTGCCTCAAACCCAACAACAAGAAGGTGAGAGCCTGCCCGGGGCTTTCCTGCCCGCGGCACTGCCCGTGCTGCCTGCGGGATCTCCCCTTCCTCGCCGGCACGGGGAGCGTGGCAGGCGTACGGTGGGCAGGGGCCTGCCCGCGCGGCCGCCGAGGCTTCTCCCCATCTCCTCCCCAGGAGCCGGGGCTCTTCGAGGCCGACGTGGTCAGCAGCCAGCTGCGGTACTCGGGGATCCTGGAGACCATCCGCATCCGCAAGGAGGGCTTCCCCATCCGCATCCCCTTCCTCGTCTTCATCGACAGGTGCCTGGGGGCTGCGGGTTGGGTACCACCGTCCTGGCGAGGGGAGACCACAAAGCTTGTGGGTGTTTTGGGGGGCAGCGTTTGGCCCGGGGGTCCCCCACAGTGGGGGACCCCCCCGCTTTGGTGCACAGCACCGGGAGAAGCTGCTTTCCCAGGCATGGTGCTCATCACCGCGGGGAGGGTCCATGCCGGTGTCCCGGTGGGGTCCTGCGCGGTGACGGTGACGGTGTCATGGGCTCGCCCAGGTACCGCTGCCTCGTCGATATGTGGTCCAACGTCATTCCCAACGGGGCCAACTGCGTGGAGATGCTGAGGAACCTCTGTCCCGTCAGCCCCAGCATGTACTACGTCGGCGTCAGCAAGGTACCGTCCCGGGCAGGGGGCCTGGCTCCGGTGGTGCCCTGGGGGAGGATGGCCGAGGCAGGGGGCTCACGGCATCGCTCCCCCTCCCAGCTCTTCCTGAAGGAGCAGCTGTACCAGGCGCTGGAGAGCAAGCGAGCCCGTGCCCATCACCTGGCCGCGCTCACGCTCCAGCGCTACGCTCGCACCTTCTTCATCAAGAGGCGCTTCCGATCCCTCCGCCGAAAGATCGTCCTCCTGCAGAGCCGGGCGCGGGGCTACCTGGCCAGGTGGGGGTGCCGGGGTGGTGGCGGGTGGGCACTGGTGGGTGGCAGAGGGTGACGGGTGCCCTCCCGCAGGCAGCGGTACCGGCGCATGCGGCACACGCTCATCAAGTTCAGGTCGCTGGTGCACATCTACGTGAACCGCCGGCGGTACCTCAAGGTGAGGCGGGGGCTGGCACATCCCAAGGGGGTCCCGGCACCCGCTCCCACCCTGCTACGTGCTCGGTGGTGGGTCTGGAGACGGCACAGCAGCACCCCCAGACCCTGAGTCCCCCCCAGACCCCATCACCACCACCTCCTCCATGCCCCATGGGGCACGGCAGTGCCTCTTTGGGGTGAAAGCCTGGCAATGCCGGGGGGACAATGGCACCCCAGGGGGGTCCTGCTGCCCTCGGGTCTCCCTCCCTCCTTCTCGGCGGGGGCTCAGCGCGGCTGCTCTGCCTGCAGAGGAAGGAGGACGCCCGCCGGCGGGTGGAGGAGGAGAGGGAGAGGATGAAGCAGGTAACGGGGTGCGGGCGGGCGGCACTGGGGGGGAGCGCGCATCTGAGATGCACGTGCAACCTGTGCCCTCGTCCCTGCCACGTGCTCGCCCGTCCCTATGCTGCCGGCCGAGGCACCCGTGGGTGCTGGGGCAGGGAGCGGCACGGCGAGTGGGTGCATCCCTGTGCTGCACCGGCAGGAGCTGACAAGGAGGGAGGTGGTGGACGTCACCCACCTGGAGATCCCGGCCGAGCTGATGGGGCTGCTGGAGGCTGCCGCAGGTGAGTGGGTCCTGCCCCGCCGCTGGCACCGCTCCCAGCCCCACGTCCCCGTCCCCGTGGCCGTGCTGTAGCTGCCCGCTGTGCCGTAGCCGCCCAGGAGGTGAACGCTGGCTGCGTGGTCCTGGTGCCACCGCCGGCGCTGCGGCCCGACTCCCAGCTCACCCTCCCGCTCGACATCAACGACTACCCCATGGCCAAGTACGTGCGGGGCCACTTCCAGGTAAGGTGGGCACCGCGGCCCGGCGGCGGGGAGCATGCCCCGACAGGGCAGCCAGATCTTGGGGAGTCCTCGGCGCCCGGGTCATGGCTGAGCAGTTAGGTTCAGGGTCCCCACAGCGGCTCTGCCCGGCAGCTCCCCGCACCATCCCACCGGGCTCTGCCCCGGCTTCGGCCCCGGGGATGCCGCGGGGTGCAAGAGGGGCCGGATCCGGGGCGGCTGCGGTGCTGTGGGCGGCCGGCGGCGGCCTCCCTCCCTCCCCGTGGGTTCCTGTCGTCTCCAGAGGCCGGGGGGACCCTGCTGAGGTTATCGGAGAGAGACCGGCCGAGCCCTCCTGGACGCCCGACGCGGGGCGGATCTGGAAACGCTGGGGCGGGAGACCAGGTCGCTTTGCTCCCGGGACCCCGTCCCCATCCCCAGTCGCTTTGCCCCTTTCCTCCTCCTTGCTCCCTGTTTTTGCCATGTGTTTCCCAGTCCCCGGCATCCTGAACGACAGCACCAGGGCCGGATTCTGCTCTCAGCCTCATCAAGGTGCCGGCATCTCTGGTGCTGCCAGCACAGCCCGAGCCCGTCCCTGTCCCGCTGCCAGGAGACTGCTGGCCCCATCCTGCGCCCCAGCCCCTTCGCAGCCCCGTAGTCCCCATCCAGCGTTAACGCCACGCTCCGCCGTCGGTCCCGAGGCTGTCGCCGGGACCCGGGTAGCCACGGGTGTGGGTGTCACTGCAGGAGCCGGCGTTCGGGATGCTGACGGCCCCGCTGGCAGCCCCCCTCACGCGGCTGGACGAGGAGCTGTGCCATGAGGCGCTCAGCCTCTTCCAGCTGGTAGGTGCGACGGCACGGGATCCGGCACCGCGGTCCCCTGCCCGCTCCCTGCCCGGGGCCGGAGGGAGGACCTCGCTGTCCCCGCGGCAGATCCTGCGGTTCATGGGGGACCCGGGGCTGGGCGGCCCGCAGGAGACTCTCTTTGGCAACTACATCGTACAGAAGGGGCTGTCGGCGCCGGGGCTGCGGGACGAGCTCCTGGCACAAGCCGCCAACCAGGTCTGGCGTAACACCAACGTCAACAACGAGGAGCGGGGCTGGCTGCTGCTGGCCGCCTGCCTCAGCGCCTTCCCCCCCTCCGCCGCCTTCGACAAGTACCTGCTCAAGTGAGCCGGGGCTGGGGACGGGGACGGGGACCGGGGCTGGCTGGGACCCTTGGGGACAGCCTGGCACGCGTGGCCGGGGACACTGCTGGGGCTCTCCAGGCCAGGCTGGCACATGTGCCTGGGACGCTGCCCAGGTGCCACCGGGATCCTTTGGGCCAGCCCGGCACACGTGCCCAGGGATACCGCCCAGGTCCCTCTGGGGATGCTCTGAGGTCCCTTCATGGTCCCTGGGGCCAGCCTGGCGCACGTACCCAGGGATTATGCTCAGGTCCCTCCAGGATCCCTCTGGCCAGCCTGGCACACGTGCCCAGGACGCTGCCCAAATCCCTCCAGGGATGCTCTTAGTCCCTCTGTGGTCCCCTGGGCCAGCCGGGCGCACGTGCCTGGGGATGCTGCCCAGGTCCCTCCTGCAGCATCCTCCCTTCCCCGCAGGTTCGTCTCTGACTATGCCTTTGCTGGCTACAAGCCGGTGTGCCAGCGCAAGCTGATGCACGCCATGGCGCGGTCGCAGCTGGGCACCGCGGCCGCCCGTGCCTACCCGCCCTCGCTGCTGGAGTGGACGGCGAACCGGCAGCAAGCCAGCATGGCACTCGACCTCCACTGCTTCAATGGTGCGGGGCAGCCCAGGGCCGGGGGCACGGTGGCGGGGAGGGTCGGTCCCGGCTTGGCCACCCTGTCACCATCACGGGCAGGAGGGGACCGGCGGGACCCGCTCACCGCCCGTCCCTCCCCAGGCGACCTGTTCTCCTGCCCCGTCCACTCCTGGAGCACGGGCGAGGACCTGGCAGGGGATGTCCTGAAGCACAGGTACCCACCAGCTTGGCACCCACCCACCCAGCGGGGCGAGCACGGGGCACAGCATCACCCCGGGGCCATTTTGGGTGACCCCAGGATCTGGGAGCCGGGATGCCCAGCTTGTGGGCAGGGTGTCCCCACGGAGCCGGGGCACTGCTGGCAGCCCCACGCTCGTCCCCAGCGTCCCACTGTTGGCAGGGGGCTGGCGGAGGGCTGGCGTGGCTGGTCCGTAGCCATGAAAGCGGGTGCCCAGTGGGCCGAGCTGGCCGGCCACGACTATGTCCTGGACCTCGTCTCCGACCTCGAGCTGCTCCGGGGCTTTCCCAAGCAGAAGTCCTGCTTCCTTGTCGCATGGGAGGGGGCCGAGAGCCGCGGCGGGGGCAGCCAGGCGTAGGTACCTGGGCAGGGATGGGCCCCCCGTCACGGAGCTGGTGGGGAAATGCCGGTGCTGGGCCGGATGGGCGCTGGCAGAGGCGTGGGTTGGGGTCCCGGGTGGGGGTCTGGCACCCAGCAGGTGTGGGACAAGCGCACCCTCCCTCTCTGCAGGGTGCTGGGACACGGCTTGGATTTGGATGAAGTGCCTCCTCCCCCGGCCGTGAAAGCCCCCACGCTGCCGTCCACAGAGGCGTACCCCCCCCACGGTAGGGCATCATCCCCCCAGCCGCCGGGGCTGCTGGCGGGGCCGTGCCGGCGAGCCCTGCCGTGCCGGTGAACCCTGCCGTGCCGGTGAAGCCCCGCTGCGGCCGGCTCATCCCTCCTCATCCCCCAGCAGACGGGGACTTTGGGGAGCCGCGCAGCCAGAAGGGTCTGGACCGGTACCTGGACAGCCTCTTCGACCCCGTGCTCTCCTACGGCAATGGGGTGAGAGGAGTGTCCCCCCGCCCGAGGCAGAGGGAGTCCAGAATTTTGGGGGTGCAGGTGGCTTGGCCTCCATCCCCTGACACCTGCCCCCCAGGAGCTGGAGAAGCCGGCCACCGTCTCGCAGAGGATGAAGGGAGGAGGTGGCGCGGGAGGGGGGGACGGTGGCGGTGATGCTGAGCGGAGCGGACCCCCCGTGCCTGCGGAGACGCGTCAGCCGAGGGGTGAGCGCCCCGAGCACTCCTGCGTCCGACCCAGCTCCCTGACTCAGTTTCCCCACCTGATCCCCGGTCCCTGGCGCGGGGGACATCCCTGCGCCCAGGACCCCACAGCCCCCGTACGGGGCTGCAGGACGCCCCGGCTGAGCTCTCTTCCTTCGCCGTCGCAGGTGCGGAGCCAGCCCCGTCCCCGCAGCGCTGGGCAGATGCCAACCAGGTCAGTGGGGCCCCTGGTCAGTGGGGCAGGGCCGGGTGGGCCGGGAGGGGTTGAGCCCTGCCTGGCCTCCGCTGTGGGGCAGCTCTCCCGGGCGGCTCCCCGGGGATGGGGGCAGCTGGGGGGTGCCAGATCCCCACGGCTCGGTGTCCCTTGCAGGGCAGAGCAGCGGAGGGGACGCCAGCCCGTGCCCCCCAGCCCCGGCCCTACTTGCAGAAAGCCGGTAAGGGGTCCCAGCGCAGCGGGGTGGCAATGGGGGCTCGTGGCACCGAGCCGGGCCCCAGGTGTGAAGGCGATGCCTGCCCCCCCCCCCCGCCCCGAGCCACATGCTTGGTCCCACAGCATCCATGGGCCAGCGGTGGCCGGGCGAGTTGGTGCAGCATTCCCGGCTCAACTCAGAGCACTTCCCACGGCCCACGCACGACATCCGCAACATCATCCGGCAGTGCCAGCCGGCCCCACGCGGCTCCCAGCCCCCCAGGTAGCCACCCTGGCCCCTGGCCGAGCCGTGGGCTTCTCCTGCCTCTGGGTGTGTGTGCCGGCCCTGATGCCAGGGTACAGGCGATGCTGGGGGTGCAGGTGATGCCGGGGTGCAGGCGATGCTGGGGGTGCAGGTGATGCCAGGGTGCAGGCAATGCTGGGGTACAGGCGATGCTGGGGGTGCAGGCGATGCTGGGGGTGCAGGTGATGCCGGGGTGCAGGCGATGCCGGGCTGCAGGCGATGCTGGGATGCAGGTGATGCCGGGGTGCAGGTGATGCTGGGGTACAGGTGATGCTGGGGTACAGGTGATGCCGGGGTGCAGGCAATGCTGGGGTACAGGCAATGCCGGGGTACAGGTGATGCTGGGGGTGCAGGTGATGCCGGGGTACAGGTGATGCCGGGGTGCAGGCAATGCTGGGGTACAGGCGATGCTGGGCGTGCAGGTGATGCTGGGGTGCAGGCGATGCTGGGGTACAGGCGATGCTGGGGTGCAGGCAATGCTGGGGTACAGGCGATGCCGGGGTACAGGTGATGCCGGGGTGCAGGCGATGCTGGGGCACAGGCGATGCTGGGGTGCAGGCGATGCTGGGATGCAGGTGATGCTGGGGGTGCAGGTGATGCCAGGGTGCGGACAATGTGGGGTGCTGTCTCTGCAGCAAGCTCTTTGGGAAGAAGCTGGACCCCCACGAGGAAGCCATGCAGATCCTGAAGGAGCAGCTCTCGGCAGCTCGGGCGCCAGAGGCTGCGGTAGGGATGCGGCCACCCCGGGTCCCCCATGCCGGGCTGGGGGAGCCACCGGCCCTGACCGCAGCCCTCTCTCTGCCTCGCAGGGGCCCAAGGAGACGGTGGCCACGGTGAAGCCGGTCACCAGCAGCAGGTATCAGCTGCGAGCACCGACGGGGCGTCCGGCGGCCAGCCAGCCCCCAGGTATCGCGGGGCAGAGCCGTGGCACTGGGGGGGCCAGGGCGGAGTGGGGCACCTCGTCCTCCCCGGCGGCACCGGGTGATGCCTGATGCGGCTGGGCACGGGTCCGGCTCTGCAGCATCCTCATGGGATACCCGCTATGTTCGGCTAAACCCTCCCTGCCCCACAGCTGGCCCCCGTGCCTCAGTTTCCCCGGGCGGAGAGGGGCTGGTGACGGTGTCCCCCCCCCAGGGATGTGCAGGGCTTTCCGTCCCTTCGCAGTCTCCGTCTCACGGGAGCTCCCGTCCGAGGCGCAGCAGGTCCAGACCCAGCTGCACCGGAGCTGCAGCGAGGACTTCTACACCTACCACAACGTGCCCTGGAAAATATACGTCCGCAAAGAGGTGCCGGGGCGGGGGGAAAGGGGACAGGCTGGTGCCAAAGCCCTGCGGGGATAAAGGGGGCTTTTCGCTGACCCCGAGGCCCTGCAGGGCGGGCAACGCCATCGATGCCGTGCTGGTCTCCCTCCTGGCAGGTTTTCTACCCCAAGGACAGCATCAACAACCCTCTGCTGCTTGACCTCATCTTCCGGCAGGTGAGGCACCGAGCTGGCCCCAAATCCCCCCCCCCCGGGGTTCCCCTGGGAGCTGGGGTATCCCCTCACCGGGGTGACGGTTTACTCGTCCCACCCTGGCCGTCCTGTCTTCCCCTGCCGAGCTGCCGTGGAGGAGCAGGGGGTGTCCCCATCGGCTGCCCCAAGCCGGGGTGGGGGCCAGGCAGGGCAGAGGGGCTGGGGAGCACACCGCTCCCCCCGCGCAGCCCCGGTGCTCCTCGCCCCCTTCCCCAGATCTTCAACGATACGCTCTCCGACACCTGCATCCGGATCAGCCAGGAGGAGCGGCTCCGCTTGAAATCCCTCTTTGGTAATCCTCGCCCGCGCCCCCACGTCCCGCTGCTCCCAGGTCGGGGGGCTCACACCTGGGGGGCCCAATCCTGGGGGTCTCACACCCAGCCATGCCGGTGCCCATCCTCATCTCCTGAGCATCTCCAAGCCACAATCGGCTCTGCTTAAAGCCAGGGTAGTTTTGCCTCCGAATGCAACGAGCCCCCTGTGATTTCGTGCTCCACAAAGTCACGAGTTGTGTCAGGTCTCAGCCAGCCTTGCCTCCTTAGAGGTTGCCCCGGGGGGGGAGAATCTGTCTCGCCATCACGGTCCTGCCGGTCTGGGGAAGGGGATGAGCATCCCTGCTCTCACCTTGAACCTTGTGTCCGGGTCCTCCCCGGGGAGGGGGGACGCTCACCAGGGGGTCTTTCTCCCCGCAGCGGAAAACAAGCTGGACTCCTTCAGCCCTGTGGCCACCGAGAGCGTCAAGAGGGAGATCATCGCCGCGGCCCGGGACGGCTGCGAGGTGTATTTCTCGCGCCTCTTCCCTGCCACGGTGAGGGTCCGGCCGCGGGGCAGGTCGGCGTGGGGGGCACCGCAGCCCCGTGCCCCCGGCTGAGGCAGCGCCCTGGCCCGCAGGGCAGCGTGGGGACGGGCGTGCAGATCCTGGCCGTGTCCCACGCCGGCATCAAGCTGCTGCGGCTGGTGAAGGGCACCAACGTCCCCGGGGAGCAGCTGCGGGTGCTGCGGGCGTACAGGTAGAGGCGAGGAGCCCGGGCGGTCGCGGCGGGATGGGTGCTGGGGGTGCCGGGTGTTTCAGCCTCCCCTCGCCCTGCCCCAGCTATGCCGACGTGCTGTTCGTGACCACCCCGTCCAGGAACATGCTGGAGTTCAACCTGCGCAGCGAGAAGCTCATCCTCTTCTCCCCCAAAGCCCCCCAGGTCAAGGCCATGGTTGACCACTTCATCACAGAGCTCAGGAAGGTGGGGGGGTGCCCCGGGGTCGGGGGGGGGGGCAGCTGGGGGTATGTCCTGGGGGACGGACCCTCCCTGTGTGCCCACGTTTGGGGGGCCAGGGTGGGCAGCGGAGGGCACCCTGCAAATGGGACCGTGCCTGGGGTGAGGGGGGATTGCGGGGAGGGGGCCACCCTGGGGTGGTCCTGCGGCTGTGGGTGCTTGAAGCCCCTGTGCTGAGTGGGATGTGGGTGCGCGTGGGTGTGCATGCACGGGCTGTGCCAGCCCCCCCCCGCTATGCCCAGGACTCCCAGTACGTGGTGGCTGTGCGGAACTACAGCCCGGAGGACGGGGGCCAGCTCAGCTTCCACAAAGGGGACATCATCCACCTGCAGCTGCTGGAGCACCCTGAGAGAGGTGAGGGCCCCCCCCCCACAGCCCCCCATGCCGAAACGCCCTCGATGGGGGACACAGGGGTGGCAGCACTGATGACGGCTTCACCCGTGTCGGAGGTGGCCGTGCCCTGGCCTCGCATCCTCTGACTCCCTGTGTCCCCATGATGTCCCCGCAGACCACTACTACGGCTGCGTGGTCCGCAAGAAGGTGATGTACCTGGAGGAGCTGAAGACGGGCACTCAGGATTTTGGTGGGTGCCATGCTGTCCCTGTGCATGTCCCCGGTGCATGTACAGCTGCCCTGGGCCATGTCCCCTCCTGGGGCTGGGGCATGGGGCAGGATCCCGCCTCTGTCACCCCGCAGCAGGATGGTTTGGGCTCTTTTCGGCACCAACCTGATGCGGGGGGATGCTCCCCTGCCGTTCCCATCCTGGCTGGCACCAGGTGCTGCCCCACGTCCCTGCAAGCGATGGGCTTCGTGGCCTCTGGTCTGTGCCTTCACCTCGAGCAATGCCAAACTGCAGCCAAAACCCACGGCCAGACCTCTGGGAAGGGCTCGGGGTGCAGGGGGCAGGAGGGAGCGGGCAGAGGCTTTTTGGGGGGTGACCCCTGGGACTGCCAGCCTGGGGCCATCCCCGCCATCTGCTCGGCACAGGGTGGAAGTTCGGGGCCATCCACGGCAGGTCGGGGCTCTTCCCCGCCGATTACGTCCAGCCCGTCGCGGCCCCTGACTTCGTCCATTTGCCGGCGGAGAGGAAAGAGGAGCCCAGGGACAAGCAGGGCAAGGCGGCAGCTTCGGCGGCCGTGGCCGTGGCTGTAGCCTCCACCGCCGTGGCCCAGGAGCTGGACCGGAAAACCGAGGTGGGTGCTGGCCCGCGGTCGTTGCCGGCACGGCGCGAGCTGTGCCCGGCACCCACCGCCCTGCTCCGCAGGCGTCCCCTGCCAGCACCGCCTTGGCAGAGGGTCCGGAGGGAGATGGCGGCGAGCGGCTCGGGGCCGGTGCGGGGACCTGCCCCATGCTGGCCTTCGCCCGGCGGTACTTCCGCGCGGCGCGGCACGGGACCACGTGAGTGCCAGGTGGCGGGACGGGGACACCCCACAGCGGGAACACCCGTGCCCACCCGCTCCCTCGTCCCTCCCCAGGGACTCTTGCGGGACGAAGGCCAAGAGGGACGTCCCCGATGTGCTGGAGATGCTGATGTTCACCAAGGTGTGGGGAAGCTGGGTGCCTCAGGGCGCCCCTGCCCCTGCCATCACCCGTGGGTCCCCCTGAGGTCCTGGTGTGCTCAGAAGCACCCCGAATGCCACCCCAACCCCCATCCCATGCCTCTGGCCGCTCCTGGGAGCTGACCCTCTTCCCCTCCAGACCCCCATCCAGGAGTCGCTCATCGAATTTGTGGATGGTGGCATCAGCAAACTGGCCGCCGAGGCTTTCCAAGGTAGGTGGGGGGGGGCACAAGCATCCCGTCCCCCTGCCCCACGGCCATCCCCAGCCCCATCCGTGGAGGAGGGTGAGGGCAGGACTGGGGTGGGCAGATGGGGTGGCCCGGGGGGGGAGCTTAGCTCCTCTGGTCCCACTGCCCCACGTGCCCAGGATGCTGCCCACACCCAGGGAACCGTGTCCCTGGGGAAGGGACGGGGTGAGCTGTGTCACCCTGTGGCTCTGTCATCCCCAGCTGTGATGAAGTTCATGGGTGACCACCCCTTGAGGGGTCAGACGGAGCTGGACGCCATCTGCACCATCCTCAAGGTAAATGCCCCGCTGGGGTGGTGAGTCCTGGGGGTGGCTTACGCAGGAGGGTGGCAGCTGGGGACGTCCCCAGCCGCAGAGCGAGCCGTGCCTGTCCCCCAGCTGTGCGCGGAGCACGAGGTCCTGCGGGACGAGGTGTACTGCCAGATCATCAAGCAGATCACCAACAACACTAGCTCCAAGCCGTGAGTCCCCGCACCTGTGCCGTCTGCCCCGGCTGGGACAGCAGACGCTGGCATTGGGGACACTTGTGTCCCTGGCCGAGCTGAGCCGCCCCAACGTGGGGGGAAACCCGGGGACCCCACCCTCGCAGCGGGCTGCGCTGCTCCCCGGGGTGGTGGGTGCCGTTGCAGCCGCCGCGGGCACCCTCAGCCTCCCCGGGAGCTCAGCCCTGGCTCTTCCCGGCAGGGACAGCTGCCAGAAGGGCTGGAGGCTCCTCTGCATCCTCGCTGCCTACTACAAGTGCTCCGAGGTGCTCAGGCCCTTCCTCCTGGCCTTCCTGCAGGATGCTAGCAGGCACCCGGAGCTGCCTTTCCAGGGTAGGGGCTGTGCACACCCCAGGGTGCTGGGTGCGTGGCGGGGAAGGACCCCCGGGGGTGTCACGGGAGCTCCAGAGGTGCTTTAGCAGAGCCAACATCATGGCTCAGCCCCGTCCTTCACCCCGGTCCTCGTCCCCGCCAGGCATCGCCAAAGCCTGCGAGCAAAACCTGCGGAAAACCCTGCAGTTCGGCGGCCGCAGCCTCTTCCCCAGCAGCATGGAGCTCAGGGCCATGGTGGTGAGGCCGGGTGCTCGTGGGTGCTCGTGGGGCGTGGGGCAGGGCTGATGCCAGCTTGAGGTCCCCCCCCGGGGGTTCCAGATCCCCCCACGGGCTCGGGATTCCCCTCAGACACTGCCCTGGAGCTGGGCCGATGGCCCCTTGCTGGCACGGGGAGCACGGTCCTTTTTGGGGTCTGCTCTCCAGGGGCACTGCTTTAGGGGTGCCCTGAGCTTTTGGGGTCCCCAGCAGGGACGCAGCTCTGTGCCTTGGGGCAGGGGGCAAGATGGCTTACCCGGGCAGGATGGGCAAGATACAGGATGATCCCCACGGGATGGTCCCCGTGGGATAGGTTGGAGATTTGGGGTGTCCTCTGGGGTCTTGCTGTGCAAAGGGCCCCCCTGCACCCCACGCAGGCTGGACGCAGCGCCAAGCGCCAGCTCTTCCTCCTGCCCGGCGGCATTGAGAGGCACCTCAAGATCAAGACGTGCTCGGTGAGTCAAAGCGGGCAGGAGGGTTGCTGCACCCTGGGCTCGTGGTGACCCCCAGATTGTGGGCACCTTGAGGTGTGGATGTGGGGGGGCTGCACCCCTTGGCTGTCCCCAGGCTAGGGGACTTCGTTCTCTGGGAAAGGGGGATCCCTTCCCTGGGAGCTGCGTGGGACGAGCCTCAATGCGGGACCTGTTGGTGGCCCTGAGCGCGGCGGGGGGCACGTGGCAACGTCCCAGCTGCCTGTCCCCCTGCCCAGGTGGCTCTGGACGTGATCGAGGAGCTGTGCTGTGAGATGGGGCTGCAGCACCCAGAAGCTTTTGATGAGTACATCCTCTTCGTGGTGACCGACAGAGGTGAGGGGCTGGTGGGGACGGGACGGCCGTGCCGCCGGTGGGTGCCACGCGTGGTGGCCACGCTCAGGCTCCCGGGGTGGCACAGGGCAGAGCGTGCGGCCGCTGACCCGCCGGGAGTACGTCCTGGACGTGGCTGCCGAGACGGAGCGCCGGGACGCCAGCTACACCTTCTGGTGCCGCCGCGTGGTCTGGAGCCAGCCCCTCAAGTTCGACAACGAGCTCTACGTCACCGTCCACTACAACCAGGTTGGGCCACCCCGCCAGACTCCCCCGGGGCCACGTCCCCTGTGTCCTCCCCCAGAGCGTGCCCTGTCCCCAAGCCATGTCCCTGCACTCTGTCCCCCCCCCAGGTGCTCCCCGACTACCTCAAGGGGCTGTTCACCATCTTGCCCCCCGCGAGGCCGGGAGAGCAGCACTTCCCGCACGTGGCCAAGCTGGCCGCCCTCCAGCACCGAGCCAAGGACCGCCACCACCTCCCCACCGTGTACGGCCCGGGGCGAGGGGGGACACACACGTCCCATGGGGTGCGGGACCCAGTGGCCAGCGCTGGCCCTGACGTCTGGCTCCCTGCAGGCGGGAGGTGCAGGACTACGTCCCCCCGCAGCTCTTCCGCCTGCTGAAGGCCCAATCCTGGCTCCACATGGTGGCCCAGCACGTGCAGCAAGCCCAGGCGCTCAGCGCCCACCAGGCCAGGGCACAGTTCCTGGGTGAGCAGGCACAGGACGGGGACGGGGAGGTGATGCTAACAAAGATGCGATGCTTCTGGGGAGATGATGCTGCCAGGGATGCGATGCTAACGAGGACCCAATGCTAATGAGGATGCGATGCCGCCGGGGACGCGATGCTAACGAGGACACAATGCTAATGAGGATGCAACGCTGCCGGGGATGCGATGCTAACGAAGATGAAATGCTGCCCGGGATGCCATGCTGCTGGGTGGCTCCTCCGCGGGGAGCCTGGGGCAGGCAGACCTTGGCCCCGCGTGGAGCCTGGGGTGCTGCACACACGGGGGACGGGACCGCAGTGGCAGGGCAGGACGGGGCAGGCTGCTCCCAGGCCCCGCGCTCGGCCGCCCACCTCCCCAGCAGGCTGCCGCGGGGTCCCTTGGCTGCTCCCGGGTCCAATCCTGCTCCCAGTCTGGAGCCTGAAGCGGTGCAAGGCTCTGGGAGCCAACCCAGCTCCCGGCAGGCGTGGGGCTGGCTGGGACCCTTGGCAGAGCCCCACCGTGGGTGCGAGCCACCCCAGGTCCCGGGCAGGAGGGGGTGGCAGCGGGCACTGAGACTCCATCCTCCGCCCCGCAGGGCTGCTGAGCGCCTACCCCATGTTCGGCTCGTCCTTCTTCTACATCCAGAGCTGCAGCAACAACGCCATCGTTTCGCCCTGCATCCTGGCCGTCAACCAGAACGGCCTCAACTTCCTCAGCAAGGAGACCCACGTAGGTGGGGGGGCTGCGGGGGGGACACGGGGTCCCGTGGGCACCACCCGGTGCCCCTACTCCTGCTGCAGGGACAGAGCCGGGCAGCACGGTGAGATGCGAAGGCAGCTGGGGGGTGACGTCCCTCTCCGAAGAGGGCAGGGTCCCCGGGTTTGGCCCCAGCAGCCCAGGTCCGCTTGCCCGCGCCCACCCTGCTTCGCTGGCACCCTCTGTCCTGCTCCGGTCCTCGGTCCCCTTGGTGGGGTCCCCAGGGCACGCGGGCCACCCCCCCTGTCCCTCCAGGAGCCCATCGCCAAGTTCTCGCTGAAGGAGATCCAGTCGACGCGGACGCAGCGGCCGACGGCCGGCTCCAGCTACCCCTACGTGGAGATCACGCTGGGCGACCTCCTGGCCCAGGGCATCACCCAGCTGCAGCTGGAGCAGGCAGGGGACACTCGGGGGAGGCCCGGGGCGGGGGGGGGGACGACGACGGGGGACGGGGACTCTGCGGTGGCGGCAGGGCCACCGACGACGCGTCCCCCTCGGCAGGGCCTGGAGCTGTGCCGTGTGGTGGCCGCGCACATGGAGAGGCTGCTGGGCGCCCGGGAGAAGAGGCTGACGCTGCCGCCCAGCGAGATCACCCTGCTCTGAGCCCGCCGTGGAGCCCCGCCGCCCCGCCGGGGGGGGGGACATCGATCCCGGGGTGTCCCCAGCCTGGCCGGCGGCCGCCGTCCCCTCCGCGCTGCTCCCGCCTGGCTGTTGTTCTCGGGGTTCTATACACGCCCGTGAGCCCGGCCCGACTCGGCCTCGACGGTTTTGTGCTGCGCTCGCTGCTGCGGGGGGGGTGGTGTGTGTGTGTGTGTGTTGCTGCCCGCCGTGCCTCAGTTTCCCCATCCCCGTGTCTCCGTTTCCCCGTGTCCCCACGCACCAGCTTCCCCCAGCCCTGTGCCTCGGTTCCCTCCCTCCCCGTCTCCCGTCTCCCCGCCGGCAGCCCGGGGGGGGGGGTGGGGGGGGGGGCGGTGCCCGCTGCCGCTGTCCCGGAGCCCGGCGCCCCCGGGTGACCCCCGGCCGCTGTCCCGCTCCCCCCGCCCGCCAGGGGGCGGTCGCGCCCCGCCGCCGCGCGCCCGCAGGCACCTCGGCGGACACCCCGACCCCTCACCCCCACCTTCCCCCCCCCCCGCCGCCGCGCCCGCTAGGCCCCCGCGCCGCCCGCCAGCCGCCCAATCAGCCGCCGGCTCGGGCCGCTCGCGCCCGCCCCCCGGCCAATCAGCGCCGAGCCGGGAGGCGGGGCGGGGCGTCGCGGCGCTGCCGGTACCCGTTACGGCGCGAGGCGAGGGCGGAGGTGGCGGCGGCCGGGCGGGGCGGGGCCGCCGCGTCGCCGTACGTGCGTACGAGGGGGCGGGGCCGGGTGCCGGCGGCGGGGCGCGTGCGCGGCGGGGCGGGGCGGGCGCGGTGGGCGGCCCCGCGGCGATCCGGGATGTCGGGCTGGCTCCTGGTGACGTAGCGCGCCGCTCGCGCCGCGGGAAGGGCCGCGCGAGACCCCCGGCCGCCGCCGCCGCCCCCCGGCCCGGCTCGGCCCGGCCCCCCCCCCCTCCGCGCCCCCCCCGCCATGGGCAGCAACGCGGCGGCGGGAGCGGGCAGGGCGCCGCGCCGCGCCGGGGCCGCCGCTGGGCATGTGCCAGGCCCGGCCGCCGCGTGAGCGCCGCCGCCGGCACCGGCAGCATTGTCCGCGCCCGCCCCGGGCGAAGCCGTGAGTGTGGCGTCCGCCGGGCCGCCCCCTTCCCCCCGGGAGGGGCGTCGCGGCGGGAAGGAGGGAGGGGGCGGCGGGAGCCGTGCTGCCCGCCGGGAGGGGGGTCCCATCTCCCCGGGGCGGGGGCGGGAGGGGGGGGGGGGGGGCGGCGGGGAGGCGAGCCGGGCTCCCGTGGGCACGGGCCCGGCCGGTCGCGGTGCCGGGAGAGGGGTGTGGGGGGGGTCCCGTCCTCACCTTCCCGTTCCTCCGGGGCTCTTCCAGCAGGGCGGCGGGTGCCATGAATAGCAGCTGCGCGTCCCCCGCCGCCGCCCGCCGCCGCCTGCAGCGCCGGGATCGATAGAGGCGGGGGCTGCGGACGCACTATGGCCGGCAGCGGCTACACGGACCTGCGGGAGAAGCTCAAGTCCATGATGCCCTACCGGGACGGCCACAAAGGCGGCGGCGGCGGCAGCCTCCCGCGGGAGCCCCCCGAACCCCCCTACGATCGCAAGCGCCGGCACCAGGAGGACTCCGGCTCCGAGCCCAGCGACTACGAGGAGCAGAAGGAGGAGGAAGAAGCTCGGAAAGTCAAAAGCGGCATCCGCCAGCTTCGCCTCTTCAGCGCCGAGGAGTGCGCCAAGATCGAAGCTCGGATCGAGGACGTCGTGTCCCGGGCGGAGAAGGGGCTCTACAAGGAGCACACGGTGGACCGGGCACCGCTGCGGAACAAGTATTTTTTCGGGGAGGGCTATACCTACGGGTCTCAGCTGCAGAGACGAGGCCCCGGCCAGGAGCGCCTGTACCCACGGGGAGAGGTGGACGCCATCCCCGAGTGGGTGCACGACCTGGTCATCAGGAAGCTGGTGGAGCACCGGGTGATTCCCGAGGGCTTTGTGAACAGTGCCGTCATCAACGACTACCAGCCGGGGGGCTGCATTGTCTCCCACGTGGACCCCATCCATATCTTTGAGAGGCCCATCGTCTCCGTCTCCTTCTTCAGCGACTCGGCGCTCTGCTTCGGGTGTAAATTCCAGTTCAAACCCATCAGGGTCTCGGAGCCCGTTCTCTTCCTGCCTGTGAAGAGGGGAAGCGTCACGGTGCTCAGGTAACTCGCCCGCATTGCCGAGGCCTCCGCTAACGTGCCGGGGCTCGGTTGTGTAACGCTAATCACGAGGCACGCGGATGCACACCCCGACGGCGGCTCGGGCTTGATCTCGCCCGCCTGTAGGCGTGCAGGGTCTTGCTGCGGCAGAAGGGGTGAAGGAAGGATTTGGGGGGCGGGGGGGGGCCTGCCGCCATGGTGGATGGGGATTTGGGTGGGTGATTGATTTTGGGTGGGTGCCCTCTCCGCGGAGCTCGAGGCGAGTCCTGGTGGGAGCGCGGCCACTTGCGGAGCCAAGCTTCGCCGTAGTTCCCAGAAACGGTTAAAATAACACATCGAGACACAAAATGGATCCTCTGCCCAAGAGCGGTCGGAGCGGAGCAGCTGGTTGGGATGGGGCTCCTGGGTCTATTCTTAGCTTGGCCGGTGCCTCCCGGACCTGACCTTAACCGTGGAGAGGAGGTGTGAACGGCCTCGTCTTCCCAGTCTGTTAACTGGGAATACTAAAACCCTCCCCTGCCCGACGCCGATGGGGAGACCGGAGCGCAGAGCCCCGTGGGACTGTCACTTGGAGGCGCGGTGGGTCCGCGGGTGCAAGAAAGGACTTTACATGTGTTTTTGCAAGCGGGGGAAGAGCCGTGGAGGCGAAATGACCTGCCCAAGGTCACGCAGCCGGTCGGTAGTAAAGCTGGGATTGGCACTGGGAAACGCCTGCTTCCTAATCCCCGCCGCCTCCCGGTACACGCTGGGTGGGCAGAGCGGGCAGGTGAGGGGACAGGCAGGGTGCGTGCGGGCGGGTGCGTACGGACCCGCCGGCGTCCGGGTCTTGGGGAGGGCGGCTCGAAGCCCAGCGCCGGGGCTGCCTGACTCAGTGAGCACCGGTCCCTGAAGGTCAGAGTGCTCCCTGCCAGGAGCAGGGATTGCCCGGACTCTGCCAACACTGCTCCAAGCTACCAACTGTATCCTCGTTTGGGGTTTTATTTTTTGGACGGGTGAAGGTCTAGGCCGGTTTTCAGGGCTCCCGGGCCGTAACACAATCCCTTGCTTTGGCTTGTAAAGTGATCGCCGCAGGGTTCGGGAAGGAATTTTTCTCCCCGCATACACACAGCCTCGCACCGTTGACTAGTGCATCAATAATAAATGCTGAGATCTCGCGTAGCTTTTATCTCGGAAAAGCTGCACAAACATTAACTAATCCTTGCTGTACCCCCGGCGTTAGGTAACTTCTGTGGATTAGCGAGGGATGAGGGAGACTGCGGAGGGAAGCGGGAACGGCGCTGAGGAAATTTTCTTGTTCTCGGGTGGCTTGGCCGGGGTGGGGAGGGTGCAGGGCAGGGGGCAGAGGTCAGGGTGATTTTGTGAAACAGGACCGGGGGGGACCCATCCTGCTACGTGTCCTTTTACCGCAGGGCAAGCTCCGTCACCGGGGATGGAGACTGCCGGGTGCGAGGCAGCCGCTCTGCTCTCTGACTTCTCCTCTGAGACGTGAGGAGGGAAACTTTCTACCCTAATTTTCCTGCTGGTGGTGCAAAGCCCTGTGCTGCCTTTCCCTGGGGAGCCTGGAGTAAATACTTGTCCTTCCTTTTGCAGCCAGAGGTCTTTTTTCTAAGGACAGTGAGAGTTTTTTCTTGCTTAGAAGCACGCCGGCAGAGCCGTTAATGCAGGGTCAGCCTGTAGTCTTGCACTCAAAGCCACTAGAAAAAGTCTCGTGGCCTTACGTCCAAAGGAGGATCGGGACTTCGCAGTGGAGCGTGGCGGGAGGAGGGAGAGGTGCTTTTCTCTGCTGCAGGACCAGAGAACGATGTTTTCTTGTCCCAGACTGTCACTCTTCTCCCAAAACTGCTGGGAAGAGGCAGCTGGCTCGGGGCTCCCAGAATTGGAGCGGGGTGTCTCCCTAGGCCTGTGCGTTTGGGCTGGTGGCCAGCGTCACCTGGGTGCCCTAATCAGTTTATTAACGTGGCTGAAGCAATCGTACAAATCAAATGAAGATACCTTTTAACTCTGACTAGAAGGGTTGGTTTCCGACCCGACCCACCGCTGGTGTTAGATGTTCTGCTTTCCAGCAAATAATAGGCTTTAAAAAGAGGGATTATTTCAATTTTGGTACAGCAGTTAGCAGATACTTAGCACTCACTTAAGAGAGATTCTGCCAAAGTGATTGTGCTGCGATGATATGATCCTGGCTGGATGCGAGTTCCTCGACTCCGGCAGATCTCCTTGCCTCCCCTCTAACCCCAGCAATTTGGGAGGAGCGGGGAGAGGTGCAGACCGTCGGTAGGCTCTCGGGGGTGTATCTCCAAAATCCAGCCCTTGGTCACGTTTAAGTCAACTCCCCAAACTTGGCTTTTTCTCCTCTCGGTAAACAGTTGCTGAAGGCAGTTGCCCTGGAGATAGGGAAACGGTGCAGATAGAAATGGCATGCTTGTAATGTCTGTGATTCAAATATTGCTGGGTCAGTGGCTGCTGCTGGCATGCCGCTTTTCCGGGGAAGCCAGGGTAGCCGCATGCATTTGGTTACCGTGTGGAAATCGCGAGGATCTAAAGCAAGCTGTTGGATCTCTCTCTTGGCCCCCACATCGTTCTCAGGTTCTCCCCAGATCACGCCTGTCCTGTTCCTGCTCTCAGCAGCCTCTTCCAAATTGTCCTCCCCATTTTGCAGCCGCCTACCCGTCGGGGGATTTTGCAGAGGGGCCTTCCCCATATCCCTCCCTTGCCTTTATTTGCCTACCGTGAAGCAGGCTATGGTGTTTGCAAACACTGAGCCCACTTCAAACTCGCTGGAAAGTATTCAGATCTCAAACGACAGGTTAGCATTTAAAAGGTGGAACGGAGATTCTCCTAGCTGGGCTGTGCACCTCTGCCAGCAGGAGAAAGGCTGAGCCACCCCACGACCTGCTAACGAGTCCTTTGCTCTTCCAGCAAGGCACTTTTTCCTCTCCTTTCGCGGTGAAGATTTGCCCTTGTAGGCTTTGACATCTAGAAGACGACCTCCTCCAGTCCCCTCTTCTCCCGCAGCCCCAGGAAGCGGGTGCTCCTGCAGGTTTGTCCTGCTGCCAGCCAGGCCAAGAGAAAGCGGCAGCGGCTTAGAAGATCTGCGCTTGCTCTTCTCGGGCAGTTGGAGTTAAGTTGGATTTCAGTCCTGTGGACCGTCGGCTGTCTGTTGGGGGCTGCTGGCTAGACCGCATTTGTGGGTTTTCTTCTTTTTTTTTTTTAAAAAACTTGATCGAAGAAAAAGCATCAATCGATAGAAGCAGAGGGGAGGAGATGGAGGAATTTGCCCGTTCATCTGGGAACATGTGCTTTGACAAATGCTTAGCCTGGAAAAAAGGGAAGGGAGGTGAGGGGGGTGCAGAGCCAGCCGGGGCGGATGGTTCCAGCCGGACCCCTGCGCTGCACCGTGCCCCGCAGCCGCTGTCGTAGGTAGCAAATCTCGGCACCGAGCCAGCTTTTGTTTAACTGACGGGTGTTGCGTCTCAGCACTGTGGTTGGAAATAGTGCAGTTGCAGTTAGCCAGAGGAACGAATGACCGAAGGTAACGTTTCCCAAGTTCTTGTACGCTGTACGGGCTTCCCTTCTGCAGCTGGTGAGCGCTCCAGGTTGTCTCCCCGCTGTTTGTAATAGCAGCGGAAACATCGTGATGTTTGTTTCTCCTGTCGTCTCAAGGCGTGCCTGATGGTAGCGTAATTGGAGTTGGTTGGAGTCTCTGGAGGGTGAACCTGCTTTCTTCCTAGCTGGAGGAATCTCTCCACAACAGCCTGGATTAGATGTTTTTCCAGAAAAGTCTGATCCCTCAGAACAGGCCGTTGCTGCAGAGGAAGTTCTGTGTGTGCCAGTGGTGATGAGGCAAATAGATTTGTTCAAGCTCTGCTTGAACTGGTCGGTGTCACATCCGTGGTTTGTGGCAGCAGCTTTCCTGAACCGCAAGTAAAGCCTTGAGCTGCTCAAACCCTGCGATGGGCTAGTGTGTGAGGTCCTGCCTGAGAGCTGGCCTGGCTGTCGTCAACCCCTAGAAATATTTCTCGTTAGAGACTCTGCAGAACTTCAGGGCCTCCTTTCTGATGATGTTTGTACAAAAAAATCTGCTTTCATCTCCGTGTGAATCAGTTATGTTGTGGCTTGGCAGCAGCTCTTCTGGACTGAAAAAGAGACTTGGGGAGGAGTTGGGGGTGTAAGATCTGACAGGTTAGTTACGAGTTGGGGTGTTAGTTGGGGGAGCGTGTGGATAGCATACGCACCTCCCCGTGTTCTTCTGGAAGATGCTCTAGGCTGGAGACGTCGTGCTTGGGTGTTCTCATGGGCAGCAGTTTAGGATTTTCCTTACGAAGTTATCTCTTACCTCGTGCTTTGGGTTTGTTCTCCGGGCAAGAAACCTCTGGGTAGACCCTCGATATCATTACGGGTATTTTGTTCCAGCGTCTGCCCCTTCAGCCATCATCAGGAGGTGGCAAGGCCGGGCGGTGGGCGAGAAGTTCATGCTGGCACGAAGCAGAACAACTGTGACACAACCAAATAATCTTTTTCTTCCATTTCTCTGCCTGGTGCCTGTGCGAACCCCTTTGTTAGAGTGCCATACAGAGAGACACCATCACTGCATCTGATACGGTGCAAGCTGAGTTTTCCCACGCCAGCACGGCACTGGTGCAGACTGGTGGGTCCCTGTTAGGGCCTCAGACTGGAGTATGGGGGCTGTTGCTTTGGTGCTGCCCACGGGCATCTGGGACCACAAGCTCTGCCTGGTGCCGCTCTGAAAGTGAGCTGGAAAGCTGCTCGGGGAGTGAGAACGAGCGGCCAGGCTGACATCTCATGATGCAGAGCGCAGGTCTGGAAGCAGACCTTTTCCTGATGTTCAGGGTGTCGCTGAGGATGTGCTGAGTTGAATGTTAACGTGGGTGATATTAATGAATTCGCTGGAGCTTGACGCAGAGATTCCTGGAACATAATAGAGCATCATTATAAGCCCCTTCGCATAACGCTGTCTTGTTCTGCAATGCCCCGGAGGACGGGGGGGATGGACATCAGCCCCTGTTTTCACTGATCAGGCTTTAGGCTCTTAACTCTCTTCTCAAAGAGAGAGGTGTGCGTTTCTCGATGAGTGGGTGGGTTATCTAACCAGATAAAGGAAACCCAGTCCCGTCCCCAGAGAAGACCTGCATGTGCGTGATCTGTTCTCTGCTCTGAGCATCCTGAATAACCCGCAAGCCGATGACCCAGGCCGTGCTCCTGGAGGGCCAGCTGGCAGCCGGCGTGGCAGCAGCTTCATGGCAAAGCCTCGTGGGGAGAGTGGGCTCGGTGATTTCTGCTTCAGGTTAAACTAGCGCGGGGGTGCGCTAGCTTTGTGTGGTATGAGCAGCCTTCGCCCAAGTCCCTTCAAAGGTCTTCCTGTCCTTGCCAGCCGTTTCAGGAGGCTCTGAAGGCATTTACCTTGTCTTTTCCCCGTGTTAGACTCTAGAATGCTCTTTTGTGAATAGACACTCTCCAAACAGCAGGTAGAGGGCAGGCCCACCTCTCGGACCTGCTCGTTAGCACCCACGCGAGTGACGAGATGTACTCCTGGCAGGGTGGTTTGCGTATCCGAGCAGATGCGATGGCCGCTTTCCGCAGACCCGCCGCGATCTCGCGTGCTGCGCTGGACCCCAGGAGTTGTGCTCAACAACAGAAGCAACCACAAGAAAAATGCTCCTGTGTGTTGTGGGTAGCTGGGGCCCTCGTCGGCCACGGCTTTTCTCCAGCCTGCTAGAAAGGTGGAGTAGGTGAAGTCATCTCGTACAGCGAAACGCTCCTGCCGAGAACGGCTGCTGTGTGGCCACGTAGCTGCTTGAGCCTGGTGTCATTTTCCTCGGCCCTGGTAGCTGTCTCGCCTTGCGAGTCCCGTGGCAGGGAGGTTTTAGGAGTGCAACTTGGGTTGCGGGTCTGAATTTGAAGGTTACCCCACGTGCTTTGTGTTGGGGCTGGGCTGGGGGGTGATGTTTGTACCGCGGCCGAAGATGTGCCACACGGGGGGGTAGCGGGGAGGGCGAGGGTGCTGAGACAGCAGCGTCTGTGCCCAGGTGAGGGAGGTGAGACACTTGACTCTTACCACCGCTGCACCCCCTCCTCAACTAATGAATCTTCTCATCAACTCCGGTACGCGTTCACGTCTGGGTATGCTGCGCGTTTCGGGCGTGAGAGATGGCTTTTTCTCAGGGACATGTGTGAGAAGATGCTTTGGGAGCAATGTGCTGATTTTTTTTTTTCCCCATGTCGCTCTCTAATCTCTTGATAAATGAATTGGCTGAATTTACACTCCATAAACTTGTTTTCTACATGTCTTATTTCACAATGTTGTGGCAGGTGGTGGTTTTCTCTGGTGTATGATAAAAAAATTGAGTCAAAAAAAAAAAAAATTTGAGACAAAAAAAACAAAGCCCTGACTGTCCTCATTCTTTCCTGAAGTTTCTTCCTTCCTGTAAGTCTAGCTCCTGGGGAATGGTGTTTGGAGGAGGAATTCCTGGTGGAAGTTAGGAAGTGGCTGGCCAAACTGAGTTGTTGAGGCTGGCAATCACTTTCTGCTTTTGCCTGTCATCTTTCTCACAGTGGCTTTTTGTTTTTGTTGTCAGTGGATACGCAGCTGATGAAATTACACACTGTATTCGACCACAGGACATCAAGGAGAGAAGAGCTGTCATCATCCTTCGAAAGTAAGTGTTGAAGCCCTCCGGACAGTAAGATAAACTTGGATGTGGTGGTGTGATGTTTCCTAAGGTGCTTTGAAAGAAACACTTTAGAACTGCCTTGCTTGTTAATTTGCTGGCTTGATCTTACATCTTGAGTAGATGTCACTGATGCTCGCTTGTGTCTTGCTGTACCCATCGCTTGGCCGGTAGAAGTAGATGGAACTTGTTACTGCAGAGTTAATCACTTCTTGGCTCTGTGCAGCGGTACTTCATTGTAACGTCTGGGTTTGCAAGTGCTGTTCATGTCCAAACACCTGGCTTTCATTGACTGCCTAACTCCAAACAGCTAGGATTTCAAACTCTCTTGTTTTGGACTATGTATTCAGGTGTCTGATCGTATGATACCCACATGCGTGAGTTACCTGGATGGTCCTTTGAAGCTGATGCTTACAATGAAGAATCTCCTATAAAGCAGATAAAGTTTTCTTGGTAGCGTGGCTTTCATTTCCTGGGGAGAGGGAGGAAGACCCTGGCTTCGAACTGAAACGGATGCGGTGAATTTAGTGATCGCTTTACAGAGCTTGTCCTTCGAGTCGGTGTTGGCAAGCCAAGCTCTGTAAGCTGTATCGCACGCTTCCTGTTTTAGAAGATATGCTGTCCTGGTCAGCTGATGGCATTTCATCAGCCAGTGTCTGTTCCTAAGCTCTTCAGAAAAGACAATGGGAAAAAAAAAAACAAACCCAAACCAAATGAACCCCACCCCAAACTCCTCCTCAGTGTAACCTTTTTTCCTGCCCAGAAGTGTCCTCTCTCATCAGTTCCTTCTACTAAGAGACCAGAAGATGTGACTGCCATGTGTTGACCCATTTTGATTGTGCCTCAGAAGGTGTTAGCAGTAATTTCGCTGTCAAGAAATCTTTTTGCAAGTGAAAACGCACATGATTCGAGTACTGTAAACCCAGACGAAAGCGTGGGCATGAGGGCAGGGCTGCAGTTGTGGCCCAGGCTGGCATAAGGCTAGCAGGCAAGTGGTCTAGATTCAGACTTGTTGAGCTTTTGGACAGTTTAGTTGGTTTCAAAACAAGTCTGGCAACGTTGTGAAGGTATGGCACAAAGCCAGGGGAGTGGAGTTGGACATCTGGTTAGAGAGACCCATGAAATGAAGGCAGGAAAAACAGCAGCCCTGAGGTGTTAGCAAGGCAAAATCAGCACAGACCCAAGGAGGCAGGGTGAGATGTGGCAGGTCATAGAGTGGGATCAAAGAAGGAAAGATTAGAACCAAATCACCCGATAGTTGGTTATTGCCACGCGAGGTTTAAGGCGAGAGGGTTGCCGTAAAAGGCTGTTACGTTCACGTTGGTTACTGCAGGCAACGCAAAGCAGCGCGAGTGCTGACGAGCAGCAGTGGAAGGCATCTCCAAATCCTGTAGCTGCTTTAGTTGGGTTTTGGGATAGAGAAGCTGCCTGTCCTAGGCTGCGGAGCAGTTCCCTAGAAAAGAGAGACTTGGCTAAATAAGCTAAAGCTACCCAAACTGGTGCAGATATCTAACATACGTATTTAAACTGGCTCTACCTCTTGCTTTCGCCAGCCTTTGTAAGCTAAGGGTGTTGAGTTATTTCAGCCTAGCCTGACTGCCCTCAAAGCGCAACTGGGCAAGCAGCTATCTGGCTGCGATGTGCCCGGCTGACGTGGTGCGTCACTGCTGAACAGGCAAGGCCCATTAGCTCCTAGCAGAACCGTATTAGCTATATTTGCTTAGCCATCCTTCTGTAGCAGCGTGTCTTTCTGTCTTCCCCTGGTTTTAGGGGCCTGATTTGCTTAGCGCTAGAGCAGAAGTGTCTGCCTAGTCATATGCAGACAGCGATGGGCTGACTTGACTGGCAGGCTGAATGAAACCACAAAAGGATTTTTCTCTTGAGCAAAGTGGAAACCCCCTGGTAATTATTTTTGTGTAATCGCCGTAGAGCTTAGCAGCCCTGGTGAATACATGGCAATTGCCTGGTTGCCAAAGGGTGCACCCTGATTGCTGCCAAATAGAGCTTATTAATTGCTGCTTATCCCTTGTGATGGCGGCCGTCTCCTCGCCGAGTCCTGTGTGCACGCATGCATGCACAGCAGGGCTGCGGTGACCTTTGTCTGCGCTCGCATCCCCACGGCATGTATTGCTGCAGCGAATGCCATTCCCTAGTCCCGGATCATGCGACTTTGTGCAGTCTGAAATAGCGTGTTATGCAACCAGGAAAACAGCTACTTCCGCTGGTAGCCTGCTAGCACGAGAGGCTTGGGAGCAGCCAGCGGCCTCGTAAAACTCCTCTTCTTCATCTTGGTGGTGAGAATCGGCCCCGAGCTTTCCAGCAGGATCAGATCAGTTGGGCCATAGAGCGGCATAAACTTTGCTGCAGCTTAGAGCTGGGATATTCGGCTCTGAATAGGCTGCCAGGGCCTGCTGGGTCCCAGACGTTTGAGCCTGGATCTGCTCTTGCCTCTGCTTCGCGCGCGTGGTTCTAGAGAGGGTTTTTGCTGGCGGCGGCAGGAGAGCAAAGCTGCGCGAGCTGGAGAAGCAGCTGGGTTTTGCAGGATGCTTGAGAGCAGCGTGGTTACCAAGTAGGTCATAAACACTTCAGTGCTGTAGCGTGATGATATTTACAGTGTTTCCTGCGTATCGGAGTGCAGGACTGCGGGTAGCCGGCAAGGTTTGGAAGCGCTTTGAGGAAGAGGCTGGGGGGAGGAACGGTGCTCTCAATTTCATGAGATGCGGAAGGAGGTAATGTGGGAGGTGGGGATAAAATGAGACCTATTCAAGCGGGTCTTGAAAGTCATTTTAGGGGGCTTACGCTGCCATTTGTAAGCACTTCTTTGTAAGCAGTTACATCAGGGAGTTATTCTATTTAAGTTGAACTTTGGTAGGTAATTTGTTCTCCATTTTAGCATAGCCTCTCCTCGTAGCTGCTCCTGCAGCTCATACCTGTATTGCTCTGTGGACAGAGAGCGCGGCTGGTATTCCCTTGCAGGATATTTGGTGGTTTGTTTGTTTTTTAATTGCAGGCCTGTAGTTGCTGTTGTATTTGAGAGGTATTTAAACCACCTAACTTGTCCGGGGCAGGATCTGCAATGCCTTTGGTGTTCTAGCTGGACTGGGTCCAGTCCTGGAGCCGAGAACAGCTCAGGATGACAGCGTTGGGGACTAGCGCTGGCTCCAGCCTGGCAGCTGCCTGCAGAAGTGTTCCTTGTTCCTAGCATGCTGGGCAGACTCGGGCTGCCGTGCCCAGCTTCGCGTGTGCCAGCCTGGCATCGCCCTGGTTAACTGAAGAGGCTCTCGCCGATGGCGGAGAGGAAGCTTGGCAACTGGATGTGCTTCCTAACGGGAGTTTAGGTTGGGATTCTCCTGTGGAAACCTCCCTCAGGAGCTGAGGTTCAGCACTAGAGAGCAAGTAGTGATTCTCCCCTTTCTTTCACCCAGACCCCTTCCATATTCACCCCTAATTCCAAGGAGGGAGACAGGCTGCAGCAACAATATCAGGGTGCCTTTCCTTCTGGGAAGTGGCTTGGATCCTCCTGACATTGGCAGCTCTGGAGGACCAGTACCACCTTTTAGTGTGTTTTGCCCATTCTTAGACTTCAGTCTGTGTTTTGGAATAGACTTTAGCAGTGCTTGTAAGTTGAAACTGGTAACTGTGCTGTGCTTGGAGACGGTGACAGCGCCGTGATAAGATGCTGCACCATCGAGTTTTCATTCCTGCTGCTCGGTCTGCTGTCTCCCTCCACGTGTGCATGGCTACAGCCCTGCCTGGGCCAGCGACAGTTCTGCTCTGGGACAAGCTGTGCTTGCTTTCCGGTGTAGCTTCAGCGTGTTTCTATCCCAGCACGAACAAGGCGGTGCTGCGCTGCTGGAAGGGATGTGGTGCAGCTTCTGTTTGCTAGACCTTCTCCTGACTCGTACTTCAACTCTTTAAACCTCTTAGTCAAGCTGAGAAACACCTGACCCCATGAGATCTTGAGACAGTGGGGAGTTTCCAGATAGAAGCAGTTATTACTGTTGTAGGTGATGATGAATTTCGCGGGCATCTCCCAGGTGGCTTAACTGGAGCTGCGAGTTATTGACGAGTCACTGTGATTTCACAGGATTTTACAGGGGCTGTAACGCCTCTACTCTGTATCCCGTAACTGGGATCGCAGTGAGCCCAGCACCATTGGCGTTCACCGCGTGACTACACGTGTCCCTAAGCCTTCCCCTTCCCTCTAACCACGGTAGCAAAACTGCAAGTACCACGAAGCTGCAGCTTGTTTCGCTGTTGAGCGTAATAGTCCCGACCCTCTTCCTGAGCTGTGTGGCTGGGATTGAGGGTTCTGCGTCAGCGCATCTAGGGCAGACGTCTGCTGCAGCGTGCTAGTGGTTCTGTAGAAACTCCTTGCAAATTCTCTTCTCTTTAAATATTTGCAGAACAAGACTAGATGCACCTCGATTGGAAACAAAATCGCTGAGTAGCTCTGTGTTGCCACCAGGTTATAACTCTGACCGTCTATCAGGAAGCAACCGGGACCAGATCCTGAAACCAAAGCGGTCCCATCGCAAAGCAGATCCTGATGCTGCTCACAGGTAGGATGATCTCTCCTAAGAGCGATGTTTTGGATGGTATCTCTAGGTTGAGTGCATGTCTGAGGTTCCTGGCCTCAGACAAGAGAGGCTGCACAGCACTCTTAAAAACATCCTAGTTTGCACCTCCCAGGTGCTTGCTGTGGTGCACGGATCTGTTTTATCAGAATGAGGTTCTTTATATGTTCCTCCTAGGCTTGCGGAGGCTAAGCTCTGGCTGTAAGCAGCTTACATTGTTTATCCTCTGAGTGGCATAATGAAGAAGCAATAGATTTGGCTGGCTCTTGATAATGCAGTCATTCAGAACAATAGTTTCCCTGCAGCTAATTATTTTTGACCTCTATTGCCAAGCAACCTGTGCAGCTGCATTAAACAATATTATGAAAGCAGTCCTGGGAGAGAACGTGAGGTTTTGCTATCTGGGAAAGGTGAAGGCCTTCTTGGGAAGCTTCTTAGACCTGTTTTGGTTCCAGAGCTGCATGTGTATATTTTTGTGTAACCAAACTGTGTGAATGTGTAAGCCTGACCTTCAGAGGAGCTCCTTGCTGAGGTTTCAGACAGCTTGAGCTCTGCAGCCAGGCTTCCCTCAAACACCACCTTGCTCTGTGTGAACGTACTGATAGCCATGAGCGATAGCCAGTCTGCCAGCTGTCGTGCAATATTTCTGCTATTCTCCAATCCCAAAGTTTCCCGAGGATCGAGACGGCATTCTCTGCAACGTGTAAAAAAAAAAGTTGGCTTAGTCCCAGGGCTTGGCTGCTGTGGTCCCAGCCCGTGTTTCAACCTGTCCTGGAGGGAGGAGGGTGGGGATGGCTTCTTTATGAGCAGTGTTCATTCACCTGGACTCAGACTGACTGGGAAGATAGATCAAGAAGAGAAGCCAGCCTGCAAATGAAAGCTTCCCTCTGAGCACGCAGTGGGCCAGTGTGTGATTAGAGAAGCGGTGATGCAGAATAAATCTGCGGATCTGAGAGCTGTTTCTCAGCCTGATGTGACCTTATGGGGGTGGGAGGGCTTGCATAGACTCTTGCAGCAGATGGGTATCAAAAACATATCTTTCTCTTCTTTTGGCCTCGAAGACTCCAGTATAACATAGGTAAATAGCATGGATATCAGATAGTGGTATCTCTTAGAGGAACTTGGCAGTTGCCACCTAGGATATAAAGTAAGTGGTCTGTGCAGCCCACCAGCCCAGTCCTACTATGAAGTGATCACGGGTGAGAGCAGAGGCAGCTTTGCAGAAATAACGTTTGCACTGCGCTAGCGTTTGAGAGAAATAGCGAGAGGACGAAGGAGTTTGGAGCTGTGGTTTGATCCTGCACCACAAGCGCCCCAGCAGCTTAAAAAGGAGCTCAGCTCCGTGCTGCGAGTCCCGCTGTGGGAGAGGCAGACCCCTCTGCCGAAGGGATGTTTCTTGGGGCCACAAGCTGCGCTTAAAAAGAGCTGACTGGGCTGTTTGAAAGTGTTCCTGGTGGAGGTAAAGACCAAAACTTGCCCAGGGAAGGGGAAGGACTTGTACCATCAAAAGCAAAGTTCTCAGCCTCCCCGTGGGAGATGCAACTTGGTGATCTGTTCCTGCTCTGCTGAGTGCCCGGTGCTGGGCGAGCAATGTGGAAAGAGTCGATCATGTCGCTCAAAGTGTGCGAAACTGCAGATAGTGTCCGCACAAGGGAATGCCTAAACCCTGTCGTGGATGTGCTCTCACTCCCTCTTTCTCTCTCTCTGTAGGCCACGGATTCTAGAAATGGATAAAGAGGAGAACAGGCGCTCAGTCCTCTTACCAAAACATAGGAGACGGAGCAACTTCAGCTCCGAGAACTATTGGCGAAGGTCTTACGAGTACACGGAGGACTGTGATGAGGAAGAGGAGGATGGCAGCCCAGCCAGGAAAGTTAAAATGCGGCGACACTGAGGATTGCACTTTCCAGGCTCGTGGAGCTGATGAGATTGGCCTCCAGTCTGTGAAAACTTTCTCCTCCCTCTGGCTATCTTCCATCTAGCTTCAGTTTTGGTTTTTCCTTTCAGGCTGAAGAGTAAACAGGAAGGATCTAGCGATTTGTTTTTATGAATGGAGGAATGCTGAGACATATGTAAGGATGGAACATGTCCAGTGCACATGGTGTCCTGAGTCATGGGTCAAACGGGCATCTCTCCCTTAGGAAGCAGATAAAGTTATGCCAGGCCGTCTGTTGGGATTTCTTTTGAAAACACCAAAAAGTTTAACTGTTTCATTGCGCAAGATTCAAGAATTGTATTTTTGTTTTTTGCTTTAACTTTCTTCCTTTCCAAATGTTCTAAATATGATGTTTGACCCCAGGAGCTGAAACTCTGTGTGGTGGCCTCATACTCCTTGCTTCACCAAAGGGCTCCTTGGTCTGCTCTTACCTAGTTGTTGTTGGGTTTGTTTTAAGGGTGCCCTGCAGTAACTGGAAGTTTGAAGCTTTGCAGACCCTTCTTACTGCAATTGATTTCAAAGGGTTTAGGACATTTTTGTTGCACTTTAGTACCAGTTTTAAATGCCGTAGGTTTCCTTTCCGGTCCCTTTTCCTAAGCCAGCGTGGGCTCGCAGCCTTGTGTCCCTGTGCTGCCCTCTCCGAGAAGAATGTGCTTGAGCTCTGGTTTCTCAGTGCTGGTCGGACTAGGGCTATATTTTAGTTGAGGAGCAAGGAAAGGTGGCTGGCTTCGCTGAGGCTGGCCCAGCATTGACCCGAGGTCCATATTGGAGCCCCGGGGCTGCCGAGTGAGTGATCGCATTGAGTACGTGCTGCTTCCCAGAGCTGGAGATGGCAAAGAGGAGTAGGAGAGACGCTGTGCTTGTGAGGATGCTTGCCTTGGGACCCCCTGAGAAGAGCTGTTCTCCGCTGCCTGGGGGACTGGCTTTCAGCCCCCTGTCCCTTTTAGGTGGAGAGAGTTGAGACGGCACAGCATCCTATCTTGAGGGACCGGCTGCGCTCTGTCAGAGCAGGAACAGGCACTGCCGCAGCCTCGGGGGAGCCGGGCAGCTCGGCTGCGGTCCGTCCCCTCCGAGGCTGGCTCTGGGAGCGAGGACGCTGCAAGGGTCTAGTTTGTCCCCAGTTCAGTGCATTCAGCAGCTAGTGCTGCAGCAGTTGCCCGCCTCCTCCTGGCTTGTTCCTGCCTGTATTCCTGGGGTGTAGGGAGTTTTCTGGTTGCTACAGAAAATGCTAAGAAGAATTGGGCATTTGGCTCCGCGGAGTTAGTGTTAGAAAGTCTGCCGCCTTCCTCCTCCCACCCAGTTTGCGTTAGCCTAGACCGAAGCCTCGGCGTTTTCAAAGCTTGGGGCCCAACACCATATTTAGAACTGTACTTTTAAGAAATTTCCTCCAATTGATTCTTTGAACCCAAGTGTTGGCAGTTGTAAGGAGTAGTCTTATTTTTAAATTTTTACTGCTTTGCCCTCCCTCAAATTGTAGTTTTTCTTAGTGTTGTGTCCCCCACACACTTCATGGTCTGCACGCTTGGCAATAAAAAGATGTAATATATTTTGAAACCCGTTTGCTGCTGTCTTGAGGGGCTCCCAGTCAAAAAACCAAACAAACAACAAAACCCAGACGTTGTTCCCCGGAGCACCATTCCTTGGCGATGCGGCACGTTTGCTGACATCTGGGTCTCGGTGTCCTTTTCCTTCCCCCTGACTTCTCCAGCTCCTGCCACTCACCCGTTGTTGGGATTACTGCTCAGGCTGGATCTAGCGGTGACATTAGCGCAAAGGAAATTACAGTCACCTTCAGCGCCGCTGATCTGCGAGGGGTTCCTAGGTGAGGTTCCCAGTGCCTGTCTCCGATTCTCTTTATCCGATGGTTTTCCTGGCGAGAGCCCCTGTTGGCTTGGTGCAGAGGTATGGGCACAGCCTCATGGCCAGCCTTCGAAGGAACCTGTCTTGTCTGCCCAGAGATCTGAAAGTTCATGCTTCTGCTGCTTCTGAAACCTTTAAAAAGGCTTTTTCGGTCCACACTTAGTGTTTGAAGCGGTGTTCCTCGCCCTCCCAGCTTTCTGCAGAGAATCCGGGCCAGCCCTTGGCTACAAACCCCCTGTTTTGAAAAGCTTGGCATTCCCCTGATAGCAAAACCGCATGCTGGGAGCAGCATCCCTTCTCCTCCTTAGGGCTGGTGCAAACATCTCCAGCAAGCTAGAGACCTGCTAGCAGGACGCCTGTAGCGATGGCTGTTTCTAATTCTTTCTGGATTCATCCTGGACGTGCCCCGTGCCCTCCTCGGTGTCAGGCTGTGCTCCGGGTGCTGCCGGAGGTCTCGGCTCCGCACAGCCCGCTCTCCCCCGCTGGCTCCCAATTTTACTCCTACCTCTGCAATACAGATACACAACCTTGGTGTCTCAACTCAAAACAAAGCTGGAGGCAACCTGCCTTTGCAAGGCTGCTTCCCAGAGCAGGACTTGCGTGGGATGAGGCATTGGCTCTATCTCCGCTGAAGGCTGAACAAGACATCCTGAGGTCTTACCTCTAGCCCGGTACCAACCGTCACTTCATCCCAGTCCTTGTGCAGTCTGTACGTGTGCAAGTATCCTTCCTCTCCCGGTTTGTTTCGGTATTCCTGCATGCCATGGTAGGGAGCTCTCCCCTCCTTCCTTCCCCCCTGCCCCGCATCTGTGCGGTGGGTCTGAGCTGGCAGCCGTGGCTGGAGGGACAGGAGGAGCTCCTCGCCGGAGCTGCTCTACAGCCGCCGTCTGTTCTTGTGTGCGCTTGGTTTTCAACCTGACTGGTTTAGGGCTTGACACCTTGGAGAGAGAGAGAGAGAGAGTGGGACGCGACCGGTCTGACCCGTAGCATCTCTTGGGCGAGGAGTCCCCGGCGTATAGGCAGGCCATCTTCCCCACTTGTACAGACATTTTCTATAGACACGGATGTATATGTGTAGATAACATGGTTTTTTAACTCTTTTGCACTGAACATCATCGGAGTGAAACCTTGATTTGAAACCGGAAGACACATTTTTCACATGGATCCAGATGTCTAGATCCCTTACTGTAACCTGTCTGGTAAAACTGTGTCTCAAAAATACTGGTGATGCCCGTACCTGTTCTTTGTTGCCGGTTGTGTCGGGCTTCCTGCGGGCTTCGGGTCAGGCTGGTGGCATGAGTCTGCTGCGAGGGATGGAGGGTAGCGAGCTCCCGTTCGGAGGCAAAACTTCTCCCCATCTGCTCCGGGGGACAGGCTCACGTACAGACCTGACCCCATCGGTTTTGTCCTGTCTGTCTTGTCCAGCTGTGCGGTCCGACCTCCTCTCCATCCACCCACAGCGGGTCGTTCATGAACCTGCTCGGCCCAAAATTGGGAATAAGGCTACATCCAGCGTGACGACCCCACGCACCCAGACCCACGGCCCAGACCATGAGCACTGCCTTTCCTGCGGAAGGGGGAGGAAGGTGGGGTTTGTCCCCGCTCCAGGGGGGTTCGTCCCCGCTTTTCTGCAAAGAGCAGGAAGAATTGAGGTTTGTTACCCCTATCTCGAGAACGCTCGTCAATCAAACTAAAGCTCTTGTATCGGTCGCGCGGGCTTGATATGTCCGTAGGAAGAGAAGGAAGGGCTGTTTGCTGGTGATAAGAGGTGAGGTGGCCTAGGGAGGGGCTGTCGGGCTGCCGGCAGGTCCCTGCCCGGCTGGGCTCGGCAGGCAGGCTGCCTGCAAGCAGAGGTGCCCGGGTTGCCACATGTGGCTCCACACCTGCTGAACTCTCATCCAGCCGTTAGTCAGGCGGGAGCGGTGACGCTCGGGAGCTGCGATCCCCGTCCCGAGGCTTGGCTCATCCCGGAGGTCGGGGGGGTTGCTGGGGCGCGGGGTTGCCAACCCGTTCTCCAGGGTGAGCCGGCACCACCGTGAGCCGACGTCTGCCGGGACGAGAGCTCGGCCCTTCGGGTTTCGGCGGCGCTTGCCGCTATGTGGTCTGAGCCCCGTGGGTCGAAATGGCTGCCATGCTTTGGGGGGCTTGGGGGGGGGGGGGGGGGGAGGCGAAAGTCGGGGTCTGGACCCCCGCCAGTGGCGAATACTCTTTTATCTGCCAAAAGTGTTCCCTTTCCCGGTCGGGAGAAGAAATGTTTGGCCGAGAAGCGTGTCTCTGCTCCTTCCCGCGCCCCTGCCCACACTTACAAGTTCTGGCTGACTTTAATTTTGTTTTTTAAAGTTTCTAATGTTTTTCTTTTGTTTTGTTACGAATAAAAAAAAAAAATAAAAAAGAAAGTGGCAATATTTTTTTCCGTAAGCTTTTCCAAGGAAAAAGCGTGGTTTGTAACAAAGTTGTACAGTTCTGAAGTTTGAGATACGAGAAGTACTGTGTGAAACGCTGTAAATGGGGCAGAGATTATTTTATGTACAGTCTGACGTGGGGGGAATCTTTTAATTCTGGTTGATTCTTAGGAAGAATTTGGTTCTTCACTGTCAGGGTTTGGAATTTCATGGTTTCATTATTATTATTTTTTTTTTCTTGTATAGATTGCTGCATTAATTGAATAAAAGCAGAAAGCATCACTCTGCCTGCCTGTGTGGTGGTGCTGGCGGCTGGGATGTGTGCCTCGCTTCCCCGCCAGCAGAAATGAGGTTGCGGGGAACGGGGAATCGCTTCTAAATAAAGGGAGTCTCCAGCTCCCTGGGGTCGGGGCGGCCAAACGCATCGTCTGTCCCTCCTGCGCTGCCCTAGAAAGCGAGGACGGGGCTTGCTGCCCTCCTCCTCCTCCCGCTCTCCATCCCTGGGGACTGGGGAGCAAACGTGGACGCTGTCCCCTTGCAGCTCCCACCCTGCCCCGCCGCCCAGGCTTGCTGCAGCCAGTGCCTGCTCCTCAAATGGCCCCAGCACCCGGGGGGGGGGGCTAAACCCCGTGCTTCGGCCTCGCATGGAGCCCCTCATCCTCCCTGCCCTGCGCCTTCCTCCTGCAAGAGGAAGATGGCGGTGGATGGGTGGGTGGTGCTGGAGAGGGGATGGCATGGCTGGCTGGGGTCTGTTGGCCTCGCATGGTGGCCTTCCTCCTCCTCTTCCTCCACCTAGCAATGTCCTCTCCATCACCCACCCTCACGCCCCACGGCTGCCCATGGGGTCAGACCCCTTCCCTCTGTCCATCCAGGAGCCCATCACCGGGGCATCGGGGCCGTGGTCCCCGCTCCCCCCCAGGGTGTTTTCCACCCCAAAGGCTGCGTCACCTCCGTGCGGCATCTCCCCGGGGCTGGGGTTAGTCAGCAGGGAGGGGAAGCCCTGCCCTGCCCGGGGTGACTCACCCCAGACCTGGGTGCAGGGCAGGGTGGCCCCCCCACCCTGACGGCCGTGAGGGAGCGGGGCACGGCTGTGCCGGGTGCCATGGCGGGAACAATCGGTCGCTGGCCGGGGACGGGCGCCGAATACTAATGGCGGGAGCCGGCAGGGTGCTGAGCACGGCCCCGCTCGGCGCGGCCGCGCCGAGCGGGGCCGTGCTCAGCACCCTGCCGGCACAAGGCCCAGTAGCTGGCATGCCGCCATGTCATTGAAGCACCCCATGGCTGTGGGGCCCATGGGCCAGGATGAGGCCCTGAAGCCAGGACACCCCATGGTTGTGGGGGCCCTGTGACCAGCATGAGCGGCCTTGGGGGTGCCCTCGCTGTGTCGTCCCCTCCCACCCCGGAGAGAAAAAAACGAAAGAAAGAGGTAAAACGGAATATAAATAAATAAAGTGCCTACAGAGGGCGCCTGCGCTGGGGAACTACAACTCCCGTCGTCCCCCGCGGCGGCGCCTGCGCAGCGCGGGTGGGAAGGGCTGCGCCGCGCGATGCGCGCGGTCGTGCGGTGATTGGCGGCGAGGGTTGTCCGTCAGGGCCGCGCCCCGCCCCGCCGCGGCGGTGCCTACCCGGGCTCGGCGCGCGGCGCTCGGCGCTCGGCGCGCGCACCGAGACCCGCACCGGCACCGGGACCGGGACCGGGACCCGCACCGGCACCGGCACCGGCACCGCCCCCCGCCGGGACCGGCACCGCCCGCACCGGGAGCGGCACCGGCACCGCCCGCCCCGGTACCGGCCCCGGGATCGCCGGCCCCGCCCGCCCCGCCCGGTACCGCGCCGCCACCGGCCCCACCATGATGAAGTTTCGGTTCCGGCGGCAGGGTGCCGACCCGCACCGCGACCGCCTCCGGCACGACCTCTTCGCCTTCAGCAAGGTGCGTCCGGGGCGGGGGGCGCGGCGACGGACCCCGGAGGGGGGGCGGGACGACGACCACCGGGAGCCACCGGAGGTGTCGGGCAGGGCCCCGGGAGCGGGGTGCGGGGCAGCCCCCCGGTGGCGCAGGCTCCGGCACCCCCCGAGCGGGATGCCGTCCCCGGGGAGGGGAGCAGCGCACGGGGCACCGCCCCCCCGGGGACCGGGGTGCACCCCCGAGGGGGCGGCCGCGGTGGGGAGCCGCGCACCGGGACCCCCGGCTGCCCGGGGAGCGGGTCTGGGCCCGGGGAGGGGGGACCCCCGGAAGGGTAGAGCTCCCGGCTGCGGGCGGACCCCCGGTACAGGGAGGCGGGTGCCGTGGGGGGGTGCACCCCCCGCGGGTGGGTGCCGGGACCCCCAGGTGCAGGATGCGCCCCGGGGGGCTGCCCCCCTCCCTGGGGTGCAGCGGACACCCCCGCCTCAGGGTGCACCCCCTCCTGCACCCGGGGGCACCCTGGGGCAGGATGCGACCCCTCCACCCCCCCCCGGTGCGACATCGCCCTTCCCCGGCCCCACCGGGGCGGGGGCTCCCCCGAGCACCCCGGTTCCCGCGCTGCCCCTGCCCCGTGGCTTCCCCCATGCCTCGCTTACCGGCAACAGTGTTTTGGGGTGTCCCGCGGCCCCCCACCTTGTCCGGTCCCGGAGCATCCCCGGCTGCAACCCCTATGCCCCATGGAGGGGCTCAGCCCCCAGGGGTGGGATTTGGGGGGGCTGGACCCCCTATGTCAGCAGGAAGGGCCGTGGCGATGACCCCTGAGGCTGGGGGCTTGGGGTCCCCTTGCACCCCAAAGATGTGTCTCTGGGGGACCGGGGGTATCGGAGGGCCAGAGCTTGGCCCCCCCCCTCGCCGGTACCGGGGAGGTTTCCTGCTCGGTCCCCTCATGCGGAGTGGGGAGCCCCCGGGCTCGTCAAACGACCAAGGGGGACCCTGCGAGCCCTCGGGTGCCGGACCCTTCCCTCGGCGCATCGGCAGGACGGGCTGTGCCGGTGGGTGCCCGCCTGGGGCTCGGTGCGCCCCGTCCCGGGAGCCCCGCGGTGTTGGGACCATCCTTCTGCCGTGGCCCCGGGGGCAGGAGAACGCCGGCAGTGTCTGTCCGTCGGTCCATCCTTCGGCAGCGTCCTGGCACCGGCGTCGGGCGCTTGCCCAAACTCACGGTGGGGACTGTGGCGTGCGCCGGGAGGACCCCCGGGTCGCCCCACAGCGGGGCCGGGCTGGGAGGTGTTGGGGTGTGCCGTGGTGGTGGGGGGGGGGGGTCAGAGCCAGCACCCACCGCTCCGGCACATCCCTGTCCCCCCCAGCCTCACCGCTGCGGGCGAGGGTCTGGCCGGGGCGCGAGGCTCAGCCCAGCCGGAGCCCCCCGGTTTTGGGGAGGGTGGTCCCGCAGCCGGATCGTGCCCCAGCGGCACCCTGGGGGGTCTGCGCCCGGCGGGGCATCCCGGGGGGCTGGGGAGCAGCCCCACTCCGGCCGGGCCCGGCGCTGGGGTTGCTGGCTGCCCACCTGCCTCCCATTAACGGTTGTTTTTCCTCCCGAGCTCCAGATCTGCCTGGGATTTGCTGTAATTTGGCCGGGAGCGCGCCTTGGCTGGGCCGGCACAGCCTGCCGGATGCGGCCCCGCTGCTGGGCGGGAGGAAGGGCTGTGCGTGGGGGGCTGCTGGCCGGGTCCCCCCCTTTTGGGGCTGGAGGGGGGGTGCAGGGGAGCTGGGAGGGTGCTTTTGGGGGAGTGCCGAGGGGGTCTTTGCCTCCTTCGTCGGACCGGTCCCCGACCTAAAGCATCGCCGGGGCGTCCCCGCGCTGCTGCTGTCCCAGCTCCCGCTGCCATCCTCCAGTGCGGCATGCATCCCGGGGGGATTCGGGGTGACCCTGTGTGGGGCTGCCACGGGGACCGGGACTCACAAGCATCCCCTAACTCGTCCCCCAGCCGGGCTGGGACCCCCTGGATGGGCTGGGGACGTTGGCATGCTTCTGGTGGCCCTTTGGAGTGGAGCGGGAGCCAGGAGGGTGACGGTGGCTGTGCCGGCGGGTGCAAAAAGCCACCCCGGTGCGCGCCTCGGCCGCCCCAGACAAAGGGAGCGGGTCAGGATCCGGCCAGTCTGGCTCCAGCGGCCTCCATATCATCTGATCGCGCCGCCGCTGCTCTGCTGAGCTGCCCCCGGGGCTGCTTCCCCGGGAGCCCCGTGGTCCCCTCGCTGTGGGCTGGGGTGGTGGGTGCCCCCCACGTCCCCCCGCTGCCAGGTGGGCAAGCCCCTCCCCAGCCGGCAAGCCCGGGCACGCCGTCGCCGGCCGGGACTTCCTTGGGAAGGTGCCCGCGGGCGGCACGCGGCTCCAGCGGGGACGTCCCCGGTGCTGGTGGGTCCCGCTCGCCTGGTTCTGCTGCCCGGCACCGCGGACCCCCGGGGACGTTGCGGTGGGGGTGAGCTGGACCCCGCTCAGCCCTCCCGGGGCATCCGCACCTCCGGCAGCGGGTTTAGGGTGGGGGGGTCCCTTCCCCAAAGTGCCGGTGGATGGTGGGGCGGCTTGTGCGAGCTCAGACCTACCCCGGCCCTTGGTGTGGCTGTGGGGTTTGGTCTGTTTTGGGGTGTCAGGTGGAAATTGGGTGAGGAGTGATGTCCCCCCTCCCCAAGGACCCCCGTGGTGGCAGCGGGGGGCAAAGCAGCATCCTCATGGTCCTCCATCGCGGGGGTGAAGCTCAGGCTGGTGCGGGATCGGAGCCGTGGCGGCGAGGGGGGGGGGGTTCGGAGGGGTCAGGGGTGGGGGGTCCCGGCTCTGACCTGCCTGTCCCTGCGGCAGACGGTGGAGCACGGCTTCCCCAGCCAGCCCAGCGCCCTGGCCTACGACCCCACCCTGCGCGTGATGGCCATCGGCACCAAGGCGGGAGCCGTGAAGCTGTATCCTTTTCCCCCCCAGCCGAGGGCAGGAGGTAAGGACCCCCCCCCCCACAACCCCCCCCGGCTGTCCCCATCCCGGGGGATGCCGGGAGACGTGGCCGTGCCACTGCTGGTCCATCCGGCAGCGTCCCGTCCTCCCGCTCTGCAGGCGTCTGTCTGTCCAGCTGTGCTGCAGCTGGGCCGGCCGGGGAGGGGGTGGCCGGAGGAAACCCCCGCCTCGCCCAAAACGCCAGGGAGCAAAGGGGCTCGGCCGTTCCGGGGGGCATCCCGGGCGGGGGGTGCTGGCCGGTGTCACCCCCTTATCCCGGCTGGCTCCCGTCCGTCCTGGCCTCGTCCACGCAGCCTTTTGGGGGGGGGGGGGGGGATGTGCAGCGGGGCCTCTGGCCGGCCCGGCGCTGGGCTTGGGGGGGTGGGGGCTGTGGCGGGCGCTGAGCCCGGTCCCGGGTGGGGGGGGGCCGGGGGGACGAGGACGACGACGACGCGGGGCCCGACTGGGCTGTTGCCGGCGGCGTGCAGGGAGACTTCAGAGGGCTGCTGGCGGGCGGCCAGGGCTGGATGCGGCCCGCGCTCGGGGGGCCCCGCGCCGCAGGAATGCGGGGTGGGCGTGCGGGGGGGGTGCGGGGGTGGCTGGGTCGGGGTCGGGGTGGGGGGGGGGGGGTGGGGGGCCGCCATGCTCCCCCTCCCCCAGGCCACAGCGGCTCGCTGCCTCCCGAGCACAAAGATGGCGTGGGTTTTTTTCTCTGCCAGGGCCGCCCGGCCGCGATGTCGCCGGCTGCTCCGCTCGGCCGCCTCGCCGCGGGGTGCTGGCTCCAGCCCCCCCCCGGGTTAAACCTCCCCGAGCCGCGGTCGCGGGGGGCTGCGGTGCCCCGCGCGTGCTCTGCGGGGATGTTTTTGGGGTGGTACCCGGCTCGGGGCGGCTCGGTCCTGCCCGCGGCGCTGCAGCCGGTGCCCACCCGGTCCCGCTCCAGCTGCCGCCGAGAAGGTGCTTCTGGAGGTTCACGGTGTCAGGGAGGCCGGGGCCGGGTGAGGCGGCAGCCGGAGCTGGCCTGACTGGTGCTACTGGTTAGTGGGGGCACCCGTGGGTGCTCCCCGACCAGGCTGGGTGGATCTGGCTGCAGACAGCCCGGCATCGAGGGGATGCCGCTGCCCGGGGGATCCCCCGGGGTGGCTGGGGGTCCCTGGGCTCGGACCCCCATCGCAGCGAGCCGGTGCCGCTGGTGATCCCTGGCCGCTTGCCACGAGGACTGCCTGTCTTTTGGCCAGCGGCACCATTTTGGGTGCGGAAGGACCCCGGGACGAGTGCGGACGGGGGGGTGTCCCCTGTCCCCACCGCGCCCAGAGCCCCCTTGTGTGCTCCCCCCGCTCCCCCTCGCACACCCCGTTGTCTGGTCTCCCCAAAGCCTCGGCAGCTCTGGCCTGGCTCTGCCGGCTCGGCTGTGCCTGGCGCTGCCAGACAGCTCCTGCCTGTCAGTCTGGGCAGAGCCGCTGGGCCGGTTCCCCACGCCGAGGGCACCCGGGGGGTGGCCGGGGGCGAGGACCACGGGGGCCGGAGGGTGGAAACCCCCGGCACGCAGCGTGCCGAGCCGTAGCTGCGCCGTGCACCGGTGACGCCGGGCTGGGGGAAGCAGCTCGCCGGGTCCCGGGGGTGTCGGGGAGACGCCGGGTCGGGGCGCGCCGTGCGGTGCTGGAGCTGCCACGCGGGTCCTGCCCCGGTTCCTGCTGAGCAGCGTCGCCGGCGGAGGAGCCGGGACCAGTCGGGTGAGTGAGGCCGTGCCGGCGCATGCCGAACCCCACCCTGTTGGCGGTACGTGCCGGGCTGGCCGGGGCTGCCGGGTGCCTCTGCTCGGCCACGGCCCTGCAGCTGAGGAAGAAGAGGGTGGCAGAGGGCAGGAGCTGGCCTGGCCCACGCACACCCACCCCGGCCACGTGCCGGCCGCATCCTGACCCCGGGGCATCCCGGTGGAGGTGCTCGGTGGATCCCAGCTGGCGCCAGGCATGGTGGTACCCTCCGGCTCCGACGTGGGGTGCTGCCAGGGATGCTCAGCCCTGGCTCTCCCCAGGGACACGGGGCTAAACTGGCTCCTGCTTGCAAAACTGTGACCTGGGGGGGGGGAATTTGGGGGGAGTCCAAGGGTTTGCCGGGGTGCTGGGGGCTCTACTCTCGTTGCTTCTTTGACGGCCCCCCCCAGATACGGCGCGCCGGGCGTGGAACTGACGGGCTTGCACAAGGAGACGGCCACCGTCACCCAGCTGCACTTTCTCCCCGGCCAGGTAGGTGGGTGTCCCCGGGGGGGCCTGGCAGCGGCCCCCCCAGCCCCCCACCCACCCCACTGCTGTCCCCCCCCCCCCCTCCAGGGCTGGCTCCTCTCCCTGCTGGATGACAACACGCTGCACCTCTGGGAGGTCTGCCAGAAGGAGGGCTGCTCCCACCTGGAGGAGACCCGCAGCTTTGGCCTCCCGGGACGCCCAGGGTCCGACAGCGCTAAGTACTTGCCTTGGGCGGGGGGGGGGGGTGTCCCCAGCCGTCCGCCCGCTGTGGGGCTGCGGCCGGGAGCGATACCGCTGCCGGCTGGGAACGACGCGTGGGAGCAGCCGTCCCCGCTCGGGCGGGATGGTGGCCAAGGTCCCCTCGGTGGCGGTGGCTTCCCCGCTGGAATGCTCCTTCGATCCCGACTGGGATGCTGTGGCGGGGGGGGGGGGGGGAATGCAGCCCTGGGCTTTTTGTAGGTGCTGGCAGGGCCCCGGGGGTGATTAATGGCTCTAATTGCTATTAGTGCTGACGCTGTCCCTGTCCCCGTCCTCCTGGGCCAGCGGGGATGGGGATGCAGCGTCGGGGCGGGGGAGGTTTGGGGTTTCTCCGCCGCTCCCCCAGACCCAGCGTGGGGCTGACGCAGCCCCCCGCTCCCCCCCCCAGCTGCTCCCCCGGCATCACGCGGGTGACGGTGGTCCTGCCGACATCCACCTGCGCGGTGGCCTGCCTGGGCACCGAGGGCGGTGCGGTGTACTTCCTCGCCCTGCCCGCCCTGGCACTGCTGGAGGACAAAACCCTCTTCCCGGATGAGATCCTGCAGAGGTGAGCCCTGCCGGCCCCGCGCCCCCTCCCCACCACCCCCAGCCCGCCCCTGATCCCCCCCTGTGTGCGTCCCCCACGCAGCGTCCCCGATGACTACCGCTGCGGGAAGGCGCTGGGGCCGGTGGAATCCATCCAGGAGCACCCGCGCAACAGCGGCCAGCTCCTCATCGGGTACAGCCGGGGGCTGGTGGTCCTCTGGGAGCAGAGCACGCGCACCGTCCAGCACCTCTTCCTGGGGAACCAGGTACCGGGGATGGCGGGGGGCTGGCGGGGCCGCGGCCTCGTGTGCTTGTCCGTCCCCCCACCCCGTCCCGGGTGTCGAGCTCCCCGTGTGCCCCCGCAGCAGCTGGAGAGCCTGGCGTGGGAGCAGAGCGGGAAGAGCATCATCAGCTCCCACAGCGACGGCGGGTACATGGTGTGGGCGGTGAGCGGTGCCAGCCAGAGGAGCCAGCAGCCCGTCATGTCCACCATCCCCTACGGTACGGGGTACGGGGTTGGGAGCTGATGGCCCCATCTCGGTGCCGGTGCCGCAACCGCGGGGTTGATATTTTTGTTTCAGGTCCATTCCCTTGCAAAGCCATCAGCAAAATCCTCTGGCGGACCTGTGAGTCGGGGTACGTCCCTGCAGCACGGGGCTGGGCTGGTGATGGACACATGGGGGGGGGACGGGACCTGGGCTGCGGGGAAGATGCCCGGCGAGGTCTGGGGTCTGACGGAGATTGTTTCATCCCCCCAGGAACCCCTTCATCATCTTCAACGGGGGGATGCCACGGGCCAGCTACGGCGACCGGCACTGCGTCAGCGTGCTGCAGGGCCAGACCCTGGCCACGCTCGACTTTACGTCCCGCGTCATCGACTTCTTCACCGTGCAGAGCACCGAGGCGGCCGAGGGAGGTACGAACCGCCCCGGGGAGGGAGGGGGTGGCGGTGGGGGTCTCTGCTAGCAGCAGCTGTGTCCCTGCCTCCCCAGGCTTTGAGAACCCCCGTGCCCTCGTGGTGCTGGTGGAGGAAGAGCTGGTGGCCATCGACCTCCAGACGCCGGGCTGGCCCACCATCCCTGCCCCCTACCTGGCACCGCTCCACTCCTCCGCCATCACTTGCTCCTGCCACGTCTCCAACGTGCCCCTCAAGCTCTGGGAGAGGATCATCAGTGCCGGCGAGCAGCAGAGCCCCCGGCTCTCCTCCGCGGTGAGCGATGGGGATGGCGGGGAGGGGGGTGTCCCCGAGCCCCCCAGGACGGGCTGGCGGAGGGGTGACGCTTGCTCCCGCTCCTTTGCTCCTCCATCCCTCCCTCCATCCTTCCCTCAAGGCTTGGCCCATCGACGGGGGGAAGAACCTGGCCCAGGAGCCCACGCAGAGGGGGCTTCTCCTCACCGGGTGAGTGGCCTGGCAGCGGGGAGGGGGGGCCTGGGAAACCCGAAACACGCCGGAGCGGGCTGGGAACGCGCATCCTCAGCCCCTTCCTGCCGTGGGGGATTGGGAATGGCTGGTGGCGGGGGGTCCAGCCGCTCTTGTTGGGTGGGCTCCCCCCCTTCTCGTTCGGCTTGATGGCCGGGCAGGAGTGTGTCACCCGCTGCGTTGTCCCCCCTTGTCCCCCCCCCCTTCTGGCACGGTGGCCGCCAGCACACAGGCGGCTCTTGTTAGCCGGGCAGATGTCGGGGCCCTGCACTAACAGGGCCTCCCCGTCCCCCCCCCCCTCCCAGGCACGAGGATGGCACGGTGCGGTTCTGGGATGCCTCGGGGGTCTCCCTGAAGCCCCTCTACAAGCTGGGCACCGCCAGCATCTTCCAGACAGACTGCGAGCACAACGACAGCCTCAACCAGGCGGGCGAGGAGGAGTGGCCGCCTTTCCGCAAGGTGAGGTCCCCAGGGCAGGGGGGACGTCGCTGTGGACCCCGGCACCCCCCTGCCTCTGCCGGCGCCGGGAGGGGGGCAAGCCCGGAGCTGGGCACGGAGGATGCGCCCGCTGGAGCCGTCCCGGCTGCGCCCCGGGGACGTGTCCCCCGGCTCGGGGCACAGCTGCCGCGTGACGCCCCGTGGGGACAACAAGGGACGCTTGTTCTGCGCGCTCTGTCTCGCGGGTCTGCCCCAGCGCCGGGGGGGGGAGAGCCGGGGGACGCGTGGGGACAGACCTTTCCCGGGCGCGATGCCCGGAGCAGCCCGTGCGCGGCAGCCGGTACCTGCCAGCTGTTGGGGGGACGTGGGGGTGCACCGGGGGGCTGCCCCGCAGCTGCGTGAAGGCGGCCAGCCCCCCCCTCCCTCCTGCAGGTGGGCTGCTTTGATCCCTACAGTGACGACCCGCGCCTGGGCGTGCAGAAGATCGCTCTCTGCAAGTATACGGCCAAGATGGTGGTGGCCGGCACGGCGGGGCAGGTAGGGTGGTGGGGGGCAGAACGGGGGCTGCCGGGCACCTCTGGACTCCCCCCTCGGGGAGACACGGCACGGGGGCACTTCAGAGCCTGCAGACCCCCGTGCCTGTCCGTGAAGGGCTCCTACCCGCAAGGTTTAGCCCCTGGCTTGCAGCAGGGCGGCTTTCCCAGGGGGGTCCAGCATGCGTCCCCCACCATCCGTGCTTGTCCCCTGCAAGGTGCTGGTGATGGAGCTGAGCGACGAGAAGTCGGAGCACGTGGTCAGCGTGGCCACCGTGGACCTGCTGCAGGACCGTGAGGGCTTCACCTGGAAGGGCCACGACCGGCTGGCCCCCAGGAACGGGCCCCTGCCCTTCGCCCCCGGCTTCCAGCCCAGCGTGCTGGTGCAATGCGTGCCCCCCGCTGCCGTCACCGCCGTCACCCTCCACTCCGAGTGGAACCTCGTGGCCTTCGGCACCAGCCACGGCTTCGGACTCTTCGACTATTACCGGCGCAACCCCGTGCTGGCCAGGTACGGGGGGGGGATCTCGGTGCCGGGGACCCCCAAGAGCGACGTGGCGGGGGTCCGGGCGCTGAGCCACGTCGGTGCCCGCAGGTGTACGCTGCACCCCAACGACTCGCTGGCCATGGAGGGGCCCCTGTCCCGTGTGAAGTCCCTCAAGAAGTCCCTGCGGCAGTCCTTCCGCCGCATCCGCAAGAGCCGGGTGTCCGGCAAGAAGAGGCTCAACGCCAGCAGCCCCTCCAGCAAGGTGGGCAGGGAGCGGGGGCCGCCACGGCTGCTCTTCGTCCCTGCCGGGCAGGGGCTGACCCCCGCGTCCCCCTCCCCAGGTGCAGGAGGCCAACGCGCAGCTGGCCGAGCAGGCGGGACCCCCCGAGGTGGAGATGACGCCCGTGCAGCGGCGGATCGAGCCCCGCTCGGCCGACGACTCGCTCTCAGGGGTGGTGCGGTGCCTCTACTTCGCTGACACCTTCCTCCGAGATGGTGAGACCCCCGCCCCCTCCCTGGGAAAAGCCCCCGAGCTGGGTCTGGCTGGTGCTGTGCCATGGGGAGGGGGCTCTGACGCTACTCCCGCCCCCGCAGCCGCCCACCACGGCCCCACGATGTGGGCAGGGACCAACTCTGGCTCGGTGTTCGCCTACGCCCTGGAGGTGCCGTCGCAGGAGAAGTTTTCGGAGCGGGCGGTGGAGGCGGTGCTGGGCAAGGAGATCCAGCTGATGCACCGGGCGCCGGTGGTGGCCATCGCGGTGCTGGACGGGCGGGGGAACCCCCTGCCCGAGCCCTACGAGGTCTCGCGGGACCTGGCCAAGGCCCCCGACATGCAGGGCAGCCACTCCATGCTCATCTCCTCCGAGGAGCAGTTCAAGGTGAGCGTGGCAGGGGCTCGGTGTCCACCTGCATCAGGGATGGGACCCGCCACCCACAACGTGTCCCGTGTCCTCTCCGGGTGTCCCCATTACCCCGGGTGCAGGGACGGGGCTGGCGGTGACCGACCAGGTCCTGGGGCACTCCTGCGCTTGTCCCCGGGGTGGTGGCTCCGAGGGGAAGATGCTGCCCTTTGCTTTTGGCCCCCGCGGTGGGAGGCTGCTCGGGTGCCCCCCGAAACCCTGCAGGTTCCTGTTCCCCCGTGGCACCCGGCTCCTCTCGCCCCCCACCCCAGGTCTTCACGCTGCCCAAAGTGAGTGCCAAGACCAAGTTCAAGCTGACGGCGCACGAGGGCTGCCGGGTGCGGAAGGTGGCCCTGGTGAGCCTGGCCAGCGCCAGCTCCGAGGAGCGGCTGGAGAATTGCCTGGCCTGTCTCACCAACCTGGGCGACATCCACATCTTCACCGTGCCCGGCCTGCGGCCTCAGGTCCACTACAGCTGCATCCGCAAGGAGGACATCAGCGGCATCGCCTCCTGCGTCTTCACCAAGCACGGCCAGGGTGAGGGCACCGGACCTGGGCTGGGGGTGATGTCCCTTGTAGATGGGACATCGTCTCTGGCTGCAGCCCTGCCGGGGGTCCCTGAGGCTCTTTGTTGTCTCCCCACTCCAGGTTTCTACCTAATTTCACCGTCCGAATTCGAGCGCTTCTCGCTGAGCGCCAGGAACGTGACGGAGCCGCTGTGCCGGCTGGAGGTCGCCCGGCTCCAGGACACCTCCTGCCTCAGGTGGGACGTGCCCCGGGGACGCGGGGGCTTTGCGACAGCAGCACCCCTGTACCCCCGCCCCACGGCACCGGCTCCGGCGGTAACTTCTTCCCGCGTTTCCTTCCAGCAACAGCTCGACGGCAACGCCGAAGCTGCCGCAGGCAAACGGCACCCACGTCCCGCGCAGCCCCGAGGGCCAACGCTCCCCCACCGACAGTGACCGTGAGCGACCACCCCCTCCCTGCCACGCGCACCGCGTCCCTGTGGGCCCTGCTCCGGGGCTGGCCCCGCGCCGCGGCTGCTCCCCATCCCTCCCGTCCCCGTGGCTCCCCAGGGTCCCCCGAGGAGCACCCGGCCGCCTTCTCGCCCGGCCCCATCGACTCCCCCAACAGCAGCATGGAGAACCCGCTGGACACCACCGGGGACATCACCGTGGAGGAAGTGAAGGATTTCCTGGCGTGAGTGGCGGGGGGGAACGGTGTAACCGGCGCCCACGGCCGCTGCCACCAGCACCGAGGGGCCGTGGCGGTGCCCCCGGCTGCCGCTCACCCCGCTCTGCCCCAGGTCCTCGGAGGAAGCGGAGAGGAACCTGAGGAACGCCAGCGAGGACGAGGCCCGGCCCGCGGGGATCCTCATCAAGTGAGGTGCGGTGGTCCCCAGGGTGGGCATGGGGATGGGCGGCCCCGCACTGCGGCGGGGACACAGCTCCGGCTGCAAACCCTGGGGTGCCGCGGGGTTCGGAGCTGGGACCCCAAAACCCCGGCATCCCCGTCCATCTTGGGGAGGATGGGGCTGTGGTCCCTGGGGCTTGTAGGGGAGGGGGGAGGCAGCGTGTCCTGGGCCTCCCCCCCCCCAGGTCCCCTTCTCAGGGGCTGCGTCACCCGCAGGCATCGCCGGCCTCCCCGGCCCATCTCAGTGCTCGGATTCCCGGGACGCGCGACTCGACTGGACCCCCCCACGCCCCCTCCCCGTGTAACGTAGACTCGTCTCTTCTCTAACATCCGCGCCGGCGTGCCCCGGCTCCGGCACGCTCCCCCCCCACGCGTCCCTGCCCGGCCGCCGGCCCCGGCCCCCCCCTGCTGACCCCGAGCCGGGGGCTGTGGTGCACAAACTCTTCCCGGGGAAGATAATTTTCTTTTTTTATACACGGTCGAGTGTCACTGTCCCCTGCTCCAGAGCCCCCTTCCCAGGGGATGCTGCTGCTTTCCCCGGCTCTACGGGGAGGGCTGGGGCTCGTGGACCCCCCTCGTCCCCCCGGTTTTGGTCTCTCGGGGAGGTGGGGGGCCGGCAGCCCCCGGGCACGGCCCCTCCGTACCCTGGTCTGTGTTTACATGCCCGGCTCCCTGCAGTTTACAGCCCTGTCCCCTGCTCCGGCTGCCACACAGGGACTGTCCCCTTCCCGGGGGAGCCCAGCGTGGAGCCCCTGGCTCCCAGGTGGGCACCGGAGGGCTTGAGCAGCCCGGGGAGGGCTACTGGAGGGGGGTCACAGGTGGCCTTTTTCTCTTAGTGACTTCTCCAAGGGCTATTCTCCAGGTTGGGCTCCGTGCCTGCTGCTCTTTTCTGACACTAATTCCTGCCACGGGTGGGTTTGGGATGGGATCGCGTGGGAAAGGTGGGGGGGGGGGGAACGGACACGCTGGCTCCTGGCCCTGGTCCGTGCTGGTGCTGGCGGGGGGGCGGACGGGGCATGGGGCTGCCCCAGCCCCCTCTGCCCCATCCCGGGGGTCTCACTGTGCCAAATCCCTCCTGGGCTCCCCAGCCCAGCCTCATCCTCGCAGGGGGCTGCGGTGACGCTGGCTCTGTCCCCCACCCCCCCCCCCGTGGCTGTCCCTGCGTGGCTCCGGGGCTCAGCCTGGTACCTGCCCCTCTCCTTTTGGGGATCCGGGGCTGTTTTTGGACCCCCTGGGCTCTCTTGCGGTACGTGTGTGGCTGGGGGGGGGGCCGGGCAAGGCAGCGCTGCCCTGGGCTCTGTCGCTGCCTGCCGGGGCCGGGGCTGTAGTGTCCCTGGTAGAAACCCCCCCACCTCCTCCTTTTTTTTTTTTTTTTGGTAAGATGAATTTAGCATTGTTTAGTTATTAAAAATACTGGTTTTTAATATTGAAAATAAAGCATTTAATATCAATGGCCTAGACTGCAGCTGTTCAGGGAGCCTTGGGACTGCGGGGTCCCGGCCTCCGCCACCCCCTCCAGGAGAGCTGGGTGGGTGCCAGAGCCCCCCAAGCTGCGGTGGGGCAGGATCGGGGCTGGGGGACCCCCCCTTGGGAGCAAGGTGGGTGCAGTCAGAGCCTGGCACGGCCTTGGGGTGAGAAGTGCAGCCTTTATTGATATGATACCGATGGCCAGCCCCTGCTGGGGGTCTGCCCCCCCCAGGACAGCGGCGATGGCTGTAAGGCCCAGGGTTGAGAGCCCCTCACCCCCCCGCAGTGCTCTTTAGCAAAGCATCCTCCCACCCAAACTGGGAAACACCCCTGGCCCCCAGTTGCAGGGGGAGCTCGGCACTGGTTTAGGGCAGCAGCATCCCCAAGCAGGGTGTAACAGGGGCCCACGCCGCCCCGTATGCCCCCCAGGAAGGGAAGGGGCTGAGCTGGGCCCCGTGCCGGGAGAAGGGGGGACAGAGGACAGCCCCAGCGCTCCCCCCTGGCCCCGGCTTGGGGAGAAGTGGCTCCAAGGGTCGAGCTTGGCTGGGAGCAGGCGTGTGCGGCAGCACAGCGTGCCAGGGGGTCTGGCCGTGCCACGGGGGGCTGTAACCGGAGTGCTGGGTGCCCCTGGCCCTTAGGCGGGCGGCTTGCGGAAGACGCTCCAGGCGTGGAAGCAGCGGGTGAAGGGCCAGGGCTCGTTGCCTTTCCGCACCAGCCGGAGCTTGCGGGGACGCGTGGGGTCCTTGGAGCGCATGTGCTGGATGTAGACCTGGGGCAGAGCATAGCCGTGGGGGTCCCCGGCCCTCGCCCACCTCCAGGGCTGGCATTCCCCAGCCCGGGGGGGCTGCTGCGAGCTCTGCACCGCCGTGCACGGGGCAGGATCAGGGCCCCGAGGGCAGATGAAGCCCAAATCCTCCCCCCATCAGCAGCAAGCAGGAGGGAGGCCCTACCTGGCACGCCTTGAGGCTCAGCTTGATCTCCACCTGGCTGGTCTGGGTGCCCACCCACATGTAGACCTGCGGGAAGGACGTGCAGCCCGGCTCAGCCCATAGAGCCACGGGCAGATCTGGCCCCTGCCCCGGGCACAGGACGGCCTCACGCCCCCGGCTCACCTCCCGCCCGTTGTCCAGCAGCATGATGTCATCATCGGCCAGGTCATCCTGGCAGAAATCGGAGCACTTCTCTGACACGGAGAAATAGCCCTTCTCGTTGGAGCACCTGCGGGGACAGTACCAAAGACATGAGTTTGTTAGGACTCAGCTCGCGCAGAAGGAAGGGAAGGGATGGGATGGGATGGGATGGGATGGGATGGGATGGGATGGGATGGGATGGGATGGGATGGAGAAGCTCTGTTTCAGCCGGTTGATGCCCAGGGATGGACAGAGAGTTGGAGAGGAGCTTTTCCTGCTGTGGGGAGCCGTGCCCTGGCAAGCCTGGGAGGACTGAGCCCCTGGCATGGCCCGGGGCACTGTGGGAGGAGGAAGGGGATCAGCACAGACTTGAGCAGCCCCACCTGGACCAGGACCCACCTGAAGAGCCGGGAGTGCTTCATGTAGTCGGCGTCTTCATCGTAGGGCTTCTGGCTCCCAATGCCCACCCAGAAGAAGTTTTCGGGCTCCTCTCCCTCGTTGATCACCTGCGAGGGCAGGGACAGGGCTGAGCGTGGCCGTCCCCTGCCCTGGTGGTCGCTGCCACCCAGGTAAGCTGCCCCCAAGCCCCGCTGTGCCCCCACCCCCTCACCTGCTTGCTGTAGGAGTCATCAAACATGTGGTTCATGATGTCCTCGGCCAGCTTGGCCTCATCAGGGTCGGCTGCCCGGCCCACCCAGGTGTAGACGATGCCCTGGTTGTCCGTGCTCTCAAAAGGCACCTGGGGGAGCGCAGAGAGTCAGGGCTACCCAAGCAGGGAGGGGGGCAAGTGGCCAAGCATCCCCGAGGGTGCTCAGCCATGAGCAGTACCTTGAGGATGAAGCAAAACTCTGAGTTGAGCAGACCAGCGTCCGTGTTGATCTGGATGCACCTAGAAAAGAAGCCCACGAGGTACAGTCAGCAAGGGATCAGGCAGCCATGCCCACCGGCACGTGCCCTGCCAGGAGGCTGGCACCCATGGGTGCTGCCCGGCCCGGAGCAACCCGCGGGAGGGCTGACCTGGTGCAGAGGGCCCCGCCGTTGGTGCGGATGTGGTAGAGGCTGGGCTGGGGCGGGCTGGCCCTGTCCTTCCGCTTGCCCCGGTGGATGACAAACCTCCTCTTGAAGTGCGAGAGGAACTTGGGATTCTCCTGCTGCTGGGTCATGCGCACGACCTGGCCAGGGGTGGGTGTCAGCAGGGCCAGGGGCACCCCCCAGACACAACCCCAAGCCCCAGCTGCACCCCCTGCCAGCCCCCATCTCCGCTGCCATCCCCTGCCTGGGGGTCAGAGAGGGGAGGGGGGAGAAGCGAGGCAAAGCTGGGGGACCCTGTGTCACCCCCCAGGAGTAGGCAGCGGGGTCACCTCCAGTTTGCCGGGGAAGAGACTCTCGAACTTCTTCTGGAGGCTGAAGGTGAAGGTGAGCCAGCCCATGTTGGAGGCCTCCCGGCCCTGCCAGAAGTAGACGATGCACTGGAAGTCTTCCTCGGGCTGCTTCTCCTCCTCTTCTTCCTCACCCTCCTCCTCTCCTTTGCCTTCACCCTTCTTCTTCTTCTCCTCCTCCTCCTCGTACTCCACCGGCACCCAGTACCTGAGGGCAGGAACAGGGGGTGACGTGGGAGATGGGGCAGGTTGAGGCTCTGGGCAGGGAGATGGGTGGTCAAGGGGGTCCAGCAGCCCCGGAGAGGGGACGAGCCGGGTGTCACCTGCAGAGGAAGACGTAGCAGTCGTGGGTGTGGAAGTGGCCGAACTCCTCCTCGGGCAGGCGAGCGAATTTCTTGCCCTCCAGCACGAAGCCCTCCATGCCGTCCAGGTCCTCGTTCCACTCCTCCATCAGCTGCTCCGCCTGCGGCCCCACGCACTCCGTCAGCCAGCGGCCACCCAGCCCCTCCGTCAGCACCCGGCCCAACGCCGCAGGGGGACACAGGGGACGGTCCCCAGCCCTACCTCGCTCAGGGGCATGGGGGGCTGGCGGGGCAGGAAGAGCGCCGTGAGGTCGGCCTTCATCTGGTCCTTCTTCTCGGCATCCTTGCGGACCTTGCCGGCGAGGCCGCCCTCCTGCAGCACCGTCTCGGCGTTGCGGGTGTAATCCACGCGGAGGACGTCGTCCCAGTTCTTGAACTTGGACTTGAACACCTAAATTGGGGAGCAGGTAACGCACTCGGGGCCACAGCACCCTCCCTGGCACCCAGCACCCCGTCCAAGGGGTCTGTGCCCCCGTCTCCCTCCCCAGCACCGCTGCCCGGGGGTCTGTGCCCATTCGTGGCATGCGGGCTGCCCTACCTGGCACTCGGTGCCCTCCAGGTTCCTGGTGACCATGGCGTGCTTGGGCCGGTGCAGCATGCCGCACAGCTCCTGGCTCAGCTTCAGCGCCGCCGCCCGCACCAGCCGCGGCGACTTCCTCCCGATCCAGATGAAGACGTCGGACCAGCAGTCCAGGATGTACACGCTCTTGGTGTCCAGCAGGCTCTGCAGCTGCGGGCACCCCAGGGAAAAAAGGGGGTCAGGCACCCGCGGGCTTTCCTGGCTGGAAAACACCCTGCCCGCTCCCGAAAGACGGCCGGGAAGAGCTGGCTATCCCCCACCCGGGCCCCGCTGGCCCAACCTGCCTCTCCCAGGGCACAGCTGGAGGCAGAGGGGGCATGAAACCAGTCTTACTGGTCAGACTGGGAGAACCTCCCTGCTCCATCCTACCAGGCGCATCTCCGGCATCAGATCAGCCTTCAGCCTCTTCTTGTGCTCCACCGAGAGCTTGTAGTTGATCTGGGGCAGCTCCAGGTAGCCCAGGCCCAGGCCGACCTGCGGAGGGGACGGGGACGCGGGTGAGGGGGGGCTGCGGGGCCCCGGCAGCGCCGACGGCCCCGCGGACGGCAGCTCCCCACCTTGTACAGCTTGGGCTTGTGGGGCTGGAAGTCATCGGGGACGCAGGGCCGGATCTCCTCGGGCTGCCCCCCCAGCACCTCCCAGAAGTCGGGGGTCTCCTGGCCCTGGGCGAGCAGCGTGATCTCCGCCTTGCCCTTCCGCTCGTTCTTGTTGATCTTCTCGGCGAAGAGCCTGCAGCGGGAGCGGGTGAGGTGGCAGGTGGGCTCCCTGCACCCCCAGCCCCCCGACCAGCCCTACCTGGCCTTGGTGGTGCCGCTCAGCGTGGCCCGGCTCCCGCGCCACACAAAAAGGTTGAGGCCGTGGTCCAGGAGGAAGACGAACCTGGTGGATACAGAGGTGAGAGGACAGTCAGGAGAGGGCGGGGTGTGCCAAGCGTCCTCCCCACCCTGGGGGTCCTTGTGGAGCAGGGCACTGCAGCTGCTGGGGCTGCCGAGCGGGGTTTGGACCCACATCCTTGTAGAAAGGTGCTGGCACAACTGATCTGCACCCCAGAGCTGCAGCTACGACCTCTTGGGTGGACCCTGCCAGCACCCTGTCCCTCCGCAGGGACCTTGTGTCCCCTCACCGCTCCCCCTGCTCACCGGGGGTCCAGCGACGTCCCTTTCAGTGCCACCGGCTCCAGCTTGACGTTCTTCTTCCCATAGACACGGTACAGCCTGGGGGAGAGACAGCCACGGTGGGACATGGGGCACCGCCTGCCCCACGCGTCCCCCCAGCCCCTGGCCCCAGCGGTACCTGGTGACGTATTGCGTGTCCTCGACGGTGAAGAAGCCGCTGGCCGTGCCACCCTCGATGTAGGAGATGTCGTTGTCAAAGACCTGGGGGCAGGGAGGGGATGAGGGTGGGAGAGGCAGGGCTGGGGGCTATGGGGGGGCCGGGAGTCGGCCTCACCTGGAGGAACTCGTCGCTCTCATCCCCCATCTCCTCCCGGATGCTGCGGCACTCAGCCCCCAGGTAGTTGCGGAGGTTGACGGCATGGATGGCAGAGCAGGCTTTCTTGTCCAGTGTGGCCTCCTGCCCGATCCAGTAGTAGATCTCCCAGTTGAGGGAGCCGTTCTCATCCAGGAAGGTCTGGGGAGGGACGGGGTGTGAGGTGGTACGGCCATAGCCCTGGGTTGGGGACATGGGGGACCCTCGGTCCTCCCCAGGTACCTTGAGCACGATGTAGCAGTCGGCCTCGTAGAACTTGCCGTGGAAAGCCTCGTCCACCAGCGTGGGCACGAAGTTCTCGATCTGCCAGACACAGAGGCCGGGCAGCTGCCCCACGTCCTCGCTGAAGAACTCCGAGTAGTCCAGCTGCGGCTTCTCCAGGCCCTGGTCCCAGCGGCGCGTCTTCAGGTCCGGCGCCTTCGCCTCCCCACTCTCCTGCGGGGACGGGGACAGGTCACCGAGCTGGGGGCAACTGGGCCCCTGCCAGCACCCAGGGTGGGCCAGGGGCACCGTGCTGCTGCTCGGGGACCCTCTCCCACCCCAGACCCTACCTCTATCTTCTTGTTCTTCTCCTGGGCCACGTCCGACATCCCCTTCAGCACCTGCTTGGCCTGGTCGTCCTGGGCAGAGTCCTTGCGCCGCCGGAGCCGCATCTTGCGGGCCAGCGGGTCCTTGGTGCTGCTCCCTGGGGACACGGGGACGGGGTGAGAGGCAGCCAGGACGCCCATGCCTCGCGTGGGGCACGCCGTGGGGCACGGCTCGTTTCCCAGCCTCTCCCAGCGTGCTGCCCGAGGCAGGGGCTGTCCCCCAGGTCCCTGCAGGCTCACCTGCCGCGGCGGCCGCGACGGTGGCCGGGGAGGCTCCGGCCAGGCGGAGCTGGTTCTGCAGGGAGAAGTCGATGTTGTACCACTCCGACGTCCGATCCACCGGCTTTGGGGGCATCACCAGGTTGGGGTTCTCGCGCACGTCCAGGATCTGCCGAGGAGGGGACAGGAGACCTCACTGCTCTGAAGCACGGGCTCACGGGGACGCTGAGGACGTGGGGTGGGACGGGAGACCTCCGGAGCACCCTGGGCTTTGGTGAGGTGAGGGGATGTGGAGGGAGCTCTGAATCCACCGCCTGCCTGGGCTGAACTGTGGGCCAGGCTGCATGGATTGGCCCCAAGACCCCCTGTCCTCACCTCACCCCATCCCATCCTACAGCCCTGGGATCCCAGGGACACGCTGGGGCTGTGGTGGACCCAGCCCGAGGCGGAGGGGGTGTTGGGCTCTCACCTCCACGTCCGTCAGGAAGTGGATGGCCTCCGGCAGCGTCACCAGGCGGTTCTTGTTCAGCACCAGCTTCCTCAGCTTGGAGCACCTGTGGGTCACAGAGATGCTGGTGAAGGGCCAGGCCAGGGGCACGTCCTTCGGGGACACTCGGAGACCTCGTATCACCACACAGCCTCCATGTCTCCTCTGGGGGACAGAGCAGATCCGGCTGCGGGCTGTCCCCTACCTGCACAGGCTCTCGGGGATGAGCTCCAGGTTGTTGTTGGCCGCCATGAACTCCTCGAGATTGGCGAGCTTGCCGATGCCTGAGGGGATCCCATCAAAGTCGAGCTTGTTGGAGTTCAGGTACATCTTCTTCAGCTTGGTCAGCTTGCAGATGGCCGACTGGGGAAGGAGGAGATGGCGGGGTGAGGGAGAACCCAGTGGCATGGAGGAACGGGCAGGGACGCCACGTACGGGCAGGGACATACGGGCAAGGAGGTGAGCTGGTTGCGGGACAGGTTGAGGGTCTCCAGCTGGGTCCACTGGTCAATGCAGAGGGACAGCTCCGCGATCTGGTTGCTGCTGAGGTTGAGGCGCCGCAGGCTGCCCAGGGTGTAGAGGCACTCGGGGACGCGGCTGAGGTCGTTGCAGGACAGGTCCACATCTGGGGGAAGACAACGGGGTGAACGCCGCCGGCTGGACCCACGCCGGGGCCGAGAGAGCCCCTGGACGGGCCCCGTGCGCCGTGGGGCTGGGTGTCCCGGTCCTACCTGCCAGGTTCACCAGCCCCTCGAGGCTGGTGGGCAGGTTGCTCTGCGTGCGCTGGGTGTTCCTGAGGTGCAGGGTCTGCAGGGCGGTCATCGCCGGGAGCTGCCTGCGGGCCGTGGAGAACCACGGGGCAGGGAAGGTGTCAGGGCTGGGACAGGCACCCGGCACAGCCCCGGCATCGTGGGATCCAGCCCGGAAAACGGGGTCTTACCGGAGCTGCGCGTGCAGGAGGGGGTTGTTGTTGAGGATGAGGGTCTGGAGGTGGACCAGGCGTCTCATCTGCGGTGGGAGGCTCTCCAGCTTGTTGTTGCTCAGGTCGAGGTAGAGCAGGTCCGTCAGGTTGATGAAGAGCTGGTTGGGGATGGTCTCGATACTGCGGGGATATGGGGATCTTCAGGGCTACGCAGAACCTCTCCCTCCCGGAGTGGGGCAGAGAGCGAGACCCGGAGTGAAGGAGGTGACGGACGGAGGTGGCCGTGGCCAGGGGGAGATGGCTGCCCTGGCCCAGACCCACCTGTTGTGGCCAAGGTTGAGGACCAGCATGTTCTTGGCGTTCTCCAGCTCCCGCGGACACTCCGTGAGCTGGTTGTAGCTCAGGTCCTGGGGCAAACGGGAGAGCAAAGCAGGCATCACCCTCTGGCCCGCATCCAGCAACCACCACCCAAACCTGAGGACCGAGGGGCATCTTCGGGGGCACGGCCTGCCTACAGCCGCACCGGATCTCGCCCCACGGATCGGTGCCCAGCAGCAGGAGCTGGACGAGCACGCGGGGAACCCAGCCATGGCACCAGCCTTTAAAGAAGGCATTGCCACAGGGTTATCCTGCCCGCGGCCAGCTTCCTCGGTGCCCAGATGTGGGGTCAGAAGGACCGTCACTGAAAGGGCATGGGAGTTCTTCTTGCAGGGAAGCCAGTTACGGCCTGGGCACCCGAAAGTCAAAGGGAGCTGGGCAGCGCTGAGTCCCGATTTCCTCCCTGCACCTTTCCCCTGGACGCTCCTCAGCCCGGCCGTGCTCCCCAAGGGGCACGAGGGGCCACCGAGGCGTGGGAGCGGGACCCGGGAGTCTGAGGTGGCTCTCGCGTTAGCCGGGGAGACTCTGCACCCACCAGCACTGAGAGGTCATCCAGCTGGAAGATATCGTCGGGGACTCCCGAGTTCTTCAGGCTGTTTGCACGAGCCACGATCGCCTTGAAAGGGGAGAGAGAGGCACGAGTGCAGCCACCCGCCGGCTCTACGCCTGCTGAGCCCCCCAGGGCGGCCAGCGACGATCCTTGTGTACCCCCAAAGCCAGGGGCCAGCCAAGAGGTGCCTGGAGACACCAGCCCTGATGCGGGTGGGACAGGCGAGGGGGACACTTACCCGGAGGCAGGGCAGGCCGGAGAGCTCGCCGTGCAGCGTGGTGAGGCTGTTGTGACTCACGGAGAGGTGTTCCTGCAGGGAAGCCCCAGTGAGCAGAGAGAGGAGCCGGGGCTGCGTGGGGCAGCGGTCGGGCCCCCGCACCGACGTGGGGGCTCCTCGATCCCAGGAGAGTAGGGGGCTTGTGGATGTATGGGGTGAGCTCGGCCCTGACCCACACAAGGCTGCTGGGACGCTCCCAGTCTCAAACTGGTTGGTTGGCCCCAACGTGCCCACGCTGCTTCCGCACCCTTGGGGCGGACCTGGCTGAGACACCCCAGCCCTGCTGCAGGGTTCGGGGTGCTCTGGGCTGCTACCGAGTTGGCTGGCGGCAGTCCCATACGGTCCCCGAGCAAACAGACCCCAGTCCTTGGAAATGCTCCTCGCTGGGTGATCTGGAAACGGGCAGACACGTGGGGACCGGCAAGGTTGGAGCAGGGCCCAGGGGAAATTTTGTATTTCCTCTGGGTATCACCAGCCCAGCTGTTACCTGCTCAGGAAAATGAGGAATTGGCAGACTGTGGGCGAGATGCCAGGTTTTAAATCCAGCCATGGCCCCCCAGCATCTGGCGGGACTGGCGGGAACGGAGCTGCGAGCAGCACGGAGGGCTTCCCCGCTTGCCGTGCCTCAGCAGGGCACACCCGGCACGGTGACGAGGACTTTTGGCAGCGCGCTGTGTCTGGCTGACACCGATTTAACGATGTCCGTAACGTGCTGCAGGACACCGCCAAAGCAAAGCTTAGCCACGGACTCCGCCAAGGGCCTGGTCGCGCACAAAACTCGAGCCACCCAAAAAACAAAGCCAGGCAGCTGTCAGCTCCTGCTCTTTATAGCTTTTAGCAAAGGAGGGGGGAAAAAAAAGCCCCAAAGCCTTAATCCTCCCCATACCAAACCTTCACCCTTCCCTTCTATTAAAGGGCAGAGGATATAAGCATGGTTTTTAGTCTGGTTTGCTAGGAAAACAAGGTGAAACTGAGTACAAGTCTGTCTCAACCCCACTCCTAACAGCTCCTGCATCCAATTTCAACCGCACGTTGTAGCTCAGCCCTATTATTAGACACCAGAGCATCCGCCGATGAGCCACGAGGCTGGCAGGCACCAGGCTCTCGGCACCGCTGCGCAGGGCCCTGTCTGACCCCACAGCCCCAGTGGGAGCCGTCGAGCCCCATCCCCTCCCCAAAACGTGCCGCTCACCAGCTTCTGGAGGGCGGCGAGCTCCTCGGGCAGGTAGCAGAGCCCCGTGCGGTTCAGCTTCAGCCAGCGCAGGCTGGTCATCGCCTTCACGTGCTCTGGGAAGTAGCCGCCCTGCGAGGAGGAGGAGGGTGAGAAAACCGCCTGCCCCACGGGGTGAGGATCTGGGGACCTCAGCCTGACCAGCCCGATGAGGTCGGGGGGAGGCCTGGGATCGCCCAGTCCCATGGAACTGGGAGCTGGGGGGGGCTGAGATCGACCAGTTCTATGGGACTGGGAGCTGGGGGGGCCAGGATCGCCCAGTTCTATGGGACTGGGAGCTGGGGGGGCTGAGATCGCCCAGTTCTATGGGACTGGGAGCTGGGGGGGCCAGGATCGCCCAGTTCTATGGGACTGGGAGCTGGGGGGGGGCCGAGATTGCCCAGTTCTATGGGACTGGGAGCTGGGGGGGGCTGAGATCGCCCAGTTCTATGGGACTGGGAGCTGGAGGGGGGGCCGGGATCGCCCAGTTCTATGGGACTGGGAGCTGGGGGGGGGCCGGGATCGCCCAGTTCTATGGGACTGGGAGCTGGGGGGCTGAGATCGCCCAGTTCTATGGGACTGGGAGCTGGGGGGGGGGGGCCGGGATCGCCCAGTTCTACGGGACTGGGAGCTGGGGGGGGGCCGGGATCGCCCAGTCCTATGGGACTGGGAGCTGGGGGGGGGCCGGGATCGCCCAGTTCTATGGGACTGGGAGCTGGGGGGGGGGGGGCCGGGATCGCCCAGTTCTATGGGACTGGGAGCTGGGGGGGGGGGGGCCGGGATCGCCCAGTTCTATGGGACTGGGAGCTGGGGGGGGGCCGGGATCGCCCAGTTCTATGGGACTGGGAGCTGGGGGGCCTGGGATCGCCCAGTCCTACGGGACTGGGAGCTGGGGGGCCACCATCACCTGGCTCTCTGGGGCCCCATGGGCCGGGGGCTCAGGGATCGCCAGGCCCTGTAGTGCCTATGGGGGCAGGCACCAAGGCTCCCCTAGACGAGCAGCCCCGGTCTGGGGCCAGCAGCAGGGCCAGGGGGGCGAGATCGCCCAGCCCCGGGGTGGCCGAGCTGAGCCTGCGGGGCCGGGCCGGGCCTGACGGGGCCCTGCGGGGCCCGGGCCCGCGCTCGCCCGGCGCTCGGGGCCAGGGGCCGGGGCTGCCCCCCCGTCCCCCAGTACCCCCCGTTCCCCCCCGCACCTTGAAGTCGTTGCCGCTGAGGTCGACGCCGCGGACGAAGGGCAGGACCCCGGTGGCCGCCATGGCGGTGCTGGCGGCGGAAGGGCGGGGGGACCCGGCGGCCGCGCGCCCCGCCCTGCCCTGCCCCGCCCCGCCCCGCCCCGCCGACCACGCCCCCTTCACCTCCCGGCCCCGCCCCGGCGGTGACGCTGCGTCGGGGGGAGGGTGGAGCCGGGTTCTGCTTCCGAGCGCGGGTGGGCGGGGCCGCGCTGCGCCGCGCCCCTATTGGCTGGGGCCGCGCCGGGGGCTGCGGGGCGCGCCGGCACGCGCGGGCAGCGGGGGTGAGTGCGGGCGGGGGCGGGGCCGGTGCGGGTCCGGTCCTGCCCTTGAGCGGGTCGGGGCTCGGGGGTGGCCCCGGGCGGTGCCCGTGGCCCGGCCGCTTCCCCTGGGCAGCGCGGGGGTCTCCGTCCCGGCCCCCACGGAGGCACGGGCCGCGGTACCCCCCCGCCCCCCCCCCCCCCCGCACTGCTGGTTCCCCCCGAGGCGGTCGCGCCAGGGCCGGGCGAGGAGCGGGTGACCCTTCTCCGGGGTGACCCTTGCTCCTCCGCCGCACCCAGGAGTCCCGGCGGCGGCGGAAGCCTTTGCCCGGGAGGTGGAGGGGAGCGGCGGAGAGGACTCGGCGGGGCCGGCAGAAACCCCCGTCCCCCAAAAACTCCCATCCTGCCGGCCCGGCGTCCCCCGGGGAGGCAGGTCCCCCACCCAGGGTGACACCCCGCTGCTCCTCTCCCCCTCTGCAGGGCGACCATGGCCGAGTTCACACGCCAGCGGGGCAAGCGGCAGGAGGACAGCGGGCTGGGCAGCGTCCTCGACCTCCTGTTGGCCAACGCCAGGCTGGTGCTGGGCGTCAGCGGCGCGGCCGTGCTCGCCATCGCCACGCTGGCCGTCAAGCGGGTAAGGCTGGCGCGGCCGCTGTCGGGGCTCGGAGGATGGGAGCGGCCGGCCGATCTGTGGAGGAGAGCCGCTTTGCTCCCCGGCTGCGGCGAGGGAACCTCGCTGGCTGCTCCTGAGCTGTGGAGCTGGTCCCTCGAGTCTGGCAGAAATGCCGACGGTGCTGGCGGCAGCGCCGTGGGCATGGAGCTGCCCGCTCCTTCCTTCTGGGGGCACGTGCAGCCCCGCACCCTGTTTGCCCAGAACGGCACGCATTTGGGATACAGCTTAATTCACATTGGGACACCTGACTATTTTCCACTTAAAATCTGCAGGAAGAAAGCGTGCACCTTTGTGGCCCCCTGAACTGTGTATTTTTGCTGGTAGAAGCGCTGCATGGGGCTGCGTCTCCCCGTGTGTGTACCAGAGGGGCCGTTGTCCCCCTTAGTTCAGGGTGTGACCACAGGGAAATGGTACAGAGATAATAACTTGTCCACGCTGGTTTTCCTTCCCTCCAGCTGATAGACCGAGCCACCAGCCCTCGTGATGAAGGCGATCCCAAAGCTGAGCAGAAGACCCTGGAGGAGAGCTGGCAGGACTTGGCCTTGATCAAGACGATGCCAAAGCCGCCCAAGAAGCAGAGAAGGGAAGACCTCAGCGAGCCTCTGCTCTCTCCGGCTCAGCCGCCGGCCCCAGGTGAGGCTCACGGTGTACGTGCCGGCTCCTGCCGCGGCCAGGAAGATCACCTTGGTGTGCTCCAGGCCGGCTGCACCGCTTTTCCCGGAGGTCTGGGAGCTCCGTGTTATTTTTAGCTCGGTGACCGGAAAGCCGACCCAATTGAGCCTGCCCTCCTGGGAGGCTCCCGAGCCACGGCCCCTTTTTAGGCAATGCCTGCTGTAACAGCACCTTCGATACAGGCCTGGGCACCTCGGCCACCGCGGCATGGTGGAGGCTGCCGGGGCTTTGTTTCCTCTGGAGTGGTGTCTGCAGTGCTCGTTTTCTGGGTCAGCTCTGTCTAGAGGAAGGTGCGCTCGGGAGCTACCGCAGACAAAGGCTGCCTTGTCCGGCTGCCTACAAAGACGGCGTTTTTCAAAGCGGGAAAGCAGCCCAGCTCGGTGCAGGGCAGGTCCTGAGATACCGGACCTGGAGCAGGACTGTTTGCAGGACTCGAGCGATCAGGCAGGCATCAGGGCAGGCTGGATCTGCCCGAGCAGTCTTAGTGGGGCTGAGACTCGTAGGGACCCTGGCAGTGAGTCCCTTGCCTGGCTGCCGGTGCTTAGCCTGCTTTACCCATCTCTAGCTGGGGGGTAAGGCCAGGCGCTGTTGGGTTTTGAGGGTAGTTTGAGCTCTGCCTTGGCTGAGAAGCACCGTGACCGTCAGAGGAGTCGGTGGTGGCCCTCTTGGCAAGGTCAGCCTCGCGTCCAGAGAGGTGGGCCGAGAGCTGGGCACCCAGCTCGCGCCTCCCCCTCGGCTGCGGCAGGAGAAGCTGCTGCTGTAGGTTGCGGATGATCTGCTCAGAGCTGTGACTTCTCCCTTCCCTCTGCCCCATCCCCTTCTCACAGAGCCCAGGGTCTGCTCTGCCCCTCCGGAGACTCCTCGGGTTGAATCCAGCCCTCCGCGCTGCCTCACGCTGCAGGAGAAGCTCCTCTCGCACTACAGCAGCCGGCTGGCCGTGCCTGAGGCGCAAGCATCCCTTGCCCCGCAGCTGGCCAGGAGCATCTGCGCCCAACTGCAGAACTTCCTGCGGAGCAAGTGCCCGGAGCTGCCCTTCGGCAGCCTCTTCCTCAGCGGTCCCCTGCTTGACGGCCTCGGGGCTCTGGCAGCCGACCACATCCACCTCATGCTGCCGGTGGTCCTTGAGGCCACGCTCTGGAGCCTCATTCCAGGAGAGGACACCGTGGTGAGGAACCCCCGGTACTGGATGATCAAGAGGACTGATCTGGAGTATTTCCCTCGTGGGTGCAGCTCCTGGGACAGGTTCATAGTGGGCCGGTACCTCTCCTCCAACGCGCTCAATGAGACCCTCCACAAGATGCTGGTGGCCTCCATCAACTGGCCTGCCATAGGCAGCCTCCTGGGGAGTGTCATCCACCCGGTCGTGGCCTCCCAGGAGCTGAAGCTGGAAGTCAAACACAGTCAGGTCGAGCTGAGCATCACCCTCTTCCCAGTGGTGGAGATGGAGGACAAGGTTCTTCTGGCTGCTCCTCCTGAAGGACTGGTGGAAAACCTCTGGCTTGAGAGCTTTTACAGGGCAGAGGTCTCGAAGGTGAAGGAGCTGGATGCCGGCGACTCCGGGGCTCGGCAGCACTGCCTCCGCATCCTGAACGGCGTCTGCAAGAGCCATCCTGCCCTGTACAAACTGAGCGGCAGCCCCTTGACCCACGTCGTCCTTCACCTCAGTGCCACCAGTTCGGACTGGGCAGAAGAAAGCCTTGCTGACAGGTTCCAGCAGGTGCTTGAGGAGCTGGTAGGCTACCTGGAGAAAGGGGTCCTGCCTTCCTATTTCAACCACAAAATCAACCTCTTCTGTGAGCTGTTGGAAGAGGAAATCGATGAGATGGGCTTCATGCTCTACAGAGCCATATCTGAGCCGGAGCTCCTGCTGAAGGAGAAATGACCGGTGCATCAGGAGCCTCCCAAATGTAGGGTGTTCCTCACCCATCTGCTGCTCCCCGCTGTGAGGGTTGCGATGCTTCTAGTTGACTAGTCAGTAAGAGGCAAAGTTCTTGCACTTTATGAGAAAAAAAATATTTCCTATCTGAATAAAACGTGCCTGAGAAGAGGTGGGTGTTGGGGTGAGGAGCCTTTGGCTGGGAGGCTCTGCCGAACCTGGGGTGAGTGCAGCCCACACCTCCAGTACCTACAGGTGAGTCCCATCTGCTGGGCACTGGGAGCCGATATGAAGCATGTTTGGTCTCTGGTTCCCAGTGTCCTCTGCCTGTCCCAGCCTGCTGTCACAGCTCTTGGGCTTCCCTTGTGCTCCGAGACCAGCTGGAGCTGGAGGGGAGCAGTTCCTTGCTGCTGCTGTGTCCTGCAGACCCCACGGGGTGCAGTGGACACCTGGTCTTACTGTGCCATGCCCTCAGCCAGCTTTTGGGACAGGGTAGGAGCCTCATCCGTCTGCAGGATGTTGCCCAAACGATGACCTGGGTGGTTGTCTGGGCACTTCAAGGTACAGCCATAGCAAACAGGACTGTGGGTTTATTCTTTGGAAACCCTTTCAGCTGCCAAAAGGGGCGAGCTCAGCCTTACCTCTTCATTCTGCCAGTATTGGCTCTGCCCCGAGGAAGTATCAGCGCCAGGGCTTCGTGGCCCTTGTCCCACGCGGTGTTTTGCTGGAAGGTGTCCTGAAAAAGGCAGCGGCAGGAAGAGAGCTGCTGACTCCCGGGAGCCTCCTGCTATCGGTCCCTCGGTGGAGGCTGCAGCAGGGCTGTGCGTCCCCTCCCTGACGGGTGGGTCGCTGCCAGCGTCCATCTGCAGGTACTCGCTGCTCTGCAGCTAAACCACGGCGTCCCCTTCCAGTCTGGCCAGTGACCTTTTCACACACGTGTTGCTGCTGTCTTGAGGTCCTGTTCCCCCCCCCCCCCGAGCCCCATGGTATGGGGCAGGAAAGTAGGACAGTAATGATGCTCTGAGCAGAGCACTTGCAAGAACTGAAGTGGTTTATGCTTTTTATTAAGAAGGTATGTTTTGTTTGGGTGTTTTGTTGTGTTTGGTTTTTTTTTTTTTCCTTTGAGTGGCTGCTAGTAGGCTTTGGTTCTGGCTGTAGTCCCAGGGCAAAGGAATATATTCTTATATTTAATGGAAAGAGCTGTTTTTGCACACTGGTGGAGATGGAGAAATCCTGTGGACTTCAATGTGAGCAGCTGTTGTGGGTTAGTTTTCTTTACAGCTCTCATCTTTATGGGAGGGGGAAAAAAAAACCCAAAACAAACCCTGTGCTTTTCCTCCCAGGCTGAAGATTACTTAAGTTTGTTCCTCCAAACCACTTCCCAGGTGTCAGTGATGAGAATAAACCTTCTCTGTGTATACTGGTTCTCTTGTCAGCTCTGTTTTGTCTCCTTTCCTGTGATAAGGGCTGAAGCGACCCTCCAGCTGTGGTGGCATGCCCAAGAATCACCCAGTGCTGCCCAGGGCATTCCCCCCTGCCCAGAGAGCTTGGTGGGGTGGTCAGAGCCCGTCCTGCAAGGCCTTTCTCCTCCTCTTCCAAACCCCTTACAAGCGCCTGCGGAGTGCCTGGCTGCGGTACGTGAGCCGTCTGGATGCTGAGCTTGTGCTGTTTCCCCAGTGGCTCTTAACTGCTCAGCTGCCTGAACACTGACCAGGGTTAGACCAGTAAAGCTGGTAACGGCTGATGCCATCAGCAATGCTTAACCTGCTGCCTGTGTGCTACACAAATGCTTTCCGCTGCTGTTGCCATTCAGAGGCTGCTGCCAGGGCTTCTGCCGTGCTTTGCCAGCTCAGTGATTGCATTACAAAGCCTCGTAATCCTGTTATTTTAGCTGGCAGGTCTGTATTTTTAGGCCACAGCTGTTAATCATGGGAGTGGGGGGTACAGGGAAATGCAACCTGAGTTCTCCTGACCTTACTCCATAGATTTAGGCCCAACAGTGATGGACTGCTGCAGAGTTAAAGGCTCTCTTCTCTCTCGTGCAGACCTTAAAGCGAACCTGTGCTGCTGTGGTCTCCTCTGCTTCAAGCTACGCTCTATAGGAAGCGCTTCAGCCTCCTGCCCACCCTGGCTGCTCTGTGTGCTGCATGTCACCTCAGTACTGACCCCAGGGAACTGCTCCGTGTCCAGGAGCATGGTCCTGAGCAGCGTCGGAGGCCCAGGGGGAAAAACTGAAAGCTGTCCTGTGGCAGGAGAGGACACAGGAATCTTCTGGATCTACTTTCTTTGATGTACAGAAGAAGCCCCAAGAGAGGGAAGAGGTAGCCTGGCTTCCCAGGGAGTTCAGTCTAAACTAAGTGCAGGAAAACAGACCCTCCCTTCAGTTCAGCCAGCTGTCTGTCTGTCCCTGGGCAGCAACACTACAGCAGATGCAGCTGATGAGATGATAAAACCACTTTCCCTACCCCTCTGCAGCTCACTTCTAAATAACTGTGGGGAGTTTCTGCCAAGAAAGCTTTTGTATTGTTCCGATGAGCGAGTGGAAAGAGCAAGATTTGGGTGGACGCTTTTACAGTAATAGCTTAACTATTTTAAGTCGGAAGAAATAATAAGGCAAAGTTAAGATGTCACTGTATCAAATTTAAAAATTAAATAATCTTTTAATAAGAAACTTATTAGTTTGACAAAAATAACTTCCGTTAGCTAGCAGCATCACAGAGGCATGTCTCAAGGTTTGAGGAAGAACTCGGTTTCAAATTCAGGAACTGTCTAAAATGAAGGCTTTTCCTCAGCACTGCAGCTGAGCTTCCCTTTCAGGGCAAGCACCAGATCCAGCTTCTCTGCACCTGGCCCTCCTTCATTGGCAGGGACAACCAAGGTAAGGGGTATGGCTCTGCGACAAAAAAGAAAGGGGAATGTTGCTCAGGTAACGGCAGCTTAGAAGGGAACTTAAAATAAAATTCCACACTGTGGAAAGCCAGGAAAGAAGAGGTAAGCAGCCCTGGTGTCTGTCCTAGTGGCTACAATCCAGCTCTTCCTCGTGTAGAAATGCTGCGTACAACCACCACCGCAGCAGGAGCTGTAGGTGGACTAGATCCAGTACTGTTTTCTCTGCAGATTCAGTTTCTAAATGCTTCCTTGAAATGTTTAGACTATCCCAATCTGCTCAGCAGAAGGGCAGCTGAAAACAAAGGCTGACACCAGTAGCGGAGCCACCTTTCAAAGCTGGGTGAACCCTTGCTGCCCAGGCATGTAACGCATGCGTGAGGATGGTATCTCTTGGCAGGAGCAGCCTGCAACCAGCCCTTCCAGAAAGCACTCAACAGACTCGTTTCTAGACTCCAGCTCTTTTCAGCAGCAGTTGCTCCTGTGCTCCCGTAGCAGCTCGCAACCCTGGACCTTTCAGGCTCTCAAGAGATGTCCATCCAGGCTCAGTGGTTTTGAGGGCAGGTTTTCCTAGTGTGGCCAGGCTGTTGGCAAATGCTACAGGTCCGTGGTTTCTTGGCAGTGGCTCCTGAGGAGAGACTGCTTGGCCTCTTGGCTTTACTTCCCAACCCTCTTGAGTATCCACTGCTCCCAACGTGGTTCAAAGAGACATCTCCAGAAGGCCCTAGAGAGAAACAACTTGCATTTAAGTACCTTTGAAAATATATGTAGGTGAGAAACAGAAAAGTTCAAAATGGCAGATCAAGGATTTTACTATCCCAGCCACTCAGATTACCACTGAAACTGCACTTGCTTCAGATCTGTCTAAACAGTTAAATGTTACCCATTTGTCTTGCAGCATTGGAGAAATGTGGGAACAGAACAGGGGAAACTGATCTGCCTGGTTGCATGCTCTGGTCTACAGCTGAAGCAGAAACAACAAAACATGCCAGAGGAAAACCTGGTTTTTAAGTAGTTTTGAAAACTTGATTCTACCCCTTTAGGCCCAAATGCCTAAGGAGGAGGTGGCCAGTGTTGAAGATCTCTCTCAGACCACATCTCCACCTCTGTACTTTGCTTACTGTCCCTTTGTATCAGTACTCTTTCTTTTGCATCCTTATTTTGTGATTTATTTTTTTTTAATGAGTACTTGTTTTCAGCATCTTTCCACAGATGCCACACTCAGTTCCTCAGCTCTGATCAAAGCTTCAGACAGACTTGGCCTTTCACTGCATTCCTAAACTACAGCAGAGGGAGTAGCACGGTTTCCCTGGCATGACAGAATGCAGTTTAAGATCTCCAAAAGCAGTGTCACTGCTTCAACTCTGTACCCAGTCAGTAACAGCTCTCACAAAGATGAGCACTGTAATTTGGGAGGACAAATTCCCCACCAGACTGTTGGAAAGAGTGCTGGGCTTTATCCAACGAGTCACAGACAGACAGATGCTCAAGCACACACAGATGTGTGCTACGAAGACATATCTTGCTAGCACTTGGAAAGGTAAGCCAGACTCAGTTGTTACAAGCAACCTTTGAAGTGCTATAATGCTGCTGACAGATGTTCTAAAGACAAACCTGAAGTCTGTTAAACGTATGAGTTGCTACAAGAGCTGTCACGCTGTGGTAACATTACACGTGTGTGAGAAGTGTGTTCAGTTTAGCTTCAAGAACAGCCTCCAACCTTCACGTCTCACTCCAAGCCCAGCCTTACCTGGTGCCACGTTTTCATCTGCCCACTGGAAGAAGCCACACTGCTGCTCTCGGGGTTTAGAGCAGGTGTGGAACTGCCGCCCTTTGTTGGGCCCGTCCTTTTGGACGGTGCGTGTGACTGCTGGCTGGTCGCACTTGCAGACTGTGCCACCTCCTGAATCGGAGCTGTTGCTTCCAAAAAACTCTGGGCCTCTCCCTCTTCCTGGGCGCTGAAGTCCTGCTGGGCCCCTTCCTGCAAAGGGCTGGGGCAGCACAGAGCCCTGCGGAGCCACATTGCTTCTGTCCTCTGACTGCTGATCGGCCCAGAGAAAAAAGTTGCAGGTACTGGCACTGCATTTGTAAAACTGCCTGCCTTGATTGGGCCCTTCTTTGCGCACGGTTAACAGCAGGGCTTCGTTCCCGCAGTTGCACACCACTGCGTTGTTCCCGTCATCCGGAGCAGCCGAAGGAGCAGGCCTGGGTGTCCTCGTTGAGCTCAAGGAGAGTAGATGTCCTGGTGCCAGGTTTGTGGTCCCCCTCACGTGCCTGTTTTCACCACTAGCTCTGTTACAGGAGTTGTTGACCTGCAAGTGATTAGCTTGCTGGCTGGCTGACGATGCGGGTTGGGACGACCTGTGTAAATACTTCAGGTCCAAGAGCTCGTTTAGCATCTCATCACAGCCTCCGACGCAGCCAACAAACTCCAGGGGCACTATGGGTGGAACACTTCCTCTCTTGAATTTAAACTTCAGTCTAAAAGAAAAGGAAGAATGAAAGTTTCCCAGTTCATATAACTCCTCATCCACAGACCTCAATTTGGACTTGATTTTTTTTTTTTTTTGTAAATTCCGCTATGCTTAAACTGGTTTCCCCAAACCCTCTTCTTTCTATCCCCAAGCCCTGTGAGTGCTGCTCCAGCTTTCCAAGACTGGAATGGAAAATGGTTGCCCAGCCTAGCCCACGGAAGTCTCTGGCCCTGATGGCTAACATGTAATGTCTGAGGGGCTGCATTTTCCCAACGGATAACTGGTATGGCCTACCTGTGAACTGGATGCGGCTTACACACAGCACAGACGCTCTCGTCCCTGGCCACATCCAACACGAAATCAGGAAACCAGACTGCGGTTTTACAAGCTGGATAGCCCATGCAGCTGAGATAGAACCTGCCGTGGGACAAAGGCACCAGATGAGGAAGAGACAAAGTCAAGACAGTCAGTGATCTGTTCTCCTGTCTTGTCAGCCGTCAGAAATTGAGAAAACAACAAACTTTATAAAGGCAAATACGTACTTGAAAGAGAGGTTCAGCTGAGTCCACACAGCTTTACGTAGCTGGTGGAGTTAGCTAGCTGCAGCCCAAGTTTTCATGCTTGCTGCAGAGGTGAGGACAACAAACAATGCCTAGAAAAACACAAACCAACACAGAAGGCTACTTTCTACAACAGAGAAGATCACCAACCCGCCGTTCTTCCTGGTCTTCAAGACCATGTCGTTGTCGCACTGAGGACACTTCCGAACTGAAACAGGCATTGCCGGGTAGACCTCCTCTTGCTCTGCAATTTCTGTGGCTTCTCCAAAATACTGAGCCAGGGCCTGGTCCAACCTATAAAGAAACAAGCAGAGCATCCTGTGTGTCTCCTCCGCAAAGAGCAATCGGGCACTGCAGTGAATTAGTGCCTGCTGCCCTCCACACAGCCCCTCTGAGCTTCTCCATGAGTATGTTGATTCAGCACCACGCCTCTGGAACAGGCTAGGTGTGGGTACAACATGAAAGAGGTCAGTGCATGTTGCCATCTCCTTCAGCCAGCTCTGAATTTCATCTTGAGGGTTTAAACCAAGATGAGCAGTTAGTCGGCACCAACTCACGACAGCGTGCCAGGCTGCGAGTCATCCCTTCCCATGCAAATGCCTACACGCACTGGGCAGAGCTCCAGGGAAACAGTGTGACAGGATCCCGCTCCAGGCTGAGCCCCACATGGGAAGGCAGCACCTCCCAGAACAGCAAAGCAAACAGAAGAGGGCAAAGACAGGACTCACTTGTTGGCTCTGGCCACAGCTTCGATGAAGACTTGCTTGTACTTTTGGACTTGCTGCTGCAACACTGCAGATTTGTCTTTCTTCCCCTCACAGATCAGTTTCAGATCAGCCTCCAGCTCAGCTCGAAGGTCAGGCTTGGACATCTCGTAGCCCATGGAATCATAGCCTGAGGAAGACACCGCATGGTAAGCGAAAGGAAGGAGCAAGTAAGGAACCCACCATCTTCCTAACGGGCACTGCCCTTACCTTCAACCAGCCCCATGCCCAGGTGGCCTGGGAGGAACCGCTGATCCGCTGTAAGGCCCACGTACATCCGCGTCTTAATCGTCTCGATGTGCTCGGCGTGAGTGGCGTCAGTCCCTGAAAGCAGACAGGTTGTTAGTCGAATTAGGTGCCAAGAAGTGATTTCCCCTGTGCCTAGGGCAGACCACAAGGTGCTAAAGGGACAAGGATACAACTTATGGCCAGGAGCAGCACAGCCCTCATGTCCGACTGGCACTGAGGCCAACAAGGTGCTAGCAGGCACACCCTGGACCCTAAATTGCACATCTCCCTCGGTATTGGAGGCACTCTGCAGACTCTTTAGGGTCTCTGGACTTTGCCCACAGGTCTCTACTATCCCTTTGTTTTGTACATTTAAGAGATTTCTTATCTGAAGTGACATTTAGAGAATTCCCTATTCTGAGGGTGGGACAGAACTGGTGTTAGAGAAGTTGAGAAGAAGCTTATGAACAAAGCTCTCCCGAGAGCAAGAGGCCACGCTGCCAATACTGACCAATGCCATGTTTCTCCATAAGAGCAATGAGATCCGCTTCTGTGAGGAGCAATGGAGGGCTGGTTTCCCCATCCACCATCTCTACTGTAGTGGGCTGAAAGCGAGACCCTTTCTGATACAGTGGGATAACCTAAAGGGAAGGAGAATCTCTTTGAAACTGCCTTCTGGTCCATTCACTGAAGACAAAATGTCACACTAACAGCAGGCCAGTGCAGTAATAGAGCAGCGCCCTGTTCTGGAAGAGATCCAGTCTCAGGGTCCTCAGGATTAGCCAGTAATAAGCTGCCAGAGAGACCACGGAATAGCAATTGCAGCTCCTCTTGGTGAGTAAAGCCAACCCCACAGCCCTGTATGGTCTCTACTGTGGTGTCAGAAGGGGAAGAATCTATCCAAAGCACAATAAAGCTGCACAGGTTTTCAGCAGAGATGGCTCTGAGTGAAACAGCCAGCGGGCCAGAAATTGTCAAAGGACGTTCTGTAGAGGGGTCTGAAGTTGGCAGTGAAGTGCTATTTTAAACTCCAGGTACTTTAGCCTCTCCCATCTATGTTATTCAAGGGTATTACCTTATCACTCCACTTCTCGTAAGGATAGACTTCCAGATAATTTTGGGCCAGGATCATTAGTCCTTGAGCAATGAATCGCTCATTAGCAATGTCAATCTCCACAGTTGTTTCCTGTCCCTTGGCATCTTGAGAGCAGCAAGCCAAAAAGTGGCGCACGATGAATTCATATAGTCTCTGCTCATTGCCCTAATATCAAACAGTAAAAAAGGGTCAGTGTCCTCCTGTGTTAATGGGATGTCAAGAAATATTAGTGAGATCTCAGGTGAGGACACTGTGCTAATGACCATATTATTAAGACTTCTATCTTTACTTATCAAGCAATACAAACCATCCAGTTACCTCTGCCTTTGTTAAACTCACCTGCAGGTTAGCAGTGTATTTTGTGGGGTGAATGGGAGGGTGAGCCTGATCTGATTTGGTTCCACTCCGAGGGGTTGGCCCACCCTGATCCAAAATCCTCTGTGCAAATGCTCCCCAGTTTGGGTCCTGTGTTTGCTGTTGTACTAAGGCAGAGAGGTTCAGCTCCTTGGGGAAAATGTTGGTCTCAGTTCGGGGGTAGCTAATGAACCTTAGGAAGAAGGACAGAAAAGCACTTTAAAAGGTGCTCCAAGATGCTTCCCATTTTGGACTAAAGGCCATTTATTTTTGAAAGAATTAGGTTTACCAAGCCAAGTCTTGCTTTCTTACCCTTGAGTATAGAGTTTTTCTGCTATTCTCATGGTTTCCTTTGCGTTTATTTTCAGTTTGCGGGAAGCCAACTTCTCAAGTTCCTGCGTTGGGAGGAGCCAGAAAAAAAAAAATTGTACATAATTCAGAGTGGTGAGTAAAATATCTGTGCAAAGCTTCTTTCAGATAAGTCCATTCAGCATAGATCAAACGTACCACAGTGTCCAGGGGCAGGGGCCTCCATTTGCTCTTTGGCTTGCTCCCAACCTCAACAACAGTTGCTACCGGATCCTAAACACAGAGTAAGCAAAACGCAAAATCTCCTTTAAGAGTTTACACAAACTGTTCTAAAGAACATCTTGAGCGAGACAGATGCAGGAAATGCTTGGCCGATACTGGATTACACAACTATTTACAAGCTTTCCTACCTCCATACACATCTGGTAAAGGACCAGGCACGCTGTGTGATTAAAGAGCCGGTTCCTCTTCCAGTTGAAGACCACGCTGCCATCTTCATGATCATGTGTCACTGTGTTGAACAACAGATCTGAGTGATATGGTAGTAATACCGTGGAAATACAGCAGAGGCAGTGGGGCCACGCTATTGGGAAACCTTTCAGTTCTGCTTAGTGGTCATGGCAAAGGAAGGGGAAACCACCTCTGCAGCATTGCTTGTTTGTTGCCCTGATGTTTTCCCTTTCTAAGCACGTCAAACCCTTTAAGATGGAGCCCAGGACTTGCTTTCCCCAAGCATACCTTTTATTTTATAGAAGGCTTCAGGAACAAAGGCCTGGATGGCTTTAAAGCGTTCAACTACAAACCCCAGCGTTGGGAACTGGCAGCTACCGTAGCTGATCAGCTGATCTGCTAAAATATCAGGGAAGATCTTCCGGAGCCTCAGTGTCTGGAATCTGGTGAAGGCAGCACCTGACAAAATAAAACAGACAGCAGAATTGGATGATACAACATTGGAGGATAATCACAACACTTCAGACGGTTCTTTTTAATACTCTGAGTATTAATTTTACTCTAATTTTAACACTAAAAGTTGCAGAAGCCTGTCACTGCTGCACAAGCTATAAACCTAACGTTTGCTTCAAAGAGCATGTTTCCAGTAAAACGCAAGATTTGATTTATTTGTATCTGATCTAGAAATCCAATTTACGACACTATAGAGGGCGTTTCTGTCTTGCGTTGAGGCTACAGTAACAGATGATTTCTAAACACCCCTTGCTGGGCTTTAACAATGTGCATTCAATGTGGTTAGACAAGAAGTGAGGAAGAGCCCGATGGACGGCTACCTCGTTTGTACAGCAGTCTAAGGGAATTTAAGTATTTATAGACAATAAGCTATACCCTGATAACAAAGCTGTCCCCTGCGTACCTACAACGCTCTTGCTCACTTCCCTTTAGCAGAGGTGTATGCAGCAGCTCAGGCCTAGCAGCCTGCTCTCACCTCCAGCATGTGTTTACATACCTATCCTGAGGTCCAGCTCCTGCCTGACGTCAACCGCATCACTCGTTTTTTGATCTGGTTGGGTGAGGTTCTCGCAGGCTGTTCTGACAGCATGAAGCGTAATCTCTGAAAAACGGGCTCGGAAAACCTGGAGGTTAGGCTTTACTGTCAGACACATACACAAAAAAAGAAAAAGAAATCAAAGAGTGACTCAAACACCAACGGAAAGGAGCAACTAATGAACAGCCATCTTCGAAAGAGTACGCTGTCAATCTATGCCATAGCTTTCCAATAGCTGAACATATTTCTGGTGTATCAGAGCCACATATTTATCAGAACTACGGTCAACATATTTAACCTGGGCACAGTAAGATTGAGAATACGCCTCTGTTACAAGATCTCTGAGCAGCGATGATACCTGTTAAATCAGCACTTTATCGGAACCCAGATTGATGCAGAAGATGCTCTACGCACCAGCTTTGCAAACGTGAATTATCTCAAAGCCAATGTTCTCTCCTTCTCGATCGCAGTCAGTCCAGATCACGAGCGCTTGGCACTGCTGGACTTCTCGTTCAAGGGTTCTCTGAGATGAGAAAACAACGCAGAGTGAGACGTACCAGGCCACTTGCTTTGTCATTTAATTTTAGAATGACTCACTAACTGAACACGAAATGCAAAGTGTATCCATAGAGATAGATTGTTGCAATAACATTTTGTAATTGTGTCTCTCATGAGATTAGGCAGCTTTCAAAAGAATTGAGTCATTTATTTACATCTAACTCTGTTAAAAAGCATGGCTTGGATCGGATTGTACCATAGTCTGTTTCTGAAAATGTCATTTTTTGTAAAATTAGGACGCAATTATCAATTCCACCTTGTTGGAAAAAACATTTCTACTTTTAGCAAAGTAGCTGTTTCTTTACTGCACTAATTGTACACAAGCAGGAGACTTTCAATGTCACAAATGAACAGCATATGTAGTCCTAGGAAATGCAGGAGGAATTTGCTAAACTCTAGAACTTGGACGTTAAGGACAAAGGTACAATCCTCCTTCTGTCTGAGACAATATTTGTAGAACTAACCTCTGAACTCAGAGTTTCAGGGAAACTCTTAAAAACAACTTACCTTGATAGCCATGTAATTTTCAGGGCAATACTTCTCGATTTCAGCATCAAAAAGAGCTAGAGGGTTGCAGCTATGCCTGGTAAACAGAGGATAAACAGTATGCATAACAAAAACTAAAACATATGTTGTGAGACACTCACTGGTGCTGTCTTGTGAGGAAGTCCTGTTCGAGTACTGGAATTAATAATGTATTTTATTATGGGCCTCATCTTAGACAACTTAGAGTTCACATAAAATGCTGCGTTACGCTGAAAAGCAACAGAACCAGAAAGCAACCAGAGAAAACAGCCCTAAACAAGCAACTTGTCTTATTTCAAGGACAGAGAACAAAGGGGAAGGAAGACAGAGAAAGCACCTCACTTCCCAGGACAACTCCTAGCTGAACTAAGAACACGAAAACGTCAATCAAGTTTTGGAATTGCTTTAATTACAAAACTGGAATTATGGATTGATGGGCCAAGGCCAATTGTATGAGGTTCAACAAGGCTCAGTGCTGGGTCCTGCCCTTGGGCCACAGCAACCCCATGCAACGCTACAGGCTTGGGGAGCAGTGGCTGGAAAGCTGCCTGGCAGAGAAGGACCTGGGGGTGTTGGTCAACAGCCAGCTGAATATGAGCCAGCAGTGTGCCCAGGTGGCCAAGAAAGCCAATGGCATCCTGGCTTGTATCAGGACCAGTGTGGCCAGCAGGACTGGGGCAGTGATCGTGCCCCTGTACTCGGCACTGGTGAGGCCGCACCTCGAACGCTGTGTTCAGTGTTGGGCCCCTCACTCCAAGAGAGACATTGAGGGGCTGGAGCGTGTCCAGAGAAGGGCAACGGAGCTGGGGAAGGGTCTGGAGCACAAGGCTGATGGGGAGCGGCTGGGGGACTGGGGTTGTTCAGCCTGGAGAAAAGGAGGCTGAGGGGAGACCTCATCGCTCTCTGCAACGACCTGAAAGGAGGGTGTAGAGAGGTGGGGTCGGTCTCTTCTCCCAGGTCACAAGTGATAGGAGGAGAGGAAATGGCCTCCAGTTGCGCCAGGGGAGGTTTAGACTGGATATTAGGAAATTTTACTTCACTGAAAGGGTTGTCCAGCATTGGAACAGGCTGCCCAGGGCAGTGGTTGAGTTGCCTTCCCTGGAGGTATTTAAAAGCCGTTTGGATGAGGTGCTTAGGGACGCGGTGTAGTGGTGGGCTGGGCAGTGTTAGGTTTACGGTTGGACTCGATGATCTTAAAGGCCTTTTCCAACCTAAACGATTCTGTGATTCTGTGTAATTCCTTGGGCTTGCCTTAATGTATTTTAACCAGTATTATGACTTCAGGGTTTTTTAGTGCTCTGAAGACAGTAATTTGAAACAATATTTTAGCTATTCTACATAAAATTTGGTACTCGTCACCCTGCTCTGCACGCAGTGTCAGAGTCCCTCCCTGCTCCCTAATCTTCGAACTCGCTGCGCCCCGCTCAGCTGAGGGTTGAAAGCAGAAGATGACAGCCCCCCTTCCTGCGAGGGGGTACGAGGTACTAACCATTTGCGAAACGGCAGCTTAAAATCATGAGCCAGTAAGTGTCCTGACACGGATGTCATCACCATAGTAACATTCTGCAAGAGACAGAGCAAGGTAATTAGTGCCCATCGTTTGCTAAAAACTACCCACAGCCCCCAGATCTTGATGCAGTTCTCAATTTACACAGTGACACCTCCCTCCTGCTGATATATAATAACAAGCTCTTCTCTCTACTGACAGCTAAATCTATGGCCTTATCCTCAATTTTTGTAGGAAGCTCCCAATTCTAGATAGCAACATATTTTTGACCGATATAAAACCAGAAAGTTGAAAGACTTAAAGCAACAAAACAAGTCAGTGGCCGAGCCAAGAAAAGAACATCTGACTTTTCCTCATCTTTGGACAAAATGTCCCCATCACTGATATGTGTTTCGTAACATCTGACAAATGGCTTTTAGTAATTAGTATTTCGTACTTCTCTAATCCAGCAGTAGAATGAAAGAAAACTCTACCTGGCCAAACATCTGGTAGTCGTATTCGTAGATCTTGTTGAACTTGGAAAACCCTTCTCGCTAGAAGGAAAAGGAAAGTTGCTGAGTTTCTGGCTCCTAACAGAAACCAAGCGCATTCCGCCTCGCTTTATACACGCTCTATGGCAGAGCACAGAGAAGCATGGGGCAAGTGAAAACCAGGTACTGTAGCCAAAACAGAAAGGCAAGGTAGGGTGAATGGAAATTGCCTGCATCATTTATGGAGACATCGAAATGGTGTTTTCCAACATAAGAGTATTTTAAACCATGCCTGAAGGGGATGCCAGGGTTATCTCCTCACAGATAGCAAAAACAAACAGTGAAGAACAGGTTTGTTTAATGGGGCTGGCCAATTATATTCCTGCCAAACAACTGCCCTGCTCCAAATGGCAGAGTGTCAGCTCCAGGTCCCCAAAAGTACCCTCTACCTAACTGAGACTCGTGGAAGTTTCTAGATCGAGTATTTGCTGCTTTTTCTAAAGAAGCAGGACGATATCTTCCTTGACTGGTATTGTCAGCACTCAGGTTCTCAAGAACACCTTTCATTCAAATATAATTCCGGTCTAGAAGCACCTTCTAGTTCCTTAGCTTGGAAATAACAAGTAATTATGCAAACTGTTAAAGGTCACAAGACAAAGCAGCAGAAAGAAGTCTTTGAACTCCTCTCCTCCACACCACAGACCATCTTTGCTTTATTATGTGAACTTCAGTAAACCCCTGATGCTTGCTGACGCTGCAGAAGCGGTGCTTTTTGACAGGGAAATGCATGCCAACAGATGGTTTCAGTTCCTGAAGCCTTCCGCATACATTGCGAAGCTAGCAACGACACAGGGAGCCCTCACCGCGGAGCTCAGCGCCTGGAGAAGGCAGTCCGGGCAGAGGGAGCTAAATTCCAACAGGACTTAAGTCACAGGGAAAAGGGATCCAAACCTCCCAAATACATTTGGGCAAGTAGCGTTTGTCCGCAAAAGAAAGCCATTCTTGTACTCTTGCGCGGTCAGAAGCGGCCAGAGACAAAAACAGTGCAAGGTGTTGCACGTGGTGATTCGAACTGCCCGTGCCAAGCTCTGCAGAGCGGGCTGGGGCTACCACACAAGACACAGAGTACACCCGAGACCAGGACAGTGCTGCACAGCGGCCCTGGTGAGCTGACCCTCTCCAGCCAGCTAAGCCAGACCTGCACGCGTATCAGGAAGCGGTAAGGAGATGTGGTGTATTCCTACCCGTCGCATTCTGCTGTTGGAGAGCAGATCCGCAATCCCTCGGGCAGCATCGTTCTTCTCAGCTACGCACAGAACCTTCCGGATCCTCTGCAATGCCATATCCTCCGCAGCCCGGGAGAAGAGACGCCAGGGCTGCGGCAGCATCCTGACCCCGCAGCGAGCAAAGAGCCGCGCTTGGAAGTTCATTACCAGAGGCGGCGGCAGCTCCCGCGGGGCCAAGGCATGCTGCTGTGTCCTCGCCCTGTGGCCGGAGCCTGCCGAGGACGGAGAGCGATCGCTGAATCTCCCCCGCACGGCCCCGGTCAGCCTTTAACCGGCGATCCCGGCAGGGCCCGGGGCATCCTCTGCCCGGCTGCCCCGGCGCCATTCGCGGCGCAGCCCCCTCACAGCTGCACGCAGCTGGAGGAGGCTTCTCCCCCCCCCAACAGAAACGGCTGTCCGGCGGGCCCTGCCCGCCCCCCGCCCTCAGGCAGGGCCCCGGCCCCCGCCGCCCTGCCAAGGCCTTCCCTCAGGCCGGGGCTGGCCCCCTCCCACCGCAGCCGGGGCAGGGCAGGCCCCCCACCCCACCCTGGCCCCGGCCGGGCTCTCCCTCACCCGGGACAGCCCCCTCCCCTCCCCGAGTCCCCGGTTCCCCCCCGGCCGGGCTCTACCTCACCCCACTGCCCTCCCTCCCGCGCTCGCTCTGTCGCAAAGAGCGGCGGGACGCGACGCGCTTTCCCTCACCGTTACGCCCTGCCGTAAAGCACCACCGTGGCGGGAGAGAACTACAGCTCCCAAGATGCCCCGCGGCGCCCCTCAGTCGTATCCCCCCGCCGTCCCGCCTCGGTTTGCTGCTTCCTCCCATCGCCGGGCTCGTCCCGGGTTAAGGAAGGCCAGGGGACGGCGGAGGGTAAAAAAAAAAAAAAAAAAAAAAAGGCAACAACCGCAAAAGGTGAGGAGGAGGTGGCGACTTCGCTTCCGGGTGCTGGGGTGAGAGGTCGCGGCGTCATGTGACCCCAAGATGGCTGCGGGGCTGCGGTGTCCGTGAGGGGAGCGGCGGCTGAGCGGGGCCCGGCGGGGCAGCGGGGCCGGCGGCTCCCGGCCATGGCGGAGGCGTGAGGCAGCGGCGGCGGCGGGAGAAGGGGTTGCGGTGGGGGCCCGGCTGCGGGCGGGCCGGGGCCGGGGCTGGGGCGGGTCCTCCCGCAGGGCCCGGTGGCGGGAGGGAGAGGGGGAGCTTCGCTGCTCCATGTCGGTCCCCTCCTGCGGGAAATATGATCAGCGCCCCTGACGTGGTGGCCTTCACCAGAGAGGAGGAGCTGGAGGATGAGCTGTGCAGCGAGCCGCCCCTGCCCGAGGAGTACTCGGTGCCGCTCTTCCCCTTCGCCAGCCACGGTGCCAATCCCTGGGCCAAGGTCGCCAGCTCCAAGTTCACCCGGGACTTCATCCTCATCTCCGAGTTCTCGGAGCAAGTGGGGCCCCAGCCCCTCCTGACCATCCCCGATGACGCCAAGGTGTCGGGCACTTTCGATCTCAATTATTTTTCCCTTCGGATCATGTCTGTGGATTACCAGGCTTCCTTCGTGGGGCACCCTCCCGGCTCTGCCTACCCGAAGCTGAACTTCGTGGAGGACTCCAAAGTGGTGCTGGGGGACTCGAAGGAAGGGGCTTTCGCGTACGTCCACCACTTGACTCTCTACGACCTCGAAGCCAGGGGTTTCGTGAGGCCCTTCTGCATGGCCTACATTTCTGCTGACGAGCACAAAATCATGCAGCAGTTTCAGGAACTCTCCGCCGAGTTCTCCAAAGCCTCTGAATGCCTAAAGACGGGGAACAGGAAAGCTTTTGCTAACGAACTGGAAAAGAAACTGAAAGATCTCGACTACACCAGGACTGTCCTGCACAACGAAACCGAGATACAGAAGAAAGCCAACGACAAAGGGTACTACACAACCCAAGCCATCGAGAAGGCCAACGAGCTGGCCAGCGTGGAAAAGTCTATCATCGAGCACCAAGATCTGCTGAAACAGATCAGGTCGTATCGCTATAGGAAGTTGAAGGAGTCTGACTTCCACCCCTACGAGCCGGAGTGCGAGCTGGATCAGGCCAACGCGGGCTGCGATCGGGACCTGACTACCTCCGACCTTGCCAAGCCTGGTGAAACGCACCTTTACGCCCACGTGCCATCCTATACCCCCAAGCTCATCAAAGCGAAGTCTGCCAAATGCTTTGACAAGAAGCTGAAGACGCTGGAGGAACTCTGTGATATTTATTTTTTCACCCAAACCCTTGAGCAGTTGCATCAGATCGAGAGGACTTTCAGAGGTGACGTGTGCTACCTCCTGACAGACCAGATCAGTAGGGCGCTCTTAAAGCAGCAAAGCGTAACTAACTTCCTCTTTGAGGATGTATCTTTTCTGGATGAAAAACCACTTGAAAAACAGTACAGAGGCTGCCAGGGGCTCAGTCAAGATGCCATCGACAGAAAGTGTTTGGAAGAGTCCCCTGCTCCTAAAGTGGTCATCAGCCTGGGATCCTACAAGTCCAGCGTGGAGAGCGTGCCCATCAAGATGGAGCAAGAAATCGAGGACCCCCAAGAACCCAAAATGACCGAGTCCGTGACGTTCGAACACCAGGAGAACCTGGACTATCTCGATGCAGATATTAAAGGCAGCATCAGTAGCGGTGAGAGCATCGAGGTTCTTGGAACGGAGAAGTCTCCATCTGGTTTGACAAAATCGGAGAGCCAGGCCAGCCTACCCATCAGCCCCAGCCCCCAGGCGGGCAGGAGCAAGGTGGGCAGCCGGAGGACCGTCAGCGAGGACAGCATCGAGGTTCTCAGCACGTGTCCCTCTGAGTCGCTCATCCCGGAAGATTTCAAAGCGAGCTACCCAAGTGCCATTAATGAGGAACCTTACGTGGATGATGAAGAGGGAGGCCTTCGTTTCACCCCCAAACTAAACCCGGACAACGCCGATGAGCAGGAAGACGTTTCAAAACAGGAAAACTTAGTGCAGGTTGACTCTGCCTGTTGTATCGGGAAGGAGAGTCCCAACTTCCTCGAGCCTCTGCCTGACCTGGGACAGAAGCCCTGCGACGAGGACGGGGTGGTCAGGATTCCCCCGCAGCCGTACCGGCAGGCCGAGCAGGGGCTGCGCGGGAGCTTTGGGGGCTTCCCCTCCCACGACGCCATCTCGGGGGGGCTCCTTCCCTACGAGCTTGACTCGCGCTACCTGACGGGCAGCAGGGAGGTCAGTAAGAGCAGCCTGGATGAGTGCTCGGACTCCACGAGCTATATCAGCAGCGCCGCCTCCACGTGCTCCGACAGGACCCCTTCTCCTGCTCACCCCGCCCGTCAGGCGAGTGAAAGGCACAAAAAAAAGGCTGGCCAGAACGCGCTGTGGTTCATCAGGCACTACCCCTTCGCTCACCCCGCCATCTACTCCCTGCTCAGCGGGAGGACCCTGATCGTGCTGGGGGAAGAGGAAGCGATAGTCAAGAAGCTGGTGACGGCGCTCTCCATCTTCGTGCCGAACTGCGGCGTTTACACCAAGCCCGTGAAGCACTGGGTCACTTCCCCTCTGCACGTTGTGGATTTCCAGAAGTGGAAGCTGATCGGACTCCAGAGGTAAATCGAGGATCTGTTTGCTTTATTGGTGCTGAGGTGTATGATAGAAACTTTGTCTCCTAAGCGGGAATTTCAGAGGGGAATTGGTGCGCAGGGGAGGTCTCTGTCTGGTTACCTACACAGCTGCTTATGGGATATATTTTGAAGGGGGGTATGTTTGTCTGTCTCTTTATATCCAGCCTCACTTGAGAGTTAATATTTAAAACATCTGCTGGCCGCTTGCTGCCTGGCTCATACAAGTTATTTGGCCAGGAGGTTTCCTTTTGGTTTAGGTCTTAGCCTGGCAAAGCAGAGGACAAACACACAAGTCCTTCTGGTTTCCTGGATGATCTGATAAGAGTGCTCCTGGAGTCCTTTGTGTGCTCTGCTTTCCCCCGTCTCCTGCCAAAACTCTTCCGACATTTTCAGCTAGAATTTTGTTTTTTAAATGGATGCTTTGATATGGGCAGGGTTTTTCCTTGTGGACCCTGATGAAGAGATGATGCACTGTCCATGAGATCAGTAGGTCAGAAATCGGAGTTCCAGCACCTTGGGCTGTGTTGGCGAAGGTGTTGCCGGCTGGGTGTTGTGGGCGAGGGTGGAGGCATGGAGCCTGCGGAGCTGCTGGGCTCCCTTCAAGGGGGTGCAGATGGACAGAGACTTATTTATAACGTGCCTTAGTGCAGGAAAAAAGGCTCACGGAGCTGTGTGGGCCGCGGCGTTGGAATTGCAGTTCAGATGCAAAGGAAACTTGTGCTCAGGGTGAGGACCATCACAAAAGCAAGCACCCCTTCCCTGACACCCAATCCTGAAATGTGGCTTTGTAGTTTATATTAGCAAATGAGCGATTGCTCAGTGCTCAAGATTTTGGCCTTGCCTTTGTTGCTGTTATGAAAAGGATTTTCTTTGTGTGTTACCAGGATATGTTCGGCGCTTCAGGTGCAGGTATGACAGGGAATGGCCATCGCTGTCACCAACGTGGAAAATATGTCAGAGTGGCAGCCCATTGCTCAGAGCCAGGCTGGAATAGCTCTTGAAAGGGTGTTTCTGAGCAGCATGAAAATCAAAATACAGAAATCTGCTTTCTGGGCTGCTGAGTATTGCGTTGCTGGGGGTTGTGGGTGATGAAATTATCCTAAGCTGCGAGTTTACCCTCATTTCTGTGCTCGTGAGGCAGGATGACAGCCCTGCCAACAGCTGCTCCCAAACTTCCCTGTCTGTCGGTGAGGTTTACTCGTTGCTCAATGTTTGTGGTTAGATGCAATTTTTATAAACAAAAGTCATCTTCTTTTTTTTTTTTTTCTTTTTTTAAGAACTGCTTGTAACATGTGTCAGTCATTTAAACTCTCCTCCGTGGAATGTTAATTAAGTGTTGAGTTTAACGTGGGTGCTCTCAGCAAACCATTTGTACAAGGGCTTTGGGAAGGTGCTTAGAGGCTAGATTAATTATTCTGGTAAGGGTGCTGTGCCTCCTAAGGCCAGACGCTGCCTGGGCACAGGGGCAGCCCTTACACCAGCAGCTGGGGCTCCTAGCTTGAGGCTGGGAGCTGTATCTCAACCGAGTGACTTTAACCACGCAGAACTGAGGAGCAGAAGGCAGAGTTTGCGTAGGCTTGTAATTTGCATTTAAATAACATTAATTTAGGCTTGGTGGATAATTGTGTGTTGTGAATGTGCTGGGGGTTTGCACCTGAGTGAAAAATGCCCAGGCTCAGCCAGGGAATATTCTGGTTTAAGGATGGTTCCCTTCTTAAAGGAAGGGCAGAAGGTTTCGTTCTGCTCAGGGCTTCAGCCACCTCAGAGCAGCTGCCTCCCAAAACAGCGATATGAGGGGAAAGTGGAGGTCTTGGTAAGGGGGGGCCGGTTTGTCTTTCTGAGTCCTTGTCACATCCAGAATCTACCAGCTGCTGCAAGATTTGCTTCTGTTCACCAGGGACGTCCTCTCACTCCCTCTCCGTGTCACCGAGGGAGGAAGCTGCCCCGACGCGCAGTGGTTTATGAAGTAGCACGCACACGGTGCAGATCAGCGCACGTGGGGATCCAGGGGATTGAGGTTTCTTTGGGATCTGGCAGGATGGAGAGACTATTTGGCCATTCTCTTCCGTGTTAGGCTTTATTTGCCCACAGAGGCTCTTGCACCAGCTCATGAGCTAGAGGGAAAGTACGTGCGGTATAGGGGCACAAACACAGTCTGCTGCTTAACTGTCTGGTCCTCTCCAGCAGTGACCTCTCTCCTTGCTGTTTCAGGATGGTGTCGCCTGCCGGGGTGAACGTGCTGCATGCCCTGAGCCGATACAGCCGGTACGTCAGCATTCTGGACGCCGACAGTAAGACTCTCCGTTGCCCGCTTTACAAAGGCACCTTGGTGTCCCGGCTGGCAGACCACCGCACGCAGATCAAACGAGGAAGCACCTACTATATGCACGTCCAAAGTATCCTCACCCAACTGTGTTCAAAAGCCTTCCTCTTCACCTTCTGCCATCATTTGCACCTTCCCATCAGTGAAAGAGAACCAGAGGAATCCGTTGTGAATCGCAGGATGAACTTTCTGAAGCTTCAACTGGGCCTTGCCAATGAAGATATCAAAATTGTACAGTATTTAGCTGAGCTGCTGAAGCTGCAGTACATTCAGGAACCCGGCCAGGGGGTGAACCCTCTCCTCAGATTTGACTATGTTCCCAGCTTTTTGTACAAAATCTAGCCTCGCGCGGGCTGTCTGCCTGCGTACTCGGAGTCTGACAAAGCTCATCCGTGCTTGACATTGACGCTGTCCGCAGTAGCTCTCATACGTCGGGAAGGGGTGAAGAAGCCGATGCGTTTGCAAGCATCTCTGCTCCACAGAAATCGGTGTCTGAGGGACCAGATTTCTGTGTGGTTCCCCGTAGCCAAGAACGTAGATGTTCCATCGCGTAAAACAACAGGCACTCTGGTTTTTAAATGTTAGAAGGGGCACTATTAACTTTTAAAGCATATCATGGCAGCATCCCAGGGGGATTATAGCATGGAGAGAGAGGTGGGCTGTCTTGGGGATCACTACTTACTAGTGTGCAGTCCCCAAAATAACGCAGTGCTCCACACGCTTCTGCCAGAGCCCTAAATGCTGTTGGTCCCTTCCTTGGAGCCAGGGCGGAGACCAGAGGGAAGATGTAAAGGCCACATGAAGTTTTTTAATTCACCAGTGTCTCTCGTGAGTGTAGCTCGGAAGCTCCCTGGCAGGGTGGCAGCTTGCAGTTACCCGTCTGTGCGCAGCGGTAGCGGCTGGTGTCCCTTCCTGCATTTTTCTGAATTTCCTGGCGCTTCCCAGGACAGGTCGTACCTGGGCGGATGGGAGAAGCACACATGCTTCTCTCCAGAAAGTGTTTGCCAGCTTCTCTCAGCTTTGTTAAAATCTGGAACGTGGAAGAACTCCTTAATGCCGGCGAGCACCGAGGCGCCCGCTGCTGTGAATGTAGAGCACTGTGCCTTGTTAATTTGTCATGTCCTATTTGCTGGGCGACCTCCGAGAAGGGTGGGAGGGAGACCAGGACGCCTCAAAGCGTGTGAGGTCGAGGGTGGCCTTTTAAGGAGGGAGAGGAACTGACAGAGTGGGGTGGACCCTCATTTTAGGTGATTTTTGTGATGGGGAAATGAACAGTGCAATTCAGCTGAAGCTACGCTGTGAGACAGCAGGCTGTTAGAGCAGGCTGCCTGGCTGGTGAGACACTAGCGCTCAGGAGAGATCGGGGATGAATGTACTGGATTCTACATTGTATCCGTAATACTTTCTTTCTTTTTTTTTCTTTTTTTTTTTTCCTTTGTTGGGGAGTTGACTTTTGTGCTTTGCGGTAAAGCAGGGTCAGCATCGCTGCATGCTGCTTCTGGCCGAGCCTTTGTCGTGTTTCGACTACCTCTCCCGGGGCGGTCCTGGGTAGCTCTGGACGGGGCATAACTGCTGCTCTCTGAGCCTGGATGCCAAGGACTTTCCTTTCAAAGCTTCTGTGCCACTGCCTGTACCATAAAGGTTGTGCCACCGGTGTGGTGACACTCCCAGATTGTTCCTGTCGGTGCCGAAAACTTTGTGCCCAGGCACGGCGCTTCCTTGTGGAGTCTCATAGGAGATGCTGCTCCTTGGCTGCCGGTCCCGGTCTGTGCTCTGCTCTGTCCGGTGCCGTGTGGCTGTAGCAGCAGCCGTGGTACTTCTAAGCAAGAAAAGCCTTGCTAGGAAAGATAGCCTTGGTTTTATTTCTTGTTATCACTCTTCTGATCATGGGTGTGAGAACAGCTGAGGTCGTACAGGATTAGCTGATCCGTTATTTGGCTAGGGTTTTTTTTAAACCTCTGTTTGTTGTGCTGGTGTGATGCAGTGCTGCAGATGAATGTGATGTTCCTTCCATGCCCCGGGAAAGTTTCTGTGTAGGGACGGGGGTTCATCAGTGTGGCTTAGACCCCACTGAAACTTGCTGTGAGAACCGCACTGCTCCGAAACCTGTGTCCCGAAGGCAAGGAGGCTCCTTGGCGAGGCTGTTGTTTGGCACCAGTATCTGCGCTTCAGTACCGCTGCCGCCTCTTTCTCTCTCCTGGAAAGGTCTCTGGGGTAGCGCAGGAGGTATAAACCAACGGGGCAGAAAGACTCTTTTAAATGTTAGTGTTGTTTCTGGTGGCTTACACTGAGGCCAGCTCAGGGGGACAAGTTGAGCTGTGGTGCTCCGGAGGGATTTCCAAGGTCCGAGGTTGCTTGTGATGGTGTTTTTAGGTCGCGGTTGGGAAGCAGCGTGGCATCGCCTTCACTGAAGGTGAGCGGTGTGCCTGTGTGCGGGGCTGCATGCCTTTAAAGCATGTTTAAAGGCCTTTTCCTTTCCTAACTGGGCCTTCCTGTTGCATGTGAACTGGGTCTGCTGGCGAAAGACTTCTGTGTCCATGGAAAACGCCTGCTTTCTGAAGTGACTTGAGGTGTCCCCTTGTCGATTCGTCTGCACCCGAACTGCTTCCACACTAAAGCTGAGGCGAGATTCCCCTGGGGAAGAGGCATCTCAGTAAATGAGTAACGCAGGTGACGCCGGGCAGCTGAAAGCTCCCTGTGTCCTGCCTGACCCGCAGCTCTGGAGAAGTGCTCGGCACGGGAGCTTGTTTCCTGCTGGAAAATGACCTGATGCTATGTGGGTTTGAGGAGGGAGGGACAAACTTTTTTCCTGCTGACTCACTTACGTCTTCCTCCAGGCTGGCAGCGCAGAGCAGTGGAGCAGGATCGATGATTAGTGTTGGCTGATCTCTTAGTCACGGTGGTCTCTACCTGTGGTGTTCAGCTGCACTCATAAATTGATAAATAACTCCTTGTTGCTCCCTCTGTCAAACCTGTAGTATCTGATATTCAAGGCTGTGTTGAGCAATACTTGCACTACCACCTGTCTGACCTGCTTCATCTCTCTGCCACAAAGCAGCTCTGATCTGGAGGATGCCCTGGGGGCTTTGCTGGGACGGTTCCCCAAAACGGGAGCTCTGCGCTATCTGCAACTTGGCTCTTAAGCAGGAGCTGCAGGGAAACACGCCTTGGAGTGCTTGTCCTCCTAAAGCTGGCTCACGGCAGGGCACCCTCTGAGCTGGGACTCTGGGAAAGGGGGAGTTACATTGGGCTGTGGCACCTCGGTGCAGCCGGAGCCCAGCCTGCCCTCGCTGCCTGCGGTGCCCAGAACAGCGGCAGAAATCAGGGGGAGTCCGAGTGCAGCTGGTGGTTTGGGAGCTGAATTCTTCTTTGCTCAGTAATTTCTGTCTGACCTTCTGCTCCTGTACAGTAAAGATCCCGATATCGGCACTTTAAGACTTTTTCCTCATCTTCACTGTGTTACCTCACTACTTTCGGATATTAGCAGACTTATAACAAGTTACGATCTTCGCACTAACAGCTCCCGCAATGAATCTTGGCATGTGCGTTCGTCAGCTTGCACCGCGCCGTCTGAGTGCCGCGCGCTGCCGTCCAGCCATCCTTCCACCACGAGCAGGGCAGGTTCCTCGCAGCCGCAGTGCAATACTCACCAGCCCTCCTGCACCGACCATCCAGCCGCCAGAGCCAGCGGTGCCGTGCACGGCCGTCGCCTGCTTCCGTGAGTGCTGCCAGCATGCCCCCGCCTCCCGCACGGCCGGCTCTGGCTCCTGCTCCCTCCTCTCTCTCTGCTGGCTGTTGGGGAGAGGAGGCTTTAAGCCTGACCGAGAATTCATCAGAGCAAAAGGTCTCCCCTGGCCATCTGCTGCCTGGCCGGGAGGGCAGGGCTCCCTTTTCTCGCTCCTCCGCTTTCCTTCGCTGGGAGACGGACTGCCAGCTCCTGCTCTACGCTACGCTAGCCCGCTGCTTTCGGATCCCACCCCGAGGAGGGTCAGCCATAGGAGTAGGCGATATTAACCCTACACAGGTTTCATTTCTCAGAGAATAGTGCTCGGATTTACTTTCATCCAGTAGCAATCACTTCTAAGCAGCTCCAAAGCTGTCTTGCCTTGACTAGGGAAGTACTGCCTATACTCTAGCAATATTCACCATTTTGTAAGGGGTGGGAGAGAAGGTTGAGGGGTGAGAGCTGATGGCTCCATGCCCCCAGGCCAGTTCTTTGGTTTTCATTGAGCGTGCGGAGGGGCCTGAGCCCCCGGTCTGGTGGTGGGTGACAGCCCATGCTGCAGATTCAGCATCTCGGAGAGCCGGGCAGGACCCAGGGCTTGTAGCAGCGCTTTGAAAAGGCTCCTGTAATAAGGTGCGATGGGAAATTCAGCGAGCTGCCCAGGCTGAGGGAGGGTGCCTGCTCCGCGCGGTGCCCCGGTGGCACAACGTCAGAGCAACAGACCGTACCCCGATATTGCAGGGGTCACAAACCCACCGCACGCTGGTCCCCGAGACGCGTTTTAACTGGAAGGCAGAAACACAGGGTACCCAGTCCCGCTGGCCGCTTCGCTGCTGGCACGGGGATGGGGCTGGGCTAAGAGCTGCCTCTGAGGGCTGCAAGGAGGCTGTGATGAATTCTCATCTTATTTTAAAGCACTGTATCCTATTACTGCATGTTGAGTTACGTGTGTGTGCCTGTGCGTGCCGAATGCTTGCGTCGGTAGTTAGAGCGAGTGTGACCGGGAGAAATCCAAGAAGCATGTCTTAGTGTCGTGCTGTAAGTGTTACTGCACAAGAGTTTAACAGATGTTAACACCAAATGACTAGTCTGAGAAATGTACTTTTAAAAAAAAAAATTATTTATTTGGGTTCAGATATTTTTGAAATACAAAAAAAAAAAAAATTGGTTGTATTTTTTAAAGCTTATAATTCTTGTCATACATTGTGGTTAAATTCTTAATTTTACCGTGCTTATTAAAAAATGGTTCTACCTAAGCTTTGTGCTCAGAGGTCTCAGAAAATACCAGAGACGCTGACTAGGATGGGATGGCGATCCCGGGAAGGCTGTTCTCGGTGGGTTTGGGACAAGGCTTGGCCTTCTCAAAGCCTGCTGAGGCTGGAAGGCACAAGAGGAGAGTGGGCTTGTGTGCAGGAAGGGGAATCCTCGAGGCAGAAACCGGGGGGGGGGGTTTAGCGCCTGTGAAGTCTCTTGTGCGGCTGAGCACAGCGCCTGGCTGCGGGCGGGTGACTCCCGCAGAGGTTGGATCCCCGTGTCCTTCCTGGCCGCTGTGGGCAGGGGTGTCTGGGTGAACGCGGGCAGGCCTGCCTAAACCCCGTCTGCCGCTCCCACAGCCAGCGAGAGCTGGATCAAACCCAGGCCTGGCTGTGAGGCTGAGGGTTGCTTGGTGCTCGGTCCCAATTGTAACACTGAGCGGTGAAAGAGCTGGTTTCCCCGCGGCGGGGGCATGCTCGGGGGGTCTGGTGCCCCAAATGGGAGGGGAGAGGTGAGTAAGAGCCGAACAAGGAGCTGCTGCTGCACCGCAGCCAATGCCAGCAGGGAGGTGCTGGGAGAAGGCACTGGGGCGTTGGTCTTGGGCTGGGGGTGCAAGTGTGCCACGGTCCCGGGTACTTCCATGGCTCCGGGAGCGGGCACTGATGCCTCCCCTTACAGGACAGGCAGCCCCGGGAGCGGGAAGGTCGCTGCGAAGGCCTCCACCTCTTCCTTCAGTGCCTTCAGCTCCCCCTGGTATTTCTCCTCCTCCAGTTTCTCCTTGAATTCCTTCAGCGTGGCCTTGGGGCTCATGTCCTTCTGCACGCGCAGCGTCAGCTCGATCCCTGCCGGGATGGGAGACGTGTCGGTCAGCCCTCGTGGCTGCAACGCCTCTGCCTGCGCCCACAGCGGGCAGCTGCCGCATCCCCCGCCTCTCCCAGCCCTGCCGCGGGGAACCTGCGAGGCCGGGCTGTGGGCTTAGCCCTGCACACCCCACAGCAGCGCTGGGGCTGCTCCCCGAGACGCGTGGGAGGGAAGGAGCAGGGCTGCGAGGGACTTGCTGCCCCAGGAAACCAGCGTGGGTCCCCTGAGGACAACTGGAACAAGACTGCGAAAGGTACAGTTTTAATCCAGGCTTTCGGCCCGCTGCCTGTGCAGTGGGGAGGGTTTGGCTGGTCCCAGCTGTGGCCAGCTGTCCTCTCCCACATCCAGATGTGCGGGTGGCACAGTTACTCCTCAGTTGTGTGTGCGCTCCCTCGCCAGCTGCTGGGGAAGCCGCCCAGCTTGTGCCTCCTCGCCTGGAGGAGCTGCCCTGGCCCCGGGCTGCTGCTGGAGCCGAGACTCGGCCCCGCACGCTCCCGCCTGTGAGCCTGGCCCCGGCCTCACCTCTGTGGATGTACTGAGCCACCATGCGGAAGTCATCCTGCCGGAAGCCGCGGGAGGTGAGAGCCGGTGTCCCAAACCGCAGGCCGCTGGGGCGCAGGGCGCTGACATCGCCTGCACCAGAACAAGTCACACGTGACCAAACCCGGTACCAAAACTGCCGCGCGTGGGATTTCAGGCTGGTTCCCAGTGCCCGGGGTGGACCGGGAGCCCTGTGGGAAGCTCTGCAGGGGCCACGGGAGATCCCCAGCATGCGGGGCAGGACGCGGCAGAGCTTGTGGGATCCCTCACCGGGACACGTGTTCTTGTTGCAGGCGATGGAACAGATCTCCAGCACCCGCTCGGCCCGGCCGCCATCCGTGCCTCTGCTGCGCAGGTCCAGCAGAATCAGGTGGTTGTCGGAGCCCCCTGCAAAGAGAGGGGTTTGGTGGGGGACGTGGGATCGGGGTAAACGCTGCTCCTGCGTGAGACTTCAGCAAAAAAGGCTTGGGATCGCACCGGGGCCTGCCCCTGGTTTTGGGGACAGAATAGGGGCTGCTTCGAAACAGTTTTGCGGATGTCCTGAGGAATTGTGACAGCAGAGCCCTGCCTGTCGTGTCCGTGCACGCGCTGCCCTCGTGGCCTGGCTCGGACCTGGGCCACACGCAGGGGTCGGCCCCATCCCGCTGCCGAGACCTGCCCTCACCCGTGACGATGTCGTAGCCCAGCTCCATCAGTGCCGCCGAGAGCGCCTTGCAGTTCGCGACCACCTGCTGCTGGTAGGCCTTGAACTCGGGCGTCATGGCCTGCCGCAGCGCCACGGCGATTCCTGGGGAGGAAGGCAGAGCGTGAGTTTTTGGGGGCTCCCACTGGGAGAGCCGGCGGGGAACGTGTGGCACCGCCAGCAGAAGTCATCCTGGAAGCTGAGCAAACTGATGGACAGTCCCTTCCCCTAACCAGGTTGGCGGCGTTGCCGTGAGTCAAAAAGCAGGATGGGACAAGCCTGGTCGCTCCTCGGGCAATGCTGGATCAAGCCGGCTGCTCCTTGCCGCATCCTCTCCAGGCTGCAAGCCCCTCGGGGCAGCTGGAGCCCCCTTCACCGCTGCTGGGGGCCAGAGCCCAGCCAGGACACCTTTGCCATCTCCCTTTGCCCTCCCGGAGCTCGCGGCCAGCCCGGATGCGTACCTGCGATGGCGTGGTTGTGTGGGCCTCCCTGCAGCCCGGGGAAGACCGCCTGGTTGATGAGGCTCTCCAGGTTGTAGAGTGTTTCCTTGCCCGTCTTGGGGTCCACACTGCGGGTGCCTGCGGGAGGGGAGGGCAGGGTCGCTCACGAGGCAGCACGGCCACCCTTCTCCCACGAGCTGCTTTCACCCCCTGGCCTCTCAGGGCAGGGTTGATCATGGTTCCTCTTCAAATCTGGGCCACGGTTGGCCCTGGGAAGCTCCCCAGATGCTCCCAGGAGGCCCCAGACCTTCCTGCCCTCCCTCCTTCCCAGCTAGAGCAGGAAGGAGCTTTAACTTGCAGCCCCCCCGGTCTGGGGGGAGCATTTCTCCCGGCTCCCTGGCACCTTTGCGGTAGAAGATCATGCCGGCCCTGCAGCCCCGCAAGGTCTTGTGGGTGGTGGTGGAGACGACGTCGCAGTGGTCGAAGGGGGAGGGCACCACGCCGGCAGCCACCAGCCCGCTGATGTGGGCCATGTCGGCCATGAGGTAGGCACCGTTGGCGTCGGCAATCTTCCGCATGCGGGCGTAGTCCAGGTTGCGCGAGTAGCAGCTGACACCTGCAGGGGACAGGAGCAGATGCTCGAGGACCCTGGGGCAGCCCTGTGTCCAGCACACAAGCTCCTGCCAGCGTGGATGTGTTGGAGGTCTCCTGGCACTGCAGCATCCGTGGGCTTACCGGGGTGCTACTGGCTTCAGGGAGCCACCCCCACCCAGCGTGTGTCACCAGGGAGATCGGTAAGGGTTGGATCCTTACCTGCTATGATCAGCTTGGGGTGGAAGAGGCGAGCGTTCTCCTCCAGCCGGTCATAGTCGATGTAACCGGTCTTGGGATTGACCTGGGAGAGGAAGAGGAGGGTTCAGCCACCTCAGTATGGGTGAAGATCAGCCACAGCGCCGTCCTGCAGGAGAGGGTGCCGGGAGCCTGACGCCGGTACTTTTAACTTTAAGAGGCACCAACACTTATGACGACCGCATCCTGGCTCCAGCTGGAGCAGCGCTCTGTACCTTGTAGGGCATGGACTCGAAGAAGACAGAGGTGGCAGAGATCTTCTTCTTGTCCGTCATGAACCCGTGGGTGAGGTGACCCCCATCAGGCAGGTCCAGCCCCATGATCCTGCCGTGGGGCTCCACCAGGGCCGTGTACACCGCAAAGTTTGCAGGTGACCCTGCGGCGAGAGCAAACCGGGCCGGTTACGGATCCTGGGGTGTGCGGAGGCCGGTGCAGCCGGTCTGGCTCTCCTGAGCACCCCGTTACCTGAGTAGGGCTGGACGTTGACGCCCCACTTCTGGGGGTCGAGCCGGTACGCCTGCAGGGCTCGCTTCTGGCACAGCCTTTCCAGCTCGTCTACGAACTCCGTCCCACCGTAGTACCTGCCGGTAAAGGGCAGGGCAGGGGTTAAACCAAACCCTGTAACCAAGCTGTGGAGAACCCGGTGATGCCATGGTTGTGGCAGCCACCGGGACAGCAGCCGCAGCAGACGTGACCCTGCTGAGATTGTCCCATGCGTGGCCAAGGACAGAAGCCAAGAGGGTCGGATTCCGCCCTGGAGGAGCTTGGCTGCCAGCACCAGGTCATCGCTTCCTCTGCGGAGGTGAGGTCTGGCAGCGTGGGTGGTTCCTCTCCCCTCCCTGCGAGGGTTTGGGTTGCGTGGGGCTCAGCCCCAGCCCCCGTACCTCTGTCCTGGGTAGCCCTCCGAGTATTTGTTGTTCATGCAGGATCCCAGGGCCTCCAGGACCGCTCGGCTTGCAAAGTTCTCCGATGCGATTAACTCCAGCCCCAGCCTCTGCCGCTGCTTCTCCTTCTTGATGATGCTGTGCACCTTTGGGAGGGGAGAGAAACAGCTTCACCCATGCCAGCTTTGCACGGAGATGTGGGTGCTCTGCAGTGGGGGATGCACCCTCAGAGGGGACAAGGGCAATGGAGAGGGGCCTAGAAAGGTGCTGGAGAAGGGAGATGAGATCCCTTCTTGGTACAGCTGATCCCAAACAGTTCATATGTCCGGTCACAGGCCACATTTTGGGTTTCTACCTGGCAGGAAACTGCCAGATAATTCAGCTGTCATTTGGGCTAGAGAGTCAAGCAAGGGCAAATGCCACATGGCCTGGTGGGCCAGCTGCTCTGGTGTGGACATCAGAGCTTCAGGCAGAGGGGTATGAGCAATAGATGCCAAGTTATGACCGTGTTATCTGCAGATGGTCGGAGGACACCCCCCTTCCCCCTCTCACTGCAGGCAGAGGGGGCATGGAGGATGGATGGGTCCCACCAGCTCAGCCTTGGACCATTTCCCTGCCACATCCCTGGCTCGAGGAGGTCAGCATCCCCACGGCTGTCTGGGGGACGAACGAAGCGGCCGCTGGGAAGGGGCTCTCACCTCTGGGTCGTTGCTGTCGAGCGGCTCCATGACCATCCTGTTATGGGAGGCCCAGAGCTCCGCGCTGGGGAGGCCCCCGTCGCCCTGCGTTGAGTTTGCCATCCTCCTGCTGGGTCCAAGGTCACCTGCCAGCGGAGAGGGGAGTTTGTGGGATGGGCTGGGATGGCAGCGGGGCTGGGTGCCTCCGCGCTGCGTCCCTGCGTCCTGCCTGCTCCTATCTCACGTCTTCCCTGGAAACGCAGAGGGACCAGCCATGGGCTGGGGCCCACTGGGTGAAGAAAACACCAACAACTCTCAGGGTTCCCCCACTGATTTAAGACCAGTTCATTAATTACAGCGCTTTGATCAATTCTGATTGATACTCTCTCATCACCACCCTGCCTGGGTTCCCACCACCCAGCTCTGCAGCACCTGGCCAGACACTTGGGGACACGGTGAACCCACGCATGGACCAAACCGGAGCAGCAACACGAGCAATGCCTTTCCCTCTTGCTCCTCTATATCCGTGAGTCTTAGGGCTTCTGGGAAATGCTAGCAAATGCCCTCATGGACGCAAGGGTATCTTATTAAAACTGCTCTTTAATTTCAAGGGCAGTGAAGTCCTCATACCCACAGACCTCAATTTTAACGTGCGTTGCATTCCCTAGCATGCTTAAACCTCCTGGCTGCTTTCCCTTGTGCGTAGCCATGAGGGCAAACCCCCAGCAGGTCGGAGTCCTGCCCCAAACCCTAACTGAAGCAAGCCCGGCTCGTGGAGCTGGGCCCCGAGGGGCAGCAGCTCTGCCTCAGCTTGACTCCACGGCACGCGTGACGCCCAGGCCTGGCAGCAGCCCTCCGGCCCCGTCGGTGCCACCGCTGTGGGCGTGAAAGCCCAGCTTCTGCCTTGGCTGAAAACAATGCATCTTTTTAGCCATTAACCCTGCAAGGCCAGCGAAGGGCCGTGAGCGGGTTATTAAGCAATCGCACTTCATTTGCTTGTGCCAGGCTGCTGAAGTCCGTTCGCTGGGCAGGGATGGAGCCCGGGGCCTCGCTGGCAGGGAGGGAATCCCCACCGTCGGAAAAGCTGGGCTGGGTTGGGGAAAGGGCTGCGAGGGAAAGGGCAGGGCACAGCGCCGTGGCTTTGAGCGGGATGGCTGGGTCCAGTGTGTCCCTCCAGCACAGGCTGCAGCGGCACTCGCACCCATGGCTTTTGGCAGACCTGCAGAAGGCCCCGGAGGGGGGACGGAGCTCCCCGTTGCCCACCCAGGGCGAGACCCCTGTTTCCACCCTCGTGGTGGGGCACCGGTCCGGCCCTGGCAGTTGACCTGCTGCAGGGGTGAACCTCGGCCCTGATGCTCCATCCCCACCTGGCTCTGCAGCCCCGCATCCCGGCTCCATCACCTCCCGCAACCCCGAGAGGCTCCCGCTGACGCCCTCCCCTTACCCTGACACCGGGGGTGGGGAACAGCGCTGCCTGCCCGCCTCTCACCCGCAGCGGCGTGCCCTGCCCCTGCACGGCCCGGCCCGGCCCGGCCCGGCCCTTCCCTTCCCCGCCCCGCAGCCCCTGTCCCGGTCCCCGCTCGGTCCCGGTCCCTACCCGCCCGCCGCACCGAAGCCCGGTCCCGCTCCGCCGCCGCGCGGGAGCCCGCGCGCCTAGCATAGACCGCTCAGACACGCCCCTCCGCTCCTCGGCCAATCAACGCCTCGCTCCACCCCGGTAGGCCGGCGGTGGGCAACACGCTCCGGAAGTATCTGGGCCAATCAGCGCCGCGTCCTTCTACCTCCCCGCGTCCTATTGGCCCGCGCCGAGGCGGGGCTGGCGGCGCTACCAGCACGTGGCGGCCGGGGCGCGGGTGACCTTGGCCGGGGCGGGTGGCGGGCGGGGTCTCCGCTGCCGTCACCCCTCTGCCGTCACCCCTCCGCTGCCGTCACCCCTCTGCCGTCACCCCTCTGCCGTCACCCCTCCGCTGCCGTCACCCCTCTGCCGTCACCCCTCTGCCGTCACCCCTCCGCTGCTGTCACCCCTCTGCCATCACCCCTCTGCCATCACCTCTCCGTTGCAGTCACCCCTCCGCTGCTGTCACCCCTCTGCCGTCACCCCTCTGCTGTCACCCCTCTGCCATCACCCCTCTGCTGTCACCCCTCTGCCGTCACCCCTCTGCCGTCACCCCTCTGCTGTCACCCCTCTGCCGTCACCCGTCCACTGCAGTCACCCCTCCGCTGCCATCACCCCTCTGCTGTCACCCCTCTGCTGTCACCCCTCTGCCATCACCCCTCTGCTGTCACCCCTCTGCCATCACCCCTCCGCTGCTGTCACCCCGCAGCCCCGGCCCCGCCTGCCGTGCGCCCCGGCGGGGCCTCTCCCGCGGCCCTGGGCTGTTCCCAGCGCCCGCCATCCAGGCGATGCCTCTCGCCTCCGCCCCCGCCACGCTGCACCCCCGCCGGGCAGGGAGCGCTGCCAGCCTCCCCCGAGGCTCCCGCTCCGGGCTGCTGGCCGAAGCCACGTCTCAAGGCGAGCGGGCGTGTCCAGGCCGCGGCATGGCCTGGCAGCACCGGGGTGGCACCGCTGCCGTGGGGAGCAGAGCCTGCCCCGTCCCCCGCCACAGCAGGGCAGCCCCGGTGCCCGGTGGGGTGGCCGGGTGCTCGGAGGAAGGAGGCTGCGTCAGGGGGCAAGCGGCGCAGGCAGGAGAGGGGCCGTGTTGTCTTCGTGCTTCAAGTCAGCGGATGGGCTTGGCCACGCGGCCCGAGGGAGCCTGCGGCCGCCAGGGCTCCAGGGGTTAAATCAACGCACCACAAATTGAGGAACAAGATTAGGGAATAAGGGATCCTACTAAATTCCTCGTGATCCCAAGCCATGGGAAAAAGGAACGAGGCAGCCTGAGTCACGCTCCGGAGAGGAGCAGCGTCTCAAAGGGGAGTCAGCCAGGAGGCGAGACCACCCGCTGCGGGCAGAGCGGCGAAGGAGCGCGGCGCGGCGGTGAGTCCTGCCGGGACCTGCCGAGGTGGGGTGCTGGGGCGAGCAGGGTGGGCGAGGAGGGCCGTGGGCTCGCCGGGAGGTGGTAAAGGGCTGACGGTTCCACCGGAATACACCTCAGGTGCTGTCCTGCCTACTAGAATGCACCTCCCTAGAAGGTGCTTGTTGAACAGCCTTCGAACTTTATCAGTCTAGATGGTTTTTGCTATCTTAATTTGCCGTCGGTGATCCGAAGAGGACCCGTCACAGCCGTGGGATTTGGGTTTCCATGGTTGTGCTGCCGGCCCATGTCGTCAGCCGTTTATGGAGGTGTTGTTCTGACAGCGCCGACACCAACAGCAAAACCTGGGTCGGTTTCTCTGGTCGCGGTGGTTTCTGTGACATGCAGATGCTATAGAGAAGGACTTAATGTTAATTATAGATTAAACTATATAATCTGGCTGTGCATATACATTTTGCGTACAGCTGCTAGCAAAGATTTCCACCTCTCTTGAGCCATAGGAGCCGCAGATAACAGTGGTGCGTGCTGTTACGATTTCAGGACTCCGGCTTGCTGGTGATGGAGAGCGTCTCTTCTTCCCCTTCACCCTTCTCTGCCAGTTCCCCCACCGCGCAGTCTGAGAACGCCACTGCCCATGACTACTACTCTGGCCTCCAGAAGAGCATGCACGTCCTCTCCATGGTGGTGTACAGCATCGCCTGTTTGCTGGGGGTGACAGGGAACGGCCTCGTCATCTGGATTGCAGGCTTCAAGATGAAGAAGACGGTGAACTCTGTCTGGTTCCTCAACCTGGCCATTGCTGACTTCATCTTCACCTTTTTCCTGCCCCTCAGCATCGCCTACACCGCCCTGGGCTTCCACTGGCCGTTTGGGAAGCTCCTGTGCAAGCTGAACAGCACCATCGCGTTCCTCAACATGTTCGCCAGCGTCTTCCTCCTGACGGTCATCAGCATGGACCGCTGCGTTTCTGTGGCCTTTCCCGTCTGGTCTCACAACCGCAGGAGTCCGGAGCTGGCGGCCAGGATCGCACTGGGGACGTGGGTCCTGGCTCTCCTCCTCAGCTCCCCGTACCTCGTCTTTCGGGACACTGTGGTCAATTCCAGGAACATCACCAGCTGCTATAATAATTTTGCACTGTCTGATGACTACACATCGGAGGCAACGCGGAGGCTGTGGAGGATGCGGCATAAAGCGATGATCATAACGCGATTCTTATGTGGGTTCCTCATCCCTTTCACGGTGATTCTCATCTGCTACAGCATCGTTGCTGTCAAACTGAAAAGAAGGCAGTTAGCCAACTCTGCGAAGCCCTACAGAATTATCATTGCTGTCACAGTCTCATTTTTCCTCTGTTATTTCCCCTATCACGTCTTCTCCTTGCTGGAAATATCCAAAAACTCTTCCAGTCATGAGATGAAAATGGCCCTTTACATAGGGATCCCCTTGGTTTCCAGCCTTGCTTTCTTCAACAGCTGCATCAACCCCATCCTCTACGTATTTGTGGGGCCGGATTTCAAGGAGAAATTTCGCCAGTCCATCCTGTCGACTTTCGAAGGGGCCTTCAGCGAGGAGTCGGTCCTGGGCAGCCTGACCAGCAGGCGAAAGTCCAGGTCTGCTTCGGAAGCGGAGGTCCCGAGGGTCTGAGCGGGCGCTGGTGTGCTGCACTGCCGGCACCGTTGGGGAGGGCAGTTCTCGTCTCTGCGGTTTCCCCTCATTTCAGAGCTATAACCGCAGGACTGGGGGCTGCGAAGGGCTGTGCACGCTAACAAAGTGTGATTTGATGCTTTGGAGGTATCTCAAACCTACTGTGACTTAATATACTACGGAAATTAAACAACTCTCTAGAGCTGCAGCAGGGTGGGAACGTCAAAGTACGTTTTGCTCCTTGTGCCGCTTCCTTGGCTGCCTTGTTTCCCTGTACCTTTTCCATCCCCTATGGTCCATCGTACCTGGCAAAATGTCTCCCTGGCTGGATGTGCTGAGAGGGCAACCACAGCCTCGGTGGTGGCTGCCAGTTGTCAGACTTGGCTGCCTCAGCGCTGCTGATCTGTTACAGCTTCCAGTTTTTAACAGGCAACCCTTTATAAAATTCGCCGAGTTTGTGACTCTGCTGGCAGAGCTCCCTTTACTTTCCTCTCCTCTGGGGCTCCCAAGGAGGGAGCTCTCAGGTGCTCTCCACGCTGCCTCCCAGCCCAGAGTAGGGTCACCCCGTACACGCCTGGAGGAGGCAGTTGGGGACAAGTCCTGTTTGCATCTCCGTTGGGTTCACCTGCCCGCAGTGCATTTGCACATGGCGAGCGGAGGGGAGAGTTTGTTCCCTGCCCTTGCCAGACTTTCCTGGCAGCTCATCTTTGCTGGGGTTCCACCAGGGGGCAAAATCGGGTGCAGCTGCACCGGAGGTGTACGGCTGTGCCGGAGGTGTACGGCTGCACTGGCGTTTCGGCTGTCCAGAGGAGAAGAGGAGGAAGGGGAGAGCTATTCCATAAGTCCCTTGTAATTACATCAGTAAAGAAAAGACAAAGATCCTTTCCCATGTATCATTCCGGTCTGGCGCATGGGCTGCTAAAGCTTAAGGAGAAAATAATTAAAAAAAAAGCAGCTTGAATGTGCAGTGAGATCCATCTGCAGGCACTCTCACAAATGCGTCTTTTAAAGAAATAGGGTTAAATGAAATGGCTATATGTATTTTTGTAGGGTCTGGACTACCCAGTAAGGCACTCATCTTTTCTCTCCCCAGATGTGTGGCAGGACGAATTATTGGTTGTGCTGCGGTTACTCAGGTTTGATGTACAGCATAACTATTTCTGAGCAAAGCTTGTCTCTGTGTGTGTGTGATGTGTTTCTGGCCCTTAAACAGCGGAGATCTGACATTTTCTACTGTCGGTGAATGAATATTAAACCCCATTAAACTTATTTAAAATGCACCCAGCCTGTTGTGTTGCCTGTGTGATAAAACACTTGGTGATTGAACCTGACTGAGCATGCTCATCTTTGGAACTAGAACAACTAGGTAAAAAGATTAAATGCCCAGAATTTGGAAACAAACCACTGTCATTAGCAGCAACTCTCAGGACTGAAGTAGACAGAACATGAGCTGGGTGTGAGGACTTGCCTGGGGCACTCTGTCCATGTGGACCTGATTGCTCGGCTGCAGTTCTGGCTTATCGGTGGGTTTCAGACCTTTTGGTACATTTGAAAACAGGTGGTTTGGAGAAGAAAGAAGAGCAAGCTGGCTGAGCTGGGTCTGCTCAAGTTTCCCATTTGCAAACTGCTCAGGATGAAGATGGTGGGGGTTCTCTTCCCAGGCTTGATCAGCCTCTGAACCGCTTTAATTTTCATAAGTAGAAAAAGTTGGTCACGTAAAAGGGAACAGCAGTGTTGAGGTGCTGTCATTCCCAGCCCATCCGAGGCAGCTGAACGAGCAGGTGACTGTATCACACCTCCCTCTCCTGGCCTGCCCAATCTGCCTGTAAAACAGCCCAAGCTACCGTTTGTCCGGTTCATCCTGCCAGAAACCTGCCTTGGAGCCTCATTGCTCCGACGGCTGGAAAATCTCTGACTCGTGACCTGAACGTATGAATTTACACGTACCTCACTATTCTGCGTGGATGACATTACCGAGCGAGTGCTGTCACTTGAACATGCTGGGGATTACTTATGGGTCTGCTGGGCCATGCAATATTAAATGAAGGTCGTGATCCTACAGGCATACATGTACTTAACCTTAAATTCATGCATAAACCTGCTGAGAACAGGGAATGTAACAAGACCATCCATATGTCAAGCATGAGTGAACAGAGAGATTTACCCTTTGCCACAAATTGCTGCCTGTCATCCAGATAAAACTGCAATGTTTGCTATGCAGCATGCAACTCCAGGGCTATTTACTTGCTCCTGGTGGTAAACTACAGCATCGATTGCAGTGTCAAGGTTGTGCAGACCAGCGTTTGCTCTTTCTGGTTTTCCTTATCTGTTTGCAGAGCCCACGTAATTCCTTGTGACAAGAGATTCTGCGAGTGTTGGACCAAGGCCTCAGACTCCTGTCGTGCCTCTCTCCTCACCCCAGCACCCTTGAAGGTCAGGACTTGAAGTATTGACCTGGTTTGCGGTAGGAAAGAAAGCAATTTTCTGGGTCATTTGGACATCCAAGGTGGGTACAGGATTCCCATGGGACAAGATGGTTTAAATGAAGCAGAGCGTCTGGATGATCTAAGGAATTACTACTGGAATACCAGTAGGTAACTAACCGACGGAGCACCATCTCCTCCCTGGCATCCCAGCCAAGCCCAGCATGCCTTTCGCACAGCAGCTCTGTTTCATTAGCTAACCCCGTTCAACTCCAGACCCGAAACCAAGCTGGTCTTTCTCTCTCTTGCAATATCCCTCCCAGAAGTTGCTTCCACTCTAAGCGGCATGTTATTACGCCTAAGCAAAACAGTGTGTCTCTACAAAGCTGAATGTCTCCCTGCATGACGGGGAAGGGGCTGAGAAAGCTTTCAGACAGCCATTCCTGAGAACACTTGCCAAAATACTGTTGGGAGAAAAGAGGGGGAAGTGAATTTTTTATCGACGGTAACAGCTATTGCTGTGTTACAGGATGCGCTTGAGATGATAGAGATGGGTCTGTCATCCCGGGCCTGATCCCTAGCCTTTGTGCAATGAGAAGCCGTGCTGACATCAATACGGGGTCAGGCTGCCAAGGGACTGGTTCCAAGATAAATCTCCCATTGTATCGAGTTCCCTCGTGTTCAGACTATCTCATTATCACAGTGATAATTGTGATAGTCCCTCATTCCCAACTAGGAGGCAGGCTGTTCATTCTCTCTGATACTTGTGTTTGTCATGCGCTTATCTAGAAAAGCTTGAATGGGAAAAAAAAAAAGGGAAACATTTTTTCCAAAGGCATGCAAAGAATCCAAAGAGGTTGAACAACTCTTTTGGCAGCTGTGTCCCCCTCTGACGCAGCTTTGCTCTCAAGGCTCTTTCAGAGGCGATGGGATGGGTGGAACAGCCTGAACCCCCCAGTATTTGCAGTCATTGAGAAAGGTGCTGAACCCGCTGCCCCGCTGGCGTGAGGCCCTCATTGGTCCCGCGGAGGGGCCGATCCGACAGCCCCGCTCATACAAACAGCGGGCTGGGACGGGCAGAGCCATTGGGGCGTGCGGGGTTCAGGCTGTGCGTGGGGGAGCCTCAGCTGAGAGAATAAGCAAGTTTTGATAGTCAGTATTTGGTATGAATTAGCAGACCAGGGTGAGCAGCCTGATGAGGTCATTAATACTTTGGTGTTGGGCAAGGTAAATATGGAATCTCCAAAACATCTTGGTGAAGAGCTCAGAAAGACTTGGCAAGTGATTTTTGGTTAGAGGTTTTGTCACAGGCTGTGCCTTCTGAGTGCAGAAACTGTGCTGGCCAGAGCTGTGGTCCAGAGCTGCCCTCCAAGGAAGGTAGCAAGGGATGGTGATACTTCACTAGCCGGGGTAGATGGGAAGAATTATATCATGGGGCCAGTTCGGGTGAGGGATGACAGACCTCTGTATGCTGAAAAGAGAACTGGCAGAATCCCATTACAGCCTGGTTGTGTCCTGCCCTGATTCAGTCACAGCCCTAAGTGGCACTGGATCAGCGTTACAGGTTTGGTCAGACTAGGGTCTAGCAGGATGGTAAGATGTTCTTGTATCCTTAGTGCAAGAGACAATAACTGTGGTGTTTTAATCATGCCGAGGGACAACCATGGTGTAAGTGGGTCTCGTGACACAGCTACTTCTGTAACGAAGACAGGATCTTAGATGAAGATCTATCAAGAATCTCAAGGAGGTAAAGCCGGGGGTGAATTGCAGCATGCAGTAGGTCCTCGACAGCTGTGGATTATTCCTATGCCCGGCAGTTCTACATTGTTTTAGCAAGCATGTAGGTCAGGGAACTCAACAAGAGCTGTCGCTGCCTTGCTTTGGAGGAGAGAGTACAGCAGGTAACTGGAGATGTGCGAAGCTGCAGAGATATCAGGGAGGAAACCAGCCAAAGAGGATGTGGCAAGCGGTAGCTCAAGAGGAGAAGGTATTTTCTCCTTGGGACCTGGATGAGAGCATGGAAATAGAAACTGGGCTCAGAATAGTTAAGAGGAAAGAGGGAGGAAAGAGTGGGAGCTAAAACAGCCTTGAAAGTACCAGCAGCATGATGGTAGGTTCAAATGAATGGGAGGGAGGCTGCAGCAGGTGAGGAAGTTCTCACTAAGGAGAACTTAATGAGACAATAAAAGCCTCTGTGAAACCTAGCAGTCCCCATGCCTTTCCTCTGGTGAAACTTTCCTGGTGAGTAAAATTTTTAAGTGTCCCACTCTTGAGCTTGGGGAATGGACTTGTTAGATAAGGTCAAGTAAAAGCGCATGGAGGTCTGACAGCAGAACTTCTTCTAGAGCTTGCTGAAATCAGGGAGGGGAACAATATGGCAAGTTAGAGGACCGGTATTGGTAAAAAGTTTCTCTGTGAAAGGGAGATACTGGTAATCGTGTTAGTAAGTGGTGCAGGCCAAGCCTCACCCAGGTCTCCTCAGCCTTTCTTGGCGTAGCAGCTGGGTGAGGGTCCCACCCAGCATGGGAGTTAACCTGCTATTGCTGATCTAGGATCGGTCCTGATCGGCACCAAACTGGGAAGGGAACAGGGTGCTCTTTGCTGGTTGTGCTTTGGTCCCTCCCTGCACCTCTCCCAGCTTCTGCTTAGCTGTACGGGGCAGGGCTGGTACCAAATCTCTCTTTACACCCCCCAGTCTATCTCTGTGCAGCTGTGTATGCAAAGCACAGGATCTTTTCTCCTCTACCGAATTCCGCTTTAATTTGCGAGTACAGTGACCAGTGACTAACTCGAGCCCTGCCTGTATGTTCACTAAATGCCTGTACAGGGCACGATGCGCCTGCGCTCTCTGTAGAAGAGCTGTAGCTTAGTGCAATAAATGGCAAGTCATGCTAGGACCCAGTAGGTAGGACAGAGAGGAATGGGGTGTTTGGCACTAACTGTGTAGCTGTTCACATTCCCTAAAATGACATGACTTCACTGTCCCATTACAACCGCTTTTGTCTAAAGGCAAATTGAAGGGCAAACCACATCTATAACAGAAGGTGATGGATGTTAACTGGCTGTTACGCAGACTTTTCAGGACAGAACTGCACACAAACACAGCAAAGCAAAGAGAATCTGCGAACAAAGCAAAAGGCGCTGCTGCTGGTTCTTGTTTCAGGGCAATGTTTGTTCAAACCCTCGCCCTCTCATCCAGCTTGAGACACTTGTCTGTGCAGTGACCTGTTAAACGCTGGGTATTCCAACAAGCCTCTCATCTCTTTGTTTGAAGGCTGGTTGGAGATAACCCCGTGCTGAAGCTGATGTGGCAGATCTGTTAGTCATTGCAGACTGACCTGGAACTGACAGAGCGGTTAGAAACAGGAAAACAAACTGAACTCGGCGAGTCTTTCAGTCAAAGCTTCATGACTCAGGAGGAACAGGACTGTAATAAAATGAGTCGCTGCCTATTTCCTGCAGATGGCCAAGCCATGGCTTGGCAGTAATATTTGATAAAACAAGAGAGGGCTATCTACTTACATAGCCTTTCACATAGATAAGTCATTTTCTCTGCTCTGGGGCCTTTTTTAAGGCACTTTGGTTCCCAGATGTGGGGAATGCTATTTTCCAGATCACTCCCAAGAAATGATAAAATTGCTCCTCCCTCCCTTGATTCAGAAATGCATTTATAGTTGCTTTGAGTTCTGCCTCCCTAGCTGGATAATATCCAAGCCAGCCTCTTCTGGAAATCAGACGCAGCCTCTCCCAAGGCAGTAAAGCTGAAGGCAGGGGAGGAGGGAGGTGGTGGCCTTGAGGCTGTGCTCAGTGCGGAGGTACCTGTGCGCTGCAGAACCTCCCAGTGGGCTCAGAGGGGCTGGGTAGGGTAGAGGATGCTTTTGGGATGCCTCGTAGGACCAACCGTTCACAGACCAAACCTATTCACAGGGCTCCATTAGGATCAAATCAAAACGCTTCTTTGGTGTACCATGTCTGATAATTCTCGCTGTCAGGTAGTTCAGTAGGTGAGTTTTAACATCCACCTCTTTAAAAAAAAAAAAAAAAAAAAAAAAAAAAAAAAAACCAAAAAAAACAACAAACCCAACCCAAAACAACAAGCAAAGCCAACCTGGCTGAGCAGTGATGGATGGAGCTCAGGAGACTGGATGACAGTAGCATTTGTCTTCTCTCAGGTGATGGATGCAGGCTGTCGTCCAGCCAAGCACTGGATGAGCAGTGCCCTTCACCTTGGCTGGACTAGGTGTGGGGGTTTCTTTGCACATCTCTGCTTGCCAAGGGTTACATCTGGATTAAGAACAACAAATCTCTGTGAGCCAGTATATTCACACCCAGCAGTTTTTCAGAATTCCTTAGGTGGCTGCTAATTGAATCGTTGTAAATGAAATAAAACCTGGGTGCTCATTTTGGAGCAACTATTTGTTAAACTCTTAGCATTTGGATAGCATATTGTAAAATTAACAAATCCCTCTCCCCTGGGAGCTGAGATTTAAACTTACATTCCTCTGACCAGGAAACAGAGGCAGGAAAGAAATTGATTTGCTCTAAGAAAACAAAGGCAGTAGCCTTATAAAAAGGATCAGAAGACAGAATCTTTCAGTTCCTGGTCCTGTGGTTTGCTCAAGCAATGTCAGGAATTTGGGGCAGCATGAATCAAATAGTCAGCAAATTCTGGGTGCCCTAGGGTATTGAAAAATGCTTCTGGGGAAGGCAGCTAACTGCATTATGGGTCAGTGCTTCACCATGTGTTTTTTCTAGCTGTTCTGCCTTAAACTGCTCTGCGGTACCAGCCTGGAGTGAAATCCTGCCATGAACACTGATGCTAAGAGAGAAATCTCTGCTGCCCTGCAAAGAGGCTAACAAAAAGCTCAAACCCAACTTCCCCTTTGTCCTAAAAGCCCCAAAACAAAACAAAAAAAGAACCTACTAGGGTCAACGACCCTGAATCAACTGTGGAAGCACCAGCCTGTAAGCAGAAAAATACAGACTGAGAACGGTGGGGGTGGCGAGTCGTTAGGAGAGGACTATTCTCTTACACCTAAGTGTAATTCGGAGGAGATTCTAGGAAAGGCAGGGGATCATTGCTGCATCTTTGTGAGGGTACAAACAGGTTAATGGCCTCTCTGCTCACATATTTCAAACAGATGTCTTTGCTTTGTGCGAGCGCTGCAAGTGCTCTACATCTGGCAGCTGCTCAGCGGCTCCAGGTTAAATTGCTCTCCTTCCCCAACTCCGAGTCTGTTAAAAAAGCAAAAAAGGAGACAATTGATGAAGTCTTGGAATGCAAGAAGCGATAAGGAAATGTTGTGAAATACAGGGAAACACTGGCCTGTGAATATTTAAAATGGAAAATGCAGTTTGTAACGGCAGAAACAGCAGTTTCAAAATATGAATCTAAGTGTTGTCCCTTTGCAGGCATGTTTGGTGAGCAGTCCTGGCAGCTGTGGCTTTTCTTCCTCCTTCATGGTAAGGCCATGAAGTATCTGCTGGGGTGCTCCACACCTTGCTCCAATCCACCCTGCAGTCTAGAAATAATTAATTTTAATGTCTTTTTGTGAGAGAAGCCGTAGCAGAAAGTACCTGATTTGTACCTTTATGCTAAATGCTAAAATTCTGATCCATAAAGTGCTGCTGATCTTGGGCATACTGAAAAGCATAACTTAAACCAGCTTCTACCTACCCAGTTAGTGGGAAAACATGGTGCTTGTTTATTAACTTAGGAGGGGGGGGCCCTGGCAAGACCTTTACCCTCCGGAGTCTGTGCAGGATGACTGTAACTTTGTCGAAGCAGTGAAAGGACACAACTTTTGCATGGGTGCTGTCCTGTGATAAAGCTGGGCTTTAAAGAGCCCAGCTAAAATCATGCCAAAACGATAAAGCTAAAATCAGTGCCTTGCTGCAGATGTCAAATGAATCTTCATCCAGTTTAACCTATGTATGGTGCAAGGAAGGCCCTGATCGGGGACTGTGGACAAATCGCCAACTCTCTTGACAGTATAAAAGGAACTGAGAGTCCACTAATTGTCTGGGTTTTTTTCTTTTTTTCTTTCCAGAATAACTTCCTTCTCTACAAACACTGCTGGTCTGATGGCAAAGGCCAGCCGGTACCCTGGTGCCCGGCGGGGATGGGGAGGACCCATCTGGGTCCCAGAGCAGCGCGGCAGCCGTCCGTCCCTCTGACAGGGATGCAGGTGTGGAAGCTCTGAAACCTGGCACCTTGCGGACATCCGCTGGGTTATGCCGTATGGACTTTGCATCGGGGCTCTCACAACCCTGGTGGGGACGTTACCCACCCATCGTGCTCTTTCTTTTTTGGGGGGAAAAGCTGAAATCCGGCGTTGGTACTGGAGTCCCCACAGTATCTCCCCGCTCCGGGTCCCCCCCAGCATCGCGGGGGCCAGGGGGGAAGATGGCGCCGGCGGCGGCTCCCCTCAGCCGCGCCGCGAGGCCGTGGCGGGAAAGGAGGGGAGGGGGGCGGGGAGGGCGTCGCCTCGCGCCCGCCCCTCGCGCGCCCTCCCTCCCCCTCCCTCCCTCGCGCGGCGCCGCCATCTTGCAAGCGGACAACCGGAGGGGCTGAGCTCCGCCGCTGTTCCTGCCTCTCCCCCTCCCCTCCGGCCGGGCTGCCTTCTCCCGGGGCCGGGGGGCCGGAGCCGGCAGGTAAGGCCTTCAGAAAGGGGCACGCCCGCCCGCTCAGCCCACTTCAGCCGGCTGTGTGAGGGCAGGACATCCCCTTCCCCAGTGTTCTCTCCCCTTCCCCACACAGGGTTCCGCCGCCCGAGGAAGGGGCTTCGTCGCCCTCCTCTCAGGGGCCCTGTGGGAGGGGGGGGGGGCCCTCTCCTGGGCCGCCCCTCTCCTCTGCGACCGGGGGCTCCTCGCCGTCCGTCAGCCCTGCAGGTGAAGGGGAGCGGCGTGTTCGCTCCCACGCTGGGAGCTGCGGCGTGCCCAGGCCTTTCCCCTGAGAGGCGGGAAGCGATCCTCAGGTACCCTGCGGTGCCTGGGTGGGCTTCCCCTCCCAGGGCATGTGTAACCCACCTGAAGGACTTGTAGGGAGGTGTGGGGTGGAAGGGTCGACCCTCTGCCGTTTAACCCAGGGGGATAGGTTAGTGTGGAGGGCCCTTCTGGGGCCGGGGAAATTCCCCGTGGGGAGATGGGTGAGAGGGTTCAGTTTCCCTCCAGCCCGTGGGGAGCAATTCTCCAGTACCGTCGTTATCCCACACAGTTATTCCTGCCTCTTTTGCTTTCTGTGTGGACATGCTCAATTCGTGGTGTAAAGCCAGTGGGAGTAGAGTGTCATGTGTACCCAGTCCAGTAATGTTTGTGTTCATCATGATATGTCTGTGTAACTCTGTGCAGCCCAAAAGAAAGGGTAGGACTTTGTGGGCTGCAGCCTACTCTATGGTGTGTGTGTTCTCCCAAGTCTGGTGCAGGCTTGGAAGATTTGTCCACCTCAAGCCAGAGGGTTATGGTCCCACATACCCTTGTGGAGTCATGTCTTTACACATCTAATAAAGTTCTGTGAGCTTGTTGTCATCCCAGCATCTGTTTCAAGGTTGATACATCAATATTACTCTACAAATGCAACTTTCCCCCCCCCCCCCCCCCCGCCACACGCACACTGTAGCCCACTTGTTGCTGCTGAAGTACATCCACAAGAAAGTCGTTGACCTATGGTTATGTGAAGAGCTATGTTCAGTGTTGCTTGTGAATATGTCAGTATCTTATTGTGGTGTAAAATGCACCCTGAACAATAATGAGGAACCAACAACTCTTGTCTTTCAGCAGATCTCTTAACTCCCATTTCCCTAATCCATGGAGCGAAGAAGGTAACGCAATGGGAAAGAAACTCGTGTCTTCAAAACACTATGTGAATATTTTTAGTAACATTGAAAATGGTCTCTACCTTGTTCCCATCTAATCACACAAGCAGGGTGTTTTCAGGTGGTGTTCTGAGACCTAAAACTATTTCTAGTACATGCTCGTTTGTTGGATTTAAGATGTGTCTTTAACACGGTTACAGATATTTGATGGATGATGGCCATTAGTTAACAGCTGGGAGTTACAGAGACCGTGCAGCAGAACAAAGGAAGAAACACTGGCTTAGAAATAGGTTTTTAATTCTCTTTAAATTGTTGGGTACTTTGGGAGGGATATAGTCGAGCTTTCGACTGGATGTCTGTAACCGTACTGCTTTCTAGGATTTTTTTTTTTATCTTCTTGTCTGAAAGCAGAGGCTGAAAGGGGTGGGGTCTTGCTTTAGCAGTGTAGAGGGGCATGCCAGGTTCTAGTAGAGTTGAAACATATAGGTGCTCAAATTTTGTTGCTGAAGTTGTTGCTACTTCTGCTCTCTTTCTGCACATCTTGAAAGTTTTGATGACAGGCAGGTTTTCATTCACAGCAGCTGAGCATAGCACAGCCTCTTCATGAAGAGATTTGTTGTTAGGAAGTTCCTGACTTCACTTTGGCTCTTAATTGAGAATGAATCACGTACAGTTTCTGTGACGAGGTCAGACTGAGCAAGAGTATGTCTAGTTGCAAAGGTGGGCTGAATGAGTTTCTTCATAGAGCTAGCCAGCTGTTCCTGTAAGTATGAAAACTGTTGCTTTTCTTTTAGATGCTGTTTTGGAGTACTTAATAGTTGATATACCATCAGTTTTTTGTAACGGATTAGGTGTGACTATGAGATAATTACATTTCTCAGCAGGGAGATATTTACCAGGGAAGAAGTTATTGATTTATCCTAACTTCCGTTTACTTTGTTCTGAATTATGCCACTCGTATTTGATATTTTCAGTCTCCTACGTAATGCTGAAATGGATGACGAAGGATTGGACTATTTATACAGCAGAAGGGAAGTGCTGTAGCCTAGAATTTTTTGAGTTGAATGCTACTTACGATCTTTCAGTGGCTGCTGGTCAATGTGATTTTTTTTTTTTTTTTAATTTGAACAAAATGTTATAGTAGAAGAAGTCATGAAAATGTGATGTTACAAAGAAGAATAAAAAGTGTCAAGATGGAATCCCATCAAATCCTTGGCAGGATTAGTGGTTTGTGCCTTTATTTGGGGAAAAATATTGTATAGATTTCCTCTTGATATTTTTCTCCTGTTTTCACAGGAGAAATATTAGTATCAAAGAATGACAACAACTGCTTCACCAAGTGGATGCATTGTGCAAGAGGTCATTATTTACAGCTACCAACTTTATTGAACTCTTCCTTACCTTTCATCCTTATTTGTAAGTTTATAATTTGTTGCAAAGTGACGGAAAGATACGCAGCTATGGAAATAGACTCTTCTAGGCATTTTAGCAGAGGCAGGACCCAGGAGCTCTGTTTAGCTCAGTTTTATCTCTGACTGGCTTTGTGATCTTGAAAAAGTCAGTAAACGTTGCTCATTTCTGGAAAATGAACCAGACAAGCTGATGGAAAAGAGAATCTGTGTTACTAGATGATAGCCTGAGGAAAACATTTAAAAAAAGAAAAAAAACGAAGAAAAAACATGTTGAAGTTAGGAGGTTGTCTAGGGGGATCTTTGAAGGCCTCCAGGGAAGCATTCTGGTGGAGGGTATGTAAAGCTTGGGGGCAGGAGAGGGAAGGCAAGGCCAGCTGAAGCCCCGTTCTTTGTGTCGTCGTGTTAGGTATGCTGAGTGAGGTTGGTAAACGGTATGGCTTGTGGGTCACGACGTACCGTAAGGATATATTCCTGGTACTATTAAAGTGGTGATAACAAATATTAAGGATGCTGGAAAATACAGGCTTATGGGAAACTCTTCAGTTTCTAAACAGAGAAAGTTTGGGGGGGTTTTTTGTTCTTAACATTGTGGTTTTAACAGACCTTTGATCTCTTGCAGTCTTTTAGAAGCGAAAAAACAACTTAGGTTTGATGTTTTGTGTGCCATCAACTGAAATTGGGGCCATCATGAATATAACCAAGGGTGGACTGGTGCTGTTTTCAGCTAATTCCAATTCATCATGCATGGAACTATCGAAGAGAATTGCTGAGTAAGTAAAATCCTGCAGGGCAGCTTAGGGTCTTGGTGTTATTATGATGGGACTTATTTTACTGAAGACCGATCTCTCTGTTTAAGCAAAGTTATGTAGGAAAGTTGCCACGCTTTGCAAGAATGTCTAGTGTACTGTATTGCGCAGGGTATTTCAACAGATCAATAATAAAGAAAACAACTTGTGTTTAAATTGTTTGGTGGCAGGTTGTGATTGGCTGCGGTATGTTGTAGAGAACATGTGGAAAAATTAATGTTTGGATAGTGTTAAATAATTGTGGCAGAAGTTTTTATCATTTTCTCATTCTGCTTGTAGCAGGATTTTCTTAGATGGCAAAGCTGCATCCATCCTGCTCACTGTATATTTTAGATGGAGACTTTTGTTTAGCTTTAAACGCGTGAATAGCTTCAGCAGAGCTTTTTGACTTAAGGAAATTTTTACCATGCTACTATAGCAGCATTAGGATGCATAACTTTACCAGGAGTATTGCACATGATGGTTTTCTTCCTGAGGCTTATGTACCCAAAGTTAGACTGAGATAGGAGGAGAAAGGAGAGTGCAAAGGAACTGAAGGTATGCATTGCAAAGACTTGGGCATAAGTGCATAGCATACCCGGTTGTCTTCTCTTCTTTTTTAGTGATGGGGATTTGTGCTGATACTGAAGTGGAATAGACATAGCAGACGTTAGTCTTCCATTATTCATCGAATAGAGCTCGCTAGTATTTCCAATTCACCCTAGATTGACATTTTTTCTATAGGGAAGAATGCTTTAAAAGTAGTCTTTTAAACATTGTGCATGTTTATGTTGTCGTGTATATACATATATAATGTATACAGAAATATATATTAAAAATTAGAAATTGTTACCTAATTTAGTAATCAAGCATTATTTTTTTTCTGTTCTTCGTTCTTCTGAGCTTGATTTGAAAATGAATTCAGCTTAGCCTGCAGTGCAGCTTCTGGAAATTGTAGATGCTTTGTTAAGAGATTTCCACCATAATTACTGGTTTCATGGTTTGGAGTTTTCTTGGTTTTCTCCTGTGAAATACAGCTTTTTCAGTAACTGTTGCATTGTATGGGGTTTGCATTTGTTTTGTCCTTCATTTTCCCATACTGACTTCTGTTTTTCTTTTTTCTGCTCCTGCAGGCGCTTAGGAGTTGAGATGGGGAAGGTTCAGGTTTATCAAGAGCCAAACAGAGGTGAGCATTTAAATGGCAAAACTGGAATCTTACCTAACTATGACGTGTGTGTGTTGGCTACCCTTTTCTTAGACTCTATTGAGTTTTGCTATTGCAAATATTACATATTTCTCTTCTTGGCAGAAACAAGAGTGCAGATTCAGGAGTCTGTGAGAGGAAAGGATGTATTTATCATCCAAACAGTTTCAAAGTGAGTAACTGTTTAAAGACACTCTCCTAGCGCTTTGACGTGGACTGTCCATGAGAATGCTTCTGTTTTAATTTTTCTTTGCATTTTATGTCTATGATACATTATAATAAGCTTAGATTAACTAGATAGAGGCTTCTCTTTGTGGATTTTTTGTTGCTACTGTTTTGGGGTTTTTTTGATATGTGCACAAAGAAGACTTCAGCATAAGCTAACCTCTGTTACTTTCATTTTCGGTGAATATGTCAATGAAACATTCCCCTCGGTTTCTGCATTCTTTCACAAAGTGCATTCTTTTGCTTATGTCATTCTCTTTAAATTCTTCCCTTTTCAGCTACCCTGTCTCCAGCACTGCTACAAAACTCTAAATGTAGGAGGAGCATTTCCTAGGCAATGTATACTGTGATTCAGAAAACAACTTTTTTTTAAAAATTATTTTTTAAATGTGAAAAGAACTTTACAGATCCTAAGATGTCTTTTCTAATGGTAACAGAAACAGAAAGTCTCTGAGTTCATGACCAGATCTCATCTAAAAAAATATCTTCTCAATGTTTTCATTTATGACACAAAATAGATGGCAATTGTTAAATATTTTGCCTGCTGTTGGCTTGAATGATACAGGAATCTGTTGTAAAGTCTGAAACTTTTTTTTAAAACAAGAAAAGCTTATCTGTATCGGAAAAATATATCTATTTTGTTTTGTGCACCATAGAAGGAGATGTTGGAGATAAATTATGGACTACTTTGTTATTGCAACATGCTGTGTTACTAAAAGCCTGAAAGTGGTATAACAAAAACTGCTGAATTGCCCAAAATAGCCAAGTCAAAAAAAAAAAAGTGTAATTCTAGTGAAGAATTAAAATGCTGGGTCCAGGGCACTTGCTGTCCTGAGGTGCACAGCTGGATTCTTAGTGAAGATTGCTCAGTCACCATACTCTCTACTACCCCGGAGTGAAATCCCTGGAGAGGGTATAGATATTGTGTTGAATACAGAATTTTTATGCACGAGATATAGAACTAGATGCTTCTTGTTCCAGGGATGTGAATACTACGATCATGGAACTCCTGATCATGGTGTATGCCTGTAAAACCTCCTGTGCCAAAAGCATTATTGGAGTGATTCCTTACTTCCCGTACAGCAAACAGTGCAAGATGAGGAAAAGGGGCTCCATTGTCTCTAAATTACTGGCTTCAATGATGTGCAAAGCTGGTAAGAATGCAGGTTATTATGAAATAATCAGGGCAGTGGGGGCTCCTGCTGTCAGCTTTCAGGTTTGGACAGGTCTGTGCACAAATTGGGATTCTGTTTAAAAATAACTGCCAGGTTTTTCATGAGTTTAAAACCCACATAGAAAGGAGAATGTAATTAGAAATGTTTCCAAATGATGAGTTCATAAAAAAACCCAAACTTGTAACAGCCATTTTACATTGTGTCCTACTGAGCTGGCAAAATGAGTCTGCTGGACTCCGCTGCTTTGGGCCATGGTGTCTGTCTCTCATAATGCTGTTCTTTGCCTTTCCAACACTCTTGAACAGTTGTGCTTTGTCATTTCCATCTTGTTTTTTACCTGTTGGATGAATGCGCTTTGTATCTGTCCTTTACATTTGAGATGATGTGGGAGATTGAGATTATTCATTTTCATATCCTTCAACACGTTTTCTTTCCTGCTCCTTTCCTTTTGCTCCTGTCCCTGGGAAAAACAGGCAGCTACAGTGAACACAATGTGATCTGGTTTCTTATTTTGAGAGAAGTGTTTTGATGATAAGGATTTGGGCCCATTTTTCAGGAGTTCAGAACTCTAATGTTAGCTGTGCTGGGGTCTTGCTATGTGGCATAGCACAATTTATCTTATTAGTGCTTCCATGTTGTCGCATGTCGAATGGAGAAGGATCTTACCTGCCTCAGTGTGGCACTACTGAGTCAGTTATGTAGTGTGTTCTGAGGTTCTTTTTTAAAAAAAGGACACTGTAGAAATCTCGAAACATGAGAATGGCAGTGTACTTAGGAGGGATATAGTTAATATGCTACGTACTTTCACTAAGTATAGTAGCATTGTTCTAATGCAGCTTAGAGATTTTGTTCTGGACAAACTTCACTGAAACTTCCTAGAGAAATAAAAAGTGTGTCTGTTGTTCTCTCTTACTTTTCTTGATGTGCTTCTCCGTATGTCTATTTTTTTTTTTTTTTTAAAGGACTAACTCATCTTATTACCATGGATTTACATCAGAAGGAAATACAGGGCTTCTTCAATATTCCAGTTGATAACTTGAGAGCATCTCCATTTTTACTACAGTACATCCAAGAAGAGGTGAGGAAGGCCTGCTATTACAGTTGCTTTTTAAAGTTATTTTTTGTCATGTCTTGAGGCTTCTGAAACCAATTCCTCTGAAAAGACTAACTCTTCAAACAGAGTTTTAAAGGGGGAAAGGTCATGTTGGGGCAGGGAGTGGTGTTGGGGCAGTTGGTTCTTTTCTTCCCCACAGACTTAAGTTTTTTGCTTTTATGAAGAGCTGGCATTTTCTTATCTATGCAGTGGTGCTGTTCTGTCTTCGTTGATACATTCCCCGAACTAGTATTACAAAAATGAGGATTTTCTTGCTCTTGGTATCCTCTTCCTTTCCTACTTCCAGTTTCCTTCACATTTATAGGATGGACTGCTTGCGTAGGTGTAATTTATATTGCATTATGAAAACACTTTGGAAGTTAAGTTGTAAACTGAGAGAGCCTATCAACCATAGTCTGAAAGTAAGAACAGATGACCTCGTGTGTGGAAATCTTCACCTGCTGTTTCTTCACCATGTTTCAGCATGTCTTGACTTGAGGAGCTTAACTTCTGATGTTCTGTGCGTCCATTTCTCCATCTTATTTTTATAAGTGCTTTGAGAAGTGCTGCTGGTAGATTCATCTATACAAATTGTGCAAATGATAATTGTAGGTATGAGATGCATATTATGCCTCTGAGTAATGATAATTTGGAATAAAGCAAATGCTTTCTTCCTGGTGAGAGAAAAGGTTGAGCTCACTCTTACTTTTGAATCCGAGCTATTTCTTTTTATAGAGATATGAATGCGTCAAAAAAAACCCCCAAACCAACACAAACCCAAAATCAAACCAACATGATTTTGTCATGACAGTGTTAAAATCTGTTTGGGGAATCAGTTACCATTTGAATCTATCGTTATAATTTCATTTGGTAATAGAGTCAAAGAGGATGACAGAACAAAACTCCAGGCTCTGGCTTTGCCACAGTCATTCCTCTTGTATACCAGGAGAGAAGTATTGCACATTGTAAGCACTTCAAAAGTTAAGAAAAGAAAAAAAGTGGAAAACCAAACATGCAGATACAGGACAGGTTGTGCCTTTATATGTTGCTTGAACGTATGGATTATGGTTGATAACAAGATCATGTTCCTGGTTTAGTCTTGAAGCACATTTTCACACCTGAGCTCTTAATGGTTTACAGAGAATTGTTGCGGCTGAGTCTGGCACTGCTGTGCTGTCTAACAAATGAACGTTTGTAAAGATCTGCTGAAATATGTGTCAAGAGGTCTTGAAAGATACTTTCAGTTTTTCATTTCTTCAGTCCTCTACTTGTCCATGAGATGACTTGCTAAAACTGAAGTTGACTGAATGTATCTGATCATGTGGGATCCATATTGGCAGCTACCTTCACCAGCCAGGTCATACACAGTATCTTTTCTTCAAAGTTTCATCCAGTGCTGCTCAGGAAGAATTTAGTATTCATCTCAAGTTCACGGTGGCAGCAGCTTGCTGCATATCCTGCACTGTGAATGCCAAAGCATGAAAAATACTTCAAATGGGAGTTGTGATGGGATATGTTGAATAGCATGAAATAGAGTCCAGCTTGATAAGAATGGAGGTCACTTAAAAAGCATTTAACTGAAAGTTAAGAGGGTGAGGGCTTGTAGTTGTTTCCTGTCAGGAATTTATGCATAGGTGTGAAGAGAATTACGTGGTCTTCTGGGATGAAGACAGCCCAATCAGTGAAATGTATGGGGTATGAAAATAATCTGGTGATTTTCCTTTGTATGCTTAGCAAATGTTCAATACTTAGTGTCTTCTCTCTTTCCTATGCGTACATGTTAATCTTAGAGTGACGTAGCTCTTTGTTTCAAGGAGTTGTTGATGTCTTCCTATCTTTTGGAGGACATTTCTGGCTTTCTGACTTCCTTTTTAAAGAGCTGAGAACAAATTTGATAATTTGGCAGGGGAAAAATGAGGCAATGATGTCTGAACCAGATCAAAGCCTTTATTATGTCAAGAGACAGGCCCTGCCTTGTCCATACCTTCCATCATGTTAATCTTTGTAGCCTGTTGTATAACTAATTGTTTGTAAAGGACAGAACATGCTAAATTCCCAGTATTATAGGTGGAGTTAGTAGCACTGTGGATTATTAATGTTGCCTGACACATCCTCAGAAAAGCTCTTGTTTTCAGTTGGTTAGGCCTATGCCCATATTCAGAACTTAATTTTTTTCTTTCCCATGCCTATTTCAAGTAGAGTGCTTTTCGAAATATTCAGCCAGTGTGGTTTGTATGTTTGAGGATAAGATTGTGGAAGAACTTACCTTGCTTGTGTTTGAAAAAACCCGAGTATTTCTATGCTCTGGAACTGGTATTTGACATCTAACAGCCAGGCGATGAACTGCATGTCAGGGTATCGTCCCCCCAGATTTGTGAAATTACAACTGTAATAGATCAGTTTGCAGGTATTTAGTAAAGAGTCTTCCATCCCTTAACACTGGGATTCTGAGGATTGGATCTGCTCTGTAGGATTTCGCTTGCTATTGCAGCTGAGAGCGGCTGTGGACTATTGTTGTGGCAACTGATAGAAGGACAGACAGTTCTCTGTATGCTGCGCTCTGTGGCAGACAGATTGTCCCAGGGCAGCACAGTGAAGGAAAATGCTGAGTTTGCAAGGAAGGGGGTAAGATGAGATATTAGAGGGAGTGCAGATTGCTGTTGGGAAGGAGGACTGGAAGTGCGGATGGTGGAATGCTCAAGAAGTTATGGACAAGGAAAGACGAGTCTGATCTGGAGTCACTGTTTGCAGGGAAAATGGAGACTAGGATAAGAAACTTCTGAGAGATGGGGACTAAAATGCTGGCTAAATAGAGGGAAGGAGTCTGGAGTGAAAAGCCAGTATGAGAATGGGGTAGGGCAGGGGCAGCAAACTTTGGAGTAGATTGTGCTTATTAAGACTGACTGAAGTACCCATGGCCTCAAAATGAAAACCAGACTTCTTGGCCTTACCACTTTGCTGCTGTCGGCGTTTGCAGCAGCATCCTCTAGTGCTGACCTGCGTAGCAGACAGTTTGCAGCAATATTAGATCAGTGCAGTGAATGTGGAATTTTTATCCCTTTTGATGGTCCGTATAAAGAATCAGAATGGTGTGATGGAGTGATGGAGAGGCGTTACTTTTTTTGGTATACTCTGAAAAACAGTAGGAAATAGATGAAATGCTGTGTTTTCAAGTGATTAAAGACTGCCATGTGCACACACAAGACAAGTTAACAGGAAACTTTAATTTTGATGGTTTCCTGTTTCTTTTAACACTTGTCCGTGTAGCCCTGATGTTCTTCTGAAGCAGTTACTTTTGTGTAATCTGTAATACAACATGGTGTTTATGAAAGGTACAGTTTTAAGTTAATATCTGAATTTTCTAAATACCTGTTTTTACTGAGCTGTGAACTCTGATCATGTACCATGGATTCTTGAGTTTGCTTTCTTATGTTAGGTAAAATGTTCGATGCTTAAAATTCTTCTGGCAAAATAAAGTTCTCTGATTCTTACTGAGTTTAAATTTGTCTAAAGATATGAAGTAGACATTGCTATCTGTTATTTACTACAGATACCAGACTACAGGAATGCTGTAATTGTGGCCAAATCACCTGCGTCTGCAAAGAGGTGGGTAAGATCTGCTCTCTTGTGTTAGAGCAGGAAATCTCTATTGTGATTTTGTTCGTAGGATCAAGTGAAGGACAGATACCCAATAATTAGAAGATGCAGCCTTCAAATCCCTCCCAGTTCTACTTTGTCAGATGTGCAGTTTTTACATCATTGCTATAATCATAATAAATCTAAGGAGAGTAAAAAGCAAACAAACAAAAGGATGAGGTAAATCAATACAGTGCTTAGGACAAAGAAGGTATTTAATCATATTATATTTGTGCATTTACATTATAAATTTCCTGCTGTAAATGAAGAAAAATGGCTGGAAGTATAACGCCATTAATCCAAAGTGATTGCTTAACGTGGTCATAACTGAGAACATGGTTGATCAGATCCTAAATACAGATGGCTTACCATCCAGCATGGTGAAACAGGATTTGACGTTTGAGATGATTTTGATTGTGAAGTCCTTGTTGGCTGAATGACTGTTCTTAATCCATGAAGCTTTTTGGTTGACTATTCCTAAACTCTTTGGAATTACGCTGCTCTCAGCAGGTGGTGTAAGAGTTGGACAATGGTTTAAGAGATACTGTATTTGCTGTGGTGACAAACTAATAATTTGTTGAAAAGTTACCTAGACTTTCATGCCAAGGAATCATGATACTCTTTATAAGAAAGGTTTTTTGTTATTTTATATAGCAAATCAGAAATGCTTTAATTTGTAGAAGTATAGCGAAGGAAAGAACTTTTGTCATCTTTGTTTTCCAGCAGTACTTTTTATGTGATTTCTTTTGTTTTGGTCAGTTATGTTACATTTGCTTGTCTTGGACCGTTCCTTTTACTTGGTGTCAGTATTGCCTCTTGGGAGTAGGCAGACATTTGTTGAAGCATTTTCATGCTCGTCAAGTAATTGTGCATGCCAGCAAGTAGTCTACACATACCTTCAACTGATCGGACAGATAAGTTGCACACGTAACCGATTTGTGTAGGAGAGGATCCGGAGCTGTATTGTTTAGCTTCTTCATGTGTACATGTGAGCATTTAAGAGCAGTATTTGAGGAGGTACATTGTATTTGGAAAAGGGTGATCGAATGCTTCAGCCTAATCAAGGAGAATACTTTTCAGATGAATGTCTACTTGTGGAAGAGAACCTTTGCTTGATGAAGTTCAGAATGTCTCTGTGGTTTCTGAGCTCACTGGAAAATTAATAAATCATTTTACTGTTACTTTGAACTTTATTCAGTTTAATACTGCATTTTAAAGTAATTATTATGGTTTCGTTGATAGGATTATGCCTTCTAAGTCACAACTCTTAACGTTTGGAATAATAATTTATCTGTAGTTACTACTTGAAAAAATATCCTAACTGTATGATAACCACAGGGCAGAAGATTCTTCATTTTTAATTAACTGAGCATCACGATGGGAAAATTATTCTCTGGACGTTGAGTTGTTTGGATAGTGAAACAAGGCTTAAGCATAAAGGAGGTGATTCAGGCCACAGGTCTTAAATGCTAATGTTAGAACAAAGTGACTCACTCTGGATGTGCCAGTCTCACTTTGACCAGAAGGAGACTAGATCACTGGCTTAGGCTAGATACCGAACTCTTGGGTGTGCAAGGTAAGGTAGGGTGAATCTGCTAATTTTTGCGTGCTGCTTCCAGCATCTGGGGTACAAGCGCTGTGTGAGAAATTCCTATTTTCCTGACTCTCCGCTTTCCTCACTCCCCCAGCTAACCTTAACTTCTTTACATAAATGTCTCATTGTAGTTGCAGAAATACTGCGTGGTGAAGGAACTTCTTGTAATCTTGTAAAAATCCAGGCTGTTTAACTTTGAAGAGTGGTTTGTCAGGCAAAATGATCGTCTGGATTCTTTTTTCTGTAGGATGTCTAAGGTTATGTGTCAGAAGGTCAGGGATATTGTCTTTATTTAGTGCACATCCTGCTAAAAATAAATAGGTGAACACTTGTTTTCTGTTTTCATGTGAATATTCTTTTTCCTATTAAATGTAGACAATCCAGACATCTAGGCTGTTCTCGATTACTGTTGGTTGAGACCTGCTAAAGCATGGGATCTCAAGAATGCTGAAGGCTAGGAAATGTGTTTTTGACTGTTGGGCAAAACAGAAGGCAGTTGTCAGAATTGCATGACTTGCAGCATTTATCCTGCTGCTTCAGGGCCAGTGTGGGTGCTTTCAGGGATGTTCTGACTCTCACAAGCCTGGTGAAAACAAGACACTAAGGGGCAAGTGGTTTCTTCTATGTGTTTTCCTAAAATGTTAGCATCATTCCATTTTTTCCTCTGAAATGTTAGAAATAAAATGGAAATAGATTAGGATTGTATGTAAGTGAATTATTTTAAATGTAATTTTTTTTTTTTTTTTTAACCCTTTCCCTACAGGGCACAGTCATTTGCTGAGCGCTTACGGTTGGGAATTGCTGTGATTCATGGGGAAGCTCAAGATGCTGAGTCTGACATGGTGGATGGTCGACACTCACCTCCTACAGCCAAAAATGTAGCCGCTATTCATCCCAGTTTGGAGATACCCAGTAAGTAAGTTTGTGTGTGAAAGTGTTCACCTATCGTTTTTTGTGGGTTGGGGGGATGGGGCTGGCAGCGATGGACCATCAGGAAGGAGTGGTTCTTATAAAAACAGTAGGGGGGGAAAAAAGATTCCTTTTTGATGCTCTTTGTCCGTGGTATTAGTGCTAGGCCGTACATCAGGTCTGTCCCCTGTGTAGGAGGGGCTGTGTCATTACAGGTAGTCAGAAGAGCCCCTGGCAGAGGTGCCCCAGTTTTTTGCCATTTACCTTTTCTGTTGGAATGTTTCTGGGGGACAGAGCTAATAAGCTGAGCTGACGCTGGGTTTGAGCGTAGCTTTATGTCATGGGCCTTGACAGAGTAACCTTGCTGAATGTGGATGTGATCTATAGCTGCACCAGCAAAACTTCATTGCGTAAACCTGGGCTTGGATCTCAGTAGGCTGATTGAACTGGTTGTGTCTGCAAGCCACTCTATTCTCTGTACTAAAATTAAGAATTAATTGAATGGGTTAAGAATTTGGGTGTAAATGAATGTAGTTAATACTTTGGCTAAACTTAAAAATCATTTATGTATTAAAATCCCGCTGTTTTTTCCCAGTAATGCTGTGATGGTTGAAATAGTTCTCTGTAGAACGGTGGTGACCCACGCAAGTAGGCATTTCCACACTTGAAGTAAATTGTATAAACTTTCTCTTTTTTTTCTCCTTTCTACCCCTCTCAAAAAATTTGCCATTAATCAGTGCTGATTCCCAAGGAAAAACCACCCATCACAGTTGTTGGAGATGTAGGAGGAAGAATAGCTATCATTGTGGTAAGTAAGATGGCATAGCCTTTGAGAAATTACATTAAATATGTTAAAGTTGCAGCAATCAAGTAGATTTTCTGCTGTATCAGCAACTAAACTTTGGTTGATGGTGGGCTTTTGATACTGCACTTCTTATACCGCGAGGCAGTATTCTGCACACTTATTGAAGCTGACGGTGTGAACTATGAAGTAATCCGTGCTGAAAAGCAGCATTTGGACCTTGTTTCTATGAACAGGCCAGAAATTTCTGTTTAAGTGCTTGCCTCTGAAGGTGAGGAGTTTCAGGTGGTGCTTGTACATCAGATGAGGGCAAAATTGCCACGTTTCTATTCTGTGAGTTTAGAAATGCCGGTGAAGTAGATACGATGCAGTCTTATGGTTTCTCTAAAGTTGAGTGTAATCTCTGGGCTTTTAATGGAAAAGGTCAATTTTCTGTTAGTTTGTTTTTTGAATGAGTGTCATTTGTCTCGGCTTTTCCCTCTTTCCCTCATGGAGCAATCCCTCTGCCCCTTGATGCTGCAGTAGTTTTAGACGCTCTGCTTTTCTGCTCTTTCGCACTTACCATCTAGCTCAGGTGTCTGAAGAACAGCATCAATAAAAACGTCCATTTTGCGTTGGCTGTAAACTGTTACACTTAAAAAAGACGTAATGTCAATCTGGGCGTGCTGTGTTGATCTGCCTGAGGACATGGTGAATCTTCACTGACTCAGTCTTATTTTGACAGGATGACATTATAGATGATGTTGACAGCTTTCTTGCTGCAGCCGAGACCCTCAAGGAAAGGGGGGCTTACAAGATCTTTGTAATGGCCACTCATGGCCTGCTGTCTTCAGATGCTCCCAGGCTGATAGAGGAATCTGCAATTGATGAAGTAAGTGTGGATTCTGAATTTCTGATCAAATGGTTTTGGGATTTTTAAGCAAGTAATTTTCTCCTGACTTGATTATTAAAATATACTGGCGTTAAGAATTTAGCTGGGAGGTTCTTGGGTTCAGTCTTTCTTACCATGGAATTGTATACTGGAATATTAGCATCTACGCGTGCTTACACTATAGCAATGGGAAACGAGGGAAGTAGTGTGAAGAGGGACTGTCAGTATTAGCAGACTCTTCCCTTCAGTGTGGGGGATATTTTTGTACCTTCCTTTGGACCTGCGTGGCAGAATGAAAGGGAGGAAGGACAGTGCCGTTAGTATCCATGGACATTGCCTTTTGTAGTTCTAATATGGGAGGTGGAAAACATAAGGGAGCTACAGCTTTCTGATCATTTTTTCTTTCTGTAGGTGGTTGTTACAAACACAATTCCACATGAAATCCAAAAACTCCAGTGCCCTAAAATCAAGACTGTGGATATCAGCATGATCCTCTCGGAAGCCATTCGCAGGATCCATAACGGGGAGTCCATGTCGTACCTTTTCAGAAATATAGGACTGGATGATTAATGCTTTTTACTCTAAAAGAAAAACCCCGGGCCAAACTGGAAGTGAACAGATAATGAGCTGTGAAGCATCATGCTTACCTTAATATTTCTATTGAGCCACTTTTTGTTTTCTCTTGGTTTAAGTATCAAGGTAGAACAGTTTTTAAGAGCTATTTTTTTCTTTGCAGGGTTTTTTTTGGGGGGGAGGCAGGTGGGAAATAAACATTTTACAAAAAACTGTTCTAGTTGCTTTTAGGTTAGTTGCACTATATACATGATGGAAAAAACCCACAAAACACTTGAGGCAAGCATTTGGCTTCTAAATTAAGCATTCCTTTTCCAAAGCTGCTTGCTACAAGTGCTTTAAAAGATAATAAAATGAAGTGACTGTATAATATTTGCATTTTAAAAGCCAAAAAGGTTGTACTGTTGTATGCAGTTAAGTGATTTTGTAGGAGTGCTTTTATAGAAAAGCATATGAAATATGCACCTGTATTTATTTTCTGCAACAAAGAATAAAGACTTGTTTTGTGTGAGCTTTCTAAAAATGTTCAAGTACTAGTCACTTGTCTCCTAAAGTGTGTCCCCTTAAAAATGATTTGCAGGTATTACGTGACTGAGAGAAATCAAGAGGTGAATTGATTCTTTTATGCTAACGTGTGACTTTGGAATATGAACAGGATTCAGGCTTCTTGGCAGTAAGGAGAATAACATGCATTTTGCTTGTTGTTACAGTGAAACACCTGCAGCCGAGGCGAGAGGCTGCTTTTCCCTCCTGTTGATAACTCATTGTCATTTTTCAGCCTGCGTTCTGCTGAGCAGTCTTGTAAGACGCAAAATACAACCTTTCACCGTCCGCTTGCAGGTGCTATCACAAACGTTTTTAGATTGGTTGTAATTTGGCAGTTACAGTGCACTTCCAGTGTGCTGCTTTGCTTCAGGGAACGTGGGAGGGGGCGAAATCTACGGCTGGATGTCAAGGAACAACAGGGACATGGGAATATTGCGGGAGGCAGAGGTTCCAGCTGGTAAAATCCGAATTGGCTCATCACAGGTCAGAGGTTTGTAGCCTGGCCTGAATGTATGGATGAGCTAAAAAATACGGCCATAGCGCAGAGCTTAACTTGTTCAGGTTGGTTTTTCCATCCTTAGGTACATGTGTGTGGAATGGCCGGCTAGCTGCCACGCTGGGAGCTTCCAGTCTCGGAGACTTGAAGTTCCTGGCCTGTTGCAGAGAAAACGGTGGTGGAATTAATGAGCATTTAGGGATTGTTTGGTCTAATCTCTCTCAATCAGAATGTCCTGCAAACGAGTATAAAACTTTTGGCATGTCGAAAACCAGAAGTGAAAATTAACCTTTGTTGACACCTTTTCTCTCTACTCGAGACAAACTTCCAAGGGCTTTGGAAGGTTGATTTGCTTTTAAGGATAAAACCCCCTTTTTTTTTTTTTTTTTTTTTTTCTCCCTTCCCTTGTCTGTCTTGGCACAGTGCTGGGAATGATGGAGGCCTGGACTGTGGCTAGAAGGCCTAGATATTGCTAAAAGATCTACACTACTTAATCTTGGTGCGTTCAGCAAGTCAGATGGCGATTTTATTTAAGCAGCTGCCCATTGCTGTTCAGATAACGCTGTTCTTCATTCTGTGAGCTTATTTTGCACAAGATTATTCTGTTTGATTTTTGCAGTCCTGTCCAGAGAGGTACGTTCTGTCTCTATGAAACGACAAAATGCAAAGCTGTACCTGGTTGTTCTTTAATGACAGTAGGTTATTAAACAGTTCAGCGATGTTAATAGATACACAGAGCTGACGTATTAACGCGTACATGTACTTTGAATGTGTTAATGCAGGTTAAATTCCAGTTGCGGTTGGGTGCCTCAGCGGCTATTTCAAAGAGAGGAGAAATAGTCTGACCTGTCTCGGTGATGGGCGTTACTAGTTGCAGTGTATTTATTGAATTAGTGAAACCTTGTGATACGTGGTTGGAAAGTGTGCTGCCACTTGAACATGAGCCAGCAAAGCATTCAGCGCAGGAAACAGTATGATTACTAAATACCCAAAAACATTAAAATCAAAAGAAAAACATTAAATTCAAAAGTTGATTCCTGCTGCTTGTTTCGTGCAGGCCTTTGGAGGAATAGCTTCATCTCTTCCGTGGGCGTTTCTGCTGGTCAGCCCTCGCTGGCGTGCTGAGGATCCACCTCGGACGTTCACATAATTCCTGTGTTTGATCATTGCTTTAGCGTGTAGAAAACCCCCAACTTTGCCTAGTTTCGTGCAGTGCAATTAATGTATTGATCAGGACTCAAGAATTGAGGAGCGGTTGTGGTCATAAGACTGGATTGCTGGTCCTTTGGTTTTTCATATATTGGAGTGGTTGAAAGGGAGCAAAGCACGTGCAACTTCACTCGGACATTTTTCATACCCCTTTCAGTACAGCATACAACTGCAGAGCTACCTAATCTCTACGTGCTTTTCCCAGAAGCAAAAATATCAGATCACCAGAAACGCCAGCTATTCTTAGAGGTATTTCTCTGGGATCCTTCAAATGTACAGAACGCTTTAAAAACCCTGCTTTATTCAGGAATTTCTACAGTCATTAACTACTCAGAAGATCATGCAAATTTTTTCCAGACTTAGTATCTGCAAGAAAAATACTGGAGTTTGGTTTACAGTTCATAGAAGACAAAAGCCTTGGCGGTTTCTTGTCCAGCCATATCTAGATGTAAGGCACCTCTGCAAGCAGGCTGCTGGGAGCCCGTGTCCTGAGAGTCTGTGTCGCAGAAACGCATTAATTGCAGGGGCAGCTTGGAGTGGAGCCTGCGGCTTCTTCAAGATCAAGGTAGAAGAAGCAGAAAACCCCAAGGAAATGGGAAATAAGTAGCTGCTCATTTGTGAGACACTGAAATCAAGAGGTGCTCGCCTTGGACTGTGCTTCCCTTGGGAAGGGCGGGGAGGGAGGCAGCGGGCAGCCAGGCTGCCCACCCAAGCGCCTTCGGGAGCAAAGCTCGTTTAATGATAAATGCCCTCAAGCCGCTAACGAGTTACTGATTCAGTGACTGTCTGTGTGAGGCTTTTGCTGAGGATGAGGAAGGAGGCAGAGGAATGATGGAGGGCAATTCCACTGCTGGATCCTTTACCCCCTCACAGCAGTTCGGTGTTGCTGATCTGGTTGTCGTAGTGGTTTATTTTTCTTTAAACGTTGCGGTGGGAATATGGGTAAGAGCATTTTCTCTTGTTCCCTTTCTGCTTTCTTTTTTGAATATATTTTTTTTTTCCCAGGGTTGGCTTCTCCGTGTGGAATATTTTGAAAGCCTCTCTTATTTTCTTGTTGTAGTTTGCACTTGTTATGTATTTTGTCGTGCTGCATTTGCTCAGTTCTGTTGTACAAACCCTCCGCCCCGTTCACCTGCTATGGAAAGACTCCTATAGCCTGAGAACGAGGTGGAATTAACCGTGGCACAAACCTCTCCCCTGGCCTCCGGTCTGCTGGGCGTAAGCAGATCTCCTGCTTGTCTATTAAAGGGTGTTGAGACAAATGCCCTGCTTAACAGAAAAAGCCCTCAGCTACCCGCAGTTCCAGACAAAGGCTCTCCAAAGCCATTTATTCTGCCTTGCAGAAATATAGCCAAAGCTGAGCCCTGTTAGCCAACCTGTCTGTGCGGGATGGAGGTACGACAGGCACATCCTCCGTGCTTCTCGGGGTGTCTCCTTTGCTATTCGTGGCTCCAGGTACTCGGGGTGCAGCCACCATTTCGTGTAATTAAGCTGGAGTTGCAGAGCTCCCATTAATTATCCAGAGTCTTCTGTCTCTTGGCTTCTTGTCTGGGAGACTTGGTTTCTTGGTGTCTTGCCTGGGTTTGTAGGGAAGGGTGCTCCGTGCTGATCTTGTCTCCTCCCAGTCTTCATGCAGGGTGAACAGGAACACCGTCAGTGGCTATTTCCTTGCTGGCAGAGACATGGCATGGTGGCCAGTAAGTAGAGACCTCTGTCCCTCTTGTGACACCCTGGGCGGCAGGGGCGTCCAGCACCATTCCCCCTCCCACTGAATTCCCTCTTCTGCGCCCCTGCTTTCTCCACCGCCTGCCCACACTTCCCCGCCTCCCCGTACACCTCCTTCTGCCAGGATTCGTGCCCTCTGAGCTGCGTTTCCCTTCTCATTGCACGAAGGGTGCTGGAGCCCACCCAGCTTGTTTTCTTCTGGTCGGTCTCCTCGTAGGCTGCTCTGAACTTGGGGAGGGGTTGTTGGAGTCAAAAATCTATCCCCACCGGCCCCGTGTGCTCCTGGTGGCTCCAACAAGACATGGGTGTCCCAAGTTTCTTTTTTCCCTCCTTTTACTTCGGCGTGATATTGATAAACTGATAAATCCTTCCCGGGTCTGGCACTGGCAGCTTGCGCAGGGCCACCTCTGGGCAGGGTGCGTGGCCACCGTGGCAAATGCAGCAACACATGGCTCCTCCTCATCCTCCTGAAGACAAGAAAGTCCATCCAAATCCCACCAGGGATGCCCAGATGAGCTGGGTGCGTGGGAGCGCTGGTTGCTGGGGCTCACAGCTACCTGGATTGGAGCCTGTTAAGGGTTTTTTTTCTTGCAAAATATGTACGCGTCCCTCATCACACATGGTGTGTCTTTGGCCACGCTTTGATTTTAGAAGTGGCTGGGAGGTCTGCGCTCTGCTGCTCCCGTTCAGACGTTATTTTTGCTGCCCGCTCTTACTGAGTTATCCCCTCGGGGCTGTGCTGCTGGGGAAGCACCGAAGGTGGTCCAGCTGGCATGACTGCCGTGCCAAGCCGTGGGGAGCCGGTGGCCGGGCACCCCGCCTGCCAGCACCCGCAGCACCTCCTCTGCTCCTCCGCAGATCGGTGCCTCTCTCTTCGCCAGCAGCGAAGGCTCGGGGCTCTTCATCGGGCTGGCTGGGACTGGTGCTGCCGGGGGAATTGCTGTCACCGGCTTCGAGTGGAACGTAAGAAACGTGTTGCGTTATTAAGGAAATGAGTTTCTGGAGCTGTGTAGCAGCAGATGGCCCATTTCACAGCAGCTTCATGCAACGTCTCGAAAGGCTTGGGAGGAGTCGTGCAGGGGGTAATTAACACAACCCTGCTAAGTCAGCTTCTCTGGCTCATGTCTAGTGCACGTACAGTGAATTTGGAGTCAACTCAAGCCCACGTGCTCAGGGAAAAGGACATTTCAGTGCAGAGCTTCCTAGTCCAGCTGAATAGGTCACCCATTCCCTGCTTCCCCCCCGTTGCTTTGAAAGCCCTTGGGTTCTGCAGCAAAGATATGGCATTCGGCTTGCTTGGTGCTCAAGGAGTTAGTAGGAAATGGCCGGTCAGGAGCTGAAGGGCTGAGGGGAGTGGGCTCCTGCTAGTGGGGGTGCCGGGGGGGCAGAGAGAGGGTCTCCACCATGGCCTTGTGCCCCCACACTTGCCATCCGAAGCCATTTGGGGATGTAAATGTGCATTTGAGGGTGACCTGGGGCTGGGTCAGGAGTGGCGGATGGGGTCTAGCATTGTCTACCATCACCCCTTGCCTAACACCATTGCAGTCAACGTCGAGCTGTAGCAGGATCAGCGTTTTTTCCGTCTGTGCCTTGTTCTTCCTTCCCAACAGGCAACCTACGCTCTTCTGGCGCTGGCCTGGGTGTTTGTGCCTGTCTACATCTCATCTGGGGTACGTAGAGCTGCCCTGAGCCTCTTGCGGGGAGCGTGGCCCCGGCCAGGTCCCCTGCTCCCAGGAGGGCTGTCACCGCTGTCCTTTGAGACTCCTAAGCCCTGCTCTGGGAATACAGCTGTCCCCTTGCCTTCCCTCCGGGACCATCCCCGGAGAAGGGGGCCCGGACAGGGCAGGGATCACTCTCTCTCCGACAGATTGTCACGATGCCCGAGTATCTCCAGCGAAGGTTTGGAGGGGAGAGGATCCGGATGTACCTCTCCGGCCTGTCGCTCCTGCTCTCCATCTTCACCAAAATCTCTGTGAGTAGCTCCCGCTTGACTCCGTGACAGATCCACGACTGATTTCCAGCAAGCAAAAGGTTATTTTGGGGCTCAAACCTCGTGTTGCCGAATCAGGGGAGAGCAGCTGCTGCAGGATGCTCCGGGAGGGAGCAGGACAGGAGGTGGCAATTTGTGGGCAGGTGCCATCTGTGACACCCTGTGCATTTGTAGGTAGATCCAGCAGCGATGCTCGTGTCTGGGTGGCCCTGACGGATGCGTGCCTGGGTGTCAGGATTCCCAAACTCACGGTGCACTCGCCTTGTAGCAGAGGTTGTGGATGAAATGTGCTCGGAGGCTGGGTTGCATCGTCTGCGTTTTTCCTCCACGCTCTGGCAGCGATGCTTTCCGGCACCCCCGAGGGACCCGGCAGAGCCGGGGACTGAATTGGGAATGCATTTGTTGCTTTAGGGCACACGGGTTTTCTGAGGAAAGGAAGCCTTGCTGCACCTGTAAGATGCCCAAGCCTGTACAGAAAGTGCCTGATTTTCAGGGGCTTTTCAACAGGGATGTTTTCCCCCCATTTTGGCCTCGTTCACAGTTCCCTGTGCGCAGCCTCTGCTCCTGCTGCCTGCTTGGTAACCGTGGGAAGAGTTTATCCGAGGTAAAACAGCTGAAGAGCCTGTGACACCAGACCTAGGGCAAGCAGAGAGAGACAGGCACAGACAGCCCTGGGGGGCTGGAGACAGTGAGACAGAGATCAAGAGCAAACAGCTCAGAAGCGATCTGGAGGAGAAAACACGCCGGAGGGAGCAATCCTGCACCGCTGATGGAGCAGGCGGATCTGACCCGGGGTCTCCTGGGGCTTCTGCATTTTGCCAGCTAAAAGAATTATGCTTTTGCAGATGACTGGCTGCAAGAAACGTGATCTTGCATGTGGCCAGCTGCAAGAAATGTACTTTTGCATGTGGCTGGCTGCAAGAAGTTGGTGTCTGCAGGGCAGGGGGGCCGGTGCCGGAGCGTGTTTCCCCACGGCGAGGCGCTCAGTGCCTGCCTCTGCGCTCGCCAACTCCATCCTTCGCCAACACCAGCTTGGCTGGAGACAGCATTTCTCCCTGCGCCGTGTTTCTGCCTCTTCCCCTGCGGCTTCGCGGCCCCAGGCCCCGGGCTGAGCTGCGGGGGGGTCCCCAGGTCTCCCTGCGAGTGACGAGGAGGTCGGAGCAGCCTTCAAACAGGGCTCGCTGCGCACATCCATCAGCCCTTAATGCAAAGGGAGAGGCTGCGCCCGTCTCGGACAGATCCCAGTGCTGCGTGATGGGATGTCCCCGGGTCCAGGAGACCCCGTCTCCTTCCCCTGAGCTTGACCTTGGGGAAGGCACTATGCTTCGGGTTTAAAAGGCAGGTTGCAGGGGGATGGCAGCCCTTCCCGTGTTCCTGCTGACGCAGGGCTTTCAGCGTGGTAGAGGTGATGCTGGTGACTCCGTCGGTGCAGCCGCCACCTGTATTTTCTCCCCCAAAACAGTGTCCTGTCACGCTGGAGGGCATTCTTCCCATAAAACTGATATTCTTTATACCCTTATCATTTATGGCATTGAAAATCCTATGGCATTTCTCCTGAAATCAGCCCGGTGGCTCCTGGAGCACCAGTTCAGTTGGCAAGTTTGGGCAGTGACACTTTGATTGTTCCCTGGTTGTCCTAATGTCCAGTAACGTGTTGTCACTTATTCCTCTCCTTCGTCCTGCTCAGGAGACATCTCTCCCCAGCTCCTGATGAAGAGCCGGGAGGAGCTCGAGGGAGATGTGGGAGCATCCATGTCTGTGGTGTTGGTCCCTGGGATCTGTGTGAATCCCTGCTGGCGTTTAAAAAGAAAGCTTTAAAGCTGGGATAGGATTTCTGGTGAGGTAGTTTGTTCTTGCTGGTCTGAATTTGAAGAAAGAAATTACCGGTAGCTTGAGGGCTGGTTGTCTTTGAGTCTCTTTCCAGACTGTCACAGACGTCCCCTCTTCTCTTACAAAACAGTGCCCTGCCATGCCCATGCCATGGGGATGTGCTTGGTCCCTTTGGTTTCCGGTCTCTCCGTGGCTTTGCCCAGAAGGGATGGACGTCCTACAAGTTCATTCTTAGCTTGGGAGACCGTTGTGGTGTCACCCCTTGCCTAACACCAGATGAACCTGTAGATGACCTCTGCGCAGTGCCTGCACCGATGGGAACCTCTGCGGTTCTCCTGGCCCTTCTCAGCACAACCTCGTGTTTGTGGAGCCTGGTGGACACTCCCAAATGCCTCTTCCTGTGCCTCTTCTCCGCCGGCGCTATAGTTTCTTTGGTCTGCTGAGTTTTCTCTGATCTCTGAGTCACGCAGGATGCAACAGAAGAGGAATCAATCTAATAAGGGGATTATCTTGGCATCTGGCTCCATTCATGGTAAATCTCACAAACAACGGTTGTTTCCAGCAGCGGGTTGGGATGAATGTCTGCGGACACGCGGGGCGTTGCCAAACTGGCCCAATGTCCCGTCCCCGGTGATGACCACAGCGGGGAGCGTGGGAGGAGAGTGCGAAACTCAGGCAGTGCTGTCTCCTGGCAGAGGTCTCCTTTGGTCCTCCCTGGGGGCTGCCTCAAAGCCTGGGACTAGCTGGGCTTTTCCTGCCTCCTCTCCCTGCAGACGCTGGGTTTATGGATGGATCTCTGCCCCACGTTCTCCCGAGCTGAGACACGGCATCACTGCTGAACCCTTGGCTCTTCTTTTGGGGTAGGGGGGATGACAATCCCTCTTCTTCTGGAATTCACCCTTTGGTGGACCCCAACCTTCTGCGTTTCATGGCAGGGTGCAGCAGGGCAGCCCAAAGTCCTGCTGAGAGATGGTGTCCCCGCTGGCTAGGAACACGTGAGGAGTTGCACAGGAGTCCTAGCCTTGGCGAAGAGCCCTTGGAGACTCCTCTATACCTTGTTCTACTGAGGGTAACTTGTTCTACTGAGGCTTTGGCTTCACCAATTGTTTAATCCAAGCTGTTTCTAAAGCCATCTTTCATTGGCAAGGCATTAACGATGTTGGGTAAGAACGAGTTTCCAAGTGAGGTCACTGGTGGAGGCAGGCATCTTGCTGGATTATGAGGCCTGACTTCAAAGGCTTCAGCTCTCCTTTTACAGTTGAAAGGACTTGTTTTATGAATAGGTCATGCCTGGTTTTAATTAGCTTGTTTTTGTATTTGGGATGTCTTATTAACGACTCAGTCACATGCGCTTTTATTTTTTTTTTTTTCCCAACCTAGCAGAATTACCAGGAAGGGAGGTGGAGACACCTCTGCTTCCTCATAGCAAAGGCTTAGACTCATTTGCAGACGACTGCAAAAATGATTAAGCATTGAGAAAGCCTGGAGAAGCGGTTATGAAATATCGTGTCGAGGGCTGAGTCTTCGCAGCTAGGCTCTGGGGAGGGGTTGCTGGAGAAGCAGGCAGTCACGGGGGGGCATGACTTTCTGGCAGGTGCCGAGATGACAAGTGATGGATCCCTCCAAAGGACACTGGGAGCTCCAGAAGACACCAGGGATGCTTGGCTGGCACTGCGCTGGGGAGGCTCAAAATATTTTGGGTTCCCACTTCAGGTTGCATTGGGAGGAGATGGCTGAGGGCCTTTGGTTGGGGCTTTTCTGCCTTGTAGTTGAAGCTTGGACTGCATGAATGGCTTAGTTGTCCTCTCATAGGGCTGCTTGGTGGTCTCTGTGGTATCAAGCTGTGGTTGGATCTCATTTGTGGGGAAAAGGCATCTATTGAAGTGGAGTCAGTGGTGGAGGTTTTGGCATGGTTGCCCATGAGTTGGTTCCTCTTCAGCAGGACATTCCAGGGCTGAATTGCCTCTTGCTGCTGGCGAGGGCTCTCCCGGAGACATGGCCAAGCCCAAGTGCAGCTGAGGACACATAGTACCTCCCTTGGGAATGCTAGGCATGACTGTGGTGTAAAGCCTGGTCCAGATGTGGTGGAACAGTCCCTGAATTAGGATCCTCAAGATCATGGTCTAAGTGCTCTTCTGGTCGGTTTGATTTGTGATTTAATCAACGTTATGTCTAACGATGTGGGCTCCTCATCTGCTAGGGAATGGGCTTTCGTGTTGTGCTGAAGCTGGATGTGTGCTCACCTACTGGGTTTCATGGCTGACGGAGCCCTGCTAGGTGGCACGCGCCTTGGTTCTTCCATCGCCTGATTCTGCGTGGCCCCTCTCCGTCACACGATGACAGTCCTCAGCTCCCGCCTGGTGAGCTTGCTGGAGCAGTGCTGGGAGGAGGAAGGGCAGAGCTGGGGGAAGGGAGGTACGATATGGGAAATAACACCACTCTTCCATGTTACTAATCCCAAACGACTGCTCCCGCATGACCGGGCAAGACAGCCCTGCGGTTTGGGGGATGGTTTCTGGGAGGTGTGTGAAGAAAGACGTCAGATCGGAGCTGATGTGTTGGCTGTGGGAAGCTGTCACGGCTCCAGGCGAGGGCGTGGAGTCAGCTCGTCTTGCCTCTTCCTGCCTCTTCTGGCCCCGTTTCCTTCTCCAAACAAGGTTTTTGTGAAGATACCCCAGCCGAGCGCTGGGGATGTCTGGATCTCAGCTGCGGGTGGAGACGTGGCGGTGGCATGAGCACTGGCTGCTGCATCTGGTCCTTTCCTCCCACGGCATTGCTGCTTTTGTTGGAGGAGGTGTCCCAGCTCCCTCTGAGTCTCTGCTTTACATCTCATTCCCATGAGACTGTGACCGGACCTCCCTGTGTGGGTCCAGCCCTCCCACGGGTGGGAAACGGTGGTCGCTTTTGGGGTGTCAATCACCTCGAGGGAGTTTGGCAGCTGAGTGAGCTGCAGGCCTGCGCACGCTCCTCCGGCAGAGGCACGCTCCCGGCGTCCCCGTGGGACGTGATGCGGACGCAGGAGATGCTGGGGCTGGTGGAGGCAGCGTGTTGGACGTGGAGTTGGTCTGTCCTTCCATGGCCAAGCAGAAACCCCAAGCCTCTTCCAGGGGCTTTGCAAGTGGGGCTGCAAAGGTCACGGGACGTGTTGGAGGATGCATTTGTGCTGGTCCACGCTGGGGTGCAGGACCCCTGGGCTGCTGCTTCTCTCTCGGGGCCAGAAGCAACTTCTGCTACTTGCCCATGCCTTGGTTTCCCCATCTGTGCAAAACCAGGAGGAGATATTTTCCCGGAGATGCTCAGGAGCAGCAGTCCTGGGGGTCTTGCACTCCATGCTGGGGCTGCCCACGTGTGCTCCTCACCGTGGAGTGGCTGTTGAGGTTCAAACGCTGCTGTGGTCCCCAGGGAGCAGGGCAGCACCTTGTCCTGCCCCACCAGCACCCACCTGAGCACCACTAATGGGCTCGAGTGACATGGCACAGAGCTGCCCCATCCATCACTAAAGGCATTGCAGGTACCAGCAAGCACCGTGAAAAGTCCCTGCACCCGGGAGGAGATCCCCTCCTGCCCCCAGCAGCGTTTTTAGGCTCGCTGCCGCCCTTCTGACCAGTCTGACGCCCGGACCATTGAGCTGCAGCTGGGGATGGGGGGAGCTGGTCCTTGGCAGCCTCCTTGCCGGCAGCACGGGTGCCAGGAGGGTGAATCCTGCCAAGCAGAACATGAAATACCAGCCACAGCCACCCCCGTGCATCGGCCCCGCGGGGGCCAGCGGGGTGCAGAAACAGCACAGATGTGCTGGGCTGGAGGGGGGGGGGGTGAGGCTTGGGCTGCCTCCTAGGAGCACCCAAGGGTGCTGGTGTTTCGGCGAAGTGTGGCCCCTTGGTTGGTACGAGGTGCCCCATCTCCAGGGCTCTGCAAGAAAGCATGGTGAGATGCCGCCTGGAGAGCAGGGCGTTGCCATCGGTGGAGGGAACTGGGGGGACTCGGGGCAACAAGGAGGTGGCTCACGTCAGGGTCTGATCCTGTAAAGGGCTGAGTATCTCTCGCTCCCTGCTTTGCTCTCAAGGGCTGTGGCAGCACTGATGCCCCAAGGCATCCCATTTCTGACCCTTACGTCCCACTGTCTGCGTCCAGCTGAACCCAGTTGCAAACGACTGCTGGAGCCGCTTGCTCCGCTCTTTGGGGGTTGGGGGAAGGTGGCCTGTGACACCCACCTGCAGCGGTGGGACCCCGGGCTTCAGCGCTGGCTTTGGGAGGTGTCCTCCTGGCACGTGCAGCGCAATGTCCTTGCTGTACCCGTGGTGTTGACCGTTTCCCTGCCGTGCCGCTCTTGCAACAGCCCTTGGGTGCTGTGTAGCCAGTGGATGTCACCTGTCCCAGCCCCTGTGTTTCTTCTTCCACGCACAGACGGACCTGTACTCGGGGGCCCTCTTCGTGCAAGTCTGCCTGGGCTGGGACCTTTACCTCTCCACCATCCTGATGCTGGTGGTCACAGGGCTCTACACCATTGCGGGTAGGTTGCTCAGCGTCTGCTGGCCTCAATCTTTCTACTTTAGTTGAACCACACCACTTACACTCCTGTTTTGTTTGGTTTTTTTTCTTTTTTTTTTTTCTCCTGGAAGGTCTTAGGGGATTTATACTAATGGGGTTTGTATTCCCTGCCCTATCCAGCCAGTATCTGAGCATCCTTCTTGAGCATCAGCTCAGACAATGACTCAATGCCTGAGCTCTCCTTTGTCATTACGGCTTTTCATTTGTAATAACTCCTCCACCACCACTTAGCTAATTCTTTCTTGTGTGTGTACCTATTTGTAACAGCAATAATCAGGGCTTCTCCTATTACAGGACTATTACTATGGAATCTACAACCTGAGAGCCCTCTACCCCACTCATTTCCCTCCCACTTGCCCTGCCTGCAATGCAACTTGCTGCCCTCCATCTGCAAAGCTTTCAGGATTATCTCTTGCCCATGCTTCCCCATCATGCGACCAGCTATTTTTGTGGAGGGTCAATCCATACGGTTCTTTCGTGATCCGGAGGCTATGAGGGTTTGGAGCTGGAGTTGGAAATAGTGGGTTCCTGGCTTGCAGTCCCACTCTCAGACCGTGCGACTGCGTATCCCTGCCAGCCCTTTCAGTTATTATTTTGGCTGGGATGTTCCCTCCCCGGTAGCGCCAGTGGAGACGCCAGGCAGTAAATTCTCCCTTGCTATCTCATCCCAGCCATCAAAAGGGGAACAGTTTAAGTATATCCGAAACATGGTGGATTTTGCAAGACTTTGGTTTTAAGCAAATCCCATCTCGGGTTTTTTCCTGCCCACAAGGCTTGTTGTGAAGTAAGGCATTTCGGTGTGAGCTCAGGCAGAGGGTGTGACTGCTGCGTCACCCTCATCCTGCGAACAACCCTCCATATCCCAGGGAGGGTGCAGCCCTGAATTCCTGGGATGTGAGTTGGTGACTGGGGTTGAAAATGGTTCGATTTTTGACCCAATTTCTCTAGCTCCGCTACTTTTTAATGCTTTTGTTCATGTGCTGACTAATTGCTTTCTGGCTAGGTAAGCAGGTCCTGGGTTTGCAACAGGTCCGGAGGGAGAGCTTGGGATGGAAAGGGAGAAATGCTGCTGGCTGGATGGCCAAGGGGGACCCCGCTAAGCGTCAGGTGCTGGAAAAATAAAACTGTAGGGTTGGGAGGAGAGCTGAGGAGTGTACGAAGGGGGAGGACTGGTATGGTGTTAGGGAGAGGTGGGATGAACGATGAGATCCGTGTCCTGAACGTGGTCTGCTTGCTGGAGCATCCAAAGAGCCGGGGCTGGGGGTGGCCGGCATCCACCCGACTGCGTGGGGACGTGGGGCTGCATCCCTCCCCTCCTGCCATCCCCCGGCTCCCCTTCCCTGCTGCTGGTGGGATGGCAGCCCTCGCGGCCGTCGGCTGCTCTCCCCACCCCATCTGCAGGGGACCCCCCGAGGAGCCGTTCCCCCTTCACGCTTCCACTGCAGCCCCCCATCACCACGGTGTCGGCAGGACCAGGCCGGTGACAGGCACGTCCCCGCAAGCACGGGCAGCTTTATTGGGACTTCACAACCGAGCCCGAAGCCGGCGGCGCTCCCGACGCTGTGCCTTGCTCTCGTGCAGGGGGGCTGGCAGCCGTCATCTACACAGACGCACTGCAGACGCTCATCATGGTCCTCGGAGCCATCGTGCTGGCAGTGAAAGGTAAGAGCTGGGACAGCACAGATCCCCTTTCCACGGGGACCTTCTCTCCCCACTTGGGCAGTCTTGGAAATAAATAAAAAGACTCAGTCTGAGCAGTTTGGTGAACAAGATGCCCAACAGGACTTTGGCCCATAGCGATCACCTAAAGAAAATCTGTGGTCCCCCTGCGTCCCTTCTGCCGCTGTGCTTCCCCTATATGCCATTCCTCTGGATGGAGGTGCCATGAAGCATCCTCCTGGTCCTCCGCGTGGGGCTGTCCCCAGCGCCGGTGACCTTCCCGCGGCCATCGCTGCTCCGCGTGTTTGCCTCTAGTCCACGTGCTCAGAGAGACCGATCAAGCGTTTGGCAGTGAAGCAGCATTTCCAGTTTTGCTCAGGAAAACTTGCAGCAGTGTTGTGGTGGGGTCTTCAGACAGGATCCCACCGCACGGGGACGTGCGCGGCAGAAGGCGGTGCCGGGACAAGATGCTGCTGCAGGGGATTGCCCGGGGATGCGGAGCGCGGTGCCGTGCCTTCCTCCTGGTTCGAGTGAGCGTGGTTCATCACCAGCCTTTCTGAATACTCAGCACTGTTGTGTCTCCGTACATTTAGCCGCAGAGCACCCTTGCGAGGCTGGGAGCTTTCATCAGCCTTGTTCTGCCATCGGGGCTCTTGGCCCCGAGGAGTAGGAGGCAAAAAGTCAGGTCCCAGCTTCAAAGGCAGGCGTTTAACGACAGAGGACGATTTCCAGAGGCACTCCTGAGATGACTTCCACCATCTCCTGGAGAAGTCTGCTTAGGCAGGCAGGTAGGAAAGGCTTTGACCCAATGCCGCACGGGAGCTCTGCTGCGGAGGTGGGAGCAGCTCCGGACCTGCAGCCAGCCGGGCCCCGCGGCTGCTCCCCTGTGCAAAAGCAGAGCTTGCTCCTGGGCGAGCCCTGTACGCAGCAAGACATATTTACAAAACCCAAATGAAAGGACAGATGCTTCCCGGAGAAGTGACAGTAATACTAACTACCCCAGCAGAAGCAAGGAGCTGTGCCGCACCGAGGAGCGCGTTGCCTGTCCAAGCAGATCCGAGCGGCGGCCGCAGCCTTTGCGTTAGACGAGGTGCTTGGACGCTGCTGATCGCCGTCTGAAGCTGTAGTTGGCCATGGGGCTCTCTGAGGCTTCTGTCTGGTAAACTTGGCTGGGTGCAAACAACGCAGAGCCAGAGTAGGAGGGCAGGTAGGCAAGGTCTGGAAAATCCCCTCCGGTGACTGCGGAGCGCAGCTTTTTTTGGCTTTGCCAACCTGCAAGCGTGGCATGGTGTGTGCAGGGAGGTGAGGGTGCTTGGGGGAGGGACTGATCCAGGGGAGCCAAAAGACAAGCTGCTGGTCACACGGATTTTTTTTTTTTTCCTCAGGTCTCGGGAGACCTCAGGCCCTGGAGGCTGGTATGCCTCAAGGGTGCTAGGTTTTCTCCAGCTCTTGTCAAACTCCTCTAATAAAGGATAGTCTCCATGGTTTGCCTTGTTCGTATCTTCAGACCCTGACAGCTGCAGCAGTGATGCTAACGCTCATCTGCTAAGCTGCGACTGCTCCGGGTCTGCTCTGCCCGGACCGTTGCCTCCCCTGCTGCTGCTGAAGGGACGAAAAAACTTATTTCTTGGCTCCGAGGTTGCATCTCCCGAGGGAGAGCAGGAGGGTTGTGCAAATCCTCTTGGGTGCGATGCTGGGCAGAGCAGGCTCGAGTAGGACAACAAGCGGGTGCAGACCGAGGGGTTGTAGACAAATCACTTCGCTTAACAGAGAGCTCGGTGGCTGTTTCAGCGGGTGGCAGAGAGCTCGGTGGCTGTTTCAGCGGGTGGCAGTGCCGGCAGTGGCTCTGCTCGGTGCCGGCATCACGGATAAGAGAGACCGTGCCATCGTGCACCCCACCTGGCACTCACCGCGGGGATGTTAATCCTGGCAGAGCCCGCAGGCTGCAGGCTGAGCTCCCGCTGCCCTGAGGTTTTTGCCTCGCTCTTCCATCTCGGCAGGCGTAGGTGTCGTGACTTGCCCGTGAACACCTTTGGGAAGGGAGCAGGCCCGCATCCCCGGGCGTGGATCTCTGCTTTCAGCGCTCGCCCTCTGCCTCTGGGGAGCCTTTGTTGGTGCCCAACGCCCATGCAAAGCTTGGGAGTAGCCCGTGCCTGGATAAACCAAGCGCTGGAGGGGGGCCAGGGCTGCTTGCACAAGAGCAGGAGTTTATAAATGCTGACTCCCCGTGAAATATGGGGGGCCGGTTTGCGAAGGGGGGGGACACACAGTAGATGATGCCCCTTTGCAAACTCCCCAAAAGCCTCAGGTCGGGGGGGTTGCCCCTGGGATGGGGACGGGGCTGCAGGTCGGTTATGGAAATGGCAGAGCTGCAGGGAGAGAGCTGTCCTCGGGCAGGAGGGGACAGCGGAGCAGGACGGGTGTCTTGGAAATGGGGATTTCCTCATGCTGGCACTTGATGGTGATCCCAGTGTCCAGCACCCAGTGCTTGAGGGATTTGTTCTCGGTCTAAAGGCAGCAGCACTCGTGGGCACGGTCCTGCAGGAGGATGACTTCTCAGGAGCGGGGGCCGAGCTGAGGGTCCGCACCGCAGCCCATGGGCAGGGGCGGAAGGGATGCAGGATGTGATAGCTGGACCAGACGGGGGGAAATCCACCAAGGGATGCTCACGGGTCTTGCTTTGAGTCTCCCCTCTATGAGACCCATGGAGGCCCCAGAGCCTCCTCTCTTCTCCTGAGCCTCAGCAGCTGCTGTGGGTACGCGGGTGCCGACGCACCTCCCTGCTTATCTCCTCCACGGCCGCTGCATGGGTGGCCGTGGCACGCGGGGGAGCGGGGCGGGTGCCTCCCCTCCCTCCCTCCCTCCTGTGAAAAGCGATGCTTCTGGCTCCAAAATTCTCCTGCTGGAGGTACCGGGGGAGCTGCAAGGAGCGTTCAGCCCGTGCCCCCCAGGAGCGGGGAGGCGGCGGGGGGCCAGGGCAGAGCCCGGGGCCGGGTGGCAGCTGCTGCCGGGGGCTGGCGGCCGCGGTGCGGGCGGGAGGAGCACCGAGGCAGCTGCCAAGGGCTCAGAGGCTCGCTTGCTAGGGCTTGTTCATGGCACGTACTCCTCAGCGGGGCTCAGGCTACGGCCCAGCATTGGATCTCATTTCCTAGGAAAAATACAGTGAAGAGGGTCTTTTTTCTTCTTTTTTTTCTTTTTCTTTTTTTTTTTTTTCTTTTTTTTTCACCGGTTGCTGGAGGTTTGGGGATGGAGCCGCATGGAGGGTGCTGGGGAAACACTTAGAGGGGTAGAAAACATTTGGCCGGACACTCGTGCCAAGGCACCTTGAGCTGTAGTATATCAAATCAAAGGCTACCTAATCTTACATTTCAATAGTCCTAGGTGAGTTTCCCCTGCTCTGGGACCGGGGAGCTTTAATAAACAGGTTGCTTTTACAGTACAAGGTCAAAAGAGGTGGGTCCCTTGAGGAGCCTTTGTCCCAGGATGTGGGTCACCCTCCGAAGGGAGGGCGGACTGTAACGGGACCTGCTGTGCAAAATGTTAATAGAAGAGTCTCTTAAATAACTAGAAGAAAACACGATCACGAACGAGCCCTCCCTCCCCGGGCAGCACTTCTGAGTTAAGGAGTCGGCGAGCATTTTACCAGCTGATCTCGCGGGCCGCTGGGTTTTGCTCGACTCTAACCAGCCTCCCCCAATGATGCTTTCCAGCTTTTGATGAGATCGGAGGTTACCCCAACCTGGAAGAGGCCTATTTAAAAGCCGTGCCGTCCAAGATTGTTCCCAACGCTACCTGCCACCTGCCCAGAGCGGATGCGATGCACCTCTTCCGAGACCCGGTCTCTGGAGATCTGCCCTGGACCGGGATGACTTTCGGGCTGTCTATCATGGCCACGTGGTACTGGTGCACCGACCAGGTAAATGTAAACAAGATTCCCCTGCCCCATGTAACATGGCGTTGCCTGGGGTCCAGGCACGCTCTACTACCGCTCTCGCCCTGGAAGTCCACCTTCAATCAGCGGCTAGTGGTCCTTCTGGCTGGTGGTCTCGGGAGGCTTCTTTTTGGAGTCAACAGAAGCACCCGGGGCTCCCGCAACCCTGTTCTTGAGGTGCTTGGACTGGGACAGTTTGGAGAGCGGGATGCCGAGGGGTGTCCTCATCTCCTCGGTTGTCTTCTGGCTTTCTGGCAGGGAGATTAAGCACTTGCTTGATGCTCTGGGGTTGCTTGGTGAGAGGTGGCTGGGCCGCGTGGGCTTGCTGGGGCTGAAGGCTTTGCTCTGCCAGTAGGGCTGGCTGCCTGCAATGGTCTTTTTGGGTTCAGCTCCATCCCCTCTGTATTTGGTGGCCCCAGGGGGTTTCTCGTGCGTCGGGGAGCAGGAGACCTCCTTGCCTGGTTCTCTGCCTGCGGAGTTCCTGGGTTGGTAGTGGTACATGTGCGTCCCCTGTTTGTTAAAGAGCAGAGAAAGAGATGAGCTACTGCTGTTGTAAGGATGCTGTTCCCCTGCAAGGACAGCCTTTCACACGTCTGTGCCCCGGACTTGGTCCTCACGGACAAATCCCTCTGCCGCTTGGTGTACTCCCTTGCCCAACTTCTTCTGAGACCGGTGGCAGCTCAAAACTGCCTCAAGTCTTAACTATTGCCGCTCCTCTGATTTCTTGCTCTGGGAATGCACTGTCCTTGCACATGGCGGCATCTCAGCAGCCACTTCCCGAGCAGTCCCGAGCCAAGTCACTGCCGCCTGGAGATCCAGGACCAAGGATGCCAGCAGCATCTCAATGCCTTTTCTCCAGCAGCAGCCTGAACACCTGTCTTAACCATCTAAGCGCTCATTTCAGGCCCAAAGAGCATTCAGTCATCCAGACCCAACCTGTGGGATTAGGTGGCTACCAAGATTAGATGAAAGGATGGAGGGTTGGGAGAGGAGGTGGGATCAGGAGACAATAGTGAGCTGCAACACCACTGCGGGGGTGGCTCTGATTAGCCGGGTTGAGAGACACGTTTGGATTGGGTCTGAGCACCACTAATCTTAATTCTGGACTGGGTAAGGCCTTAAACGCATGGCTGTGGTCACCAGATATTTATCTTCCTCTTTGGGTGTGCCTGCGCCGCAATCCGGAGGTGTGATTGCACCCCGTGCAGACGTACCCAGGCGAGATTGGATCTAGCGAGCGCAGGTGCTGATGGCAGGACGAGGTGGGGCTGGGAGGCTGCAGAGCTGGCTGCACCGACCCGCCCCGCCTCTGCCGCGACCTCCGCCGTGCCGCCAGGACTGCATCTCCGCCGTGCTGTTGGCATGGTCTCGGTGTTCAGCCATTTAGTCCGAATATCCCCATGGCCTCTCTGGTTCTCAGGCAGACACCTCCTGCTTTGACCAGGAGGGCTGCATTGAAGCCGTTTAGCTTAGGTAATGCTAAATTGATTTAACTATATTGCTTAAAATCAGTGCTAGGGTCTGAGATGCCTTCAGGTGGGGAGGACTAAGGGTGATTTAGCTCCTCTCCCTTCGAGGTCATCAGGGACCTGATGTGGTGCACGTGTGGTGGGTCCTGCAGCTCCTGACATGCTTGGGCTCTTGGGCAGAAGTTAAACCACAGCTTCCCCAACCATCCCACCCCAGGAACTGGCACCTGGTCCCTTCTGCCCCCCATGGCATAAGCCAGTGCTTGCTCTGGAGCGGCCGAATCCTGCTGGGTGCTGAGCACTTCTCTGTGAGCCTTTGGGAAGAGCCTTTGGGAAGCCTTTGAGAAGCCCAAAAGAGCCTTTGGGCTCTTTTAAAGCCAGCATTTCCTACGGATGTTGCCTATTCAAGAGAGATTGCTTCAAAGCCCAAGGGCTGGCTGTACCACGGATGGACATGGCTTGGCCAGAGCTTTGAGGTGTGATGGTTTGAGCAGTGTGGGTGGTGGAGTTGCGGTAGGAGGAGGCTGGACTTGGTGTCCCTTTTATTGTGGGTACTCTTTGGGGAGGAGATTGAATAGAAGGGGCAAGAGGGGAGAGGATGGTGGTGGAGAATGGTTGATACTGGCAGGAGGACACGCTGCTGTGGTTGCACTGGGCTTTCGTGGTGCTATGGCATAACACCAACCCGTTGCTGGTCTGCAGAGAAACCCAGCCCGGGGGTTGGGTACGCATCTACGCTGCATTTGGGCCCGATGCCCAATGGCTCCAGCGTTTGGGGATGCCTGGGATGCAGTTTGGCAAGGAGGAGGCTGATGTGGACTAGGTGGTGTTGGTGGCTGCTCAGCCATCCGGCCCGGCTCTCCCACAGGTCATCGTCCAGCGGTCGCTCTCTGCCAAGAGCCTGAGTCACGCCAAGGCCGGCTCCATCTTGGCCAGCTACCTGAAGATGCTGCCCTTGTTCGTTATCATCATGCCGGGGATGATCAGCAGGGTCCTGTACCCAGGTAAGGGCCCTGCCACGCGGACGCGGAGCTGGCAGGACGGGTATTTTGCCTGTCACTAAGCGATGAACGGGAGGGGGGCTTGTCTGGAAACCTCTTGTCTGGAAACCTGGGGGGTCTGCAGGAGGGAGAGGGACAGGAGAGGACCTGAGTGTCCCTGGTGCTCTCCTAGTGCCTGCCGTGCATCAGCCAACGCTCCTGTACTCTATTAACTGTGCGGCCGGGTGCGAACAGGGTTGCATGTATTTAGGCAAGGCAATGCTCCAGGGATAACTTGGGTGCTGTGTTCTCGATGTGGTGGAAAACATGATGTTTTGCCCCGAGTGAGCCTCCGCCTGTGTTTTGGGCTACGCTGGGCTACGGGCCAGCACATAAGAAATGTGGACCCAGAATAAAAATGTTTGGTGGGGGCTGATGGTGATTCCTCTCGGATTCGAGGTTTCTACAGAGTTAATCGAAGATTGCTTTGGTTTATTATTTTTATACGTGGGAGAAACTATCCTCTGCACATTTCCATCAGCTGAGTGCTGGCTTTGCTAACCCCGACAGCAGTTCAATTATCCACCTTTCATCAAAGGGCCAGAACAAGTTATTGCGGGAACACCAACCTACCTGGCCACGCCGAGCAAGGTGGCACCTAGGACCTGGGTCACAGAGCATCAAAGGGCTCGGTGCTCCTCGCTCTGCAGGGCGCGAGGGGATATTTGATGTGCGAGGATTAAAACCCTGCTCTGAGCTCTGTGACCCTTGCTGGGAAGGGAGAAGCGAGTGGAGTCTGGGCTAGTCAATTTTAATTCCCTGTAAACATAGATTAGATGCTCAGCTGGGGTAACCTCAGGTGGCTTCAGTGATTTCAGCTGCCGATTTGGCCCTGAGGGTTCGAATGCCCCGAAAACAGCGGGTGGGGAGCCTCGAGAAACCAAAATGCTTGGCAGCGGTGCAAGAGGCTGCAGCGCTTTGGTGGAAATAGGGGATTGACCCTGCCATCCTCCTGCCTGGATGGGGTGATGCTCCTGCCGCAGCGGGGACGCTGGCGTGCACCCCGTGGTCTTGCAGCGGGGACGCTGGCGTGCACCCCGTGGTCTTGCAGCGGGGTGCTGGCGTGCACCCCGTGGGGTGACAAGGTCTGGCGTCACTTGCGGATCAGCCACGAAGCTGCTGACTGCGATGCTCGCCCACGGAGGTTGCTGTCCCTGTTTCTCCGCTGTCTTGCTCTGCCTAATTATGTGTCCGAGTGCTTTTACTTTGATGCTAATCACCTTTGCGAGGAGCTAGAAAACAAGCCTGAGAAGGACACGCCTGCATGCACAGTCTGTCCCTGGCTGGGCACGATGCCACTGCTGATGGGCTGTTGGCCCAGTGGCTCCATCCCACAGCCCAATGCCACGGAATAATCTTTAATTCCCAAAACCCTCCTCTTTACCAGCCATTCCCATTGCACTCCCAGGCACCAAGAGCTGTGGCATGGCTACCACCTTCCTGACCAAGAGCACCTCTTGGGTGACTCCTACCATCGCCACGTGTAGGGCGTTATTCTCCTGTACGGGGACTCTGATCTCAGCATCTAGGACGCGACACCAAAGCTAGGGATGATACCACACCTTGGCTGAGCTGGCTGGGTCACCTCCAGGTTTGAAACCTTTGTAGGGTGAAGAAACATAGGGAAGGTTATAGCAAAAAGCCTTACCTGTGCAGCACTGCTGGGGTAGGAGCTGTTGCCATCCAGGATGGTGCGGGGCAGCACACACCTAATCTCCACGGCGTTGCTCCTCCTCTTCGTGACGTCCTCCATGCGGACCTGCTTCAGGGATGGGAGGCTCCCCAAGGGGCTGAGGAAGGTTCCCCGGCTGATGTGAGGATCGCTGAGCTTCCTCTGCACGGGCAGGATCTCCCCGTTGTGGGTGACGTCCGAGTTGGTGCGCCGGAGCGGCCCGTAGCGATCCCTCACCTCGAAGTACTCGTCTGAGATGGAGGAGGCGTTGGAGCGGCGGTAGCTGTGGTCAGCAGAGCTGCTGGAGTAGCTCTCCTGGTCGCTGAGAGTGATGTACTCCTCTTCCTCCTCCTCCTCCTCTTCTCCCAGCCCATTGTGGGTGCAGGGAGGCCCTCTGTCCTCCTGTGGCCCTGCCGCCGGCCGGTCTGGCTGGAGAAGGCAGGTCTCCATTGAAGCTCTGTTGGGGTTCTCCTCTGATTCCTGCTTCACGCCCGCGTGGTTGGCTGGTGGTGGTTGTGTGTTGCCCTCTGGGGCAGCACCGCTGTCACAGGGCGTGATGACTTTGGTCACAAGGACGCCAACAGGGATGGTCCTTGGCTTTGGAACTGGGGGCTTGATGTCCTCCGATGTCTCCTCTGATGGCTTCAAGCGGTGGCCCAACGGTGAAGCGCCAAACGTTCCTGCTTGCTTCGTTGTCCAGCTGGCGCCTTCGATGGGGCTGGTAGCGGGGGCCGCAGGAGATTCCATGGGGGTCTGTGGGGCCTGTTTTTGGCAGGGGGACACCAGAGGTGGCTCTTGGTCCAAGTTTTTCTTGGTCTCCATCTCCCTGTTCTTCAGCATCTGCCGGTGCTGGGCGCTGGCCTGGGAGACATCGCAGACTTTGATGCGGTTCATCTGCGAGAGCTTCACGTTCTTTATCTTGGGGTCAATAATATTGATGTAACCCAAGACTTCGCTCCCGGGCTCGGGGTCGGGCTCGACCCAGGTGGGCAGATAGTCAAACATGTTGGCTTTCTCCAGATTCAGGAGGCCGGGGTGGATGAGGAGGGAGAGGTCTGCCACGTCGCCGTGCCTGTCGCCTGCCTGGCCCTCGGGCACGGCTTTGCCTTTGTTGTCTGTCTTCTGGTTTTTGTCCTGGTTCTCAGATGAAGTCTTGCTAATCTGGTCGGCGCTCTTGGCCTTCACCAGGGCATATTTAGGGTTTATCAGCTTCTTCACCACGGCGTTGGCAGGGGTCACTGGCACAACGGAGGGCAGCGTTACGGGCTCGGGTTCGGGTTCTTCACCCATGGAGATGGACTTGAGGCTCACCCCCTTGGACATGAGGTACAGCTCCTGGAACTGCTTGTCGAACGCCTCCACTACTTGCCCCGAGAGGACCGTGATGACGTTTCGGTCCGTCCTTGCCGCAGACCAGGTGAAGCTGGAACAGAAACACATCAGCGAGCGCTCAGAGAGTTTCCAATAAATAACACGCCTCTCCCCAGCCCTGGCTTTCCCCGGGGGATTGATGGTGTTAACAGGGACATGGTCTTTCCGTAAATATTAATAATAATGAGATCGAAGAAAAAAGCTCTCATCCCAAATTGGAATGAAGGGTTGAAGTCTTGAGCACACTGGAACTTGAAGTAAAAATAAAAGGTATTTGCTGTGGGCCACTTAGTTTTTCATTTTAGTGTTGGCCGCTTTTCCTTTCTCAGTTTGGGTTAGTTAAGAAAAGCGACTCATAAATGGATGTGTTTTTTGTTGTGGCCAGAAAGTAGGAAATGTTTCCGTTCCACGTTTATGAAACTTGTCTTTTAGAGCTGAAAAGCTGATTGAGACTGAGCTATTTCTACCAGAGCAAGTTTTCACTTGGACAAATTGGAATAGACTTTGGGTAGGAAATGTGTAACTGGAAAAGCTGAGGTCAACGTGAGAGCTAGGACAGGCTGCGGTTTGGTGCTTTTGTCCTTCCTTGTGCTCATCACGTCCACTGGCAGAAGTACATGGTGTATCCCACCACCTCCGAGAAGGAGGGTGTCCTAGTCCTGGCCGTGGGGTGGTGGGGGCCCCTTGGGTCCCACTCCAAATCTCACGCTGGCCTTGCAAAATCATCTCCTGGGGGGTTGAGTCTGGGACGTGGTCCCAGGGCCAAGGCTGGGCAGGGACCAGGACCTGGACCACGTTAGTCCACGTCGGTCCTTTGACCAACTGCTCTATGGGGTGGGCAAGAGGAGATACCACCGATTACCTGTAGGATCCACACATGGCCCGGTCCCCATCCACAAACATGAACTTCTGGGCCAAAGCCCCTTTGAATTTGGTGGCCGAGCGCGTGAAAAACTCCGTCCCCCCCATGCTCCGGACTCGCAGGTTCTGTAAAGCAAAGGCAGAGGCGTGAGTAGGAGCAGGAGCAAAGGGCTGGCCTTCAGAGCATCGTTCACCCCTCCATCGATGCCCCTGCGGATGCTCCACAGCCCCTCCGAGGACTGGGAAATGCTCTTCGCGGCTGGCTCAGAGGAGGTCATGGTGATGGGAAGATAAAATAACTTGCCCAGGGCCACGCAGCGAAGCGAGGACTTGGCTTCAAGAATTTCCTGCTTTGCCCATGTGTCGGGCAGTGTTTTCTACCTCTTGAACCCAGCGCTGCCCGTGTCCGTGGGTGAGCAGCGTGTGATACTGCTGCCAAACACTTTCCATCTCCTGCAATCTATGCAAATGCCACCATGGGAGAGGTGAATCTTCCCCTCCTCCCCAGCGGGAGACGTACAAGTGAAGGGTTTTTAGGGGGAGGTGGTGACCCCAGGACAGCGCACGTGGACCGGGTAGCAGCGGGCTTGTCCTCCACCAGGCTCCCCCCTTGCTGCGCTCCTAAATCTGAGCATCTACCCCTGTTTTTAAGGGTGAGTGGGGAAAAGAAACCCCAAACGGTGGGGCAACATCTTTTCACCCTTGGGAAATGAAACTTGGGGACGTGGGCCAAAAGGGCACATCCCACAGCGTGTCCCTGCGGAGGCGGCTGGGAGTGGGGCGTCCCCCCAAGCAGGGAGCCCAGCCACGGAGGGGCAGCCCCGGCTCTGAGAAAATGGTTTTTTATCTTCAGTCTGGCTCATGCCTCTGTGCTTTTCTCTGGAGGGCACCAGCACATTTTTGCAGCTGAGCAGATAGCATCTTTCACTGCAAATGGTCTCCCTTGGGTGGGGAGAAAATATTTTCTTACGAAAGCACCTGCGTTCCTCCTGTTCCTGCCGGAATGTTGGTAATGCCATTGCTAAAGGCACCGTGTCGTCACTAGGTCATGCCCTCCATGGTTGTTTTGTTGGTGGTGTTGGTTTTTTTAAAAAAAGCTTTTAAAAAAGAAAAAAAAAAAAGGCACCAAAAGTATTTGTCCTCCCCACCTCTAGCATTCCCCATCTGCTTCCCTGGGGTCTCCTCTCTCCCTGCGGACCACGACCCAGCACAGCCCTAAGCCTGGGTGCGAGCCGAACTCGGGCACCCCTGGTCCCCGCTCCCACGCGCCTGGCAGGAGGGACGGTGATTCAACGCTGTTTTTTAGTGTGATGCAAAAGCAAAGGCTCTCCTGGCTGAGTTTCCAGGGAAGTTTTACGCACTGAGTGCAGAAGTTTTTCTCTTTTTTTTTTTTTTTTTGGTGCATTTGATTTTTTTTTTTTTTTTTTTTTTTTTTTTGCTAGCGTTTGCTTTTTTGCCTGGTGTGGCTGAGGGGAAACCGGTGCTGAGCAGCCCAGTGTCTGGCGGCGGGCAGCACTGAGGGTGCTGGGGGCTAGCTGGCAAACAGGTTGGGGTGGCAATTCCTGTCCCTGTCCCGTGCTGTCCCGACACGTGGGGCTGCCAGGAGAGCGGTGGTGCGCGGGCTGCGTGCCGACCTGCTGCTGGGTAGTGCTTGCACCCAAGGCTGAGTCCTCTGCCCATGGCCAGCCCGTGTCCCTGGCTCAGGGCTCTCCCAGGGCGTTGCTCTCTCCCGCTCGGAGCCAAACTTTTGTACAAAGGCACAAAGCAGCCGTGGGTTTTTCTCAGGTAACACCCAAGGGAACAAAAGCTCCCCAGAAGCAAGATGCCGGTTACCTTTCCCTTCCTCCTCGCTCCTGTGTATCGCTGTTAGGTAAGATCTGTTTATTTAATCTCTCCCAAGACGAGCGCGCGGCAAGCGAGCGCCCAGCGCCGTGGCCGGCTGCCAAGCCCGGGATGGGGTGAATCACTCCCCAAGCACTCATCGTTGCTCAAGGAAGCGACCGCCTTGCCCAAGCCGGCTTGCTAATTGCAAAGCACGGAAGGCGCTGAGATAACGACGTACCTTTCGTTAGCATCTCCTGGCTTACGAAGCAGCTCCCAGACACTGCCCTAGTTTCCTCACAGCCTCCTGCCCTGCTGCATCCCATGCCAGCAAATTGGCTGCAATATGTGGCAAATCCCAACTTCTAGACATTTGCCGAGCTCTGCAGATGTTCTCCTGCTTTTCCGGTCCTACCACCGGGTTGCTAATGCATTAAAACGCCGGCGTGCGTCAGCTCTGGCTTTTCTGGTCTCGGAGCAGCAGCAGTCTGCAGGATACCAGACTCTCCGGGGAGTTTGGACACGGGTAAAAGCTCAGCTGAGTCTGCTTTAATTATCGTGAGCAGCAATTAAGCAGGGTCAGCTGCTGGGGAAGGCGCAAGGCTCGGCCGAACGGTGCTTTCGGCTCCTTGGGGTGGGGGTCCCCGAGTCTCCCCTGTGTCCCGGCCCCGCTCCAGCCTGGCATGAAGGTGTCGTGGCTCCTGCGTGTTCCTGCCCAGCTGGGGGTTCGCCCTCACCGTAAGCAAATTTGGCGAGCTTGCCCGGGCACGGGCCTCCCTGCCAGCCATTTGGCAGCCAGCACACGTGGCCGGGTGACGTCAGGCGCAGAGACGTCGTCTTTCTGCCGAGCAACAGGCGAGGCTGAGCGGCTTGCAGCTGGCGGGTGAGGTACAGCCGGGAGAGGGGTGCTTGCAAGCCCCGAAGTGAAACTGCCGGGCTGCTCCGGCGTGTTTGCATCCGATGCTGGCGATGGGAGCGTTGCACCCAGCAGAGAGCCCGGGTCTCTCTCCTGCGGCTGGAGCAAGGGTCCCGGCTCCCGCTGCTGCTCTTGAGGCTGATACAACCCCCCACCCTCTCCTCTGCCCCTTTGTCTTCCTCCACCTTTGCACGAGCACTGCTCAAGGTGATTTTCTCTGCACCCCCTGCACGCGCAGGGATGTGTAAGGGGTTTGGGGCACTTTGGGCTGGGGACCGAGCCCCCGCGCTGCCGGGCACGCCTTGTGCTGCTTCACCTTCCCTCGTTTCAAACGGGATCCGTGCGCCGGAGCAACGTCACGCGCGGCTGCCAGCACCTCCGGGGCCAGGTGAACGTGGCGTGTGCGGGCAGATCCGTCCCGCCGGTGTGCTGCCAGCCGGGGCTGGCGTCACGGCTGCCCGGTGCGGGCGAGAGCGGTGAGGGCATCCTTGGCAGCTGCCAGGGCCGCAGGCAGCGTGGGTGCCTCCCTGCTCCGCTCCCGGCCCCGTGCTGGGGCGGAGGCTCCAGAAAAGGGGAAAATCGAGTTTTTTAATTCCAGCCTCTGACTTGCGGAAAAGCCCGAAAGCGAGAGAACCGGCCGGCGGTTGCTCCTGCCGGTCCTGCCCCTGAGGCAGGAGCAGGCATGGGGCTGGCGACGGCAGGGATCCGGCCCTGGCAGAGCATCCTTCCTCTTGCGCCTTTCTTCTTGCCGGCTTGTTCACCAGGAGGAGCTGAGCACGTAGGTTTGCCCGGGGCTTTGCAGTGCCCTGCTTGAGCCGTACCTACTCTTGTGGGGCCGCAGCTCCCTCAACACCCCTCTGCCCCAAAGCCAGCTCTGGCTGGGTACCAGCAGCCCCCCGGGCTTTCTGCATCCACCTTTGCTGGGTGGAAATCCGTGTCCCCATCTCTCATCCGTTCCCTTCCGTCCTGCTGCTCCTGGATTTGGGCATCACCTTCAGCTTTAGCTACAGGAAAAATGGACTAAACTCACCTAGCACTGCCCAAAGTTTGGGGGTTGTGATCTCCCCGAGGCAGGAGGGAGCAGGACTGATAGATAGCTCTGGTTATGTCCCTGTGTTGGAGGAGGTCACCCGGCCCCAGACCCTTCAGGCCATCCTTACCTTCAAGTGTCCGGTGTGCATCTGGGCTCGTTCGCACATCTGGAGGAAGTGCTTCACGTTGGTCTCATCCAAAATGATGTAGACTCCCACTTTCCTCTTGAAGCCCGCGTCCAGGAGGTCCTTGAAGATGTCTACATCGGTGAACATGTCCATGACCACCGCGATGACCTGGAGAGGGGAGAAGAGAGATGAGTCTGGGTAGCATGGCCGGGTGACAACCCCAAGATGTAGCTGGTGCTTGGGTGAAAGCCGAAGCAACGTCCTCTCTCTCTAGGAGGCTGGGGTTAGGTGTGGGGGAGCCCGGGCTCCCCCCGCTCCGGCCAGCCCGAGGGCGGACAGCAGGAGCCCCCAGTCCCGTTCCTCTGCTGTCACTACGGGAGCTTTGGTCTCCGGTGGTGGCCTGTAGCATAATATACTTGTGAAAAATTGATTTCTGAGGGTGAATCTAACTCTTTTGCCTTTAACAAACATCACGCATGTCAAAATCCGGTTTCTGGCTGAAAAGTTTGGCGTCCCTTTTCTATGGGCGCTGCCTGCGGCCCCATTGCGCGGAGCACCAGAGGGGGAAACCTGCGACGCAGTGACGTGTCTGTCTGTCCCAGGGCACGTTGCATGGGGTGGAGTCCCCCCGCTGCCTCTGGGGATCTCGTGCATGCTTGCGTTGAGAGAAACAGTATAAAAACTAGCTAAAAGTGACTCTAAGCTTGGTAGAAAGTATCTAGACACCCCTGAGGAGCATTCAGGAGTTGCAGTGACTTTTAATATCTTTTAAAATACAGGCCTGGGTGTGAGCTGACCAGGTTGCTTGAAAGCAGCCGGGAGTTGGCAGCTCCCAGTGCCGGCGACCGGTTTCTGTTCCAAGTCCAAGGTGCTGCTAGCAGCGACGTGGTTGGGTTCAAGGTCAGCTCTCCACCGTGAGGCCAGAGCAGGGGACTGGGCGCAGGCGGTGTTTCTGTCATCGGCGCTGCTGATGTCTCTCTCGGTCTTGCCGGTGGCCCTTGCGTGCCTGGGAGCCCTTGGGGTGCTGCTTCTGCTGCCTAACCCCCCTGCGAGCATCCCTCCTTCCTCCCAGGCTGTATGAGAGCGGAGCGGAGGCGGGATGACGGTGCCAGCACGCCGTGCAGTGACAGTACGGTTTGGCACGTGGCAGCGTCACCGTTCTTTGCAAGCTGGAGCTGCCTTTGTACCCGGGGCGTTTGCTGCTGTGGCGGGGCCGGGGCGAGTCCTGCGTGCGATACGAAGATGCGTCTGTGCCGCGTCCAGCCGTGCTGGGATTTTGCTGGAATGGCTGCCTAAGCACCAAAGTTCACTCCACGCCCATAGATTTTGCTTTGCTGGAGATGGCATCACCCATGACACAACGGTGAGCAGCAACGGTGCAGCGTGAGACGTGTGCAGGCAAAGGGGCTGGAGGCAGCTGCCTGCAGCCCGGCTGAGCATCTTGGTGCAATCCCCGGGGTAGCGATAGGGCAGCGCAGCCACGTCTGCCTCCCCTCATCCCGCACGGGGTGGCAACAGCCACGCAGGAAAGCAGCTTGTCATCGGGGCAGTCGCGTGTCATCGTCCCATGCTCGGAAACCCGTCGGTGCCCCCATCTTTGCAGCTGTTTTGGAAGGTGCCCTGAGCTGGGGGGAGATGGGTGATGGCTCTGAGCCCCTGCGCCTCTCCGTCTTCCGCCCTTCCAGGAGGGCTCCGCTGGCTGCAGCGCGTGGCTGAGCCGGGGAGGACACCGGCGTGGGAGCGTGCACGCCTTGGGGTGACACAGGGAGACCCTGGGATGCCCCTCCCTTGGGAGGGAAGGGATCGGGATGGTGCTGGGTGCTTGCACACTCAGGCACGTCCAGTCCAGGGCTCTCAAAGCACCGAGCTGCCTTTTAATTAATTTTGTGCCACAGGAGGTGGAGAGCTCTAATTAAGAAGAGGATCGTGCGTTATGACACTGCCGGCTCTTCCCTTCCTTTTCTGCAGGCAATGGGGCGAGGAGCGAGGCTATGTGGGGAGCCCCAGCCCGCAGCACGTCCGATGCCGCCCCGACCTCCCAACCCCAGCCACGTACAAGTGTTTCGGGAGGTGCCAGCAAGCCGAGCGAGAGGGGACGTTACAGCTCTGCCGCTCAATTTTAACTGAATTCCCATTTATCCTCACTCAAGAGCCTCTCAACAGGCTTTGCCATGAAAGGATAAATCCTCACTCCCTCGCGCATGAGCTCATGTGTTTTGCACGTCCTCGTTGTCCTGGTGGGGAAACTGAGGCAGAAAACTGGGTGCCTGCTTTGCATGGGCTGCCCAGCGAGGGCTGCGCTCGTCTCGCCGATGTAAAGTGGGACAGGTTCAAAGCTACTCTTAAATCTCAGGGCTTGGCTTTTCCATTTACACCAAGTAATCGGGGAGGAGCTGTGCTGTCTGCCGCGAGCCGTGGGTGAGGGATGCCTGAGCTGGGACGGCGTCTCCCCGGCTTGAGGAGGTGGGTTTGGTGGCAGATGTTTTGCTCCTGTCTCTGACACCGATGCTCCCTGCAGCCATGGTCATGTCGCTTTGCCTGGGCGCCACGTTTTCTCTGGAGAATGTTGAGGGCTTATAAAATGGGGATGAGAATAGTATTGGCCTTCATTTTGGGAGGAAAAAGGGCATTTCCCCACTGCAGTCCTGGCATTCCCAAGGCCTTGCCTCGCCGCTATGGCTCTGAAGACGGGAAGGTGCTTTGCAGGGGCGCGGGCAGGGCACGGTGATGTCCCACGTCCCAAGCACCGCTCACATGGGGATGGCGAGCAGGCAGCATTGCAGGCAGTCACCCAGGGCGGCTGGCTCGGACAGCAGGGAGGCAGCCCAGCTCTCACCCGCTTGCCCACATTTTCAACCCAATTCCTCCTGCTCGGCTGGTGCATCCTGTCGCCGCTCAGCGGTTCTGCTTCCCTCCCCGCCGCGTCTTGCCTGCAGGGCAGGCTTGGACTCGATTTGTCACCGGGATCTCACACCAGCGCGCCAGCGCTCTGCCCTGGCACGAAATGGGCCAGGAGAGTGAGGACGGTGCTGGCAGCGCTCCCAACGCAGTGACTGTCCAGGGACCGCGGGGGTGAAATCTGCTGCTGGGCTGCCCGCGCTTGAACCTCGGCTGGGACCAGCTGGGTCTATGCCAAACCCAGGTACAGGGTTTAATCTGCAAAGAACGGAGGTCTGTCTGCTCCGGAGAAGTGAAATCCTGTGTGCTATTTGCTTCCCAGCCCGGGGAACGGGAGCGTCTGGAGCAAGCCGTACCGTCCTGCTGCGGGGAGCGAGCTTGGCACCCTTGTCCCCGTCACCTCTACCAGGGCAGCGCTCAGCGCCCCGCACGCTTGGTGCCGGGGAGGTCCCCGGCAGCAGGAGAGCCGCACCTCTTCCCAAAGCCCCTTTGCCACTGCATCATCCCAGGAAGCTTTGCCATCCCTTTGCCATTCATCTGGAGGGTGTGGAGAAGACCAGCCTCAAATCTACAGCCGGATGCTCCCAGCGCCCAAGCGGGTGACGCTTTTCTCCCCAGGGTCCCAGGAGCTGCCAAGATCCATTGGATGCAGCGGATGTGCAGGTGCCGGGTCCCAACACCCCGAGGAGCGGTGAGCTTCGCCTCCCCTCGGACACTGGGCAAATGATGTTGGGATCCTTCTGAACGGCTTTGATGAGCACATAAACTGCAGGATCATGTTTTATAGAGGAAATTACAGCTCTTTATTAGCTCATTCTGAATCATCAGATAATGACTTTTGGGGCACACCACGTGGGCATTTAATAAATTAGGCAGGCACCAAGGCACAATTAGAGGAAGCGTGTTGGGATGAGGGAGAGGTGGGACAAGTAACATTAATAATTGCTCCCCCCGTCAACCCTTTCATCCAGGAATGGCAGAAGGTTTTGTAAACAGTAATTAATAGGCCCTCCCAACCTTTGCTGGAAGTTGCTCAGGGTAATTATATCACCACAATCCCAACCTGGAACCTCAAGTGCAGAGAGGAGGTCAGACTCACTGCTGTCTCTGGTGGCTTTTGGCCAAGGTCAGGGTTTTCAGCCTGCTCTGGTTTCTGGTCAGATAGAGCCAAAATCTAGAGAAGAAGAGAGGAGGAGAGAGATCTTCCTCCCTACCCATCCTGTGAGCTTTGCAGCCCAAGGGGATCCGCATCGAGGGAGCGATGGCCATGCCATGGCTGGACCTGGTGAAGGTCTCCAGGGTGAAGCCCGGTGGTGCGTTGGCACCTCCGTTCACTGGGGACAAAGATGGGGATTTGCTGGGAGAGCAGGGACGTGGCCACAGGATCCTGCCTCTCTTCTCTCCTGTTTATTCCCAGAAAGAGGAGGGAATCATTTGCATCCCCTGCTCCAGCTTGCCTGGGTTTGCCTCTCTGCAAGAGCAAAGCGGAGGCTCTGAACTCAGCGGCGTTTGGCCTTCTTCCTGCAAGCGAGTAGGTTCACCTGCACCATCAAAGGGGCCTCAACTCTCAGCTCTTGGCTCCCTCGCCCCAGCTTTGAGCTGCCGTGAGCCTACCCAGCGTCAGCAGCGCTCGCTTGGGCTCTGAACTTTCCTCGGCCAGGCTGGCTGTTGGGCGAACTTTGCTCTTCTGTCCATGAGACAGCAACCCGCGTGGCGGTGTTCGGCGTTTGGCATCTGAGAGCGTTGCGGACCAAGTATCTTTGACAGCGGCTGGAGCAAGGGTCATCCTCTGGCATGCAATACCGAAGCTCTCCCAAGCAGATGCAGAGCACTGCCGTCGCCCGGTGGGACGGGACAATTCGGCAGGGATCTCCACAGGGTGGCCCAAGGGACGCTGCAGGAAGGACGGGGCACGTGGCCAGCCTACGTGACATCTGATGGAGTGGCAGCCAGACCGTCCCTCTGTCCGCTCTCGGCTTTCTCAGCCAAACCCTTTCACCTCCGAGCTGCCGTGAAGACCTTAAGCCTCAGCCGAAATGTGCGGGTGCAGAGGAGGGTGGTCTAGCCCAGCGTCCCCACGCTTCGGAGCACCCACACCAGCGGTCACCTGGGCTCAGCTGCGTGATAGCAGGTTCAGCTGCAGTAACTGCGGTCCTCGTATATGGGGTGGGAGACCTCTGGAAGAGCCCCGCTTGTCAGACCCTGTAACTCCTGCCAACCCCAGACCCTGCAGACTGCAGGTCTGAAGCACGCGCCCATCTCTACGTTTCCTGGGGGGCCGTAGGCTCCAAGCAGGCTCCTGCATGTCACCGGTGGTGTCACCACGTCTCATCCCACCCGCGGGTGCCAACCGGACCAGGAGGCAGAGCCCAGCCCCGCTCATGGGACGTCAAGGTACCAGTGACAAGCGCGGCAGCATCAACTGTGGCCGCGTCCCTGCGGCTTGGAGAGGCTCCAAGAGAGGTGGGGATGGTGCAGGCAGCAGGGCCTGGCAGATGCCTGACTCAACCGCCCGGCTCTGCTGAGCAGGAGGGTGGTAGGATGACTCAGGAGATGCCGTTTGTGTGGGGGCAAGTGGGAAGTGGTGAGTAGGCAAAGCTAGGCAGGAGCTGCAAGCCCAGGTGAGACGCAGCTGGAAAGACCCAAAGATGAGACATAGATGAGACATGATTTGTAGTCGGGGAGTTCTCCCCATCCTCCGTCCCATGGGATTTCAGCCCTCCCTTCCCTCTGCCCTCACTGCAAAGCCCTTTGGTGGGGAAAATGTCACAGGTAAGGACTGGTCACCTCGACTTTCGCAAGGTGACAGTGGCCAGAGACAGCTCCTGTCGGCAGCGGGGCAGCCCCGATCCCCCGCATCAGCCGTCCCTGTGAGCCAGCTGGCTCGGACGCGTTGGCTGATCAGTTTTCCTGCCTGAGCCGGGGCTTTTCGTGCTCAGACCCCCGGCCCTCTGGTCCTGGAGAGGCTCCGACGGCTGCGTGCCACCAGGCTTCCCTCTCTTCTGCCAGGGTCTGCGAACCCCAGCACTGTCCCTGGTCCCAGCATGGGGTTCTCCAGAGCCAGGTAGACCCGACGCATCCCAGCCTGTCTCCCCCTGCTCCACAGCCGCCTGGGCAGTCTCCCTTGTTTTCCTGCTGGAGCATCTCTGAGGCTGGGATGCTCCTCCCTCGGAGCTGGATTTCTCAAGGGAGCGGATGCACAGAGCTAAAAGGGCTTCAACCAGCAGCACCGCGAAACCAGCAGGTACCGACCCCTCCCGCGCTGCCCAGCTGGGAAACCGGGACACTGGGAAATACCAGCAACCTCTGCCCGCCACCGCTGGCGTTCAACGCACGCCATCTTCTCCCTCCTTCCCTGGTCCTCCTGCCCACGGCACCAGCCTGACCCCATCGCTCATCCGCCCCCGCTCCCTGCTCCTTGGTTTGATGCCGCAGGGAGGACAAGCCTCAACCCAAATCCCAGCCCCCAAGAGGGTGGGCTGCCGTTAGCTGTGCTACCCCTCGGCATCTCCCCAGCCTTGTCCTGCGTATCGGCTCATCGTTTTCCTCTTAAAGCCCGGACGAGGCTCGGAGCACTGTGGCTATCTCGGGCCAAGCTTGACCCTCGTATACGCGAGTGCCAGACCAGCGGCTTCGGCTGCTTTGCCCCGGGGCTGAGTTTGGCTCCTCCAGTTCCTGCGTGTTGCCGCGTGCAGTCGCACAGGGCTCTGGCAATAATGATCGCGGGGTGCCTGGGCCCGTGGGCTTGCAGCTGGGAAGCAGCTCAACCCATTTTTCTCCCCGGTGGTTTTCCCCACAGCCCCGTAGGGACCCCAGGATTAACGCCGCTGCCGTACGGCTCGCGGGAAGGGTCGCGTTGCGTCACTCCCAGGGAGCGTTGGGCCAGGCTAACAGCGTCTTCGGCAAAACCCGATCCCCAAATATTGATTACGCTGAATGAACACGGAAAAACCCCAGCGCTCGACCCCGATGCCTTTGCTTGGGTCGAGTTCCCAGCGGGACGGGGATTACCTGGCTGAGCAGGATTTTAGGATCTACCCTCAGCAGAACAGCCCGGGGCCAATCCTGCCCCGTCCCCGCGGCACACCTCACCTTCTGAGCCTGGCAGATCATCTTCCGCACTACCTCCTTGATGTGCGCTTGCCCCTCGATGGGCGGCTGCATGTAGACGGTGGCACGGGTGACCCCGCGGTAGGCGATGGTCTCGGGCCAGCCGAGGTCCAGCTGGGGGATGGAGCGGTCGGACCTCTGGGGCCAGTACTCCAGGGAGGGGGCCACGTCCTGCTCGTCCCCTTGGCTGTTGCGATCGCCTTCGCTCTCCCCTGCGCTGCTGCCGTGGCGCGGGATGTACTCGGCGCCGGGGTCGTACGTCTCCAACGTGTCCAGGATCTTCTTTAGCTCCAGCTCAGAGAGGAAGTCCCTGATGTTCTCCTTCTTCAGGACCTCATAGAAGGCATCAGGGCCACGGGAGGCCAGTGCCTCCAGGGCCAGGCGTTGCTCCTCGCTGTAGAAGAACTCGGGCTTGGACTCGCTGGACCTCCAGTTGACGTGGCTGTCGTCCAGGCACTGCACCTGGGAGAAAGCCATGGTGACCACGCACGCCGGTACCGTCTCCGAAGGGAGCTCTGTACGACCAGCGAGCGCCGGATGCCGACAATAAATAAGGAATTAATTATTCCCCAGTCTTTAAATACACGATTTGCTTCGCTTCGCCCTCCCCGGCTCAATGCACAGCTGGGGAAACACGCCGCTCCCTTCTCCACCGGCTCCTGCCAGGCCGGAGCTCTTCTGCACTGGGGAGGAGGATTCGGTTTCTTGCTTGCTCCCGGCTCTGCACGGCGAGCGGGCTCCAGGCAAGGAAAACCTGGAGCTTCCCACGGCCGGGGCTGCGCGACGGGGCAGAGACGGCCCCGGGCGCACGTGCACTGCCGGGAAGGTCCTCTACCTCCGGGTCCACGCTCTTCTCATCGTCTGCTCTTTCAAGACAACGGTAATACCAGATAAAACAAAAAGTGGAAAGCAAACGAACAACAAAAAAAAAAAGGCTTAATAGAGGACAGAGGAAACCAAGATTTCTCGGCTCAAACGCCGTCCCTGGTTATCGTTCCTGGAGAACTGGGTCAGCCGGTGGGTTTCGCGGCAGCGAACGTCTCCGTCAGCCTCTTGTGCATCGCCCCGGCTGGCAGGCTGATTATTTCGGGCTCCTGCCAGCGTGAAGTGCCGGGCCTGGACAGGTAACAGCAAGAAGTGAAAAGAGGAAAAGCAAAAGAGTGATTCATCGCTCCGCCCTGCCCCACCTGCAGTCACATGCTGCCTTCACACATTCCCGGCCCTGCCCGCACATTAACTCTTTCGGCTGAGGCTGTCCTCACACCTCCGCCCGGCCGAGAGGCCCCGGGACCGTGCGGGAGCGGGAGGCCGGTGGGCGGCTGGGGAGGGGTTTGGGTGTTTGTCTTAAAAACAAACAGAAAAGCCTCTCTCCCCTGAAATCTCCCCCTCTCTCGGTGTGCCGGCTGGGAAGTCAATATTTTCCAGGAAAGCGGCTCTGCCTCGTGGTTAACCCCCCCTGCGCCGAGCGCGAGGACCCCTGTGCTGGTGCCGGAGCTTGGAGCCCGGGTGGGTGCTGGGGGCAGCACCGGGTCCGAGCTGCCGTAGTGGTTCAAAGCTGCGCCGGGGGGGGTTAGACTGGACATTAGGAAGCGTTTCTTTACCGAGAGGGTGGTCAAACCCTGGAACAAGCTTCCTAGAGAGGTGGTCGATGCCCCAAGCCTGTCAGTGTTTAAGAGGCATTTGAACAATGTCCTTAATAACACGCTTCAACTTTTGGTCAGCCCTGAAGCAGTCAGGCAGTTGGACTAGATGATCGTTGTAGGTCTTTTCCAACTGAAATATTCTATTCTATTCTATTCTATTCTATTCTATTCTATTCTATTCTATTCTATTCTATTCTATACCCTCCTCTGCTTTGGCACGAGGTTTGCAGCAGGGACTCGGTCGCAGCACTTGACCTTGCTATGGCAGATTGCGTTAATAACTGGGAGATGGGCAAAAAACCCCACCCTGAATTCATCAGTTGGTGTTCACAACCCAGAAGCACGGAGCTTTCTACTTGGAAACTCAGCCGAAGATGAATTTCAAGAATCGGGGTCAGATTCTTGCACCGATGCAAAAAAGGAAAGTGCCAGGGGCTGCGTCTCACTCCCTCGCGTTGGAGCAGCTCATCTGGATTCGCAGCCGTGTAAATGAGAGCCCCGCTTGAGTCAGGCTCCCAAGGCGAAGCCGCCCGTCTGCCCGGCTGCTCGGCCATCAAAGCGCTCCTCTCTGCAGACACGGTGGCCGTGCAGTGTCCCGGCTGCCCTGGCCCTGGCCGGGGCTCGTAGCGTGGCGAAGCGCCGAGCCCAGGGAGGATTTGGGAGGAAAAATGAGTCAGGAACGCGCAGAAAGGGGAGAAACTCCAGCGGGGCTTTCTCAAAGCTGGGCTGTGGCAGGCTGAGCCGATACCCGCGCAGCTTTAACTTATGGTAATAGACTGCTGAGGGGAAATGGCGGCTTTTCTCCTCTTGCATTGGAGTAAAAGGGTTTATGCGAGTGCTTGGGAAAGGCTGGCAAAACCAACCCCCCGCCCGTCCGTCCCCTGGTGCAAAATCGTGTGCTGGGTTGTGCCCAGCTCTGCTCCGTCGTGTGCAGGAGGGAGCAACGGGGACAGGGGACACGGGGGTGCAGGGATGGGACAGCACAGTGTGTTGGGATTAGGACACAAGGAGCAAGGAAGCGTTTGGCTCCCACCAAATATCGGCTCAGGAGGTGTTTCGGACGGAGCTGATGACTTTGTGGAAAGGCCGCGCTGATCCCATGGGGATTTCCCAGTGGCGGGACGTCACCTCCGTGTTGTGACCTGGGTGCAGCAGAGACCGAGGGTGCTGGAGGCAAAACTGGGTATTTTGGGTGAAATCCCAGCCCTGCTGAGCAAGGGGTGGTGGCCCCTTCGCTGACGGAGTCGCACCTGGGACAGCAAACGCGACAGGGCCCGGCCAGCACCCACAGGGGAGCTCCGAGACCTCGTCCCTGGTCGTCGTCCCCCCTTGGGTGGCCCAGCCCTGCTAGGCTGGGAGATGCCCTGGATCGGGGCCCGTGCATCGAGCGTGGGTGTGCATGGCGTGGCTGGAGCGTGCTGCGGTTGTACCCACCTCAGCCACCGCCGGCTGCCCCGACTCTGTTTTCATTGTGCAAGGAGATTTATGGTCTTTTTAGCAGGGTGTGTGCGCTTATGGTTTATTGCACGGCGGTGTAAACACGGCATCCCATCCGTCATGCGATGTGCTGGTTCCTACGGCTGTGTTGGAGAGGGGACTGGGACCGCAGAGCCCTGGACCATCGCCTGACCCCTGCGCGGGGCGAAGGCGCCTGGGTCCCCTGTCCCCTGGGGATGGAGGACCCAGGTGACTTCACCCCACATGGGGAATTCAGCACCCGAATTGTGTGCAGCCCCGATGCACGGAAGAAGCCGTCAGCTCCTTTGTAATCCCCTGCCTGCTTGCAGGGACAGGTCGCTGTGGCCAAGCAGGTTGGTCCCCGCTGTCGCAGGTGTCCCCGCGCGGCCGCCCCGGGCTGACCCAGCTGGACAGGCAGCGCCCAGCACAGGCACTGGGCCTGGCTCCTCCCAGCTGCAGATGGAAGCATTAATTACAAGCTCCTAATTAATTTCCCATCGCTAGCAGAGGGCCTAATGACAAAGCAAGGCAGCAGGGTACGACGCTGGGCTCTGCTCCAGCCTCAGGGGCTCCGGCCGCCCCGCTGGGCTTGGCTCCCACTGCCTGCGTGTTCCTGGGTCCCACTGAGGGGTTCGGTGGCAGAGCTGAGCCCTGGGGCGGGCGTTTTGGCCGGGCTATAACACCCAGACACTGCTTTTCCCTCTGGAGCATCTTCCACCCGCCGGCTGCCAGCCATTTGCATGGAGCCACGCACTACGTGGTGTTTTAGAGAGAGGGAAACTGAGGCACAGAGCGGTGATGGCAGCTTTAGTCACAGCTGCTGGAGGACAGAGTCACTGGAGCCCCAGCGCTGACTCTAAACCTGGGGAGAGGCGGCCCAGGCTGGGCTTTTGTAGCGTCCTTGGGAAGCGCTGAGCATTGCCTGCGGTCTACTGCCTGCACCCCGCCTTGCACTCCCATTGCACCCCATTGCAACCCCATTGCACCCGCACTCCTTTGCCAAAAGCCCCGGGGTGTTCCCAGCTGGTGTTTGCCTTGCTGCTGGGGGGCCAAGGGCTGTACCCCGCTTTGGTGGCGGTCACCACACAGGAGGACTGGGACGACGCTCCTGGTCGTGTGCGGGGATCACCCACGCTACTCCCCGTGCTCCTCGGCGGGAGGATGCAGACCGGAGAGCCAGGCAGCCCATCCATATTTATGCCTGACATTAATTTCCATCCATTTCAATATTTTATGAGCGTAACAATAAAAAAAAGGTTCAGCGCTCGTTGAGACATAGAAGTAATTGGGCGTTGACGGTCCTGGCAAGCTGCCACGCGCGTCCCGGGGAGCTGCTGGGTGCTGCCCATGCGGAGGTAATTGCCGCAACGGTGCACGAACCCGCCTGGCCCCGTGCGTGGGGACAGGCAGCGCCTGCCCGCGGGGCTCTGCCACCTCCGGCCGTAGCCCCGGGTCCCGGCGGGGCCAGTCCCGGCTCTGGAGGTCCCCCCGGGGTGGCTGTCAGTGGCTTTAATGAGGGGAGGGCTCAGCGGGGGTAGGTCCGAGCGGAGCTGGGCTGGGCGCAAGGCAGCGGGAGGTGAGGGCGATGCTGCTGGGCCGGATCCTGCCCGTGTTGAAGCTGATGGGGGGGAACGAGGGTGGGGGGAGGCAGAGGTAGATCTCCATGCGGGACGTGCTCCCCGCTTCTCCCCCCGGTGCCCTGCCAAGGTCTGGGCGCTGTGGCCGCAGCGAGGGGCCAATATCCAGCCCGGTGGGATGGGGTGCTGGGGGAGGGAGGGGGCTCTGGGCTGTCCCCCACCCTGCGAGGGGTCCCGGTGCGTCACCTGCCTCTGTCCCCCAGATGCCGTGGCCTGCGTGGACCCCGAGGAGTGCGCCCGCGCGTGCGGGGCTGCCGTGGGCTGCTCCAACATCGCCTACCCCAAGCTGGTGGTCGAGCTGATGCCCAGCGGTAGGTGGGTGGGAGGAGGCACCTCCGTCTCCGCCGGGCTTTGCTACACCCCGGGGCTGCCGTGCAGTCCCTCACCGCTCGGATGTTGGGGGGGACCCCGTGGCCGGTCCGGGTGGGCTCGTGTGCAGCCCTTCCCCAGGTGACCCCGGCAGTGAGGCCAGGGGGTGCGGGTGACCCCAGGGCAGCCCAGGGTCCCAGCATCCCGGGGTGCAGCTGGGTGTCCCCAAACCCGGTCCCTGCCCCAGGGGAGATCCTAGTGCGTGTCTGGGGAGGGCAAAGCGTTACCCTTGGGCAAAGCATCGGGGCTGCCCCATCCCATGCCATCCCACCCCATCCCATCCCATCCCATCCCATCCCATCCCATCCCATCCCATCCCATGCCATCCCACCCCACCCCATCCCATCCCATCCCATTGCCCCCAGCTCGGCCACTCCCTGATGGTCCCTCTCTTCCCCAGGGCTGCGGGGTTTGATGATCGCGGTGATGATGGCTGCACTCATGTCATCCCTGACCTCCATATTCAACAGCAGCAGCACCCTCTTCACCATGGACATCTGGAGAAAGCTGAGGCCAGGGGCCAGCGAGCGAGAGCTGCTCCTGGTGGGCAGGTAGGGATCGTGGCTTTCGGGGAGACCATGGGTTTCGGGGAGACCGGCAGGGCCGGTCTGGCTTTCTGTGATCTGCCTCTGGTGCGCAGGAGCCTGCGAAGTGCCTGCACGCAGCCCGGCTTACGAAAGGAAAACAAGCCCTTGGATTATTTTATATATGAAGGTGCCGGAAAGGCAGACGGGGAGTTCGGGGCGTTTGGAGGGGCAGGGCTGTGCCTGGCGCGAAGCCTTTCCCTCGTCGCCTCCAGCCCGTTCCCCGGGGGAAGCCGATGGCTGCTCTCCGCCGAGGTCACAGCAAAGCGCGCAGGGGACCTTCGCCGGGCGGCAAAGGGCCGTGCTGCCCGCACATGCCCCGGCTGCTCCCGGGGGATGGCGGGTGCCAGCGGGGAGCCCGGGAACCCGCCCGCGGTGCCGTGCTCCGGGCGGCAGAGTCAGCGCTGGGGAATGCCCCGGCACGGTGCCGGGGTGCCGGGGTGCGTGGGGAGTGTCCTCGGCGCAGGGCAGACAATGACAAGGAGGGAATCTGGGTCAGGGCTTTGGCTGGGCTGTGCTGGGGCTGTGGGGAGGGTTGGCTGGTCTGGCGGCTCCGGGAGCAGCCATTTCTTGGCATCCTCTGCCTCCAGAGGGTGGGAAGGGGATGGGCAGCGATCCCCGGGGAACTGCGGTCCCACTTGGCTCCCCCGTGGAACCGGGGTGCTCGTCTCGCAGCCTGCCTCGCCCCTCCCTGACACCGGCTTCGGTGCGGGTGACAAGGGGTGTAATAACGCCGGAGAGCTTTCCCGAGGACGGTTAATGAGTGTTTGCGAAGGGCTTTGCTCGCCCAGGGCGGGAGTCGCTGCTGCAGTCGATCCCGGGCGATTCGTTAGCGCATGGGGCAATTTGTGGGCGCAGGGTGCTGCGAACCGCCGCCGCCGTACGGCCCCACGGGAATATAACAAACAAATGTTTTGGAGAGGAAAAAAAAAAAAAAGTTGTTTAAGCTGCAAGTTTGAGGTTTTCCTACCTGCCAGCACGGGGACAGGCGGCTTGGGGTTATTTCTGAGTAGCTGTCCGGGGGTCCCAGCCGCCCCCCGGCCCTGCCAGGGTGGGGATGCCCCGTCCGGCTCAGCACGGGGAGGGAAGGGATTTGTTTGCGGGGTCAGAGAGAGCTCCCGGTTCCTGGACCTGGGGATCTGAGCTCCCACCACGGCCGTGCTGCCTGGCTGGAAATCCCCGCTGGTGTTTGATGCACGCTCTGTGCCGAGGCGACGGCACGATGGCGAGAACACCAGATCCCTCCCGAATCCCCCCCGAGCTCCCCGCAGCGGGCTGTGCCGGGGCTCTGCACTCCATCCTTGCCTGGATCTCGACCGTGGGCCATGTGCGGAGGGGGGCACGGCTGCCCAGCACCCCCAGCTCACCACCGTGCTCCGACACTCCTCCATTTTTCCCATGACCTTTTAGCATCCTCTGTGGCTTAAAGACGTACTGAACGCGGGGTTTTTCTCCTACCCCTCGGGTCAGGGCGTGTGTTTTGCACTCAGGCTTCTTCCTCTTTCCAGCACGCCAGGCAGGTGGGGGACGACTCCATCTAGAGATGCTTTCGTTACTTTTTTTTTATTTTTTCCTACTTCTGCTTTTTGAGATGAGCAGATGGAGACGTAGGTAATTCTGCGAAGCTGTAAACAAGCCGGGCTGAGCTATAAATACGGTGGGTTTTGGGACGTGTCCTGCCCAGCCTGCCTGCTCAGACTGGGCCCAAAAAACTGGGGTCTGGCCAATGCCCCTTGCTTTGGAGGAGGGTGATGCCGCAGGGTGCGGCTGGGATTTGGGCGAGGATGGGGACGGGGTGATGTTGGGGGACAAACGCACCCCTCCGTCGCAGCCTGGCCGTGGGGAGCTGAGCACGGGGCAGCTCAGCCCACAGCCCCGGCTCTCAGCTGGGTGCTTTGGCCAGACGCAGGGGTGCCGCGAGCTTCACCCAAATCCGGCCAGAGCACCCAGCCTCCGCGGCTGGGGGCTTTCCATAGCCAAACCGCCCATTGCCCGGCGCTTCCCCATGGGGGGTCCAACTTAGGTGAGGGCCTAAGGAGCCCTCGCCTGCCCGGCACTGCCATAATTAGCATCCTCCGCAGCCCCAGGGATGTCACCTGGTGACGAGCATCCTCCCACCGACTCTCCGGCATCCCCCGGCCAGCTCTTCTGTGCCGGCACTGGGACCCCATCCCCTGAACCCCGGGGACCCCCCACCGCCACGGCGATGCCACGGGTGCGAGGAGGTGCGGGTGGGACAGGACCATCACGCCACGCCGCATTGCTGCCGCTCGCAGGGTGGTCACGGTGGTGCTGGTGGCCCTCAGTGTGGTCTGGATCCCCATCCTGCAGAGCTCCAGTGGTGGCCAGCTCTACGTCTACATCCAGGCTGTCACCAGCTACCTGGCTCCTCCCGTCACCGCCGTCTTCGTCCTGGCCGTCTTCTGGCCCCGAGCTAACGAGCAGGTACGCAGCCGGGGTGGCCCTGGGGACAGCTTGGGGACACGGGGTGGTGCCAACACCTCCCTGCCCATCCTGCTCCCAGGGACCCAGCGGGGCTTGGATGGTTGAGGGGAGGAAAGGGGGCAGGGGATGCTGGAGGGGCTGGGGAGAGGAACCAAACCCGGCTGGTGTTTCCCCAGGGAGCCGGTGGGTGGCTGGTGCAAAGAGGAGGAGGAGGAGGAGAAGGAGGAGGCAGGTGCCGCCATGCATGGCCGCCAAGCGTGGCACGGCTGATGGGGCTGGCAGGGGACATCCCCTGCCAAAGGGGTGCAAATTTGGGCTGGGGCTCGGCCGGCCACGGTGTGGCTGTCCCAGCACGCAGGGGCTGCTCGACCATCTCCCAGGTCTGGCCGGAGGGAGCAGCTCCCCGGGGGGGTTTGTCCCCGCTGTGGGGTGACTGTTCCCCTCCGGCCACCCCCCGTGGAGCTTTGCTTTGCAGGGAGCTTTCTGGGGCCTGATGGCGGGGCTGGCGCTGGGGCTGGCCAGGATGGGGCTGGAGCTGGCACACCCCGTGCCCCGCTGCGGGGTCCCGGACCGGCGGCCCTGGCTGCTCGCTGACATCCACTACCTGCACTTCGCCGTGCTGCTGTGCGCCGCCACGGCTGCCGTCGCGGTGGGGGTCAGCCTGCTGAGCCCCCCGCCGCCGCCGGCCCGGGTGAGCAGAGCACCCGGGACCCCTCAGCCTGGCCCCCTCGGCTGGTGTCACCCAGGTGCACCCCGAGCTTGGCCGGGGGGGTCCCCATGGGGGGGTCCGGCCCGGGCGTGTTTTCTCACCAAATCTTGCCCTGGTTTTCAGCTAAAGGATCTCACCTGGTGGACCCTCTCGCGGGAGTCCCCCCAGCCCTCCGTGGACGGCACGTCCCAGGGACCCCCTGATGGTGAGTGTGTCCTCGGGGGCGTCTGGCAGGGGAGGCATCTTCAGTGCCCCCCACTCCCCGCCTGTAACGGGCAGCAGGACAGCATGGACGCCCCGTGCCTCAGTTTCCCCAGGGCCGTGCCACCCACCAGGAGGTGGCCGGTCCCCATGGCCTCTGTCCCCCACACTCACAGTCTTTCTATACCAGGTTCCTGCTCGGCCACCCCGGGCAGCCATCAGCCATCAAAGGCCGAGGGACCCCCGGCTGTGACCCTCAAAGACGCCACGGAGCCGCCCTTCTGGGCCCGCATCTGTGGCATCAACGCCGTTGTCCTGATGTGCGTCAATATTTTCTGCTATGCCTATTTTGCCTAGCGGCCTGCCAGCCCCCGGGGGCGGGGAAGGTGCTGGGAGAGGGGGAGAAATGGGGATTTGGGTGATAGTTTTTATTTCTCCCGTTTGCGACGTGGGATGTTTAAATCCACTGGTGCAACGAGCTGGGCATTCTCAGCACCGTGGACACTGAGCGCATCCCAGGGGGGCTGTGAGGTGTGGGGGGCATTTGTGGGGGCAGCGAGTCCCCGGGAAGGGTCTGGGGAGAGGTATCGGGGTGGGTGAACGGGGGCTGCAGGGGAAGCAAAGCCACAGCGAAGCGGCAGGTGCGTGACCGCGGCCATGGGACCACCGTGGCGGCGGTGGAAAAGGAGCGGCCACGCTCGAGGGCGTCACCCAAACACATTTTACTAGCTCTAAATAAAAAATAATATTTAAAAAAGCGCCACAATTTGCAGCTATGAACAGCACTCACAGGACTGAAGCTCCCCGGACCAGCCTTCTCCGGCGCCCCGAGTCCCGGCACCCCTCCACGGCATTACCCGACTGCATCCCGCCCTGTTTGGAGCCGGGGCTTCGCAGGGTCTAGAGAGGATCGAAGGTTCGGGGTGCACGTGCTGTTCCTCCCTCGTTGCTGCCATCCCACTGGGTCATGGCTTCGGAAAAGTTTTTGTGGCGCCAGTTCGATGCTCCGTGCTCCCTCGCTGGGGAGCACCGCTGCCAGCCTGCAGCGAGGGGCGACGCCTGGGCTGGGGGCGGCGGAGGTCTCCTGGGTCGGGGGAGCAGGGACAGCTGTGGCGGATGGTTTGGGGTGCCGGAGCCGGGCAGCCCCTGGATGGGGATCATCGCCAGCCTGGCCTCTACCTCCAGCACAGCCCCCGCGGCACCAGGACCGTGCGCGTCGGCAGCCTGGCGCGGGGACGGGCACCGTCTGTGGGGACGAAGGGACGCGCGGTCCGCGTGTAGGCACAAAGCAGCTCCGGTGAGTGGGGGGCAGCGGGGGCTGCGGTCCTCCCCGCTCGCCCGCGGCACCGGAGGCAGCTCACTTGTGGATGGGGTGGACGTAGTTGCGGGGGAAGAGGCCGACGCGCCCGTAGATCTTCCCCTGCCACCAGTTGGGGTCGGGGTAGTCCAGGACCTCGATGATGTCCCCGCGGAGGAAGGGCAGCTGGGAGCCGTCGTGGGCCGAGAAGTCAAACTGGGCTTGCACGAATTTGGGTCTCCTCACCTGGAGGAAAGTCAAGGGCAGGAGTTGGCGGGGGGAGAGGTGACCCTGTCTGCCAGCCCCTCTGCACTGGGTGGCACTGCCTGAGTCCCCAGCGCGACGGGGATGCCGTGCCACTGTGCGGCGAGGACCAGCCTGGGGGGGCCAGAGCACAGAGGGTGTGGGGGTACCTGGGGTGCCCACCTGGAGGACAAGGGACAGGAGCTAGGGAAATCCTGCCACGGGAAGAGCTGGAGTGCTGGAGATAGCCCTCCCCAGAGTCTGGGGGGCAGGGGAGCACCCTGGGGTGCAGGGGAGCACCCTGGGGTGCATGGCAGAGCCTGGGGAGCAGGGGAGCACCCGGGGGTGCAGGGGAGCACCCTGGGGTGCATGGCAGAGCCTGGGGAGCAGGGGAGCACCCGGGGGTGCAGGGGAGCACCCTGGGGTGCATGGCAGAGCCTGGGGAGCAGGGGAGCACCCGGGGGTGCAGGGGAGCACCCTGGGGTGAATGGCAGAGCCTGGGGAGCAGGGGAGCACCCGGGGGTGCAGGGGAGCACCCTGGGGTGCATGGCAGAGCCTGGGGAGCAGGGGAGCACCCGGGGGTGCAGGGGAGCACCCTGGGGTGCATGGCAGAGCCTGGGGGAGCAGGGGAGCACCCTGGGGTGCAGAGGAGAGCCTGGGGTGTAGGGGAGCACCCCAGGGCACAGGGCTCCCTGTTCCTTCTGCCCGGGAGAGCTGAGATGGGTGCCCAGGGGACCCTTACCCCGCAGAGGCAGCTGGCACCCCTCTCCTTCCCGGGTCCCTCCGGGTGCCCGAGCAGTCCCCAGCCCAACTCGCAGGGCCCAGTTTCGCCACCTCCCCACAACCACCGCCCCAGGGCTCGGCTTTGCTGGAGCTCACCCGGAGCTGGCTGCACCCCGTCCCGAGCTGGTTGGGCTCTGCCACCCGCCCCGGGCATCACCCCTGGCCCGAGGGACGGTGGTGTGGGCCTGGGGCGAGCCACCATGCCCTGCCCTGCCCTGCCGAGCTGCACCGGTGGCTTTTCTCCACCCTGTCTGCCCCACAGCGCTGCCTGTCTTGGGCTGTTCCAGCCTCTCCTGCTCCACGCTGCCTCGAGCCGAGCCCGAGCGTGGGGCCAAGCGTCAGCCGGGCACCTGGGATGTCCCTGTCCCCCTCTGCGGGGACGCTGCAGCCGGGGGAGCTGAGCCTCAAGGGGACTCACACAGGCGTTGGGGACCGGACCCCCAGGATGCTTCTCCCAAGGGTGGTGGGGGAGCCTGTGCCCAGGGGGGTCGGACCCCATCTCTGCTCTGCGCCTGGTCGTTTGCTCTCCTCCGTTTTGTCCCTCTCTGCTGTTTCCTAGCCATCGCCAGCGTCCCGTGGCCAGCAGGGAGGAGCAGGAAAAGTTCAGACAGGAGGAAATCCCCGTCCCCCGGGAGCCGCAGCCCCGTGATGCCTCCTCATGAGCACGGTCTGGGGTGCCTCGGTTTCCCCACGGACCATAGCGGGGCGGTAGCAGCCCTGGTACCAGGGGAGCAATGGGGGATCCCAAAGGGGATCAGACATGGGCTCCCAGCCCGGCCCCGCTGCCAGCCATGCCGTCACCCTGCGTCCCAGCCCTGCGCGTCCCCACGGCCCCATCCCCTGACGGTACCTCCTGAGTCTGGTCCTCATCCCGGAGGAAGATCTGCTGCTTTCTGGCGATGGTAGTTGTCCTGTAGAAATCCACCAGCTCGTTGAGGGAGTTGAACTTTTCCTCCCAGAGGAAATATTTGCCGTTCCTCTCCCTGAGCACCTTAAAGTGCTGGACGTGCTGCCCATAGCTGCAGATGGAGGATGGATGTTACCCCGGGATGCTGGCAGCACCCAGACCCCCTGGCAGCAGCCCAGGGGCTGCTTGCTGGGCTGGTCCTCCGGAGGGGCTGTGTGGGGTGCGGCTGTGCCCGTGGGTCCCACTACACCCATCCTGCCATGGCCAGGGGTGACGGTGGCACTGGGGTCACTCATGGTCCCGCTGGTGAGGCAGTGGGTGGAGGGTCCCCAGCACGCCAGTGACACGGACCTGCAGCTGAGACCTGCCACAGCTCATCTCGCACGCAGCTGAAGCTCAGTGCCTGGCCCCGGCACAGCGGGATGCCCGTGGGCTCAGGGCTGGCAGCGCGCCAGCCACGTGCAGGGCAGGTGGCTTTGTCCAGGGGGCAAACAGGGGCCACGTCTGAGGCCACAGGGTCAAAACACGCAGGGCAGGTAAGAGCGTAGGGTGGCCATGGGCTTGGGCACTGGTGCTGCCTGGGCTTTCCTCCCTTTCCAGGAGGGGTCACTGGGAAGGGTCTGGGGGGACTTGTGGTCCCTGCACCTCGCCAGAGCCCTTCAGCTGCATCCCCCTCTCCTTCCTCATCTTCCCGCTTCGCTGCCAAGAGAAAGCGTGGTGAGAGCTGCAGGTCTCAGCTCAGCATGTACTGGGAGGAGACTGCAAAGGCCGGGCTCAGACTCCCAAATCCCCGGTGCCCCCAGGGACCCCCAAGCTGCAGGAGGACGGGGCAGGCCGGGATTTCCCTTGCCAGCCCCCCGTGCTGTCATCCCCTTGGTGCCGTACCTGGGGGTGGCAGGTTGGGGTGCCCACGCCGCAGGGCTGGCACGGGGCCACCGCGGGGACCCGCCGCTGCCAGGTCCCCAGGCGGGGGCAGGGACCCGGCCACGCTGGTGACGCACGGCAGAACGCAGTTCCCTTTCATTATGGGCAAGAACCTCCTTAAATGCTTAATTAGAGATTAGCAGCGTGAGAAAGTGGCTGGCTGGCCTGGGGCTGGCTCCTGCTACCCTGGCCCCAGGCAGGGAAGGGGCAGCGATGGGGTGAGAGGCCCGGCCCATTGGCACGCTGCCTTCGTAGGGCCCTGGCTGCCGATGCCAAAATCATTGGCCCCGTGGCACTGGGACGCTGCAGCCCTTTGTCCCTGGGGATGCTCTGGACAAGTTGGTCCTCCAGGCCACGTCCCCTGGGCTGCGCTTGCAGCTTGGCCCCAGCCCCGTTGTTACCCACATGGCTGTTATTTAGGGGCACCCCAGCGAGGGACCCCAGGCGAGGCAGCGACGCAGCCCAGCGGTGCAGGCAGGGTGCAGGCAGGGAGCAGGAAGCGGCTGGGACGGAGGCGGAGCGCGAGGCTGCAGAGGGGAGGAAGGCCAAGCGTGAGGCTGCGCCTGTATGCGTCGGGGACATGGCTCCGCAGCCCCCAGCCCCTTCGAGGCGGCCGGGGCAGGGCAGGGTGCTCGCCCCTTCCCCAGCACCACGGTTGGGAGCGTGCACGAGGGTGGCCTGATGCCCTCGGTCCCCAAAGCGGGGGCTGCGGGGGACCCCTGCCCATCCCGCCGCATGTCCGTCCGCCGTCCCACAGCCACTTACTTGACGGAGATGGAGAACTCCCCCGGGGCGCTCTCGCTGTCGCGGATCAGGAAGGCTCCCAGGTGCTTGCGCTTGAGGAGCCGCTCCTCTGCCAGGTGCCGGGAGATCCTGCCCGCGTACCACCTGCGACGGCACCGGGCTCAGCCCTGCGGGCATCCCTCCACACCCGGGGACACCCCAGTGCCGCATCCCCACCCCGCAGGATGGAGGCACCGAGAGCCCTGGTGCCGGAAGAAGCGGGGTCCCCGCTGGGCTCCCCACGGGGCTGGGACACCCCTGCAGCCGTTTCTCCCTTCCCTTTCCCCTCCGCCATGCTTTATCGCAGCGCTTTCACGGAGGCAGCACCGCAAGGTTCTGTAGGTGCAGACGTCCCCATGAGCCGCCTCGTCCATGTCGGGTTTGTGCAGCATCGCCGACAGCCGCGACCGCATCCTGTCACCCCGCTTGCCACACCATCTGCCTTGTCCCCCACTTTGCTGCCTGTCCCCCCACTCCCCCCCATGCCCCCCGTGGGAACAGCCCTGCCAGGTGCTACGGGGTGGGGTTTGGAGAGCAGAAAACCCTCCGTGCCGGGATGAAACCCTTCCTGCCTGCGTTGCCGGCAGCTGCTGAAACAAGGTGGAGGAGCAGCGTCCCCACCTCCCGTCCCTGCCAAGGCTGCGTCTGTGTATTTGGGAGCCCCAGGCCATGAAGACCCTCTGCTACCTGTTAAAATTGCCCTGTGAATGATCCACCACAGACTTTAGCACGGAGCATCTCCCATTGCCAACCCTCCAGGTGCTGCGTGGAAAAGGCTGCATCTCGCCCATCCCGGCTTGTTAACTGAAGCCGGAGAGGCAACGGGATCTGCCCCGGGCTGCCCCGAGCCCACGCGTTCCTGCTCCCCAGCCACAGCCCCGAGCAGGTTTGGTATGGCATTTAAATGTGATTTACCAGGGGATAATGATACATAAAACACAGGTTAAAACAGGGATGGATTATGCTGGGTTTTAATAACACAGTAATAGGATTGTGTCTAATGCAGTTGTAATCCCATAACGCTTTGTTGTTCCCAATTATCATTTATTTAGCGGGCAGCCCGGTGCGAGGGTTGCCGGGGTTCTGTATGTCAGGGGTACGTGGGCATGCTGCTGCCTCCCGTCCCCTCTGGCTGTGGTGGCAACGGCAGACCGACCCGGCAGGCAGACCCCATCGCTCTGTGACTCAGTTTCCCCATGTGCGGGACGACCCTGGCTCGTGGCAGACCTTTGGGCATCGGGATGCACCCTTGGGATCGCTGCCTGGGTGGTGGGAGAGGATGTCCTGGTGGGTGCTACCAGAGCAGGGCTTCGAGCCCCCCTTCCCCGCACGGTGGGATGGTACTTACGGGTGCGGCTTGACTTTGATGTAGTTTTTGGGGACGAAGCCCTCGCAGCCGTACAGCTCAGCCTTGTACCAGTTCTGGTCATCTTCCATGTTGAGGATCTAGAGTGGGACAGGAGCAGGGGGGTGTCAGCCCGGCCACCGTCCCCCTGGGAGAGGGGCTGAGTGGGACCCCCACCGCTGCCCCAGACCCCCCGTCTCCCACTGAAACCTGGGAAAAAGGGGGCTCTGACAAAGGCAACATGGTTTGGGGGTGTTTGGGGGCACCTGTACAGAGCTGGCTGCTCCCCGCAGCCCTCCTCGGCTCATGGTTGGTCTGGCTCACCACGGGTGCCGGCAGCCGGGGGGTGCCCGGCATTGCCCAAAACCCCCGGGCAGGGAAAGGGGTAAAATCTGTCCCCAGAGGAGCTGGGGTGGCAGTCGGGGTCCCGCGTCACCCCGGGGAGGTGGCAGCTGGGTGCTCCGTGGGAGGAAGCGCCCCGGTGCGAGCAGGGGCACTGACACCCGCTTCCGCGTGACACCATTTTCCAGCCTCCCACGCAGGGGCCCAGGGGCCAGCACAGCTGTGCAAACAGGATCCGAAACCCCGGGGCACGGCGCTGGGGCCGCGGGGAAAACACGCCGGGGAGGCAGGGATGGGCAGGGTGGGTTTGGGGCCCCGGGTTACAGCCGTGCCGTGCCCTCGGCCTCCCTGGGGCTGGCTGCACCCGGGGGGGCTGCTGGGTGCTGGGGGTCCGGGAGGAGCTGCCGGCATCTCAGCATCAGCCCTGCAGAGAAGGGCGAGTGGCCAGGCAGCGTGGCAGGGCGCGGGTGCCCTCGCCCCCATTGCAGGGCCGCAGTCCCCTGGGGATGTTTTGAGTCCCCCTGAAGCTTTTTGGGATGCCCAGGTGGTATCCGAAAGCCCCTCCCGATGCCAGCGCCTGGGTGGGTGTTTGGCCACATGCTCCCTGCCGCCAGGTCCCTGGGGCTCCCAATGGCCTCGTGGGGCAGGGAAAATGCGTTTCAGCCCCGGGGGGCTGCCGCAGAGCACAGCTGGTGGCACCGATGGCCAGGGAGGCCACGTGCCGCATCCCGGCTGGGTCCTCTCTGGGGATGTGGCTGGTGGCACGGACAAAGGGTACCCACTGCTGCTGGGGATGCTGCTCCAAAAACCTCAAGGATGGCTCCTTATACCCCACAGAAAGCCTCAAAGAGGCAACAAAGCCAGGTGCAATGAAAGCGCCGGTGTCGCCCCACGCCATGCCATGTGCCCACTCTGTCCCACAAAGCAGGAGCATCCAACGTCCCTATGGCTGGTGACCCCCCATGACTGGTGACCCCCTTGCTCCCCATACCTTCAGGGTGTCCCCTTTCTGAAAGGGCAGCTCGTCCTTCTCCGTCGCCTGGAAGCTGTACAGAGCCACCGACTCCATGCCGCTGGCTGTTGGCTGTCACCAGGCAGCGGTGGCGAAGGGTCCCAGGGGCTCACCGTGCCGGGGCGCAGGGCTGCCTGGGGCTCGCTGCCCCGCGCTGTGGGGCTGTGGGGGTACGGGGCGAGCGCACGGCGCAGGGGTGCTGGCAGGCAGGAAACCGTGCTGATGTCAGCGCGCTGCTGGGGCGAAACGGTGAGCACCACGCGGGACGCCACCGGCAGACACAGCTGCCCAGATGTGCTGGCAGGGGGGGGAGCCATGCTGGCCCGCCCGGATGCCAAGGGCCCCATCTGCAAAAGGACCGGGGCGCATCGGCTGGCGGCACGATTCGGCATCGCCTCTGCGGTGGGCTGCGGGCAGCGGTGTCGGGCAGCTGCGGGGTTTTAGGAGGAAACTGGATGGCGATGGGCTGGATGCACAGGCTGAGGATGTGGGCGAAGTATGCCCGAAGAGCACAGTCAGCAGGTCAGGAGTGCTGATGGGGGAGTCTCTGATGTCTTGTAAGGGCTGAGCTGCTGGCACGGCCTTTGGAAGGTGGCTTGGTGGGAATGGTTGTTTCGGCAAAAAAAAATCACGGAGGGTGGAATGGGCAGAGGCGCAGGGAGGCAGGGTGGGTGCACACATCTGGTTTCTTTGGAAATCAGACTGAAAACCACATGCCAGGTCCCAGCTCCGAACAGTGAGGTTTCAGCATAGCTGTTACCCACTTTTTGGGTTGTGGCCCTTTGGGGGTTGATTTTTTCCAGCTTTCTTTTGCAGGGCTACGGAAAAAAAATCCCTTTTAGACTAAACCAACTTCCTGCAGCTCTCGTGGGCGTCAGGCACTGAGTCCACAGCGCCTGCACACAGGGCATCGCTCCCAATGGGAAGCTCCCCAATGCTGTGCAGCCTTCCCATCGTGTGCGTGGGCCGGGGCATGAAGCGCACAGAAAATCCGCCAGACGCTGGTTTTGGTTTCCTGCGAGGAATTAAACCGGGGACAGCTGCGGCTCAATCCCTGCCCATGGACTTGGGCATTTTTCAGCGAAGAGCAGGATGCCGCTGCCATCTGCCCGGGGAGCAACGAGCCCCGGTGCTCGCAGGGCCTCTGTGGGGACACCGGCTTGGCGATTCGCCTCCTCCAAACCTTAACCCTGCTTCCCAAGTGCATCTGAAAAGCAAATGCTGTGTAACACCCCACCGAGGCCATCTTCAGGGTCTCGGTGCCCATAGGAAGTGGAGAGGAATGTGTAGGGTGGCCCTGGGTGTCCCCACACCTGGCGAGGCCCCGGTCCCCAACGGTTATCCCCAGCACGGCCCCGGGACCTGCTGGTCCCAGGGGAAGCGGAGACGCTGGGAAGGCCGGGGAGGGCAGGGGGGACCGTGGGAAGAAGCTCGGTATGTGCACGCCTGTCACAAGGAGGATGGGACTCAGCGAATCTCCGTGGCCCGGCAAGACCCAGGGGATGGGACTGCAGCGGGAAGACGGCTGTCTCGGGGCGAGCTTCCTCTGCCGCTTGGCAGCCTTGGTGAGAAGTGGTGCGGGGCAGTCCCTGGAGAAACCAGCCCCAGCAGAGCTGCTGCTCTAACCCCGCTGCCAGCCAAGGGCCTGATCCCGTCCCTGCGTCCACCAGCACAAAGTGGATGATGCTAAGCCCACGTGCAGGGGGTCTGCTTGCAAAGGGCAATGGTGGGGGGTGAGCTGGGTGTGGAGGTGTCTGAGGACTGGGAGGGGGTTGGCGTGGGGGAAATCTGCAGCCCAGGGAGCAGGTTAGCCTGGGGTGACGACCCACCGTGCCTTGGATGGACACCGTGAGCAGTTTCGGGGCCCGGCTTCCTTGGGCTCACAGCAGGAAGGCTTGAGGGGCACCTTGGGGTGTCCAGCCCAGAGCCATGCATGGTGCCACGCTGCCCTGTGTGCCCGGGAGCGGGGCACAGGACGGTGGGGTCACAGAAGGGTCCCCAGGCGTTGGCGCAGTGGCTGCACTCAGGACCGGAGCAGGATTGGGTCCTGCCAGCAGATGGCAGCAGTATCCAGGAGGACACTGGAGACACTGGGGACACTGGGGACAGTGCCACATGCCCCTGCCCTCATGCTCTAACGAAGCCGGCAGCCCCTTTGGCATCCCTGTCCGGCCACCTCCAGCACCACATCCCGCCCCTCGTCCCCTCTCCCCTTGCCTGGCTCCTTCCTGCTGCCCCGGCTGCGGTCCCTGACCAGGGGCCAGGTCGCTTCTGCTCGCTCGTGGCTTGCTCATGGCCCGCTTGTGGCTTGCTGTCGCTGGCTACTGTCTGAGCGCATGTGGTCACTGCAGGGGTGACAGCAGCACCTGCACCCGAGGAGTGAGCTGGGCTGGACGCTGAAGCAGTCTGCAGCCCCATTTCTGGGTTGGGAGCCAAACGCTCCTGTGTTCAGCTGTTTTCTGGGTGCTCCATCCCGACTCACTGCCACGGAGCGGTTCGGGGTGCCCCGATCCCAGGAGGGGAGCAGGGCCCAGCGTGGTGGTTTGTATCTGGGCGGCATCATGATGCCTCCAGTGAACCCCTCGAAGGCGCCACGAGCATCCTGGTACCGCAAAACTGGAGATGCCCATCACCTCCTGGCCTCATTGCTTCATTCCCTGGGAAAACCCTTCTGCCTGCTCATGAGCAGCCCCAAATCTGCCCCATCCCATGCTCACCAGAGCCCCCAAAAGGAGCCAGGACCCCCGTGATGCCCAGCTGCGAGCCATGAGGCTGTGCTGCAGAGCCCGGCAAGGCTCAGTCCGGGAGCCAACGGCTGACTAACCGCCGGCCTGAGACATCCAAGAAACATCAAAACAAGTTTATTTTTTTCCCCCTATCTTCCCTCTTGTGCCTTGTCACGTAGCCATGTTTTGTACAGCACACACTGTACTGGAGCAGGAAAGAGCCTGTCCCTGCAGTGCCAGCCACAAGCGGCGGGTGCTGAGCCGATGCCCGGTAGGGTGCAATCCTGGGGGGGGTCTGTATCCCCATCCCTGTGCCCTGCGTGTCCCCGGTGTTCAGAGGGACCCAGAAGGTGCCACGTGGTTACCTCGGTTGGGTGTAGCAAGGTGCTCGGGGCTGCACACTGTGAGCATCAGCCCAGCTTGCAAGGAGATCCCAAAGGCCATGGAGGTGCAGTGGCTCACCCGAGGGTGCATAGCAGTGGGTGGGAGGAAGCCAACCCAAGGAGCCCACCCTGCCCCGGGTTTGACCACCAGCCCACGCTGCCTCTGCCTCCACACAGAGGAGTTTCGTGACCCTGGGGACAGGCAGAGGAGGGTGCAGCCGGCTCTGGCATCGCCCCTTCCGCTCTGTCCGGCCACCCCTGCGCTGCGTGGCGGGCGCTGGGAGCTGCCTGAAGCTCCTGCCGCCTCCCGGGTTGCCCAATCTGCTGAGCCCGTTTCATCAACATCCTGTGTTTACCTGGCTGTAAAATCCCCACACAGCAAGAGAGGAAGAGGAGGGAGGGGAGCCTCTTCCCCTTCCGCTGCGGGCCCGGGGAGCTTTGTTAAGGAGGTGATCCCAGGCTCCCCAGCTCCTCTCCGGCCAGTGCCTTCTGCGGCTCCTTGCTGTGCCGTGGCCCAGGGTGCCATTTGCGGGAGGACGGGAGAAGAGGGGGTGTCTCAAACCCTCCCGTGTTGGGGCTGTAAGCCAGGCCTGGATGGCGGCAGGGCTGGATGATGCGAGCTGGCTCACGCTGCAGACCCCGGTGGGGACAGGGGCTTTGCTCCTGGCAGGGAGCGAGGAGAGGGACGGGTCCTGCCTCTCCACGCAAAACTGCGCCCGGCGGTCGGCAACGAAGCACAGCCCAACACTCGCCGTGCTTCCCCTTGCACCGCTGCGAAAGGAAACCCACGGCACGACACCGCCCCGAGCGAGCCGCAGAGAACGGGGGCTGGTGTGACACTACAGGCAGTTTTTCTGAGAAGAAACCCCACAACCCGTTTGCCTCCGGCTCTATCTGTCCCCGGCAGCGGAGAGCTGCCCGCCGAGCCGAGCGGCCATGCAAAGTGTACCGCAGGCTGGCTGCGGTGGCCGCCACGCTCTCCTCACGCCCACGCACAGCCTGTGCACCAGGCATGGGGCAACTCCTCTTGCCTCATCGGGAAGGCAGCCCTGGTGCTGCTGACTCAGCGCTGTGATGGAGCCGGAAAGAGGAGATGATGGGGAGGAAGGGGGAGGGAAGATGAAGTGGCGAAGGGAGGAGAAAGGGTGATCCATCACGCCAGCCACCAGCTGCCCTCCAGCCAGCCCCTGGAGACCAGAATAAATGCCCTGCATTGGCACAGTGAGCAGGGCCGGGGTGGGAATGCTGGCCCTGGGCTGCTCCTTGGGAACCGGCTACTCCCTTGGGGGGCCAGCAGTGCTGGGGCACGGAGAGCGAGGTGACGGGGCGATGCACGCCGGCAGCAGGGCTGGCCTGGGGTGGCTGCGGGGATACAGCCTGGCTTTACGCTCACGCCTGAGAGGCTGCGTGTGGATAAAGGCAGGCACGCGGGTGGCACCGCTGATGCACGTGCCGCGCAGAGGTGTCACGTCGCCCATAGCTACCGGCGTGCCTGGGGACCAGTACCTACCCATGCCCACGGCACGGGATGCAATGGGGATCCTCTGTCTCTCGAGGAAGTGGGTGCCCCGCCGAGGCCCCACACGGAGAGGAAGCAACATCCTGGGCTAGAAAACGCCACGTCAGTGCCCATAAACAGGAGTGCAGAGTCAGCACTTCCCCCCTGGAGCAGAAGCCACGTCGGTAACTCCTGAGCATCAGACTTGTCCTTGTGTGTAACCCTACTTCTCTACAAAGCCCAGCCTACACTGAGGAGCTTGCGTCACCGTTTACACCCTGGTGTAACCGAGTACAGAGCATGGCCAGCGCTGGGACTATCGCACCCCTCCGAACCCCTCATCGTCCCACAGGACCCGTATTAAAGCATTTACAGGAGGGGCAGTCAGCAGACCCAGAGCCAGTTTGCCGTGCTTGGTCCCATGTGGCCGCGAGAGGCCCCTTAAGGCACCGGTGGTCCCCAGCCATGGAGCTGCATCTCCTTGGGGTTGACACAGGTGGTTGGGGCTGGTATTAGGGTTTCTGGGCTAGTAAATCAGAGTGGGTCCTGCTTGCGTGTGGTGTAGGTGAGATGGGAAGCAGGACCATGCTCCCCAGCTCCCGTGGGGGAAGCCCAAGGATGAGGGGCTGGTGGTGGGTCCTCACTTTTGACACTTGGGCCTGTTCCTGATGATGGATCTGGAAAAGGACTGGAAAACTTGAAGTCTTGGATGTGAAATTCAACCCAAATCTGCAGGCAAGGGTCACTGAGGAGGCAGGCCATCCCAAACAGCCTCCTCGAGGGGATGTGCAGCCTTGGATGGTGGCTGGGGCCAGCCTCCTGGGAACGGGCCAAACACTGTTTTGGTGGAGGAGGGAGAGTCCAGACACAGTGAGCAGCAGCCTTAGAGGCACCGACACCAAACGCTTCCCGCAGGGCTCCCAGGACTCAGTTTTGGGCTGACGGGTGCGAGCGGTGCCAGTGCCTGGCTCTGGGGACAGGCGCTGTGCCTGTTTTGGTTCTGGGACTCGGCTGCGATGGAGACTCAGGTGAGGATCATTTACAGCGATGTTAACTGTTAATGAGTTAATTGTCAGGGCCAGCAACAGCTGAAGGCTATTCATCTCCCTGGGACCAAAAGGAGATGGAGGCTACTAGCCGGGCTTGGGCTGATGAGGAGGGGCTTGTTTCTGCTGTGGTTTGGAGGGGCTTCTGGGATCCTGCTGTTCCCTGGGATGCTCCAAGAGCAGAAGGTGGGCTGTCCCTCTGTCTGGAAGGTGTCCTCCCTCTAGCTGGCTGTGGCTTCCCTGTGTGTGGCCTGGAGAGGACCGGGCCATGCAGCTCTACTTCAATCACGCACTTGGTGCCTGGCTGGGAGCAGATCTTGTTGCGTGCTCTGTGGCTGTGGTATGCTGGTCTTTGGGCTCTGTCCTGGGACCTTACTGTGGTCACTGACATATCTGGGGGTAGCTCTGAGACTTGCTGGGTGCTCTCATCCAAGTCAGCTCAGGTTCTCGTTTAAGCTGTATGAGCAATGTTTTCTGTTGAACCTGTTGAGTGCTGCTGTGGAAATGTCTGACGAGGCTTCTGCAGTGAGAAATGACTGTGGTATCCGACCTCCAATCTTTTTCCTTGGTGTTGGGCTGCCTACGTGGGTTATGAGGAAGGTGAGGTCCCCATACCAACGTTATCTGGGCAGACTGGTGCCGCAGCATGTATGGGAGCTGGGATTTCTCTGCCGTCTCTTGTGGGTTCTGAGGAGCCATCCCCAGACAGTTGGGGCTGGAAACCCACCACGCTGCATGCTGTGAGCACAGCATGAAGGTGGAGAGGGTCACATCGCTGCTTTGGTTTGCACGGGAGAGAAATCAGAAGGGTGCCTTTAACTGGAAGCTCCAAAGAAATCAGGCAGGGAGGCGTGGGTTTTGGGTGTGGAAGCTATTTACAGCCAGTGTTTGCCATGGAGGAAGGCTCCTTGCCCTGAGCAGGCAGCACGGCGTGGCAGAAGTAACCACCCACGGGCAGGGGAGCTCTGTGGCTCCTAATGGGCATGTTTTAGGGGGACTGTGAGTTTGGTCACATCTAGATGCAGCCTGCTGCTCGAACAGATTCTGAGAAGCTCCCCCTCAACAACGGCATCTGTTATTTTTCTAGGATTTAAAAAGAAAAAAACCAACCAAGAAGCCTTGCGACGTGCGCGTAGGTGCGGGGACCATGCTGTCACCGCCGTGACTCACTGGGGAGGTCTGTGATTTCCGAGAACAAAAATGATGTAGGGAGAAATTGTGAATGATCGCTTGCGGAGTGGTGGCTGAGCTCTCGACCAGAGAAGCAGTCAGATTTCAGTTCCTCCTTAGGGTTGGCTTGTTAACAAAGAGTTATTAATAACCAATTAAGCCAGAGCCCACGTCATACCTTCCTCTGGAAGTGTGGCAAGAGCATCCATGGTTCCTCTTTTGGCACCGCACCCACCCTGCCCCTTCGGCCGGGGGAGCGTGGGGGGCTGATTTGGGCAGGTGCCTTGTCACCGCAGGGCTGCTCTGGGGGCACGTGGCTGGGGGACATTTCCCAGGCAGGGATGTGGGGGACCACTGGTGCAGAGGTGACCCGGGACTCGGCCCCAGTGTGTTTGGCTCACTTTGGCTGAGCTCATGGTGCAGAAGAGGAGCCCTGTGTGGCAGGTTTTCGGTCAGTGCCAGGGCAGATGGTGTGAGTCAGCCGTGGGGACTGCCCGGGGCGGAGGGCCAGCGGCCGGAGGGAGGAGGCTTGCTCGCTTGTCGCTTCCTCGGGCTGAGGATGTGTGTGCTGCCGCATCCCCAGCCGGGCTGGCGATGCGCCGGGCAGCGGGGAGGAGGCAGGCAGGCTGTTGGAGCAGGCCTGCCGGGATAATTCACGGAGCGCCGGATGTGCTGTAAAACCCAAGAGAATCCGGGCACTGTGCTCCTCCTGAAACCGCCTATTCAGGGGAGAGATGGGGAAGACAAGAGGGAGGAAGCGGAGGGAAGATGGAGCACTGAAGCCTTCTGTGTCTGGCCGGTGACGGATGCAGGTGCAGCTGCGGATTCCCCGGATGCTCCGGCTGCTCCGCACCGCCCTTTCCTGCGGGGAAGGAGGAGATGCTCTCAGGAGGCCCCCCGGGCTCCCGGAGCCCCCAGCTCTGCTTTCACTCTGATTTATCCCTGCTGTCGCAGTGTCCGGTGCAGCCTTTTTTCCTATAGACTTGGGCCTTGAGGTGGCAGGTCGGTGTGGATTCTCTGAAGTCTGATATAGGGTTGAGCTGTTCCTCATTGGTATGACCTCTCTCCCCTCCCCAGCTGCCAACCTTCAGGAAATGTTTAGAAATGAAGTAGCTGTGAAAACTCTGCCCAGCCCGTCATCAGCTTGGTCTGAAATGAGCAAACAGCCGCAAAGGTTATGAGGGGGAATATACACGTGTGGCCTCGCCTGTCCCTACCCACATGGTGCTACTGCATCTGCTTCCCTTCTGTAGAAAATTGAGCTAAATAAAGCTGCTGCCGTTGCTTTGGTGGCACAGCACCCTCTCACGCCATTTTCCGGAGTGGTGCTTTTGCCTGTGCAAGGCAAGAGGAAAGAGTGAGCAAAGATTTTGGGGAGGCCACAATAAAACTGATGCATTCTTCCCTGGGGCTGCGTTGGATTGCGATTTCTGACACATCAGCTGTGGAAATCCAGGGTAATTTCACTAAAGCCTCTCCAGATATCCGCCTGTGTAAATGAGACCAGGATCTGGTCTGTTTTAAAGCAAAACTGCTCAGGGGGTAGCTCCAAGATGCATGCTCTTGCTTTCTGCCTCTCTTAGCAAATGCTACGTGCAGCGCTCCTACAAGGCAATTCTTCATTTTAAATGGAAAGTCGAGGCACTGCTTTCTTTAGAAACATTCCTGCAGTGCTGGAAATGACAGCATTTGTTTCAATGAAAGAGTTCACGAGATCCCCGGGAAACCGGGGACCTGGGCCACCTCCCCGTGAAGCTGATGGCAAAGGAACAGCATGGCTGGCCTCGCCCTGCAGCGTGGCTCCAGCAGGGCTGGTGGGTTGCGTGAGGTAAGGCACTAACATTAGCACAGGTACTAAAAACCTTTCCCGTGTAGGTATGGCACATGCATACATATAGATGCACTTGCAATATCCAGCAAAGTATATAGGAAAATATGTCTGTGTTTCTATAAAGTGTTCCTTTCAGCAAGCATCTGAAATGCAGATTTGTTGTCGTCCTTTCCTCCTTCCTTTCTTCTCTCAGGCTGAAAGAGGAACTGGGTTTGGGTTTTGCTGGCTTCGGGGCTTTGCTGGGGAGCTGTGGCTGGCTGAGAGTCTTGGTCGTTACAGGCTTTGCGTGTCCAAGTGCCTTGCCAGCTTGTGGAGCTAACGATTAGGTGGCAGCGGGATGTAACGGTGTGTTATGTCCACATGTTGTCTCGTCATATTAATGTCACACAATGGTGTCCTGCTGTGCTGGAGAAGCATTTGGGAGGGGGCTCCTGAGTGCATCATGCTGAGTGGCCCTGGTGGTCCTCCCAGCTGCAGGGGCTGGGACTTCGGCCTCTCTGGACTTGCCTGGGAGCAAGGGGCTGGAGGCACCACGGGGCACCCGATTCCTTGCAAGGGCTCAGATGAGCCCTTGGGCAAGTGCCAGCTCCAAGCAGATCAGGCAGAGCGGAGGGCAGCGTGCAGGAGAGCGGGGCTGACTGCTGCCCTTTGCCAGCAGTGCTGTGGAGGAAGAAGAGGCACCGTGAGGTGGCTGGAGGAGCTCGGGGAACCTGTGGAGCAGCAGGAACAGCCAGCACTGAGTGCACTGGGCACAAAGGGCTGGAGTTATTTCTGGGAGACCCTTAAAAACAGCTTGGGAAATGGCTACAGCCCCTCTCCAGCCTGGGCACCTGTGTTTTCTCCCTCTGGAGACCAGGGAATTAACTCGAGGTCTGCAGCCCAAGCTGGTATCTGCTGGGATATCTTCCTCAGCTGGGATCAGCAGTGCAGCTGCGCTGTTCTTGGCTCCCCAGGGCAGAGACATTTACTAGTTCAGTAAATCATTTTAGCATATGTTTAAATCTACCTGTGTAGGACAGGCCCTGAGTACCCCTGGGTGCTGAAGGCTTAAAAAGCATGCCACCTACCTATAAGGCTTAGTAGAGGCTTTAGCCTCGAGGGTGTAAAAACATGCTGGTTAATGGAGAGTCTGGGGAAGGGCATACAGGGATGGAACTTTTGGGAGAAACCTGTGACAGCCCATTCAGGAGAGCTGAGAAACAGTATGCGAGTGCTGCGCTTAGCCTCTGCTTTCAAAGATGACATCCATGCAGGTTTGAAGTGCAGAGCTGGCAGCCAGCGTGTGGGAAGATAAGAGCATCCGTCCTGCTTAAAACCAAAGGTGTCCAGTCCAGAATCACAACACCAGTAGTGGTCGACAGTGAATGCTGGAGGGCAAGTACTGGAAATGGGTAAGCAGACACGTATTTCCTTGTTAGGTTCTCCTAGGAGCCAGCAGTGTGGGGCTTGGACACTTCCTGAACAGAGCTGTGTCTGTAAGATGTATCTTGAAATGACAGCTTCTCCAGTTTCCTGACTCCCCCCAGGCTGTGATCTCGCAGCAAAACGGGAGGTCTTGCCCTGCCCAGAGGGAAGCCCCTGGAGTCTCACGTTTCTTTCTCATGATAACCAAGTGCAAGCTGGAAAAGCTGATGCAGACCCACTTCTTGCAACGTGCCTCTAACGAAGGACTGCAAGCAGAATAATGGAGAGCAAGACACGCAGGGTGTTTCCGTGGAAGCGTCTTGTCGGTTTTCTTCCGAGGGTCAGAGTGGTGGCTTCAGCGGAGGAAATCATCTGTACAGCACAGCTCTTCCTTTCCAAGTGGTTAAGATCCTGCTGAGTGTAGAGCGCTTTTAAGCTTAGCTGTGCAGGTGTCACGAACTGTTCTTCTGGCCCGCTGGTGACAGATGTGGGATTTTCAATATATCGGGCAGTTTAGGCTTATTTGGGCTCTCGCCCTTACTGATTGGGTTATTCAGTTTACGCATCTCACCGAAGGCCACTTTCAGTATTGCTAAAATCTATTGTGGCTGCGCCATGGTTTGCACCCCCCCGGTCCCCCAAGACGCTCCGAGTGACATGCAAGCATAAAAAGAGGCTTCTTGAGGGTTATAGAAAACCTACTGTCTGTAGCAACTTGCTTTGCAGTTATTTTTGATTGAGGTTGAGGCTGTTGTGGTTTGTGCCCCAGAAGAAACAAGGCTGTGCACAGCCAGTTCCCAGCAGCGCTGGTGTTTGCCTTTTACCTTCTCTGATCACAGAGATGTTTGATTTCTAAAGATCAGAAGGGAATGGGTTCCTTTGACTTCCTCTAATGTTGGCAAGGTCAGAAAGCAATCCTTTATTTCTCCATTTCATTCAGTCCATAAGAATGTAGAAGCTCATAGGAGTATTAATTACAGCCAATTATAACCTGCTTGACTAGCCAAGATGCTCAAATAGCTCCTGAAACCTGCTGTCGTTGAAGATGGATGTTTTTCTTCAACCAAGGAAGCCTTCTAGTTTTGAGGAGCTCACAGAGCAGTTGTTCAGCAGGACTGATCCGTGGAGTGGTTTGGTTGGATAGTCTTAGAATTGAACATGTTCCTGAGAAATTCTTGCCTGCAGTGCTGTGCCGTTTGCTTTGTGGAGTCCTGATGGCTTGTCATGAATCTCTTCCAGCCCAGCTGATGAATTTTTTAATCTGCCTGTTGATCACACAGGGACCATATATTTACAGCTCTGCACTGTTTAGTTTTTTTGCGTTATGAAAACACCTGCAGAACCCTGTTGAGGATGAGATGCTCTTTGTGACGGGGCAGCAGCAACAAGCTCAGAGTTGTGACCATGAATGCAGATATGAAAGTTGCAATGGGATTTGTGAGCCTGGGAACGGAGGAAGTCACTTGCAGAAGTGGGAATCAGAAACCTAGAATTTGGGCCAAGTAATTAAGTGACTGGCTGGGTGCTGTGCAAACACAAACCAAATAGCCCTCAGTTTGCATCTGTCAAGGGGAAAAACTACCAGCTCTTCAGCTGTGATAATCAGTGGTGGGCATCCAGCTGTAATCCAGGGACATGGCAGCACTGTGTTACCAATCCCTTGGTTTAAAAGACAGAGCTCAAAATGCTTCCAGTACTTGGTCTGCTTCAGGGGTCTTGTCTTTGCTACTGTGACTGAGAGCAATACTATGAAATTTTTGAGCTAAACATGGCTGTAGCCATACATTGTAGCTATACAGCTTAGTTCCTGGGGTTATAAACAGATGCGGTTTTCCAGACAGCCTGTGCTGCCCGGCATGGCGTACTGTTGGGTGCTCTGGGAGCAGAGCACGCATGAAGGAAGCTCCTGTGACCAGATGATGCCCCAAGTCTCCATGTTTGAGCCCCACACTGGTGTGATAATGCTGATTTCAGTCTTGGTACCCCTGATCCACTCCCAGGTAAGTGGTAGATGAATCATTGGACTTACCGACTGTGGGCAAGGTGGTGCTTTTCTCATGGGCCCTGGATTTTTGTGCTTAAATGTGAAACTCTTTGTAGTTGAGTGTACCATGTCCTCTGACAGCCGTGACCACTGGTTGGCTGCTTGGTTGTAGGTATGCTTCACTTCCCCAGCCCCTTTCTATTAGTGTATAAAGTCTTTTGCCTCCCTCTCCAGCCAGATAGGACCAGCCTAAATCACCGTCCCAGCCCACCAGGAGGAGAGGAGACCCAATTTCCAGATGATGCCGCAGAGCCAGGAGCACCCCTCTTGTTCTCCTGATACTTTCCTCATCATGAGCCCCACAGGGCGGTTTCCCCTCAAGGTAAGAAACAGCTGGGAGGAGTGAGGATAGTCCCTGGCCACGTGAGATCCTTGTGCAACAACACAAGTCATGCTGTGGTTTGGCTGTTGTTATGAAGCCTCAATTGGTCTGAGGATGGGCCTGAGGCGAAAGGGAGGGCCTGACTCTTTGGGTGACATTCTTTGGGTGGCTGCAGGAATGATGAAGAGGAACTCTGATGGGTGATGTTGTCCATCAGCTCCTTCCTGGCAGGAAGTCCTCTCGTCATGGCAAGGAGGAAGTCAAGAGGGACAAAACTGTACAAACTGTACCAACCGCAAGGGAATCCTTGTCCTCCAGCATGGGCTTACAGGCTCTGACTTGGTGACTTGCTTTGGGGAGCCAGATGGTAACACTAAATGTGCCCATCTTCGCTACAAATACCCTGGGCCTGAGTCTGCCGCTCAAAACTATGCAAACGGTCCCAATGGGCGAGTGCTCCCAGCCTGGGAACAAGCAGCAAACCCAGGCTCTTTAGGTCAAATGCGCTGATTGTATCTTATTAAACAAGAAAAATATCTCCTCACCAGCCAGCGGGGCCTTGCAGTGGTCCTGTCCCCTCCTTTCTGCTGATGTGGGTGCTCATCTGACCTTCTGGTGATTCAGGGAGCTAAACTGGCTGAGAAGTAACTCTTCCCCTCCAAAAAAAAAAGTCATTAGTCTTCACCACAGCTGGTATAAGCTAGTGTTGGTGGTAGGGAGGGAATGGGAATGGGTGGTGGAGGAAGGGCAGGAACCACAACACCCTGACTTAGGTCAATTAAAACTGTTGTGGAATTTCACCCTGAGGCTTTAGTGGGATTTAATGTAAGCAATGCAGTAGCCTTGGCTTCTCGATGTGGCACGGGGAGAAACTGCACCTACAGAGCAGTAAGGAGAAAGGAATGAGGGAAGGTGCCCGCAGACGAGAACGGCTCTAACTTCTAAAGAAACACAACACTTGGTAATTACTAGAACTAAGCACATTTCAAATGTCACTGCCTCTTGCACTGTCAGTGTGTATTCATTTTGAGAAAACCAGAATGTGCTGGGCTTGCATTCTCTCTCCTCTTTTCATGAATCTGCTAACGTGTTCAGAAAAGGTCTGTTTTGAAAGCCCATATTAGAGGTGTGTTAATTCTGAACTTGTCAAAATGAACATTTGCATTGGAAACAGTTCCACAAGTTTGTCTGCATCACAAATGAAACTAAAACCCTCGCGGTGGCTGTAAGCATGCTCTATTCTGATCAAACTTGGGTCGATTCCAGCTGAACTCAGGCACAGGCTTACTGGGCTGTACTCTTCCCCCATTCATCATCCTTCTGATTTTGTTCCTTGTAACTACATTTATTTAAAGATGTTTGAAGAGATAGCCTGAACCAAACTAAATATGATGGGAACTAAACTTTTATTTTGGTTCTCCTCGGCTTACAGAGCAATCCTGTATGTGTGGTAGGGCTGCGGACCCTGTGGATCCATGTGTCTAATCAAAGCAGACAAGAGTGTAACTCAGACTTTGCATATTTCAATGAAATATTCATGAATCCAGGAGGGAATAACCTGGGGTGAACATCACTTTGTATGAATCTGAATATATTCTGTATCACTGTCAGCAACATGCAGACAGCTCAGAATATTCAGAAGAGGGCCTGTGCTTCTTGAGAAATATCTTGCTTCTTTGGCTCTAAGGACAATAATGATTGCATTTGCCCAGATCCTCATTTAATTAGCAGATTTCCAAAATTGGGCACTAAAGGACTTAAATCCCTATTTACCCCATATGGAAGCATGTGGCTTCTCAAGGAGGCTGAGAAATGCCAGCTCCCACTGGAGTCAGTGTGAGTGGAGGGTGCCCAACCTCCTGAGACACGAGGCAGGTTCTTACGTGGCTACTTAATATGGACTTAAGTGCTGAACATTCAGCATACCTTCATTAGATGATGCTAGTCTCTGTTTTTTAATTGATTCCTTTGAAGACCTATAGGTTAGGAGTGGGAAGGAAAATCGGTAATGGAGCAAAAATGATGGTGATTTAGAGATCGGATTGCATACAGCTACAGCCATGCATCAGGATAATGAGATTCAGTCTTGTTTGGTTACAAGCACTGGAGACAGAAGCAGAAAATGTGATCCACCAAGCCAGCTCTCAGGAAATGAGAAACAATAGAGTGAGGAAATCAAATTTCAAACTGCAGGGATATATTTATCAAGTTTTCCTTAGAAATTTTGCAGGGCCTTTTGGCGTTTTCTGTGCAGCTTTTTTTTTTCTGTGTTTTTTCGGTCAGCCGACATATGGCTGGAGGATTAGATCACTGTAAAGCACTGTTGTTTGTGACCTATTTGTTAATGCGGGGCTGGGGTCAGCAAGAAGAGACCAATGTACTTGTCATTGTTTGGGGCTTTTCAAGTTCCTGTTGTCACTCACACCGTGGCCAGACATTCGGAACAAACTCATTAGCTAATTAGTGGTGTGCTCAGCCCCACGTGGCGGTAGTTGCTGTGTGGGCGATATTCACATTATGGCTGCGGAACAGGCCCTCCTGTGGCTTCCTGGCAGCCGCTCTTCGCTAGGTTAGTTGGGAGGGCAGCCGTGGCCGGGCAGAGCTGGGGGAGGCTGTGCCTGCCTCGTCTTTGCTGGGAGAGTCTCTTGCATACCAGACATGGCACTGCAGCGCTGCTCGTTATCCTCCTGCTCCTTGCCATGCTACAGCCCCTCTACTCCCACTCGCCGGATTCGCTGCCGCCATCTGCTTTCTCCGTGCGGGCTACTCTGCTGCAGAGCAGCTACCAGGGAGGTGCCACAGCTATCGGCTTCTGATGCTGAACTCGTATTGCAAATAATGGCCTTGAACTCTGGCTCTGCCAACGCAGCTGAAATGTTGTGGGCTGGGAATGATTTGACTGAGTGGCTCGGGTCAACATCCGAGGTGTGGTACAGCCTGCTCGAAAGAGGGATGGGGCAGCGCTGGGGTGGAAAGCTTTCTACACTAGCTCCTGGGTTTAAAATCACAGGACAAATAGCAGTGACCTCCTGTTGCTAATATGAAACAAAGGCCATAGATCCACTGCCACGAGTCCCTGCTCACTGGGGATGTCCTCAGGGGACTGCCAGAAGGGATCATCCCTTTGCAGCCTGGGGAAATCTCTGTTGGTGTAGCTGTATGGATCAGGTACCTGACCAGTGTAGCAGGAACACTGCAATTTAAGGCATTAACACAGGTGTAATAAAAAAAAAGTGTAGTTTTACTTGGCTGGCTTGTTTTGCTTGCATTAAGTGGCTTGATCTGGTTGATAGAAAATACAGTTTTGTTGATACAGGCATGCCAGCTGTAGGAGCTCTTTTCTGGGTTTGTTGGTTTGTGCACTTACGCTGTAGACAGAGACACCTGGGATGGAGCTGGGAACGGAAAGGAAGCCGCCTCCTGCTCCGGAGAGTTGTCTGCCCAGACCTGGAAGGAAGGCAGGAGAGAAGGCAGCAGGAACAATCTTGTTCTTCCCATTTTATTTTAACCAAGAGCTTTCTTCTTGTTCTTTAGAGCTGTCAGCACCTAATCATTAGGATTAATGAACGTGCACGGAAACATTAGGTTTCCATCATTGCTGTTTTCTTCTAAAGAAGAAAAGAGGGAAGTATTCTTTCGGCTCCTGCTGATAGCCTCAGATGCCTGCTGGCCCTTTATTTTTTTTTCACCCAGAATTTAATTCTGCCTAGTTCAAGGTTAACAGCTAAGCCAGCATTGCAGCTAGCTGTAGAAGACTTGGCTTCCCAGCTACCAGATGGTATTCAAAGCATTTGAACTTGCAGCGCTTCTAAACAAGTTGCTTTTAATGCAGCTTACTTGGTGTTTCACTGCAGTCCCCGTTCCGTATTTAAACCTCAATCCGTCTCCTATTGAGGTCAGCGGGAATTTTGCTACTGACTCCATGGGAGAAAGGGCTGGGCTGTAAGTTTGCAGCACTCGGCCTGACCTCCCTTTCACTTGAAAAGCAATACCGTATAAACTGGATTCTGCTCCGAGTTTACTTTGTTTTGTTATGCTTTAGTAAAGCAAGATTCCTCAAGAATTTCTGTTTTAAATGACCAGAAGCACTACCCGGAGCCAGCTGTAATACGAGCAGAGTCCTGTCAGCCAGCTTCTCCCCTGACCCGCACCAACCCCAACCGTCTCCCAAACAGCAATGTCCCGTTTCCTTGAATTGTCTCCCGGTTTTACGATGGGAACAAATATATTCAGGGAGAACTACAATGAGACCACTAAGCTCCTCCAACCTGCGATCCCGGACACGCGTTTAGTCATTATCCCAAGGGGAAGGACGTGTGCTCCAACCCACCCAGACTGCCCGGCTCCTCCTGCCGTGTTCGTGCTTGTGTGTCTCCACCGAGCTCCCCTTCTGATCACCGACTGTGGTGACCAGAAAGCTCCCTCCCGCCATCCCAAAGTGTCCTCAGATCCATAAATGCTGTTATTTTGTATTGGTGTCTTTGGCGGGAGGGGGCCTTTGCGCTGTGTGAGGTGACGGGAGCCGCTTTGGGGCCTGGCAGCCCACCCGGGTCCCTGCTTTTTGGGGGATCCCCTCTCCTGCCTGCAAAGCTGGGCTTCCCTGCACCGAAATCGGCTTCCCCTTGGAGACGAGAGCGAGGAGGGGGCTCCCCTCGGCTTCCCAAGCGTTTTCCTTCCCTCAGCTGTGGCAATGGGCCCGCGCAGGAGCCGGGCCCTCTCCCGGGGTGCTGCCCGGCGGCTGATCCTGCATTATTCCTCCCCGGCGCCTGCCCCTAACCCTCCTCGGCCGGGGAGGGCCGAGGGGGCGGCGGGCCTGTCTGTGAGGAGACCCGCCATGGCCGGCGGAGGCCGTGCTGGCAGCGGCGGGTGAGGAGGGAGGGGACGGCGCGCTGCCCCCTCGGCGGGCAGTGGCGGCGGGGCCGGGCCGCGCTGCGCTGCCCGGGCGGAGGCAGAGGCCGCTGTTCCCCCCCCCGCCCTTCTCCTCGCCGCGCCCGGGCCGGGGACGCGCCTCGGGGACGCGCGCGGCCGCCGGTTCCGCCTCCTCCACCGCCTCCCCCCGGCCGCCGCCATGTTGGATGGTGCGTGTGGGTGTCAAACCCAGCCAGAGGCGGCGGCGGCGGCCGGGCACCGGGACATCCCCTCCGCGCCTCCCGCGGCCCCTTCCCCGCTCCTCCCGCACCCTCCGCACGCAGCGCCAGGTCAGTCCGGGAGCCGCGGGGTGCTTGGGGCGGGACGGCCGGACGGCCGTGGAAGAGCCTCCCCCCGCCTTTCCCCTCAGCAGCGGGGTGCGGGGTGGGCGCGGGAAGGGCCCCCCGGGGCTCCGGGCCTCCCCGTGGGGAAGGAGCGGGCCCGCCGGCCGGCTGCGGGGCTGGGGCGGCGGCTGGGGGCCGCGGGGCCGGGGCAGGTGGGGTGGGGTGGGGCGGGGGTCGGCGGGGTTGGGGGGGGACGGACGGCGGGGCAGCCCCGGCGGGGGGCCGGGGTGGCCTTTGTTGTCTCCGTGGGGTGGGCAGCAACAGTTACTGCCCATCATGGCAGCCGGGCTGCGGGGCCGCGAGAGCAGGGAGCGCGCCTCCGGGACCCGCCGGGTCGGTGCTGCCGGGGGTGGGGGGGCACACGATGGCCCCGGCCCTTCGCCTCTCGGGGTGCGGGCTCCGTCCCGCTCGGGGCCTGCAGCCGCCGGAAGGGTTTTCGCCGCCGGCTGAAAGTTTGGGCCTGGCTTCCCGTGCCGGCCGATGGGGCCGGCCGCGTCCCTGGGAGCAACCTGGGCTGGGGCTGCGGGGGATGGCGGCGGCCTGCCCGGCGGGGGGGCTGCCCGGCAGCGGGCCGTGGCGGGGGCGGGTGGTTCGCCGTGTCCGTCACCTCGCCTCTGTGTTCCTAACCTTGGTGGTGGTGGTGGTGTGGGATTTATTTTTTCAGTAATATAGTCGCTTTGCGAGCTGTGTAGTAGTGCTTTTAATTATTTTAGGGGGTTTCTTTTTTATATATCTGTATTTTTTTTTTTTCAATCTCTACCTGCAGTACCTTTGATGCTACAGATTGGTCTTGGGTAGTCAGCATGCGGCGTTATATCAAGCATTATTGTTGTGGTGAAGCATATTGAAACAAGAATTATCACAGGCTACCCACAATGGAAGTTTCCTATTTTAAAGCCATAAGGCATATTGATAACGTTTGGTCTCAAGTTTTATTTGGCCAAGGGGTATGTAATGCTTCCCCCCTCCCCGTTCTTAAGTATGGCATCATCACTGATCTGAAAAGCTAAGTTATATGTAAAATTACATGAATTGGACCTGTTTGTTTCTTAATCTACTAAGGAAATATCCTGAGTTATATACGTTTGCATATATTTTCAACAGGAGGCCTAAAATACTTGTTCAGGTTGTTAAGGTGTGTTGCAGATGTGATGGACTGTCGAGACTGACTTTAGGAGTTCAAAATGCAAATCAGGCCACAAGATTAAGTTTTATTATTCTCTCCACTGAAATACATGCTTTATGGTAATATGAAACTCTTGCATAATTCCAGTGTGTTGCTGTGTTTTGTGTGAGACAAGGTCGTATAAAATTGGATTGTTAGGATGTAAAATATGGGATGTTAGAATGATTTTTGATTTAAAAGATATAAAATATTGTAGTGATATCTTCAGCAAAATACAGCTTATTTAGGAAACACTTCTAAATATGTTTGTCTTGGCTGATTGTCGGATATGTTACTTTCGAACAAACTTGTATATACTGTTTTATTGGAAAGAATCAAAACTTTTGATAAATTTTCTTGTATAAACTCGAGGTAATGGTAAACTAGCTAGATAGAGTTTCAGAGATAATCTTCCATATATTAAATATTTAACTATGTTATCAAAAATTATCAAGTACAAATTAACCATGAGTATGCATTCCTGAAGACGAATTCTGATAAGGCTGAATTGGCTGCAAGTTATACTTCAGGAAGTTTGACTTATGGGTGCTGATTGTAACTTCCTTGATGCCATAAAGTAACTATGTGACATCATCCTGCTGTGACAACAGTTCTGCTACACGGTAGCTTGACTTTTACATGCGCTGACAATGAAAACTAATATCTGCCTTTAAGAAATGAAATATAATGAGATACTAACAGGATGGAGCTCTCTCTTTAGAAAAAAAAAATAATTGACCTGTTCCCTAGGTAGGAGCTAAGTAGCGTTGGATAATATTTGGGCAAGAAAAGTCCTATTTGTGAGTTACCTGGTGGTCCTGTCCTAATAGGAGAAGAGGTATCCGAGACCTGGCTGTTGCGTAGCCTGGATGGTAACGTTCATGTTGTTTTTCACGTCCATTATTCCTACAGTCATTTTTAATGAATAGTTGACAAACATCTGATGTCCAGTGCAAGCAGTGCTGTATAATGCAATGAGCATAAATGAATTCAGCTTGTACTGACCGCATCATTATTTACATAACTGGTTAATCATGCTAATTTTGTTCCAGCTGTCAGCCATTTGATTGCTTTAAAACTTGGAGCTTTTAAGAAGCCTCAAATCTTGGATTGCTGCTGTGAAATGCCAAAAGCCTAATTTGTTACTTCATAAAAATGCTGATAGTCTTTCTTGATACAGAAATTGGTGTTTTGATTTTTTTTATTTGAGAGAGAAATCGTTAAATTATAATCTGTTTTAGGAGAAATATATTACAGTGTAATTATGATATTCATGATCTTGCTTTTCTAAGGTCTCGTACGTAGGATGGGGAAATGGCTATTGGTTTTGCCTGGTCTAGAAGAATATAAGTTATTCTAAAATCGTTATTTAATGACTGGTACTCAGGAAGCAACTTTCCAGTCTTCCAGTGCCATATTTGCAGAGCGCTAAATTGTCTCTGGGGATCTTGCTAATAGAAAATGAAAGGTGGCTGGTTTGTATGAATGTCTGTAATGTTCTTTTTCCACTTTGCCTTGCTCTGATCTGTGCAGGGAAAGTATCGAAACGTACTAGTATCCTGCTGTCTTAAGTGCTTCAAAGAACAGCAGGTTTTTTTGTGTATTTCAGTAGCCTGGCTGCTCATTAAGAAGGCATGAGACACCGTGGAGGAGAACAACATGTATGCTGTCCTCTAGAATAAAACCTGCTAGGTCTAATTGTAGGTCTGCTAGCATTGGTATACTTCAGTTTGGCTACATACTGGTATATGCTGAATAGCAGACCATAAAAAGTCACAGAATTAGTCAGTTTAGGTGGGGCTTTTACAGAATTGCTTTCCTATTCTTTTGGGGGGGTGGGGTGGGGTGGAATTTAGAATGCTTGTATGTCAGAATAAGTGAATTCAGAGACTGTAAGCTTCAGGATGAATCTAGAACTAGGTGGTTGTCGCAGTGGAGCTGCTTGGTGAGTGGTGCAGGAGTTGGAAAGCTACAGAAAAGCGGGTGCTGCTTATTTATAATTTTGCAAGTAACAGTTTTGTCTTTGGTTTTCAAATTTGGGATTCGGTTGATTTTATGACAGTGCTCCAAACTATTGATAAAAGGCGAAATAGTTGGATCAAACAGTTCTAAGGTGTGTTTTGTAGGTAACTAGAGGTTGTAGGCAGTTTTTAAGGAGAGAGTAGCTTAAATTACCCAGATTGAGTTCCTTCAAACTGTAGTATGTATGTTTGGAGTTACCACAAGAAGTTAAATGCATGTAAATATCTAATAGTGGAGTTTGTATGAATGATTATACTAAGTAGAAATTTAGTATGAAAGTATTTTGTGTTTGCTAGTTGCAATGTCACTGGCAACTGGAGATATTTACCAGAATTGGGTTTGTAATTTACTATTGTGCATTTTTATATGGGAATATGACTTTGAATCACTGTGTTTAGTGAAATGCTTTTCCTCTGTGTAGATAATTTTTTATCTCAATTTTTTTGGTAGTGTTACAAAAATTGAACTTAAAAATTGATCTCGGAACTAATGGCCTGTACCGCGTTAATTGTTAATAGTGTGTATATCTGTTTTCACGTCACCCAAGGCTGTAAACATAAATGCCTCTAACTGGTGCCTTGAATTTGCGTTCAAGGTCAGACGTGGTCTGTTCACACTGCCTATGCCTCGGCTTGCACACTGACTTGAAAAAGCCAGCTCTTTCCAGGTGGGGAAACATGAGTACGGAGCAGAGGAGAGCTCAGGCAGGAACAGGTCCCCACTGGCAGTGTAAGCGCAGCTGGCTCTAGCAGTGTGACTGGGTAAAACCAGTCCCAGCCCAGAATGGGACACGTCTCTGCGTTGGAGGCTCCCCTTATCTAAGTTTTATGGTGGAGGTGGCTGGGTAAAGTTTTAAAGAATCTCAAACTCGGTATGTTTCGTTGTCCTGATGCATAGAACTTATTTTCAAGTAATAGTTCTCCTTCCAGGGTTAGGAGTATAGCTCCCCGAGCTGCCTAAAGTAATTAGTTGAAATTTTCGCATGCGACCTCTGCAGTTTTCTTCCACATTGTTGACTGCTCCTGTCTTTCCTCCAAGTGCTGTTTTATTAATGTTGTCTACAGTTGCTGAGTCTTCTGTCATGTAACTGTGTAATAAATACTAAATGTACAAGGCATGAGAACTAGAAGAGTTTTGGAGAGTGACCCAGACAGGAGAACACCTGAATGCAATCTGGTTCTGTAGACATGGTACAAACCTGTCTTTTGTCTTTTAGACTTCTTTCTGTTTCCTCCTACTTTCTCGCCCTCATAATTACCTTGTACTTTGCACATGTATACATCTGTTTTAGTGCTTATTTGAATAGCAGTCCTGGTTCCTTGCTCCGGTCGGGTCACATACATGTTTCCTGTGGCTCGGATTTGATCACCTTTAGACCCAATGTTTTGGTGGATGTTCTTTTTCAATGGAAATTTCTGTTCTTATCCCTTATAGTAAAGTATTAATCTGTAAATCATTTGCTCTTTTATGCTTATAGTGCAGCACTTAATGAACAATACTTTTACAAATTAACTAATAATTTTTTTTTTTTTTTTTTAAGTTCAAAGCTGCTTATTAGTTTAACAACATGCCAGGCACCTTACCTAGAGATGTTTTATGTCTGTCCTTCAAGATAGAAATCAGAAGACTCACTTGCCTTGTTTGTTTTTCAGTGTAGCAGTAGTTATGGCCAATTTTTGAGCCTGTCGTTCTAGGAGTGACTACTTAAAGATAGACAGTGGAGTCTGTGGGTCATCACTAAAATGCCACATCTGTTTCTCTAGAGAAATTCAGCAACCAGACGTTGATTTAATCTCCCTGCAGTATAACCTTATAGAGACTTTCATGCAGTTCTGAAGATGTCACTTACATAATGTAATGTCTTCTAAAATCAAACCGCTCGTTTTCATTATTTAAAAAGCTGAAACCCAAGCAGAGCGAGCTCTGTACTTCTGTTTGTTGGGTCTGTTCTCTGTGGTTGAGTTTTGCCACTGAGAAATGGCTGTAGTATACGTTGTACCCGTGCTAGTTAAAAGTGTCAGCATGGGCGACAAAGGTGCTAATGATGTCAGGGATGTTCTTTTACAGTTTTTTCTTTGCTCGCTTTGAAATAATACTGATTTCTAGACTTAACATCAGTTCAGTAGTTTCTGAACCTTTACAAGGGCAATGGTCTTTTCATAGCTTTGCTAGAACAAAGACATTTTAAGAATCTTAATAGAGAATCGTATAATCTTATTACAACTGCTCCTGACTGTTTAAATCACTTCCTTCTACTTAAATAACAATCTGTCACCAGCTATTTCTTGATTGTAGTTTTTGTCAGATGCAATTTGTCTGCCTCCGTGTTTTTGTTATAATTTTTTTTTTCTGATTGTGCAACCCTTAGGTTGGCAAGCAATTTCTTTCTCAGTCTTCTGACTTCATTGGGACTAATTGCATGAGTAATTGCTCACTGGTGTAAGTGTTGTACAGCTCACAAATAAGACCTTTGTTTGTAGGACCTGATGGACAAAAACACTAAAATAAATGATATATACAGTTCTAATACTCCTTAGGGAGAGTCAAAACAAAGTATTTTTAAAGGCAACTTCCTCCCCTGAGATGCAGGCACGAAAGACTCCCTCAAACATCTTTCCTTGTAGGTACGAAATCTGTTCTCAAGTGGCAAGTTGTGTGTTGCTAACTGGGTGAACAGGCCCCAAGCAGCATTTTAGTTTTGTCATTCTCCTGATTTTTATTTATTTTTTTCTTCTAGCAGTGAGGATTTCTTCAGCCAAATCTGTTGACCCAGTTCCTGCTGCAACTGCCTTTCTACTAACTTGCAGCTCTGTTTGGACAGGGACGAGGCTTGTGACAACAGCAGTAAGGCATAGATGTTTGATCTAACCCTGAAATCAGCCAGAATTTAAGATCATAAATTAATCCTTATCCTTCAGTTCTAAATAGAATTATTTTAACGTGCCTGCCTGTTCTCTGATGGATGGTCAAGCAGAATGTACTCTGTCATGTGGTATATGTAAAGGAAAGCACTTGAATTATTATTTGAAAAACAGGAATTTAATGTTTTTAATTATTCAGTTAGCTAATTAATCAGTGAAACACCCTACCATTTTGTGACATTGCTAAGAGTGTGACTAGTAATGTCTGTTTAGAGAGAGATCTGAGTTGTGCATTTCCAGCAGGATTCAGACACAGGGAAGATCCGGTGAATCTTTAAAATTCCCCTGCCCAGGTATTTAATTATTTGATAAAAACCTCTTTCTGTAATGACCATTTGAAAGCATAAGACTTGCATCTGTTCTGTTATCTAATGAAATACTCGCCTTCTGCACCCATACTGACTTACTGCATGGTTTTATGATTGCTTCTTGTAATACAATGCTTCTTGCAGTGATTTTCTTTTTTTTTTAAGGGCTTGGAATGCTTATTACTGATGAGAAGTGTTACTATTTTTTTTCTGCTGTTGTTGAGCAGAGTTCATTAAGTTAAACTTTGTCTATCAATTTAGGAGAGTGTTTCTCAGAAAGTAAAGATAATGCCTGTGTTGGAATGTTTTTAGATAAATAGCATAGGTGACACCAAGTACTTTTCTTAGAAGTATGCAAATGCAGATCAGAAATTAATATTTAATATTATAATTGTAGTTTTTGAGAATCTCTACAACTTTCTTATGTATATTTTTAAAGCAGAAATTTCTACGTGCTACTTGGAAGAACAGGAAGACTGTCATTGCACCGGACTATAATTATGCAGCCCATGTTTTTTATACTTTTTCAGCAAAGCAACTGCTTTCTGAAGATTTTAAGATTGGTACCTGGGTGACTCCTCTGAAAAATACTTGTGTTTATGTTTACTGTTTCTCTCGGGAAGATTTAATAAGGAAGTAAAATACAGGAATGTTTATAATCGGTTTTACTTGGCTTTCAGAATTCTTAAATTTTAGAGAAGCTAAAGTATAAAAGCTTGTGTGACAGCAAAATCACTTTTAAACTGTTTTATTGCAGAGAAGCACCGAGGGATATCATCAAAGGATGTGAGGGTTTTTTTAGTCTGCAAAACTGCTTAAGTGTTGCATTTAAAATTTACAAATCGCTGACCCCTTTGTGAAACACAGAGACAGAATGAAATGTCTGGCCTTTTTTTACGTTTGACTACCTAGTGAATAATCTCCTTTTGCCTAGCCTGCTGGTTTAAGCACACTGAGTAGTATAATTGACATTTTGGTGTCTATCTGCCAACTAATAGTGTCTGTGTATATTTAATTTCACAATAATATGAACATGTGATGCCTCCAAGAGTATTTATGTCGGCTTTAAAAGACAGAACATGTTATATCACTGAAGATGTGTAATACTGGGGAGTGCTCTGTGTGGTGGGAACTCTCTGCTTACATTGCAGGCAGCTGAAATATTGAAGAGGTGAAGAACAGCAGGATAGTTTTATAGGTTGTCTTCATTATCCTGTTTTTAATATGCTTTATGAGGGATTTTCTGTTCTGCAGTTTATGGTCTAGATCAAGAAAAGTATGTAAGCATATACTTCACTTTGAACATGTGAGGGATCTGTTGGTCTGGGACTGGCCATTTCCTTATAGTCAATGCCGAACACAGCCCATGATTTTTTAGTAGTTAGCTTTCCAGGTGTAAATGCAAGAAATGTGCTTGAACATCCTGAATGCAGAAATATTTTTGTTATGTATGTGCTGGCACAAAATTGTGTCTGGATGCCTTGGGACGGAGCCAGATTTTTAATCTTTTTTTTTTTTTTTTTTTGGTCAGCTTGGGTAGTGTATATAATACTATAGTGCCTTTTCCTGTCCCTGGAAATGCTGATTGTTCGTTTTATTTTAAGAAGGGATTTCTTTTTCTTATTCAGAATAAAAATAAACTTTCAAGGAGGAGGAAAGTCTGTGCTTGTTTCCCCCCTGCCTTTTTTTTTTTCTTTTTTTAGTTTATGCTTTGTAGAAAGGCCTGAAATATGCCATCAAAACTTTGTCTCTCTTGTCTCACAGATTCAAAGTTTAAAAATTGAGCAGTGGAAGGTGGGTAGGGGTCTTGAGGTAGCGGGAGTAAGAGAAGGGGAGAAACACGTCGGTGTAAGTTGCCTTGGTACGAGCACAATGTGCTCACAGTAGAGCTTTTACCAGGTCACAGGAGTGGTAAATTACATATATATGCGTGTTTGTGTCTGTGTAGATGCATGTATATAAAAATCAGAGCTTTAGCTGATGAAATCGATAATGGTCATGCCGTTGGTACAGGCAAAGCTTTACAGTTAAAAACACATTCAGTGCCTATCAAATGTGTGAAACGGATGTGTCTTTAAATGCCACGAGGCTCATGCTTCCCTGAAGACAGAGTAGTCTTTTGTCAGAACTCCTATTTTAACTATTTTAATAAAATATGGTGACTTTTGCATTTTCTCTTTTCATGGGAAACCAGAGTAAAAGAGAATTAAGCCCCGCCTGCTGCTTGCATGCTAAACAGATGCAAATAAGAGCCCCCTCCCTCCTGGTTGCATCCTTTCTCCTCATGGGTTTCTACACTGTTTTGATTAAAGCGGTTCTGTTGCCAACTCCCAGCCCAGAGGGCAGGTGAGAGGAAAAAAATCCCTGATTACAGCTCAGTGATTAACATATCTTTTTGAGTTTGTAATGTCATCATTTCACAGAAAACAAAGTTCCAGGAGCTTCGCAGGGTATAGGGCTGTCAGAAAGGCAAACATCAAAGTGGAAAGAAAAGAGGAGTTTATTTAAAATATAGTAGAAAGACTTAAAACATTCATGCTAACCTATGAGAGCTATTAAAAATTTAAAAAAGCCTTTGAAGCTAAGCATTAAAGATTTAATAGTGTTAATTGAATTAAGCCGTGGGAGTTAAGGATATGTAGACACATGTGTAAGTGTATGTATTCTAAGACATTATCTATATTAAGGAAGCTAAGTTGAATAAATTGTACTCGGCTTATAAAGGCTACCTTAACAAAAACCTTTTTATTCTTGGACTTAATTAGAGTAGTTACCATTATAACTGAAAGTGTAAACAAAAGTGCAATGTACTTACTATCATTTTTAAAACTGCAGTGAAGCAGAGACGACCAGACTTGGCATACCCGAACAAGGCAAAACAAAGTAGTTTCTAATCTACACTTTAAGGATAATTTTGTTTCTTTATATTATTAAGTCTGATTTTAAATTTTTTTTAAAGAATGAAATACCTTTTCCTTTTGCTGTTATGAGAACAATAACTTAATACCATTGTACTGCATAGTATGGTTTCTTCCCTCCCTTTTACCCTGTGATACTCTGCCTGTAGTCCCAGCCACAGGTGTGGGCTTTTTTTGGTAGTTACACTTTCATGTTAGTTCATAATGTATTTTCTCTTAAGACTGACTGATTTTGGTAGTTTTTAGTTTTTCTTATGTTTAGAACTTTTCACTGTTAGGAAGACTTCTTGCTGGAGGAAGAAGATGGTCCCTCCATAGCTTTGTAAATAGATAAGAAAGAAAAAAAAAATCAGAGTCAAGTCTGTGGCACCGTAATGATTGCAGTAGTAGCCTGGTGTTGAGGGAACAATGTGTGGCGTTTTTTTTTTGTTTTTTGTTTTTTTTCATTGCAAATTGAAAACTCAATTTAAGACTTAACATATTTGACTTGAATGTTAACAAGCAGGGAAAAGCCAGGTCCTTATGTTGTTTGCAGAAAAATGAGCAATGAAAGCTTCTTGCAAGCGTGCAGGTGGCTTGGCAAAGGAAGCTGCTGTCCAGAGGGGAGCAACATCAGGCAAGATTTGATGGGCATGCAAATACTGGTGTGTAGAGACACTACCAACCTCGTCAAGAGGGATAACAGAATTGAGGGTGATCTTAATACATTCATTTTTCCTCCTTCAGGAAGATGGTTGCTGACAGTGTAAGGCGGGTTGTTTGAGCTCTTCTTGCTCCAAATGTAGTTACTAAATGATTCAGCATGATACTGTACCCACGCATTTTAGCAATATTGATGAATTCATTACCCTTCTGTTAGCTGATGGATGTTAATGGGCTAGAATTTCTTCTGTGCATTTGGACTAGAAGGAATGCTCTTGAAAAATGATTAGAAAATGGAGTGGGTGAGGTTTTAAATCAATTTCTTGTTCTGTTTATAAATCTAAAGAGAGAGAATGTTTTTAATGACTTGCCTTAAAACAGTGGTTAAAAGAATAATCAGCAGTGCAGGGATACCAGGCAGCTATGGGAGGTACAGACAGTAGTAGTACTACACAGGGGATTTACTTGCATTTCTTTTTTTTACATTTCTCAAGCTATAATCAGCTGCTTCAGAAATATCAGAGGATTGGATTATCAGAGGATTGGATTATATCAGAGTTTTGGATTACACTTGGTAGATATTGTCTTCTACATTTGGACTCCTCACAGGGTATATGGAGTCATGAGGACATATGTAGAGTTGCTGGCTGCAGGGTATGAAAGCTAAGAGAGTATAACGTGTTCTCTGCAAGAGCTGACTGGAAGAAAATGACCTTTAATAATGGAACAGGCACAGATGCTTTTTAGTAACAAGTCTTTGTCATTCTCTTTGAGAAGAGCAAGCTAACTCCTACTCAAATAATTTTCCGTCTAAATATCCAGAATAGATAAGAGAGTAGGTAGAATATTACTGCTGAAGGGTAGATTCAGAAAACTTGAGGAATTGTTACGATGACAGCTGAAAATTTCTGTATTTCTGCATGGGAGAATGTGGGATTCACTGGCATCTTCAAGCCAGATTTTTTTTTTCCTAATTCCACAAAAGTCAACAAAACAATGTGTCTTTGCATTTGTGAATAGGGGTGATTCTTATTAGTGCTTGAATGAAGGAACTGGAAAGTTTTGAGGAAATAATGAGGAAAAATCCTTATATCAAATGTGCTGATTTTTTTTTTTTTTTTTTGGTCCTCTAGTGATTCACTTTCATCAAAGATGAACTTAAGAATATAGCTCCAAATCAGGAACTGGGGCAGCACAGAAGTAGACCAAAGTGACTAGCAGTATTTTTGAGTGCTGTCTCTTGGTAAGCATAACCCAGTCTAAATCCAGACTTCTGATGGCAGGGTGGTTGTGCCCTCTCCTCTGGCTGCATGTACTTTGTGCCTGGCAGCGCTCCTTTGGATGGAATTGCTTTTCCTGCCGAGGTGGTGATGCCAGGTACATTAGACAGCTCTGTTAGAAGAGAGAAAAGAGGTAGGGTTGTTCATAAAAGATTTTGGAAACTGTGTGGTGTGTACAGTATGAAAAGATAAAAGATACGGAGGAATAAGAGGGAAAGCTGAACAGCAAGTGTTGCGGGACAGATAGCTAAAATCAGTGTGTAAAAAGGGTGGGGCCAAGGTTTTAAGATGTTAGCCAGTTTTGAAAGAGTAGAGGACTGAATTTTCTTCTTTTCTGTGGCTGTCTTCAACATGAAACAAAGTGAATGTCTTGCTGTTACTACCAGCTAGGTGATAAAAGGCGATGTCCCAGAAAACCCACCGTTACCTGCTGAAGGCAAGCCCCAGGTCTAGACCATGATCTTTAACTTCACCACCAATTTGAGCTTTCAAGGTGCAGCTTTACATTTTGCCTTGTGAAATGTAACTGTAGATTGCTGTTGAAATGAATGTTACTTCCCGTGTTTGTGGTGTACTTTAAAGTAATTAGAGTGACCTTCGGATTAATTGGTTTGGTGACCTGATCTGTCAGAAAACCCAGCTATCCATGTCCCCCCCCCCCACCTCCCCCTGTTTCTCAGATCAGCTCACTGAACCGATTCTATCTCGAGATCTGGCATGAGGAGCAGGGAGGTGGCTTGTGACGGCAGAGCAGGTAGGAGCAGGACGCTGCCTTCAGCAGCAGCCCTCAGCCAGCCGAGAATGAAGTGTAATGTGAAGCTGCATCCTCAGTTCCTCTCTGAGCCTGACTGCTGAACAGTAGAGCCTAGTGTAAAACCCTGGGTTTTGGCCAACAGGTTCCTCCAGCAGGGTGCATAGAGGATTTTAGGATATATGTTTCCTGCTTTACAATTTTATAGCAGCTTAATTAGTCATGAGCATACAACTGCATGTAGCTTAATTTCTGAGGGTTAAAGTAACCTTATGTTAATTGTTACCAGTGATGATAGTTGAATTAAGACCATGTGTTGACTTTTCAAGATGAGTGTGCAAGTATGGTGGCTGCAAGGGATGGCACTTGAATTTTTATGCCATGAATGGGCATCGATGAATGTAGGTATGATATTAAATCAATCCCCATTTTCTTTACAGGCTTGTAGTTTGTGCTAGCAGCCAGTATACTTAACAATTTTAACTGAAGAAAACAGTAGTGTTTTGGATGTATGGACAGATACGGCTTTGCAGATCTTGCACTGTTCCTTGAACAATCCTTTTCATTAGAAATTCACGTCATAAAGTAAAAGAATTAGCCTCTTAGCTTCTAGCAATAGTAACATGGAGAGTTAAACTGTTTTTTTTTTTTTTTTCTCCTAATCTTTGTCATGATGAGCATTTGCCTTTGGCCTACTGAATTTATTAATGTGGTTGCATGTCTGTGGTGTGTAGGTGGAGAGGAGAAACTGCTCATGGTGACGTCTGCTTCATAGTAATAAAGTGCAAACTGAATTTAGTTAATGAAATCATTGGGTAATTGTAAGTAGCTGGTACCTTCCCGAAATATCAAGCCTGATATATGAGCACACATATATATGGATATAGTATTTCTTGTCAGTTGTGAATTTTAAAGATTGCAATTGTATAAGAAAACGGTGTGGCTTAAAGAATGTAGCTGGTATTTTGTGGTCTTGCAGGCTTTTAGGTTGTGGTGTTTGCAGTTCCTCCTGTGTTCAAGCTGATCTATCAGGGCTCTGAGCTTCTGGGAGAGAAGATATAATGGCTTCCCTTTGGCAGTTGCCTGTCGCACAGTAAGCAGCCTAAGTGACAAGGCTGGACTTTTCTAATTAGTAATAGATTCTAAGACACATCCTCTGGCAAGAATATCAGATATCTTCTTCCCTTCCAAAATGAAAATGTGGAAGGAGAGAAATGTCTCCTGCTATCCTTAATTCAGTTGAAAATGCTACTGAAATATACCTGGTAAACTGAATTTATTGCAGATTGTTACCTTTTTGTTAAGGCACACGTTGGGTGATTATTTTTTTTTCTTCTCTATTTGTGAGAATAAAAGACGAAGTGCTCTCATTCAAGTAGGTAATCCCCAGAGAAAAAATTCCTTTTGAGAGTTTGGGTAGGTATTTCACTGCTGTGTTGGATTAATTTGCATTTAGAATTTCTGGTTCAGTGCGTAATGGCTTGACCTTATCCTGGTTTGTAGTTCTGCAATATTCTGTTATCTGTTACACACCCAGTACTTGCTGTATTAGTAGTGAAAAATAAACTGAGATCTGCTGCATAAAATGCAGGTAGTACTGTCAATGACGCTTGACCCAGCCATAGGAGGAGGAATGTGTTATTTTTAAAGAGATATTGTCAAAGCTCGTAATCCTAAAATTAGATCTCTAGTGTAGGTCGGATTTGGATTGTTTGTGGTGATCTACATGGCTCTTGCAGAGGCTGTCCCCTTTCGCAGCGCTTCAGAGCATATTTGCAGTTGCTTCCCATGCTGTCAATAATTCCAGCTGTGTTGCGGGCTGCAAAGTCAAATGTAACTGTGAATGTCAAAGCACCAGCAACTCGGGCTTGGCGGGTCCCGAAGTGAAGTGGCCAGGTAGTGCTGTCGTGTTCTTGGCTGCAAGATGAAAGATTTCTGCTCCTTGCCCCCCCTTTCTGTAGACTCTGAGTAATGAGGTAAGCTCTCCATTGAGCTCAAATACTGCCCTGGTAATTTAAGTAGACACGTAGTAAGAAAAGGTGTTGTAAAGAAAACTTAAACAATTTGTGTCCGTAAGTCTATTTTATGGCTAAATGGCCATACAAGCGGGAGTTAGTTTTTCTCTGTGAGTCTGAGGCATGACTGTAAAATCAGTGTAGAATCTAACCTTGGGATTCATGAATATGCATAAATTTGAAGGAGAATTATCTTTCAGCATTAACTCTTTAAATAAAGAAATAATTTGGCCACCTGCTGTCTGTGAAAGCTGACCTTGTTCTCTCATTTGTAAAAGGGGGTGGAAAGCTTCCAAAACTTTTAATTTTGAACCATTTCCTCTTCTCAGAAATTACACTGAAGACGACAAGCATTTAAGCTGTGAAAAATGGAAATTAAACCTTTCTTCTGGAGTTAACCCTGTTCTTCAAACCATTTGCCAATCTGTATTTGTAACTCATTTCCTAAATAATTTTGAAGGTTGAGGAAGGGCATTGATGGTAGTTTCAGTGTCTTTATTTTACTGTTTTATTCACATGAATTGCTGTTTTCTCTGCCGTACAATAGCAAGAGAGAGCTAATAAGTGTGCTACTTGTTGGCTTTTATGTATAGTGCCAAGCTTCTTCGCTTCTCTTAGTACTCTTCTCCAAGTGACCACAATGTACAGTTGCCCCTCTTCCTGTTTGGTTTTGGGAACAATGTTTGTATTACAGTAGGACATTATACCATAGGCAGTATAATGATATACGCTGGTCATCTAGTTGTTCTGTAAGAATTATTTATGAATTGGGGGGAAAAAAAATGTGAAAGAGAATTAACGAAGTTTGAAAATTTCTCTAGCAGTGTGGGATCCAGTATAAGAAAAATGTCTTTGCTATAATTTTTTTCTGGATTATTATATTCCTGAATTTTAAATAAAGGCTCGTGCTCAGTTTTTTTTGTCAAAAATTTCTGGTTTGTGGAAAATGAGACTTTCTAAAAGCACAGTGGGTTTGGAGTTGTACACATAACGAGCTCTCACAAGAAAACTAGGATGTGAATTTACAGAGTCAGGCAATGGGAATCCTTTTTCTTTGCCATAAATAGAAGCTGACTTATTGTTACGACTGGCGTTGTGTTTGAGTGTGTGCTTTTTGCTCTGTGCAGGTGTGGTGTCAGTGTCTGTCTGTCTGGGGGAGCTTCTTCCTTAGTCAGCGTTTGGCAACGCTTTCCTCTTAGCCCGATTCTTTGCAGAGTGGCAAGAAGCACTCTCCAGGCCCTGGGTTCTCCAATTTATCCTGGAATACAGATCCCCAAGGATCGCTGCCTCTGTCATTCCATCCTGATAGCAAGGAGAACAGATCTCTAGCTATTTGTGTGTATTCACACCTTAGAGGTAAGGCACACGCTTCGGCTTTATGACATGTTGGAACTTCTCATAGCAGCTGCTTCAGCACGTCTTGGGTAGGAGAGGCTCTTGGTGGTTCTTTAAGGCTTTATATTTCACTTATGTTCCTTTGAATTTGTAGTTGGGTGCAGATATCCCGGATAGTACTGTTCGGATCCCTTGATACTGAGGATGTGCTTTCATAATACAGAGCTGTTCAGTAGCATGGCTGGCTTGAGATAGCCCACCTATGCCCCCCGTATTGCAGCGTTTTGGTGTCTTGGTTGCCAGCATAGCTGTTGAGGACTGTCCTGTTGAGCTGTTTTGAGCTCAACCTGCTTGAGCTGTTTGAGTGTATTTTCTAGTGATGACCAGAAAAATCTCTTTGTGTAATTGCAGTATGAATCTTTGGATGAAGACTTGGTAGTTAGCTTTCCATGTATTTCATGAAAGGGGGGATATTTTTATGTAGATTAAGATGACTGTAGAGACTGCCTCGAAATCACAGAATGACTTAATTAATAACTGTTTTCAAAAATTCATGTTTTATGCATGTTACTTACAGCAAATGTCTAATCTAACTTATATGTGTCATCTATAATACTGTTAATTAAAATTTTATGCACATTTCTGGCAAACTTATGTTTAATGTTGATTTTCACACTTTTTATTGCCCACCTGATATTAAAGGCTTTTAATGTATTTCCGGTCCATATTTATCTGGGCTAGGTATATATTTACCTTCAGGCTTGATATGAAGGGCATTTTATCAGTGCAGACAAACCCTGGTTTGAGTTTTACATCCAGAGATCTGAATGGATTCTGCTGAAAGCCTGTATATAGGTGGATTTGTATGGCTGTTTCTTTGAACTAAGTTTATTAAGGACTTTGTGGCTTGGCCTCATTTCTGTGTTAGTTTTAGCAAATTAAAGATGGTTTCCTCATGTAGATTTCATTTACTGAATTTAATCTCTTGTGAGGGAGAGCTGTTGAGAAGTTCAGTCAAGAATTCCTTTCTGTCTGCTTAGTGTATCTAAAAAAGCACCATTAGAATTCATTGGGGTTATTTGTGTAATGAAACTATTGGAATAGGGAAAAGGAAATGGGGTATTGCCCTCCAGGTTACCCTTGATAGCACAGGTAAGCTTCACCTTCTTTTCTACAGAATGGTACGTTTCCTTTTCTATCTATTTAAAGTTGACAAGCTACGTATGAAACGGAGAAAATGGCTTGTAGGGAGTAGGGGACAGAAAATGAGGAAGGCTCACCTAAACTGAACAAGACTAACAACTCCCTCTTCCCCTCTCTGCTTAACCTTTTAAAGAAATCTGTTCAAGCTGATCGCCTTTTTCCTGTTGTTAGCAAAGAATAGCAGCTTTAATCAACTAGTCTTACTTTCTGCTTTCTTTGCAACTCTACTGTTAAAAATGCAAACGCAGATTTTTGCTGAAGCTGCAAGTGCATTTTACTTCCTTGTGGTTTGTTGTGAGAAGTTAATTCACTGAGGTTTCTGGAAAAAAAAAAATCTAAACTCTCTATGTAAGTATTTGATCGTGCATTAGAAATAGTTTCTCGCTTTTATGCAGTAGGGATATTTGGCTTTTTGATCTCTTTAACCATAAGATAGTCTGTTACGGTGTTCTGCGACCTGTAATAATCAAGTAAAACGCTTCCTTTGTGTGGTGTAGAAGCAGAGAGTTTGTAAAGCAGATACTGAAAGGCATACAGAGTTCTCAGAGGGTTACTGCTACTGCCAAAATCGTTATCTCGAATGTTGGTACAACTAGATTGGGGCAGGGGAATAAAAAAATCCATCATCTTTCCACCCTGTTCATCCTTTGTGGTTTTAATAGAGTAAAATGAAGTTTAGCATAAATTGTCTTCAGTAGGTTAAAGTAGAATAGGATTAGAGAACGTCTTTCTATCAAGAAAAGGAAAAAATAGACATTAATGTGATTCTCATCAAATGCCTTTGTTTTCATGAATCAAAGATAGGAGGGTAAAGAATCATGCTGGCATTAGTGGGTTGATGGTTTTCAAATCTATTACGGAATAACGAGTGAAATCTTTAGTTTTCTGGAAGAGTGAAGAATGGTCATTTCACTTAATCCTGTGTGTTCTCTTCTTGAAATGTTTGCTCTACGTTTGTTTTTCCAAAGCATGACTCCAGATTTACTCTTTGCTGGTAGCCTTCAGAAGCTTCACCCTGGCAAAGCTTCCAGTTTGGGGAATGGGGTTGCCATAAATTGGGCCTCCTGCACACGTATGTACTCCAAGCTCACTTGTTTTTGGGGTGTAGCTTTGTTGGTAATGCAACTAATAAATCCTAAACATAAACCTAAGCATTTCCCAAATATGGGGTTCTTCCTGCTCCTCACTTCTGCATTCAGAGAGGCTATAAATTTTATTCTGCTTCTTGCCCGCGCTTTACAGCAAAACCACGAATATTTTTCCTTCGTTTAGCTACAGCCTGTATGGAGAGCACAGCAGGGCCTTGGGCCCTGCCTTTGTTCCTTTGGTTTCTTCTCTGAAACCAGGTGCACGGCTTCCTAGTGCGTGTGGTGTAGTTGGGCAGCAGTGAAGGCTCTCCGCTTTCTGGTGCTGTTTTTTGGAGCTTGACAGCTTTATGTTATGTTTAATCAGCTCCCTCAAAAGCGAGACCAGGGTTGGATTGTTTTTACTCTTCTCACAGTCTGCCTTGCTGCAAAGCTTGTGACCGTGTTGCTGTGCAGCCTGATCAGCTCACTGATTCAACAGAAAACAAACCAGTGCTACAAAGCTAATTTTCTACGAGACTCTAAGTTGATTAGTTTTACTGTGCTGTTGTGTAATTGCTAGATTTGATGCAAGAGAGAAAGAGGAAGCGGTTGGAGGGTTGGGAGGCCACTGGGTTTGGTGCTGGCTTACAGTTAGCTTGGGATGGCATGCGAAATTGCACCCTGATGGTCTGTGTGCCTGCTTATGTTGTGATTGTGATTAATTCTTCATGTATTTGTGTCATTGGCCAAAGTTGATGTTACTTAGAACTAGTAGGTGTTCCCATGTACTGTAAAATTTAACTTTCCAAATATCATGCGTAGTATTAAAATGATTTTTTTCAAAAGCTTGTGAAGTTGTAATAAGTAATAAAACAAACTTATCTTTCTTTGGTTGGGGAGGTACACATAGGTGAGGTATTTGCTTGTATAATGTACTTCTAAATATATTTTGGTAAGGCCTCTCATCCCTGGCTTTTAAAGAAACAAAACTCTCATAAGACAAGAATGTTTTTCATAGATTTACAGCGGGTTAAAAGACAGGAAACAGGGTTAGGAGTAAATGGTTGGTTCTCACAGGGAAGGGTTACTCCCAGTGAAGTCTCCTGCCAGAGATCAGTGCTCTTGCAAATACTCCCTTTTCCAGATTGTTTCTAAATAATAAGGTGGCCAAATTGAACCAAATTAGTCAAATTTAAAATGAATCTTGAATTGAAAGGAAGGGAGAAAGATTGAGGTCTGCTGAGCGATAAAATGGCAGATGAAATAGCCTCAATGCATTTGCATAGTGGGGAGAAATGACCCTGGTTTCATGTGCACGAGTAGAGGCACAACTACCAGACTTTTAGAAAGTATTTGATAAAGAATGGGAAATCCTAAGCAGTAAATGACTATGTTGTGATATAAACTCTTGTTACTGCCAAATCTGAAATGCTTGAGTGCTTGGAACTGCATATATCGCAAGAAATGGAAGTGTAATAGGCGCATGGAAACACATCAGGGATGATTGGAGGTACGGAGCGGCTTCTAAATAGAGGGATTGAATTTTGCAAGATCCTCAGTTCAGAAGGAGATGGCCAATTTCTAGAAAATCACGAGTGACATAAAGGAGCCGAAGGTGACCTTTCTTAAAAAGCATGCCCCCTGTCTATGGCTTGGGGAATAAATGTCCAAGTTTAAAATAAGCTGAAGTGCTTGTTTGTGTAGTGTGGTTACTGTACCGCTGTTGCGTACTTGCTGAGGGTGAAACGGGAAATACAAGCGGCTTCAAAAAGGGGGTTGGTAGAGACACGGTGTATCCATTGCTGGCTGGTAGAGTCTCCGCCACAGGTTGCATCTAAGATGCCTGTGCTGCTGATAATGTAAGGCAAGGGAATATATATGTTCTTTTCTCATACTCTTCAGATGAGGATTTGTGTCTGAGGATGTTGGGCTTGGTGGACTTTTTGTCTCACTGGTTTAGGAGGTTTCGTAGTTCTCACGTTTTTGATTTTTCATGTTATTTACTGCTTTTCTGGTTGGGTGACAAGCTCAGCCCTTCTGGGGGGTTTGCATTCTTCTGATCTGGGATCCATATCGTCAGTATAGTTGTGTTCATGATTAGGCTGGCACTTGTATCCTCTGCTGGCTCCAGTTTTACCAGCTAAAGAAAGTATTGCCTGCTGCATGCTCTTAGTTCTTTGTGACCATCTTTCTACCAGATGCTGCCACCTCCTTGGATAACTTGTTTCAGCTTTGTCTGTGAACTTGCCTTAATCTATTACTGACAAAAAGAAATAGTTTATATTAAATAAGGTGTGTGCGTGTGTGTTGTGGTGGTGGGGTTTTTTTATTATTGGTGTGTCACCTTTCAAGGGTAATGCATTAGAGAGTGATCATAAGGGCAAGTGAGACAGCGGATTTGGACAACGTTAACTTTTGGAGTGAAGCAGCAGTCGTGAGCACCTGGAAATGTTTATTTAGGATCCTTTTCGAATGCTGGATTTATAATTCACAAACCTGTAAACGCCCCAGCAGAAGGTGCCCCTTTTTATTCCTGTTGCTACTAGCCATCTGACAACAGATCCACATTCTTCTACAGCTGGTTTTAAATATTGGGGAGAACACCAGTATGATGCAGTTTACCTGAAGCTTAATCTTGGTCTCATTTAAAGTTAATTTTCCATGATGTCGTAATAGTTTTACGTTCTGGCAAAAATTTAACTTTAGTGGAATAAGAGAAAATGCAGTAACTCATTGGACCTGTTCTGTGGTAGTTTAACTTGCTCAGAGTGGTTTTCTAGGAAGGGTATATGCCTTTATGCTGAGAAAATAATTACACAGCTGCGTGTTGTCCAAGTTGACACTTAATTCTGCTTTCATTCTAAATGGCACAGTAGTAACTTGAAGAATGATAACAATGTTAGGCTTGAAATCTCTGCTTTACTTCTCTCCTCTGTCTTTTGTAAGTGATGCTGTTGCTTCTTCAGAGTGTTTGGAGAAATGTTATTAGAGGACATCTTGAATGTGCAAGCTCTATTAATGTGGCAAGTTCTGTTACAGAATCAATGCTTGGTGTTCATGCAAATGGTGAATATGAAAGACTATTCTAACTGTGTTAATGTAATAGCAAAATCTGCCAGTTTACTCAACTAATGTATTCTAAAGCTTAATAGGCCTCTGTTGACTTGAAACAACAACCTTAAATAAATAACTGAAACAGCTTTCCAGCTCCAGAGCTTGTCCTTGGGTTTTCTTGCCAGTCGTTTTGGTTTTACAATTCCATTTTCATGTAATTAAAAATTCTTCTGTGCTGTGTGAAAGACACACAGAGCAGAAACTGTAGATCTGATGAGTGTTGTCAAATGTACAAAGTAAATGCATTTGGGAAAAAAAAAATTCCCCTCTAATCTGCTTAGCATTAAAGGTCACCTTGAGTTGGAGTGTGTTGTTCTGGTGCTCATTTCTCTTCCCTAGGCCTCAACTGAATGCAGAGCACTGTTCAAGATCTCTGCCCTGAAACTGAGTGTGCTTTAAACTTACCTGAGGTTTCAGAAAAAAAACTGAGTTAACTTTTAGGAAGTTTCTCAGTATGGAAATTAGGAAATTCTCTCACTATGCAGATTCCTACAGCAATGCTAGCAGACTGCAGTTGTCAACTGTTAGAGGGCAGCTAATGGCTGTGAAGCATGGAGTTTCTAATGTAGTTTCATCTCGTCTCTGCAAGCTAGCATTGTAATTTCTGTAATTAAAAATTCTAGGTAGGTTTTACCTTGTTGGAAACTAAATCCGTAAGTCGTTTCTTGTACTTTGTTTCTGTTTTGCTTTTAAAATTTTTCATGGATACCTTCTTGCTTTTGTCGTGTTCAGCAGTTCAGGTTTGTAATCTTCAATGGTTAATATTACTTGTGAGAAGAGCAAGTTGTTTTCAAAATCAGATGTCCTGAAGAAATTCAGGGAGAAAATTCATCAGTTGACTCTAGCAAAATTTCCCAAAAGTGTGTGTACATTGCTTTGCATGTAGGAATAATTAAAGACACAGCTAACGTGCTTTTTTTTCTTTCCTTACTCAGGTCATGATTTTCATTTTCTCGTGTCATTCTCTTGAAGAGAGGAAATGATTGTAGTGGAAGGTGTTACAAATAAGCCACTGATACGGAGCCTTCGCAGTTCAGAAACGTTCATAGAAGAGCAAATATAGCCCTTTTTTGTTTGTGTTCTGGAATCTGTCTTGTTAAAAAGGGAAACAAAGATGACGACTTCGTCTATTAGACGGCAGATGAAGAACATTGTGAACAATTATTCAGAGGCCGAAATAAAAGTTCGGGAAGCGACCTCTAATGACCCCTGGGGTCCCTCCAGTTCATTAATGACTGAAATAGCAGATCTGACTTACAATGTTGTGGCCTTTTCTGAAATTATGAGCATGATCTGGAAACGACTGAATGACCATGGCAAGAACTGGCGACACGTGTACAAGGCCCTTACTCTGTTAGATTACCTGATTAAAACTGGTTCTGAGAGAGTGGCGCAGCAGTGTAAAGAGAATATTTTTGCTATCCAGACATTGAAAGATTTTCAGTATATTGATCGAGATGGTAAAGACCAGGGCATCAATGTGAGGGAGAAATCCAAGCAGCTAGTGTCTCTTCTGAAGGATGACGAGCGACTCAAGACAGAGAGGGCCCAAGCCCTGAAGACCAAAGAACGTATGGCTCAGGTGGCCACTGGAGTGGGTAGCAATCAGATCACCTTCGGCCGAGGCTCCAGTCAGCCAAACCTATCCACCAGCTACTCGGAGCAAGAATATGGAAAGTCTGGAGGATCCCCAGCATCTTACCATGGCTGTAAGTACAAGCAAACACACATAAAAGAAGATTTCTCTTAGTTTTCTTTTGAGAGATTTTGTATTCTGATTTGCTGTTAGACATGAGAGTAAATGGTGCCTGCTAGGAGGATTAATATGCTGACTGCAAGGGGCTTTTTGCGATGGCTGAGTCTTGGTAGGTGTGCTTGGTGGCACTAATGTCTCTTCAAATGACTGGTTAAATGTTTGTTTTGGAGAGGATGTGTGTGTTGACGTAAATCAATGTAAAAAGCAGTTGTTTACTGTCAATTCCCAAAGGTAGCATTGTCAAGCTGCTTTTGTGAACATGTTCCAATGCTTGATGTGATAGGCCCCCAACCTCAGTGGGGAGATTGTTAATGGTTTTTTTTTTTTCTTGTTGTTGTTTCTAGTTTTAAAAGGAGTGCTTGAAAATTCGTTGTGTTGAGGATTTTTTGCTAAGTCTAATTCAAGAAAAAGTTAGAAATAAAGAGTATTTCCTGGATCATTTTGCTAGCTACTGTCTTTATGTTGCTGCTATTTTATTTTAGGAAGAATATTGATATTTAATTTCCTTTATTGCTTGCTCAGCAGTTCTTAGAGGAGTAACTCTTTGAATATGTCAGTGTTTAAATATTTATACTATCAGCATTTGGTATGCAAGTATCAGTACTAAATACTGTATTTCATTCTTTAAAAAAAATACAATGATGTGGGAAGAATGGATTCTTTATACCACTGCTTGGGGGAACTCCCTGTCATGTTAGGAAGAGGCCTGATTTGGCACTAAATCCTTCTTAATATAAGTAATGATCTGATGAAAGCTGCTTTGGCTGGAATGTCAGTGGTTGCGGTCTAATTCTGAAGGAAAATCTTTTCTTTAAATGAATGCTTATAGTGTGTGGAGGACTGTAACTGAGCCAGTGTGGTGAATCGATTGAGCACCAGTTTTAAGAATCTTGTTTGTCATGTTCTGTGTCCCAAAGCGCTTCTCAAATTATAAATATGTGAATGGTGTCAGTACCCCTGACATGTACAGACATTTTCTGTGGAAGGCAGTAGGAGGCAGCAGGACAAATCAAGCTAGGATGAAGAAAATCTCTGTCCATTTAAAGCTATGGAGAAGAGCAGGAAAAACTATTTTTTTCAAAGGGAAATATTTTTAGGATGCAGGGTTCAAAAAAAGTGCATGAAGATCTTAGTTTTTCTGTAGTAACCACACTTGAGCATTGATTCAGTGTGAATTTTTAAAGAAGTACATGTATATTGTTGTCACAACGATAACATTTTTTCTTTTGAGGTCTGTAGGTCTCTGTCAGCTACAACAAAAATTCTTAATTTAGGAGATAGCTTGAAATATTGTTGTTTTCAGTTTATGCTGATGGACTGAAATAATAGTCACTAAGGTATGCTGAGTGAACAAACCAAAACATCTTTGGTTTGTTCCACAGGGTTATTTCTTCACCAGCTCCTAACTTTAATTAGTGCATGTAACTATTGTTTGTCATGTTAAATGCTACCAGAGGCTTCAAACTATTCCTCACAGCAAGGATTGAGCAATGCAGGGCGTGTTTCTGAATTGTTGTTCCTTGGACATGTTAAGAATTTTGATGGCGGACTAGATATGAAGAAGCAAGTTTGGTTATTCTTTCAGTACAAAGTTGATTTACTGGATGCTCTCCTTTGCCTGCGTATGACTTTGCTGTGTATCTCTGTTTGCAGGATTGCTTTTGAGGTAATGATTTCTTAATCTTTTTTTTGTCCTCCCCCATAAGCATGTACCTAAGAAGCTTTAGAAATCTTAGGCTTTTTTTTTTTTTTCCTTTAGGTTCTTCCTCTGTTGTAGACTCTCCTGGACTTAATTATCTATCAGCAAAAATACAGATGGTTGTTAGTTTTTATGATCTGTATCTTTTGAAGTTTTAATATGTTTCTTGTATGGTTTAATTGAGTATAGCAAAGCAAACCAGCACCTTACAAAACAGCTGTGCTGAGTGTTTCTGATAATGGAAAACTTTGTGTAGAGCTTTGTCCTTTATCCTAGGAAATGAGGAAGGAGTTTCATCAAAATCCAGACATTTAATCTGTTACATAAATGTAGGGTTATTCCTGTGCCTTCTAAATTTAATGGAAAAGATGCTTTTCATTATTTAAAGTGAAAGAGATTGTATCCATCATGTTTTCTTTTATTCTATAACGATACCCTTCTTTTGTTCTGAAAATACGGATTCAGTAAAATATGTAAAAGGAATTAAGTTATGCTTAGCTCCTGGGAAATACTCTCCTTCTAACAGTTTTAAGATGCGGTTGCTGTATGGTATATTCTGGTAGAATTGTCTTTCATTCCTCTGGGCCTTTGAAGAGGAGATCAGAGGCATTTAGACTTGCCATCTATAGCATGAGATTTGCCTATTAAAAATGTACATCCACCCTCTTTGCTAAATATTTAGCATGTCTTATTAACATTCAAATATAAATAAAGTTTGGGAGAGCGTATCAGCCTTTTTACCAATATAGCTAAATGAAATGTTTCATCTCTCAGTATTTTGGTAGTAGCACATTTTACTTTTGTTCCCTGCTAGATGCAATGGGTGGGGATTGCAGATTTTGAGATTTCTTAGCTGAATGCATTCCCCTTACTTGAAAAGATTGTGCTTGGCTATAAAATCTCCTAATTTTTTAATACTTTCAGCCAGCTCAGGCTTCTTTTCTTCTGCAAGAAAGAGCTTAATAGTTTCTCCAGGACAGATCACTAGGGGAACAAGTAACTTCCAGTGGATAATGTGTCGGGATTGTGCGTGAGGAATCTCTTCCCCCTTCCGTCAGTCACTAAAAGTGCAGTATTGAATAAGTCAGTGGACCCTTTTTTTGTTCAGTTTCTTCAGAATGTTGAATTAGCTGCACCATACAGCATTGACTGTAAATGCTGCAATGCTCAAACTACTGCTCTTCTCCAGCTTCTTAAGCATATGCGTAGGCTTGTATCTGAGAGTGCGTGTAAGAATTGGTTTTCGTATTTGATGTTGAGCCAGAAAGGTTTTTCTTCTAGAGTTGCTGGTCTTTGTGTCCTAGATTTTCCTTTATGAAAAAATAAAAGCAGTATTGATAGCCTGTATAGTGTGAGAAAATTCAAGATGGAGAAGGATCTCTTGACTGATGTACCATCATTCCTCACTGCTGCAGGCAAGGCACACTGGTGAATAAGGACGTTTTCCCCGTTTTTTTCCAGATATTTTCATCTCATCTCTAGCAATCCTTTAGAAACTGTGGAAAGTGAAATGGTGAAGCATGATAGTTTTTAATAAAATCCTTTCCCCCAAAGCTTTGCCTTAATGACTCTGTTGGCCCTGAAGATCTCTGTGCTGTAAAGCTTGTATAATTCGAGAGAGTACATTATGGCATGTGAATATTACTGACTGTTGATGCAAACATATGTAAAAGTATTAGTATGTTTTTGCTATCTAGTCTCGTAATCTGTAAATGGAAGCCAAGAGAGATACGGTAAAGCTAAAAGCAAAAATAAAGCTCCTCCCAACCTCCATCTTGTCAACAATTTCTGACATACTGGGGACAATTGGCTATCTTCCAGCTTTAAGGCAGAGGCAATTAATGTTCAGATTAGGAGCTATTAAATATTCCATGACAAAATACATAAAATTTTTTATTAATTTTGGAAAATGTGTAAATTGTATGGAGTTGCATGAAATCTGATATCAGGTTTTATTTCACATTAAGAGAATGTTCTTGTGTGCTGCTGAAACTAAACCTACTGGGGAGAGGAAGGAATATGAGGTCAATATTTGAAATCTATTTGAGCAATAGTTCCCCACCCCTAATCTGGCTTTGTGTCTAAATATTGTCTTTATGCTAGATGTTAGTCACCCAGTTTTGAAAACTTCAGCCTCTTGTTCCTAGCCTTGTTTCATCTACAGCTGCCAATGACCACTTAAATAGGATTCTGGGTTTATGGCTGCATGGGGAAAAGTAGGGTGTTCTTAATATAGACCTCCTAAGTCTGAACTGTGATGCTGTTTCAAGCCTGGGAGTGCATGTTAGAGTTTACTGGTCTTGATAAAGTCCTTCATCTAGTAACTGTCTTTTTAAAGTATTCTTGCAGCAGAGGCTTACACAGGAATATTACTCTGTTGCTACACTGGAGCCATCAGCACAGCGAAGCATAACCCACAGTCACTGTTGTGTGTCAGACAGTTTAGAGTACCTGCAAAATGCCGTGCTCGAGCATCTCGGGCCTGCAGAAGCTCTTGCGAGACGGGGCAGGAGTGTAGGGACTCAGATTACCTTGTTCTTTCTCAGCCACCTTGGGAGCAGGTTAGTTGTGTTGTCTTTAGTGAACCTATCCGGATTGTCACAGTTGAGCTGTGGCTGCTCAGGAAGCAAGCGGTGTAGTCTGCTGCAGCTCCTCGTGGCTGGGGTGGTTACGGGAGTCGGGAAAGTGATGGAAAAAAACTTTACCAGGAGGGAAGTGACTGAACAAAGACAATTCCTTGGCACCCCTGCCCCCAGAAGATAGTGTTTGAATTAGTTTCAACTTCGAAGGATCCCTGGAAAACGCTGGTCCTCTCCCTGTACTGCCTTCATGTTTTAAAACCAAGTTTACTGAAGCCCCACTTTTTAAAGAGGTCCAATCCTGGCCATCTGCTGCCTTGGGTTTGGGTTGCACTTAGAAATGTTGGCAGAGCAAGACTGGTGTGTGTTTTAATGTCCTGATTTCATTTACACAAATGCGGCAGAGTAGGGAACAACGCAACGTGCACAGTGTGACCTGATTTTAGAGGAGCACTTTGCCTGGAGGTAGGCCGCTTGGCTGAGAAATCAGATTCATTATACATACAGCCTATTTGATAAAAGATTGGTGAAAGATGGACTGAAAAGGGCTTTTACGGATCTTGTGAAATGCCAAGTCTGTTAACCTTACCTGTAAAGATTTTGGGAGCAATTTTCTTTAGCTGAAATAATGAGTTTTAATATTTGCAGTGATTATTCACGTTAAGTTGACTCATTATTTAAAAACAGTTTTGTGAAGCGTCAGCAAGTTTGTGTTCACTGATCTATTTCAGCTTTGTCTCCTCTCTTGCTTGGAGTAGAAAATAATTCAGAGGAATTACTAATTTGGGTTTGACACTATAGGAAATTCAGAATGCTCCTGTTTTTAAAGTGGTTTTTTTTTTTTTTTTTTTTTATAATCTGTTCTGCATCTTTGCAGGTTGGAATACATTTCTGGCCTTCCATCTTAGGGAATATATGGCATATCATCCAGCAATGAATCTGGATGAGCTGTGTGGATAATTTCTGTAGTTTGAGCTGTTGAAGGAATTTGGTAGACTCCTGTGTTATCTGTCAGATGTCACTTGACAACTTGATTTAATCCTCTCATCATACGTTTATTTTTCTGGTGCTCTAAGTAAAGGTGGGAGATGCCATTGGTGTAACCACGCTTCTGTAGTTGCAATAAATTATCTAACTACGTCTATTAAGATGAGCGTAGGGATCATCTGAGAGAAAAAAAATGCTCTTTAACCAAAACAAGCCTTAAGGATTTATTCAGTATTAAATGAATTTCAAAAGTGCTCTGTCTGCTTCAGTGCAATTAGAAATCATGTAGTACGGCTGATCAGCTCCACCTTGTCGCATTAATAGGTGCTATTAATTCTCTTCTTGTACTTGAAAGATCTCTTTAATTCCCAATGGAAAGGTGGCTTACACAGTTCCTTCTAGATTAAGCAGTTTGCACGTGCCCTTTCATAATTTGAGAGGTTAGATTGGCTTTTTGAAAGTATCCTATCTTTTTGAATAGTCTTTCATTTGAAGACTAACAAATGGGATCTCCGCTTGGTTCCCAAGTGAATTGCTATCCGTTTCTAAGTTCTTACTTTGATACTATCCTAATTTTTCAAATCAGCCTTGGTTTTGTGTACCGATTGAGTGAGGAAGGAGCTTTTCTTTCTGAACAAATGTGACGGAGAACTGAATTCTGTTCTTAAGAATGCCACCTGCAAATTATAAAGCCGAGGCTTATTTTCCGTGGCACTTTGTGCCATCACTTGGTCTAGAGTGACATTTTAAAAAAAAAACCAAACCAAACACAAAACAACCCAAAAACCAAGCACACTCTTCTTGAATGAAAATACTCAGTCTGATTTTTATGCTGGGACTGATTTTTAGCATTAATGTAGGCAATGACTCTGCTTTCTAGCTATGTATTGCATATACACTTGAACTCACTAACTTAACCCAACCTCTAGACATCTACAGAGGTCTTTTTAATATAGCCAAAATATAGTAAACTACCAATAGATACGTATGAAAGACGTCATGGAGACAGATGGTGGGGCAGAATCCTGCTTTAGTGATTAACTGAGGTTGGAAATTATTTCCTTGCACTGCAGCTAGAGTCTTGTTGAGAAGACAGCCCGGTGGCATGCCTCCCTGCAGAAGCAGATACCCACGCAGTTGCTTCTGGGCAGCCCAGGGATCTCCAAATTCTCAAAGCAGCAACAAAGCAGGGCTTAGCAGGTCAGAATTGATCTATTGAGTCCCATCTTACATAAACATCTGAGTTAACTGTCATGTGCTGTGGGATAAGAGATTCTTTGTGTGGCAGCGATACTGTTACTAAGGCAATAACCTTTATGCCAGATCCTTGCAACTAAAACGTTAATGCAGGACGAGGCTAATGTAGAAGAGCAGTTACAATACTGTGGGAATTTAGGAGTGAAGTTGCTGGATAAAACATGTCAGATTACTACCAAGAACAGTGGTTTGAATTTCCCTTAATCCTTTTTCAAAAAATATGCTGGCAGCTATTTAATGTAGATGGTTTTATAACCACTGCAGAAGTTTAAACGTAAAATAGAAACATTTTTATCAATGTTTTTTTAATGTGAGGCCCAAGGAAGAATTTCAAATTGACAATTTTTTCCATTTTTGTAAAAGGAGCTCTGAAGTGCCTTTTAGAGTTAATAAAACCAAGTAGAATGAATTGCTGAAAAGCCTAAAAGTGAAAAGAAATAAGCTATATCTGTGAGACCCCTTATTATCTGTGTTCAGATCCTGGAGCTGCTGAATGCTGGTCTCTGTTGGGAGCTGTGAGGTAATGTAGCTCTCTGCCAAAGCAAGCCTGCCGTTCCTGTGCGCGGCTGGGAGGCGAGGACCCACCGTGGGAGGGCGAGTGAGACGCTTGGAGTAGGATGCAATCCCTGCTTCTTGCAGCTTTTTAGCACAAAAACGATGTGTGCTGTTAAAAGCTGAAACCGGTGAGCACTTTCAGTAAGTAGTCCTTCATGTCGAAATGGGAGGAAAACCAGCGGAGTTAACTTAACCCATTTCACATCACTTTAAAGTCATTCTGCCGTCAGCTTCTTAGTTGTTATGGAATGTAGTTATGTCAACAGAGATGGAAAAACTCCTGTGCAAAAAGTCCAGGAAATCACGTTCTTCCCCACAACTGCAGTTAAAGAAACAGAAGACCAGAAGGTACCTGCCTGATCATAGTCCACTTGCCATCTGTTCTCAGGTGACTATGTTGCTGTCCCATTTGTATGCTTATCCAGCTCTGTTTGGAAACCAGTTGTGACTCTCCTTCTACAATTCCTGCTGGAAAGCTGCTTCTTTCTGTTTGTATTTCAAATTTATTCATGGTCAATTTATACCATTAGTTCTTGCCCCTTTATCTTAAATAGCTTTTCTCACTCCACAGTATTTGCAAGCCTGATGTATTTAGCAACCATAAACTGCTTGATCTTCTTTTTGCAAAGATAAACACATAAAATACTCTCTATATTCAGAAGGGAAGCGTTTCCACATCTATTCTGTTTTGAAATAATCTGTCTTGGATTTGCACGACTAGAATTGCATTTTATATGTTAGATGAATTCTGACTAATGCTTTGATGCAGTAATGCTAATGTTAATAATAGCTGTATTAGGTTAGCGGCTGGGAGTTACACGTTTTAGTACTTAAAGTTCTCTACATCTCTGTCACTTGCAGTTGATGCCCTCAATTAGTAGAAGATGGTATTCAAAGAAATTATTTTCTTTCTCTGTATCATTCCATGTCGATTGTTCCCTTCTCAGTCATCTGGTTTTTTAATTTTCCTGTTTCTCCCTCTAGTTTGACAATTTATCTTAGCGTTCTCTTTGCATTTTCCAATAATCTCCTGCGTTGGTTTATTACATAATTTTTCTTGAGATTGGTCTTAAAGCCAGTTCTTGAGAAACTGTTAGTAAACTTCCTTGGTGGTAGGCAGTATGACGTAATCTGTTCTTCAGCTGGTTCTTTACCTATTTCAGTTCTTAAACTACCCTCTGTTTAACAGTAACATCTGACTTAGCATCATAAAATGCTTTGCTGAGTCCATATAGATTTAACTTTACTGCTTTTCCTTTTGACTGACGAATCAGAGAAGGAGCTTTCCTGTTATGGGCTACCTTTTGGTAACCTCATGTTGACTTTTATCCTGTTTTCTTTTAAATTTTCTTTATTTTCATATTTAAGAATATTCAAACTTTACAAACATTTTAAGGTTGTATTTTCCATGCTGTCAGACATCCTGTTATTTGATGCCCTGTTTATTCCTAGTTTTAAGTCTGTAATAGTCCATATAATATATTGGAGAGTCTGTCTGTGGCTGTTGGAGCAAAACGTACTCGTGAAGCAAGCTAAATTTAGATACTTTATATGAGAAAGAGTTGGAAAAAGCTATAGAATTGAGGTATGAGTAACATCTTTACAAGTGTGAAATAGGGAGCTTGTTTGGTTGGCTTGAAAGCTTCAGGATCAGGACAATGTGGGAGGAATCGTTCTGGGTGATCAACTAATTTGTCCCTTTAGAAGCGGAGTGGGATGGGGTGGCATATTGGGTGTACCGTGGAAAGGAAAGGTCATTCCTCGTTTACGGAGAGTCACCTTCCTTCTGGCCTGCTGGATGAGAGAGAAGGTTGCACTTTTTATTTCATAATGTCATTTTGGCCTAAAAGTTAGGGGGAGGCAAGACTGGGAAATACTTGGAGGACTGAAGTAGTGACTGAAAAAGTGGTTTTGGATTTTTTTATTTTTTTTTTTAAATTATGGTTTGGCAATCTAATTTTTACATGCCTAGCTGACCTATTAAGAAGAAGCATGATTTCTTTGAGCTTGACATTGTAGTTTAAAAATATGGTTCCTCTTTATTAAATGTCAGTATATATTTTGCCAAACTAATTATCATTCCAACCATTAAATACAAACTTCCTTGCCAAAGTAAGATAAAATTTCTGTATACATTATTTGGATGGTAGAGAATTATCTGAGGGGGGGGACAAAAATTGTTTAATTGCTGTATAGTGATAAACCTATTAGTGTTGTCCCATTTGCATGGGAATTTCTGCATGCTGCTGTAGTGAAAACATCAGTAAAAGTATATTTTTGTTTTGAGAAATTGTGTATTTTAGCTGTCAAGCTTTTAGCTGTCAAGCTTGACTGTTATTCAGGAAGGAGTGAGGGAGATTACCAGCTGCTAACTTAGCTAAGAGAGGTCTTCATCCAAAGAAAGACCAACCAACAACAAAAACCAAACCACCCCTAACATATATACCAAACTTCTTTTTTCAAACAGAGAATGATACAGTATTTTTGTAAATTTTGAGTATGAGTAGCTGGCTTGTTGGTCTCTGAGCCTGCCTAGCAGTTAAGAATAGTTCTTTATCTGTCCCATTAAGACTGTATTATTTTACAGAAGAGTGGGTGGTATCCAGTTTTAGCCTGGTATTGGCCAACTCCCAGCAAATTCTTACTGACATTGTAAGACGTAAGAAATATCATTCAAGAAAACATTTGTTGATTAATTCTGTAGTTTTTTAAGTCAGTGTCCTGCCCCCCCCCCCCCCCCCCCCCGGCTCTGAATGCTGGATACTCTGTCCCAGCATATTGTTGGTGATGCTTCTTGATATTACAACCCCACTAACACAAAAAGCCTTTGTTTTCCAGGAGGGTTTTTCCTTTAAAGCAATTGAACTGCCTTGCAGAACTCTCCCTGCTTAATTTTTCTGGCTTGTTAACCTCAGCCTTGGTATGAGCTTTATCTCCTGCAGTTCAGGGAGCTGATGGTGGTCGGTGAGTCAGTAGCCCCTGGCACCCTGGGGGCCTGTCGCTGTGCTGGGGACCTTTGAGAATGGCTGTGTGAAAGTGGGGTGGTCCGGTCAGAGGAATAACCAAACCTGTTATATATCTTTTTGTTGTTTGGTGTTAAATTTGCTGGCTTTTGTCTCCAACAGCTACATCCCCTCGAGTTTCCTCGGAGCTCGAGCAGGCCCGGCCTCAGACAAGTGGAGAAGAGGAGCTCCAGCTGCAGCTCGCGCTGGCCATGAGCCGGGAAGTGGCGGAGCAGGTCAGTTCCCGTGTAGGTTTTCCAAAGTGTCTATACTTTGATAGTGGAGACTACAATCCTGTTTTTTTTTTCAATGGCAGCTTGGCTTTGCTCCAGGTGGAATGGGGGGGAGAAAGGCCGTTTTGGAAGATGTTGCTCTTTTTTTTTTCTTTTTTTTAAATCTCTTTTTAAAGTAACTGCAGCCTCCGAGCTGTTGAGACTAGTGGAAGATGACAGTCACTTTGCAAGAAGACTTTGTGTGGGAGGATGTTAATCATCACATTACAGAAGATGTTTTCAGTTAAGAAGAACTGAAAACATGACTAGTCCTGAAAATCTTCATTAATGGGGCCAGCATAAGAAACATCAGTGAATTCTGATTACAATGAAATCTTGAATGATCTGCTCATTCGATGAGATTGTCCGGAACAGAAGGGTGGCCTGACACAAAGTACTAGAATTTATAAAGAACCTGGTTTAAAATAACTTGGCTCCTAATCTATCACACAGGTTATGTTACTGTGGTAATTCTTAGGAGGGTCATTCTGAATTTGGAGTAAACGCTGTAATTGTGGATAAAGTTTACTGCATATTAATATATTAACACAGTTGTTGAATCTCAGCTATGAGTGAAAATTCAAGTCAGCCTGCTGAGTATCTCTAATGTTTTAGAGGCTTCCTGTGACAATTTTAGCTACTGCTGTATGTTAGGCATTAGTATCTCTGTGCTTGTAAAGGGAAACTATCACCCTGTAAACTTTGTCATTATTGAGCAATAAAGTTAAAGAAAATAAAAATCAGAATCTATCAGTTGAAATAGCTTAAAAAATCGGAGGGAAGTATCAGCTGGGGAATTAGTCAGCTTCTGAAAGATGTGATGCAAGCAAAGATATTTAAAGTAGTTGAATGTACCACAAACATGGTAGTTTACAGATGTGAAAAACCTACAAAATACGCCTGGAGTTGGCTCGAGTAATTCACTTAGTGTTCTGCATCAGTTGTGGAGGGCAGCTGACAAAAGCCAGGAAAAGTAAAGTTTAAATCACTGTGTCCTTCAGTGGTGATTTGAACATTCAAAAACATTACTGTAATTTAAAGATGGGACGTTTATTTTGTCTTTCAGTTCTGTGGTGTTTCTAGCATTGTAACTGAATTTTTGGAAAGAATGTTTCATTTATACCTTTCCCATTAGGAGTAAAACAACACGAGGGTAAATTTCAGTCAGCAAAATGGATGTTGTTAAGATCACACTGTTACGCTGGTGTTACAGGGTCAGGGTGCTCCTGACCTCTGTTTGAGGCGAGAATCACAAGGATTTTTTTTCCCCACTTGCGTTATGTACAAGTTACAGCAAATAATCCTGGCAATCCCACTGCGTGTGCCTGTGGTGCGCATCACTCCTAGGGTGGCAGGGAGTACTGCCCAGGCCTTCCCTGGCAGTGTCCTGCCAAGGGGGCTAGGCACCTGGAGGGAGCAAGCAGCACAGTCTAGGCTAATGGTCTATATCAACAGTGTTGATTTCCTTTGCAGGAGGAGCGCCTCAGACGCGGAGATGATCTGAGATTACAGATGGCTCTGGAGGAGAGTCGCAGAGACACAATTAAAATTCCCAAAAAGAAGGAGGTAGTGCCTTCGACTAAGAAATTCCCGGTTATGCTGCCAAAAGCTGAAATACAGTAACACAAAATAGCTTAATACTGAGCTCTTTTATGCTTTTGGGATTGCTTTGTTGTATAGCTTAAAGCTTCTTCCGTGTGGGTTAAATTTCAAACTACTAGTCAATGCAGGTGTGTAAAAGGAAAAAAAAAAATAATTGCTTCTTCACTCTCATGGGTTTGTACTTCAGATTGGTAATGCTCTTGATTAAAGCTCAGGTTATTCCTGCCCTCAGCATACCACTTTGTTGGACCTAATGGATGCCCTGCCCTCGTCGGCACCGGCCCCACAGAAAACAGAGCCTTGGGGACCTCCTGCTGTTGCAAACCAAACTGATCCCTGGGGAGGATCCACAGTTGCAGCTACTGCCTCTGACCCATGGCAATCATTTGGTAAGGATAAACTGCCAGAAGGAATGCTTATTTAAAAGTTTTTGCTTTTTAATCTTGAGCTTTTCAGAGTTTCTCAATGTACAATGTCATGCTTGATTACGACAGTATATTAGTCTGTTTTGATTGTTTCCTGTACTCTAGAACTAATGTTCCCCTAACTCATTTCCAAGCAGAAACAAATGGAAGTTGCACTCTGTTCCTGCTTTTTAAGCGGCTGGGTTTTTGTGTGTGCATTTTGAATCTTAAGAAAGAGGAAAAGAGTGAAGCTTCTGTCGTCTTTGTACAGGAAAAACAACTTGTTTCAGACTGGGGGGATGCTCCTGCTTTGACTGCTAGTTGTGTCCAGTGTCATGGGTTTAGACTCTTGCCAGTATTTAATATAGTACTTAGGCAGAGTCCTATGGTTAGGAAGGCCATAGATCTGAATTACCATGTCTTAATTGCTCCTAGTGAAATGTGATGTGTATACTGTCAGAACCAAACGGGTTAAACGGTTTAAATAGAGATTGTTCTACTAAACAAAAAAAAGGAGGTTACCATTTTAAATATTCACTGTGTTTCACAAGCTTTTTGTGCTAAATTAATGGAATCTGTTTCTGAAGTGAAAGATCCAGTGCTTCACATCTTAAAGAGCAATTAAGCCCACTTTTTTGCTTGTTTGCTTGTGTGTGTGTGTGTGTGTGTTGCTGCCTGTGCAGTGTGCTGTTTTCTAGGTTAGTCAGAGTCTGTCCAAGGAGTTACTCCTTTGCATAAGAAAGTCGATGGTTCCTCACAGTACATGTTAAACTTGCCACATCTGTGGAATTGGAGCTGGATCTGGGTTTTGTTGGCTTTGGATTTTTTCCTTTTCTGAGGGACAGGGGGTTTCTGTGCAAATGGAAGCTTGGTTGTGAAGACTAACAGCTGAGTTCTGTCAGTTTTGCTTCAGGCTGGTGATTCTACGACCTCTGCTATAGAGTGCTTCAAAGTCATTTGCATTAGCATTCAACACACCACCGTCCAGATTCCTGGTGAAAATTTTGAAGTTTAATAATGAAATGCAGGTTTTTTTTTTTTTTCCTCCTCATGGTGACATTAAAGGCACCTACATAACTGCTGGGCCAACTACAGTTCATTGTTCTAAGTGTAATCTGTTTCTTTTTTGGTGATAAACTGCAGGCACGAAATCAGAAAAAGTCCAAGTTTTGGGCCCTAAGGCTGTTCAGTGTATCTTTCTGTGGTTAAAAACCAAACAAAATCCACCTTCTTCAAATCTCGTGCTCAATATATCATCCTCTGACAAGGTTTTCCTTGCATCAGTTGCAGCTGTAGCATTTCCTCTCAGCGGCTCCCAATGCCATAGAATAACCCCTTGTTCCAGCTTGCTGGTTACTTGGCTCCCAAGGATAGTCTTGAAGATGTAAGATTTATGAATTCGACTGCTAATAAGAGTGACTCACTAAAGTGTATTTCTCAAATCCTGTATGTGCTTTGGCATTTCAGTAGAGATAATGGAAACTACGGGAAGGTATCTTCCCAAGTGCTCTAATTTCGTGCACTCTCTTTATGAAAAGAAAAGACATTTTTGAAAGCTTCCGTTTATGGGAAGTGCTGTCATTAGCATTTCTTGTATGGCATTGCTCGTAACTCAGCACTAAGGGTAGATAAAGGAAATGTAAGTACAGGTGTGGCAATAGTTGGATTTACTCAGAGAATTTTAGCATTTCCTGGGTCTGAAGCTGTAGCAAGACCATGCTGCCTGTTGATGAAACAAAGATCAACATTGCAAATTGGAATTTGTGCCCCTGTGTGTAGCATTGAATTGGTTTTCAAGAATATTGTGATGCCAAGGGGGTTTGTATGTAGTTTTAAAAAAATAAAACAGTATTCAGTTGTAACTTGAAACCCACACGGTAGTTAAAGGTAATAGCCGTGTACTGCATGGGTAATTCTCTTCTACTCTTGGATTATACAGTTGTTCTCATTTAGTAATTAAACCATGACTGGTTGAAAAGTTCCGGTGGGAAGAAGAAATGTGTTCGCACGTACTATCTGACTTGAAGGTAATTGATCACCGTAGAGTTGTACAGGATGTGCATGTAAAGTACTAGGTTCCCATTCCTGCATCCTGATGGCTGGGGAGGGGCAGCGGGGATGGACGACATGAGAACAAAGCAAGAGCGATACCTTCCAACACAGACCCAGCCCACTGCAAATCTGAAATGTGGTTTGCTTCAGTGGTCCTGGGGTTTGATAAGCCAAAATAGTTTCATTTAATGGTAGAAGGAAGAAGAGGTCACCGAAGCTGAAAAGCAATAAATTAGTAGGTTGGGGAGGAAGAAGAAAAAACTGGCAGGAAATTGTATAGTGAGGCAAGTTTCTTTCTCTTTCCTTCTCCCTTTACTGCCTTAATTTGTCACTTTACACTAGGAAGCCCTAACCTTGTGCACAGCCTGAAGCAGTTTGGTAATCTGAATTTGTAGGAATGAAGAGTTGTCAGCATCTTCCAATAAAAATGGGAATCCTGAACATACAGGCATTGGGTTTAAAAAAGAAAATATGGGAACGTGTATCAGTGGACAGCTTAGATCTGTGTCAGGAGGAGTGCTTAAAATTGGGAATAAAAAAAGCACAACTAGCTCAGGGAAGCTGATTATATTTTTATAAAATGCCAGTATGGTTAAAAGAGTTTGAAAACTATTCCCTTTGAATCCTACAGATTTCTTTTCTTTGTCCAAGTTTTAATGTTGTATATTTCGTACCTTTTACATATAGGCTTTTTAGAAAACTTTTTTCTTGTGAGTTCATAAATATACCCTGTGATTTAGGTTACCTTCAGTCAGATATTGTCTGTTGTGGTAGCAATGTCTGTAACAAAAGCAAGTTTATTTTCTTGTTGGAACTGCAGATTTTTTTTAATTCAGTTTCAAATGCGAGATTTGTTTTATTCATGTGTCTTGCACAAATTTACTTGTGCATGTTGTTCAGTATGTATGACACAGATGCTGAGACTTATCAGTATTCCTAATGTTGAACTGCTTCACCTATTTATGTTTAGTATTAATTGGCAGTAATGGCTCTTAAGAGAGATTAATCTCCAAGGAAAGCTTTCCAAAGTGAAACTGTACTGACTTGTGTTCCTGCTGGCTCTTTTTGCAGGTGCCAAACCAGCTGCTTCCGTTGACCCTTGGGCAGCACCAGCAGGATCCACAGCTCAGCCTCTGTCCAAAAATGTTGACCCTTGGACTCCTGCTCAGCCATCTTCTACTGCAGCAAAGTCTGTGGATCCTTGGGGACCAGCACCTGCAAACAAACCCCTCTCTGCTTCTGGTGAGAAATGGTCTCATCTCATACCCATGTTATTTGAGTAATGAAGGTGAAATCGGAATGATTTTCTTGCATTGCTTGGTTAAAAGAAGCTATGTGCTGAACAATTTGCAGAACTGGTCTGTAAAATAAATGGGAGTTGTAATAGCTGGAAAAAGAACTTCAAATGTAATTATTCTGACTTAGAGCTCTGAATTCGTGTTGCTTCTTCGTGCTCTGTCCCTTCTACATTCTTTTATTGGTATGTGTGGATGCATGCTGAGCACTTACAGCTGCTGCTGCTGTTGAGTTTTTAAAATGGTTTTTATCTTTAATTAGACAAGGACTTAATTTCTGGAAATGAATGATACTATAATTTTGCCTTTCATCATGATAAATAGCTATGCAGATAGATGTCTCTGCAGCGTAGATTGACAGGTTGAGCAGCTCCATGCTCTGAGGAGACTTTTAGAGGTGCAAATGAAGGTTTGTTACTTCAGACTGAGGGTGTGAAAGCTATCCCTAAGCCCTTGTGTAGCAAGATGCAGAAGGTGCTGATGTAATTGTCTATTCATGCTCTGTAACTAATGCAACCTTGATGAATCTTAATACCTGGTATTTTCATGTTGGCACCGTGGCTAAATGCATCCTAAATTGCATTGTCTGCTAGTACATACTGATTTATCTCAGTACATAATAAAGAGAGGAATCTGAGTACTGCAAAAATTGTCTAATCAGCTTTTCACTGGGCAAAGGGCAATAACTGGATCATTATGAGAATTATTCTTTAACTATGGTGGGTCTTTGTTCTTGATAAGAAGTACTGTTGTTATACACAATCTTCACTCGTCGTCTTGGGTTTTTGTCTTTTTGTGCTCTTTATGGAGCTAAGTCCATACCTTCATTTGCTTGAAATGTGTTGAAGGTTAAAACTAAATTAGAAAAACATTTCAACTAATTTAAAAAAAAAAAAAAAAAGGCAAACTTTAAAGCTTTTCAGGAATGTGATTGCTGTTCATTTAGGTGTGGTTTTTCTTCCTCCATTTTGAGGTAAGGGTGTGTCCACGTTTTGAAAATGTTATGTTTTCGTTGGTTGCAAACTACGGGCAAGTGCTGGTGCTTTAGCTAACAGGGCCTTACCATCTCTACATGGCGTAGATAACCTTTTCTGTTGCATTCCTCCTCCTTTTAACTTTGGAAGCGTAAGTCAAATAATCACTTAAATGGTAGCAATGCCACATTTGTCTTTGGAACTGTATTCAGAAGTGTGTTTTACTTGAGGGCTGATTAACACGCTTTATAGTTTAGTAAATTGCTGTTCTCTTCTTCCACAGCAATATATGCCTGCCTATACGTCTCTCTAGTGCAGACAGTCAGTAAAATCCCAGCATGCTAAGGTGTGCCTTACATTGTGTTTTAAAAGCTCATTGCTCTGAATTAGTTGGCTAACACTGTAAGAAAGGACAGTTCTCGGACGTTATACTTCTCCCTGGTCCTAGCTAAGAGTAAGAGCACTCAAGCTGACCTGAACTGCTGCCCTGGAACCTGACAGAGTGGCTTCTTGGTAACATGAATGGGTTAGAAGTTGCTTTCAGTAGGATCAGCTGTGTGGTGCAACTGAAGATCTGTTAATGACAGGGCTGTCTTGTTGTTTTGAACAGGAAGTACATCTTTTGACCTCTTCAGTAATTTGAATGGTACAGTTAAAGATGATTTTTCTGAATTTGACACACTTCGAACTTCCAAAAAGCCAGGTATGAATCAGATTCTTAGTACGTGGACAGTTTGGGTGATAGTCTCAGCAACAAATGTCTCTATTCTTAAATTTTATTTAAAAAAATAAATAAAATTGACTTTCACAAAGGAAAAGATTAAAGTTTGTGATAATGCAGTAGTAAAAGCTCGTTGCTAACATTTTGGCCTGTGCATGAACTTATGGGGAATGGGTCTTTTGTGTTGTAAGCCATAGAATTTCACTCTCTAACCTTTCACTGCGTTGACCCAGAAATTGGTTTGACTTCGAAATTTACAGTATCCAGCGTGCTTGGAGTATGGCTCGTGCTCAGAGAGTCAAACAGAACAATGTTGACTGAATTTCTCAAATGTGTAAATTCTAGTGTGTAACAATAGCAGGAAGAAGAGAAAATACACTTCTATGAATGCTTTAATTTATTTTTTTATTTGGTCGTTAGTCACTAAAATAAAAACTGCCAGACCTTGATGTATAAGTGCTTTGATACTATGTACTTTCAGGATGATTCTGCCTGAAAGAATGGTGACTAATTCAAAGCCGGGCTAGGCTTCTTTAACACAAAAGAGAAAACCTGAGTGCAATCTAGCTAGGAAGGGTGCAGCAGTGTAGTGCAAGGGCAGAAGCCAGAGCTTTTGAATATCTTTAGTTTGGAGACTCTTAGTCCCATCTGTTGCGGCATAGCTGTGAGAATATTCATCAGGGCAAATTAGGTAGCATCTTCAGTAGTGCAGTGCAACTCTAACTGTAGCTTCTTCATGCTCTTCTAAAGAACATTTATCTGCTTGCATGCTATAAGGGTGTAACATGTACTGAAACATTTAAATCTAATACAAACATTAGAGTTTAAAACATTTCTGCTGTCAGAGGCTTCAGGGTTTTCTTTGCTTGACTATGTAGATTTAACAAGATAAGTTTTGTTTTTCTCTTTGTGTTGTTTCAGCTGAATCAGGTTCCACTTTGCCATCTCAGCATAGCGGTACCACAAGTCCTGATCTCTTTGATTCCCAGCACTCAAGCATGACATCAGGCAAACAGAGTGCAGCTCGGAAAACCCCTGAGTCTTTTTTGGGCCCCAATGCTGCTTTGGTGAACCTGGATTCACTGGTGTCTAAGCCGCCGCAACCTGTTACTTCACTGAATCCATTTTTGGCACCAGGTCTGTTTCCGCACGTTCCTTCAGTTTTCTATTTTAGCTTTCCCTTCCTATAGGAAAACTCTGCATAACTCAGTCCTATTGGATTTTGTGTAAGCTGGTTTGGGCTTGTTTTTCTTGATTACATCAGCCAACAGATCATGACTGAGAGCAGAAGGGTGAGGCATCATGGTTTCAAGGCATGCTGCTGGACCCTGAGCTTCTACTCTTGCGTCTGCAGCAGATCTGCTGGCTGAGCTTTGTTCAAGCAGTTTCTTTTCCACTTTTGCCTTTGCGCTCTCAAAATTACCTGTGTTAGAAGAAGGCTTTGGGTTATTGAAAATGGCTGAGCTAAAGCTGATTGGTTGTCAGAACAGGTAAGATGTGAACGTGTGCCACCAGAGAATCCCTTGGGAAGGTAATAGGTAGTAGGTTCTTGTGGAATCAGGTGGGAATTGCCCTTTTGCGTGTGCTACAGCAGGCACAGTAGCATCTCTGACTGCAACGTGAGGTTCCAGATAGCAAACTCTGCAGTATAATTTAGTGGGTTGCTGGTTAGGCTGTCTTTAGGCTAGCATGATAAACCAGTTTTGATCAAAACACACTCTCAGTGCATTTTGAAAAAAATAGGCTGTTGCAGTTCTCCTGTAGATTGGCCCCTGTTAGAAGTGAGCCTTTACTTATACCAGACTTACATGGTGACACTAAACACGTGGAAGATGTATGCATTTTTTAAAAGCTATTCATATGCACTAAAATTTCTGTGTGACGCTAGTATGGTGAAATACTTTAAAATGCTATTACAGCATTTATTTTCTTCACTCTTCCAATGGAAAAAAAAATGACAGCTTATTAAACTCCTTGGGTAGGAAAAACCCAGTAATTCTGAACAGCCTTGGCAGTGTTTAGCAAGAGGAAGTCTGTGTATCTGCCCTTACCAGTTACTACAAAAAGTTTATAAGGGGTCACTGGGCCATCCAAATAACGCTATACATATACGGTAACAGGAATTTGTAGTGTTGGCAGCAGTCCAAAGAACCTCAAACGCTGGGAAAGTTATTCTCTGCTTTTTTCTAGCACCGCTGTAATTCGGAAACAACTTGTTTACTTTATGAATTCTTGTCAAAACTCAGTGCCAGAAACATGTACAGCTTCTAAATGGAGTTCACTGGATGAGATCTTGAAGCAAATGCACAAATCTGCAGTAGCCAGATTGCAGTAGAGGAGTACAGAGAGCCTGCAGTTCTCTTCCGTAATGCAAATTTTAAGTGGCATTTAACCAAAAAAAAAAAAAAAAAGTGATCTGGATGTCATGGTTAGGCATGTTCCAGGTAACCAAATTTAGAACCTGTCTCTCCAGTGACTACTATCAGAAGTGGAAACTGTTGGTCAGCGAAGGGATGTTTTGTGGCATTGATAGGTTCAAGGAAACAGACTGTACTTGTGCACCAGTGCAGCCCCAGTTTGCTGAATGGCATCCACGCAGGTTTCTCCTCAGGGTCTTTTGGGGCTGGGAGCATGTGGGGATGTACAGAAGGTGCGTCCTTTGCCAGAAAAGACGATCTCCAAAACCTCGTGCTTACAGAGGTGCGATCTCTTTCCCTCTTCCCCCTTCTTCTCTCAAAACTAGGCGCTGCTACAGCACCAACTCCAATCAACCCCTTCCAAGTGAATCAGCCTCAGCCACTCACTCTAAATCAGATGAGAGCGAGTCCTGTGATGGGAACCAGTCCTTCTTTCAGTGCTGTGCCACCGATAAGCATGGAGCCAATACCTCTGTCTTCCATGGCCCCAGTGCCTGTGGGAATGGCACCGATACCAGCTATGGGCACTGTGGCATCTATATCAAGGATGGGCCAGGGGCTGAACGTGAGCATTGCAGGATCAATGACCCAACCTCTTCACAGTACAGGAATCCCGCCGTCAGCATCCCAGTCTACAAATACAACTAACCCTTTTCTCCTATAAAGACCCAATTAAAGGAACTTTCTTTTCATAGTGTTTCCAGGCTGAAGTCTTTACAGCAAAATGAACGTGGCCTGTGTGGACTGAACGGTGTATAAGAGACTTGGAAGTAGATTTGCAGTTTACAGTTATGATCTTTGAAGAGTTGTCTCTACTTACCAGTTAATCTAAATCTAGTCTTTGCTACAGATGGTACCTTACTTTGGCTTGTTGAGCATTATGTGAAATGTTCAGACTTTTCACCAAAGTTAGATTCTGCCCATTTTGTTACTTTGTTAATCATTTCAATACACTTTCTAGGGAGAACCTGCCATTTTAAACTCCGTTGGCTATTTTGTAGATGTCAGATGATGTGCTGGATCCTGAAATTACTATTTCCCTGCATCTGTCACTTCCTATGCCCATATAATAGACCTGAGATTCAGAGTGCTAGTGAATGTTTTGCACATAACTATACACAGTTCTAGACTGTTGGTTCACCCATAGTCCTTACTCCTAGAAGAGAACGATTCGGAGGGCCCAGGTGGCTGGTTTTTATGCATTAAACATTGCAACGCAAAATCGCACTGCTTTGGTATCAGAGGTTTGACCGAGAAAGCAAGCTTGTCTCAAAAGGAAAAAAAAAAAAAACAAACCAGACAAAAACCCCAAGAACATTCTCAAGTTGTCAAGTATAACGTGTGCTGTTGTATGCAGTGTTGAATTTGTACACTACTCTCTAAGGACTCCTGAGGAACTCTCTGTGAGTGGCATGCTGCACTCGTGCTGAGTGAGTGTCCTGCTCTGTGCTTGTCCAGTACCAGCTTCGTTTGGAAGTTATCATGTGTATTTTGTTTTTATTTGACTTACAATGTGAGTTGAAAGAAAAAAGAAATACAGTGGGACAACTTTGAATTCAATTTCACCGGGGCAAGCTTTAAAACTAATTCAGGCTTAACCTTGCTATATGCAGTTACTCTTGTATACTTTTGCACATATTTTGTTTAGTACAGTTTCATATTTGAGTTTGCAGAGTTACCTAATAGTCCTTTTTTTGCTAATTTTTATAATGTGGTTCTTATTTAACTGTCTGGTTTTGATAGATTTATCAAGTCTGGCTGAAAAATTAAGATATTGGCAAATGTCATTTTTATGGTTTTAATGCCCTCTTATTTATGGTTTTAGCTCTTTGTTTCTGTAAAGAGAGTTTAAAAGGGAAGATTAACACTAAAATATTTACTTTTAAATGAAGTACTCATAATGCAAATCGAAACAAATTCTCGTGACTAATTATTTTTAGATGAATTGAATTTGAGCATAACATGATTTAAGACTACATTAAAAAGAAAAAACACTAAAGTCGCCTTTCCCTTGATTTGTTCCCATTTTCCGATTACCAAAATGGACAGATGTTTAGCCTTTATGAAGATCGGAAGAGAGGTTTTTTCTTGTAATACTTCTTGAGATGTTAAAAATTCTAACGTACAAACACGCCTCATTTATTGACTAATTTTTCTTAATGAAAGGTGCACTCCATATTAATAACCAGTTCCATTTACAACTATTAATTGTAAGCTGAACTATACATTTTAACTTGCATGTCTGGACTCATCGGCACTAAACCACGCTCAGGTTTCAGCCAGCGTTTCTGGTGGAAACCTGGCCTTCTCAAAGGCGGCAATGTTTCCGAGCTCTGCTTTCACAAGCCACGCAAACGTCCGCAGAGCATGTGGAAAGGGATGTCCCAGTGCTTGCTACTGCCTTGAGGGCATCTCTGTGAATGAACTGATGCATCTTGGTGGCCTTTCCCTAATTAGAAGGGGGGGGGGGGGGGGGGGGGGGAATAACCAAAACAAAGAAGCTGAAAGAAATGGCCAGAGTTGTGTGTTCTGGTGTAATGATGCTGTGTGGGACTGTGCCAGTCTAGGGTTGCGTACCGCAGGAAGGAGGGGCTGGCTAACGTGGAAGGGACTGGGTTATATCTTTTGGTGGGTAGGGGAGGCTGAAAGACTATCAAATCTAGGGTACAATCACAGATTTTAGCTGTGTAGGTCAGTGTAGCTCTAGTAGTATACGGAATGCTAAATGTGTGGATGTTTCTATGCAGATTGTTCTATCCTCTTGAATGCTGTTGAATTTGCAAGTAGGATTCGGAATATTCATCTGCTCTTGTTTTTATATAGGAGGAAAGAGAATTACTGTCCACACCCAGTATGTCTTTAAGAAAACAAAAAAAACCATTCGTGTTGCCTTTCAGAGTAAGGAAAAATACTTTACTTTTTTGTTGTTGTTGAAGTTATTGAGAAGTGTAGACCAGGAAGGGTGTGATTCTTGCAGATGGGGGGGGGGGGGGAAGTGCTTTCCAATTGATCTGTGGCAAGATTTATCCTTTGTTATTTTTCCAATTTAATTTTATCAACAGTGCAATTGAGGTCACTTGATGTTTTTCCCTTAGTCTGTCACCTGAATGCATTTGCAACAGTTAGATGGGGCATTGTCTATTCAGCCAAAAAGTTCTAATGCATCCTCTCGTTAAACACTAGGTAACTTTTTGGAGGCAAGACGGGGTTGATAGTAGGTATTTAAAATGATGAAGTCATCTACAGTTCAGAGTCATGATCTGTCACCATGAATTGATAAAAATGTGCTGTTGGTCTGGTAGGAAGCCCTAGCTTAATGAAACTGCTGAATGGCAAATTGTTGCTTTTACCAAGCCACTTCTGTAAGAGCTGTATTACTTTTACATTATATATATATATATATATAGAGACATATATCGCACAATAAACCATGACAAGGCACTCTGAAGAGCGATCAGCCCAGACTGCGGTGCTGTAAAGCATTAGGCTAAGGACTCACCGTGCCCAGATTCCCAGCCTGACACGGGCCTTGTGGCAGGAGCCGAGTTCAAGAGGATAAGCGGCTGTTTTGGTAAATCTGCTTGGTTCCTGGGCTGGAGCCGTGCCCGTGTGTCAAGCGCCCTGCAGGCGCGGGGTGCTGCAGCAGTGTCGCTGAACGGTGGTTGCTGTTCTAGCCAGGTGAAGCTTCAGTTGTGTCCAGAATGGTAAATCTCTTTTCGCGATAATTTACCTGCTCTCCAGAATAACTCTTCCTCCCTCCTCGCCATCCCACTTCTTTTTGCATGGAGGACGTGTGCGTATCCGATCACATCTGCTCTGGAGTATTTCTCCAAATGCATTTCCCTCTTCCCCTTCTTTTCTCACTTGCAAATATTAAAAGTGCTTTTGATTTTTAAAATGTTAGTATCCCAAAATAGCCTTACTGGTCAAATTGACCAAAGATAAAGTGTTAAATATTTTGTAAAAAAAAAAATAAAAAAAAAATCTTGGCATAATTTTAAACCCAAAATAAGCTCAGTTATTTATTCAGTTTTATACTATATAGAAACTAAACTACATTGAGGGGACAGGGAAGGAAAACCATGGTGGGTTGTGGTGTTTACAGTCTTTTTGAAGTCCCGTAGCTAAGACAACTATTGTTATCCATCTTCCCTTTTGCTGTTACAGTTTCTAATGTGTACTGTATGTATTAATATTGCACAAATTGTGGAGAAATATATGGTTTATTTTCACAGCAGAATCTCACAAGACTCGCTTCCTTTACAACTGTTACAATTTAAATATTTACCAAACTGTTTTCATAATACTGGGAGCCGGCTGCTTTTTATGAATTTGTGCTGACTATTGACATTATTTACTGTATAAATAATTTATCATTTGTACTATTGTATCATAATGTCTGTATCTTTGTGTCATTTTTCCCAAGCGATGTCACAAATGTGATATTTAATAATGCCATCAGAACAGTGGAAAGACAAGGGGTTTGTAGGTGACTGGTCAGAATTAAAATTGTATTGCTTATATTCCAGCCGTGTTGCTTTTTCAAGACTCTGCGTAGCGTTTATAACCCCATTGAGAAAAACTGTCGCTGCCATGCTTGATTTAGTTTTCAAGAAAGTTGATGGATTGGTTGAGATGATTTAAGGTTTGTGCTAAAAGTCCTAGGTGCTAGGAGAAATCTAACGGTTATTGAGAGTAATGCTTCTTGTACATTGTCAATGTGATTTCTTCGATGCATTCATCACTTTCCTGGGGCGGGCCTGCTCTTACTATGAGAAAGGAGGGTTTCCTATAGATCACTTAAATCGGACTCAGTCGAGACCTTACTAACTCAATAAAAATGAAGACTTGTTGTGTTGCAGGTGACTGAATTGCTTCTTTAAACCACGTTACCCTTTAAACAGCTCTTTTGGAGGGATGACCCAGTACCGTCTCGGTGGAGGCTTCCGTATTTATGTCAAGACAGAAGTCTGGGCAAGGCCTGACTTTTAAAGCCATCGCTGATGGAATAAGGGTTGGGGAACTGACAAAACTGACTTTGGGAGTCCTCGCTTCCCGGTTTTGCAGTGGTTCAGTCTTGCCCTTCCTGCAGCATTGGCTCTGCCCCATCGATCAAGTGGCCTTGCAGATGGGGTAGCAGGGAGCCTGCCTCCAGCTGGGAAGCCGTGTCAGCTTCTAATTCTGGATGGTTTAAATTGAAGGGTTCTTCATTAGCAGGCGATTTCAAGAGCTGCCTCTCCAGAGCCCCTCCAGGTTTCCTGTAGTTATGCTTTGCTGCCAATCAGACTGATCACTAATCAAATACTTAATTTCTAAATGCTGAAACTGCAGTGGTGTTGGGAGACCTGACTATCGGAAAGGCAGCCATGGGGAAAAAAGCATCTCTCTCGGTTTCAGGTCTGCGGTACAGAGCTGGCTGGGGGTGTTGTGCAAACCCACTGCCCCAGTAATGCTCTGGTTTCCCTGGAGAATGAGGCCGCCTCCGGTCAGGTCTTTGATTGGTTTTGCTTCTGGGTTTGGGCCAGTAAGGAAAACGGAAAAACCTCCTTTGGCAGGGGTGGCAGCCCAGGTACCTGTTGCTTTTTGTGTCTCGCATTTTTACAGAAGGATGCCTTCCGCTCCCGTGCTGGAGGGCTCTTCTGTGCACGCGTGCTTATTGCTCCTCTGGCCGGTCTCTCTTTTTCTGTGTGATCAGTACTTCTTCAGTGTTTTACTCTGGCCTTTTGAGATTGCACATTTTAAAATAAAGCTGCGCGCTACAGGAAAGATTTAGGAAGGGCTCAAAGTGGAAACTTTTGTGATGACTCTGTAATACTCTTCAAAAGGAGCCGAATACTGCAGGCTGTTGCAAGCTGAGGGGGTGCTGGAGGGAGTCTGAGCTGATAAAGCCGCTTGCGAGAGAGATCTGGCTGCGGCTGAGCCTTCCTCTGACCTTGGGCAAGCTGCTCTCCCCCTGTCCCGGGTTTCCTCTTCCTCTTCTGTGAAGTGAGGTGGTATTTGCCTGCTTTTGTGGAGGAAAAGGGCTATCTGGACAAAGTATTATCTAGAGGCTTGCCCTCATCCGCACCGGTGTTGCCAAACTATTTTTGCTGAATACGTACATTGCCGTTGCCTCTTGTTCGTGCTGAGCTGAATGGTGCAACTCTGCTCTTCTGCTCGTTTTCATCGAACTGTGAGAAAATGGTTTGGGCCAGCCTGTGCTGTGGCTTCGGCAAGACTTCTGCAGCTGCCTGCAATCTACGTTTCGGAGAACCAACATGATTTATACAGCCCCTCGTGTTAAAAACTTCCACCTTTTTAAAGTTAGCTGTCATCCGCCTTGCAGGTAATCTCCTCCCTGTGAGCTGGGACACAAACGAACACTGATTTCACAAAGACAGAAGTTTGGGAGCTCGGGATTATCAACAGCGAAGAGCCAGTGTTGTGCACGGTGGCAGCAATCCCGTCTCTTCGTGTTTTGCTGTCAGTCGATTGTACCCTGTAAGTGTTGAAGACTTGGGGTTTCAGTGAGTGGAAGGTCCCTTTGGTGCTTCAGACATCCCTGCCGATCGTTCGTTAGGGTGGTTAATTGGCAGCAGTCTGGTGATCGACAGGGGACTGGCATCCTACCAGTGCAACACAACCCAGTGGTTTGCAGAGGTTGAAATAGTAAATTATGAACGGGGGAGCAGGGAGATGCCTTGGGGGGAGAGCGCGCATCCTCTGGCTTCGCTGCGGGGAGCCCGGAGCTGTGCCAAACCCGGGGTGTGGGACCCTCGGATATTTGGTAAATACCTCTCTGAGGAGATTCAGGGGAAAATCTGTCCCCAGCGGCTGTTTAACGTGGGGTGGGGCAGGGAGGTGGTGCAAACTTTATTCGTAAGTGAACTGGTGACCAGCAGAATTGTTAGCTGTGGCGTGCATTGAAACTCTGGTTGAAAATGATGTCGAAGTGCAAAATATTTCTAAAGCACCTGAATGTCTCCGTGGCCAGCAGACAGCTGCTGCGTGCAGAGCACAGATACTCCCAAGGCATCCAGGTGCGGAGGGATGAAGGCGGCGTGTGCTGCTGGACGCGGATGAAATGCTGGGGGTGGAGGGAGCAGGTATTAAAAAAAATAATCTGTGGCTGTTCAGCAAACATACATAAAGCAGCCTGGACATGTTACCCGATCTGTTCTCAACACTTGTGCTGCTAGTTGAGCAACTGCGTTCCCGTTCTCGGGTGAAAGAAAATCGATGACATTTCAAATAGCCGGAATAAAGCAGTAGTAAAGGTGGAGTTTGTCTTCTCGGCTCCTTTCCTGCTGCTGCCTGACATGAAATCTCACCGGGACATCAATGCTGCCAGCTTTGCAGCTTGAAAGCTTAAATATGCTCTGGGAGATCCTCACAAGCAGGTACGGCATCGTGGTTTTAATCCCTGTTTAAACACCGTACACCGAAGCTGCTGTAGGTCAGATCAGAGCTCGATCCAGCCCAGGGTCTTGTTGCTGGCAGCAGAGACCTTCCCGGAGCAGAGACCTTCCCGGAGCAGAGACCTTCCCGGAGCAGAGACCTTCCCGGAGCAGAGACCTTCCCGGAGCAGAGACCCTGCATTTAGTGGTCACTGATACAACTGCCTAAGAACCCCTTTGTGAAACCACTTACTCTCCCGGCCTCCGTGACGGCCTCTGGGATCACGCTGCATAGCTGAAGGAGGCAGGGGCTGGACGAGAACTTTGTGCCCGGCTGCTGGAGCGGATGGAGGCGAGGGCTGAACGGCCTCTGCAGAATGCTGCCTCAGCGTGGACTTGTCCCCCCAGCTATGCTGTCACTAACCCACGTGGGATTCCCCATAGCGCTGTGGCTGAACCACCTCTAGTGATTTCTAAGATGGAAAATCATTAGACACCTTCCTTGTGCCACACCGCGGTGGGAACATGGAACCTGTGAAAATCGGGCAATGGGGTCCATGTTCTTCTTGAAGGGCTTTTTGGCCGGGGAATGAAATTCAGTGGTTTAACCAAGCTGAAGGGAGCCAGTTCTGCCTTGGTGTAGCAGCACATATGGCCTAGGAGACCGTGGGCTGGCTGGGGTTGTGTTGGGTGACGGCGGTGGGGGTGGTTTTTTGCTTTTTTAGTGTCTTCATTAGCAAGTCTGGCACTAAATGTAGTGAGATTCTCCGAGGTGAATTTGGGTACTTAAATATCTTGGCCTGAATAGAGATATAAAAATAGAAGCCTACAGCAGTTAGAGATGCTTCTGCTGATCTTCCCTCTGAAGGACTAGAGACTGAATCACTTGCACCCTGCCGTGAAAGCGGGTTGTGTTGCACCTTGCTTCTCTGCAGCTTCCTTCCTGGGGGCTCAGGCCTGGTTTCGGTGGCCAAAGGATGGTTTCTAGCAGGATTTGTGCCCTGAAGATGGCCAGGCACTGGAAATCTGTTGTCTCAAGCCTAGCCCTCGTAACCCGTTGTCCTTGTGCTCTGCAGCCTCTGTTACGCTGCAGTGGGGGTGCTGGGTGCTCTCTGCAGGCTGGCAGGAGCTGCGGTTTTGTGGTTTTTTGTGGGTTTGTTGTTTTTTTTTTTTTTCCCCCCTGTGCTCCAAATGTGGAGGTTGTTTCTGGGTTTGCAAACACCCCTGAGTGCCTCAGCTCTTGGGGTTTGAGCTCACCCATGTTTGCTTCCCAGGGGACTCCCCAGCGTGTAGCGAAAAGCTGGTTGTTTGCAGATGACACCAAGTTGTGCGGGAGTGTTGATCTGCTGGAGGGTAGGCAGGCTCTGCAGAGGGACCTGGACAGGCTGGATCCATGGGCCGGGGCCAATTGTGTGAGGTTCAACAAGGCCCAGTGCAAGGTCCTGCCCTTGGGTCACAGCAGCCCCATGCAACGCTACAGGCTTGGGGAGCAGTGGCTGGAAAGCTGCCTGGCAGAGAAGGACCTGGGGGTGTTGGTCGACAGCCAGCTGAATATGAGCCAGCAGTGTGCCCAGGTGGCCAAGAAAGCCAATGGCATCCTGGCTTGTATCAGGACCAGTGTGGCCAGCAGGACTGGGGCAGTGATCGTGCCCCTGTACTCGGCACTGGTGAGGCCGCACCTCGAACGCTGTGTTCAGTGTTGGGCCCCTCACTCCCAGAGAGACATTGAGGGGCTGGAGCGTGTCCAGAGAAGGGCAACGGAGCTGGGGAAGGGTCTGGAGCACAAGGCTGATGGGGAGCGGCTGGGGGACTGGGGTTGTTCAGCCTGGAGAAAAGGAGGCTGAGGGGAGACCTCATCGCTCTCTGCAACTCCCTGAAAGGAGGTTGTAGAGAGGTGGGGTCGGTCTCTTCTCCCAGGTCACAAGTGATAGGAGGAGAGGAAATGGCCTCCAGTTGCGCCAGGGGAGGTTTAGACTGGATATTAGGAAATTTTACTTCACTGGAAGGGTTCTCAAGCACTGGAACAGGCTGCCCAGGGCAGGGGTTGAGTCCCCATCCCTGGAGGGATTTAAAAGCCGTTGGGATGAGGTGCTTAGGGACATGGTGTAGTGGTGGGCTGGGCAGTGTTAGGTTTATGGTTGGACTCGATGATCTTAAAGGTCTTTTCCAACCTATACGATTCTGTGATTCTGTGAAAAGCCTTGGGGATCGCTGCTGGGGAGTGCACCCTGTGGATGAACGGTGAGAGGAGGAAAGGGAACAAGTGCTGAGCATCCCTTGGTGTGGGCTGGGCGGCCTTTGCTCAGCTCTTTGCCATGTTCCTGCTTGGGGTTTGCATGGCCTGGAAGACGTTCAAAATTGCTGTTGGTGGTTGCTCCAGACATGCTGCTGGCACAGGTTTGTGTGCCTGGACCTTGGATCTCCAGCTGGGCTGGGTGGTGGGTGCAGGAGGGGTGGTTCATGGTGCTCTCATGGGGGGCTCGGTTCCTTGAGCGGCTTCGAGGGGCACCCTGGAGATGTCCTGCGTGGGCTCTGCCGCAGCCACCCGCTCGTCCAGCTGCTGCTCGGTGCCATCCACTGGCACTGCCGGACTAAAGGGAAAAGGCCCAGAGGAAGGTGGTTCTTGCTGGTGCTCTTGGACGCTGGCGGTGCCTGGCCAGTCGCAGACACAGGCTCCACGCTGCAGCTGCGGGTGCAAGCCCGGCTCTGTCACCGCAGATGCTGTTCGTTCTGTGTAACCCCCATCTCCCACCCCAGCTGTCCTGTCCTCCTGTCACCCCACAGACCCACGGGACTGCAGATACAGGGTGTTCAGCCCCCCGTCTCCCCAGGCAGCGGGTCCTGGCGTGATGCTCCAGTGACCTTGGCACAAACGGGTCATCCTGGGGCTGGTTTGCGATGGGCTGAAACGCTGCCGGTGACGAGCCCAGGTACAGTCAGAGCTGAAGCTTCAATTTTCTTCAAATTGGGCTCTTCTGTGCTTCTATGGTTCTGTATTTTATTTTGCCTCCCCCCCCCCCATTTGGAGTATTTCACAGGAGGCTCCTGCTCCTAAACCGACACCGCTGCTGGGGAGCAGTTGCTGTCAGCTTTAATCCATCTGCGAGACTCTCGGTTTCAGATGGAGATAACTTCTAGCTGCTGCAATACCGCTGTTGTAAAATAGCCTTGCTAGCCTCAGGACAAAGACAGTTTCTCAAGCGCTCGCTGGTGCACAGCTTGCTGGCGCAGTCCCGCTCCCTGCGAGGCAGCTCGGGTGGCTCGTGGTGCTGGGAGGTGTTTGCCCCGTGCTCTCGGGGCAAGGGGCAGTGGCAGGGCAGCCGGCACCGTTGCATTGAGCAATTTTCCATGTAGGAACAGGAAAAACTTGGGTGTCCTTCATGCAATCTTCTTAGCTAATTGTTATTAGCAACATCCAACATCTTCTAAAGATTGAAAACTGCCACGAGAGGGCAGGAGCTGATGCTGCTGTTTCTAGTTTTGGTAGAAAGGGCTACAAATATCAGTTCCTAAAGGCTATCCAAATGGTTTTTCTTTTTCCAGAGGGTTTGATTCCCAAGCTGCTGCTCAGTCTGTGTCCTTCGCTGTCTCCCTCCCAGGGTGGCTTCCATGCTGAGGGCAGGAAAACTCTCCCGTGAAGTGAGCAGAGTCCTGCTGGGCAGCTCTCTCCAAAGCTCCTCCAGACCGTGCGAGCAGAGGAGGGCTTCCGCAAAGTCCCCAACCATCTCACAGGCTTCATTCGCCTGTAACAGTCTCACTCCGTTTCGATGGCCTTGAAGCCTCATCCTGTGTCAGGACACATGTTCTGAATAAAGAATTTTTTTTCCTGCCCATCTTGAATTAAGAGGTTAATGGCCAATTTCACTGTCTGGGAGAGATTTAAGCGTAACAAAACAGGAGCTGCAGCGCCAGCTGACAGCCTCGCACTGCCATCTGTGCTACAAGGGGTTGGGAACTTCAGTTTTGAATAAAAGGGAGAATGATTAACTAGTAAACGAGCAGGGTGGTTACAGCTGCCCGGAGAGGGGGCGAAAGGAAATTACTTGGAGCCTCCACTATAGCAAGGCTGGGTTTTTCTGGGTTTTGGCTGTTCTTAAAGCATGGGTTCATTTTAACCTTTAACACTAACTGCAACAAACACTTACGGGTCATAAATCCCTTCCTTATTAATGTCACCCGCTCTCGGCACCACAGTGTCGTGTCTATCTTTACTCCTCTGTCACAAGAGCAGAGATTCTCTCCAGGGTGAAACAGCTGCAAACGCTCTGCCGCGCCCGAGTACCAAAGACTTAAACCAGAGACGGTTTTCCAGAAAATGATAAAGGCGGCAGCAGCAAGCCTGTCTCTGGGAGAAGAGCATGTTTATGAGAGAGATCAACAGTTGCCTCTCGGAACAAAGGAACGGCATTGAACTTGGGAAACTTACTGAAAACATCACCCCCACACGTGCCCTTGTGTAAGGAGCAAACTGTGTCGGACCGAAAAGCTCCCGCAGCGAAGTGCTCACAAGCTAAACGTTAAGGCCTTGAAGAAGGTATGTGAGGTTCCTAACAAACATGCTCAAGTCACTGAGGAGTCAAAAAAAAACCAACCCCCCAAACCAACCACACTCAGAGACAATAGGCAAAAAGCCCTAATAATGCCGGTAAGCAGTGTGAGATCTGCTTATAGAGTCATGTATCTTAAATACTCTTTTATGGAGTTTGGGATTTTAATTTTTTTTTTAAACCCTTGCTTTTCACTCTTTTCTTTTAATCTTTCCTCTGAGGGTCCCCGCAGCTTGGCCGTGAGCGGTGAAGCTGTGCAAATGCACGTGTTGGTTTTGATCGGTCTCAGCGTGGTAAGCATCCAACTACTCGTTTGAAACAGGAGCAATTCAGGAGCTGGGTCGTAGTACCACCCTGCAAAGCTGCGTGTGACTAAATTCACTGCGCCCCTGTGGGCACGAAGGTTGGGCTTTACCTGGGTTTAACAGGTTTCTCATGACTAGAAACTCTTGTAGAGTTTTGCTCTAATTGGAATGGGGGCAGGTAACTGTGCTCAAGGGAAAAAAGGTATTTAAGCGGTAGTAGGTTTAATGTTTGCCTTTCAAGTATTTCAAACACAGATATTTATCCTGCTACTGTAGCTAACTGCTTCCCAAATACTTTTGAAAAGGAAACAAAATTCCTTGCACCTCCTCTGAGCCAACAGGAAATACTTATTAATTTGGATTCCAACATGACTCAGTTCAGAGATTACAACAGTTGCCAAAACAACTGGTGGAAGAGCTTTCTGGAAGTGTAAAATCAACAAAAACAAGATAGGAAAAAAGTAAGAGATGAAAAATCATCTGTAACCGCGTTTGGAAAAGTATTTATAAATAGTAGAAAAGACGCTAATGCTCACAGCAAAATTACAGTGATCACATTATCTTTTCAGAAATTGTATTTATTCAGTCACGCTGCTCAGCATGAAATAATAACTCTCTCTAACTGGATGTTTTATTTGATACGTGTCCTGGAGGCTCTGCAGTTCAGTGCTGTGTGTTATTACTTGTATTTCTACAGTTTCAAGGTCTTGGTAGTTCACTTACAGGGTGGTAACGTGTTAAGTCATTCTCACAGTCACTTCGTGGTTTTTGCAGTCAAACACAAGAGATTACATGCCCAAATTTAAATACAAAAATGAATAAGTAATTAGTAATTTCCTTGTAGCATATGCTTCTTTCTCTTTTGTACCTGTAAGAATAGCAGATCTTGGATGCTTTAGGACTTAGGAACATCCATTCTGGCGCAAACAAATGAAAACTCTAGCAGTAGAAAGACAAACAAATATATTTAGACAACTGGGTTTATTCAGCCTAAAAGAGCAGCACTAACATGAGCTTGGAGGGGGATTCAGTGAAAGGCCAGGGTAAGACATCAGAGGAGAAGCTCCTCGGACCGAGGCCAGCTCTGCCCTCACGCTGCAGACATCCGAGAGCAGCACATCAGCGCTGGGGCTCCTGTCGCACACTAGTAACAACCAACATCGTTTCGGCCCTTCTCCGAGGTTACGCAATGGGAAAGAAAACCTGAGTATAGCAGACTTGAACATCACACTGTTGCTTTTTCACTGCCTTTCTTTTGATCAGAAAACCAGCTAAGGAAAGCCACCTGTGTAACATACAGGCTGGAGGGACCTACTGAAGGGAGGCGAAGGTCCTTCCTGCTACTCCCCACTCTCCTGTGCAGCACAGTGCCTCCAATACCTGCTTTGGAGCTAAATACTGCTTATGACTGCACACATAGCTGGCTTACTGAGACTCAACCCTCTTTGCAGAGCTTCCTCTAAAGCTTATTTTTTAGTCAGTATCTGCATTTGAAATGCAATTTGTTCTACCAGAAGTCAAAACCATGCAGCAAGGATATGTTTAACACCATGGTCTCTCTAACTCCTCTAAAATAAACTGCTGTCCTTTTTTTTTTTTTCTTCTTCCTGAAGCTTGATGTAGAAATACAAATCTAGCAATGGAAGAGTCATCAGCTTGTTCTAAATGCCTCAAAAAAAAAAAAGCCCTGCAAAAGCCCAGGTTGTTTCACTGAAAAATGTGGAGAGGTTTGTTTCTACAGTGCATGAGCTATTTTATTAGTTGCACAAACTCTAAAGGACCATGTGGGATTATAAAGAAAATTGCTGTTGCTTTTGTAGAGGGAAGCACGTGGCACAGAGAAGCGCGTGTGCATTTCACTGGAACGTTTCCATATTCCCTCCTTTTTGGAAGGTGCAATAATTTCAATTTCCCATTTCTACCACAAAAAAAGTTAGTAAAAAGAACTGGGTTTGCAATGATGTTTTAAACACAGGAAAACCGCTACAACTATAAACTTTCCTATTCTTTAAATATATAAAGAGTGTACAAAAGGCTGTTATAAAAAATATGTTGTTACAGGTCTTATTTTGAGATAGTCTGATATTACTCATAAAAATGCTAAATATTATCTGATGACATTACTTTACATAATACTTCAGCCTGTATGCTTACTGAAAGGATCATACTTAGGTAATTATTCCAAAGCCTCATGGGCTTGCATTTCTCTTGGAATAACGGTCTCCAGTGAAATTTTCTCAGTTTAGTCAGATACTCATTTCCCTTTGCCACAAAAAGCCCCAAAGCGTTTAACTTCCCTGTGAGCCTTTGAACATCTCGTGCCCGAGTTCAATACCTATGAATCCCTTCTGCAACAGGCACTAGAGAAGGGTTCTGCATGTCGCTCGGGCTCACGTCGTAGCCCAACTTCTTCATATCTTTGGTCACTACGTTGAAGGAAATGGTCACAAAGCCTTGAGATCGCACCCTCGTTACTAGAAGAAAGAAGATGTGAATAAAACTGGTGAAGAGAGGTTTTTGCATAGTTGTTGAACTCCTCACATATCCAGGCAGGACTGTTCTCAGCAGGAACAACTAGTCTTTTGTATCCACGGAAGATGGATGGCCAAGCTGTAGCCTGCTGTCATGCAAGGGCTGCAGTCAGGAGCCCCCAGGGACTTACCTTCTCTTCCTTCTCCCTGCGCTACCACTTTGGGGTCAGTAAATTCTGGACGTCTCCCTGTGAACCAACTTGGAGAAGAAAATAGAAAATAATTAATTGGATACATTCACATTCAGTGTTTAGATTTGATACAGTTCATTATACACATGTTAAAAAAAACAAAGGGGGGGTTAATGAAACTCCCAGCTTTTGTTTGCAGCAGGGAGTTTTGAAGACTGATTTACTTTATTGCTGATCTGCTTTGATCAAAGATAAGTTTTGTCCCTCTAGCAAAAAAAATGAAACCAAGTTCATACACATTATGTTAAATCCAAGTTATTTCTAGGCTAGACAGAATCTTTCTATGACAAAGAAGCTTTTGAAACTGATTACTCTTGATTTCCTAGAGAGTAATCCAGGCTTGGATTAATACCAGAGAGGCCTGGATACTTTGAATACATCAGAGGTGCACATAATACAAAAGTATACAAATTAGAGTGTAGATTCTACAAAAAGGGTATCATGAAGAGAAGAAAAGTAAATCAGTTGAATCCTGGCTGTTGGGCACAGAGATTCCCACACTGACTCTGACCCAAAGCGCTTGAGTACCGCAGGGCTGGCTCTGCGCAAGGGTAGGCTCTGTTGGTACAGGCAATCCACAACCGAACAGTCGGCTCACAGATCATTCAGACTCTACTTAAACAATACAGTGGAAGGAAAAAACCTTAATACCCTTGGCTGCTGTGTATAGACTGCTACTTCAGAAGGGATGTGTGTGTAAACATGACAAAGGTTACAGCAAATGCATTGCAGATGGAAAAAAAAGGTAGAACTGGGAATTGTTTTTCCATGTTCTGCCTTTGCTTTCCAGGTCGCTCTTAATGTGGCTATCCTTCAAGAAAAGTCCCTAGCTACAGTAAGATTTGGGGATGGACTGCAGCACACCTCCTTAGAGTCCAGCGATGACTACAATGCTCAGTAAAATTAGTCTAAGTAGCGCCTCTGCAAGTCACATCACTGACGTGAATCAACCTGTGGAACGCTGAGCTGCCACTCGGTGCAAGAACTCACGTACCAGCCTGCTCTGCTGAAATGAGTTCTTTTTCAAACCAACAGTTTTCAAATATGAGGATGAAAAAAAGACGAGCTAGCATTACTGCAAGCAGGTAGTTCACATGTTTTAAGAAAGCTCTTCAAAAGGCCTAGACACCTAAAAATGTGATTTTACCTCCAGAACTCAAAACTATCTGGTTATGATACACGGTATTCACACATATGCACCAGTGAGCAGCTGGGTATACCTTTGTGACTAAGAGCAAGAAGGACTTTAAAAAAAAGTCTTTAATTATTACCTTGTAAACTTCTGCAGCCTAGATGTAGACTCTGGAACAAACATAGCGATGGTTCTTGTATGCCTAAAACAAACATGAGACGCACAGAACTTATGAAATGAACCAAAAAGCACTGGCAAGGCTTCTTATGTTTATAAAGGTACCAGAATTTCAGACACATCAGGCCACTGAACATCTCAAAGTGTAATACTTTCCCTCCCACAAAGAAAGGGTTTGTTTGCATAGGAAGAGCGTATCTTCCTCCATTTCCAGTGGGGGGAATGAAAGCTTAGCCTGTGCTGAGAGTGATGGGGGGGAGGTAACGTACTGTGCTTCATGCTTGGGTTTTCTACGTGCCAGTTTTGACTTTACAGTTGTCTACAGGATTATCAAAAATTATTTGATAACCAGGGGCTGCTGCTAGAAAATCCACGCTCTTTGGACCAAATGGACAAGACACGGTAAGGAGATATGGGAACATTTTTGTTTCTGAAACAACATAGTAACTGGAAAAAAAATCTCCATTTCAGTCCTGAAAGACAGGTTGTCACCTCACCTTCCGGGTGTGAAGGGAACATGAACAGCTCCATAACCTCTGACCACATCGTTTCCAAAGAAGTCAGGTCCGTAGACGCTCACTACAATCTGCGGCCCTGCGAAGGAAGCGGGTGTGAGAGGGGTGCCTGGTCTGCGAGCTGGATCCCACCACCCCCAGCACTCACAGCCAGACGGGTTGGTGCTCTTGAAGGTAATGTCGATGGGGAAGTTCCAGACGAGCGTGGTGGGCGCAACGTCGCTCTTGGAGGTGATCTGGGAGATGCCCTCCTCCAGGCCCTGTGGGGAGAATGTGGCGTGAGCCAGGGGCCTGCACTAAGCCCATTACAGACGTGCTGCCGGGGGGCCTGGCGGGCAGGCTGGGTTTCAGGGGTGCACAGTGGGGCCTTACCGCTGTGGGAACCCAGTCTTGGCCGTAGACGAAGCAGAACTTGCAGTAGAGGTCGTCAAATCCGGGGAACTGTGTGAGAGAGAGGCCGTCTTGGTGGGGAATTACTGGGACTGGGGGCCAGCCCGAGTCACTGGGCTGAGGGCAGCCTGCACCACCATGACTAAGAGCCAGCCCGCGTTACTTGGGTCGGGGCTGAGGCCCAGCCCGCCCTACTGGCACCCGGGCGGAGACAGGGCTGCGTTATGGGACCGAGGACCGAAGCAAGGCCGCGTTACTGGGGCCGCGCTGCTGCGGCCCAGGCCGGGCTGTGTCGCGGGGGACCGGGCTCCCCGCCCCGCTGGGGGCCGGCGGGGCCCCCCCACGGCCCGTCGCGGCGCGCTCACCTGCCCGCTCTCGATCTGCCCGTTGACCGCCAGCAGGAAGACGCTGGGGCTGCCGGCGGCCGCCATGGCGCCGGGCGCGGCCTGCCCCGTTGCTAGGGGCCGCGCTCCGGCCGTTGCCATGGATACGGACGGCGCGGCGGCGGGGACACGCTTCCTGGGCGGACGGCGCTTCGCGGAGCTCCCGCTCTGAGGGGGCTCCCCGCCTCCCGAACGCGGGCGGATCGCCCCAAAACGCGGGCAGCCCCCCCCCTCCCCGGTGCGGGCCGTGCCTCCGGCAGCGCTGCTCCCTTCACCACGGCCTGGCCCCGCAGCCCCCTCACCCCCATGGCCGCCCCACCAGGCCTGAGGGGCCGGGGCTGAGGCCCACCGGCCGCTCTCCCTGTTTATTCTTCATACCACCTCATATTTTGAACTTTCTAGATTTTTTTTTTTTAATATTAGCCTCTATCAACCCCAGTAAGCTCTTTTTAAAGAGCAGCCAGGGAACGGGGGCCTCGTCCCGGTAGCAGGCGCCGAGGACATGGCCACTAGATGTTGCTGCCGGCTGGGCTGAAGCAGCTCCGTCCGCTCCCGGGCGAGGGCCAGAGCCACGAGGTGTTCTCCAGCGAGGAAAAGCATTTGGGATCGGTGGGAAATGGTGCATTTTGTGGTCTCCGGAGGGCTGCCCTCACAAGCCACGCTGGTGTGAGGAGAGGGAGAGGCCGGCCGGGTCCTTAGCGTCCCGCAGCGAGGTGATGATTCCCCCGGCCTTACGGCAGCAAGCCGTGCCTCGATAACGCCGTTGTCTGGATGCGGCTGCACATGCTGTGGGAAGGGGAGGAAATGGGATTGTGCTGGTTTAATTAGCCTGCTCTAATTAAAATTAGGGTGAATTTTTGTGTGTAAACAAGGCAGATGAACGTGCTGAGGCTCTGCAGAGCTGAAACTGCTGAAATCTGCTGACCAGGTCTTGCTGTTTCCCCACAGAGGCCACGACGTGACGGTGCTGGCCCGGCTGGGCCGCGGTCGTGCCGCCACTCACGCCAGGAAGCTTCACCGCCCACGCACATGTCAGCGCTGCAGAGGCTCGGCGGCTCGGCCACCATCTGCTGCGGTTCATCCCTTCGCCTCCTTTCTGCATCCTAGACAATGCTCCCCTCGTTGAGAGCGATCCGGGGGGGCATTTGATTGCTGCCAGACCCTCTGGGGAAGGATGGGAGGAATGAGGGAAGCCCCGGCTCGGCCTCTGTTTGGGTTTCCCGTGCTGTGGTTGCAACGAGTCAGAGACCTTTCACACATGGGCTGAGCAGAGGTGCACACTAGCACGGCTGGGACAACGCCTCGGTCCTTGTCCTCATCCGCTAGCTCCATTTTATCTCCCTTCTGGCAGAGCTGGTGGAGATGGCTTTGCTGCTTTGGCTCTCTACAGTGCCACACAGTGGACTATTCATTGCAGGTGTCTTTCCTTAAGGCAAAGGGACACCCCAAGATACCCCCTCTTCTGTTGAAAGGGGTGGTGTGTAAGTAAGTAAACCACCATTACACTTCATGCTGAACAATACCTTCCGTGTTCCAACAGACGTATTCTCTGTCAATACCTATTTCAACTCGATTTTCCAGGTTTTATTTGAGGTTGGTTTGTTTGGTTTGGGTTTTTTTTTTTAACATTCAGCAAACAAATCTGGCCAAGAGAAGAATGGGAGAAAAGCAGGAGGGATGGGAGGCAACGGCTGAAATTTTATCCTCTCTCCCCTGCCCCTCAGAAATGCTTCAGAGAAAATAATTCATTTGAACTGAAAATTATCGGGGGGAAATAAAACCATTCTCGACCAGCTGTCTGATGCAGCTAGCAAGGCTGTTTAATTAACACTTTATTTGGCTACCAGCTACCTCAGAGCTAGCTCAGAGCCAATTTAAGGATTTTTTTTTTTTTCCCTGCCTGGCAAGTGATATACAGCTGCTGGAGGAGTTAATACCAGCACTGGGAGACCTTCCCCCTGACAGAGGGAAGGCAGCAGGGTTATTCAGCAGCTATGAGTCATCTGTACTTGCTTGTGGAAGGACTCTGTCCCCTCCCAGTCATAACGAGACCTTTTTTTCTTTCCTCCCTTGCATGCCAGTCTTGTTCTAATTAGCTGCATTTTTAATCTTTGTGAGTAGAATGAAATCCCAAGCAAGGAAGCATTTTTACCCTGCTGGAAAACTTAATGATCCATCAGAGAGTTTGATTTCCAAGCATAATGAAAACTTACGGATCGCGGGGACTCCGTGGTTGTTATTTAACGATGTTGCTATTTCTCTTGGCCACGTAAAACATTCACCTCTTCTCTCGGACTTGCCCTGACCCTGTGATATGTGAAGGGACTAACGGGAAGCCTCCCTGGGGCATTTGGGGCCGCAGCCGTTCTTGCGGGGAGGAAGGGCACTCGCCTGCTGCTCGCTGACTTGCCATCTCTTGCAGATGCTGTGCCCACGTCGGGTCCCGGCTCGAGAAGAACGACTCCTGGTCTAGTGAGCGCACCGGTGTCCCCTTAGCACTGACCTCCGAGCGCAAGGCACGTTAAACAGCTAAGGGAATTATGTTTTCTTCATTCCCAGAAAGAGCCAGGGGTTGGAAAAATCCAAATTGCTTGGAGCTCTGTCACTAAGAGTTTCTGAATCAAGCCGATGTACCTTGACCTGACGCCCGGAGCCAAACAGGCTGCCTCGCTCCCGGGGCGATGGGCTCCTGGGGAGGCCGGGGTGCTCTCGGAGGGGTTTGTGTGCCGCCGCCGTCTGTTTCCACAGGGATTGACTCTGCACTTGCGTGGGTGAGGGCTGAGCTAACCCTCGGGAGCGGGGGAGAGGGTAAAGGCTCTCCTTTTCCTGGGAGAAGCTGTCCGGCACTGGCCCCATGACGTAGGGCGATACAGCCGGTGGTGTGTACCTCGTACCATGCCCGTTGCCCATCACCCCATCTCTGGGCTCCTTCGGCGTAATGGCAATAGCAGTAGGAGAGGCCTTGATGCGAGTGGCAGGTCCGGGCGCTGCTGCTCGCTGCTGCCTGGGAGAGCGAGCGCTTAAAAGTCTTGTGCTGCAGGGAGCTACCCAGAAAGCAGGTACTTTGTCACCATTACATTTTCGAGTATGATTAAACCAGCCCCGGGGCTGATTCATGGCTTCCAACAGGCGCTCGGGGAAGGTGGGTGAGACAGAAATGACAATACAGTGGCACAGCAGAAAAGTTTATTTTTAATCCCAAGTATTTACGATCAACACCTGCTAAATGGCCAGTGAAATACATTTTATGGTGTCATTAATCTGCAATAAACCAGTTTTATTTTTAGACTGTTTGCACAACATTGCCAGCCTGACTCAGCCCTGCCTGCGTTTTATCTCTGCGAGGAGGCTGCAGAGAGCTTCCCTGCCCTTTGTCTTAACAGCCTTTTGCTTCTGTGCTCAGCGCTCTTCCCACCTGCTGCTCAAAGCAAACGGCATGGAAGGAGGATGTTCTCATAACACCAAACGGCATATCAGAGAAGGGTATTCTTGCTGTAATTCTTGCTGAATATACTTACCCAGAGATTTATTTTGGTGGGAAGGTAGTTGGGCAAAGATAGGCGGGGCGAACTTTTGCGGTACGTGTCTGACCGCTGCGAGCCAGCCGGGAAATGAGACCCAAGGGGTTGTGGCTGCACCAGGAGGGTCCCTGTCACCCTGGGCACAGCGGGGAGGGAGCTTTGCCGGGACGGGGACACACACTGCGCTTTGTAACCCAGGCCGGGTGTGAACCCGAGGAGACTCGCTCCATCCTCAGCCCACGCATGTTTTACCAATATCCCCCCCGAGCAGAAAAGCAGGGCAAAAAGCCAAAGCAGACGCCGCAATATTCAGTATTCTGCTCCCCTCGCCACGCTGGGTAATTTAGCAGGTTGGGGTCCGGCTCTGACAGGTCCTTGCCCGTGTGGCCGCCAGCCCTGCGCCGGGCAGGGCACCGCCGGGTACGGGAGGTGTGGCTGCCAACGAGCTGTGAAACGCCTGGTCTTCTATGAAGAATTAATTTGTATTGGAACTTGTTACCATTTGTGAGATTTTTTTTTTTTTAATGAGGAGAATTAATTAGTGCCTCAGTCTGAGCCAGTCAGAATAAATTAATATGCAGGCAGGAAGGGGGAGAGGGCGAGGAGGACTGGAGAAGCTGGTTCCCAGCGGGGCCATCGGATTCAATCAGGGCGTAAGGAATAAGAGCAATAATCAGGCCCCGGGGAGAGGAGGAGAGGGGAAGTGAGCTCCTTCCTTCGCCGGACACGGAGCCCTCCTGCTCGACAGCTACCTGCCCCGGCGGTGGCTGCGTTTTCGGGGCAGGACTCGGGTGGGAGAGCTGCTCTCTGCTTGTGCATCAGCGGCAAACCCTGGAGACGTTGCCACGGGCCTTCGGCAGCTTGTGCCTCTGAGTGGGGCAAAGCAGAATCAAAAATAAGCTGCTCCAGGGGATTTCAATCAAATATTCAAATAATTAATCTGGTTTCTTTCCCGTGGTGTGACATAATGAGGGTTGCTGGTATTTTCTCTTTCCCCATGAACAGATCTTTTTTTTTTTTTTTTTTCACTGAATAGTCCAATGGCCACAGCTGGAAAAAAACCCCAACCTTGACCGTGAGCGAACACAAGCAAAGGGTCCTGGCACGAGGAGCAGCCCAGCCTGGTCACAGCCCCAACCTGGGTATGAAACCCTCCTGGGGACATTGCTGCGTGCATCAGCGTCGAACCAGGGAGTACGTCTGGGCCGCTGCACGTCCCTCAGCCCGGAGCAACCCCTCTGCACCCTCCCAGCCTCCACAGAGAGCTCGCACCGGGGCTGGCCCCGCTGAAAGGGCTAAAACCCGTCGTGGGCGAAGCAAGGCTGCCTACGTTAACACCGTTTTGCTGCAAGAGGATCGAGCACCCACCTGGCGTGAGCTTGAGTTCCAGGGCCCCAACAGGACTGCAGCAGATAGACGTGTTGAGCTGCTTAAAAATAAAAAGACACGGAGAGTTCAGCCCCTCAGACCGTGCTGCTGGTGCTCAGGCTCCAGCAGGCTGCACTAAAACGTCTAATTATGCCCCTTGTATGGAAGATGAGATTGGCCCCAGCCATTAAAACACAGCCACGTATGTAAAGCTTAATAGGGAAGGTTTAATGGATAAAGTAAATTTAATTATTCATCCTAAGAAAGCTTGTACAAATATCAAATGCTTTTTAGTATTCACGCAACCTGTATGATCTCACAACACCGACAGATTAAAGGTTTTATCTAATTGCACTGGGGATGGGTTCAGATTTCGTTGGGGTTGGGTTTTTTTAATGCTTTTTTTTTTCTCCCCAGCCTGACAAAGAGAATTTCAGATCGACGCCATCTGAGATTTGACCTGGAAGCTGAGACCATCTGAAGGCTCTTCAAGTCACTTTGTGATGGTTTCCTCTGCCCCTTCCTCAGCACGGTGGTTTGTAACCCTCGTTTGATCCCCGCTCCTCAAAGGCTGCCGAAGCGGCTCCGGGCAAGCCCAGACCGACGCAGCGCTGCCGTCTCTGCGGGCTGTGGTTTTGCTGAAACGGAGAGCGGTGGGGCAGAGTCTGGCTCACAAATGGACGCGACTGAATTGTCATTAAAAATGCAAACTAGAAATCGATCCAATTAAATAATAATGACTTGCATTTACCCGGTGCTTTTCACTTCCGATCTTAAACAACGCAACTGTCGCAGACAGCCTGGTGGAAATTGCTTAACGCTGCAGAGATTCAATCAGCAGGAACACTGACGCCGGGCGATGTTAAGCCTCTTCTCTGTGCAGTTGGTCATGGCCAGGTTTGGGCCGAGGACCCAGCTCTGGGAGCTTGGGGGTTTGGTACCTGTATGTCCAGGTGACCGTCCCCGAAAGAGGCATCGGGGAACAATTCATGGTCACTATCTGGTTTTAGAAGATTCAGTTGGAGCTTGACTCTCCCCTGCTGCCAGGCTGTTCCTGCAGGCTTGTGGAAGGACTCGTTATGGGTCCTGCTGAGCTTCCTGGGGTTTGGGAACGTGTGGCTTTGTCAGAGGGGACAGGCGAGGCCCCTGCCCCGCAGCCACAGTGCAAAGTCTCGTAGCAGTCCCCGAGGTGACGTGGGCTTCCCTGCGCCGTGGGGATGGAGACCTGTGGGGAAGGAGGGAGCGGGGGGCCTGGCTGGGCCGGGGGGACACGTCCACACGTACCGGGAGGCGTCACTGGGCCGTGATGAACGCCTCGGCCTTGGGACTGGTACCTGCAGGAAGGAGAGGAGGGTCCTGAAGCCACACGGCACGTTCAGACGCTCTTGGCTGGCAACGTCAGGTCTGCTGCAGGTGAGCGAGTTCCTGTGCTCTGACGCACAGTAAAGGCTTGCACCGTGGCTTCAGAGCGACAGTGACATCCCCATCAGCGTCCCCACCATCTTCTTTACTCTACAGAGGAGGGGTTTTGCATCCAGCAAACTAGAAAAGACACCTTATCTTCACTAATTGCTCTCAGTACCGGGGTCTTGCCTTGTCCTTCCCTCCTGCTTTTGCGAGAGCCTGATCCATGTCCCCAGACCCCAGGGATGGTCTCAGCGGGTGCCCGGGGCAGACGTCGCGGCTGTGGGGCCATCCTGGGGGGACGGCTGCATCCCACGGGCAGCTGCGGTGGGAGGCTGCCGCGGCAGGGAGGCTGCGCCGGGGAGGTCGGGTCCCTGGGAGGGGATGAGCCTCGCCAGCTGTCCAAAGGCAGCAAAAGCCCATTAAATCCCTTCTCCTTTTGGCTGGAGCAGCTCTGAACCTGCAGGGCCCAGCGGAAGCTCGTGCCTGGAGTAAGGGTGATGTCTTGGTGCCCCACACCTTGCAGGAGGGACGTCGTGGGATGGAGACCATAACCCAGTCTTGGCAAGCTGCCTCTACTTTGACTGAGCTCAGAAATAAGAAAGAAAAGGTTATTTTGCTCTGCTGATGCCCCTGAGCCGAGGCGTTTCGTACCTGAGAGCAGAGCTGTCGTCGTGGTACGGATCGGGACAGTGAAGACCCATGGTGTGTCGTCTCCGTGCCGCCAACAAACTGCCAGCCTGGGCCGACCTCTTCATGGGTCTGACACGTTTCATTCCTGGGTTTTTGCCTGTGGGATCCCCTGTGCTTGGCTGAGGCAGGGGAAAGAGTCCTGGGAAAGGGACGATTCCCCAGGAGAGAGTCCTGGGAAGGGAGCAGCCCAACCCCAGCGCTCCTGAAGCCACCACAAGCTGTAACCATGGGCAGGGAAAGCCTTTTTGTAACCTTTGTTCTTCACACTCCTGCTTGGAATGAAATGGGCTGCTTTAGGCTTATTTTTAGCCTGATAAAGCACAAGTTTGGGGAAAAAAAAAAAAAGCTTCTAACAGCAGAGGTTCCTGCCTCAAATTGGCTTTTTCTTTCCTTGGCTGGAAACCCCTGGTTGGGAAGGTGACAAGTGGCAGAGAGAGACGGGATTTGGAGAGACACCTCTGCTCCGGCAGTGTGGGGCAGCACTGTCATTCCCAGGGCTCGTCCCTCTGCTGCAGATGGAGCGTGGATGCAGCTCGCACCCCTCTGCAGTGCCTCAGCCCCCTGTGAATTTGGAAAGACGCTTTGGAAAGGCGATGGGAAAAGGCTCTTTCCCTTTGTCCCCACTCCAGAGCAGGCAGGAACAAATACCTTCTAAATTTGTTCCTTTTTTTAAAAAAAAAAAAATATAATTGAAATTTAAAAAAAAAGGGAGACTTTCCCTCCTCTGCTCCCCCTGGCAGCAGGGCAGCTCCCCTGGAAGAGCTGCCTGACGTTCCTATGAGTGCCTGCGGCATCCCGGGGCTGTGCCGGGCCAGGGCTCCTCTTGCCAGCGCTTCACCGGGCTTTATTCCCACCGTTGTAATAAAGCCCTTCCCCGGTGGCAGTTTGCTCAAAGCTCCTACGCCACGAAACGTGTTGGTTTTAACAAATTACCTCTTTACAAAGGAGATGGTTCAGAACATAAACCCCACCCCCAGCACTTGCTGTGTATTTTGGGTGTTCTCCACTGGTTTCTCCCGCACCTCCAGCTGCAGCCGCCCTGCGCTCCTGCCGCAGCGGAGCAAGGGACGCCTGTCCCGTCCCGTCCCATCCTGATCCTGATCCTGGCTGGGTGACAGGCAGAGGGAGCACCTCTTCTTTTCCTCCCTTTACATTTCTGCCAGCATAAAATAGCCCCTTGGCTGCTTTTTAGCCTCATTTAATGCACTCCAAGCTGCGGTTCCCGCTACAAAATCAAGGCTTTTGGTACCTGGATCTCAATGTCCCCAATATTCAGCCATCTCACACAGACGTGGTGCTGGCCCATGGCTTGGGGCCCGGGTGGAAGCCCGAGCAGAGCCAGGACCAGGGGCCACGGGAGCAAATCTCTGAACTCATCCCCGACACGCTGCCACGGCCCCAAGCCCTTCCAACTTGTTCCGCAAGCCACCGCTCCGTCACCACGCAGGGAGCCATCAGCAGCAGCCACCAGCCGCGCCGCCCCACGGCGAGAGGCTTTTCCTCCAGCTCTGGGGCACCGAGGAGGGGATCTGGGCGCAGGGGACGCCGCCTTTCCCAGCAAAGCTCAATAATTACAGCGGTAAGTAACACCACGAGCAGCTGTGCGGTGCAGCCTCCCCCCGCGCCGAGGGACACGCCGGGGCGTCCCACGCGCCTCCAGGCAGGATTCAGCCCAGCGCAGGGGAATTCACCTCCCCTCCTTTCCAGTCTGCTGCTTAAACTGCAACGAAAGGAGTTTGCCATCGTCCCCAAAGCGCTATTAATAATTACTTTTATGGCGCTTTTCTGGAATTCCTCGCTATCCCACCGAGACGGAATAATTATTTACAATAATCCTAAATGACTCTTAATTACAGCGGCGCAGGTGCTCGGAGGCAGCCGGCACGAAGCCGCTCGACATATGGAGGCTCCTGTGCGAAGTGAGGGATTCGCCGAGCGGCACTGTCGGAGCCGAGCGGGAGGTGGGACCAGCTCCAAATGCCAGCGGGGAAGGGGACGGTCTGGCCACATTTAGGAAAGGTTTCAGGGGACGCCGAGCTCCAGGAGTGGGATGGAGACCTTCGGGCCGGGCTGCGGGCAGCGGGACCCGCCGGCTGGACACGATGCGCTGGAGCGGGGCTCGGCCTCCCGGCTACGCCCGGCCCTGCGGCACAAAGTCAGGCCACGCTTCCAGTTTATACAGTTTAATACATGTGAAACAAGATACATTTCCTTTTGAGTAATGAATGCATAAATAACAGAAGATATATGTGAATGCATAAATATGAGGCGGCATGGAACGAACCAAACAAAAACGCTTGTTTTAATTTTTTTTTTTTTCCCCTGTACGTCTTTTCGCTGCCGCTGCCCGGCGCTCGGGCTGATGGCGCGTCCTCGCGACGGACTCGTTGCTGCTCTTATTTAGCATCAGCTTTCCATGGTGAAGCTGTCCCACGGTGAGAGGGCCTGGATGAGGGGTGGGGAGGGGGCAGGGACCAGAGGCTAAAAAAGAAAAATCAACCCCAAAACTGAAAAAAAAAAAAAAAAAAAAAAAAAAAAAAAAAGTGGTGTTAACGGGTGACCTGAATTTCTCTAGAGGCTTCTCAGTCGGAGCCGGCGATGGAAGGGCTTTGGGAGGCGAACGCGTCCACGTGCGGGTGCGGGGGGTGCGGAGGGAAGCCCGACAGAAAGAGTGCAAATGGGACGGTTACGGCTACCACCGAGGTTTCGAAGGCGTTCTGCTATGAGGAGGACAAATCGTTAGCTTAAGTGCTCACAAAGAACATCACCTAAGACAGCTCTTTATACCTTTACATACTGTATCAATAATTTACTTTGAACTGCAGTAAACAAAATACATTTCTTAAATAATTTACTATTTATTTGTTTTGTTTTTTTTAATCTCTCTGTAAATTTAACTTTTTCCTTTTTTTCATCTTTTTTTTTCTTTGTAACACAAGAAACCGTGTTTGTGCATGTTAGTTCAGATTATTGCAACATTTAACCTGAATTTCAGTTAAAAAAAGGAAAAAAAAAAGCAACAGGACAGTTGTACAGACAAGAAGAATGAATAACTTATTATTGCACTGGCTACAATTCAGTAGTGATTTGGTTTTTTTTCTGTTGTTAGGACAACCTCTAAAGTACAAAAGAAAAATGAGAGAGACGTCTAAAGCATCAGCTGTGAAAAGAAGCTGGTGGGATGACGGTGGAGGGAAGGAGAGGGAAAAAAAAAGGAAAGCGAAGAAAGAAGAGAAACATTTGGAAAACAAATGGTCGTAATAATTAGTTCCACATAAAACCCAAGGAAACACCACCCAGTTGCGGAGTCACATGTAATGCAAAAACCAGTATTGTTTCTCTATAAAAATATGTGCATTATGAAGAGAGAGTTTTTGTGGGTATATTTTTTTTTGTCTTTTTTCCTTGTTTTGTATCTCACAAATACATTATTTCTATTTATATAACTGCTGATATACAGACAATGTACAGCTCCCATCTCCTGGGCACTCCCGCGTAACGTGACATCTCTAAAAGGTGCCTTGTTAAAAGTTGAGCATCTTTAAAAAAACAAAACCAACAAAACAACAAAACCCAAAGAGAATCCCCCAAATCCCAACCGCCACCACCTCGAACCCGAATCAATGTGATTGAGGCCACGGCGCGGGGTGGGAGGAACGAAGCAACCCCCTGCATCGACTCCACCTTCCCTGTAGAAAAGAAACCCCCAAACCGCTTTGCAAATCCTCTCCCCCCACCCCGAAACCCGCCACCGTGTCGTCCAGCCGTTTGTTTGGTTTCTTTTTCTTTTTAATTTTTTTCTTTTTTTTTTTTTTTGTGGTTTTTTTTTGCAAACCTCCACAGCGCTTAAGAACAAGTGACTGCGAGAAAGGAAAAAAAGAAGAGCAGCCACTCACGTACCTGTGGCCGCTCAGTCCCTTCGGTTTGGAAACCCACATTGGTGTCAAGCCCTTGAGACCCCCCCGCTCCCCCCTCCCAGAAAGCTATACTGGGTCATCTACGTCTTCTTCTGTTGCAACAGTCACCGGGACCAAGTCCTGCTTCCGGAGGGGGCTCTTAGCAATGCCCAGGAGCTCTTTGCTTTTCTCGGTGTTGCTCCACTGAGTTTTTAAGTGATCCGGCTTTTTCAGTTCAGAGGTGGTGGGGTCCGGCCGGGAGTCCATGGAGGCCGGTGTGGACTGACCACTGTCCAGGAGGAGATCCGAGAGGCTGCTCAAGGAGCTGCCATCCGACTGCTCGAAGGAGAAGTTGGGGATGGTCAGGTGCTCTCCGCGGCATGGGGGCTGGCCCCGGCGCTCCGCTTTGGGGGCCGGCTCCCCGGGCTGGCTCTCCGCGAGCTCCAGGGACTCTCTGTAAGCCGGGAACTCGCAGGATGGGGTCCTTCGCCGCAGCATGCTGTTCTCGGAGGGTTTGGTGCGCGAGGCCGCCCCGCTGTCGTCCTCCATGGGAGGATCTATAGAAATGCAGGGCGGGCTCATCTTCTTCTTCCTCCGGGCTCCGTGGATGTACTCGGACTCCGTCTGGATGTGGGCAGGGGTCCGCTGCTTTTCCTCGGCAGGGTCCTCAAAGCTACAGTTCCCATCGCCGATGGAGGGGCAGATCTCGATGGAGTGCCGCCTTTGGTCGTCTGCCCAGCTGGGCTTGTTGAGGAAGCCCTTCGTATCGATGCTGTAAAACTTCTTCAAGTCCTTCTCCTTGCTGCTGCCCCCGGAGAGGCTGGTTGTGCTGCAGTTCTTGAGGGGCACCGGAGATGGGGCCGGGGAGATGAACGGCGAAGTTGAGCGGCTCCCGGCGTCCGAGTGCTCCCCTCCCCAGTCTTTGGCCGAGCTGTTGATGTGGCGAACCTCCTCGTCAGCCAGGTCGGAGGACTCGAAGAGGCGGCCCTCGGGGTGGGGAGGGCTGCCGCTGGGGCTGGGCGGCCGGCTGGGGACACCGTGCTGGCCGCAGGTGTGCTTCCGTGTGAGTGTGCTGGGGTGCCGATGCGGGGAGGACGGGGGGGAGCGCGGGGGGGTGCCCGGGAGGGAGGCAGCCGTGGGATGGAGTGGGCTGGGGCTGAAGGTGCTCTGGGGCTGCTTTGTTGACGGTAGCGTCTCTCCAGGCTCTGCTTGCAGGCTGTCTTTGCGGTCGGGAGTCTGCCCGTCCACGGACTCCGTTCGAATGGCCTCCTGGAAGGTGACGAGAGAGAGATGGGAGCCTGGGGACCTGCCGGGCCGGCGGCACTTCCAGCGATGAAACATGGCACATGGCAGAACGGTTGGTGGGTCTAACGCACCCCGCACCACCCCATCCCTGCCCTGTCGTGCCAGCCCCCGTCAGACCCTCGCTCTACAAGCAGACCCAGAGCCTACGTGTACAGGGCTTGTAGCTGCTGGATCTTTCTGCACGGTCTTGGTCTTGCTCTAGCACCAAATCCTGAGTCAGTGCAACCTGTCTAAAGTGACACAGCGTAGGGCTGACCGCAGGCTTCTCACAGCACTGGGAAAACTGAATTGGGCATCTTCTCTCTATTCTTTCATAGAACATACATCCACAAAGATAAAAGTAGGTAAAAAGGGCCTTCCGCTGTGTGTCACTTGCTGAGACCGGAGTATATTAAAACTTATGGCACCAGAAATGTTTTATTCTAAAAAGGGGAATTCTACTCTCAGCTCCAAGAAATGAAACCCAAGAGGGGATTGGAAAAGAAGGGAAGGATGCAGGTGACTACGAAGGAGTTTGCCTCTGCAGGCTCTTGGCCTCTCACCTGTCTGCAGAGCAGCTTGTTGAGAGTAGGAGATCGCGGTGCGACGTGGGGAGGAAGGATCTTCCAGCGGTGGCGGCCTTCGCGGTTGGGAGAATGGACTGCCAGCTGGAGGGACTCCGCTGGGACTCTCAGAGAGGAACATGTTCCCACGGGCTGGGAGCGGATGGAGGTGATGGACCCTAGGAAACAGAGAGAGAGTGGTCACTACCACCGCTGGCGTCGGGGCTGTGAAGGTTTGAGGCAGAACCGGTGCCCACAGACTCCTCCAAATGCAGGAGGGGAAAGGAAAAGCCTATCTAGTCTGGCTGAAATCCCAAGCCTCAGCATAAACCTCGGGCAGTGCCAGGATTGAAAACCAGGTGTCCCTTGTCCTGTCTCCTGCTCTTAATACTAGGCCATATCTCATCAGGGATGCCAAGGAGGTTACAGATGAAGTCTCCTCTGCAATTGCACAGCATTGCAGGTGGCTCTGCCCGCTCCGGGATATCGCCTGTTACAAACTTTATGCTCATAGCCTCTATTTTCTGTTTCAGGTAACAGGACTCTTCTCTTGCAGCTGCTGCGACACTCATGGTGGCCACCAGGACCACATGGCAGCAAATGAAGGGCAGGAGGTGGGGTTGCATTTGAACCCTGCCATTGCCGCTTTCCTGGTAGCATTACTTTGGGTGCATTTGTAAAAGGATGTTGCCTGTCTGGAGAACATGGCTTGGGGAAGTCTGGTGGCTGTGCTGGATCCTCTGAGTCAGGATGCCTGGGTTGTCTTTGCAGTGCTGCCAGGGACGGGCTTGCAGCCTTACGCTGCTCTGCCACAGGGAGGCAAGAGCTGCACTGCTCAGCTCCCTCAGAACCTCCAGCGCTCGACTTACAGGTCCAACCTACAGCCTCGTACAGCCGGCGGGCACCCTGCCACCGAATTCTCCGGGAAGAGACACCACTGGCATGCGCAGGGCAGTCTTCCCGTTCACTACAGCCCAAACACTACCACCACCGTCTGTCCACGAGGCAGACCTTGGCTGAACATGGTCCGATCAGCCGTATGGAGACCACTTCAAGTGCTTTGACAGTCCCTGAGCTCACGTATCAGGCAGGAAACGCTCTCTTCCTGAAGGCGCCTGGTCCCCTGGCTGAGTCTAAAGGCAATCCCTCCTCCCCAGCCCCTTTGTGGTGCTGCTCTGCTGCAGTTCTGCATTGTTTGAAAGATCTTTTGCTTTTTTATTTTTTTGGCTGCAGGATTTATTGTCCTCATTAGCTTGAAACCCAACGTCTGTTTCTACATTGCTGCTCCATGTTAAAAACACAGCTATCCATCACTTCAAGAGATCTCGCCCAGAGGTCAGGGAACTTGAACCTATGACAAAAGCCATCCAGACAGATTGCAGTTGCATTTCAGAAAGAGATTTGTTGTTGGGAAGAAAGAAAAGTTAGTGTTTAATCATTTTTCTTTTGGAGCTTTTCTCCAGAACACCACAGAAAGAGCAGAGCCACGAGCTTCCCACCCCCCAACCTGCCCCACTTCTCCCTACTTCTTTCTTGGGCTCACCTACAGCCAGCGTTTCAGTGCGAGTCTGTACCATTTATGTGCTAATCCAGGCTTTACGAAATGATTTTTATGGTGCAGAAAAACTTTGTCATAAAATCTGTCACAAACACAGTCATAAAATCAAAACCCTCTGCTCTCCTCCCCATCCTTAGTTGGAATTTCCTTCTGTTGGAAACTTTCCATTTAGCTCTCGTATAGGAAACCAAAAACCCCTCTAAACTGCATACTCAGGAACACTGAATACCTCTGAATTTCTGTATTTTTCTCTCGCTTTTCTAGTAAATCAGGAAACCGCATCGAAGACCAAAATAACACACGACCTGGTCATCTCACAACATTTTCACTGTGTAGTCACCGAAGTACTGGGAGAAGACCAGACAGCCTTAACTGACACTGAAAAGTCCATGAAAGCACAAATGCTAATGTGAGTCCCCCTGTGTGCTCAGTTTTACTCGCACGTAACTTATGGGACTGCGACTTAAATCAGAGCTCGGTCAGCTCAGAAGGAGCACAGCTCTGGGTGATGCTGCTTGGATGCATCTACCAGACCAGGTAAAAAGTAAGACCCGGTCATATCCATTGCTCAAGTGCTCTTGGAGAGAAATTTGGGAAACATAAGAAAATTCTTGGTCAGTTCTACCCACCCCTGCCAACATCACAGCAGTTTTATACTGGTATAAATCCTGATTTACACTCACTACGGAGATGAAAACCATCCCCAGTAGTCCAGCCATGAAACTCAACCTCTGTTTTCTTTGCTTAGCAAAGAATTTGCAGGTGAAATAATAATAAATACTGAGCAGAGAACATTAACTGGTATCCTGAGAGTTTGAACAAATATAGAGTTACTTCACCCAAGGAAATCAGAGCAGATCTTGCCAGCCCCACCAGGGTTTGCAAACCCACTACTCATCTGTCCAAGCAGTTCTTGCATTTCAAACAACGTTGCATCAAAGGAAACCAGGCTGGTAAGTTCTTGGGAGCCACTCAAGAAGCACGTGTGCTTTTAGGGAGGCAGATACTTTCTTTCTTATTGATTTCCCCTTCAAACCAACTTGCACGACAAAAGAGATAGAAAGGCGTTTTAGGGGAAATATATTTGGATGCAGTTGGGTAAATGTATACGCAAAGGCCCTGTGTAGCTTGTGATTCCCTGACTGCGGGGTATCTCCACAAGATTCATTATTAGGCCAGTCTAAGGACACTCTGGAAAGTGGTTTCTAATCTTTATGCTCCCAAAGAAACTCCTGCATCTCCGAACTCAATGTACTGTGCTAAAAAGATACTGCTCTGAGACCGAAGATTGCCTGAAACAACAGCTGTAAAGGAGCTCTGTCAGGAAGTAATACCAACTCCGGCTTTTATTTGTGTTGATTTTATTGATTCGTAGTCATGATGTCAGGGCTGATCGCTTCAGAAGAAATGTGCAGCTCATGCCCTTTTCCTCAGCTAACAGCCTGTCCTCTACGCTTCCGACATTGCTTGGGAGCCCCACTTCTCCCCAGTCAAACACTCAAGACGCCAGCTTTCTCCTGAGAAAAATGCAGTGATGTGATGAAAACACAAAATTGTGCAGTCCTGCTGACGGTATCAAATCGAAGCAAGCAAGCCCTGGCTCAGCCCACGGGTTGCTTACTCCCCATCTAACCAGCACGCGTACCTGCTGCCCCATGGTTTCAGCTGGGAGGAGGAAGGGAAAACTCCGCGAGCAGTACCTCGTTGGGATTTGCAGGGATACGTTTCCATCTCCACCTCGTGGAGGGGGAAAGGGGCTTTCGCTGGCATCACCGGCCGGAACATGTAGCTGTCGTTGGGCAAGGAGTGCATACGGGAAACGGAGATCTTGCGGACCGTCAGCAGGTTTTGAGAGTCCTGTGGCCTCAGAGAGGCTGTGCCGCCCTGCAAAGCAAGGAGACAGGGAGACGGGGTCATTCAGCATCTTGCTGATGAATTTACAGCAATCTCCTCATCTGCTTTTTGTTTTAAAACTTTGTGCAGATGTTCCTCTTGGCATCTTACAGAGAGCCTGCAGCCCTGGTGACTGCAATGGGATACCAAAGCTACGCCGTGCTAGCTGAGTAAAGAGCTCAAGTTGCGGCTGGAGTAAAATGAGGCATCAATGACCCACCACTAAGCTGACTCTGGGACACAGCAGAGAAAAAGTAAGGTCCAGGAAAATGGGGCTCACCCTCTAAACACACGAGAAAGCCAGCATTTCCCACACTGTTCTGCTCTGATTTTCCCAGGGATGCTTTCAGCCTGGCCTGGGTGGTGATGCCCTTCTTCTCAAAGCCACTCCGGGACAGATGGGCAAAACTGGCCAGTCCTCAGCCACGCTAACCGAGGGTACCAAGTGTTTCTGGAAATGAATGTATTATCTCCCCAAAACACACATACAGGCAGACATTTAAACATACACGTTAACACCACTGCAAACCCTGCGGCATCTCTCCTACAACATGGAGCATTTTGGGCACTACCGACCCCAGAAGAAGACAGCCACATGGCAGGAGGCAGAGGGAAGGAGAAGACATCATGGCAGCACGTATGCGGGTGTGGAGCCTGTTTGGGGGTAGAAAAGGGATTTCTCTGTGTCTGCTCTCGCTGTGAATCGGGTCTGGTTGGAAGTGCCCGGACTGAGCACATCACAAACCTTAAGCTTGACCCCTCACTGCTTCTCTGAGGCCCTCGTCACTTCAGGCACCTTATAGCAAATTTATCCTGGGGTCTTAGGAAGTTTTAGGTACTCAGATGATGTCTCTGCAGTGCTGATGGAGCAGATGTGAGAGGTGGTACCACAACTTGGCCAAGTGTTGGGGGAGCGGGAACCCTTGGAACAGGACCTGCAACCTGGCTCCCGGCCCCGAGGTTTTGGTCCTAGACACATTCCCCTCATAAATTTACCATGTTATCTAAAGTACGACTAATCGCTCTGGTTTTCCTTTAACGTCAGCCTCCCAGTGACTGATTAAAAACATTTTCCCAGCTGCATGTCTTAAATTAAATATATTTTGCTTTGCTCTGCCGGGCTGTTTTCCTTCTCTGCTAGCAAAATCTGAGCCTGAGATCCCTCGCTGGATAGTTTGGAGGTCACCAAGGATCTGGTTAAATCTGTTTTTCCCATACATTTCTGGCTTACGAATTTATTTCCTCACATCCCTAAAGAGACACATCCTGAGACATGTTACTCGATGCTTTTACCCTGTTGAGCTTGGCTGAGAAGATGGGGGGATCGGCAGCAGTTATTTACAGGTAGTTGGCATCCAGCGCTGACTGCTGCCTTGCCCAGCAGCCCTCCGGGTGCAACCCGGGTCTCTCGTCTGAGATATTAATGCATCAGCAGTGTGGCTGTGCCAGCTGGCCTCCGGCCATTACAGCTAATAAGCTATCAGCATCGCAACACCCCAGCTGAACGCAGGTGGGCGATTGTTAACACCCCGGTGCCACACAGAGAACAAAAGGTCTTGCTCCGCTTTCTCAGTAGTCTAACAGAAGGATCACAGTATTTGTCTATTAAATCTCAGTTCGTCTTTACAGGATCTTGTATTTGTCTTCCCTGGCCGGGACAGGGAACAGAAATCCCCTCTTGACATAAACAACTGCGATTTTTAAGGTGTCAGCTATTGAGACCCAGTTGACTTAGGGACGTGGGCACATTTCAAATGGTTTCAAAGCCACTGTAATAAGTACTTGAAATACAAAACATGGACAGGAAGCTTGTTGGCTCACAGCTGGTGAGCTGCTCTGTACAGCTAGGAAGGTTTGGAGACATACCACCATGGGCACTGCTGCTCCTCCTCTTTGGTGGGAAACACCTGATGCACTCGGGAGCCTGATCCCATGCCCTGGAAATCAATGTGGCCCCTTCAAAACCCATGAAAGCCCAAACTGGACCTGTGCTGCTGAGACTGCGTATGGTGAACCCTGCCTGCAGGCACCCTGAGAGCTTGGGAGGATCCTGGCGTCTGATAGAGATGTGTAAGGTGAGAGTCTACTCGCCGTGGGACCCCTCTCAGGCCAAGTAGACAGGCATTAAATTAACCGTAGAGGCTCCTGGTGGTGCAGCTCAGAGGCTCAGTTAAACATCTTTAATCAATGAGCACAACTCCTTCCTCTAGTGTCTGGGAATCGGTAGTCTGTTGGAGCTCTGATTTTGCTCTGTTGCGGAGGGAGCTCGAAGAAATAATCCTGCAAATACCTCCACAGGACATGACCCTTCCTGGGTGATTAAATGGCCAGAAAATACTCTGTAAGCAAAGGTGACTGGCAGGATGCTCTGGAAGAGGGAACACTGTAACTTCTCAGAGGCCTGGAGCCAAGAGCCCACAAAAAAGCCGTGGGCAAAATTCCCAGAGGAAGGGCTCCTTCTGATCCCTCTCTGAAGGCGTGCGTCTCCACACTGCGAGCGAGCTTAGCCATTTCCTGCAGCCTCTGCGGTGGGGAAGACAGAGGCACAACAAGGGCTGGAGGTAACTCCCTGCCTGTGCCTGCCAACGCTGGCATCTCCGCCCAGGCCAACTCTGGTGGCATGCGGGGTTGTGCTGTCGTTCCCGCGGAGGTAACGAACTCTCAGCTCTGCCAGCAGAAACCCAGGATGCGTTGCAGTTGTATTTGTGAAGTCCCAAATTTTGCCTGTCCCTGAACGATGCCTTCTCCACGATCTCCCTTTGAGCCTCTGCAGCTTCCAGGTGGCCAAGCTAATGGACAGCCTGCAGAACTATGAAGGGGAACTTCCTTGAGCATTATAGCTTTGTATCACTCATCTTGCACAGGGGAAACTACTTGGTCATCAAGAGCTTAATCTGAGCCCAGAATTTGCTTGGAGATGCTGCAAGATACTTGCTACTAGAAGGTGCCTTGATAGTCATGATAGAAGTCAAGTAATAAAGGGGAAAATGGCCCAAGTCTAAAGCAGATTAATTCTGGGTGGCCGCTGGAAGTTCTCTGATGACAGCAAGTGTGCTCCCAACTGCAGCATGTGCATCTTCATCACTGACTGTGGCTCGCACGTTCTCGTGCCCACGGGAAGACACGTGGAGCTCATTCACCCCGAGGAGGGCACTGTGCTGCAGCAGGGCAGGGCAAACCCTGCAAGATCTTTACGTGATGTGACCTGGGCACCCGTTTGTGGTGCAATCGGGAGGGACTGAGCAGAGGGGGCTACGGCCCTTCTGGTCTGCTGGGTGATCTCCCCGGAGCATCTCCTGAATCCACAGCTCTGGTGCTTGCTGAAAGCCTAACGTGTTGATCTACTTATGCCTTTGTTTCCTCAATACTGTATCATAAACAGGTTCTTATAATAACAGTAAGAAAACCAAACTGGGCTGTGTTTTCTCCACAAAGGACTCTGCCTGCCGCCAGCTCTCGATATATCATTTGAAGACAGACTGCTCACACATCACATCGCACATCAAATGTGAGACTTTTTTTTAGCTAAAAAGAGTATTTCATTTGTGTCCCACACAAGGCTGCTGGCGGAGTCGGCTGGGACACGTTCTTTGCCCAGTCCCTGCACACGCAAAGGCAGTACGAAGGACAGAGGATGGAAACGACTGTTGTGGCTGTGAAGCGACAGGTTTAGGACAATTCAGACACCACCGCTAGCTGCACAGCACCAAAGCACAATGCCACAACGCAGAAGCAACGGCGCGACGTCATTCACCTCAGCCTCGTGGCCTGGGGTTTTGTGGGAAGGTGTCAGGACATGGTGGGAAACAGAGCAGAAGGACGGGCTTTCCATCACGGGAGCCTCTGCCCCCTCCAGCGTGTCTGAGTCTGGGATGGCTAAAGACACATTCTCACAGCTCAGCGCCTCCTTCAAATTGGGGAGATAAAAAGCATCAGTAGCAGAGCAAGGCTGGGTCTTAACGCTCAAACACGTTTACCCCGTGGCATTTCCTAGTTGCCCCATTCATCCAGAGCAGGAAGGAAGAGAAAAGTAAATGTGGGCTGCAAAAACTGGCACAAATGGCAAGAAAATACAGAGCATCTTGTAACACCTTCCAGGGTGCCCATGCCGCCTGGCATCAGTGGCAGGGTTAGTCATACAGAGCTCTATGTATTTAACCTCTTCACTGCAGCTAGCAGGGAGCGCAGCACCGAGCTGCCAGCCATCCACGCCTGCCCAGGAGAGCCTGGGTGTCCGAGATGTGAGCGAGGACATCGCCACAACCCAGGCCCACCTCGCTGCCTCTGCCCCACTACCGCACGGGGAGGGAGAGCCCTGGCTTGCAAATCCTCTCCTGCCTTCAAGCAATCTCAGCCGCAGGGGGAAATCTGTGGCCAGCTCCCTGCTCACGCTGTTCTCCCTCTGGGGAGCATCACCTCTCACTACGGGTTTTTCTAGGGCTAAGGGGAGGCTCTGCATGGCTCCTGATGTGCTCGGGAGGTATTGGAAGATGAGGAAAACCCAAGGAGAATGAACTCAGTTTGCAATCACAGCCTACGTGAAAGGATGTGCCCTCTCTTCCCTCAACGAGAAAAGCAACCTGGGTGTTTATGGTGCATTTTTCTGCAGAAATGTCTATTAGAAATGACATTCAAATAGCGAATTCCCCATTGCTGTGTAACTAAATATCTTTTTACTTCACTTAATAGAGTCTGATAGATTTTACAAAAATCTAATTTAATGTAATTTAATCTCAAATCCCCCATTGATTTTGCAGTAGCTTTATTTGCGATCACGGTGACAAAGCAATTTCGTATTCACTCTTAATCATACGCTGCTGACATGGGATGAGACAATTATCTCATGCCCCTCCTTCCCACCCTGACTTCTGATTACCCTATTTTTCTAGAGGACTAATAGAAATCAGAGAGCAGGTAGTGTCTGGAAAATCAACCCAGGAACCTCCAGCTTCTTGCTGAGGGGCTCTGACAATTCCCCGGGTCCAAGTCAGCCATGCTCTAAGCAGAGCATGAGCCAGTGGGAAGCTGCATCTTACACCAGGGCCAGACATGCCCTCCTGAGCTGCGCACTACAATTTGCTTGAGTCTCCTCTGGAAATCCCAAATGGGGATTAAAAAGAACCTGAGCAGTATTTCTGTGTCTGTGCGAAGGGAATTTATGCCATCCTCTGCTGCATGTGTCAGGGCTGACAGCGCTAGCATTCCCAGGACTTCATGAGATTGCTCCCTGGTGCTGCTGCCCATGCTAAAATGACAAAGACCAATGTATTGGCTGGCAGAACAGGACAGGGACCTGTGGCTATTATGCTTCTGAACTTAAAATTCACAACCTTTGAATGAACTGGAAATGGCAAGAGATGGACTTTCAACCCTCCCCCAGAACAATGGTCAGGACAGCATTAGTCCTGGAGCATGCGTTTCAAGCAGCCTTCCACCTCAGGGAGCCCTCCTGAGATGACTCAAGATGTGGAGGTGGTGGTGACATCTCTGTCGTGGGGGGACCCGGGAAAGCTGCTTTCCTCCCACACTGCCTTGTCTCCTGCCTCTTCGGCTCTGTGTCACTCGGGATCTGACTGCCTGATGATCAGGCAGCAGTGGCTGGTGAGAACTGTCCCCTCCCTACCCTGAGCACAAGAAGAGCAGACGCTTTGTGTGAACTATTACCAGGGCTTGGTGCTTCACCTGCACCGCTGACTCTGACTTCATGGTCTCCTGACTTCTGTAGGGTGCCCTGCTCTCCGGGGCCACTGCACCTCCCCTGCTCCCACTGGTGGCTGAGGTGGTTGCTCCTCTGGACATCTCCAACTCGATCTCAGCATCCATCTCAGCATCCTCCTTGGCCTCCTTGTTGCTCTCCTCCAAGTGCTTCATCAGCACTGCCACCACTACGTTGACTAGGACGAACTGTGCGATGAGGACGAATGTGACGAAGTAGACAGGAGAGATAACAGGCAGGTAACTGAGGCAGTGCTTGTCTTCCCGAGTGCATTCCCGGAGAGTGTCCTGCAACAGAGAGGAAGAGGTGAGGGATTAATAGCGGCTGGGGCTTTGCTTGGGCTCCAAATACAGAAACATGAAAGATAACCTGCTGAGGACTGAAAAGCATATAATTACATATCCCAGACACAATAGATGTCTTGTAGGTACAACAAAATGGATAGAAGAAAATATGGACACCATGAATTACATCAACTACAAAGAGGAGGATTGTGTTATGTCCCAAAGGCACAGGGCACAGAGTACGTGGTTACTCCTCTCAGCCGCAAGAACTGGCATAATTTTCCTAAAGTATTATATATATGTTAAAAAGAAGGACGTTTCAGGTTGGGTAAGACCTAGGACAAATTTTCCCTTCAAAATATACTTTGCTTTTAAATGGGAAAGTTTAATTTTGATGTTTTAAAAGGAAACCTTTTTTGTTTTCACACAAGAGGTGCCTAAATTTGTTTGAAATCTGTATCTATAAATCTACAGAGAGAAGAAAGTACCCAAACAGAGATTGCACACACCTTCATGATACCATTCCAGTTGTCCCCTGTTGACACCCTGAAGAGGGTGAGAAAGGCCATGCCGAAGTTGGTGAAAGTTGCGTGCCGGCTCAGACCTTCACAAGGATTTTCTTCACTGCAGTCTGCAGGAGAGAGAAGCAGAAGCATGTCAGTGAAGCTTCCAGTGCAGCCCCCCAAACCTGGCGGTGAGACCCTGAGATATGTCACACTGATACATGGCATCAGGGAGGACTGCTCAGTGGTGATCTCACGGTGGCCTGCAACTACTGAAGGGCAGCTGCAGAGATCATGTAGCCAAACTCTTCTCAGTGGAGGCAGATGATAAAATGGACAGCCACACACAGTGGATTAGGAGGTCCAGGTTGGACATTAGGAAAGTTGTTTTCATCTGGAGAGCCCAACAGCCCTGGGACAGGTCACCGGAGAGGTAGGGCAGCTCTGTTGTTAGAAGTTTTCAAGATTTGGCTGGACAAAGCCACAGCTACTCTGAACTACTGATGGGGCTTCAAGTGGGAGGCGGGGTGGGGGCCTCCAGAGGCCTCCTCCACCAACATTTCTGTGATTCTCTTGACTTTACCCCAACAGTCAGAGCCAACACAAAGAGATCTAAAAGCAGGTGGAAACAAGCAGACTTGCTGGGGTGTCTCAGCAAATACTGTTCTACAGTATCCTTTGTCTGTTATCCTCTTGATTATGTCCTTGCCTTGATTAGTTTTTACAGGGCACATCTACCATGAGGGATATTTCACTGAGATAAAGTGGAACAATTTGATATGTTTTCCCCTGAGAATTAATATACTAATAAATGTAAATTGAACATATGAAATGTCCCTCTTTCCATAAAACACAGGCTCATTAAATATGCATTAGGACAGGCAGCAATGCCTCTTGCAAGAGCGTTTCACTCTTAGGTATTTATTTCAGAGGCAAATAGGAAGGAAAACCAGAAAAGCAAATAGAAAAAAACCCCACAAATGACCAGCCTGGGGGAGCGAGCACTGATGGTTCTTGTGCCTGACATGGACTAGCAGCGATTGGGAAACAGAAGCGAAAGTATTTCCCAGTTAAATCAGGAGGGGCAGCGGTGTGCTGACTGCCTGCAGCTTGCCCCAGACAAGATCAGGGCTTTCCCAGTCTCTGACCACTTGCTGTGGTTACCTGGGGGCTGGCATTGGCAAGGCGTGTGCGTGGAAACACAAAAAGGATTCAGAGCAGCAGAAGGTGCCTCTATGAACAAGACATTTTTCACCTTTGTGGCTGAACAAATACATACCTATATATCTAGATATGTAATACACAAATCGCAGTATTTCATTTGGGGTGGATGCAGAACTAATTTTTTCCCAGAATTTGTTGGGAGACTGAAAAATGATTTGTCTTTGGTTGAAAGAAATATTCTGCTTTCAGGCATTTGTAATCCAAGCAGAGGGCTGGACTCATAAAGGGGATTAATGACAGCCATAAAATCACCATGGAGGAAGGGCCCTTCTGAGGCTCTTGAAGCCCTAATTGGGATGCAAACATTGAGAAGGCAGACACATCTCCTTCGAACAGCATGTTTAAAGGCAGTGACTGCTTTGGCCTGGCTAAGCTGGGCAAGGTAGGGCTATAGTGTTTTCTCTCTGACTCCCCCTGAGTTTCTTTTCAGTGGTGGACACATTCATGATCAGCTCCGCAGTATCCTCAAGCCGGAGGAATAAATGATGCTGGACAATCAGGAACCAGTGGATGCTTCCTGATTTATGAAGAAAGGGGAAGGTGATGCTGAGAAGAACAATGGACAGACAAGACTTGGGCAGCTGGAAGAGCAATGTCAGCCAAGTGCAGAAAACTGATGGAGTGTGGTGGAAGCTCCGAGGAGGGACATGTTTATGGTGGCATCTCTCCAGCACAAATCTGACTACCATCCAGCTTTACAGACTCATGTTCTGTCTCAAGTAGCAAACTTCCATCTTTGTGAACATATCCATGCTGGACAATTATATTTAAACAGTAAATAGTTCCTCTACAGCCAAGGGTGGTGTTGGACAAATCTCTAAACGTGTGTGTGTGCATATTAGACAGGTTCTGTATTATATCCTCATGTGTTATCTGTGACCCTGAGATCAAGAGAAAACTTTAATCTTCAGACTGTGAGCTGTGAAGCTAAGGAAGGCCCAAGAATGAGAAAGAGAAGAAAGGAAACAGCCAGATACCAAATAAACATCAACCGGATGAAATAAATTGTCAGGCACATTACTCACCTAGCTTGCCAAACAATTCCACTCCCAGGGCAGCATAGATAAAAAACAGGAGCATAAAAAGTAGGCCAAGGTTCCCTACCTACACAAGGAGAAAGCAGAAGAATGGTCAGGCAAGTTGAGGTCACGAATTAAATTGCTCCATCACATTTTCAACACAAGCAAAAGAGGGACTGGTGGCCAGAGGCTAAACATCATCTGCCCTGGCTTCCAACACCCTGGTCCTCTTTCACGGTTCTGCTTTAACAGACCCAGAGCAGTCTCCTGTCTTGGGGAAGGAGCAGATGCTCCCATGTGCAAAGCAGTCTCTGTGGCTGGTGCCTCTCCATCGCCCTTCCGCTCTCCCGGGATGCTGCCTTCATCTGTAATTTGGCCAACCCGTAGCTGTAGCCTCAGCAGCACCGAGCCCTGCGCTTTAGTGCAGTGGCAGTTTAATTGACCCGGTGCTCTGGTTTGAGTTTTAAGCGCCTTTCCCTTCTGTTTGCCAGGTTTGAGATTCTGAGCACGAAGGCTGAGGGTTTCAAGACAGTGACATTAACAAGACATGTCTCAAGCCACAAGAGGAATTGCCTGGTTTTCAAAGGTTTCGCTGGCCTGGAGAGCTTTCAGAAAAGGAACATATGCTCCAGTAAGATATAAAGCTCTCCTAGCCTTGCCACTTTACAGATATTTCTCAACAACAACTACCTGAATTTTAGCTTTCAGTATCTCACAAGAAAAGCCTTATTCCATAGGCCATCATTTAAACGCAGGCATCTTGCAGTTCAAACGCTGCGTGGTGTGCTACTATTAGGCATTAACATGCACTGCAAGGTGGCTGAAGGGGATGGTAATAGAAGTGCAATGATGCTAAAGGGAACACAAACCTTCTTAATAACAACGGCAATACCGTTATCCGCACTGGAGTCAGTCGCTACATGGGGTCTGAGACTTTAAAAAGTCTCAAAGAGCAGATTTTTTGTGATTCAAGCAGAGAACACGAAGGGCAGAGTAACCTGACCAGCTAACCACCTGCATTTTACCTGCAACTAACTCTGGTCACATTTACCTTTCCTGCCGCTTTTAAATGCCTTGTGTCTATCTTAAATGGCTTGTAACAGAGAGAGAGCGATCGAGTTCTCCGACTAGACATGGTGTCACAAGCATCATTTTATCTCTAAATAAAACTGAACTAGGTGGTGATTCAGGTAGTCAGGCCGAGGGATTCAGGATCTCCAAGGCATCTCCTAGTGAACTCTACAGTTTGAGAGAGCTTTCTTCTTTGAGGCAGCCCAGCCACAGTGTTGCTGGGTATTTTGACCATGCTGCTTAATTTCGTTAGAAAGGTTATCAGTATGATACCTGTTATAAAATTAACACAGCTATCACTTATGAAGTAGGGTTTTTTTGTATTAAAGAAATGTGAATAGTCAAATCACCCAGTGGAGACCGTAATTGCTATGAAGCCTAAACTGGCTACTACACATAGAGCTTTGCAATTCCACTAACATTATTACCATACTCCAGGGAATAATAGAGATAATACAGTGATGTGGCTGCCTGGTCTGGATTATTTCATCTGCACGTACTGTCTTCTAGAAAAGTGTTTCCTAACTCACGTCTGCTGGACCACTGGTGGTTTGTAAGACATTAGAAGGCAGTCTGCAAAATGACTGCAAATTAGAAAACACGGGAAAACAGGCACACACACACAAATGCACACATAGGCTGCCAGGGAGGCAAATGAGCAAATAATTAAAGAGAAGGAAAAGAAAAGTGATAAACAAGTTTTCTAGGTTGAGTGTAAATTAAAGCCTACTGTTGTAGCACTGCAGAAGAGGGTCTTGGAATTTTTTCAAAGAAGCCTGTAAGCTGAATATTTTACTGCTATTTTAATGCTTAATAAATCAGCCTGCAAACTTCTGGCATTGATGAAATTCCAAAGAATTTAGACTAACATCAAAATTATTACCAGGTTATCAGTCAAAACTATTATCTATCTCTCAACATGCAAAGCATGTTATGAGCTGACATTTGCTCATAAACAATTTGCCTACTATCTAACGTGCATTTGTAAGAGATTCTGTATTTAAGATCGTGACTAATTACATTACTGAACCAACTTGTCTCATAACCAGTCCTTCAAAGACCAGTTTACACTCGTGGGTTTGTTGTATAGGCTCAAGGCATCCCAGCCATAGGCATACTCTAAAAATACTAACAAACAGATGCATGTTTGCTAATGTGGTGTTTGCTGGTGTCTGAGGTTGCATTTGCCCTTGGCTGAGAGCAGACACATGGGCAGTTCCAAAGCTCAGCTGATGCACAGGATCTCTTGGGAAGTGACTGCATGTCTGACTGATGTGGAAACGTGGCTACGTGGAAGAGAGATGTGGGAGAGAGCAGCAAGTCCAGGATCCTGGGATGGGCGATGGCACGATCTTTACTGTTAAACTCCATCCCAACCTGTATCTAGACATCCAGAACCGCTCTGGAGTGTCAGCTAAGAAGCAGGTTGCTCCCCATGTGCGCAAGAACAACCTGCTGCCCTGACCACCCCCTGCAGATGTAGCATGCATATGGATATGTGCAGGCAGTTGGTGGCTCGTGAGGCTGGAGAGGGCATGAGTCTCTCAGCAGCCCACAAACACCTGATGCTCAAGAGAATGTGGCGGAGCAAAATGGCTCACCTCTTGCTTAGATGCTTCAGCAAAACCGCTTGGTCTGTTTGTGTAGCTTCTGGCTGTACTGAATCAGTACAAGTCAGTTCCAGATTTAATATTTTGTCAGTGCTAGCCCATGGCTCTCTGGTACATGTCCCCCAGAAAAGGAAAGGAAGGTGGTCTTCAGCCCATGGCTTTCACCAAGGCCTGAGCACAGAGAAGGACCATGTTCTCAGAGATGGGCTGAGGTGGAGGCAGCAAGGTCAGCCAGCGGGTGCTGAGTAGCAGAGAAGGCAGACTGGATGTGTGTCTGTGACCTTGAGTGAGTCATTCCTCTCCTCTAACTCAACGTACCCATTTGTAATACCCTTGTGGATAGGTAATTAATGTCTCTAAAGCACTCTGAGATCTACTGAGACCAGACAAGAAAAAGATCGTGCATGAATCATGTTGCTGGGAGGAACGGGAGTGGACAGGAGCACATCCAGGCACTTTTCTCCAGCAGCCAAAGGCTGGGATGCCTGTGCTGGACTCTGCATCAGGGACAGAGATCCAGCTCTGGTCAGCAACCTCAGCTTTGGCAGCCGGTCACCCAGGCAGGCTCTGAGAAGTCGTTCTGCTCTAGCAGCTCTGAACAGGTCAGCCCATGCTCTGTTTATCCATCAAACTCCCCCTGACTTGGGCTGGTGCCTTTGGCTGGGCAGAGAAAACTACAGATAACCCCTCTCTCTGGCAGCTAGGGGCTATCCATCATTTGCTGTGGCTCCAGTGTTGAGGGGAGGCTGTGGCCTGTAGGGAGTGAAGCAGAGATGAAGAACATCTTGGAGATGTTCTTGGTGCCCTGATGTACCTCAGAGAAGCCATGAGAGAAGATGGAGACAGTGGTGATGTGATTCCTCCTGGACCTTCACTTTCTGGCATCCTGGCTGTCATATACTGCTGGCAAAAGCGTCTGTGTGCCTGGGACAGAGGGATGCTGTGCGGAGAGAGGCAGAGTCCTCCATCCCACCCAGAGGGACAGGGAAGCCTTGTGTGAGGAGCTACCACCCTTCACCACGGTGCATCCCAGCTGGATCTGTTATCTCCCATTGCAGAAGTCCTGGAATAACCCTGCTCAGCAGCAAGGAAAGCAACCCTCCTCTCCACACACCGAGCAAAACCCTTCTCCCACTGCCCCTGCATGGCCTGGGGAGGCTATCTCTGCTTTAGCACTTGGGGACATCACTGCTATTAGTTTTTTGCCTCACCCTAAGTGAGACTGCAGTAGCTAAGCACCACTGCACGTCCCATCAGAGTTCAACCTCTGACCTGTGCCACTAAGTAAAAAGCCCATATCCGCAGGCACTGGGATGCAAAGCAGCTATGCCAGGTTGTGTTAGCTTGATATGCAAACGTGTTGCACTGCTCATGTACAACAGGACACCGGCCACCTGGGCACTATCGCTTCTCTGTTGCGCTGTCAGCTGTGCGATCCTACCCAAATCCCTCTAGATCCTGCTGGCCTCTACGCTCCCTGCTCTGGGAGAGGCATTGATGAAATACGTATCTTCTGCTGCCCCACTCCTGCAATGGCTGCCAGAAGCACACTACAGTTCCTCTTGTGCCTCTTCCTGCTCTGACATCAATTATTTCTGCATCACTGGCCCACACCTTGGCATTCCAGTTGCCCATGCAGGCAATGCACACAGCTCCCTGGGATGCCTGTCAAGAGCAATTTCTTATAAAACTAAGCCCCTGCCAATCCTTTCCAAGGACATGAGTCCTCCTCATCTTCCTTCCAGCACTCTCCAGCCAAAGCAATAAGCCTGGCAGCAGGAAAACACAGGCTAATTTATGCACTAGACCCAAGAGAAAATGCACACATTTGTCTACTTGGAAAACGGAGGCCATCTGTGTGAATTCCAGGACTAGTGGAAAGGGCCAGACAGACAACCTTGGAGGCTAAAGTCATCACTTTGGTGCAACCACAAGGCCGCTAGCTGAACTGAATGAGCTCCCCTTTCTGTGTATCCACTCAGCCCCACGGAGAGCGGTGCTAACAGCCAGCAGAATGGTCATTTCTTTACCTAATGATTTCTGCTTCACTACTCAAATCTCTCAGGCATCTCTGCACTTCTTTCCAGTGTGCAGCATAGCACACACATACCTATCTTCCAGAATCTGTCTCATCTGCAATGCTTGCTGGTAAGACATTTCTACTCTTGCTCTCTGAGCTTCACAGTCACTGTGGGTTTTCAGCATCTGGCAAAAGTGGGCTATTGTTTGTGTCCCATAACGGCTGTTACACAATGCCAGAAAACCTCTTCAAGAGCTGAAGTTGAGATAGGCACAGGAATTACAGCACCGCGAAGAGTTAAACTCCTGGCCAGGAGCAAGCTACAGACTCTGTCCTTCAGGGCACTGATAGAACAAGGAGTTCTTCACTTTTTTCTTGGCACAGAGTCCATCTGCGGGGAGTTCCAAGCTTTGAAGACAAAGAGGAGGTATACTGTACAGTTCTGCATTTAATTAATGTGCCGTCCACAGATCAAGTGAGAAAGAAGAAGGAGAAAGAACGCAGATCTTTTGATAGGAAAGTTCCACATTTTACTATCGTTGGCCTTGCAGAGCCAGGATGGCAATTGGACTGGATTCCACTTTCCATCAGGAAGAGCACTGGCAGCTTAGCATTAACTGCAGGTTTTCTTACTGGCAATCGATACTCAAGTGCTGTGCAGACTGAGCTGGGCTGCTCAGTATGGTGGATTCGCTTACACAATGAGCATTTTAACCCAGCCGAATGCAAAGTTACAAATCTGAGAGCAAAGTGCAGGCCGTGCTACAGAAAGGGTGAATTGTACTTTGGAAAGCAGGGGATGTGAAAAAGACTAAAGGATTACCATCAAACAGGAGTCCTACGGAGCAGACATTGCTTACAAAACCGATGCAGCCACCAGATGTATAAGCAAGGGAATATTCAGCTGAAGCATAAGAGTGGTATAATTTGTTATATAGCCTTAATGGAGCCAGAGCTCATAAAGAAGAGGAAAACACTTGAAACAGGTCTTGAAAACCTGCTTCATACTGAGAGATTAAAGGAGTTCAATGTTCTTCTGTTTGCCAGACTGCAAAAGATTATTTTATCTCTTGTTGCCTCCAAAAAGGAGAAGTTCTAGAAGAAAAAAAGCAAAATTACATCCAATGAAAAAACAAACTTGGCTAAGCCAGATTAAAACCACCAGATTTTTTTTAGCAGAAAGACTAAACACCTACTGGAAGAACGTATTTCATCAATAGGGGATGGATGATCCCTTACACTTTGCATCCTTAAAACAAGACCGGGTGGCTCTTAAAAGACACGCTGAAGTTCAGTGCAGAGCTGTGTGGCTTGTGTTGTGCTGGGAGCAGGCCTCCGCGATCACAGGGGAGCTGTCGGTGTGTGAACAGCAGCACTGAACTGGCTTAATTAGGACTGGCAATGTCTAAGTGATGAAGTCAGCGCTGGTCACGCTAGCCCAGCTCTTTTTAGCTGCTCAGTTTAAAGCAGTAGATCTATTTCAAGTTTACACGAGTGTAGCTGATTTTAGCACTTCATACGTTAAAGTTCATGACAGATTTTGTTCGTTCTCCAAAAGGCTATGCCATGAGAGTACACCTTCAGAGCTGAGGCTGGCAGTGCCTTTCTAGGTGACCATGGCCCCAAGGTTCAACCTCTTGGTCAACCAGCTGTGAAACTGGAAAACTTGGATTCCTGTTTGAAAAGGAGATACTGTCTCAAGACTGCACTTTAGTGGGTAACAGAGCCAGCGCTGGACAAGCACAGATGGCCTATGGCAGGAACGTGATGATCGATTCACACTATCCCAAACATTTGCTGGGACTAAGAGGGCAAGGAGGTCGTGGGCAGAGAAGGTGCCATTTTGAGATCTTTCCCTGACCATTCTTTCTGTCTGTCTTGCCTTTCCTCATTTGTTCTCCTCTACTCCATCTCATTTTTTTCAGAGACATGATGGAGGAGAAGATCCCTGAACTGGTAGACACGAGGTTACCAGACAAGGAGGATGCAGTAGGATAGGAAGTCTTCCTGCATTGAAAACAGCAGCTCAAGGTCAGTCTGAAGTTCCAGAAGAGGAGACTAAGCCGTAACAGCTTCAATCTTGGATCAAAATGCTAACATGCCCCCAAGTCTGGGGATAGTTGGTTCTCTAAGTGTTACTCAAGCTATATCTGCTGCTGAATAAAAACAAATAGGAAGCTGATGTAAAGCACCCAAAAGAGAAAGAACAAAAGTGTACTGCAATGACAATACCTTGTCACGGTAAGCCCATAAATGGACATTCGACATACACCAGACAAAGAATTTCCCCCAAAACCTTAATGAATAAACATAAAATTCATTTTTCTTGTCACTTAGCAGACCCATTCAAGGAGGATTTTCCAGCTGTGGTTTTAGGCTGCTAAATTAATTGGGGTAGGAACTCTTCCCCTGCCTTTGAAATGAAAACTGTAGCTTCATGAAGAGTGATTGTTGTCGGAGAGGTCTTCCCAAACTTCCCTTCTAATTTTCTGAATTTCACTGGAGGACAAAATGGCGTTTTTATCTGCACAAGATCTGTTTGGAATACCCCTGGGGATTTCCCTTTAAAGAGACTTTGGTTTGAATGTGAACTGCAAAAACACCCCAAGGAAACAAAAAGCCTGGCCTGCAGCCACCCTATTGTTTGGGGGGGAGAGAAAACAAGGAGAAAGAGAAAATATGCTCTGTAATCACAATGCTTTCGAAAGAAAAAAAACAGACACAAATCAAATGCTTTCTTGAAATGCCAAAACAAGGGTCAGGTTGGTAAATTCCATGCTTTAGTCCCAGCCAAAATCCTTCACTGAAAAGGAAATCTGAATGCCAAAGGGCAAATGTCTCAGATTAGAAACATCTTTATGGCAGTGATGAAAAGTAAATGGGTCTTTCCAAGAAAAAGAAATTCCCCTTGTTTTCCAGTTCATTTTGAATAGATCATGGGCTTCTTTGTCCTTAGCAACTAACTCATAGGGGTATACTTGGGTAATTACACGTACTAGTTCTACTGCTTTTCATATGGCCACTCATATTCTGGAAGAGATGCCTACACGGTGTCTGCTTTTGGCCAAGCCACAGTGCTGTCATCCTGCCTTTGAGATGTGATCCCTCTGCAGACAGCTGAAGCTGATCAAGATGTGACTGCCCACCACGGTGCGCTGCCATCTCCCTGTGCCTATGGGGCTCGGGCTGGGAGAGGGGAGGCCTGACTCTCCCAGTCCATCCCAGGGCATACTACACACAGAATGGAGTGGGCCCACTCATAAAGCTCCTTCCAGCGACTCAGCTGTGCGATGTTTTGGAGGGCTTGAAAACTAAGGACTTGTCTGACCATGCTTGTGCATCCTAAAAGTGCTGCTTCTGAATTGCCAGCTCAGAGAAGGCGGCTGCAGAGTTCCTCTGCCTCATTCTTGGTGCCCTGGCACCTCATATTGGTACTCACTTCTGGGTAAAGCGTGGCAGTAAATGTTTCCAGTGCTGTCTGGTGGGCTACAGGACCTTGGTGATATATGAAATTGGAGGCAGCTGAGCTGACTCTAAAGACTGAAAGATTAGAACTCAGACCATAAACCCACAAACTAGCAGAACACAGCTTAAATAGCATAAGGTTTTAAAAACAAAGGAGCACTAAACTTCTTGGAATTCTTCTGATGTGCTTTAGATCTTTTTGAGGGAGGAGTGCACGTCAGCAAAAAGTTTATTTCCTTCTTTTTTCAAATAAATGGATCCATAAAAAAGTGGTCCCAGTTACTGAACACTTGAAGGATCCTATGAAATATCAAGACCGGCAGCATCATTGTTCCTCTTGCAGCTCGTGAGAATATGGTGATTTGAGACCCCACTTCAAGCTTTTAACACTCAGAAACATCTCCCCTGTTTGCCTTTTAAAGTCTGCAACTCCTCTGTCAATAGGTGTCAATAAACGTGGTTGCTCCTGTCTCACAAAGAAAACTGCTGAGCTGGAAGCTGTCTACTTCCAATGCTTTCACCAACAGCTTTCTCTGTCTATCCTTGTGTTTCCTGAACTTGCCAGTGAAATCTGTGTTTTATAAGAGCTCTGCCTACAGCAGTCAGCTCTCTGTTAACTCTTTTTCCATCATTCTGGTTCACCCATCTAACACACACTACATGAGCAGGATGAGCCATGCAAAACTCTGCTACCAAGGCACTGGTGGCAGCAGAGAAAGCTGATATCCTCCCCAGGTGGCTTCTAGTGCCCACCAAACACGGTGGCACAGACCCGTCCTCAGGCCCGAAAGGCATAGTCCACCAAGAGGAACAAATTGGGCATGGATGAAGTCTGGGGGCTTACCTGGGGAAGTGCTTGTACCACTGTGTCCAGGAGAGCTCGCATCCCGGTGGCCATTTTAAGCAGTTTCAGCACTATAATGAAAATCAAATCCTGGTCAGCAGGGCTGGGAAATATTTCAAGCAAAACCCATGAAGGAAAACTAGCTTCAGATCTTGTAGGGAGGGTTTACATCTCTCTTGCATCTATTCATACGGATGGCAAGCTCACTGCATCCTGGCAGGGCCCACAGAACATCTGAACACTGTGACTACTTCCCACACCAATTAATGTTAAGGACATCAGTAAAACAGACCAAAAGCCAGAAGAACTCCAGCATGCCCTAGCAGGAAAATGGGAGAGTGATGGGGAGACACTTCATCAGTGAAGAGCATCATCTCAAACTCTGATCCTCCCTTCTCCACCACTTCCTGCTCTTGTCTGGTATCAGTATAGAAGATCTATGATCCCAGGTTTGAATTAGAGACCAATCTAATATGCCACTGCAAACACCCATGAAACCCCACTTAGCTTGTCTCTGAATTGACATTTTGCAGCCTCATCGCCTAACTGTTCTCAAGTTGAACTGAAACAGGAGGACCAGAAGAACAAATGGCCAAACCATTTCTTGACGTGTCTGGAGGAATGGCTGGAGACTTATGGAGCAGGTCGTACCTCTTGCTATTCTCAGCACCCGCATGATGCGTATTATTGTGGGATTGATGGGCAGTGCAGCATTCATCTCAATTTCCTCCAGCGTGATTCCCACAATTGATAAGAGAACTATGGCCAAATCCAGCTGATTCCACCTAACAGACAAAGAGAGGAAGGACCAAAAAAAAAAAAATCATACATGGACAGACACCCAAGAGTGGAGAATTATCTGTTACTAACAATCACAAGCAAATCCCAAATGCCTCTCCTCTCTCATATCTGGGCCCATGATCTTCTATGTGGTACAAAACCAACTCACTGCAGCTGGCACAGACAGCCTCTGAGCCGCAAGCTGCTGTAGGCTGTGACTGGGACATGTCCCTGCCTACTTCCCGGTCCCTATCATCCCCCTGCTATCCACTTGGAGCCATTCTCAGGGACAAGATACTAGGCTAGAGGGACCTTTGATGTGATGCAATACAGCTGCTCCCATGTTATGTGACCTGTCTCTTGAGTGACTTCATTGATTTATAGCCTAACACTTGTAGAGGGCCTTCCACACCAGCACTAGAAAGGCAGTAAGAAGTGAAGAAACTGAGTGACTTTCCTACGCAATTTCCCTCATGAGTAATATTGCTCATAGCAGCTTCCAACCACTCAGTCAGGATAAATGAGGAAAACAAGCTAATTTTGTGGAAAAGTGTTCAGTCTTACCCTACTCCCCAGCAAGTTGCCAGACCACAACGTGCTCTCACACACATTTGCTTCTGGCTAAACGTGAGGCAGAATAAGATCTGCAGGCAGCAGGGCTGAACACAACTACCTCTGTCTTTGCCAAAGGCTTTACAAAGCCAGCAGTCTACCAAAGGACTGGTTTGGACTGCAAAGGAGACTTGTTCTGAGGGACTCTGTGACCTTAGGTTGCCAAAACTACTCTTCTGAGGACTAGATGGATGCCAACAGGTTGTTTCTGACCTCTAAGCTGAGCCGGTCAGATCTGGGGGAGAGGCAGATACTGGGGGAAAGAATGTATCGAGAATTTTGTAAGATTTCCTGAATTCCTTCTGCAAAGCAGCACCAGCGGTTCTTAGAATTTTTACTTAGAATCCTACACTATAAAGTTTGCACCCATGGAGAGACAGCCCTTTGCTCTTCCTTGCACACAGCATGTAGTACTATCATAGTGACGCTACATTTACCCAGCATCTGGCTTTGAAACTGGGTCAATACAGCTCTCTCCCAAATGCACAGGAGTTTAAAATACTCTCACCTGTCCTTAAAGAACCTTCGAAAACCAAATGCCACCAACTTCAGAACTGCCTCGAACACAAAAACTATGGTGAACACATAGTTGCAGTATTTCAGGGCTTCATCCAGGGACTGAAAAGAGAGACACCAGTTAGACCAGCCCAAGCTATCCTTTCCTAGAGCCCCTGCAGAGGCACTGGCAGGCACAAGGGTGGCGTAGGCACAGAGATGTAAGAACTCATAACAGCTTGCAGAGCTCAGCTACAAAACTCCACTAAATCGCACAGCAAAATTCAAATAAAGGATTAGACACTGATGCAAACAAAAACCTCATAAGCACTAATACTAGTTGTGCTAAAAATGTCAAGAGCTATCAATCCTCCAGCTTCAGTGCACAAGTTGTTTGGTCTGGGTCAGAAAGAAAATTTTACCCCTTCTCCATCTAATAAAGTTTACTTTTTCAGATCTGCCTAGCCTTGGGTAGAATAAAAGACCTGAGGGATCATTTCTTTATTCCAGCATGGCAATCCTTAGGACAATGGCTTTGCTTAAAACACTGGAAAAATAAATAATGTTGGAGATGGATTAAATCTTGCCTTCTTGAAAAATGCTACATCTCTAGAGCTGGGCAAACTATGTCCATATTTGGTGCAATGTTCACGCTCTCTATAGAGCTGCTCTCGGAAGTCAGGAATCCGCAGTGTTTATACTTTGATGAGTGTTTATAATGGATTTCATTGGAACTGTGGACCAACAATAGCAAAAGAATCTTGCTGGGACCTTAAAATAGATAGCTGCAGAGTGAACCAGCTCTTTGGTTGGGTAGGGATTTGGGGAGAGGAGGGAGGGAAGGGGAATTTAGTTAAATGCAGTATAGGTCTCTTACAATAAAAAAATGGTAACAGTGAACATCAAAATAGACACAATTTGAAATAAAATGCAATAGAAGAATCTGCAAAGCAATATCTGCTTTGTTGACAGAGGAAGCCTCAGGCCACAGGAAAGCTGCCATCATCACATTTGTGAGATGGCTATGCTTTGCTGACTCCCGATACGTGGGATGACCATGCACTGATTTTTTGGGAACAAGAGCTGAAAGTTTTTCAGATGTTGGCACTCCTCAGTGCGCTACTATCCCTATTTTTGTTCCAGTACATAAAATAAAATGGCAACTTAAAAGAATGTGGGACAATTTACTATTTCATCTGAAGCACACTGCCTGAGCCCGAATTCTCGTATCACTTGTGATGGTTTGCATTCAGATTTACACCACTGTGTTTTACATGAATATAAAACAAGTATAAATAACACCTAATCTGGATAAATAACATTTACAGGCGAAACAAAGGCTGTTGTGCAAAGGAATTATAGGGGCAGAACAGCACATGGCTGGCATAAAACACACACGCGTTACCCTGCGGCTTGGTGCCCCTCTGGCTTAGCGTCCAGGAGGCATTTGCAGGTTACCTAGCAGACCATGCAATACCAGAAGAGTAAACACTGAGCCTAGAGCTCTGTGAATGATCAAGCGATGGAAGATTAATATATGCGGCAAATGGACAGGCTATATGATTTATGCCAAAGGTTTTCTCGGGAAAGAAGGATTTTATGATACATAAAGAAGGGTTCTACTTAAGAGTTGGTTTATTCTAAATTCATTGAGGAAAAGAAACGTTGCTCTGCATGCATTAACTTCATGTTTATATCTGTTAATGGAATATTCTAAAACACTGGATTGTTTTACAGACTGAGGGTCGGTCACGTCTGGGATCTGGAGAGGAAATATTTGGACTGGTCTTTTCCCAGTAAAAGTTTAGTTCACTCTCTATTAGCCTTATTCTTTGTTTTTTTTTTTTAAGCAAAAGCAGGGAAATCAAGCTTTTGGCTGAGGCAAGTGACTCCCAAATGGTAGAGCTGGCTTAGAGTTAGATTGCAATGCTGAGCCTAGAGCCTGCCGAGGCTTTCAAACAACAGGGAATGATCCCAGGGAAGCAGGGCTGGCTGCAGATCTCACTGGTCAATGGTATCGCAAGGAACCTCGGGTCCTCTGCTACCCCATGCTGCTGTGTTCCATGGCTGACATGATGGGTGGCTCTTACCTTTGGCTGGTTGTAGTGCTCCATTGACATAGTGATGACATTGACCCCAATGATGAATGTGATGAAGAGGTCGAGATAGTGGCTGGTGCAGAGGGTGTGAATGTACTTCCGTGCTGGGGAATAGTCAGCGTAGTAAGGCCTGCGTTGGGCTTCTGCAGAAGAAGACAAAGAAAGGCAACGCAATGAATGCAGGCCCTGCTGCATGGTTGCCAGTCATCACAACGTGGCCTGCGGGTCATGTCTTACATACCCCTGGGTGCAGGGAAAAGCCCTTGGGAGAACCGATTCAAGCAAGCCACGTGAAACGGCCAAGTGCTTCTTCCTAGCAGCGAGACCTTCAAGAACGTAGTGGGGTTACCAGGCTGAGCCAAACCTCTTGTGCCTGCAGAAGGGACCTCCACAGCTTTGACAACCAGGTCTGTTTTTCTCCCAAGTGCGCTCTGTTCTTACTGCTCTGTCTCAGGCTAGAGGACAACCTCTTCGCTTAATGGGACTCTTGTCACAAACCAGGAAGGGTGAGAAGCAGGATGGAAATGAGACCCCAAGCCAAGAGAAAAGCTTCAAACCCAGCAAAGCTTCAACTCCAGTTTAGAGGAAGGGCCAAGGGCAGGTCTCATCGGTCTGGACTCTGCTATGCATCTCTCCTAATCCTGCTGATGTCAGCCATGTTCCACGTAAGACAAGAACATAACCTGAGCTCAGGTTCTGTGACAGAAGGCTTTTGGTGTATTTTAAAGGTCTAAAGAAAACATAGCAATGCCTGTGGCAAAGGAGGACACATGCGTGAGGGTTAGTAGCACACAGGAGAGCATCAACAGCAATGGCGTGGGGTGCTCAGCATTTGTCTCGACAAAGACTGTCAGCACAAGCTCCTCTGGAAATATAAGAGCAAGGACATGGTTGCATCTAAAAAACCTTTCAGGCTATGATCACATAAATTTTATATCTCTGCCTCTGGTCATGACTCCTCCTTTCTTCTCTTTGAAATGGGGAAATTTCTGCATATGACCAAGTTCCCAGGGCTGTTCCAAGGAGAGCGTTTGGACACTGCCCTGTGACCGAGTTGTATTTACCACGTGTGTCTCTCTTAAATTAGACCGTGACCACAAGATGGCTGTGGGCGCTCGATGGAGTCGAATTCTTGTCAAACTTAAGAAATGTAAATATTCAAAGAGTATACTTAAGGCCAAAGTCAGCATCACTGTAGATTTTGCAAGTGGAAGAGACACGTTAGGTCATACCAAGTCAGAGCAGGATTGTTCTTAATAGAGTGGGATTTTTTTTTTGCAAATATTTCAGCAAGTTCAGCTTTAAATGCATGAGGAGCTGGGAAAAAGGAGTAGCTTCACCTTAAAAATAAGGAGGGAAATAGGTTCAAAAGTACTCAGTGACCCCCTGAAATACATTTTCCACTCCTCTCATCTTGCTAATATCTTTCAGATAGAGTGACTCTTGAAATGTGGGGTTTTTTTTGGTAGTGCAACTGATGCCAGATTAGAGTCCAACCCCCTAAAATAAACTGGATAAAGGGAAACAAAATCTGCTGCTCTCTTTCAACTACTATTTTTTCTGGTAGTTAGAAGCGGAATGGAGGCATTTGAAAAACATTTCCTTCTGACTGGGGTCACCTAGACTTATTTTTTTCTGCTAACGGGTGTGGAAAAAAAAGGTGAAAGCAAAGACATTTGTTTTTGAATACATTTTTCTGTTGCTTTCATGTGCCTTAGTCCTACAAGTCATCTTGGACTGGTATGGCTGTCTTTGCTACTGAGCTCAGCTAATCTTCCGCTGTGTCTAAAAAATAATAATAAAAACATTGCAGTATAATATTTATTTAAGACTGTACAATGTGTTTTCAGGATTATGACATACTTTTTTTTTTTTTTTGAAGTGTCTTCTTGGGAATGCAAGAAATCAGCTTGGTGGGAGGTCTGAGAATATCCCAAACAGTCAAATGTTATATTAAGGGACTATTTCTTAATGACTAATGGTTGATTAATGGATCTCAGAAGAATGTTAGCAGTGATGGGCAGCGTGCGAACACACTGGCTACCAGCACATACAGAAAACAGGCTGCAGGTGACTGCAACTACTCTCTAACCTGCCCAAATGCAGCCATTGATTAACTATTCAGTAAAAGACCAGCTGTTTATTACATTTGATAAACTATTTATATAATTCTAAAGCATAATCCCAAGAAGACATCTTCCACTGTAAAGCCGCTGAACAGAAAACCTTCTAGGCTGCCTGTCAGCAACGCAGCTCTTTCTTGACATGGGCTGGATATATAAATAGTAAGGAGGAGCCACCCAGCCATTAAAGGTGGGTCTGTTTTCTTGCGTGGAAGTGTCTCAGAGGTCTGTGTCTGTACACTCCGCTGGTGCTCAGCGCCGGCTATGCCTGGACAACTAGTTGAGAACTTGGGATAGGTTTAACTTGACCTGAGGTGAGGGAGCTCTAGGAAACGCCTTACTCATTTAGGATGCACTACATCCCTGAAGCCAGGTTAACAGATGAAAAAGAAACTTCTCCTGGGGGGACACGTACAAGGACAGTCTGGGATAAAGTCAACAACGCTTCGAAACACATGCAACAACACTGTCATGCTCAGTGCAGTAACCCATGCAATGTCCATTAGAGGAGATACTGCTCATGCGAGGCTAACGGTAGTGAGCAGGGGTGTGCAGGAAGGACAGGCCAGCTTCTGCTCTTGGCGATGCTAGTGTTGTGTCAGGACAATCCCATGAAGGCAGAGGGGTTGCAGCAGGGTGAAAGCAGTGAGAGATCAGCCACACAGCTTCACTGCAGCTCTGACCCCCTCCGAGCAGGAGGGAGGCTGCGTTTCAGAGCTCCAAGGCCCCCAGCTCTGCTGGGTCACTGTTCATTCCTGGTCCCTTTAGGAAGAGGAGTTTTACTTCAGTCAACAGCACAGCAAGTGGCTCTGGCCTCCTTTCAATTCAGACACACATTTCTAGCTCTTAGTGAGAATATATGACATTATTCTCCCCAGTTTGGGTGTAAGCGTTCACTGCACGCACCTACTGCTACAGCCTGCTCAACCAGAGCCGTGGGGTCTGCAGGAGAACCTGTATGAGGAAAACAGTGGACCATGGGGATGTGGGCACAGCAAACGGAGAAGGGCTAATGCCTCATTAATTACAATAGGCAAAATGCAACCTGTGCCTGCTTTCTCCAGGGAAATGGTTTCTGGGATGAGACTCCAATCAGCCAACTAGCAGACTGATATCAAACACAGACAAGTAGCCCTGCAGCTGATGGTTTGAACTGGTGGAAATGCAGGAGGGAAAGGAGAAACCATCAAACATATGCAAAAGGAAAACCACAGTCCTTTCTCGCCCCCACTTCTAGATGTTGGCTAATGCTTGAATCTCACCTCTCTGAAGAGTATTTAAACTTCTTTGCTTGTGATTCTGCTGACATGAAAATTAATGAAGCGCTGTCTCCTAGCTTAAAAGCATTTAGGTTGGCATTACAATTGCTAGCTACAGCTCCTCCATTATTCTCCTCTGCATGAAACATTAGAAAGCCCTAATGGGTTTATATGCATGCTTGGCACAGAGTAGCTCTATACCTGCAGCTGCCTGGAAAAATAACCAAGATGGTTTGATAATTCCCTAGTTGGAAATACTAAACACTCAGACATGCAGTGCCCAAAATTTTAGTTACAGCTCAGATGTTTCTGCTGGATACAGAGATGGTTGTGGCATTGAGAGGATGGGCTAATTTAAATACCATTGTGTGCTGCCCACGATTGCTCACCCCTAGAGAGAAAGGCTTGCAGTCAGTGCTCTGAAAGGCATCTCTGCTGGGTCTTAAAACAAAACTGGCCTTTCCTTCTACAATGCCCAGACACCCAGCTCTGTGTTGGGAAATGCCTCAGAGAAACACAGCTATGGCCACGCTCCTCTCGTAGAGAGTGGAAATCAGGAAAAAGCATTTGCCTTTTCTCAGTTCTCAGTTTCTGGGGTCTTCCAAGGGACCAGTGACTTGGTGACACTACTGAAAGGCGCTCTCTGCTCCCCACCTAGGGCCTCCCCTGGGCTGTATCAGGCATTTCCAGCTTTTCCAGCATTGCCTGCACTGCTTTTGGCACACAGTGTCATCCAGAGCCCGCTTGCAGCCTTTGAAGCCCAGGGTACTGCCTGCGTTTGACCTGACCGTGCTCTGCTCAGCGGGCCAGCGGCTGCTGGCTTCACAGCAGATACAGGCGGGTTGGATTTGGCCCCGTATCCTGAATGCAGAGGAGATCAAGCTGATCCATGTGGTTTTAATCAAAAACTTTAATCTAGGGAGGCTGGTTTCAGTCTGTGTCTTCTGAGAACCTCATTAAAAGGTTAAGAGCTGCAGGATTATTAAATTACGCTACACTTATTTACATAGTAGATATAGTGGATGGAGGTAGTGACCGCGTCACAAAAATATTCTAGTTTATCTTGAATTTTTACCTTCACGTGAAAAAGTACGCTGTGCAGTTCTGCCTTTAAAACCACATCAAATGCATTTCTACAGCGTACTCAACCCCCTGCCCTCTTTTCTCATGTGAGCAGAGTTAAATGGCGAACCCAGTGCCTTCCTTCAGTGCTGGTTCTGGCCTCAGCTGAGTTTATTGCAGCCCAGTCGTGAAGGCTGGGCCCTGCGGCCGCTGCTGCTGTCACGGCAGCAGTGCCTTGCTGACATGTTGGGTCCATGAGTTCCGTTGCTGGTGCTTCGAGTGATGCTTGTCACAGGAGCAGAGAGAGTCAAGGCACGCTGACAAGGGCTGTGGGGTGTCACCCTGTCCCAATCCCTTCATGAAAGTGGCCCTCAGATGGGAAACAAGAAACTTTTTGGAAAGCCTGAGGTGGTGTCTGACAGCACAGATGTGGGCTGAGAGGGACCTTCCTGCCAGGCTCCTGAAAGGCCTGAGAAGTACCCCCAAAACCGACACGTGATGATTCCCCATCCCACCTGCACGGGGTCTGAGGAAGGAGCTGTGTCCTGCTGCAGGGCTGTGTCCTCCCGGAGCAATCCCTCTGCCAGGCTCATAGCTCGGCACACAGGGTCCAAATCCTGGACCCAGCCTGCAGAGCCTGGGGTTCGTACCCAGGGCCTGCTCGGATGGGACCATCCAGGCACTGAGAAGCTGAGGCTTAACCCATTTCCAGGCCTGAGCGCAAGCCTACTATGGCTCAATGGTGCGTTTCTGTGTGTGTAGGTACCTACAGATGCCCAAAGACCTTAATACACAGAAACACAGGGTTGCTACACACAGAGGACATTACAGACAGGAGACAGGACACAAAGACAAGATGCCAGGCAGACAGGGCAAGTCCAGATGGACGGGTGTTGCTCAGATAGTACATCTCTTGGCTCTGCTGGATTTTAGTCTTGTTAACAGCCCTAATTCTTCCTCCCCTTACAGATTCTTCAGGCCAAATAGTAGAAACAGCAACTGAAGTAAAAGCAGGGCTCTCTGCTAGGCTTCCCAACGTAGGCTCCTTGCTCCTCCACAGAATCACTGGTCTCCCGTGCCCATCCTGCCCTGTGGAGACTGGCCTCTGACCCGCTCCTCTGTATGGGCAAGACACACAGCGCTGGGGCATGTGGAAAGCTGGCCAGCCCGCCGTCACCGTGCAGCATCCCATGCCTGCACGTGCACACAGACACTCCCCCACAGAGACTCTGCCACGCACGGCACCAACCACATCTCACATCTTTCTGAGTCTGCCACATTTTTTCACCAAATCCATCATCTTCTAAATTAGCCAGGAGGTGAAAACTCCTCCCATTTAAATAAATAAATAAAAAATCCATTAAAATTTAAATAGTAGTCTTCCAAAATGTGTATCAGATACTTGATTTCACCTTGTTAACAACTCAAATTTGGATGCCAAGCTGTCCATGCTGAACAGAGGCAGGTAGGAGACCTCAGAGCTAGATGATCTGAGCTAACCTCCTGAAAGCCCAGCATATGGCCAAACGTTTAGCCTCTCAGTTGCTATATTGGACTTGATCGCCTTCCAGAAAGCTGTCCTCCTCCCTGCGCGCTCTCAGTGAAATGTTACAACCCACATCTGTGCAATGCCTGGGTCTGCGGTCTGAAATATCTCCTTGACTCTATCCTTCGAGATAGCTGGATAAAGAGGGGCAATGGAACAGTGTCCATCACTTTGACAGGGACTGGCTCTTTTTGGTGTCTAAGCAGCGAGCCACAGACAGGCTGTAATAAGATTTACTTACTAATCAGGAACAGCAACTGTCTGTGGTTAAGCTATCCCTCCTTACCTGTGCCCCAGTCTATTTTCTCTAAGGATGCTTAATGTTCTTTGTAAATAAGCTTTTTTTTTTTTTTCATATAAACTTTGAGTTTATCTGAATGTCTTCTTGGGTCAGCACATTGGGGTAGAAATACTGCACAAGTAGGAGGACTCCTGAGAGCCTGAAACTCATTTCTCTTTCTGTGCTGGAAATACTGCTTTCAGGATTTCCACTTGTAATCCTAGCGGGAACCTCAAACTCAAAAACCAAAATGGGAAAAGGGAAATGAAATTGCATTTGAACTCTTCTAAATCTCTGAAAAGATTCAACGTCTGTTTGAGGCTGGCTAGTTGGATCTAAATTTCATTTTAACCCACAACTTAACTCACAACTAGCTAAAATGAAATGGGCTTGGCCTTCGCTGTGGTGTCAGGTCAGTCTGTCATTAAGGCCTTGTGGAGACCATGGTGCAGACATTTAGTGTTGAGGTCTCCCATGGCTCTAACAAAGAGGACCGCAAGAGCAGGAGAGGAGCTGCGAGAGATACAGCTGCCTCCCTTCCGACTCAAGCATGGATGGGTGGAGGAAATCGGCTGGGGTTTCTACTAGCAAAGCCTCTGACTGCTATGTCCTTAGAGCCAGACAAAAGACTATTAGATCTAATTGCAGTTTTCCCAGCTGAAAATGGATACCTGTGGCTCGATGTTTGGGAGACAACTAGCCATTTGTCACAATGAGATATTAGGTCCTTACAGGAGATTACACAGGGCAGCACAGCGCTAGGCAAAGAGCCACAGGGCTGCTGTGGCAAGCAGGACCAGAAGCACCCAGGCCTTATCCCTGACTAAGCTCATCTTTGATCACAGTGGCCAAGCCATGTTCCTTCACTTACTTCTAAAAAATGCTTGCCAGTATCTAATGCAGGCTATCCCTGTTCACTAAAACTGGCTGGGAAGTCGGTGTGGCTGGTTTCCTGGCAGTTTCCCTGGGAATACCCACCAGATGCTATAGGCAGCTTGTCCCTGGTGGAGCCTGCCAAGGAGCGGTGGAGGTGAGAACTAATACACGAGAACCCCTGGGAAGGTTTGGGTGAGGAAAGGAACACAAACTCAGGTGTTTTTCTGGTCTGGTTTGATGGTTCCTGCTAGATCCACTAAGCAGCAGATTTCAGCTAAAGGCCTTCTGTTGCACCCTAATGGCCCTGCATCTGGCCAGTATTTCCGTGTAGACTGTTTGCAAGGACAAACCGAGTCCCAGCACATTGCTCAGCAGTGAAGGGCTCCCCCAGCCTGCGATGGGGCAAGCATCTCTTGTAATGGACATCTTCCAGAGAAGAATTTTCTGGACAGCCCCATCTTGGGGCTCCATTCCTCTCCCCAGGGCTGTCGGTTTGTTCATGCCCTCATGCAGCATGTTTGTGGCATGCGGGGCCATGCGCTACGACTCTAAAAAGCATCACAATTATTTTGTCTGAGAAAAGAATTAATAAATCAAACCACCACCATCATCAGATGCAAGCGGCACATTAAGCCACAGGGCTACCCTCAGGACCGGCCTTCACGCACACAGTAAGCATTGCAGCTGTTTACTCGCTGCATCCCTCAGTCACACCGCAAACTCCTGCTCGGTGCTTGGGACACCTTTGCCTTGCAGAGCACGATAGAGGACTCTGCTTGGAGGAGGATTTTCTCCCCAGCCAAGTAAACAGGTAATGCTTTACATCAGGCTTGTAGAGGACAATGCCAGGGTGTTGGCAACCCAAGACTTAAGGTACCGCCAAAGAGGTAACGAAGCAAAACAGCCTCTTGAATCCCATGGAAACAAAACCAAAGAAAAACGAAAGTCTTGCTTTGGGAGCAGGCAGGGCTCAGAAAGATTTTGGTTTGTAACGCAGTCTACCGACCAGACAGGTATATCTCCTTACTCCTGCGCTTTTTCTCCAAGCGTCTCAGCCGCTTCTCCTCCCGACGCCGGGCCTCCTCCGCCTCCTGGTGCTGTCGGCACTTGTGAAAGTTCTCCACCACCACCCCCACAAACATGTTGAGCACGAAGAAGCTGACGATGAGCAGGAAGGAGATGAAGTAGAGAAGCATCCAAGGGTTATGGTTCTGGATGGGCTGGTGAGGTAGGGAATTAAAAAACAAGAGAGAAGAGAAGCAGCATAGACAGATGTGTATAAGTCAGGATATTGGGCACTCTGTAGCAACAAGACAGCACAGTACACTTGTGTGTGGAGGAGGAGAGGGCTGGGAGGAGTTAGGAGATTTTTCCTGAAACAGTTTCCTCTCACTCACTTTCCCACAGACTAGAATTTTACTTTCGTTGTAAAACCCATCCTAGCCTCCGTAAGTTGGCTTACAGGATTTAATTATTTTGGCATTTATTTCATACAGCTTAAGATTAATCTCAGTGGATGTGCATCATCCCACCTGTGAGATCATTTTAGTTAAAGATAGGCTCCAGCTTATTTTTTTTAGAGATGTGGGCTCATGGTGAATGTTTCTCAGTTGTTATGACATTGTCAGAAGCAGGGGAAAATTAAGTACAAAGTGTTACTGTAGCTATGATAGGGTACTACTCATCTAAGACTCTTAACTTTCCTTCGCAAATGCCACATAACACACAAATTTAACAATGTTTCTTTCACAACATTCCTGGTTGTTCGTGCGAGTTTGCTCTTATTCATCATGCCTGCCGTGAAGCCGCAGTGCAATGGCACATGTGGCCCTCCTCAAGTACCGTCATTCTAATTAAAAACGCCATCAGTGCTTGTTTGCGTACTACGTGGGGCGCAGCCACTGTAAAAGCTACTCAGTGAAGAATGGAAAACCTTGGCAGCCCAATGGGCAGTCAGGACCTCAAGAAGGTCCTATAGCTCTGCTCCTTCCTGGGACTTCAAAAATGCCAGAGTCACCCAGGCATGAGACTTCTTTCTGAGAGCAACACATCTGGACTCTGCAGTGCATTTACCTGTTGGTCAATACCCACGGCATCCAAACCATCGTACATGATGTTCACCCAGCCATCTTTGGAGGAGAGGACAAACAAGGACATGAGGGCCTATAAGAAAACAAACAAACAGAAAAGATTGGTCTTGCATTTTAGTCCCCAGAAAAGAAACTAACAACAGACAATGCTCAGCAAAACCAATCCACAGCTCATAACACATCATCTGGCCTGGAGATGATGGAGAAATGCAAGATATTGTGGCTTGCTTTTACCTATTTCCATATCTGGCTTAAAAGTGAGCAAACTATGGTCGTTAATGCTCCTTTTCCCTCACATATAGGCTGACTTTTGCTCAGACACATCAGGCTTTCTGGTCAGCAAAGCATGATTAAAAATCAATATGTCAGGCTGGCCCCACGTCATGGGGTTTTAAAAAGCAATAATACATCCCAGCTCCTACTATGGGCTGTCTTGCTTTTCAGCCAGTATAAAGCACCTTATTTTTTTATTTGCAAACGTAACAGCTAGAAGTCAAGAGACTAAAAGTGATAGTTGAGGTCCATACATGAGGCACTGCATGCAGAAGCAGTGGCTTTAAGACATCACTCTCCTATAAACAAGGAATTGTATAACCCTAGGAAGTCTGGCTGCAAGAGATCAAGAGGTGACCCGATCCATTTTTACCCACTTAGGGTTGCTTCTGATAGATGAATGCCTACGTTGCTCTTGGAAACTTCCTATGATGGAGGTTCCACACCCTCCTCAAGGAATACATTTTAAGTGCTCATCCATTAAAAACTGGTACAGAAAATCCCTGCAATGAGGACTTTACCTGTCCCAAATTGTCAAAATTGTACTTCCGCCGAACCCATTTGTAGCGTGCGTTAGTGCAGTCCGTCTTCGTAGTTATGTTTTTTACATCAGGACCATCACAGTAGTAGAACTTGCCTTTAAAAAGCTGTATTTGAGAAGCAAAAAAACCAAAACAAAACAAAAAAGAAGCAGCTTTGAAAAGTCTGTCCCCTGATTTATCTTTCTTTCCCCTAGTAGAGCTGTTTGCCAAGCTCAAATTCCTTTCCTTTCCTTCCAGCTCAGATACCTTTCATAACACACATGGCAGGAAAACACCTCTGGTGAAACTTCAGGCCCTGAGACCTTGTGGTGCATTGTCTCAGACACAGAAGGAAGGTGATCCTGCAGGCCTGCCCTGTCTTGTTGGGAGGATGACAATCTCCCCTCTGAGGAAGAGATATTATATACATCCTAGCACACAGAGCAGAGAGGGATCTTGGGAATTTGTCCTTTCCTTCCTCTACCCTCAGGCAGGCTTAGCTGGTGCTGTGTTGCTCATCAGGGAGGTCTGCTCTTCTAATCCTGAGAACCTTCCAATGAGCAGATGCCAACCCTACCCCGGAGCATTTCTTCTAGGGCCTGGCTCTTCTTTCCTAACACCTAACTGAAATCTTCCTTTGGAGAGATTTAAGCTCATTACTTCCACCTTAACCCCAGGTGGTGAGAAAAACAGCTTCTCTTTTGCAGCAGTCACTTACAGGTGGCCGTGGTGAGGGAGATACTCTACCTGGACCCCTAAAATCCCAAAGATAATGAAGAAAGCACAGCAGATGAGAACAATATTCCCAATAGGCCTCAAGGAGGAGATCAAGGTTTCTACCACCAGCTTCAGACCTGGGGCTCTGCTGATGACTCTGGAAAAAATGGCAAAACAATAAAGCTTTTAATTTTTATGCATGCCCTGTTATTATATGGTTGCTTTTCATCCTCTGCTTGGGCTGCAGTAAAGCTAACACAACCCTCCTCTACCTGCAGGCAGCATTCAGAGATGATTAGTGACTTATTTGGACAACCAGAGCATTCACGGTCACATTAGATAGAATTAAAAAAGTGTAAAAAACCCTGTCAGCAGGGTGTTGGGCAATTGCTTACTAGTGACAGTGGTGAGGAGGGAATACTCTCTATGGGCAGAATATCACAGGGGCTCCCACTACAGGGCTATTTGTACCTCAGTCCAGAGAGCTGATCCCCTCTGAGGTCCCTCTGATCCAAGCAGGCAGGAGCCTGCTTCCTAACATGACGTGTAAACAGCTTCACAGTGCTACTAGAGAGCATGTCTCGTCCTCTCTTGCCCTACTGGCCTGGGCCCCATGACAACTTTTCAAACAAAGTAATTTCAATTTGTTTCCTAATTAGTTCCTGAACTGACTCTTAGCTAACAGGAACTTGTGATCAACAGCTCCACAGCCAAAGGGTCATCCCATTAAACAGCAGCTTGCTCGCTTGCTGTGAGGCCATGAGAGGCCGGGCATGCTCTGAGCACGGCCTGAAGCAGCTCTCGGGTATTATGGAGAACAAGTGTTTTCCTTTCCTGTATGAGTGCCTGGAGAATGGCTCTCCCATGGGCGTGTGAAAAACGTGTTTGCACACATAAGTGAAACTAGCCCAAGCAAGCTTTTCTGGGAAGGTGGGTGTTTTGACTGAAGAACATCAAAGCATTTTTTTAGGAGGGGCCTGTACAGAGGAGAGGGTATGAGTCCTTGCAGGTAGCTTGAGCTTGCACGGCTAATGATGCCTTCATGCCTGCCAAACACAGAGAAAAGAGGAAAGTTGTATGCTGCAGGGACAAAGCATTTCAATAGGGTCTTTTTTGGCAGCAAATAACGTGGCAGTCTGACCTGCACCTACAAAGTGTTAGGAATGGTCCCTGGAGTAATCCCAGAAGAGGCTGTGACAAGTGAAGCGGTCGTGAGAGGTGATGAATTCCTCTCTATTAATAGGATCTGGCCTAGTTATTCTCCAGGACCAATTCCCCTTTTCCCCCTTACGTTTACTTATGAATTGCCTGCGCCCTGATTTCTGTTCCTAGTTCTGCGTGTTAGACAGGTGCCCCGAGGCACGGCCAGGCCAAGGCTTGTCCAGGGTGACCCAGAGCAGCTCCCGGTGAGCCAGCACTGCAAGGGGACCCCAATGCCACCAGCAGAACAGACCACAGGAGCAAGAGAGGAGACAGCAACACTCACGAAGTTACTTGTCTCCAAGGAAATACAGAGCAGCAAATAGCTGTTGTTCTTGTGGTCATGGGCCTAAACAAGATTGCCTCTTCCTATTACTCTCTTAAGCAAGCAGCTTTTCATCAGAAAGCCTACAGGTCTCAGGAGGGGCCTATGTTATTTCCCCTGAAATTTCATGAAAAAAGGCTTGTGTTTCTTGCCAAGCAGGATGGGAAATGGAACAGGAGCCGTGAGCTGATAAAAATCCCCCAAGCATTAACACTCTTTGTTATTGCTTAATCGTAAACAAAATAGAAATTCTCTTTATTCCTTTTCTCAAATACTGAAAGCGTCTCCCCTTCCTCTTCCTAGCTGAGAGCTAAGTTGTTCTGCAGTAATGTTAGATAGGCAGGCACGGGAGAGCAGGTATAGATGCTGGAGCTTATCAAATTATTGTCAGCACCCGTTCAATTGCAAATTCTCTCCCAGCCAACGCGACCTGTTTGCTTGGGAATGACTGTGAGGTTGTGCAGTTTAACAAGGAGCCAGACTGATTTGTAAAACGGTGATAAAAATGCAGCGTGGAGGAGGCATTCACTGCACTAACTGCCTGAGTACGATAACACCTCTCACTCCAAACTCCTTCCGCTCTTTTCCATGCTGGCGAAGATGAATTATATTATAACTAATTTCACTGTTTTCAAACAGTTTCACTAGATAAGAGCTCCCCAAAGATGATTTTACCCACACTGTGTTTCAGCTTTTTGTGTTATTAAGCAAGACCTTGACGGATCATGTGCATTTTTTCAAACTCTTTGATCTATCAACACAAAGCGAACTCAGCCATCCTATCGGTGAACATACCGGAGAGGTCTCAAGGTCCGCAGAAGTCTCAAAACGCGCAGGACACCCAGGATCTTAGCTCCGCCTGCCGATGCCATGGAGACAATAATGTCAATGATAGATACAAAGACCAGGACTCCATCCAGGACATTCCAGCTGCTCTGCAGATAGGTGTTCTCCCCAGAGAAAAAGCCAAGAGCTACCACCTACAGCCAGGAGAAGAGAGACATTTCAGTCTTCACCCAGATCATAACTATGTCATGTTCTAGTCTTTGCTAGGCCTCACTATGGGCCATGGGATGAAGATGTAATTACCTTAACCATCATTTCAGCCACAAAGATTGCAGTGAAGATGTAATTAGAAACACTTAGGAATATCCTTTCCTGTAAAACACAGGACAACAAAAAGAGGCAAGTTATTTAAAGACGTTATAAAACAAACATCTTTCATCTCGCAGGGTCTCGCCCTGACAAGACTAAGATCTGGATGCTGCATCAAGGAAGAAAAGGACTCAGGTACTCACCGTGCTGTGTGGGTCTATGTCTGGTCGCTCCAGTGCTATAGTGATGCAGTTGAGAAATATGAAGACCAGCACCACATGATCAAACATTTTGTGGGCAATGACCTTCTGGCACATCACTCGGAACCTGAAGAAATGGTGGGGAGAAAAATATCCTTCAGATGTTTGGGTCAGCAAGAGATTCCCACCCAAATGGTACGTCCTCAAAAGTCTTCAGCAGCTGTGCCACCAGCATCAGCCCAGATGGTGAGCTAGTCTCTCCACAAGCTTCAGCCATTATTATCAATGCAGTAAACAAAATGTAATAACAGCTATTACTAATGCTGGTTAAACCACCCTTCTTCCTAGACAGGCGTGGAGTGAGCCATACAACAATTCTGCCCACATGTAACAGAAAAGGTTACCTAAAAATCAGGAATTGGATTTCTAAAACTCTCAGTGCTTCTGCACTAGAGAGGGATTTTTCTCAAGGGAAGGCTAGCTAGAAATGTAGTATTCCATTACTACAAAAACCTGGTGGGCTGGCATTTCACTGGGATTTCTTACCGATTCTGTGGGGAAAACAAGTAGAGGGACCAGTCTTCATGACTCTTGCACCACTGTGGTTTGTAGGGCTCCAGGACTTTACGAATTCGGTAGCAGTAACTCTGGGTAGAAAAGAAGAAACACCTTTTCTTCCTCTTTTATTTTCCTGCCTCTCCAACTTTCACAGTACTTTTGTGAAAGGGGGCAGTACATGGCATTTCATAGCGCCTGTAAGGAGTCACGGCTTTTGGGACAGATGTGGCAGGCATTGTCACGTTTGTCCAACAGAAGAGGGAGGAAAGGGGTGGAAGAAAGGGGCTGCTATACAGTGAGATATGAACATAACAAAGCAAGACTTTCTAGGCAGGTATCATTTTGAGATCCAAAGTTGTTCAAAACCAAAAAGGCCTCAAACAACCAAAAAGTTAAATAGAGAACACTCTTTCTAGGCTTTCAAGCCTTCGAGATGCCAGACAGCTCTTGTGAGCAAAGACATTAGCTAGCTGTTGCATCTACAGCTCATTTTTGGAGGCATCTTGGGCCAGGGGGACAATCTCAACCAGTCCAAAAACTAGGCAAATGCACGCACAACCCCTTGAAGTTTTACCTTGTTAGAGACCACTGCAAGGTAACAGCCCAACCCATTAGCTAAAAAAAACCCCAACTTTTTGGGAAGTGGATGCCCATCCCTCAGATCTGGATTCATTTTGTCTACACCAGCCATTAGGCAGTAACACATTTCAAAACCTGGTTTTTAATCAGCCTTCTTAGAGTGGAAAAGCCACTTAATGCATGAGCGCCCAATTTTCCCCTCAACTCACATCCTCCATGTCATCCTCATAGTCCATGGCATCCTCCTTGTGGCTGTCGACACGCAGGAAGAACTCGCTGGGGACGTGAACCATCTTGCCGTTGCAGTCTTGGTATTCGGCAGGCAGAACAGCCATGGGGCTGATACTGAGTGAGTGGCGCATGGTGGGCAACTGGAGCAGCTCTGGTAGGTCCAGGGAGCTGCGGTAGTCCAGGGACTCTGCCCGGCGGTGCAACGAGGGCCTGCTGACCGTGCTGGACTTGGCATCATCGGAGTCATCGTCTGTGCTGCCTTTCCCCTCCCCAGAGAGCAAAGACTCTCTTTCTCCTGACTGGTTCTTCTTCTTGAGGCTCGGGGCTCTGCCCAGGCTATTCCAGCTTGAGCGTCGGCTTCCCCAGTTGCTGCTGGTGCCCCAGTTGGCGCAAGGGGAACTGCGGAGGCTGGACTGAGAGAGGAGAAAGACATTTGAGGGTTTGTTTGCAGGGGGAAGCCAAAGGAAATGGCATTTTGCCCAGACTGGAAGACCCTTCTTGTTGCAAGTCATGTCTTGCCCTTCCAGCTTTCCTCACTGCTCCGATTTCATCATGCCAATGCCTCGAGATGGGAGCCAAGCACCCACTGAAGGTACTCTTTGAACTACACCTGTAGCACAGCTACCAATCCTCTGTGCTGCATGACTTCCTACTGTCCTGGCAACATTAACCGTGCATAAAAACTGAACCCAAAGACGCTATTGCTGAAGTGGCATTTTCTTTCCTGTTCAAGCGGTTTCAGCACACAACTTCCCTGGCTTCCAAAGGGGCTCTGGCACCTGAGTTACCCAAGTGCCTGTTGGAAATTGTGCCCCTATTTGCATTACTTTCTCTTCAATTTGCTGCATAAGGAGGTGGAATGAATGTTCCTCTTACAGCAAATTTCTGGCACTGATCAGTGTGTCAGTGCACTTTGGCTGGTAGGTATTTGCCAGGATGAGAGCACTTAAGGTCAAAGCAGAAAAGCTAGAAGGAAAACTCCTTTTTCCTCCATGGCTTCCTCCCAGCACAAAACGAGGCAAGCTGCCTTCCTCCTCCTTCTCAGTGTTGGCCAGCTCTCCTCTGACTGCTTCATCTTCCTTTGGCTGGTGGCACTGATGTGCTCTCAGAGAAAGGACTGAAACGATGAACAACCCTCTCCAGCAACTCACAATCCCATGAAACCCCAAGGCAAACAACAGTCATCTCTATTTTCTTTTCAAAAGCATTACCTTGACTAAGCAGCTTACCAAAGGGGATAGTGGCTCTGTCTCTGCGTGAAGTGCCTTCACGGTCCGCTGCCTTGATTTGAACATGATATTGCAGTTACAGAGCAGAGGAATGGGATAGATAAGCAGCAGCAGAAATCCACTTTGTCTATTAACTCTGCTCCCTCTGTTTTCACAGAGCTGCCCTCCTGCTCCCCTATTGCAGGCAAAATGCGATCAGTTGCCAAAGCAGTCAGCTCCAGCCACATCTCTGCTCCATGAGCTGTGCCTGGTGGCAATCGGTCAGCTCATACCTTGTTTCCTCTGTTTCCCCTTCAATGGGGCTGCTGTACTGTAACTGGAGCTCAGCTGCTGTGCTGGTAAGGACAAATACTTCATTTCCCTTGACACAAGGTAGATTCGAGATGCAACCCTAAAACACTGTGAGGGGGAAACAGGCCTCATCGTCACAGGAACACTTGACAGCTTCTCCAAGACCACAAAATGGCCAGTGTGGTTGGCAAAAGATGCCTGCTCCTCGTCAGAGGGGTTTGCTGGAATAACCGCGTGAACTTACGACTTGTCTCAGGTTGCGTCTCTCCAGTGAGGTGGCTTGGCATGGACTTCCAGTCAGATACTAGGCAGGAAAACACTGAATCCCAGTACATCCCTGTCTGCCCTCTTCATATACTCGCTGTCCTTGACTGTGATGTTGTCACTGTCCTGCCCCAGCATAGCACACCCATTCATTTCTCTCTTTTGTCTCTGTTCTCCTCCTGCTTTTCCACATACTTCTCACCTCTATCACCCTCCTTTTTATTTTCCAGCAACACATGTGCACGCACACACGTGCACACACACACATATATCATCTGTGCCGCTTGCAAGCTCTTGAGAGAGAGTTGTCAGCAATAGGAACCTACCAAAGACTTCTGATCGTAGCTCAAGGGGTCTAGTGAAGCGTTACTCCCTCTCCTCGAGTCCACAAAAGTGTGCACTGAATCCATGTGTGGGGAACACTTCGGTGTGGGCATCGGTGTGGCAGCAGTGCGCATGATTATAGGAGGTGGCATGCTTCCCCTGCCCTCCAGGTGTCCATTTGGGGTGACAGCAAGTGAGTACATCTTCATCTCTGGAGAGGAGGGGAGAGAGAATACAAGGTGAATGCTCAGCTACAGCTACAGAAATCACTCTTCAAAATGGACATTGCTCCTTGGGTCTTCTAGGAACTCTGCCAAACGGAGATGAAATGTTGTGGGTGATAGGATCACCCCCACCATGTTGAAAGGCATAAGGCAAATGTCACAGCCTTTTAAGAGGCCTTCAGCCCTGCCTGGACTTGGAACTCATTGCCCTCCAAAGGAAGCTTCTTTTGCTCACTGTTTCTTGGGATTTAGAGAGTGGGGTTACAGTTTTGGGGGACTGGGAGAGAGTTCCCAGGGAAAAGACATTGAGGACTGGCTAAATTCACCCTAGGAAGTTAATCTCTTCTCCTCGTCATACAGTCTTGCACAGAGATTTTTATACAGTTCTGATGTGCTCTAAGTTCCTTCATGGGGAAGGCACTAGGCAAGCATCCGTCATTGTCTTTAGTCATCTGTTGAGGGGACAGGAAATGGAAGTTGCTTTTACACATCCACCTGTCTAGAAGAGGAAACCTCCTGTAACAGAGAAATCTAATGGCACATCTCCGTGGTAATTGCAGAAAGCATCTATTTTAGCTGTATGGCAAGTACAGACTGCAAAAACCATATTCACACTGAAGACAAACCAGACATAACACCTCCAGCCCTACGGAGTGCCATAACACTCAAAACCAAAAGCCTAATTTCAAACACAAAACTAAAGCTGAACGAGCTCCTGTTCTACTGGCCTTAGTGAGTTCTGGTTTAATAACTGCAGAATCAGTCTTAAGGCAGGGGGAGGATGGGAGCATCTGTGACCAGCAGGAAAGAAGCACAAGTCTGCAGTGAGAAATCCAAGCAAGTGCATTACCCCTGCTATTTTTCTTCCACTGGCTGCTTTTGTAATGCAGTGTGCTTCTATTGTATCATTTGTTTAGCTGCTGGCTTGTGCACAAATACCTGATCTGCACCACAGAAGTCCACGGGAACACTGCCATTCACTTTGAGGGGTGGAAGATCCAGCTCAAAATTTGCTAATCTGCAATACACGTTCCTCTTGCCAGTGTATGTGTTTACAGACCAATGGCACTGTAATAGAATTGTTAATGTCCTTATGCTGTTTAGTCTCCACTTGGCACCTATGAGGCCTATGGAGACACACAATTACTCATGGACTTTGACTGATGGCAAGTTCAGCCCTGTTTTCTATTCCTATATTACCTGAGAAGAGGTGACAATATTTCTTTCCCCTAGAACTCTTTTATTATTTGAAGCTGCTCAGCAAATATTTGGTGCAAAGCTGGTGCATAGTTGGTGCTGTGGGTTCCTTGCCAACTATTTGCAATGGACACTCATTTGATCATTTGGTGTTTGGAATTTGTTGCTTCATTTGCAGACTGAGCAGCTCCATCACCTTGCTGTGATCCAGCTCTGTCTCAGCTTCCCCAACAAATTACTTCTGCCCCTTCCTCAGCTGAATTCCATCTGGTCACCACAATCAATATAATTTCCTTAGCTGAAACGAGTCCTGGTTTAGAAGCATTTAAAGTAATCCTAACAAGAGCCCAAGCCGAGAATCAAAGTACAGAGGAACTAAGCTGGGTCTTGTTTACCGTCATGCTATTCACTCTGTTAAATATGTGATCTCTTCCTGTCCCCTATCTGGTTGCAAACCGTACAGAGCGAAGGTTGTCACCTACTATTCCATGTTTATAGTACACTAGTACATTATTTGATTTGAGGTAGTGGCTTTACCTCAAATCCATTGCCAGGCCCTCCTGTAACACAAATGAACAGCAACATTTCCATCAATCAAACCTCACCTAAATGCGTTTGTGTGAGAAACCAAAAAGAACAGATGAGAGCATGATTGATTTGAAAAGCTGCTGAGAAGTAGCGTGAGAATACTGCTGTCAGCAAACCATTCCATGGTAATGATACAGAAGAAACGATGAGACATATCTAAATATTCTAATATAGTTTAAATTAGAAAAACATCTGTTTAAAGGAAATACCAATGCTCATTTAGCTTTCCCAACACTTTTTGCATAGCTGCTCTGTTAACACAGCTATCAGATTAATTGACAAATAAAATGGATTCTTCCACTTTCCCCCATAAGTTTCTATGGAAAGATGACTGTGGAAGCAGAGTTGTAGCTCTCCGATTCCCAGGAGAATGTAGAGACAAAATCCTACCTGTTGCTCGGAGGTCTTTTAGCTTCTCAAAATCATCATCGAAGTTGGCAGATGTCTTGTCCTCATCTGTGTCTGACCTATTGGCATCACCCTGCAGAGAAGAAGGGTAATTAACAGACCCGATTCATTTAAACTTTAGCACAAAGGCCATTTGGATTACTTAGCGGCTCAGAGATACCTCAGCTCCCCGTGGTTAGTTTAAGTGTGGCCCCAAGAACTAGGACAGCAGAATGCCAAATTCCCTCTGACACTGCCCTGGGGAATGACCCCAGGTAAGTCCCTCTTCCTTGCTTTGATTCATTTTCGTACTTGGACAGAAAGGATGATGTTGTGATTGTGACTACTGTTCCTGCAATGTCATTGTGTTTCCTATGCTGCGCCCAGCCTCACTGAACAGTGTATCCCAGGGGAGAACACGAAAGTGAAGCTGTAATCGGAGGAGTGACTAAGAAAAATTGGCATTGTGGGGTTCCATATTTGCACTCTCCATGATCCCAGCTGCAAGCACTTAGGTTTTAATGTCAAAGGATGTTGAAGGGTTTTTCTTCTTTATTTGACAGCACTGTAAATTTGACTTAGATCTGAAATCCCAGCCCTGATTTGCTTTCTTCACGCTGGCTGGTAATCGAGATTGTATTGGGAAAACTCTTGGCAACACTGAAGCTGGCAGAAGGGAATGAGGCCAGCTTGTCTGGCAGCACAGCATCATCTCAGGACAGAGAACAGCCAACCACCCTCAGACTGGCTTTCCTCCTGGAAGTCCAGTTATTTTTCCCGTTCATACATATCTGCCTCTGCTACCAAAAATGATCAGCCTAAATAATGTACAAGCCTGGGACAGAAGAGCTATTGTGAAGTTCTCCTCTGCTGGGGGAGGTCTACAGAGAGGAGAGATTCCAGCAGGCTGTCGGCATGACTCTGGCTTGATCCATCAAGACTGCAGAAAAGCTCTGCAAATTGATAGCAAATGGTTGGATTAAAGCAGCTGATCCCGGAAAAAGGAGCACAGTTCCTTAACTGATGCCTGAGCAAATCACCATGGTTTCTAGAGACACGGTGCTGAAGTGGCAGTGAACTTAATTTCACCTGTGATGTATTGCTAACTGGTGCAGCCAAACAGACAGGATGACTGAAAGGCTTAAGCTCCCTTATGCGTCTTCTCTGTTTTGGAGCAGAAGCACTAGTGCAGAGTAGATGAAAGATTTGCATAATTTTGGAAGGTTTGTCTGCTTCTCCAGAGCAGCTCTGGGGCAGACTTCAAAATGACATGGGAACAATCTAAGCACAAATATGCAATTATGGTCCTGTTTGAAGTCTGGCTGCTTGTTGTCCTAAGCACAAATGTACTAAAAATGGTTTTGTGGCCATTTAAGCCTATTCTCTTCTAGGGATACTCCTGCCAAACTTGCTCCACAGGCAGATCCGAATCTGAGATCAAGCTGAGACTGTGTACTGTGATTCACAGTACAATTTTTAGTGTCCTTGCTGAAACGTGGCTGACGGTTCAGAGCTGAGAGCAGCTCTAATGTTCACCCTCTTAGCTGCACAAGTCTCAGGAGTCACTCTCCATCTAAGTAAAAGAAACACCTGAGCAAAGGCAGAAGTGCACTTCAGTGTCTTCTATAACTGCTAAGAGCATCACCCCGTAAGAGAGCAAAGTCAAAGAGGTCAAAACAAGAATTTCTGCCATATTCCCAACATACCAACAGAACCAGGGATGACAAAAGAAAACCCAGCTCCACTGATACTTCTTCCTGGGAGTTGTCTAAGGAGACTGTAAACAGCTTTGGTTTACAACCAGAGCTAAGTTATGCATTTCTAAGTGCAAGGCTTGAATCGAGCCCTGGTAGCTGAAATACAGCCCTGAGAAGGGTTTTCTGTAACAGAGCTAATACCTCACTATGAGACAACTGACAAGCCCATAGGCTTAATGTCAGGATTTATAATAAATGGAAGTGGAGAGCAAAATGTGCCCTGCAAATGTCATGCCTGTGGTTGCTGGCCTTTTCTGAGGCAGCACTGAGTGAATAATACAAGCTTTGAAAACTACTCCTTACACACATTTAAATCATGGTCCGTAACAGCTCCAAAAGGAGCCATTAAGCCTGAGCGAGAAAACAGCCATTCGGCTAGGTCTGTAATCATGCACTCAGAGAGTACTGCATGAGGCTGCCCATTTCTGGCTTCACATTAGCAGGTGATTCAACCTCCAAGAGGGCAGGTGAGGAATGGGATCTGTACCGTACAAAGATACCTGCAAGCTGCCAGGTTGCCGAGCGGAGAAAACTTTCTTCTGCCTTAAAGCAATCGGGAACAAAGGATGCAAACTGCTGTACAAGGGCTCTCTGTGCCTAAATGCAAGATTGCTTGAGCAGGAGCAGTTTCCAGTCAGTTGGGTCACACATACTGGTTATCATCCGTTTGGGTTTCCCTGGCATTTTCCTCTTTTTCCATCCAGATTTGCTGGTTGGTGGAATCTGAGGATATCTGACACGTCTGGCCACTGAATACTCTGAGCTACCATATGGCCAACTGTATCGGTTGCTTCTGCATTCAGTTCAGGAAAATCTATTACTTTAGCACAGACTTTAGTCTGCTACAGCCTATGTCGTTTTCTAGTAGAATTGAGGTCCAGCACAACCACTCTGAATACAGCTACAACTCTCCTAGAGGAAAACCCCTCTGGGTTGGAAGACAGCAGCTACTGCAGAGCCTGTAGAAATACTGGCAATTCCTTTCCTTTGGTCTTATTAGGTCAGTGGCTAAAGTGTCCACCTCCATCTGCAACAGGTTGCACTAGAACAGGAATATAGCAAAGGTGTTACAGTATCCAGAGCAAAGCTAGGAGATGCTGAGATCGGTGACACTGAGAAAACGACTGGAATTTGGAAATAAACAGTGTCAGCATGAGCTCTACTCACTGACACATGGTGTATAGGCTTGTTCTTGGAAAAAGACCTTCTTGCTCTTCTTGGTCAGCTGTGCTGGATCTTCAGAGCACGGACCACATTGTACAAGACATTAATTGTACAAGACACTGCCCACAAATTTGACACCTACTGGAATAGGTTATTTTTTTAAAAAGTGAAATAACTTGTCCAGGTGGTCTACATTAAAACTTCCCAGAGGATCCAGAGCTTACCTGAAATAGAGTCACAATGGCCCAAAGTAAGGAATCAAAATTCATAATGGTACACGACACTGCCCACATTGTACAAGACACTGCCCACTAATGCAGTGCAGAGCTGTTCATTTTGAAAGCAATGAGCTGGACTACTTCTGTCTTCTCTGTGTGTGCTGGTGGCACTCACCACCCTCAGCATCCATGAAACAGCCCCGAGCGACGTAGATCAGAGCTGTTTTTTTCCAAACTGGGGCTTGGCTCCTGTTGTTTCAATTAATTTTCCTCTGCTAGTGCTGCGAGGAAGCTAGGAGGGATGTTTTAATAATGAATCTATGCAGACTTCCTTGAAAGACATAAATGTGACTGTGCTGGCTTGAAAGTAGGGAATTTTTGGTCCATGAATATTTCAATTATATTCCACGGTCAGCAAAGGTTTGTCTAAGTGTGATCTAATCATGGCAAATGAGAGCATGATACCATTTCTGGGGAAAAAATGAAAAGTGAAAAAAAAAAATCCTATAAAAATAATTTCTTTCTCCTCTTTCCCTTGGGAGCTAAGGCGGTGAAAACTGAAGCCATTTTCTCATTTTCTTTCTGAGTGTGTCTGTCTCTGAAGCCAACCCAACACAAGGCAAACTTTCCCTTCTTGATGGTTGCAGAAATAAAAAAGTAGTAATTAAAAAATCCCAAAGCACGATGTAAGCCCTTTCGATGCCACTATTCATAGCTTTAACTGGGACTGGATGTTTTTTGGTAAGTCTCAAAATAATTTCCATTTGCACTAGGACTTTGAAAAAAGTAATTTTTTTGTGGACAATATATATGTGCACATACATCGTTATATTTACAACCGAAACAGATCATCCTCACTTAAAATCTCCCCCAAATGGACTTGCTGTCATCTGAAAGAAAGACGGAGAAGAGCAGGATAGGGCAGGGGATGGCTGGTTTCACTCTCTCAGGATGCTGAAAGCAGATCTGGAGTGGACTTGCCAGTGGGGAGGAAAACTTAAGAGGCTGCAGGGGCCCCCCACTCACACCAGTACTACACCACTTACACCACTCACACCAGTGTGGCCTGCTGCTCTGGATGATGTGGCACAGGATTGCCTGCACAGCTGCTAAGGTTCCTGCCTAGTTCAGATCAGGACATGGCGTATCACTTTTGACTGAGAAATACAATCATTTCTCTAATTCTTTCCATGTGAGATGAGATGCCTGCAGTTTATCATAAATTCCCTGCTCATTGACCTGATACAGACATTATTTTCAGGTGTAGGTAAAAATCTCTTTAGCATTTATATGTCCTACATCATCCTAAGTATCTCAAAATTTAATGTTTGTAACCTTGCAACACAGCTTTTGAACAGCTGTGCACTAGCCTCAAATAACACATAAGGGACAGAGTCATAAGGGAAGGCCTGGGTTGAGAGCCAGTTCACATCCTACCTGGTCCCCATGACTAGCACTGGCTAGACACATTGAAAGCCTGAGGCCCACCATAAAGAAACATAAAACACAGGACATATGGGAGATTTGGTGAGCTAAATTCCTCCTAATTATTTCCTCTAGGTCACACAACAGACCTTGTAGCAGAGCAACCAAAGTGTTGGTCTCCCAAGTCCCATGCCAAGTCCAGTGGGCCTTATTTGCAAAGATTGATTCACAAGAGCTTCACATGCCCAACCCAGCTCATCTACACCCCTTAAGTTTACATTTAGGGCTGCTTGCATGGCTAGATGTTTGCACTGACATGGATTCACCCCTACACCCTTGCCTACATGTGCTTCTCAGTTTTTTCCCTCCCTCTGCTCACATCTCTTACCTCTGCCTGGAAGCCTTCTACCAGAATGGCAACAAGAAGGTTGAAGAGCACATAATTGCCGAAGGTCATCAGGGCCACAAAGTAGAGTGCTGCCCATGAGGATGTAGATGCCATCCCATTGTACAGGACCACATTCCAGTCCTCTTGAGTGAGGATCTGCAGAGAGGTGAAGGGGAAGACTCTCTCATTACTCCACTCATCTCATGCACAGCAGCTGCATTCAAATACTGACTCATCCATTTCTTCCTCTCCTTTTGACCTTTTCTGAGCATAAACATTAGCAGGTCTCATGAGATGAAGACAGCAAAACATTCCTTTATTTAGAACTTTGCATGTGAGAGCTCTCTCCTGGCCAAACCTCCCCTCTCTGCAGGAAGATCTAGCACACCGCTGCCCATGGAGATGACTAGTTCGGATCCTAGATACGGTAACATGAAGGATGTGCTGGTACGAGTCCCATTATTTGGTGGCGGTATTGCCTCCTTTGATAACCATCAGAAGATAACAGACCTGAGGCCAGAGCTGTTGTCTCCTTTCAGGCTGCTCTTTATAAGGCATCTGAAGCTGAAGGAAAGGGTATTGGACATGATGTTTGAGGAGACAAATGACATTGGGTGGCTCAAGAAACTCAGAGAAGCAAAGTAGTTTCCATTAGGTAAAAGCACTGACAAGCTGGGCAAAAAAATACACATCTTGCAAAGCCTTGCTCCAAGGGACCTCCCTCAGGAATTCCCACTCTCCTAGCTTTCCTGGAGCTCAAAAATCCTGGGGCCTAAGAAAAATGGATGACAGCTTCATGCTTACAATGAAAATGGTCTCTAATCCTCCTAAAAACAAGGTAGCTTTGGGGATAGGAATGCAGTCAGCTGCACTGAGTCATGCCACTCATTAACCTTCACGGGATGTAGGACTGAGCCCTTGTGCTCTGTGCCAACTTTATTTCCCAAGGGACTGTTAGAATAAATGCAGAAATCTGTATTTATGTTGGTAAAAGAAAAATGTGAACCTGTGAGTAATGCTGATTTGTCCTTGCTCCTTTGTAAGAAGGAAAACTTTGCAAGAAGTTATATTCTTCACAGGGAAGACTCTGGACTGGTTTCCAACTTGAATGGTACTGTGGTGAACACCTACTCTGCATTGAGAAGCTTAGCTTAACATTGTTTACGTTGTGCTCCACTTGCTGCACTCGAGCTCTAAAGACTGAGCTTTTAAACAGAAAAGACTAATCTTTATATTTAGAATGTCCTGGAAATAGCAGCTTATTGCTCCATTGTGGAATATGCCAGCAATTTCAAGCACATAACAGATCTTGTCTGCAGAGGAAACACAACTTTTATATAAAGACTTTCCCAGCATATAGAGCCAGCAACTCCAGCTCTGATTTGTGACAGTATTTGTGACTCCCAGTTAAATGAATACATTTGCAAAGTTCATTTTTGGGACAGTGAATGCAAGTAAAGAGACAGAGACCTACACAATAGGAGCAGAACGGACAGTAGACGGGGTCTTGATCTTACTGGCTATACGAAAGGAAAATAAGGGTGGCTTTCCACGCCTTCTTAGACTTTACTTTTACTGACAACAGATACGCACAGGGATGATTTTGAGTAGATTGCTTCTCTATCAGGGCTTATAGACACCAGCTAACTCAGAAACACAATCACTTTGCCCTCATAACTCTACAGTGCTGTTTCAGTCCAAATTTGACACCTTCTGGAATAGTTTTTTTTTTTAAAAGTGAAATAACTTGCCCAAGTGGTCTGCATTAAAACTTCCCAGAGAATCCAGAGCTTACCTGAAATACAGTCACAATGGCCCAAAGTAAGGAATCAAAATTCTTTCTATCTGGAACTGTGTCTCCTGTATCAGTTTTCAGGCTGAACTTGCATCCAAAAAGATGCATGCCGAGTATGCTAGAGTAGGAAAAAAGGGAAATGGAAGAAACACATTATTGTGTGAAATATGGTTGCAGGGAGGATTGCAGTGATTTTTCGGACACTTCCCCCCCCAGCGTTTTGTGTGTCAGTGGTATCTCCCAGGAAGAAGGGCTCTGCTCCACCACTGACATGATCACTGATCAAACCCTGCCATTTGGTTCTTCTGTGTCATGTTTCATTACAGTTGTCTACGCTGAAGTCAAATCAGGGATCTCCTTTGCCTAGAAAATGACAAACCCTATTGCCAGCTCCCTAATCCAACTGGTTTCCAAGAACAGGATCCTGAGGAGCATTATAGGGTCAAACAGAAGTCTTGGAGTCTGTACAACCTCCATCTCAAATATAACACTGGTAGAGTCTAGTTATTGACAGCTTCCTGAGACACAGCTAAAGGAGCCTCCCAGGAACTCCAGAGCAATTGTTGCCTGTTTGTATACTTCATTCATCTACAGAATTACAGTACGGCATGAAAAACTGAGACTGAAAAGAGGTAAATAGTCTGTTGAGTGTCTGCTTGTCAGTCTATTGTGAGCACTTCTATCACGGAGGCAGCCTACCAAATGCAGTTTATCGTTATTCCAATCTACATATTACTTGAGCAAGCTGAACAATTAATTGAAGAAGAGCTGCAGCCTCTGATACCTGAAGATAAAGATGAAAAGCATGAGCAACATGCAGAAGGTGGCTACATTGTCCATTGTCTTCATCAGGACCACCAGCTGGCGGCGGAGGGCAGGCATGAAACGCACCAGCTTCAGCACCCGGAGCAGCCGAAAAGTTCGTAGCACAGAGAGGCCTCCGTCCGACTGGCCGATGATCTCCCAGACGCTGCAGGAACACCAGAAGGAGAAGAACTATAAACAGCAGTACTGTACTGTGAAAGCCCTGAGCAGGTTGGTTTCTTATAGGATATCACACCATTTAAGCCCTAAAGGGGTAGTTTATTTGCCTGCTACTTTCTTGCTTCTGAAAAACACCTTCACTTCCCAGTTGTGCAGACTCACATGCTCATGCACAACCTATATCCTTTATAGCTAGTTTCTTGATTCTTTAGTTCCCTTGCTTTCTGTGGCTCTTCACAACACAGCATGTCTCCTGCTAGTCTGCATCACTACGACCATCCACAAGCCTAGCCACAAAACATGGATCACAATTTTGTACCAAGCTAATATCCAGAGGGATTTATATTTGTTGGGGTGGGTTGGTTTGATCAGGCCACAGACTGGCCTTTGTTCTGGGCCTCTATTGCTCCTCACTTCTCTGAATCAAACGGACAGGCCAACTGAAGCCAAGAGCACTATCCTGGTTTACACCTTCTGTGTCCCTTGAGTTCTTTGCCCCAAATTACTGATCGAGGGGTGAACAGCACTGCTAGAAAGAATCCCAGCACAGAGAGATGCTGCACAAGCTTCTCACCCACATGCTGTGACATCCCCAGTTTAGGCTGGGATAGCGTTCCCCTGGGAGAGGACAGCAGAACAGTGCCCTCTCTTACCCTCCTGCTTGCCCTATTCCGGCTTGAGTTATGTGTTAATCTGGGAGAGGGAAGGCACGCTGCTGGGATATGGACACTCACAGTACTCCTTTCCCAGGACCAGCCATTCTGCACTTCAGTGGAAAATTGACCACAGTGCCAGATGTGTGGCGTAAATAGACTTTGTCCTCCATCTGCCAGGTCCATTTACTTTGGACAGCCCTTTTAGTGACAGGAATCTAAAAGGCCAGCATAATTATAGCACATCATAGCCAGCAAGCCCTGGATTAACACATGCCACATCATTCCTGTTCCTCATCCCACTCCCCAACTGGTCTGAGCCCTCGGCAGAAAAGCCCCGGTAGAGAAAGAACTGGCAGTGACCTGATGACAACTATGATCCCGTCAAAGATGTTGTACGGGTTCTTGATGTAGCCGAAGAGGCCAAAGGCAAGCAGTTTCAGGAGCATCTCCAGGGCAAACATGCTTGTGAAGACGATGTTACTAATCTCCAAGGCGTTGGTCAACTCATCCGGCTATGGGGCAAAAAAGCAACATGGTCAAACAGATGCACAGAAGAAATGGCTAAAGGCTGGTATGTTCCTCCCGCTCTGGGATTTGTGCTAATGATGCACAAACTCTACATCTTCCTGTGTTCCTTCCGGAGAGCCGTGGAGGCAGATAAGTGTCTGAGAGGAACAGCAGACAAGCCTCATGGACAGTCGCTGTGAGTCTTACTGGAAACACAGAATCCCAGCCCCTTTCTGGAGCAGCTGCAGAACAACTGTGCCCAATACGTGGGCCCAAAAAACTAAAGCTATGCAAAGGAGGGCTTGTTCACTGCTGCAACATACAGTTATCCAGGTGAATGGCTAGTATGGCTTGTATTATAAGGTTTCTATTGGGACTTGCATTGGTCAGGCTGTTTTTATTGCACTAACCCCAGGAGAGCTTTATGGATACTGCTATATCCAAAGCAGAAGCACTGTCAATACAGCATAGCTCTATTCATATACAAACAAAGTGCTTTGCTTGCAGGCATCTCTTAAGAGAATTAGGAAAACAGATACCAGTGAAAGTCAGTAGGATCAATAGTTTTATCTATCTCCCTTGAAATATTTATCTTCCTATGGAAACTGTCCCCAAAAACCCCCAAGATTATTTTTCCTTCTGAAGTCCTGGTTAGTAATGTACAGCGGATTTTGTTAAAATGACAGCAGTATAGCCCTGAGTGTAAAGATTCCCTCCAAGATCAGTGTGGATTTCTCTGAGCGTACAAGACTGCACGCAGCTTAAGTCCAAGAACTGATTTTTCCATTCCCCTCCTCTATCACCAGCACCAAATTACCTTGGGCTACAATCTTGCTTTTCAGACAGAGCCTTAGATGTTCCTTTCCCAGGAAGCGCAGCAACATCTGCCCAGCACCCAGGCTCCAAAATGTGGCACAGCAGGGACAGATGCAAAAGGTGGGATGGGGTTTGCTCACTTACTGGAGCTACTCCCTCAAACAGCATCAGGCTCTGCAATGCGCATTTCTAATGCTCAAGGCCTGTTCCTTTGCAAAAGAAAATGAGTCTTTTTCATTTCCTCAGTGTAATAATATTGTCTAGAAAAAGGTGTTATTTTCATATCTGACTCATCTCCTGACTGATAATAGCTTCCTTTATTCCCCATCCGTCATTAGATACTATCTTAAAAGTTGGCAGTTTCTTGGGGATGTTGTTGCGTTACTCGAGGCTCCGAAGGGAGAAGACCATTGTAATACTGTGGCACAGCCACATCTAACTCTACAGAGTTAAACTCTGCAAACTGAATCCTTGGCAATTGAAGGAGAGGGTGAAAGAGTTAACTCGAATGCAGGAAGAGCCCACACTACTATAGGCAGTGACAGTCTGTGGGCTGCTAATGAACCATCATTCATAGGCTAAATTACTTGATGCAATAGACTTGTCTTTTGCTCAACCATTTATCCTGGAGAAAGAGCACTAAGAGCCTCAGTCCTCATGATTATAATCCATACACACTAATTACTAAGGGACACCAAGGGAAGGACTGCAATTTTCAGTTCTTTAGTCTCAAGCAAGGGGTGGCCCAGATGGCTGCACAGTGAACCTGAACAGCACGATCACCAGGCTGCCCTCCTCACACCTTCCTTGCTGCAGGGACGGTGATTCTCTCCCTAACACCAACCAGTGCTTGTCCGTGCTATTGCCTTCCCTGACGATGCCAAAACAACCTGGGCAGAGGTCTTCCCTTTGCAATGAAAGCCCAGCTGAAGAAAAGGGCTGCTCTAGGATGGCATCTAACCAGCTCCCCAACAGAGATTGAGCCTGAAACAGCCCTGCGGGCTCCCAGGTGCCTGTCTCGCTGTAAGCCACCGTGGTGATGGGACACCATGCCTGCAGCGTCCTCGAGCTATTTGTCAGGAGCAGCGTGCGGCTGGCATGTTTGGTCTGCCCTCAGCCAGGGTTATACAAGAGCATTCTTGACAAGAAGCAAAATAACGTGCTGAATTCTTGCGTCCCTCCAGGCAGCAGACTGAGGGCTCCTTGGGACAGGGGTGTTTCATGGCAGGCCGAGGATGGCTCGTTAGTGTGTTGAGGCTGGGAAATTAATGACACAATCATCAGCAAGGAAGCTGCAGCTTGGGCAGCTTTGAAAGGACAGAGTTGTTCTGTAGCATTTTCTGCTGGGAAACATAGAGAACCTGCCCATTGCGACCTACAGTACCCTGTAGTCTGCAATACAGCAGCAGTCTCATCCGCTAAAGTAAAACTTAATTCTGAGTTCTCCAAGTTTACCTTGCTGCTGCCAGATGTGCTGCCAAGAGTCACAATTTTATCATGAAAATTGGGATAGCTGGTGAGCACTTCAAAATCCCTTACCCTGGAGTTATGTGAACATGATAAGACAATCACAGGAATCATTACCAAAAAAGTCAGTGTCCAGCCTGAAAAGCCTAAGCTGAACAAACTTAAAAACACTCTCAGGCAAATAAAAAGAATTTGTAAGTTGTTATTCTCTAAAATCCCATGTTTTCTAAGCCATCCCCAAGATTCTTCTGTGGCTTATTGAACACATGGCATTGCAACCGGTTAATCTGCGGCTATCATTACTTGAACTGATTTGCCAATTTTCTTCGACAATTGGGCGTGCTTATTGCTTACTCTCCAGCACCGTAACTTTTGCTTCATATACGAGTTCAGAGAGCGCAGGAGAAAAGCCGCAGCCATCTCTCAGGGGAGGGGAGAGAGGGCCCGAGGAAGAGGGAAAGGAGAGGACAAGGAGGTGGCCCAGATGAGATCATCAATAGCTGTGATGAGGAGCTGATCCAGCAGATCAAGATGATGGGGGGACGCCTGGGCAAGGTTGATGGACAGCAGGCTGACGCTGCAAAGCCAATCGTGCTTCAGACAAGAGATCTTCATTATCCTTTAGTGATCATATTTGGTGTGAGGCAGAACTAATTCGATGACAAGGACTGCTGTAACGCGAGACGTTTGGAGCGCAATCCTGCAGTGACACAGAGGCAGGACCCACTGGGCAAAGACAAGGATGGATAGCCCTGCATGCTGGCTAAGCTGCTGATGTGAGCTTTTGTATTATTAGAGTGGAAGCTGAACAGCAGATGAGCCAAGCAGCCAGCGATACAGCCTTCAAATGTAATTACCTTCCTTCAACACCAACTGGAGCCTAGAAAACAGCCTGCCATAGATATTTTTATGGCTTATGAAATGGTTTGTTGCTTAGAGCACAATTCATTTCCCACTTCTCTCACTCCCTGATGAGCAAAGATCTAGGAGGAGGGTCAAGGAAGAGACACTTGAAAGCCAAGATGGATTTGGCCATTTCCCTGGAGTCAGCCACTAGGAGACACTGTTGTTTTGTTCAATTTTCAGCCAACCCCAGAGCAGGAATTTTTCCAGGAGCCTTTTTCTCTGGGAAAAACAAAATGTTGATTTGCTGAAAACAAAACCTTTTCATGGCAAGGATTATTTTTGTCAAACTTCCTGGCTGGAAGAAAATGAAGTTCCAACAAAGCTTTAAAATTGCTGCAATGTCTTGTTTTGACCTTCTCAGAAAAGGAAATTTCAGGCTTTTTGCTTGAGATGTAGTTATGTCACGAAATGCAACTTCCTTTCTAGCAAGGAATGGTTAACAAACAAAGGTCGGCATCAGAATGATACACTTCCAAGAGAGTAGTTCTACAGTGGTATTTTCTGCTTTTTGCCAAATACTTTGTAAACCTTAACAACTCTGACAGGGGAAACTACTTGCCCACCACAGGGCTCCAAACTGCATCAGTGAAAACTTCCTTTTTCAAATGACAGAGAGAGAGCTGACCCCTCATCAGCTTTGGATATCTCCACATCTTTCGCTGCTGCGATGATTGACCTTCACATTGGTCCAGGTTTTCAGAGACAGGACAGGCCAAATGGAGCATGGCCAAATGCCAACCAGGTGGCAGTGCATGAGGCTACAAAATGCTCAGGAATCCCCACAACGGATGCAATGCGGGAGATGGTGGGCAACGCTGTCATGCTGGTATGAGGGTCCACAGTGCCAGATGTGGAGGCTGGAATAGGAACTGCCATGCTGGAGACAGTCAGCAAAAACAAGCACAGAGAGTGGTTTAACCCACAAGTCTCACTGGCAGGTCCCAGGCAACGTTCAAAAAAGGTTCAGATCTGAGTACCAATTTTATAGATTTCAGATTCAAATGAATGCTCATACTTTGGCTGCAGGAGTAAGTTTCCCACCATTCAAGAGAAGGGCAGAAACTGTATGGGATCAAGTTGTAAGATTTCACCATCCTTGAATATGAGTTAAAGTAAGTTAGCCTTGACTCCAGGCAAAACATGTCCCAGGAAAGCACAACCACCTCTGCTCACTTTGAAGGCCATATTTATGCTGTAGAATATTTCAGTGATTCAAAACCATGTTTTTATTAGGGACAAACCTCAAACGTTTCAGCAGTTCATTCTGAGTTCAGATAAACAGAGAAAAAAATCCTTTTCTAAATAGTTTGGGTCTGAAAACCTTGGAAGACTAGTCTCTTTCTGAGAATCTGATACTTCTGGTTTTAGCAAGACACAGCACAACCCCAGAGCCTTCCTGGAATTGGGAGAAATTCAATAAAAGAGAAACCCATAATGGTCACATTATTGATGACTCCTACAAGCAGAGGATGAAGTACAGGAGTAGGACTTTGCAGCCTTAGATTCTCTTTGTGCAACTGAATTACTGCAGTTCTTCAAGGAAGTCACTCTCTCTTTGTGCCTCTCTTTTTCCTCTCGCCCATCTTCTACCTTGTCTCTTTTGATTGCTGCATCCACAACCACCTATTTTACATAGCTTAGGTTCAGTCACCAGCACGATGGCACCATGCCTTGGCTGGGGCACCTTTTTGCTCTGATACTGTCTAGAAATAATCATACCTGCATCACACTAGAGAAAAGGGCTGTTAGACACCTGGTCCCTCCTGCTGAATGAACAGGGAAGGAAGTTTCCAGAGTAAAAGATGTGCTTTGCTTCAGATATCCCCCCCAAGCCCAAAGCAGCCGTTCGACTCCTCCTGAACAGGGAGAGCTGAGGCTGGCAGAGATTGCAGAGGAGTGGTAAACAAATCCAGAACATTTAGTCTCATAAACATCCTTTGCACTTATGTTGTTTTTTCTCTAGTCCTGGGCCTAAAGCTGTCAATGGGATTTTGAGCACTTGTTTATGTTGGCTTTTCTGCTTATATTTTTAAGTTTGGTCTGCAGAGACTCCGACCAGGAAGAGGAGACATAATGAACTGTCAATTTGCGCTTTGCTTCCGGACACTCTGTATCTTCTGTCTTCACCCCATTTTTGAGAGATTGTCGTTTTCCAATTACCAGTTATTCCATTGCAACAGATTTCACCTGTCTGCAGTCTCTGGCATCATCCCCATTTCACAGAATTAAAAACCAAAGGGAATGCATGACAGAGGCAGGGAGCAGGGGCGAAGGCATTCAAGCTAATTAAAATGAGGTGGAAGAGGGAGGGAAAATCCAAACCACACAACTTTTTAGATTAATAAACCCAAACCATAGCAATTAGTGCAATACTGGATAACCCACCTAGCACTAAGCAACTTTACTTTTTAGTATGTTCATAGGTTGCAAAGGCATTTGCGAGCTGTGCCCAAGGACTAAAGGAGGGACTGCTCCTGATACTTCTTGGCATAGATGCAGTAACAGCGACGCACAGAACAACACCCAGAAGGAACAGGTCTCGCTTCAAGGACTTTCTCTCTCTCCGGCACTTGTGCACAGCCTGTTCCTCCTTCCAAATACAAGCTCCTGCCTTCCAGAGGCCAGGCAGCTGTGGCTCTGCCTGATCTATGGTAATGGGGTGCGAAGGCTCTGCTCCACTCTATTGAAAGGAAACCTAATTACGGGGATTTTAAGATCCACTTCACACACTGAGCCATAGGCAGGGGCAGGATGGGAACTCAAGAATTTCTACTTTTCCACTGAAGGCTTTTCCAAGTGGTGTCTTCATGCTGCACAGATACACAGGTGATACCAGGACACCTGCAGCCTCCGTCACGATGTCACCAGCTGCAAAAAGGCGACAGTCCCAAAAAACCATGCAAAGAGATACCAACCGCAGTGCAATTCTCCTCCTCTCACAGTGAAGGGGGGAGACGGTGCCTCTTGGCAGCTCAGCCTCACGCTTCACCTTTTCATGGGGTGACGGACATCTGTGCTCCCTCATCTGAGAGGAGAACCAAGACACCGCAACCAGCCACCCTCCAGGGTCCATCCCCGCCACGAGATCTGCAAGGTGGAAGGAAGCCCTTTGCATCTCCAGTGCACATCGACTGCAGAGCACGGAGCTATCCATGAGCCAGCTTTTCCTCTACGGAAGGAGAGTAAAGCCTGCTTGCTTTACTCACTGAGCCATACAGCCTCCTACATAACTAATCTGTTTAACTGATGGATTACTGGGCTCCATATTACATTTGTAGGGTTCACGTGCCACTGTGAAAGCCATCGTGAGATGAAAGCCAGTTTTCTGGGACAGATTAAAGCGATGGTTTGGGAGGGATTAGACTTTTTTAATACGAAATATTGTTCAAAAATTGTGGAAAATAGCTTAAATGAGTTTGAAGCACTGGCACCACAGGAGGGGAGCAAATCAATGAAATTGCTAAAGAGAGCTCAAAGTTACAAAATATTCCTCTTTTTCTAAAAAACTAGAACACATACGGAATGTGTGTATAATACTAATATTACAGGCAGACTCCCACTGTGCTAGGCAGTGAGCATCAGTCTGCAACCCTGTGCTTTCTGAATATAGGATGAAGGGTTGGATAAAACATTGCACGGGACTGTTGGAGGCTGGGTTTAACCCATCGAGAAAGTGCAGAGATCTCTAACCCACAGGCTGTCTCCTTTCTTTCCTCTCCTTGGAGGCAGCTGATTTATCCCAGTCCTCACGGCACCCAGCGGTCCCCTCCTCCCCACGCACCACAGCTCACCTGCATCCAGAGTGAGCCCCAAATCCTTGCACTCTTACAAGCTCAAGCTTTGTATTTGAAACCCTCAGCTGTGTTTCTTGCTCACTCACTCCTTTGAAAACTTACATCAAACACCAATTTCTTGCCCATATCCTTTTCCTATGGCAAATTCAACTAAAGAGGAGCCTTAGCCTCCTCAGGTAGGCTCTGCCCATGGGTCAGGAGCTATAATTAACAGTCACATCACAGGCATTTTGCTACAGAGCAAATTTTGGCCAAAGGACACGAAGACATCGGCAGCACTTGCCCTCCTGGGCACAAGTTCAGACCCCTCCGAAGTCAGCCCAGCAACCAGACGTAGCATGGGACAGGCCCAAGCTGAAGTTTCTAAATGTTTAATGGAGCATATAGGAGAACCTGTCACCTCGAGCACCCCGGAGGCTATTAATTATTCATCCTGTCCAAAACAATGTAATCAGCCATTCGGCATGAGAGCGGATGTTCTATACGTGCCAGCATCTGGGGGCTGGTCTCTTCCCTCAGTCACAGCAGGTATTTATCACCCAGGCAGAGGAACTCTGTCCTACCTCCCCCAAACACCCCCCGCTCTACATGGCTGGGACAAGAACAGCCCGAATATCACTGCAGATTTACACTGGGATGCAGAAGCAATGCAGTTAGAGGGGCCTGCGTGTCCCTCCCCAAGCTTTCGCCCGGCCTGTGCGGAGGCTGAGCACTGGTGACCACTGACTGAAAATAACGGCGCGTGCCCAAAACCCCCCAAATAAGCAGCTCGAGGCACTAGAGGCAGACAGCGAATTTCACTCCTGAATAAGAGCAAGAGTGTTTAGGCCCTTGTGCTTCAGGAGTGTCCGCAGGCTCTGTCAAAAGGCAGCCCGGGCTGGGCTGGGACGTGGAACACGTTTCACACACCAGTAACGAAACGCAAGCGCGTAGTGTGGCTTAACTGTACTAATAAACGTGAACATCCCCTGGCCCAGAAACGGGTGAAGGAGGGAAGCTGCGACATCTCACGAGCAGGGACTCAATACTCCAGCAACTATATGCAGAAGAGACAAGGTTGCCCTACACTCTGCAAGCTATATGCTTGTTTTTATTTACAGCTATTTCGTTCTAATGCCTCCGGAGCAGTTTGGGAAAAGGTCCTCTTTGAGGGAGTTTAAGGAGCCAGAAGCTCACAGCTCAAGCAGAGAGCCATCAGGGAATGTAAGTGACATCTCAGAAAACTGCTAGCAAATGTGAAGGCTACATTTTGACCTTTATTTTTCTCCCCTTTTTTTGCTTGTCAAAGACCAAACAGAATAATTCTGATACTTCTAAGGTAAGTAAACAACCAACCAAACCAACCAAACCAAAAAACCCCAAGCAATTTAAGACTTGGCTTCTTTCCTCCTCTGCATTCCCCGCCCTTAAAAAAAATATGAAGAATAATGCAAGTGGGCCTTTCAATTTCTGCATTTGAAAATATTTCCTTTGTAAACCCTTTTGATGTAGTTTATTTACTACAACATAGGACTCTTACTGTCTTAAAATCAACTTCAAACCAGTTTAGTCAATCTGGACTATGGTTCAAACCACAGAAATTGCCTTGCCTTCACATGATACAACTTCTCTTACTAGAGAAAATGATTTGGATGGTGCTTTCCCATGCACACGAGTGCAGCTGAAAGTTATTTATGCTCTCTGGCCTTGGAAAGGGACCAGGGACTTGAACCAGGAAGGCCCAGCTCCTAGAAGACTGCCCTGGTCACCAAGATGTTTGCTATTCTGAGGTGCCTTCTGCCCTGCGTTTGACAGCCAGACACCACAACCTCTCAGAACCAAAAGCCCTTCTCAGGGAGGATTTAACTGTCATTAATGTCTCTACTAAAAGCTGTGACTTCAATGAGTTTGTGCTTTCTGATGAAAAAAATGTTTTGCTGAGAGATTTCCAAATGGGCTCTACTTAAAAGTAGGCTGGAAACAGAAGGGGAGAGAGATCTCCTCCTCATGCCTACTGATGAATGTTTGCTCTCTAGCTTTGGGATGAAAAATGGAGAATTTATTCTCTCGGTCACCTCTACTCTCAGGTTTTATGCCTTCCTCTAAATGGGATCCTTCATGTGGAGCGATAACAGTTTAATTGAAGATAGCCGATGGTAATTTTTCCTGCTTTCAATTGACCTACTTGATCTCCTAATGCTCAATGGAATTGCTTTTACCTCTCGGCTCTGTGGCATGAAAGTCACTGCTAATAATTACTTACCCAACTGCATAGGGCCAGCCAAAGGCAAAACGCGCTGCTCCATTCTGGAGCTGCAAATAGGGCATCAGTGGAGGAACGGAGCAAGCTGCATACAAGTCTGATGTACTCCAGCATTAAAAAAAACGTGCCATTAGAGTTAATGTTATCCAGCAATGACCATATACCAAAGTCATATACTCTCTGGGATTTTTGTGTGAATCCTTCAAGTTCACTTGGTGTTGACTCCTGGCTGGGAGTGTTTCCTACAGAAGAAACCTTGGCTGCCACACTTCTGTCTCTTGCAACAAGAGCTACAGATCAGAGAGTTTATTCTCTGGAATAATCAACTCCGCTGTAGCTTCCTTAGGAAGCTTCCCAGGCAGAAGCTCCCACATGGCACAACATATTTGCAGTATTACTTTCCCATTCCTCAGTTTCATTCAGCAAAATGTAATTTCATTTCAAGTGGCATAAACGCCAAGCTGGATTAGATCAATTGCTGTCTTCTCCACCCTCAGGAGGAAAGGACCTGGGCAATCTGAAATGCTATCAGCAGTAGCATACAAAGCTAAAGCTACTATTCTTGAAAAGTAGGCCAATCAGCTGGATTATATCTTGATGGAGGATCACTTGGTCTGACAGACGGCTGAAAAAATAAGCCTTAAAATGAAAAAAACCCCAAACCCTATGAAATAACCCCCCTAAACAAGGCCAGAAGTGCTCAGGTTTAGTTATTAAACAAGAAGTCACAGGAGGAAGGAGCCAACTCTCCAGATAACAACCAAGGATGAACGCCTCCAGCAATACACCAAGAGCACTGTAACAGCTCACCTGGGGAGAGATGCTCGAGTGCGGATTCTGCGAACTGGTCATCTCTGTCAGTGCTAATACACTGATTAGTTTCATTGAAAAAGAAGAAAAATGGCAATATGCCTGAAGTGAGGACAGTGAATCATTCCTCCAGTGCTGGGTGCAAGTGAGGAAGCGCCTGTTCAGACTGAGCTTGGTGCCAAGGGGAGCCATGATCATCCCTTCGCTCTCAGCAACGCCGTGACTGGAACATCGTTCAGGAGTACGCAGGACAGCACGTGTCCCACAGAGCATCAGGAGATGCCTCTGGCAACTTCCCAATGTTTCAGAAATGGACCTGTTACTTGTACCCCTTCCCTCTTCTCTTAAGCAGCTGTTAAATGTGAGCAGGCTTCTCTCTACGAGCAGACTGCCATCCCACCCCACATCAGCTTAGTTCCTTTAAGAGCCTCTGGCGAAAATCCAAGGAAATTATACAGACTGAATCATTCCCATCCATATGCTGGCGGAGTCCTTCAAAGAACCAGGAGAACTGTGAGGCGTGACGTCTCTTAGCAAGGCCTGTGTTGACTCTCATCCAATTTGGCTTATCCCTTGCCATAAAAAAATTACACTCACACAAGGAATTGTATTCACACAATTCTTGCCCATTGCAACCCTTTTTTTTTCTTGACCACTATCTGTGCTGAAGTCAACAACAAATGGTCAAAAATCATCAGCCTAATGCCTGAAATCAGCTTTGCTGGCTAATCACAAAGCATTTTAAAAAAAATAATACATCATTCATACTGATTTACTTTCTTTTTCTTTCTTTTTTTTTTTTAAATATATTTAGGCTGAAAATATCTTGTATTCCATACTATTAACTAGAGAGAAGCGCTAGGGTCTATCTTTTGCTTTTAGATGTAAACTGAGTCACAAGATTTCAAGAGCTGGAGAATTTAAGAAAAAGCATACAATATTGTGAGACATGCTATAAAAGGATAGACACAAAGAACGTGGAAATATGCTACAGCCCCTTTCAGACAAAAATGAACACAGGGGCCCTGCCTCAAGGAGTCTGCACAAGAAATCAAGGTTAATTGTTGATTTTCTTTGCTAAAATCTTGCAGCCAAACTACAATTGCGTATTTCTGACTGTGCACAGAGGTTACAGGATGCCCATCACAAGCTGTTTTGACAACGTCCATTAAAGGTGGCAGGAGCATGAACATCGAGAGAATAAAGAACCGTTTCCAAACTCTTTGATTGTACTGCAAGAGGCACCTTTAGCAATGATTATATAATCTTTATCCACATCCAAGCAACAGGCTTGCTCTCTGATAACACAGAGATCAAAGGCCTTTGGGTTGTCATTAGCAGGCAAACTCAATAGAAGTTGTTTACTTCACCCAAGCTAATGGCACTGGAAATATTTAATCAAAAAATGGACACACTCTCTCCATTACTGCCAAGATGATTCAGAAGGGACCACTTAAATCTATTTTGTCAAACTATTACTCATCCCTCGCTAATAGACCTTTATGGAGAGTCCCTTTGAAAAATGTGCATTTGTGATTTGCGGGCTGTGTACTGGTATTAGGAGGTGAGGCACATCAAGAAAACACGATAGAGGACTGCTGATGGGAAGAACAAGATGGGGAATATGTTTAGTCTATATCTGACAAAGACCTTGACTTAGTCATCTTTTAAGCCCAAGGAGAGGAAGCTGAAGTGGCTTGATGGGGAAATAAGTTCAAAGAGAGGATAATTCCGCAGAAAAATTTGAGCAGTCTGCTGTAATTGACCTCTGAGTGCTAAGTGGAAGAAGGAAAGATGGAAGAAGATTAGGAGAGCTTTTCTGAGGTTCAAGGATCTTGGGGTAGAAGAAGAAAACAAAAATGTTGTGTGGACATCAGGAGAAAATTTGGTGGTGTATCCTACAGAACAGCATGGTGTTGCCTACTTGAGCCTTCATTCTTAGGTCACCAAGGGAAGGTTCAGTGTCTACAATGAGATGCCAGATGTCAGGACTCCCAAGCTCTTTTCCTAACTCCTAGAGTAATGTCTAGTCTCTCACATGGTCCTAAGCATGTATCAGACATTTGGGCACAGGCAGTTCTTCATGGGCTTCCCTTTGGGATGTGCAGAGACTTTAATTAACCAAGGATGTTCACCTTCTGGGGTTGTCTTAAAGGATACAAAACCACTTATGACCCTGAAGAGTCAAACCACTTATGACTCTGCAAGAATTGATCCTGCCTTAGAGCAATAAGGTGGACTAGTTGAGTTGAGCTCTATCTACTGTGATTTTTGTGACACTGGACCAAAAAGATGCCTTGGGTTCTTAGGATCCAAGCCACTGCTAGGGTGGGTAGCTACATCTTATTACTTTTTTCATAAGCTGATGAAGCTCAGGGACATCCTGTGGGGACAACACAGCTGGGGGAACCTCCAGCCCTTTTGTCCTCCAAGACAGGACTGCACTTGGTACAGACTCAGTTTTGATACAGTTTCTCTGCAGCTTCCAGAAACACTCATGAAGAGCTTAAGGTTCAAAAGCTTCATCAGCATGGAAATGATTATCTGCAAATCCACATCTGTAATACAGGCAGCAACTCCTCTCTGCTCTGCATCAAAGATCGGCTAGGAGCCAGGAGAACAAATTCAGGGGAATCCACCTTTCCTCCCCTCTAGCAAACCTAAAGCAACCCAAGCAATTGTTACAAGCTTGTTCTCATCCCTGAGAACACAATGCTGCGAACAGCCCAGGGTGCTCTAGCCTGCAGCCAAAGCAGGCAGATGGGAACTTTAGAGCTGCCACGCTGCTCTTGCAAGTGAATTATTGATACATTCCTCTTAGCCATGAGCATCAGCCTAAAGTGGCAATTAAAACCATCCACAATGATCAAAAGAAAAAGCAAAGACAAAAAGGTACAAAGCCAGAGTCTGTATTTGCCAGCAGCCTGCAGCATGTGCAGACTGGCAAAGAAGGCTTCTGGGTCCTGATCCTTCAGGTGTGTCTTCGATAACAGCCTGCATCAGAGCAGGTGGACGGTGGTGAGCAACACCACCACCATTTCTGCTGGAGACAAGGGAATGAGCCGCTCCCGGGAGCTCACTGCCCCATTTTAGCTTTTGAGCGTGCGCAATATAGGCCTTCAAACTCAGAAATTTAAAAATAACAACTACAATCAGCGCCAACCCTCTTGCTCCCTGAGACAACAGCAATTTGTTTTGCTAAGGTGAGAAAGGACAAAAGAGGTCAGAAAGGAACTACAAGACAAGAGCTGCCCTTCAGCATAGTCGCATCACTTGGACATTGCACGAAGTGAAAGCTTGGAATTACTGAATGTGAGCACAAACCAGCAGGAGAGCTCAGCAACCCTTGTGCCTCCTCGCATCAGCTGCTTGTATCTTACAGACAGCTATTGGATTTTCACCTGGCAGAATTCCTCGATTTCAGTGGAACCACCACTGAGCTTGGAGATGGCCCAGTGCTTCCACATTTTCACCTTTGTGACAAAAAAAGCCAATGAAATGAAATTATATTAAACCGCCATCAATATTCAGAGATGACCAAGCAAGAAAATTCACAGAAAATAACTGTGCTGGCTTTGCAATGTGTTTCTCTTGTAATATTTATTTCTAATATTGGGGGAAGAACACAAAAATCTGGAAAACAGGACTTAAAAATGAGGAGGTGACTTTCCATTGCATTTTTCTCATTCCTTTTGCATGAAATACGCCTCACCCCCCAGCACGCCCTGGATTTGCAGTGTATTTCTATTGTTATGGGAACAAAATGATTCAGAAAAAAAAAAATTTAGTCATTCTGATTTTATATAATGAAATAAAATCACTGCTAAAATAATGAAATTCAATTACATTAGCCCTAATAACAGTAGTACTAATTAAAATTATTGTAATTCACTACTACTACGAGGCTGCAGTGCCAAGCTGCAGAAGATGTAGGACTACTGAACACCTGAGAGTAGAGACTCTCTCCCCAAGCTGGTGGAGTGGGTGTATTTGGTTTTGGAGGTTGTTAGCTCAGCCTCGGTGCGTTGGGCAGAGGGGACTGTTATGCTAACACTAATTAGACTGCTAATGGCAACAATAATAACACCTCTCAAATCATCAGCACTGATGCCGTGAACGCCAAAGCGATGCAATTACGTGCTGCTGTCATTTCAAGGGGAGCTGCGAGGCAGAGAAAAGCAAAGGTAAAAGAGGTAGCACACTCCTCCTGATCTATCATCTTGCAGCAATTTCTCTACAGAAGATGCCTGGTTTGGGTGAAGGGCCAGGTAGACCTTTCCCTTCCTCCTCCCACATGGCACCAGGCTGCGCCGGGCCCTCCTGCTCTGTGCAGGCCATGCTGTCCTCTGTGCTGCCTTGCCACGATGCCCCCATCCTGATCCCACGCTGTGTGCAGGAACCACGTCAGGAGAAACCCTGCAGGCAGAGGAGATGAGCTTGGGCTCGCTGCACCGCCTGCTCCCCCGCGACAGCACTGGGGCAGCGCCCGACCACTCTGCAGCCCTACAGAATGGCATGGCTCTGCCAACCCGCTGCCCACATCATGCATTCACCTGGGGAAAACCCGTCAGACAGCGACCGCTCAGACAAACAACAACAAAAAAAATGGATTTCATTTGCAACCTTCCTCCAGGCCACATTCAAGTTTTCCTCCTGGCAGCTTTTCACATCCCTGCCGTGGCTCTGACGAGCAGAAGTGATGCTTCTCCCGCAAGAGCCACGAGGAACAGGCGCGCAGGAAGGGCTGCTCCAACCCTCTGCTCTAACCAGACCTCACGGCTACGCCAGCCACACCAGGGCTTTGATCCAGCTCCCTGCCCTGGGAGCAGCGCCAGCCACCCCCTGCTTAAGAGGCAACCTCAAGAATAAGCCAAACTGATCCATATCCTCCAAACAACTACGGCAGTTCTCATATGAAACGGGCAACACAAGGTTTTATTTGTAGAGAGTGGGAGTGAAAGAGAATTTAGATGCAATCTCCAGCGTAGTGGCTTTAATAAACTAGTAAAGCTAAAACAACCATGTGCAAACAGTGAGCCCTTGAGAAAGCAATTGAGCTCACAAATGTTTCTGCCCTGATGGAAATCCTCCTCATGGGTTTTCAAAACGGATAGAACACAGTGAAAGCTGTCAAATTATTTTATTTCTTAGTCCCCAAATGTGTCGAGGGGTGGGATACCCAGTGGATCTCAAGCAATTATTTGCTAAACGTCAGGGCTTGCTCAAATGCTCTTGCTTGAGAAGGTGGCGAGTGTTTCCATGGCAATGAGCTATTGCCTTGGTGACCGTGGACCTGGACTGGTGCTGCTAAACCACTGCGACCTTTGGACATCAGAGCACAGCAAGGAGTTTCCTCCTTTGCTGTCTAATGATCATTTTTTTAATTCTGAGTTCATCCCTGTCTAAAAGTTGCCTTAGGTTGTTGTGCTAGAGACACAGAAGCAAGAATTACTACAGAGAAGCATCCTCTGTTCACGCCTGCCTCTCTGCTACCCAACACAGAATTAACTTTTCTATCAGTCTGGTGCAAACCAACCCTAGGTCCAATCCTGGCTACTCCTGAGCAGTGCTGAGCCTCTGTCTAGAAACTAGAAAATTAAGCAGTGGAGGCACAGGACTTCATTAGCCCAGACATCAAAAGTACATTAATCTATATGCATTTAAACCTTTTAAGAGAGGTCAAACTGAGAGGCAGTTGTGTTAACAAGGTGAAGAAGTGAGCTTGCACATAAAAAAGCAGCTTTGCACATAAACAGGTATCCTCCTAGGCAAGAAATCTACCTAGATTACTGTGGAAGAGGAAAAAAACCTGTCTGTGTCTCCCTCCAAACAATCTCCAGATAAACTTTGTGCTATCATAAAAGCTTTATCCTGGGCTCATATAGCAGAAAATTGTTGCATCTCTGCCTTTGAGAACTTCCGCTGCTTTTCTTCCCAACTTTATCGCTGAAACACACACTCCTTCCAAGCGACTGGCAGTCTGAAACCTGATCGAACTAAACCATTACATTAGTTTCTTTTTAAATTTGCACAAACCCTGCACTCTGTAACTCCAAAGGGGTTTCTATGGAGATGCGAAAAAAAAAAACGGAATGGCACTTTCTGGGTACTGAATTCGACACGGCAAAAACATGGGTGAGCAGCAAACGCTGGGTGAGAGGAGTGTGAGGAGTGAATTAGAGACCCAGAATACAACTGCTTACTCAGAGCCGCAGATAACAGGGGTTAAGTTACTGCTTTGGCTGACAGGCGTTAACCAAACTGACACGCTGCACTGAGTATCACGCAGAGTTTAATTAACTGCAGGCAATGGGGCATTAATACAAGAGAGGACAGCCTGCCTGATTTCCTTACAGTGTGAATGTGATAGGGAGAGGGAGGGACGTAAGCATTTGCAAGGCAGAAGCGATCCTCATGCATTAAGAGGTTTCTCAGAAGTGCACTGAAGCTGCGTTTGGCTGCCTCTCAGAGCAGCTCTATCTCCTTAATCTGCAAAACTGGGCAGAGGAGTCCAAATCTTGCAACTTCCTACACAGTCTATTTTAGAGTCTTAGAAACAAAACCAACACACAACAGGAAGGATGCGATTATTAGAAATATGTCTGAACTCTCCCACACCCCAGCCCCATCAATCTTGATGGCTTCACCATTTGCATCGTTAAGACAGAGCTTTCACATCCCATCCCATCCGTACAGTCCTGCTGGATCAGAGCTCTGCTCTGCACCGGTGCCCAACTCCCTCAGCACCCACGCTAGGTCCCAGTTTGGCTCCGCTCTGCTTTTCCCGGGCACTGAGTTGGACACAGAAAGGCCCGTAGGCAGGGCTGAAACGTCACGTCTTGTGTTGACACAACTACCTTGAGCCACACAGAGCCCAAACCTGAGTGCAATGACCCTACAGAGACACAGCCACGAGCCCTAAGGCTCTAACAAGATCTTCTATACCAACTACACTATTCCCAAGTCTATTCGATACTTTTCAGACCAAAGTTCTTTTTAAACAAAAGCCAAAAGCTATTTTGTCTTATTTAAGCACATCTCCGTTAAAATCAACCAGCCAGGGCTTCAAACTTCCTTTCAAACTTCAGACCGTGCACACACAGGAGTAAGGAAGCACACAGAAACAGTGCAAATGTGGCGGGGGGGGACCGAACAGCACGGCGTGCCCTTGCTCTGTGGAAGAGAGGCAGAGTATCTCTTCCTTCAGCCACGGTAATTGGGACATCTGTTTTTAAGTGAACGCACAATAAATGGTGTGGAGCGTTGTCTGCCTCCTGGTGAGTGGTCACCCCTGGGATTTGAACATATGGCTGCATCAAGTCTGGCTAGTGCCAACCTGATTCTTAAACTATTAAACCATCCCCTCAGGCTCTGTATCCTGCACTTTCTGCGTATATTGTACAAGGGAAAAGAATTTGATTTGGGGTTTCGAGAATTTCAAACAAGGATATACAATTAGAAAAGTATTTGCTTCAGATGATGATAAATAACCCTGGACTGGGGAACCTCAGAAAATATCTGTTCTTCACTCCGGTGTGATGACACGAAGTCTGCTGCAGTGCTGTTTTACATGCTTTCCCGAGAGCCCAAACTTGTTAACCTTCATTTCACTGCATGTTTTCAAAGGAGTGACAGCTGCAGCCATAAATACAGCATCCAGATTTCATGCTATAGTTAAAAAATCAAATATGTAGGAAACCCTCTGCTATTACACACCAACTAGCAAGGGGGAAAAAAGGAGTGGGAGGAAACCCATAGCATTAAATCATTTCTGAAATACAAAAGGACTTCTGCAAGCTCAGGTGGGAAACATCCGCTCCACTGTTAGCTGCAAGGTCAGTATCTGTCTGTTGCTCTCAGCCTGCCTGTCCATCACTCACTCACAGGTTAAACTTAGTCTCAGGAACAGGGAGAATCTGTGCATGAAAAAGGAAGGAGCAGAGGCACGTCCTCAGCCATCAAACTCCCCACCCTACAGCAAGGGAGTGATTCCTGCTGCTTTGGGGGGGTATCTGTCTATGCTGGTACTCTGGCAGCGGGAAGGAAGGGATGTAAATAACATAACTCCAGCCTGAACCTTAGGAGATCCCAGTGGCACCCTAAAGAGGGGACACAGCTAGGGAAAGAAGAGCGGGGAACAAGAAGAGGAAGGGGAATGCTCTTTTGCGTATCTTTGAAAAGCGTTTTGGTGGGTTATGTTGTCCTCAGAGGAAGTGGGGAGCTGTCCCCCCACTCACCTGTGGCTCTAGGGGCTTTCAGAAGCATTTGCAGCTCCTAATATGCAGTCCTCAGCATAAACTGAGATTCCTGGCATTTAATCCCCCCGCACTTCCATGTTCTGCAGTTCAGTCCCTTGTACTTTGGCACACATATCAGCCGATACCTGCCGGCACTCCACCATACTGTATTAGTAGTTCTGCTTTAAAGACTTTCAAGATGCTGATCTCTTGTTTTGGCACAACCTTAGCACAAGTGAGAGATCTTCTGCAACCTGGCCCCCATAATGCAGAGCATTTGCAAGGAGATAATTGCCCAGCAACCCACGCTACTTCCAGATTCTCTGGCTGAAACTAATTTACACAAATGACTTTAAACTGATTGCACTCCCAGGCAGCAGTGACCGGAGATGAACAATGCTGACACGGTGGATGTTTTGCCTCTGAACCCTTCACGAACAAAAGGAAAACTCTGATTCTCTCCCATAGTGAGCAGCTCCCTGTGGCTCAATTTATTTCCTTTTATTGATTGGATTTGGGGCAGGTTGGAGCTGTGAAGTTTCTGCCTAGACTCTGGGTAGCTCCAAGAGCAAGGTGTACCTGGGGAACACAGAGCCAGGGTTTTGTTCCCCTGGTCCCATCACCAAGCTCCAGGTAGAGCTCCTAGGAGCAGCCAGCACACTCTGACTTCATAAACCACCTCAATCCAAACTAACTTTAAAGCACAGACAAGTCCATGTATAGTCATGACGAGAGTCACAGAACTACAGGACCCATCTGTCTGCAGCAAAGTCAATTCCCTTTGGAGTATATAAAATAAATAAGAGTCTCTGCTGCTTTCTCCAGGGGCACTACAGTAAAAAGTTTTGGATTTGCCCATGCATGGGACAAGGACAGGACAGGGAGAGAGGAGGTATTAATTTGTACGGGCATCAGGCAGGAGAGAAAACTCCTGAGAAATGCCTTCACTGGGGGAAGGAAGCCAAGTGGTCTTCCTGCCCCGTCCTCCTTGGCGGCAGACTCCCTGCTCTAGCAAGCTTTACCACTGATGCTACAAGGCCTGTGCACAAACTGTTTTTCCCAAATTGGGAGTCAGGCTGTCTTTAAGGCTGTAAACCAGACAGAGCAAACAAAAATAGAGCTTTAAAAGAATGCGTGCAGGCATGCCAAATCTCCCTCATTTTGGAGTAAGAGTCTCACTCCTTTCAGATGCAGCTTTCTCCCCCCACCTCTCAAAACCATTTATAAAAAAGCATCCTGATCTTGTAATAAAAGATCCAGAAGGAGGTTTCGAGGAGACATTTAAAGCTTCATTCATAATTCTGGAAAATCTCACTGTCCCAGCTGGAGAACCCTGGTTAAAACCTGAGGAAAATTCATGACTCGCGTTGACAGAAGCAGTAAACAGACCTGTTTATTTCCTTGCAGTGGTCTTGTCCTCTGGTGTAAGGAGCTAGATTGCTACCCTGAGCATCTTTAATCCTCTGCCTGCCGATGGGGAGAGCTGGCTCTGCCTCTCAGCTCCGAGGTACCCAGCAAAGGGCGGTGTACGGTGCTAAGGACACCTTAGCAATACCACTGAACCTGCAGACAGAGCTTCAGACTAAGGTGCCATCATTTCGTACGTACTGCCAAATACTAACCCCGCTTTGCTCTCAGGTGTGGCATGACCGTCTTTTCTACACCTTCCTAACATTTTCTCAGTTAAATCCGTTTTTAAGCCTTTCTGTATTTTCTAGGTCTACACAGAAAGCAATCATCCACAGGGAGCGGTTGGAAATGAACAAAAGTATTAAATTAAACATGACTATTTCCTCCTAACAGTTGGGAATCACCAATCTATAGGCACCGTTAGTCCACGGCACAGCGCCATCACGTACTGCTCTCCCCATCCTCTTATCTGCATATCCTCTTGTGTTACACTCCTGTTGCATTTGGTTTGAATTTGGGCTGTAAACTCAGTTTCACAGAGTCTACCTGCAACATCCAGGCATAAAAACTGGTACCGGGAGAGCTGCAGTGCTCTGTTCCCATTCCCACTGTTATCATTACTTGTAATAACATCTAGCAGGCCCTGCCCGGGAGCCCCACATGACGGGGTGATGTACACAGAACCAAATGCAATCCTTGTCTTGTGGAACAAAAAATGCAAGAAGACAGAAGACGGATGCAGACAGACTGGGGAAGTGTAAAGAAACAAAGAGACAGCCTCAGCTAACATGGGAGGTGGTGTTCCTGGTAGACCAGCAGTTGCATCCCGCCCAGAGCTCCTGAGACAATCCAAGCCACTCCTTGCTTCCCACCACTCCAGGGCACGTTCCCCTCCAAGCTTTGCCAATGATGCCTAAGCGTGTTTTCCTGCACCTGTCGGCTGGTTTGGCCGTCTCAGTCTTTTGCATTTCTTCCTCTGCTGTTCTCTGCTAACCTTGCTCTTGTCCCTGCGGCCCAGCTGCCTTTCCTGGAGGCAGCTGGAAGGATGGCAAGCTGCTGCCATGTGCAGTACCAAAGCCACGTGGGCTGCTCAGAGGGACCTGACTGGGGCTCTGCGTGTTGCCTGCAGGCACCACGATCTCTCTGGAGCTGCTGATCACAGCCGCCACGAACCAGACGCTCGAGCTCTTCCTCGAACTTGTATCTTATCATCGTGCAGGCAAGGGACTTCCAGGTACGCCTGCTTTGGAGCACGGAGCGTGCTCACCCCGAGGCCTGCTTACCTGATCAAAGCCAACCCCCCTCTCACCAAACCCACTCCCAGATGAAAAGCATTCAGCTGACAGCCAGCAGGAAGGCACAGGCTCAATGCAACGCCACACTCTTTGTGAAAGCCACCTTCTTCATTACAGGCCCTCTCTCATCGCAGTTTCCCTTTGCAGAAAGCGAACACCCTGCTGGCCAGCTGTGTCAAGCCTCCCCTGCCTTGGAGCACATTAGAGCCATTGTCAGCATAACATTTGAAACTGGCCGCCCATGGCTGTGATTTACGCACATTTTTGTGATGAAATGCAGCTGGCAAGTGCACTCTGCTTTCATTCTTGGAGCTATATTACACCTGGTTTATTTTACCTGCCAGTTGAAATGCAAACAATCTGTCTACATTCTATATATAACCACCCGGTGCCATCATGGATGCTTATGAAGCATGGGGGTTTCATGGATTCAGTCTCAGAAGCCTTGGAGAGCACCGCGACTGTCTCGCCTGACTCGCTGCATGACCCAGATGGAAGAAACACATCTGGTGGGTCCCGCACACTGTGGCTACACAGCGTGGGTCTGTTACTGGCGCTGTGCAGATCTCCAGTCTCCGTGCAACAGCTTATGCTGGGAAGCATGTTACTATCACCTGCTTAAGAAGTCTGTCATCTTGGCAGAGAGCAGATGTGATTTATACGGCCAATCCCTCACCACAGAGAACAACTAATGGCATAAGTGAGGGGAAGGAACTGAACCATTGGTGGTGGTAAAACATTGCCTACAGTTCCACAGGGAATATTCTAATATTATTCCCTAGACTAATGAGCACATCTATAGGAACCAGATCAGACTGCAAACTCCCCTCGCCATGACTAGCTCTGTTGTTCTCCTGACTCTCCCCTGACTGCTCAGTATGTCAGCACTCGAATGAGTTATTACACTCAGTTTCTGCATTGGAGAGGTGCTGTTCCTGTCTGGTAGGAGGCAGAGGAATGGACGGATCTCTAGTATGCTTTCCCTTATATAGTAAAAAAAAATATACTAAGAACATACAACCCAACAGAAGGAAAACAGAGCAGTGGAGTCAGTTAAATTACAGAAGAGAATAAAAGAGAGAGAAAGTTCCATGAACGCCACTCAGGGCAGGCTCCCCATGGAAGGACGTGATTCACACCCTTTGCCATGAAAGCTGCTAAGGTCCAGCAGCCAGGGATCTAGCCCTGAGCCGGGACACCTGGCTTTTAACTGCGACCGTTTGCCATCAGTCCATGCTATCGTGCCTCTGACCCTTGATTCCCTCTAACATGGGAGTGACACCTTGCCAGGTGTAAATGCTCCACGTATGAGCTGCTGCTGGCTCTCATCAGAAGCCTTGCAGCCTGAACTGTGCAGAGGGGATCCCCAAACTGTTACCAGGTTTGTTAATGTCCTGACAGAGTGGCTGTCTGCAGAAAAGGGGGCCTGGATAAAGGTGGTCTGGAGAGCACTAAAAACGTGGTATGATCTTGGGGCACAAGAGAGGATGGGAAACACCTCTCTTCCCCAAGGTCTCCAGACAAAGCCCTTCTCTTCCCTCCCAAGAGGTGGGGACAGAATTCAGATTATCACAAGGTGTTTGTTGAATGAGTCAAATTTCTGTCGCTCTGCTCAGGAGACCCAGCACGTGTTCTCGACTGACACAGCTTCCCTACCAAACCAGTGCATGGGGAAAGCTGTCCACCCCACACTTACTGCTGGGACCTCGGAGGTGGAGCAGGGAGGGATGGCTTGGTATGCAGCTGACAAAGCCCAAACACATAGAACAAAGGACTACTAAGGGCAGAATGAGTCTCACATCATTTATGCAATAAGCACAAACACATTGGGCTGAATTTTCACATCCTGGGCTGGGCTGGGCTTCAAGTCCAGCCAGTGTGCGAGTTCTTAAAATTGGATCATGCAAAAAGTTGGAAGAACGAACAAGTTTTGCGAGCTGAAAGTGAGAACCTCAGATCAGGATAATATTTTATGGACTCACAACTCAAAAAGGAATTTAAGCAATTTGCTTCAAACACTCTGAAGGATTCTCCTCTGCTTTCTGAGTAAGTGCTGAGCTTTCCAGGCCAAACCAATTTTTCAAGCCAAAATTGACAAATGCTAAAATAGAACATCACTAGAGAAGCTAGTTGCTACCTTAAATCACACAGAATTACTTTTACTCCGGAATAATAAAATGTGCTACTCCAAACCAATACTTCTCCTACACTGATAAGCAATGGACCACTGGGTGCCCACCAAAGTCAGCTCCAACCTAAAGACAGTTGCTCTGAACGAAACATGCCACGGATGAGGGATCAGAAAAGCAATTAAAAGCTCTTTGAACAGCAACAGCTTGGAACAAATACTAATTTGTACTCCTCTTCTGAGAAGTAAATATAAAATAGCATTTCTAGTGCCATTTGATGTAAATTGAGCCTTTTATGTGGAATCATTACACATATCAACAGCTACTTCTGCAAATTCCTCTGGGAAGCCAAGTAGGGGTCTCTCTTCACAACTTAAACCAGAGGTCCTCAGGGATGAATTCAGAGCTCACCCTTCTGCAGGGATAACGCCAGCATCTCTCTTGGACAAACGAACAGGAGTCTGTCTTTCTACTGGACAATCAGCGAGCTGGGAATCGAGGCAGACCAAAGAAGTAGCAATTATTTCTTCAGACCAGTCAGTGAAGCGCACGTAGGAGCTGACTCTGGGACAAAAAGGCATCAGCTTTCAGTGGCAGAGAGGCACTTGGAAACACAGCTCCTGGAACAGGACCGGCCTGTGCCAGGCGTCTCTCCCCACTGCCCCAAAGGCATGGCAGAGGTCATGCTTTTGGAGCGCACTGTTCCTGCTTGGTTGCTGCAGCGCCACGACACGTTCTCAGATACTCCGGAGAATTGTCAGCTGCAATGAATGCCTAACAAAATCATCCAATGTACTGAAATTGCCTGGAAGATTAATGCAAGCATTGCCGCCTTCTTTGTACTTGGCTTGCCTCATCTGTGGGAGTGCTTATTCGTGCTGGAGACAGACAAATAATAAATAAATAAAGCACGAGAGAGGAGGGAAAAAAAAAAAGGAACTCCAAACCAGCCAATTAACCTTTGAAATACAAGTTGTGCTGCTGCTAACTAACAGCATCCTGTAACCTCCTAATTACCAGCCATGTACAACGTGGCAGTTGAAGACAGAGCTGGCTGTTAACCCCACGGATGTGCTGTGCGGGAGGATCCGATTGCCGCTAATGACTGAAGTCCCAAAGAAACTTGCTTCCCATCATCAGCTGCCTCCTGCTACCCGGATCTCCTGCCGCAAACCAGCTGTGCTGCCATGAAATCTTCAGTCTGCCTCTGAGAAGAGCAGGACTGCTAAAGGACAGCTCTGTGCAAAGCAGTTCTAGCATCTCCTCATCTTTCCTATGAGTCAGCTAGCTGCTACAGCGGTTGTGCCCTCAGCCACGGACAGGATCCTTGCCTAAAAGGGTATTACGTGGGCTACGTGCATTAAATGGAGTGGTGCCAGCTATGTTAGCCAAGAGCAGCCAGAGTAACGGTGAGCAGACTGCTGCGAGCTTCAAATTCCCATAAAAACACCTCCTGAAGCCTTGAGGGAATTTGGATAGGGACAGGTTTCTCTCATTCCTCTGGAGGCAGCATCCGGGACTGCGGCAGTACAGACACAGCTCACCTTCCTGTCTTGTCAAAGGGTGCTACCAAAGTGCTGCTACAGCACACGTGCCCCCTTGCCCTGCGGCTACCATAAGGGCCAGCAGTAAAGCCCATGGGGTTTTGCCTCCAGCCTGGCACCTTGCAACCTCAGATTTCCTCATCCAGAAGATATGGACAATAATGCCTGATTGCCTCAAGAGGGCTCCGTGAGACTTCTCTGCAGAGTGCTGCTATGTCCCGGGATGAAAGGCGAGATAACACACCAAGGACTAGTGCTGCTCTATCTTCCATGCCATATGTTGTTCAGTGCCCTCCATCCCTCCCACACACACAAAGGATTGATGCCTTGGCTTTGAATAGCACTCTGAAATAAAAACGTATATAGTGTGCCCATCTATTTGCAAAGCCGCTGATGACTATGAAGTCTGAGAAGCCGGAAAAGCAAGCAGCCATTAATAATTTTTTATAAAAGGGATTGGGCATTTCCTTACAGATAGTGAGGATTGGGGAGGGCTTCCCTGTGGCTGCTGCACTGATTGGAGCCCCGTTTGATAAAACCAGTCAATGGCTGAAAACAAGTGGCAAGAGTTGAGACCAGGGAACCTGATTAAGCTGTTCCACCCAGAGCAAACATCTTCATGGTAGGTGATGTTCCGCAGGGCTTCAGGGTCCAGGAGTCCCCTGCCCATGCTGCTGTCAGCAGGCACAGGAGGCCTCCCCAACGGGAGCCCCTGAACCCTGCTCTCTGGGTAACACTGAACAGCTTGGAGGGAGCAAGGAAAGCAGAGAAGAGCCACAGAGTAGCTATCCTTGTAGGCAGCTCCTAAATCCTTACAACTTGGGGAATGGCCTCCAGGTTTGCCCTTGGGAGGATGGAGGAGATGATGGCAACATCCATGCCTGGTTAACAGCCTGGGGAAGGTTCACACCTTCTTGCCTTATAATACCTGCTCTGAGCAGAGGTGCAGAGTGACTGGGCAGCACCCATCACTCAGTAACCAGGAAGCTGTGATTAAACTGTTTTTCCTGGCAAGGATCGCGGCATACCCAAAACGAGCCATTCTCACCTCCCCTCCGTCCCAACACCACGCTGTGGGTTCGTGACAGCTTCGCTCAGGCATCTCCTCCTTATCTCCACACAAAGCCAGTCCCCCACCCCGAGTCTGGCAGCCAACTCTCACACAAGGAGGGCTGTGGGTTCTGAAATCACCCCACTTTGCTCACAGAAGCCCCAGACTTTCATGCAAAACAGTCTGGGAGCCTAGAGCCATTTTCCATTGCTTTCGGAGAGTGTCTCAGCCTCTGGCAATGCCCTGGAGGTCACTCTGTTGATAGGAGAGTGCTTGGGCGAGGTGTTTCAAAGCTGGGCTCTGACAGCTCTACGGCTCGTTATCCCCGCTGCGTACCAGAGACACTTTGCAGTCAGGCACGTGGAGGAACTTTTACAGGTTTCACTTCAAAATTCCTCCCTTTTTATTGGGCCCACGCTGGGCAGTGCCTGCGAGCAAAGCTGGCGGGAGTCTGATGCTCCGTAGCCAAAAGCTTCAGAATCTTTATTGCCATTGGCTTTGAGATGGTTTAAAGCAAATCTTTTACAAGGTAAAATCCAATATAAACCTGCCGGCTACAGTTTTCCTTTGTTAGCAGCAAGGATGTAATTATCACAATTTACCTTTATACGAGTGATTGTAGACAGACTCCATGCTATCCCTGGGCTTTCTCACTGCAGCCTGCCTAAGGTTTTCCCTCAGCACCCATCATGGCAATATCCAAGGACTGACAAAGCTGTATCCGCCTGACAAAAGAGTATCCATGCAGAAATGCAGCCGCTGTGAGGAATGAATGGTCTATTCATAGGCGACTGACAAGGTGTATTTCCTAATTTTAAAACTTGTTGTGGAACAACTAACCAGACAGAAAGCTGACAGCGACAGCTATTTCTTTGTTGGGTTTGGACGCTCTCTGCTGTAAGTGTGAACTAATTTATTGTTGCATGGCTGAGGTTCACGTGTTTTAGCTGAGTACTTGCTTTTCTGAAAGAAAATACGTCTCAGCATAGAATATGGGGGTTTAAAGCACACAAGTGGAGAGAAAATAAAGTAGCAGCACTCCAGAGGATTGTTTGCCATGGTCCCGAGCAGAACTTAATCCTGGGAAATGATGGAGAAGAAAATGCAAAGCCTCTTGTCCTGCCTTTGAATGTACTATGCTACTCTGTCTGCCTTTCCGCCTCACTCCTGAGCGCACAGACCAAGGCAGAGAGGAGGAACAGCTTTATAAATGACCTTGACCTGGGCCTGATCCTGCAGTGGAGATTTTGGGGGAGCACTGGATGAACCTTTGACTATCCACTTCACAGAAGATCAGTATGAGGATCTCCTGGCCTCGCTGGGATGCATTTTCCGCACCTGATACAGAGGCAGCACGAGAAATTCCAGAGCATGTCTTGGGAAAACAGTTGAAAGTAACCAGTTTTTCCGAGAAAGAAAAGCCCAGAAAAGCATAGCTTTCCCCAGAGTGACCAACTGGAGATACTAAGATGACTCACCTCCCTCTCCCATTGCACAGTCCCTCAAGCTCCCATCAGCCAACAACAAGGACAAGCTGTCCTCAGCTGCCAGCACTGCTTTCTGCCATCACCATGTTCAGACTAATACTGGGAACAGCATGATTTTTCTTTCCTCCCTCCAAACACTTAAAAGAAAGACCTACTTGCACCCTATAAGATCAAATTAAAGGTTTTGGAGCCTTCAAGAAGAAACAATCTTTTTTTTTTCTTTGCTGCTTTTAGCGTTGCCTGACTGTTTAAGTCTTTATTTAAAGGTCTGGGATCAAAGAAGAAACTTCTGTGTGGGTTATTTGTGCTATAAGGTCCACTGTGCACCACCACCATCAGACCAAAGGGGTATTTCCACTAGAACAATTCATGCTTATATGAATAATTCACAGCAAACAACTTAAGCCGTGAGGCTCTGAGCCGCCACGTCCTAACACACACATTTAAACTCTCCGCACCTCAGCAGCGCTGCCAGCCACCTTCCAGGCTTTTCGCACACAGAAAGATGCTCCTGCTCATCACAAGTCTGCAGGATCAGGCCCTTGGCCCCATTTGGTGTTTCCAACTTGCATGAAAAGCGCTTACTCCTCTGGTATGGCTTCGACAGAGTCACCCCAAGCCACCACGCCGTGAGCACCTGAAACCACAGACCCTCGGGGCTCTTCGGGCCAGTCCCGCACTCACCTGCTCGTGGTACTCGATGCCCATGCTCAGCGTGTTGATGAGAATGGCTATCATGATCCCCCGGTTGAAGTACTTGCTCTCCACGATCCTCTTCAGTTTGCTGCCGAAAGCCTTCCACAGGCGGGTGACCTTGTTCCTCTCCTTGGGTTTTTTCTTCTTCCTCCTCCTCCTGCCCCGCTGCTGCTGGAGCTGGTCTCTGTGGTCACCATGCCGCAGGTCCTGGGTGAACTCGTAGACGCCATTGCTGTCAGAGTCGCAGCTGTCGGACTCGCTGAAGGCGAACTCGGGGTCCTCCAGGAGGCTGGCGCAGAAGGGACAGTCCTGCAGCTCGCAGGTCAGCGTGCCGCCCGGCGGGCTGGGCAGCGGGCAGGCCGCGCTCAGCCCCGACAGCCGGCTGGGCGTCCGCCGCAGACCTGCAAGGGCAGATGCACACCGTGAGCCACCTCACACCCTCAACATGGTGGACAGCCCCGTGTCCCTGCTTGGGTGGCACTGGGCCTGTCCAGGGCAGAGCAGCTTCTGCCGCATCCGCAGTTAAATGCAATACCCTAATACAGTAGCCATCCATCTTACCAAGTGGCTCTTGCTTTGTCTCATTTTTCCCTCTGTTCCACTCTCCCCAAACCCCGACACCCACCCTCTAGCCCCCTCCATGGAGGCTGAGGGGCCTCTCTCCACACAGCGTGGCAGCCATTTTGTGTTCTGCTGCTGGGGGAAGGCTGACTGGCACACCTCTCACTTTCAATTATTTTTTATTATATCTGACCAGGCTAACATCATTAGCGGTGATCTGAGCACTATCAAGCTGCTACACCCAATTTAGATAGCACTTCCATTTAGCTAATAATGAGGAGGGAGCGGGAGAAATGGACCAAAGGTGGCTACAGACCACAGATCACAGCTCGGAGACTCACGTAGTCCCTTCAGTCTCCTTCATCCCTCCTTCAGCCTTTAATAAAGCTCAGGTGAATTCTTTGCTTGAGGCTCACGACTGAGTGTTCAGGGTGTTTTAAAATCAAACACATTGCCACATGTTTGGTGGTGTGAGGAGAAATGCTGGCTGCCCTCACAGAGCCAGGGTATGGAGACGATATGGACAACCGTAACAAGGACGACTCGGGTGGAACAGGAACCAGATTTTATCTCCTCTTATTTAGAAACTAAATTCCTAGTTTCCTCATACTTAGGAACCAGATATTAACGGCAGAAAAAACCCAACAGGAATGCAATACTGCGAGCATGGGATCCTTGCTACAAAATGCCATTCAAGCATCAATGAAAACTTTCCTTGAGGTTCAGGGAAATAAGGTGAGGGGACAGCTCTCCCCATAACATGTCTCCATCCCCTGACTGGAGGTTGGATGGGGACACTTGGATAGATTTTGGGGAGACCAAGCAAAAGGCAGTGGATGCTCCTGGCTCGGGGCCCAGGAGCTTGGAGCTCACCCAGCAGTAATGCTGCGGATTTCAGCTACTCCTGGCTGACACTTGAGGACGTCTTTAAAGAGGAGGCAGCACCAAACGAAATAAAGCACCCCCTTAGCTTGAAAACCGGGTTGTGACAAATCAGGAGAGGACTGTCCTCCTCCTGGGCATTACGTCAAAGACACCAGGAGGATCAGAAATATTTGCCCCCTTACTCGACCCGCAGGCAGCACGGGTGCAGCACTGCACATTAGCCCAGCGCTGCTGAGCGGGACCGGTCTGACGAGGAAAGGCTGCAGCACAGCCACAGTAGCACGGATAGCAGAGGTAGTGGCCTTGCCAGACGTCTTTTAATGCTATCAAAGTGTTAAAAATTATATGAAAAATACTGGCGCCACAGATGTCTTCAAAATACCAGAGTCTCCTTGGCTGCCTGCTAAAATAACCTCACAGCATTGCAGGGCACGAGAACACGGAGGAACAGACTGTACTTTATGCTGTTCTATTCCACAATAAAAGAAGGGAAGAGAATACTCTCTGCCACAATTGCATCTTTCCCAGCAGACACTAACCTTATTTCCAGCTGGGGCTGTGAGTGCCCTGGCTGCTAATGCCTCCTTAATGCTCTCAATTATCACTTGCGTGCTCTCCTTGCACAAGTCTTGCAGTGAACAGGCTCTGCTTGTTGACTTGTAAGAGTGGAGAGAGAGTTAAGTGAAATAGCTCTTTGTTTGCTCAAAGAGGCTGAGGCCAGGAGTGTTGGGTGAGCTTGTGAGCCCACCTCACCTTCCCTGTTGAGCACAGGGCAGGGACTTAACATGGCTCCTTTGCTAAGTTTAGGCTGGGATGGAGAAACATGAGTTGGGAGCTGTGCTTGGCAGAGCTACACCCTCAAGAGCTAGCTTATTTGACACTTAAAGATCCTCCTGAAGCCTGGAAGACACATCCATCATCCCTGCTGTACGAAGATGGTTGCGGTGCGGAAGTGAATCCGACTCAGCCCTGTTGGTGTGGCAGGAGGGCTGCGGCAGGAGCGGGAAGGAGGGCCTGGAAAGAGCCAGAGCCATGGAGGGGAAGAGCTGGGCACTGACATATTGTGTGACAGGGTCTCCAGATGGACCCGGCTGACTTGCTTCCCTTCCTAGCCCCTGTGCTCCTCAGGGTGCCAGATAAGCTGCTGCTCACCAGCCAAGAGCTGAGGCATCCATCCCTTCCCCTAGATATGACCACACTCCTCAAAGAGACAAAACAATTTCAGGAGATTTGTTTAAAGCATTTTGGCATCCTCTGGGCTGAAACGCCTCTGTAAAAAGAGGATACTGTAATTATTAATAGCAACTCCATCTAACCTCTGGCTTTCAAAGAACCACCACAGGCTACGTGAAAATCTCCTAAGTCATTGAAGTGGCCCTGGAATGTCACAGCTGGGACGGAGATCTGGGTCTTTCTTCTCCTGAAGAGGACCCCAGCAGCAGATCCCCTTACAAGCACAAAGAACCAAACCTCTGACTTGAGCAATGCCTTCCAAGCAACATCTTTTCTTCTCATCCTTGCTTTCCAAGTTCCAGACTTCTGCAGAGCCTGGACTTTTATCTCAAGGTAAATTCACATTCTCATAATAACCCTCATCAACTTGCATAGTTAAAGATGAACCAGTGATTCACATAAAGCCCTTGCTTAACAACGGAAGAACGTTGCTACTAACCTTGCCCCCTTCTGCCCTCCTGCTAAGCTCCCAAGCGTACAGAAATGTCTGCCGATGGCAATTTCTATAAACAATCCACTTTACCCTTTTGTATGGTCACTTAAAAAAAAAATATTAACAAAGACAAGCCACCCAATCTATTTGGCAAGCAACCTTTACTGTGACCCCCCCGTAAGCTAGGCTTGGTATTTTTTCAGCTCGTACATCACTAGGATAAATATTTGTGTCCATGCACACACAGACAAACAGTTTTGGAAAACACAGGCATTGAAAAAAACAGATGACGAGTTTGGTTTAAAGAGATTAAAAAATAGAAGCTCGATCTTTTTGACTTTTTACTGTTTGAGGGCTTAAGACTCTATTTTTCAGCCTTTAGCTCCAGCCATGAGGACTGGAAACATTTTGTAAAATAGAAACCTAAGTATTGCATGTAATCACTACTCCAGCAGTGGGTGATTTATACGTGAAGGGAGATAAAACTACACTAACCAGCAGTGCTGGGGTGGCTACAGTCTGTACAGACAGGGATGGGACTGAGGTACAAAAGAGTCCCCAGGATGTTCCTCCTTCATTCAGACTGAATGGAGCTCCAAATCTGCGCTAACACTCAGTCCTACATTTCTTCTGCACATGGGGAAGGACGAGAGGGAAAGCCTGAGACCTGTAGCTCTGCTACACTCCTGCCCTCACACGCATCCTCTGAGGACTAGCACAGAGCAAGACCCTGCAGCGGCCATGGGCCTTCCTCCAAACCTTCTGCTCCTTCTTGCCAAAAAGAAATTCAGAGGCTCAGGGGCCCATCAGAGCAGAACTAGGGGTTTCTAGAAGTCTTTGTTTTGAGTTCTTTCAGTGCCTCCCTGTTTTAAACTTCTTATGTTTCCTATACCTTCTGCTTCTCCACCAGCTTCCACCTGCTCTTCCCTTTCAAGGTACCATCTCCCAGCAGCTGGAGCTTCTCTGCTGCAGGGCTGCAGCCCGCAGGTCCGTCATTCACCAGAGATGTAATTCCAGGGGTTGCATAGATCTGTTCTTGGGTGGGAACAGAGGGAGAACCTCCAGGATAAGCACACGAGAGGAGCTCAAAACCACATGCTTTGTAACCACAGGAAAGAGGCCTCCAGCAGCGGCCTGAACTCACTGCCCGGACCATCCCGTGTCTTGCTTTACCCAATGACTGCAAATACAAGGGTAGAAGGAACAGAGCTCTCAGTCCCTCAACCTGTCCTACTTCTGGCTTCAGCGCTCAGTTCAAATAGCATTCACAAAACAGCCTCCATCTTCAGCACCCTACGTAGCTATCATTAATACCTTAACTCTTGAGCAATTTGCCCTTTGCCCAGTTTTCCTAAGCAAAAAACCCCAGCTTGTTTGTCCTTACCATGCTCTCCTACCAGTTGCTGCAGCTTCCCATAAGAATCCGTGCCCAAATTTACAGGGCTATTAACCATGGCCACAGGTGAATTGCCATTCTTCTTTCCTTTGGGAACCGGAACAGAACTGGCTTTGCTAGTTGGAGAAGGCAGGATGGTTGGATAGTTCATGTTGCCATGGTTGGAGAGTCCAGCAGTCAGTTTAATGCTTGCAGGGGCATTGGAAGACTTACAGTTCACTTGTGGTCCTTCGACATGACAGTCTGCATGGTAAATGCTGTGCACAGACTCCGAATCTGGAGGAGGAGCAGGGCTCTGCAAGTTGGGGGACGGAGAAGGAAGCATCAATTGGCCTCCAGGTTTCATGACCTTGAGTTCCAGATCGCAGATCTCCGGGTTGGAGCGTGGCCCCCGAGGGCTCCCATTGCTGATGTGATAGTGGTGGTGGTGGTGGTGATGGTGATGATGGATGAGGTGGTGTATGGAGGTGATACGCTTTTTGCCTCGGTGGCTTTGCCCATTTGTGGTGCTGTTTGGGTTAACTTTTTTCCGACGCTTACTCTGCCAGTTATTGTACAGCCGTATTGTCCGCCGTTTCACCTTCCTGAAGATGTGGCAGATGTACTTGAGCAGCTCCTCGTAGCAGCTACCTGGCTCCGAGAAGCTGGCAATTGTGCTGTCGTTGGAGAGATAACGGGCCCGCTGCTCCTGCATCAGCTGGTTTTCCCGCTGCTTTGTTTCAGAAAACTGTGTTGCTATCACAACCAGGCACAAGTTAATCATGAAGAAGGAACCAACCTGGAGAAAACACAGGGAAAGGAATTAGCAGGGACTTTACAAAGCAAGACATGCTCTTCACCACCACATGCTGTCTGGACTTGAAGTGTGGTTCTTAGAAATCCCGAGATTTCCAAACATGCCAAATCTCAGTGTCTGCTCACCAAATGTTATGTCAACATGTGCCTGAGCTGCTAAATTTGCTCCTAAGTCATGCTAAATTACTTTGGCAATGGCAAAGAAAGCTGTTAACAATAGCCTTCACCACTTTCCTCCCCTCAACAGCGATGACATTTGCTACTAACGCAGGGTATATGAAACACAACGCAATCAGTTACCACCACAAAACAGATCACTAGGAAACACCCGGCCAACCTGGAAGGAGAAATGGTCTGAAGTCCAATTTGTGCTGTACTGAAACTGCCTCTTCTCTTCCTCTATCACTTCACACTCTGGCATAGTGTGCCCTCATTTTGAGAAGGATAGTCAGGGTCCATGCATCTGTGACCTTGTACTCTCGTATCTCTCTGACACAGAGAAATGCATCTCCAGGAGATTCAGTGCTCCTAGTGCTCCTGGTATCCTTGGGTGACACCAGCCTAGAAAGGCCTGATTTATTGTCTGGTTGAGTTGATGTGTTCTTGGGTGATACCAGGTTTTCAAAATGAAGTCCCAAGGACAAGAATGTGAAGTGACCTAAGGCTACATCCTTCCCTCAGCTGTTGAGTCCACAAACTGGTTTTTCACCACTTGGGTTCATAAATCAGCCAAAGGAAAATGTCAAATATTCCCATCAGAGAATCAGTGCCCTTAGGCGTGAAAGGGACTGACGTCAAGAAAGTGCCACTGTCTACATGGCCAAACCTCTGTGCTGTGCTCAGTAGGAAACGTATGGATTTAATCTGGACCATTGTCTGGTGAATCCTCAGGGGAAGCTGTTGGGAGATGGTTTGCAGTGCTATTCTCCAGTTTGTAATATTAGCCTGGATACTGTTTGAGAAGCAGCAAGGGTGCCATTCCCAGCTCCAAGTGACTTGGACATTAGTCACCTTCTGGCTTTTCTGCAAGGATCTATAGAGAAGGGCTCTTCTGTAGAGAAGGGCTCAGAAGAGTGGAGCGTAAATCTCTACTACCCATGGCCCATTGCTAAAGGCTCAAAAATCACTGGCTTCAGAATGCTATCCATTACTGGGAAACTCTCACACTGCTCGGATCCATGCCTTTCCCACTGGTGGTGGGAGCTGTGGTGGTTTGACTTCCCAAGGCCTTCAAAACCACATTGACGAGGATGGGGTTATATATAAAGAATATCCAGCCACAAAAGCACTTCGAAGTGCCTCCTGCCTGGCACCACGTCCTGCCTGACATCTACATGGTACTTTTCCCTCTGCTCTCCTGACTTAAATGCTTAACTTTTCCACAGATCTAGACCCCTGGAGAAGGTTGTGCCCACTGTAAAAAAAGAACCTTGCAGACGTGGAATGGCAGCTTCTGAAGGCAACCTCCAGCACCACCAGTAATACTTTGTTTTTAGGAACGACAGCACCATAAGACCTCAGAAAGGTGCACTGCTATTATTACTCTTATTTAAAGGGCTCAGGTGAAGTTCAATAGTTTGAGGGCCCTTCACTGAAATAAGGTGTCCTGTGGCACACTGAGGAGGCTAAAGGAAGAAAAGCTACAGCCTCTCTGCTTTTTGTTCTGATTAGCAGTTGCTTGGCCAAGGCACAATAGTTAGGACGCATCAAGGTAACAAGACCAAGACTGGGAGAATAAGAGGGAGGGAAGACCATATGGCTTGACAAGCTGTGGCCATGCATCACATGTGACACTAAAAAGGACTGTTGTAGCCAATAATCTGTCCCCACAGCACTAATCACAACCCGCATGATTATGCTTTATGGCGGGAGGAGGGTCTCCCACTCTGAATCCTAGCTGGCTCTTCTCTGTGAAAAGCCCAGGGAACAACTTTACCCCACAAGGACAAGGAATGGGAGCATCTCACAGTTCATACTTACTATTATAAGCAATATAAAATATATAAAATTGTAAAAAGAATGTGCATCCATCACATAATACATGATGTCAACCCATCCTTCCAGGGTTATAACCTACAGGAAGACAGAGAAAGAAAGCGTAAGAACAAAAGTAAACCAAAAAGTTAAACATCAGTCTTCTGATAGTGCTGGTACTCATCACTCCACCAGCACCTCTGCGGATCCATCCGGACCTGCTGCACTTCTTTTCCCAGTTGGCTTAGGATAGCAGCAATGTGTGACCAAAGGACTGGCCTGAGGTTTCTATAGGAATCCGGTACAATTAAAATGATAAAACATTACAATAAAACATCTGAAACACTGGTTCCGAGCCAGTGTAAAGAAATTCCAAGGAGGGATTATAAACAAAGCAAAAGCCTCTCTGTGCAGAGATCTGGGCTTTTACCTTAGCCTCCTGGTTTTATAATGCTACCCATAAAATTCCCAAGTTTTTAAGTCAATTTTGTTTCTGTAAAACCAATTTCTTTGTGATTCCTACTGGCTCACCGTTACAACTGCATCACCAATATCATAGTGGGAAAGCATCTGAATGGAAGAGAGTTACTTTAATTAAATGTAGAATTGATTTCATACTCATTTTCTCAGTCTTCCTTCCACTAAAAAAGAAGCTGAGGATTTAATTAACACCACACAGGCTGTGTGCAGAGCAAAGCGAATTCTGCCATGTAATTTGCACTTTTTATTTAGATAAAACATACCAAACTTCTAGTGCTATCTTGCTACTAGTCCTAGAGCTGAAATTCCAGCACAATTTCCATCAAAATCAAAGCTCCTGTCTGAATTTACTTGCAGATTTACTTACTTGGGTACTGATGTACCCTATTCGCTACACCTCATGTGAGCCTTGGTGGTCCTAGCATAAACCCAGAATTGCCGCCTGCCTCCAATTTCAGTGGCATCGTTCCTGATTTAAACCATGTTTGCAGTGAAGGAACTGTGAATTAGCTCGCTGTGAACAAGAAAAGGATCAAGCTTCATCGGTGTAGAGGACTTTCTGTATGGCGTGTACAGAAAAGATGATCCATAAAGCACTTGCTGTTGAAGCAGTGAATAAAATAATGTTCTTGTCACACCTGGAGCATCAGGACAAAACACTTGCAGGGAAGTCAGACATGAATCCTCACCACTTTTCTCCTGTTTTTTTACTCAAGGAGCTGGAAGAAGCTCCTAGATATGGATCTTTGGTATATGACCACATCTGCAAGGGGGAGAACGTTGCTGTACACATAACCATCAGTACTCACAGGTTCCCTGAGACTGTCAGAACACCTTGCATCAGCTCATGGGTGCTGGAAGAGAAAACTGCCTACTCCTGATTCCTCTCACCCTAAAGTCAAACGTGGTGATACCTTACCAGCAAGTTTTCAAACCCATTTCCCATGTTGAAGCACGCGTAACTTAGCACCCACCATGCAGCTGAGTGAGAAGAAGCCAGCGAATACAGCTCCACGCTAAAACCAATAAACATGATCTGCCAAGGAGCAGGTAAAAATTGTCTCTGCAGCTGTTTTACTCTGTCAGCACTGCTAAAGACTTTGAGCAATCAGGTCTGATGACATGCTGGCTGCATTTACGCAAAGTGCACCCACCTCTACCTGCCTTAGATATTCTTTCGTATCGCATCCTCGCTGCTGGTTAGCGATGTACAGGTATCAGACAGCGATACTATGCTTCCAGTGGCAGGGGTTTAATGAAACCAAAAAGAATGCTTTTGCTCAACATGAACCCCAGAGATCAATCTGTGATAGAAAGTTTTCAGCAACGGACACATTTTTTTGTGTGGATGCAAGTGCTGTTGTTCACCCTGGAGCCTGAGAAGGGGTTAAGCTGTCTGGGCAGACACAGGCAGTAATCAGTCTGTTCAGTGGTGTGAAACGGACAAGCAATCAAACTCAAACTGCCTTTTTCTGCCTTTCCTTTAACACGGTTGAAACATTTATAGAGAGCAAAGTTCTTTTTGGCCGCGTTCCTTGCCTGTGTGGGCTGTGTACCACAGCCGATCGTCTCTTGCGCTCGATGCCTGTGTTTCATGGGGAAACCGGAGGGATCAAGTTGGGAGGTGATACAAGGCTAAACCAAATCACTGCCAACTGCCTAAGAAATAGTCTCCTTTGTGCTGTTCAAAGTCTTCTTCCTTCCTTCCCCTCCCCTCTATTTGGATGGGCATTTCAGAGTCAGGCTGCCACAGCAGGTGCTCCATCCATTTACACTTGAGGATGAAAAATGAACCCAGGACTCCAAACAGATTGGATGCACCTCTTCACCGAATTTGCATTTGGCTGGCAATCCTCAAATCGAATGTATTAAAACGCTTAAACACAGAGCCCTCTCTACAAAAGGAGTTACCTGAGGGTTGCTGTTGGGCTTCTGCGGCACTGCCAGCTCCCCACCTGGGAAGCAGTTGCTGAGACAAGAGTGAAGGCCAGCCAACAGTTATAGAGGTATTTTTCTCGCACGCTAGACAGCATTTTCAGCAAGAATCAATCAACACACCACATTTCTCCTCTGGAGGGCTGCAAATGCTCATCCGGCTCTCAGAATATTTAAGATGTAATTAGAATTTGCATTATTTACTACTCACTTGTAAACCAAAGGGATACAGGAGGGATAAACAGACCGCTGGGCTTTTGTTCTCCTGTTTGACATCTTTGTGGATTCATTCTTGGACTCATCACCCAGTATAAATGCAGCAGTACCTAGGGGAAGGATTCCTGAGCTGCTGAGGATTAGACAGTACTAGCAATCCTGTAAGAGAACGTGCTCACAGACATCTGTCTTCTTTTTTTTTTAATCAAATAGCTCTGGAGAAATGCAGGACAACACACATGCATAGCCACCTGTCTGGACTGAAACAGCATCTGTGATTTCTACAGCCCGATTCTTGCCATGCTGTGGACTTCTTTCCTGCTGTCCTTCAAAGTGCTCCAAATGACTTTACGAGTACATTTTTACCTATTCCAAGTTCTCATTGCATATCCTTAGCAAGGCCTTGGTGTAAATGGGAACCAGACCATTTGAATTTGCCAACAGCTGGTCCATACACCAGAAACTAAACTCTTGAACTATTTTTGGCATCAAGTCAAAGGCATCTGCACTGGTGCAAGGTTCACTGCTGCAATGCACGGTTTGATCCTACACACTTATTCTCAGACCAGATGAACTCAGAGGGAAAGCTAGCAACTCTCGCTCTTCTCCCAAGAACACGGATATATTTTTTTCAGCATTGCTTTGCCTCCTGTTCCTTCCTTGGGGCACCCTGAATGCAGTATCACCTGCTTCGCTAAGAAGAAATGACTTCCTCTTCTCTTCACTTTCCAATCTCATTAATCCAGTTGACTGCAGCTCCAGCATTTGGCCCTCCAAGCCCTTTATAGATGTATTCCAAGGACCTGGAGCACCTTTCTTGTGCTTTCCAATCTCAGCAATCCATTCTCAGTAATTAAATTCTGTTCGAGCCATGGTTGTTCACAGACAGACATATTAAACAGTGTCTCCAAATGTACCAGTTCAAAGCTTCCAATAAATGCAACATACAATTATTTATCAACAGAGATAAGACGGCAAGAAACACGTTTCCTAATTCCGCTCTGATGAAAAAGATGTGCAAGATACATGGCACACCAAAATTGGCAGCTGCAGGGAAATAGCTGAAAGATTCAATTAAGATGATTGGCAAGGTTGGCCTGGAGGGTGCTGCCGACTGCAATCACATGCTGCAGAGCCAGTGGGAAAGGAGATGCTGCTCCCTTAGCACGGGGAAATGATTTTTGCCTTCGAAGGATCGAGACTCTGGGCAGAGAACGGAGCTGTCCTCTAACCCATCGGAGATCCTGTATGATGCTCAGCCTGATTCTCCTTGCCTGCTCATTCAGTTCTTTACCTCTTACACAGAAGGGGCAGGGATAGGATAAACCATTTGTCTCCCATTAATAGATACGAGGCTGAGTACTAAAGCCCTGAGCCTTGTGTCTGATCCTCTCTCCCATCACTGCAAGGATTTAACAGAAAGCTCACTCAGTTGAATGCAAAGAACATTTTGACTTCATGGATCTTTGGCTTGGACACCATTCACGCAGTCCCCAGTCAGGCACTCCCTGATCACCATAGTAATATGAGCAGGATGAGAGCGGACAATCAGATTATTTATTTTTTGTTTAATGTCTTCTGTTCTGTGATTCTGACCCTCTTGGTTTGCTCATGCCACAATAATTTCACCAGTTGTAACAAAGATGCTCGTCTGATTTATAGTAGCAGAACTGGGGACAGAATCAGGTCTTCTAGTCAAGCTAATCAGAATCAATCTAAAACTCCAGAGTGAAAATCACAAGGAAGATGTAGATTAAAGATACTGGCAATTAACTCAGATCTCCTCACTGTTCCCAGGGAGACAGGAGGCTTACTTTGTTTTTTCTGGGGTCACTTCAAAGGTCTCTGCAGAACAATTTCTTTTATTATGTCAAGAAGTTTTCATCATAAAAATCCTTGTCTTTGAGCTCTGCCAAAATTTTTGCAAGTTCTTGGCTATAATTGATTCAAGAGCAGGTTATTTTTTCCTTTAGTGTCAGTTAAGAAAAAGAAAAAAAGAATCATCCAAGGGGAAAAAAAACCCCAAAACGCAAAATCCAACCCAAACTACTTTAATTAGTAAAGTCAAACACTGAATTACTTTCTGTGTATTAGAAAGCACTAATGGCTAGTGCCAGATGGAGTGCTGCAGATAGAAATCAACCTTGAGGTACCACTAATCAATCAAGGAAAGTTTGGAAAATTACTGTGTGAAGTGAAGCTGAAAAGATTGTAAGAGCTGAACGCACAGCATACAAAACTCCAGCCCGGCCCCGGGGCCTGATCTATCTCATGGCAAGATTTCACTTCTGTGGTTACTTGAACAGACTTCATTTGTAGAGACAGCCTCCCTAAGCATGGGAACCAAAATCAGCATCGCGCACTTTGATCAAAACCCCTAAAACGCACAGCTCTGGCAAAGAGAAAGTTCCTTGGTGGTTGATTTTAGAATTGCAGGTGCTTGCTCGACTCAGTGCCTGGCCGAAGCGGGAGATGACAGAGAGACTCAAGTGTTTCCAAACCATTTGAAGTGTTCATCTTAACTGACATCTATAATTTGCACTCAGCCTCTTTTTCTTTGGCCTAAATTGGGTCCTTTGGGTACAAGATGGGCATTATCTGCATCAAAATCAATTACGCTGAGCCAAACAGCAACTCCGAGGACTGCCGTGATTATTTGGTTTTGTTTACTTTTTATCTCATCATTTCCCTGGCCCTGCTGCAAGGTTTTTTTTATTTCTTATTTTTATAAACCTCATCAAGACAAGCTGCAGTATCATAAATTGCGAGAGCTATTAATTACTATGATGGTCTCAGTAAGTTCTATAAGGCCTTCAGTATTCATTTCTGAAAGCCTCTTATCTACGTATTCTGCCCTCTCGGGCATATTGATTTGGCTAGCAAGCACTGACCAGTGAATAATGGAGTATTCCTTTTCCGTATGCAGAGTGCTTGGCAGCTAATCAAATCACTATTTTTGAAGTCAGCTTCACAATTTTAATTATTTCCTCATGACACATGTTGTTAAGTAACCTCTGTGGTCAGAAAAACAGGTTTTATTATATTCTGAGTAATGTCCTTTGAACAGATGCTTTTCCTTTCACTTTGAGGGCCTCTTTACTTTCCAAAGCAACTTTGGCTATTTCTTTATAAATTGAGAGTCTTGCAAAGCATGCATCTGCTCTGCAAAGCGGCCCTGCAAAACAGGGAAATAAAAGGAAACTGTGCAACTCTGCATTTCTTTTTGATTTGTGACCTCTCACATTTTTTCCACGTAAATGCGATCTCTGGTCAGCATTACCAGTTCACAGTGGATCTGGAAAAGCAGAGCGCAGCCAGTGCGCAACGAAGTTGGACATATCACTGATGCTGTTATTGGTGGCCCAGAAGCTCACGGAAGTGAATTTACAAGCTTAAAAATGGCATAAAAACTTAACTTTTGCTACAAAAGGAAGGTTAGTTGCCGTCTCTCCGTTTCACACTAAATAATGCAAGATCCTCATCCGATAGCAAAAACATCACTGATTTCAGATGACTGCTGCTTATAACAAATCACATCTCGGTCCATATTCATGAGGTTTGATTTACTGTGATAATTATCCTCTGTCTTCATTGTTTGTGTAAAGTATCTTATGCACAGGGAATGTGTTTAACTGTTTAGCTTCAGCAATAATGAGTCCATTATCACAGAGAGCGCCATAAATCAGAGTTTCATAGCAGAGCAAAGCTGAAAGATGAAGAGTCTGCAATGAGAAGGAAACCAAAGCCAGACTGAGATCCTTGCTTACAGATGAGTGTACCATATAGCAATTATATGAATGACAGCGCTTCTCCAGACACCACTGTCTGGAACACAGCAGCAGTTTGGGGTACTGGCCCAAATGCAAAAAGCAAGGATTTCTGTTAATTGTATTGTTTCAAATGATATTAGAGACTGTTAGGGACAAAGGGTGCACGGCTTCAAGCACAACTAGCCCTCTGTGCAGGACTATGACACAAAACACATCAGGTGTCCAAGTGTCTGAGCTTTACTCATCCACACTCATCAGAGGCGGGGGGGTGTCTTGTTCTCCTGGATGGATCTGCCAACTCAACACAGCCTGGAGACGGTTGTGTGGGGGCATCAGGGTAAAGGAGCTGAACCTTTGCCTTAGCATACAAGTCTCATGTAGGCTATGTACAACTCGGTGCAAAGTGCAACAGCAGCAACCGATCATGGAGCAGGTTTGGGGCAATCAAACCAAAGCAGGATTTCCCTGTAAGAATTGTTGATGCACCTCAAGACCAGTAGCTTTTTCACCACCTAACTGGAGTCCAGATTAAGCCCTGCCTTGCTGCAGGCATCCCTCTTTCTGCTCCAAATAAGAGAATCTATGATTGAGGTAGGACAAAACCCTTCCAAAGCTACAGAGTTTGCAGCAGGTTTCTGTGCCACGCTGGGTCCCTCCAATACCTCCCGTAGGTTAGCAGGCCCAGACCTGGAATCAGGATGGCCTCTCTGACTTGTGCCATACGGGACAATTCCTTCTAGCCTTCAAAACGAAGGAGATTTTTCAAAAGCAACTAATCCTCTTGGAAGCACACTCTGAGATGCTTTGAAGGGGCTGGATATTTTTAGATTGGGTGATTTTGAAGAAAGCTCTTCAAATGCAGAAAACAATGTTTATTTGGCTGACCAAATTAAGAAAAGCAACACCAACAAAACTCAAACCCCATCATTTAGAGTGAAATATTTTTGGTGATCCAAAACAAATTCAAATTCTAGTGACAAAGCATCATCTTGAAGTAGTGGAAATGAAAAGCTTAGAACTCTTTTCCCTTTTTTCTCCCCAGCCAAAACTTCTTGCCAAATTCAGCACAGATAAGCATTGTTGACACATATCATCAGTTTAAAATATGAACCATTTGACAAAATGTCCTTCTGGCCAAAAAAGTATCTACTCAATGAACTCTGAAAACATGAGCACCCAGTGTGACAGCTGCTTCTGAAAAACATGGCCCACAAAACTATATGTTGCACCCACAAATACAATTAATACAATTGCAGTCGGAAGCCTCGGGCTCTTTCGCTTCCCTCTGCTTCAGTGTGCCTTTTGGCTGTTCCCCCGAATCTTTAAGAGTACTGAAAGTGGAAGAACAGAGGTTGCAGCAGACAAGCAAGTGGTGTATTAGTAGCATCCTGCGTGCAATACTCGAGACAGGGGGGTAACCGTTCCTGAGCTGTCATTTCGCGAGGAACTTGACTGAGGTATCCTGAGGTCCCAGCAACAAAGCAAGAAAAGCAGGCCCCAAAAGGTGCCTATCAATATCCCTGTGACAGCCCAGCTAAGAGGAAGATGTGCGAGTAGGAACCGAGAGGAATGACCCTGCCAATTCTGTCCTGCCAGCAGGTTCCAGGATGGAGGTGTGTGCTTACTCTACGGGAAAGCCACGTTAGAGCTTCAGGTCTTGTCTCCTCGAACAAGATCTGTTCTTGACTGAGTGACAACGTAGACAAGGAGGGACTTTAAGCTCATTCTTGTGTTTGGCCATAGCAGAAGTGCATTGAAGTGCATGTCATTTTTCCTTTAATTCGAATGGGAGATATTGTTCCCATTACAGATTTAGCTGAAAGATTTCCAGGCAAGGGAGAAATCCTCAGGGAAGGATTTCAATCATGATGAACAGAGGCTGAAACAATGTGAAGTGGGCAACGGCTGTGGAACAGATCAGGGCACCAAACAATGGTGAAATGAGACAAATGAACCTTTCTCTTTCCAAACCAGCAATCTCCCCCCAAGGTCTGTACCTTCTCAGCTGGCCCATCTACAGGCACAGCTCGCAGGGGTGGAGAGCCTGGCAGAAGCAGAGTCAGCAACACGGAGACAAAACAAGCTCCTCATCAGCACATAGCGCAGGGTCAAAATGAATAAAGCCTTGATTAGATGGAGATAGCTTACACAAGCTCCCAGGGGCTTTTTTTGACAAGCTAGAGCACAGAAGAGGTAACTTCACGGCGAAACAAAAGGGCTGTTTCGGCAGGTTGCCTGCAGCATACGGCTGTCACTGCCAGCTGTCGTACCTCCTCGGCATCCTGCCGTCGCCTTCGGAGTAAAGTATCCGCAGAAGGACAAATGAAGGAAGAAGTGGGTGGCATCAATTCCCCCACTTTCCCACCCCAAACTTGTCCTCTCTCCTGAGCTGGTCACCCGCACCTTCGTGGCTGTAACATGCTCCTAGCTTTGGTGAGACCAGGTGCAAAGAGAAGTTCTCCGTCTAAGCACAGCATCAAGATAACACCTTGAACTCTTGCTGCTGCTGACAGCTCCTTTAATGCCGCTCTATTTCCAGACATCTTTCTTCAGAAGGTGATTCAGCTTTTCCTTTCTTGGGCATTCTTATCATGTCGTATGCCTGCTGGGCTGTCTTCGGCTCTCGTGAACACAACCAGGCTTTTTTTTTTTTCCTGACAGCAGCAAGGGGGCTGCTGAATGCAAAACAGTCTCCTCTGAGAATTCCCTCGCTAGGGCCTTCTGATGATGGGCCAGAGATGTGTTACTTGTATGACTCGATTAACTTGTTAACTGAGATGTCTTCTTAAGCAAAACCTCGTAGAAGCAATATGCACTCCGAATAACATAAGCCAGAAACAAAATCATGAATCTGAGAGCTACATCCAAGGACTAATTTCAAGAGGGTCTTTCATTACGGAAGCCCTTTAGAAAATGCAGCTACTTCTGATATACAACGTGTGAAGAAGAGGCCATAGAAAAGGTAACTCAGCCAGCGCCAGCAGTGTCAGAGCCCCTCTGAACTACCAAACCTTTTCTCTTGTACTGGATGGACATTTCCCAAAATGTCCATGTAATTTTTTCCTGTACATTTGCTGTCAAAGTTCAGTCCTTCCAACTACATCCTGGAAGGAGGCACAGAGGAACAGCTTCTTCCCTTGATCTCATCTTGGTTCTGCCTAGCTCAGTGTTATTGTTCCTTCAACTTTGCCTCACTAGTTTTGCCAAAAGCATTGCCTCCTGACGTAAAGTGCTATTATAGGTCTTACTTTTCTGCAAGTCAGACATGAAATCATCCAAGCAATGGTTCTATAGTTCCAAAGGAGCCTAAAATCATCTCTTCTTCCCAAACTGTGTATCTTACCAGCCAACCAACCCCCTTTTGTTCTAATGGGCTTTCTGCATTCAGGCCTGGCCACACTGAGACTGATGGTTAGGAAGGTGGCAGTGTTTCGGTTGCTCCACTGAGACTGTCAGTAATTCAAATTAAATTGGACTTTGGTTAGGTGGGTAATTCGTCATTTGCAGTGTGACAACAATACCTGTAATTACTGCTCTTATTGTTGTGGCTGAAATTCATGTGCAATAAAGGGATCTTAATATCATGCCAAACCTCACAGTTAATTTAGGTTCCATCTCCTTTCATTTATTCTGTAATAAGCTAATTAGTTCACATAATTTGCCATTGAACATGCCTTTGTAACAAATATATACATGAATTAGCCTATTACACAACAAATGAGGGGAATCAAAACATGAATCATTTGCAGGATTACATAAGGAATTATTATCCTTTCAAACACCCATGGATGCAGCCATCGTCTTTATTGCTTTAAGATTTTATTATTTGCATTAGGTTGGTTCTCATGTCCGATGCCTCTGACTTAACTCTTCTGCTTGGAAGGTCAACAATGCATTTTGCTGTTTGGTACACCCCGCTGCCACGTGCCAGGTTACTTGCAAGTTCAGGATCACTACCATGAAGTTAAACGTCTTTCAGCTTGGCTGCTTAAATCCAAATTCTGGCAGCTGAAAGAACTTGGCCATACTGCCAACCTCCTGCCTTGGTGCACCATTCGCAAGGACATTTTGGAGTAGAGAACTTTTCACCAACCTCCCTTCTGACAGCTCTTAAATCGTGCTAGATTTCCAACTCATTTGGGGTAAATCATGAGGGATGCTCTATCCAGCTGAGTCCTAAGTTGCCATTATGCAAACTGGAGGCTGGCCAGACCTTGAGGTTCTGTCCACCATTATAACTCTTGCAAAGTACCACGTATTCGTTATTCCCCAGAAGGTACCAGGACAATTGGACCAGTCTCATCCAGAACACAGCAGAGTGCTTTCTGCCCAGTAATTCAATACCAATTCACAGGGAAGCTCCTGAGCAACTAAAACCATCAGTTCTACTTTCTGCACTACTACTTCGAGGCCTCATCTAACTGCTGACCTGGTGCTACCCGGCTTCAGCCATTAAATGTAATGAGAGCACAACTCAATAGCTTTATTTGTTAAATGGCCTCTGCTTACAGCAATTGTTTTGATTTAGCATCCAACCTCTTGCAGTCCTGATTTACTCTTTCCATATCAAAGTTAAGCAAGCACCTTACTCCCAACAGCTGCTTCTTTACCTGGAGTTATATGGTTTTCAGCTTCTAAAAGTGAGTCCTTACTTCTAAAAGGAATAAAGATGTAAAGAGAGCTTTTGGCTGGAAATAGTCTTTAGCATTTGGATGGCCTAAGCAGCACTAAAACCAATCATAAACCTCCTGGCAGCTGCCAAAATGATCTATGGATACAATATCCACCTTTGCCAGACACTCTGCTCTGCCCAAAGGAATCAGTTGAAGCCTCTGCTGTGGCTGGTGTGTTCTTCCTGGCTTAAAACTGTACATTTTCAGGCTGAGGAAATGAAATACCAACATGAAATGAAAACCTGCAGCCTGCAAAAAGGCTCAGGAAGTAAAAAGGAAGCAGGACCCCTCGAGAAGCACCTGCTCATTTTCAATGCACTAGCACAGGCACTCTGCAACGCATTGCCCTCTGCCCTTTCTCTGGCAAGAACATTGCTGTCCCATGGTGGGAGCCAGACGGGACCTCCTGGGCACATCCATCAAGCTCTGTCAAAGAGCTATGCAAGAGCAGAAAAAGGAGAATGCAAGTGCAGCCAGAGACCTATCTGCTATCCTCGCTTTGATCTCCCTCTTTCCTTTATGCAACACTCATTACCGGTCAGGCATATTCAAAATTACTACGGCAGCTCCTCTCTTGACATCCTGATTCCAGGAAAGAACCGAAGCATTTTTAAAAACATAGCCTAGTAGAGACTTGGGATCTGTCCGAACCCTTCGGGATTCGGTTTTGAGCCTCTGACACCAGCAGCAGTGTGATTCAAGGTGTGCTACTGCGACAGCGCGAGAGCAAACAAGATGCTCAGAGCAAGCAATCACCCCTTTACAACTCCCAGATGAAAACTGAAAGTTATTAAGTTCATATTATAACATGGAACTAGAAGGAAATTCATAAATGAAATTTAGAGCTCTGAAGGAGTAATTATTCATTGTTAACAGAACTAAAAGGAGAATTTTTTTCTCTTTTAGGAATAGATGTCACCTACGCTTCAGGAGGACTAAATAAAACAGGGCATCTAGCCAAAAGCATAAAGACATTTGTATTAAAACCAGAAAGTGCAAATCAAAAATGGAAAACAGGCTAGCCCTAAGAGACCATAGCCTCTGGACTGTGTAGATGAGTTATCCAATGTCCCAGAGCTACAAATGCTTTGAAAATGCTTCAGTTGCTGGAGTGTTTTTGTCACCTGTAAAGGCTCCCCCAGTCTGAGGTAGAAGCACTTTGGTCTCTAGTGAAGAGCTGCATAGGTCTGGATCAAGAGAGACTCAAATTCCATGCGAGTAGTATCTCTTCACAGGTATTCCAGCCAGAACGGACCATTAGGATTATTTCTTCCTCCCTCCAGCATACCATGCTAACCAGTATAACCCTGGAATAATTCTAGAATCAAGCCCAAACCATGCCATCGAGTTAGTTCCTACATTTTTGGACGACATTAAGTCTTGCTTAAGGACTTGGACAACACTCTCCATTTCCTGATACTACAGCAATAAAGACCCTAACTTTCAAAAATCCCTGGGATTTATCCAGGTCTGATTTGCAGTGCTAGAACTTGCCATACTTTTGTCTGCCTCAAGAAGTATTTTCCCCTCTTCTAAAACGCACTGAAAAAATGGCTGTTCTCTCCAAATGCTCTCTTGCAACATTTGTGCAGGTTATTGTCCGATTCATTTACTTGATGCGTCTTTATTTGCGGTTTCACGCAGGTGCAAGCAAATTCCTTTCTCCTCTGATGCATCTATCAAAATCTTTCCAGGCAAAAGACGACAAAACAAAAAGAAACAGAAAAATCTTTAGGAGAATCCTACCTGAAAAATAGCTATCCAGGCATATCCAATATTATCAAAATTAATAGCTCCGTTGTGTGGGTTTACGTCCCCTGCCATGCATACGTTGTAATACTGGTTCCAGTTTATGCAGGCATTCCTGCTGCTGAAGTCAGGGTTGTATAAACTTGGGGTGTAGGAGTCCATGCTCAAGGTGCACTCCACCTTGTACTCCTTCCTGTTTGGGATGTTGGAGCATTTCTGCATGCCGTTTTCACGATGCGATGAGCAGATGAACGGATTCTCCTCTGCTTCGTCTGTCCGGTAGTACGGATGCAGGAAGGTAAGGTTGTATGTCCTGGAGGGGGAAGAAAGAGAAGGATGAGAACAAATGATGCACCCCTTGTTTCACCAGCAGCAAAAGGCGCTGGTTCCTCTCCCTGGTTTGGGTGTGTTATTTCTCTTTTGCCCTTCAACCCCATCAGACTGGGGCCAGCAAAGCCACAGTTGAGATATCAGCCCCTACCTCTGCCTACAAAGCTTTTTGCTTACAGCATCCTCTGAGGCACCGGGGATCTTTCAGTTAAAGATCAGCTTGAGCTCTCCCAAGCAAACAGGGCAGTTGAAAGCTGAAACGAGAGGGTATAGAGAGAAAAACGCCAGCAGGCCAGGTGCTTCCCAAAAAATCTAGGAAACTTTTTGTTTCCATCTAAGGATTTCAAGATAGCTCTTCTGAAGCTCAGAATACGCTTCAGAAAAGCTGATGGCAAAGCCGCTTTCCAATAAATTTGCCCCTCAGCACCTCGCCGGGATGAGGGAGCTGAACTTTAACAAGGAGAGATCCAGCCACAGGCCATCTCAAATTCCTTCTGTACTTACATAAGAAAAGAAAGAGCCCACATTAATGGGAACTGTATGCTTACTGCATATCCGATTTAATTGGCCTGGATAAAGTTTATGGCTCTGTTACAGCTAAGATAAGCAAGTGCTCTAATTGCAGCATGGCAGGGATGTGCCTCTTCCCAAGCCACGCTCTGGGGCAGATCAGCGAGCATCCAGAGCCCAGGACTTTGCATGCTGTTTGATTAGCGTTAGTGAGACCCACCGGCACTCACACTGCTGAAGCACTGCTCAGAATGAGAAGGTCCAAAGTCCTAGAGCCGACTTTATCTGCTGTGTTCAAAGCTGCAGGGAGCCAAGATGCTATATCATCAGTCAGGAGATAAGGGAAAAGGCAACACACAAATTATACGACCAAGTGAGATGTGGGTAGAAGGTAAGCAGGTAATTCTTCAATACAGGACAGCTGTATTTTTATCTGTTTCCAAATGTACCTAACTATTGAATAAATTTGGCTCTAATGAGTGCCAAACTAGTGTTATTCCATACAATCGCTTGAAATTGCTCCCAAAACCCCTGAGTCAAGCAGCAGCCACTGAGCAACCGCACTTTGAGACAGCAGTTGCTGCAGGGCAGAGCTGAGGGGAAATTAACCCTGAACAACCTTCCTGGGGAATTTGGTTCTCCTCCATCAATGAATTACTTGAGATGGGTATTGAGGGTTCATCCAGCTTCAGGAATAGGCAAGAGTAGCACGTCAGAGGAATTGGGCATTGTTCACTGGTGATTAAACATTCACCAGCTATTCCCCTCCCATTACAGTGTTCCCACACCTCTAGACAAAACTGTAATATCTTCCTCCCAGTTTCTATGCCTTAGATTCAAGAGACAAGGAAGAAACTTGAAAAATGTTTTTACTCCAGGACTGCCTGAAAGCCTTCTCCTTCCCCTCCCACAAATCGGTTTCACTTGGAGAAAATTTCCATATAAAACAAGCTGCCGAAAAGGCCGAGTGCTACGCTAGCACGGTGTTTGCTAGAAGATCAGATACTACAACCAGCAGAGTTTGTCACACAGAGGGGGGTATTGCAGAGGCTCGCGAAGGATTAAAACGCACCGAGGCACAGGGACGTGTCTGGGAGTGCTACAGACTGTGGGCAAAGACAGCTGGGGAACTTGAGGGAAGAAACAGAGGGAAGAAACAGAGGGAAGAGAGACCTGAGGAGTAAGTTCTAACTCACAGGTGGCAGGCAGAGCCCCAGCAGCTCTGTTTTGGCCTTAGTGGGTATGCTGAGAGGGGCTCAGTTCAGATGCAAAGGGCTCCTGCATCCCCAAATAACGGTGGAGGGGACCCCGCACACCTGCGACATCTCTGCTTACAGCCACAGTGCCTGCTTGAGCCTGCTCACCCAGCGAGGTGCTGGGAGGGCTCTGCACCTCCATGAGACATGACGCAGGGCAGAGCCCTCCCTGCCCCACCAGCCTCAGGAGGGACATTTTCTTCTAAAACCTCCAGGTTCAAGAGGCCACGGGTGCATGTCTCATCAGCGTCCTCCCAAGGAACTCAATAGCAGGTGCTCAGTAGCTCTGAAGTCTTTCAAATGGGACATTGGGATCAGGGCTTTCCACCCCCTGTGGTGGTGACAGGGGTCTGATACCCCCAGAGCCCAGACCAAGCCTGGACTACGCTGCGCACTGCCTGGTACAGCGAAGTAGCATGGCCACGGGAGTCTGGGGTATGACCGGCTTCCCTGGGGCTGACTTCACCACTCTTGAAACCAGAACTTTGTGGGTTATAGGCAAAGAGCTCCTCTAAGTCCCTAAGATGATGGCAGGAGAGGTCTCATTTGGTACCTTCTCATCAAAGCACCTGGATCTCCAGCTCAGGCTCAACAGATCTCTGCAGTTCTCAAATCCCTGATGTGATAAGTCAAGGAAACTCAAAACTTTGTCTGGGCAGCTCAAAGCCCAAACCTGGTGCTTGCAGCAGAGACAGCCCCAGAAGCGAGTCTCAGCCAGTAACCTGCAACCCTAAAACTACACATTGAACTCCCAGCCCTGCAACAACCCTGTGTGATACTGGGAACATCCCTCGCTCTTTCTCATTTCCCTTCAAACAACGCTGACCAAGGCTCTTTGATCTGGGTGTGCCAATCCAGTGACATACTCTTCCAAACTACAACTGATCATCCAGGAAAACTCGCTCCAGAGCCTGGTGGAGCTGTGAAACTCAGCAAAAACTTATTTCCTTCACCACCCTGGAAGCAACACCCCACCACAACGCCGGCAGCAGGAGTTTCCTGATCACAAACACCTTCTGGCAGCGGGCAGGATGGGAAGGCTCAGCACACCACAGCTCCTGGGTCAGTGTAATTAGGATTCTACCCAGGGCAAAGCTGGACTTGCAGAGGGAGATGGACCATCTGGAGGGATGATCGTGTAATTAGCAGCTATGGCTGCACGAGCTCCTTTCCTGGGAGCAGTTCTGTGTTTAGATGCAGACACACGCACGCCCGTGCCAAGAACACTGACCACGGAAGGAGTGCTCAGACAGAAGGGCTGATGCCTCAGCGTGATGCTCCGCTCTGACCTCACGCCCGAGCTCCCCTGCGAGCCGCCCTTCCCACCACAGCACAATACACACAACAGTCAGCACCGCACGCGACTCTGCAGCTGCCTGCCCTCCCAGCTGCAGGACACTGACCCAAGCTCATTGTCCCAGATTAATCATCTTTATTTCAGTCCCCAGAGCTGATCTCTGATCTCCTGATATGCCCACCCCAGCTGGGCAGGCTGGACAGGGACGCAGCTAGCCAGAGAGCAGCGTGCCAGTCAATTCTGCTGGAGCCCATGTACCCGGTTTTGTTGAAGGAGGGAATGCAGCCAGGCTGGGGACCTACAGGACCAATTCCCTTCCCATGCAATGCTTCTCTATTCACTACACATATTGCAACTGGAAAGGCATTTGATGAGCCACATACAGAGATTTGAGAGGCTGCATGTTTCCCACGAGTCACCATTTAGGAAGCCTTGGGCTGAAGGAGAAATACTGCCTGCAGACACAGCGCCCTGGGCTGCGATCTAATAAGCTGCGTAGAAAAGATCTGGGCACAAACCCTCTGGAGAACCAAAAGAACGACACACTTTGGTGGCTGTGGGAGGAAAATAAAACCAGGAAAACAAAGCACAGCTTGACTGCAAAGGGTGGATGAAGCTTGATTTGGTTCTGCTGCTGCTGCCTGACTGATTTTATCCTCTCTTTTCTCTGCCTTGCTCATTTTTGCAACTGTCCCCAAAATAATTTACAAACTAAAAGTCCTCCTTGTGACAGGCCACAAAAATCAATTGCATGGGGGCCACTTTCTGCCCAGCCCTTTTCAAGCCCTTCCCTCTTCCATGTCTGCCCTGGGCACAGAGACACCATGAGCACCCGTCCAGCTGGGAGGGACCTGCACCCGCACGATGCTCTGCCACCACCAGGTACAGAGGAGAAGGGACACACCGACCGGCAGCAAGCACTGCAAATTTAAGACCTTTTTCTAGTTCCTCTGCTTGATGACCCTGCTGGGAAAACCAAAAAGGGGAAAGAAGGAAGGACAGCAAGAATGAGAAAAACAACAGTGTTGCAGAATGAGGGAATCCCCAATATCTACAAAATAAATGAATTAGCTCTGCCAAGACCATCTACCTCCACATGCAGGAAAGGTCAAGCTGACTTCCTTGTTACTTGCCAGCAGGCAGAGTCCAAATAACTTATTAATGGTAATGAATCCACTAATCACGAGACCCTTGTGCTCTGGGGAAAAGACATGAGAAACTAAGCCCCAGAATGGATCTTGTTATCACATTAGAAAGGATTAACACCCCTTCCTCGGCCAGCTGCCCAGTGCACATCTTTCCTTCTCTGGGCTTGCAGCGGCTTTGCAATGTATTTCCCTTTCTCTGTCCCTGGGCACGTTCATGTGCAGCAAGGACAGCAGAGGGGCAGGAAAGCCATTCTCTCCTGTATCAAAGGAGGCTGAACAATTATTCCCTGCCCCATCTACCGCCAAGCTCAGTCTTCTCAGCCCAACCATCCCATGCGGGACAACATCCACAACCTCTGGAGAATGGTGTGTGCGCACTAAGAACAAGCCTGCTACAGCTTTCCGAGGAGCAGAGGAGGAAAGGGAAAAGGTGGAAGAAACTCAGCACCAAGCAGGATCCGTTCCCTCCAAGAGGAGGCTGCTCTCTGGAGGAAATCCTGCTGACAACCCAACACTGCAGCACAGAGCGATGCCAGGAGGAGCAATTAAGCAGAACTCAGAAGTACCTTTCAGACAAACTCAGAGCTGCCTGCCTCGGCCGCCTGCGCCTTCTCGCAGCTCTACAAAAGCCAAGGAGCCAAAGGCGGTACAATGCCAAGCAGGTACGGAGTTAATTAAGACTGAAGTGCTCACATTATAACTGTCCTGCAGCATTAGATAAATACAAAGCACTTCACGGCTCTCTCCCCTCTCCTGCTTCCAACCCACTGAGTTCCTTGAAAGGCTCCACGAGGGGGAAAACGCTCCCCTGCATAACAACACACAAGCTAGGAGCAGCCCCAGCAGCAACAACCCAGACAAGCTGGGGGTGACCCAGTTCCTTTATTTACGGTGATAGCAGCTCACGATGGCAGGCGGGAGCCAGAGGGGCTGCGTGGGGAAGACCTGGAGATCTTACAGATAAACTGCTGGCTTAGCTTGCCCTTCGCATGCACGCATACCGAGCCTTCCTCTCTCAGACCAGACCAACCGAAAAGCCCTCGTGAAATTCCCCCTCCCGCTCCCGCTGTCAGGGATCTCCTGCACTCGTTCACACAGCGGTGGAGACCATCCTGGCGCTGCTGTGCAATGCCTGGGGAAGCGCAGTCTGGGCAGTGAGCTCCCCGGGGGGTTGCAGAGGTGTCTGAGCCACCAGAGACCTCTGAAGCATCGCTCTGGTCTTCAGGGCTGGCCGGGGAGTGACAGCTTCTCACATGTCCCGAACAGCAGTGACCCACTCCAGTTTTTTGCTTGCCAACTTGCTACTGCAACAGCCCAGTAGCTGCCTGTAATTCCTTCAAAGTCATTACTAAAAGAGAATCCATAATAAAACTTCCTCCTTCCAGCATGATTTTACATTGCAACAGCGCAATTTTCAAGGAGAGAGAGAGAAAGCAGACATTTCCAGTGCACCTCAAAGAAGTCCCCAAATTTTTATCGGAATGTACTATGTTTAAAAATAGTTTCTTTACTTGAAGCAGCCAACTTTCAAGGGGGATTTAAAAGAAAAGGTTTCCACAGGAAGAAGAATGATGGCAAAATCAAAGTCACTTCTTCCAGCTGATGCCTGCTGTAAAGTTGAATGGCCCAGAAAGCTGCTGGCAGCGAGTGTGCAAAGAAACATGCAGCAGGTAAGAAACTACATTTGAAGCACTGGTCTCTGTGCTCACTTACACTTGCTTTACTCCAGAAAACCTCTGGGGCTATGACCCTTCCTTGCCTGACGCCCTGGGTTGTGTTCAGATCCTCACCCTCGCTTTAAAGCGGTTCTGTTTTCATCTGGGAGGGTTTGACACCACCGCCAAGGCGAGTCCTGCCAGTAACTCAGGTCTTCCCCTTTATGGGGCTGTAAGGAAAATCTGAACCAGGACCATCATCTGCTCAGCCCCAATCCAGGCCCCCAGCCCTTCACAGCCTGCTGAAGGGCTGGTAAACTTTATTTTAGGCTGAGGACAACACCACTGGGATTTAGTGGGACCTGGCAGACAAAACTAAATGACCAGAATCTCATTCCCCTTTTCCCACAGGGCTCTATTCTGTTTACTTCTAACCAAAACCAGAGCTTAACTTTAATCCTGCATCCCCCACGTGAAGGTTTTGTTGTTGGTTTTGTTCTCTCTGGCAGCTCTCCCTGGCAGGGGACGGATGGCCAGGGCTCTCTAGCACCGATGCCGAGCACGGCAGTCCAGCGCAGGGATGAAGCACGAGGACACAGAGCGATGGACCCTCTCCAGTCCCAGTCCTGGGCTTGACTTTGCCTATATCTCCACCTGCTAGTCTGGGCCCAGTGCTGTATATTTTAGCCCTTCTTTACAATAGCAGAATCATGTAACCGCTTTCCCTGTTACTGCCACACCAAAGTCACTCCATGTCTTTTCCCCCTATACAGCTTGCTGTTGGGGTGTTAAAGACCACTGCAGGGGTGAACCATATCCCAAAGCCTGGAACTACGGATTCAGGAGAATGAATCAGGAATAACAGCAAAGATGGGAATAGTTTCATCTGGATTCCCCCAAAACTTTCACACCAAGCTCCAATCAACCTGGGATAGCTTCTAGCTGGAACTGGAGGGCCTGATTCATTGCAGCCAGGTTTCTCAGGTCTAAAGCTAACCCAGCGAAACACAGACCAGGACAGTACCTTCAGTCTAGGTGATGGTTCCAGAGCAACCCACATTTGTTACACTGACACTGGCACCAGCAGAGCTGGAGTAGCCCTGTCCTGCAACAGAGCTGCCCCATGGGCATGCCAAAGGCCTATTTTCTCCCAATTTCTCTGGAACGCTGTAACTTTGTTCACAGTATCCCTGAACACATGGCATCAAGCAACAGGACTTGGGCACAGGCAACCGACGGCCCACAGCCACCCAGATCCAGCACTACCTGCTGCTGGGAGGGACCCAGGAACCAGTGCAGAGCTGCGGTGAAGCGGGAAAGAGAAGATGACCTCTCACAAACCTCCCGCCTTTTCAAACACAGGTCCTGAGGCTTAGCACAGGGAGCCTGATTTTGCCTTCAGCGACCGGGACCAAGACCCTGATAAGAAAATCCTGCGACGCCTTTGATGCTGCTGATGGCCATTACATAACAGTCTGCTTTCCCCAGGCTGCTTAATATCTCTACTTAGCAAACGTTTCCCCTGTGGTTAATTTTAAAAGCTCCACTTTGCAGGAAATCACACAGCATTTTAGAAACCTGGTCAAAGAGATGAGAGGGACTCGCCGAAGCTAATTACAGCTCTGCGCTCCTTGTGCTCAAAGCACTGCCCGCACATGGTGCCTGCCCCATGCAATGGGGCCACCCAAGCGCGGCTTTAACACCTCTCTTTGGGCTTTGAAATGTCAACTCGGGGGTTACTCGGAGTGATGGAGGGTCTTGGTGACCAGCAAATACCTGCCGTGGGTGCAGGAGAGAGCTCGTGAGGTTGGAGCATCAAGATGCAGGAGCAGAAGCATACACACATGGCAGACTCATCGATTTTCTGCCTTTCAGCATCTCTGATGGGATGAGTAAGCATCATCAGAGACAGTATGCAGCACAGAGAAAGGCTCAGAGAGCTGAAAGCCACAGGACTAATCAGTGAGAGGCAGGAACAGGCCCTGGGGTAGAGCTGAGGGATAATCTCTGCTTGTCTTCCAGACACAATACAAATTGTAGTCAGCAGATGATTACAAACAGATATAATTACAGGCTCTATCTTCTCTTACAGAGCTAGAGTTGCCCTGATTAGCTGGTCTCAGGCATTTCCTCACCTCTGAGCCGCTGACATCTCCAGCGGTCTCTGACAGGAGCCCCTCCAAAGGGATTTTCCCAGGCAGACCTCCCTTTTCACAGGAGCTTGCAGGCTGCACTTAGTTTTGATCTATTGTGCTGATGGGTTTTAAGGTGCGTCCTTACATTGCACCTCTGAAGGGGCAAATGCAGAACAGCCCAAGCTCAGTGTCATGCTGAGGAGCACCGAGAGCAGGACTGTCCCGTGGCAGGTATGAGCCAGGAGCCAAGGGTGATCCCAGTGCCAGCAGCACCTGCACAGATGGAGTCTGAACACAGCAGGCAGAGCCCAGGGTCCATTCAAAGCCCCAGACATGGCAAGTGATGAACCAGATCCAGGACCCACCCAGGGAACTCGGGCAGGAGCCAAAGAAACCAGGAACAAAGACAGAGCTAGAGACAAGCACACCAACAGCACAGCTCAAACCAGCACTAAGGGCCACAGGCTGAGCTTAAATAGAGCTCCTGGCCATGGGCAGGGTGTGGGTGGAGGTCCTCGGTGAGGCTCATCAGAGTAATTAAGGCCTATTAGCACCCTCAGCACCTGGCAGGGATGCTGGTCCATGCAACTGCCTAGCTTGGAAGAATCAAAACTAAAATTTGTATCAAAAAGAGCAGGTGATCGAGTGTGCTGCCCCTCCCTGATGCCTGTGCCAGACTGAGAGTGGTGTACAAATGTCTTTAATGCCGTCCGCATCAAGCTTCTTATCTTAATGCACCTACAAAGATTTAGTTGGTGTTTCAGCAGCATCTCCATGGTGCTGTCTGTACCAGCATGTGGAACATCTCATCAACCCACTGCCGGGTGCTGTGGTGTGCTAGGTGACCTCCCAGACCTGTACAGTTTTGGGAACTGGCAATTTTAGGAGAGGTCTAATGCTTTTGTTTGTTCTAAATCCTCAAATTCCCGGAGTCAGGGATCTCAGCGTCCTCGGACAGAGATAATGCAAACCACTAACATCCTTCTCCTTCATGGGCAGAGGAAAAAACATGAGAAAGCCACTCCAAACCCTCAGTAACTTGCTGACGAGTGGGGGGTTTTCATAAAAAAAGTACCCAGCCAGACTCGGAGTCCTGAAGCCAACAACTTTGTGAATCAAGACGACAGCCCTGTTCAGAGCTGCCATTGCAGCCGGGTGGCACGGCCACGTCGCGCTCTCGTCCACGCGCTGCTGGGTCTGCACCCCTGGCTGCACCCCAGCTGGACGCTAACGCTACTGACGGCCGGGGTTTTTCTGGTGTGGGAGAGGGAGAAAGGAAGAAAAGGTGGAGATTTTTTTTGCTGTACTTACATTGCAAAATTCCTGTCTAGGAAACACCTGTTTCTCAGCAGCCCTGCCCAGAGCTGCACACCGACAATCCCAAAGATGAAGAAGACAAAGAAGCACAAGAGGAGGACGTTGCCTAACATAGGCAGAGTATCTAACAGCAGGGTGACGAGTATTCGCATACCTGTGGGGAGAAGGAGAAAACAGGTTAGAGGAGAACCTTTGACTTTGACGGGGAGAGTGCGAATGCCACCACTGATCCCAGCTGCTCCCAGGCTTGGTCATGCAGCCAGTGCATCCTGGGCAGAGGAACTGGGATGTTTATGTTTTCCCCTATACCTTAAGGCTGAAAAGGAAGGTAAAGAGTGCAAAAGGCTTAGCAGCACATGGGAACAAACAGCGCATCTCCAAAGGGTGGACTTAAGAGTGGGATTTTCAGATGTTTTCAGTAATGCAGCACTCAACAACACACAAACATGGGCAAAACTGCAAGACAGTCTTTCCTGGAGAAACGCCCCCGCAACCCATCAGCCTCCCGAGAAATTGTCAAAATATATATTTATAAACATATTGAACATCTCTCATGAATCACACAAATTGTTCCCCTAAACAATACAGAGCCTTGTGTAGGATGATAGCTGCGGCTGCTCTCCGGGCCTCCTCGGTGGATAACTCCTCCTCCACAGAGGACTCCTCTCCTTGCTGGCCACCGCCGGCAGCTGAGAGCCATTCATACTCCAGAGCTCGCAGGACTGCCAAGCAGGGGAGGCAGGAGAAATTTGTACTTTTTTGAGGGAGGAAAGCAGGATGCAAATGTTTCTTCCTCTAAGCAAAGCTCTCAGCTCTGCTCCCTTCCCCTCCTCCTGCGCAGGCTGCCGGGAGACCTTCCCAGCCGGTCCCGCACCTCTCTGCAAGGCTCCCTATGAACCTGGGTGCAGAGCAGGGGCTCCCCCAGCACCTTTGCTGCCAGGGAAATGCTGATTTCTGTGCAAGATCTTCCATCCTAAATAAGAAGATTGAGGAAGGAGTCAATCTTGCAGAGCCTCAGCTAACCCTTGCGTCTCCGTCCAGCATGATCCCAGCATCGCTGCCCAGGGGAGACTGGGCAAGGAGGTAGGGACTGGGCTGGCACCTGGGGCTGCCCTGTCTCACACATCAGGGCGCCTGCAAACTCAAGGATAAAAAAGGAATAAAAAGGGAATAACGACTTGCAGCTCAGCAGTTCAACAGAGGTTAAATGAACCTCTGAGACACTGACCAGCAATCATTTCAACAGCTGATAATTGATGAGAGGAGAACTAATGAAAAGAGGAAGAGACAAAGGCAAATGTTAAATTATAGAAAAGAATAAAACCAGAAACCGAGCCTCAGGAGCCCGGCACACAGCAGAGAGCAGAGCTCAGGTTTATGACATGGTGGAAATCGATGCGGCTGCTGGGTAAGGCGACAGTGCCGCCTTCGGAGGCATTTTATCCCACTAAAACGCTGCTCTGCAAACACCTTTTCTTGCCTGCCTGCATGGAGCTTTTTCTCCCTGCGTTTCCCCTAGCAGCATGCTGCTCTCCATTAGTCATCCCATTTGAACGGAGCGCGGCATTTACACTGACGCGGGCTCTCTTCCCCCACCAATTTCCACGTTGGCTTCTTCCCTCAGCCAGCTCCCAAGTCATGCCTGATGCCTCTCCTGCTAATTCAGTGACGACGCTGGGCTGCAGCCTGGCATCTGCAGACCCCAGGGATTGGTGTTGGGAGGAGCAGAGTCTCCAGGAGAGCAGCGTCCGCCCAACCCAGCACCTCCCAGGCCACGGCAGGCAGCACTAGCAGGAGCCGGAGCCCCGTCACGCCGCTTTACCCACCTCATGTCGCTCTGCCAGCGGAAACGCAACCCAGCCAAGCAGGGTCGGAGCCGACATTACCTTGTCAGCACAGCACGAGTGGATAAACTGCCCCGGCCAAGAAGTCTGCGCTAATAAGTAATTAGGTGTGAGTAATAACCTCTGCATCCCAGGGCAAGAGCCTTTCAAGGTCTCCACGCCCAGCTGCGTCTTGGCTCCGGCGTGGCTCCCCGCTGCTGGCGCCGGCAGCGGATGCCTCTCCAGAGGAGCTGCGATGCTGGTGTCCAGCCCCGTGCCAGCCCCGCCGGCTGCCCTCCAAACCCTGTCCCCGTGCCACCCCGGCGCCAACGCCACCCCGCAGGGAAGGGACACGGCGCTGGCAGCCAGGCTGCGTTGGCGAGCGCGCGGGATGCCGGCCAGCGTCCCTGCCATCCCCTGTAACCGCAACGCTGGTGCCAGACACGGGGACAGCACCGGCCTCCGCTCCATGCGCAGGGGAAACCCAGAGCTGGAGGCAAATGGGAGTTTGATTTCATAACGCTTGTTCCCAACACATGCTGTCATCGTAAGCCCCCCAGGAGCACATCCCACAGCGCTGTCCTTCAGACTTTCCTTGCAAATCTATCTTTGGAAAAGCAGAAAAGACTGACTTAATTCCCACTGGAAAGACGATGCTGGGCTTTTCTTCTCCCCCCCCCCCCCAACTAATATCCTCGCTCTTTTTTTTCCAAAAATGGTTAAAATTTATCTCCCTGTGCCAGACAACTTTTTTCCGCTCAGCTACTTTTGGTATTTTGGGTTGTTTAGTGGCACCATTCTCGATATTGAATCCATCTGTTCGCTATCCGCTAAGGGTGCTCTGGGCTCTCAGCAGAATGTCAAGTGTGCCATGGGAAAAGAGCACAAGCATCGGTTAGGCTGAAATGAGGATCAGGATTTCTTTTCGTTCCCATTCCATGTGATGCCTGGTTTAAACCACATAGTAGAAAAATAAAAACAAAGCAGTGAAATGGATTTGAAAAAACAGTGACCACTACTAAAAAAAACCCCTAACTACAGCCCCTGCCAAACATATAAAGCGCAGGAATTATATTTTTCCAGTCATTTTCAAGGAATAATTTCTAATAGAGATGATGTTTTTATTGGCCGGGGTTCTCCTTTCTTTTCTGAACAAATAAAATAAAAATGACATAATCTTGCGGGTGAATTTATTGTGCCTGGAAGCGAAGAGCTAATAGCACTGGCTGGAACCCAGGAAAGTGCCCAGGCATCACAGGGATAAATCGCCAGGCTATTTCTCATGGGTCCTTGCTTCCCCTGTGCCTGCAACTGAATGCCAGGCTCCTCTCTTCTGACCCAGCCATAATTCGTATCTGCTCGACGTCCTTTTGTGACTGCCTCTGAGCCGAAAACCCCGCTCCCGCCAGCGGTGCGGTGGCCGGGGGAGCGTCGCTGCCCCAGCGCTGGGGACGGCATGGACGGGGCTGAGCGGGACCTACTGCCACGCTGCTGGCTGGGATGCGGTGGACGTCCGAGGTAATCCCCCCGCTAAGCCGTAGCATCCCCATGGACGAAATACTAGAAACGTAACTGTTATTACCAGAAACTGCAAAAATACAACAAAATAGAGGGTTGTCGCTATCCATTCTCCACAGACCCTGGATTATATCAGTCTGAAACAATAAAAGTACCGATGTTAAAAGTGGATGGAGTTAGTGTCTCATAAACAAGTAAAGTCTGTGATTATCTGCCCTCCAGGAACTGAGATATTTCTAAGAATACTAATCCTGCCCTGGCACTTGTTCAAGACACTGGTAGTGCTGTAAGACCAGCCTAGCGGCTTGTTAAGACGGGCAACTCAACTCCAAACATGGATTGAGCTCTCAGGATTTAATCGCACATACTATTAACAAAAAATTTGAATATTTTCTATCACCTGTCTTTTGGAAGAAAAAAAAAAATCAAAGTGGCAAGTGTAGCAGAAGACAGCCTAAAAGGCTTACTTCAAAGCTTCAATATCAGACTCCTAAGGAAGAAAAACACAAGCTGGACCCAGATCAGAATTTCACCTGGACTTGGAGGCGTTTGGATCCCTGGGCCTTAGTTTAACAGGCATGTAAATCCTCAAATTCCCCCGGCTTCTGCTCTCAGCCCAGCTGAATCCCAGCTTGCGACTCCCACTATTTCAAGGGAGAGCTACGAAGGGCTTCGTGGCTTTAACTAACTTCAGAGCGAGCCTGATCCTTGCCCCAGCCCGAAACCTCAGCGGGGCTCCGCGCCGAGCACGTGCCAGCGTCCCTCCGCTCCTCCCCGTCCCAGCGAGGCCATGGAGCCACCGCGCTCAAAACCCCAGAGGAAAACTTTGTGTTGTGTTTTCGGGCTACCGAAACCCTGGTAACAAAACCTCATTAGGAAAACAAAGCTCCAGAGGGTTTCATGGTCCCTTTTAGCCTCTCGTTTCTTTTGGTCTTGTTTTTAACTTCTAATGATGTCACTGTCGAATTTACAAATTTTTTTTTTTTTTTTTAAAAAAAGAAAAATCCTGACGAATTTGAGCTCAGAGAGAAACTTCAAAGACTCCTGTGCATAAACATCCGTCTGTTCCTTTGCATGTTCATCTGAGGTACTGGAACCGCAACCCTTCTGGGGGAGTTTGTTTTGCTGTCCCTAGATGTGCCGACATGATGGGCAATTAACCCAGGCAGGATGTTCAGCAAGGACCGGCGGGGCTGTGTCATTCAAATGTGCTTTTAAAAAGAACAGGAAATGTACTTTTTTTGCAAGGAACCTCTGTGATTTCCATACAATGCCACTGCATTTTGAATTGAGTGGATTTTGGTTAAAAAAATGATGAAAGCACTATGAAATTAGTACCTTGCTCAGCAGACGGCTGATTCCGGCAGGAAATTATTTCAACTTGTTGGTTCGTCTTTCAGATTGGATTTAGAAGACAAGCAGCTGAAGCCACTTGAAAATGGATTTAGGGGCCACTTGAACTTTCTATCATGGATGAACCCAATTTTGTTCTACATGACAGCAAACCCTCTGTGGTATTTTACCAGCAAAGGAGGCTGCTGCGCTTCTAATCCTCAACACAAAGAAATGGAAAGACCTTAAACAGCTGAGAGGGGAAAATGAACCCATCCGGGGCAAGAAGAGCCTTCTTAAAACTGACCTTTCCCCTTTCTTTATAGGAACCTTGTTATTTACTTTGCACTAGGAGCAGAGAGTTACTTGCCTCAGAGAGTTCACAAAAACGTTGGAAAACAGCCATGAAAATTTGGCCGTCCCAGGCATAAAATCTACTCCCTTGCCCTTTACTAGTACCGATAATCATAATACAGGATCCCTAACTTGCCATTAAAAATTAAAATAAATGAACTTGCTCTCAGCAGCAGGAGAGTAGACTACTACTGCAAGGCTTAGCACGCAGAGAGCCAGCTGGGGTGCCTTTAACCCCCCGGTTTTCCCAGGGCGGTGAGCCCGGCAGAGCCCGAGCTGCAGCCGGCCAGCCCGGCAGCGTGGCTGCGGTGCGGACGAAGGCGTTACTTACTTGGGACCCTGTTAATGGCTCGTAGCGGCCGAAGTACCCGGACGGTGCGGATCGCAGACAAGCTCACGTTGTGTCCGTCCAGAGAATACTCCATCATGCTGCGGGGGAAAGAGGGAAAGGCGTCAGGACGTGGGATGCTCAGTCGCTGGGCGTGAGGGTGCTGGGGCTGCCCGGGGTTGGGGCTGTCGCTGCCTGCGCGCTCTGGGAGCCATAGCCCGGGCTTGCAAAACCATCCACTCGGTGTTTGCAGCTCATGATGCGCATCACACTGTCAACGGGGGATATAAGGGATATTTCAGCCTCCAAGAAGCTGAAAATACCCACGTGAGCAGCGACGGTGCAGGGGCCGACAGGCAGACGTGCTCCCGGGCTAACGGGCCGCAGGCACAGGTAACACACCGGAAAGCAGGACTTGGCATGACAAGGAGCTGCAAAATGGGGGCCACAGAAATCGGGGGAGCCCCCAGCTATCTGCTCAGTCCCCGCAGCCGTGCTGCTCTCCCTTTCCATTAGCTTGTCGCGCTCCGGCTGGCGGCGCATCCGCAGCCTTCCCGGGGAGATCGCTGCTCAACTCCATGCAGCTCAAAGTCAATAAGATGTTTCTGATATTATACCCCCTACAAGCACCCCAGCGTATTTTCACGCCAGCTTATCTCTCCCCCTATGACAAAAATGTGAATGACCGAGCCGACAAATGACGTTAAAGTAGTTTGGTTTCCATTTTATTATTAAGAATAGGGAACATTTTCTTTTTCATGCTCCGTCTCCATTTCACATAAACATTTCTCTCCCAGGCTGGGAAGGACGTTAAGTTAAGTCAGTTTTCTTGCTCTTTTATAGCAATGAGTGGCAAATGTGTGTAGTGTTGTTTTTTTAATGGGGTTATGGCTAGTTAGCATGGCTGTAATTACAATTTATGAGTTTGACTACAGGGAAGCACTTGTAAATATGTCACAAATCTCTCACCACGCCTGTTCAAATAACATAACGGCATCAAAAGCAACCCTGCGAGTAAGCTGTTGGATCCCATGGAGAAAGAGCTCTTGTTTTGTTTTTTTAAAATAAACAAACAGATATGGAAGGAGGAAGGCAAACACGAGCTAAACTGCTGCAACCAGGCGCTTCAGAAGCTGCAGCGGAGAGATTTTCAATTGAAGCATCCTCCATTCAGGATGGACCAAAATCGTTATGTGCCGTCAAGAAGCAACGGCTGAATGGATTTCAGGCAACAGCCAGGAAGGTTTGATTTCGGGCCAGCCTTGCTCAGGCACATCATTGCCCGTGTGCCCGTGCTCTGCTCTGCCAGAGCCTTGCACTTCGTATTTGATGCCTTGCCTTGCTCTACAAAGTTTAATTGGGAATATCTAGATGTTCTGATGTTTGCTTCTCTTTTGTCTTTGTCCTGAAGCTGTTTGGTGTAACCCCGCGATATCACTGGCATTGCACTGCGGTGACTTCGGCCCCTTAGCCTTAATTTGCCGTGCAGAGGCCCTGGTGATTTGGAGCTGTTTTTAGTGATAACCTTCCAGAGATATTTTTTTTTTTCCCTGAAGTAGTTAGTGAGTCTTTATAAATCAAAACCACCTTAAAGCTTGTACGTAGGAACTGAGCCGAACATGATGAATAGCTTGAAAACTCAGCACGGCACGAAAACAGGTTTTAAATCTAACGTGTGTTCATTAAGCAGCCGGAGCAGAGCAGTGGGAAGCAGCCCAGAGCCGCACGCAGGACCACACAGTGGGAAAGCCATCGGAAATGCCCGTTCACACCTGCGTCGAGGGGCCTGGAGCCAGCACCAGGTGTCTGCTCTAAACAGACCTTGCAGGAATAGACAAAGCATTGTTTCAAGTCCCTGAAGTGAACAGTGCCGAAGCCGGAATCTGTTTGCTGGCGTGGTCCCAATACAGCACGCTCACAATTTATCGGGTGGCTGAGTAAGTGGATTTTAGTGTAACTGATACAGTTTTTGAACTACTAATAGCATGTAAAAGGAGTATGAAATGCTCCAGTGGGAGCTGGCTTAGTACTCCAGAGAGCACATGCAACTATCAGCGTGTTAAAGGGCCAGCTCCTGGGGCCTCACGTTTACTTGGCCCTTGGAGTTTCAATGGGGCTGATAAAAGATGAATAATCCAGGATTTGGTCTAGGAAGCAGACTTGCTGAGCCTGATACTTTGGACTCCCGTGATACTCCGTTTAGGATTTGAAAGTAAGTCTTAGGGGGAATCTACATTGCCCACTGAAGCCAACCTGAAACAACTTGAGGGATTCCAGACCGGACCTTCTACAAGCAGTGAAAACATCTGAAACCTTCATGAAAAAGTCAAAGGCTTCTTTGTCAAGGCCAAGCTTGGGGTCCTGTTCTCATATGACCCTTCTAAACCCAGAATACCCTGGAAATGCCCAACAGAAACCTGCTGGAGCTGGAAATTTTGGGTATGCAGGGACCAGAGGTCTGGGTGGACCAGCAGTTGGTAGGAGATTTCCTACAGCCTCTGGGTACTGAAAAAAAGGAGGAACAAGCCTTTGCGATGTCTTCTGCCATGAACAGTTTCCACTCCTTCAGCTGTCAAGTTAAAGATGTCCAAAGCATATCGTATGAGCCTGCAACGTCTCCAGGGACTGCATGCACAAGAAACCTCTCTGGTTTCAGCTCTTGTGGACAACATTTTTGATATGCAGGAAATGCTTTCAACTTGGCTGCTGGACAGACTGAAAGGTTGTAAGCTCCATTCGGTCTGAAATTTTCCAGGGTACATTTCTCAGGCGAACAAAACATGAAAGGGCTTTCAGTGCTGGAACAAACTTCAGACGCAATCTGTTGCTAGAGGCAGAAAATATGTTTATTTTGTAGTTTCCCTGCTTACCCTCTGCTCTCTTTGGTATACTTGCAGCAAGCCAAATCAGCTTATTTGAGGAGACCGAATGGGGCAAACAAAGCAGGCAGCACTGCCTATCACTTGTTTCCCTTCTTATCAGAAAAAGCCTCATAATAAACTTCATCACATCCATCCGCTTGCTGGAAACAGCAACTCTTGTTATTCCAGTAGCGTGCTCCCTGCTAAACCACCTCCAGTTTTAGGAGCAGACACTGGATCGAACAGCGGTGGTGGGAGAGGTGGAGAACCCCAGCCCATGGCACAGCTTCTCCTTGCCCTCCACCAGCGTTACCGGCCAGCCCAGGTCCCAGCCCAGCCTCTCTTCTGAGAGATGGGAAATAATGTCACAGGTACAGCTCAAATACACCAAAATCATCTGGAGATGGCCCAGGATCAGCCAGAGAAGGGGCCGTTCCTCTTCTCATCTTCAGCCTGAGTAACACCAGACCGGCAGCAGGGCTTCCCATTGGGGTCTCCTGGTGCTTCCGCTGTTTTCATCCTTCTCAAAGGTATGCCAGCCACGGAGGGTGGGGAAATGCCCTGGCAAACTACCAAATTGACTCACCAGCCACCTTCCCCCTCGTCCCAGGTGCTATGTGAACAAAGATCCTGGTGCCAAACCTGACTTTGAGGTATGAGCAGAGGGCTCAGCCTTTCTGCCTGCACGCGCTATTTTCGTCTCCTGCTTTGCTGGGATGAGCTGTTTGATGATGTGGGGAACCTCTGCTCGCCCATCAGGAGAGCTCAGCCTGCAGGTTCAGCATGGGGCAACGCTGTCGGCACGTTGGTTATGGATGGCAGATTTCTGATCCCAAGTTCCCCCTGCAACTACAGCCTTGCTCTTCCCCTACTACTTCTGGTTTAAACGCTGCACCAGCTTTGGAAAGAAAAAAATAATTAACTGCTTCTTTTGTTGTCCCTGCTGTTCTTTCGTGGGCTGTAACCGCACACGGGTTCAAAGGAAGCTCTGTGCAGGAGAGCTCATGTTTTATTCAAACCAGTAAGGCCATTCCTAATTGTATTCCAGACAAATAACATGGAGCAAAACTCCATTAGTGCAGTGCAGATTGTACATCACTAACGGAAGGGTAAAAGTACCCCAACATATTACAGGAATGTTCTAATTAACCCCAGGCTGGTCATTATAAACCCAGGAATTCAGAAATAAGGCAGAGCTTTGCAATTAGAGCAGTCTATCCCTTTCTAAGGTATGCTAAGCAGGTAAGAGAGCCTGGGGTTTCTAAAATCCATTTATTTATAGGAAAAAATTTTAGACTTGCCAAGCTTTTATCCACTCAGTTTTTTCCTATGGGTGTGAGGGAACTGGTGTCAAAAGCACCCAGATCTTCCTTATATCTGTTTATTAACACATCCTGCACAAATAAGCAGCTGTGGGAGACAGTATTAAAATGTAAACCAAGAGAAGTTTACAGGAGGCATTTGCACACTTGTAATTTGGGTCAACTTCTGGCCAGCTTCTTCCACTGGGATTTCAACCTTCTGAACCAGGTTTTTGGGCTAGAGTCTCCTTGCTTGGCCCATTTCTGCCTCTCTGCCTCACTCTAATGGTGTCACATAGCAGGAGCGGGGCTGAGCTGCTGTGTGCTTTTTTCCACCCGCTCTGCAGGCAACGGCCTTAACCGCGAGCACTGGGACATACCGGCCGTCGCAAGGACTAGATCAGCGTGCGCTCGATTTGACGGAGATGGCTCTGGCGGAAGGATTGCTACTGAAAACCTGATGACTTTTGCCCTGACATTCGTACCCCACCCCGTAATCTGGCGTGGTTGCCAGAGGTGAAACCAAATGAGACTTGTGAGACTTTGCCTTGGCTTGAGCCTGGCAGCTTTCACAAGACATTATGAAAACTGGCCAGGACAACCTACAGATTTGGCTCTCCGGGGTGCTCTTGCTTTCACTGCGAAGAGCAAATTTATGAGGTTTTGTTACTGACCCCGCCATCACGATGAAGAAGTCCAGGCGATTCCACGTATCTCCAAGGTAACACTTCTGCCCGAAGATCCCCAGAGCCACCATCTTGATGACCATCTCCACCGCAAAGAAAGCGAAAATGAAGTCGTCAAATGCCTGGAGACCAGTAAAAGATTATTACAGTCAGTTCTGCTGTGCTTTCTTATCAGGGAAAGGGAAAGCAGAGACATGAGCACTCCCACCACAGAGGCACTCTGTATAGCCTGGCAGACGCTGCGAGGCAAAGCACTGGTACCAAAGTGCCACCTAACGAACTCAGAAATAAAACCTGGCATTTAAAACCTATGCATTCAACAGCAGCTTGTGGTTGGGTCCAGGAGGTCTCAGCAACTTGCAGTGGAAGCTGCGTTTCCAGACTGGGCAGCTCATACCTCCTAGAAAGAATTTGTCCCATCTAACACAGCGGGATGTGCTTCACCTCTGATGCCTTCAAGGACTCCTGAAGGGACCAGGTTCCTACTCACAGACCCAGACCCAGCGGACAGTGAATGTGCACATGAAGCAGAGGCTGAAGCAGTAACTATAAGGGCAGTTCTGCTGCATGTAAGGAATGACCGGAGCGGTTCCTCGGAGTGCAGAGGCTCCGGGCATCCCGCTGGCAAGGCTGTGTGCCCAAGCGCAGGAGCCTCTTGATGAAGGTCAGAATTTTGGGTTTTAGATTACTGTGAAAACAAGAAGAGAAAATAAAGATGCACAAATTAATCCAGCGCTGTCCTATAGAATGTGCCTCAGCCTTTACTTAAAGAATGACTTCTGTAGGGTAGCGGGGACTTGGACAGCTGTGATTTCTCCAGCCCTCCTGGAGACTACACGTACATGCATGAAATGTGGATGTATTTGAAGATACCATGAAATGGACTCTGTTCTAAATACTCTTCTACAGTTGCCTGTAAACTTGAACACCAGGAGATACAGATTGCTTTTAAATCACGTGCAGAGGCTTTGTTGTTTTGAATAACAGACTTGATAAAGCACAGGAACTTCTCGATCTGCAGACATGACTGCTTCTGTCCAAACTACTCTCCTAACGACCATACTGTTTGGTATTGCGTCTCTGGCACTTTCAATTTGAGGCCTGAGTGGATTAACGGTAAAATTAACAGAGCATCCACATGGCAGCCAAGTTCCCACTGCGCATCCATGTACCTCTGCGTGGCTGCGTGTGAGCACCATCTCCTCTGGCTGTTGGCTTTATCAACCAACCTTTCCCTTGATAAACTGCACTGAAGTTTTGCTCCATTATTTCAGTTCATTTAATAACTGGCATCCAAATGCCTCCATAAAGGAGTTCAGGCTTTCCTACCTCATGTTCTGGCTTCCATTCCCTCCTGCAAGCTGTGACAGGGTGAGGCATAACGATGGCTTTACTTGCCATCCTTTTCTGCCTGCAAACCCTTCCGGATAATACTTGGGTTTTGCAAATATATGTTGTAATCATTAAGCCGGTATTAGAAACCAAATTCAGTGCCTGGGCTCCTTGCAGAGGTATGAGTGTCTATTCTGAGGAGAACAGACCATGCAAGCCATATGTTTGCAACCTGATTAAATTATGAAAAAAAAGAAGCAAATAAGGAGCATTCAATAACGTCACCTCCTCGTCCAAGCAGGATTCCCTTGGTCTGCTTGGACATTTTGGCAGGGACGGGCATCCTGCAAACCAAGTTCCACGCGGGTGAATACACGCAGAAGAATGGCAGGCACATGGAGGGTACCCTTTCAGGAGAGAGCGGACACTTTCTGATGGGCTCTCTGGGGGCAGCTGAGCCCATGGCTGCCTGCAGCGTGACATCTTCCGGTGCCACCTCTGGATGCCACCCCACACCAACCCTGAGCCTGACCCTCTGAGACGATCCCTGTGCTGGATGCCTCTGGTAGCAACAGTTTCTCCAAAATTGGTCTCATTCCATAACAAACCTATAGTGGTTTCTCAATTCGTCTGGTTTACTTGGCTCTGCATTTAACAGATCCTCTTTTAAGGCTGAAAGAGGGTTTGATGACAAACTCTGCTATTCCTGGCATCTGCAGGCAGTTCTGGACCAATCTTTGAAAGAAGCAGGAGAAGCTGGTTGGAAGGATCCCACTGGCCTTCTTGTACGGCTGAAACACCCAAAGGGAAGTAAAGCAGCAGATCTGTGCGGGATTCAAACGAACCAAGCCCGTTACACTACCACATGTTGGTAGTCCCTGCCTAGGTTGATGTAATGCATTAGAAACAACAAAAGTTGGTTCCAAGCCTGAGAACTGAGTTGCTGCAGGAAGCCCAGCGCCAAGGTGCAGCCCACACACCAGATGCTGCCGGGATGTGCTTCCAAAACGAATCCTGCGGGCATATGGCGGTGAGGGGATTGCCAGGACACCGCGAGGGATGAAGTGATAAGCACGATGCCCCGCTAAGCTTGGGGTGGCCAACAAACACGGGTCTGCGAGCTTTGTACACGTGTGCTTCTCCCAAAGGTCAGTTATCCTGGCGCGTGGCAATGCCGCACTTCAGCTGGTGGGCTCCGCTGCAGAGGGGAGCGGGCACAGGCCTGTCCCATGCTTTTTTGTTCATAAAGAAGGGAATAAAATGGCAAAGCCATCGGTGCCGTATTGCACAGAACAGACTGCAGCAATCCAAGAGATACCGGCGGTGACCTGGCTGGGGTGGAACTGACTGACTGCGAGCAAGAGGTTCCCTGTGGCGTTGGCCATCCTGTAATTTAAAAAGTGTTCAACACCTCCAGTGGGAGCTGGATCCCCAGTTTTGAGCCCCCCTACCCTTATTAATTGTGTAGAGAAAGGATCTTGCTGGGGTAAGTCCAAATCAGTCGGCCTTTGGGTCTCACCTAGGGCCATGGCAGGAGGTCTCCTCGGAGGACAGACTTAGCATGCTGAAGTGTGGCTTATTGGAAAAACCATCTCTATGGGAAGGGCTTTCATGGCTGGATCCTGGGGAAAAGGGACAAGATGGGGCTCCCAGCTCCCAGCACGGCCACCCCCCTGCAACCCACACGTCCCAGGCAAGTGGGGCAGCAGGGGATCCTTACCTCCAGGATGGTGCACCGCTCCGACTGGCACTCCACGTCCTCGCAGGGCTGGAACATGCCCAGGGTGACGCAGTTCAGGAGGATGACCAGCATGCTGACGTGCTCGAACCAGGTAAGAGGAGGGCGTTAAGGAGAGCACACGCTTCAGCAGCCATCGGGAGGGGAGAAGCTGAAGCACCACGCTATTTACACATCAAAAAGCCTTCACTCCTCATGCAAGCACAAAAGAAAACACCACCAAACATCCCAGATTTGCTAAGGTTCCAAGATTTTGGCAACTGAGGAGAAGGCCTTAGAAAGGGCAGTCCTGTTGAGATGAAGAGACAAAGGATGTCTTTCGCTTCCTACACAGCAACAAAGCACAACCAGGCCCACAGCTTCGCTTTCCATCTCAAGTCCTGCACACCGCCATTCTCTTCTGTACTTCATGCATGCCCAGGGCAGCTGAGAGCACGACCACCTCCATCCTCCTCCCACAGCAACTTTCATCTCCAGATCTCAAAAGGTTTTACAAGTGAATCACCCCACATATCTGTTAGCACTAACTCTTTCATAACCAAGGTAAAGAAAGCAAGACAAAGAAAGATGAATTAATTCAGGCACCATCAAAAACCTGGCTTGTGCCCGGTTCTGTGCTCCAACCAGTGAGGTTGCTCTCCTTGTTTCCATCTCGAATCATGGGAATGAGTGCTGAATGCAGGCTATCTCCTTCCTACCCCATTTCTAAGTCTCAAGGAGCTATAGAGTCCATTTCGAGCTCTACATCATGACTGGGGATGAAGGCAAAACAAAGCCAAGCTGGTGGCACAAGATGCTAGGGCCAAGGAAGGCGGCATGTTGGGATACGGGATGTAAACCAGGATGCAGGGTGCACAGCACAGGCTTCGAAAGGGACGGAAAAGGCTCAAGGTTGGATGTCTCCAGTCACCAAAAAGAAGACCATATTCTCTTACAGGACCCACCAGTGCTCAACTGCACTAACGTTAACAGTTTCAAAGTAGTAAGTGGTGATTTGCATCAGAGCTTATGATTACTGCTGCTGGTATGACTATTAAAAACAATAAAAAGAGATTTGGGGGAACCAAACAGGAGTTTCACAAATTAAGCATGAATGAGAGAACTGTTCTTAGGAAAATAATTGGAAACATCTGTGTATGAATAAACCTTTATGCTTTCAAACACACAAGCATATGTGAGCAAGGGATCACGGAGAAAGCAGCACATAGACATTGTCTTATTTCTGATGACAACAATTCTCCTGCTCTGGAAACTTGAACAAAAATACCTACCATATTTATCCCTGCTGCTTTTAGAAGTATTTTATCTGGCGTTTTAGCAGTTCAGCATAAGATTTATCTCAGCGTAAGATTAGGCAAGTGCAGGGCTGCAGTCTCACACTACTTTTGCACACATGCTCTCATTCATCCAGATTAAAAGAAAAAAGAGAAATCAGCAGGCTCAGGTCCTGCAGCTTCCCTAAAACCTGAACCCAAACCACATCTTGTTTTAGAGAGGGCTTTAATTTGAAAATTCAGAGCTAGGAACACCTTGGAGCCCATGCTGGAGACCAAACATGTCAGACTTGGAAACCCACTTGTCTAAAATAGAAACGCATGAAATCAAATAAACAAATGAAATAAAAACCCAGGTCACCCCGTCAGTGATGCAGAAGGAGCTGGAGCAGGCAAAGCTCCCGGCCACAGCCCTGGAGCACTTGTGCATCACTGAAATACCAACGTCAGTTTATTTTCATTTCTCCCTCCCTTCAGTGACTTCTTTCTGATTTTTGACATCTTTAGGGGCTCTTTGGATCCCCTTCCCCTTTTGCCTAATTAGAAGCAGAGTGGTAATCCTGCTCCACAGAGAAAACAGCCCGCATCAGACCCAAACAAAGCCCAACCCGTGGCCGCATCCTACTTACAACATTTGCATTGCTTGACGGGATTCATGTGGAACTCCCTGTAAACACGGCTCCCGCGCTATTCCCAGGGTGCCTGCAGTTGCGTTCATTTCACTTATTATACTTGCAGATATTTTTTTTTTCCCTTAAAGTAAAAAAATAAAAGCATGTGGATTTTGAACTGTTAAAAAAAAGGTGTAACTATGTTGGTGAATTAGGTCTCCTGCTTTCCCCGGAGGAGGGAAGCGCACTGGCCCTGTACCCGGTTCACAGAATCACAGAATCGTTTAGGTTGGAAAAGACCTTTAAGATCATCGAGTCCAACCGTAAACCTAACACTACCAAGCCCACCACTACACCACGTCCCTAAGCAGATACCACCACTATACCATGTCCCTTTGCTCCAACCTTGCTCCCGGGACACCGATCCTGCTCGTGCCGGCTCCATCCCCTGCCGCTCCAGCAACGGCAAGCATACAACCTAGGCTTGTCCCTGCCACAGGAGGGACAAGGCTTCCGAATCCACCACCCACCAAGGGCTGCTGGTTGCGTTACTGTTCTCCATCCTGCTCTCCACTGCCTGAGCCCTCGTTTCTAGCACAATTCATCAAGAATTAGGTTTGTTTTCCGTTAGAAAAAACGGATTTGTCAAAAGCGAACTGTTGGCATGGACCACTTTTGATGGCAACATTTGGTCAGGATGGACTTTTTCACAGAAAACATGGAAGAGCCTGTCCCCAGTGTCCTGGTTTCAGCTGAGACAGAGTTAATTTTCTTCGTAGCGGCTGGTATGGGGCTATGTTTTGGATTTGTGCTGAGGACAGTGTTGATAATACAGAGATGTTTTAGTTGCTGCTGTACTAGTCAAGGACTTTTCAGCTTCCCGTGCTCTGCCAGGTGCAGAAGAAGATGGGAGGGGACACAGCCAGGATAGTTGATCCAAACTGACCAAAGGGCTATTCCATACCACATGACGTCATGCTCAGTATATAAAGCTGGGGAAGAAGAAGGAAGGGGGGACATTGGAGTGATGGCGTTTGTCTTCCCAAGTAACCATTATGCGTGATGGAGCCCTGCTTTCTTGGAGATGGCTGAACACCTGCCTGACCATGGGAAGTAGCGAAGGAATTCTTTGCTTTGCTTTGCTTGCGTGCACGGCTTTTGCTTTCCCTATTAAACTGTTTTTATCTCAACCCTCAAGTTTTCTTACTTTTGCTCTTCCGATTCTCTCCCCCATCCCACCGAGGGGGAGTGAGCGAGCGGCTGCGTGGTGCTTAGTTGCCGGCTGGGGCTAAACCACGACACCCAGGAAGGCAGAGGCACAGCCTGTTGCTGAAGGGAGTCCTCAGGAGTACGGGGAAACCCTGATGGATGCCGGGGTCTCCCACACCCCGGGCTCTTCCTGACTTCTGGGTCAGTGCCTGCTTGCTCCTGAGATCGCTCTCATCATGATACAAAACCACAAACATTTCAAAAAGAAAATTTTCCGAGCAGAAAACCTGCCTGCCCTCTGGATCCGGCATCTGCCCCTGATTTTTTATTTCAGTGGAGCAACTGAAGCCTAAGACTGAAGATGTTTGCAGGGTGAAGCCCTCATTCTGCTGAGCTAACCCAGACCTTTGTTCAGGTGCTCTGCTCACCATATCTCTGAAAAACGTCTTTCTTCTAAATGATCTAATTGTGGGGTTTATGGTTAAATAATCACCTGCCTGAGAGCAATTGTCACTGGAATTGAAATGAGTGCCCCGATTCCTTAAAGATAGGCAGAGCCACCGCTGTCCCCTGTCCTTCTAACACCAAAGCAGAATTCAGTGTCTTTCAGGATTCCAGAAGAGTTGTTTTAATTTTCTAACAGAAAAAAGAAAGGCTTTCCCATAGCTTTGTGGTCACAGATGTTTAGAGGCTGTCAGTGTAGTCAGCAAGGGTCAGGCACAGCCGCGAGACAGAAAACGGCAACGCTGCCGCACGTAGAAAGAAAAGAGACAAAAGAAAACTTGTGCTGCCTTTGAAGAAAAGTCTGAAAGGGTGGACGAAAATCCACTGTAGGGAACAGTTTTGCTTTGGCTGGACAACAGACTGGAGGAGGGAGGAGGAAGCCCCCGCTCAGGGCTCGGACGGACGGACGGACGTTTCCCAGGGACGCTCCCCTCCTCCCTTGTGTCAGGACCTTTCCCGAGGGGATGGAGCTGGAGGACTCTCGGTCCTGTCCCTGCTCAGCCCACCTTCTCCGGCACCTGCGGCTCCCTCAAAGGCATTAAGCTCCTGCCCTATTTATTTTCACATCAGATTAATGACAGTGAAATCCCTAATTTGAAAGTGGGATTACCCCGAGTGCTCTGCCCTAAGGGGACTAATCCTCCCTCCCTCCGGTGCACGGACATTCAAGGGAATTTCAGTTCACTCCCCCCTTCCTTGCTCCTGGCTCTGGAGGAGCCCCAAAAGCTGTGATTTCACCCCTGGCTGGTTGGTTTTCCAGCCCCCCCCAAGCCATCCGGCCTTCAGCAGCCACGTGGAGACGCTCCAAAGCAAACCCCCCGGGCAGCGGGAGGTGATGCTGCTTTGCCGGGTGGGATCATACAGGGCATCTTTTCACAGCATCCTCCCCACAGAGCCTGGGCAATTCGAAATGGCCAGCAAGAAAGCAAAACCCCATATTGAGACTGATGGGAAAACACCCAGAAGAGAAAAAGAGAGAGGAAAAAGTGAAAAAAGTCCACAGCAATGTGATGGCGGGCTTGTGCCAGCACAAATAGCAAGGATGCGGCCGGAGACAGAAGCCCCACGGCACAGAACGGCCTCGTGGGTGACCCTGCAGCGTTGCCGCGCACCCTGCTCGGCTTTTTTGCAACCAGGCGGTCAAAGAGGGTGAAGGACGGTCACACCGAACCCAGCCGTACGGGGCTCCTGCTCAAACGCCGAGTGGCTCTGGCGCTGCTGGAGCTGGGACGGGACTGGCTCGGGATCCTCCTGGTCCTCCGGCAGAGCGGTGGCTGCGACCCGCTGAAACCGTGACTGTGCAAAAATGGGTACTTCTGAGTTACCATGGCAACTGCTGCTCTCGAGGCCACCGAAGCACCACCCAGTTTAAAAGCAGCCAACTTTGCGACTAGATTTGAAAAGAAAAAGATGCAAGGGGGAGAGCTAGACTAACCGTTGGAGGCAAAGATAATTGCAAAAGATTTGCTTAATATTTCTTCCGCTGCCACAAATTCCAAGGTAATGACATCTCTGGCTTATCTGGGCTGAGCTCAAATCCCCTGGATACCCTTTGGGCAGGAGCTGGGGAGCGGCAGAGTCCTGCCCGTGCAGGGGGGCTGCTCCCGGCCGCACAGCGCCGCGCTGCGGGATCGACACAGCCCCGTATGCCGAAATCTAGCCCCGGGTTTAGAAGTGGCACACAGAAACCAGGCTCTGTGCCAAAATGTTGTTGGCCCCACCTGCTGTTAGCGCAACGGCTGACGCTGACGGTGCTCTCCTGATGCTGATGCTCCCCAACAGCTTTTCACATGGTTTTACTGAAATCACCTCCAGGCAAAGACCAGTGGCTTGAGGGTGAAGAGCTCAGGTTGCCAGAAGATATCTCAGCTTGGGCAAGATCCGCTTTTCCCGCTGACCTCTGCCGTGCCAGTTTAGCTGGTAAGGCCTTGACTTGATTTAAAAAGAGAGATGGGAGTTCAAGGCTGTGTTGAAACTGTTGCTCAAGACGGCGCGAGTGTTTCCAGCAGTAAAACTGAATGGCAGGAGCCCAACGCAGAGAGTTGGGGTTCGGTGGCCACTCGTCGGCTCCACATCGCCTAGCCACTGGTATCGGTGCCAGTGGACATGTTTGAGGAGGAGGCAACCCAAAATAAAACTGGGTAGGAGCTGTGCATGTGTCCTGCCCAGAGGGAGACTTCCCGGCACCTCCTGCCTCCGTCAGCAGCCCCTGCCCTCTGCCAGCGGCAGCGGGGTTAGAAAGGGCTCCTCCGTCACCGAGGCAGCAACACAGCAAGACTCTCATCTCCTAAGGACATTACCGATTAATTAAGGAATCCGGCTAACAAACACCGAAAAAAAATTTTGTCTTTAAACCTGCTCTCTGGTGGATCCAGAGCAGACCAGGACATCAGAGTCGCTTTGCATCTCAGGGTGAAGAGCTGGCCGAGGACGCCTGCAGTGCTACGGCATTTCATAGCGGTGCATCAACAATTTTTCTTAGTGCAGCAAGTGCTTCCTGAAGAGAAGTTTGCGTTTGGCCTCTGATTTAACTTGCTCTTTTCCTCTCTCCCTTTTTCAAGCAGTGCCCTTGTGACTTTTTGCAGTGCTGATCTCAGGCCCCAAACCGAGGAGCGGAGGAGGAGGGCAGACCGGTGTCACTGCCGCACCTCCGCGGTGGCACGCAGACCTGCCCCTGGGTCACAAGGACGAAACCCAGAGGGAGAACTTTGACACCCTGGCCTCCAGACCCTCACATTTAACTTTACAAGAGACTTAATTCCATTGAGTTTATGGCCACAGAACAAACAAGCAAAAGCAGAAATGAGCTGTGTCCTTACCGAGCTCACAGCGCTCACGCTGTGTTTTGCATCCGTTTAGTTCAACTGGTTTAGGCACGGATCTAATTAAACTGGAACAGCAGCCCAGCCAGGCCTGACGGCTCCATCTCCTCCGGAGATGGTTTGTACACCGTGACACTTGCAGGCAGAAGAAAAGAATGACTCCGCTGAACTGAAAAACGCCAAACCCAAACCCAGCATCCCCCAGCTCCTTCCCCCATAAACCTCCGATTCTTGGCCCAAAGAGAAAAGTAAAATTAACTGCAATGATGCAACTTGGATCTCCGTTTCACGCATTTTAGCCAGCAAAACAATGTGGATAGCTCCTCTTTCTAGAAGACTTTCAGATCCTTACACATTTGTGCAATGCTATAAGGGGATTTCTTGGCCTGCAGGTGAAGGTATAATATTTTCTTTAAAAATCTGAAGGCCCTCTTAAATATAAAAGTGAAAGAAAAATAAACCGCGTGTCTTGTTAGAAAGCTAGGTTTTTGATATCTCTTTTAAAATTGCATAGGTAGAGAGCAGACTGCCACGCCTGCAGCCCTGCTTTGTCTCTCGTTCACTTTGCATCAGTCATTTCCCCACTCCAAATAACGAGCACGGAACCCTCCAGCGCCGTGGGTATGGGTCAGGCTCAGACGTACCATGGGTCAGGCTCCGACGTACCGTAACGCAACCGGTCTCCGCCACTCGGCAGTTCAGCCAGTCTGCGCCTCCCCATTTTCAGGGAGATAATCTCTACCATCCGTCACTCTCATTCTAAAAATATTTCTGCAATAAACACAGTAAAAAATGCCGGGACCGTATAACCACTGTGTCGCAAACTCCCTTGCTTTCATCCCATGCCTCGTGATGAAGGACACGCTGCTTCAGGCTCCCAGGTCCTTCAGAGGGATCAGTCTCAGCTTCATTTAAAAGTTCCCCTCTCCAACCCCAGCCCTCATTTCTAAATGCCCACGTTGGAGAGAGGCAGGAGCCAAAAGCCTAAACACTCAGCAACCGAAAAGCAGCAAGACAAGATCATGGCGCTTACTATTTTCACATAATCTTATTATTTTTAAGCCAGTCAGGGGATTTTGGAGACTTAACCCATTATTTTAAACGCTTGGATTTGGCAGTATTGTGATTATTACTGTCATTGTATCTGTACGTACTGCACGCTATGCTGAGGAATAACACAAAGCAATAAAAGCCAAGCTATAGTTACAAGGAGAACATATGCTTACAGAAGAAGCAGCCAACTGAAGTTTCAGTTTTTATAGCCTAAGATGTGACTAATGCACTAAATATACACACACGCATATATATATATACACACACACACATCTGAGAGACGGGGATTTTCTGGGCGCTCTTGGTGAGCTGGGTATAACCTGCTCATCGGAGAGCAGCCGGGCTCGGGCGCGTAATTCCTCCTTTGCAAAATCACAGCCTTATTTGCCTTCGGAAACGAGGCCGGTCGGAAACCTCGAGGACCTGCTTGTAAACCGCCCAACCCGGCCTCTGTCCCCCGGCAGCGGCAAGAGTGCGACCGGCTGCAGGAGGAGAGCTCGGGGAGGCAGGAGAGGGGCTCGCTCCTCCACCCGAGCGCTCCAGCAGACCCCGAGGCCATGAGGATGCCCACGTGCCTGGTCGGACCCCAAAGCGGCCGCCGCATGAGATGGCAATGGGGCTCCTGCGAAGCTGTGGAGCGTCGAAGCACTGGCAGGAAAAGGTGATGGGGATGGGGGGAGAGCAGGGGATGGGGTGAGCACGGCTGCCGCCTTGTCCCACCAAGCCCCACGGCACTGCCACCGCCTCTGTGGGTCCACGTCCTCTGACTGACGGACGGGCCACCCTGAAAGGTTTGGGTACGGGTGGGAAGCTGCTCCAGCATCGAAAGATTGAATTAAAAGTACCTAGGGCCTGTTTTACTGGTATTTAGGGGTGCTGCCCAAATACCGGCAAATTACAGTAATAATGCTTCCCATCCCTTCATGCCACCAGCGACAAAAATAGCTTTAAAAGTCTGCAATATCCACCTCATCCTGCATGCTAAGTAACAGAAAACAGTCCAAACTCAATGATATTTGGTAAATAGGAGCAGGAAAAAAATAAAAAGAAAGAACAGAACTGGAAGAAAAATGAGTCAGAATAAAATTCCCAAGAGGCAGCGCTGGCTGGTGCTGGCATAATTTTAAGGAACATTCTTATTTTTAAAAAGTTGATTGATTAAAGCTATTTTTAGTGCCCATACTGCACTGGATCATTCGGGTTCGTTTGCTTATGAATTGTAAAACAAAATGAGGCAGCTGCACTTCAGAAATATATACCTCCCCAACAGCACCACAAACACGCAGACCAGAAGCAATATTTCAGCCCGAAAGACACCAAGTTGGCACATGGCTTTGGAGATGGGGCTGACTGCAGGGAATTCTTGTTTAAGAAAGGATTAGCCTGAGTTACTGGAATGATTGCATCCCACCACTTTGCTATAAAATAACCATAACGGGACTCCAAGCCGGTACCACCCCCAAATGGACCTTGAGCAACAGGCTGTTCTGCTGGTCTGCTGCAGGATGTGCCTTTCTCCCCCAAAATGTGAATAATTCCCTTTGCCGTCCACAGCCACAGATCGGGGAGCTGATTCGGGGGCAGAGCTCCTGGATCTGGCCTCGCTAGACGATTTTTGGCTGAAGCACGGCAGGTTGCAGCCCTGGGCCTCGCAGATGTGCCGTATGTGCTACGGCCAGGACATCCCGAACCTGGAAGCCTTCCCTGTTGTGCCGTTCATCATCACGCAACGCAGAAACCTTGGTGCGGCTCCCCAGGCCCTCGCACAAGCACGGCTCTCTGCAAAGCAGAGACCTGGTGCACAGTGGCCGCGTTCGGTGCCCAGGTTGCCCACGCGCCCTTTGAACGCCTCGTCTTTGGTTTTGGCACTCTGGGCAGCACCGAAGGTATTTGCTCGGAAAGCACCGAGAAGTTGGCGTTTGTCCTGCCGGGGAAAAGTCGCTGGTGTACAACCCAGCCGCCGCCGCCGCAAATGGCCAGTGGTCCTCAATAACCCCCCCTCCCTGACAAATCTGGGTGACGACTGTAATGTAGAGATCAAAACTTGCTCACGGATCATTCGACGGCAGTAAAAGGAGGCTAGATCCATCTCATTATGCACCTGAAATCATTCACCTTGCTCAAGCCAATCTTTCGGAGCCATAATGAATTTAAAAGCAGTTAACTCCAAGTCCTTGTCACGCGTCATTTGTCAGACAGCTTCATTTTCCCTGCCTGTTGTCACAGCTTTGTAAGGCTGTTACGAGACAGGGGATGCAGCAAATCGCAGCTATTGGGGATTAAACGTCAAACTAAAAGGAAGATACAGGCATAAAAGCCCCTCGAGGGGCGCGCATGCCTGTGCTGCCTCCCGATGCGGCTCAGTCAATGTAACGCTAATCCCCCCTGTTCTTGGGGCTTTCCGAGCATAAAACCAGGATCTGTAAAACCCCATCGCTACCGTTGCTCTTCCCTGCCACGTGCCTCCCCAGCACAAACCCGTCCCGGTGGATCTCGTACCTCCCGAACGAGCTTAGCAGGGAAATCAAGGCAACGCAAACCATCGCTACGCCCAAACCCACAGGAAAACCTCCCCACGTCAGCCCGCCGGCACGCATCACCCTGGAAACATCTCCTCCCCTGCCCGTGTTAAATTAGTGCCTGTTAATGCCCAGGGTGATGATAGCAAATGGATTTAGCGTGTCGTTAAGGCATCCTTAACTGCTGCGAGATGCCCTGAGAGGAAACAAGGTTGTACCGATTAAAGTGACATAAATGGACTTCGGCACAGCTGCGCTGCGCCGAGCCGGCTCGGGAGCTGCCCTCTGAATTTTCATTTCTATTATATGATGGAAAACACCATCGTACGTGGATTAAGTTCTGCAGCTGGAACCCCGCAGCTGGGCCGTGCCAGAGGAGTCGGGGGGAGCGTGGTTCTCCTGCCTGTGACGACTGCTCTGAAGCCCTTGTGCGGAGGGTTCAGACCACCCAGGAAAGCCTCTGTTCCTGCCATTTCCACATGTCGTGATACAAAACCCTCAGTAATTCAAAGCCTCAGTAATTCAAAGGTGCTATTCCTGATTGACAGTGCACGGAGATCTCGGGGGCCAGGGCCAGAGATCAAGTCCCTACCACTTCACCCAAAATAAACCCAAACGATCCCTAAAACACATCACAACCCGTTCGGCCACCGAATCCACTAAATCCACGCAAACGAGAGCGTTTCATGCTCCCTAAATTCCCAGCCATCATTTACCCAGCGAGGAGACAAGGAGAGAAACAGTGTTTTGCCTAGTCCCCTCCGCCTGCATGACTCACTTGATTAAAATACATATAAGCACCTATCTAAGCAGTGACATGCGAGGGTGAGCAATCAGAGCAGGTAATTGCTTGAGAGAGACGGGCGCGTGGGTGAGACGCCAAATCCTCGGGGAAACGGGTCACGGAGGGCAGAAAGCTCCAGCCGCATCCTCGGGGGCGGCTCAGTGTCATGGCAACTCGGGGCTGCAGCTCGGCTTCCCGAAACGACGCTGCTGGGGGTGAACCCCGGGCGGGAGGTTGAGCCCTAAATATCTCCTGCGCCAGCTTCGCTCGGTGGTGGGTGATGCGGGAGCGGGTTGCGGGGAGAAGGTGGGGGAGATGCGGCTCACCATCCGCCTGCTACCGGTCCTGCCCTCGCTGGGCTTGGCTCATGCATCGTACGAAGCGACGGGGCAGCGCTTCTGGGGTTTATTTTGCTTTCTGGTTTTTGCTTTCCGTCTGTGGGTAAATGCAAACGTGCTTTTCCCGCAGGGAGCCTCACAGGTGGGTTCACAGCGAATACCGCCGGCCTCATGCAGCCGGTGCGTCGGCAGGTCTGGACCAAGCACGGCTTCTCCCATGTACACCAGTATCCTGGTGAATTAGGTGGGCTGAGGAGGGGAAGCAGCCTTCCCGCGTGCCCTCGGTGCTGAGGAGTAGGAGCCGCCACCCGCACGGGACCACACAGGTGACAAACATCGCAGCATCCCCTTCGGAGAAAGGTCAGTGCAAAGGCGAAGCTGCTCCAGGGCTGCAATTCCCCTGGAAACACATCACCTTTGCATTCCATTTGCCTTCTCCCTACATGTGCCCCTAGCAAAACGCTCGCCGTTCCCAGCCGGCACTCAGCTCAATCGCTCCGCCAGCTCGCTGCCTCCAAAGCGCAACCCTTGGGAAGCCAAACTCAGCTGGAATCCTAAAAATAAAGAGAAGAGGATGACTGTCCTCTCTGCCTCATCTATCCAGCCAGGGACAAATTGCTTTACAAGACAAAGCAAGCAAATAAATTAAACTTTGCAGAAGCGCCGTGTGGTGGGTAAGAAAAATCCCCTTTTACAGATGGGAAGTATCAGCAGAGAAAGAGGTTGGAGAGATGGTTTGCGAGGGCCAGCGCTCCTGCTCGCAAGCCCAGTTTGCACCCACGCAGCGCGGTACAAGCCAAAGGAGACAAAATACAGCCCCGTGTGAGTCACCCAAATTGGGGTGGGTGTCAGGCACCCCACTGAGTCCCCCTCAGCCACCTCCCAGGCCAGAATAACCGGCATCACGCCAGCAGGGACAGCAGGACCTGGGGCTGTGTTTGCATTAGCAGGATGATAGCTAGTATTTCCCACGAAAATATCACTTGTGGGGATGTGGATCTCACTCTGGGGATTATCGGATCAACCGCTCCGAGTAACGCTCTCGCAGCGGGCACAGGACTCTTGTACCCGCTGCAGATCCCCTTCAAACGGGGATCGCAAACCTCCGTGCGGCTGCGCAGGCAGATGCCGCGCGGGGGACGGATGCCTCGCTCCGACCTCGTCCAAACCCAAACGCTCCTCCAGGTTTCCAAGGGCAAACAAAAGGCCAAAAGATAAAAGACGCTGGAAGAGAAATTGTTGGAAGCTGTACTTTTTCTTTCCCCTGTCCTTCACTTCAGCTACAGACAGAGCTGCGTGGGGCTTAAACATGCAACGTGCCCCAGTAACCCCAGGGATAGCGTGAACCGGCCCTTAGATGGTAAGGGGACAAGAAAAACCACCCGAGGGACCGGTGACCCCAATGCCACCGTGCCCGCACCGGGAAAGAGCCTGTGTTTCCCCAGCATAGGCTCCTCGATGCTCACTTTGTGCTGAGACGGCCCATGCTGCAATAATTCAGGAAGAATTTTGAACCTGATTCTCAGGGAAGAGAAAAAACTGTGTTTTTCTTCCCTACCTTAGATGCTTCAGGCGTTTTACACACCGTTAATATCCCAGCATGGCATTCAGGGTTGGTGCTTGCAAGGCCTTAGAGAGCAGCCATGGAGGTTTTTTTTCTTGTTTCTACGACAATTCAGCTGCATTGGGTCAAAATTTTTACAAAAAAGGGTCAAGTCTTTGAAAAAAACCTGACCGCTGCATCTCAGCAACGTCTCCCTCCGTAAAGCAGCCCCAGCCCCTGCCGGTTTTGCCATCGGGGTCCCCGATGCGGTGGGGACACCCAGCCGGGGGGCAACCTCCCCCCAGCAGCCAGGATCCATCTCCTCACAGCGTCGGAGTAGCTGGGGGTGGTTTCAAAAGTCTTAAATATTTCATTTATTATCAGCATTGACCCCTGTTTTAATGAGCCAAACTGCACCCAGAGAGAGGGCTGTTTCCATCAGCCTGATCTTATCTCCCTCCACTTGAGTGTTTCATGTTAAAATTGGGTCACTCGCATTAAAAATTTGTTGCCTTTTTAAATTCAATGTGCCCCATAGCCTTTATCCAGGATTTCTAAATATTTGCAGTCAAACGAGATCAGCCCAGAGGAGAAGGTAACGACTCGGCAGGGGATTTCTTGGCTTGAATTTGCCCCATCTCTGCCCGTTTCCAACCACGCTTGCGGCGGTTCCCTGCGTGGCCGGTGTCCGTGCCGGGCAGGAGAACCAGCCACCTTTAAAAGTCATGATTGCTCCGACGGCAAACAAGGCAGAAACTCGGAGCATGAATTATACAAGCGCTGGGGCTCTCCCCGCAGCCGGGTATGAAGTATTTAACAGCCGAAGAGGGATGTTGTGCTTTAACAACGCTGCTCCGACTCCTGCCCTGCCCCTCCTTGCCCGGCTCTCGCCCCAGGGGTGATTTAATCAGCGACACCCTCGAAACCTGCCCCGACACCAGCTGCCTGAGGACCCAGCAGTTTCGGTGCACGGTTGCATCCTCATCCTCAAATGGGATCCGGCCACCGACTGCTGAGCTGCTTTGGGCTGAACTTCACGGGACTTTGGATAAAGCCAAAACACTCTTTGCATAGAGGGAGAAATAATAATAATAATAATAATAATAATAATAATAATAATAATAATAATAACAACAACAACAACAACAATAATAACAATAATAACAACAACAACAACAACAAAAATAATAACAACAACAACAACGATGAAGCAAACGGTCTATGGGATAGGATGAGCACCGGACAAGCGTGGTATGGCGTGGGGAGGAACCGTGACCCAGCCCAGGGCTCCCCACCGCAGCAGAGTCCTGCTGCCCACGACCCGGGGCGGACCGGGATGAGTCACCGAGCAAACAGCACCAACGAGCAGCAAATGGCTCCGGCACACTAGAACAAACCCGGTCCTCTGCTCACGCACAGCGAAAATCAATTCTGTCAACATCAGGGCAGGAGGACCTGATATGAACAACGGAGGCAGCGAGGGCGGCTGGGCTGGCTCCCCTGTGCTTGCAGCCGGAGCGTCACCCTGCAGGTCCCTGAGCCCCGGCTGCTCGGCAAGACCAGCTCTCAGGGCCTGGCAACGGCTTTGCCAGAAATTTGGTCAATTGAAGTTAAGACTGGCTGGGTTGTTTGTTTTTTTTTTTTTTTAAACAGTATCAGCATCAATAACAGAAGCTGCCCTTCTCACCTCACATAGTTAATGCTGTGTCATAAACTTGGCTGCCATTATTGATACTGGTATGACGTTGGTGGCCGTGTAAATGTCACTTGGTAGCAATAATGTTAACGCTGTGGTCCCCAGGGTCAATAAACAGCAATACCAAATGTCATCCAGCCGGAAAGCGTTGAGTAATTGGGAAATGCTAATACAAAGGTAAAAATCAGGGATGCACGCGGGGCATGAAGTTTGTTTAGAGGAAGAAACTAATTTCACCGTAGTCCAGAGCTCCGACAGCTTCTGGATTGGGTCCTGCTGCCACTGCTGCTCTTGCTCCTGGCTGCGGCCGTGGCTAATGCTCCCTCTGCGTTTGCACTTCACCTGGGCACAAAATCCGCCCCGACCAGCGCCTGCCGCCCCTGTGCTTCCCACGCACGGTTTCCAGCTGCTCTCAGGGAAGGGAAAGGCGCAGGGCACGGGCACCCACCGCCTGCCCTGCCAGCCCAGCGGAGCCGTTCAAGGGCCGGCTCCCGGCACGCGTATGGGTCCTGGCTGGATTTATGCCGTGACATTTCTAACGATCCTTCCCGGGGTCACTCGGGAAGTAGAGGGGAGAAAACATTTTGCAACTGCAATTGAGTGAAAAGGAAACGCAGGCGCTGCCTGGCGCCGCAGCGAGTGCACGGGGCTGAGGAAAGGGTAACCCGCTTGAGGAGCTGGCAGACGGCAGCATCACCAGCTCGGGGCTTGGAGGGTGGTTTCAAAACGGCAAATTGTTTCTGACTTACTGTCTATAACATCTGCTCCCGCCATGTGCTGCGCTGGAGAAGATGAATAGGTCCAAGAAGCGTGGCTGATCTGTGCAAGAAACGCCCCTTTAACCTAACTGATGATGTTCCGATGTTTTCACTGTAACTCTCAACTCACGCTTGAGCTCAGCGAGCAAAGTTATCTCGGCTCGACTGGTCTCTGCGCAGGCTCTGGACAGCCGTAACCGGCCTCGGGAAGGCTTTCAGCCTCTGCCAAACGCCTCAATGCATCCAAAATGGAAGAGGTTCAGTCCAATTTTGAGTGAGTAAAAGAGCACAGCCAGGCGTTTGCGGCGGTTCAGCCAACCCCATGGTACTGGGTTTACCTGGGTCTTCCCTGTCTCGGGGACGCGAGCAGCCTCGACGCAGCAGCAGCCCCTGTCCCGGCCCCGGAGAGGAGCCGCAGCCGAGCCCTCGGGGCTTGCTGAGCTCCCAGCGCACCCCGAGCGGGGCCGTCCAGGGACCTGGGCGTGCACGGAGCTAACTGAGGCGACAAGCGGCAAAAATAAAGGGCAATAATAATAACTGCAACCATTATAAGCAGATGGGATTTTGGTACCTTCCATCACTTTCCATTCACTGCTTGCTCATCCTCAGCACCCAAGAGACGGATCTGCTACAACACCGAGTTTTAGGAATGACCGTGCCGACCCTGGAAGCCCCCAGGGTCTGCCCCAAGACGACCTCCACGCTTACGCTTCTCAGCCAGCACAGCCGCATATTTTAATTCAGCTGTGGGAAACTGAAGTCCTGTTCCCAAAGAGCCGAGCGCTGCTGCAGCCAGAGTCTCGTGACAGATTTGCATAAGCAGCAACATCCATCACGGACAGATAAAACTTACCTATCTCAGTACTCCAATTTGATGGATTGACCTGCTCTGTTAAAAGAGAGTATTACTGGGAGAGCAAAGAGGTTGGTTTTTTTTTTTCTGACTGCAATATTGAAAAAAAAGGGGGAAAAGAAAATAAAATCCCCAGTCAAACACTTCATGTTATACTTGGATCCATGGCACATTCTTCTGATGAATAGAAGCAATTATTTTTCAGAATAATTTAAGCAGCTTTGATTCAAGGGGCAGTTTAGACTGACATTTAAATGAGCGCAAATTTAAACCGAGCTGTATTATCAGCTAGTGATTTTCTACTTACTGCTTTAAATAACTCCGTGTCCCACGTTTGCAATGTAATAACTCCGCAAATTACAATAATCTCGGGAGGCAAAGGACCTTAACGACTGAGTGACCTGCTTTGTCATGGGACGGGCTCTGGGCTGAGGCAGGGGACAGGGACGCCACGCAGCAGCGCAGGGTCCCTGCGCGGTCGGGTTCGTTACGGTGCCAGAGCAGACACGTCGTGGCATCCCAGCTGAGGATGCTGCTGGTCATGGTCACAGCGTGGTTTGAGGGACTTTGGAGTTGACCTTCCTCTCTGAACCCTCTCACCCTCCCCAAACCCCTCGTATCGCTACAGTACCATTGACGTTGGGTGGGTAGGTTTCCTCCCACAAACTCGGGTTTGGCTGGATGCTTCAGTGCTTTCTCTCTGCTTTGCTGTCCTGGATTAGCTGGCGAATGCTGGGGTCTGAATAAATCCCACCGGCACCTAACCAAGCTTGAACGAACCCCGGGGAAAGAACAGAGCAGCTGAAACCTGAACCTTTGCCCCAAACGGGAGCTGAACCTGAACTGCTGCTTTCTGGGGACGCCAGGCAGTCCCCTTTGCGTAGCACCCTACGAACCTTGGCCAGAGACACCGCAGCATCGCCGAGGAAAGGACTTTGCTAGGGAGCTGCTGGCCTGGAGCAAAACCACCTGGAAATCCTTCCTGAGGGCCCGTCCCTGATAAACAAGCCGTGCTTGTCCCTGACGCGGGTTTGGATGCCCGGACAAACCTTTCCCGGTGACTCCCGGGGCTGCGTCGGTCCTCACCCCTTCCCTTGGGCTGACACAGGGGGACACGCGTTTCTGGATGGCTGAATTCATCCGAGAGCTGTGACACATCATCTGCTCTCCCTGCGGTTTAACAGTTATAATGCAAATATAAATACATTCCCCCCCTTTTCACAAAGATGTTCTTTGTGGCTTTTCTATCCAGGGACTTACCAGCCTCGCTGTTCTGGTATCCGCGAGCCTCATGATCTTTAATGGCTTCTTTGCATGAGTAATGCATTTACATGTGTCTCACCCAAAATGCTCTTTCATCCTCTCTATGTGCTTTTGCTCCTTGGCACAGCTCTCCAGTTTTATTCCCTTTTATCTGAGCCGTAGTCTGTGCTGGGATGACAAATGCAGCCCTTAATGCCAAAGGAAATGAGGCACATTTCGGATGCAGCACTTCTGAGATAACAACCGATCCCAGATGTACATAACCCAAAAAATGGGGAAATGGCCCCGACTCTCCTCCTGGGAGCCTGCGGGCTGCCCCACGGGGACCGGCTACAGAAACTGGGGGGACAAAGCCACGCACTGCAGGCAGCAGCGGCACAGTCCCGGCTGCTTTAGCCATTGCAGGTCCCTGTATTTCAGCACAGCGTGCTGGAGTTGAACTTGGAGCTGCGGCGGGTTTTCAATGGATGAATGGTATGTTAGTATAGTAAAACTGAGGAGTGTGATGATTTTAGAACAAACTTCTTGAGGTTATGGGATGTAGAGCATCCACCTCCAGGTCTGGATCCTCCAGTCCCGGTACCTCCAGCTATGCAGCGCTCATCGATCACGCATGCGTTTAGTCACTACGTCAACATGAAAAGTCTATCGATTCCCCCGTTCCTCTGCTCTGCAGTCTGCTCCGCTGAAAACGTTTCACTACCGGCATTTTGGCAAGGCTCGCTGGTCATCTTCAAGCTCAATGGGAATACCCTCTTCAGTGCCTCTCTCCTGACCAGCTATCACAAAGATGATGGAAGAGGGGGATAGGAAGAAATCTAGGTATTCTGGTCCACGGTGATGTATACATTGCATCATCCGTGACAAAACCAACATGAAAGTGCCTGGTTATTTTCCTCACAGTGGTGCCCAGATCCCTCTACATGGGACCCACTGCAAGGCCCCAGGGCTGGTGTCGTGGTTTAACCCCAGCCGGCAACTCAGCCCCCCCAGCCGCTCGCTCACTCCCCCCGGTGGGATGGGGGAGAGAATCAGAAGGGTAAAAGTGAGAAAACTCGTGGGTTGAGATAAAGACAGTTTAATAGGGAAAGCAAAAGCCGTGCACACAAGCAAAGCAAAGCAAGGAATTCATTGACTCCTTCCCGTGGGCAGGCAGGAGTTCAGCCATCTCCAGGACAGCAGGGCTCCAGCACGCCTAACGGGGACTTGGGAAGACAAACGCCATCACTCCGAACGTCCCCCCTTCCTTCTCCTTCCCCAGCTTTATATACTGAGCATGACGCCCTATGGTATGGAATAGCCCTGGGGTCAGTTTGGATCAACTGTCCCGGCTGTGCCCCCTCTCAGCTTCTTCTGCACCCGGCAGAGCACGGGAAGCTGAAAAGTCCTCGACCAGTGCAGCAACGACTAAAACATCTCTGTGTTATCAACGCTGTTATCAGCACAAATCCAAAACATAGCCCCGTACCAGCCACTATAAAGAAAATTAACTCTGTCTCAGCTGAAACCGGGACAGCTGGCTCTAGCTGGGGCCAGACCTATTCGATGCTCCCACGAGGGGTGCCTAAAACCAGAAACAAGCGGCTGCCTTTCACCAGGTCGCGCTGACTCTGCCTTGGATCGCACTATTGCTCTGACTGATGGAGAAACTGGGGAGCCAGAAAACACGTTTTACCCAGCCGCAGTGCTTGGGTTGGAAACATCAACTCCTTTTTTCCTCGCAGAAAGAGTCCGGCCATGGGAGTGAACCTCTAGGTAAGCAGCTGATTTTCAGGCATCTCCGCAAATCTTTTATCTGCCCCAAAGACGAGCCAGTCTCCGGCATAACAAAAGCAACACAGTGTCTGAACCCCGCCTTTGCTCGGGACGGAGACTGGGTGCTGCGCCAGCGTCCTGCTGAGAGCAGGACCTACTGCTCCGCGCCCGACGACCGCCCCGTGCTAGAAAAATGCTGAAAATAGTAATCGTGCTCAAGCGCAAAAGCCAACAAGCCAAATCCTGGGAGCCTCAACCAATCTCCTTGTGTGCAATCCTCCAGGCGCTCGCTCCCGCCCGGCCAGGGACTGAAATCCCGCAGTGGGGACCACGGAGCCATGGCAAGGGGATGCCCAGGGGCTCTGGGATAAGGATGCTGCAATGGGAAGGGGCAAAGGTCCCTGGAAGTGACTCTTGCAGCCGTCTGCAACCAGCTGTGACCCCAACAGCTGTCCTAGCCAGCCACGCCAGCACGGCCAGGCTCTTGCAAACCAGGAAAAGCCCCCAACAGCCTTGATTTTTCTCTCTGCTTGCTCGCCTCTGCCGTCTCTTGCTTCTGCCTCCAACTGGAATATTATCAAAATAAATAAACAGTGGATCTCAAGATGCAGCTGACAGAAAAAAAGAATGACTGCTGGCCATCCCCTTCGAACTGAGGGAACACGAGCCAATTCTCAGCAGATTTTCAGGCCACACAAGGTTCAGACAGGCAGTCTCTAACCCAGACCTCCACCACCCGTTTGCCTAGCCGAGCTTTGATGGAGAGCTAGATTTTTCTGTAGCCTCAAATTATTACTTTTGGATTTTTAATTTTGGTGCAAAATAGTTTCAGTTTTGTGGATTTCTTTTTCGGGGCCTTTTTTTTTTTCCCCCTTTTTTTTTTTTACCCCCCGGGTTGATGAGCAGATCCTGCTATTGCATTTGCCAGTGACGCCCTGCGCTGCTCAGCACCGCGGGGAGGAGCGTGGTGCGCCTGGTTTGGGGACCGCGAGTCCTTTGCATCCCGGCACCGGCAGCACTGCTGAGCGTACTCCTTACCCAGGCTCCTCGTTACTGTAATGCTGATTAACACCTGCACTGCTAACGAACCAGCAGGGTCAGGAGGGACAGAGGCAAAGGGAGGGGGAAGGAGAAGCAGACCCTGAGAGAATGGTACAGGACGGGGCGAGGGAAATCTGGAGAATCGAGTTGGCCCGAGGCTCCAGCGGCATCCTGAAGGAAGGAGATGCATTGCTGCGTTATCTCAGAGTTATCTTTTTCTGGCTTACAAAAGCCGGGCCGTGCTGGCGTGGCCAGCTAGGACAGCTGGTCGGGTGACAGCAGATGCCGAACGAGGCAAGTCTATCTCCCACCCATCTCAGAGCTACAGGCGGGGAGGAAGCGCCGAGCACCGGGGGCTGTGAGGGCACCCCGGGGGGCTCACAGTAGTGAGGGGTCAGGTCTGCATCTGGAAAGCAGCTCCACAGAAGCCCAGCCGAAAGCAGTGCGCAAAGAGCGATGCTTGCATTTCCCCCCGTGGGTGCACGTCCCACCGAGGGTCTGGTCCTTCCCTCCCACTGGCACGGTCCAGCCCTCGAGCAGGACGGGCTGGGGAGCCCGCGGTAAGGATGCTGCTGGAGATGGGCTTTCCTCTCCAGCTTTCACAGAATCACAGAATCGTATAGGTTGGAAAAGACCTTTAAGATCATCGAGTCCAACCGTAAACCTAACACTGCCCAGCCCACCACTACACCATGTCCCTAAGCAGCTCATCCAAACGGCTTTTAAATACCCCCAGGGATGGGGACTCAACCCCTGCCCTGGGCAGCCTGTTCCAGTGCTTGAGAACCCTTTCATGAAGTAAAATTTCCTAATATCCAGTCTAAACCTCCCCTGGCGCAACTGGAGGCCATTTCCTCTCCTCCTATCACTTGTGACCTGGGAGAAGAGACCGACCCCACCTCTCTACAGCCTCCTTTCAGGTCGTTGCAGAGAGCGATGAGGTCTCCCCTCAGCCTCCTTTTCTCCAGGCTGAACAACCCCAGGTCCCTCAGCCGCTCCCCATCAGCCTTGTGCTCCAGACCCTTCCCCAGCTCCGTTGCCCTTCTCTGGACACGCTCCAGCCCCTCAATGTCTCTCTGGGAGTGAGGGGCCCAACACTGAACACAGCGTTCGAGGTGCGGCCTCACCCGTGCCCAGTACAGGGGCACGATCACTGCCCCAGTCCTGCTGGCCACACTGGTCCTGATACAAGCCAGGATGCCATTGGCTTTCTTGGCCACCTGGGCACACTGCTGGCTCATATTCAGGCAGCTGTTGACCAACACCCCCAGGTCCTTCTCTGCCAGGCAGCTTTCCAGCCACTCTTCCCCAAGCCTGTAGCGTTGCATGGGGTTGCTGTGACCCAAGGGCAGGACCCAGCACTTGGCCTTGTTGAACCTCACACAACTGGCCCCAGCCCATGGATCCAGCCTGTCCAGGTCCCTCTGCAGAGCCTTCCTGCCCTCAGCAGATCAACACTCCCGCACAACTTGGTGTGGTCTGCAAACTGACTGAGGGTGCACTTACTGAGAGTGCAATGCAGGGCTTTATTCAGCCCTGCATTGCAATCCCCAAATATCTGTGCCGGCTGGAGAGCCCTTCAGACAGACGCAGGCAGCGTGGCATGCAAGGAGTTCGGTCAGTGCATAAATCATCTGGGTCCCCAACGAGGCTCTTCTTTCTGCATTATTTTTTCATTTAAAACCTATCATCCCAGTCAGGTCCTCCCCACTAAGCACCATCAAGCACCAAGAGGAGGGGAGTGAAGCCGAGCTCCTCCCGAGCGCTGCTCCGCTCCCCTTCCCCGGACGGCAACCCATCGGGGAACGGCCCCATCCATCTCCTGCTCACAGCTGACAAGTGAAATTGCTTCATATCCTCCCTGAAATGCGTGGAATGAAACCGAGATCTATTTTAACACATATTCAAAGGGACACCGTCAAGTAGTTTAGATCCAAAATGAGAGATTTTGTAAACAAACCAAGCAAACAAAAGACTTACAAAGCTTGATATTAATAGAAAAGTTATTGGGCTGCCTTTTTTTTTTTTTTTTTCACACAGCAATAAAAGAAAGCTTTTTAAAAATTCCCCCTGCAGCGTTTGCAACCCAAACAAAACAGCATTATTCTGACACACGAGAAACGAGCCTGACAAGCAGCGGAGAGCGGGAGCTGCGGAGAAGGCGTGCGGAGGGCAGCTCTGGGAGAGGTGCCGAAAAGCTTTAGCCCCCTTGTCCCCCCCCCTTTTCACCCTCATCCCCAAGCTCTCCTACCTCAGCTCGGCAGACCCAAGTGCTCCCACAGCCTGGAGACCCCCGGCACCAGCGGGGCTCCCCGGGGGGATGCTCCCGTTCGCAGGCAGCAGACGGGCGCGGAGACCCCCCTGTCCCTTGCAGGGGTCCCGGTGCTGCCTGCAAACCCGGCGCCGGAGAAGCAGAGCCTGGGGCAGGGATGAGCAAAGAAATTTGGGCTTGCAACCATGAGAAAGATTGGTGCAGTTTCTCTCTCTCCCTCCTGAGCAGGCCAGGTTGGAGAGCAGTCAGCTGCCTCATGCTTCGTTAAGCCCCTGATCGTTAGGGGTGGGTACTGATAGCCGCAGCTGGCAGAGAGGACCAGCTGAGGGGCTGGGCAGGGGCTGCCAGGGCGATGCTCGGGGGATGCTGGCAGGCCCGGCTTGTTGTCTCAAATTGGAGAAAAATCCCCACAAACTATGGGATTGCACAGGGCTCACGCTGCCACGGTCAGCACGGACCGCGGGGAGGGCTCGGAGGGGTCAGGAACAGCATTACTTAGGATGTGGCTCTTGGGAATGTGGGATGGAGAGGAAGGGGGTGAGAGGGAAACGGTGCTGATGGTGGGGACGTGGGATTTCTGCCACGTGAGCTGCACGGCGGCTCCTCCATTGCTGGGGGGCAGCCGGGAGGTGATCGAAGCCACGCAGCAGCAGCCTGGGGTTGCCCTAGGACTGCCCGGCAAAGCCATTCCCAAATCCTGGCCCATGCACAAGCCCCAGATGCTTTGGGAATGGGCAGACACCCGAATATCTGCTTGGTGTAAGCTCCAAAAAAAGCCCAGCTTGGTATTGCAAAAAAAAAAAAAAAAAACCAAAACCCAAACCCTATTGCATTTCACCTGGAAAGTCAGCGTTTCGCAGCGAAGCCGCCCCACGGGCCAGCAGTGCCCAGCACAGGCACCGCTCCACGCCCCGTCCCAGTAAAACGTACACGTTTCAAGCCTGAGCAAGGGACAAAGTAATATCAGCTCCTTCCAGAGCCACACAACCTGCCGAGGGACAAAATAAGGGAAAACCCTGAAAAAATACAGGAAACTTAAACCAGTCTGCTGCAAGGTGGGGTGCATGGCTGTGTTTTGAGAGGATCTGCACATCGCAACGCCTCGCTTTCCAACCGCTCCGAACGGGAATGGGAAAACTTCAAGCCAAGTGTGCTGGGGTGGCAAAATTATTATTGTATTTCCTTAGTTTTCCTGAACTGCACTAAAATGAACATCAGAGATGCCCCGTGATGAACGCATGCAATGCCGCTTTCCACTGCAAAGCCCCTCCCAACGCACTAACCCCCCTACCCCTGCAAGGTTAAAGAGAAAATCGGCCACAGCACGCAAGGCGATGGGCTGGAGTTTGTACAAAGAGGAGAGAGCAGCGTATTTATCGTGAGGCTTTCTGGCTGAGAAAAGGGATTCAGATAACACACTTGGGCTCTGCTTTGTGCGTGCTGGAGCCTGCTTGCAGCTACCCCCAACTCCTCTGTAAATGAAGGTAAAGGAAGGGGCAAAGTGGCGATGGATTTCACGGGGCGCTCGAGCTCGGGGAGCCCTCCGCGCCCTCTCCCCCGTTGCAAACCAGGGCACCGATCGCTGCAACGACACATGGACAATATATGCCTTTTGGGATTAAACCTGCTAGAAAAGACCAACTGGCTTCACAAGCAACTTAAGAGCTGCGGGATTGTGCCTTGATGGCGCAGCGGGTCCCGATGCAGCGTCAGAGGTGGAAGCCCATCAGTCCAGCTCTGCCCCAGCTCTGGACCGGCAGTGCCTGTCGCAGCTTGGGAAGCGCAGCTCTCGAGGAGATAACTGCGGTCAGCGTTAACCTCGGCCAGCCCAGGTTCTCTCAGTTGCTTACCTTGGGTTGATGCTGGCACCGGGGGCTAGCTGGAAAGGGCTGGGGTTTTGTTAAAACCAGGCTTGTTTTTCATAAAATTGGAGATTAAACTAATAATATTACTCTGCTGCTGTATAAACCTTTACGTCCTTGGGCTTTCAAGTTTTGCAAAGGAGGGAAAGATTATCAACCGTATTTTGTAACTAGTGGAAAACCACTTGGGTGCAGCGGCTCGGGCGAGCGCAGAATGCGGGAGGGATGAAGGGACCTGCCTCCCATCCTGCAGCCGGCTCCTGCGCCGGGCAGTGATGCTCCTCCAGCCGTTCTGCCAAATTCAGTTCCCACGGATGCCGAGGGCACCGATCCCCCCCTGCCGCGGGCTGCCTGCAGCAGGGCAGCTCTGCAAGAGCAAAACGACCTGTACGGCCCGGCACAGGCAGCGGGGGCCCCGAATTTCAGTGTCTTTACTGGGCCAATTCTGCCCCAAGGCAGCGTCACCGCCACCGCAGCCACGTTTCTAACCCGTCCTTGCAATCCTCACGCCGCGGCATCGCTGCATGGAGGTGGGAGCACCCAAAATTTCTCCCAAAACCAGGGGAGCCTCGCTCCCTCCCTTTCACCTGCCGGCAGCTCCAGCTCTCTGGTGTTGCACAGGCATGGGAGACGCTCGGAGAAGCCACAAGCAAAGCTTTGCCTAGCCGGGTCCCATGCTGGAAAATGAAAAAGGAGTTGCAATTTACACTTTAAATGAGTTAATGTTCATGAAGTGCTCTTGTATCGGTGCAGGCGGTTGTCAGAGCCAACGCAACAAAATGCTAATTCAGCTCTGCAATCAATGGTGCCTTTCTTAGAAGTGGCTAGATAATTACGTCTCAACAGAAATGAGTTTTTTAAAGAGGTAAACAGCTGAAATTCATTACCTCCCTCTCTAGTTATCTGGAGTAAATTGGTGACGTTGGCAAACGCAGGAGGTTTCTGAAGGCTGCCCATGGGCAAGTTCAGGAACTGCTGGTAGCCACGATGCCACGGGGAAGGGCACGATGCCACTCTCCACGCTGGATTTCACGGGCATGAAGAAGACTTACAGGACCAGAGGATGCAATTATAACCAAGGGCTCATCAGACGTAGGTCTGACCCGAGTTGGGCAGTGCTTGTGTCCCCAGCGCTGACCCATGCAAGCCCTCGTGGAGCGATGTGCCTGCAGGGAACAGCGGAGCTTGGGCCAAGGGAAACAGAGCTGCAGCCCACCAGCTTATCTCCTGATACATCAGGTCTCCAAGAGGATATTTATTTAGCAATGTCTTGCTAACAGAAGAAAAAAGATCAGCGAAAGCTATTTGGAAAGATTGCAGCAAACTATGGTCTTTCCTTGAGAGATAATTACTCATCTGGTTTCCTCGTCTAATAAACACACTTTGGTATTAATGAGGCCCCTCCTCAGCCCCACTTACAGCTTTCAAAAGAGCGCGTTGGCGAATCACCAGGAAAAAACCCCATCGCAGCCCTGGGACGCACACGGACGTTAGCAAACCTTTGGGGAAAACGCATAAAAACTCAACCTCTCGGATTTTTTTCGGTGTGCGAAGACACAAACAAGACCCACAGCGCCCGCGGTGGGCAGGCAGGCAGGCACCGGGCTGGGCTCAGCAGCGGGGATGCTCCAGCTTACCGCATCCTCCCCTCTCGCGTAGGAAATCCAAAGCGCCTTTTGCTGGGAGCACACGTGCCCGACCCGGGCTCTTAGCAAGCTTTATTGCCGGCGGAGCAGAAGAGCCGATTGGGAAGCAGGGCTGGGAGAGGCTCTCGGACGGCAGACTCACGTTCAAAGCAGAGGGGACATGTGAAGCACGGCTGGGGCGTCGGGGTCCCGGCACGGGCTCCCTGCGGGAACACCGGCTGCCCGGGGAGTTTGGGGTCTGACCCCCAGCCTGCTGCTGTCTGTGGAGAGCGTCCTCCTGACCCGAGCAGGATTGCAGCGAGCCAAAGGAGAGCAAATATTGACCTGGACGCTAAAATGAGCTTGTGGAGGGTTTTTTGGCTGCTAGACCCTTTTTACTTCGGCTAAACGGTTATAAAATTCAGTGGATGTTTGCAATGGAGAGCGACAGCTACGAGCCAGAGCGAGGTGAAGGCTGCCGAGAGCCTCTGCGAACTGGGCTTTACATTTTGATAGAAATCGTCTGGATTTGAACCGGCTCCTATTTGTGTTTGCCTCCTGAGGGTGCTGCAGGGAAGAGGCTTTTTGCTCAGAGCACTGATGGACATTTTAACGTTAAGCTGCAACAGTGATGGATGGCATTTAGGGTTTCGTACTTGGTCAAGCACGTCTATTCTAAACTCGACCAGCTCTGGCCCCAATCCAGCAAAGCACTTAAACGTGCCTTCTCCTGCGGATTTCGCCCAGGCTTAAAGAGCGGGCAGGGCAGTAAATGGAGGGTGAGCCTGATGCATCAGGAGGGGAGGCTGCAACGCTGCCCGATGGCAGGGAGAGGATGGGGTCAGCAGCAAGTGATGAGGCAGGAGGGGAATTCCCAGGAGATCACCGGTGGTATTATTTACACGTATTTCAGAGGCAAATTGGGACCAAGGAAGCATATAATGATGGTAATTGGTGGCACACAGACGATTAACCCAAATTTCTCAAGTTCTGCCAGTGCGGTTCTCTTTGTCTCAATTTTCTTCTTCTAAAACGTACTACCTTGGGTTTATTTTCCTATAGCGAATGAACCCAGGGCTTTCGGCTTTAACTGGGCAATTCTGTGGCAACAAGAAGTTGCCATCTTGTGCAGGCAGGATGGCAGCGCCGAGCAAAGACCAACCCACATCTGGTGTTTCTCCCATTCAATAACAGAACAAAGATAAAACACGGTGTTCAAATAAAAGCTAAAGGCATCACAGGAAGCACACAGCTGCAGATAGGTTTCCAGGCTTAGCGTATAAGCTGGAAAGCAAGAAATACAAGCCCAATGCAGCGATTCCCGCCTCGGGCTGAACTCTTCTGGAGGTGTTCTGGGCTGTATATGCCAACCTACTTTTCTTGCATGAGAGAATTGTCCGTCATGACGCGGATATAAAACCAAACAGAAGATGGGCAGCAATTCATTTGCAAGCACAGACAGGCTGGGAAAAAATGAGAAAAGAAACTCGCATGAAGCAGCACGGGCAATCCTTTTGAAAAGACTTTGTGGAGAGAACTCATCTCATGGATCTATTACCAATGCACTCGATGTTCAAGTCATTAAGCGTGCATAATAAATCCAGCAAAATACCTAAATCCATTCCTCTAGGTTAATTCTGGGCCTTTTTAACATTTGGTGTGACTGAACGGGTCAAAGGTTTAGAGAGCGCTGGGCAGAGAGAGACGGTGCCCGAGTTGTCCTTCTAGGAGCTAATGCAACGCCTGATCTCCAGCCCCAAGTCAGCCGTGCTGCTTTCTGAGCTGCCCAGAGAGCTTTCACCGGCCTTGCTTCTCCCGAACAGGACATTTGAAGGTGTGGACACTGGCACTTCAGGCTCTTCCTAACTTTTCCTTGTGTGTCTTCTCCTCTGGGGATTTTCTGGAAGCTCCAGCCATCAGCACACATCCAACCTGGTGAAGATACCAAGCTGCAGTGCTCTTAACCTGATGAAAACCCTTAAGACCTGGTGGTACCAAACCTCATTTAGCGTAGTTAATTGCAGCCCTAATGAACACAGATCTTGCACCCCCGTGGTTTTGCTTTCTCTACGTGTTCTCATCGAGAGACTCTGGACAGGATATCCCAACTCGCTCTATGTTGTACCCAAGAGACTTCTCTGCAGATGGGTGTGATGCTACAAGGCAACCTCCTCTCTCTCCCGCTGGTCCACGGCAGTCATTCTCATGGGTGGTAAATGAGACGGGCGCAGTGCATCGCATCCCTCACCCTGCCCATGGGTAATGCGTTTCTACATATTCCTACCTCCCATCCTGCCAGCGGCTCAGCATCTGCACCGGGAAGGATCCGCTACTTCTGTCGATGGCAGAGACAGGGTTCCCCAGTTATGAAGGTACCCACATCTGTAAAACCTTGAGTGTCGCACAGATTCTCAAAATCATCTGGGAGACTTACTCCACTGCCCTTCTACGGTGTTTCCTTGAGTTGAACCACAGCTATTGAAGCAAACCTGTCCCCTAGAAGACTTCTGTGCCCTTCTCCACGCACTGAACAAGGTGAGAATGTGGACAGCCTTCTCTTCTGGTTTTAACATCAGGACTAGAGGTTTCCATGTTTCTCATTGTAAATACCAGTTTGGGGACCAGGACCTCAACATCTCCTGTGCACCTCTGCCTCTCAATGGTTTCAATCCACAGCCCGGTTGTGCCCAGTTCTCCTACAGCTTCCTACCACGCACAGGACATCACTGCTAATGAGCTGATGCTCTTGCTAAACCCATTTTTCACCATGAAGCCATTAGAAAGTTCCCAGTCCGTTTGCAAGCAAAACCCAAACCATACAATAATACCACCCCCAACAAGAAAACCAGAATTCTTTAAAAAAATTGCTCATATCTGGCTGTAAGCAGCAGAAACGCCTCAGCCTCACAAGGGAACTTGCCACCGCTTCTCCTATCCACCAGTTAGATCCCATAATCCACTTTTCTCCACCCAAGACGTTGCACTGTCCGTAACACTAAACTCGGCACGACAGACTCGCCGTAGCCTTCAGTCCCCGCTGTGACCTGGTGTTTCTCGACTGATGGAAATGATCGCTCTCCCTGGGGCAGGACAGCATGGTTTGGTGCTGAGAGCTGTAATTTTTAGTATTGTTCCTCTCCTGACTGTGTTGGATAATGGGCGCTTTGCTGCGGCCGTCGCAGGGCTGCGGCGACAGCGAAATTTGCTCGGCCGTGCTAAACAGCCGACCAACTTTTCCAGAAAGAAAAATATTTTGCCGTCTCCAGATTCTGCATTGAGTAAAAATAACTCTCAATTCCCCTCTCAATTAGTCAAACGTCACGAAGGGCTGAAATGTGCATCTAATTGTGCCTTTCTTGCCTCAAATTATCTCTGAGAAAGCGGCTCAGTCCCCACCAGTCCCCTGATACCGCAGGGCACCGTGCCGGGGCTGGTCCCTGAGGGAGGGCAGCCAGGACGGGGACAACGGGGCAGCCCGTCCAGTGGGATCTGCAGGGGGAAGGGAAAAGGGTTTTCGGGGGAAAAAAGGGAGAGAAAGAGCTTGCAAAGGCAGAGGAAGGGAAAGCTCAGGACCGCGATGCGGGTGGTGGGGACTGGAGCAGAAGTGGGGTGCAGAGATGTACAACTCACTTTGGAAAGGGCAAGGCTGAAAATTCAGAAGATGCTCTAGCCCTAAGGCATGTGGAGAAATATATTTAACTTCAACAACAAAAAATCCAAGAAGAAAAAAACCATTTGCTCGTGGACTAGAATTCATTAATTGCAACAGACTTAAATTGGGGAATTGTGCTTCATTGCCCAACAAACTGTTGGAAAATATTTAACCAAAGAATTGATGGGGAAAGTCTCTAATGCCCGTCATGGAGAGGCACACCGGCACCGTGCACCCACACGCAGCCGCTCTGCCGATGCGTGGCTCCCCGGTGGCTGCGTCCCCCTCGGTGGCACTGAGCCACGCGGAGGAGGTGACACCCACGCTGGCTCCCGGGGAGCCCTACAGCAGCACTTGCTGTTATTCTCTCTGGCTGTCGTCTCTTCTTTTTTTCTCTCTGGGTGATGAATAATGAGAATAAAAATGAGAAAGAACGCGGTATGACAGTCAATTACTGCCTTTGTGATTAACCACCCAAGAGCAGCCCCTGCTCAAAACAGCACTTGATGCTCCTTTTAAGCGAAACCATTCTGCTCGATCCCACGATGGACATTTAAACAGGAAGACAAAGTATCTGCTGATTTATTTTCTTGTTTTCTTATATAATCACAGCTTCCTAAATGTTAATGACTCCACACTACACAACCGCCAGCGGTATTTGCATACCAACCTTGCTTTTGTATGTGTGAACGCGCACGTCGCTCTCGCTACTGGAGGTGTTGGTGTGTTGTGGGAAGGAGCAAACTGCTGCACTTGGGGCTCCCCGCTCGAGGAAAGGAGCCCACGGCTCTTTGCAGATACAGGCAAGAAGCTCGGCTGCTCAGCCCCCGAGGGTTTCAGTGCAGGGTGACAAAGCTGGGACAAAATGCACCATGCAACCTCCCAGGATCCAGGTCGGAGCTGGCACCGGGAGCCGGGGGCTGCGGCGGGATGCTGAATCCTGCAGCAGCCCTGGGAGGTTCTTCCAGCCTGGACCCAAATCGAAGGCAATCCACCCCTTCCCTGCAAAGGAACAGCAGCAAAAAGGACAAAACCCTCTCTATGGAGAGAGGTAAGAGCTCCAAGGACAAATCTTTCCCCAGCACCCCATTACAGGTTTCGCTACTCCGTATCAGCACATCAGGAAGAGCCGGATACCTGAAGCAAAGAAAGTCTCCTATACCTGGAGACTGGCAATGGCTGCACACATTCAGATCACACACTGCAATTACACAAAGCTAATGGCAGTACCTGCCCAGCACACATTAATCAACACCCCAGCACAGCACCGTGCCCAGATTCAAAGAAGAAAACGCACGATCTCCGTTCGAGGTGAGCAAAGTATTGAACCCCGATTAATTCACCGCAAATTTCTCCTTCTCTTTTCATTCGTTTCATAAAGAAACCCGATTTCTACCAGCTTAGTTTTTACCAGACCGAGCACCTACCCATGTAACTCTGTCCAGAGCGCATTTTGCTCCGCCCAGCGCTGCTGCTTTTCTCTGTACGGAGAATTAGAGTTGACGGGCACGGGACCAGCACAGGACGCAGCCGGCGAGACTCTGCTTTAGAGTGGTGTTTGGGAAAAACACTTTGCCATTTTGTGTCTTGGTTTCCCCATCTCTACAACCAGGAGGAAGCAAACAACCTCTTTTTTTCAAAGTGCTTGGAGCTCCATTGATAAGAAAAAGTAAGTAAAGCCTAGATATCATCATTGCTTAAACTTCAGCAATTTACCCCCAAAAGTTCTCACCTTGCCCCTTGTGCCCACCTAAATTTACCAGTCTGGGACCAGACCATCAAAGTCGTTTAGTCCATCTCTTCTCCCTGGATTTGTCCAAACATACGATAAAATCCCATTACGACAAACCATGATCACCACCAGGACCAAGCGCCACTACAACGAGAAACCTCATTTTGGGGTTACAGCAGGGTTTCTAACAAAGCGTGATCCCCTCTCTTGACACTTGGGTAGCAAGGCAACCTGTCCGTATTATAATGGCTTTCTCCAAGGGTTTCTCCTGTTATAAAGTCTCAGGGATTTTCTCTGTCATTAAAGATTCAGTTTTCAGACAGATAAACGTTCATGCCATACTTGGTGATCCTATTGCCATCACTAACACTTGCACACTCAACAGGCAAGAAAACACCTAAACAAACCAAACCCAAGTTATTTTAACTCTGCCCGAAGTTATTTTAACTCTTTGGGGAATCCAGCCAACGCGTTTTCCCTCCCCACAAATCAGCTGCCCCAGGTTTCAATGCAAAGCACTGGCTGAAGCTGCCCAATCCCTGAGACACTTAAACACAGCTTTTTTCTTCCTTTTTTTTTTTTTTTTTCCCCTGGAGAACTGCATGTCTGAAGAAGTTAAAGGTTACCTGGAGGTTTACAGCACTGCACCGTGAGATGAGCAAAAAATTATTTCTCTTTATCAGACCTTGTGTCGGTCTCGCGCAGCTCAGAAGACTCCAGCCTGCGTGTTGCTTCCAATAAAATATTCCGAATGAAGGTACCATTTAGAAATGCTTTATGAATATGTATTAAATGATTATTAGAAGCAACGACTGCGCATTCTTTAAGAGCTTATTGTAAATCATCGTGCAATAAAATACATCAAAAATAAACTCTCAACCACTGATGCTTTAATAAGCTGCAATGAAAACACATATCAGAGCTTGTAACGCTGCTGAGCGTAACTACGTGCAGCTTTAAGGGACTAATTGAGGTCTGTTCGACACCTTCAGCCTGCAAACGCTTGGGCAAGGCTGCACCCCGGGGGGAGGTGGGAGCAAGGGGAGCTGCTCCTGTTTGCGGGTGCTCAACCCAGGGGACCCCAGCTCATGCGGGAGCAGGAAAACCCCACGGACGTTAACACGCGGGCAGCAAGGGAAACCCGCGGCCTCCCAAGTGCTGGGAAAGGAGAGGTTGTGCAGGGAAGGCCAAGCACCAGGTTGAGCCACCGCTTGCACAAGAAACTTGCTTCCAGGCAGGTTTTCACCAGGTGAAACTCCAAAGTTTTGGGGTTTTTTTTTTCTGCATAAGGAGCCTGGCACGTCTGAGCCCTGTGGCTTGGACAGCGGGCAATGATGGTCATGTTTTGGGCAAAGGGAAAGGGTCAGGAACCATCCCCGCATCCTGACGGACCTGCAGCCCTCCCAGGGCAGGGGCTCCTGGATGTAGCCGGGGAGAACAGGCTCCCAAATCCAAAACACGAGCAGGCAAAGGCACTTCCCAGTGCACATACCGGTTGCAGACAGCCCTGGTCTTTTCAAGCATTTTACTCCCACGAACGCCCCTGGCCCATGAGTGAATCCTGCACGAGCAACAGACTTTGCCTCCTTCCCAAATGCAAATTTGGGATATGCCTAAAAACACCAGGGTGCAACCAGGGGCTCTGCTCACCCCCGTGCAAAGTCCCCCCGAGCCGAGCTGCCAGGAGCCACCCAGGCAGCCGCCATACGCAGCTCCTCCGTTCATCCCCCCCTTGCTTTACTGACGACAATAAATCATTCTACTGGATCATTTTATTCTTTTTAGCAAGCCTGAGGAAAGAAATCACTTCATTTAACTTCAAAGATCTGCTGTGCCTATCTCTCCGGGACATCCGAAACGCTGCTGCTGCATCGCGTCTCAGCTGAGCTGAGCATCGGGTGCCTCTGCCGCAGGTGCCGCCGTGCCGCTGGGCGTGCGTGCGTGGCGAACCCGGTCCCACCTCGAGATATTTATCTCCTTCTGGGAAATCACAATTGGGTTTGAATTCTTGAAATTAATGGCTGGCGCGTCCCTCGGTCCCTGTTTGCTGAGAGCAATCTGCAAATGCCGCGAGAACGAGCAGCAGAGTCCACTGACATTTCCCCGCTTGAACTTTTCTCCTTTTCCTGGTTTCTTATTTGGCAAAGTAAGTTTTCACAGAAGATGGCTGTTTCGGTAACAATAACAAAATCTGGGTTGCAAAAAAAGGAAATTAAAAAGATTTGCATCAGTCGGTGACTGGGAATCGTGAGATGCTTCGGTGGGAATTTTCCTTCAAATCCAAACCATTTCATCCTGCGTTTCATTCTGCTGATTTGTGGCTCTTTTTCCCTCTCTGGAAAATTTGTCTACAAAGTCCACTTGTACAGAAGGGACGAACCCTGCGGCCACCAACATCCCGTGCCGGGCTGGTTTCTGTTTATCCCAACCACTGTTTGGGAGCAAACTTCTGACCTTTTAAATTGCAGAGAACTGTACGATTATACCGATAACAGTTAAGAGCTTTTAAAAAAAAATCTCCTGGCGTTTGTCTCCAAGGTCTCTCCGATCTCCAGGCTGCCTCTGTAACTGTCTGCTGGGTCTTTCAAGAGGACAACACCAATTTTTGCAGCTCCCCCGAGGAGACGGGGCCAGAGCGAAGGGACGTGAGGCACAGCACGGGCAAAATCACCCAGGAAAGCCCCAGCACTCGGGTCATTTCTAATTAAATTATCTGGAGAATTGCAGTACCTTCCTTTGGCCGGGATTAGAGAAGAGCAAGCCAAATTTCTAGCTAGTTTGTAACCCTAGTTTTTATGAGGCTTTATTGCAAGCTCCTCTGAAAACAAACAAACAATTTGTAAGAGCAGAGGAGCTGGCTGAAATGCCGACGGCTGCCTTGGACGCAAAATAGGAACGAGAAATACCTGCAGACTGTAGCAACTGGCTCCAGGTAATTTTCTCTGAGAGACGGAGAGAGGGTTCAGCAAAGCAAAGGGAAACGCAGGGCAGGTGGCTCATCAGAGCCGCTTTCACGTTGCAAAACTACTTTCCCTCCATCATTTCTCCAAAGAGGGAATTTTGCCTTGCAGGGAGGAGTGGACCGTGTCGGGGCCCAGATGCCAGCCTTCGTGTTGATGATACCTTTCGTTCCCCAAATGAAAAGGACTGAAGCAGCACCCGTAATTTGGCCCCGATCGCTGAGCCCACCTGATGGAGAACCCAGCCCCACCGCTTCTGGAGAGCCCCGACCATTGCTGTTGCCATTTGCTTTCCTTTGCAGGAAGGGTTTCTACATGGGGAAATCAATCCGGGGAAGGAAAAGGCACTAAAATTATGCAAACAGCTTTCACGGCTGAGAAGAGCAGCTCTTGATCTATGCTGTCATTTGCTGTTTAGAAATAAGTGAGCCAGTCCTCTGTGGGCACGGAGACATCGGTGTCGTCGAGAGGCTGCCCAGCGCGGCCGACCGGGACTTACAGACAAGGAAGGGTCATAAAAAAGCCAGATGTTAATGGCGAAATCATTAACCAGCAATCGGTCATAGCCCAGCACAGGACCTGCACGGCACTGAAGCATCATGTGGTCTCCCTGGGACTTACAAAATTTCCTATCAAGTCTTACAGCACAAAACTTGCCCAGCTTCATCTGGGAACTAAAAGTCAAGTGTTATTCCCTTGGAAATAGGTTTCCCCGAGACTGTTGTTCCAGCAAACAGGGCAGCAGCAAAGAGCGTGTTTGAGCCAGGGCTTTAATGGCCCGCTGGGGTGGCACCGACCTGGCAGGAGTCACTGCCGGTAATGCCCAGCATCGGAGAGCTTTTCGTCTCAGCGGCAGCGCTGCCTTCACCAGTTACCACACTGGTAATTGGTTAGGAGAGTATCGAGCACCAGCAGGCTGATCTGCTATTTGTATGGCCCGAAATGGGAGGATGCGGTAAAGGAAATTTCCTGCCAGAGCTTTTCTGCAGGCAGGAATTGTGCTCAGGGTCCTCAGGTGGGAGTCTCCTGACTTCCAGCACGTGCTGGAAATGTCCCCGCGTTTCTTGCCTGGGTGACCAGATGGGCTGAGGGGTGGCTGTGATGGACAGTCCCGATTTACCCGGACAAAAGAAGCCGCTTCTGCACATTACGTCCAACTTGCACTGCAGGCACTTTGCTAAAAGGGGTCAAGTCCGAGGGCTGGGGATGCCTGAAGGCATCAAAAGACCCTGATATGAAAATCAAACAAAAACCTAGACCCAGAAATCCTACGTGCACTTAGTTTTCTGTATTTATATAATCTGATTGAGGTTAAGTCATGAACCAAGTGAAGAGCAAAGGTTTGCAGAGTGGGACCTCCCGGCCTTCGTGTTTCCAGCCCAGCTTTGTAGACTCACGGACGGATGGCTTTGACAAACATTCCTGTTTGGGGGTTTCCATCCAAGCACACAACCCGACCCCGCGGACTGAGGGCCATGTGTTTGCCCTCGTGCGATGCCAGCAAGCCGGCGTAAGCGTGAATCAGATTTACCGGCTTTCTGAAAGACAACACAGCGGGAGGCTGGAAACCGATGCCTGGGGAAGGCTGATAGAGGAGCATCCGTTTCACCTCCCTTCACGGCAGAGCCCATCAATCCTGCCGAGCGGCAAACGCAGAACTGCCTCCAAATCTATATTAACCCACGCTAATGTGGCAGCCCTGGACAGCGCCGGCGTACAGCTCAATCAAAGTGTCAGAATATGAATGAAATTAGGATTTGATGAAATTGCATTTACAGCGTAGCAGTGACAGCAAGGGCATGTGCATATGTATCCTCTTCTCATCTCCCATGCCTCGCTAGAGCAGTCGGAGATAAATTTACTGAAGGCTCCAGGAGCTGAGCGGTAACCATATATCTCGCTTTTCCATTTTTTATAAGGACACAGCGATGGCTCGTCCAGGGGAGCTTAGGAGATACCCACTGTCAATTAAACCTAAATATCTGCCTATGCTTCTTGAAACCCTGGAGACTGCAAAGAGAAGGGGACAGAAGAAGGACAAACTGCTCAAATCCTAGATCTCACAAGAGCCAGGTCCTGGCCCTGAAGGTCACGTTGCCCCCTTATCCTCACCAGGACGGTGCTGGTTTCCATCAGCAAAGTCATCAACCCAGAAACCCTGGTGAGGGGCTGCTAAGATGATGTGGCTGCACCATGGAAGACAAATCTTGGCTCGGGAGCTTTTGCCCAGGGATCCGTCGCCCTGCGTACGCGTGCCTGAAACCTCAGTGACCAGCTCAAGTTCTGCGTCGCTCTCATTAAAAGCCTCAAGTTCAATTTGCCAACATGCATTTAGCACGAGACTAAACGCAGAGCCGTGCACAGCAAAACCCGAGTTTCGCACCCTGTAGTTTGCCGGCACGAAGCAGAGCACGCTGCTGAGATAAACACATGGCACAGAGCCCTCCACAGCCACCATAAATTCTTGAAATATTAATAATTAACTATGTTCCACTGCATTATCTCTTCTCATCCCCTTCAATGCAACCTCCTTGTCTCGCGGATTCGAAAGTGAATGCGAGTGGCATAAAATGTTAATACTTGGGGACAACATCTAAATAAATAGATAAAAGCATCCCACTCCTTCCTTTATCCATCTCATGATTTATTCTGTTTTCACGTTCTCCATACAGTTGTTTTGTAATGACAAAGTTGCATCTTTTGCAAAACACAGAAATACAAGTCCAATTTGAATCGTGACTAAACAGTCCCTTGAAGGATTAAAAAGAAAGGAAAAATCTGAGGTTTTTTCCCCACCAACCGAACCCAGCATATTAAATTTGAGATGAAGGCCACGGTGGAGAAGAACATTTTGAAGCTGCAGAAAGTAAGTGCCAAAGGAGATGTGGTTGTTTTGGGGCGTGGGGGTGGTCAGGGAAGAACGTCTTTTTGTTGTTTTCCTCTGATTTGAAGAAATAGCTCAAAAGAGTAAGAACAGACTCGGACTAAATCACCGCGAGACACTCGCCGTGGATCAGGCATCTGCTGCGCCTGAGCTAGCTCAGCAATTCAAAGTCCGTCTCCCTCTTTCCAGGCTCCAGAAAACACAGGCTACATGCTCAGACCTCCTTGGGCACCGCATTACCGGTTCAAAAAACCAGCATACGCCCTTCATCTGAAAACTAATCAGAAAGATAATCCCCCCTGCGCCGACAGACAGCAGATCCGGCTGAACCACGGGGAAAAGCAGCCTGCGAAACCAGCGGGACACGCAGTGGCTGCAGCTCGCTGAAGCTGATCCCACCGAGCCTGTCACGTTGTCCTACTTCAGATGTTTTATCAGCATCGTCATCAGAAGGGAATGACTTTGGTCTCTCCCTCTCCACAGCTCTTATCTGCCCTTCGCATTGCTTTAATCTGTTTGCTTGTTTGTTTGTTCTGTCTCTCCAGCTGGAGACAGAGGTTGGACTGAAAAATATTTGCATTCCAGTTCCGAGTCGTTGCAAAGGCCTCCAGACCTCCTCCTCCTCCTAAGACGTGGAAAATCTTTGCCTTTCAGATCTGATGGGTTGCAGAAAACCCAAAGAAACCCCTCAAAGCCACTCGTCTCCGGTGCCGGCTGCCTCACGAATGCGGCACAAAGAAAAATGTGTATAAACCCCGCAAGCCCACGGGCCTGGGTGAAGCAATCCCATCTGCCGTTCTCTGTGCATTTCTGCCCTAATAATTTCTTTAATTAAAAGTGGGATCGTGCCACCACGGCGAGAGGAAAGCAAGAGCCTGGTACCCTTTCAAGGAATCCCAAGAATATTTGCAAGGGAGCTCCGTTTTTCCTTGGTTTGCAAGAAGCTCGTGCCTACTGAGCAATTTTACTAAAAATACTAGGAGTGTTTTGACATTGAATGGTGCCAGAAATACACCCCGTCCGCAGCGTACCGAGGGAAGCATATGCTACGCTCCGTTTCAAGGTCTTCTCCAAAAGCTGGGCTGGGAGGTTGGGGGTGGAGAACGCGCTTTAAAATAGCATTTTGCAAACTTCTGGGGAGGTTATTGGCAATAGAACATGTAATTCTGGAAACGTCTTAGCAATTAAAAGTGACTAACTGCAAGAGGAGGATTTCCCCCGTCACCTCATTTGGTTTTATCAACGCGGCGCCTTCCCCTGCCCGCACCGTGCCCCGCGTCCCGCCGCGCACGACACCCCACGTCCCTCCGCGCTGGCACCATCGATCTTTTGCTTAATTGCTTCTGACAACCTACCCATCACTACCTAATCACTTGTCATCTTTAAGTGACAATTTTTTCTTGCCTTTTTCTTTCCCCCCCCCCCTCCATAGTGTATCACCAACTCAATTAAGGCTCAGCTGCTCGCCTGTAAAAATTAACACCCGCGTAGATAGAGACGGAGTCGCATCCAGCAAAGGGTCTTTGCTCGCCGATCTGCTGAGCATGGCTTTGGTGGGCAACCAAGGAGCGATCCTGTGTTCTTGCTATTCCCTGTACGCCACTAAGAGCAGACGATTTTCACGCAGACGGAAAGTGCTTCCAGTGAGAAAACCCCTCAAACGCGGTTTGTAGCTTTGCACCAAGTTGAGCATCTCTCCTGCAGCGTCCCCCGATCCGGTTACGAATTACAACGGCACAACGAGCTTTTGCAAACAAACAAGTCTGCAAAAAAATGACCTGAAGCAAGGGGGAGCTGAAGCCCCGCAGGCAGGAGGGGATGCACCATGCCCCGACTCCGCAGAAGGACATCTCGGCTCTGAATTGGCAAAGATTATTACAGCCTGGCACTCACTATTTTGGATTTCTTTGTAATTGTGGGATGAGGGTCTCAATGCAGCACGCTGGAGGGGGAAGAGCAACGCTGCAGCCTCCCTGGTCTCATCGGTCCTAAGATTTGGGAAGGAAAAAAGGGCAGGAGCAGTCGGGCTTTCGTTAGGGACCCAAGCGGGGAGGAGGAGAGGATGAAACATGGAGAAGGGGACTTTGATTTCTCCGGCGTTTTATCTAAACTGAAGGTTACAGACTGACAGCTCCACATGAGGAATTGCCAAATGTTGGTCTCCTCGTTGTCAGAGCCTAAGAAAGCGTGACAGAAATGGTGGGTGTGAATTTTAATGTTTTATTTTGCCTGATCTCGGGAAAGCTTCTCTCGTTTGCATTTGAAGTTTCTTAGTAAATTATTCTGACTTCACTTTTGTTTTTTCCCTTCCAAAGAGCAACATCTGGAGTGTTACAACAATCGCTCTAATTTTTAGGTACCTCTGAAGAATGGGAATGGGTAACGAAGAGCCTCACTGGCAGACCTAAATAGCAAAAGCCATCCTTGGGTCCTGAAACTGGCTATCAGCAGCCTTGTGGAGCACAGTTCAAGTGCCATTGCCAGGAGTTTTGGGCTTCAGTCTTCAGCTCACCAGAGCTCAAAGTGCCTTAGGAAAATTAAGGAACGCTCCCACTCTGCCCCGACTGAGCAGCTGCCTCCCCCCTGCCCGGCCCTCGCTCCCCGCACGGATGGACGGACACCAAGGGGCCAGACAGCGAGGTTTGGCATCAGCCGTAGGAACCAGGGCTGCGACCGTGGTCCTTAGCCTCAGCCGCTTAGCAGCACCGCGCCTGGTCCGGTCGTGATGTTTAATTACATGGATGGATTTTCTGTGCCAGGTTCCTCAAACTGCAGGGCTTCAAAATTCATTAAAACCTGCAAGCGGTTCCAGCAAAATCGGAGTAAATTTACGGGTTAGGCTCGCAGCAGGGTCAGAGCTCTCCCGCAGCCGCAGCACGCCCCATATTCCCAGCCCCTTGCAAAGGCTGGGCTGCCCCGGGACCTCCGCCCCAAGTCTCGCCCCACCGGGTGCTGACCCGAGGTCCTGTGGCTTCCAGGCAGGACTCAAAGCTTCACCGAGCAACCTGCCTGCCTGTCATTTTGGCAGAGGATCGGCGGATTGTGGCACTGGTAGACGACTGTCACCGTGGCGTATCGTTAGCTGTACGCATTTCTCAAACCAACTCGATCGGGTGCAGAACTGCAGAGCTCAAGCCCCCCCATCACTCACGGTGGGTCTCACAGCACACAGCCCCTCGTTTTGCTATAGGCCCGTATATCAAAAATAATCACCCTACGCATCTTTAAATCTAATCAACTTTTTGAAAAAAGAAACACCTAGTTTCTGCACCGGCGTCGCAATCACCTGGGACCAACCAGCTGTATTGGCTGGGGCCAAACAGATCAGTACATACAAATGTAAATTCAGCAACCCACTCATTAACTTCCAAATGAAGCCAGATAACCGCCCGGCGAAGGACTTTTTGCATGTCCCATGCTGTGCCCTGTCAGGTATCCCTCCCCTCCGCTCCTCGCCCAGGTCCGGTAGAGACTTGACCAGGACTCAACGAGATTTGAGCCTGCTGTATGCTCCGAAATGCTCATGTTGCTGATATGACTTAACCACTTTACCAAAATCTATTACCAGGGGATGTAACGTTCCCCAAAGGGGAAGAGCAACATTGATGGAAGAGAAAAATCCGTGGAGGTTTATGAGATGCACAAGGACAGAGCTGGCTCCAGCAGCCCGGGAGCTGCTGAGCGCTGGAGGCAGGGCTGGCACCCAGGGTTACACCATTACAGGCTTGCTCTGCTCCTCACCCATCGCTGACGGTGACGTTTCGTCTTGCTTAACAGGAATTTTTAACCGAATAAAAGCAATAAAAGAAAATAATATACAAGGTGAAGAAGTATGAGCAAGGAGATGTGATGGAGAAGTTTCTGCAAAGCAGAGCAGCGATTTCAAGCCTTGGACTTAAGTTTTCACAGACTAGACTTTGCATCAGCCAGCAACCCTTTGAGGGGTTTGGAAGAGAAGTCCTGAAGCAATGATAAAAAATTGGGGTTATTTTCACACATTTCTGTGGAGTGAGTTTTCTAGTTCACCTGTCACGTCCATAGAACAGTAACTGGCTTCCCCAGACTTTATCAATGTCCGTGAAATTTTGAGACATACAAAACGCATGTTCTTTGCCAGCGATTTCTTAACCCAGCGTAACACTGCCGAACTGGGGGGCAGTCGGCCCCAGCCCAGAGCTGGACCAAGCAGCAACACAAGGCAGAAAGGTTCTGCATGGCCCAGAGCATCTCCATCCTCTCCATCACCACCTTTTTCTTTCCCTCTAAAATTGCTGGTGGTTTTGGTTGCGGTCTCTGCTCAGGAAATTGCAACCCAAACAAGCCCTTTGGCCGTCGCTTGATTTAGAAAGCTGAGACACGGAAAAAAGCTATTGACCCCGTATGGATGGGTTCACACATGCAACCATGCAAATGCCTTCGTGCAAAGCGTCCCACCCCTGCAAAGCTGCTCAGAAGGTCTGGAGATGACTTCCCAACGTGCACGACCCTGGGGAGAAAGGTAGGGTCCTTTGCCCCTCTTATAATTTTCTTTTTCAGCAGCTCCCACGACTACACCGTCATTTTTAATGGCAGAGACCACATTTGAGTGGTTTCATGACCTGCTCTTGTCAACTTGCTTCCAAAGGCTGTAGAGGAACAAGACTGTAATGGGAAAAAAAAGAAAAGCCACCTTCATCAAGATACTACTGAAGTTATAATAGCTGCGCTCCAGCTCAGCACTCTCCTCCCGGCTAATGGCAGAGCACACAACCAGCCGGCTGTGGCGTAGGGATAAAAACAATGACCAATTCTCAGACCTGCTCCAGTCCTGACCTGCTGCCATTTTAACTCATCTCAGTGAATGCTTTGAACTCATCCCTTGTGATCAGGCTGCTTTTGGATGGACCAAGCAGCACCGGTCCCTTCGTCACATCACCATGGCTATTTTCTCCCTGTAACACCCTTATCTTTTCCACGGTGTTTCCTTTTTCTGGGTTAAGATTCAATGCTATTCGATGCTACGAAAAAGCGGCAGCCCGGTCTAATTTACTGAACCAACTCACTTCCTCTGCTCTTACTGTGCACTCTGCTTCAGATGAACAATGAATAAGCTTAAAGAACAATACTCACTCTTAATTAAATGGTGCTGCAAAAAATATGCATTGGTGTTGGCCCACGGCCACGCTGCTTAAGATTTATTAAATTTGACAGTTTAATATGCTCTGAATATCCATGCTCCTTCATAAGTAGCGCTCAGAAAACAGTTTAAATATGCTTTCAATTTAATTATACTTCATGCCTACTTCCCTCGTTGTCAGCAGACCGGTGTGCCATGAGCTGACCTCACCGGCAAAGCTCCCGCTAGGAAGGGAGGACAATGAAGCCACGTCTGCCGACGGAGCCCGGCACAGAGGTGTGCAAAGCAGCACTGACGCGAGCTGGCACATCCCAGGGGCACGCGGAGGTTGGCGTGCGTGGTGGCCACCTCCACGTAGCCTTGGCCAAGGCCACCGAGGCTTCCCCACCGGCAGGGTCCCGGCAGCCCATCGCGCTGTTTCGCTGCCAGGAGCGGCTTCTGCAGCCACGGCGGTGACGAAGCTCTGAAACGAGCTGCTGGACTGGGGCCAGCATCCTCCCACTGCTGGCAGCCGCTGGTGTTTCCCGGCTCAGAAACGCCGGGAGATGAATGGGCGCAGAGACCCGTCCTGCACTTTGCTCGCCAGGCAGACTTGCTTTTCGTGCTTCCCTGCGGCACCTCTATTTCCGCTAAAAAAGGGAATCTAGTGTCCAGACCTATCGACCACGAGATGTGGTCTTCGTTCAACAAAATACAAGACATATGCCTCACTTCAGCGCTTTATGTGCCATCCACCTGACTGCACGCTAAGTCAAGGCTTCCGAAATTAAACATATGTTTAAGAGAAAAGGCCCCAATGGGTCGTCTCAGAATTCATAGAAATAAGGACTTGAAAATAATTTCTCCCTTCCCCAACTACTTGGAGATGTCTTTGAAAGCTGACAGCAAAGCGACAAAGTTGCCAGTACTCAAGTCACTGACAGATTAATTACTCCTACTTTTGGAAGAGGGATATCTAATTTAATCAAACACACTTCAGAAGGCACTAATTGCTGTGGAAGTGACTATCATTTACCTAAAGGGCAACTACACTCAGAGAAGCAGAAGAAGTGGCTTTGCTTTCATCCCACCACCATCATCTTCGATTATCTCTGACAGCTACTAATGACACCATGGACATGGAAAAACTGCCCCATAATTACAAACCATCTTCCAGGGAGCCAGGAAAATAGAAAGCTGAAGACGCACCACAATATTTCCCTTTGGTTTTGTGAGCTGGTGGCAGACGTGGCAATGAGACACGGTTTGATGGGAGTCGTGTCTCCCTTTCCAAACTGACACTGAGCTTTGGGGACGCAGGTTGAGAGTCCTGGTCCCAGGCCTGGAAGACACACGCACCCTCCCCGATCCCTCGCAGCTGAAGGCAAGCACCATCTTTTTTAGGGATCGGCAGGATTGGGGAAAAAAAAAAGACCTGAAAAATTGCACATTTTTACAGATACATGAGGAATTTGGATTTGAAGAGCTTTAAGACTATATCAAGAGAGACGTGTGAGTTTATGCAAGCAGACATAATAAACCCAATCCCTAGATTACTTTCCACCAGTGAAGGATTTTGGTCTGTGGCTTTCCCTTGCCTGTGAATTGCGACTTACTTTTACAGCACTCTGCTATTACGAGGAGTGGCGATAATAATAAGTAGGCACTTTATTTTTCCTAGTAACGTCTTTTCTCTGCTGTATTTACAGGTTTCTGCCATGCTCAGTGGATTCATTGCCCATCCATGCCGTGGGCTCAGCTGCTGGCACATCCCTGTGGCACAGCACCCTCGAGCACCTCGGAGCCGCCAACGGGTTTATCCTATAGCACCTTACAGAAAGCTACTTTGCCAGAGATTATCCGCTGGTTAAGCACAAAGGAAGCGGGACATAATGAGGTTGAGTGACTGGCACAAGATCACACAGGGAACTAATCGCTCCTGGGTCCTGCCTTGGTGCTTCAGCATCTCCCTTTCAGAGCAGAGCACGTGCACGACTGTGATGGAGGGAGGATGGGAGATGCGATGGTGTTGGCCGTGCGACCCCAAGAGCTTGGCATGCGATGGTGTCGGCCGTGCGATCCCAAGAGCTTGGCATGCAATGGTGTCGGCCGTGTGATCCCAAGAGCTTGGCATGCAATGGTGTCGGCCATGCGACCCCAAGAGCTTGGCATGCAATGGTGTCGGCCGTGCGGTCCCAAGAGCTTGGCATGCGATGGTGTCGGCCGTGCGGTCCCAAGAGCTTGGCATGCGATGGTGTCGGCCGTGCGACCCCAAGAGCTTTGCAGAGCGGTTACTTAATGGTGGACAAGTCCACGGCCATGGCAATGCGGAGGTCACCCCACTCCTCCCATCAATGGTCACCAACGAGCTTTTAGGCAAGGAAATCCTGTGACGTTAAGAGCTCCTGCATCACGGGCGGGGAACGCGGTGCAGCTTAGCCTAATAGATCCAGAGACGGGGCTAAAACCGATTGAAAAAGGTCCTCCTTTTCCACCCTTTAATTATGGAGCACTTGTACCACAGTGACCTTCAGGGTGAACATAGGGGTTGAACTAAGGACTGCCCAAACCAGCCCACCAAAATTCTTCCTTTTATGGCCCAGCAGCCTCACTCAGTGCTAAATCCAACATACTTTGGGAAACCAAATTGCCCAGCGTCATCACAGGCTGTCCTTATTTAATCACGTTAAAAGCCATGGAGATAGTATTATTCTGGATTAGAGGTGAATAAGGCTTTTAAAAACAAACTCAAACCAAACCAATCTGCTTACAAAAAAAGCATTACAGTAAGTAAAAGTCAAATTGTTGCTATCAAATGCACTCTAAACCAATAAAACTTGTAAATGCAGAACTGTCAGGCCACGGGAAGGCTTGTGAAGGAGATGATCTTTCCCCAAGCCGCAGCGTTTCTAATCACTTACAGGACAGATAGCAGGTAATTTGGGTCAATGCTTAAGACCTTAAATCATTGCTACAATCCTTTGGCTTTAACAAGCTTTGGGACTCAGCAGGCAAGGGATAAAGCAGCAGAAGTTTATATACTTCCAGGGACATTCATTCTCCATACAATGCTACACCCTGGAAAGTCTTGTAATACGGCACCCTTTGTCCCTTTTTGGGCCATTCCCTGGTACAATGAAGCTTGACGAATAGGGTGAAGATGAAAGGTGACATTTTCAAACCGCCGGGGGATTTAGGAGGCCAAGCCTCGCTGGAGGTGACGTACGCACTTGCAACCCACCCCTGCGAGGCTGGGATGCAGCGTCGAAATTATCTCCCCTCAGCTCTCATCTTTTCCTAGAGATCCACTTAATGAGGCATGTCTTGAGTGAGCCTACCCCGCACTGAGATGCCGTTATCCTTTTTCTGGATACACAAATGACTAAAATACTTAGAGCAGCCCATTCCTCGAATCACATCCCCGTGCCGGAGCCTTTAGTGAAAGGAAAAAAGAAAAAAAGAAAAGGAAGGGAGAAAAAAAAAGCATCCTCATTTGTGGGCTTCACATGTTCATTCAGACCCCAGAAAAAAATCAGGGGGTTAAAGAAAAAATGTCATCTCTCAGAAGGGCCTCTTGGGGAGAAGCGTGGGAGAGAAACGCTGCTTCTTCCATATGGTTTTGTGCACGGAGCCGGGAGCTGGCTCTTCTGCTACACGTGGGTGGCCTGGGTGCCTCCATGCCACGCTACGAAGCTCAAAGAATTGCTCCAGAAACTTTCTTTGGGACCTGCCACCCCGAGCGGGCTCTCAGGCACCGGAGGGACGTTTCCTGCCATGACCACGTGTGCAGGGAAAGCTGAGGGGCCTCCTTCAGCCACCTCCTGCAGCTTTGGGAAAGCTGTCCCTGCTGAGCTCCTGGCCGGGTTGACGAGACGGGGGATGTCCACGCTACACGGAGATGCCGAGACGGAGCCAAAGACAACCCGCAAGGAGGTCTTCTCGCTGTTGCAAGGCAGAGCAAAGGACAAAGCCATATCTGCTGGCTCCCTCTGCTCATGCTTGATGCTGCTGAGCTTATATTCCTAATTACCGAGTTGTACGTGGCAGAAATACCCCCTGGAAAGCCAGACCTGGGACTAGCCACAATTTCCCCCTTGTCTGCACGAAGACGTACAAGTCGTGTGACGTTTCCCCCACGCGCGGGCTGACGAGGACAAGGGGACGCTCAATGCCCCGCAAAAAGCCCTCCTGCACGAGCAGGGCTGGGAGCAGCCCGCGATGTCCCCGCCAGGACCAGGACCTTCACAAAAGACCTGGGGCATTGCTGGGGCAAGGCTGTGGCCAGCCACGCACCCACCGCGCCCAGGTCCCTACAGGTGACCCCCAGCCTGTCCTCGCGCCACTGGTCCCGTCCTTTACTTGGCTGAGCAAGACCGGGCAGAGAAAACTTCTGCAGCCCTGACAAAGGCACCTCGAGAGACGACGAATTTGCACCAGGATCCCACTTGCACCGTACTTCACAGCGCGTATACCAAAGTCATTTCAGATACAAAAACAGAATAGGCTTTTGCTTGCATTTAATATTAGAGGATAATAGAACTATTAGCTCCATATTTTCGTAACAATTCTCTTGCACAATCTTCTGAAAGCTAAAGCAGCAATATTGGTTTTAATCTTCATGAAGACATTTTGTGCCCTGTGCTCCTCAGGACTCCCCGTGCCCTCCTACATTTCCAGATTTGCTGTTTTTTATCCAGCGCCTTTGGAATCAAAATTTAAATCACGGATTTTCCTTGCCACAAAGCCGGGCTCATTGCGTCCCATCTCTTAGAGACACATTTCCAAATCGATAATTAGAAATTTCCTATTTGCTTGCCATGTGCTGAGTTTGCAAACCTGAACCCCTGCCTCCTCCACCAAAATTGAAAATTTTGGTCAAGCTTGGATTTTTCACTTACTTCCCTCCTTTCCTGTGCCCTGCTCCAAACAGGCATACGGGGAAACACCGTACTGAGCATTTGCCCAGGACAAATTGCTCATCGAGCTGCTCAGCACATCTCCGTGCAGGCATATGCCCTTCCCACCCCAGAAATACTACCAGCACCCCAAATTAACACCACCACCTTCTTCTCGAGGCTGCACCCCGCTCCCAGGACACCTCGGATGGCACAGCCCTCGCAGTCCCCGGCCAGGGGCTGCGGCCGATGCATTGCCAAGAGCATTTCTGAAAAAACACGGTGGAGTGAAAAAAAGACAAGAAGTTAGAAATTCCGTTTTGTTTTTTTTTTCTCTCCTTGTGGTTTTGTAGGTTATTTTGACGAGGTTTGTGTAGTTCCCTGGTCAGTACTAAGAGCAGGATGGAATTATTCACTACCGACACGTGCTACTGATGCATCAACTGAAGCGTTTTTTTTATTTACTTTTTTAAAGTCATTATGGGCAGAAGCTACCGGGGATAGACTGAAACGTTCTGGAGCAACGCCTCATCTTTGTGCAATAATAAAACAGTCGGACTCTGCGCTCTGCCACTTCTGACATGCTACAAAATGGCACGAAGAAAACGCGTGGAAAAAAACCTCCACAGAAAATTCCCAACAAAAAGCTTCAAGTTCTTAAAGGAAAGCTCTGAAATACCCAACGAAACCAAATTCAGAAAAGAAAAAGTGTTTATTTCATGAATCCCCTTCAGGAATTTTTTAATCGACACATTTTGGGAAAGCATATATATTAATTGAGAGCGAACAAACTGATTCTATTCAAAAGAGGTTGACGAAAAACCTCTCACTGGTCCTGCAGTCCCCAAAATTGCCTTTTACTTCAAAATCTTGGCTCAGCCTGTGCCTGCAATACCGCAGAACGGCAGCGGTCTGATTTTACAACCAACACTTGTTCTGATGCTCAGATCATCAATTTAAAAGCACTTTAAGACTGCCAGCTGATCTACATCAATATTATATATTACCCTTATCGGCAACGAGCGTAACGACGCCGAGAGCCCTACGGCGACGCACGCGAGGCATTGCGAGATGCCTTCTGCAGGGAGGCTGGAGAGAAGTTAGTGGCGTCCTTGGCCGCGTGGCTGGGATATAAGCCTAAAGCTGAGCCTTGGAGAAAGCCCAGCTCCATCGCAATGTAATCCAGCTCTCTGGGTCCCCGATCGTTTACATGACGGGTAGGAATGAACCGCTCTGCTCCTTGCTGCAGCCAGGCAGTGGCATCAAGCTCTTTCCCGAAGGCTCAACCCAACGACCGCAGCATCGCAGCACGATGCCGAAGGCCAGACCTGCTCCTCTGGATGCTGCTAAACGATGGGAACCCGCAGAGAGAGGATTTTTTAATTCTTCAGTATAAAAGGAGAAGGTATTAAATTCCTTCTTGTAAAACACAGAATCATAGAATATCTCATGTTGGAAGGGACCCATAAGGATCACAGAATCATAGAATAGTTTGGGTTGGAAGGGTCCTTTACAGGTCATCTCGTCCAACCCCCCTGCAACGGGCAGGGACATCTTCAACCAGATCAGGTTGCTCAGAGCCCCGTCCAACCTGACCTTGAACGTTTCCAGGGATGGGGCGTCTACGACCTCTCTGGGCAACCTGCTCCAGTGTTTCACCACCCTCATGGTAAAAAATTTCTTCCATATATCTAGTCTGAATCTACATTCTTTTAGTTTAAAACCATTACGCCTTGTCCTATCAAGGAGTCCGACTCCCTGCTCCTCGCAGGGAGTCTAATGCTTTGGGTCTAATGCTTTATCTGCCTACGCCTTGCGTGGCCGTTGCTCCGGCAGGAGCGTTGGGTGGTGCTGCTCTAAATTCATCACCCCTCGCCCACGGGGAGATGGGTGGGTAGGGTGCAAACTACAACGCCTACAGATTGCTCTTCAGAAAAGCTCTCCAGCGTTTGTTGTTCAGAGATCCCGGTCACCCCTCCACTCGTGAGGAGTCCCCTGGGTTTCAAAAGCTGCTTTCACACCAAAGAAACGAGAAACCCAGCGAAGAGCCAAGAGCTCTGGCCGGCAGATGTGTGCATGCCTGCGGCCGCCGAGCAGAACATCGCTGCCACCACCAAGCTCCGGGGCTGCTTGTTTTAACGCGGGTTCACAGGGGAGTCCCACAGCCCCCATCTCTTCTGCTTCTGCTGCCTGATGGAGCCAGTACAATTAACAAACCCCTCCCAGCCCTCCCAACGGACCCCCAACCACACATCGGCGCAGGCTCAGCCATTCAAAATGACATTTACTCCCATCGATATTCAGCAACAGCGAGGATTTAGAGATCACCTCCGTGTTTGTGATGATTTCTACCTAAAACGTTTTGGCGCTTACACACTCCTATGGGTTCCTGTTCAGCCAAGCACTTAAGCACGTGCGCAACGTTAAGCATTTTAGGCTAAAATCTGTCGGGCTGGGCACATGATAAGCTAAGTGCTTTCTGAAACCGTAATCCTGCCATACTATAGCAACAGAGACACCCAGAAGCTTTTCAATAAAGTAAATAACAGTGGTGCCCGGCTACCTACTATCATCTCTCCTCCGTCAATAAGCGATGCAGATGGAGCTGCAAAGATGGGAAATCACTTTTGCGAGCCATGAAGTTCGTTATCGCCGGGAAGCGGCAGCATGCAGGCAGCTGAGGGTGCACGCCTCGGCTCCCCACCGCCAGCACCCCAATAGCCGGTGCTGGCTGATGCGTGTTTTGGGGAGGCCAGCAAAAGGGGGACCCACCAGAGCATCTCTGGCTCTGATTGAGCCAGCAGCAGTGCCGGGTGCTGGAGCAAAGCTCTCCGTTGCGTGATGCAGCATCTCACCGGTTAGCCCAGATTTGGGGTGGCAGAGAGGACACCCCACCGCCCCAGCGACGCATGCAGCCCTGCACCAGCTGGGATTTACCGCTCTCCCCCTTGGGATTTTACAGGGGTCTCCAATGGTGCGGGAGGAGTGGGAGGACTTGCCCGGCCATGCGGCAGCGCTGGGATGGCTTCCGTGTGTCCGGCAGCAACGCAGCCTCTTTGTTCGACCCGCCCCGGCTCCCTCCCGCCCCGACATCCCTGGTATTCCTGGGGGCTTTGGGTCTGAGAGCCCCGAGCGCCCACGCAGTAGGAAATTCAAGCATTCATGAGACAGCAATGTGGGAGGCAGAGCAGCAGCAGATAAATGCAGGAAATACTGCCGAGGAAAATGCTCTTGTGTCCGTCCTCTAGCCCAGGGCTTTGCCTCAAAGCACCAGGGAGCAGCACAAGGACAGGGACGCGGGCAGAGTTTGGGCTGCCTCTTAGCTCCCAGCCTCCCAGAGCCTGCGCTGATATTTGTCTCCAGTTTTCCCCGTTAATAATGGATTTCCATGTTGGTATTGAATTACTGTGGTGCACGCGGGAAGCCGTGGGGCAGACCCTCGGGCTGCAGTGGGGCAGAGCCGGGGCAGCTCTTTGCCCGCGCCCTGGTGCCAGGGTGCTCTTGGCACTCCACGCTCCGGGCTGACCTGCACCTCTGCCAAGCCATTGAGCTGCGGTGCTAACGCAAAGAGCGGCACCATCCCGGCCCCGTGCATCCCGGCCCCATCTTCATCTTGCTTCCCCAAACCCGTTTCTCCCGTCGGGGGAGGCAGCAGCAGCCCCAGGCAACACGCTCCGAACAAACAGGTCGTCCGTGCTCACAGAAGTGCACTTCTGCTGCTGTGGTTGCTGCTCACCAGCCCCTTTGGAGAACCAGGGAAACAAAACAACATAGAAACCAGACAACGGCGACAAAGATTGCCTCCGTTAATGGTCGGGGACCTTACTACGATGGTGCAGATGAGGTTTTGCTTCCTAGCTGGAGAAAACATTTCTGGTTGCTTTAATGTCTGGCTCTTGCAAGTGGCTCCCAGTCCCCAGGAGATGGAGGCACTGGTGATGTCCCATGTGCTCCAGTGGATGCTTGGGGACAAACCATGCGAGCCCTCTGCGGTGGGCACGGGGACGAGCTGCTCTCAGCCACCTGCGCCCAATATTTCCTCCTATATTATGAAACACATTCTGCAGCATCATAACCAATATCAAAGCTGACTTTAAACATATATTTACTGTGCTGAACAAATATCAAGCAACCTACTGGTGGACTAGCAATAACACTGCCACCTTGTGAGACCTTGCAGGGATAACAGACAGGCTGGGGGAAGGAGGAGAAATCCACACTAGGGGTTTAAAGACAGGTTCAGATAGAAGAGAGTGAACTAATGCAGGAGAGGGCACAGAGCAACACGCAGAGCACAGGGGATCCGCATCTCTCCCCGCTGCGGGAAACCGTGAGCTGGCGTCTCACGCCGGCTGCGGCGCACGGCTCTGAGCGTCCTGCCACGAGAGCAGGGAACTGTGACGTTTTGGGCTAATGCCATGATTAAAATGAACTAGCCAGAGATTGCGAGCGCCAGATTCGGAGACTGCAGGGAAGAAGTTTGCATCAAAGCAGCAAGCTCTGGGTTTGCAGGCAGCGAAACCCAACGGAAAGCCTCTGGGGGTCAAAAGCCGAGTCAGGGTGGCTGTCGGGTGGGATACGTGGGCCGAAAAACCCCACAGTCTGAATGTGCAAGCCTTCAACTTACTGACGTGCTTATCCGAAGGCTAGGGATGCTACTGGGGCAGCGGTGGGCACAGGAGCGGGGTGCACAGCCCCGCTGCCCCGCAGCCGAGGTCGGAGGAAGGGACACGGGAGCACTTGCCGACAGCCTCCCCACGATGCTCCGTGGGCAGAAAGGACAGAGATTTCCAGCAAAATAGCAACTACCAGGGTGGGCCGCCCAGCTCACACAGCACAACCCCTGCCAGCACATCACCTTTGCAAAGCCCGGGGATAACCGGCCTTCCTACGGCGCCCGCCTGCCCTGGCCCCTCTGCGAATGCCTTTCAACTGCTGCAAATGGGGGCAAAAAAAGGACAAAACTCACAGATAAAGCTATTTTATGCCCAACTTGCTGCTGAAGAACTATTATCAGCGTTCTCTGCTTTCACCTCCCCTCTGCGCCTGCTTGTTCCAGATGACTGAATAAAATAAAATCAAAATAAAATTAAAAGAGTGAGACCGAGAAAGAAACGACCACTTTCAAATACGCCCAGCTTGATGGTTTCAAGACCCAGATCGAGCCACAATGGGATGGCCTAGATTTCCCAGCTGATTTTTTTCTCCGGTTTCCCGGACTGAAAAAGGAAAGAGAAAACCCCCCCGTACCACTTCACTCACTTTCCCTCAAAGCAGATGGACAAATTAATAAAACGAGCAGCTGGTAGAAGGAGACCAGAGCTGGCAGAGAGCTATAATGAACCCAGATTGCCATGGATTGAACACGAAGTTCATTTTTTTCCCCTTTGCTTTAAAAGCTTCGGCATAAGTAATTTTGCACACTGTCGGTCATTCCTCGGGACGGGGAACGCTGCACGGAGCAGCAGGAGAGGAGCCTCGTTGCACCCACGAGCACCCGCCGGAGGTGGCACCAAGTTCATGGCAAGCGATGCTGGGTTGGACCCCCCAGACACCGGGCAGAGCTGCAGCAGACACTGGGACCGGACCGGAGCAAACCCAAACCCAAACCCAAACCCAAACCCAAACCCAAACCCAAACCACCGCAGCGGCAGCCGGTCGGGACGGCTGGGGAAATCCAGCCTCATCCTTGGCAGCCGGGGCCAGTCTTAACTTACACGGTAAATCCCAAGGGTTCCCCCGTGCGAATTCCCCGGCACCGCATCGAGAGCACCCGATCCTGCCGGTTACTTGATACTTGCAACGTGTCAGAGCTAAAAATAACATCTGCATTGGAGAAACAGGAATAGCCATGCATTTAATGCGCTAACGGGACGGTGCTCACCGTGTAATTAAGTGGCTGGATATAGAGTTCAATATTTCTCCTACACACGTTGCGATCCGTATCTGAAAGTGTTACCAAGGGAACACTGCTGAAGCATTTAAAAAGTACCTGGCAGCTGCCAAATTGGAAAGGGCAACCTGCGTACGTGGGCGAGAGGAGGGGGCTGCTGCCGTTGCGGGTCTCCCCCGAAGGCATGCGGACGAGAGCCGCCGGCTGGCACCTGAGCATCCTTCAGGTGAGCCTTGCCCGGGTCTTACCGGGTGGCTCTTTGCACCATCAAATCGTCCCATAAAGTGCTGGAGGAGGTGGTCGTCAGCCTTGGAAAGCGGCCGGCCCTGGACTCTCCCTCTTGGCTTCTCTTTTCTGGTTGTTAAACTAAAACACACGGCTGTGCTCCACCCGCGCATGGCAAGGAATAAGCTATCGACTCCAAAGCACTGAGCACCGAGAACAAGCCCAGATAATCAGGGATCATCCTTCTGCTGCTCACAGGCAGCCCCTTGTTTCATTTCTTAAATGTCAACCCAACTCACCCGCTGTCTCCCGTCCCCCAAATTCTGTTCTCCTCCGCTTGGCCCTCTTGGCGAGTCCACTCAAAAGCAGCAGACACATACCCGTACCCTCACATCATACAATTAAAGTCTCCTGCTCAATTCTATCTGCTGGGAAAAACGAAAGCAATGATGCTTATTTCCTTCATGAAGCACTGGGAGACCCGAAGCTGCATAAAACCTGCTACTGCTGTGAGAGGCTCCCATTCCCCCGCCACTCCCCACCCAAGCTCACCATGCGGTAGGCCTTTCCTGCCGCCGCCGCGAAGCAAAACGGCTCCATCGCGTCCCCTCCTTGCACAGCTTTCTCCTCTGAATAATTTTGCAATCTGCCAGCCCGGCTTCGTTATTAAAACAGAGCTGGCAAAACTTCCAAGGCTGGCAACCACGCAGAGCGTGGACTTGAGACGCTCTTATTAATTCAGGGATGTCACTGTCACCGACGGCGCTGGAAGCCAGCTTGCCAGCGGAGCTCGGGGCTTGCCCTATGCACTCGAGGGCAGTTTCCCCTGAGCCAAAGGCTGCGTGGGCAGCAGTGAGGTTCCTCTCCAAGAAGCATTTCAACGATAGATGTTGAGGTGCTGGTCCTGGTGAAGGCAGTAACCCCGAGCAGAGACGCACCAAATACCCTTGTGTCTCACTTGACTGTGCACACATGGAAAGTGAAGTCCAGCACCTATGGCACGACCTGCCTTTTGACTTCTCCTGTCTGCTATAAGGGAACTAACGAGTCCCATGGATGTGTGCAGTGGGTGGTCTGCGGGACTTGGATGGAGGCCGCTACCTCACAACACATCAATGGGCTGTGGGAGGGTGAAGGCTGGATGCTACCAGAGATAACGAGCTCGAGCAAGTGAGCCCAACAGCGCGCAGGTCTTCATCCTACTCCATCAACGGCCCTTTGGGTATCCAAGTCCTCCAGGCACGCTGGGATGAAGAATTCAAAATTCCCACTTCTCCAGTCATGCCGGAGGGCTCCGTAGCTTCTTCCAAAACGTAGCCAGCAGCGGGACCGACGTCAGCGAGGTGGCCCGGGGTGCGAGCAGGGAGCGCAGGGCAGCGGAGTGCCACCAGCAGCCGAGCGCGAGCCGGACGCCTGTTCCCGGCGAGCAGCTGCAGCGGGCTGCAGCCCTCATTTCTCTCTATCATCACATTTCTGGGATAACGGAGCTGCAAGGCAAGTCTATCACTCTGGATGACATGTTTTATAGTGGGCTGCACTCTTCATAATAAGCCACTCTTTAGGACTTGGCCACACAACTCTTATTAATGTTAAAGTGACTAATGGACAGAAACCTCCCTAGGCATAAAGATAGGAATTATCTCCTCCTGTAAGTATCTCTTTCCATCCCAGGCTGTCAGGCGTTGTCTTTTCTCATTGCTTTACCTTTCCTTCTCACTGTCACATTCTTATTATATTATCTTCCTCTCCCCAGCAGAGTTTCCAAAAGGGGCCCCGGTATCTGCGCAGATAAAAGCAGCCCCCGCCGGGCTCGGGGCATTCTTTCCACCCGCTGGAATGGCAGTGGGACCCGGCAGGCGGAAAACTGCAGGCACCAGGATTTAGCCACCCTCCGCCTGAGCGCCGGGCTTCACGTCGAATGGCACGGGCAGCAGCCCCGGCGGGGCGGTTCCTGCCACGCGCGGGGGTCCCGGTGCCTGAGACGCGGGGATGGGGTCCCACCGGCTTCAGCGAAGCAGCCGCTCTTCTGGGTCTTTCTGTTCTCGATGGCATTATCGCAGTCCAGGTAAAAGCGATGGGCTTTGATTTGTGTCTTTAGGCAGGCACGCTCCTAACTTCTATCGAGCAGGGAGAAGAGGGAAGAAAAAACCCTGATATTATACCCTTATCTCAGCAACAAGGGTCAGCAATTCTTTCTACCTGACTAGTGACATGACTTTTCCTTAAAGGCTGAAGGAGATGATACAATTTCATTTTGCTAAACAAGCCCAGAACAGCTTTTCAGTTATCTCCTTGTGTGACACTGGGAATGTGAATGTGCTCCGTGGCAAAAAAAAGCAGCAGCAGCGACAGAGAAATTATTTCACCATCCTTCCCCCTTCGAAATGTCAGCCTGGGAGAACTTGGCAGAGGGCAGGGCAGGGACTCTTCTGCATTTTGGTTACAGCCGCTCCTGTGGGCCATAAACCTCAATTATATATATATAGCCCACGTGTACTTCAGTCTTCAGGATGGACTTCTTCTGGCTGTCCTAAATTTATGAAATAAGGGACGTATTTCATTATTTCCCTCCTTATTTCCCCTCTTTCCCTATTGTGAGGAGTTTGTCCTTCAGTAACTCAGCTCCCACCATAGCGAAGGTCATACATTTTCTGAGGGAGCTTTTATCCAGATGAGGGACAAGTGGGCTTGTGAATGAAACAAAAACATCCCGGAAGAGTTCCCTCTTCAGAGAGGAGACCCATTTCCCATTAAAAAGGTGAAGCCATTTTTAGTTGGTTTTGTGTGATGTTTGGGCTCTCAGGTTTCTTACAGTCAACCTTTTTTTCCTGAAAACATGAAATGTTCACTCCATCGACTTCCTTCCTTTGAGCTGCAAATTTCTGCAAGAAGAAAACCACCGTGACCGACTCTGCCCCATCTGGGGATCTGCGACGAGGGGGACCAAGAGCTCTCCGAAGCGCAGGGTGACTCGAGGAGCTGACACTCACTTTTTATGCAAATAAAGAAAAAAAACCCAGGCTGAAGCAGCTCGGAAAAACTGAACATTGCATAAAATCGTAGTGCACGGGAAAAGCCCCGAGCAAGCACAACTCTCGCAGCAGCTGTGGATGCGGGGGAGAAACTGGAGTTCAGGGGACAGTGTGGATTACACGGGCTGTGCCTCTAAGTGACGGCAGCGAGCTGGCCCCAGGAGCAGGTGCCGCTTTCCTGAGCTCCACCAGCCACCTCCCCAGGGGGTTCAGATGCCCCAGCTCTCCCCCAGCACTGTGGCCGGAGCACAGTGGGGCTGATAGGACAAGGAGTGACCTCTTGGGTCATGAAGATGCCCCACCAAAGGCAAACCCCCCCGTGCAATCCCCAGGAAAACCCTGGCGTGTGTCCGTGTCCCCAAGAAAAGAGTACATCTCTCACCCTAAGCCGCGGCGAGACAAAACGGCAGCAAACGCCGTGACACGGTGCATGAGCAGCTCCCTCCGCGTTCTCAGCTCTGCCGCCGCCGAGGGTGGGAGCGTTACAAGGCGCCGCACAACGTACGCTCCATTTACCCTCCAAACTCAACACGTAACAGCGAGATAACAACTCGCTCTTGTGATAATCAACAGACGGCTGGATCTGTGAAAAGCAACTGGCACGTCGGAGGCATTAGGTTGGGTTCGTCTCCTTACACACACACACACGCGTGCTTTTGTTTCCCATGAACACGCAAAGCAGGCGAAGCCAAGTCGAGCGGTTCCCTCTGCACAGCTCAGGGAACACGCACAAATACAATGCATCTTCCGCAAATTGATTTGTTATTTTGAAATTAGGAATTTTTTCAGGACACCCCCCCCCCCCCCCGCCCGGCCCCAGCATCAACTTTTTCCTTAAGAGAAACTCAACGGGCACATTGGGAAACAATTCAGCGCCAAAATGTCTCCCACCGAGCCTGGGAGAAACGCAGGCTGCGGCGGGGAGCTGCGATCGGCCACACCACACAATGAATGAATGAGCATAACTCTGAGGTCAGGAGAAACACTGAAAACGATCCAGCAAGCAAGATGAGGAAACGGCAGAAAATTATTAACACATTACTTTCCAGTTGTTTCCTTAGGTCGCACAGCTGTTCAAGGCATTAGGTGACTATGGATACATTGGTTGGGCTCAGGTTTTGGTTATTAATCCCCGATCCCTTGCCTTGATAGGGACGTGAGGGTATGGAGCTGCAGGGTCCTGCTTCTGAGGGTTCACATCTCAGCGGCGTTCAGGAGAGGGGATGTGAAAGGACCAAGGGAGAATGGAGTGGTTTGTGCCTTGAAGATATCGGGACCTCCTTTCCCAAAGGGCACTGGAGCAGAAAGACAACCTCAAAACATGAAGAGGTGGACGAAGACCCAGGGTGGACCCTGCCCAGCAGCTCCTCCACGCTGCCAGGTCTCCAGCACCACCGCCCTGCCCGTGCCCCGGCCAGCTGGGCATCACCAGGCAGAGGTCCCAGGGAGGGACCCATGAAACGATGCACAAAGCTGCAGAGCAAGAGAAGCAAAGGGCTTTGCACTGGGACATAGGGCTTGGAAGACGCAAAGGGGACAGAGAAGCTTGTGCCTTTGCTTGAATCTCCCGCGAGCTCTAGAAACACGGGCGAGCACCTTCGGTGCCTGTAAGGAGAAGCGCTGACAGCAGCCTTTGAAGACAAATGAACTAACAAGAGAAGCCGGGGGAGAACAAGTAGGTCCGACCTGATCAGGCTTTTCCTCCTGACAGCACGTGAAAGCTGCTCAGCAGCATGAAAGGTGCCAGGTTTGTAAAAGCAACTAACAGGAACAACGATGGGTATTTAATTAAAAGCTCACACACAGCTGGATGACAATGATTATTGCTGCTGCTTTTCTTTTTCTAGTTAAATAAGCCTTTACTGCCTCCAAATCGAACTAAGACCAACCTGCAAGGCATGCATTTCAGAAACGTGCCCAAGTGACACAATCTCCTTCCCAAGGCAGAGCATCCCTCTTGTGCCATGGCTTTATCCCCGTTCCCCTTCACAGAGGATAAGGAGGTTGCAGGTTTTGGAAAACCTTGCGGTCAATATAAAGAATCCTCTCAGAGAAACCCAGGTTTGTGTCTCCATCAGGAGAAGAAAAGCATCGACTCGCGGAGCCGCAGGGGCACGGTCTGATAAGCAGCAATAATAACAGGCTGTTAGCATGTGCGGCCGAGAGCGGGATGCCCTCAGATACGGAAAAAAAGAAAAGCAGGTTAAAACCAAATCTAACAGTAACTGCAAATGGGCTTCCTGGTAGATTAAAGGGGTGAGGAAGGGAAGCAGGTCCTCGTTCATCAGCCTCGGGTTGAACACGGTGTGAAAACCAGCAAATGCACGAGGATTTGTTAGGACTTGAGCCTAAGGAGATCAGTTTTATTTTACTGGCCCGTCCCTAATTACACCCCTGTGAGGAGCCTCATTTTGTAAAGCTCGGGAATCAGTCTCCTACGAACATGAGCAACGCCAGGCTCACGAAACATAAATAACCATCTCGAGCCGTTCAATTCACCGCTCCCTCTGGACCCGGGCACGCTACGCCTGGCACTTGGCTGTCCCTGACCCACAGCTGTTCCAGCAGCTCGGGGGCGGCTTATCCCAGCCATAAAAAAGGGAAAAAAAAAATAGAAGTAATACCCATGGAGCAGCGGTACTGCCTTCTCATCCCTGGCAGCAACACGCTACAAGGAACAGCTGAGAAACAGCTGAGTAATTGCCTGGAGAAGGGACGGAGGACAGGGACCCGCGGCAGGGGAAAGCCCTGAAAGATAATACAGGAGTGGGAATCCAGCGCGTGTGATGTGAGCGTTGCTCCCGGAGGATAGCACATTGCCATTATATCACCCCAAATTATACGCTTGCAGAACCTAATTCATGAACGTCGATGGCCTGACTCGCGCCGAGTCCTGTGTCGTTATTCTCTCTGATAACGCGTTATTCTGAAAGCGGCCACGGAGAAATGAAGTGCCGGGGAGCAGGGTGCTGCAAAGCCACCGGTGAGCTAACCAGACCCGGCCCGCTGTGGCGATGGTGGTCTTCTCTTTATGCAAACCGAATTTTTTATTCCGTGCTAAATACACTCATAGAAGAACCACCTCCCTCAGCATCCTGCAGAAGAGACCTACCGCAAGGCTACAACCCTCAGCCAGAGCTGCCCGTCCAGCCGGGTGCTTGACTTCAGATGATGGAGAATCCAATATGGATTTATTGGGGTGGGACGGGTGTGCAAAATTTAAGCCATCCCTAAATTCTTCAGGGGATCCCAACACAAAACCTAACCCTTGGAAAAACAAACCTTCTGCCTGCGAAAAGCAAATGCACAGATAGACCTGAAAATCAGTCGTAGTTTGGACCACGTCCAGCCCCACCTTTTAGACAACGTTATTATTTTATCTGATAGTCACGCACCATCCTCCTTCTTCAGTTCACCCAGTTAAGCTCATCCTTGTGACCTACACACACAATCCCCCTCTTTACCAGCGATATTAATGTTTTTCCAACACGTCTGCACCTTTCATACGCTCCCTGCCACCACTTTGTCAAGCTCTCATAACCAAACCCTCCTGAGCCTTCCCTGCTGCCTGCTTAACAAGATCTCATGGATTTTCTCCCGTTCTCCCATTTCTCATCCGTTGGCCGCAGCGAGCCCCGGGGCGGATTCGGTAACTCCCAAAGGAAAGCCCCGTGAGCAGCACCGGCTCTCTGCTCCCAACTTCTGCCCACGAGAAGCTGTTCGTTAGGGAGACGCGACGGCAGAGGAGCGCGGCACGCTTCGGTGGCCTCGGGAGCAGCCCGGCACGCTGAGAAGCAGCAGCAGCGGCCGCCCCGGGAGCACCGCGGGTGTTCTCTCACCCATCCTCCATCCCACCAGACGAGCCATCCACATGCTATTTCTCTGGGCTGCGCCTGCGCTCTCTGACAACATATTTTGTGTGTAGCCTCCAGCAACCGTGCTCTGCAATAATTACAACTCTTCAGCAAGGCGGCTCCAGTGATGTTTAATGCCAATTACTTCATAAGCGCTCTTTAATTAATGTTCCTTCCATGCTGCTCCTGCCACTCACCCTCCATAGAGCTGCAAGGACCGCTGCCTTCGACAGGCTCCTGGTGGGTACAGCTACATGGAATAATTTTGGTTGAAAGCATTTGGAAGTAATCTCAAGCACGCGCACCTGAAGGCAGCATCAGGGTCCTGATATTTTTTCAGGTGCTTTCTCGGGGCTTGTGCTTAACAATACAACCACCACCTTCCTGCATTCTCAATTACAAGCTCTGTTTTCTATTCCAGGTACCATAAGCATCATCTATCTTCATTACGGGACCTCATAAATAAGTTCCCAACTGAAGACCATGCTCCCACTGAGCCAAATGAGGTTTCTCATCATTTGATCAACTGTCTAACAGCTTCTGACAAAAACCCGAATGTGAGCATATTCGCTGTTTTTCTGTTCAATCAAGGCATGATTAAACATCGTTTCCTGAGCACAGCATCTGCATGGGAACGAAAAGCCCTTCAGGAGAAACACGAATAGATTCAAAATGGGGGGGGTTAATTTGCAGCTCATCCCTGCTCGTCCTCAAAGGGCGAGCGCGGGTGGGAAACGACCCGGAGATCCTGGAGCGCTCGGGGATCCTGGCCGGTGGGGTTAGGGGAAAATGCACTGGGCAGGGACCAGCCAACAGAGAAAGCAAGGTATGGTGGAAACAGCAGGGAAACGGCTCATAGCATGGCTGAATACGAGCCAGCAGTGTGCCCAGGTGGCCAAGAAAGCCAATGGCATCCTGGCTTGTATCAGGACCAGTGTGGCCAGCAGGACTGGGGCAGTGATCGTGCCCCTGTACTCGGCACTGGTGAGGCCGCACCTCGAACGCTGTGTTCAGTGTTGGGCCCCGCACTCCCAGAGAGACATTGAGGGGCTGGAGCGTGTCCAGAGAAGGGCAACGGAGCTGGGGAAGGGTCTGGAGCACAAGGCTGATGGGGAGCGGCTGGGGGACCTGGGGTTGTTCAGCCTGGAGAAAAGGAGGCTGAGGGGAGACCTCATCGTTCTCTACAACTGCCTGAAAGGAGGGGGTAGAGAGGTGGGGTCGGTCTCTTCTCCCAGGTCACAAGTGATAGGAGGAGAGGAAATGGCCTCCAGTTGCGCCAGGGGAGGTTTAGACTGGATATTAGGAAATTTTACTTCATGAAAGGGTTCTCAAGCACTGGAACAGGCTGCCCAGGGCAGGGGTTGAGTCCCCATCCCCGGAGGGATTTAAAAGCCGTTTGGATGAGGTGCTTAGGGACGTGGTGTAGTGGTGGGCTGGGCAGTGTTAGGTTTACGGTTGGACTCGATGATCTTAAAGGTCTTTTCCAACCTAAACGATTCCGTGATTCTGTGAACCTACAAGGGCTATCCAAATAAAAGGCAGATTATAGGATAAGGAAGAGCAAAAAAAGCCTCCCGCTGGTCTGACAGCACGTAGGAGACATGAGAGGCAGCAGCTCCTGGTGGCATCTGCGGGGGCTGCGGAGAGTCCCCGTGGCCGGAGGGGCTGGAGCACCGCAGGTTAGCTACTGGGTGGCTGCCGTGAACTTCAGCAGCCCCATGATTCTGAACAGGAATGCAAGGCTTGCTTAGAAATGCAGCCAAATTCTTTGTGGGAAGTAAGTGGATTTGCAGCCATATACACCAGAGAAAAATTTGGCCCTTCAAGTGTTATTCTGTTGTTTAAACTCAATTTGACATTTACTCTCTCTAATGTCAGATCTTTAAATCTAAACACTTGAACAAGATTATTTCCCAGCCTTTCATTTGCCTTCCTTGATTAAGGTTAACTGGTCCCCCCGGTCTGGGCCGAACAAACACACGTGAGCGGTGTCAAACGATAGAGAAATTCAAAGGGACAAAGAGCTCCTGGTATATCAGCCAGCTGCAGAGAGAGCAACCTTTCCTCCAAGGACGCCTGGATTTTGGGCACACAAATAGCCGGAAAAAGCACACTGGAAGAAAAGGTTTGAAAATGGGTATGACAGCCACCAGCGCCTGAGCTGGAGACCCCGGGAAGGCGGGATGGAGGAAGGGATGCGTGGAGAGAAGTTGCACTTCCACTCCTGACAATGCAAGGGGAACAGATGGCCTTTCCACTGATAACGTTTTATCATCCCTGGTTATTTAAAGAAACTGCCCGAATGCATTTACTGAGACTTTTTAAAACCATGTTTCACAAGAATACGAATGTATAAAAGATAAGAGGTTTAACCTTACGCCAGCCACAATCAAGGAGATCACATCATCTGAGGCAGTTTTGCTCATGGATACCACAGGAACAGCACTTCCAAAACCATGACTACGTAACTGTAAAGGATGATGGAGAAAGACTTTTTACCAGGGCCTGTAGTGATAGGACAAGCAGTAACGGTTTTAAACTAAAAAAGGGTAGATTTAGATTAGATATAAGAAAGAGATTCTGTAAGAGAAGGGTGGTGAGACACTGGACCAGGTTGCCCAGAGAAGTTGTGGATGCCCCATGCCTGGAAGTGTTCAACGTAAGGTTGGTCAGGGCTTTGAGCAACCTGATCGAATGGGAAATGTCCCTGCCCATGGCTGGGGTTTGGACTAGGTGATCTTTGAAGGTCCCTTCCAACCCAAAGCAGTCTATGACTCTCTGATGCTATGACAGCCTGTGATTCAGAGTACCCCCAAACTGTCTATAATTTTGTGAAAGTGTCCAAAGAGAAAAGGCATGAGCAAGCAAGACACTCATCTCAGCCTGTTAGCGGGCACGGGAGCATTCACATTTTGGGAGCTGACTGCAGCGTAAGGCAGAGGGAAGACCCCGATCCGCTACGATGGAAGCTGCAGCCTTGTTTAGAGCAATACAAAACCTCAACAACCCGAGCGAGGTTTGGCATGAGTACCGCCCAGCCACCTCACCCTGAGAGCTGCAGCACCAGCAATGGGGTGGGCACGGCGTTCCCCTCCATCCACCCCCGTAAGGGATGAGGATTTCCCCGTCTGAGGCCGAGCAGGCAGGAAAAGCCCAAGAGCAGATGCCAGCCGAGTTTGCTCCTGGGAGACGGCGCAGGAGAGGCCAGCGGTGAAACTTGCCGACGGCAACGTTTTAAAGAGGCAATTTGGGGAACTGGCTGTGATTTTACCAGCTGGTTCTACCAAACAGGAACAAACTGTCTCCAGCCCAACCCGGAGAAGGAGCCTTCCCATGGCTGACAATGGAGCTTGAATGAGAAACCGCATCCCAGGGCCATTAACGTGATTTAAGAATGTGCTTTCAATTTGGGGCCCCAATCCTGTCTGCTTCGAGCAAGTGAGAAGTCTGGTTCTTGGCATTTCTTATTTAGTCTCCCGGTAGAGCAGGAATTACATTCATCCGAGATTCCTTATTACTCAGGTTGCTAAGGCTCCTTGCAGTTGCATACCCTTGTCAGTTCAAACTTCTCCACGAAAATAATTAAACGGAGTAAAAATTAGTTTGCACGCTGGAAAAAAAAAAAACAAAAACAAAAACCAACCAACCAACCAACCAACCCACCCACGTGGTTATTTTAAGGGTTCACAAACTCTGGTGCCTCGCTTTGTTCGTCAGTCCTGCGGGCCGCATCCTGCATTCCTTCTGTACCAACGCATAGGCTAAGTATGGAGCGATATTTGCTGGCTGGATTTATCCCTCTCCTCCCAGCACGCGAGGAACGCCGCGCTGTCCTCGCCGCGCACATCCCCGCTGTCTCTCCCCGCCGTTTATCCGCCTGTCAGCCTGGGAAACTCAAGCCCGCTAAAAGTAGGCTTTTCCAAATTAAAAGGGAGGTTTAAGATGACAGTAATTGTTTACGCATGCCACCGGGATGGGAAGCAGAGGGCTGAATGCAATTCCCGCTTCAACGGCTGAGTCACGGGGTGAAGCTGGAACAACAACATCCCGGGAGCATCCCGGGAGCTGCGGCTGGCAGCACCCATTCACCGCAGGCTGGAGCAACGGGGCTGCGCAGCCTCCCCCTCTGAAATTACTATCACCCTCCCCGACGCGTTTATTACGGGGCCAAACGAGTCTTTTCAAAGCCCTTTGCGACCCTCGCGCGAAGGCGCTAGGGAAATACAATATAAAGGGTAGATGTGGCTTCCCGGCTGCTTCGTGACATGAAAGTCCCTGCAAAAAGACTGGGGACCAAGTCCTGTGTGCTTCTCCTCGCACAGGTGGAGCTTTGTGGAAAGACCGCGTTTAAATTGCTTTTAGGACTACCATCTCGTTTCCCAAGTTAAAAAAAAAAACAAACCAACAACTTGTATTTCATTTTTCTTCTCTGCCCTGTGACTTTGAAAGTATGCAAAACATTGCAATCTAAATGACAGGCCCAATTTTCTTAAAAGGGGGGAAAAATGAAAAAGCAAGAGTTGAAAAAATAAATATAATGATCCCAAATGATTTCCCAGGGGGAAAAAAAACATCCTACAGTCTAGCTCAGTCTCGCTCTTCAGCAGTTTTCCTGTTTGGGGGGTGAAGAAGCAGAGTATATGTTAGGTACTTGTACTTGTCTGATGTATTGATTTAATCAGGTTTCTGTTTCATCTTTGTGGTGTTACCATAGTTGCAAGCTGCTGACAAGGTATAAAAGCAAAAAAAAAAAAAAAAAAAAAAAAAAAGTCACATATGCATAACAATCTATGAAGTTCCCATTTTATTGTTTAGAGCCCAATTAAATCTGTTCCCAGAAGGTTTCCAGGGAAGCTGGTTTCTAATCACTCTGGAAGGGAGCTACAAACTTGCTCTCAACCTGGCAGCACAGGTAGGTGAAGTGCAATCGCTGGAGAACCAGAAAAATTAAATTAAGAGCCCGGCTCCGAAATGCCACCCCTGCTACCTCCCGATTCCCCCGAACCCGCGGCATCTCTGTGTTGAAGCCTGCTCCATGGCAATGATCTACAAGCAAAGCTCAAAAACAAAGTCACAGTCCTGGCGTTGCTTTTTGTATTATTTGTGGCTCCCTGCCTAAAACATCTTGCTGGCTCCGAGAGGAATGCCAAATCCACTGGGAAAAAAGGCAGGGCATTTTGAACTCGGAGGACAATACAGTTTTGACCTAGCTCGAGGGTGGTTACATCCCCATCATGTGCATATGCACACGTACATACGTGTACGCATATATCTGCGTATGTATATACCTCCATGTGCATATATATAGACTACATTCCTTAAATAATGAGGAAGTGAGTGGAAAAGTGGGAGAGAAGATCTAAAAATGAAACATCGGTGCATTTTTCTTTTTTTTTTCTTTTTTTTTTTTTTTTTTTTTTAGTTACACTACCACCATCCCCTTCACTACAAATGAAGGCAAGGAAAGGTAACAGCTCATCGAAAGCAGAGAGGGAGTTTCACACGATTTCTGTGAGTCATATGTTAGGGCCCTGGTTTGCTATGACTGCAAAACCACAGCCCCGATCCTTCACAGCCCCCTTCTACACCTCACCAGCACATACGTTTGGTCCCTATGAATTCAGCAGGACTATTTATGGGCGTAAATGCAAACATGAATTCATCTTAACAGGACGGGGAGCGCTAGGACTGGCTCAGATTAAAACAAATGGGGATTTTCTTTCTTTGTACCGCTACAGCTCCCATTGGAAAATGCAAATTAATTGAAATTAATTTTTTTTTTTTTTTTAATTATTTTGATGAAGAACTGGCTGTGGGCAGAGGAAGGAGCTTGTCCTTTTGGTGGAGCCGAGAATGGGGTGCAGGTGGGGACACGGGAGACTCGGGGCTCGGCCAGGAGCTCCCAGGGCTCCCTCCCTCCCGCCCGATGCCTCGGGAGACGTGAATTCTTGTTTCCCTTCCAGTCCTGGATCCGACCAGCAGACAACTGCCTGGCTGAAACCAGCCCAGAGAAGTTAAGAAAGGAACTAAAGCAACGAACACTTTTCCAACGTGTCAGTTTTTGTCAGAGGACGTATCCTTAAAAACATTGTATGGAGCCAGGCGAGCAATTAGGGAACGCACGGGGACGGGGCGACAGCCAGAAATCACCCCCCCAAAACCAAGAGGAACCCAAAGACAAGCAGCGGTTACAAGCCCGGTATTTTAGCGCTGAGCCCGCCTATTTTTTGGTGCTCAGTGGCCACGTACAAGTCCCTGCCAGCACTGCGCAAGTCCTTCTGCAACAGCCCAGCAGCTCTCTGCAGCTGGAAAAGCCCAGGGAAATAAACACACGCGTGGAAAATCCCTTCCCACGACAGCAGCACCTTCGGCAGCGGCAGTTTTGGCAGCAATTGGATCGAAGCGTCATCTATCCCCGCACCCGCCAGGCTGGCCACTTGCTCGATCGCTGAATGAAGAATTCATTGCGATTCCTCCCAGCTGCCTGCAAAATATCTGCACTGTGCACGAGGGTGTTTGAACCCAGCGAGCGCCCGGCGCCTGAGCCCATCACATTAACGATGTCTTTGGTGAACCCTTTCCAGCCCCAACTTCGGGACCATTCCTAGATTCCCCGTGCAGTCCTCAGCCACGCTCTCTTATTCAGTATTTGGCAGGTCTTGTGGGAAGGGTTTTTTCCCTCCCCAAAGATAAATTTAACCTCACAAGCCTAAGTACAAATCTGAATTTTGATAAAAGGGCTTGTGCTATTGTGCATCGGAAATGGAGGTCGTCTCATGCACTTCTTGCAAAGCTATTTATTTTATGTATATCTCTGCAATTGCCTATATTTGAAGCTATGATTTTCCAGGCAGCGTTCGAGTTTTCCACCTGGAGAGCTCTGTGTTACCACTGAGCAGAGAATTACCAAGAAACAGGAAGGACGAATGCAAAACTATTTCATTTAAAGGCCTTTCCCCAAATGTTTTTAAGTAGAGTGTTCAGACATACATACAAACACACGTTTAGCTTCATCCTCTCTACTAAATCAATAGATTTTAACTTCAATTTAGGGGAAAACACTGAATTTTAATTTAAAGGATTTATGAGGCCATCAAAGAGAAAATGTTGGCAGCTGGAACCTTTGGATGTTGTATTTTGCAAAATAAATTAAGAAATATAAGTTATGGTAAAGGCAGCACAGTTTTTCTTTCTTTCTTTCTTCCCTTTTACACTTTTTTCCCCTTCCTGGGTATTTTCCAGTGAGCAGAGAAGCATTAAAGCCGCTCTCTGGGCCAGGACTCTCAACCTGCATACGTGTGTTTGTGCAAAACACCCCAAAAGCAAAGCGGGAGACGTTTGATTTTCTAAGCGCCCTGCGAGCGCCCACCCTCGCGGCGGGGACCAACGCCCGGGCGCTTCCTCGGGGCATCAACGGGAAGAGGCCAAGCGAGCTGGAAGACGAACCGCAGCCAAGGGCAGGTTATGATTATGAATCCTTGGGGACTGCTGCTGGCTCGCGCCGTGCAAACCCTAAAAAGGAGGGTTTGAGCTTGAAATTGTCCGTTTTCTAATGAAACGTCCTTAGAAGATGAACCGGGGACGGGGATGGAGACAGGGAGAGGAGGGAGGTGATTTAACTGGGATAAAATTGACTGTGTCTTGCACGCGTAACAAATCGGTGTTCTTATTCTGGGCTTTGGGATAAGTTTTAGTGACTTTTAGCAAAAAGTCAATAGGCCTCGGGAAGTCTCCCCGCCACCTGCGCTTTGCTGGGATAGGTTTCATCCGGAGCACTGCTGCCAATGTTTAACTAAACCAACAGCACTCCCCTGGAAATGCTCCCTGCCGTCCTAAATGTCGGATTCTTCTAATGCTTAACACGTGAGTAACTTAATCAAGAAGTCCACTGCCGAAGGAAACACGCCTTCGTCACTGGTGGGTCGTCATCATTTCGTTTCTTCTTTTTTTGGAGAAACAAGTAAGGGGGCTGGGGATGCATTTGCCTGATTTGGTCCCCTGTGATGCACCGGGGTTCATAGATTTGTACCTATCGATTGCCAAAGAGCGAGCTTTTTGTTGGCTGCAAATTGGAAATACTCACATCCAGCCTAGCTAATTGTTGCACCGCTATAATTACACCTTTAAAGTTATCCCTCATCAAAGTGCAATTTTGCAGAGCATTAATTAAAGAGCCTGGGCGATCAGCGGAATAGCCTCCACTAATTTTTATGCTCATCCACCTCCCAAGCCCACTGCCCAGGAGGATTACAGCCATAAGTTAACATTTACATTTAAATCCACTGCAGAGAGGAGAGAGGGCAGGGAGGGGGGATCCCGGTTGTGCCGTGTTCAATGAGCTCCCCGGGAAAGACGTCCCCGGCTTGGGAAGCGCCCGGAGCGCCGCGGCAGCACGGCACCTCCATCCCAGGGCATCGCTCCTGCTGCTTGCGGAGGAGCTCAAACTGCGCAGTAAAATCAGAAAAAGGGGGGGGAAAAAGGGGAAAAAAGGGGGGAAAAAAGGGGAAAAAAGGGGGGGAAAAAGGGGAAAAAAGGGGGGGAAAAAGGGGAAAAAAGGGGGGGAAAAAGGGGAAAAAAGGGGGGGAAAAAGGGGAAAAAAGGGGGGGAAGGGGGAGGAAAGGGGGAGGAAAGGGGGAGGAAAGGGGGGGAGGAAAGGGGGGGAGGAAAGGGGGGGAGGAAAGGGGGGGAGGAAAGGGGGGGAGGAAAGGGGGGGAGGAAAGGGGGGGAGGAAAGGGGGGGAGGAAAGGGGGAGGAACGGGGGGGAGGAACGGGGGGGAGGAACGGGGGGGAGGAACGGGGAGGAACGGGGGGGAACAGGCGGTGGGAAAGGGAGAAAAGGGGGGAAATCCATCTGGCAACCAAGAGCGTGCGAGTGGCTTGGCTTATGTTGTACCCAAAACCCAAGGGCAGACCCTCCAGGTCCCAACGGGCCGCTCAGCCTGGTATTTCTGCTGTTAGGGAAGGGATTATGATGAGTCACCCTTCAGCAAAAGTTCACGCAGAGAGGACGGGGGGGGGGGGGGGGGGCGCGCCAGGGAGATTTCCAAACATGGCAATGTTTATTTGAAATTCAGGCTGAAGTAGATATTCTGAAAGATCTATAGAAAATATCTTCTTGTGATTAAGCTTGCTGGCTACTGGATGTCACCAGCCGTCCAAGGAAACAGACCTGAGAGGGCTGCAAAGCCCAGGGCACGCAGGCACAAAAATAACCCCAGCAACGTTCCTCCTTTCCATAAAGAGCGTTCTCCCAACAGGAGCAGGTATTTCACAGGTTGGCCGATTACAACGTGATTATTTGCTTTGTTTAGCCAGGCCAGATGTTGTGCATCACTTAAACAGCTGGCTCCTGAGCTGCAGCCACTGCTTTTCTGCACCAGGACTCGTGACCCGAGCTCACGTCATTCGTATCCCACCAACACAAGGCTCCCAGCGAGCCAAGCTCAGCAGCAAACTTTTGGCTCCAAGTCATGGAAAACTCAGGTAGGATAATTATGGCAGGCAGCGAATCGCAACTACGGACTCGGCATCATTTCTGATGGGACACACATCCTGGCTGGCAGGGGGGAGCGGGTCGGGGCGCGGGGAGAAGGGATGGAGCAACACACAGCCAAACATTAAATCACCGAAGGAATTAGGACGGCAATTTTCTTCTGTGCTGGGAGAAACCTCTCAGTCTTAAAATGCTCTTCCAGTGCATCACCTAATGAGCACAAATACAACGCGAGCACGTTGCAGCATGCAAACATCAGGGAGATATTTTGGGCTGAGGTTAACGCAAGGACTGTGCCGTTCCCGCATGGATTCCCTGCTGGTTCGCAGGTGGGCAGAGGTGGAGATGCCCGTGGGGGCGAGGAAGAGGCAGCGAGCCTCCCCCCGCCCAGCCGGTCCTCGGGCATTCGAACCAGACCCGAGGCCAAAAGGAGGCGGAAGATACGGGAGGAAGGGAGCTCTTGGAAAAAGTCTGTATTTCCAGCATCAAGGCGAGTCGATCTGCTGCTTCCCGACACTGGAACAGCCAGCTGAACCACACAGTTTCACAGTGCAAGAGGTGAAGGAAAACGCAAGCTCCTCGACCCCGGCGTGTGTGTACACACGGCAGAGCTGCTTCACGGGATACGGCAATTAGTCATCCTGCAAACAGCAGTCATGTTGCAATTACGCTGTGATACCTATAATTACTCCTAATTCATTTAACCAGGAAGTTCACTACCTGATGGAGAATAATTACGCGTCAGTGCGGCGTGGTTAACGTACCTGGACTACGCGTGCAACCACGGGGCGACGGTAAACGAGCTGTTCCTGTGATGAACTGCTATTTCAACTGCTGATAAATGCATAAAGAAAAGCAAAACTTTAGGGCGAGCGTACCGCAATGCGCAGCCATCATCGTGGCCTCCTGGCTTCAGGGGACCCCGCAGCACGTAACGGCCCTGGGGAACGGGGCAGAGGTCCCAAGGCGCTGCCCTTACAGAGGACGGGGGGTTTTGGGGGACGGCGTACCTAGGGTAGGTATTTCCCATCCAAGCTGCCCCTCTCCCGGTTGCAAACGTGAGCCTTGGATCCCGCACCCCCTTCTGACGTCCCCGCTGCGCTGCGGCTGATTCATTGCCTTGCAAGCCTGCTGACAAAGTCTGCTAAACAGAATCTCCTCCAGTTTAATATCAATAGATTTCCCACACACCGGGCGCACACGCTCTCCACTGTCTTCCTAAAACCTATTAAGTTACAAATATATCTGGTTCGTTTGCTGAGTGGAAATGCTGGCTGCTGCCGCACTAAGGAGGGGACGAGCATGGGGCCAGCACCGGGGTGACACGGAGCCGAGCGTCCCACGTCCCCATGTCCAGGCACGCCTGGATGGGAGCAGACCGCGCTCGCACCGGGTTTTGCAGCAGCCAAAGAGCAGCGTGTGCTACTGGTTTGCTTGGGAAAGGAGATGGTTTCATGCATTCAACCCGCTACCTAGAAATGCAGATACTCCAAAGGCCAAACCCCCTCCAGCTCCTGCTCCTCCTCCCTGACCATAAACCAAGAGTAAAAATACCACCTTGTGTAAAACCTGCGCTTTCAGCCTCAGACAGAAAAAGTGTCAGCACAGGCGATGGCATCCAAACCCGCAGCCACGATGGCTTTCACGGCTTCCGAGGTGGCTGTGGGCTTTTCTAACTGAGACCCCACAGAAGGGGCTTGGGGAAGCCCCAGAGGGGTCTGGCAGGACCTCGGTGACTCCAAATCCCCCCCCCCCACACACCGCCGACAGCAAACCCTCTTTGGTGCAGGGCTCGCCCTGCTGCGTTTGCTCTGTCCCATGCGGGACTTTCCACCTGAGCAGCGTTTTGTGATCTCGCCCCGTGCACGGCGAGGGGGAGCTGCCTATTGCTGCTGCCAGACCCACCTGCCCCCGCTCCCATGCTCGGGGTGACGGGGGGTCCCGCTGGGGTGGGAGCGGGAAGTGTGGCCCGCCCGGCATTCCGAGGAGGAGGAGGAGGAGGCATTCCTCCTGTCGGGACCGACAGCGACGTGCCAAACCTCCCGCGGCGCAGCTGTCCCTGCGCGAGATACCTTTCCCCCTGCAAAGCCACGGCTCGAAGCACGCACGCAGCAAGGAACAGGGCGGCTTTTAACGCTCCTAAGGAGAGCAAGGCTCTGCGATGCAGCGCAGCCCTTCGCCGCCGCCGAGCATTCACGCTTGGCAAGGGCTACGCAGACACTTTGGGATTGCTCTATCGTTTCTGGCCGTGATGGGATGCAGCTGGAGACCCCGGCACGCAGGAGTCCCCCGTGCTCCAGCCTCTTCCCAGCCTCTGCAAGAGATTCTTGGCCATGCAAAGGGGGAGCCGGGTGCCCCAACGCTGCTGGCCAGGGCTGCTGCACCCCCCCCAAGCACATGCCTTTGGGGACCACCGCAGGGACGAGCGATGCCCGGCCAAGGGGATGGAGGAGAAGAGCCTTCAGGCCACCCGACCGTCACACGTGCAATGGGGAGAGAAACATCAGCTGAGCCCCGTCAGCTGGAGAGGAGTCACGCTGACATGTGTATCTTGTATAAAAGGAAAGGTTAGAGGAGTGTCGGGGAAAAACGAAACCTTCATGACAGTGCACATTTGACCTTGATATTTTCACTGTCGCAGCCAAGGATTAAACCATCCTATCGGGTTCCTCTGCCTGGGAGAGCTCCAGTGTCTTGAGCTCGAGCTGCACAAGGGTGTAGGATGTCCGTGCAGATGTCAGCGGCGACGAGGAGAAAAACCTCTCCGGACCAGGACCCCAGCGCAGCCTTGCTACCGCTCCCATGTTGAAGGGTGCTGCCTTCTGGCCAGCCCAGCACCCTGCCGAGAAAGCCCTGTGGGTTGGCAGCCCCACGGCGGCTTTCGGGGGGCTGTCAGTTAGCTGGGCTCAGCCCTACACATGCAGCACCCACCTCCCGGCCGCACTGCGTGGGCCGCCCGAGGCCGGGTGCTTTGCAGGGGTAGAGAGAGCCTTTCCCTGCGGAGAGCAGGACGGGGCAGGAGAGACGCTTCCCCGGGACAGGGCTGCAGGAACACGAACAGCTGCCTACAAACACCCGGGAATTATATCCAAGAAACTCCCTCCCGGTGCAAGCTTTGCTGCTGGCTGACGCCTCGCCGTCTCCTGCCACGGCCCCGCGGCCACCGAGGCTGGACCCACGGCTGATGTGCCGTGGCCGTTGCGAAAGGGAGCAAACCGGGGCTGCTCCGACTGCAAAGGCGGCTCAGGCGCAGCTTCGAGCGAGCTTTGGCATTGGGGGTGACGGTGTCATCACCTGCAATCTAAAATGGGCCAAAAAATGTGCTGGGGACGTGGCTTTCCCTTCCCGTAACGCTCCCTTCTCTGCGCCTTCCTCCAGCCACCCCGGCACGTCACGCCGCAGCAGGAGAGCTGCTGCAAAGCCCGCCCGCACGAGATTTTTTTGTCCTCCTGGAAGGGCAATTTGAGAAGTTGAAACAAAAAAAGACGTTTTAGATATATTGAAATTCTAAGATCCAAGCCTGCTTTCCCCTCTGCAAGTCTTCTTTTGGAAAAAACTAAGAGCCAAAGGATATACTGTAAATCGTAACAGTCGGTTCTCCGATCTTTACCTGCGAGGGGCCAGTGGGTTGGACGATGCAGAAATGGCCCCTGCGCTTCCTCCACGGCCAAGACCTGCTGTTTCGCTGAGCTGAAGCAGGAAGATTTGGGGATGGCTCAAATCAAGCCCAAATCAGGGTGAGGAAAGGACCTTTCCAGCCCAGCCTTCTCATGAGGCTGCCTCAGAGAGCCTGGCGAGCTCCGCGGACCCAGCTGCCTGCAGAGCATTTGCTGCCTATTGCTCGTTAATGCCCGTTAATTACCACAGGTGATTACTGTAGGTGGGAGTCAAACCTGTACTTGAACTCAGGCATACGCTTAAGTTTCTTCTTGCTTACCCGATGCAGTACAACTAACGCAACCTCATCAATAAAACACACGTGCATCCGCGAGATCTTCACGGATGAACACGCAGACAGCGAGGCACGAGCCTTCTGCTCCTCTCTGCCCTTCAAAACCCTCCTTTGAAGCCAAATTTGACATTTACAACTGGAAGCAACTGTTAAGAGACAGAGCAAAGACGGCAGCTACGGTGGGAGCAGGCACCGCTAATGCCCGGGTGGCCGGAGGCTTATCCCAGGCTCAGCGCCCGCCCCGCGCGCTCACCCTCCGTGTCATTGCTCGTTTCACGCCTGTCACTTCCTTCCCGACCCCTTATTTTACCGGCAGAGATGGGAAATGAAGGAAAACCAGCAGCTTTCGATAACTAGCTGCTGGGCTGCTAAAGCGAGGATGCTCCAGTTAAAACCATTACGCTCAAAATACTTTTTGCTCTGTTTCACAAAATGGAAGTTCTCTCCTCTTGTAAATTTATTTAAAAATAGACCCACTACCCATTAATGCAACAAGGCTCAAAATGAGATTCTCTTAAGTGTTGCCTTATAAGTCCGTATTTTCAAGAAGTTTATAGCTCGGCAGCGAACACACATACTCTCAACTGGATTTTTCTCCCTTTCCCCCAACTCCTCCGTTAACCACTTTTAAGCTGTGTAGGAGGCAAAAGTTAAGGTCCTGCTGCTTCCTTCAACTCCTGCGGTGCCCCCCAACAGCCACGGTGCAAAGCAAGGCCCTCGCAGCCTCAAAGAAACCCCCAAACACAATTATTTAAATTCTCCTAAATTATTAAAAAAAAAAAAATTCTCCAGGAGGGTGGCAGGAGAAGGTTTTTCTACGGCATTTTTCTGGGACTTCCCAGCTTTCCAAGGAGCGCTCCCTCTTTTCCATTTGGAAAGAAAAGACATCAAAATGACAGCCTCGGAAACGAAGGCTCTTCTGTCATGCAATAACTCCGGCTTTAGGGCTTTTTCTATCACGTAGACGCTGGATCAGGCGTTCGCGGTCCTCTACGGGCCGCGAGATGCCGACAAGAAAGTATAAAGCTGAGACAAACTCCATTATTTCTGGCTCTGGACAGTTGGACAGAAATTCCCCCACGTGTGCACCCTGCATCCAGACCTAGTTTGAACTGCTGGGCGGGCTGGAAGCGCACGGACCGGTCATTAATTATCGTCAAATCATGCCCAAAGCAATCCTGGTCCACGGCAGCAGCAGAGATGCCGCAGCTGGGCCCATCCCGATGCCGCTCTGAGAAACAGCTCTAAAACTGTGGCTTTCTCCTAAAGATGCGTGTCCCGGCGGGTGTTCGGTGTCCAGACCTGGTTTTGGGGACAAAACGAGCCTTTCTGGTGTTTTCCAACCCCTTTAGCTGTGCAGGGGGCGGCGGATCAGCAACAGAATGGTTTGATGCCCTATGCCGGAGCGACGCACTGCGGCACAGCAGGCGTGACGCCGGGCAGAGGGGCTCACCGGGGGACGGACGGCTCTCAGCCCTGGCACAAACACAGCCCTTGGCAGCACCGCAGACGGAGGAAAATCCTGTTCAGCTGCAAGCCCAGATTAGGTCAGCAGGGCTGGCAGGTTTGGGGTGGAAACGCAGATTTTGTCACTTCTGAACCGAGATTCACCAGGAAACGCCGGAAGATTGTCGTGGTTTAGACAGCCGGCAACTAAGCACCACCCAGCCGCTCGCTCACTCCCCCCCGGTGGGATGGGGGAAAGAATCGGAAGAGCAAAAGTAGGAAAAATCGAGGGTTGAGATAAAGACAGTTTAATACGTAAAGCAAAAGCCGTGCGCACAAGCAAAGCAAAGCAAGGAATCCATTCCCTCCTTCCCATGGCAGGCAGGAGTTCAGCCATCTCCAGGACAGCAGGGCTCCAGCACGCGTAACGGTGACTTGGGAAGACAAACGCCATCGCTCCCAATGTCCCCCCCTTCCTTCTCCTTCCCCAGCTTTATATATTGAACATGACGCCCTATGGTATGGAATAGCCCTTGGGTCAGTTTGGATCAACTGTCCCGGCTGTGCCCCCTCCCAGCTTCTTCTGCCCCTGGCAGAGCAGGGGAAGCTGAAAAGTCCTCGACCAGTGCAGCAACGACTAAAACATCTCTGTGTTATCAACGCTGTTATCAGCACAAATCCAAAACATAGCCCCATACCAGCCACTATAAAGAAAATTAACTCTGTCTCAGCTGAAACCGGGACAAAGATGCAGCATCCCGGCAAAATAACTTGGCAGAACCGCATCTCCTTTGACTCCGACCCACGAGAGGGGCTGCTCAGGACTCTGGGGGCTCTCAGGGGGACGCGATGACCCGTGACAGCGCCCAGGCTACGCAGTGACTGCTGGCACCGACCTTTGGTCCCACCCAAGCAAAGCAGGTCCCAAAGCTGCACCCAAACCCTGCTGCACTCTTTAGCCCTCTCCATTCACCCTCCTTAGTTTTAAATTCCCTTGAGAGCTTAGCTTATTTCCAACAACCGTTAGGCAGAAAGCGGGATTTAGATCTGCTGGTGACGGCGGCCTCTCCACACCCAACCCTTGAGTTACAGCATGCACCGTCATTTTAAACACTCATTTCGGCATCCATATTCACATCAACACAGAAGGGCCCCCGCGTTACTCGCTGACGCGATAAATAATATGTAAAAGCACCAAAGGAGATATTCCTGACGGCCGAGTACCTGATTTGTCTTTCAAAATGCAAAAAGATGTACTTCGACAATAAACACGGCTATCGAGCGATGTCTCAGACCCGACCAAGGAGAGGCTGTACCGGCTTTGGCTTCACGTCTAATGTAAAGTGACATTGTAAATGTATTTTTCAACATCAAAAATGTTCCCTGTCTTCTAATAGGGACGTGGGTTTGCCTGGCCTCGTTTCATTCCTATTCAAACTTGACTGCGACTAGGTTTGAACTCGGAGGGTTTGGGAAAAGTGGAGCAGGGTAAAAGAGAGGAGAGGGGATGAAAGAATAAGAGGAGGGAAGGAAAAACTGTGTGGAAGTGCCATGGTGGTTCAGTGACGAGAGTTTGTCTGGGGCCCAAGGGACACAGATTAGTAAAAGCATCACGGAAAAGCAAAAAGAGAGCCCACACCTACCCACGGCGCCTGGGCTTATCTTCAGGGGTAGATATCACCTTTCTAGGAGGAATCATCCAAACCCAGCGTCTAAATGGCCAGAGTCTGTTTACTGCCATATATCAACGTAACCCTCTTATTTTGGCTTGCCAAGAGCGAGTTACCCCCGACAGAAACCGCTATCAGTGGGCAGCTCCAGAACCAAAGCTGCAAACGGCACCGCTCGTCCTGGCGTGCGGACGTCTATCCCCTCATAACCGAAATATCCCGTACATCACCAGCACCGACGATGCACCCGCAGCACACGTATCCCACGAGAGACGGGACCCAGCCCGGCACGAGCTGCAGAGCCCAAAGCCAGCGGCTGGCTCCTGCCCCCGAACCGAACCGTTCCCTCCCGCCAGCACAACCCTCCGGCTTTTCACAAAGTAAGACTTTTGTAGGATGTGTATGAGATGATGAGTCAATAGAATTCGATTATAAGATTAATATTGAAGAATGTGCTCATTAACCCCGCTGCTCACAATGACAGAATGTGTTGCCAACTCTCTGACAAAGAAACGCAGGAATTAATTTAGTGACTAACTACATGGAGAATTGCATTACTCCGGTATGCTCCCTGTATCCCGATGTGTAAACATCCCTAATAGCACAAGAATTTTCCTCCTGAAAAAGAGGCACGAGCTCAGCCAGGGTTGTGCCATTTGCTTGTTAAGATGTTTTCTTCCCGTTGCTTTTCCTTTTCAAAACCAGTCATTAGACAACTCCTGAGAACTGGGGTTTAACTAGAATTTAACTTGGGGTTTTAAGCAAATACTTCTTTTCAGTGCCTGCTCCAGGCTGAACGTTCTATCGTGTATCTGGGCGTTACGAAGCAGCCAACACGCTCCACCCCGGAGTCGGCTGCACTTCAGTCACCAGCATCTCTGAAGGCTTTGGGAAGTGATCTGAGGTTTCTGGAGAGCAGGAGTGCTGCACCTGAGGCCAGGGGACCTGGCTGGGGCTCCTCCAGTGCCAGATAACACCAAACGCAAGCTCCGCAGCGGGGACGGATATTAGCCCAACTTAAGGCAGTTGGCTTTGTCTTCGCTGCCATAGGAAATCGAAAAGCAAACCTCATTACAGTAGAACAGATTGCTCATGTCAGAGTCACCTTTTAAGATGCCGATTTGCTTTTTCTTGCCTGTATTTTTTAACTCTCAGGTACCGTGGCAAGTCAATAGTTCAAGGCTGCAAAGTAAGTTGCTTCAAGTCAAATATTCAATTGTTATTAGATAACTTTGCCTCTGTTCGGCTGCCGCGTGTAGGTGGGTTGCCAGGTTATGCACGGCACATAACGCCTGAAACCACATTTCACAGGGTGGAGAAAACTCTCCACCGCAGATAGCCGGGAACTGGATTTATGGGTTTGGGTAGGATATTGCCAACCTATGAAGACAGAGAGAGGAAGAAGAATATAAAAGCACTTGTTTTGACATTTCTCTTCCAGCTTTTCATCTTCTTCCTTAGGACATCAGCAGCTGATGTTAGGAGCTATAAGCACCGTCCCATCCAATATCATATCCTGTTCTAGCCGTCATAAATCTGCCTACCAGCCCATCACACGAGCCCTACACAACCCAAGAGATAATCTCATTTCAATTGGGAAGCTTCACACAGTACCATCGCTCTCTGCTAATTAATGCTGTAGCTCGAGCTGGCCACGCTCCTGGCCTCTCCGTCACACTTAAATTGCAACAATTTGAGGAGTTTCTGTTCATCCCCTCTGGAAACGGAGAATTTTGAGCAGAGCATCTTTTAGACGCAACGTCTTTGCTTGGATTGGCTCCTCACTGAACTACTGTTAAAAGATGCAATGGTTTAATCTCTCAACCAGAGTGATTTGGGATAACAGGACAGCCACAAGAAATTGTTTCATCTGGCAGAAGAGAGACCCTGGCTGGTACATTCGAGGCTTGCTGCAGTCCCAGGCATTGGCTCTCAACCTGTCCCCTGCCCAGCTCCTATGGAGCCCACCAGACAGGCACCCACCACCATGGCACTGGTTCAGGAGCTCTCCAGGAGCGCGATGGTCCGCGCTGTGAAAACTTTTGGGCAGCATCAGATATTGTTTTGTGCCCTGAGAGTAAAAACATACTCTGAGAGCCATTAAACATGATGTGGATGGAGCACTTGCGGATTTTGCCTTCTCCCATGGAAAGACACGGCAGATGCCAACAGATTTGGGCACCTCCTCTGTTTTTTTGGTCAACTGCTCTTAACCAGCTGAAGATAACAAGTCTTGACCATGCAAAGTCCAGGTCAGAGCACATTAGTGTCCATGCCACAAAACTAGACGGTCTTGCTTTTGCTATCTGCCTCTTGGCCCATGGTGACAATGCTCTTAGCACAACCGAGAGCGTTGGCCCTACGGCAGCTGAGCCATCTGAGCGGGGACTCTGCCTGGAAAACACTTGCACGGTCTAAAATATCTACACCAATTTGGTGGGCTTGCATGCGTTGAGGCAATTCATTGTAGCACATTTTAATAAAATCAGCAAAAAGGAAATTACCGTTGCTGATAGTCCCCTGGCACTGACGAGGGTGAAGAGGAAATAAGCATCGGTTAAGGAGTCTGTCCTAGGAAATTATAATCTACACAATTGCTTGTGGTAAGCAAAAACCAGGCAGAAATTAATTCCCAGGTGAAGTTGGAGCAATCCGCAAAAACAAAACCAAAATAGCTGCGGACTTCCCCAAACCCAAACAAAAAATTCCTGAATACATGCACAGTATAATTTCTATTAATTTGTTTTATCAACTGACTAGAGAACAACCAGTGTCCAACCAGCTTTGCTATTTGTTCCAGAGGCAAAGACAACAAGACAGCTCAAACTTTTGTGGCCATGAAGGATATTGGAGAGCAACAAACCTTTGGAAAGCCTCCATCGTCCCTGCACGGCAACACCAATAACGCAACGTGATTATTTATACTGCCTTCAAGCCCCTGGCCCTCCTCACCCTCAGCACCGAGCTCTGCAAACACACTGCAGAATCGAGCTGTTGAGTTTCAAGAACCTTAAAGGTCATTTAAAATTGCTGTTCTTTGCTTGATGTCGAAAAGCATCGTCTAAAGGCGGTGGGTGTTGGAGCTCACAGCAACACAGGGGCTGCTGCTGGGTCTTCCCGAGCTCTGCGCTAAATTTGCAAGAAGGGACACGACTTCTTAACGCAGTGGAGGAAAATGGGGATATAAAAGGCGATGTACCCGCCCCGGGGGGGGCTTTTAGCTCCTCGGGGAGGGAGGCAGCCGGATGCAAAGCGATGTGTGAGCGGGGGCACTTTGCCAGCATCTCTGCTCTTTTTATTAAGAGATTTTACAGTACTACAAATGTTCAGCTTGCCCTTTGCTCCCAGGAACGTTATTTCTTTGAAAGAGGGGAGCATCCACATCCTATGTAAGTCAGCCTGCGTCTCGCTGCCGACTCCAGTCCCTCCTGAGCTGGGCCCAGAGGATGCTTTTCATTTCCAAGTTCCTAACTCGTGCTAACAACGTAATCTCCCGTTGAAGCTGAAGGCAAGAGGAGCATCTTGCCAGGTGGGTCAGCACTTTTCCCTCATGCTCAAAATCATGTTTCACCCCCCTTTACTTGCATTTATTTAGGCATTTATTTTTCCTAACGCATGCTACGTTTCACATTTTACAGCGCCAGCTATTGTAAAAACTGTTTACTTCAGTTGAAAACGCAGCCCAACTAAAATAAACAGACAAAAGGAATATCTCATTATTTACTGGTAGCTAGAGAAGGTCCATTCACTTTGCAAAGCAGTTGGCTGCAGGAAAGCACTTATTAAAAAAAAAAAAAAAAAAGCAGCAAGCCCCAAACTCATTTATCCAAGCTCTGCAGCTATTATTTTGCATTTTTTTCCCCAGCCACACAAATCTGATTAATATTTTTATTTACAGTATGTTCCCCCGTCCCAGGTCCTCCTAAATTGCTTAGTGACTACACACAGAAAGAGAAAAGGGGGGAAAAAAAGGGGGAACAGCTGCTCTCCAGAGAAATCCCGACACAGTTCACGCAAAGAATTTCATATCTGTCAGGCAACCCAGCTCAATAAACAACAAATTCATCTGGCTCGCCTCTGCTGCCTGGCAATATTTGCACTAATTTGCTGCATCCTTCCCCTCCTCCTTACTCCTGCAAGTAATAAAGGTGGCAGCTCGTCGCTCCGCTCACAGGGCGAGTTGCCAGCTAAATAAAACACCGTCGTTAAAAGGAAATATTCGGCCCGAGGATCCGTGGTTTCGTACGTGCCGTTGGTTAAAGGCTACCTCCACCCAAAGCCCAGCTCTTGGCAAAGAGGCGGCCGACGGCTCCGAGCCTGGGCATCGCCTTCAAACCTGCTCTAATCAACCACTACTCAGTGCGTTTTCACGGCAAACCACCTCTTCCTCTTGATGCCTGCTCTTAGCGCTTAGTCACCGAATGGGTCAACCCAAAGTCTCACGAAGAGACCGAAAAAAATCCCATTAACTCCTATGCTTTGGCACCAGACCGTACTTTATCAAAATAGCCTGATCTTATAACAATGATAGAACAGGAGAATAAATGAGCTGCTTCGGACCACAGTGCCCCAGAGGTAAAGATGCCATACGGGAGTTCGGGAGCTCCCGGTCCCAGCCCCAAATCCCCGTGAGCTGGAAAGCTGTAGCACTGCTGCAGCATCAGGCATTTTAATATCTTCTCTGTTCACATCAGATGTCGAGCGGACTGGGGTAAAAGCAGTTTGTGTTTGACATTTATTAATGCAGGCAAGAAAAAAAAAAAAATCTTAAAGCAATGTTTTAAAAAATATATTATGAATGGGGAATTTCAAGCTGGCTGGCTGCAAGGGGAAAGAAAAGCCAAAATCAGGATGGGGTTTTTTTTTTTTCACCAGCCCTTATTAGGTAAAAGGGCTATTTATAACTATTTGTAAGTGCGTCCCTGCCCCTCCCCATCCAAACCCAAAGCCTCTGGCATGATACCACGAACCTTCTCTGCTGTCAGGACGTGAACTCTGATGTCATGAATTCAAGATTACGGCATCGCCGGCCAAGCTTAAGTCTACGAAAAAGCCGCAATCTCCACGATTCCCAGCCCTTCTTATCCCTTACATTAATTAACACCCAACAGCAGGAAGACGAGGGAACAGAACCAACGTTATTGTTCCCTCACTGGATTATTTCCCCCATTTTTTGCGCACTGTGGGCTGAAGATCTTCCTCCCCGACCTCTCGCTGTCCCTTGGGAGCCAGGTCCTTGAGAGGGATGGGGAGAGCAGAGTGAGCCCAGAGACCCCAGCTACTGCAGATGAGAAAAAATCCAGTGCTCCCGTTAGCCCTGAAAAGCTCAGTCCCCTCCACAGCTCACACAGAGGGGACCTGGGTTTTGTTTTGTTCCCCCCCCCCCCCCCATATTCCACTTCCTATGGCGACAAACCTGACATATCCACAGCCCTGTCACCCCGCCAACTGCCAAGGAGAAAACCAGCAGCACGTAATATTACTTATTAACAGCAGCACCCCAGCATTATTTATTTAAAGATGCGGCACGTGGGACCCGTGAGAGCAGATGGGAGCGGGGAGGGTCCCCCCCAGCCCCGGGAGGCGATGTCCCCCCGTGGCACCGGGGCGTCCCCTCTGTCCCAGGGGCTCTGCGGGCTCACACCTCCCAGCAGGCGTTTTCCAGCCTCAGAATTCACACGCACAAACGTATATACCTGCAGACATATCCCCCCACCTCATCCCCAAAGTAGGGGTGGGATTATTTGGGTACAGGCTGGAAGAGCCCTCGAAAACCCTAAAAATCACGTGCAGTATTAACAAGGCGATGGGACGTGGAGGCACACACGGCTGAGAAAACCTCGCCCTGCCCCGTGCAGTTAGTTTGGCATCGATTATGGCAATAAGGACCTTATTTGAGGCCTTCCAAGTGCTTTAACGTGAAACATACTGTCCCCAAGGACACCCCTGGTACACGAACAACAGACGACAGCGATGCCTGCCCCTTTCTTCTCTATAAGCTTTAAAGTTTTTGTCCCAGTGCCCTGCAAGGCTCGTGCCAGTTAGAGACACGTTGGCAGCTACGGAGCCAATTTAATTGCTGCCATCGACTCGTTCCCAGACAAATGAATTCATTCACGATACACATACGCTCTGAACATATAAAATATCCCGGAGTTCTCACAGCGATGCACAAAACCGTCAGTGGCTCCAGAGCAGGGCGGAGGGTGCTGCTGTTTTTCAAATGACAAATTTTTAGGGCCGATCACAGATTTCCCGTTGAGTATTTGGATGGTGGGGGTTGCTACATGAAAGCGTTGACGCAAAGGGCCTGCTTTTCTCCACAGCTTGCCGCTTCACCCTCAAAGCACAACCCCCAAACCAAAACAAAAGGATAAAACCCAATTTTGATGAAGTCAGAAGATTTTGCAGTAATAAAATCTCTTTCTACATTTCCTTCTATGGATACGAACCACAGCTCTGAATTCAGCCCACTGGAAAACCACCATCCACCTCCCAATGCCGCTTCATCGCTTATTTGCGTTACGGGACCATCGGTCCGGGGGGAAGCTCTCCTCTGCCTCTCCTTCCAGCCAGCTGCACACAGAGACCCGCAAAACGCGATCCCCAGGCTACCACGGACCCGAGTTTCAGCAGGGAAATATTTGCATCCGCACTACGCCAACACAGGCGTGATCTTCAGAAACTTCTTTCATCCTTCGCGCAGCGATGCCATTGCAGGGGGTCGGCAGAGATGCAGCCTCCCCTGCCGACGGCCGGGTGCACAGGCACGGGGGCGAGGGGATATTCCTCTTTTCCCCCCTCTATGCTTCCTTTGCGCTCCGACCGCAGCAAATCCAGTGACTTCTGGATGCAGCATAGTCTTGTTACGAATCTAACAGCATAAACGCTAAAATGTAATCTCTGCACATGCAGGATGCTGGTTGCGTTGCATAAAACTAGATACGGATAGTTAGCTTCATTTACCGGAGGTGGGAGCAGAGCTTTGTACAGCAAAGAAAAAAAGAAAAAAAAGAGAAAACCCTAAAAATGAACATGATTAGCTCAAATCCCACCAGCTCCTGCATTTCAAGTAGACAGAGGTTTCTTCCTTTTAGATTTCTAATAATGTCAAAGCTACTTAAAAGCCAACTTCCAGGTGGGGTTTTTCTATGACCAAGTACTGCTCGGTATTCCTGATAAACTCTTAGGCGAGGCTGTTCCCTGCTGCTGCGAGCGGGAGGTTGTAGCTGCACGTTTATGCAGAAGTACTGGGATGCTGCCATTGTTTAGATTAGAGCCCTACTGGGAGGTTTCTCCTGGAAACACCCCATATATGGATCGCACAAGGAGAACGAAAAGCAAGAAGGGAGCAGTATTTCGGACTCGGCAGCCACAGGCATCCCTGTCACCGCTGCCGGGGTTTGCTGCCCAGGGGTATTCCAGGTGGGCTCCCTGAGCTGGGAGCGGAGCAGAGCCTGCGAGGTCCAGCTTGCTGGAACGGAGCATGGGCGACAACCGCTGAGGAAGAAGCAGGAGAGAAATTAGGGCAATTCTCTGCTATTCTCTAGCAAATCTCTCCCGTGATGTCTCAGCGTCCTGAGCGACCTCCGAGTCAGAAGTGAGATCTGGCAATTGCTGCCAGCAGAGGAAGACGGAGCTGGGAGCAACCTCGTGAGCGCTACAGGGAGGAGTCAGAGGGTTCAAGTGGGGTTGAGAAGGTGTCCCTCCTCTCTTCCCACCTGGTCATTTGACTACTTAACAGTTCAGCGCAATAAAATAGGTGGAGATCGTGCCACAAGTTGGACAACGTTACCTAAATCTCCTTTTCTTGCCACTTTTACTCTGCCTGATGGAAGGAAACACTGTTCCCTCTGATAAAAACCTGTCGCCCAGTTCCCAAACACTGAGTTTGTTCCTAAAAGTCAAGACTTGGGACGTGCAATTCCCTGGACCATTAAGTGGTTGATCACCCCTCTGTTCTCCTGCATTGCTCTGGGTCAGATCTTCGAAAGAAGAAGTCAACATTTACCACGCTGGTTTTTAAAGCAACCCTTCCACGTACAAACAGAAATTGCCCTTTTTAATGTGTCATTCATTTGAAAGGAGCATGAACTGGAGTGGATAAACTCCCCTACTTGCGTGGTCCGTGGGTTCAGGCAGCCCAGGGCCAAATCCTGCACTGCAAATCCATAGCACATCTCCATCGCTATGCAAGGGCCCACTTTGCAAAGCCTCCAGATCCTCAGCTCAACCAGAGACATCTCCCTCACTGCCCGACGTTATTTGCTTTGGCAGAACATTATTTAATCTCTATTACCCAACTCGCCCTAAGACTGAGGCTGTTTCACATGCCCTGACAAAAACAGACTCAACATCGAATTGGCTGATTAGGTCAAATGCTTTTGAGTACCGGGGCTCATGGTGGTTCCTCAGCCCATCAGAGGAAAACAAGAAAAGCCCAAACAATGCCAGGCAAGGCCCACTCTCAGCACCAATGCAGTGATTTTCACCAAATAAGACCTCTGTAATGGCCTTTCTGAGGCAGCAGAGTAGGAGAAACAAGGATGCATCTGCTCATCCTAAATGACATCAGGGCCAAGTCACCAAAAACCACCCCGGCGGTCCCCTATCCTTGAAGGCAGCCGAAGTGTGGAGGGTGCGTGGGCAGGAGGTCTTGCACGGGCAGCTCTTGCTGATGTCTCCTTTGGGTTCCTTGGTTCCTTGGAAAAGGAACCGGAGCACCGGCCAAGAGGCTGTGCCCCACAGCCTGCTCAAAGCACAGGGCTTTTAAAACACAACGCCTCCCTCCAGACAAGTCACATCATGGTCTGCGTCAGTATTAATGGCTTCTGCCTCATTACAAATTGCATTCTGATAACAAGCTGCTGAAATACCAAAGTTTTCTAAATCTTTCCTTTATCCCTGCTCTCCGCTTGAACTATAAATAGCCCTGGCATTTATAGTGGTACAGCCTGCCTTGTTGAAATTTGATTTAAAAGTAAAATTGGCTGGACTCCTTGTTAAATTATCATTGTTATTCATCTTTACAGATGTCCTCCCCTCTAAACACTGTCTAAACTTGAAGCTAAGAGCAGAGACGGGGAGTGAAGTCATTAGAAAAGATTTCCTGACAAACCTCAGGCACACGGAAGGGTTGGGTGCATTTTTCACCTTCCATAGGAGAAAGCCCGGACATCTCCACGCTCTTCACAAACTCTTGCCGTAGCCAGTCCCGCTCTTCCCCTGCACAACATCCCCCGTAGCTCGCTACCTTGCACAGAGGGAAAGGACAAGGTTTGTGCGTAGGCGTGTGGCTCGATTAGAGAATCAGCAGGGTTTGGAGACATTTTACTGAAGGGGGAGGGGGGGAATTAAACTTTCATTTGAGTTCTTTTTACTTTGAAAGCTTTCGCCCTCCTGCTGTGGCAGCTAACAGACAGCTTTAAGCAGAGGTATTTGGGCACCTAGCAGAAGCTTTCCCAATGCGGGGCTCACTGTTAAACTCCCCTTTGGTCCCTACAAGCCGTTGTCGCTGCCCCTTTATTCCCACCGTTCCCCACGCTTGCAGCGCTGTGCTGGGAATCCGCGGTATTTATGATTTCCTTGCAAAGTTATTGAACAGCAAGGACCAACCAGCAAAGCCTCGCTGGGTCAGTAGGTGATGTGCCTCGACTCTGCAGCGGCTTTTGGTGTCCCCGGCACCCACAGCCAGGCGGGCACCGTGCCAGCCGCCAGCGGGGCCCGGGTTGCTTGCGAGCACATCTACGGATCCTATTTCAACATCCCTCCTTTTCCCAAAATACACGACCACGAACGAGAGCACCCGTTCATGCGTCTTTCTCAGCAAACAAACAAAAAAGAAAAAAAAAAAAATCACCCGGATTTCTGGCGGAATTTATGAGCGGCGGAGTTTATTATTGCTCCTGCTGCTGTGATGCTCCGGAGCTCTCCAGACTCCATCTATAGGTTGGGTAACCTTCACTTACGGAGGGAAAACCACGGGCTGGTGATTAATGCCCGCGCCTGGGACTGCAGAGCGCAGCTCCGCTCCCTGCACCGCTGCTTTCGACCTCAGATAAATTACTAACTCTCTCAAGTCTCCAACCTGCCAAGAAAGGACAGTAGGACTCCCCCTCCCCAGGGGGCTGTGAAAATAAATACATTAAAAATTGTGAGATATGGTGTCAGTGGGAATTATATAAATAGCTCTCGGGCTCTTTTCTGCTCCAAGCTTGACCTTAGACACAGAATAACTGTAGTTGGTGCACGTTGTTACTGACACAGTGGGAGCTGAATGCATTTATTTTAAAGGACTTTCCGGGCTTTAAATTGCAGCCTCTGTTCCTCACACACGTCAAAGGCACCTACCTCTCTTGGCTGGAGGGGATAAGTGGCATCACTGAAAGTACACACTCTACGTCAGCACTTACTGTACCTTTCTCGACACGCGAGCATAAGACCATAAGACACAGGTACCAGTCCGCACTCAAGCATCCAAACGCCTGCGCCTCAGCTCGTATCTGATCAATATGAAAAGATTACTGACATCAATTGCCTTATTCCAGCAGCCTCCAGAATTAAAAAACCCAGAAATCTCACACCTGTAACCTAGGCTGCGATTATTTTATTTAATACCATGGTGCAGCAAACTTACCCAATTAATTTTAGAGATTAGCTCCAACAGAGTATTTGTATATTATATAAATTTATATACACGTAGAATATATGTGTATATAATGTATGTATATAGCGATTTTATATCTTAAAATCTCTGCCCAGTGACATATTTTACTATTTTTATAAAAATCTCTGCCAAGACACCTAGCGCGTTTCCGTGCATGCTCAAAGTTTTGGGGAGACCCAGGACGCTGCGGGGTCGCCCAGGGACCCACCCAGTCGGCGACGGCAGGCTGCTGGCAGTGCCCATCAATTCCCGAGCCGCATCGTCGGTGCCGTGCACTTGCAGGATATTATCCGGAGGCAGCAATCAAAACCAGATGCAGCCCTGAACGACAGCCCTGCGCCGGGACCGTTCTCTTCTCGGCGCTGAATACTTGTCTGCCACCACATAGCGGAAGACAATAGAAGGAAAGGATCAGATAAAAAGTGGTTTAATTTTTATAAGGCACTCAACCAGCCAATTCACGTTTCGGATCAGGTGTTAATTGCTGCTCTAAGTGTCTGGCGCAGACGGTGCCAGCGCAAATATTGCAAATGTCACATTATTTTTGTTTAGCGGGTGAAACGTGCTCCGCTCCTGTTGGAGGAACCCAGCAGAGCTATTTTGCCACCAGACTTGCCGAGAGGGAAAAGAAAAAATAGAAATAAACACCGTCTTTAGAAACCATTAAGTGCAGGGGACTAAAATGACACGTCAGGAAAGCCAGCTGAAAGGACTTCAAGGAAAGATGTTCATAGAAGAGATGCACAAAGTTCAGCCCAGCTTCTAAAACAAAAGGAAGAGGGTTTAAATGCTTTGCCTTGCTCTTTCCGCGCGTATTTGCCTCCTTCCCGCTATTTATTTCAGGCACGGCACGGCAAGGCTGGTCGGAGCTTCAGTGGAGCAGCAACAGGCATGGACCACTGAACCACGCGCTGGGGAAACCTCCTGGACACCATCCAGCTCCACGCACACAGCAGTTGACCAACTGAAACCGCAAGCCCTGAACGAGGATTCAGCTAGCTCTGTATTGCAGGGGCAGAGCAGAGAAAGAAAAAAGTCCCGTTTTTTTGATATTTCACATCAAATAAATACCTTGTTCGCCAGGTATTTCATATAATCTAACCCCTGTCCCACCAGAAATAGCATGGTGACCTGCTTCTTCCCACAGTCCGTGGATATAAATCAGGTTAGATCATTTTACAGCGGTTTTGGAGGGGAAAGGGGGACCCACAAAAAGCTTGTCAGAGCAAAGGTTTGGGTTGAACATCTCCTCCAGCCCACCTGTGCTTAGAGTAGAGCAGGTAACTCGGGTCACGCAGATCCATCAAACCATCCATGCCAAATCCTGGCAGCAGCGAGAGGACCAACTCCGACCCCGGCCGCAGGAGGGGAGTAAGGGCAAACGAACGCATTGCTCCACCAAATCTCCGGAGTATTCAAAGCGTTCTTTCCAGCAGAGTGGAAATACTCAGGAACTGGCCTAGGTAGACCCATCTATGGCCACTGCAACACGTGGCAGCCATTTCGGGCTCCCTTCACCCGGCACAGGACCAGCTCTGGAGGTTGAAGGCCATCCCAGGCATCCCCATGCCTTACACCACAGCAGCTCATGCTTTTAGGTCTGACACAGGTACGACCAGCCCCATGTATCAGCTAAAATAGCCTCCGTAGCCAAGCTACAGAAGAAAACACAACTCCTATTTGAATTATGCAACTTTTAGTCCAGAATTATGGACAGAAAACACAACTTTTAGAACTCCTTTAGATCTACAGAGCAGGAGATCCCAGACCAGCAGCAGGTTACTGATAACCCCATGCAAGAGGAAGGCAGAGGAGAGAAATGCTCTGACCTCCTCCACCTGGACCATTCCTTGTTCTTAACTATTCTTAGGTCAAAAATCCCCAAATTCATACAAAAGCAGAAAAAAAATGGAATTTTATGCTCAAGTCCCGAATTATTACTAAAAAAATGGACTTCCCCCAGCCTAAAACTGCTGTCAGCAGAGCCCAGGAAGAGCACTTCTAGCCAATGTAGCCACAAAGCAATATTAAAAAACAAATTACTGTGCTGTTTTACTGTGGAGGGGTTTTCCCACGTCTCAGAGAAGCCAGCTGGATTTTCAGAGGTGACGCTTTGTCAGCCGGGAGGGGACCGCGGGGATCGCTTTGCTCACCGCTGCGCAGAGCCGCACAACTCACCATATTACTTTTAATTAAAAAAGGGAAACTGGGATTTAGCTGCCTACTTTACCACTAGATCAAATCTGGATTTCGAGCTAAAGAAGGTTAAAAAAAAATAAAATAAATTAAAAAATCATTTCAGCCATACAAAGTCTGTAACAGTATTTGACAGAATAAGAAAAAACAGACAAGAAAGCAACATTTGAGGTTTTCTTGCTTATCCAAGGCCACCACAATCCTGTTCTCTGCCGTGTACTTCTTACCCGTCAGAAATACACTCCCACGATCAGATCGGATCAGGTTGGTGCGTTTGGCAAAGCCGTCACCCCTCTCGCTCCCATCTCATCTTGCGACCTGTCCATAACCCAGCCTGGTTCAAAATGTTTCCAGAAATTAGCTTTTCCCTCATCTCTTTGGTAGACTACGGGCAGCTCATGCTGCGTTCCTCTCGCTATCTCCTCTGAGCAATTCCTCTTCCATCAATCCCATTTACATCCTCCGTTGTCACTGTATTTCTCTTAAAGATTCAGCGTCCACGCCCTCGTGACAACGTGCCTCAGCCTCAGTCCCTCGCTGAGGCTCGGTAGATCAGCTTTAATTTTTCCATTAAAAGCTGTAAGTGTTTTCAGGAGTGCAAAATGTAATTAATTAATATGAAACAGGAGATCACAGTGGAGCTGCTCCTGACCACCAGCATCAGCTGGGCAGAAGGGAGAGGGGTGACCTGGTGCAACCCAGACAGAATTTGGTCTGTTGTTTCTCTCACGCCTACGCAGCTACTTTTCATTATCTCCATGAGCTTAAAAAGAGTAATTTGTGTGGCCGCTGTACGTATGCCAAGCTGATCCATTTATTCCAACATAAATCCTTCATGCTTGCTACACAGGAGAATGTATCTTCCAATCATAAAAATCCATGAACCAAAAAAAAAAAAACCCCAAAACTGACACCCCCCCCCAACAGATCTGTCAATTAAATTAAATTAACGCAGTGAAAAAAAAAAAAAAGGGCAACGGATTCTGTCACAAAATACAACCAATACAAAAAGCCTTTTGGTAGTCAAAATCAACGCCTACGGAGGGCTGGAGGCTACCCAAGACATTTTGAGTTGGTACCTATGCGTAAGGGTGAGCAGCGTTGGCTTTGGCACGCACAACAACCCAAGCGACCTCAACCCCTGCGAATTTATTGCTGGGAATCGATGATGCTGCAACAGATTACACGTTGCTGTCACGCTCACGTGCCACCGCTGCACCACAAACGGAGAGCTGCACCCTCCTGTCATCAGGGGCTGCTGGAAATATTGTGCCTGCTAATGGCAGCGGCTGCATTCCTCTGATTTTTATTTTTTTTTCCCCCTCCATTCAGGGGGTAAAAGCAGCCTTTTCCATGACGCACCGTGTCCCGTGCGAGCCTGGCCGGTTCGCTCGCTCCCAAATTAGCAGGAGAGGGAAATCTGAATCCTTTGCGGTCCATTTAAGTTTATGGAGGAGTTTATATAGGATGCGATGCCTGTGCCGGGAGGAGACTGTGCCGGGTGGTGAGCCAGGAAGCTATGCTGAGTCCTCTGGTTTTTTAAGGATTTGTAATTTTTGATCCTTGGGTAAGGAAGTTGGGAGAATGATGGGGGGGGGGGGGGCGTGATTTCAAGATTAAAAAAAAATAAAATCAAGTCATGGGGAAAGGACAAATCTACTAAAAATATTCAGCATATGTTCATTTTGTATTTACAGACTGGTTTTTAAGCCACTCTTATTTTTAATTCAGAATCGCACAACTCTGGGAAAAAGCTTTAAAAAACCCCCCACACTGAATGCAATCACCCTGGGGAAAAAAGAAGAGGGATTAGAGCCCAGAAGCACACGGATATGGATTGTTTCATACTTTTGCAAATGGAAAATAAATCATCCTATTACCTTAGAGCAAGATCAATGCAACGAGGCTCCCAAATGCCCGGTGGGTCTGGCACCGATGGTGACGGGAGGGGAGGAGGGGGCAGATACGCGGGGCCGTGGTCCCTGTGCAGCTCCCTCCTGCGAACCCGGGAGCATCCTCGGGATGGGACGGATCAGCTCTCCGAACCACCCCAGGCAAAACCCAGCCTGCAGAACAGCGCAACGTGCCGCGAGCAAGTTTTAAGACCACTTTTTCAAAAACTTTTTTTTTAAATTGAAAAAAAAATTGCTGTATTTTCCTAATTGACTGCAAAAAAATCGAACAATGGGTAATTAGTATGTGGAACAGCAAAGCTGCAATTTAGGCGTCTCAAAGGGGAGAGCGTAACAAGTGGCACCAGCGCCGTGTGTCTCAGCATATATTTATTTTCCCTCTTGCTTTGATCTCGCTCGCTGGGAGGATATAGTCTACAAAACTGGAACAACTGACGGCAGCAAAAAAAGGAAGCGGAGATCAGCTGCTCTGTGAACGTCTCCCCCTCCCAGCCTCCCCTCGAACCCCCCTTCCCTGCCCCCCGAGACCGAGTTAAACAGACAAAACTCAAATTGGGGATCAAAAGGTCTGTTTGGTTCTGGCAGCCGACGCTGCACTGACTACAGCAAGATGGTTTACAAAGTAAATGTTGAGCAATAAATAATGAATCAGAGACGGGGCTGGAGTAAATAGATTTATACCCTCAGCACCAATAAGCTCTACAAGACGCGGCATCGGAGAAGGCTGGAGCACTCAATAATTAGCATTTAGGGCCCAACCACAGCAGGAAACTCCGAACTGGTTAATCCCTCCATAATCCACTTTAATCCAGTGGGAAACTTTGCCTCTTTCTGCTGGCTGGGAAATACGAGATGTTCCTGCCTGCTCCTTGCTAGGAAACCTCATTTCTTAATCGCAGCAAGGTCTCAAACCTCGGGGTGTCCCCTGATGTCCCGAGGTGAGGGTTACTTCACCCCAATTTCACTGCAGAAATTGGTGAAAAGGGCAAAGACGGGGCTAAAAGCCCCCGACCTGGCGTGATGGGGAGCATCAGCTCTTTGCCGTTCAGCCGAGCCCCCGCCGTACCCCTGGCACCTACCAAGGCATCCGGGGTCTCCAGCATGGGCGAGACATCTCAGAAGAACAAGTCCTTGGCCTGAGAACTTGATGCAGACCAGAAAAATCCCCAAGAAAATCCACACAAAGCCAGGACTGAGACGAGCGAAGGGGCACAGAATTGATAGGAAAAGGTGGCAGGACCCCTGGAAACAAACATCGCTATTTTCTCCCCAGAAAAAGGCCTCTAAGTTTGACGCCCAAAGCCAGGTCAGTCCCAGCCCTGTCCAAGTTGAGGTAATGGTTCTTCTCATTCATGAAGCCACTTCTCAAAGCTGCTGCTGGTTGAAAACATGGGGAAAAGTTTGGGATGGTGCAACGCTGGCTTGGCAGTGCTGATGAGCACGCCCGGGTCCCCACGTCCCCAGGGACCCCCCGTCAGACACACAGCCAAGAGCCAGCGGAAACCCTCAGTGGGAAGGTGACCTGGACTTCACATGTCAGAGGAACACCTACGTCGAGGTACAGATGCAAAACACAGCGACACCCGATTGCTGCACCGATATACGAGGGACTTCGATTATTCAGTCTGAACCTTCCTGAATCAAGTATTTGTCATTAGGGAAACCTCTGCGGTATTCCAGCGGCGGGACCACGTGGACGGTGGGCAGAGGTTTACAAAATCCTCTCTTGCAGAAAGCAAACAAACGGAGTGAGCAGAGAGAAGTGACAGCGGGGGACGGGCTCTGCAGAGAGCCTGTCATATCTGCTCTTGAAATGTCAATTAGAAAAATCAATGTCGCTATCAATTAAACAGCAGCTGTACAGTTTCTCTTGCTTTCCCTTCCCATTAGCTCCTCAGCCTGGAGCTTAGCTTAGCGTGGCCTTTGCTTAAGCAGTGATAAAGCCCTGGCCAGGACGTTGTCCCCTGCAGGTGCCAACCTGGAGACACGTATCCCCACCTACGCGGGGTTTAAAAGGTGCGAGAGGTGCGGGCGTACCCAGAACGCGTCTCAGGCGCCCGCTACCCTCCAAGCCCTCCAGATTTTGTGGCTGCCAGCAGCAGCAGGAGAGGCTGAGGAGCGATCCCTGCAAACCCAACGGACATCTCCGTAGGGTTTTACTGGAAAAGCAGCAGGGCTACACCGCAAGTAAAAGCCTGCTAAGAAACCACAGCCAGCCTCTGCTTGCCACCAGGAAGGAGTTCTGTGAGATTAGCACCAAAGGCACGGGGAGCCACAGAATTACCAACTGCACTGAAGCTACGACACACCCTGCATGCCATCCTGCTGAGACTGGTGGCTCGACGGAGAGACAGGAAATAAACTCTCTCTATATATATATCAAATTATCGTCCCAGTCTCTTTCCAGGAGCAGCCAGTGCTTGACTGCACCGAGCTCATCCTCTCTTCCAAAAATCAAATCCAAAAATCGGAGGGTTTCTTCCGCCCCACATCCATAAAGGATCCACAACTCTCCTCTGAATTCAAGGGTTTGATTTTGATTTTTAAAGAGTTAACTTGAAGCTCACTATTCCCAAACAACTCCTGTATCTAGACGTATTTGCTTCAGAATAAACCACTTGATCCCTATTTATGTCAATCTGTTTTTAAGGTGGATCCCTGAGAGACAAAGCCGTAATAAATCTGTGGCCCCAAAGGCATCCTATGGCCAATGTCTCCCTGGGTGGAACACAACCCAAGCAAGTAGCAACAGCAAGAAGAGATCTGGGTCCTGTGAGCTCTTAGACCTCAGGAAAACTTCCCAAAGAGAGCTAAGAGCCGCTGGCACCCAAGGGAACAAGTAATCCTGGAGGGAGATAATCCTGCCGGGGCAAGGGCTTCACTTCCCAGGTGATGGGTGCTTCTCCTACCTCCGTTCATGCCACGTGCAGGAAATTGCACCGAGCCCAACCAGCCATCCAGGGGCTACTTTGCCCCAACTGTGTCCAACCCAGAGCTCAACATCAGACACCAAGCAAAGCAGTGACACAAACGGAGTTATCTCACACAATGAAGACATGGCGATGCACCTCCTGGAGAAGACCTCACCACTAAACCACCCCAGACCTCAAGGTTTCATCCTCCATCCCATCACCCTCGTCCCCTTTGCTCGCCAGAGTCCACGGTGAACCCCCAGGGTGCAACTGTGGAGTTATGAAGCCCAAGAGGGTTTGGTGACAGCAGACACAGACGTCCTCCTCCCTCACCTCCAAGTGCAGGCTGGTGGCTTTCCTCCAGCAGGGCTTCCCCATCCCCCTGCACACACCAGACAGGAACAAGCCCCTCATCTCCATCACAGCCTTTCTGGCCAAAAATAAAGCTCCCAAGCATTGCACATGCCATTACTGACCAATCAATGCTATCGATTAAATCATAAGGGAAACCAGCAGGACAAAGAGGCAGCAGGAACTGCTAATCTCATTTTGAAGCAAGCTATAAAACATTATCACCTTTTTTTTGTTGCTTCTGAGCACACCGATGGCTTCCGCTCCCTTCCGCTGGCCAACCCCGCGCAATCAAATTGGGTAACAGCTTGCTGTCAAAAATTAAGGAAGAGAGAATATTTTTCTCCCTTGACTCAGGGAGATGTCCCTTCAGGACGCGAAGGCCAGGGAAAGAGGCAGCGGCCACGAGTGCCGCGGAGCAGCCAGTGCACTGGGAAAACATCACGCGTCTCCTGGGAATCAGGACAGGACAACCAGTGCTTAGAGACACCAAAGGCCAACAGCTGGCCTCAGGGCAAAAGACCACAGGAGGTCAAGAGCATGCAAAAGAGTTCAGCGGAAGAGTTAAGCTAAAAAATGATGACCATTAAAAAAAAAAAAAAAAAGCTGGTGTCACAAGCAGGCTCCTGCTTTCACAGAGCTCTTCCAGAGCTGGAATCGCCACCCCGTTTGGCATCGTTCCCGACAGCTCTCGCGAGCCTGCAACTGGGGCGGCAGAAGCTGCCGGCTTAATTATTTGGCTTATTTATCTGCCGTCCCTCTAAGGCAGAGGTCTGGAAAGCCACCATCTTTCCGAAATGCCTGGGACAACCTCCGCAGCGCATTAGGCAACAGAGAACTTCAGGAGCGCAGAGCCACCTCCAGCAGCACGTACGGCACGAGCGGGAGCCTGGCAGGCACTGGGATTTCAAAGGATCCAAGCCAATTATCATAATTTAATGGGAATAACCTTTTTTGAGGCTTTTCTTTTTCAGCGTAACTTCTGAAGTCAGGTGTCTGCCTAGAGATCGGATTTCTTTCCTTTTTCAAAAAGCTCCAGTCCACATAGTCTTATTCACCCAAAAGTGCACGCAGGCCAGGCTGAGCCAGAAAGCCAAAGATGAAAAGGAACATCTTAACATCTTAACGGGTCCAGGTTGGGAGGTTTTTATGGGGTCAGCTTTTGGGGGGCAGGAGAGGTTGAGTTTTTTGGGTTTTTTAGGTTATCATTTTGAAGCCAGTTTCATGATTTTGGTCATGAAAGAAATACATGAAACATTTACAAGTCTCTTAAAATGGGAAAGCTTTAAATTCAGCATAATATTTAGCAATTTTACATTTTCCTTTTCTCTTTCTACTGATTGTGAGTAATAAAAGCAGATGGCTCAACCAGCCTTGGTCCCTACCGTGTTCAGTGGCTGGTTCCCACACCTGGGCGTCCTGCTGCAAGATCTGAGCTGCCCCCAAAAGTCAAACAAACAGCCACATCCATTAGTTTAGTTGAGGCGGAGGTCTGCATAAAATTAATAGTTCATGAAAATATTTCTATTAACATTTGGGTTTATGGTTTCTCTCATTAAACAACAAACGCTGGTTCCATAACACACGAGGATGTGCTGCTAATTCAAACACTGGTCGCACAGAAATTTGTTAAAGGATTTTCTAGTTAGTTTTGTTTGATTAGAGGAAGTACAACACAAAAATCAATTTATGAAGTCCATTAACAGGTTTGCCCCCATCAAGGAACAAAAAACTCCACATCCTCTGTCTCACCCGTTCAGCACTATTAAATTTGAAATGAAAGACTGAAACACCCTCAGCATGTAAATGTTCTCTGAAACACATGAAAAGTCCCTTTTTAATTCTATTTTCTGCATTTTGGAGATGGGCTTTGCGTTCCAACTCATTCATATGTTTTGAGAGAAGCTGAAGTGAAAAACTTGTAAAATCCGGATCATGCCGATCAAAATCATCCCTAGTAAAGCCATTGACCCACTAAATGAATTGGGCTTATCTGTAGGAGGTTCTTTCCTCCAGGATAAGGAACTGAAAATCCCCATTGGTTAGGAGCCAGATCACCACGTGCGAGTTGAGATCCCCGGGGAGGATCTCGGCCCTCCTAAGGCTCAGCCGTGGTTTGTTCCACAAAAGCCCATGATCAGGACCCTGCATGCCCGTTCTCTGTCTGTCTGTCCCTCCCAGCCACCCTCTCTGCTTGGCCGCTGCCTCTCACCCTTGACCAGCATCATCCCTCAGGATGCTCCTGCCCTCCATCAGGACATGGTGGTTGCCCTTCAGCTTTTCCCAGCTGTATCTACCAGCCCTTTGGGCCACCACTCTCAGCTCTAAGTGTCACTCGTTTTCTCCTCTTCTTGCTTTTACCTCTCAGAGCCGGACTTCTCCCTCTCCAACAAGTCACGTCTGCTTCAGGAGAGCTCTGAGCTCTCAAATACCTTCCCCAAGTGCCACGTCCAGATGTCACCTCTGCAGCAACCAGATTTTGCAGAGGAGGAGGATATGACATGGCATTGCCCACCTGGACTGGACTTGTCAGTGCAATCAATAAAGCTTTGGAGGTGCATATAGCTTTTTATCATAGTAGCTCCAAGTTCTTTTAGACTCTTATAGAGGGTCTAAAATCCAGGGAGAGTTAGTGAGTGATTTCCCCAAGATCATATGGCCAGGCTGCGCAAAGGCAGGATTCAAAATTCAAGTCTTTTGACACCCACTGGTCCATTATTTCCAGCACTGAGCCCTGGGAGGTTTTTCTAATCCATCTCCTTCTATCCTCCTCCGGTTTTTGCAGGTCAAAGTAAACTGTTATCAGCTCAGGGCTTAATTTCACATTTGAAATTTTTTTTTTTTTTTCTAAGAGAAAAAAAGCTCCACTGTAAAACAAGCTTGATGGAAATTTTAAAACCCAAAGTAGATGCAAAGAAAAGAAACCACACAGTTCCGTTTTGAGATGTCTGAATTGAAAATCTGATTATCTTCTGCTTTTCCCCACGCAAACGACTCAGAAGCACCAAGCCCAAGTCACAGCCTCCTCCAGCACTGCCAACCCTGCATCTTTGCTTTAAACATTTCTACCCGTCTTCCCCTCACAGCTCCACCAGCAAGAAAAGCAAATATGAATTTCAGTTGAATTTTGAGTCAACGGTGTTTTGTTAAACACAACCATATCGTATCATTATTGAAGAAGACACGGAGATCATCATTACTTCAAATTAAGAAAGAAAGGAGTGAAAAGTCCACCAATTCCATCGCGTGTTTCTATAAGGCCTGATGCAAAGCAGTATAATCCAGGCAGAGAGGCAATACATCATCTGGCAGGAGAGCATTCGGGCTTCCCAAATACTTCACAAAAAAGGAAATGTGATCAGAACCCGTTCCCGACTCCTAATCTTATGTAAAAGCAATAGAAATCAAACATCTGGGCTGGTTGCGTGCTGGGATTTGTGTGACATTGTGTAACATGGGAACAGCACCAAAACTAATCAACAAAATTATCTCCCTGTAAATCACTGCCGTCCAGCTACAATTCTTTTCTCTATTCTGTAGCTTTTTCCACTTTTCTCAGCTATCTAGGTTGAATAAGAAACAAATATCTTTGTAATCCAAAACCGCAGTTACACCGGGGGGGACAGAAAACCCCCACACCAGCAGAGACCAACCTGAACCTCCCCACACCACACCGTTGCATTTGTGTATGTAAAGAACACACCTGGAACACTGCCTTCCAAAATCATGTGTGCAGGCAATTCACATTTAAAAAAAAACCAAACAAACGTTAGCATTGACACCGCACCCCGTGAATACTAATGGGGCATCTCCCACCGTCTGCAGCAAGCGAGGAATTTTTCTGACGCTGCTCCTTTCGCAAGTTCGTCGGGGAAAGGGTGACAGCCCGAGCAGGAGCTCCGGGGAGAGCCGGGACCGGACCTCGAGAGGGGTTAAGTCGCAGTTACTGCCATAAGTTGCACTCTGCCATCCTAAAGTCAAGAGGACTTTGGGAGGTGTAAAAGTCCTGGCATTGCACTAGACACTAACACACTTCATCTTCTCATGACTGCAAAGTGAAATCCCCCTAACTGTGAATTAAATACTTTTTTTTTTTTTTCCTATATAAAGGTGTTTCCCCCATGCGCCTTGCCTAAATCCCTGCATAACTCATCCTGGCTACCCACAGCCTCTGAACCCGTGGACCAGAGAGATCATTCTTCCTCTGCTGCCTTAATTCAATCCATCAACCTGTCCTCTGCAAAACGCTCAGAGCTTCACCCCAGCCACGGCTGCATCCCCCGAGCGGAGTGATGGATAACCCTCTTCCGTAAAACACGTAGGAAACCTGCGGCATTGATCCAAGGGTTGCCCTAGTAAGGACCGAATGCAGCTTTCCAGGGTTTCACCTGGTTTAGGATGGCTGCACTGAAGACTTCAGATTCTTTTGGTATTTTGCCGGGGCTCCTTTCCCCGGCCCCAGCGACTGACCTGCTCCCACGGCACGTGGGTGGACCTGCCACAGCTAACTCTTCCACAGGGCTTGAGCGAGGGCTGCCGGGGCTACCTAGTTGCTGCAAGACGACGAGTTGGGCTTAATCAGCCTCGATCAGGAAAGCAAAGCTTTGAGTGCATGACTTCTTCTGGGTTTCTCTGCTTCTTAAGTAATTAAAAATAAATCCCAACCTGAAATTCAGAGTATTACAGTGGGGAGGGAAGGACGGGAGAGAGAAAAGAGGTTTTCCAGGAAACCGGCCCGAATCAGACAGACTTTCTGGGCCGCCCTCATTTTGCCACGGAAGTTTTGCTGCCGCGTGCGCTCACGAATCTCATGCCGTGTCCCGTGTCACGAAGCTAACTCGGGCAGACAGCTCAAGGACTTGCACAGAGGAGATCTGCAGGAAAGAGGAGGCATTTGGGGGAAGAGGGGAGACATGTCGCTTGTTGGCTTCCGCTCCGATTTTTTGCAGCGTTCCCTGTCATTCCCGCTGCTCTGCTCGTCTCGCCGTGACTTTCCATAGAGGACGGGCATGCATGCAGAGGGATTCTGCAAGAAGAGCTCCACAAACTACATTAGCTTTAAAAAAAAAAAAAAAAAATCTGCCTTTCAATCAAGATAGCCTGAATACCTAAATAATAAAATCTCCTTCCAAGATGATGTGATCAAAAGTGACATAAGAGAAATAAAGGGTGGAGGAAAAATAAAGATTAAAAAAAAAAAAGAGAGAAATGGGTTGTCCTGGCAACTGGCATACCTTTCCAGCACTCCAAGATTATTGGATGAAATAAATGTTTTCTAATTAAATTCATAAAAGGTGGCATTTATCAGAGGGTGACCACTTAACATTTTGTTGTAGAAATGGTTATTTTCTTGCAACTAAAGGATTTAATAATGGTCTGGCTTTGATCTAAATGCAATACTTACATCCTCTTTTAATTGAACAGAGGACTTTTTTCCCTTTTTTTTTTTTTTTAACTTTAAACAATAACAGTAGAAATTGTGAATAAAGCCTAAATCAGTCCCTCAGATTAAGAAGAACCAGCTGTGAACAGCCTCTTACATGCAATGATATAATTCCACTGTAATTACCCCGGATTTATAACACTCCGGGTGAGATGAAATCACACCCACTAAATTGAAATCTGAACCTCACTGAAAACATCAGCATTTCTACCAAGCTTGACAGGCTGGGGACTTCATGCCAATGAGCCAACTGGCAACCTGCAGTCCTGCCCATCAGCCTCTCATCCAAGGTCAAGGATGGCAGAACTGGAACGACAGCCTTGGAGAAAGGCTGCCAGGTTTAATAAATCTTCCTCAAAGCCGACCTTTCTTCTCCGGGCTTGGAAGCCAGCAACGGACTAGTGGGAGCTGCAAACGCAAGAGGAATAGCAACATCACGTTGGCTGGTGTGGTTTTCCATGCAACTTTCAGAATCCCAGAAAAAAAAGAAGAGAAAAAAGGAAGAAAAAAGGAAGGTTGGGTTATCAAACTATTAAGAAATAGAAGTCCTACTGCAGATGGGTTAGCGTGCTCCGGTCTGCACAGGCATTCCAAGATGGTTCAACCTGCAGCGTGGATGGGTGCTATGAAAAGGCAGCTGCTTGGGAGAGAGAGAACGGCTTCAGCGCATCTCTTAGTCTTTGAATTCCAGGACCTCTTGAGATAAACAGTCTAAATTAAGCAGCAAACATTCCAGGCTCCCTAGCAAAGCCATCCATTTCGGAGAAGCCCTTGGAAAGCAAGGCATCTACCGGAGATGGCCACAGGACATCAAAACATTTTACGGTGACTCCAAGTGGCCTCCTACAGATTTAAACACAAAATGACCGGTTTACTCCAAAACTCAATTTTCTTTGGAAAAGCAGACAGCTCTTTTGAGTGCTCCTCATCTAAATAAATCTATTTAGATCACTGCACATACTGAACTGGAAAGCACTGAAGAGCACAGGCTAGAACGCAGACATTCGATGAAATATTTATCATTCAAAACCAACGAAAAAACAACAACAAGAAGGGAAGTGGGTTTTTTAAAAAGCCTCTTTGCGATGTGCAGTTCTGAGGAAGAACGCTGGGAACAACATAAACCTCTCTGTGAGGCGTAACAAGTAACGGGAGCGGATAGGGAGGCAGAGAGAGACCTTGCCAGCAGGGACCAGCCCCTTCTCACTACGGCTCTACTGCTGCCATTTTCTATGGCAGCGCGTGGAAAGATCAGCAGCAAACATCCAGGAGTGGTGGGGAGGACATCGCTTGCGTGGTCCTCACCATAGCCAGGAGCTGCTGCGAAGGGAGGGAGTGGGGAGATCGTCTCTCTTCCACCCGTTGTGTTTGGCAGGAACATCAGAGCAGATGAGAGGACTCCAGCAACAGCCCAATGGCTGCCTAATGACGAGATGAGATGAAATGAGATTTTTTTAATACTGGAGGAACTCTGTGCGGAGCAGTAGTTGCCAGGAGAGATGAGTGCGTGGGATGGGGAGAACCGCCTGGTGCACACCACGTCAGGAGGCAATGAACAGCCTCCAGGAGAAACGAAGGGGAAGCATTTTTGCCTACAGACCCTCCTCTGAGGTCACACGGATGCAAATAAACTTTTTCAGACCACAGACTAAAGCATTCAAGAGCTACAATCACATCTGGTAGCACTGATGTGCGGCTGAATTCAGACAAGCTGCTGACCAGCTGTCAGGTCCCACTGCCTTTGTGGAACATGGGAAGAGTGCGTAGCGATGGTCAGAGTCTGGCCACAAAGTCCTTCTCCAAGCTCCATAAACCTGTTCCCTCCCAGGGGCTCTCAGAGCTGACGCTCTTCTGGAATAGCTGGTGGAGAAAGAGGGGTTTTTACGCAGTGGTGTATCAAAGACTACGATGGGCTTTCCACTGTGGCCTTTTTCTCCTCCACCCTAAAACTGATGACCTGAACTGGAGAGATTTCAATTCCTAGGGACATCAGCAGGACACCGACCTCCTTCCACATCTTTCCTTCTCGGAGACAGATTTTCCAAAGCTCTGAGCACCACCGGGGTGCATGGGACAGGGGTGACAGCCACCCGGCACCTGCAGACAGGCACGGCCCATCGGTCCCGTGGTGGCTTGCGTACCATGGTACAAGGAAAATAAACGAGCACTGCTTGCAATGCGTTGTATCTGCACCACCCATTTCCTGAGCTAAAATAAGACAATAAACAGCACTGAGATGGAGCCTGCCTTTCCCATGAAGTATTTTTGTCCATGTGTCTGTCCATCCTCTAATCGTATCTCATTGCATGCAACTGTGGTACAACAACTCTTACCTAACCCTTGGGAATCTGGACAGACACGTACGACGACCGACTCGCTCCGTTGAATGCCACTCCACCTGCCAATCACTTGGTGGGTTGCATTTACCGAATTTTCCTTTCCCTGCACCGTGTAATTTCATGCTGCCAAGAGCCTACCTTCTCTTTCAGATAAACAATACCAACAGCAACATCCTGTAGCACTTCGGGAGGCGTGAGGCCAGTACTTTTACTTTACTAATCCTTTCTGAACTTTTCTTAATAAGAAGGCAGTGAAATAAGATGCATGTGGGAGGTGTATTAGGAATACGTGGTATAGTCAACCTAAATTCTGTGGTCCACAGAATCGATGTATGGATCCATTTAGCATTTTCTGAAAATGCATTTTTAATTGTTTTTAAAGCATTGAAAATAGCCATCAATATTAGAGAGCAACGGTGACCCAAACTCTGTGGCTAATAACGTTGCATATGTTTATTTTGGCAAACATTGAGTGTATTTGTACGGGATGTCAACTCAACTGACAAAATCTTTTCTGAAAATCTCTCTTGAAGTATGAAAAAGGATGTATGGCACTGTTCCGACAGGGCCATCAGATATGTATTTTCCTAATACACCTTAGGGTTAATTTTAATGAAAACATTCCAGTGATGAAATTACGGTCAGTAACTGATAGGGTCCAGATGATGGTGAAGAACCTGAAGAGACCCTTCTCCCTTACCGTGGATTGCAGGCGCATTCTCCGTAGGTTCACTGGAGGCTGCACAAACTGCCTATGATGGTGTAGAGATTTGTAGACCATGTAGACCAACCCTGGCCTTGGTTTCCAGTTATGAATGAGATTCTTGGGCCCAGGGAATTCTGCCGCTTCCCTGCCTGCCACAGGCTACCTGCTGGAGCAGTACCTACTGCCTACAGCGCTCTGTTCGACTTCAGGTAAACCCAAATGTCAGTTCTGGAATTTGGGCTCCGTTCCATCATTCTGGTACGTTCTACCCACTGCTTTGTGGTATTAGCTTTTCCCATTTTGAGATATTGAACATTCAGGATTTCCCATGAATTTAATCTCTCTTGTATGCAGATGTTAAATGGAGGTCTTAAGGCCAGAGAAGTAGTCTGCTATTAAATCTAAATAGGATTCCAAATCCTCAGAGTTAAAAGGGGAGAGAGAAATACATTTTTATTGTATGGATAGTAGGATATTGGGTAGGATAGTGGAATATTTAGATATGTAGTAGAATATTTAGGTTATTTAGATATTTAAGCTAGAAGATAAGATCTTCATATTGGATTTCTTGCTCAAATACAAATGTTTTTTATTGCTTATCAACTCTTCAATATGGTCCTCGTCTGTCCCAAATCCACTGCCTGCACTGATGTTTTGACTTAGCAAAACTTCTACCTCGGGGGATGCCCTTGCCCTTAACATGAAGCCCTTAACACAAATCTAACCTTGGTTCTTGTAATTATCAATATTTGTTCCATTCTGCAACGTGAAGAATTTTGCAACATACACTTCGGATTGGGATTTGGTTATTTTTAACAACACATTCAATTTATTTATGATCTCTCAAAGACTCAATTAGCTTCAGTTTACTCATCTGTGAGATGGGTACAGAATCTCATATCTACTTCAGAGCTCCCATCAATCACTAGATAAATTATTCATCGTTTTACAAGGTATCATTAGCCGTGCTCTTTCATACCTGGGAATACACACAGACACGGAAAGCTTTAGATGATCACCGTTAATGCTCAATAGCTTTCATCTCAGGGATAGCGATCCTGGGAGAAATGCCCTCTGCTATCCTGATTTTATTAAGGAGCCAAAGTCTGATCATGGAGTCAGGATTTGGGATTTCTCAGCCCTACTAGTCCTGTTCTTGCTCTCCCGTAGTACTCTAGCCCTCTTGTGCCTCAGTTCTTCCACCTCAATTCCCGAGGTTTGATTTATTCATACCTCCAAAGTGCTACCAAAAAAAAAAAAAAAAAAATTCCTGTATGAAAGGTGCTATGAGAGGGAAAAATATCATCATGCCCAAAGCCCATGATGAGAGGTGACTTGGCTTTAACAGATTAGTCAATACTGCCTGGTGAAAAATAGACCTTCTGATGGATTTCAGTGTCTGCTCTGCCTTGAATAGCAAAAGCACTTAAGTGCTTACACAGACTGCTGCTCCCTTCATTGACAATTTACAACCAGAGCTAGTGCCTGGAAGATAGCTGGCATGAGCAGATAAACTGCCAGGCCCCTAAGATACTAATCATCTATTATACTCTTTTCCATTGCTTGCCAATGAGACATTGCTGATACAGAGGAGATTTTTGTCCTGTTGCATTCATCCCGTAAGTTAAAGAAAAAACACCCTTTTTTTTTTTTTTTGTTACTGTACATTACCGGATCTTCTCAATTGCTCCTTTTTTGTTCAAACACCCAATTTTCCTGCTGAAAACAAGCTTTTAGATGGCTGGAAAACTCTTGACCAGACTTACCGCTCCAAGCAATGCCACATATGTGGCTGGGAGGCAAACCTCTGTCAAGGATTGCCATTAGAGCCGTGGTCTCTCCTAACGAATTTGCGTTCCGTAACGAGCTGATGGCGCCAGGCTTCGCTGGCCGCTCTGGAGGACAGCGGCTACCAGGCAATTACACAGAGGCACGCTCGCCGTTAATGAAAGGCACCTCATTTACCACTGGTACCAGAAAGCTGGGATTAAACAGGAATGCAAATGCGGTTTTTCTTGCCTCTAACTGCCTCTCTCACATACGCAGTTTGTATGGGGCTGGTGCTGCCTGAACATCAGTCCCAGCACGGATAATTAATCCTGCTACAGTCAACCAAAGACATAGGGGGTTTTTTTTGCAGAGAACCGCGACCAAGTAGACAGGCACACAAATTCGGTGTCAGTCCAGCTCGCCGACCGCCCAGCACGACCTGGCTCTCCGTGCGAGGTGTCACTCGGGCACCCTCATTTGTCCCCCCCGTTGTCCCTCCCAGAGAAGCCGGCTCCTTGTGCCAGCGCTTCCCAGCACCACAGTCAGCCCGTCAGCTAAAACAGCAGCACCAGGTCTAGCTGATTATTAGATTATTAGAGCTGAAAATCCCCTTTAGGAGGTGAGAAGAGTTTTAGGGGTGCCCAGAATGCTGCATACATATGGGACTCAAAAATCCCGCTGCAAGGAGTGCCAGGAAAATCCTGGGAATCAGAACCCTGAACTCTTCCAAAAAATCTCTCCATGAAGAGGTTCAAGCCCTGCTTTTGGCTGCGCTCGGAGGTGTTGTCCATGTAGAAATCAGCAGCACTCTTGGATGCCAGCAAAGCAGGGGGAGGCACCATTCGGTCCCCACTTTATTTCCCTCCTTTGCTTTGAGTCTAAAGCAAGGATGGAGAGAGGCTTCTCCTGACTCTGGCAGCGTTGGTATCTGCTTGTGAGAGCTGCCGTGGGAGCCAGGCAATAAGGATTGAAATGCTTCAAAACTGAGAGCCTCAAAAAAAAAAATAAAGAAACGCAGTGTCAGCCCTCGCTGGCTTGAACGCAGCTGCCCACAGCGTGAAAATGGGGACCGTCCCCATCCCACACCACCCCCCGGGAACAGAGCCACGTGCCTGCAGACATCCACGGAGCAAGCCTGGATCCAAGCTCCTGAGTCAATCAACTTTATACCATCAGACAAATAAGTTAGGATCTGAAGCTGAGCAACTTGTGTAGGACGGGCGATGGGGAGCTGAGCGTGGCCCATGTTCCATAGTGCCCCGAAACCCTCCTTGCTCCAGCCAGAGATTTCAGCTCGGGCATTGCATGGTTTGGGGTAGCCCTGCAGCATCTTCCTCCTCTGGGCCACGGGAAAGGAAAAAAAACCAACCCCAAAACCCTAAAAATTTGTTTTAGGGGAAAAAAAACCCCAACAAGCCCCCAAACCCAACAACAGGTAATTCTCTAGTGCAACTTGTTCAGCTCGTGCCCTCTCCTACCATCCCACCGCCCCTGTGCCCCGCACTGACCCCGGCCCTGGGCGCTCCCACCCCATTTGCGAGGGCTGGAGACAGGCAAAGCATATTTTAACTTTTCATTTTCCATCAGCGACACATGTGTAACTCTTCAAAGACCCACAGAGAGCCCAAGCCACCCAGCTAAGCACATAGCCAGTTCAAAGGGACCACGCTGCCCTTTGGAAAAAAAAAAAAAAAAAAAAATTACACAGGGCTGCAAACTAATTACCTTGCAGCTAATTATCCCGCGCTCTGCAAGTGAGCCCACCACAAGGAAATGGGGAGAAATTCCCACATTTCCCAGGCTTTTCTCCTGAAATGCTGGGCACCAGCTCGCCCCAGCGCAGGGCCAGACAGTGAGTCAGAGGAGGGGAGACGGTGAGGAAGAAGAGGCAGCCAGGAGATAGCAAGCACCAGCGTGGGAGGCAAAGGTTGCAGCAATGCTGGGCTTTAGGTGGAAAAACTAGCAGAGAGAAAAAGCTCAGGTTTGGAATTTGGGGGAAATGTTAAAACTGGTTTGGGGGGGAAAAAAAAAAAAAAAAAAAGCCTCCAAACTTGCAGGAGGTATAGGAGAAGGGACTGCAGGTTTGATAGCCTACTTACATGATATAAATCCCCTGGCTGACATAAGAAGGAGCTTTATCTGCCCATCCGAGGCGGTGGCCCAGGAGCCAGCCAGGGTATCAGTGACATCCGTTGCCATGGGAACGCCATTACCAGGAAACGTGGCTCAAGGTGGAGAGGAAACCCCAGAGATTCATTAGCAACAGGTTCCCATGGCAACCGCTCCAAACTCATTAATAATTCTCCCTTCCGTCCCCCTCCCCAAAAAAAAAAAAAAAAACCAAAAAAAAACCCAAAAACCCAACTTCTTTCTGAGCGTGGGTGTGAAAATCCTCCGGGAAGGCTGATCAAAGGGAGGGGAAGCTGCACGCGCGCGCGAGGAGCGGCACAGCGCTGGCCCCATCGCCCACCGCCCCATCGCCCGCCGCCCCACCCCGCCTTTTTAACCCCTGATATCAAATAAAAGCAAGCGGTCAGGGCGGACGCACCCCATTTGCAGGGCAGCATCGTGCTAAGGGATATGCTGTGGCCCGAGAGCTGCCGCAAAGGGTAAAAATAAGACGATTTCTCCGTTAAAACTGAGAAAGAGCAAAAAGCAGGCGGGATGTGGCTGCAGTCCGGCCGCTTTCTCCCTCCTGCCCACGCCAACGGGTGCTGCCACGTCCCCCATGCCCCCTCTATTCATCTCCTGCCATCAAGACCCACTTTCTGCTTGCTAAATTTGTTCGCCCCGGATTCGAGACCGCAATTCTCTTCTCGTCCTAAAAACGCAACTGGGCTGCAAAAAGTGTTACTACGTGCGAGAGAGGAGCAGAAGGTGGAAAATACGGGCAAAGTCAGAGCAGGGAGAACGAGACCCAAACTCCAGCGCTGCTCCCTCCCTCCCGGCTTTCCCAGGAAACACGACGTGCTCCCTCGCTCCTGAAAAATCACCTGTCTGGGCAGGGAATACCCCAGCTTTGAGTTTTTATAGCACTTCCAGGAAACCTCGCTGTATTACGCACATCCCAGTTCAGGTGTCAGCGAGACAAGTCAGCGTGAGTCTGACTTGGGAGAGGACGGGGAAGGAGATGCGAACGTTAAGAGGGCTTAGATAAAAATGTAGAAAACCGCTATGTTCTCTGCTGGAACAGCAAATCTACTGCAAACGAGGAAACACCTGTAGTGTAATGTCGCTGGGAGCTGCAAAAGGGAAAGGGTAAATTATCTGGACCAGAAAGAGCATCCCCTGTGAGCACCTGCAGAATACGCGCTACGGCGTCGGGCAGCATAGAAGAACCCCTGTTTCTTTTCATAAACATTTCCTTTTTTCCAGCTGAGTTGAGGTTTCCTTCATTTACATCTGTTGCTCTCTTTTGTGGAGCAACAAAAGTTTAAGAGGCAGCAATACTTGATCCCTAAAGTATAAATATTCCTGGGAGACGATGTCCCCTTTTATGCCTTAGTGCCTCTTTCCGTCCCCAAAACCCCAGGCAGACTTCAACACACGGAGCTTGCGCTGAACTCACCACCGGCCTGAAAAAGGGGGTTGAAAAGCATTTGCCTCGCTTTCTTTTGCTGACATTCTGCATGTGTTTTCTCAAAATGAGAGCTCTAGCATTTCAAAAACTGTCCCAAACCCATAGTTCAAAGCAGAGCTAATATCAGACCTGTTCCTATGATTTTTCCTACGGATTTCAATGAGACTGCTCACAGGACAACTAGGTATGTTTGTAGTATTAAGTCTTCTGGAGCACTTCTGTAACAATAGCTATTCCCCTCAAAGCCAAATAATATTGAATTAACTGTAATAATAGTATAATAACTGAACAAGCCTGGGGGGAGAGAATGTATGGCTTCTACTTTTCCATGTTTGCTTGCTTTACATAAATGAGATATAATCTCTTATGATAAACTAATACGAATATCAAACAAATGAAACCATCTCCATGGTTTTTATCCTCTGCAGTTACAATAAAAAGTCTCAGGCAATATTAACCAAATACATTTCACATGCAAATATTAGATCCCAGTCTACTGCTGTCAAACTTCCAGGAGAGGGTTTATTTCCTATACCTCCCGCCTAATCTCTCAGATGCCAAATAGTAAAATTGACATTTTGGCTGAAAGAGCCTCCTACATTGGAGAAACTGTCAGATAATGCAGATTAACCCATTTGGGGGATATCTATATATATGTATACACACACACATACATATATATACACACACATATACGAGTGCTTTTGTTTACAAAGATAGCAAAATGTGTTCGCTCCTCGAGACTGCTGATATAAGACAGAAATCTGATAAAATCAAAAATTCCTCAGGTCTACAGTTGTTTCTCTCTACTTGTTAATGTTAGGGCAATGCTTCCAAACTTTTCTCTCTGCAGCCTCTCCTCTGGACGAGGAGACCCCTTTTGGGACTCTCGGTGCTGTAGCAGGGGATGTACATCTAACACACATCTGTTACAAGGGTTCTAAGTTTCAAATAAAACCCTCCTGCTTTTTAAAATTCTATGAACAGCAACAACCATAAAGAAATTAACTGAACAATGATACATCCATAATGCAGAAGTACCCCCAAGCCCAAGACAGAACGGGATCCCATCACGCTAGGTGTTGCACAAACAGACTAGAAAGACAGCTCTTCCCCCAAAGAGCTCCCAATCTGAAATTACCGGTTATTTCAATTTGAATAAATCTAGCCCCAGATACCATAAAACCTGGCATCATAACTGTTTTTCCTTGTAGCAATTAAACGACAAAGGCAAGAAGCGACTTCAGAGCCTCTCTTTATTGCAGCTGCTTGGGATGCTGTTAAAGTTCACCACAACACAGGGGCTGAAAAGAGAGAGACAGCAGTCAGCAAATTACCAAGCTGCCAACAGGAGAGCCTTCATCTCGATATGTTCTTAAATCTGACTTTCTTTTAATTCTGTCTGAACAGGACGGAGTCTTTTTCCCATCATGTGATGGGTCAAAAATACATATACTTGCTAGAATGCAATTTGGATAGAAGGAGCAAAGGTCAGGGAATATGCTTTCATTATTCACCATAATAAGACTGTGAGACTTGTAGAAGAAAGATATTAATAGTACTCAAGGGGGAGTTGCTTGGCTCGCTGCTGCGGACAGTCCAGCTGTGCTGTACGAAGGCAAGGCTGGAGCAAGAGGCATGGGCTGTGGGTACCCAGGGACCCCAAAATCAGGAGGGATGCTCTGCACCATGAGGGATGCTCTGCAGAGCAAGAAGCCCCTGGAACCCGGTGGGATTGGCCTTGCAGCATCCTTGCTACGAAGCCCTGATCCCTTACAGGGAAACCATGCAAACCTGCAACACCCCGCTGCTGTAAGTCCTGGAGACGAGGGAGATGACTGTCCCTTTCTCTCCGGTCACACATCCAATGACCCCTCAGGCCTCAAGGACACAGAGTCTGCACTTGAGAAGATAGCAGAGAAAGGCGAAATACGCCTGTCAATCAAGTCTCCGCATCTCTCAGCTCCGACGTGCGTGTGCTGTTGAGGCACACAATAAATACCACCGACGAGAACACGTCCTTCAGGACAAACTGAGGTGTAGAATTGCAAGACGGTTTTAGAAATGTCTATAGCTTTAACCTAAAGTATTACTCTAATACTGCTGTTTAATTGGCATAACAAGTGGAATTAAAAACAACTTACCCTGGGTAGGATTAGACTAAGGATTTTAAATGCTACTTGTTACGTCCTATTAAATACTGCTGTTGGGTTAATGTAGGTCTTTAGCAATTGTGGTATTGTAATGCTACCGTGGCCTTGAGGAGCTAAGCCTTCCAGGATACCCATGCTGCAATTACCTCCGCTTGCACAGACTTCCAACTGGGGAGGACCTGTCTTCTTCAGATGCTCCCTCAAGGGTAGAATTTGAGAAGCTTTGGCAAACTGATAAGACACTTTGCACCAGTTCTGCCCAAGCTGTGTTTTTTCCTATAAGATAAAGACTTTCATTTCAAGGCCATCGTTCTGGTACCTATCACCGCAGCCAAAATTCACTTTAAATAAGCAGGCTTCTAGAGAAAAGAAAAATCAAGGTATTTTAAGTCTTTGTATAAAACAGCAATTCCTTTCCTCAAGGACAGTATTTTATCTGCTGCATAATGAGATGAAGAAATCCCATCAGACTAAAGCAAGAGTTAAAAGCGCTGCAAAAACTGCTCCGGGTTCCCAAAAATCACGCTGAATCTCTACAGCGTGGCTTCAGGAGATGGTTTCATCTTTCAGCATATAAAAGCCCTGCAGGCCTCCCTTGGCATATAAATGGCCTAAAAACATAGGGAAAGCCACGTCCCTCCTGAGCTCTCACATATCTGACTTCATTACTGATCTGTACGAGGAAGATTTTCCAGAACACCAAAACAACGGGAAATAAGTGTGCGGAGACGGGGGAAGACGATTCCTTCTCTATGTGCAAAGATTGCTCCAAGGAAGGAGGGTTCACTAAACTGTATTATTACCTTTAAGACTGCTTTAAGTGCGAAGAATTCCAAGTATTCCCGTTTCTCTTTAAGCAAAGCCATGAATGTATGCCACGGCCTCAGCTCAGCATCTGGCTGGCACGAGGCAGCCAACCCAGTCCAGAGATCATTCAGGAGAGGGTTATGGATCTCTTGAAACAATCTTTCTACAAGAACAGCAATAATGACATTATGAGCCAAAACCTCTCCAGTTGGAGACCCCGAGGGATTTGTACCCAATATAGCTGTACGCAATTTTCAGCAGCCCTGAACTTCTGTAAGTCAACAACTTCTGCAGACATCAAGGTGCTCAATGGCCCTCAATTAAACCGGAGGCCAACTAGCCCTGGCTGGCTGAAATAGGCACCTAAAAATCATTCACTCCTATTAAAAACTTCTGGCTTAAACGTTTGTCATTCACTTACAGCTTTCAAAAGCCTTAAGTCTGCAAAACTGGCACAAACCCAGCCTCCTGCAAGGTCACCACCACGTCCTCCCTGCAGCAGCACGCCGTGCCTCATCCCGAGTCTGCCGTAAACCCCACAATAAAACCTGCTTCTTCCTTCCTGAAAAATACTGTTTCTTCCTCAGGCTACTACTTTAATACCAATAACGGAGTTACTGGAGTCACCGCAGACTTTTAGTGGTGGCCCAGCGAAGGGAACAGCCACCCAGTAGCTTCCTTCTACTGCAAGCCCTGCCGACATTCAGGTGCAGAGGCGTTCTTCTCGGGATCTGCCTGGAGAATTTGCATGCAGGAGCTAACATCTCCTCCCATGCACTGGGACAAAAATCATCAGCTTTCGTGTCATAAGTTGCACGTTTTGCTCAAGACGTGACTCTGAACCCAAAAGCTGGATATGTTTTTTTTCCCCGTTGATATATCACTTGGCCTAAAGAAAGAGAGGGTTTCCCCCAACCTTGCCTTCCTTCTATCCTTGGACCACACCACCTGCATCCACGTTTCCATTCAATAAAACACCTTGGCTTTCTCAAAGCAAACAACCATTCAGATCAATGTGCTAAAAAAAAAAAAAAAGGCAAACCGAGAAATTGTAGATGCAACAGCAATTTTTAAAAAAAATAAACAGAACTGCACAGCTCACAACAGGCTTGGAGATTTAGTGAAGGTCCTGCGGGTTGGCAGACGTCCACTTCTGAAACCACGTAACTGCAAGGAAAATCAATGGCGCATTGTGCTGTTCTTGTGGACGCATCCACCAAGGAGGCTCGCGATGGACTCTAGGTGTGCGGGTTCCCGCCAGGCGTGGGGACAGCTTGGCGGAGAGGGACAGGCTGACCCCTGTGGGGACAGGGGAGGAAGGAGACCATCACCATTCGACCATCCCAAAGGCGTTGGGATCTGCAGCAGCTCTCTTCTGCCCATGACGCAAGGTTTTTCTGAGCTCTGGTGCTCACCCCTGGTTTAGAAACTCCTTTTTTTCTGGTTTCTCCCCATTTTACCTCTTTCTCCTTGTGATGCTAAGACAGCCTGGCCCAAATCTGAGTTCCATTCTGGTAAAGCAAGGCATAGACAAAACCCCTAAAGCTAAAACTGTCATTGATTTCAATGTGTCCAAGATTAGGTCCATTAGACCCGCAGATATTTTGCAAACGTTTTTCACACACTCTTCAAGTTTCCCTAGAGCGTTAAGTGAAAGCTGGAGGATTTATCAGCAGCCCTATCTCCAAGGATGGAGAATAAGGAGAAAAGGGTCAACAGCCCTCGCCTCTCCTGCCCACGGCGTTGCAGCATGCTGCAGCCCGGCCGTATTTCACACCCTGCATCCCCGCGGCACTGCCCAGCGTTAAATACAGCTACAAAGTTAACGTTAAAAATAATAGCACGGAGAAGGAGAGCGAGAGTTACAGGGAAGGAGAAAAAGTTATGTCTTCAGCTGAGATTTAAAGCGAGATGCTGAGTCAATGAGGCAGAGAGGGAGTGGAAGGGAGAGCCGCGGTGCAATAGCTACTCTGTCTTCAGCCGTGAAAGGGAAAGACGAACAAATTGGCTCAAAATTGCCCTCCTTAATTTTATAGCCGGCTGTACAGACCTCATCTATCTCGCAGCTCAGCTCGCTCAGCCCATGCTGCGTTCCCGGAGCCCTCCATCTCCCTGCCCCGCGCAGACAGACACGTCCCCTCCTTAACACCTGGAGAGACCAAACCCCGGAGAGACCAAGGCTCGATCCGAGCTCCACGTGGTACTCACAGAAGCAACCTCAGCCCTTCCCACCCTCGATTCTCCCCACTTCGCAGCAATATACATCCTTGTCTATTAATTTGCTCTCCCAGCGTGCTTATTATTTAAGCTCTGCATTACTTAACTCTCCAACGTGTTTTGAGACGCAGTTTGCAGAAAAGGCACTATGCAAAATAAAATTGTATCTTCTGTTCTAATTTGTTTCAGGGGCTAATTACCAGTTTTATTGGGTTTCTGAGCATGAACGTGTGCTGCATATTATGTACAGCACAGCTGCGTACCAGAAAGTGATCCTTTGAGCATTAGAAGTTTCATACTTTGTTTTTAAAACAATACGGGAAAGGGAAATAATAGATGGTCATTAGGCATTGAATAGGTTCCATTTTTTAACCTGGTTTTTTTTTGGTTTTAGAGTCACTATGTGGGTTTTCCCCATAGTCCCTACCAAGCCTGGTATGGTCCCTCAGTACAGCGAAGTTCCACCAGACCCGTATCAGCAGATGACTGCTCCTGAGCGCATCACACCAAAATGTTAAGGTTAAGGAGAGATGAGGATAACCATCTTCAGCAGCACTTTCTTAAAAAGAGGTCTCAGCCTGTTGCAGCCTCCCAGGAGGTGAATAAAGGCCAGCAGAAACGGCTGCTGCGGGGAACCAGCCTTCGAGGAGAGCGAACCTGAGCTCGCCGCAGCGGCTCACTCGCTTCGCAGCCATGCACGGGCTGCTGCCACAAGCACGTCAAAATGTGCTAAGCTTAAAGAGGGCGTTACTGCGATTATAATGCTTTTGTTGCTCATCTTAAACCAATATGGCATAATCCCCCTGCGACGAGTCGCTACGGATGAATGGGAAGGGCTCTGAATTCATGGGACAGCCGCGTCCCACGTCTTGCTGCCCTGATGACCGCAGGAGCCAAACCCAAACCATGCATGGAAACGTGCTCCTAAACCTCAAATCGGTTTCAGCACAGCTCTAAACATCCCAAGTTGTGAAAAGGATAAAGATGCAGAGATGTGCTTTTTTCCTCGGCAAAAATAAGGGGAAGAAAACTTCTAAACTTCTCTTTTTTTTTTTTTCCCTGCAGCAAGACAGAAATGCACCAAGAGATGTCCATGAAAAAACTCATTTGCAGCACAAGGGGAGAAAAAGGCCTTTTCTGCATCCAGAAATAATAATTAAACAGTTTCCCTTGGTGAGAAGGGCAGTGACAGGGGTGCAAACATCTCCCTCCTCATAAAGCCCCCCGCTCCTGGGCGGCCGCGTGTGATTAACTCTCACCAGGCTGGAGATGACGAAACTCTGCCCGGAGAGAGCGTGCGGCCGCAGGAAAGCCTTCCCGGAGCCGGGCTGATGGCATCTTGGCAAGCGGAGCCCCAGGGAAGAAGCACATCCCGCTGGCAGCCCGCCACCCCATCCCTCCCTCCTATTAACACGTCGGCCCTTTGCTATTCGGAAAGCAAAAGGCCAGAGATTTGTTTTTACAACACAGCGTTAGCTTTTCACGGAGGAATAAAAAGTATCAGCAAGACAACCTACGCATGTAAAATCACCATTTATATCCCCCCCCCGAACAGAGCGGTGCCAGGGACCAGGTACTCTGCAAGAGACCGAAACGCACGTGGGACCTCGGAGCAGCGAGGACGGCATCATCCCGGCGAGGGACAGTGCCTGCGCCGGGGAACCGGCACTGACGGAAGCGATCGGAAGCGATGGCAGAAGTCCCAGTTGAGGTGCGGTGGTAGCACCAAGGCCCTGCTCCTCCTGCTTTCCATGACCGCTGGCTGCGGGTGCCCCAGCCGCATCCCTCGGGGACGGCCAAAGCACAGCGGCAGACGTGGTTTTGGGGGACGGCACCTCCTCCCCACGCAGCTCTGGCTCCGCGGCCAGGCTGTCCTGCATCTCATCAGCCCCTCCGAGGGGCCTGTCCCCGTGACAGCTCACCCGGTGAAGCCCAGACAAACACCATATTCCCGAGAGGATTTATTGCCGATCCCACAAGGCTCGGCTCTGCCGCTAATTCCGGTTTAATTCTCGTGACGGATGAAGCATGAGCTCCTGCCTGCACCCTCCCCGGCTCTTGCCCTTGCCAACCTGAGCACTGCTGAGGAACGGAGACGGAGGACGAATTTGGGATCTGGGGAATTGTAGTCAAACCTGCTGCAGTGGAAAAGGGCCACGTGCCTCCAGGCCCCCCCCTAATCTCACCCACTTGTCTACCACCGTGACCTTGCAGACCATTTACCCTTTTACATGTCCCTCACATCTCACCCTGCTCGTGTGCCCGGCAGCAAAAGCATCAGCACCGTGGATATTCAGCTCATCACCATCCCAGGGACACCCAGAAACACCCCTGCGACAATGCCACCGCAGCCATAGCGCCTCGGAAGGGGAGCACTCGAGGGCCACGGAGGCACGAGCCATCCCTTGCAATGAGGAAAGGCGGTTTGTCCCATTCCAAGCAAGTTTTTTTTAATCCGTATCACCATGCTTTATCTTTGGTTCACACTGCGGAAGGCTTTGGGGGAAGAGAGGGGCTGAAGGAAAACTGAACTTCTGGAAAACAAGGAGACTGCGATCGTAAAAATCTTCTCAGGTCCCTGAATTATCACAAGCCAGCCCAGGGGAGCACCCAAAATCATCCACCTTACGCAAGTCCTGCATCGATGTGCAGGAGAGGAGAAGGGGAGGCTCAGTAAGAATTGCTGTCCCAGCCTCGGTGAGCGTGGGAATCGTGCTATGGGATGAGGGTGCATCTCCTCCTCCTCTGCATAACCTACAGCAACACAGCCGGGGGCTTACTGCCTTGGTGACCCTAAGCCCTGCCCACCCTGGGACCCAAACGTGCAGCCTTGGTCCACACCATGGTGACACCTCACTCTTCTCATCAGCTCTTGCTCTTCCCAGGTCCTTGCAGACCCGAGTCAGAAGGCGTAAGGACCATTCCTGAGCAAACCGACACCGTCTGCTGCCTGTAACCCAGGGCACTGCGGTGCAATTACATGGTGTCTAACAACAAGCATTTTCTTCCCTCGTAGAGCTCCTAAAATTACCAATTTCATGGTTGATTTTCCTCTCTGCTTGTTTCTGCCTGTAACTCTCACGCCCCCCACGCTTCCCCGCTCCCCGGTGAGAGGGTGCATTGCAGCAGGGACATCCAGGGGTTCAGAGAGCTGCCTGGAGCCTTGTGATGGGACACGTGTCGCTGGCTATGTGCATCCCAGGGCAGGAGTCATCTCCTTCCAAGTGTAGCAGAGACATTCCAGTGCCATGTGTGCATGGGGATGGCATCTGCGGAGCCGGTGCAGAGCCTGTTGGCACGTGAGACGAGGAACTGCAGGCACCGGGGTCTGAAGGTACCTGATGCTGCACTTCACAACCTGCCATTCGCTGCACCGTGCCCTGGAAACAAGTCCAGCCACTTCCAAAATGTTCTTCATAGTCCTTACAGCCAAGATCTTCCTCCAAATCACTGGACTTACGGAAAACTCCTTTCCACACAGGATGCATTTTAGCTCAAGGGAAAAGGATGAGTCCTATAAGAAGCTCCTAAGCTGCCATGCGGTTATTGGCTTAAGGTTTTACTCTCTAGGCCTGATCCCCAAGGGCCCGAGAGGTATTTTAGACCCCTTTAGCAATGGACTGACAAATTTCCATGGCTATATTTCCACTCACATGACAGTCCTTCCATGCTGGTGCCTGCACATAAAAGGCATTGGTGCACATCAGGGATGCTCTGCCCATCCAGTCCCCTCACCAGCACTGCAAGGTTTCACCGTACCACTGTACATTGATTTTCTTGCTCACCACTTGGCATTGACTTCTTCAAACCCCAGACAAGGCCAGTAACGAGCACAGAGATGGAGCACCACAGCCCTATGGCACAGCCTGGTGCTCTACCAGGACCCCAGGATGCCAAACCCACGGGCTTCACCTTTCACAGCTTGTCTGCTCTTTGAATGAGATCTGAAAAACTGGAGTCACGTTAATCTCCACATTAGATATTCATTTTTGGCCAACAAGCATCTATCTGGCCAGCGGGGAACAGGCCTGATCAATCCCGTGCTGATTTCTCACATCAGGTTAGTTTTTATTTAATGGTATGGCTCTCTGAAGTCATATATCTCTGGCAGCCTCGGCTGAAGGAAGCGTAGCCTGATGTTTATAGTAACAAATCTAATAATCAAATACAGTCTGGTAAATGACAAACTGTTTATTTTCCCTCACATGAGGAATTCTTATAAAACTGCTGAAACATTCCATTTAAAAGTCATTTACATGGCGATGTGCTGGGTATTGTCATAAATCAGGGAAAGCAGCCTCATGAATAATTTCAGAGACTAAAAATAATCCCAAACAGGAATCTTCTCTTCACGCTAGAACTAAGGAACATACAAGTATATATACAATTTTTTTTTTCTTAATTAAGACAAAAGGAGACCCCGATTGATGGGAATTTTGGGACACGAGTTGAGCAGCACGTGCCAAGGGCTGGCTGGATGCTTTCAGCTCCCCGGCCTGGTGGGATCACAGCAGACTTTGGGCTACTTACAATTTCCTTCCTTCGGGGCACCCAAGCACGGGAGCCCAGCCAAACCTTTAGGGGACAGACAGACACAGGGGAACAGATATAACACCCTAAACTACGTCCATATCTCCATGATCGCTTCCACCAAAGGAATGCAACTGGGTCAGCCCAAAGGTTTATCCACCTCCTGGCCCTGGCAGTGCAAATACACAGATAAAAAGAACATAAACCCAAGGGAAAGTAAAGCGATAACCTTCCCCGTATTCAGCAACCAGTGGGATCTCTTGATCCAAAGGTCAATAAAATAAATGGAACAGAATGAAACTTTCTGACTTTACAAAAGAAGTACCAGATTCCTGCTATAAGTTGTGAAATATCATTTTACCAAGCAATGGCACCAGAGACATCCAATCTGTATGAGAACAGAGGTCCTGACCGTACTCCGACCCCACCGATGTCCAGCAATATCTCAAGGGGGAGGTTCTGCTTCAAATTATGCTCGCGATGATCAGTAGCTATTCATGTTAAAGCAGGTGCTTCCCATAAAAACTGGTGTAAAAGTAAGATCATGAGATCAGAATCGGGTCCCCATAGGTTTACTTCTAAATCTGGAAGCCCCTTTGGCAGCATGTCTGAAGCCCTCAGCTGGAGGACAACCGAACCCTCGAAACATTTCACTTGAAATAATTCATACACTTCCAGGAAAAAAAGGAAAAAAAAAAAAAACGCATTCCTTTCCCACTCTGCTTTAATTTGAAATATGTCAACAGGGAAAGCCAGCTGAAATCCCCCACTTTCCCCAGATGGGCAGTGAGGTAATCGGTGGACGTCCGCCCATGTCAGACTTCAAATCCCATTTTGCTCCCTACACGTCATCTGTGGTTGCAACCTTTCCCGAGAGCTGCAGCACCTCTTTTGCAGCAGAGGTTTGACATCTAGTGGACAGACGGCTCCCAAGAAGCTGTCACTGTGCAGCCAGGGGACATCGGTGCAAAGCCACCCTCCCAGCAGGAGAGGACCCAAGGAGCAGGGGTTCACCAAGCACCCATGGAAAAACACGTAACAACCAGGGTGTTTCTCCAGCCAAAAGCGGCCAAGCAGCACCAGAACTAGAAAGATCAGGCCAGGCTGCTGGGAGAAGTTATCCAGGCTCAGCACTGGCAGGAGATACAAGACCAAGGTGGGCGATGCTCGGGCACCAAGCAAAGACAAGAGCCATACATCTCTCTTTTTGAAGTGCTGTGAGCAAGCCGCCGTCTTCCTGATGCCCAAGAGGCACTGCTAGGAAACGGGGGCACCCAAGGGGCTGCGTAGTCCCGTCAGACCCAAGGGATTTGGGTCCCACAGTGGCAGCTCAGGAGAGTCACCCATTATCAGCCCTTCCAAAGGCTAGTAGGAGCTGCTGGGTCTGTCCTGGGAGCTGCAGCGTGACCTGGGCCACCAGCTCGTGAGCTTGGATAAACCAAAGCACTTACACCCACCAGAAAGGCAAACCAGACCTTGCCCACAGCCAGATGACTTTATTAGGTAATTTAGTCAATCCTGCCCAGCCGCGGCGTTATCCTCCTGAACTCCCCACAGCCCTCTGCAAACAACATCTTGAAATAAGCGGTTCAATCACACTTTTATCAAATAGGCACAGGATATAAACCCAAGCATTAAGGGCCATTCCAGATACCTGGATAGATGAGGAGCTTTCCTCAGGCCTGAGTAAGTGCGATTCATTTCAGAAGAGGCTGAGATCTGCACTGCTGCCTTGAGATTCAGCGTGCCCAATTCCCATTAAAATTTATGGGCTGGAGAGGACAAGAACTTCCACGGGAAGGCCAATTTTTGCTCAAACTTTCTTTCCAATTTACAGACTAAAGCAGCTCGGGATGGAAGTTCAGACAGGCTCTGAATGAGAAACTGAAACTTTTGGAAGGCTCTCGGCTCTCCAGCCCTCCAGAAAGGGCAGCACGTCACAGCGTACCAGAGGAAGCAACACCACGGGACGCAACAGCAGCGCAGAGCCCGATAGATCTTGTTGTTCTTGGCAGCCCTACTAAACACAACAGGACCGTGTGCCTTTTTAAGGATGCTGGTCCAGGCGTTAACAAGGCAGAGAGCGTCCGGTGGACGTCTGGTCCCCTCGCTCCGGCAGGCAAAATAACAGTTGTTTGGTAATGGATTGCACCAAGAGCCATTTGAAGTTGCAGAAAACCTGGACAGCATCCAACGTGAGATTGGATCAGGACGCGCTGCCAGGGCCAAACGCATTCCTTGACGCACTAACATCTTTGGGGGAGGACGCGTCTCCCTGTTTCATGGTCTGATGACGGGGAGCCCAGCGTGACCCCAGGCTCTGGCCAGGGCACGCCGTGCAAACAAGGAGCGATTGCTCTGGAACGAGACCCTCCGCGAGATCTGCAGCAGGGAAAAATTCAAACCTCGCTTCTCAGGACTTGTTTCACCGCTCCCTGCTCCCAAACGTACCGCTCTGTCAGCCCATCGCTCCGTTTTGCTGATACCTTATCCTGTTTTGCACGATGTGCTCTTCTGCGTCGTGACATTGCCTTGCCTGCCAAGGACACGCACGGGCGCAGGGAGGACTCGGCGATAAGGGGTTTTCAAAGGGCTCTTGGAAGGAGCTCGGAGGAGGTGAAGCGAGTGCTGCAGGCCAGGCAGGAAAGCCGCGCAACTGTGTGTGCAGAGGAACAGACTCGGTTAAGTCTACAGACATCATAAGACAATCTAATGTGGAACTGTATTGTCTGGGGAATGCTTCAGAGGAACCCCAGCATCCAACCGTAGAGTCCCATATGTTTTGATAAGAGACTGTTAAAGGCACAATTCTATAAACACAAGTCACATTTTGTATAGATATGGGCTGTAAATGTTACGTTAAAATACCTCAATTGCCTTGAAGCCGATTCATGCTCTGCAACTGCCAAGGGGGGAAAAAAAAAAGCGAGCCCGGGATATTTCAGCTTGCTATCTGAAGTTATTTATAATAAACTCTGACTGAACTGAACACAACGGGCCAAAAGAGCAGAGGAAGCAGCGATGAAGGGTGGTAAAGCTCACACTGCAATCCATCACCCCTGCTGTAAAGCCGGTGTTCAAACAAGGCAACGGGTCTGGCTTCCATCAGGCAAAGCCAGGAAACGCAGGGTTAAGGCCAGCTTGAACTCGGTCCTTAAGTGACCCCCTGACATTACTCGCTTGTGACCCCAGCAGCACCACTGCCTCGAGGGGATGACTTGTGCCTTGTTTGCCCTTGGCTCTTCCCCGAGCGGAGGTTGCAGAAGGGCTCGGGGATCCCCTTCGTGACCCCCCCGCCTTTCCTCGCGCTGGCGGAGCATCGGGACGCAGGTCGGACCGCACCTGGCTGGCGAGCAAACAGCTCCATCCCACCCAACCGCAGCTCCACCTCCAGCTCCTCGCTGCTACAACCTGCTATTAGGACTGACATTAAACTGCAGACTGACTCAGAGGTAGCCGAGGATATTTTATCCTGCCGAATTTCTCTCCAACCTATGAAAGATCACAAGCTGCCAAGAAACGATGCCTCAGATGTAGCTTCCCTTTCTTGTGATGAGCTGGTGGCTTAAATACATCCTTCAACTAATACTGCTGCTGACATTGACCCATCCTGGAGAGCAGAGCTGTGCTTTCAAACACGGCATTTAGAGCTAAACCGACAGCTTATCAGGACAAAGCGATACGGAGCAGGCAGGGGATTGATTTTGCCTAACTGATCCCTCCTGTCTCGCTTAAGGGCAAACTCCACAGCCCTTACCAAAATGAACAGTCCTGCTGGGTCGCAATGGGACCATGGGAACGCACCAGAGCAATAGGAAACAACCATTTCCACCGTGAAAGCTCCGTGCCCATGGAGCTCCCGCGCAAAAACCGGTCTCAGATAAGCAGCAACAGTAAAATACCAGATAAACTCACAGCAAGATGGGACTGCTGATGTCCATGTAGCGTCCAAATGCCATTTAGCTGAAGTTATTCCCTTCACCTCATCCATAAGCTTTGCCTCTCCCTCCTCAAGCCAACAGAGGTTCTTCTGGAGCATCTGGAGAGCACCGACCTCACGCACTGCAGGGCTTTATAAATTAGTCCTAATCTCTGGTACCTGTTTCTTAGATGAAGTTCTGCTCTGCTCACGTGGATATCAGCTATTTTGAAGGTGCTTCACAGGAGGAATTGCAGGTGCTCAAGTCACAGCCTCTCCCCCACCTCCACTGCTCGTTGTTTGCATGACCCCTTGCAAGTCACCTCATTGCTCCTTGGCGTGGTTCCCTTCTCGCTTTCTGCAAGAAGCCAACTCACTCTCTTTGAAGCAATCTCAGCCCCAGATTGCCTCTTACTTTGAGCTCTGCAGCTCTGGGCTCAGCCTAAGTGCTGCCCTGATGCAAATGCTAATAATGGAAATGGCAAATGGGCTCCATAATTGATTGCCCATGCACACAAGAGGCAGCTCTGTGAGCTCCATCCCTTGACGAACATACACGGGAAAGCCTGGTAGGTACTTGTCAAAAACTCAACAGAGCTACAAAGAAACCAGCCATGACTCAGCAGGGCCTGGGAAATTTCAATGACACACATGTTTTTTAAAAAAAAATAATTAAAAATGTAAAAATAGAATAGATATGGCCTTAAGAAGACTCTCCATTTTGCTATGGCTGAGCATTGATTTTCTCCAGTCATGGCAAACCCTGCTCTAGCAATGGGGTAAGATTTCAGTTCATCGTAACAGGGGCATCAAGCTGTAGGTGGGAGATGGAGCCATCGGAGCAGGACTCGTACATGTGACAAACACCGAGACAGGGCCAGAAAAACGGGGTTAGCCCATGACAGGGGCGAAAAGCATCTGGCCAAGACCCAACTGTGAAATCCCTTTTTATCCCTCACCCTGGCCTCAACAACAGAGTTACCCCCAACTTCAGCAGGTCCAGAGCTCCCCTTTTAAATACCAAATTATTAGTTCAAGAACAGGTTCATACTTAACAGTGAAAATGAGAAAATCTCTTCAAAGCCTATATGAAATGTAGTATTTTTTCCGTCCAGAGCAGGTAAGTTCCAGATGACATGGACACTAAAAATAGGCACTCTCATAAGTGAACATTTTACTGATCCTCATCAGAGAAGCAGAGGACAACAACGTGCAGAAACTAAACCAACTTTTGCCCAGCAGAGCCGTGCTCTCGGGAGCTGGCTCCGAAATTATGTGCGAGAACTTACCCTGCACTCGCTGTGCGACTTGATAAGAGATTTAAGAGACCGTGGTGGTCAATCAAGCCTTTCATGAGCCTCTCTTCACGTAAAAGACACAAGATTTGGTGTCGAGTGATTTTTTACTGTTGCCTTATAAACCTCCGCGAGGTCGAGGTTTGCACTGGAGCAGACGGGAGACCCACGCCAGCGGTCATGACTGTAATAAAAGTGTTTACAGCACTGGCGTACGCTTGAAATTGCAGAAACAATATTCAGGATCACCGATAAAGGGAAAACACCACAACCACATCTGAAACACGATGCCCTCCTGACTTCTGCTCTTCCATTACCAGTGTCGATAGAGATTAAATTCAAATCTTTAGCGGGAAGCGAGGTGAAGGAAATCCCAGCATATTCACAGATGTGGCATTTACCAGTGCCCTTGGGAATGGATCCAAATCTCTTTCCTTGGGAGCCTATTTAATAGGACAGCAACCTTCCTAGGGTTTGCTTCCCATCACTGGCATCTCCCCCACCCATCTGCCCATACCCAGAAGCCCAAGTATGTTAAATATCGTCCTAGAAAAAAAGATTCGGGAGAAATAGGTGACATTTTATTTTTTTTCCCCTTCCTCAAGAGTTGCTCTGTACGGTTCAGTCCTCCAGGCTATGAAATTCAATAAGCCGTAATGTTCCAATCGCTACAAGCCGCCTAGTCCCCACCATGCCAAAGTAGCTCAGATTCAACAGCAAAATTACAGTGTACATTATACCATTACAGGCTCCGCACAAACACACTTAGAAAAGGGCCTGGTAATAAGAGGCTGGGGATATACAATGTGTTCAGGGCTAAATCCTGCTCCTGGACCCATCAGCTTTGCTGGCATTGAAGTTACCTGACCTGGAACACGTGGCTGCAAAATAGGGTCTCAGTTTCTTTTCCAAACCCAAACTGCTGCTTCCCTACACTCCTCTACAGGTGGAAACCCAAAGGCAACGACAAAGATCTCGTGGATTCATTATTTCACCGCAGGAGTTCAATCAGCACCTCCACGTCTGACAGCATCCTTATGGACAAACCCAACCAAGGAATAAACTTACTTGCTTGCTATCAACCTCCACGAGAAAGGTTTTCATTCCTTTGCAAACAAAGTGAAGTCCCTTCTGCTAGAAACGACAGCATGGGCACACACAAATATATATAAAAACATACATGTATTAAGTATGTACACACAAATGTCGCATTTCTGTGTTCCTCTGCTTTCCCATCAGCTGTCCCCAAAAATCTAAGCCCGAAGAATTTCTATTTGCGGTACCAAAACCCACGGTTTGCTTTGTCTCCCGGTGAGCTCCTCATCCTTTCCTCTCTCTGTCATCCCCAATGAAGGAGGTGTCAGTTCATGCTTTCTCTCCTCAACCACGTCAAGAAGCAGCCTGGGCTGCAGCTCCTCCGAGACAGGAACGGATCTCTATGCAAATACCTGCGTACCCATCGCAAATCTCAGAGGGTTTAACTGAACAACAGGAAAATCAAAACAAACGCGCGGGCGGAGAGGCGAGCGATGGGGCTCGAGGAGTTTGGGTACGCCAAGCTTCGCGAGGGTCCCAGGGGACGCTCCCCCCAAAACGTCCCCGTTTGTAACGTTCATCCAACATCCCAGCTAATCTGACTCTCCAGCCTTCTGGAACATGACAGATGTCCCAAACACCCCGTACCATAACTTGGGGTTGACTTTCTGCAACAAGATCTACCAGAATAATAGATATTCAGGCAAAGCCTCTTCCCATTTTGCACCACAAGGATGGAGGAAAGGGGCCGGGAGCAGTCACACAGCTTGAATTCACCCTCCGAAGGAACCGCGATCACAAAGAGACGTACCCACGTACAAAGTCATCTTATTTCTCTGGATGGCCTTCAGAGGCACCGCTTCTGAGCAAAATCGCAAGATACTAGTAGCATTGTGAAAGCACACAATTTCCATCTGTCAATTGAAACGGGCAAAATTAGATCTCGAAGCTGCACATTTAATCCATTGCCAAACTAGTCTGCCTGGTACAGTGCTCAGAACAGATTTTTATTAAAGGGAAAGAAAGAGGAAAATTGTCTTTTACAGCTGCATCTTGTCAAAGCTCCCCTTCTTCGCCCCCAGCCCGGCCGGCCAGCTCCGGAGCGACCGCTGCTACTTCCCTGCGGCAGGAGGCTGGGAACAGCCCTGGAAGCCCTGTACAGAGCTCATCAGCTTCTAATTCTGATTATTAGTTCTGATTATTAATTCTGATTAGAGGCTGATGACTCCTAACTGCTGCTTCAGAAATACAGTACATACCCTGATGGTTTTAAGTTGGTCCAGGTTATCTTAGAATTAACTATTAGGGGAGATCACGTAATAACTCACCTCCTATCCCAGGCAGCTAAATATTCAGTTAAAAGTGTATCTTAAAATCACAAGGCTGCTTCGGCGGCAGGATTAACGGATTGGACACAAACGCCAGATGCTACCTTAAGAATTAAGGGCAAAATCTGAGCTCAAGTTCGCTTAAAACATCTGTGTAAATAGAGGTAACATATTTCTTGCATGAGTTTTAATGCTGGTGGCAAAGGCCGCTGCTGCACAGGTCGGATGCCCAACAAGGTTGAATTCAGTGTGATGTGTGTGATAAAAGTAAAACCACACCTGCGTGTCTCTGGGTGTGCGGTCCACGGAGCCAAGGCTGTACCCCTGGGACTCCTCCTGATTTACACCAATACGTAAGGAAAAGGCAGACCACAAGCTACGTGCATAATCCAGCGGAAAACTAATCGGAGCTCTGTAAGTAGGCAGCTCAATGCTTCTTGTCTGCAGAAGCAATTTAAAAAAAAAAAAAAAAAAAAATCAAACAAGAAACAACACCACACAAACACACGGTGAAAAACATGATTCAGAGTTCATTCACTGTAAACTAATGTGATCCCAGCTGCTCTAATGGAGTTACCCCAACCATGTCATTTAGACAGAGCATGGCAGATAAAGCTGAGGTTTTGCTTCCAAGTAAGCCCGGGCGGATGCTGCCGACCGGCCCGGCGGGAGCCAGCCCGAGCCCCAAAACCCCAAGTAACAAAAGCCAAGGAAAAGGTAAACGAGGGTATGCTTAAACTCAACTAGAATAAATCTAAAGCGACTGTTGTATTTTAAAAACCTCACTGAAATACAGGAAAGCATCTTAGAGACAGCTGTATGATATTCAGAAAATACCTATATCCAGCTTGGGGCTACACTGCATAAAATTCATCTGCAACATAAAGAAGAAGAGATTAGCTATAGGCTCTCATCTTCTGCTCCCATTACTCAGCGCTGTTCTACTCGTGCGATATGTTGTTTTACATTTCTAAGGGATTTGCCATCTAGACATGCTGGGAAAAAATACATATGGACTCAATACATAAACCAAACTTGTAAACAAACTGCAAATTGAAACTGCATTTATCGGTTCCCACCAGATTTGAGAGGTGAGAAAACTGAAGGCAATTGGAAAAACTTTACAAAGCGGAGTCTGGGATGCATCTTGTAAATGCCTTGAAAAGTAGCAAATTAATTGCTCTGAAGGGTTATAAATTACAGCCTGAAAATAACAAGTCAATTGTAGATATTTCACAGAGATTACACGCAATCTTCAGTAAAATCTGATGCAACAGGTTGGTGTCTCTCAGTTTCTCACTGGAGGGGAATATCCAGTACAGAACAATTTCCAAAAAATTAGCAGGAAAGGGAAAGCACGCACAAAGACACCCTAAAATAATTTTAATTACTATCTTCAATGAAACTATACATATAGTAAATGTGAATATGTGGATGCAGAGAGAGTTAACTTGACTCCATTGCCTTTTGTAGCAATAAAAGCACTAACTAGGTTAAAGGGTGAGGAAGAACTAGGTAGGCAAAATTTTTCTAAGCGCATTTGCGAATTAAACCTGCTCAGAGATACCCGCTGCAGTCCTGACTTGGGACAACGCCGAGATAAATCCCTAAAACTCCAACAAGCGGCACGCTCAGCGTGGAACTCAAACACAAACGCAACAGGGAGAGAGGAGCGGGGCGGCAGGGGCTCCGCGCACGGCCCGCGTACACGGCCGGTCTCGCCAGCGTAAGGGAAAGATCGGAACTGGGGGTGAGGAAGGGTTAAATAGGATTCTCTTTGTTGAATATTCTATTTCATTAAAGTCAAAGATGTAGTTTTATTTTCGTTACTTATACCTCCGGTCTACTTTGTACACTTTGCTCAGACGGACTTTTTTTTTTTTTTTTTTTTTGTTATGAGTCAACTTCATTTCATCAGACAATTTCACATTTCCATTCTTGGGCACCAGCATCGTGTCTTTTTTTATGGTTTCCCCGCACTCACACTCCTGAACGCATACAGGTATTGCCGTACACCGTCAGTCCTTGCTGCAAAAAGCTACGGCAAAACCTCGTCTGCTTTGAAAGTATTTTTGCAATTAGCTTTCTAACCCTTTTTGGGTTGCAAAAGTCATTTTGAAAACAGGAGCCAAGCACCTACTAATGCCTGCTTGAGTTTGCAGAGAGCTTAACACCTTGCTCTGAGCAACCAGCCACCCCCCTGCCCACGCAGCCGCTTACGCTGACATTTTTCCTAAATATCACAGATTCCAGCAGCTTTGCCACAGGACAGGGATTTCCAACACTGATCCATACTCCCGAGTTTGGCCGGAAGACAGGAATAAAAGGCATTTCACAGAGGTACAAGCCACGAGCCGTGCTTAAGGAATTCAGGGTGCAACAGAGAGGTCAGAGACGATGGGTTTTGGCGGTGCCAGGGATGCAGGGACCACGACAAGCCACCAAAGATAGCTTCCGTTGGTATTAAAGACAAAACTCGGGACTAAACTCTTGATTAGATGTATTGAGCCAACACGGAACGCTGAAATGAAAGGAGCTAAAACACATGTGGACAACATATTTTTAGACGAGTTACAATTTACAAGACTTTTCTTCCTTCTGTTTCCTAATTGCTTGTCATTCAGCGGGAGATGCTGCTGGGTGCACAGCACCTGCGCCTCTCACCAGATTCAGTGGGCGTCGTGGATGCTCAGCAGCTCCCAGGATGAGGCCAGAAATACATTTATTCGCTAACGGGTTTTTCCACAGCACGCTAAATATTTTAACTGCAATATTTATATTCGGAGATGACAAATTATGATTCGGTCAAACCCTCCCATTGCACTTGTCAGGATACAGCCTGAATAAGAACAGATTAACAGCAAAGGCTTTCTGATAAAGCTCCTCAAATCTGATACACGCTTACGATAGAGCAATCAAATGAAGTTTGTCAAACTGATGGGAGCCCAGACCTGGCCACTTATACCCACACCTCCGTGTGCTTCAGTATCACCCCCCCCAAATCACAAATTGCGTTGCTCCCACGGACGCGGGAGCCAGAACACATCCATTGTGCAATAAGGAATGAAGAGAACTGCAAGCCTCGTGTCAGAAAACAATTTATAACACTGCCGAGCAAAGCTTAGCCCAGGACGAAGAACAGGAAGACGGAGTGAAGACCAGAGCCTTAGAAAGAGAGCAGATACGCACTTCATGAAAAATGGTGTTTTTTCACCATCCAAGCGTATAGAAGCCTATACTGAGAAACGCTCGGAAATAACATGCAGGATGTTAGGTCTGCCCCGAAGTGCTTGTAAGGGCAACTAGCAAGTGCTGCAAGAAAAAGCACTTCAGAAAAAAAATTTCAAAAAATAAAAACGAGATTTGATGCACGAGGAGACTCTACCCAAACAGGAGAACAGAGCCAAATCCCACAGAAATCAGCTGGCACCAACAAGCTCTGTAGCCACTTGAGAAAATAAATCAGAGGAGAGTTTTCTCTGACTAAGGCACACAGCATTCAACCTATAATGAATCACTGCATGTTTTTATGAATCACTAAATAACCAGCAAAGTTGCTCGAGCCTTATCAAAGCCGTGCTGCAAAGCCGACACTCGGCACCGTGATGGAAAGCAGGTTTAATCGCCGCTGCGCGGTACGTCCCGGGTTACGGCCCATTTCTCCAGCCGGTCGTACAGTAAAACCCCTTGCAGCAATGCAACGCACTGGACGGACACGAAGTCAGCGTTCCTCCCAGCTGCTCCACCTCAGGCACGTGGATGGTGCCGGCTGCCATCCCAGCCCACCGCCGCGTTACACGTGCACGAACCAGCGAGGGCCAGGAGCTGTGGCCAAATCCCCCCCGGGGTGCCGGGACATGTAGGGATTGACAAAAAGTGACTCAACACTTCGTTGATCAAAATATTAGCAACAGCAAAAAAAAAAAAAAAAAAAAATATATATATATTGAAGGAAACACCTGTCTGGATACAGGCATAGCTCCGTGTTTCTGTAGAGCTGTCAGTGAACAGCGGCGCTTGGGAAGAGCCAGGGAAGGACCTTGCAGGATCGCAAACCCCAAAATCTCGCTCTATACCACCCAACGTGCACACCGAGTACACAAAGTCCCACCCACAGACCTCTATAAATAAACCCACGTAGGAGATCCACAACTGAAGAAAGAAGTAAGTTTGCTTCTAATTATATATCTTTTTAAAAAAAGGCAAATTAAAAGTCAGTCAGTAATAACAGAGGGAAAACACAATACAACCCGACAGTTGAAAATTCGATTTCAACCATTGCCCATGTCACGAGAACTATATTCAGGCTGTTTATTTGCTCTAAACTGTCACGTACAAGTGACTTGCTGGTTGAATTTGGGTTTGGAGGTAACCCCAAAGCTCGGAAGGAGACTCCTGTGTTGGAGCCATCGCTTAGGAAAGCTGAAGAATGACGCGCCACAGCAAACAGCTTGACAAAAGTCCGCCGTGAAAATCAAACCCAGAGCCAGTCCGAACGCTTTCTGCTCCTTTGATTAAACTTTAATGGGCAGAACTCTTTGATTATTGCTCCCACACCTGAAAATCAGCTCCTTACAGATCTTTTGCTTTCTGTTGTTTGAGAATTCAGAAGTTTCTTGGTTTTATTAATACAAAACCATGCAAATGGGGGGGCAGGGCGGGATTTTTTCCCAGGTTGTTCTTAACATTCCCAAACGCAGCACAGCTATTAAAAACACAAACGTGCATCTACTACATCTGCCCACTCCCCCGTTTTCCCTCCGATGCGCAGCCCTTTGGGCGGACGCGTGCCTCCGGCTAGGCAGGCTCCCAGCCCCGAAAGCTGATCCCCACCCCACCTGTCCCCCCGAGAACCAGGCAACAGCTTTTTTTAGCTATTTCTAAGCCTGGCAGTAACCCCCTCTGCTTAAGCCGCAAAGGCAAACCACGCTTTTGGCCCAGCCGCGGAGGATTTCCACCTGCTCCAGGCCACAGGTCTGGGCTATCTCTGCTGCTGACAAATATTCGGAGCGGCCGGGCGGCTTTCGTGGTTCAAGCGATCTGGATTGACAGGGGTTTGCCACGAGCCCCACGCAATACGCACTCGATGGCATTCCCCGAACCGCGGGGGCATTTGGTTTTTCAGATGCTGATGCACCCAGATCTGCGGTGCAAACCCCGTGGCGTGGCGGGATGCAGCTCCCCACCTCTGCCAGGAGCATCCCATGGGACCACCCCCAAGAGCCAACGGGGACCCGCTGGGAACCGGACCCCAAATGCGCAGGATGGGACACCCTCGCTTTTCAAGGCATGTCAGACAGACGGACAACTCTGTCCGCAGCCCGGGGACACCCGGGTGAAGTAGTTCTGCTTGGCGGCAGGGGGAAGCGTGCACAAGTTTTGGAACTGAAACACCCCAGGGGAGACACACGGAGATGCACTCGCACACCGGGAAACACTCGGTGAGCACGGGGAGAGGAGGGACGCGGGGAGAGGAAGGACGCGGGCATCGGAGGGCATGGAGCAAGACCTTCTCCTCCTCCCCCTCACCCCCAAAATAAACCCCAAAGAGAGCAAAGGACAACTCCCCCAGCAAGAAAAAGCACCACTGAGGGAGAGAAGCTGCTTTTCAGAAGGGGTTAGTGCTTCCCAGGTGAGCGAGCACCTCAGTGAAGCTCTTCAGACTCAGATTTTAGAAGACTTCACCGTCACATTCCTTCCTTCTGTAACAGAGGGAGATTTTAACGCAAACGTAAAGCTCGTTATTGTGGTTTATGGACCTATGCTTCTGGGTGGGCAGGAAGAGTCACCAAAACTGCACAACTGGCCAGAAACCACCTTTATGTTGCCAACTTCTCTTTCAAGTTACTCTTCCCCTGGGACAGGCACTTGGAGGATCTCGGCCCTTATCGCTCCGATCCACCCACGCGCGTCCTCGAGCAGTCTCCCCACCTTAGCTGCTTTCCAAGCGTCCCAGCCCCGCGGCGGTGGCACTTGTCCCCAGGCTACCCGACCTCCGGCTGCCTGCGGTCCGACACGCATCCAGCACCGCTCGGGCACAGCACCAGCTCCTGAGCAAGCAGCACATCTCCTCGCTTTGAGGTTGCTCAACACAGCTTCGTTAAACAGCTCCAGAAATCACAACCACCAGCAACGCGAGCGCTCTCGCCCAGAAACTTAAGAGTCGACACCGAAGGATTATTCTCACTGCGATGCGTGGGACTGCCGGCGACCGGGAGAAGGGGAAAAAAAACCCAGCAAGGAGCTCGTCCCTATTGCTGCGATACGTCGTGAGCTTTGTTCTGCTACAACCAAAACATACCGGCTCTGACAGCAATAACACTACAACACAGGGCTCATGTAGTTTTATTAAATTTCTGCTTCACTATTAACCAACCGTCACAGTTTCCATCTAATATTATGTCAGACGGCTAAGTTTTGTAAAGGAACTCGCTCTCCTGTGAATTCTTAGGAGAGATGCTGAAAGGCAAAATAAAAGCACAGCCTCACCCTACGGCGGCACGAGCACAGCGGAACCCTCTTCTACACAAACCTCCCTTGCTCGGTGCCGACGCCGCTTTGTTTCCCTCCAGCTGCGGGTTAACCTGTCAGCGGTACCGGCTTCAGGGATGCCGAACCCAGAGCGCTGCGTGGGAGAGCGAGACCCCACCAAAGCCGAAGGAGAAGGCTTCTCCCTCCCGCCTGCCCCCAAAGTTTTGAAACACGATAACCTGCTTTAAGGGAAGAGATCTGCCTTGACTCACTCTCAGCTGTAACAGGAACGCAGTGCCCTCCCCAAGCCCCTCCAGGACCGGGTAGATCACTTTTTCTGTTACGGAACCATCATTTACATTTAGTATTTATACAGCTAAAGCATCGCGGTGGAGAGCAACTACTTGTTTACTTCTCCCTTCCATCCACAGGCGTATCGGAGCTCGGTTCCCCCCTCGCAATGGTGTAAAGCAGAAATATCTCTGCGAAAGTCGATAGTTCGTGTAAACCTCGTTCAAACGAGAGGAGACCCAAGGCCATAAAAATTGTGGGTTTTCCCTGCAAGTATTTCTCCTAATAACAGACCAAGGCAGCGTTCTGGGGAGGATTGTGCAATTCCTCCTAACGACAACACTTGACTTGGTGGTGTTGCTGAGGAAAACAGTGATCTCAGATGCACACGGGTTTTTCTTTGGTTAACTGAAGCGAGATCAATAATAACTATATTAATAAATAATGCTTTTAATAGCAGCGGCAGGATATAAGCAGCAAACTGCAGGCAGGTATCAGGGATAGGTAAAAGCATTAATTATCTGCACAATGTCAACGCTTCTGACGTGCGGAGCGAAGCTAAAAGCTCACTTTCTGAAGATGATCAAGACAGACTGACAACTCTCTGCTTGCACACAAGCATTTCGGGTAAAATTCAATTTTCTGGATGTCACAACCGAGAGGAACACGCTGCTCTTTTTTGTTTAACATTAATAAACTGGGTAAAGGACACGGGGGAGGGGGGGAGATTTAGAGGCTTGACTGTCCTCTTCCTTCCCTGCCTGCAAGTTGCAAAAGAATAAAAGCAAAGGGGAGTTTTCGGGACCCGAGGCGAGCGAGGCATGTGCCTCCCCCAAAGCAACTCCAACCCGCTCCATTTTTCTGCGACGAGAAAGCGCACATGCACTCCGAGCTCTCTTATATAAACAGCGAGAGGGTCAGCGCCTATCTGAAATTCCCCACCGCCTCTACAATAAATAGGAGGCTGTCTTCAAACTTTGCTCCTTCCCGCCCCACCGAGAGATCAGGGAAGTTGAGGGGTTTCTCCCCTCTGCGGGTCCTGGGGGGCTGCGGCTCAGCATCCTCCACCGCCCTGCGACGCCGAGGCCGGGCACCTCGTCCTGCCGCCCCGTCCCTCTCGCTCCCGCACCGGACGGTCGGATGATGCTGGTGGAGCCGAGGGGACCTTGGCGTGTGTGTCCCCGACTGAGGCCAGTGGGATGAGCGCGGGGGGGACACACGCTCCCCGCCTGTCAGCCCCACATCCCCCTCCCCGAGGTTGGGGATCGGGACAGCATGGGGCGAGGGGCGGGGGGGGACGGACGGGGACACCCTGGGGCCCCCGGAGGCTTCGTGGCATCCCCGTGAGCTGGAGGGAGCCGCGAGCCGCCGGGACGCGGAGCCCCGACGGGGTGCCCCGGGCCCGGGGAGGGGTCCCGGGGACGGCTGTCCCAGCCGGCCGGGGGGCGCGGTGTCCCCCGGGGAAAGGATATGGGTTACAGACCAGCCTGAGGCACCAGCTGCGCGGGCGGGTGGTTTGCTTGAGGCAGAAGAAGGCGGTGGGTGCCAGCGCCGGGTAAGGCACCTGCTCCTCCTCCTCGGAGGCCAGGTCGGGCGGCGGGTCGCGGCCGGGGGAGCCGCCGGGGCCGGAGCCGGCATCCTCCGGCGGCTGCTCGGCGGGGCGGCGCGGCGGCGCGGCGATGGGCACCCGCACCTCGCCGCCGGCCGGGCGCGGCAGCGGCTCTCGGCTCTCGCCATCAGTCATGGTAGCGGCCAGGACCTGCGGGGCAAGGGCAGGGGGTCAGGGGCGGCGGCCCCCCCGGCCCCGGGGCGCAGCCCGGCTCGGCTCCCACCTGGCCCCGGCCGCAACAAAGACGGGCGAGGGGGGTCGAGCCGCTCCCGGGCGCAGCCGCTCCCACCCCGCGGGGAAGCTGGGTCTCCCCCTCTTCCCCCCTCCCCGGGGTGCCCCCACCCACCGGGCTCGTTCCTTTTTTATTTTCGGGGATGGAAAATTGATGGGGGGCGTGTGTATGGGGCGGGGGGGGGGGGGGTCCTACCTTAGTTTGGCGGAGCGCGGTGTCCCCAGGCGCATAGCCGTGCCTTGCGGTTCACATGGGACCAGGCAGCAATCGGGGCGCCGGATCTCCCCCCACCACGCAGCACCACCACCCCAAAATCCAGCGGGGGGGGGGGGGGGCTGGGGCTCGGCGTGCGGCGCCCGCCCGCCCGCGGGGATGGAGGATGGAGGAGGGCTGGGGAGGAGGAGGAGGAGGAGGAGGAGGGAGGAGGAGGAGGAGAAGAGGTGGCGGCGGGGGCGGGGGCCCTTCCCGAGCCGTGCCGAGCCGAGCGGAGCCTCTCCCGACGGTAATCCCAAGGAGCGAGCAGACAGCTCCGCAGCCGCTTTGCAAAGCTTCGCCCGTGCCTAACAGGAAACTTCGGATTTACCGGGGGAGGAGGGAGAGGAGAGGGGAGGAGAAAAGCGGAGGCGGAGGGGGCTGGGAGCCCGGCGGGGCAGGGCGGGGGCGGGCAACCGGGAGGAGCCGGGGCAGCCCCGGGGGGTCGGGGGCGGGGGGAGGCCGCCCGCATGGCCCCCACCCCCGGCCACGCTGCCTGCCTTCCCCCTGCCTTTGTTCGGGCTCCGGGCGATGCGTGGCGAAGGGCAGGTTGCCCAGGCCCTCTCGGGGAGCCACCGTCACGAGTGGAAGGCGTTGGGGGGGGGGGGGGAGGAGGTGGACACCCCCCCACCCCTCCCCAGGCGGAGAGGACTTTGCAAAGCCGGTGGAGGGGCCCCGCGTTTGTCCCCCGCTCCCTGCCCCCTCCACCTCCGCCGGGTCCCCGCGGCCGGGCACCCCCAAAGGGGGAGATGCAGCCCCCCCCCCCCCCCCCCGGCTCCAACCGGGGGCTGAGGGGGCCGGAGGGTCCGGCTGGCCCCGCACCCCCCCCCCCGGCCCGGGGGGCTGCTGCGTGGGAAGGGGCCCGGCGCCGCTCCCACGGGGGGGGCTGCGAGGCTGCCACAGCCCCCTGGAAACCCCGCTTGCCCCCAGGGCATTAATTCATTAGTTTTAATAAATAAATGTATAAGCCCAAGTTAGAGGTCGGAGCATTTTAATAAATAAAGATCGGCTCTTAAACTGCAGCGATTTTTAGCTGAGTAGCTAATCTCCTCAAGGGCTTAGCTTGGAAGGATCAGAATAAACAGATAATAGAAAGTCGTTACAGGCACCGTCCCCTTAAACTCCGCTTAGGAAGTTTTATTCTTTTGAGTTATTTCAAATTCTGTGAATTATATCTGAATGTAGTGCAGGTGGAGGCGGGGGAGGGAAGAGAGATTAAAAAATGTTAGCTAGATACATTCCCCTCAACTGGAATGTTTTAAAGAGTGAGTTCATTATATACCACCACATTCAATTTGCAAATGCAGTTCCCAATGCTATTTTTCATGGTTAATAACTGGGAATTGATTGAAAAGGGAGGTCATGCAGCTTTCAAAGCAGAAAGCGCCCAGCCTAATGGGGCTAGTGAAGAGATGGTTTTACATACACACTTCCAATGGTTGTTTTATTAGATGTTTGCAGGTTGTGATTAACACTATGTGGCAATTTTATTATTGAACAAACAATGCCCCTGACAAGCAGGACACAGCCTGCAAAGCAAACGTGAACTGTGCAAAGAAGAGATTGTACTTGGAGTTTCCACGCGTTTATACAAGCTAATTAGGGCAAATCATGAATTACTGTGGGACGGGAAGATTTGTGCGTGAGTTGGTGGAGCTCTCCTTGAGCAAACCGTCTTCCACTCATAAATTGTCTTGCTCAGGAAAATGACCTTTACAGGAAGAAAAGGAGGTTTACTAAAATGGGAATCGGGAGAAGGAGAGGCCAAGCCTCGAGAGCAAGCGACGCCTCTTGACCCTCTCCCAAAGGCAGAAGCTGCCCAGGCAATAAACTTTCCTCCGTGCCTCCCCTCCAGCTCCGTGTCAGGAGAGCGGGATGCTGCTCCCGTGACTAACAAATCCATCTTCAAAGCTCTTCCCCCACCAGCTCTCCGCGAGCACCGGCTCCTGTCCTTCCCCAGGCAGAGGCTGGGTGGAAGCTCAGGGCTGTGGCGAGCTGCAGCCATCCTTGCCATAGCCAGACAGAGCACGGGGAGCCCCACAGTTTCGAGGTCTTAACCTGTTGCCTGATGGAGAGTATTTAAAGCCAAGAGCCTTATTAATAAACCCCATGCAACGATGGCAGCCGAGAACGACTTTTATTGTAAAACAGAGGATTTTGAAGAAGGCTGGCAAAGAATAGGCTTTTGCCGCAGTGGGCATTTTTGGCTCATTCTGCAAAGGATCAGGATTAATTCCAAAGGGGGTCGTTACTGAAAAGAGACAACATTTTGTTGGCAAAAGTATTTGCTTCCTCCCGTATTTCCTGCTTAACCCGCATACAGTGGTTGGAAGGAGTAGGCCAGATTCTGCTCCATTTACTCCAGATTTGTCTCCAGCTGACTGCACTGACAGCAGTAACACTTCTTCAGGTTTACACGAGGCAGAAGGATCTGGCCACAGCATTTCTGTCATTAATAAACCACCAGAAATTTTAAGATCAATACCAATCTTGAGCATACACAGTATACCCTGAACAGGCGCTTGGCTTGCAAAATCACAGCTGACATAATGGGATGTGTAATGCTCTTAGCTGGCCCTAATAAATCGTCCCCCACTGGCACGGACCCGGGTGTATTCCAGTCCGCATGCAAGGTGGACAGGCTGGAGATGTGCACATCTCCCCAAAATCGTACAGACTGGAGAAGAGAGCTGGGGTCCCTGCGTGAGCATTGCGAAGGCAGCGGCGCCGGGTCCCATCATGGGAGACATCACCCGTCCCAGGTGCTCGCCGGGGTGGGAGCTCAGCAGGGCAAACTCACAGGGCTCCTAAAGTTACCGGAGCCACAACGATTTCAACAGCTCAGAAACCAGATCTGCTCCAACCATGACAGCCAGCGTGCGGACTGAGGAAACCTAACCTCACCTTCTCCCTGATCTTCCCCATTTGATGTTATTCAGCATGTTGCAGCCATTTGCAAACTGTCACAGAAAGACAAGATGGGACTTTACAAGAAAATCCCCAGTTGTCTCGGGTATTTTTCATAAAGCAGCCAATTCTATTTAATATTCCTCCTCCAAACTTGCCTACAACCTCTCAAAGGCTGTAAGCCTTCCAGTGGCCCTGCTGGAGGAAGGAGCAGCGTCTCCAGCCCTGCAGCCTGCCCAGCTCCGGGGAGGACGGCAGGATGCTCCTCCCGGCCGCTACGCCTTGAGTCAGGAGCAACGTGAAGGAGACCCACTGCCAAGGTGACACCCCACCGGGATTGAAAATCAATTTCTCAAGGTCAGGGGCATGGTGAGAGCAGGACCAGGCATCCCTGCACGACTCACGCCCTGCTCGCTAGCGGGGCTCGAAGAGGAGCCTTTGCCAACATCTATAAAATGTGCTGGGTGTGCCATCGTAGCGTACTGTCAGATGAAACCCAGACAGTAAATCAAGCGGCGTAGCACAGCTTAATGCCCTAGTCTGTGATTGTACGTGATGCACGGCCTCTTCCCATAGAGTTGTGAGGATCAGCTGGGAAAAAAAAATAAAAATCCGATTTGGCTTTCGGGGTTTGATGCTACAGCGTTTCCCAGGCTAAGATGAGATCAGTAGGTCAGCCCCATAGTTGAAAGCTTCTTTGTGTTTTTATGCCTATTAAGCTGACCTCTTATATATGAAGTCTGACAGAGGTGCTGAATACTTTATGTAATTTTTTTTTTTTTACTGGATCTAATTCTAGCTGACTCAAATCTGGGTTTTTCTGATTGCAGAAAAACCTTCAAACAAGGAACAATCTAGCTAATAGAGCTTGCATAAATCATCCTCAAAATAATGAGTATCTGTGGAGTGAATTCATTTAGCTAAATAGATGGAGGACCACTTTAAAGTTATTTAGAAAGATTAACAAAAGAGAAGGGAAATGAAAAACAGATAATAAATTGATGAGAGAAGGGAAAAATTGTATTAGAAACAATGAATTTATAATAAATTCAAAATGTTAAGGAGAAAATTCCAAAAAAGGAGATTGGCACCGTGGCAGTTTGGCTGTGCTGGTGCTAAAATGTATTTTTAATTAAAACACACGGATGTTAAAATGCATTTTAAAATAGATAGATAAATAGGTCCCCAGCCAAAAGTATATTTTTACTTTTACGACTTCAAATTCACCCATAATTTGTCATTTCCTCAGTACAAGAAAACACTTATCTACTCCAGGGCTAGTTCTTCCATTGCACTCAACATACCTTCATCAGCCACTGACTACAGAATGCCAAACTGCATGTGCCCCCGGGCAGATCGCAGCGCTTACTCCCTTCCCACCTGGACTTGGAATCGGCACCTTTTTCTGACAAAATCCCCAGTATTTTGTTCCTGCATCCTTTCTTCTTCTCCTCTCGTTTTTCCTTCCTCCCATCTCAATCCTTTCCCTTCCTTCTCCGCTGATTTTGCCATATGCACTCCCCCATCCTATTCCTTTGCCTAATATCCCCCCCTCGGCTCCTTGGCCCTTTATTTAGGGGTGACTTTGCAAGGTGCCTTTGCAAGGTGCCTTCTTTCCCCGTAACAGCCCTGCGGGGAGCCCCTGCAAACACGTTGGATTGTCCTGATGCGTTTTTGGTATCTCAAAGCCCCTGCAACAGCTCTCTATCTGCATTCCGGTGGCAGCAGCAGACATGGATTTTCTTTCCTCGCCTTCAGCAATTTAGTGAGTATTCCCTCCCCATGAAGTCTCATACTCAGTCTTAATGCCATTACGGAGCGATGGTTAGGTTCTCTGTAGCCACGCCTGGAGAAATCCACCAAGAGGTCCCCACAAGGAGTGCAAAGGCTTTAAGTTGCACCTAAATCCTGAGCAAAACTGGGATGATGCCTCCAACCAACATGGTGCTTTTGAGATCAAGTCTACCACTCATGTTTCATCCTCCAGAAAAAACATTGCTTTTCAGGAGAAAGCGTCCCCTAACAACTTCTGGCATTGTGTTAAAGGAGCCCGAGGCTATCCATCTTCAAAACCCTTCACCCACCTTGCGCTGTTTCCAGTCTCACGGCTGAACGTGCCGCGTTTCCGAATACATCGCTGAGCGAGCGTATTTCAAACCCACGCATTTTGGACAGGCTCAAAAACTACATTGTGGCTTCTCTCTTTCTTCTGTTGTGTTTGCTGCTTTGATTTATTTACTTCTCATATCATGTTTAGACTTGCTAAATATAAAAACTGTTCAAAATAACTGCGCAAAATATTCTCCAAGTCCTTGAGGAAAAAAAAAAAATACATTGCTTAGATCTGCCTTCTTATGTTTTATGGTTTTACCACATGTTGTAAATAGAATATTTCCATAATAAATATTTGATAAAAATAATTTCCACGTGAAGTTAGTTCTAAGCCAACAGCCCCAGAAAGACAGAAGAGGAGCTACCAGGTTGGCAGCAACATTTGGTGCATTCCTCAAAAAGTTCCCCAAACTTACTGGAAGAGATCACCTTGAGTGGGGAAGACAAGTTTGGTCTCCACATTCCCTCTTTGCCTTACCTCCTCCTCATCTCCTCCATGCGGACACCTGTCCAGCGAGAAGGAAGCAATGTCAAGGAGCCCAAGAGTCGCAGATGTGTTTTCTGACAATCAAAGTCATGTCAGCTTGTGGCTTGATATTTAATTTCCCTGCCTTCATGCTCAAGCCTTCACGTAACTTACTGGCACCTCTCCTCTTCCACTCATGGACCTGTGGACTGAAGCATCCCTCTTCAAGAAGACCCTTGAGTGCGGGTTGTTGCCTGCTTGGAGTCCCTGAGACGTTAGCATTGGTCCACACTTATGTTTGCAAATAAGCTCATCTCTAAAGCTCAGAGGTCGACTTGAGCACCGTGCACCGCTTACCAGCACTTTCCCAACACCTTTGCTAACAATCGTGCAGGTCCTGCTGAGCAAGGTTTCCTGCCTGCGTTTTGAATAACGCTGCTTGCGGCAAGAAATCATCGTGGCCATGATTTCCCCTTTCATGGAGCTGGAATTTCACGTCCTTTAATTTCATTGATTGCTCTGTAGTCTTCTTATTCGGTGAGAATGAGAAGAGTTTTACTTTTACAGGTGCCTGGTACATTCCCACTTGTTTATTAGATGGGCAAGACAAGACACAAATAATGAATTTTCAGTTTGTTGCCAATATCAAAAACACTTTGGGTGGAGATCTAAAACCGCACAGGCTGCACGAATCTGATTCTTGCTGAGAAGACAACAGAAAATTAAATGCAAATAAAAGACAATTTAACCAAAGAGGCACCAGAGCAGTTTCAAAATGAATTAAAATGAATTTGTTCATTTAAAGGACCTCACTGTAGGTCAGGCCCCTTCAGAGGTAAAATTCTTCTAATTGATTATATTGTTGGTAAATGCATTCATGGTGTGACAGAGTATTTGAAATCACTGAGGCAAAGTGTTGATGGTGCAGATGAGCTCATTTACTGGACAAAATGACCTTTGTTGCACTAAGAACCAAATCTTACGGGACAGAAGTCTTTTAAGCAGCTGCTGATAGTTTAAATGAATTACCCAAGAAGATGATGTTGAAGAGCTGAATGTATTAGAGGACTTACCATAGTAGGGGATATGTACAGAATATGTATGGGCTGAATATATTAGAGGATGCTTTGCATGAGAAATAACTTAATTTGGGACCCACAGGCTTCTGCTGTTACATGTCCACAGAGGGGAAGCAAACAGCTACCTCTTCCACACGCTAAATTGTTTGACATTTCTCTTCCAACCCTCAAAGACAACTGTTATACAGCAAATGCAAGGTAAGGGAGCATATCCAAAGAGGCAAAATCTTGCTCTATATTGCATTGCTTAGAGGTTTGGCTATCAAGTAGGAAACTGTTCAGCTGGGACGCGTGCAGGTAGCCTGGGCGATGCCCAAGCCTGCCCTGCTCTGGGCCCGGTGCCGTGCAGGAGGACGGTGCGGAGACGAGCGAAAGCTCACTCTAAATGCAACAGGAAACAAAAACTAAGCAGTGCCGCATCCTTCTCCAGCAGTAATTTCCTCATGCTATGAAAGTCATATAATGTTCTTTACGCAATTTATTGTAAATCACTCATGGCTTGTTTAACACTCCGCTGATTTTATCTTGATTTATTGCATTGCCACCCTGCACGGCAAGGCAACAGCCGTGGCTTTATGGTCTTTAATCAAAGCCCAAACACCTGTAGTTTGTAGCCCACAGCTGAGGGTTGCTGTACCCAAAGTCCCTGCGTGATGCTCAGCATCCTGCAAGCCCACGCGCCGCGGTGGACTGAGCCCAGAGCACCGCACAGACTCACATGGGGGTCAGCGCTGCTCAGAATCACAGAATCACAGAATTGTATAGGTTGGAAAAGACCTTTAAGATCATCGCGTCCAACTGTAAACCTACCAAGCCCACCACTACACCACGTCCCTAAGCACCTCATCCAAACGGCTTTTAAATCCCTCCAGGGATGGGGACTCAACCCCTGCCCTGGGCAGCCTGTTCCAGTGCTTGAGAACCCTTCCAGTGAAGTAAAATTTCCTAATATCCAGTCTAAACCTCCCCTGGCGCAACTGGAGGCCATTTCCTCTCCTCCTATCACTTGTGACCTGGGAGAAGAGACCGACCCCACCTCTCTACACCCTCCTCTCAGGGAGTTGCAGAGAGCGATGAGGTCTCCCCTCAGCCTCCTTTTCTCCAGGCTGAGCAACCCCAGGTCCCCCAGCCGCTCCCCATCAGCCTTGTGCTCCAGACCCTTCCCCAGCTCCGTTGCCCTTCTCTGGACACGCTCCAGCCCCTCAATGTCTCTCTGGGAGTGAGGGGCCCAACACTGAACACAGCATTCGAGGTGCGGCCTCACCAGTGCCGAGTACAGGGGCACGATCACTGCCCCAGTCCTGCTGGCCACACTGGTCCTGATACAAGCCAGGATGCCATTGGCTTTCTTGGCCACCTGGGCACACTGCTGGCTCATATTCAGGTGGCTGTCGACCAACACCCCCAGGTCCTTTTCCACCGGGCAGCTTTCCAGCCACTCTTCCCCATGCCTGTAGCGTTGCATGGGGTTGTTGAGACCCAAGTGCAGGACCCAGCACTGGGCCTTGTTGAACCTCACACAACTGGCCCCAGCCCATGGATCCAGCCTGTCCAGGTCCCTCTGCAGAGCCTTCCTGCCCTCAGCAGATCAACACTCCTGCACAATTGCTCCGCTCCCCTCCTCCTTTCGCAGCGCTGCCAGGCCAACGCACAGAGGACCACACTGCACAGTCCTGGGATTTCGTCTCCCCATTGCTTTCGGGGGGGACAGCGAGCCCACTCACTCATCTGCCCGCTCCTGTTATCCTTTACCTTACTGTTCCATGGTGGCTCCTACAGAGCTTGGGTGAGATCATGGTCCTGCAGCCGCCCATACAGTCCCTGGCACAGTGTCCATATTCCTCAGAAAGCTGACAGCCTGGTGAGGCAGAGATCAGGGGAAAAAAAAGTGTGAACATCCTCAGAGAAACAACATATTATCCCCCAAAATTTACCTGGGGGTCACACAGGAAGCCTGTGGCAGAGCCAAGAGCAGATCTAGACTCCCCCAAAGCTTAATTACAAAATTAGCGTCTCTCTCCTTGGACATTAGGGCATGTCGGAAGAAGACAGTCGATGCTGGTGACATCTGAGTGATCTCCAGCTCCGAGCAGGTGAGCAAAAGTAGGCATTGGACTACTGCGAACCCATGGAGAGCATGTGGAAGTCAGGAGAGCATCTTTTCCTCCCTTTCTGTGGGGCAGCCAACGATACAAGATGTAAGGAACAGCTGCCCGAAAGAATCCTTTCATCACTTCAGACAGCTAACAAAGCCAAAAATAAATATTTCAGCTTGGGCAGTATTTAAAAAGATTTTATTGCTGTAAGGCCAAAATTTCAGTCTATCAAAATCTCTTTACACAAACCAAGTTAAATGAGTAATTGGTTTAGAAAGAGTTGGACCAAATGCACAGCCAAAGTATAAACTGTTCCCATGAAGAAGCTCTGTTAACTCCCCTCGAGAAAAAAAAAATATATATATAAAATAACACAGACTGTACCACCAGTCGTACCGCAGAGCTCTATAGGTGCCCATCCGACTACGTCTGGATGACAGAGCCACCGTGGTGTCCTTGGCCAGGGCTTGTCCCACGCCGAGCCCCCCCGTGGGGCTGCACCCCCGGGCGTTGCTGTAGTGCCCTGCTTCGCGCGTGCAAACCGGAGAGCGGTGGGACGCGAGGAGCATGTCGGCTATTTTAATCCCAGGCAGTAGACACCGAACAGCTGCACGTGCCGGGCCCAGGCCAGGCGCAGTCACGTCCCCGGTTGCAAACCTTGCCTCTAAAACACCTGGCCTTCTCCTCCCCTGCCGTGCCATGGCACCGTAGGGGCTACGCTGGGACAGACGTCCAACTGCAGCGAGGGGCGCGGAGCTCCGCTGGACTGGCGAAGGGTAAAGGGCACCCACTCTACGTCGTCTTCTCCAAGATTTGCAAGACCTAGAAGATCTGAGCGACAGCTGTGGGGGACAAATATGCGAGGCAGAGTCAAAGTTATTTCTGCTCCCCGAACCCCAGGGTTTCCCAGGCAGATGCAGGTGAACGTGGGTACGAGGCTGGATGGGAATCTTACGCGGCCACAACACGCTGCTGCCAGGAACCCCAGAGCTGATTTACACCCACGCAATGTCTGCCAGTCCTGCTGGAGATGCAGCTCCAAACCCCAAAGCTTTAAAGTTATGCCCAGATAAAGCTCCTGAGAAAATCCAGAATTGCTATAGCCTTAGGGACGACATAGCTTTGCCATAAAGAAGCCTACGGACGACAAAAGTGGCTCTGAAAGCTCTTCCCATGTCTGCTGTCAACCAGCGTTTCCATCAGTGTCACAAGCTGTTCACAGCAACAAGCTTTAGATAAGCAGGAACAGATACACCCACGCAGCCAGGCAAAGGTGTGCGCGGAGCACGCGTTTGAACAGCCGCGCTGCTTCCAGGGACCTGTGCTGCCCGCATCGAAGAGGTCCTGCTGGAAAAAGCATCGGCAGGTTTTAGCAACCAGAGAGAAAATCCTCCGCGCACCCGAGTATGTAGGTGTTGCCAGCTGAAATCTGTGCAACCATCTCTTTGTTTTGCTACTCTTGATACTTAAGGAAATAGGAATGACTTAGGGTAATCCTGAAAGGGAAGGAAGATGTAAAATCCTCTTGCTGGGTAATTTAGAAGTGGATAGGGGAAAATGCTCCAGGGTCTCACTTTTGGGCTGACCAGTGGCACGCTGGAGTTCTCCATCGCCCATTTTCTGCGTGTTGCAGGGCTCCAAGAGTTGTGGGGGACAGACACAGAAGGGGATATGAAGCTTAGAAAGACAGCGTATGCTTATAGAAGCAAGGCTCTGGCTAGCTCGAATGGGAGCCATGCAGCTTAATCTCTATCAAAAATTTAGCAGGAGCACAAGTCTCCTGCAAACCAAACATAAATGAATGTTAAAAGTCCAACTCCAGCTCACCTTTGCCCTTTCATTAGCTATGTATGTGAAAATGTTCTTATTTATAGACCTATGGAGGCAGGCAAGTAAATAAAGGTGCAAACGAGCTAGAAGCAATAGGTTAAACATATCTGCAGGACAAAGAACAGCTTGGTGGAAGCAGCTAAACAGACATCAGGATGCATAGGAAAAAACATCTTTTGAGTCATACAGTCCGGATGCACGGCAGCCCCGGGAGGAAGAGGCCGGTCTGTGTGTTTAAACGTGGGGGGGCCATTTTAGCAAATGCATCCCAGCCTGTGAGCTGCCTGAGCAGCGTTTGCTGCAGGTGGGTCTCTCCGGGCAGCTCTATCCCTGGGTGCAACCAGGGTCTTCTGGTCGCCTTTCAGTCCATCTTACCGGTGAAGTCACCTGAAGCTGCTTCAGCCTTTGTACGATGAGGCAGGGAAGGACAAACGGCTGTAACAAAAGCAGATTTTTACCAACAAAATTTCTCCTGTTAAGGGAAATCCAGTTTGGGGGAAATTTGGAAATTCAAAAGAGGGGGTGATTTATAGGACAAGAGGTGCAACATATATTTTGCGAGGGGGGGGGGAAGGTCATTTGCAAAGCAGCTGAAATATGTAAAGATTTGCTTTCACATTTGCTGCCATCTGGGTAATTCACAAGAATAAAGCTGTCTCTTATCCCACTTTAATCGATAACTTCTTTCTCATTCCCATCATGCGAGTTACAACAATTTATTCTCCCCCGGCTCATGTCTACATGGGGAGAGAAGCGGGCACGTCCTGGCTCCATCCAGGCTCCCTCCAGTCTTAACCTGTGCCGCGAACACGGCTTCGGACCCAAGTCACCTCGTCCTTACTGCTATTTTAAGCAGAGTCAGATCACTTGGTAACCAACCTCCAAAAGACTTGAAAATTTGCAGACAGAGACATTTCTATTAGTTAAGGCTTCCTCGCCGGTCTACAAGTCAGCATTTCACATTCCCTGGGGCCCCACGGAAAACATCAGACCTCTGCTCTTCCAACCTCCCTCCTCTTTCACTGCAAGGGGATCCACTGGTGACCCGCCAACATCATTAACTGTTCCCTTGGAGTGGAGCACACTTATTGTTTTAAATAACTCGCAAGGATATATTTCAATCAGCTACCGTTCATTAGGATTTATTAGGCTGGACCCAAGGGCAGGCATGGAAGCTAATTAGAATTATTATTTTCAGGTGACAAGTATAAGGACCTCCCAGGGACATTTTCAGCCCTGCATTTTAAGGCTGAGGTACAATTTTTAGGGTTATTTTCTGAAATTATTTAATGGCGTGTTCTTTGTAATAATGCAGAGGTCTTGGGAGAGGGGCTGTGGTGGGAAGAGAAGGAAAAATAGACCCTGCTGAGAAATTCTGGGTGGATAAATAAACAAAAGGACATTAGTAACAGGGCCTGATTATTGCACTGAAAGCTGCCACACAACCAATTTCTGGCCCAGCATGGTCACTTCATTGCGCATGACTTCCCATATTGACCACGGAGAGGGAGAACAGGGCTCAGAGCCCATCACAGCTTCATTTGTGTTGGCTTTGAGGCTCCATATCTGGTAGAGCTGCAAGCATCATTATTCCCTCCCTCTCTTCTCACTGCTATTTTGGCATATCCAGCCCTGGAGAATGGTGCAAGACTTTTTGGGGTTGCTACCACATCCACCCGCTTGCTGCTCCCTCTCCAGAAACCGCTGGTGCAAAAGGAGCAGCACCGTTTCCACGTGCTCGGAGCCGGCACCTTCTCCACCGCTGAGCTGCTGATGCCGAGGTAGGACTCGCTGCCCTCAGCCCATGGCACGGAGAGAAACCGAGAAGCAAATTATTTACTCAGGAACGACCTACTCAGCAGTTGTTAGCCCGGCTCCAAAGAGCTCACTGCTCCTAATGATGTCTCCAGAGCTTTGCTGGGAGGGAATATTAAAGAGAAGAGCAAGAAAACAAGCTGGTTATCTTTGGTGACTGACTGATGCCAACGGACTACAACTTGCTAAGCATTTTCAAATAGCATTTGTGGTTGACGACTTGACATTTGGAAACCCTAAGGACCTGGAAGGAGATGGGGGGAAATTCCGTTCACGAAGGTTGAAATGCACTAAACTACTTTTGATTGGAGCTGTCTAGAAAGGAGGTAAGAGCTGACAAACACACGTGGCTCAGGGACACCTTCGCCTCTAAGGGCAAAAAGCTATTTATTTGGTGCGTGTGCTAAGGGGGCACGAAGGCATCCAAGCCGCAGAAGGGTTGAGCACCCATATTTTGGATACCAGAGAAGGCACCACATCCTAGCTCTTGGCCAAGGCCCCCCAGATCCTGGCAGAGGATGGAAGAGGTCAGCAGATCCTCCTGTTGGACCCTCCTGTTGGTCCTGTTGGACCCTGGGTCAGCAGATCCTCCTGTTGGACCCTCCACACTCGCACTCGTGCCCCCCGTGATAGGGATGCAACCAGGAGGAAGGAAGGTTGCAGCAAGGTCACCTCTGCCTCCAGCTCCCCACCTGGACAGCTCTGGGGCAATAAGGGGAACACCCAAAAAAACCCCTACTGGCCATTGAAGATTTAGACTTTAAAGGCCTCAGCAAGGGTCCTTCAGTCAGGCAAAAGGAGAAACCCAAAAAGCAGCCCCAAACACCAAAAACAGAGCCTGAGGGGCAGGAATGAAACCAAATCAAAGCCTGCTTGTGACGAGTTAAACGAGTATCTCCATTTTGCCATGCAGGACGTGCATCCTGCTCCCGATGTTCTCCAGCCTCGGGCAAGTCACTTTTCTGAAAGGAGAAACAGAGGCAGGGAGCAAAGGAGCTCAGGGTGTGCTGACAAGCGTTAGGAGGCAGTTACTATCAGGACCTATACAGGATCTACATATTCATATATTGTGTGCCCTCTGCTGGCAGCCTCATTTTCCAGGAGCACAGGAAAATCCCGCAGAGAAGGGCAGGTGGGACTTGGGTCTTTCCTTCAAATGTAGGAAAATAATGAGACACAATACGAGCCATAAAACTACAGCAGTAGCAATAGAAAAGGGAATTTCCTTCTGCACATTGCACAGTGGCAGGTAATGAGATTATGCCTTTTTTTTTTTTTTTTTCTGATGCTCCTTGGAGCGGGCTGGTTCCTGCAGGAGCCCCTGCATCCCAGCAGCGCTGCGGCAGCTCTCGCCGACCCAACGCTCGGCCGACTTTGCTTCCAAGGAGCACTCTTCTCATATAACCACAGCCCTGAACTAAATGAGGGCCAAGGGGACGTTTAAGTGATTTATCCCATCACCTATCAGGTGATGCCCAAGTTCAGCAGCGTCACAGCAAGTATCCCAGATTTGTGGATGCAAAGCATAGATCAGGTGAAAACACCCGTGGCTGTGTGGAGGAGTACACATCACCTGCAGCAAGGAGTCCTGGCCTTCACCAAGGTCATTTCAGCCATGTTCGCAGCCTTAGCTTTGCGCTATGAATATTTGGGCATTTAGATTTGATTTGCTTGAAAACCTGTGCAATTCCAGCAAGTTTTGCTTTGCTTGGTTCCGCTAATCCTCCCTCGCCATCCCTCACGGCTCTGGCATCGCACTAGTGGCACCTGGGGGGACAGAGGGACGCAGCGGCACGCAGACCCACGCCGCTGCTCCAGCCCTCGCTGGGACCGCTGCACCCCTGGGCTCTCCTCGAACCGATCGCCAGCAGGGTCTTCAGCCCCAGCAAAAGCCTCTCTTCTGACTGCCAAGGACCTGTTTTCCAGGCTGAATTTATTTTATCACCTATTAATACTTACTTCTTCATGCACCAGCGTTGTCTTTTAGTACAGGTGATTCATTTCTCTTCATCCACTGAAATATCCCTGAAACACTACTTAACTAAAAGCCAGCTGAAGAAGAAATGCATTTTTCTTTTGTGGAGGAAACCAGTTCCCTACCAACAAAAAAATATCAAGACAAGCAGGTTCAATATGCCTTTGTAAGTCTGGATTGGACTCGGTCCTATTTTCATCCCATTATTCTTTCCTTCACAATTTGTCTAAAGCTTTGCAGACTGTGAAAGGCCAGTCGCTGCCGGGATTGCTTTTCCTCTTCCTTTCATACAGACTACTCTGTTTGCCATTCTTCAGTTATATGAACCACTCCTGAATGACACATCTGTGAAAATACTTTGCCAACAGGCTCTTCTTTTAGTCTTTTTTTTTTTTTTTTGCCAGCTTCAGCCCCTTCAGGATCCCTCTGCAGAGATTCCCCCATTTCCAGGCCAGCAATACACCAAGGTCTGCTCCAAACGTGAATTATTTTCATATAGTTGAATCCCCTGTGCTTCCTGCCCCTTGTAGCGCTGTTTGCCATCGAAAACGGGGTGAGCGTGTGTGAACTCTGAAGGTTTTTGGTTGTTCAAGCTCATGTGAGCACCACGAGGGCCTCCGCCACGTCGCTTCCTTTCACAAAGTTTTGGGGATTTCTGGCTCTGAGAAACACGATCCAAAAATGATGAGGAGCATCCTCGCCCCAACCACATCGCCTTAGGAATCTGGGTTTCCATTTTCCTTAAAGACCCCATTTCCCAGCAGCTGCACAGCAGACCCCCCTCCTGGGCTTACCCACCCAGCCCATCTCTGCTCGAGGTGGCTCTCAGGAGATTGTAACAACGTCAATACTGAATAAGGAAAAAGAAACCCCCAAAACCAAGAGCGGAGAGCAATGAGCAAGGGAGAAAGCACTATAAAAAGGCCTACGAAGAGACTAATGACACTGTTTAAACAAAGTTGTCTCCTGCGATAGCGCTAAATCCTTTTTATGACCTTTCAGCCTTTAAAAACAGTTTATAAGACAATTTTCTATTTGCTAGACTTACTGACAAATAGCTAGTAACTGCTTAGGGTGGCACCAGGAGCCCCATTACAGAGCAAATAAGGTCCATTTTACCGTTTTTCCCCTCCCTCTTATAAAAAATTTAACTGTTTCCCTCCCCAGCTGGTCCCTTGGAGCATCGCACAGCCAGAGCCAGAGTGGAGGGAGAAGGGGAAAAGCATTTGGAGAAAAAGAAACGTCCTCCAAGAGCAGCGTCACAGGAGGAGGCAATAGTTGCTGGGAGAGATAAAGCACATTCTGCATGAGATTACTGCATGAATGATGCTTTGATCACAAAAGCAAAGAGCAAGAAGACAGTTTTAATGGCCTGAAAACACATGAAAAGCTAATGTAGAAAGCAGCTTTGATACACAAGACAGTGGCACAGTATTTATTTTGTGACCTTTAACAAGTATGGGCAGTGCAACAACAAGCTAATTTGATGGGAAAAAATCAAAAGGAGACAGAAAAATTAACCTGGGAGCTTTGTGGCAGAGGGAGGAAAGGAGCAGCTGGGGCTGCAAATGCCTCTGTGCTGACTTCCAGCACGTTGAGGACAGAGCCCTGCGAAGTGCCACATGTCCCCAGTCCCCACCAAGAGCAGCAGGTGCCCAGTAGCTGCCAGGAACAGGGAATTTGGGATATCACTTAGCAAAACCCCAAACCTAAGCATGCTTACAGCAAGCCTTAACACTTAGATCTTCTTACAGCCCATAGGGAACTGCATTTTGAGGGAAGCTTTTGTATGGGACACCTTAGAGCTACCAGGGTGTAGAAAGACTGGACGTTGGAAAGGACTGCCGACTCGTGACAGGCGTGGTTATAGTCCCCAGGTCCTCAAATGTGGGAAAAGCAGGGGAGAGAGAATCTGAAGGCAACTTGAAAGGATGGAGGGGGGCAATGAAGATGTTTTCTGGGAAATAAGTTTTTAAGAGAACTTTGAATATTAGAAAAAACCAAGAGCAAGACACGTGCATGGGATAACTTTTTAAAATCTTCTCTACCAACTGTTTAAATTTGAAAAACCAAGGGCTATGGAAATAACTACAAGTTTCCTTTTTGCACATGCAAAAGGGTGATGCAGTAGAGGCCCCAAAAGCAGAGGCAAGGTCCTGCACAGGGGCACACGCACTTACCCCTCCCCAAGAGTACGCCCTGGCCATTTGCTACCCATAGCCGCTTGTATGACTGTTCTTTTTCTCCTAAGGATAAGGCAAGAAATCCTTTGGTCCACAATGCCTATTTTTGCTTGAAACCTGCAGAAAGAACACTTGCTATATGCCGTGTATCAGTGGAGAGTACAAGTCACCCCCTGGGAGAGAGAAAACACCCCCAGCAGACCACCAAGGCCAACCCCTACCTTAAATAAACGGTCTGAGCAAATTGCTGGAAACTGCCATCAAATTTGGCTGGAATTTCTAAGCAGTGAACGTCCCACCTGAAAAAAAAAAATCTCCATGATGAACAGTCACAAAAAGACAGTGCCCATCAGCTGATTTCTGCACTATGAATAATTCAGCCACGTCTATTTAAAAACTTCAGCGGAATAAAAACCACATTGAAGAGATCATCTGGAGGTAAAGGGGAGAGCCCACCAGCCCAGAGGTCTCTCCCTCTTCCTGCGCCTGCGATCTCCTGAACTGCCCAGCTGAACCCCGAGGTTCAAAAGAGATAAAGAAAGAGGCAGTGGAGAGATAAATCCAGGAGGTAAGAGCAAAAGCACCTCCTGCCATCTAGAAGAGCTCCCCAATATGCATCTTTCTATGGTGGACATAAGTTTTTTGGCTGTCTTAGTTAAGAGCTAGCCTGTCCTCCTTCTGCAGGCTCTGTGGTGCTTTGCCCCAGCCCCTTCACGTGCGGGGGGAGCAGCCCCCAGCTGAGTTTAGGTCCTTGGGCTCTCCCTTCAGGTTCTTCTTGCGCCATGGAGGGAGGAAGGATGCATTTCAAAAGCAAACCTATTTTCCAACATTTTCCACCCCTCTATTTCTTTTACAGTCATAAAAAAAAACCTCAAGGGGACCCTGAGGTTTTTTTGGGCTCCCTCCCTCCAGCTCCCCACAGTCACCTTCTCGGGACGTTTGGGTAGCTTTCCAAGGGATAACGGAGCAGGACCTACAGAGACAGTAAAGATCTGGCACTGCTGGAATAAATAAATACTGCCTCACCGTCTTCCACTGAAGCACTTTTGCAAGCAGGAAAAAGCCAGAGCATATCTGAATCCCCAGGACGGCTGGAAACTCATCCCAGCAACCAAAAGTAAAGTATTTCCCTCTCCCTTGCAGTACAGCTGCAATATGGCGCGGGTGATGGAGGCAGTTGCCTTCACTCATCCAAACTTTGCATTTACGTAATCTTAGAGAAAGCTCTTTGCCTCTGTCTACCTAAGCAGAGCTCCACTTCAGACCACTATAAGCAAGGCTTTTATTTTTCCAGAAAACTCAGCATTTCTCAAACTAGGGTTCTCAACCTCAAATGGGGTCACAAAACCTTTTTAGCTGGGTTACCAGCCCTGGGCAACTTCATGTTTATTCCAGATAATCTGCAAGGCTGAGTTCAGGGAAGGATTCTTCTTGTTGTGGCAGGACGGCCAGTCGAGCATAATTTAATTTAAATTTATCTTTGTTAGCCAGCAAATTCATCTGCCTCCTCTACTGGCCTGCATTATCATTTCTTCAGGGCTACTAAGAAATATCTCCAAAGCGTTATGCTGGCAGCAAGAGAAAAAAAAAAATCTGTTCCACAGATAAGTGTGGCAAGGTGCCTATCTGGTTCTCTAAACAGCGGGGGCAAGAGTGGGTCAAATGAGACAAAATTGTTTCGTGACCTTAAGAAATAGGGTGAGAGACCTGCAAGGCCGTACCCTCTTCTGCTATACACTACGTGGTGCGTGCATGTGGAAGAGTTCCGGTTCTTGGCCAAAGCGTGCTTTTGTTTCGGGTAACAATAGCACAGAAAGGAGGAAACGCAGCGTCAGACCCGCCTGCAGCGAGACAAGGCTTTGCCCTGCACCAGATGGAAATCCTGACACACTGGCCGTGGGTTTGGGGTTGCCTGGGCTGCTCCCCGTCCCTTTTTCCGGCATCGCAACAGCCGGGGAAGCCTCCCACGCAGGTGGCATTGCCAGGGATGCGTTTCGCTCTGCTTTAAGGCTCCTTTTATTGCCACCGGGGTCTCAGGGACCGTTAATAGGACAGAAGCCTCATACATATTAAACATATTGAGGGTGAAACGCTTAATAAACCATCACATTCAGAGCCTTCTTTCCCTTTCCCCGGACGTGTCTATCTCGACTTATTCCTGCTCTACAGAGGAAGTGGCAGGATTTAATAGTCTTTTATTAGTATGTCAGCTTTTAATATGGTCAAAGTGTTATTCTTAGGGTAGGTTAAAAAAAGGAAATGCGGCGCATTTAGGAGAAATACTTGTTGTTGCGGCCAATGGAAGGGGTTAAGTGCAGCGGTGTGTGCCTGGCCTCTTTGTCACATCTGGAAAGGAGCTGTCACACTTTCCCTCCCAAGCCAGCCTCATTTTTACTTCATTTCCATGCTTCATGCCCCTGCCACGCCGCAGTTTGCTCTGGGATTTTTGGGATTTCATTCCCTTGAGCAGCAGGAGGGGCACCAGTACCTCCAGCTTCAAGACAACAGCAGGGTTGCACAGATGCAAATTGGAAGTCTCAGACATTTCTGGTAAATGAAGGTCTGTTCCATCTTTATCCATTTCTCTGCCCCTTTCTTTCTTTTAACTGTGCCCAAAAAGTGTTTTAGTGGGGTTTTTTCTTTTAAGTCACCAAAAGCCCTTGTCTTCTCAGTTCTTTTGCCACCTGACATTGTGCCCAGACTTGAAGAGCTGGCTTTCAGGCAGAGGAGGATATTTTTCCCCACCAAAATGCAACTTCACAGCCTTAGACTAATAAGAAAGAACAGGCACCAAATACTCCCAAAGCTTTCTTGCCCCACAAGTCACATTTCAAAAACCCTCCTGGACCTAAGAGTTCTTTTGCTTACTACTCTGGAGTAGGTTTTCTTGTCCCAGTATTAACAGGACCAGAGATGCCCAGGAGCCCACTGCTCAGCCTGGTGTCCTGGTTCCCTGGTCTATGCTCACACGGGCCAACTAGTTTTTGAAACAAAGCCTCACAGCAAAAGCATGAAATGAAATTTGTCCTAAACAGATTGTCTAGAAAAAGGCGCATTTCTATTATACAAAGATAAACGAGTGAATGTTGCTTCCCATGCTCGCTCAGAAGGATTAGAGAAATTCATCCTTGCTTCTCCCCATGTTTAATTTTCTGATCAATCCCACATCTTTTTCTCTACCTTTCACGGTTTGGGGTTCTGTCTTCAGCTGCAAAAGCTGAAAGGCAGCATCTGCTCCCAGGATTTTTCTGGCTCAGATAGGAAAATCCAGAATAAAACCTGTTCCCATCACAGTCGCAGCCCAGACACAAGGTGTTCCACGACACATCCATGTTTCGAGGGGCTCATTAAAAACAGACCTTCCGAAACTTGGAGGCTCACCCTTCATTACTGACTGTGCTATCCTGGAAGCCTATTACCTGTAATTGGCAGAGTTGCATTGAAAACATGGAGCTAGCTCCACTCTAATCCATGCAAGGACTGCCTCTAGATTTTGATGGAGGCAGGTTTTTCACCCCAGAGCCTCTTAGAAGCAAATCTTATTTAGGTCAGCAGTGACATTTTCCTTTCGGAAATAGTAGGCCAAATGCCAACGAAATTGGAGCACATTAGTTTGAGCAGTCAAGGGATTTACTTTGCAATACTATGTATTACACCCATGTGAACACTGAAAAAAAATGCGACCCGCTGTGCTGAACTTCCAACAACTTATTCATCAGTGCTGGTTGAACATCAGAGTTTCCACTCCAGAGGAAACCCAGGTTACTGTTAAAAGAAATCCCCTTTAGCCCTATTTGGAACAAAGCCCCACACTAAGGTTTCCCATCAAAAGTCTCAATTCAGTAACAGACGTGCTAGCTCTTATAGCTATCAGAATATGTATGAGAAGACCTTATAAAGTCCAAACGGAGAGCTCAGCTGGTAAAAAGTTGTATTTCAGTATAAATCAGGGTGTTTTTATGATGCATTTTCATGCAAACAATGGGGAAAAGCCCTGCCCCATGAGAGTTTCGGCAGCCAGCACATGCTGCAGCCCTCTAGGAGGGGAGGGTGATGGTTCTCTAAAGTTATTAAAGAACTGAGGTTCCAGGAGATTCAATGACTTGCTCAACAAGAAAAGCAGGATGAGTGATAGAACAGACAATAAGACCTTTTTGCCCCAAAAGCTCAATAAATCCTGCATTCCTCAAGCTCTTCCGATGGGAGTTAGGCCATCCTCTGTCCACAGGACTGGTTATTATTAATTCAAGAGGGTCTCAACATGGCCCAGGGACCGCACACCCAAACAGCTTTGTTCCTATCCTCCAGCCCCGAGGAATTAGTGGGGGTAGATTTAGGAGCAGTTATAACCGAGGAACTCCCAGGATCTCAACACAGCTTGCACCTACCCTTCCTCCTCAGCCAGGGTCCGTGCTCTTCTCTTTGCCTTCTTCTGCAGCAATGTCACTCAGACTCCACATCAAGGCTGTAGACATCCGCTGCCTCTCCGGCTGCTCTTCAGAGACAACCTGACAAGCCCTCACTTTGACAGTCACGCAAGATTTACAGCTTGTCAGACACTGCAGTTGTCCAAGCAGAGCCACCTGGAAATGGGGAGACGGTGGGAGGACCAGAATTGTAAGTGGCAAATGATTGTACGATGCTGGATTCGTGCTGGGATCCCAATATTTTAGCAACTACTTGTACATACACACGCACCCCCCTTGACAGACACAGTTGTGATTCCTGACATCCACACACAACTCCAGGGCCAACACACCCATAACAAACTCCCCCGTGCCTCTTAAGGAAATGCTCCAAAACCAAGTTGACTTGAATAATAGAAAACATCGAGCTCCTGCCTAAACCAAAATTACTGACAGCAATTGATCAGTCCATGTAGCTTTATTAACATAGCCTGACTGCAGGTTCCTTCCCAACAGCAACAGCATCTTGAATCAATAGCTTAATTGTCTTCCTGGCTTGTTTTGCTTCTGGTTAAACTCACTGATTAATCCTGCAGACTAACGGAGGTCGCTCAGCTGAACGAGTTAAACCTTCACAGACTGATGAGGAGGTCCCCCTGGATTTTCACATCCGAGCTTGGCAGGAAGGCAGTCGGCACGGCAAGACGTGCCATGGGAACACCCCGGCCCCGCAGTGCCCTGGGAATTGTCACTGCAGCATCATTGCGTGGGAAAGGAGGGAGGCCGAGGCAGGTTTGCACGTACACGTGCCTGAAGACGCACTGGCAGGTAGCACCTCCTCTGATGTACATGTTCCCTGCGACATTTTATCATTACTTTTCCACTGTCTTTTCTTCCCTATTCAATTCTCGCTCCTGAAAACAGCCTGGCACCATCTGATCTACGCTGGTTCTCAAGCAATGATCTTTAAATATTGATCACCATCACCAATGGGTCAAAAATGGGAAACAAGCTATCTAAAGCAAATATTGCCTGTAACTCAACCATGACAGATTGGAGGGGGCTTTTTAAGCCACACACTGGATCCTCTGTTAAGACAGCTCTTTCCCGATAAGACAACTTGCTTCAGATGTGTCATTAATCCTATGAATAAGATGTCCCCATTAGACAACTTCTGTCATGTCTTTGTAATTTGTTAGAAGGCGGCAATGCTTTTGTGCCTCTCTAAGTATTAATCTCTTGGAGAGATTAGAAGAGCTGTTTTTTAAGTGTGACCTGCAAAGTAAAGACAGTCTTTGAGTCTTTTTGTTACTTAGATCCAGAGAACAGGTAAGGAACTGGGCTGTTTTCTTTTGCTACCTGGAGCTAATGGAGGTGTGCAGATTTATGGTACCTGAAGATACAGCTTTTGATTCCTGGAAGACTACGAAAAGGACAAGAGATAGTAGATTTATGATTTCCAGTTACCAAGGAATTGTAACCTATTAGCAGTCAATCACAGAAAGTTAAATGCCAAAGGAGATTTTGGCTGACTTAGAGAACATTTGTACAATGTTAGGGAAGCGGTACGTGTAGGAACAGACTCACCAGGTTAGATGTGCTAAAGCTAACATCTCTAATGTCTAAGGTGAAAAACAAAGCAGAGAAAAGAGGTGACGATCCAAAGCAATAGCTCACCAATCAGCCATTTCTTAAGTGTCTCGGCAGGGGCTGGGATGATGGGCTTGACAGGCAGGGACGCTTTTCATTGCTTACACTTTACAACAACTCCTGATGGCAGCGTGATCTCATCACTCCCGACAAAGCCCTGTGGCACTGCGGGCAGGGGTCCCAAACTGCGACCCAGGCATCACGAGTGGTCCACCAGCCGCTTCAGAGAGTCACGCAGCCCAGCGTGCGTGGGCACCTTTGGTGTTAACAGACCTGCAGCCACACAGCGGTGCAGAAAGGGCTTTATCCCTGTAATTCCTCCACCGCAACCACAGGGAAACTTCTTGCATTTACAGCAGCCTCCGCAGCTCTGAGCTGCTGACTGCTGAGCCAGGGCAGGGTGAAGCCAGTAGAACCAGGCATGTGCTCTGGACATCAAGGATGACCAGGAAAGGTCCATAAAGTTGCCTTTTTTTTTTTTTTTTTTGAGGATCATTATCAGAGAAATTTCTAGCTGTGCCATTTGGGGGCAGAGGAAGGATTTTCAGCATGAGATGAGCTTAGTTACCCATCTGAGATGAAGTTTTTCCCAGACAGGAGACATGTACTTGTCTGCATGTCAACTAACTTGTATTTAAAGCCTGTTCTGAGGGTATTTTATTTCAAGAGGGTTTAAACTCATGCACTGCACTGGAGGGTATTTCATCCTTGAAATACTCCTCTAGACAGGAAAGTTTTCCTACCAAAGGTTACAGGAAACCAGCTTCTGACAATCATGGTGATTTGCTTCAGCAGGCTGGTATAAAGTACCACTCAGCATAAAGAAAGACATCAATCTGGCTGAAGTTTCCCCAACTACTCCTATTTCACAGGGCTAACGATGAGTAATGCTCTGATCTTGACTCTGGCTGAAGCATCTCACAGAGAAGACGGTCCTTATGGTGAATTTGGGGCTTTCTGTGCAGGCAGCAAGAGAAGCATCCAATTCCTTCTCAAAGCAGCAAGGGGCAAGACTGCTTCTGCATCAGAGCAATCACAGCCCTGAGCTGGGCAGAGCTGCCCACGAGGCAAGAGCTTGTGTCCATCACAAGCTGTAAGGTGGCACAGCAGCCCCGTGTACCCGGTGCCATGTCACATCTGTCTGCACCTCTCCACCACTGCCATTCTGGTTTGCCAACCAGGTACCAAATTGGTTCCTGTGCTCAACACCTGCAGGCCATGATGCATAGGCTCCAGGTGGGGATTAGTAAGCATCTAAGCTACAGCTTTACCAAGAAAAGGAGGCAACAGCAAGGAGCGACTCAAAGACTCTCTGCTCTCTTCAGCTCTCAGCAACATGAAAAATCAGTTTGGCTGAAGAGAATGAACACAATGAGGAAAAAGTGACTTTGCTGCTGCTCCTTCCAAAGTAACAGCACCTTCCTCAGCTCATAGTAAACTCATACCTGACTGTAAGATAAAACAGAAGCACCACCTTCTCTACCCCATTTCCATGGTCTTCTAATGCAAAAAAAAAAAAAGCCTGTTTTTATTAGATGCCAAAATGCATCCTTGATACAGGCCAGGAGTCCCCTCAGCCAACTGCAGTCACCACATCTCCCAGGACCGCGGTGTTCATACAGTGCTGATCACTTGATGCTCTCGGGTGTGACGGCACAGGACCGCAGCGGCACTGCCTGTGCCCAGCCAGCAGATCTGTGTTGGTTTAGGGTTGCCATTTGCAACTGGAAAGGCTGTAGCAGAGGGGGAACGTGACTACAGCAAGAGCATCCTGGGGGATTCTGGACTGGCAGAACAAAATGAGACATGTAAGTCTGTTTCAATGGAAGATACCTCGGTATCTAAATAGGTTTAATATTAAACCAACTCAAATTTTGGAACAAGCTCAGTTAGCAAATCAGTTCACATGCTCAAGCCCATAAGGCATGGTGTACCGTTAGCAGCGTTGCCAAGGTTTGCTACCAGCTCATTGTGGCTTTGAAGATTGCTCTGAAAGCTACTGTTTACCCTAAAGCGTAAAACACCCAGGATAGGCCATTAAAATCGCAGGCAGGATGGTGGTCATGACATGCCTGCTGGCCTCTGAGCTTCGATTGCTTCATGAGTGAGATGCACTCCTCCAGTAATCCCTGCTTTCCCCCAGGTCAGTCACTGGAGCCTCCATCCATCTCCCCCGTTTACGTGTGTTCAAAATTTCAGCGTTTCGTTCACCTGACAAACTGTGAGGAACCCCAGTCAGAGAAGCAAGAACACTAAACCGCTCACGACTTGTAGTTTTACTGCAGAACCCAGGCTTTTTAGACCACAGCATTTACACCCTGCTACCCACCAAAAGGCACATTAACTGAAGGTCACAAGCAATGCTGGTAGGGACACAGGCCAGGTCTGCAGGGCTTGACCTCAGAGACCCTTCTCATTTCAGACACTCGGATACGCTTCTCTGCTGCCCCCAACTAATGGTATATGAGCCAGAAGGACCAACAGCCCTGTGATAAGGTACCTTAAACAACACTGAACAGCGACCCAAGGGATGTGCTGGAACCCATGAGCTGGCTGACTTGGCCTCTGATTATCTCAGTAGAAGATGAATATGGATATTGAAGGCAAGGTTGAAGTATCTCAAAGGTCAGCTTTCATAGGAGAGCAAAGCACTGAGAAGAGTATGGATGACCCGCAGAGCCCAGATTATGTTCCCCAAAAGATCTTTGGCTGCCTGGAGGAGAGGTGGGTTTGGCCCTACCTGAGAAGAGCCCCTCATGCTGCCATATATCAGTTCACAGCTGGAAGAAGACAGTCATGACCAGGTGGGTTGAACTCTCAGAGGAGCACTATTTAAAACATACTAGAGTCACTTAAGAAGCAGCCAGCAGTCTGGAGGCTACAGTGCATGATACGAGAGGACTTCTTATTGAGGAGTCAGCCTGCTGTACCGAGACCAAAGTGGACATGTCTAACGAGGCAGGTTGGACTCCTGGGTTAGGATGGCTGCTGCGCTCATTCCTCCTGCTCAGAGGCACAGGACTCCTCTTGAGCAGGCATTTCTGCAGTGGAAGAGGCATTAGAGCCACCACTTGCTCAGCATAGGAGGGAGAGCAGCAAAGAATAAATAAAGGATGTCCCAGGAGAGAGCAAGGCAGCTTTGCAGGCAGCAGAGCGCAGCTCCCTACACGGCTCCTCGGCTTCCTCATTTAGGAGGAGAGACAAAAGGTTGCATTCCCCACTCAGCCCTGGAGCAAGAGATAATTAGTAGCTCATTGTTTTAAAGCCTAATAAGTGTTCCCCAAACTGACTAGCTGTGTTGGACATAATGTAAATGATTCTGAAGAAAACACGATTTATAGAGTAGTCTAATTAGGTGGCCGTGAGAGCAAGGAGCCTGTGCAGCACTCACTGCCGAGGGAGACCTGATTGCACAAACCCCAGAAGATTCTCACGTAATAGCAAGAGCCAATTTCTTTATTTCCTAAATATCCACCAGTGAGCAGCTTACAGACTTCATTTCACCATTTGTGAACCCCAGAGTTAGCTGCCCAGAAGATTTATTCCCTTCTCTTTGAATGAAGCAGGGAAGAAGAGTCATTTTGGCCTTTACCAAGACACAACAGCTGCCCAGATAGCTCCACCAAACCCCTTGGTCAGCTCAGCAGAGGAGGTAGCACAAACCAGAGCTTTGCAATGGTGCTTACCAGGGCCAGCACACGGAGGGACAGAGCTGTTTCACAGAAACAGCAGGGAGGACCCCTTCTCTTTGGGGATGGGCTGTTGCAGCTCCCACCCAAATCCCCAGGTCTAGCAGGACTCCTGGTTTCTCCAGAAGAGGAAGGGAGGGGAGTTGTGTTTTGATATAAATTGATGCAACAGCTTCTTTCAGGTCTTAGCTGGCAGTTTGTGATACCTTATGTGGGCTTAGCTCACCGCTGAGGACTTTGGGTTGGAGACCTTGCTCACTCCTGTCCTGAAGGCACAGGAGGATGGGGGGAGTCTGCTTTCCTCAGGCAATAACTCTTTAAATAAAAAAGTTCAAACCTATGTTCTTTAGAGCTGCAACAAGCAATTACAGCCTGATTGAAGGTTATTGGTACCCACCGTCTTGGCACAGCTTGTTTTCCGAGGCACCAACGGACAGCAAATAAGAAGTGTTTTGTCACAAACCAAGACTGGCCTAGAAAAGCCAAAGGATGGTCTGCAGCACCCACAGTGCCACTTGCATTAATAGCGGCAAAAGTCTCAGGGGCAGCACAGGACAGAGATGAGATGTTCCGTTCCCTCCCCATCCCCCCAGTATGAGGTTGAGTAACCTCAGGCCAGATCTCAAGCTGAGCTCTGAGAAGATCTGGCAGACGCTGGGTGCAGCACTGAGTTTATGCTCACGTCAGCTTAGGGACACCTGAATTTCTGCTCAAAGCACTGCTCTCAACAGGCTTTCAACATTACAGCAGTCAGGCTATGCTCTTTGGAGGCAGGGTTGCAATTGCTACACCACCTCTCAGAGGCTTAATCAAACCAGGGATTATTGTTGGGGGAAATCCCACTCCATTCCTGGTTAGATCAGTTCATCTCTGCACAAAATCCCTGAGTATTGACCCAGCCACAGCACAACACTTGCAACGCGGGCACTTCTCTGCTGGGTCCTTTCCCCGGCCGCAGTGGAAGGACCCCAAAAGCAAGAGAGAGCAGGTAGGGAATGCACGGCAGCATTTCTCCACTCCCTGCTCTAGTGGGAGCACAGCCAGGACAGCAGAGGCAAAAGGAAAAGCATCCTAGAAGGTGGCTGAACAGCAGAAGGACACAGTTGACTGGATTTCAACCGCTGCAGTTTTCTTGCGCTCTCCTACAAGAGGGAAATCAGGTGGAGGGGAAGTGCTTTAACCCCATCTGGCAGCTAATCGTGGTTGCTCAGGGTCACGTGAAACCAAGCGAGCGTGGTGAGAGAGGGCAGGGGGGTTTCTTGAGCAAGGCCAGCTTTCTCACTTGGCCAGCCAAGCCGGACACCAGCTCTCCAGAGGCTGCAGACTGACAGTGCTGCAAAGTCAGGGAACTCCCTTAGCGATCATATATCTGAGAAAGGAGTCTCCAACCCATGCAGGAACAAAGTCATGGCTGATCAGAAGTTCAGACCTCACAGAAGAAAAAGTATTTCGCTACAACAATGCTGAACAACCTGCATTTTTCACTCCAGAGCCAGCTTTCCCCAGGGAAAAGCTGACCTTGTGTGCAGGACACTACTGAGCTGGGCGCTGAGGTCCTGAGAGCATCCAAGTGACCTTGAAGCACAAAGCCAGCTGAAAGCAAACGAGGCTTATGGAAGAGTTACTCAGGCACTTCTGAGCATAAATCCATCCCTGCAACCGTAAGATGCCTGGTCTTTGTGCTCACTTCTGCCTAAAATATTTATGTGCTAATAGAGGTGGGGCTAGAGGAGCCTTTGACGTCACTTAGAGAGGTAAACTCCTCACTGCAACCGAAACAGCTGAGACAGCAAGTGAGCCAGAAATGATCAAGAGCAATTAGAATATGCCTGTACTACATAATATTAACTTGTTATGCTAAAAGAGTCCAAAAAGCAAAACAAAGGGGTTTTGCTAATTCTTTCCTACTCCATTACCCTTGTAACTAGGAAAGCATATTAAACACCTCTGCTTTGCTCACTGCTTCCTGTGTGTTCAGTTCAGCTCTCCCTTGTCTCAATAGCTTAAAAGCCTGTTTTTCCCTTTAAAAGCCAACTTGCCTGCCAGGTAGCTTCTCTTAATCTCTCAGTCTTGGCTAGAAGCCTCTCTAGGCTGCTGAAAGAGATAGCTACTTACCCTTTGTTCTTGCGACAAGAAAAGCCTCAGCTATCAAATCGTTCCAGATTCCTTTGTAGTCTGAGAGACTCTAAAATGGAAAGAATGAAAACCCCATGTATCTAACAGATTAACATCTACTAAGGCTAGTGGTTAGACCAGCTTATAACCACACCACACCTCTCTACAAAGCAAGCCTCTTCCAGACCAGATAGCTGTGAGACTTGGTGACAGAGTCATTGACCTTGGACAACGATCCTTGTGTCCTTCCTTGTGTCAGTGGTCAGCCCGAGAAAGGAGTCAGGGACTAAACTGGTGCTTCCAGCCATGGCTCTTCCCCCAGGGCTACTGGAGGAGGTCCCCAGGAGCTGAGCCAGCTCAGGAGCCGAGGACTGCAGTACCCAGCCATCCTCCGTGAACAGGCTGGACCAGCTAGGACATCCCACCAGGATGGGCAGAAGCGTGTCCATACTGGTCCATACTGGTCTAGGGCTGTCATTTTCTTTCTCAAGGTTCTCTGCACACTGCAGTTACACACAGTTTGTCAGTTAAAAAGGTGCACATGGCTCCCATGAAGGCAACACTCATTTCTACAAGCTGAGAACTGCTCCCAGAAGTTGAAAACAAAAATAACACCCAAGCTACCAGTTACTTCAGTGCAAACAAATATTTTTGTAATGAAGTTCTCCGTAGCTTACGTGGAATTGCTTCAAAAAGCCTTTTTCAAAGTCATTTGTAGAGAGCATTCACCATGGCGAGTGTGACGAGGCATGTCTCTCCTCCACACTTCCTCACAATGCTGTTTTCTTCCCTGGAAAGCAACCCACCATGTAGCTACTTACACACCAGAAGGATCTTGGCCCTCCTGGCGTAGACCTCTGCACGCCTCTTGTGCGTGAAAACCCTCTCACGCATCTTGACAGCAAGAGTCAGAGGCAGTCCCAAAAGAAAAGAAACCACAGCCAGCTGCAGTAAGCTTTTCACAGCCCTGTAACAGACGTACGGGATCGTCATTCCTCGAGTAGGGCTGCGAGCTGCATATGACTCCGACTGCTGTCGCTTTTCAGAAAAAGCCTTCCCAAGAACGATTCTTCAGGTTCAACCTCAGTTCAGCACGCACTGATTTCTGAAAGCGTCATTTGCTCTTCTGCTGCACTGTTAGTCATCATCAGGGTCTCCGTCACCACACCGCTCTCCCCAGAGCTGCTCCTTCCCAAGTTGCAGAGACACGTGGCTCTTCTCCCTGCACCTTGGGAAGCAGCTTGCTCTTCTCCAGCAGCCCGAGTATGCCATCTATCCACATCTGTTCACAGAATCACAGAATCTTAGAGGTTGGAAAAGACCTTTAAGATCATCGAGTCCAACCGTAAACCTAACACTGCCCAGCCCACCACTACACCATGTCCCTAAGCACCTCATCCCAACGGCTTTTAAATCCCTCCGGGGATGGGGACTCAACCCCTGCCCTGGGCAGCCTGTTCCAGTGCTTGAGAACCCTTTCAGTGAAGTAAAATTTCCTAATATCCAGTCTAAACCTCCCCTGGCGCAACTGGAGGCCATTTCCTCTCCTCCTATCACTTGTGACCTGGGAGAAGAGACCGACCCCACCTCTCTACACCCTCCTTTCAGGCAGTTGTAGAGAGCGATGAGGTCTCCCCTCAGCCTCCTTTTCTCCAGGAAGGAGAGAGGTAGGGACACAGGCCAGGTCTGCAGGGCTTGACCTCAGAGACACTTCTCATTTCAGACACTCGGATACGCTTCTCTGCTGCCCCAACTAATGGTATATGAGCCAGAAGGACCACCAGCCCTGTGATAAGGTACCTTAAACAACACTGAACAGCGACCCGAGGGATGTGCTGGAACCCATGTTACTGCTCCTTTTCCAATTGCAAAACAGTCCTTCTGGTTTCCGCAGCAGAATAGCTTTAGAGAGAGACTTTAGCAGAGTTTAACAAAGTTCTCTCTGTTGAGCAGCAAGCCTGCTCCTGGGCTAAACAGCACAGCGTCCCCATTTCATCTGAAGAGACAAATGCAACAGGCTACCGCAACCATTAAGATGCAGCAGGATATTTTACAAAGGTACCAAAAAGTTTTTGGAAGTGATCTCAGCCTTAGGCAATCCATCATGCTAGTTCAGTCAGAGCAATCCCGGGGGTTACATTTCACTCACTCCAGCTAGCTGAAGCAACAGGTAGATGCTAGTGTCACTGCATGCTGTAGCGAGCTACACTGGGCATCTTTCTTCTCTGATATTACACCGCTGATTTCCCCTTGGTTACAACCTCTTTGCACTATGCGTCAGGATCAATGGCTAGCGAGGCTCAGGCAGGCAGCATCCATGCGGGTTTGGGCTCTGGAGCAGTGGGTTAAGTTTAAGTGTCGTGATATTCCCCACCTCACAGTCTCTTCTCCTCGTGTTCAGTTGATATTAGAAGCCTTTGAAGTGTACATGTGCTTGTGGTCCAGGAGAAAGTCTCCAGGGAAGCAGTTTGCTACAAATACTCAGCTACTTAAAAATATTTATATATGCTAGGAAAGGATTAGACTTCATTTAGCATTTTCTCTACCTTTAAACCTCATTTAATGCAGCATTAAGCTCCAGCTGCAGCAAATTGGTTCTAAAGTTGTAAAGGAGAAAGACTCTTGAAACAGCAAGATGGTTCAGTAAGGAGAGAAGACTGATTGCTCTTTGGTTTCTAGACTGTGTTTTAGTAATGGAAAACTAAAGGATGTCTGAGATCCTCAGTTCAAAAATCTTGCTTACCGTTCCCAAACTAGGGAGCATCAAAGATGCAGACATCTAGAATAGCTTTAAAGGGTCAAAAGATGAGATAAGGACAGCCTGCCTAACATACTACAGAAGAGGCATTCAGACTGTAGCCAGGTACCTTCTCATGAGACAAGTTCCACATTTAAAGGAAGAAACATCCTATTATTTGTAACCACTGATGAGTCTTTGTGCAATAGCCAGAGGGGCTTTCCCAAGCCAGCACGGTAAGGGAGGGAGCACCAGGACTGCAGCTTGCTCTGCTGTTGGCAGACGGGGGTGGTCATAACCAGCTCTCAGAGTGGGAGAGTTTTGGCACGGCCGCCTCAAGACAGATGGGTTGCATGAGAGGTTGGGAAAGGCATTAGAGGTGCATGACCTCCATTAGAGGTGCATGACCTCCATTAAGAGGAACACTGAACTCCTCTACTGCCCCAAGCCCCACCAGCACAGTCCCAGAAGTTTGGGGAGTTTTGGAGCTCGGTGAACTGCTGCCAAGATAAGAGCCTGACAATGGAAACCTGCTTCTTGAATGGGCACCATACGGTGCGATCTGGAGCTGTGCCCCAGCTCTAGTACCCATTGGGCAGAGAGCGCCGGGTCCTCTGTGGATGGGTGTCTGCAGGAGGTGATGAATGAGGAGCTGCTGGAGCCAGCTAACCAAAATCCTGGTATGCAGGCAACTGGAGCTGGTCCTTAGCATTTGAAATAGAAGGTTCACCGCTATTGCCAGGCAGCTCAAGTCTCTGGAGACTCCTGTTTTCCTACTTCTGCCACCGACCTTTTCAAGCATTACCCAAATACATCTCCAGCAGGCAGTTCATACATTAATAGTTTGCACACTTTTAATAAAATTGTTTTTCACAACTAAAACACAGCATGTGTTTTCACAGCACTAGCCACCATCAAATATTTACTCTGTTCAAAGAGCCATCAGTGACCTGAACAAAACTATTTTTCAAATACTGAACAGGAAAATACACTCTGATCTCTTTGAGCCCAGTCACATCTGGCTCCAAGTTAGCTGGCAGATGGGAAGAAAACGCGTTGCAAATGCTTAAAAAATTTAAGCTTCTTACATTTGTGAAGTCTGTAAGTCAGGAAAACACACTCAGAGCGAGGTAAGCAAGGTCCGTTTGTAGGGGCACCGAGATAGGAACATGTCCTGGAGAGACACGTAACGTGTTTACACACTGCAAGCAAGATGAGCTCCTACTATTCCTTGTTTGGCCACCTTCTTCCCAGCCACAGCCTACAGCCTCCCCGGACACACAGTGCAGAGCAGCCAGCCACTGCAGCCCACCCCATCTCACAAGGGTTACAAGAAATACTCATTTTTATGGCAACGTGCAGAAAACCAGAGGCAAATGTGAACACAGGAGTGTTTTATGAAGAATCCCAGCCCACAGATTGATGCTATAAGCACAGCAGTGCTTGGGTACGGCTGCCTGACTGGCAGGATTCGGGGAAACCCTGAGTTTCTCAGACTTGCTGAGATACCATAGCTGAAAGCTGAACCACACGTGGGTCATCATCCCCCAGCCACCACAACCATGGGTGTCCACAGTGCCTGCTCCAGCCCAGCTACAGCAGGAAGCACCAGAGGCAGGTCGAGGTCTAGGAATGGCCAAACTCTGCCTTCTCATGCTGGAATATTTTGGATGGGGATAAATAAGGGATTTGCAGTGATCCATTTTGTGTGGGAAGCTGCTGCCACACAGACACCCAAATTCCCTTACCAGAGGGCAAGATCTGGAGCATCCCAGACACAGAATGCTTCTCAGATTTCTTGGCATAGGTTTGGGGACTCTAGGTAAGCAGAAAGCACTCGCTTCTGAGTCTGTGCACACACCATTAGTATCCCTTGCTTGAGCCCCCCTTCCCCCAGCATTTCATCAAACCTTTCCTTATTGCTGCAGGAGGGAAGCAGCCTCACCCAGCCCCAGATCAGAGGCACCGGGGGCTGTAATCCCCTTCCTCCCCACACCTGGGGATGCGGCAGAGCCAGACCTCCCATCCATGGGCAGCTTTTACAAGCATCTCTTCACCACCCCCTGTTGCACCCTACCCTCCGGCCATGGACGTGCTGCACCAGCCTGGGTTTCCCCTCAGGGACCTTTCATCCTCTTCGTGCTCTCCTCCCAGTTTAAGAGGCAAAGCAATGTTTCTTCCCATTAACACAAAGACACCAAACAAGAACAGGCACTTCTTCTCCACGGCCATCATCTTCTCCAAGGCCATTCAGCACAAAATCCTTCAGCTCCATGCAGCGAGCCAACCCACCGCCAGCCACCTCAGAGACCACACACCACCTGCAAACCTCCTCCTGCCCCACATGCATCCCCTTATATACCCACCCACCTCTCCCAGCAGCCCACTGGCCCCTGCTCCTGGGAAACTACAGCTCCCACAGTGCCTGACCATTAAGGTTTGCAATCCCGATGCCTGGTCTCAAAGGGAAAGGGCTCAATGCTGGGCTTAGACCAGGGCTCAGGGACCAGGTCCAACTAGCCCAAGCACCCCTTTCCAGGCAGATTTGTGATTATTTTGCAGAGGTTCCCTATTCTTACCTTCCATAGTCCTGCGTTTTCACTGAAGGGTCTTTAACACATAAAATGCACCAAGGAGCTTACTGAAGATCTCAATCACAAAATGGAAAATCAGGGCTCTGCCAGCTGGAGGGAGGAGTTTGCAGACCCTGGAAATAGGTTTATCGTATAAGAATTGTTGTTTATGAGCCCTGGGGTGTCAAGTGTGTGCCTCATTGTGGAAAATTGTTTCTACCATTCACTCAGTTCCAGGAAGTAAATTTCTGTGGTTCAGGAGAAACTAACTGTGGCAAATCCCTAATGTAAGGAAAGCCAGAAAGCTTTTTCTACTCCTAATTACGCTGTGTGTCTAAACTTTTCCCTATGGCATGCAATATTAGAGTTCTTCGAGCAGCTTTTCCCTAAGAAAACGCTAACAAAGGAGGCATTGTTATAACACTGATGAGTGCTGAAATCACAGTCACTACCCTGGCTCTGAGCCCGCCAGCTACAGCAGATGGGACGGCTTCTTCCCACGAGATGCACAGGGCCAGCTTCAGCCTGGTCAGAGAAAATGGGCAGATTTAGAAGAGTTAAATCAGAAACACTAATGGGAGGACTTGCCAAAGGACAGTAAATGCTTCCTGTCCCACGGTGCAGCAAAAATGTTGTACCAGCGACCTTTGCACTCACCTCTCCCACTTGACCTAAATGAATGACTCCACCCTGAGACAGCAAACAGAGGTGAAATCTCACCAAAACAGGGAAACAGTTGAACAAGAATATACCTGTTCAGTGACAAACTCCCCCCAAAGAGGCCCTCCTCTGTCCTCAAGTGTTAACATTGCTTCCACATCCATCCCTATGTGCATGCAACATCTTCTGTGTCGCAGCCCTCGGCCATCCATGGGATGGAATCACTCCTGTATTGATTACTTTATTGATAGCGTGCAACCCCTCCAGGCAGTTCTCTCTTGTCGTAAGCAGGATAGCTCTGTTACGTTGGTGGCCTGCTCATCTCCAGAGAGAAAAGTTGCTTCCATGTAGAAAATAAAATATTGCCCATGGGAGACATGCTCAAGAGGTTGGAACAGTCATTCATGCACCACCAGATCCCTGCGAAACGCCCTGGTTTTATTCTGTGTCGGTGAGCGGAGGAACCAAATGTTCCCTCTGTACTACTAAACTGTCACTCAGAACAAAATAATGTTACCAGTGTAGCTTGGAAAATGTTATTAAATGCAGCCAGTTATGCTGTAGATTACATTTTCTGCATCACGCACAAATAATAATGTTAATACACAAAACCATCCTGAAGTGTAGTCAGAGAGAAAGGGAGCGTTTCCTACTGTAGGAGGGATGATAGGAGATGGGTGCACAGCCCAGCCAGCTGTTCTCCCTCCAGGCCATCAGGACGCTCTTTGCAGTTTTGCTCACCGAATTCCTGACAAATTATTTCCCTAGGGAACATGAGGAAACTGGAGGGACAGAGAAGTGGGTTTGCTGAACAAGATGGCTGTGCAGAGCCCACCCAGTGGTGTGGGGTCTCCAGACCTTGGTTCATCTGGCTCCTTGGGGTAATCTCAGCAACCCCAGGGGTGTCCAAGGGCACCAGAGCCTTTCCTGAATGCTAGCCAATCTCCCATTGCATGTCTCAGGGCACAAGCCTGCTTTAAGAAGAGCTTTATTACTAAAAAGGCACAGAACAGCATTTTCAAAAGCAGCTACAAATTCCTGGACCCAATTCACAGAATCACAGAATCACAGAATCGTATAGGTTGGAAAAGACCTTTAAGATCATCGAGTCCAACCGTAAACCTAACACTGCCCAGCCCACCACTACACCATGTCCCTAAGCACCTCATCCCAACGGCTTTTAAATACCCCCAGGGATGGGGACTCAACCCCTGCCCTGGGCAGCCTGTTCCAGTGCTTGAGAACCCTTTCATGAAGTAAAATTTCCTAATATCCAGTCTAAACCTCCCCTGGCGCAACTGGAGGCCATTTCCTCTCCTCCTATCACTTGTGACCTGGGAGAAGAGACCGACCCCACCTCTCTACACCCTCCTCTCAGGTCGTTGCAGAGAGCGATGAGGTCTCCCCTCAGCCTCCTTTTCTCCAGGCTGAACAACCCCAGTTCCCCCAGCCGCTCCCCATCAGCCTTGTGCTCCAGACCCTTCCCCAGCTCCGTTGCCCTTCTCTGGACACGCTCCAGCCCCTCAATGTCTCTCTGGGAGTGAGGGGCCCAACACTGAACACAGCGTTCGAGGTGCGGCCTCACCAGTGCCGAGTACAGGGGCACGATCACTGCCCTAGTCCTGCTGGCCACACTGGTCCTGATACAAGCCAGGATGCCATTGGCTTTCTTGGCCACCTGGGCACACTGCTGGCTCATATTCAGGCGGCTGTCAACCAACACCCCAGGTCCTTCTCTGCCAGGCACCTTTCCAGCCACTGCTCCCCAAGCCTGTAGCGTTGCATGGGGTTGCTGTGACCCAAGGGCAGGACCCGGCACTGGGCCTTGTTGAACCTCACACAACTGGCCCCAGCCCATGGATCCAGCCTGTCCAGGTCCCTCTGCAGAGCCTGCCTACCCTTCAGTGGGAGCTTGGGACTCAAACCCCTCCATTTGGAGCCTTTGTGAGTCAGCTCACCCCAAGCAGCTGTCTGCAGCAGAAGAGGCACATCGAGAGGGATGGTAGCAGGGATGGCCCCCAAAGATTTGTTCTTGAGCACCTGCTCAGGCTGAAGCTGTTTTGGCCTTCACCAGAGGAGAGCATCCATGGGGAGTTTGTCCTTGTAGGAAGGACCATAGCCCTGATCTGGGCAAGAGAGCGATTTGCATTGCCGCCTTGCATGGTGAGCACCTGAGTACCTAAGTCTGCAGCTGGAGGCTAGCGGAGAGTCTAGAGCCAAACTTTCCACCATAAATCCATGCTTAAAATACTTTAATGTCAAACAGTGTGATTCAGATCTCAGGCACTTCTCGGGTTCAAGCAGCACTTAGGTAGGATGGAGACATGAAAGTCCATCCCCCCTGCTCAAGCCCTTTATCTGATCTAGCCCTAAGTGTTAAAAGCTTGAAATCAGAAATCACTTTTCCACTCTTTCTCCCTCCTTTGTTTCAGATCTTTGTTAATATCAGCATGGAAGAGAAATTTGGAATGTTTTCTGAGAGTTTTATCTCCTTTTCAGGCTCATTAGAGTGGGTGAAAAAGGCATTATTGTACACACGTCTCAGGACTGTTTAAATGCATTTATTTTTTGGCAGGAGATAGGTTTGGAAATTTGTATTTAAATGATGATTTGAATGGAGTCTGGGTTGAGGAATTCACTGTTTATGAGCAATTTCATTTTAGTGTTTGCTTATACCAGTGTTGCTATTGCTTTTGTTGGAGTTCAGAGAAGGCACAACTCTTTTTAACAGCCGTGGTGGGTGAAGGCCGGGGTGGTGGAGATCTGCTTGATATGAATTCTTCAGGGTTGAGCATCTGCTTTGAGAAACTTGAGAGTGGCTTGGTGTTTGTGGAAACTTCTGAATACTAAAAATTAGGAGCCTTTTATAGCACCTCAGAATAAACATTTCGAATTAACAATCAAGCTGTGTGAAAAAAAAAAAAAAATCCCTGGTGATGCTGGCCTATCTGATCCTATCAGCTCCACTGAAATTTCCTCTGGGAAATGGCAAGAAAATAAAAAGAGAAAACAAATTTCAGGTCAGCCCCAGGCATTTTGTTTTAATTGAAAGTATTGAAACAAGATGTTTCAGCCTTGTTCATTACTCATTTTTATACGTATTTGTAACTTCATTCTCAGCTGAGGTGAACAACAACTGTTGAAAGAGCAGAAATCCCTCCTGGAAGGTGCTTCCTTCATCAGCTGCCAACAACCAGAGAGTGCCGACAATTCGGGCCTCGGTCGCTCCTTAGAAATGCTCCTGGAGGTGAAAGCCCCTTCCCGGTGATTAAAATATACCTGGTTTATTCTGTGTTTGTGGCAGATAATAAGTACAGACAGCGCTTGCTTCCATGGGATGGGGCGATGCATGAATCCACCTGCTTATGATCAGGTGTAGATACGTTCCATTTCCTAAAATAAAACTGCTTACATGAAATGACGACCTTGCCCCAAATGGACACGCTTTCTTGCAGAGTGACTGACTTTAGTTCATCTCTTACGTAAATACGTTGGAATAAGCTACAAGGATTAACAGGACCACACTGAAGGTGCATCTCAAAATGAATCCTTGCAAATCTGAGCTTTTTCTTGTCCCCGTGGAGCTCCATCGTTTTGCAAGGCCTGAGCTTGGTGCCCTGGGTTTGAGCTGCTGCTGCTGGGGCGGTGAAAGGGTGCCTGGCTGGAGCTGCGAGGGGGAGATCAGTCCATCACGTACCTACACGACTCCCGAAGAGCAATTGAAATTCCTCCATTGTACATAATTCAATTATAATTATTTGTAGAAGGGAGGAGGGAGGTGGAAATGTCATTACCCTGCTTAATGACTCAACCACAGAGTCCTCCTGGGCATTTCTCTTTCTTTCTCTATCTTTTTTTTTTTTTTTTAATAAACAAAAATGTGCTTGATTGTGAAATTTAAATATTTAACAACATTTACTTGCAGAGCATTTAGCAGCTGACTTTTCAACCTCCCTCGCTATTTCCATTTTAATTTTGTTTGCTGTTTCAGAGGAGCACTAATCCTTCCTTAATATTCCCTCCTGGCTTCTCCTCCCTGTCTCCCTTCCCCCTCTGCATTGTTTGGGGGGGTGCAGGAATGTCCCCCACACATCTCTGTGTTCTTCCAAAAACTCATTTGCTTATACAAGATTCTTCACTATAATGAAAGGATTTCCAGGCACATTTGTCGGTTAAAATAATCACAGGCTGCCACTGTCCACCTGTATGTAGAAAAGGAGAGAAAAAACATTAATGAACTGCTGCGTTGCTCTTAGCCCAGGCACAATTAACATCTGGATTTCAGACTTTTCCAAAGTCCGTATATGTTGCCTTCTGTTGCAAACCCATCAAATGGCAGCATTGGATGGGACGTGTGGGAGGAATAAGGACAACGGGCCTGAGCCCCCGGTGCCGTACGGTACCCGAGGCAGCGAGCGCGCGTGATGGTCAGCAGTACTGCTGCTCTCCTCCTCGACTGCGGAGAACGTCCCCTCGATTTTCTGGAGAGTAACTGAGCTCACGTCTGCTCCCCGTCCTAATGATCTTGTCGTAAGACGGTCCAGGCAGGAGCTGTGTTTCCAAAGCCCTTGACCCCACAGAGTCTCAGTCGTGCCCAAGGTGCTGTAGGTACTACTCCGGGCAGGATTTTAGGTGCTACTGTAATAAATAAATATAGTAATGTAGTATTCCTTGATAGCCATTTCACATTAAAAAAAGAAGGGAGAAAAAGAAGGCATTGGGTTTCTCTGGCTTTGGAGGGCATTTGATTAGAAGGCCTGAAAGGATCATTGGCTCGTGCTAATTTGCTTGTGGGACTTGGGAATTGAAATATTGACCAGATCTAGATCAGAAACTCGCAGCCGGTGCTTGGTTCTCTCAGCAGTATTTCCAGCATGAGTGTTTTCAGCAAATCTCCTCTGGTCTCCACAACTGTACAGTTCTGCTCTCGCCATGGCCAGGTTTATGTGTGTTCCCTGTTTCACTGAGTTGTCCCAGAAGAAAATAAATGTCTGTTCAGTTTGCTGATCCTGACTGAGTTTTAGAGGGTGAGCATTTGAAACTCAGCCACGGGGACGTGCATGCAAAGTGTGTTAAAAAAAGATAACGGAAAGGGAAGCAGTTGAGGGTTTATTTAATTAATACGTTAACGTTTACTCTTAATATTATTTTTATTACGAAAGTAGCAGTACAATTCATCCAAAGTCCTTGCCTCTTTTTAGCAGATGGAGGGGGATGTGTAATAACGCTAGAGGACCTTGGAGGTAGATCATTTTTGTATTCAAACAAAACGAAGCAAGAAGCAAATGAATTTTTGTGCATTGTGTTCTTTTCTAATCCCTCCAGTTAATTACTTTTGCGGCCAGAGTGGCTTTCACAGAATGGGTTTCGCTATCATTTTCAAAGCCACTGGAGGTGCTCAGCAGTCGTGTTCAGGAAAGGTTTATTGGGTATAAAAACAAGCCACAAAATGTCACTTCTTAAAAATGCAACCCTCTTCTTTCCCCTTGGGAAAGGAAACCAGAGAAGGGATATTACTGTGATAATGGGATGGAATTGGGGAAGGGAAGAAATCATACTGAATATCAAGAATAGCTTTTTAACAATGAGATGTATCAGGCTGAGGAACAACTTCCTGGGGGAATAATAAATAATCCATTGTCATCGTAAGTGCACTTAAGCAGTGCTCTTCTACGGCGTGTCTCAGAGGGCTCCAGAGAGGACGGAAGCACCATTTCTGTTTCACTGGTGGGGAAACTGAGGAACGGAGGGCTGCCCAAGGTCAGAGCGGGCAACGGGAGCCTGGAATCCTGAGAGCCTGAGACCTTGCGATTGAAATGGTTATTGGCAAGCAAAGTAAGGGCAATGCACAGGGACTGGGTGGTTCTCGGGCAGAGGGACAGTCATCAGCCTCCCTGGGCTACCAAAATACTATACTTGCATTAGCCTGGAGCCAAGAACCCACAAGCGGCAAAGGCTGTGGATACTAAAGGGCCAGTTCAGCATCACCAAGTGCCTTGTGTCAGTATTAAAGTCATGTAAAGCCGCTGCAAAACCATCCTACCAGCGTTTTACCTCCACTGCTTTCTCCTGCTCTGTGTAGGTGTAAATACAAGTCATCAGGTTACAAAAAGAGGCGGTGAAAAATCTGCCTCTAAAGGATTATTTATTAATTTTAAATGCAGTCCTCCCACATCACAGCAGAGGTACAGCGCTCTCCTCATGAAGGGGTGCATGAAATTCCTGGCCATGGCAGGTTTCAGCGAAAATCTCTTCTGTACGAAAGAACTGGGGTGAACGAAAGGTGCTTCATCTTGCCGACGGTGCAAACTCTTTTGTGGGAGTCACAAGATTCATTAGCCTGGCATTTTTATAGTTGTTATAGTATCTGCAAATGAGCCTTTTCTTCCCTGAGTCTTAGTTCAGGCTGAACGCCTGCAGCCGGCGTGAATCGGCTGTGCGGTGTGCTGCCTTTGCAGGGCGCTCGCTGGCTGGGGTTGGCGCGTGGTGAGCTCCCAGCCTCATCTTGCGATGGGAACGCAGCTGAGGATCGGCTGCTCTTCTTCGTCTCAGTTTTGTAGCTGTTGGAGCATGTAACTCTTCGCATTTAAGAAAGGCCTAAAACGGGCCACAGCAACCCCATGCAACGCTACAGGCTTGGGGAGCAGTGGCTGGAAAGCTGCCCGGTGGAAAAGGACCTGGGGTGTTGGTCGACAGCCAGCTGAATATGAGCCAGCAGTGTGCCCAGGTGGCCAAGAAAGCCAATGGCATCCTGGCTTGTATCAGGACCAGTGTGGCCAGCAGGACTGGGGCAGTGATCGTGCCCCTGTACTCGGCACTGGTGAGGCCGCACCTCGAACGCTGTGTTCAGTGTTGGGCCCCTCACTCCCAGAGAGACATTGAGGGGCTGGAGCGTGTCCAGAGAAGGGCAACGGAGCTGGGGAAGGGTCTGGAGCACAAGGCTGATGGGGAGCGGCTGAGGGACCTGGGGTTGTTCAGCCTGGAGAAAAGGAGGCTGAGGGGAGACCTCATCGCTCTCTGCAACTGCCTGAGAGGAGGGTGTAGAGAGGTGGGGTCGGTCTCTTCTCCCAGGTCACAAGTGATAGGAGGAGAGGAAATGGCCTCCAGTTGCGCCAGGGGAGGTTTAGACTGGATATTAGGAAATTTTACTTCATGAAAGGGTTCTCAAGCACTGGAACAGGCTGCCCAGGGCAGGGGTTGAGTCCCCATCCCTGGGGGTATTTAAAAGCCGTTTGGATGAGGTGCTTAGGGACATGGTGTAGTGGTGGGCTTGGTAGTGTTAGGTTTACGGTTGGACTTGATGATCTTAAAGGTCTTTTCCAACCTATACGATTCTGGGATTCTGTGAAAAGTATCTGTGAAGGGGGGGGGCATTTATGTCATGAATGTATTTTGATCAGAGATGTCACAGAATCACAGAATCACAGAATCGAATGTCCTTCTGCAGAATCTTCCCGAGTGGGATGTGAATGCCAGGATATTCCAGTTCATGTGAAGACCTGATGTTCGAGGGCTCCACACCAGCACAAAACCATGGGGGATGTACTGGAAGGCAGTGCTGGAGGTATCTCAAGGTTACCTGGGCCTCTTCTTAAAGTTAATGAAAAAAAATGCATGGGAAGGACTGGGAAGGAAAACAGCACTTTCAAGGACTTTGTGGGCACCTGTCAAAAAAACCCCAAACAGTTTGGCCATCTGATAAAAGTCTGCAAAACAGAAGTGAAATGTCCAAATGCTACGAGGATGGGAGAGGTTTTACTGTGGCCTGAAGCTCCCCGAGGCAGCTGAATATCCTCCCACATCCTCCCATCGCTTTGCTTCTGGGCCCAGCATGTGGATACATTGCTTTGCACTCAAAGGCAGACTGGGAAAGCAAAGCATTGGCCACAACGTTTGTGCCGTGCTGCTTCCTCAGCAGCCTGCATTCCCAGTGGCTGTGGTTTGGACGCCTTGCAAAGACTATTTTAAATTTTCACCGTATTTTCATTTGCAGGCTCAGGTTTGGGCTGGGATATTTCTTTTTGTCTGTGCAATTTGATACTTGCATTGTTGTTATATTGCGAGAGACTTTATCTTCTCACCACAAGCAGGCACTTGGGAATGGCTCCTTTGGTTGCCAGAGGTATTTTCACTCGTTCCTGGCCTTTGTGCTTGCGTTTCAGCCAAGGCTCTGTTCCCTGCCCGCAAGTGCTTGCACCCCCATTGGAGAGGGAGACGCTGAGCCCCACAGTATGGGGGAGGATCTCAGGGCTCTGAAGAAAGTTATTAAACACACACATTAAAAAAAAAAAAAAAAATCAATGTTGAATCTATGTGAGCCCTCTTACCCCTGCAGTGTTGATGGTCTCTGTCTCCAACCTCTGTAAGGTCCAACTGGCTCACGGTGGTGGTGCAACTTCTGCACCCTCTTTGGTTGCTTCCTTGGGCTCCTCATTGCTATTGCACCAATGTCCAAATGGGCATCGTCAGCCCTGTGGCAGCTCCGCAGTTTGGTTTCACATGTTCCCCTTATCCTCCAACTGAGGCTGCTCAAGATTTTATCCCTACAGTTGTTGGTGGAGTCCTTCTTTAGCTGGGGCTGCACCTTGTTGGCAAAGGAGTTGGCAAAGGTGAAACCTTTTTACCCATAAAACTCTATCGTTCAGGCATATTGGAGGTCCCAAAAGCTTCCTTGGGACTACAAGACATTTAAAAGCATCTTAGCAACTGTGTCACTCAACGTGTTGTTTCTAGTCCTCTGGGCATAAAGATGAAGGGTTCAGATTTAGTGACCTTTTATTTCTCATGGTAGATGTTTTAATCTGGTATTAGGACACTAGCAACTGAAACGCTAGTTGAAATTGAAACGGCTTTAAAGGTCAAGCATTCATGACACAATGCTCAACGCTGACCCAAGATTCATGTGAAATTGGGAGTAGAAGCCCCAGATGTCCAATGTCTTGTCCTACAAGCAGCCGCAAGGTCATACAGTACGTCATGGTAGGGCTGCCAGATTTTCCGGCAAGCTGTGTCGTAAGAGACAAGATCAGAAAAGACGATAACGATGGATGTTCATCCAGAGGTTTGAATGATGAGTGTGTGCATTTCAAACCTGCAGAGCAATTATAGCGATAAAGAAAACAGCGGAACATTAAGCATTTGCTGTGGTATCAGACATTAAAAAAGACATGTTCAGATGCAGCAAAGGAAGAGAGATGATTGTTCACTATGAATACACTGGAGAGGTAAACATTAGAGAGAGAGAGTAGTGCTATTTAAGCTAATGGACAATTTTGGCATGAGAACAAATAAGTATAAACTATCTAGAGGCTAAAAGGATGTTTTCATTCTCCACAGAAGGGAATTTCTAGACCAGCCATTCAGTGGTGAGGATAGGGAAAAACAAACAAACCAGACTGATAATGGGGGTTAACATAAGATGCAAAGGGGACTGTCGGACACAGCAACGGGGAGCTGCCTTTCAAGGCCCAGGGCACTCTTTCCACTCCCATTCCCATATTAGAAGGGCACTTAAAGATTCTTGCTTTTATCTGCTTTATATCTCTTTCTCTTCCCCATGCTTCAGCCCATCAGCCACCCCCTACTCTTTCAGCAGAAAGTTAGCTGTGCTGGGGGCAGCTCCGTGCTCCTGGGAGCAGCGTTTTCGGTGACGGGGCATGCACGGCCTCCCCTTTGCTCAGCGACGGTGCCAGTTGTGCGCCCAGGACCTGCTCTTCTGGGCAGCAGGGCCGGTGGGCTGTTTGTGCGCTCAAGGTTGCCTGGCAGACAAGTTGAAGGGTATGTTTAATTCTAGCAGGTTTTTAGAGGGAGAGCTGGAGCAGGTTTCCTTTGCCTTATAGTCAAGTCCCAAGGTTTCAAGCTGTGCATAATGTTAACTCCCGTTTTATTAGGCCCTTAAAGTGCATTTTTATAACATTTTGGCTCAAACAAATTTACCAACCATATCACAAAGTAGATAAGAATAATAAAGTCCCAATTCATACGCAGTTTAAAAATTTGTCCTGTTTTATGGCTAAATCAGTGGACAGCTTTTTGAAAAACAATGTTTCCTCTGGGTAGAGATGATCTCCGCTTTGTACAGTTCAGGGCTGCCACTGGTGTCATGAACATGGAGGTCAGAGCCTCAGCTGATGCAAATTGGCACGGTCCGGCTGGTTTAAATGGAGATTCAGCACCCGATAAGACAGCCTTTACGGTTTTCTCTAGGTTATCAGCTCTTGCCAGCAAAGGACCTGCTCGAATTCCCTTTGTAAGCAGGGGGTGAATTGCTGTCATTTCCAGCAGAAGCTGGCTCAGGGTGTTAGGTGGAAGTTAGCAGCGCCATTGCCATCTTACTGCTATGGGGAACAAACGACTTGGGACCCAGCTTTGGACCTGGGATAGTTTCCGTAAAGCCAGATGCCCTATCGTGTAAATGGCTGGGGCAGGATGGGGGGGAACTGGCTGCCAACAGAGATGCAGAACAAGGACAAGATGTCTCAGCTGGGCACTGGGAGAAGAACATCAAGCACTTCAAAAGGAGATACTGACCCCCGGTTTGTCAAGAGGGGACTTTTCGTAATACAAATACCATGAAGCATTAAATCCTGATGCCTCTGAGCGCGCTTGCAGGGTGCTCTGCTTTACAAGTCTGTGGTTGGCATGTGCTGGGAGTGGTGACAGAGTCTCCCCAAGCCAGAGAAACGCTAACATTTCATTTGGGGTTTTCATCCAAGAGGGTCCTCACTGCATCTGGAGCAGCACATTGACGGTGGGGTACCGATGAGTTTCGTGCAAAGCCTCCCGAGGAGTCTTTTTTTGCCACATCCATCCATTAGTGAGACAGCACGCGGCAGCGTGGAAAGCTTCGCTGTGTGCCCTGCCACCCCCGCGCCTTCCCGTGGTGGGATTCCTGGGTCACCGCGAACTCGTTAGTCTCCATTTCATGGGAGCAATTTGCATACATTGCCCATCTGTTCCTATTCAGCATCGTTCTCTGGCCACATGCACTAGCATAAAATCGCAATATCTCAGCTGCAAGACAGGCAGGAAAACGTTTGCTTAGGAAAAAAAAAACCCCCACACCACTTTTTTTTCTATTGTGCTTACATTTTATGAAAACATTTATTTTTCTGAAGTTCTGTAAAAGCTTGTTTTACAAGAACTTAAACGTGGCTAAATTTGCCCTGCTTGCATTCCTGGAATGTGGGGGAACCTGCCAACCTTGGCTCTGTGTCTGCAGACCATGTATGTTATTAAATGACGAGCTGCTAACAGCTTCCTGCCATACAGATGGCAGCTCAACGTCCTTATTTTGATAGCGTCATCACTCCTGGGAGAGGCAGGCTGAAAGGAACCTGAAAGTAATGAAGCCACTGGCAAAAATCCCAAGCGATAGGGAGGAACAGTGAGCGTGTACACGGCACAGTTCTTGAAAATGCCACTAAGTAAAATTAATTAAAATCATTAAAAGAAATTATGACTATTCATTACCTAATGATATCTGCAACTTTTAGACAATCTGGAGTTGTTTTCCATCTATTAGCCTAACCCTACAAGTGCGTTAGAAAAACCAAAGAAATAATTAATGCATGTGAAAACTGCGGGAAGAAGAATGCTACCTGCTTGGGCAACGGGCTGCCGGGCTGCAATATGAATAATAATGGATTATAATCTTAATAAGAATAATGCTTGTGGTAACTAACTGGGGCGTTAAATGGCCCAATTCCGGGCAACATAAAGTTTAACATCACGCCAGCTCATTTTGCAAGCCGAGTGTAGTGCAGGCGCTGTCTCCAGCTGGATGGACATCGGCATGGGCCTTCAGACTGCCCCGAGCGGGATTCTTTAGGGGGACGAGGAGTGGCCCGGGAGCCTTTCCTGCTTCCCCGTGGGCAGTCCGGGGACAGCAGTCCCACTCGTGGGATGCAGGTGGCTTCGCTGGGAGAGCACCGAGCCGGCCAGCCACCCGCAACCCCCCCCAGCCATCGGAGCAGGCACGGGTCTGCAGTCCCAGCGCTGCTGCCTGCGACAAGTTAATATTCTTAGCCGAGTTTGTAATTCATCATGTTTTCCTGAGAAAACAGCTTCATCAAAGGCACTCCTGAAAGGTTTTATCTTCCGCCGGCCGTATGCAAGATAGCACAAACAAATCCTCGCTCCCCGCTTTTCACCTTCGCTCCTTTTTTTGCAGGGCTGTTTTCTTGGCAGCGACGCAGCGAGATCACAGCGTGCGTAGACGTGTTTACCGCCGAGCAGACGCCGTGACAAGGCTGTGATCAGGCGTGCAAATCGCTTTATTTTGAACTCGCCGAGTTAAAAGCGTGCTTCTTCCCTTCTCTCGCCCGCTCGCCTTGCGCCCGTGGGGCTGGTGTGATGGGGGGGTGCAAATTGCATTCGCGTGGCACTGCTGGGCCGCGGCATCTGCGACCGCACATCGCCCTCAACTCCCTGCAAGCTTCTCAAGCTGCTGTCTGCTTCGTAGAGCCGCTGCTTTAGGGGAAAAAAAGGCAAAAAGTCTAATGCAAAGCAGGGTGGCGGTGCCAAGCGGGGTGCTCCATCCACATGGAAAGGAAAGATCTAGGAGCCCTTCATTCATCTCAGCCTAATTGGCCTTGAGTCCTGCTAATTAGCCAGGAAGCTTTCCAAAGTAATACAGATATAGCTGATATTTCTACAACAGTGTTTTCCTCTTCTAACATTTGCACGGTTAGATGCAAAGTAATAGAGGCATCTGGGCCCTCCAGCTTCCAATTTTGGGTGCTTGAAGGTTGCTTGTCTGCCTGGAGAGGTCTGCCCTGGAGCTGTAGGGGGGGGAAAAGTTGCTCCTTTGCTTGAAGACAAGGGGAGCTGCAGATCTCCAGCATTTCAAAAGCCTTGGGAGATGACTGCAGTGGAACGGAGGCTCCTCAAAGCAAAGAGCCCCTTTAGAAATGCATCCAACAGCTAATGGCATGGGAAGATCGTCCTGAGCTTCTGCAACTCTGCTATCTTTATCACTAGAAACATTATATGATAACACAAATACTTGGAGTTTTTTGCTCACGGCTATAATTTTTACTTAAAAAAAAAGAATCCTAAGCAAGCAAACTCTGTTGGAACGGTGTGAAGATTGTATGAGCAACAAACAGCTGAAATACGGTGCAGGGATTTTGCAAAACCAAACACGTCTCCAAGAAACGGAGCAGCGAGTATAACACAGAATCCCTCCTTCAATGCCGAGGTGCGAAAATGCAGCTTTCGAGCACCCCAGAAAGCCTTCCCGGTGCCCTGCAGCATGCGAGAGAGGTTATAAAAGTCTGTTCAATCCAAGCCAAGTCTACCATGCTGTTATGCACTAATTATACCGGTCTGGTTCTCGCCGGGCAGGTGCGCGTGGGCGTCCACGCTGATTTCTACTCGTGGCAGGGCTGTTTGTGCTATTTCCGTGTACCTTTTCGGTGCTTTCCCCATCAGAGGTATATTCTTCTTTCGCAGCTTGAAGCCCTGTTCGTCGTGATGGGAGTTACGTATCTTATTCCCTTCTCAGGAGGCCCAAGCCCTTCGAGGGGAGGATGCAATTAAGATCACTAAATCGGAGGATTTTACCTCATCTCGGTGAACACGGAGGGATTTTTGTTGTTGTTGTTTCCCATTTGTAGGAGGAAGGAAACCCAGGGCCCGGTGGGGATGTTGCTTAGCAACTGAGCCGGACCCGCATGCCGTTAAATGCAAAAAGATAAAATGCAAAAAAAATCTCATTTAAAACAACCTTACAGGTTTCACCTGACAAAGACTGAGCAGGTCTGCCAGAGTGTATCTGCAGCCTTATCAGCAAGGGGATGCCTTGGTAATGCCCTGCTTGCAAAACACACGGCAGTGTTTTGCAAGCAGGGCATTACCGTCTTTTTCAGTATTTTATGCTTTGTTAACTGCTTGGCTGCCAAATAAAGTCATTAAAAAAATGAGTGCTCCTTGCTGCCTTATTTCTCACTCAGACCCAAAGAGGAGTCAAGCTGTAAGAGCTTGATGTGCTTTGGAGGGACCGTGAACTTGCAACACGGCTGGCAACAAATTCTTTTTCCACTGAGAAAAGTGCATGTACCCCAAAGCCACTTTTGATGGCAAATGTTCAGCCAGACACAGATTTTTGCTGAAAACCAGCTCCTTCAAAAAATGCAATCCCCAAATATTCCTTCTTCCCCTGCAAAATCTCACATCCCCGTGTCGCTCTACGGCAAGACCTCTGCTTACTCAAGGGATTCCAGGAGCTGATCCTGCGTTGAGGTTGCTCGCTTCCCAAACCTCACAGGCGCACACGTGTGCAGGTGGGGGAAAGGAGATGCTGGGGAGGGTGAGGGCCCCCGGGCTCAGGACAGCACTGAAGAAGTGACGGGAGCTTTGCTGGTTGGCACATCTCAAACCAGGCAAACTACAATCGTTCCTGAGCTGCCTCTGGTGAGAGAGGCTGGATGTCTTAATAGGCCTTTTCTATCTCTAATTTCCAGGAAGCTTTAAAAAAGTGTGACAATGATAAAAATAACAATAAAAAGAATGCGGAGCAGCAAGGCATCCGGTGAATCTCAACTGATTTCTATAGTTTAAAAGATGCGACCTCTAATCCCGCTCTCCAGATAGATCATCGCTGATGGCTCTGTGTCGGCATTTTGAAAGTGCCTCTCTCTGCAAGAAGATGCACTCAGAGGATTATAAAATAACAATAAGGATAATCCCAGACAAACAAAAGAGGCAGTCAAGCCCCTGGCTTTTGGCGTATTGCTTCAAGTGGGCTGTTGTATTTTCCGCTCCTTTCTGCTAATTGTGATGGTGAATAAACAATCCTGGATGGGGAAACTGTGACCTTTTCGGCAGCAAATTCCAGAGGATGCAATTTGTATCTCTGGCTCCTCCAGACCTGGGCAAGTCCTGAGGGATTGAGGAGAAATAATGGAGCTGGAGATTCTGCAACCGTTACCTATTCACCAAGACCTTATTTTAAGCTTGGCCTCTGACTTGCCTCCTTCGAGCAACATGCAGCTGCTCTGTACGCGTCAGTTTTTTCTAGTCTTTTAAATGTTCAGTCCACTCCGATTGAGTAGACTCAAACACGAAGCGGAGCACGTCTGCTGTACAAAAAGAATTGCTATTGTCTGCCTGCCTTCCAGCTAGGCATAGGAGAGATTATTTTGATGAGGAGAAGATGCAGTGAGGGATGTTAATCCATATTTACTAGGGAAGGAGGTAAAATTTGGCTGGAGATGAGTTGCAGAACAACCAGGCGTTGAGAATTCAGCACCAGAGAAGGCTCCTTTCTACACGCACTACCAAAAGACAGTGAAACACAGAGCGAGCATACGTAGTTGAAGGGCTTCTTAGTTTAAAATCTAGTGTTGTGGAAAACTCTTACAGTGAAAGGAGACTTCAACGCTTTCTCTTTCCCCACTGCAAGCGTGTAAACCTCCCGGCAGAGGAAAACAGAGGTCCCCTTCCAGTAACGTGGATGAAAATTGACGTGGGGTGGCTGGCACCAGCTCTAAGAGGGCTACCACCCTTCCACAGTTGTTTTCTATGCCCCTTCGCTGAGGCTGCTAACAGGGCTATGAATTAGTGCAGCGGGGGGACGGGATTCCCCTATGGACCCGCGCTGATCCCGTGGGAATGCCTGGAGCCCCGGCACGCTCTTTTCCCTTATGCCCCCGATCAACTATCGCATCCTACGAGCAGTGGATCAGCAATGACCTAAACGCTATTGAAAATAAATAATTTCCAGATGGGAAAGATTTCGGTACCAATTTTCCGGGTCTCGGGCTGGAGCGATGGGCACGGCCACTCACATGCCCGTCAGCGTGCGACCTTGCACCGCGTGATGCCTTCGGAAGGTACCGAGAATTTGAAGCCACCAACCAAAGACCGAGAGGCAAATTGTAGCGTCAAGACTTTGATTAGGTATTTAGTTAATAGGCCGGATTTCGTGGTGTGTGGCAATTTCATTTGCTGTGAAAACAGCCCGTGGAGGAGCACATGCACAGCCCGCGCGGAGAGAATGAGCGTTTAAGCTCACATTTCATGTAGTGTGACACACCTTTATTCAAACGAGAATTGAAGGAACAATATTTCAAAGCCATAAACATTTTTATTCAATTAACACTTTTAGGTGCAAAGTTAATTTATTTGGGACATTTAAGTTTAATTTCTGGTTAATTGGAATATTATGGTGTTTTAAATGGCAATTGATTATTAAAAATATATCTGCTCTTTCGAGCCCTAACAAGCTGGAACTGATGAATATTTTACTGCAGAGATGCTAAAGCCTCAATAGATGTTTTTAATAATCTCAATTGGTGTTTAACATAGAGGAATGAGCTGTCATTTTAAATCTAAGGAGACACATCTATTTGCAAAGAATAGTGGTGCTTATTGCAAAATACTGAAACGCCAGCTGATTTTTTTCCAGGTTCGCTCTCAACTATACCCCGAATAATTAATTAGCATTAAACCGGCATAAAGAACCCACCTCATGAATCCCTGTTAAATCTTAATTTCCAAAGCGGCGAGGGCTAAGCGTGCAAAGCATCGGTGCCGGAGGTGGGATGAGACAAGCAAGCATCTCTATAGAGAATATACTGTTAGGTGGCGTTGCTGTCATCTAGAGGGCAACACGCATTGCTGCTTCCTGGAAAAGCTGCTTAACGCAACCCTTATTAATAGCGGTGCTGCCGCTTGGCCGAGCGTGCTCCGGTTTCGCTCGCCGGCGGGGAGGTAGCCAAGCTGGAGTCTCGCTCTATTGCTATATTGATTGCATGCAAGGCTTTGCTCTCCTCTCCCCCGGCTGTACCTCCGCGCAGCTCGAGGCAGCATCTGCCTTTTTGAATTATGAATGTTTTCCCAGCTGCCCCACACAGTACGGATTTTATCTGATTCTTTTTGTAGGAGGTCCTAATTTGAGGATTGCACTGGGTATGTTTCTCCCATTTCCTGTGATTGCTCTCCCATAGGAAGCACCGGGTTATCGCTGCATTTTGCGTGCAGATTAAAAACCGCATTTATATACCCAGTCAGCTTTTTGGGGTTCTCTGGGTTTTGGGTTTTTTTTTTTTTTTGTGAAGGCATTACGTGTCACCTTGAAGTGGATTTCTGTGAGCTGCTTTGTCTGCTCCCCCTGCGTAGGTGTGTGTATGTATCAATGGCGGATGACATCAGGCGATTTAAAAGTTAATGACATCTTTTCAAAGAAAACCTCCATCTGGGTAACAGAGCACATTGTTTTCCTTAAAAATGAAACTTGAAACTTTAAATGGTGAGTTCATCTCTAAATGCTGTTGAATCCGGTGTCTGGCCAACTGCATTTTAAAGCCCATTTCTGGAAGTCTTCCACACAATCTGTCATTCAGTCAGCTTCCTTGTTATGCTTGGATTTGATGTCAGGTTTGTGTCTATAATACGGCTCCTGATTGACAAGGATGTTATTTTATATATGGCTCCGAATTCATGTTCATATAGAAGAGGATTTCAAGCCCTTTTCTTTTTCTAGGAGAATTTTCCTCACTGTTAAACAACACTGTACATTCTATGAAAACGAAGCATCGCAATGATGTCAAGTTGACACAGTTTTTTGAGTCTCGTCGAGGATGCGCGTTGTACGAGGTACAGACCAGGACTCTGCTCCGGGAGAACTGATCCCCAGGGAAAGCCCTGGACTCCATTCCCCAGTCCTGCACAGCACATTTGGCACCAGCTCTGCGCCCAGCTCCAAATTCCTGTGATTATCCAAAACATTGGAGCATCCCGAGTCTGCACGGCAATGTCAGGAATATCATCTGGCAGGATTTCCTCCTGGCTTCCCCCCTCTGAAAAGGATTTCTGGTTCTGCCATCTTCTCGGAGAGCGGAGACCTGCTGCTTGGAGCTTTCTTTGAAATATTCAGTGGTCCAGGGCAGATCCTCAGCTGCCACGACCTGCTTTGGGTGGAATCAAGGTGACTTAGATGAACTTTGTGACTTCTCACCCAACAATTTCAACCAAACTGACCCTTTCTGGAAAGTTCTGGTTGCTTGGTTTTGATTTAGGGGAAAACACCTTTCTCTCTGATTTCCCCCATTTTTCATTTCTTTTCCAGTTGCTGGGTGGAACAGGGCTGCCATCGCTTCATGAGAAATCTCCAGCTGACTGGGAGGACCAGACCCATAGGGGAAAACTGGTTTTGGGAGATCTCTGCAAGGAGAAGAGCAGGTCCCTCACCGTCAGCACAACGTCTCCAGCTCCGTGTCAGTGTCTCCGCGACTGAAGAGACCCACTGAGTGCAATTGGCCCTTGCAATATCCATGCTTGCTAGTTGGCAGATACCCTCTTAGAAAAGGATTTGGGGTTTTTCTCAGCCCCAGACCCCCAGGCCCGGCATGAAGCACATCCTCCTGCCAGCCCAACACATATTCTGTGCTGCCACCCAGGGACGCAGAAGGAAATGGGTCAATGGGTTTGCCAATTAAAATTTCAGGAAACTTCCTCCTCCCCGATGCCAGCTGATAAGACGCAATTAAAAATTAAAGGTAGCGATGCTTTCACATTCCCATGGTTGAACCCCGCCTGGCTTCCCTGATCATCCTGTTATTGTGTTATTCCGTGCACCGAGGTGGAAAAGAAACAGCCCTGGGTGGCCGGAGGGGCTGGGTTGGTGTTCCCCACTGCGAGGTGGCCCCGGGGAAGCTCAGGAAGCTTTGCAGAGCACGATGGACTCTCAACCTCCACGGCGTGCTCATTGCGGGTAAGGTGCAGAGAGCAGTGATGGGAGGTAATCCCATAATCATCTGCAGAAGATGACTCTCCCGATAAGCAGATACACCAGCTGAGCAAGCAAATGGGGCTGTTAATCATAATTGTGTTCTGAAGCACTTAAAAACAAGAGCTTGAGCGATCCAAGATGCGCAGAGGAAAAGATAAAGCAGCCATGAAAAGAGACACCGCTCGGGCAGGAGAGCTGCCACGGCTGGACGCCCACTCCGCTTCCCACCGCCGGTCGCAGAGGAGAGTGCTTCCAGCCTGCCTCGCAGTCCTCCCGGAGATAATGCCATTCAATTTAATTTTACGTTACAGACATCACAGCATCAATCAGGCGGTTGTAAATTGGTAGAGCTGCTATTCATTTTGTCTGTACATCAGGAATGTCTGGCACGACTGAAGTTATGCTTTTCATGTATGCATAAAATTAAATTCGAACCCATTGGCAGTATCGTTAATATGCTGTGTTAAAGACAGACGTCTGGGTTGACTAAACCCCGAAAATAAATGAATAAACATTGTAATAAGGTTTCAGCTCTGACACTCCACTGAAGCCAGCGCAGGTACAATAATTTACATCAGTTATAGCTTTTTCAAGAGGTGAAGAACACATTGATTATATTGCCAAGTGTCTGCTCTTCACTTGCCAGTCTGCCCAAGAGACCCCCCTGAAATGATCATCTTCTCCTCGTTACTACGCCAGCTGTTAACGGGATCTGATCGTGTTGGGATTGTCTAGGTATGGACGTCATCTGGACCTCAAGATATGAAGTGTTCCCTGAAATACAGCTCCAGGTAGGTCTCTGCCTGCAGCTGACGTCTCCCAGCTGAAGACCTGACTCACACGCCTGAGGCTGCAGAGTCTGAGCTGCCAGGTGGCAAAATCAGAAGAGCCAAAGTGACAGCTTTCCAGAAAGGTTGGAGCAACGGGGCTGTACACAGATTATTCTTGCTTGTTTACGATGCCCTTGGCCATTCTTGTTTGTGGAAAGCGCTGACCCTCCTCCACCCTTCCTGAGCAATTCATTAGAGGGAGCTCATCGAGCTCGGAGCGATCTGCATGGCACGTTTGCATGCTGAGATAAATGGTGATTGTGACAGACCGATGAGAGCGATCGGGGCTGATACGGATGAGTCTGGTTTGCTCGGTCAGGTACAGCGCCAGAAGCGTGGCCAGGATTGGTGTCAGGAACCAAACAGAGTCTGCAAGGGAGCTGAGGAGCTGCTGTCAGGATCCCGAGCCCCATTGGCAGGGGGAAGAGGTGTTGGACTGACTGGAAGAAAACTGCTGACCAAGGAATGAGCCTTTCACCAGCTTAGTGGGGACCAGGCTTGGTCAGAATAAAAGCTGTCACTCCATATGCGCACGCATGTGGGTGCAGAAGGTTATTCAACGGTCCACCCGCTTCCCTGAGGCCATGCTACTCCAGCCAACAGCATTTGGGAGAGTGGTACAGACCATAAGTCCTCTGGGTGCTGCTACCCACTGTCTGCAAGTTCAAGGCACCATCTGTACCTGGGAGAGACTTTGGTGTGCTGCTGGAGAAAGTCTGAAGATGCACCACCAAGCCACGGTGCCTTCATAGGAGGGTGTCGCTATCCATGAGGCTGGATGGATGCACCCAGCTGATAGGAGATACCAGGACCCTTCATCAAACCTGTAAGCTTTCTCTGTAGCAAAGCTGCTCCTTCCCAGCAAGCTTCTGAAAAGCCTTCCCTGGGCCAGCCCACACAAAAATAAGAAATAGAAAGGTAGGATGGCAAGCACATCCTTAGATGTCCACAGCATCTACATCTGAGCTCATCCTTGAAACTCCCTTGCTAGTCCGTAGGAGAAAAAGGCATTTTTAGAGCATGATTCATTGACCTATTTTAGACAGCTCCATAAGGACAAGATGAATCACCCTCTTGGGTGCCTACTTCTCTCCATTCATGGGGAGTTTGGATGACGAGTGCAGACAAAGGCATTTACACTGTAAAACACGAAAGGGAGGCGTGATGAGTGTTGCACATGGGGTCCCTTGGTGTCCCTGTGGCAGGGGCAGGTTGGAGCAGCCTAAAGCCTGCTTGCAGCCCCATCTCATCTGCAAAAGAGGGGGTGCAAAGAGGCTCCCCTCTGCTGCATGCCTACCCCTCTCCCCAGTCCAGGTGTGAGCTGGGATCTCCCTGTCTGCACTGCTGCCAGCACAGGAGCCTGCTGGGTGTTTTGGTCTCCGAATGCTCTTGCAAGACATCAGACATTTCAGGCTGTCCCCGCCTCTCTCTTGGTGAGAGTTGAGCACCTAAAGTTGCCAGGCTGCTCTTTGAATGGTGGTTCTGCCATGTGAATTTGCAAAACTGGGCTGAAAATTGAATGCAAACAGCTTTTCTGGTGAGTTCCTCCTGCTTGGTACAGCTGGCCAGGTTGGAGAGGTCATAAAAACAACTTTTCCTTGGGCATTTTGTCACTTCCAGCCCCCGCCAGTGAACAAAACGAAAGCAGAAGAGGTATTTACAGATAGAGCTGCGCAAGAGCTCGTATTAAGCTCCAGGTTTCCAAACTCCTTCCTCCAAGGTTGGGTTCAAGTCTTGGCTGAACGTTCATATTAATCAAACGCTACTTGCACGCATAACACCTACCACCTTCCACAGGAGAAATATGAATTCATTAGCAGGCAATGTTAACAACTGAAGGAATATTGTTTTCTGCATTGAACAGCGACCAAACCAGAAAATAACGGAGATGTTACAATTTCGCCCTGGCACAGGCATTACAGCTTCAGCCCTCCTCGTGCCCATGAAGTCCTTCCTGCACAACCCCATCATCCAGCCTTTTGCCCAGCAGGGTTGCTTTTCCTTTTCCTTTTAAATAATAACCTCTGCAACATCTCCCCAGTTTGGCAGGTCAAGAAAGGTTTGTTACGACAGCTTTCTTACTGCAATAGCCTTGGCACAAGGGAAAACCAGGAAATTGGTTTTAGAGGCTGGTTTTGATGGACAACACATCCTGGACACGGATTTGTTCACACAGTCAGTTGCCGGAGCTAAGCCGTGCTTCTATCGCAGCCGTGCTGTTTCATGCAATAGCGTGTCAATCACAGGAAGTAAAAGCACTTGCATTTTTTCTTTGTCAGAGAAACGCGTAGACATCAGAACCCGACTGCAGTACCCAGCGCACACAGCTCGGCACGGGGAAACGCAACCTGCCCACGCACTGGGAGGGAAAGGGTTTGCTCGGTGCCACGGGCTGGGACGCGTCTCGGCGGGAGGGAGCGCTCCCTTTGCTTTAGCATGTGATGCCATCGGCGCCTGCGCTGAGCCGTGCACCCTGGGGTGCCCCGTTGGGTCTCGGATGGCCAGCACCAAGGGCTTGCGAGCTGCTCTGCCTCCTAACAGACCACTGCCCCTGGAGAAGCACGGGGACGATGCAGATTCACTTGCAATGAAGTTACGAGGTTTCTTCCAGCAACGCAACAGATTTCATTCTCGATGGCAAAGTTGTGAAGAAGGCAGAAGATCAAGAAACCACCAAGCAAGGCCAACTCAATCCCAGTTGGAGGCTTCCAGCCATTGCAGAGGGTGAATCCGGCTTCAGAGCAGCATGTTGAGGACCAGCCTGCGCCCAGGCTCTTTGCCAGCCATCGCAGAGGGGAAAGCATTCCCTAGGCTTTAGTTAAAGCAATTTTTTTCAAAGCCGGACTCATTGCAGATACATAAGTGGCTTGCCTAAGCTGGTTCTCCTCTCCCCCTCCTGTGATGAGGTAAGCAGGGAGCTTCACACAAGCAAAAAAAAATTATATATCATGATGTCATGTTTGCAGCAGCTGCTTAAAGCTGATGGTGTCGGTGCCACGCGTGTGAGCAGGGGAATGGCTGCACCCGCCTCAGCCCTCATGCTCCCACTAGGTCCTAAAGCTGGTGGAAACCCTGGGTAACCAGCCCAGGAGTTAAACAGAGTAAAGTAAAAATTGCCTCCCTTATTTGATGTGATTATAAAGCAAATATTGCACCCGTGAAGGAAATGGAAGTGACAAGTCCCTTTGCTGCACGATTTGAAGAAGTAACACTTAACAGCGCTGCCAACCGACGTGTCGTGCGAGGCTGCTCGCAGGCGTGAAGTTGGGAAACGGGTGGCAGTACGCATTAGCGCAGTCATATTTCATTAGGTGGATTTTACCAGGAGGGGGTTTTTCTCTCCGTCTTTCATTAGCAGGTCGCTGTGAAATGTGGCAGCGGATGATTAAGACGAGCTCTGTGCAGCCGAGCAGGACGGATCCACCTGGGGAGCACGTGCCAGGGATGCGCTCCCAAAGCAAGCAGCGATGAGGGAAAATGGGGCATTTCTGGGTGCTGTCTGTGAAGCAAGGCACACGTGAACTCCCTGCCCTTCTAGGTTTTTTCTAGCAACATTTTTCCTGAGAAAGGTGAAAACTGGAAAGTTGTACGCTATCCACTTGTATCTCATTCATGCCGAGACTTTTTGACCAAAACCCTTCATCTTTTTCCTGTGGACAGCATTGGTTTTGGTTTTTTCTTGTTTCCTCTGTTTTGCTGATGACATTTTGAAAACGTTTCCCTTTCTCAAACCTATTTGCTTTGGCTGGTCACCTCATCCTCTCCTCTCATCCTCACCAAAAAATCAACTAGAAATATTAATTTCTCATTCTTCAGAGGTTTTTCATGATACAGAGTTGAGAAAAAATTGGGGGGAAAAAAAGAGCCAGATTCTTCCACCCTGCCTACTATTCCCTTCACAGTACCTCAGTTTGCAAATATTCTCATGGAATCCCATGGGATAATTCTTGTGGCTAACATGAGAGAAAGTGGCCAAGTTGAGTCCGTAAGGGATGGACCTGCATCCTGGCTCACGCCCGTAATTATTCTGAAACAAGCCTTATTCCACTCTTCAAGCAGATTACCTACTCTTACCTGTGCTAACAGCTGATTACCAAGGAAAGGCTTTCACAATTTGGCCCTATGCAAATAATTGCATTAGAAAAAGATCTGGGTATGAGTTTGATTTTTTTCATTCATGCCAGTAAAACTCTCTGCCCCAATATACTTCACTGTGACTTTGGTCTGATTTGTTAAATATATAGTTGTTCTTAACTGGTAATGAAAGCTACGGTCCATTAGGATGATTGTTGGGCGAGTTCAGCGTCTCTCAAAGGCTACTGATGCCGAAACCCTCGGTATGGGCAAGGGTGTAAACAATAATCAGTGGTGTTTTTCTGGCAGAAAGCCCAAGAAACTTATAATAAAGACAAGATTTTTAAAAGCTTTTGAGTAAATAAATTTTCATTCTTTTTCAATGTTCTTAAGTAAAATGAAACTTAGTTTAGGCCACATCTATGATGCTGGGCTTGAAACATGCTTTGCAGCTGGGGCGGTTGCACTGTGGCTCTGCTCTTTCTCCGGGTGAGCATCAAAGCCTCGGGCTGGAGGACCGGGGCCAGAATTTGGCTGCTGAAATCAGTCCAAGCCAGGGTCCGTGCCTGCACCGGGGCCGGAGAACAGCTCACCGCTCAGCCATGAAAACGGCTGACCAGGCACCGGACAGCGTCTGCCGCATGAAAGCTCACCCATCGTATTAGAAATGCTCCGTGCCATAGCAGTAGCTGGACAAAAGGCGCCGATACTCGTGTGGCTGCATCCGGGTAACAGCCCTTATAAAAGCATATGCTCACATACGCGTACATTCTCTGCTGGGATATGCAGCTGGGGTGTTCGTCAGACTCCTTCCTATACATCAAAACGCTCATTACAGAACAACGGGAGGAGCGCAGAAAGCACACGCCACGCGTCTGGTTTGCAGATGCCCACCGCTGCTGGCCTCCGCGGCATCACACAGAGCTGCCCTCTCCACCTCTTTGAAAGTCTTCTAATTAAAGCTAGGGACAGCTAATAATAAGCTGATTTAGCAATTAGCATAATGTGAATAAGAGGAATGCGGGTGTCCTTATTCCAGAATGATCCCAGGCAAGGGGAAAAACATCCCAGTTTTAATTCCAGTAAGATAATTTTACATTTTAATTAGAAAGATGAAGGGGAAAAAATGGAGCAAGTATGGGTCTTGTTAGTAGCTTATAAAGCCTTTTGGAAATTTGGCTTATAATGAATTTTGTCCTTTTTGTCAGCAGCAGCTATAGGGATGCATTCAAAAGGAAAGAGTTCAGTATCTTCTCAAGAGATACACACGAGTGCTCTGCTTCCAGCTGCCCACGGATGCATTTTTAAAAAATCAGAAGTTTGCCCTAGCAGAGATTGATTTCAGCAGCCTCGCAGCAAATCCAGGCCGGTGGTTTGTCCCACTCCTCTGAGGTGTGTAAAGCCAATTTTGCAAACAGATGGGAAAGAAAATCCCTGGAAGTCATGCAAGTATACCTTCAACGGCAAATGCTTTGGGGGTAAGAGCAGAGTTTTTGGTTTGTGCTCTCATCCAGGACTCAAGTGCTCGTGGGCTGTATGGCAGAAAGCAATAATCCTCTGAAAGTGCACGCTTCTTCACCACCTTGAATCGACTACTAACGTAACTGCTGGCCAAAAAATAGCCAGACTGCCCTTTCCAGAGATCTCCAAAGGCTCCTTGTCCCAGTTCCCACTGGTCACACAGTCCCCCCACGCCTTCACCAAATTCAGTTCTTGTCCCTCTTGAAGTGAATCCGTCACCTTCCTCTCTTCCCCTTCCCTTCGCTTTCAGGCCATGAGCAGGAGCAGCGCTGGGCAGAGGCTTGGTGCTTTCAGTTCTGCTGCCTGGGCTCATCTTACAACCCACGCTTGCAATTTCTTGTCCGCCTGTAGACTTCCAGCAAGGCTCATTGCATAGATGATCTTCGGGGATTTCTCTGCAATGTTCCAGCGAGTCTTTACCAAGCGTATGAAAACGGCAATTTTTCTGAAGATTATAACGTGGTAAAATACGAGATGATTTTCCCAGGGACAGCACAAAGCACATCCATGACATAAATGTCATCCTTTGCCAGAGTCCAATAAAGAGAATGTAGTTTGCTTTATAGATTTGTCAGAATTTGGTTAATTTTTGAGGATAAACTCAAGTGGGAGAACTCATTAATTTCTAAAAGAGAATTTATTTTTTCTAAAGCAAGAGATTTATTTGGAGGGATGAGAACCTGACCATGACTACCTGTTAGAAAGTATTGTTAATAATTCCTTCCTGTAAGTTATCGCAAGTAACATAGAAGATTATTATTTGAATTTAAGTATCAATTATGCCTCTATTGGAATACATTTGTTCAATTACTGTTTCTACTCATCCCACTGCATTCTAGAAAAACAATTCTTGTTTTCACACAGTTAAAGTCCTTTATGATTTGCAAAAGCTAAAACTTGTGATTTTTTTTTTTTTTTACTGCCATTTTAAGGCAAAGTTCAGCTTGGTTCCTTAATTGCTGTTGCCTTCTTGTCAAGGTGGTTAGTTAATGGGTAGGGAATCCCTGATCCACTCAGGGAGTCCTGCAATTAATGTTGCCATTTCAAAAGGAGGTTGCCTATAGCAACCTTTTCATTTGCTTGAGTGCTTTCATGCGGGTAACGATGAAGTCTTGTCAAGGTGTACGTAGGATGCAAAAGCCCTGTGTGTTACAATGCAGCATAATTAAAAGTCATTTCTTCTTTCAAAAATGGCTACTAATATTGCATCTGAAGAAGAAAATCACGATGAAGCTGCTTGGTGGATTCCTGACCTCCAGGCTCCTCTTCTTTTCCCCTTATTTACGTCCCCTTATTTACGTTGGTGCCTTACAAAGGGCTGCGTGGTATCAAGCAACGTACCACTGATTAGTCTGAAGGAGAAGCGATTTCAAAACCCTCTTGAATGGAAACCCTAGAAAATAACCTGCAGAGTATTATAACTATGATCAGCTCCCTGGAAATGTGCTCCACTCCTAAATATTTATGTTGATCAACCCACCCTATTGGCTTGAACAAAAAATGAAGGTCAAGAGCTCTTTCCTGCATGGAGCCAAGGAGGTGCCCAGGCTTTTTGGGCCATTCACCATGGAAGGGCTGGGCAGTAGCTGGCCTTGGATGGGGAGCAGTGGCTTCTCCAGTTTTCTGGGCACAATTCGGCTCGCTAAGGCACAGCTTCACGCTGGAGCATTTGGCTTGCGTGGCAGGGAACCCTGTATGGGAGATGCTCTTCTGGCTCAACGTGCATCTGGCAATGACGCAGGCGAGAGAAGGTCCGAGACATTTGGTCTCCGTTCTGCTGCTGGCGGTGCTAAAATCACTACCAAGCACCCAGGGAAGGGAAAGGGGCTTGGGCAAAGCCCTGCATTGCATGGCTGCTTTGCAGGAACTGCAACATTGAACATGGCGTTAGTCGAGACTTCAGACAGCGGAAGGTGCTCAGGCAGCCTCCCTTCAGGTTGTAAGTGAAAGAGCAGCACTGAAGGGTGAATCTGGAAAAAACCACTCTTGGCAGAAAAGCTCCACAGCGTTCAGATGTGGTGAAATCCACACAAATGAAGCATCTGTGGAAGAAGTCCACATGTGACTGCTTTCCCCTGCCTGTGGGGAACGTAAAAGTAACTTTTCCTTTAATTAAAATATACCTGCTTTGAAAAAACTAATCTTAATAAGCAAAACTCACAGTGTCCTCTCCAGCAACCTTTGCACATAGTATTAATTAAACACGGCATCCTTTGACAATGCATCAAGCTGGCAGCAGGAGGCAAAATACACCTTGACAATGCCTGAAAAGGCCACCTGCAAACCCAGATTGCCCGTTGCCACGACTTCCAGCATCTTTTTTTTCTTTCTTTCTTTTTTGAAGTTCTGCTGCCATGTCATTTACAAAACGAACATGAGAAGAAAAAAAAAAAAAAAAGATGCCCCCAAAACAACCCGTGAATTTTCTAGTGGCACGATCAGCGACTGAGTAGCCCTCGTTGCATCTAGCATCGGTTCCGTGGGTTGGAGGAGCAGCATGGCCATGAGCTGATAGCCACCTGACAAGGACTTGCCTTCGCCCAGGCACGTGGGAGAGAAGAGAAGCGACTTCAGCCTCCCAGGGAGATGTAGCAGCCCCGCTGCGGCAGACACACAAGAGCATTAACTCACTTTTGCAGGGTTCTCGCCCGCAGCTTCACTCATGATACTCCCTAAAGGTTGTTTGCCATGAGCAACCCCATGCCCCGGCAGCCTGAACCGCCCAGCCCCTCTCGGCAGACCTGCGTGGCAGGCTGTGCGTCGCTCTGCTATCGCTTTCCCACTGAGAAAGTGCCCTTCATCCCCGTGGCTTTCCAGGAAAGAAAGAAATTATTCCTTCTCCTCCAACTCCCCATGTCCCCAGAGCAGGTCACTCATCTCCCGTCTTAGAGAGGACCCCCCCCAAAGCCCCTCTGGCATAAAAATCGTGGGGTTTGTCTCTCTCCAAAGGCTTTAGCTAAAACTGGCTGAAACCAATGGAAAACTCCCTTGATGGTGAAAACTGGCACTCAAAACAGGAGGCTGAATAAACAAAGATTCACTGAGGTCCAAGCCTCTTGTAATATCTTAATATACAGATGGGAAACTGCTAATACCCTTCTGCAAACGCACGCAGAAGTGAAGGACAAACTTCAGAAATTAGTATCAATCAAATATTCATTCCATTAATAGATATAAATAAATATGTTGCTAGCCACAGCGCTGGAATTTAATAATATAATGCAACATACTGAAACCGAACAGCTGCCAAGCCCTGTAACACATCTGAGCGCTGTACCTACAGCGCTGCGCGCGCCAGGAATGCCAGAGGCTTCCAGAGGACTTTTTGGAAAATGCCGCGTTGTTATACAGAATTTTGGTACCTTTTGACTGGCAATTTGTAATTCCATATGCTATGCAGTGGTATTTTCACTATAGTAAAAATCTCTGCTATGAAACCTCAGCCCCCCGAAAACCTGCCTGGGTTTGTGTTTAACAACTAATTCCAGTTTTATGCTGACAGCCCTTGGGCTGTGGTTTTGCTCCATTCTGAATAAAACTGAAAACTGTTTCCATGTGGGGGGCACAACCAAACAGCAGCAGAGGTCTGGCTGCCACCTGGATTTTCTCCAACCCGGCTACAAAGGGGAAAGCGTCCCCGATAGCACCGAGCCCGGCTCCACAAGCAAGGGGACGGGCTGCGGGCACCACGCTGGGCTGCCCGGGGGGTACATGGCATCGCCGGCCGCACCGTCCCACGCTCTGGGACGTCCCATGCACGTCCCGTGCTCTGGCCGTCGGGCAGCAGCGGGGCACCCACTGAGCATCACCAAAATAACACCTGGGTGAGACGGCGGCTCGGGAAACGGGGCTGGTGCCGCCATCAAGGCTCCCGTTGACTGACGCGATGCAACGGTGGGTGATGTAAAAATACACCTGGGGAGCAACAAACATGCTGGGTCCTCTGTGTTGACAGGCCCCAAGCTCTTTTTCTGCTGTAGTAATAATAACTATATAAAAATACTAAATGCCCGGCTTTATGGAAACCAAAATTAAATTGTTTTCATAGTCATTATAAACGTCAGCTACACATAAAGATGAAAAAGGACCCATTGAAGCTCGAGGTTGTCAAATAAATACACCAAATCTTTTAAAGTACAGAGGCTCTTTGAGTCAGCAAACCTTTAAACACTGGTTGCCACGCAACACCAGTAACATTAGATGATGAACAGCTCAGCAAGGGCTCCAAATGTGGTAAATACAGGGTTTCAGTATTTATGTATCACTATTTATTAAGGCATTTCTTTATGCTGTTGACAGTCCCTGATAAAACAAGGACAAGGATGCTATTAAAAATCAGATCTGTTCCGGCAAGGAAAGATTGATTGGGGCTGCACAGACATAGCATAAGCTATATGGTACAACATATGGTCCCTATAGGTCTTGAGGTTGCCAGAAAATGAGAAATTGTCCCAGCCAGCAGCCATCTGCCTGGAGTGAAATGTGTTTTCACAGGGTAAATAATTAAGCTGAGGTACATCTTTCACATCACACAATGTCGAGGGCAGATCCGCATAATTTTGCATAAAAATGACAAAAATCCTTGGCTGGGGCAGGGGGGAAAACATCAGGTTCCTTATCAGCAGGCAGGTAAGTGGATTATTTCGCTTCAAACTTGCAATGCTTTCCCAGCAGTGAAGCTTTTCTGGTTTTAGCGAGGTTACCCAGGGCGGGGGCGAGAAATAGGGCCCTTTTCATCTTTTAAAGGCATCCCTGAAGACAACGGTTGCAGAAATGATTATTAGAGCACACTAAGGGAATGTTTCTTCCTGCCAAACTTACTCCCCACTGTAGACCCAATATTGGAAACTGTAATTTTCAGAAACTTAGCTTTTCAGGTGGAAATCCTCATTAATCTGTGGTAGATCTATCGAGAAAAAGGCATCGTTAGACCTTGCAAATTAGTAAAGATGTGAACTTCCCGGGCTATAAGAGATGGTGATGGTTCTGGGGAGCTCAAGTCCTCATAAACCCAGGACATGGTACCCCAAAATGCAGTGCTTTGCCTTGGATTTCATGTACTGGAGAAAAAAAAAATCCAACCTTATGCAAGAAGGAAAATGAAGACAAGCTCTTAAAGACTTTGCTTTGATTATGAAGGAAATAGTGGAAGGCATTGAAAGACTTCTCATACAATGTGAGTATATCTGCATTTGTAGAAAATCTGCACATACGGAGATAACAGCATAATTTTACATTTGAGAGGCGACAGCATTCTATAAATATTGAAATATGATGATGTTGAGCAACTTGTGCCTGGCAAGTCCCGGTTTCTTCTCCCGTTCGGCTCGTGCTAGATCCTCTCCTCCCTGCCAGCCTGGGGATGCATTTCAGCCCCAGCCCGGGAGCCCTGGAACCCTCCAGTTCCTAATCCAAGAACATCTCTTGTGCATCCCTTCTTCCGAGTCAAAAGGGATTTGGTAGAAGATCGGTTTGGTTTCATAAATTAGATGGCCGTTGCTTAAAGGGGGAAGAAAATATATGGTGTTTAAATAGCCTGTGAGACTGAGTGCTGAGGGACCAATACATTAAAAAGGTGATAAAAAGCACACCAGTCTGGGCGGAGAGGAACGGGAGGACGTTACAACCTGCCTGTCCTTCGTGAAAGAGGGAAAAGCTGCGGGAAGCTGCAGAAGGACAGCTAACCCATGAATCGTTTTGTCCCCGTGGCTGTAGGCGAGCAGGGAGCTGAGGCCAGGGCTCCGACTCGCATCTCTGAAAGCAGACTGAAATCACACCCAGATTTAGGTTGGGAGACTCCGTTGTGGGGATGGGAGCAGAGCCAGGTTAAAACCTGGCTAAGAATTGAAGTTATGTGTTCCATGAAGCCAGCACCTTACAAAGCACAGCTTCAGGCTAGAGAAATCGGTTCTCCCAGTTCCTCCAGCTCTCAGGCACACGATCCGGCTGCCAGGACTCCGCGGGTGATGTTATGGCTTTGTCAGAGATGATGCAAGGCACAGGCGCATCACGATGGGTGTTAAGAGCCTGCATAAGTGAGGCCACAGTTACAGAAACTCAGCTGGAGAGCAGTTTCCAACTATCCAGGGATTTTTGCAAAAGTAAAAACGCTAGCTGGTACGATGCAACTTAATGGACTATTTATACAAACAGGGTTGGGGGTTTTTTTGTTTTGTTTTTTTTGCTATCTGCCATATTCTGCTTGTTGGCATTCTGCACTGGGATTCCAGCAGATCTGAAATGCAAGAGAAAACTGGCACTAGGCTGGCATATTTTGCTACGGCACAGTTGGTGGAATACAGGCAAAATGTATTTGGCTGTTTCTGCCTATTAGTGCTTGCGGCTAGCCCGTGGCATACTGATGAGAGCATTTCCAAGAGCTTTTGTGTGCGCAGATGTGATAAGATGCTAATTTTTCAGCATTTCCACAGCTGGGTTTGCTGCAGAGGAGCAAAAAGGAAACCTAATCTCTTTTTGAAAAGTCAAGGGACTTTCAAGTAACACAGTTCAGGTTGAGCTCTGCAGCGGCTGAGCGGGAAGGCAGCAGGCTGGGCTCAGATGCTCGGCCATGGGCTCCCAACAAACCCCCTTCGAAAGGCGATTCAGGGGACCCCGGCTTTGCTCTTCTGCAGGTCATAGTGGCTCCGAGGGCATCCCCAGAAGTTGCAGGGCAGCCAGAAGCCAAGATAAAGGAGATGCTCTGCATTTCTCTTCCTCGATAAAAGGACTCCTGTGCAGAAAGCCTTTTATTTATAGCTTAGTTATTATGAACTCGGCTTCTCTCCCTTTCAATGTGCTGGTTTCCACAGCCGCGCAGCACACGTTCCTCCCTGCGCAGCCTGGAAGGGAGTTTCACTTTATTACACCAGGCGCAAGCAAACCCCTACTACAGCAGGGAATGATAAGGCAACCTTAAATCACAGCAGAGGAAGCAGCTTTATTTCCAATTCACCACTCAATTATTAGGAGCTGCTTTCCCCATTTATTTACTTATCTCGTGGCTGAGGTATTTAAAGTCTACAGTTTCAACCCTATTTCTTGTGAGGCCAACTCTTTTTATACCCTCTTAAATCTTCTTTCAGGTTGCTTGAAACATCATTGCTGTTCATAGTCAAGATGATTCCCAAACTATGTATCACCAATATATTGCCTAGTTATATATTTACCCCATGGGGTGAGCCATCTCCCTGTAAAATTTCCCTTCACCTCTTGCGTTTCATTTCTCTCCCCTGCCCGCATACCTAGGCTACCCACACATTATTTTTCTTCCATTTTCACTATTCCATTCTCTCGCAGCAATAATAATTCTTACCACAATTAAGACAACTAAGTCTAGCGTACCAACCAATCCATATTAACTGTCCTTTCTGGTTGGCTTCATCACACAAAGTGCTCCTTATTCTGGAAAGTCATTGGAATACCTCCTGGCAATTACTCAGCTGAATATTGATCTCGGCGTCATTCTGCAGTTGTGCACCCGTCCAATACTTTCTGCTAGCTTTATGTTAGTACACAGTATTGAAAAAAAGCAACAAACAGCTTTCAGTATTGTTTCTTTAACTAGAACAGGAAAACTGGAAGAGGTGCTAATTCTTCAAAGGTTTCCAAAGTGCACCACTCATCTTCAGGTGTTTTATATTCTCCCTTGCTTTACTGTTAAATCCCTTTTCATCCATTCTACCAAACTCTAGGAGTAGATGAATGCACCAACAGATGGTTGTTCAATAGGTAAAGGGAATTTTCATGCGTCCATTACTGGGAATAACTGGGAAAGGCTGGTGGACAGACAGACACAGGTAGAAAAACACACCGTCCACCTACACCAAGCAGCAGCCCTGCCCTCATGGGGTCTCTTTTGGTGTTGCCTGTTTCTCACTGTCTAGTAACCTGCCTGCAGTATCTAGCAGATCTGTCCTAGGCCAACAGCTCAGGATAACGCTGCTTGAATTAGATGGCTCCAGACACACACAGGAGCTTTATTTCCCCCTTGCAGTGGGTTGGTTTAAGGCAGGGTGTGTCTGTGTGAATCAATTCCCAAAGACCAGAGCTCAATTACCAAGTATCAGCCTAAATCTGGGCACCTCAATATCAGAAAACAAGTTAACCCAAGCTCTTTAGCAACCCACCAGGATTCCCTCTTACCTCTCTCCTTAGGCATTGCCTCCTTGCTGCTAGTCTTCCCCCTCCCAACACAACCTGCCTGGAGCAGAGAGCACACCCCAAACCTCCCTGCTGCAGCCTGGGGTCTTAATGGCTCCATCAACCACGTACCAGGCTGGAGACAAAGAAGGTGCTAATTACCATTCTTGCAGGCTGGAGAGGTAGCAATTAAGCCTCTCCTTTTATAGGAGAGGGACCTGGAGACACTCAAAACTACTAACCATAGGCACCTGGTGAAGGCAGAAGTAGGCAGGAGAGTCCTGGGTGTGGGTACACATGGATAGGTTGGGGAAATATGGGAGAATCAGTACTTCGTTAATTGGGAACATTAGTTCACAAATGTGACTTACAGCTCAGCAGATGCTTGAAGATGACCCTGGAAATGGGACTGAGAGAGCTTTCACCTGTTTTTTTGAGGAAACAGGCGTGTATGGAAGTTCTGGAGAAATATCCCACATTGCATCTCCGAGTAGACCTGATTTGTTTCATCTGCTTCTCCTGATTGAGGAAGGAAACCCAGCCAGGCCCCAAAGACTGGCCAAGTGCTCAGGCTGAAGCGACAATAATCCTGTCAATCAGTTTAAAAGGGGGATGCTACCCTTTACTTTGCCCTCTGCAATAACCTTCGGCAAAATAAGATGGTCTAAAAGAAGCAGATGAAAGTTATGAGAGGGGAAAGGCAATGACAATGAGTGACACCCGCCCTGGAAAGTGCTGGCCTCTGAGCTGCAGGTTTGGCCGTGCCCTTTGTGCCAAGGGCAAACAGGAGTAGCAGGCAGCAGGTCTCCCAGCTGACCTAAGGGTGATGGGCTTGCCCCCGGCCAGCTAAAATGTCCCCCAGCATTTTGGGTGTGTATCCGGAGCACGTTCAGATCCTCTGAATCCCCAGTGCCCAGGTCGAGCAAGCAAGGACTTTCTGGTGGGGTGAAGCACCAGGACTGCACCCCCAGCCGCTGCCCCGGGCATTAGAAGCGCGTTAGGGCTTCTGCTTTGCAGACGCAGCAAGGAGGGAGGGAGGGAGGGAGGGATGCTGCACAATGCACAGATGCAAAGCTGGTGTCCCTGCCTCTCTGGGGACAGGCTGCGGAGGTGCGGGATGCGTGACCTGCTCCATGCCCTGCTTCAGCTTTGAGTCTGGCCTCTTTTATAGCGGGAGATGGGAAGGAGGAAACTGTTTGCAGTGCACAAAGCCTGGTAGGAGCAGGCCTTTTGCTCACCAGGGCAAAAACCTCGCCAAAAGCAGGGAAAGGGAGTGCTGTATCAAAGTAACATGGGGAAAAGACAAGCCAGAACAGTGCCTGGAGAAGTTGTGATGGCAGCTGTCAGTTTGGGGGGGGGCCCGTTGCAGCGGTCCCCGATCCACGTGCAGAGCCACGGCAGGAACAGGCGTGTTACGATTTATGCAGATGCTTCCTGCCAATTAAGAGGCAGCGTGCTTGCAAAACGTGCAGATTTTACACTTGGAAGTCAAATGTAGTCAAGGAGATTCTCTTTTTATTGGGGATATAATGCATGTATGTGAATCCTCCAGTGGAATATTTAAATGGTAATCCTTCCTGGAGCATTTTAGGAGAGTAGTTTTCCTTCAGCATCAAGTAAATGGCAAAGAACTGTCAGAGGAAGAAAGGAAATACAAATCATTCCTGCCATGGCAATGGTGCTTTTCTGCAAACACCAGCCTTACATGGTTTTATATGGCTCCTTTGTGTTGGGAACCCTTTTCCCTCCTCAGCTGCTTGGGGTGATGGGGGGAACTGGGTGGCAGGGGATGGAAGAGGAGATTACAGGTGAGTAGTGACACGAGGGGAGCTCGGAGCTGGAGACGTGCGACACACAACAGCGTGACCAGAGCGTGGGAGAGACGCCACCGAGGGAGACCGATGAGGTCAGCCCGGGAATCCTCGTGCTGTCATGAACAGCCGGCTGGTTTCTATAGAAACACTGAGACAGCGTTTAACACACTAAATGGACAAGTTTTAATGTCGGCATTTAATAAAAAAACCCCAATAGAAATACAGTGAGGGAATCCTTATCACATGTGCGCCCCATGGTTTCTCTCCAGTGTGTCAGCAGTCTGCTCCAGCCCACTGGAAAATAAAAAATAGAAGATAATAAAAAAGTCTTCAGAAATTACTCAAAACAATGCCTGTGGTTTCACTTGCTCTGTAGTGTACATATCCTTAAAAAGTCAGCACACTTTATGTATAATTTCACCAAAGGATTCTTTTTTGTTTCAGTCCTGGAGGTCCTCGCCCTTACCAGCCTGCTAGGGAAGCCATCTGTGGCATCTGCATTTGCACTTCAGGCAAGACGATAAGATTGAAACAGCTTTTAAGCTGATGACACCCGAGCAGATGGGCCAACCCTGACCCAGTCAGAGGGACCAGGTTGTCCCCTCAGTGAGGGAGGGACAGCCACCTCTGCAGGGAGCCTGGTCAGAAAAAAAAAAAAAAAGTCCTTGGATCCCCTGGCAGGAAGCCAGGACAAGCCGTGCTGTTTCAGGAGGCAGCACCAGGTACTTTGGGGTACCAGGTAGGAACGGACTCAACAGCTAAGTCAATGCTATTGCAGTCCCCCATCCGGGGGCATATACCAGAACAGCAGGAAGGAGGAGCCCAAAAACCTGCCCCCTCGATGGCTTACAACATCCCCATTTCTTGACATTCTGTTCAGCCTTCTGAGAGGTCAGCCAGGCACGCTTCACAAGCACTAAAATGATTTAAAAGAAACAGAGGGTTTTCTTTCATTTTCCTTTAAACCCCAGTGAGACAGCAGCTGCTCTGATGTAACTTGTCCTATCATCTTCCCCAAAGAAGTGCAAATTAGAGCTGGGAAGGTATGAAATGCAATCATCTTGCCTTAGCAAGAAGAGGCTGCTTCAGCAAAAGGAGAACAGCTGCCCTCCTTAAAAGTGTCAGCGAAGGGAGCGCTGCCAGAGCCCCGGAGCAGGCTCCGCATGGCTCCCAGGGACGGGCACTGGGCAAGGGGCACCCAGCAGCCTGCCCGTGTGTCCCCTCAGGGTCCCCGGCAGGAGCTGGGTGGCTCTGCGTGGGACTAAGTGCCACCTGCCTGCTCCTTTTCTCCCCGTCAGTTCTGGGCCAGCGTGGAAAAGTTGCAGCCTGAAATGGCTGCTCACTGGACAGGCAGAGGAGATGGGACCGGCCGCCATCATCATCATCAAACCCAACACGCTCCCGTCCAGCCCCTCAAAACAAGGGGGCTTGCGTCTACCTTGTGCACATGTCTACGCTGATCCATCTTGCTGGTCGAATCTTCTTGGCATAAGGCATGTCAGCAGCATTCGCTGAATTTTGAATTGCTCCTGGACTGTGTTTGCTTTTGGGTAATCTTCACAAACCCATGCCATGATACCCTGTACCTTCACCGAGAGCTGGAGGAGGGAACCTCTCCTTCTGGCAACCATAGATAAAATAAAGACCTCGAAGTTTCTCAGGGCATTGCTGTTTTCTGCCCCTTTTCAGCAAAGCTCTTCCCTTCCCATGACCTGCTGCAGCTCCCACCCCAGGCTCTCCAACAAACGGGCGTCAGCAAACGGGACCTTCTTGCTCCAGCTACTCCCCTGAGCGCAGTCGGCATCACAGCCGTCATGTGGCACCAAGGTCCCCTCCCGGGCACAGCGCACACGAGGGGCTGGAAAGGACTGTCTAGCCTGAACTTGAAAATGAAATCCGCTTTCCAGCCATGGGCCACTCGGAAGGAATAAAAACAGGGCTAAGTGGCTCTTTTGCAAGAATCATTTGCTAAATTACAGTATCTCTAGGATTCTCCAGGAAACAATCAGATTGTGTAACGAACTGTCGCCAGACGGCAAGTCCCATTCACCAGGGAGTTTGCTGAACATTACAAAAATCAGCCCTGAGCGAACGGCTTTCTTCGAGGTCTCTGCAATGGAGCAAAGGAGGGGAATGGCTCCTGGGGACAGCGGGACCTGCTTCTGCCACCCTCAGCCCCGGCACGGTCCCGCAATGGGCACGGGGCTCTGGCTCGGCCCCTGGAAAAGCTCAGGCTCAGGTTTGCTAATGAGCGTGCCAGGCTCACGGCCACCTTCCTTTGCTCTCTCGGGGGGATGCAAAACCATTGCAGAGTGAATCACATAAACAAACAAGATTTTTAGTAGTGGTAAAAAAAAAAAAAAAAAAGGTGGAGAGGAAAAAAATAAAACTATCCTCGAGAATTATCTATGCAGCAGAAATCCCCAAATACACAATGGCAGGTAAATGCGGGAGTGTGAAAGCTTTTCAAAGGAGGCATTAGTGTACAGTATAGATGATCATAAGAGCAAAATAAATCATCTTTCTTTTAGCATAAAAATGTTTTACACTATTCAATTAAAGCCTCTGAGATAAAATCGTTTCTCCTGGGTGTTTTCCTTTGCTCTTCTCTTTCTGTCGGAAGTCATTTCAATATTTTACTATCTTAGTAATAAAAAATACATAATGGCTTGCCAGGCAATATTATTTCAGCAGCTTGCTCACTATATGAAGAAATTCAGAGCAGTCTTTTGCTTCACTTTATACTGGAGATAAAAACATGTGCCGCGGTGCCAAGGGGCTGCGATGGAGTAGGTCATTTGCTTGGGGTTGCCACGAAGGCTCTGGGCAATCAGGGGGAGCCAAGCCAGATGTCTGTCCCTAAAGGCTGTGGGTAAGGCATTGCATAGCCACACTTCCACTTCTTCCCCAAAGCACACCGGGAAAAAAAAAAAAAAAAAGAAACAACCAAAACAGAGAGAATCAGCACTTCTCTAAATATTAATAAATCTGTGCTGCCCAATGGTCTCCTTTAAAACACTATATGCTGAAGTGGTCCCAAGTGGAATGCTCTATCTTTCCCCTAGTGTTAAGAAGAGCGATAAATCCACAATTACTTTATTACTCAGTCCTACTAAAAAAATGCATTAAGCCCTTCTAGCAAATTAGAGTTTTATAAAACAATTAGTGAATTCCAAGATTAGAAAGAGTCTAAGTCAAATAAGATGTCGCTGGATACTTTTTCAGACCCCATGTGTTTCATTTTGAAACTGATCCTCTATCATTGAGCTGTGGTGTCACTCGAAAGGAATTCCTTAAGTTAAAAAAAGTAAGGTACATTTAGGGTAAATATCAGGAAAAAGACTTACAGGGAACTGTAGCTCCACACAAGAAAGACTTGCTTATGTTTCAGGACCGTGTGTGTGTGTATGTATATAAATATATATATATGCGTACATATATATATAAAAATATCTAAAAACACTTTCCTGCACATTTTTTAAGAAAACTCCCTTCTGTTAGATTTAATTTTCCCTTCTTGTGCAAGAACAAAGGGATAAAAAGCCCCTTAGGAAACAAACATCCCGTTATGTCATGCAAAGGCCCCATTAATAAAGGATGAGCGAAGAGGAGGGCAGAAGACGCAGGAAACAAAAGCAGAGCTCTGAGCCTAATTAGACCGTTCTCCAAAATTTCTCAGGAGGCGCTTGCTGAGGCTGAGGAGGTAAATATTTTATAAAGGGAGCTCCCTTTCTCTTCATGCTTCTCCTTGTGCCCTCTTCTGAACTAATTACTTGCTTTGTAGAGGGAAACACTGCTAATTTTAGCCTTACGGGGCCCTGCGTGGAAAGCAAGGGACGTTCCCTGGGTGACTGGGAGAAGCATTTTGGCTCCCATCTGATAGCAGGGCTGGCTGTCGCTGGAAAAGGGGTCTGTGCAACGAGCTGGCCAATGTGCCGTCCTGCGCGTGTGGGGTGGCCCCACGTCTCACGCGACTAAGGACAGGGCTGGAGACGTGGCAGGAGCTGTCCCCGGCCGGTGGGGACAGCACAGTGCCCTCCGTTTGTGTCCTCCAGTTCCCACTGCTCATCTCCTGGGCCAGCCTATCTCTCCTGTGCACAAAACCCCCCCCGTGCCATCCCACCCCATGCACCCAGGGTGGGCAAAGAAGAGACAGATGAAGCAGCTGCTGAGGAATTAAAATTGATGGCAGACAAAGAAATAAAGACAAAGAATAGAGGGGAAAAAAGAGAAGGAAGAAGAAATACTCCAGCCTCCCAAATTAAAGTCGCTTAGAAATCTGTCTGCTCTTTTCCCAAAAGCAAGGTTAAAAAAAAAAAATACAGAAGGCATTTGCAGCTGTAATAGAAAACAGCTGGAGCCGGCCAGATTGCAAGGGCAGCGCCTGTACCCGGGAACACGAGGTGCTGAGCATGGCTGGATGGGCAAGAGCACCGAGGAGCTTGGGCAGCTCTTTCCCTGACCTGCCCACTGCTAATGAAAAGAATAGAAGGGGTTTATAAGCATCCAGCACAAAGAACTGGCTATAAATTGGTACTTGGGCATGTTCCGCAATGCCTCAGCATTCATCAGCAGCGTCAAGGCCAAGGCTAGGCTGGGGGAGCACGTGCGGGCTCCCACACGTGGCTGGAAAAAGCCTCTTCTCCGTAAATCGCTGCCAACGGGCTCCGGGGAAGGGAGCGGACCTGGTGTCCCCACCGAGCCCCGGCTGCACCTGAACTACAAGGCTGGGGGAGACGGCACGGATCTCCGTTTCCCCCTTGGAAGCTCAGACAAGTTTTTCCATCCTCCCAGAAGGATGCAAGGAGTCGAAGCAAGGGTCCAGTCAAACCCTGCCCAGCAGTAGGAGTTTGGGGAAACATAGACCTGTAGCGGTGGGTCCCTGATATGCAATCCAGCATCCTACACTGTGCACCTTGGGACCTCCTATTCCCTCTCCCTCCTCTGTTCCCACTCCTTTGAGGGCATGGCTGGAATAAGCCCTCGGGCTGGCAGAGCCCTGCTCGCTCTTGTGCTCTCTCTGATAGCAGAAAGGAGAAAGTCTCTGGGAGATCAGCACCCCCCTCTCTCCCAGTCTGCCTAGCTTTTCCCCAGGCTGACACCTGCAGACCAACATTGACCGTTCTGGGCATGATCCTGCCTACATTTTGTTCTGTATCGCGGTAGGATGCTGTGCACCGAGCAACTGCCTGAAGCCCCAGGGTGAGACGCCCGGTCAGCCCCACGGAGCTGCACACCACTTGGTAGGAAACCCTGCTTCATCCCTGCCTGCATGGCTGAGAGTGTATTTCAGTTCAAGGGACTGGGGTTCACCTTCTCATTGTCCGTGCCCTGCTTAATCCATCACCTTTTAGGCTTCTCAGATGTTTTACCTTCATTTGTTCTCTCTCATATTTCAGCATACGAAATGCCAGCGCTGGGGATCCCACAGAGCTGGCGGCAGTCCTGTCGCACCTGATTTTTGTCCCTTTGCCAGGGCAGGTGCTTTCCCCTTAGCAACGTGGCACCAAGGAAACAAACAACATAAAATCAGCAATCGCAAGAAGCACACAAGGTTTTCAGTGCGTTGCGAAGGATTTTTTTTTTTTTCCTTTTTTCTTTGAAAAGTACTAAGAAAAGAAGGAACTGGGCCAACGAATTGATCACTGTGTGGCTCCCCTGCCTTTTGTTCAGGGATTTTTGCAGCGGTCCCGTCCTCTTGAAGCCCAGCCCATCCAAAGGACTCTCTGACTGAGATGTAACATTTCCCTCGACTCAGAAAATCCGCACTGATCTTTTAACAGGATTTCCCATGGGTTGGCTATAATGTGGATTAAATAAAATTTTTAAAAAAACCAAACCACCCAGCTTTTCCCTTTCAGCTGTGGGCACTTGCTCAGTACAGTGTGCTTTTATGCTAGGGAGGAGATTTGGAAGCTGCGAGGTTGCAAAGCAGAGAAAGGGTTTGATCTGCGAATGCAGACTAAATCCCTGTAAACTCCTGTAAGTTTACGGCACAGCTTTCTGAGCGAGACTGAAGAGCTGCCAGTGGAGGAGAAGGCATTGCACCTGACTGCAAAACACTTTCCACCGATATACATATGCACAGATTACGAAGAGACGGCATCTTAGCAAGCCTCTTCATGCTCGTCGCAGCTCCTCTTTACTGATTACGAATAATAATGAAGTACTAGTAGGGGGTGAATTTTTCCCTCCATCCTCATCCCCACTGGCTCTCCCCAGGGTTTCCATCCCCAGCTGCTGTTCACCTTGGCCTGGACTCCTGTTGGATGCACTCCCCTTCTGCTGCTCCAGTAACACCATACGGGCAGACTTACAGCTTCAAGAGCTTTCAACAAATGTGGCCTCTTCACTAAGCCCAGGGCCAACACTACAGGCCAGAACTGCGTGGCAGGGTTGGATTTTTGGGGTGGGAGCAGCCACGATGCCCTGGATGAAGCCAGCCCTGCGGGACCCTCGGAGCCCGTGCGTTTGAGAAAGGCACCGACACGCACCGAGAGACCATCCTACTGTACCGCGCTCCCTGGGGACTCCCTATTGCCGCCCAGCCCCTGCTGTGACAAAAGACACGGTCAGGGCAGGGAGGAGGGCAGCGTGGCCTTCTTCCCCCTCTCGGAGCCCCGGCAGCCCCAGCGCCGTGGGGCGGTGTCCCGATGCAGAGCTGTCCCCACCAAAAGCATCAGAGACAGCGTGGCACCGGGATCAAAGTCAGCAGCAGTGAGCCTGACACCTGGGATGTTCAAAATCCCCCTGCTCCTGCCCCAAAGCCCACCCCAGACACCTTCGCTTTGCCGGCTTTCCCCCAAAAGCGCACCACAACCAACTTTTGCCTTTACCCCCCATGCATCAACAGCTAAAAAACACCCGACAGCAACAGCCAAGCAACTCCCCAGAGCACTAATCCCCGCGTTACAATTACACTTCAGGCCAGATGACAAATTCTTCACTTTTGCACAGCCACGCTCATTAATCCCCCCAAAAGCTTTTCTTGTCTCTGCCCCCTCTCTCCCCTCCCTCTGCATGGGTGTGTAAGAGAGACAGAAAGGAGGGTTAGGACTTCTCCCGTCGCGTTCGTTTCCTTCCCTGTTCGAGACAACTAATGAGGTCTGCGTGGGCGAGTGTCTCCTGCACCGTGTCAGATCTACTCTCACATGGATCGACGCGTGTGATGGGAGCACCGTGGGGAGGGGGTGCACGCGTGTGCGCCAGACGCGCTCACGCGGAGCTGGGGGACGCGCGCACACAGCAGCCGACGCACGGCCGCGCTCTCCTCCCTTAAAGGTTAAATCAATCCATTATCCTCTTTATTAGGCTTTTGCACGCTGGAATAGCTGTGCAGAAGAGGAGTGGGTTGCCTCTTGCCCTTCCTTCGGCTGCCAGAGGAACGAACTTGATAGGATTCAAGCTTTAACCCCTGTCCCCCCCTCCCAGATCTCTACCAAAGTGCTGCCAGTCCTCCATCCTCCCCCTGCACAAAAGCGACCTAAAAGGAGCAGCAGTGAAAAGCTTTTTGAATGCTCGAGCACCGGTGATACCAGCCGAGCAGGCTGGGAGCGAATTTATGGACTCACAGGAATCTACATCCAATGTAAGCTACATGTTGTTTCTTGCTGCTTCGCTCCCCCATAAAAGCTTCTTCTCGGCGCTAACCTGCTCGTCTTCCCCTGGGCAGGCTGGGGAGATCAGCTCTGCACCACGTGAAATGAGCTGGGCAGGTCTCAGACCTTCCCGTCACGGGCACGCAGCTGGAACCAGCACCCACCGAGGAACTCAGAGAGGAGGTGCTGGCACTCTAATAACGCTGAATGGATCACAGCGGGGACGGGAGGAGACCGACAGCTTTAACCCACTGACAAAAGGGATACCTGGTCCCACAGAAAGGCTGAACCCCCTGGCTGTTCATTTCTACGCATACTTAAATCAATCACGGGCCCCGATTTCTGGAGACAAGTGGATAGTTGCTTAGGGCTGATTGGTGTTTTTCTGTCATCATGAATTTGTTTTGATTTTCAAGCTGGAAGTTCAGCCTCTGCAGAACACAAAACTTCCATAAGAATATTTAGACTTTTCCATCAGTTTTTCAAGGTGCCATCAGAAAAATCAAAATAAGACAATTTCCACAGGGTCAAGTTAAAACTGAATCAAAACCAATGTTTTTCTCTTTAGCCCAACACTCATTTGGCTTAGAAATCTCATGCACATCTTGATTTGCCAGTCTCCAGGACTGTCAGTTCATGCATCCCTCCCAGCCTTATGTACCTACCTGGGTATGAATTTTTCGGGATCCACTCAGTAACTATTTCCTCAGACTAGGTTCTATATTAAAAGCAAGAGTTAAGATTTTATACTCCATTACCTAAGAAACAGGACACCCAGCAAAAATCCATTTACACAAACCTCCAGTGAATGCTTCGGCTAAAAATAAGCTCATTTCCTGCAGTTAAACCTCATACCTGCTGTCGGAAACCTGAATCATGCTGCCAGCAAGATATCAATCTCAAAACACAAACAGCACCTTTGGCTTTTGAAAACTATTTGGAGATCAGTGGGTGGATCCTAATAGATTACATAAACTATCCTGGAAGGGCTACGAATGAAAACATGAGTGGCAAAGCCAGTGCAAATCAGAACCGGCTGGGTTATCCGTCCGGGGCAAATCAGCAGGAACCCATGGACTTCCATGGAGCCTGTTGATTTGTAGCAGCTGACCCACATTTTCCCTTAAGAAGCCTTTAATTTCAGTCAGTGTGAAAACAGCAGGCAGGTTTTAATTCCAACATGTGGTGTTAAGGGTTCTACCCACCACCAAGAGCTTGGTGGAGGCGAGATATTAGGTGGTGCTTCTCTTGGAGAGCAATGGGTTTCTCCTGCACGGACTGTCCCTTTCCTTGTGCCTCTGGTGGGCTTCTTGTAGGACCAAAATCACCTTCTTAGAAAATGAGCTGTCGCTCAGCTGGCAAATTTGAACGTGCCATTTTTTACGAGGCACGGTACCAAGTGCCTTTACTCACAACCCAGCATATACCTGAGTACAGCTGCTCTCTTCCCTTCCTTCGGTTCACTCTGTAATTATATCACATAAAAGCAATCAAGTTCTCTTGGCAAAATTTATTCACTTGATCCTCCTGGGGTCTAATCTTGTAACCCTACGTGAGTGTATTTAAGGCATCGCGGTTTGAGCGCTGGAGTGCCTCCTCGCCCGTCGTCGGGGCTCTGCGCTGCTCCTCGAGGGAGACAGGCAGTGCCGCTGTCCTCTGGCAGCTGGTGGGAAGGACGTGTGAAGGATGGGGTTCCAACCCCACTCTCCTTTATAGATTTCCTCTACTAGGGTATAAGGTGGTTTTGGTGGCCAGGTGGTTCTTCACCCGCTTGGTGCCCTTATGCTCCCTTAGAGGCCCTGGGTGTCTTCAGGAGACCAGAGAAAGGTGCATCTGCAGTTCCTCCTGGCCTTTATCCGGGTCTGCCACAGACACTTTCCATCTAGTTTTTATTCCACTCAGTTCAAGGAGTTATTAATCACCAAGAAGTCCTGTTGGCCCTTTTAGGACACCACTTCTGCTTTTGGTTTTCTTCACTGCCCTGCCACTTTTCCAGCTGCTCACCTCTTTCTGGGCTGGTAGCATCTGAGGACTTCAGGAGGAGGTAGCCTCTCTCCCCTTTCCCCTTGGCAACATCTGGTTTGATGCAGGTTTCCTTTTCTTCTCAGCACCATCATGGCTGCAGCCAGCCCTGAGCCTGGACATGACTGACATCCAGAGAGGACGACTGTGAGCCAGTTAAATCAATATCTTAGGGTATGCAGGGTCCATGGTCTTTATTTGCCCCTGTGCAGATCTTGCCAGGTCTTTCCCTCTTCCTTGCAAGAGTTATTTTACGGAGTTGTTCTCACTTACATGCTACTTCTGAAGCCTTGATAACTTCCTCCCATCTCTCACATGGTCAAAGGTGAAAGTTTTTATTACTGAAACACAATGAGCAAAATACTCCAACTGTTGGACATAGCTGCTTTGGATCACCCATCTTGCACAAACACAGTTCACAGATCCCTGGTCATAAATGTACCAATCTCCATTATAAAACTAGATTGGCATCTTGGTCTCCTTATTTCCATGTGAAGGCCATCCCAGAGTCTTCCTCTTCCCATGGTTAGAAACATTCAGTTAATGTCCAGCCTAAATTACAAGACCAGCTTCTCCCACATCACTGCTCTTTACAAAGTTCTTCCCCCTTCTTGGCACTTCCCAACGTCTTCTATTACGAGCAATCATGCCTCCTCGGGGCTCATTTTGATAGGACAGATGTCTCTTTATCGACTCCCGGCAGTCAGGCGGGTCTGGCCCTGGCTGACCTTCTGCCTGTTGCCTGAAATTTCAGCCTGAAATTCCCCTTGAGAGCCAGATCCCAGGACTGCACACAATCTCCGGTGAAGGGCCTCCCACTCCCTCGTACCATGAAGCAACATTGCAGATGAAACGTTGGAGGACCGCTTTTGCCTTTTTTTTTCTCTCAGCTTGTTTATAAGCTGTCCTTTGCTTTGATCTTGGATAGTGATTTCTATCATCCTTTTCTGAGGAAGATGCAGCGTGCGTTTAAACAGGATGTGGTGTGTGTGCGTGTAGTGCTGAGATAGCCAAATAAATGATGAAAGGAAAACAAAGAGGCCAGAGCATGGTGTTTGAAGGATTCCCTTTGAGGCAGCTTCACCTCACCGCTTGGCAGGCAGCTAGTCGTTTTATTTTTTTTTTCTCAGTGGGATTAATTACACGGCAGGCGGAATTCAAGGAGCGTGATGTCAAAACTTTTAGCTTTAGCATGACTTGTCCAGGTCAACACAACCCAGCTGAAAATCAGCACGTGTTATACAGCATGTTCAGTGCCTTACAGCAAGACCAGCGCGACGGTGACGGACACGCTCCCCCAAGGAGTCTCACATCTTGGGTACTCCCTGTGACCCTGCGAGAGACTGAAAGAGTTAATGTCTCAAACATTGTGGCGACCTGAGGCACTATTTGCATGGCGACGGCAGGCAGGTCGGCGAGCACGGGGTGGGGGAGAGCGAGAGCGGGACGTGGAGAGTGCGTTGGAGGATCACAGAATCCCAGAATCATATAGGTTGGAAAAGACCTTTAAGATCATCGAGTCCAACCGTAAACCTAACACTGCCCAGCCCACCACTACACCATGTCCCTAAGCACCTCATCCAAATGGCTTTTAAATCCCTCCAGGGATGGGGACTCAACCCCTGCCCTGGGCAGCCTGTTCCAGTGCTTGAGAACCCTTTCAGTGAAGTAAAATTTCCTAATATCCAGTCTAAACCTCCCCTGGCGCAACTGGAGGCCATTTCCTCTCGTCCTATCACTTGTTACCTGGGAGAAGAGACCGACCCCACCTCTCTACAACCTCCTTTCAGGTCGTTGCAGAGAGCAATGAGGTCTCCCCTCAGCCTCCTTTTCTCCAGGCTGAACAACCCCAGGTCCCTCAGCCGCTCCCCATCAGCCTTGTGCTCCAGACCCTTCCCCAGCTCCGTTGCCCTTCTCTGGACACGCTCCAGCCCCTCAATGTCTCTCTGGGAGTGAGAGGCCCAACACTGAACACAGCGTTCGAGGTGCGGCCACCGTATTCGGATGCGCGGTTCCGGGTTCTGCCGGACCGTACCATGTACGGCCAGAGCTCACACAGGGTTGATCTGAGGAAGGGGCTTCCAACCGCCTGAGCGTCCCCTCGTGACCACCCCCCTCCCCCAGCGCCTGCGCCGAAGATTGAGAACTTTCTAGAACAAGAACCATGTAAGTCCTGAAGGGGCATGCCTGGAAGCGGGGATTACCCTATAAAAGGCTCGCCCAATGCCCCCCCTGCCCCGGGAAGCGTGCGCGTGCCCACCACTGGAGGATCGCCACGTCTGCCATCGTCATCGCGGGATCCAAGGGTGGTGATACTTTTTCTTTCTCTTTCCTCCTCTCTTTTCCTTTCCTTTTCTTGCTTCTCTCTTCCTCTGCTCTTCCAATATATACGCACGTTTGGGATAAATCGTGACAGGTTGCCCGGAAAATAGCTCCATTGCCAAACCGCCTTTGTTCGTTCGTTAAGCTTGCCAGTTCGTTAAGTTTGTCCGTTTGTGGAATTCGCCAGTTAATAAAGTTGCTGGCCAGCCTGTTCCTCTGGGTCATTGTCGTGACTGTACCGACCACGCGGCTCTGCTGAGCAGAGATCGGCTGTTTGTCAGTACGCAAACCGTCGGGGAATCAAAAAGATTCACCCCCCTCGCAACCCCCCGAGTGGGACGAGACAGCGCATCGCTGCGTGCGGCGTCCCAGCAGAGGTGTCTGGCCTGGTGCTCCCTGTCTCCTTTGTTTTATCTAGACAACACGAGTACTGTCTCTGGAGCTGAGTTGCAGATGGAGTTTTTCTCCTCTTTGCCTACACTCTCGTGTAGTCAAAGGTTATGAAACAATCGCAGGAGAGTGGACAGACTGGCTCTGCCAATCCTGCAGTTTTTTTTCCGGTGTTGTTTTCCCAGCAGTCTAAATGCACCGGGCCATATTTACTCTGGGGCGTCCGATGGGAATTTCCCAGGTGACGTGGAGGCAGGAGCAGTGGCAGCTACAGAAACACGGGGAGCTCAGGCGGGTCATCTGCTGGGGCAGCTGCTTCTCAGCCCCTCGCTAAGGAGGGCGCTTGCTCTTACCCACGGTTTACTTTCACACATAATTGCCTGTTTGTGAACCTCTCTTTGCCGTGGCACGCTCTGATTTATACTGCTATGCGAAGCATTAATTAACAGGCATTTTGCCTTCATTTGAGCTCAAAGAGAGCAGCTCGCGAAGCATTCACACATTCATATGCTGCTTTTGCAGCCTGCGGAAAGGTGCTGCCTGCTCCCCTTTCGAAGCTGCAGCCTACTTGCGCTGACCTTGCTAGCTCAGGGGACTACGCCGGTGGCTTTTCTCACGTTCCCCAACTGGAAGGGCTGTTGGTCTGTTTTCATATCTTACAGTATGTTTCTGTGCTAGTGCTATTTTTTCAGTTGGTTTCCCAAGGAAACAAGGCTTACGTGATTATCCTGTGATTGTGCGTGAGAGAGAATTAGTCTCCTCTTAATAACTTTTAAACCTGTTGGGCAGTTGCACCCAAATTAGGCAGCCAGGTTAGCGATAGCATCTTCTATAGACATTATTTTCATGCAAACGGGCTGCATGGAGAGTAAAACCATGGCATTTGTGTCCCTGCTGAGAAAGAGCCTGAACCAGTGAGAGCTTAACCCCGCTGTAGACATCAGAGAATGCACACAAAATGACCCGGCTGCACAAGGGAGACCAGTTGCCCCGTCAACATTGTGTAAAAGAAAATGAAGAGTGTGAAGTATTTATACAGGGACCACGTGCATAGGATGTACACAAGAGGGACAGAGCTAGCGAGAGAGCCACGCTGGGAGCCGGGCGGGGGGGATCTGGTGCAGCGTACCAGCCAGGGTCTGCCTCCCGAAATATCGATTGAGGTTTTCAATCCCTAACTCCACTGGAAGTCTGAGTCCTTTGATAAATACCAAAATTGCCTTAGGCCCCTACAGTTTGAAAATTAGAGCCTTCCCAAAGAATTCCTCTTTGCTACCCTCCTGACACTGCCTCAGTGGCTCTAGGAAGCATCTGCAGACAGAGATCACAGGGCTGCAATTAATTTTTTAACCAGCTTTCGAAAAATCTTTCAATCTAGGGATCTTCCTGGTCTACCCCGTGCTCCCTTTCACGTGGGCCCCAGCTTTGATGTTTATGGGGGAAGGCTGCTGGGACGTGAGGGCAGCAGACAGCACAGTTCACTTGTGTGTGTAAAAGAAAATGAAGAAACAGATCCAAAGCGAGAGACAAAAAGGGTTTTCCAGCTCCTAAGTGGGAAGTTTCAGCAGACGGCACACAGCACGTGGAGATTTCTTTCCTTGCTGATTTATTCTTGCATTCAGGCTGTTTTATTTAGGTTATATTCCAATACACACTGAGCTTGGATTAAACTGATTTCCCTTCCCTCTATTTACGAGATGGCAAAGGATCAGGGCACTACTGGCCTGTGCAGAGCAGCAGCTCTGCCGGGCGCTTTGCTTGCCCGACACACCCCACCGAGTCCAACAAATGCTCTCCAAGGCCGTGCTAATGTTTTCTGCCTAAGAGGGGATTAGGATGGTCTGCCTCAAACTTCACAGCCTCCTTCCTGCCCTGCTCTCTCCTTCCTGGACCCTGGCCTTTGCAATAAGGAATAAATCACTGCAAGGTTTATCCCTGCTGCATGTTCTTTTGCAGTAGCGGTGGCTTCTGTTGTTCAGACATTATGGCCAAAAAGTTTATTTCCAACTATGCTCCTGGAGCTCCGGTGCAAACCCAGCCCTTGGGTTTGCTGTGGCTTGGCACAAGCTCGCTGAATGTCAGTTTCTAAATACATGAAGCTCTGAACAGCCCCGTGTTTTAGCCCTAGATGCAGGCAGGGAGAGCTGTGGATGCTCGGTGGGCAGGCGCAGGCTGAGTTCAGGCTCTTGGATCTCAGTCTCGTCTGGCTGGCTCTCTGCCACCGATGTGCCTGCCCTCTCCCCCCCTGTTCCATGTTCCCACTCGGTAACACTGGGATTCTGCTTGCAAAGTTCAACTTTTTTATCGTGTTAGGAGGGAATATTAATTCCAAATCCCTGCCTCTTTGTCCTTCTGGCTCATCAGCCAAGCTAGCGGCAGAGGCAGGGCTGGGAGCCCCCTCCCCTCCGTGCACAGCACGCAGCCCCTGTCCTGTGTCACGGCATCAGAGCTATGATTTCCATGCTTTTTCCCAGAGTCAAAGAGCACAACAAGACCTTGGTAGATATTTTCTGCATTTAAACCTTCCAATTAAAATTCATAACTCTGCTGGCTGCTAAAAATCAAGGACTAGCAGAGTTGCTAGTGTTATGATATATTGTCAATTTTTCCATCCCTGGTTAATTCATCAGCAGGGCAGTGAAAACTAGCTGGTTGCCTCTGTTCAAAGAAGCTTTGTGACTTTACTCCTGCCCTTCTCAGATGATCTCCAGGTACCAACCCCCTTTTCTCCCACACCGTCTAACAGATGAACATAATGTAACCTCAGAGCAGTCAGTCTCAACCTCTGTTCAGCTTGGGAATGGTTGCTTTGATTTTAGACTAAAGAAATCTTTGTGTGTCCAAAAGCTTGTCCCACTTCCCCCCCTGCAAGTATGTATGTGGTCTAATAAATGGTGCTGCCTCTCCCTACAAACCTTGCTGCGTTTTATCCTCATACCTCCAACAATACTGTTTCTGCTGTGCTGATGTTGCTCTTTTTTTTTTTTTTTAGCTTGGATGGCAGGAGTTTGCGTGTTTTGAATTTACCTGCCAGGTGGTTGCTGTGATGGATAGATTTCCACAGAGCTAAAGGCTGAGCCAAGAGGAGGGAGAGGAAAGCCCCGTGCAGCCTTCCCCAGCACACACAGGGAGATTGAGCTGTCACTGCCATTAATCAGAAAGCTGTCAGCACCGAGAGCAACTACTCCAGAGACCCACTTCTATTACAGAGGGGAATAACAGCCCCGGGGAAGAGAGAGCCGCAGATAGGAAAGGCATCTGCAAGGGGCTCTGCAAACGCAGCAGCTCCCTGGTTCTGGTGCAAGTTAGGGGCTGGCTTCATTTTGTAACGAGCAAAGAGATTATTAGAAAAGGAAAGTTGCACTGGAAGGAGCTGATAAGGTGCCCTGCACATGCATGAGGATTTAATACCCAGTTGCCACCCATCCTACTGTCCTAAGTGCTGAATTCCTACAGGGAAAGCATGGAAAACTGGAACCTTAGTGCCCACCTGTCTCAAGGTAATGGTAACTTCATGTAACCTGTGCTCAAAACCAGCTTCACTGTGTCAGAACGCTCAAGCCTCGCTGGGCTGCAGGAGGAGATGGTGTAAGAGAGCACTGCACAGGCAGTTCAATGTCTTCATTATGTTGGTAACACCTCAGGATAATTCTCCTTCAAGCTATACTAACCTACCAGTCTGGCAGCAATAAAGTATTTATGCTTGCAAAATACATAATTTACCCATATGGAGCACTTACAAGCCACACTGATTTCTCATGAGTATATGCATATGTTCATCTAGGTACCCATGCCTATATATTTAGCTGTATCAGAAAAGACGTACTTTGATTGCATCTGATTTGTTGAGTGATCGAGCTCACTCGCATCTATGGCTCGTTGTCGTCGTTATTTACCACTCTCCCAGTCTGAGTCATCTGCATTCTTTATTAGTAATGATTCCAGATTTTCCTCCGGGTCATTGACACAAGTATTGACAAGGCGCTGGGATGAGAAGCCAGCCCTGACGGCCAGCACTGGGCACACCCTCACTTAGTGCCGCCTCTGTCAGGGGTTATATCCAGAGATCTATTTGCATATGCTAACGAGGAGCTGCAGATGTTTTGCCAAGGATTTCAGGGGAGGTAAAACTCAGACTCATGTGAGTTGTCACAATTGATTCCATAAATTGGATTGTGTTGAGTTTTTGCTCAACTGCCAAGATTTCGCACTGGAGGTAAGGCAGGGCAGAAGCAAACAGCTCTCATCTAATTTCATGGGAAATTTACTTCTTTTAGTGGGTTTTTGCAGTGGAAGAAATGCTCATGTATAAGGAATGTAGTTTAAGCAACCAGCACGCTCCCAGCATCCTTGTCATTGCCTGGAACATCTATAACCTTATGAGCAGAAATGTCTTTCCAGGTATCATGGAAAATGTATCAAAATACATTTCGTATTGTCCAGAGAAATAATTAACATTTGGCTTTGCATATGCTTTTTCTTAGTAAATCATTGAGCCATTAACCTTGAGAAGGTCAATACACCATCCTTATTGAATTCAAGTAAAGCCACATTTAAAGTAATATTTAGAAGCAAAATTTATTCACAGTTTCTTAATACACTCTTGGCTCCTGAACTATGACACCAAATTAGCCTTTTTGCTTCCCTTGCCACCTGCCATCACCATCCTCTGCTCCCCTTCTCAGGGACTGTCAGGAATTTTGAAACAAGGTAAGACGAGTGAAGAAGTAGATAGGCTCATCTCTCATCTAACAAAAGCCTGAGTGATGCAGGTAATTTGGGGGCAGATTTATTGTCATGGTCCAACACAGAACACGCCACATTTTGGTGGAAAGGACAATTTTTCATCAAGGCTTACAAGCCTTATTCAAATCTCACTGAAGTCACCAAATAAGTGGGACTGTTCCTATAAGGTCTTGTATTGGGCACTCAATACAGGTTAGTATTATTAAGGCATAAGTTCATGGTGCCTGTTCCAAAGTCACTTCAGTATCAGAAAAATCTTCGCATCTGGTTCACTTTAACCAACGAGCGGTCCTGGATAAAACCTGGAGTGGATACCAAGCTATGCTGAAAGAAAAAGGCAAGTCAGAGGAAATCAGAGACGTCTTTGAGGAGAGCTCACTGGGAAACAGAAGGCAAATGCAAAGGCTGTCCTGCTCTTCCAAGGGTCAAGCACAAACCCCATCCTCTTCTGTAGCACAGACGTGAGTCCCAGAACAACATTTCTGGAGTTGCAGCCCTGACCCTGCCTCATCCCTGGCCTACTTCAAAATCCCCCTTTCCTGGATGTAGTCAGATCCCCTCCCAGTATCCTCCTGTAACTGGTGGGATGGCAGGCACTGAGCTCTCCCCAGGTGGCCCAGCTTTATTTTGTTACTCCCCATACTCAGGACCACTGCCTGCTTGTCTTCTGTTCCCTGAAAAGGGGAATCAAGAGCGGCTTTTCACTGCCCTTCCCAGACTCAAACACGGCCACTTCGGGGTGCCATGGCCATCTCCAAGGCATCCCACCCTCCCTCCTCCTCATGGACATGGAGGAGCCAGTGGGTCTCACGTGTTGGGTTGATGTTCTGGAGATGTGACAGCGGCATGGTCCAAACTGCTGCAAAAATGTGGTTGTTTTGTACGGATGGGCAAAAAGTCGCATGGTTTGAGACTGTAGTTCAGGTACTCTTGCAAAGTAAGTACAGCCGCAGGGCAGGAGGGAGAACTGCCTCTGGGTGCTTGCGTCGTGTCCTCTCCTGCAGGCAGTCTCACCCACCGAGGCTTTCGTCTCCACACCACGAGGGCTTTCTCCCATTTCAGATGGGAATGCCAGAGGGGAAGAAACAGCTTTAGTGACCCAAGGAGCTTTCCAAACTGCACCCCCTGAAAAAACATCCCCTTCCAATTAAGACAAGTACTGAAACTAGAGATTTTTCATGGCCTGAGAATGAAATTAAATGTCAAATAAATAATTTGGGGCTATAAAACCATTGTGTGTAAGTGATATGAAAATAGGGTTCATTTTGATTGAGATGTTTTTGTCATTCCTTTTTTTAAGCTAAAATTGACTCTTTCCTTTGTCCTACATATTTTCAACTTATTTTGAACCCTAAATCAAAACATTTTCTGTTTAAAAAATACAGGCGTGCTTGTTTCAACAGTTTCAATGCTTCCCCCCGAAGGAAATGGTTTTGAACTGAGAAATGTGTCAAATCAGCTCCCATCAACAATTTTGGCTTTAACAAATTATAGTCTCCTAAAGGGAAAGAAACCACAATAACTAAGATTTCAAAAAAAAAAAAAACCAAAAAAAACCTGACCAGTGACCGGCTCTTGATCTGAGGAACTTGAAGTACAAGGGGCACACCTTGGGTTTGAGTGACCTGGCCGTGGGTTTCCCAAAAACCAGTGAAAAGACTAGGAAAATGAATGCAAACGTTGCAGGGATGTGGGTGAAGACTCTCTTGGCCAAGTTCAGTGTGCCTCGGTCTCCCCATCTGTACAACGAGGGCAATAACACTTAGCAGAGCTGAGTCCAGCAGTGGTGAGGATGGGAAAGAGGACAGAGGAGTTAGGAAGCCACATAGCGAGGACACGCTGCTGGATGAGCTCTGCAGAGGGTGCGGTTCACGGGACACATTCAGACGTCTGTCAGCTGGGTGCTGGGTTAGCAGCTGTGGTCGGAGGCAGAGAGGGTCTTGAATGGTTTCTTTTTCACCAGAAACTCCTGTGCTCTCATTTTCATTCCAAGCAGAATGAAACCAATTTGAAAGCCCTGAATTTTTCAGCAACAAAAGTGTTGTTCTGCATCCACCCCTACTTTTTGCCCCGTTTATGTTTTCTCCGTCGTGTGGAGTACAAATAAATATTCCAAGGCCGTGACTTCTAACGCCTGACTTGCCCCGTGGTGCACAGAGCATCACAGGAGATAACTCTGAGTCAGGGAAGGGCACTGCTCAGCCTCGCTGTTCAGTCCTCTCCCAGGGAGCCCGGAGGGAAGCATCTTTTACACCACTCTGCCTGCACAGCTCTGGGCTTTGCATTGTAAATACTCTGCGGAAGTGATTCCACCCCTGACAAAGAAATGACAAAAATTATTTACTTAGGAAAAACAAACTTGCGATTGCTGTCACAGAGGAAAACTGCAAGCTAAGACAAGATGTCATTGTTTTGTTATCAGGGCAAATAGGTGAAGTCAATAGCAGCCTATATGGGGCTGGTCCTTGAGGGACCCCTCAGGAAAAACTGTGGGTGAGGAAAGGAAGGGACTGATCGGCTCTGCTTGTTGCCTGGCCACAGGTCAAGAAATAATGAATCTTGTGCATGGAAAATTTAGGCAAAAATGTAGGAATGATGGCTGTCAAGGGGGAAGGTGAGGTGTGACAGAGTCTGCCCGGGGCTCTGTAGGATCTGTCTCCGGGGCTCTTTGTATCAGGCTGCTCCCATCCTTCGGGGTGGCTGATCCTGCCCTGGGGCAGGGGGTAGGGTAATCTAGAGATGTCTCAGGGTCCCTCCCAGCCCCTTTTCTCTAGGTCTCTAAAAGATCTCTGCTGTAAACAGGGCTATAATATTTCTCGTTTGGCCGTTCAGTCCACGGAAGGACTCCAGGAGGGAGCACAAGACATTTTCAGCCAGTATCATACAGCCTGATGATTAAGGGCAGGGAGAGCTTGTGGGTGGTAAGATATGCACCGCAGACATTTCAATGCTTTGTCACAATGCTGCGCTGCTTTAACTCTTCCACAGCCTGCTCCACATCCACAACACCCAACTGCTGCGGTGCTGCTGGCATTTTTTTCTGTGTCTTCTACAAATGTCACTGTTGGTCTGGGGAAAATCCAGCAGCCAGCAGAGATCCAGGAATCCACATTTTGTTGCTCCCTGTTGAAAAAGGGTTGGATTTTTAAGGAAAAAAAAACAAATTATGACATGACTAACATCACAAAAATCACTGTCATGAAAGCAGTCTCTGCCAGATAGGATCTAAAATCTAGTGTAAAAATGGAGGTGGGACCCACAGTAACTGGTTAATATTTGCAGAGGAGAGAAATGGAGACATAAAAAAACTTAGGATCTTGTAAAGGACAGACTCTTCACAGAACCTATTCTTGACAGAATTATTTTTCTTTGTAGCTCAGGACCAGAAGGGAGCCAGTCTATAAGGAATCAGAGAGCAGTCACCACTGAGGCTGAGAAATAATTACTTTAAAACTGCAAAGTAATGCTAACTAAGATGAAGAGGCAAAACATAGTGCAGCCTTGACAGAAGCCTGGATATATGTTGCCTTTCATAGAATTACATGGGTGACCTCCACAGCTGCAAATGGAGTGACAAACAGCAAACGCCTCAAGAACAGAGAAAAAATAACGCTGAGATGTCATTAAACCTGAAGTAAATAGTTGATGAAGCAACTCGAGCAACTACTTCCTCATCAAGAATGCCACAGTCTTGACCTTGGCAAGAAATCAAGTGGACCCATCCAGAATAATCTCCCTGCTTCACATCCAGCATAATTTGAAAGTTATGAAGCAGTCACGTCCTCTAGTGCTCTTGCTGAGTTTCCATTTATTAAGTGGAGTATTCAGGATCGTTCTCTCCTTTTCATGCCACAACTTCTTGTTAAAATACAAAGGTGGAATGGAAGAAAAAGGCTCTGTGTAAAATCCTGGCTGAAAGATCGTGACCTCAAGAATAAATATTCGTCAATTGAGGAGTCATACGGACTGTGCTCAGAGATGGAAAAGTGCTGCAATAAGGCTGGAAGAGTGCTACAAAACAAAAAGTGGCACATAAATGATTTGGTTATTAAGAGAAGCACTTTCCAACTGCCTCCTTTGAAGGAACGGCTTATTCAGTCTTTTGCAGGCTCTTCTCCAGCAGGACACAAACCCAGGCGCTGGGATGGAAGCCTGCCCAAAGCAAGGTGTGACTGTGCAGGCTCACTCTGCTCATGCAAGGACGACAGCGTCCTACTCTTGGCTCCATGCTAGACCCAGCCTTAGAGCTGCCTTTGCATTTGATTCTTGACCTTGGGCAATTTCCAGATTGCAGAGAAGACATACATTCACATATCGTGCAGCTGAGTTCTCCCAAAGTGACTGCAAAGCTTCTGTTTCATTAGCACAGTATCAATCATCTCCTACTTTTCTACCGCTCCGTTAATGAACAGGGTTATCGGTATTTCAATACTGTGAATTAACAGAATCAGAAAATTAAATGATTCAATCCACAAGTGGTTTTGCAGGTTCATGGTATTCTTGTTCATTTAAGTAAAGCCATTCCTTGAACATATTTGGGCAATGGCATTGCTACTGTAGCAGAATAATTACTGTAATTGTCACAAATTGTTAACTCAGCTGGTGACACAGTGAAGCGCAGTTCGTTCAAGAATGAGATACGTGAACCAAGCAGCCCTGGAAAACAATGTACTCCTCTGAATAAATGTCACAGGAAGCTTTACATTTCATCCTGCTCTTAGTAACTTCGGATGGCTTTAATTTGAACAGTTTTGCATGCAATTAGCCAGTAAGCTGCCTGCCTGAAGATGACTGGGCGCAGTCAGTCATCCTGTCTGCAACACTGTTGAGATTTGAGCTGGAGCTACCTTTGCTTATGTGCTTTTACCATATCTACATCTGTGCTCATTTAAGTACAGGAGCTGCTGAAAATGTCAGTCAGGCTTTGCTGTGATTGCTGTACTCGTCAGTGATGTCTTGATAACACCGATAACCTTCCTTCCCCCGCTTTGTGTGTGCCTGCACTGTATAACACGAGACACCAGAACAGCTGTCACTACCTGCATTTCTCATTTGGTCAAACCATCATACGCACTTCCCATTTGGTAAAGTCATTCTGTAAAATTAAATGAGAAGAAATCTGGAAACAAAATCTCCGTATCTAAAAGCCTTTTCTTTAGGGAAGGTCAACTCTGAGTCTAAGCAGATGGAGCCCTTTTTCAGCTAACACTTCTGGGTAGTAAACAGGTACGGGTAACAGTCTTTAACTGATTTTACATCTCCGTGCATGTACCTAACAGCGAGCAAAGGATTTCCTGCAAACTCCTTCCTCAGGCAGTGTCTACGGAAGGTTGAAATTTGTCAAGATGATTTTCCAATCTTAAATGTTTGGGGTTTTTTTCCTCCTGAAGTCAGAAGTTTCCATTCTGATGGATGTTTTCTCATTTTCTGATTTCCTTTTTAGATATTGCCTCCCCCCATTCCTGTTTTTTCTCTCTTCACTGTTTCCAGAGGACAAGGGGGACAAGGGACTAAAAACAAATTAATCTTTTTTTTTTTAAAACTTACAATTTACAAAAGAAAGACATACCTTTGTAATTAAGATCCTCCCAACCTCTTTTACCTGTAAATTGTTATCAGCTTTGACAACTTTACTGTGACAGGGAGGTCTGCTGAACAAACCTGACGTTTGATGCCATTACACATGGACGACTGAAGATCACCTTTCCCCATTTTTTCCTGTATGACGTCTCTAAAGCTGCTGCCCTTTAGTTGCCAGGTGGGTTGCACGGTGATCATCTGAGACACAAGCCTAAATTCCTCGTGAGTCTGGAAAAGTCTGGAAAACTTCTGCAGAGTCTGGAAAACTTCTGCAGAGTGCTGGAGCTGGTGGACGGTTGGAAAAGGGCTGGAGGGAAGGCAGCGTAAGAGCTAGCTCCAAGGCAGGGGAAATTCCTCATCGTGTTATATACTCTTTTGTTTGGAGTTATGCTGGAAAGAAAGCAGTGTTCTTCCTCCAAAAGCAATGTGCTTTTAAGAAGCCAGACTCATCTGAGCTTATCCAGTGCCCACACACATGACAGTGTAAAGGCCAAATTCTCATTCCTCTCGCGCTGGGGTGAGATGGTGTCGTGTCACAGCCAGGCACTAATGAGACCAAGTTGAGGGGTTGGGGCTTGCTTCAGGCGTCACCGGTTCTCCCGTAAGATTCCTACAGACACTCTCTCCGATAATTGCAGGGATGATGTTTTACAGTAATGATGAAGTATTGCTTTTGAGAGTGGTGCTTTCACAAATAACAGCAATTGTGTTCAAAAGAGCAATTCTGAGGCTGGCTGTGCAGGTAAATTTCCCGAAATACCTGTAAAGACAGTCAGATAAAATAACTGGAACAACACTAGGGCTAGTATGATGCTCTAGGGGCAGCTAAAACACTTTTTCCCATAAATACTTTAAGTCCAACCTAATAACTTCCGCGGGGAGCTGACAGCCCTCCCCAGAAGGACTTTTTCTTTAAATTTCTTAATGTGCAAAAGTAAATACTTGATTTCATCTGACAACAGCAAGACAGATGTTTTGCTTAAGGATGGGAATGAGTCAGGTTCTTCGCCGCCGCCTTTGCAATCTGTCCTTGGCTACTTATTACAGAAGTAACAATCTCTGCAAGCATAGACTCGGAGGTCAGCCGGAGGTTGGGGAGACAATGACTGTGACCAAAGGCTATCCAGGCAACTCTTCGCTTGGTTAGATCCAGGCGTATTAGTTTATGAAAAGGAGTCAACACAGCTTATCCAAAAGAGGAGGATGAACTGTATTTAAACAGCTGAAAGCTTGCCTGATTTCTGTTGCCTGGTGCTTCATTTTGGCTGGCTCTAAGCCTTCGGAGTGGCCCAGCCACCAGAAAATGAAATAAGGCTCCATTCAGGAAAGTCATTCGGACTGGAACATTTGCTTCTGGTCCTGCAAAGCTGCTACTGCACTACCAGGGAGTACGGACAGCCTGTTTTTCAAGAGAAGAAGAAAAACACTGGAAATAAAAGGGAAAGGCTAGGCAGGAAAGGCTATAACTGTTCCCTGTACCGTGATGGGTGTGTCGTGAACCTAGTGTAAGAAGAGTTAAAGGACATAAGATCCAACAAGTACAGACTTAGTCTGGAAATTAGAAAGTTTTTAATCATCAAAGGAGTGGATTTTGGAGACTCTCTTCACAGCAATAATGAGGGCAGGATGTCAGATGCATTTACGGACAGGTTTATGTAACGCGGCTGCTTGCAACAGCTGGGGTTGGTCCCCACAACCCAGGAGGACTCCTTTGGTCTTGTTGCTTACGTGCCCTGCGCTGGAGGGAGGGAGCCCAAGGAGACTGTCTAAACACAGTCCCCAATCCCTCCGTGGTGAATTGACTCCTGCATCTTTCATACATGCTTCTGAGACCAGAAAAAATTATAAATCCTGCAATAAGGATAGTGAAACAAAGGCAAAGCAGGAAGGCAGTAAGCCTTGTCAGGTACATTTATACTCTGTGCACTCAGCTTCTTGCTCTCTATTTTTGAGCCTGCATGAACAGACACTCAAGACAGGGAGAGGAAATGGAGTCACTGCTGTGCTCATGCTCAACTCCTTTATTTCTGACTTCTGTTCATTTTTATACAGGAGCAGGAGGAATTTGTGCTCTCTGCACTTTTCTGGGACCTAAATACATCGTACACTTCATTCAAGCTGCAACAACCCTCAAATATTGGTGCGCCCCAAATCACTGCTATTTATTCTGGGAGAGAGTCCATTTTGCTTTGGACTTTGCTTTTGTTTCTCTTGGAGCTGCATGGCATTGCACAGCTTTTCTAAGGATAAGATCACAGACTATGCACTGTGAGATTAAGGGGACTTGTTCATGGGGATACTGTGGTTTTGTTAATGGACAAAAAAGGAGATTTTTGTGAGCTCAACTTACATACAAAATGAATGTACATTACTGTGTTCTAATTGCAAATTGCTTGGCTGGGGCTTTAAAAGCCTTTCATTCCAAGTCCAGTGTTTGTCAAATGTCTTTTAATACTAACCATGGCTATAAAGTGCACATTATTGTTGTTAATACTTACAGGAGCCTTTTCAGCAATCGCCCTGCTCCCACCCACTCCAGCACAAACACTCTCCCTAGCATGGAGGATTGGAAACAACCTGAATTAGAAGGGACCCAGATAAGAGGAAAATAACAGGTTTCATAAAGTCTGTGAAGCCTGAAAGAACTCTTAAAAAGCTGAAGACCCACAACTGCCTAATCTGAGTGCAGACACCCCCTCTGCCCCCCATCCCGCAGTGCTGAGCTTGCAGAACTTTACCCTTACCCTGCTTTTTCCATATTTATTGTGTTTCGTTACGTATTTTAGGTTTAATTTTCATAGGAGAAACAAACTCGCTGCATTTCACTCGCTGAATGTCATGCACCAGAATGGCAGGGGAGGGTTTGGCTTTTCAATGCTGCCAGGGAAGATTTGTCTGTCTCGTTCTGGCCAAGGGTGGGCAGAAGACCCTGGATGAGCATCTCGCAGCCACCCTTCCCTGCCCGCTGCCAGCACATCTGTGAAGGGCAGAACTGCTGTCAGCCTTGCTCTACAAGCCCCCATGTAACTTGGATAGCGAGATCCCTATGTCCAGAGATCAAGACAGAAATCTGGATGAAATTCAGATGTCTCAGTCTATGAAGGATTAGGGCTCAGGGTAATGAACCCCACCGACTTCCAGTAAGACTTCAGTGTACTCTTAAGTGTTGACATCACTTTTGAAAGCGCTCCCAAATTGCTGCAGGACTTTATAGTTTGAGTGAGTTGACCGAGGCCATGAAGAAAAGCCTGTGGTACAGCTAGGCATTATCTCAGGTCCTCTAAGTCTCCGTGTAGTCCTTTAGATCCTAAAGAGCTTGGTTAGTGCCAGGCCCCACATAGGTCTACAGCTCTTTTTCTTAACACCAAGTTAAGCCTCAGCCCCCTAATATCTTTTTAGGAAGCATTATACAGCAACCAAACAGTAATATGTAGAAAAAGATTAAAGCCCCTCCTTGTTGTTATGTGGTTTAATTAGTTGTGAAACAGTTGAATAAGAAGTCTCATTTTTGCCTGAGATAGACAAAGAACATTGCTTACCAACTATTTACCTGGAGATAGTTCTGTGGACACAAGAGGAGCAGTGGAGTTGGGGAGAAACGGACAGAGGCAAAGGATGGATTAGAAGCCACTCAGTGCAATACAAACACAGCAGATAACATCCACAGCCGTGTTTGGTCATGTAACTCCACCATAGCAAAATCAGAAATGGAGTTGAAATTAAATACAAACCACATGTAATGTTATTCAGTAAGTGCAATACAATGCAGTGTAATAGCCTGATATTGTATATTAACCCTGGGAATTAGTAACTAAATTGCCCGTGCCGACAACAAACAAAGATCTGATCTGTAGGGTTGAGAGAAGGGACGTTCTTGCTATGCAGAGTCGTAATGTGATCATTCTGCGAGAGACTTTGGAGATAAACAGTCCAGGAGAAAATGTCAGTTCTATCTACATACATTAAGTGCAATTTACATAAATTACATGCTGTGAAGGATCAATATACGATCTTGTTCATGGCTCATATGTCTTCTTCTCCTGTCACCCCAGAAGTGAAGCAGGGGGTGATCTGTGTGTCAATGCATGCATGGTCTTGTCTGGCCAGGCTGATGTCAGCCCCAACTCTGCCATTGCTGAAGACACTTGGAATGCGTACCAACTGGCCAGGCTCCAATCTAGGCTTTTTCTCTGGGCATTTAACACACTCTTCTAACCAAATTAAAAAGTATAAATTTCTGCTTACACTACACTCAGACACTGTGTCTGAAATCACTGCAGCTGACAATGCTAGCCATGACCTCTCTCCTCAGCTGTACAAGGTCAGCAAGGGCAGACTGAATTTTTAAGTTGTTTGGTATAAGTTAGGACAAAACCCAATTGTCTGGGAAATGTGAGACGTTGCAAGAAACTGTGTGATAAGATTATGAATGCCACAAACTGTTTGCATGAAGCGTTCACAAGAAATCCTATTTTATTGTTTTTCAGGCTGAGAACTCCTCCTAATTGGAAGTAGCCTCTCCCAGGCTTGTCCAAACCCTAATGAGAACTGATGAATCCAACACAAGCAGGCGGAAATCTCCTAGCCAGCAAATCCAGTTCTCTCCCTTCACAGTAGCCTCATTCAAACATACCAACCTCTACCTTAAAACATGTGAGGGTGCTGGTCCAGAGGTACTTCAAACTTCCTTCTAGTCCTTAAAATGGACAACCTCATTTGTCTGAATATTTCTTGGCCTCCGGGGAGATGAATAAAACAGTAACCTGCATGTCAGCAATTCCTGGGCTGTCTACCACTGTGCCTCTTTGCTGTAGCAGCCGTTGTGGAGAGTATGTCTAGCTGTGCCAGAACCAACCCACCTTTCAGACATGCGGAGATTTCCTTTCCTTTTTGCAAGACTTAAAACCTCTCCTTGAAACCCGGACTCACTTGGCAAAGTATTTCAGTGTAGGCTCCCTCTGTTCACTTTCTTGACTGCTGGTCTAGCAACACAAACTCTTGTTTTACCCTGAATCTTTCTTCCCCCAGTCCCTTAAAAAACCCAACAACAAAAAAAGCCAGATGGCACAGAAATGTCAATGCTAGTTTAATGGTAAATGTGAGAAGTAAAACAGAAGAGGGAAAAGCAAAGAAATTTGTAAGCAGTCCCTCTCCATCCAAAGCAACCCAAGGAAGCAGGTTCTCCAGAGACGTAGTTCTTCTGGAATCGAACATATGGCAAATAGATTTTCTATTTTAAATTCACAAGCGAATGTTGGAACTTTCAAGCCAAAACCAATATGCGATTTTTTTCTTTCCACCCAGCGCTAGTTAGGGTCTTCTACCGTGTTTTGCTCCAATAACTGAAAGGGTGAGAAGTGAAAACTGTGGCCTCTCTGAATTCAATGGCAAAAATCCTCAAGTTTAACAGAAGCGGGGTTTCAGTTTGACCCTGGCAGATTTGCACACTCAGAGTAGCCGCTCAGCTTTGGCGTACTGAAAGCAGCAGAATCCCATATAAGATCCTGGTGGCATTACAATCACGTTCCATGACCCCACGCCCTCCCCCTGGCAAGCAAGAAGTGACAGGTTACTCTTATTTTAGAATAAGTTTACTGAATGGACATTCTTGGGATTCAAGAACAAAAATCTTCACACTTCTAGCAAATGTGCCCCTCCTGCTCCTCCCAAGCTGCCCGCAGCCTGGGATTCCGGCACTTTGCACCGCAGAGAGCAGGTACATGTTAATGTGTCGCTTCCCATGCACTACCTCTCCACTAACATCCCTCTCTGTCAGATAACAAGTGTGATCCTCACCGGTACCAGGTTCCTGACAGATAATATTTATCAACAACACCTTCCTTTCCTTAGCATAGGCAAGCTCAGAGCAGCCAAACTGCTAATTTATCCTACGAGCTGAGAGCCAGCGAAGCGCAGGGCCCTGCCTCCATCCCAGGAGCCCAGCAGCAAGTCCTGCGTGCTCCTTTTGCACCAGGCTTTTCCTTTCCCTCAGCCTTTTTCTAAGCCAGCTTCCACTAACCAGCTGTGAGATGCTGGGACTGAGCTGCTGCTTTCCCCCACCCTAGCAGAGGCTGCGTTCCAGCCTTGGGAGAAGGCATCACCCTCTGCTAGCTTGAATCTGACAAATTTCTTATTAAAATTGTTATCAATGTCTCTGCCCTCAGGACTAGGCCGACAGTTATAATGCAGTCTGGGGTCCTTTGGGAAGGGAAGCACTTTTTAAATGTAGGATGGTGTTACTAATGATAAGGAAGGCATTACAGTGTATAAAATTAGCCTGCTGGAGACATCTACCTTCTGTTCCTTATGTAGTGTGACATCCTTATGTGTCTCTGCTCTTAGCTACAAAGAATATAATTTCATTAGTAAATTGGAGTATCTCCATCTCTCCTAATTATTCATTATTTCCTATCGCTTTTTGAAAACAACTGAGATGTTTAAAAACTTGCTCAGTAAAAGCCACAGCCAGGCCTCCCCTGCGGCTCCCTCCCTCCCGCGTACCTTCGAGCGGCCCTCCGGCTTCACTGGCACGGCCACGCTGAGCAGTGAGACCAGCTTGAGACCAACCCGCAGCCCGCCGTCAATCGAAATCTCAATATTTATTTTTAAGCTGCAGGAAAACAGCTGCCTAAGCAAAGCCTGGCAGCGCGCAGGTGTCCCCTGGGCCTGCTCTGAAGCGATTACCAAGGAGGACGGTTGCTGACGAGGACGGAGGCAGGGTCAGGCCGACGTATGGAGCTGGGGATGTTTTTCAGGTTGGTCTGACAGGAGCAGAGCTCCACACCCCAGCCCCGCTGTCACCCTGCCCGGCCCAGGGAGCGCGAGCTCCCTCACGTTGCAGGCCACGTCTCCTCTTAGAGCTGCATTGCTGGTGGCTGGTCGTTAGAGAGAGGTGAGGCTTCACCGGCCTCGCCGGGGCTCGCAAGGAGCCTTTGCACTAAAAATCCCCACCCTCTTAAAACATGCAAAGCCAATTTCTGACATACTTTGAAGGGAAAATGCGCTTTTGTTCTGTCGTCCCATAGACACGCTGGGGAGGAAGAGGCAGTAATCCGGGGGGAGAGGAAATAACTCAAACCGTGACTGAAAGCCACGTCTCGCAGTGTCCCTGCAAAATGGCCGCTCTGCTGCTTCTCAGTCCTTCTCAGAGTTGAGCGTCAACCCACAACCTGAAGCCAGGAGCAATGAAATAATGTCCATGCCATTTTAAAAAAAGAAACCAGAATGAATTGGGAAGTGTTTCCAGCAGTTCAAATCCTGACCCATCCCTGTTTGGGATCACCGCCTGCTTCTGACTACCCAGGGACAAAACAGATCCAAACTGTGATGAGGGATGAGGAGATTCTTAATGATTTGTATTTAATGCAGAAGAAAAAATGAGCCGGTGGAGTGAGACAGGATTATGTTCCTTTGCAAGCTTATGGACGTGCAGCACAGAGTTCGTTGCTAATGGGGTTAATCCTTCTATTGGGGAGAAAAATCAGATGGTAGCACCTTTAAATTGGCTCTTGGCAAGTACTCGATTATTGCAGGAGACCAATTAAATCAAATCGGGGTCAGAGTGTCTCAGAATGGGGAGAAACAGTTCTCAGCCTCGTCTGCCTTGTCAGAAAGATGATGGGGGTTAGGAGCCTGCTGTGAATGAGCTTCAAGTCAATAAACTCCTTGTAATTAGATTCACTCTAGTGTTTTGTTTTCCTTAAAATACATATAATTAAATGAAGAAAAAAAAGGTGTGAAGAGAAAAAAACATCTCATGAAAGCAGAAATAAGGCAGGCAGGGAGACAGGCGTGTTACTGCATCCTTGTAGAGCGGGGCTCCAGCCTCATTCACGCCGCTGCTCTCCTCGGCAGCAGACCTCACCGCCGGACAGTCAATGCTACAGTTACCTGGGGATGAAATTCAAGCTTTGTCCAAAGCCCTCTCCATCACCTGAGCACCATTTATACCCTTGTGTTAGGGCTTTACAAATGCTTTAAACAATATAGTGATCTTTGGCATTGCTGTCTATACTGGGGAATGCAATTGAGTCTTCCCTATGAGACCCATTTAAAGACTGCCTGTTATTAAAGACTCACTAAAACCCTTTAACACTTGAGATAAAACGATACCTAAGTGGGATTCTCATTATGTTGAGAAACACGAATAACTGCCTCATTGTCTTCAGAGGGATTTAACTGCTGCTTATGGAAGACCGCACCTGGGTCACTGCTCATCGTCTGGACAGGGGTAACTTGTTGTGACCAGAATGTGAGTGACTTTTGCTCCAAAGCGGGCCAAGGACAGACCATTGGCCACTGACCACAGCGGCTTGGGCATTAACGTGGTCAGGACCCATCTCATGCTTAAACAGTTCAATGGTTGCAAAGATGTAACAAAAAGACCACAACAAACCTCCGGCCTCTTGAGGACTGCTTGGTTTCACACACTCCAAGAGTCAGACTTGTCTTGATCACCTACGTGCTCTGAGAGACCTGAAACTATGGGTCACCAATTGATTTGGATTTTATTCTCTAATAGCTCAGAAAGATTTCCCCTGCCTTGGCTTGACAAGAGCCTCTTCATCTTGCCAGTTGGATCAATTGAATCTTGCTGATAATGCTGCAGTCTTTGTTACTTCCTCTACTCTTTACATCTCCATGTAAAGAAAATGTGAAATAGGATCCTCTCAAGATATTGGGAGAAAAAGTAAGATATCCAGTATTAATATGCTTAGACATTATCTCAGCATCTCAGTGGGGATTGTCTTCACCTGATTCTTAATTTAGTACTTTAATACTTTTCCAGATCAGGTTACATAATTAATAAATCCTCTGTGTTACAGAGAATTTTATTGTACTGAAGAACATCACAATAGAACAGTCTTCTATTATTTTTTTTTAATATAAGTCCTCTTAATCAAAACACCACCCTTCAACAGAAAAATGCTACTCACATAACCTGTGTCAGATTGTTAAATATCCATTGCCTTTCCAAAGATAGTTGGGGTCATTAACAGTATCTGTGCAATCCTGGAGCATAGGGCAAAAGCAGGTAGTAACAGGCTTTTGATTTTCGGAACACACAGCAGACATATGAATTTAAAAAAAAAAAACAAACAAACCACAAAAAATTGAAGGCAATATTTCGTAAGGAAACCAATACCGTTACTGACATTCAGGGGAAACTGAGACTCACTTATGCAGAAAGCCAGTGGCCAAGGCCACATGAGTGCAGTATTTTCATTCCCCAGACAAATACTAGACCCTTTATGTTTTTCTCCATCATGAAAGGACTACTCTTTGGATGGGGAAGGTTTTATGTCATACAGGTTGTGATGCACTCAGTGAGACTGCTGTTTCTGGAACAGATCTGTGAGAAATCTTCCTCCTCACACAGAGAGAGATCCCTGGCACTTTGTCTTGGGTCTGTCCTGCAGCCACCATCACGGCCAAGGGTGACTTGGGTTGGGTTTGAATCCATAACTGCTTTATGGGTCTTTGCATCACCTGGGCATCTGTAACTGCATTACCTGCATCTGGTAACTTTGCCCAGACAGGCTGTAAATCTCTTCTTTCCCTCTGTCCTTCACCTATAGTATGTTCGTTACTTGCTTTTACAGTCTTTAACCTTTATTTTTGTTTTGGCCGGCTGCTTTGTTAACATGGCATCTATCGATAGCGGATGCAGGATTAAAAACTATGACAACTCTTATAACAAATGGGTAAATAATTGCAAATCATCATGGATTGCACCAGTGTTTGCAAAGGTGCTTATAAATAGTTTATTATATGTTAATCAGAGATGAAGAGATGTTTTAATAAATAGTTAATCAGTGATGGCTATCTGTATACATTTATAAAGTTACAGCACTGTCTATTGCTTTTCACCTTTCTCGTGTTTACTCTGTCTTTACAGGATGGTTTGCGATCTCCAGGACTAAGTAGGAATATGTTGGTTTTTAATTTATACCATTTATTTACCATTATTAAAAAACCTCTTTCCATATATTAACAGTTTATAAAAAAGTCTTGGTATGAGATGCGTTTCCCCTTGCTCCTGCTCTCTTCAGAACAGAACTGAGGATGCACATCGCCTTTCTTGTTTCACATTCCAATTGCAACAAAAATCAGTGACTTCGGATCGTGCATTTGTGTCACCACCTTTCTAAAACGGCCCTCTGTGTTAGCAACGCTTGAAATGAACTGGCAGCCTTCTGCCAAAGATTGATTGGTACCAGCACACAGTTAACTGGTGAGACAGTAGACACTCAGCCGATCAATTCAAGCTCAGGCTGGTTGTCTCTTTTTTTTAAGAGATAATGGGTTCTTTTGTATACCAGGGCAGGACGGCTCATCTGTGCGTTCTGTACCGAAATCCTACATAACAAGCCACATTTTGAGGCAATGCCAGCATAGCATAGTGAGGTTACAGGCATGCCCAGTTTTTGAGTATTTGCCTAGTGTGATTATAATCTCTGAAATTAACTTCAGAGCCATCATGCTGCAGTGATCGTTTAACGGCCTTGCTAGCCTTTCTGGCCTTTGGAACCAGATATGAAGAGACAATTGCTCTTGGCAACAGATCACCCCACTGACGGCTGCGATCTTCAACCTTCCAGATGTACTAGGAGTAACTGAATGGGATTATGATGAAGTTAAATTGGCAGAGACTTGTTCTCTACTCTATTTCATCTGAAGATGAAAATGAAAATAGCCCAGCCTGGCATCGTCCTGCACAATAACCTGAATCTACTACAAGTTTTACACTCCTGCAATCTGGAAATGTTTGTTTTGCTCACCCAGCCAGCCCTGGAAAGCTACTGATGGTGACAGTTGACAAACCCAACATATTTTCTATGGCCATTTTTCCTCTGGTATTATTTCCCTCAGGTAGCGCTTTCACATGTTATCTGTGTCCTACAGATTTCACTGGTCTCCATCAGGAACTATTCTGAGCCTCGCAACTCATGCCTCATGAGTTGTACAGGTTGTCTTTCTGGGACAGAACACACCACCCTCTCACCTCTGCAAACGCACCTGCCAGTTCCACCAAAGATGAAGCGTTGATCTGTTTTGATCTCTCGATCCCCATCCCCTTTTTTTTAACATTGCAAAAATGTTCATTTCAGAACCAGAACAACTAGGTATGCTGTAGCTGAGAACTTTCTTTTACCTTGGAATATGTGCATGTAGCTCTTCTTGGTATCAGTGGGAGGTTTGAATACATATTTAATATCAAAGGCTTATATTTAAAAAAAAAAAACCTGATGATTCTCGCTGCCCAGCTTTGAGGCACATGAAAGGAACCTGATTTTGAAGCCACGCTGAGCTCTGAGAATCAGGCCAGCAAGTTACACACCCAGAACACTTGTTTATTTTTATAAACCCAGCTGAAACACGGCAAAAAGTTTTTAGGGAAGCAAATAATACACAAAATATTTCTTATCTGTGTAATGTTTGTAATGACAGTCCCCTGCTTTCCCTAATTTCTTCACAATTTACATATAAACGAGACATCGTATCACTGGGTAGTTTTATTTCTCCAAAACATTGTCAAGTATGTTGACAAAGTTTTGAGGATCTTAAATTAAATATTTTAACTAAACACATAATTTGTCATTGGGTTAAAGAAGGAACTGATTTAAAGATATGGTGAGTGCTTTGAGGGCAGGCAGCACAGCAGAGCTAAAGCCCAGGAGATTCCCACTGTGGCTACTGTTCTGCCTGAGAAAGCAGCAGCCACCTTTCTCCACCGCTTCCCCAAATGCAAGACGGTGACAGCAGAGCCTCCTCTGTGATCCAGGAGTCTGTAGAGAAGTGCTGCTGAGTCTCACAAATGGAAGGCAAAACTATTGTAGGGTCCTGTGAAGTTTCAAGGGGAACCCATCCCCGGGCCCAGTTCTGCCCACGTCAGATGAAACCTGGGGTCTGCAACAGATCGTGTCCAGCAACTGGCAGGTCCAGGAGAAGGCACGGTTGTCAGCCACAGCACTTGTTTAGGCTAATTTAAAGTCATTTAACATCTATTGCTTAGTGTTCAGCAACAAATTTTGCCATTTAGGTGCTACTTAACTGACATAGGAAAAAAACCCCTAATTTTGCTACATCTAAAGGAAATCTTTGAGGCAACTTACATAGGATAAAAGAACTTATGTAGGACAAAAGATTTTTTTAATGGCTTCAGATCTGTTCCTTTCATACTATCCCTCTCATTTACCTCTTGCTTGTTGCTAGGGGTGTGGGCAGGGAAAAGGCTTGGTGAGGGGCTACGTGTTAGTGCTGCTAATTGTTTGGTGTGTCTTTATTAGCTGTGTCTCTCTGGCTCTCTGGTGTGCTCATTACTATTGCTGAAATCAATCCCTTCTGGTTGAAGTAGGGATATTGCTGATCCTCTTCTCTTTTCTTGAGATCATGGGTCGTGGGCACAGAACCTCCCTAGGTCCCCATGAGAGAGGAGTACCAGCTCCAGGGATTGACCTTCTTCATGCAAGATGGAACAGAGGGAGACCATGCGAAGGAATTGCAGTCTGCCTAGGACCCAGCACATCCCTACACAGATGAGTACAGTAAATCCCTGTGTAGTGCCTAGTTGCAGAAGAGAGACTCTTAGATCCTGTTTATGCTTTGAAGAGAGCCTAAAACCAGACCACAACCAGCAGCATTTGCATTTTAGGCTTTGTTTTGATGCAAAGAATGTGCATCCAAGCATATGGTTAGTCACCAAACCTTCCTGAGGCCTCCACAGGCAAAAGAAGGAACAAAGAAGCATGGGATCCATTAAGAGCAAATGATGGGAGAAAAGCAGTCAGTTGCAGTATTAATAAAGCATTGCTTTGCCAGCAAAGCTGGATTATTTCAACAGCTAATCAGCTTCAGAGCATAAAGAGATTCTGAAGCAAGCATGATTGATAACTGAAATTCTACTAGCACTGTTGTGACGAGAAGGGATATCTGTAATCCTTTCTGTGGCATTACCCTAAAACTCAGAGGCACTGGAACATGCTTGGACAGATAGCAAGCATGAGTCTGAGCAACAATTATCTCTGCAGACCTAAGGATCCTTTTTTTGTATGATCTACGGTTTTTCAAAAGCGTGAGTAATCCTTCAAAGCAATCTCTGCTAGGCAAGACTAAATCGCAGGAATGGCTGCTGAATGGGGAGGTGCTTTTAAAATTAACACTGAGTATCTGAATCTGTCAGTGCCTGTGTAGTTCAGAAATCCTGCCCACATACCTACCTTAATGACACCTGGCAGTTTCTTGCCTAACTTCTGCCATCTGTAACTCAAGCATCTCATCTAAGCCAGCTGGCTAGAGGCTTCCACAGAAGCTAATAAAGATCAGCATCTCCTGAAGGAGACCCAACCCACCAGTCTTGGACACCTTCTAGGGCCAAATGAATTACTCCCTGGACCTACTTCTCTCTGCAAACACTCTGGAAGGAGCCTTGTGGATAGGCACCTACAGCTGGTGAGATGAACCCATCCAGGGTATCATGGCTCTGCTGGACAAGTCCTAGTGAACACAGATGCTACCTCCTGGGACATGACTTTCCACCTGCACTGGAGGATGCTTTTCCATAGCAGGAAGCCAGTGAAGGCAGTTTGCAGTAGGGACATGGCTGATATTCAGAGGCGTGCGCCACGCTTCTGGCTCTGAGATGTGGCAGAAGCGTGGGGCTGGGAGTGAGTGACTTGCAAATTCACACTGTACAGCACCTGCCTTTACTGCCTGGAGGCACAGGATAAGGAAAAAAATGTTGTGGACAAGAGGAGGGGCCAAAAACTTGGAGTCAAAGCAGTTTCCAAACTTTGCTCTTTCTAAATCAGCAATATCCTAATATATCTTTGTTGACTCTAACTTCCTGGCAGCTTTTAATGCCTATTTCTTGCTACTTAGAGTTTTTTTCTCATATTTGTATTTGAGCTACTTAAATGCTTCCCTTTCTCTATCATGTCTAAATTTCCTTCTGGATATCACAGAATGGTAGCTATATTCAAACCAGAAGGGCACAAAAAAGAGTGCCAGAATGCACACATAAAGGCCAGTTGCTGATGGATTCAAGCTGATTTATTACCCATCGCCAGATCTGGAGGTTCAAAATTATGTTAAAAACAACTTACAGTGACACTTAGAGCCGTGAAAGAGAAATCAGGGATGCTCTGCCAAATCTGTGTACCATCATCTATCATTTATCAGTCTGATCCAGTCAATCATCTAACTTAATTCACTGCCTTTATAAAGACAGCTATTATTTTAAGGTCTAAATGCCACATCTGTATAAAATTGATACCCATGTTTCAATGCTGGCCTGGCATGCATAAATAATAGTAGGAGGACTAGCATGCTAGGAGGACTAGCTTCTCCCCTGGTTTTACCAGGCCACACCATCATCTTCCATCAGTTTGGCATATGAACTAACTGTAAATAAATTAGATCAGTATATATATTTAGAGAAGGAGTGTGAGGCTGGAAGCCACTGCAAATGAAGCAGAAATACATACCAAGCTAGAAAGCGTTTTTCCAGCCAGCCTGGTAGGAGATAATGCATACACATATTTATTAATTGTGACTGTAGGCACCAAGCTATAACACAAGTGCTGGAACAGCTCAAAGCATTCGCAGCTAAGCTTCCTAGGGCACAGAGATTTCCCTCTTCACTGAAGTTTTGACAGGGAGTGAAGGGGAAGCATCTAATTTTATGCAAACGAGGACTCTGAAATATTTCACTAGTGTTTGTTGTTTCATTACTGTGGATATATAGCAAAGCATTGTCAAATCCAGACTCTCAAAATCCAGATTTAAAATAGTCTTATTTCTTGCACGATTATGGTTCCTGGATACCGCATCAAGAAGCAGGACCCTTGTGCTCAGTGCTGTACAACCCCTAGCAGTTTGTTGCAGACACAATATTGCATATTTGATCCGCAATAATAATGGAGAAGTTCAGGTGAGTGCTGGGTATTGAGTACATACAAGGCAAAGCAACCCTTTCCCTGAAGATTTTACGCTCTAAATAGAAAAGATAAAGAAGGAAACATAGAAAACATGTCCCAAAGGGACAGTGAATTAGCAGAACCAGAAGCAAAACCACATTCAAAATATGCCTGTCCCTTAAAAAAACAATTCCTCTGTTCCCTCAGATATGTAAGTCACCATCCACATCAAGAAGGAAAAGCTTACTTTACCTGACAGTTGTAATAAGTACTTCGTTACATGTTTATGCCAAATGCTAGATCTGCTTGTAGAGGTGACAGATAAAAATGCCAACGGTTTTCAAAGGACTGGATTTGCTCTTCCCAGCCAAAAGCCAAAAGCCAAGGTGCAAACAAATATCACCTGCATTTCTTGGCAACACTGAAGCTAGAATATGACATTCTTAATGGGAAGCCATATGCTCCGCCACCCCACAAAGCCCAAGATGAGGGCTCGTGTTTATTCCTTGGGGTTTGCTACAAAGGCTCCACTCCAGCTCCTATTGCACTCACGGGAAGGATTCCTAGGCACACAGACGGGAATTGTACCAGACCTCGCAAGGATAATGCTGCTGTTGTACTCCTGCAGAAGAAGAAAATATACAATAGTCTGCCAAGGTTTTCCACCTGTTCATTATGTCTTGACTAGCTTTGAGAGCTTGCCAGGTATGCATTAACCAACTACTTGGGATTACCTTGCAATACTGTCTTTACATCCCTTTAGTTGCTAAAGGCAATAGCGAGAGAATGTCAAATACGAATTCAGTGCTATTTAACAAGTCTTTGGCAAGACCTTAAGGGCACCAATGGAAAGCTGAGCTCAAGGCAATGCACTAGCCAGTTTTTGTAAGTTGTATATATTTATGAGTATTTTACATGCCCCCCTATAGATAGCATTCATTTTAAATTTAAAATTAAAGAGATTCACCTCTTTTGGAAAACCTCCAAACACTGCACGCCAGCTTTGCAAAGCGTCAGCCATATTACGATGTATTGTACGTAATCACTTTAGCTTGAAGTCCTGTGATTAATCACAAAGCAGTGGGCAAACCGCATGGGCAGATGAGCATTTTTAAAGTAGGTGTTTCATTGCAGCTAAAGCACGGCTGTCTTGGTAGATGAAGTTTTGTCCCTCCCCCGTCATCCAGAGTGGCCTTGCCAAGTCCTTTGCAGTCCCTCAATGCAAAGGCTGGGATGGACCGACTGACCTTGGGCCCTTTCAGGGATAAAGGATGAGGAGCAGAGAATTTACAGATTGGCCTTAGGAGTATTTGAAAGAGGTTATTATTGAGCTTCCCGCACCTTAAGACTTCTGCGAAAAGCCCTGTACAACAGGACAGAGGTGGTTTTGAGTGGCTGAAAAGGGAAAAGTACCAAATTCTTCTAGATCACAAAGCCCAGGGGAAATTAGCTAACAGGAATCAAGTGGCCTGTGTTTGGCAACTGAAGGCATGATACAGCTACTTAATATCCAGGAAGTTAATGTGCCATGTGCAGAAAATGTCCATAAGTGTGATAGAGACAGCTCTGACCTTTCTCAGCAGGTCAGCAGAGCTCCTCCACGCAAGGGCTTAATCAAGTCGTATATAACTGCGGCCGACAGGAGCTCATGATCCACAGACGTGATTCAGAGAAGACTCTCCTGCAAGGCACTTAGCACAGTTATCGCTCCCATTTGGCAAATGGTCAGGAATTACACTTGATTTGATGAGGTGCTGGGAGATAAATTTCCTGTCGCCTCTCAAGATAGACGTCGCTGTGCAGCAATCAGTGCCAGTGAGCAGATGCCGGGTGTGCAGCTAAACCACCAGCTTCGTGAGCAGTGCCTTCATGAGCAGCACTTGCTGGGAGCTGAGCTGAAGGACATTCACTAGGCAGTTTACCCGCTAATATTCTGCTGCACAGGGGCTACCCCTGGCTTAGGTTCTCTGTGGGAGCAGCCTGCCTTGTAGTCAACCTGCGTGGCCCGTGCCAGGTCTGCAGGCACAGGGTCTTGGGAGCTGCTCTCTGTTTAATCCCAGAAAAACTAATGAAATTCACTGTGTTGGAATGATATCTCGCAGAGAGATTTTTATTTCATCAGTTTTATCCCAGTATTTCCTGTAGATAGATGAATCCTAGATGTCATAGGAATACACTCTATTTATATCATCCAAAAACCACCTCACATGCTAGCAAGAGACCTAAGTACCCAATTCATCTCCTCTCTGTCCCGAGATAGCTTACCCAACATCCCACACTTGGGACCAGCATTTGCGGCTTTCAACCTCTGGCACCTCAGCCACCATGTTGTGCAGACCCTTCTATCACAATGCTTTAAAGATATAATACTTACTGAGGAATATCCCGCCTATTATTTCTGTATGTTGTTCTTTGTGCATTAATTAATGTAATTCCACTGGAACAATTTTCAAAAGTCCAAAAGCCAGTGAGACTATTACTGAATTTAATAGAAAGAGATTGTTGTAGTATTATTTTCTCTATAGTAAACATTTTGAATAATAATAATAATTTTTCTTTACTGAAAAACCTGTATATTCAGCTGATACTCAGCTTTTCCACCAGAAGACTCCCCTTTGTCTTGTTGTATCTGTCAGCATTGCTGCGTATACCATCTTCTTCCATAGCATCCACTCTTTTATGTTGTTACTTATTGAATTAGACAACCTGAAGGAAGACTGCTGTGTCAGATGAACCCAGGATGCTGGGTGAGTGCTGGGATGGATGTCATGCTCGCTAAAATGACTAAATTATCTTGTCGGGGAACATTACGGGATAAAGTTGAAGTCACTTCTTAGGGAATGCAGGATGCTTTGTAATGCACTTCTGCAGGGCTAAAACTCCTGTGTGCACATCTTTGTGCTTTCGGTTTGCGCTTTCCTACAAGTCCACATGCCCTGTGGGCAGGGGATTGCAAGGTGCAGGCTAGAGGCACAGAAAGACACGGTTTGATATCACGACTGAGCTGATCGAGTATCTCATTGCTGCCAAGGGAAGCTCTGGCACCTTCTTCCTATGCCTGCCCTGGTGCTCCTGAGACCTTTCACTGAGCTGGTTCAGCTCACTAAACCAGCAGAAAACTTCCCTGGCTTTTCCAGCGAAGGGTCTGATCCGTAGCGGAGGCAGGAGCCTGTAGGCAGCAATGGGGGAAGAGAATGGGGACAGAGGGGCAGCAGGATTGCCCCTTTCAACAGCACCGAGCCCTGAGATCACTCTGACAGTGCAACTCAGCCAAACTCCAGTTACAGTCAGCCCCATGAAATGAATTCAGTGATCTAGAAGCCTCTCAATGGATGTCAGTGACCACGTACAAGATCCTTAGTGTGCTTGCTGCTAAGTCGCATTTGTACACTTATATATGCAGTAGGGTTTTCCCTGCTAATAATCTAAGGTGCTAATTTGCATATGCTGTTGGTTATGTCTTTAAAATATAATAAGGGTAATAAAAGCAAAAGTCTTGCCTGGAATTTTAAGTGAATAGTTATCTGTCTCTCCTGTAACCTGCATGTGCTTTCCTCATTTGGGCAGAATTAAATCTACACCATTTAAGGAATCTCCAGATGTAAATGCATCAGAAAGTAACAGCCATTTTTTTCTCAGCAGCTGACAGTTCTTTCTCCCCCACCCCAGTGACAAGCAGTGATTTGTAGCAGGGATGACACTCCGCTCCCTGGAAGTGGTGGCGAACAACATGATGTTGTGTTATTGCCCTCCTGCAATAATGCAAGGACATGTCTAAATTGATCTCTGTTCGCTCCCATTTGGGAAAGTGCTTGAGCCAATCCTGCAGAAGCCAGCAAAGCCGTCTGACTGCGGACTGACATGTTCCCACTAAAAGAATTTATGCTGTAGACGTGAATGCATTTTGCTAATGGAGATTATCCTTGAACATGAGTAAAATTGTAGTATACCTGAGGCCCAGCGTGTATAGCCGTCACTGACTGAGCTGTTCGGGGGAATTCACCCATCATATGCCTCTTCAAAGTACTTTACCTGGTTACCTCTGCTAGCAGCATGTTCATTCGCGAAGAGAATTAGATTTACGAGAGAGGTGTGCCAGAGACAAATTGGAGACTGTACTGTCTGGCCAGGCATCAGCGTCCAGCCATCATCAGACAGCAAAATAGAGTCTAATGAATGAAAACAACTTAACAAAACTCAGCTCTCCAGTTTCACAGGCGGAGGAGGGAATGTCCCACAGCACCATTCCCTGTCGTGGTGCCTCTCCCTTGCTCTCGCACAGTTCTCTCGGTGCCCGGTGGAGCAGAGACCTGCAGGACGAGGGGCTGGCTGGGAGGACGGCTGCGAGAAAGCACAGATCCGGCAGCCTGGTAACGTGGGCTCTTGCGTGCCAGGAGAGGAGATGTGGGGGGGGCTCTGGCTGCTGTGTGACCCAGTGCACTGGCACAACCCCTCTAACGACCCTCAGCCCTGCCTCTGCCATACAGCGCAACGCCGGCGTTGCCAGAGCCCTAGGAACTCTGGGCAGCCCTGGTTCTGGAAGTGTACTCCGTAGCAGGCAATGGGCTGCAGCAGCACTGAAATGGGTCTGGAGGAGGTGGGGGTTTGATGCCTTCCCCAGGCGCTCACGAGGAACTGACACGGCTGAGTCGGATGTAAAGACGGGCGGCTGACGGGGAATCCTTCTTGTATCATGGGATGGCTGCAATGTATCCTTCATAGCCCAAGCCAGGAGCCTGCTAGAAGGACTGATGGGCAGGAAAGCCGGGTGCTGGCTGCTTCTCCAGTGGGGGTTGTCTGCTAAAATCCAGCAGAGGAAAGACGGAGAGGACACAAGTTAGCAATAGTTAAAACAGGCCAGGCCAGGCAGGCTGCCTGCTATGACAGAGCCTTGGATCTGAGGCCAGCGCGCAGCTGAGCAGGCACAGCTCCAGCCACCAAACAGCCAAACAAAGCAATGGCAAAACGTGCACTGTCCAAGAGGCTGCGTTACATCTGTGAGAGCAGAGATGAAACCGGAGCGTAGGAGCTGGCAGGCAGCTCACCCACACCAACGGGGCTGGGACTGGAAAGAGGGGAGCACAGAGCCTCCGTCCCTGCCTCGCCTAATGGAGAAGAGTCGAAAGAAGAGATGCGTCTGAGCGATAGGCCAGGGGAGCATCATCCTGCAGCCACGGGAGAGAGGAGAGGAGAGGAGAGGAGAGGAGAGGAGAGGAGAGGAGAGGAGAGGAGAGGAGAGGAGAGGAGAGGAGAGGAGAGGAGAGGAGAGGAGAGGAGAGGAGAGGAGAGGAGAGGAGAGGAGAGGAGAGGAGAGGAGAGGAGAGGAGAGGAGAGGAGCGTGGAAACCAGCTGCCAAGAGCCTCTTGCAGGGGATTTGATGTGAGAAGCCCTTTGAGAAGAGACACTGGAGGGTCAGCGTGGGTGCGCATGACTGGCCAGCCAGCTGGAGCTGCAGAATTGCTGGAAATGGTTGTCTTTGAGATCATCTGAGCTTAGATGCATGGTTTTCCCACCTGTTATTATTCAGCATGTGTTACATGAATAGGCACAAAAGACACATGAAGAGAAGAGGAAGAGGAGCAGACATGGTTTAAAGCTACCTTTGCTCACTCTCTCGAGCTGTGAGTTCCTAGACCTGCCATAGAAATGCTTATGACACCACTTTCTCCAAATCTGTGGGGTTTTTCTGTGTCCTCTGTTACTGCAACATGCAGGCTCTGGGCCTCAGTTGGATAAATGAACATGTGCTTCGGTTTTAGCAGCTTGCAGTGGATAACACTGGCAAGATCAGAAATGGAAGAGTACGTAACAACCCGACGTGCTGCCTCTCCTCCAAGCATTAAGCCTGGGACCAGCACTATGTGTGTGAACCAGCCACAGCAGACCTAGATTTCACAGATTTTGTGAAATTCCTGTGCCAGGCATCAAACAGCACTACGTTAGTCCCAGGCACTGATATAACAACACACAGCAAAATCCAAGAATATCTTACAGTGGGACCAAAAGAAAGAAAACAAAAGCTGAACGAGCCTTTATTTCCCTTCCTCCCCTTCCCAAGAAATAAGCAAACAAAGGACTTTTTATCTGACATTAAATTAACAGTTTTTAAAAGAATAGATTGAGGGACTATTCATGTTTAATTATCCAGCTTAGAGGAAGAAAACAGCAGAGACAAGTTGCTAATGCTGCAATCTATATGTTTCGGCATTCATTGGGTGCTTTGGGGGGTACAGTGAGTACCTCTGTGCTTGTTCTGCAATGAGTCTCTCTTCTTGCATCTGTCCCATCTTGCCAAGGTTTCATTCTGCACTTCTCACGGCAGGGGACTTGCTGATTACTCTCCTCTAATTGAGTTTGGGTAATGAAAGTCACTAAAAATCTCTTTCACGTCGTATGTTGTCATATATCTCATTAAACCATTAGATTTCTTCTAGACCCTTTAAAAAGAGGCCAGGGGAAAAAAAAAAAAGAAGAACAAAAAAAAGAACAATGTGCTAATATTTTTCAAATGTTTCCAGAGAAACTGCACAGCGTAATTACAGCTGCTTTTGCATTATTTAACCTGCCTACACACCCTTGGGGCTCCGAAGAGAGAAAGTCAGACAAGATCCCAAAGAGCTGTTTTGTCACACACAGTTGTGTGTGGGATCAGGTTACTGAAGGGGCCAGAGATTTAAAAAATATTCACAAATGCAAGTTTTCCTGGGTTAGTTCAAGGTCGCCTGGGTGCAAGACAGTGTCAACACCAAAATCAGACCAGTCTGGGACTACTCCAAAGGGATGTTATATCTAGCTATCCCCTTACCGCTTTACTGTTTTCTTTCACTAGCTCACCTTTTTTAGCACATTTTCTATCTTTCCGTGCTTGCATTTCACTTGTAGTAATACTATTTACTACCGAAACTGCTACAGCAAGTGAAGGAACCCTCTTTTTTTTTTAAGGAGAAAAGATACCCCGTCTCCCCACAGACTTTGCGTACGCCCACCGCCCATCACAGCCAGCCCACTAAGGTATTCACCGCCACTCAGACCTGCGCTTTCACTTGGCTGGAGAATGGCACAGCGGGTGTCCCTGTCTAGACAGCCACCTGCTTGGCTTGCAGGTACGGGCGCAGGCTGCAGGAGGGAAGCCGAGTGCTAAAAGTTGCTCTTGTCGCTCCCTGCACATCCAGAACTGCTGTAAAATTATTTGCAGCTGAGATCATGGCGGAGACCTGCATCCTCAGTCTCTTCTGAGCCTAGCTTTGCTAGCTGCAAAGTAGGGCTGTAAGACTCATCGCTAACCAGAAAAGGTTTTGAACGAGCTGACGGCCTTTGCTTTGAAAAGATCACGTTCACGGGTGTGTTGTGCCGACCTGCTGTAACGAACTCCAGAGTGCGTTGACAGTGTTAATGCATGGTAATGCTCCTTCTGGTACACAGTACCCCAGCAGGTAGAAGCAGGAGCATGAATATTTGAAATTTAACTTTCCCTAATATCACTCCACTTACTTTATGTCAGACTGTGTTTATCTTCCACTGCTCACATTTAAATGTCAGAGTATCAGCATGTCTAAATTCCTCTTTTCACAGATGGAAACTGTCAATTTTTAAACACAAAAGGCACCCGGGAATGTGATATACATATTACCCTGGCACAGAGTTTAACCTTTAAAGCCTGTTCTTTAAGAACCTGCTTTAGGATAAAGCCAATCACTTCAATAAAATGATAATTTACTGTTCTATAGCTCCTGGATCCTGAAGAAACCACAAGTACTTTGCAAAGGATAAAAGCAGCATAGACCAGGCTCTAAAGAATATTAATTAAGGTGCAAGATAATGGAGGACTAAAAGTTTATGCTTCCCATGTACCTCGGGGTCTTCCTGGCACCGGCACTGCAAGACAGTAAAGCGGAGGAGGGCTCAGGCAGAGCCCGGGGGGTGGCCCTTTGCTTTTCTCCTTGCAAGATCAAACCATCCTTCTGGACGCTGCAGCGTGGACGTGGGTGCTGGGGAGGCCGGCGCCCAGCGGTGCGAGCCCACGGGTCCTCCCGATGAGCTGGTACAGCGCTGCCCGCTGGAAGTCCCCGCAGAGCCCAGCAAGGACACCCACAACAGGGCAAAGTGAGATCCAGAAGTGCTTCACAGACACATTTGGTGGTGGGGGGGGGGTGGGGATTATTCAAGCCCTCCACAATTTTGGGCTGCAATTTTGTGAAATGCTTTTAAGATTAAGATTCAGAGACACTTGCTGGAATCTGGGCACCCACCTTCAACTCTCAGGATTGCCGCCCCGTGCATCTACAGTGTGTCGTCTCTCCCCTTTGGAGTCCTTCAGACTGGAAGAGCCAAAAGAAGCTTCAAGTCAAGACTCCAACCAAGTCAAGAACTGAACTTTAGGACCTGTTTTCAGGATGTTTCTATATTTTTTGGACCCCAGCTAGAGATGTGACAATTAAAGAAATGAAATAAGGCTCAGTAAATTAACAGATATTTCACAAAATCAAAGTCTGCTTTGGGCATTTTGTGAAAGATGAAAGCAATTTTGCTGTTTGTGGCCCAAAATTTTGTGTGCTTTTTGGCTGGCAATGGCTGATTATTAAAACAGGTGAATTTGAATGCAAATTTGACGACAGGAGTAGGGAGACAAGGAAGCTCAGGGACGTTATTTTAAAAGACGAAATGTGCTTTAGCTGAATATTCTCCACTTGGTTGGCTCTTCACTTTACAGGGTTTGGGACATAAAAGCAGTGCTTGCCACTTTGGTGTGTCACAGGGCAAAGCCAGATGTCATGTAAGCAAGAATAGCCATAGTGGAGACATTTTTTCCATGTATTTCTGACCCTCAATACACTCCAGTGGGCTTGGATCCTTCCTTGCCAAGAAATGAATTCCAGGGATGCTTTTCTACCACAATCACACCAAAAATCTCTGAGCCATTAAAAGCCAACACTCAAAGGAACAAAGTTTCACTGGTTTGGACATCAGGTAGACATCTATATGGATTCCTTTAATTTGGGTAATACGTCCCTCTCTTCTTTAGAAAAATATGCCTCTCTCTTTCATAGTGGGAAAATCTCTCTCTTGCTTTCACTTATGGAGCCCTGGAGATATCTCCACCAATTACCATGTTATTAGCTCTTTTAAAGAACAAAAACAAATGGGCAATCGAGGTTTGATTGCATTACAGAATGGTCTTTTTTCCTCTGTTTATTTTTGTCAGCTATGTCTAGGTAATATATTCCGGGAAATGAGACAGCGGTGCTATCTGGGGGCAAGGTTAGCTTAGATAGGTCTGCACAGGCTTTTTGTCTCGGCTCTACGGATACCCTCCGGAGTTTCGTACTCGGCCCTGCCGCGGCTGCCCGACTTGCCCTTTCTTTCATCTCTGCCAAATTCACTGCAAAGCTGTACTGAGAAAATGCAGTTTCGCAAGGTGTGGGAAAAGGGTTGCTCACATGCAGGAGTGGAAACAAGGTCCGGGATCAATCCTAAACTCTTCGCATTATATTGGGCAAATTGCTTCAGAGTCTCCCACAGCACCGTGGCTCCTATCCTGACCGCTCCTCTGCACCCATCGGCCCCAACCAGTCCAAGGAAAGGGTGTCACATCCCCCTGTGCTGCTTTTGTAGTGGGCTCTAAACTTTTACATAGACTGGAGAGAGGCTGAGTCTAGCAAGGCTCATGCAAGCAAGCAGGCATTAAAGGTAGGACTGGCACGATTCATCCCTTACAGATATGTATGCTAATCCGGTATGCTACATTTTCCACTGATCCCTGAAAAGCGTCCCCATAACCGTTCATCGATGTCTGTGTGGCACAAGTAACTGCTCAATTAAATCACAATGAAATGGTTGTTTGATACCCTTCATTAGAGCAAAGCTATTTGGCAGGAAAAGGTGAAGAATGGGTAAAATAGTCTACTAATTGCATTACATTTCATCCTCCAGCACTGTAACCTCCCCCTTCTAATTACAAGAACTCTGAGCTGGAGGATTCGTGGGATGAATGGGACGAGTAGTAAGGAGTATAATACTGCTGAGGAAGCAGTAACTTTGTTATGGTGGTAACAGGAGAGGGCTGGGTAGGAGACGTGCCCAGGATGGCACGGCGTCGCTGAAATGCGGTTGTCAGCACAAGTGCGGAGCTCTGCCTGCACGCAGCTGCGGCGACCAGATGCTGTGTAAGCTGATTTGCTGTGTAATTTTATGGATCGTCTTTAAAATATGGCTGTTGGGCAGTGATAAGCCTACAACTTTATCTGCAAAAGAGAGTTGTTATTTATCTAGATTGATTGGATTATAAAGTCGGGACCTTTAATTAAAGAGTACTGTAATCCAAACCCAAAATAATACAAGTTGATGCCCAGCACACGGCGCGGCTCTTCGTTAACGTAGCTGGGCTCTGTCTGCTACCGAAAGTCCATTCATGCTGTTAACAGCTTCTGTCCAACTCCATATACGGACTGGATTTTTAATAAAATCTATGATATTGAATTCACCAGCTCACATTTGTGTATGCTCAGCAGACGGCTTTATGAAGAGGTGATAGCAGCTATTCCACAATTTCCAAGCATCCCATTGGAAGTCACCCCAAAAAGGTGGTTTCCCCCCCGCTAAGGGTTTTAATGTGCGGTGCAGCGGGAGCGGTGTCTATTCATGTCCCGGCAATGGCTCGTCTGAAGGGTGCAACTTAAAAGAGCAAAATCGACTGCTGCCCACCAGGAGTGCTCCAGCCGGCGCAGAGCTGTCTGCCAGCAGCTCGTGCTCTGTCCCAACACAGGGCAAATTTCACAGGGGGAGAATAGCAAATCCTTCACCCCCTCTGAGCCTCACACTGGGATTTGCAAGCTGGACTGGTAGTGTTCACAGCAAAGCAAACCATTGCCTTGCTTTTAAAATGAGGAATATAATGTATTTTTTAACCTCTCTTCTCTTTTTTGAGCAGCTGGAATATTTGAGCCAGTTTCTTTCCTCTTTTTTTTTTTTTTTTTTTTTAATTTAAGTGTTACAGAGGAAATTTCAAGCTGATTAGTTAGAGTCTGGTAAAGTAATAAAGTGACTGAGAACAGCGTATGAAAGCAGAATTCCCAAATCAGCGGCAGTTGTGTGGCTGCCGAAGTGCTCCAAGGTCCCAGGATGGGCGGGAGCTTCGCAGTGCCCTTGGCTGAGCTGGCAGGAAAAGGTCAGGGACTTCGCTGCGGAGGCGAGAAGCAATTCAGGCTGAGCTCACTGCAAGAAGCTTTAGTTTCCCCTGAGCACTGAGCAATGCAAAAAACCAGCAGTGAGTGCTCACAAAGCCCAGCTGATCCTGGTGGAACAAATAAAGCCCCAAACCTCTTTTGCAAGATGAAGGCATCACGCAGCCAGGGACTGCAAATGAGCCTGCCGCTTTCTTTGTCGGGCTGCAATCCTTCCCTCTCCTCTCCTTCTCTTTCTATTTCAGTCCTCCCCTCCCCAGCCCTAAGATTTGGTTGCTTTTCCTTCTCTTCACATTTTTTCGTAGGACCAGGGTCAGGCGAGTGTGCTGCCTTCCAGACGCTAACACGGATTACTGGATTAACTCCTCCATTGGCTATTCGGCCTCGCAGAGGCTGGAGGTCAGGGAAGTTATTAATTCACAGACTTCTCCATTTGCTCATTGCGAAGGGGCTGGAGCTGTTGACTTAGCAGATTCATTGGGATCTTGCAGCCATATTACAGCGTACGTTTCTGCAGGCACTAAATCAATATACGTCTTTTGATGTCTCTCGTTATCAAATGAAAAAGAAACATACGCCATATCATAGATACGTACACGTGCCAAGGGAAAAAATGCAGCGTGTGTGAGAAGCTCCAGCCTTTCCAGCAGCAGGGTGCCAGCGTTGAGGCTGCATGGCAGCAGGCCAGGTGACCACGGTATTGCCAGTGACAGAGATGAGCCCTTGGCCGTGTGTGAGACCCTGCGAGGCAGCGCTCCCATCCCCAGGCCCGTGGGGAGGCGGGCGGCAGTCCCAACGCCTGCCTGGGTGCCGGCTGCACGCTCGGCCCTGGCAGCCGTTCCCTGCCTCCTCCCGTGCAACCGTGACGAGCCAAAAGGGAGGTGCAGAGCCCGTGACCGTGATAAACACGACAACGGCACATCGGGTAGGTGGGAAGCCCGCTGGCCAGGCACAGGGGGCAAAGCATTAAAGGTTTTAAGCAGCAGCGATGGTGCTAAGGCAATCCAAGCGGAAGGACAAGCCTGGCTGTGCTGGCTTGGAAAAAATTGGGTTTCCTAAGCCCTTGTGACCTGCAGCATGGCCATGCAGCACAGCAGCCGCCTTCAGCCCTCGTGTGCTCCCCAGGACTCTGAAACGGCCCACGAGCACGCGTGTGGCCCAAGCTGCGGCTGAGCCACCTGACCGACCTCTGCAAGAAGACACGGCCAAGCAGCAGAGACGGTTACTCCCAGCAGCGCAAAGGGCCAGCATTTCCCTGCAAAGATCATACGCCTCAGAAATCACGCACAGAGGAAGTCTTTGCTGGTACATCATCTCAACAAAAGGAACATGAATGCGGTGATGTTTTCTTCCACATCCAGATGAACCGGTGCCTGGCCATCACCAGCCCTTGCTGGGCATCACCAGCTTTTAACCTGCTCCAGCACAATGAGCTGCACCAGGTCCAAGCCCGGTTTGAGGAGCTGCCCGGAGCGGTGCTGGTTTGCGGCTGACCGAGAAGCAGAAGCACGTGGAGAGGGCACAGCCACCTCCTCCTGCTGCAGGTGGGACCATGACATGGCAGCGCAGCGCGAGGAGTAAACCATTCCCTGGGGAAGTTCAAATAACAAGAAGCCCTTTGAATCACATGGATGATGATCGCTTGATTACAACTTACTAGTGCGGGCAAAGCAAGAAAACTACGCAGTTTTACGCTGCATTTCCTCCTCTAGAGGAGAGGGATAATATACACTTCTTCGCTGGGTAAAGAACTGGCTGGACGGCCGGGCCCAGAGAGTGGTGGTGAATGGAGTTTACTCCGGTTGGCGGCCGGTCACAAGTGGTGTCCCCCAGGGCTCGGTGTTGGGGCCAGTTCTGTTTAACATCTTTATCAATGATCTGGACGAAGGGATCGAGTGCACTCTCAGTAAGTTTGCAGACGACACCAAGTTGTGTGGGAGTGTTGATCTGCTGGAGGGTAGGCAGGCTCTGCAGAGGGACCTGGACAGGCTGGATCCATGGGCTGGGGTGAATTGTATGAGGTTTAACAAGGCCAAGTGCAAGGTCCTGCACTTGGGCCACAGCAACCCCATGCAACGCTACAGGCTTGGGGAAGAGTGGCTGGAAAGCTGCCTGGCAGAGAAGGACCTGGGGGTGTTGGTTGACAGCCGCCTGAATATGAGCCAGCAGTGTGCCCAGGCGGCCAAGAAGGCCAATGGCATCCTGGCCTGTATCAAAAATAGCGTGGCCAGCAGGACTAGGGAAGTGATTGTGCCCCTGTACTCGGCACTGGTGAGGCCGCACCTCGAATACTGTGTTCAGTTTTGGGCCCCCCACTACAAGAGGGATATTGAGGTACTGGAGCGCGTACAGAGAAGGGCAACGAAGCTGGTGAAGGGTCTGGAGCAGAAGTCTTATGAGGAGCGGCTGAGGGAGCTGGGACTATTTAGCCTGGAGAAAAGGAGGCTGAGGGGAGACCTCATCGCTCTCTACAACTACCTGAAAGGAGGTTGTAGCGAGGTGGGGGTCGGTCTCTTCTCCCAGGTAACAAGTGATAGGACAAGAGGAAATGGCCTCAAGTTGCGCCAGGGGAGGTTTAGACTGGATATTAGGAAATTTTTCTTCACCGAGAGGGTTATCAAGCATTGGAACAGGCTGCCCAGGGAAGTGGTTGAGTCGCCATCCCTGGAGGTATTTAAAGGACGTTTGGATGAGGTGCTTAGAGACATGGTGTAGTGGTGGTTTTTGGCAGTGTTAGGTTTATGGTTGGACTCGATGATCTTAAAGGTCTTTTCCAACCTATACGATTCTGTGATTCTGTGATTCTGTGATTCTGTGAAATGTGTCTTTGTGGAATAAAATTCTTCAACATTTCTAACTGACAATACTTATGCCATTGCTAGGAAACATTAACAAATAACTATCTTCTCATAGCTGCAAATAGGCATATTCTTGTGGAAGGCAGATTTTTTTGAAGATGAAATAGTTTCAGATGTAGCCTATTGGCTTTCAAGTTGCTGGGATGGACAATATCCCCTGGAGACCATAGAAGGAGTTTCTGTGCATCTGGAATTTGGCTTTAACATGAGCTTTATTCTGCGAGGAAGATGGATTTTATTGCGGTAGAATCCAGAGCATAAGAGCTGATCTGTTCTTATAAGCATATGAATAAAGAAGCCCCATGTATGGCAATTTCTGGCCTTTTGAAGGCAAAACACTCAGCAGGTAAAGGGCCAGATACCTTTGGATGAAATCAGTGGCTTTCTGATTTCTACTCATGCTGTGAAGAACAGTGACATGATGGCAATTCGATGCCTTGGAGATGCATCGAGCGTCCGAAGAGGCAGAGGTGGCAGGAGGGTCGGCTCAGCTCGGACAGGCAGTCCCAGAGCCTGAGGGCTCACCAAGCACAGCCCGCCGAGCCTTCGAAGGAGAGCCGGGCCTTTTGCGAGAGCAGGGTTTAACTGCAGCATTTTCTGTTTCCGTTGGGCTACAAATTGTACGTAACCTTACTGACTGCAAAGTGTTTTGGTTTCAGTAAATTAACGTCTATATTGTCTGCTCATCTGCTCTTGAAATGCAAATTCCTATTAGTAAAATATACCATCATATGCTTAGTTAACAATAAAAATAGGGATTTTTGACTCGTTCTCTGTCCTCAGTCTAGACAGATTGCTAAATATCATCTTTTATTTTTATATTTCTAGTATTACTTATGTGGCAATGTGAATCAACTGGCTATAAATAAATTAAGATGGAAATCAGAAGTGTAATTCTAGCCATCAGAGGCGTGAGGTTCAGGAACAGCCTTTTAATGTGATTAATGAAGCAAAAATCTAACTAGTTCGAAGATGGAAGTTGATAAATATAAAAGAGTTATGTGACATACTTGCATAGGGACCGTCATGGGAGTGTCCTTTCGAGCCGGTGCTGCTTCGTAATCAATAAAAACATAATTTGTGCAATAAGTTCAGGGAAGCCACTTGGTACGGCTTTTTTTAAAGGGAATTCCGCACAAGAGAATAAGAAACATCCCGCGGAGCGGAGCAATGCTCAGCCTAGCCTAGGGCTCTGGCAAAGCAAGTGGGTTTGGGGCATCAAGCAAATGGATTTGGGGCAACTGGTGATCCCCTGGGAGAAAGAGTAAGAGATGTATTTCACGTAGGCTTTTGTCCTGCTGTGCTTCTTCCTGAGCCACCTAAAATGAGACATCTCCTGAGAATTAGTGCTTTAGGGTTTGGCTGAGTATGGACAAAGTCTGGATAATATGAGCTGACTTGGGCACCCTTTGAAAATCTATTTGTCTATTAGTAGTCCTCAGGCAACAGGTTTTGGCCAGAGAGCTAATCCCTAATAAGGCTTTAAGGCTGCAAACTGTGCTGGTACATCCCTACATGACTGTTCCCCTCTCGGTGTTATTTGTCAGCACAGAGCTTTTTCCTGAGAGAGATACTGAAGTGTAGAAGGATGTAATAACATTTTGGATTTGCGATCAAATTGCTGAAAGCTCTACTTTGCCCGTGAACATCCACAGCCTACGGACTGATTATAGCCAGGAGCACGACACGTGAAAATGTCCGCGTCTCTCGGACACCTCCAGACCTCTCCACCAACCATGGAGGGTGTTGCAGGAAAAACAGCCTCTCCTTCTGGAGCTGCTGGTAGTGCCAGTGCCAGGAGGAGGCAATAACAGCTCCTTAGCAATCAAGCAGAATTGAGGGAGCCCATTTAACCCCTCCTGTGCATCAAGGCAGAGACACAAGGAGATGAGACAGGGAGCTTCATGGTCCCTGATGAGAGGCTGGCAGAGGATGGGTGGTAGGGGGAAGAAGAAGTGTAGCAGGTAGGATTTGGCTCACAGTTTGAGGTCCAAAGACATGATGCTGAGCAGGCAATGAAAAAGAGTCTAAAGAGTTAAAAACCCCTCTTTCTCACATGCACCTGATAAATAAAATAAAATTTCCAACTCAGAGATGATCCAAGACCATTTTCCAATAAGAAATAAACCCAGGGCTTAGAAAATGCACACACAGAAAGCAGATGAAACTTAAAAGCATTTTCCCAGCACAGTAGTTTTTTAAAAAAGGTGACCTTTAAAGAAAGCCAGTGAGAGTTCATTTGCAGTAAAAAATAAATTAAAAAAATCAGCTGGGTTAATCCAAAAAGCCCTACCTCCCAGACACTCTTCTGCCATAGTTTCGTACTCTTTTTAATAGGTGTTTCAGCATTAGGATTTAAAAATTCATTTTCTTTTAGTGCTGGAATAAATGGCAGTCAAGGGCTGAAACATCCTCTCCTTTTCCATCCTTCTCTCTCGATGGAGCATAGCCAGAGGTAGCGGCTGCTCTCTGTCCTTTCCTTGCACATCACTCATCCAGATAAAGTTTAAGCTCGCGTTGGCATCCAGGTGGTAAAAGGGAAGAGGTGGAACATCTCCCTCTCTTCACCCTCGCAACGGTCAGCTCTGGAGCTGAGAAAAGTGCATTAATGCTGTTCAGAACGTCTTTAAATGGAAAAAAATGCCATTGCCAGAGCGCTGCCAACTTACAGCTTTGCTACACGGACGGCAGCACAAGCAGATGTTGGAGCATTGTAGAAAGATGTTTTCTTCCCGGGCAAGTTCTCTGATGTCCGTGGTGAACCTTTTGCTCACCCCCTTCAGGAGACCCGCTCTTGGTGCCCATATGCGTCAGCCATTTATGGGTTTCACAGTCCCTCAAACAGTGGGATAAAGAAAATGTAAACCACAGGCATTTGGCACAGACCTTTGAGATACTTGTAGCCGTGATGGTCTCTGTCCCCTGCTCTGAGCTGTTGCTCCTGTGGTGGGGAGCATGGCTCCTCTGGTGTGAGCCTTGCATGCTCCCCAGGACTGGACCAAGAACATTTATCTCCTGCGGGAAAATATTACCAGCATGGAGTAAAACTGTTGTAAAATGACTGCTTTCAAAGTCTCTGAGGCAGTGGTCAGTCTGTCTGCCTCTTTCCTGATATAAAGCACATTTGTGTTTAAAAGGACAATGGCTAAATTAAAATGCCAGGCTGAACAATTAAGCTATTATCTTTACAAATAATACACAGGAGGTCCTTGGCTTTAAAAGATCAGGAGAGAATGATATGTCTTTATGTTATTTTTTTCAGTGTTGTCAATTCACATAGCTTGAGGTCCTTCACGGAAAGCATCAGCTGCTGGAGGCATGTCATGTGGCAATGGTCTCGTCACTAAAAAACAACTGAGCGGTGAAAAATAAAACACAAGCTCCAGGTGGGGGACTGAGTTGGGAATCAGGCTCCCATGCATTACCTGCTGGCTTACCTGTAGGTAAGGCCTGACAAACCAGAGTAAATCTGGAATAATCCCGGTGTGGTCCAAGGAATTACAGCAGGGAAAACCCAGCAGGAGACGAGGAAGGTGCCCTCCGCAGCGTGGCTGGGAACATAGCTCCTGCTCCCGTGTGCGTGCCGGCACTCCCAGGGCTGGCACACCTATACAGAGAGAGCAGACGCGCGCTCTGAGAGCTGACTGACGCGGCAGCCTGCATAGTCTTTAAATACGATCATCCTTGATGCCTGTTACAAGTTTTATTAATTTTAAAAGCTTTCTGATCTCTTCCAGTTAAGCTTTAATTACTGTTCTTCATTTCCAGCCCATAGAAAGATCAAAACCAGTTTAGAAGAGGCTTTTTATTCCTTACCAACCCTGCCCCCTGTCTTCACTGGGGATTATATTTCTTCACTTTGCACATCCGTGAGATCATTAAGTATAAAGCAGCAGTCAGCTAGCAACATCTACAGAGCCGTATTCCCATCGCCTGTGGCAGGATGCCAAACACAGTAAATATGACTTTAAGGTTGTGCAGTTGGTCTTTTGAGCTTTTACAGTTTCTAGCTGGAGGGGAAAAAGAAAAAAAAGAGACCAACTGGTGCAATTACTCTTGTTTTCAATTGCCAGTTATGCAACAGGCAGGTACATGGATATGCTTTAGACCCTTCCTCTTTGGTGCGAACGCCACTGCCACCTTCATCTTAGAACAGCAACAAGTGGCCAAAAGATGTCGCAGGTTGGGGAACTCATTGGTCGCTTCATTTGAATTGCAGAATTGTTTTTAAAGGGTCAGATTTCTTCCGTCAGTGCCCAGCGGCTCTGACGTTTGGCTTTCTCTTTGCATCTTACAACCATCTGTACATTTGCCAGCTCTACAGAAGGTGACTGCAGCGTGTTGTAGCTCACCAAGGGCCACGCGTGAGAACTCGCCCATGCACAACATGTGTCACTCCTGCGTGTGCCAGAGGTGGGCTGATGACCTGATCTGCTGTGGTGTTTAAAGCCTGAGGACTAAAAATTAAATCTAATAACTTCCCAAATTCCTAAACAAGCCACTTGCTGTCCAAGGGGCTGGAGAACTGGGATGCTGCTGTCCTTCCGCAGCACCAGTTCTGAACGGACCGACCCACCAGGTACTTGGCAATGACAGGGCTACCATACCAAAGGCAACAGTTCCTATCATCTGCAAACATAAAACTGGGGAATAGGATTTTTAAATGTAGCAGGCCCAATTTACACTGATCTCCCTGAGAATGAGGCACCTAGCTACTTTTAAGTCTGATCCACGCTGCCCTTCCTGGGAACGAAATGATATTTCCTATAATGGGATATAATCGGGGATGCTGGGGGCTCTTACGTCGCACTTGGGACATGAAGGGATCCCAGCTGGAGGACCAATGGATATCCATCACCCCTCCATCTTCCTTACTAAGGTTGGAAAGTAAAATATGAACAGGAAGACACTGCTATTCTCAAGTGTGATTCCTACTGTGACTTGTCTGGGATTCAGAAATCTTTCGCTCTGTTCTCCAGCTGCCGTAAGATCTCTTGACAAGGAGTCACAACTCTTTTCTCTAGGTTTCACCTCAGTCCAACAACAACTGCAGTAAAGAGAAAAATAAACAAGCTGAGAAGTGTGCTGAGCAAATGCGGGGGAAATATTTTTTACAGAAAGTCTAAGCACTTTTGCAGAGCTCTTTTCAAGTGCATTTACTGAAATTTCCCCAGAGCCTTCCTAATGTAAGTACCGTTGGAAAGATCCTAACTCAGAGAAACAGCTCCTGCTGAGTGATAGTCCATAGCTTTATTAGTGGAGATCAAAGAGAATAAAACAATTACTGTAATTTCAAGGAACAGTTTTTCCAGGGGCACAGGAGATGAAGGCTATGAAAATGGGTCCATGTGTGCTTAAGTAATGGGTAGGCATTTTGGTCTTTAATTTTTTTGCTGGCAGAGGGAGTCACCTCCTATTCTGGGATATACTACCGCAAATATGAAGTCACTTTTTTTGGCTTCCATAGAGTGCCTGCAGTTTTAAAGCTGTGTGCGTGGGATAACTGTGTGACTCCGTGGCTCGTACGATGGCCTAAAGGATGCTGGACACAGACTGGTGCCCGGCAGCGGGACTCGGGTACCTTACAGCCCGGTGGGGGACAGGACACCTTCGCCCTCACGTCTCCCTGGATGAGGTCTGATTCAATCCTGTGCTCATTTTTGGGGTCCCGAGAGACAAATCAAATGCTGCCACTGTTGTATTTGCAGGTGAGCATCCAGAGAGGAGGTGAGAGCTGTGGCGGACGCGTGCTCTGGAAACCAGGGTTGTAACCCTCCCTAGATGCACGGAGGCTGATCCTCAGACTCGCCCTGCTCTTCTCTCGGAGGCTGGAATGACCCTACAGCTGGTCTGGGCACGGCAGCTTCTCTCCAGCAAAACAATTGTCCTTTATCCTATTATATCGTAACATGTGATTTAGAGATGATTCATCCCTTTTATTTGAGCCTGGACTTTGCTATTATCTTGCATTTCGGCCAAATATTATTGGGAATGTTGATGTGTCTACACAGGGACATTTTCTGCAAAATTAATCTAAGAACTTTTAAAATGAATGAGCATATATAAAATATTTATTTGGAACAAAAACGGGCTTAATTTAGTTTATCTTAATGCATTTTGGAGACAAATCACAACAAACCAAATAAAGGTCTCTCTAATTCTGTCCACATAGAAGCGAATGCAGCTGAATGAATCCACTTTAAATTCCAGCCTTCAGTTAGACCAGGTTAATTTTCCAATGTAAACAAGCCCCTAAATTAAAAAAATAAAACAAGAAGAAACAAAGCCCAGTTCAGTTACAACAGTGATATTCTCACCTTTGAAATATGCAGATCTGGGAGGCTGTGTCCCGCGTTGTCTTTTACAGAATGGGGTATGCCCGAGGAGCGGGGAGCGTCTAAAGGCGCTGCCTGCTCTCTCGGTGGCACGGCCAGACTCTCACTCCTACTTCACCTGCTTCAGAGCAGCTCAAAGCCAAGAGCAGCGGCAAGGTTGGCAGGTTTGTCGTGCAGAAGCCTTCCTGCGACTTCAGGTGCCAGAAAACGCGAGTGTTAGAGCAGGCGTAGGAAAGCGGCACTGCCTGGAGAGGATAACTGCACCATCTGAAGGAGACGTGTACCAGGCGTGAAGCGGGAAATCCCCGTCCTCTGTGGGAGCCCTACAAACAAAGTCACAGCTCTGAAATCATTCTCTTGCCTTCGGAGAGAAATAAATGGAGTGTACAAATAACTAGCGTTTCCTGAAGAGACACAGGGGTGAGGACAGAGGCGCTGCAGACCACTCGGGAGGTGGGCAGCATCACGTCCCAGGTTGGAAAACGGAGAGGGCACATGTGAGACAGCAGGTTCCCCGTGGGGCTCAGCCCATTACAGGAGCAATATCAGGAAGATGAAACAAATCTGACAGCAGCAGTGACTAAAAGGGAACAGCAAATTAACTATCAGTGCTAATGAGGGGAAAAAACTGCCAAAGCCTCTCGCTACGAAATGGGTCCCCACGTATAGTCACGGCCCCAGGAAAAGTGTTAATTTGGCACATGTCCACTCATTTGAGAAAATCTTATAATGAAATTCTGGCAGGCAGTCATGGGTATCACTTAGAGAACCTCGTCTCTGCTAGAAGAGAGAAGGAGCCTTGGAGAGCTGCTGCCGGTCAGAACAGCGGGTGAGCGGACTCTGGGCTGCGGCCCCGGCAGGGCTGAGGATGCTCTTCACCAGCAACTGTCATGCAGAGAAAGAGCCTGTAGTGTCTTCAGTAAATAAGCAAAGGATACAAACATTTTAAGATATCATCTACGTACTGTAAAAGGCACCGATGCCTTGTTAAAGACGGGAGAAAATGATATAAACAAGAAGAGAGAAAACTTTTCTATCAGAATGTTTTTTTCATGTAAAACTCTGCTGTTGCAGAAGCAAAAATTTGCATGGAAAGTGCTGGCCAAATGTAATTTTCATAGGAGAACAAAGAGAAAAAAAGCAGAATCTATCTTATGGATGGTTAGCAAAAACCATCGGTGTCCATTATCAAAAAGCAAAGATCTGAAAATCACGTACAACATTTCCTTAAGAATTTAAGTTTGGTTTTTGTTTTGTTTTCAATGATTTTCCATTAAATTTTAATTGCCCCTGTATTACCATTTATCAAGTTGTTCTTGTGCAGTTTTCTGTAGGGACAAGAGTCTCTCTCAACCATTTCCAGGCAGAATATTCATTATTTAGTTGAATGGACTGAAAAACAAAAACGCCCCGCCATGGCCAGGGCCACAGAGCAACGCAGTAACTCAGCCGGGAGTGGATCCAAGCTGTGGCTCTCGGTCTCTGCTCTCATCGCTAGGACAGACTCTTCGTTTGACGGCAAAAGGGGAAATGAAAGTGATTGTAGGACACTCTCCAGGGCACAATCACAAGCTAAATAGGCTTTGTTTATGTAGACGGCTTTCTAAAAGTCAAACCATTGATAATGGGGGATCTTAATATCAGGCTGTTGTCTGGGATAACCACAGTCGACTCGCTGGGGACTGCTCTTGGAGGGCGTACAGCATGCTGTATTTACACTGATACTCCAGCAGTCAAGATCAGAAGCAGTTTTGGACTCAGTCCTAGGAAATGAGCCAGGTATGATAAATAAGATATATTCCGGGGAATATGTAGGGCCAGCGCATTACAGAGGCAGGCTTGGTATCAGGGCTGTCTTGCCTCTCACCGCTCCCACTGGGAGCAGAGCCCAGTGTCATCCAGATGGCTTCGTACGTCCTGAAGGAGCACGCTGGCCTCCCCAGAGCATCCACGACTCGGGTCCTTTTCCTCTGCCATCCCCAGCAGCTTTCCGAGCTGCTGAGCCAACTCAAGATGGAGCTGACTGGGTGTCGTTAGCGGACCGAGCGAGGCAAATAGCATCATTCTGGGTTAGCTCATATACGCATGACTTGTTGTTTGAAAAGAGACCTTGAGCTTTGCTGAACCCAATGTACTCGTCTTTAATTTTCACTTTCCCAGCAGAGATACACCCACATTTCTCCAAAGAATTACAGTTAGCTTGGTCCAGGCATTTGTTGAATAACTTCACTTCTCATTGCCCCTGCTTTAGAGCATCTGAGAGAATAAGCTGCTCTGGAAACACACCACTTTTTGTTTGCTCTTTCCTAAGGGAATATTATATTATGAATGTTTTGTCATAAGTATCTGGAAGTTACGGAAAATGTTCACCGTCTCCTGCATTCAGGGCTTCTAGAACCAAAGTTTTATCACCCAAAACAATGTGCCAGAAAGGCGACTGCTGGTGTCAGCCAGGAAACAGGGAGCAGAGACAGTGTTGGCAATTCAGGGGACCGATCAGGCATCAAGAATAATAATAGACAGATATAATGAACAAATGATTCATGAGAAAAGAAATAAGCTGAAATGTCCTGATGCTGCTACGTAAATATTTAGCAACGACTAATAGCTTTGCAGAAGATCTGTTAATGTCAGATTTGCTAATAATAAGAAGAGAGTAATATGTATTATGAATATTACTCAATTTACAAATTTGAATAAGTTCCTTCCTAAGACAAGGACATTACTTTTCCATTTTCCTTGCAGTTTATGAGGATAAACTCAATGGCTGCGATCAGAAGAATCTTAGAAGAGAAACACACTCCAGAAATTTTAAGTTGTTGTCATTAAACCCAAAACACACATCAATTTTAACTGCATATGGAACCCCATCCCTTGCACCTCCCAGACAGTGGTCTGATGGAGCTGGAGCCTGGCCACCCAAATATAATCAGCCACTCACAAAAGACAGAAAAAAAAAGCTTTTAGTGCTGATCAGCCAAAAACCTGGTATAAATGACATCTTCATTAAAGCTCTTCCACTTAGTGACTGCAAGTCCTGCCGTATCCCTGTGAATTTTCGTATTAAATACCTCCTAGCAAGTGAAATGCATGGAGAAGTAATAGGTCAGTAATTCTCACCCTCCTAAAAGGAAACCTGGTTTGTGGATTTTTCTATGTATTTAAGAAAATTCCTTTCAGACCCCTCTTCATATTCACACTCAGGCTTTTAATTTCTAATTCCCCACCACTCATCTCTCTGCCTGGGCCTGGTTTTCCTGAGCACATGTGAGGGATTCAGCCTCCACACTTGGAAATTTTATGGGGCTTCAGTTTTTTTCAAAAAGGAAGATAAAAGTAAAGAGCTAGAAGGGTTGAACTGCGCAGGGTTGCTGTTTTGGTTAGGCAGTCTTGAATTCTGGAAAAAGCACTGACCGTAACCTGAAATTGAGATTATTTGTGCCAATATTTAGTGCCATTTTCCCCACCGCGTCCTTGCCACCGTGGCCTGAGTCCCGCCCTCGCGTGACCCCGAGCGCTCGCTTGCCGTCACCTGGCTCAGCTCCCCGCTGCTCAAAGCTGCCCGTTCACACGGGCTTTGAGCGCTGAACATTTCTGATGATAGGAAATAACGTCTCGGCAAAGCGTGGCGGCTCAGCAAAAGCCATTTCCAAGTGACTCACTGCAAGGTGCTGCAGGAGGCGAGAACTCGCACGGTGCAGAGTGCTTTCTCTCTTGCTGACTAATGCCCTGGTATGAAGTGGAATTCTCAGACCATCTTGTGCTTTTGATTAGCGCTGCCAGAGATATGGAAAGCAGCAACGTGTCCAGACTCTGGCAGGAGATCGCAAAGACACAGACCCATAGAAACTACCTGCAGCAAGAGCGGTTCTGCCCAGGACGTGGACTGGTTTGCCCCAGGGGGACCAGAGCCTGCTTTAGGAGTGCTTTTCAGGAGAAATGCTCCAGCTCTGCAATGGAAAAGACTTTCCAAGACTATCATGTGCTGAAATTCCCACCTACCCAAGTCAGTGCTTTTGAAGATTTTTTTCTTCGTTCCCCAGTTTGAAGACAATGTGAACAGCACGGAGTGCAACCTCAGCTCAAGCTTAAAATGGAAATTAAAGCTTTTTTTACTTCAATTTGCAAAGACCTTCAGGCTCAGGCTTTTACATGTTTTACGTATCTGCACATTTTATACCTTGCCAAAAAGAAGCAGCAGCTTCACTTCTTAAATATCTCTCCTTTATGGGGCAAAACTTAACATCGTCACTGGAGTTTCAGTGATTTTTTCTTAAGTACTGATGCAGTGGAGGAGGAACACTCCTCATTGACTAACAAATGATTAATACCAGGTTTAGACATGCTGAGAAAAACAATTAAACCTTTAGCATCAGCTCCCTGACCATTTTACCTGGCATAGTTTTACTACTGGAGCCTGCCAGGATCAGACCACAGAGTGGTTGAGGAGATAACCATGCTCACCTTTGAGGGGGCTCTGAAGGAAATACAGAAAGGCCCCAGAGGGAAATTATTTAGCTAAAAAGCTAAGTCCTCTGCTAATTTATGCAACTATTTATGCAGAATTTATGCTAATGTATTCCATGGTGTTGATAGACTCTAGCCATCCATCATAAATCTCAGGCACTGGCTGGCTGCGTGGAGCCCGTAAGAAGGGTGGATGGTTCTGATGGGGCTCCGTGCCAGGACAAGGATCTTCCCAGGACGTCTCAGTGTAGAATCAAGGCCCTGGTTTGTACCAGACAAAATCCTAAACCTGAGCTTGTTCAAACAAAATCCCTGCTTTCTGCTCTGCCTGCAGATGTACATTTTGGCTGCAGAAAGAGAATGAAGCTGAAGGGGAGACTTTGTTTTCAACTACAAAGTTGGAAAAAGCCGGGAAAATGAAGCTAACTAAAACTGATGGCCTATCGTTCCAAACCGCAGCAAACCTCCGGGCTCCACGCAGAGAAAGCAGCGGCCTTGGGTGATAAATTGATTGTTTTCCTGTTAGCTGTGGAATTTGTTAGTGCTGTAAAACTGCTGTCCATGCTGAGGACTCCTCCTGTTATTCTCTTGAACCAAGAAAATAATAAAAGGCTTCTCTGGAAATTCTTTACATCTCCGTTTTAAACAGATGGCTGCTGAACTCCGTAAGGTCAGCAGTACACTGTCTGATTATCACCACATGGCTCCTTTAAGCAGAATAAATTAGGAAAAGAGACAAAAAAGCACCAAAAAGACAGCCCAAGACTTGCTTTCCGCAGAAGAGCTTGGTGCAACCGCACATGGATTTCAATTTTGAAGAATCACAGGACACACTTCCCTGACTGATAGCAATTGTTGGAAAGCAAAAATAAACGCGTGTGACTCATCGTTCACGCAGGTCTAGGGGACAAAGCACCATATCCTTCACGTGGGAAGGCAATTTGGTGAAGGAGACTCAACAAACTCAAAAGACTTCATCATGATTCAGTGCTGTGCTCCCACACCCACACACTTAGCAATGGGAGCCACGCTCACGTGCCAGGTGTTTGATTTGGAAGGAAGGCAGGCTCCAAAAATAGACATCAAGATCATGTTTCGATGAGCATAAGGGAAGCTAATAAGACAAAAGTATATCAAAAGAAAATAGCTAAGTGGAATTTGAAAGTCAAAAGCTGAGAAGTTTTTAAAGAGAGAATATCTTGTCTTGCTATAAGCATGAGATCAGACTTTCTGCTGGTAAACGTCAGTGTCATTTCATTTACCTACTGGAGCTAAACCAGTTTATTCCAGTGAAGGTCTGAACAACCAGACTGCTTTCTCTTTTTAAATAATGCAAGAGCTATCTCAGCCCATGCTGGTATGAGGAGCTGCCAGCAGCAGGAAGGGGCCTGGCAGTACTGGCTGGGTAAGGGCAGTGCCGGTTTTGTTTCAGCAGCTCGGTGCCCACCTTGCCAAGCCAGACCCCGACCAGGCACTCGCCGGCTCCCTCTTCCAGTCCTTCTGCCTGGCAGCACACGGCAGGCAGCTCCTTGCCAAAAACAAGTCCTACCACGGCGCAGCTTTGGACCAACACTGCCACTGAATTTCCTCGTTGACCGACCTGGCGTAACGGGAGGGCAGCACATCCCAACTATTGCAAATCAGCTACCTACTGCCGCAGAGGAGATGGCAGCTCTGACTGGGGCGGGAGAGGAGAAGGAAGGGATTTTAGCTAATTATCCTCAACCTCCAAGTGTCCCTATGATATATATTGTCAGACTGACATCCCTGCTGGGGTGTAAGCAGAAATGTCCTCACTTTTCTCATTGCCACACGGTCCTGGCTTGCCACCGCCAGAAGACGGACACATCAGGGGGTCACAGAGGTGCGATAATCTCTACTTGCCATCCCTCTCCCTTTTGGCCCAGACTCACTGCCGGCAACTAAGCACCACCCAGCCGCTTGCTCACTCCCCCCCGGTGGGATGGGGGAGAGAATCGGAAGGGTAAAAGTAAGAAAACTCATGGGCTGAGATAAAGACGGTTTAAGGTAAAGCAAAAGCCGTGCGCACAAGCAAAGCAAAACAAGGAATTCATTCTCCACTTCCCGTGGGCAGGCAGGAGTTCAGCCATCTCCAGGACAGCAGGGCTCCAGCACGCATAACGGTGACTTGGGAAGACAAACACCATCGCTCCGAACGTCCCCCCTTCCTTCTTCTTCCCTAGCTTTATGTACTGCGCATGACGCCCTATGGTATGGAATAGCCCTTGGGTCAGTTTGGATCAACTGTCCTGGCTGCGTCCTCTCCCAACTTCTTGTGCATCTCCCGCCTTCTCAGTCGGTAGAACACGGGAAGCTGAAAAGCCCTTGATTTAGTGTAAGCACTACTTAGCAACAACTAAAACATCAGTGTGTTATCAACATTATTCTCATACTAAATCCAAAACACAGCACTAGACCAGCTACTAGGAAGAAAATTAACTCTATCCCAGCCAAAACCAGGACACCGTCTAACTCTGGTCTCTTTACCCGTGTCTGGTTTTAATCAAACCTGTTGGCACAGAGACCCTGACCTTCTGAAAAGCCTCCAGTCCCTGCACTATAATTAAAATGATTTGTCTAATGCTGCCCCATCAAGATGGATTTCAGGAAGGAGAAAACGCAAACTCCCAGAGCTGGTGGAAAATGCAAACAAACAGAGCGTGGATCTGGCATAGATAGCTGTCACTCAAACTGACCTCACCCGCTGGACGGATCTAATCGAACGCAGCCTGCCTCCGAGATACAAGGCTGGGAAATGAAGCTTTAAATGGTGTTTTCGTGCATGCTGGAATGTCTCAATTTATGCTTTGTTTTGTTTGTGAAATAACTGCTTTTTAAAAAGAAATGCTAATACTGCTACAAATAATTAATGTTATCTGAATCTATCAGATTCTAGAGGGGGTGATTAGATTCAAAACAGCAGACATTTCTAATCTCAATGATATGAGACAATATAAAAACAATGCCTATGTTCTCAGATAACCTTTGGTCTCAGTCTTTTGCTGAACATCAGTGCTCCTGAGGCTAGCGTATGTTTATTTCTTAAGCTAAAATGTAACATTTTGCCCATATGTTGATATTAAAACAAAAATTTCACTTCCAAACTCTTTAATCTTTTTATTCATGTGTTCTGTGGCTCTCAGACAGGGATTGTGAGTACCAGACGCTGCCTTATGTAAAATAATTGACTGTATTTTCTCTCCTCTGAACTAATTCACCACATTTTCTCCCTATCTATCATCTAGATGAATGCACTGTGTTTTCTATCTATCACCCTGCTAAGGTACTCATCACTGGGGTATGCAGCCAGCAGATAAAAAGTATAATGATGCTATATTAAATAAAGAAAATCGATGTTCCACTCAGCGTAAAACTGAGCCAAATTCTAACAAGTGGTTTGCCAAGAGGAGAATTTGGCCCTCTGTTTCAAGCAGAGGGCTTTTCTGAAGCAGCACTCCCAGCCCACGATATTCACTGGCCTTTCCTTGCAATGCCGTATGGCCTGGCAAAGCCAGGGTTCATCTCTTGTCCTCCCGCTGCCTCAGCCCTCCTCGCTGGGGCTCACACAGCCATCCTTGTCAATGCCCAGTTTGAGCCCAAGATTTCTTGTCCTGGTCAGAGTGGACGTGGAGAATCAGGTGCTGCACTCAGGTGAGCCAAGAGAAGACATGAAAGCCGTGAGATTTAAGAGTCTGGCGTCTAGCTTCTGTGCCTTTAATGGCTCGGACCTGGCCAGCATTTGCCAGCAAGTTCTCCTTGGTCAGAGTTTGGGTTAGAAGCTGCATTTCAGACAGGCAGACCCAGAGCTTCAAGGGCTATTAAATGACTCAAGAAACTGGATCATTCAAACAGCAGCAAATATGACAAAACTACATAAATTGAACAGATTTGGTGAATATCTGCCTGATTCATAGCGGTAAGAAAAGTAAATCAGGATCCTCAGATGCAGTGTTTCTGGGATGTAAAACAGTGTACCAGTTAGGGTCGTTGGTGTGAATTTTTATGTGATGGGAGGAGTCCAAACTGGAGGACTGGTGTCTGGGGTCCGAAATGCAGCGAAAGCAACCCCTGCCTGCTTCGCAGACAATTCATCATGAGAATGTCCATTGTGAACAAAAAAAGGGAGATCAATTTTTTAAGCAAGTCTGTCCTGAGAATGGGCAGCTCAGGCCAATGCCCCTCTAAGGTACCATATAAACTTTAATGTACTACCACTCCATTTCAGCTGGGTTTTTTCCCCTCATTGCAAAATGCTGAATTACAGTTAAATGCTAGATGGTATTTCCTGACTGTGTGACTGATTGCTTGCCTTTGTGCATGGCTGGTTATTTGTTAGCAGTGAGCACTTCAAAGCCTAGCAGCCAGTCCAGCCGCCCAGGAAAGTGATTCAGCTCTCTGTGCCCACCCCACTACGTTAGTTGAGAGAGAGGAAACATCTTCTGGCACTTCACAACAGAGATATGAAAAGTGACTGCACTGCTTTTGATGCAGAGGCACCACGTCTCCCTGCCAGCCAGCTCATCCATATATTTTCTTCATGGAAATTGGGACTGAGCTGGGAGGGGAAGGGGAGTAAATTATATTTATGCCAGGTGATCAGTCTGTAGCCTGCTTGCAGTAGATCTCTTTATACCTGGCCAACTATAGAAGGTTTATGATGTGCTCTCCATTCTTAGCAAGGTTTCCCTACATTAAACATGAGAACGAAGCTCCTTCTTCCAAGAAAATACATGGCAGGTGGTCTTGTTGGTCTCGTTTCTGATTTCTCTGTTGATGGGACAGCATTTAATTAGTAATTATGCTTATTAATTCCAAGATATAGCTGTTCAGTGCTGAGATTTTATTAAGCTTAGAACAAAAAAGTGAGTTGGGTTCCTCCCTTCGGCAGGTCCCCATGGGCAGCTCCCAAAGCATCAACATAGCTTGAAAAGCAAATTTTCAGAATACTCTATCATGTGTTTGCCTCTGCTTGGAGGGATATTTGGGTAGAAGTGGGTCACATTGTCAAGCTTTTGATTGCCTTTACAAGGAGAAGGAATATGTTAAAGGACCCAGACCTTCTTTGGAGAAAGTGTTTCCAGTACTTCTGTGCTGTGGACAAGACACGAACCTCCAAGCTGCTGGGGTGTGAGAGGAAACCTTTCCTCTCTCCATGCACAAGGCTTATACTACTCCACCGAGCAGTCTGCAGTCTGTCCTACAGACAGCAGCGTGAAAGGAATTAAGTGCAAACATGAAGACTGGATCCAGGTGACAACATTGCCTTGGCCACTCATGCCAATTTAAAAAATCAAACGAAAGAAAGAAAGAAGGCAAAAAGAAGCAGCAGCAGCAAGCAAAAAAGCTCACAGGGCACCTGACATAAACAGGAGCATTTGCTGTGGGAAGGGGAACCAGTTTCCTGTAAAAAGGATTCTAGCCAAGAGAAATCTTAATCTATTGCATGTCAAAAGATTTGAGCTGGAAAACATTTCTGTTCTTTTCTTCCAGTATGTTTTGTCATCTTGTGCTCTGGGAACATCTTGAATAGCTGTTAACAATTTATATCTTACAGTGGCATATTAAATCACTCGGCTGTCGGAATGGCTTTGAAACACAGGGTCCCTGGGTCTGCCCTGGATAATGAAGGGAACTCCTGAATCTTCCAGGTGCCAATAGGTTTTGCTTTTATTTCTTGCAACAATGTGATATGCAGCCCGTTAGGACATGATGCATCTGTGAACACTTGAAAACAGGCTGAGTCTGACAAAAAAACCCAGCCTCATGAAAATACTCTCCAAAATCAAAATCTGTCTGGTCCTTGGAAACATTGACCAGTTGGGATAACAACCATAAAACTGCTTGTTGAAGTAATCCTTGCACTGGATCAGGAAAAATTTACTTCTTTTTTTTTTTCTTTTTGTGCAGTGTTTCCCTGTTGGAGAAGATTATAATTTCCTAGTCACATTTAGGGCCTGGGACTCAGCCCAGCCTGCTGCTAAGTTTGCAACCTCAGCCACATCCCATCGTGGCCGTAACTGACCCACCTTCAAACCTGCCGGGGTGACACTGAATGGGCTGTGAGAAGATGCCACTAATAAAAGCTCTTTTGAAAGCTTCAGAGAAAAATGCTACTTAATAGCAAATCGTTGCTGCCCTTATTTTCAAAAAATGTATTTTCCATACCAAGGACTTCCACTCTGAATAGCTCAGCAGGGCTTTTCCTATAGACTTATTGTACTTTAAAAATGCAAAATTTGCATAGATCATCATGCAGAGAAGGCCACAAGCAGAGGAAAGAGAAAGAAAGGTACAGGCTGGGAGTAACGTAAGGAAAGGAACAGACAGGACAGTTAGAGGAAAGATGCATGAAAAAGGAGAGAAACAGAAATGAAGTGCAAAGGGGAAGCAAAGGGTGTCGTTCCAGTGACTTCAGCAGTGCAAAGCGATCATCGACTGCTGCTGTTTAACTGGAGGGCCAATTATATTATAATATTTGCAGAAGGGAAGATGAAGGATTTCTTATCTCTGCTGGGATTGAAGGTCCTTTTTCAACACTGTCTCTGTGGAAGGGAACCTTCACTGGGCATGTGCTGCCAGCTGCGGCACAGGGCTGGCGGGCAGCAGCTCGCAGCCGACGCACGATGCACCTTTCAAATGCGGGCTCTCTATCAGGGACAACCACTTGATCTTTCTAGAGAGTGCAAGACTCCGTAGGAAAAATGACCATTGACTTTCTGTGGATTTAGAGCAAACTCTCATAAAGCAAAGTGTCTTCTGCAGAAGTTTGTGTGGTGCAAACGGCCGCTCAGCGGCCCGGGAGTCGTTACTCCGCGCCCATCTGCCGTGCACACCTCGATGCAGTTCAGGCATCGCTCTCCTCAACACCCAAGGAGCCGATTAGCCTGGATGACACTGGGCGGGCTGCAGTGCACATGGCTTTTTCTTCCTTTTTATTTTCTAAATCAAAATGACATTGAAGACAGAGGATCTGTCGCAGTGCAAGGACGAGAGTGCCCTCTATTGTCACCGGGCTCTCCAGCACCTTCCCTCCTTCCTCCAAGTGCTCTGAAGGGATGCCTCTCGCCTCGCAGCCTCGCCTTTCATTTCTCTTCCTTGCCGCACAGTGATGGCAACCCTCCAAAAATTTCATATAGCTCAAGATAAGCTGTGTTTCTCTCTCCAAGTGAAACTTAAACAGGGGATGCCGCAGCAGCTGGGTTTCGCAAGCACCTGATCCGTGACGAGGCCAGAGTCACACCAGTTGTCTTAAGAACGAACATTTGGGTATAGAATGGAGTGAGGTGCAAAAGTTTATTAAATTGAATGGCTTAAAACCAGTGGATGCCGCAGGCCCCGCACAGGGCCCCGGGGCCTCCACAGGGCCTCGCCCACCGCCCCAAGGGCTCTGCGGGCCTCGGAGCGAGCCCGGAGGGGCACGCAGGGCCTCCCCCTCGCCTCCACCGCTTGCTGGGCAGGAATCGGGCTGAATTCCTGTCAGGATCCTCATGTATTTCCAAAAAACCAGGAAGAAGTGTTATTGTGCACACGCGGCGGTTGGAAAAAGAGAAGTTCCTCAGCACCAAGGGGAGCCAGAAGGCAATGTAGAGACTTCCGCGGATCTTTATTCTCACCAACGCTGCCGCACATGCGAATTACAAGCGTTACAACACGCACCAAGGCCTGTGTCGGGAAATCCTCCCCCCCCCCAAGCCCCGAGGGCGGCACCGGCCCGTGCCCCGGGGCCGCCATGACACCGCCAGCGCCCGACACGCCCTGCGCCTTCCCAATTGGGTGTCCCCGCCGCCATAGCAACAAGCAGCTTGGAGGCGGGCGCAGGCAGCCGGCGTTCCCCTATCCAACGCGCCCTCGGGGCGGATCCGTGCTTTGATTGGTGGTGCCGTAACGAGGGGCGGGCTGTTCCCCAGCTACCGCCTCGGGTTTCCCTTCGCCATGGTGGGACCCGCCTCCTCATTGGCTGCTGCCGTTGCCCCGGCGACGGGAGGACGCGGCGCGGCCCAGCGGGGAGCCAGGGCCGGCCCTGCGGGAGGCCCCGCCGCCATGGCGCAGGCCAGGGTCCTGCTGACCAAGGAGCCGGCGCCGCAGGCTGTTCCCGCCTCCGACCTGCCCATGAAGGTGTACGAGGTGGCTCTGAACACGGGGCCCGACTCCTCCAGCGGCCTGGCCACGGCTGGCTTCCGCACCGCCAAGTACCTGCTCCCCGAGTGGTACCAGAACAACGCTGATCTGTACCGCAAGGCCTTCGCTGCCTGCGAGCAGGCTGAGCGTGGCCGGACCGAGGCCAAGGAGCTCGCTGAACATGCCGCTGCCACCGCCCAGCGCGCCCAGCAGGACTCCGTGGCCACCCTGGGCCAGCGCCTGCAGGACATACACTTCTGGAAGGCCGAGCTCCAGAAGGAGATTGAGGACCTCGATGCTGAGACTGGCCTCCTGGCAGCCCAGAAGCTGCGGCTGGAAAGGGCGCTCGATGCCACCGAGGTGCCCTACGCCATTGCCACCGATAACCTGCAGTGTCGGGAGAGGAGGCAACCCCCGGACCTGGTCAGAGATGAGGTGGAGAGAGAGTTGCTGAAGGTGAGCAGGATGTTAGGATGTTGAGGGTTGATGGCGGTCCTCTCTTAGAGCTAGCTAAATTCTTGCTAGCACATATTCGAATCCCTTAGTGCTCTTGGTCACGTTGCTTTTGAACCTGGCCAGACCAAATTCCTGGACAGCCCGCAAGACGCCAAACAGGCTGGAAGAGACCCAGGCTTCCCGCTTACCCTCGGTCCAGTTGCTGTTCTCTAAAATGGTGAACAGCTTGGTCAGTAGGTGATAACTGCAGATCATGAAGGTATCTTCTGGCAATGCACAAAGGCCTAGTGCCCCTTCCTGGCAGCCTGGACTCTGTCTGTCACTCCTAGGTTTAAGAAGGATTGTTTAAAATCCTTCCTCTGTTTAAAAAGTGTTTAAAATCATGAGTATGACTAGAGGAGACCAGATCCCCTCTTTCAGACCAGATCCAAAGTAAGTCAAAACAGAGGTTTCCTGAACCAAGATGGGCATCCTATTCTGGCATTAAACTTCTTCCAGCCTCCGCTTGGCTTAAAGTCCCCTCATCTCTGCAGGTTACGCTTTAAAAATGCAGTACCCACTAAGCAGACTTATTCAAGACCTGTGAAATACTCCTTTCCCGTTCCCATACTCAAGCTGTCCAAATCTGGCAGTGTCTGCCATTACCTTCTGCTTCTGGGTCTGATGCTGTAGTCTTGCCAAGGTTCATGACAAGGTGGTGATCCAGCACTGTACTTCAGTGCCTCAACACCAACCACCATTTTAAATGTCCTGCAGGACAGCACAATGAAGGGTACACTGTAATCGTGTGACACCTGCATGACACCTGCAACTGCCTGAGAGGAGGGTGTAGAGAGGTGGGGTCGGTCTCTTCTCCCAGGTCACAAGTGATAGGACGAGAGGAAATGGCCTCCAGTTGCGCCAGGGGAGGTTTAGACTGGATATTAGGAAATTTTACTTCATGAAAGGGTTCTCAAGCACTGGAACAGGCTGCCCAGGGCAGGGGTTGAGTCCCCATCCCTGGAGGGATTTAAAAGCCGTTGGGATGAGGTGCTTACGGACGTGGTGTAGTGGTGGGCTTGGTAGTGTTAGGTTTATGGTTGGACTCGATGATCTTAAAGGTCTTTTCCAACCTATACGATTCTGTGATTCTGAGATGATAGCTCCAGGCAAGCAGGGGGCACAGACAGATGGTATTTCAGGCAGTGGGACTTCAACAAACCTGAGACTCTCCTGAAATGTGCTTGATCCTTTTCCTCCCATAGAGGACTCTTTACTCCAGCTGACACTTTGTTATCTGTCACTGAGATCCAACACTGCATGCAGATTGCCTTCCAAGCTGATGTAATTATTGTGGCTGCACATGTTACAGAGAACAGGTTCTGGGTCATTTTTCATTCTGGAATGATACATATTCTAGTGTTCCACAAATAAATTAATGATTATTTGTCTGCAGCCTCCAATATACTGTGGAAGTTGATTCATAATGAGTTACTGATTAAACCAAATGATTAATATCTGTTGTTAGAAAAATATTGAAGAGACTTACATAGTTGATGGCATGATAGTATTTAGCATGATGGTATTTAGCAATATTTTTAATAGGAGTTGTGTACAATTGCTGAATGGTAATCAATATTTAAGAGGTTGTTCAAGTCAAAAATATAAACTTGAGAGTTAGTGTATAGGATATTTCAGTGTGTGAATTGTTACAAAGTTCAGATTACAGAAAAGAAATTATTTTCATCAGCTGCTGATGTTTTAGAGAAATTGTGAAATGTAAGATTTACCAAAAAAAAAAAAAAATCATTTTCTGGCAGGATTTCTTTCCTGTATTTCTTTCCTCCTGATCTCAGAGAATAGTTTGTTCATTGCTCAGAAGTCCATCTGCTGCTGCTGCTGCTAATTCTTCACCTGAAATTGTGATTGTGCGCTTGTGACGACAGACCGTCAACAGCCAAGTAGCATGTCATCAAAAAAGAATGATGTGAGTTCAGATGAGGCGTGTATACCAGCAGCAGATGGACTCTTGAGAAATGAAGATTTTGTTGCCATGCCAATGACCTTTGCAGTGCAGAAGGAAGAGGAATACATAATATCAGAGGAAATCCTTCCCATTTTCACAGAGGAATAGATTTTCTGGCACGAATGTTTGCAAATAGATGTTAAAATATGCCCTCTGTGGCTTTGCCAGCTCTTTAAGCTGCAGCTATACTCTATACCTCTTTCACTGCAAGAAATCAGATGGTACCTTGTATTTCTTACTCTCTCCAAAACCGACTAATAATTCTGGACACTTAGAGCTGCTCTTCCATGAATTCTGACTGTTCACTACGCAGATTTCCAAGTTAATGGCCCAGTTCACCGGTAGCTCTGTGTTACAACATTTGCTTATTTGGAGGAGTGACGCAAATTTTATCACTAAGTACTGATATACTTTTTCTGAATGTTGCTTATTGTCCAGTCACTTTCTAATCTTAATTCTTTTAAAAAAATGGTAATGCAAGGGAGATCAGGAGTAATTTATTCTCTTCCCATGCAAAAACTGAGAAGAAGAAGAAATAGTTTCCAAAAGTCAGCTGTGTTAGGAAACAGACATTCTTTTCCTTGCAGTTTTAATTACACAGTGAATTGACATTCTAGGGCATTTTCCTTCCTTTGAAATTCCTCCTCTCCTACTAGCAGCCCAGGCTTGTGCTGGCGTCATTCTCTGGTATCTTTGCTGTGTTCCTGCCAGCTCCCGTGGACAGGGCTACGGGGGAATCTGCAACTGGGGGAAGAGCGTGCCTGGACAAGGCACTACCTTTCATACAGTCGTGGAAAAGCTTTTCGTAGGACATCGGTTTTGTTCCTGCTTTCTGCAGCAACGAAGAACATTTCCCGGTTCCCAGAGCATCCTGCCGAGATAACCACCTTTCAGCAGCCCCTCGGCAGATGACATTTAAAGAGACAACATCAAATACACATATACAAGCAGTTTTCAATCTCTGCATGTAATTGCACTTTCATTATCTGTTCAGTAGGAATCATTTCAGATGACTCACAAAGAAAACTGAAGTATCTCTGAGGAAGGTTTTATGCATCCAGATAAGATTTGGGGTTTTCCTATTTTTTGGCACACCTTCTATTTCTTTTAAGGAGTTTGGGTTCCAACTCATCTGTCCTATTTGCTTTGCAGCATGGGGTCGTATCTAGATCACCTGTTGTGATACATACCACCACTAAATAGCCACTGCTGGAATGAGGGATGAGGGTATTTAAGTGAAAGCTCCTCACATGCATAGTAAAATCAGCTGTTACTCAGAAGTTCATTGACTCCACTTAGCAGCATATTAATTTTTCTTAATGCAGTTCTGGTTAAGAAAAAGAAGCTGAAGGACACGATTGTTTTTCCAATAAAGAAGGATCTTTGATGACTAAGAAGAAGATAAAATCTCTCAAGTAGAATAATTTTCTTTCTTTGTGCTGCTGCATTGGAAATAGCTGAATTCAGAAAAAGCAGTACATTCATCTGTTTTGTATGAGCTTTTTGACTTTCATAACCCATATGACGTCTCCTCTGAATCCCCTTTGCATCAGTTTAATGACAGTTTAGAATGTTTATGTGCACGCATTTAATATTGAAAATGTAAGCCCTAGCAAAGGACTTGCCACGTGGTGGTATGCTGTCAATAAATCATGTTTCAGCTGCATATATACTGCATTTCAAGGTTATTTCCACATGTCCAGTGTCCAGACTCATTAGCTGAGTGCCAGATATGACTGTGGAATAAGTGGATGTACTTACATTTATGCCATTTTTTTACCCTAGACTCAGAGTGTTGATTTGTTGTGTGTTTGCTTCAACAATGAAGTCAGCCCCAGCTATTCCCTGATGCTGAAGACAAAGGCGTTAGCCAAGATCCCGTCAACTGTGTAAAATTAAAGTTTAAAAAGGTGGAGAAAGGATACATATGCACGTATTCCTGCTAACTGCAACGATGGGGCAAGGAAAACAACAGAATGCCATTTCCAAACACTGCGATCTGCAGCTTTGCCAAGTGAACCGGTGCGCAATAGGACAGTCCTGTACACAGATAACTCAGTTAAGAGTGCAGTGCTTATTTTCGACATCTGCAGATGATGGATTTTGAAATGACTCTCCGAGACCAGCAGGAAAAAGGCCAGTCACAGAGCTGAGATTTTGAAGGCTGTTACCTGCTTTCACTCCCAGCTGCAATGAATAACGGTCTTCCTGTTACATGCTGTTTGGGGGTCTAAATCTAGTGAGATCTGTAAGCTAGCTTGCTTTTAGTTGCTGTGCTGATGTGTGGGACATCTGGTGTCACGTTGATACTGATGGATGGATGCAACTGGATTTGTAATCAAGGGCGACTGCACAGCCTCTCTCACGGGATTCTACCAGTTCCTCTTAGCTGCTCTCTCACCCTGTCATTCTGGCCCTGGGTGCTGTATTTAGACATTGCTGACATCTGCAAGTCACTGATGTAAAAAGACAGGCTGCAAAAAACCTGAATTTGTAAATTCATGGAAGGCATAAACATCTGCTCTTCAACGTTCTCTCTGCACCATTAATTAGACACTTACAAAGTCATGAACTGGGATGGTTTTATCACTAGATTTGAGTAAAATCCAACTTTTGCATCATAAGTGTTAAATACTGTAATAAAATAAATGGCATGCTAAACTATAAAATGTTCTCTCCCTGTTAATTGACAACCATTTATAATAACAGAGGTTTATTATTAGTATTAACTGCGGAGAAGACAGCTGAAAATAAGCCAAGATCACTTCAGATGTGACAGTATTTCAATCGACAGCACATGAAGACGTATATGGGAAAAATAAGGAGAAAAAAAAGACATTTCATCCACCAAGTCCTCTCATGAACTGAAGAAATGCAAATCTCAGTTAATGTTGTCCTCTGAACCAGAGATGCTGCTAACTACTAAAACTCTTTCACATGCTTTTCCTCTCTTAATGCAGACCGGGCCTTCAAAGGAATTGCCAACGGAATTCTGTGCACACGCTACATAAAGGTCATCTATTCTGCCGCTTGCTAAAACCCAGATCTGCCCCCAGGATTTTAAGGTGGGATCACCCACATTTTTATGGCTGAAATCACCAAGTCCGGGAGAGCTGTGCTCCTGGCTGCAGCTCTCTCTGCCGTGGTTGTTGATGGAATTTGCTCTGCAAAGCAAATGCGAAGGAGCAGACGTGGCGTTTCAGAAGTCCTCCACATGGTGTGTGAGATTCCCAGCTCCTGCTCCTCCGCAGGGAGTGCTACCTGGCAGGCGTTCACGCCGCGGGGACCTTCTCCCACATCGAGCCCGCGAGCCGGCCACGGCTATGGGTGGGCAGCAGGCTGGATTGTACCGCGATGCCTAACAGTGCAGCCAGGACGTACGATCTGACGTTTAAACTGTTTTAAACGTTAAGAAAAATCATTTAGTAGATAAGCATTGAAAATTCATTGTCATTTATGCCTGCTTATTCACTCTAACTAGTCTTAGACTGCCATTAATTATGAGAACGGTATCTTCAGTTTTAAATGTCATATTTGAATGCATAGCTCTTCAACAGGGAATCCATTTTTAAATTTTATTTTAGGTCATTCAACAAGGGAATTCTTTATTTTCGCATTATTTCACTCTTTCCATGTGAGAGACCTTAATTGCTAAAGGAAGGCTTTTCTCATTTAAAATTGTGCACATTACTCACAGGAAACTGGTTGTCTCTTTATTTACATGGAGACTGACTACCCAACGCAAAATAATATTAATCACTATAAATGTAATTTTGAGTGCTGGACCTTTCTAACCCTTTAAAATCCTTTTGAATTTTTACGTTGACAACTCAGCCATTGTAATACTTCCTCCCTGCAGAAAGGGAGTTTTAGTGTTCTCACAGTTTGTAAAATGATACCTTCAGCTATGTATTTATTTTAATTGTGCTCTTTTAGAGCCTTAAAAATAATATTTTCTTTCCAATCATGATCATCCTTTTCCATTTAGAATAAAATGATCTTTTTTATGGTCCCCGTTGGCTTCTTATGATGGAGAAACTGACACTGCAGGGACATCCGCGCTCATTTATTTGTCAAAACCAGTACAAGGATCAACAAGTGCCAGCAGTGTTCTGGGAATAAAGTTTATTAGCAAATATATACTCCCTTAGCTGTCATTGGATGACTGTCATTGATGTAAACCAGCAAAATTAATTAGGAGTTTTTCATATACAAAAGCTCTTTTTAATATCCGAGCCTCAAATATTAAATTCCTTTAAATAATAAAAAAAGAAAATGCTTGCTGGACTGGCTTGTATATAATAATACGTAATCACCAGGCCAGTAAAGTCACTTCATAGAGCCTTGATAGTTAATCCCTAAAGCAGCATTACTGCAGTCACAAATGAGCACCAGGTACTTTTTGTTCAGCGAGAGATTATTAGAAAGTATGGTCTTTTTTGGTTTGATCACGCTTGTGTTGAAATGAACATTCCTGCTAAAACCAGCTTGAGCTGAAGCTTCAGGCGTGGGATCCGTTATCAAGGTGAGGCAAGGCTTCGTGCCTTTGAGCGGTCACTGTCTCGCAACTCAGAGGCAACTAACCCCTCAAACAACATTGCGTGTTTGAGATAATTCTGCAGTCCTCGATGCTGTGCATCACCAGAGGCAAAATGAGTTCTGGAATAAATAGATCTAGTAAAAAAATTAAAGCTGTAAGTGTCGTTGGGTTTGTATTATGACAGCTTTGCTATACCTGCCGAAGCAGACAATAGCTGTTTAAATCATAGAGTAGTAATTTCTATTTTTAGTTAATACAAAGCATTCAAAGGAGGCAGGCCAACAGCAGATTATGATACCGCCACTCCTTTATGGAAATAGCACCTTATCACCGTATGTCAGACAAACTGTATTTTTGGAGATCTGCAGGAATCTGATGGGAAGCTTCTGCCTTGCATACAGATAAAACGCTTACTACAGAACAAGGCAGCGGGCTCTGAAGGTATCTGCAAGGACTCAGCAGGTTCTGGGAGCCAGCGTCTTGCCAGAGAAGCCGATCTGCTGTCTCACATCCCTGTGCGAGGCAGCAGGCTCTGACACTGAGTTTGTGCTGGCAGGGCAGTGTCCTGCTCAGTCTTGAAACGGCACCGTGCCTTTGCTCAAGGCAGTGACTCCGGTCTCCTGCTGAGCGTGATGCTCTTGCCTTATTTTTCCTATTTCAAGGCTGTGCAAGTAATTCAGATATTCTGTTTAATCTGATAGAACATTGACTTTTTCATAGAGTACACATGCAATATGAAAGTAATGAATCCCCAGGCTTTAGAAGTATTCCAAGTATTGCTGCCGCCTTAGACTTATAGCTGAGTCACCTCAGATTCTGCTAGCTCCTCAGAAAATCATGTCTTGCAATAATAGGGTAAGAGTGGGTAATGAGCGGAAGATTTAAGTATTTATCCACAACCATTGAAATCAAATTGCTCTGCAGGATAGTAGGTACTGCTCTGGATATCACAGAAGTCTCAATGTTTTTATCTAGGAAGCTGAACTTATCAGAAATATCCAGGAGCTTTTGAAAAGAACTTTGATGCAAGCTGGTAACCAGATGCGGTAAGACATTTTTCACTATACCTTAGTAGCTAATTTATATAGCCAAATAATTCCTGGCCTATAGGGGTACAATGCCCTGCAGATAAAGATCTTACCAATGCCAGGCCTATGAGCCGTGTGAATTCCATTTCAACCTGAAAAGAGGTACTCGGTGATGAAACTTCAGGATTTTCAAGTAGGGTAAGGTAAGAGAAGAGCCATGCCCTAAAGCCATGCTTTAGATTTTCAGCCCTGGTTTCCAGGATGTGTATTCAGTTCTCTAATTTTCCAACACTTTAGTGTTATCTGTATTACCTGGATCCCTCTACCTTGTTGCACCTTGTGATGTATTTGTAGTACAGGCTCTTTTAAAATAATTTATCTGATCAGAGGACCTTTTCGCGATGAGTTTTTTGCCGCCAGATGTCAGTGTGAACTTAAAAGATGAAACTTCACTCTACCTGCTGTATCAGTATGGATGTTCATCGCATTTCAAAAGGAATATTTACTTTTAATTTATAACAAGCCCTTTGGAAAGATGTTACCCAAATCCTACGGTGTGTCAATATGAAGGAGTTAACTGCTGGAAACCTTGATATTTTATTTTTTAAATTTTTTTTATTCTGCTCCAATTTGTGCTATTCTATCAGATAAAAGGAAATACTGTTTTTAGAAAGAATGTCTATAAATGAAAAATAATTTAAAGTAGTTCTGTTACATCAATTAGACTATGAGAGGAGTCTACGGAGTTCAGGCTTCGCTTTTTATAATCATTTTAAGATTGTTTTAGTACCATTTAGTACCATCATTTAGTATCATTGGCCAGCAGAGTCTTTTTAATTCCTTAGGTGAGAGTGACATCTGGTGTTAACAGTTGATAACGTCTTTTGTAGTCTGAAATAATTCTAATTAATTGGGTGACGTGTGACTCATTTGATTGACAACAAAGCAGCAGTTTTAACTCTGAATATCATTGTACTTGTGTCTTCCAAGGACAAATTACACTGTCTGCCTGCTACTGTCTTTGAAGGGCTAGATAGGCTAGAGACCGTCTTTGGAGGGCTTGGAGAATGATGTAGGGTCAATTTATGGAGGTCTTAAATTTGAGTCACGCTCAATATACTAGAGAAAGAGGAGGATGGGTCTTCTACTAGCACTACCTGATGTCTTATCATGGGAAGAGTGTTCTGCTGGGCAAACCTCCTACCTATTCTCCCCATAACAACTGCAGCTGTTGCCACTATTGAAAAGATCCTCTGTGTTTTAGGATTATTATGTAAAATCCAAAGTCCAACAACTCCTTTGTCTCAGGCTACAAGAGCTCTAAGCTTTCAGTAGGCACAGAACAGTAGTGAAGGTCTAGGGTAGTGGTTAGCACATCAGGCTTACTGTCCTTCTAGCAGACAGTTGTGGGAGAGAGTTTGGTTAGGATTTTCAAGACAGAAAGGAAAGTTTATGTTCTCATTGCTCTTTGAAAGACAAAGGCTCAGAGCCTAGCTTCACAAATGTCTGTGATAGTTTTGTTAATTGTATTGTTTTCCACTAACAAATGTGTGATAATAATGACTTTTCAGATTAAATCGAGATCACAAAGAGGTTTGTGAAATGGACTGGTCAGACAAAGTTGAAACGTACAACATCGATGATAAATGTGGAAGATACAGTAACCAGAGCACCAACATCCAGTTCCATCCTAGTTCAGTGAAGTTTGAAGAGAGGTGAGTAGTTACTGTCATTAGCCTCCACAAATAACCCTGCTAAGCTGCAATATATCCTTTGCGTCACTGAAAGCTGTAACGCTGCTCTGAACTAAAGGTGTGATTGCTGCTTCTTTGGACATACAATGTCATCGTTTTAAAATAGCTACATGGGCAGTAAAGGTAGTGCTACCATCTCAGCGTGGTGTACCACTGATGGCAAAGCTGGTTCACTATATGCAAACTGAGCTTGTAGAAGTTTTTCTTGGAAATAATTTGCTTTATACTTTTAAAGGCTGATCTAGATCCTATTGAGACTTGCTGTTTGCCATCGGCAGGCATGCCATTCTTTTGGGAAAGGCAAGTGCTGCTTGCTGTACACAGAGAGGATTACTATAACAATAAATCTTGCTGCTTCCCTCTCCCCTTTCAGGCAGTGTTCATATGATGCCATGTCCCAAGTGCTATGTAGTTCCTTCTGCTGCTCAACGTGGCCAAGTATAACCAGAGATCTTGTTTCTTTTTGTTTCAAAGTAGACACAGACTGTAAAGCTTGAATATATTCATGTGTTTATTCACTGGTGACTTAACTACTTCTGCTTGCACAAAAAAGTATGTGTATACTTTTTTTGCATTAGTAGTATTAGCTAAAGATGGAAAAACTTTGGATGATTTTGTGTCATGTATTACTTCCCTCAGAAGCCACAAGATGAATGAGAATTGTATTAATTTTATGAAGGATTAGTCGTCTTCTTTCATGGTAAATCTAGACTGCATGCAACAGCAAAAACAAATAGAGGTTGACAATACTTTTGCAGGGAGAGAACCAGCTTCAGATTGTCTTCTTAAGTGCAACTTGAACAAAAGAGCAAGGTTCCTGTTTGTATACCATTCACCTCTTCTTCCAGTGCCTCAACACCGGAGACATGGGCCAAGTTCAGTCATGACAACATCTATAGGGCAGAACGAGAAAAACTGGCTTCCATCAATCTTCGTGCCTTGATTGACAACATTCTTCATGACGTATCTGAGGACCTGAGGATGCAATGTGCTGCTGTTAATGAGGCTTTTGCCAAACACTGTGAGGAGCTGGACGATACGAAACACAAACTAGAGCATCATTTGAAAAAAGTAAGTGTTATCTTTTACATGCTGGCTACAGGCATGAAAGTCTCTTTTGAGAAGATCACAGTAGATTTATCCTCTAGAAAAAAAGTCTTAGTCCATGTCAGGTATCAAACACTATTTTGTGTCAGCTTAGTATCTGACAAGAGTCTTCAGAGCTGGATTGTGGCTCCAATTCAGGTTTTTCTGCTATCTGTTGTGCTTCTGTAAACAAGAGCTGGACTTAAATATGAAGAAAATTAAACGCTTTCGTCCATGTCTTGCTGAAGTAAAACCTAAAACTGTGGGATCAAGGAGCTGGTCTTTGAGCCAGGGTTCCCAGGCTAGCCTGGGTATCACTTTTATGGAGTGAAAGCCATGCTGTGCTGCAGTAGTATCAGCAGCAGCAGTTCCTGGCAAGTGACAAGAGGTGTCTTCAGCCCCTGCCCCTTCTCCAGTGTGGAGCAGCTCCTACTTCTGTGTTAGGCCATTGACAAGTGTGAAAAACATAGTCATTCCTTGGCACCTGTTGGGTAATGACAGCTGGGTAGACTTTATTTTTTGCATGTATGTCAGTGGTTATGAGGGAGAAGGGATTCAGAACTTCCTGTCTTTTCCATTTTCTTCACTAATGCCAGAAGTCCATGCATTTCCAAGCTGATTAGCAGTTCTCAATCATCTCATCCAAAATAACTCGAGTTTTTCTTGGATAATTTACAGTGAAAAATTTACAATTAAAAGCAATTCATGGAGGTGGGATGTGTTGTCAGGAGACATGGAAGAGTTTTTGAACAGGCTGCAGAATATTTCCTGCTTCTTTTTAGACCAGCGATCAGATTCGCAGTGTAGTAGTAGAAATAAAGAGGTCAAAACCACCTTTGTACTTCTATTTCTTCTATATTCTGGCCAACTAGGAGGTCAAAACTATAACCAATTCACTAGGACCGTGAACAGATGTATAGCATGCACAGAGACAACAGGTTTCTTTTTTTTAAACAGTTCTTTTTCTCGGGTATCCTCTTTAGATCCTTAAGGAGATTGGAGATCAAGAAGCTAGCATGGCTGCCCTCAAACAAGCTATCAAAGACAAAGAAGCCCCAATGAAAGTTGCCCAAACAAGGCTGTATGACAGGTCTTTTAGGCCCAACGTAGAGCTCTGCAGAGATGAAGCACAATTCAGGTAAACACTGTTAAACAAGTCCTCCAAGGTGTCCATTCTGTCCAGAAGTGATGTTAGACAGTTTTTGCACTTTTTATTGGCAACACATAGCCTTTAGCTTTTATTACCAGGTTTGATTCTGATATAAGTCAGAAATAATGCAAGCGACTGAAATCACTGTGAGGAAAATATCATTTTAACCTAATGTATTGACAAATAGAAAATCTATAGGCTCAACTCTGCCTTTTGCCTCTACGCTTTCTTCTCTGAACTGTGTGGTTTCTTTTTGATTTAGATGATCCACAAAAATCTGACAGCATGTGGATCATTTGCAACCCTTTCGCTGTTAGCAAAAGCTCACCACAAGGTGGACTATGTGTCGAATGAATTATGCTTCAGGTGCTGAGAATGTAAGTGGGCTGCACATATTCATGGTCTGAGACGAGTCCTCAGTACTACGAAGCATTAGGCTGGTGGCATTTGATTTTCAGTAATAATCCATTTTAAAACTGGAGGTCAACAAATCCTTTCAAATTAAGGGTCTGAGTGTCACATTTGTCAGTTTTGATCTCATTATAAGCTTTGTAATTGATTCTCCTCCTTCACATTTTCCTACCCTTAGGAAAAGCGGGGAATCGGCTTTCGCAGGCTTACAATATCCTTGTAGCAAAGGTGCCTACCATTCAAAGCCAATTTGCCCTTCTCTGTACAGTGAGGGAGAAGTTACAGTTAATCCAAATGCTTTATACCATCTCAGGCACACTCATTTAAGGTCCCGATTCAGCAAAGCATCCATGTGCAAGCTTTTCAGGATGCACCTTGCCTTGAGTGGGATTTAAGGACACATGCGAGTCCTTTGCTGAATGGGCATGTGTTTAATTGCCAGGCTTTACTGTTTGTAGTTGCTCAGTCTGCATAGCACACTGGGCTCTTGTTTTCCCAGGAAGGAAATATGTGCCTTCTCTGCAGGCAGATTGCAGTAAAGCACCTCACCCTCGCTGCCTTTCAGTTGAAATGATGTGCTGCTTTGAAAATGGTTTGCTGCTTTTTTTAAAATAGTGTGCTGCTGCTTTTTTAAAAGCTTATATGCTTTTAAAGTAAAGACTGCTTGCTGATCTCTGGTGCAAGTATCATCTTTAATACGTGAGTTTTATACCAGTGAACAGATAGCAAAAAATAGGCTTAACAAAACGCTGATCCACTCAAACTGGGTGACTTACCTAACAATTTCTGTCCTATAATTCTTAGTACAAGTGTCCTACAGAGTGGGAGAAGGTGAGGATGGATAGTTCCACTGTGCTTAGTGGCAAAAGACATTCCTGGTACTAAATCATGGGAGACTTCTGTACAGAAGCTGTGAAAGTGAACTCTGCTTTTGACCGAGTATGTAGGACCTCTCTGAGGTCCTTTGTTGTTGAGTATTATGATTCTATAGCTGTTGATCTTTATTCCCATTACAGTTCATATGTCTTTTTGAACACTGACTGGCTTCTGCTCTTTTTTTTATTACTTAATGTAACTCTGTTCAGGTTGATCAATGAAGTTGAAGAACTAACGGAGTCCACTGAATCCCTGAAGAAAAAACTGCTGGAATCTGAACAGTCTCTGAGGAACCTGGAAGACACACGGATGAATTTAGAAAAAGAAATAGCTGTGAAAACAAACAGTATTTTTATCGACAGGCAAAAGTGCATGGCCCATCGCATGCGCTACCCTGTTGTTCATAAATTAGCAGGTTACCAGTAGTAATCTCCGTACTAGCTATGCAAAGTCTGGAAGAAAAATGTAGTCTAGAATCTTCCATATAAAATACATGGATAATTTTATACACAGAAGTACTGTATTCACTGTTATTTTCCTCTGTTTTCCTCTATGTGGGGTAAAATGCATTAGTATGGTGGGCTTTGAGTCTTGTCTTTAAAAGTTCAGTCTGAGTACAGATGGTTATAGTGAGTTTAAAACACAGCTAAAAGGTAATTCATTACATCTAGAATTTATCTATTTGATAGATATATATGCATAATTTGCACAGTATGTGATATTTGGGGTTTTCAGCCTAATAAGTGAGTATGTTGAGTGAATATTTATTGTGAATAATAATAATATAAACAGATGCAGATATAGCATTTATAGCTTTCTAGCATTTTCAGGCAGCCTGAAATGAGAGCAATAAAACTGCTTGCCTGACGGAAGACCACACGATCAGCAAGGAAACAGATGATACACTTTTAAGCTGCTCAAACATTATTAGTTAAAAAAAAAGTTTGCACAGGTTAGATGACAATCTGACTATTGGCAAAACCACTCCCAGGCCGTGACACCTGCTTATGTAAGCTGGAAATGAGTGCAAGGATTTTTAACCTTCAAGTCAATAAATTTAGTTTTTTTCAGAAAAAAAAAAACCCTAACCAGCCTGTGAATAGCAATCGTGACTTTCAACTTAAGCACTTGGATGTTGAATTGAGCTCTTGATCTGTTCCAACCATTCCCTGGAAGCACGGCATGTGTTTGAACTATTACCCGTAATGGAGAACACATCACATTCATCTACTCCAGCAGAGCAATGTAACAAATGTCATTCATCCATTAGCTTAGTAGGCCACTCGGTTAAATAGGTGACGTGTCAAAAAAGGGGGAAAGATGACACAGAACAGAATTCCATTATGGTTTCCTGTATTACAGTTTTTTACTTCTAAAAAGCAGCCGATCAAAGAGAAAAAAAAAAAAAAAAACAACTCAAAAAGCAAAACACCCGAAAAACCTCCTAGCCAGCGTACATTTCTGAATAGCCCTGCTCTGGTAACCGGAGCAGGAGAGGCCATTAGCCTATCTGTTTTTCTCACAGGCAGCTGTTTGTATTAGCTTAACTCAGGATGTGCAGAGCAATTGCCCTCCTGCTAAAAGCTACTACCATTTCTTTGAAAACCAGCTGCGTCAGTGAGGGCTTATGACCCAAGCCTCTATTTTACAGGCTTTGTGTTCAAGAGTTTTGTTTTGCTTTTTTAATAGATTTCCTCTTCATGATTATATTTTTATAGTCCAGATGTTGAATCCTCATTAGAGAGAAATGGCATGTTGATTAAAAAAAAATAAAGGTGGCTCTGCTATGCTTTTCTATGCACAGAACTTAAAACAGTTACTAAAGATTATTTTTGTAGACTGAAAACATTCTCCTTTATTCTGCCTTTCTTAAAACACCTTCAGCACCTTTCTTCCCGGCAGCGTATTCTAGCCTGTTCTTCATGCTCCAACCCTACAGCCTGGTCGGTGGATCACACACCTTGTATGCAGCTACACCACTGCGCAGTTGTGTATAAAACCGACTTTAGCTGCACCAGAAGAATAAAACGCTTTAAAGGGTGTTCCAGTATTCAGAGCTGTGGTGTTAAAGGAGTTTGGGTCATTTAGCCGCAACCTCCAGACAGCGCTGCTTGTTTGGTGGCACGTACGTCTCCAGGTGTACAGACAAAATAGAGGGAAAAGTAAGAGAGTGAACCGGGCTTTAGGCTAATGGGAATATTCACAGAAACCTTTCAGAAAGTACAGAAAGGAGCAACATGTTCAAATTGACCTTACTCACCCACGAAAGAGAAAAAAAAGTGGAATCAAAGTGGAATTTGGGTTATGATGATGGCAGACAGGTTGAGGAGAATATGCAGTCCAGGACCCAGAACTATTCCTTTGATTCAAGAGTTTTGCATTAGAGAGAGGAAAAGAAAACTGCTGTCATCTTCTCTGAGACTGTGCTGAGTACAAATAACCTTATGCCCCGTATCGGGTTGTAAATGGAGCTTTCCCTAATTAAAGCCTATCAGTTTAATTTACCTTTGTGAACTAAATTAGTCTGCCCTTGCTTTAGGCCAATCAAAGAAAATCCTGCTTTGGTAAACCTAATACATTGGCAGGAGTGTAATCACTGCCCTATTCACATGGTAATAGATGAATACGAGCAAGTTGTAAGAGTGAGAATCAGATGGAATAGCTTCAAGTTTCAGTAATTATTTTTGTCTTTAATTATTGTTTTTTAAAAAAATAATAATTAAATCCACTGCTCTAGCATGTAAATATGTTTTTATATTATTTTTTCATCGATCATTTTTAAGCTGAGCATTTACGAGGAAATATTTAAAAAGATGTTTCAGCTGGCTCTCATGTGAGCTATAGCTTCCAACTGTCTTGAGCTCGACCTGCTAATCTGTATGAAAAGTGTGGACTTTTTTGACTTCATTAGGATTTTTTTGTTTATTATCCTGAGAGATTTCTAGTTGTGAAGACAAGGTTTAATTTCCAGAAAGTCTGAGAGTTTTCTCATCTGCTTACAGGCAGAGGAAGAAATTAATGGTGTAATAAATGATACCTTCATAGTGTGTGGGACAGGGACGTCAGGAAAAACCAGGAGTGCAGACCCATGAAAAACTTGTTACTTAAGAGCAGATGACATTTTGCAAGGGGAGCAAAGAAAATTATAGAGAAATGGGAGATAATATTCGTGTAGTATTTTTATCGTGAATAATTTATTTTCTCTAAGACTGGAGCTTAGAACAACTGTCTCATAATTTCACCCTTGTACTGTGTCACAGGTCACTAAAAAATTTAGTACTGAAGTGGCAGACGCCAGCACCGAGATGCCCGGGTGAGATTTTTCAGAAGACTCTGCCTCTGCTTTTGGACCCCTGACACATGGTGCAAACAATACCTGCTTAAAATATTGATCTTTAATTCAACCTCTATGGTAAACAGCCACAAGGACAGGCAGCGACGCCAGCTGTGTCTTAAAGAGGAGATCTGAACACGGGCAGTTTTTTCTATTGTTCTTCAGGATTCTCTTTGAGGTAATTTGCAGTGTAATTACAAAATAACCTGCAGAGAAGTGGAAATTATTTTAAAATCTTTTCCTGAGCAATTTTTCCAAGTAATTTCTGGGTAGTCTTTTAGTTCTGCTGGCCCCTCTAAGTAAACTACATCCCAACATCAGTCTTGGCAGTAATAAAAGTCGCAGTAACAACTTTATGGCCATGTACGGTGCTCATTAGTGGTCTGTTTTATCCCTAGGATGTATCTGACAGCTAGGACGCACACTGGGTCCACGGCAGGCTGAGAACAGGAGCAATGAAGAACCTTTAAAGCAGATCCAAAAATTCCTCACGCAAGGCTTGTTTGCAGGATCATTGCAGGGTTGTTTGCAAGGCTTGTTTCCACATCTTAGATCCCCTTTTTCATGTCTAAAGTGGCAGGACGGTCTTCATAGCACTGAGAAACAAATTCCAGATGAACAGGAATGAGGAGAAGTGGCCGAAGAGGGAAAGGTCAGCACTGCTAATACGTCCATGAACAAACAACCTGAGCTGGACTTGCCATTAATAACATCATTGGATATTATTTAGTAACTAAGAAGCATTCGGTGAACATATTCATCTTGAAAGTTTCTTAGTTTGTTTGGAAAATAGTCATCTGCTATTTGTCATTTGTCCTCCTGTTCAGAGTTTATATACATGAAGTTAACAGATATAAAATATTTCATGTTCCCAGGTACCCAAGCAGACTTTGACCAATCCACATCGTGAGCAAACTGTACTTTGATCCGTTGTCATTCAAGCTATTAAAGCAACGCTTAAGCCCACAATTAACCAGAGGGGTTATGAAAGCCAGCAAGGAAGGTTGCCTTCAACACACAACCTTACAGTATCTGCTCACTCCAAGCTCCTTTGTTACCAGAAGCTTTGCGCTCTCCCTTCTCTGGGAACATGCTCATCACCAAATGGATGAGAACTAGTTTATCATCTCATCGAAAGCTTTTGCATCCAGTACCTGCAAAGAAAGTTTGCCTGAAGAAAGTCTTCAGCAGGACTCCTGCATTTAGTCTGCTCAGAGGAACAGGCATCAAGCCTCGTCATGTCTTCATCAAGATCGAAACACGATGCACCGGAACGAGAGCTCATCCTTTGAGATGCTGCGTGCCTTTAATTCCCACTACTGCCTGTTGTCTCAGGAGGAGTGAGGGGCCCCTCGGGATCACATCCCGGCTGCGTTCCTCCCTGAATGAGGAACAAGTCTGTTCTTACCATTCTGTGGGTGATGAATGCAGTTGTTTCTATGACAACCTCACTACCACATCCTTACTTCAAAAAATCATGTGTATAGAGGGATATTCTGGTTACTACGACTTGTTGCATGTGCCAGGCACATACGCTTTAGCCCTACAAGTTCCTCTTAAGCTTTCCTTAGAAGAAAAAATAAAGGAGGATGGGAACAATATGCAAGTTGAGTATTTAGAGGGACTAGACAGTAAGAAAATTCCTGTTTGCAGCAAGCCCATGTTGACAAAACATTTTTAGACACCTGGCTCCTAAGACAATATTTCAATCCCATGGGTTTTGATAAGAATTCGGAAAATTATACTTTTGCATCATCCGTAGCACTGTTGTGTTGTGAGGAAAATGGGCCACTGCAGTAATACCCTCTCCTGCAGAGACGGATTTTACCCCAAACACAATGGTAACAGCTCCAACCGGGGGTCATGGAGTGTGCCTCAGTTTGCCTGACACGCAGACCGCACTAGGAGACACCCTGTTTGGGGCACAGTTACAGGAGTTAGCCTGTTTGCATGTAGCCTGTTGTTTGGACGTGCAGAAGCGTGACAATTTGCAGGAGAATTATTCCCCTGTGGTTCCCCCGTTTGCTCCTTTTCCCTTATGTCTTGCAGTTGAGCCATATCGCACATGCTATGTCTCTGCCTGTGATGCTTCTTCATCTATGGAGAGAAACTTTGTCTTCTCTCTTTAAGTGCCTTTTATTATCTGTTTGGAGAACCAAAAAAAAGAAGCCAGACCGTAAGTCAAGTCTCCATGGAAGACCATCTATGCTCCTCTCAAATGCTGCACCAAGATCTTCTTCAAGCGTGACTGCAGTCTCAACAAGCCCAGCCACTCTGGGAGTAAAACAGCAGCAGGAGAGGATGAAATCCTCAGGGAAAGGGCCACAGAGGGTAAAAAAAAAGAGATTTATTTTTAAAAGAAATAGGAAGATGAAGTATTTTATTGCTGATTCTTAGAGGATTTATATAAACATGACAGGGAAGAAAAATTGAATGACCTTTTCACATAGTCATGCACAGTTAATCAAGAAGACCAAAATGTCCATGATAGGATAATTTGGGATATTTAAAAAACATTCTTCCAGAAAGGAAATAACTCTGAAGATGGGGAGAAATTTCACGTATTTCTTTAAAATATTGATTGTTTTGTCCTTTAAAAATATATAATGTTGCCAGTGACCTTCCATGCTAAGGGATAGAGATGTCTTTCAAATCAATAGCTTTTAATTTCTTTCAACCAAAGCAGTACCAAACCATCTGAGCTCTGTCCAGAAAACACCCTGTCTCTGTTGCTCCATGGTCAGGGAAAGAGGAAACTGCAGAATAGCAAAAGGCCAAAGCACAGCTAGCCTAGAAGGCAACAGTAATCACTACTGGAAAAAGAACAACCCCAATTTTAGTAATATTATGAAATATTCCCAGTTCCTGCTAATTCCTCCTGGTTTTCTTGCGGGCACTGACGGGAGCTGGTAGCTATTTCTGATGCCTTATGGACAGCCGGAGGCCCACCGCCGGCAGTGAACAGCTCTGATTCCGACTTGAGGCACCGAGAAGCCGGGGCTGTGGGAATCCATCCCCTTCCCGGCTCAGCCTGCCTCATGCCCACAGCACAAAGCGGAGCAAGACCAGCCCTTCTGAGCACCCCACTGACGGAAAACGTCTGGGTGTTGCAGACTGAAATCGGTGCTAATGCCGCTGTCCTTCCCAGCATGGGAAGCTTTCCTCTCCACAAGCTTTAACAATCCTTTCACCCTCATCTTTTCAATATTTCACACTTTTTCCGCCAGCCTATGAGGAGAGACAGAGAGCCAGGAGATGGGTCAGCAGACTCCAGGAGAATGTCAATGAGCCAGGCAGCTGTCAGCCTCCCCGCTCTCCCTCCTGCTCCTCGGTTTGGGATTATATAGCTACGACGTGCACAAGGCTGTAGCACATTTTACTAGCGCAGCCCCAGCATGTGAACGATTACATCAGCTCTGCTGGCATTTAGTCAAGCCACGTCGCGCTCCCATGGACGTTCCCTGGCTGAGAACATTATCTGCCCAGTAATTGCAGGACAAGAGGGTACAGGACGTGGGCTCTCCTGAGCCAAGATTCTTGGCATTTTATGACACCAGCTTTTGCCCAAGGATAAATTCAAATCTATAAAACGGAGGGAGGGATCATGAAGCCTTGTAACTCCCACCCATATGAATCAGTCACAGGCTGCAATCATAAAAGAGCTCTTAGGTCTCTGTATACATATTTCAAGAGCTGTAAACAAAACACATTGTACCAGCAAAACAAACCCGACCTGCAAGTCGCACGTGGTTTTGGCTTCACTGCCAAAGGACAGGCAGGAGGTGGATGGAGCAGAGACCAGCCGAGAGCGGTACAATTGTTACCCTAAAGCTCTCTGGACCAAAGCCAGGCCCCCTCCAGAGGGATGAAAAGCATCAATGCACACGTTGAAAAGTCCTGATCCACCAGTTGCTGTTGGGGAGAGGACGGACTGGCAGAGTGGGTGAAGGCAGGGGCAGAGTGTTGCGTTCAGTTTGGGATGAGGAGGTGGGGAACCACCACCGTGACCCTTGGGCACCCAACGGACTCTGGGCAGCACTTGGCCAACACGTCCTGCCCAGGTGGGACATCTGCAGACACTCCCTGGCTGCTGTGCCTGTGAGGTGCAGAATTTGCCTCCTGGATGGTGTGAGGCAAAACGGGGCTGCGAGGAGCCGGGATCGCTGCCTCTTGCTCTCTCTCCCAACCTTTCTTCCAAACCTCTCCATTGCCCCTTGCACACCAGGTGGAAGCCTGCCTAGATGCTGAGCTTTCTCCTCCGGCGGGGTTAATGAACTTCCCATCTTTCTTTTTGAGTTTTCAGGACATTTGAAAGAAGTTTCCTTCAAGGCAGGGGCTTTGCTCCAGGACGGACTGTGGCCACTCCTGCCCATCCGTGCTGCCAAGACGGAGGGCTTACTGGCATCCCAGGAAAAAAGAGATGGTCCCTGACAGTCACGGGGCTGTAATCAGCTCTCACTTAGCTGTAGCTGCACTTAGCCGGAGCTCTTCTCACTGGGTAGACGTTTTCCAAAACCCATTAGGAGAAACAGAGGAAACAGCACAATCAAGCTTCGAGCCAGCAGGACTCTTGCAGAGCTCAGCATTAGCCGTGTGTTGTGGCAACACAGTGTCTAGACCATGAATTACCACCCAAGTTTTTCATTTCATGTCTGTTTAGGAGAGAAAATGGAAAGGGGGACAACAGGATGTTTGGGGTTTTTTTTTTTTTCCCATATATCACACAGCTCATCTGAACTGCATTCACAGATTGAGCAAAAATATGGGGTTTGTCCCAGACGTGGAATGGCAGAAGAAAGTGACAAAACCACTGAGATTAAATGCAAGGGCTTTTCTTTATTTGGAAACGTTTGCAGTTTCTCCTCCCTTAACCAGCTCCTTTCGAGACCCTATTAACTGGGTGAATCATTACTGGAGGGAATTAAATCAGCCAGAACTGAGTCAGGGCTACTCAGCAGCTCGGGAAGGTGGGATGCGGAGAGCAAAAGGGAGAGGTTACAGATTCAATCCCTAGCTGCTCTTCCCAGAGGAGAAGGCTGGTCAGAGGCAGCAGGGATACAGGAATATGGAGGGATCGGTTCATTTTGGGACCATGTCTTCTGCCAGGCAGTGAAATTACCTGCTGCAGCATGAGCCCACCAAAGCAGCTGCAGGTCCTTTTGCACCCACTTACCAGCGACTGGGTGTCCTTGGTCCCCAGTGGGGCACATCTGGTGGAGGTGGAGCCTCAGCGGTGGTCCCTGGGCTGTCCTGTGCGCCCAGCACCCTGGGGACAGCCCATCCCGGGTGCTGGCACGTGCGGTCCTGGCTGTGGGCAATGCACCGAGCTGCCTGTTGCAGCTTTTGGTGTGCAGATGTGAAAGCATCCCCTGCGCCGAGAACTGTGGAGCAGGATTACACATCAAATAAATTGAAATCCACCAAAGTCCTTGGCTGTATTTCCATTTCATACACTTATCCCATAATGATGGAGTGCCTTGTTCAGATGTGGGCTCATGATTAAGGATTGCCTTCAGGCCTTGTAAATAGAAGATCATTTTTATGATTGCTGCAGTGTATGAGCTCTTCATAGGAGAGGCTTTTAAAATCCAAATGGGTTCAAGAGTGCAAGAGATTAATGGGGGGCTGCATGCATCTATCTCAGTCTGCAAATTCCAATTTAGTTTTGCGAAGGCCAGTTTGGTTGTAAAACTGCTCTGTGCTTTCTGTGAAAGTCTGGGAGACTTTCTCTGCCCATGCACAGTGGTCACTTGTCTGGAAACCTGGCAGTAGGTTACCATTAAAAGCCGACCAAAGTCTATTGCCAAAAATCAGAGAGCTGGCAGGTTTGCTGTAGCGTCTACACGACCGACGAACGCAGCAAACGGCTTTTTTACACTTTCAGCAGAGGATTCCTTGTTCGCAGGACAGCATCCTCACGCCGTTTCTGGCACGGGGAACAGTGCTGAGTTACAGCGGAGTTTGCAGAGCTGCGGAGGCTTCCCAGCAGAAGATGGACCGAGGCACCGAGGCTGAGGATATTCTCCGAGCAACTTAACAAGAGCTGCCCAAAGCACAGGAGGGGCAGTTTTGCCTTCCGTGGGCCATGGCTACCGAGCGGCTCAGGGGCAGCTCTGCTCGGGAGCGGGCTGCAGGCAGCGTGCGGGGGAGTCAGCAAACTCCCTCATCGCTCACGTAACACAAACAGGGCTTGTTCTCCCAGGAGACCAGCCTCATTCAACCCTCCTGGCCAAACAAATGTGAAAAGCTTCATATAAAAATAAGTGAGCAGCTATAAAAGCTCGTGTTAAGTTTCTACTGGCTTCCAAAGAAGAAGAGGGCAGAGCTTTGCCTGGGCAGCTCAGCTTATGCTGAGAGATAGTAAAGCTGAGCAAGCAAGCTCTTATCTTTAATTAATTTCAGATTATTGCTTCCTGCCTCATGGGACTCGTGGGTCTAAAATGGAAACTTCCCCAGGGTCTCTGCTCCCTGCCCTGAAACCTGTGCTGGGAAGGAAGGATCAAAGCTCACCCTCCTCCCGCACCCCTTACTCTGTCCTCCTCCTGGCTGTGACGATACTGTGGGGTCACCGTGGTTATTACACGCTCAGTTTGCTTTACAGGCAAGAGTGGTTTTTACAAGGTCTGCGTGTCTCTGGAGCTGATGATGCAAAACCGCATCCAGCCGTCTCCTTCAGTAAAATAAAGAATTAAAGGGAGGCAAATCCGATGCTCTTCCAAGCTGAAGCCTGGGACAGAGCAGGCAGGCACCCGGCAAATGCAGCTCAAATCGACTCTGCCAGTGCCGTATCCCGATCTCCCGGGTGCGTCGTGCCGCTTCCTCCCCTTCCCACCTCAGGCCAGCCCAGGCACCCGGCAAACCTCCCCCGTTGGCATCAGCATCCCCGTCTAGGCTGGATCCCTCTAACGTAAGTACATTTACTGCGTTATGTGGCTTTATCTGGAGCGTCCTTTAACACGGGCTTAGTTCTTACCATGCGCCCAAGTCCCATCGAAATCACTGGGAATTAAGTTCTTTCCTGAATTTGGAATATCCCGTCCGGCGGGAGGCACGGGAGGTGCAGCCCAGCCGCGGTGCTCAGCCGAGGGGGAGAGCAGGAGGACTGGCAGGGGCCCGGCTCCTCCCGTGAAGTGCTGCAGCGCGGTGGGATGATTTCAGTGTCTTTCTTCTAATGACTTCCCTGCAAGGTGAAAACCGCGGCAAAAATCCACATACATTGAGGAAGCAGAAAAGTTTGGAAGTAACCTTGCTTAGCAGGGAGATTACATTTCCCATTTCTCTTTTTATTTATAAAGAAGTGGTCTCATGTGCCAGACTAAGTGGTCTCATGTGCCCAGCCCGGGATGCACGGGGCACATCCGCAAAGGCGGAGGGGGAGAGGATTCTTGTTCTAAGGGTGTTCAAAACAGGACACTTATTTACAGCCTTATGTGCCGACGTGCTGGCAATCATTACCGTTCATTACCATTAATATAACCCTTTAAATTGGCATCCCACCATTCTTTTCTGGGTGCAAAAAGGCAACTGGCCCTGGGGATACCCAGCCACGCTGGCCACTTGCCGCCCAGGGACCACCCTGCAGAGACACCAGCCTCACTCCTGCTGCAAGCACCGACGTTTGGAAGCATCGTCTCTAATTGTGACCTTTCCTTGGGACACCACCTGGCTAAACCCTTCTAAAATCCTTTATTACCTTCATCTCATCATCTAAAATCATCTAATTACCTTCCTACTTGCTTGGGGCAAGTTTTTCCAGAGCTTAGTTCACACCTTGCTCTAACCTTGAACCAGGCTGGTCCACAGGCTGGGGGTGAGCCCAGGCTGAGTCGCTGCCTGGGTTTGTCACAAATGTCACCTCCTCCTGGTACCCTCACGCTTCTCCATGGCTGCACTCTGGTGCTGAAGAAAGGGAAACTTTTCGCTGCATGCAAGAGAGCATCCTTCAGAAACACGAGCGTCGAGCCTGCGTGACGATACGCACAGCCTCCTAATTCTCAGTTTGTGTCACAGCACAAGATGTGTGTATGCACTGAGAGGTAAATACATTCCCTAGCTTTTCCCCTAAACCAACATTTAAATTAAAAGAATTAGGCCTCCCACCACTAAACAGCCTATGTTTAAAGGCTTTGCATCTGCTCCAAAATTCCAGCTGACAGTTTAATCAAAGCTCTTACAAATACATTTTCCGCTGCTTGCTGCCAGCTCTGATTACTGTCACGTTCTCCTCGCCGCTCGTCGCACGCTGCGATGAACTAAGAGTTTTGTGGGAAACATCTGCTTTTGGCCCTATTTACTGCCCTCTGACGAGCAGTCTGGTGCAAATCTCCGTGCGACAATAAGGGGAACCAGAATAACGACGGGAGGGCTCTGGTGTGGAGTTACGTGATAGAGCAAACAAACAGACCACTCGTGCTAATGCTCTCATTAGGTGTCTCTTTGGAAAAATGTGATGCTGGTTGTAAGAACGGCTTCTTCTTTTTCCCGATATGTGTGAAAAATCAACCAGACATGCCAAAAGGATCGTTTCTTGTATGTTGTTGTCATTGCCGTAGAATTGCAACTGTGTCCTGAAGATCAGGTACAATAAAAGGATGTTCTACAGCAAAGAATCGGGCCGGAGAGCAGGGACTGAGTACGCACTGCAATATTTTACGTGACCTTGTCTGACCAGCTGCTGCGAGACCACCTGAGGGTCTTCCAGCTGCGGAGGAGGGAATAAGCTGAGGGGGAACCGCAAAAATCAAGGAGAAACCTGAAAACACCTCTACCGGGTTAAAATCCTGCAGGGAATGTGCAGCCCTCCTACCTGTGGTCCTTTCCGCTTGTCTTCCACCTCTCGGACCTGCTCTGGGTGTGCAGCCCCAGGTCGGGCTGGAGCTGCCCTTGCGCTGGCTTCAGCCTCGGGCTGCAGAAATCCCACCCAGAGGGAGCCAGCTCTGGCATCAAGGCTTTGCAAATGTTTTTTAACAAATGGTTAACCGCTGCCGCTGCGCAAGGCCCTGCCCTGGCCATCCACGGGGCTGCAGGGGACGGGGCGTCCCGTGGACCATCGCCCTGATGCCTCCTGTCCTCTGCGAACACGTGGGAAAATGCCATTTACACACTAAAAAAGCCATCGCTCCCTAATAAGTGTGAGACCTTAGCCACGCTGCTGGAGGAAGATCTGTTGAGGTGTTGGAGGCTAAAACCGTTTTCTTCTGCCACACATGGTACTTAGTAGATCACGACGTTCAGTGCACTGAAAAGAGATTAAGGAAATGATGGAAAAGGGAAAACCAGCCCAAGCCCATCTTTCCCTTTCCACAGAAAGCAGAGAGTCACGGCACTGCTTCCATCGGCATTCATGCCAGTTGATGCTTTTAATTGTTCTCTTCTGACATTTCAATTATATGCTTTACGTAAATAAATGTCAGCTTCGGGATTGTCCAGAATAGGATAGAGACTGTCTGCAAATCCTCATTAGTTACCCATCCTGACTTACCAGCTATCTTTCCGTCTCTGCGCGCTGCTGGTTGGGTTTTACCGTAGGGGAGGGAGACTTCCGAGTGCTCACAGCCATCTTTGCCTTCCAGGTTCAAAACACTCCATTTGGCAGGAAAAAGAAATATTTCTTTAAAATCGCTGCTAACACTTTTCATAGACTGACGTGGTAAGTGCAAAAAGCTAAAAATCATCTTGCAAATGAAAGTGGGGTTTAGATAAACAGTATTTTTCTTTGGCAAATGGCTTCAAGGGAAACAAAGAAAGATGGAGCTGGAGTTTTGCCGTAAGTTTGAACCAAATCATTCCTGTGGCTCTGAGAAGTTTAAGCAGCATCACTCTAAAATGGACGCAACGCTTCCCTAAGTGTTTGACCCCGGCTCATTACCTTGCAGCCTAAAGGCTGACTCAAATGATCGATTCAGCTCTTATTTTTCACAATGACGAATGCTCAGCTCCACCTTTACCTGAAATAAAAGCTTTCTTAAATCAGGGAGAGTGGCAGCTCCCCTGAGGTACCCAGCCCAGGGCGAGGGCACCCTGCGCTGTCCCTGCCATCCTCCAACAGTAGCAGAGATGTGGCCTTTTCCCTGTCACTTCGCCTTCCTGTCAAACACCTTTCAGCACACAGGTACCACAGGACAATTCTCTGTATTTGTAGTCTCTGGAGGAAGATTTTTTAGCATATTTCTGAGGTTTGAGGCTGCCTGGGTCTGCTCTGGGACCTTTGGGCACCGTCAGCCCCAGCTGACACTTCTGTGCAGACGAGGTAAATTAAAGATCACAAAAATCTCTCTCTTATTCCCACTCCTGTGCTGAGATTGGCCTAAAAATATTCTTCTGGGAGCAAGATGTCTGTTGCATGAGCCTGGTTTTTGGCTCACCGCAGCCAGTGCTTGTCCCCAGCCCCGGCGGGAACCTCGCCCGCTCCCCGGCACATCGGGGACAGACCCCGAGCTTTGCTTTTCTGAACTTTGCAGAGAGGCAGCCGGCAGAGCGAGTTGTGGCAGTTTTCCCTGGGCTTTGATGGAGGGCTGGAGCTTTGCACAGCAGCAGGGAGAGCCTAGCTTGACCAACATGCCCATTTCTGAGTTATTAATGAGCAAACTCTCACTGTGCAAAGCCTTTCCACTGCTTTCTAACCCGCTGTTCCAGAGGCAGCCGGAGATGCGGTGAAACCACTTATCAGCTATTCTGCTTAAAGCCAGAGTTGTCTCCTCAGCCTCTTCCTTTCCACTCCACTCATCTTTTATTACCAGGATCAGAGGCATCTCTCCACCTTCAGCCTCGCCAGTCTTTCCTGCAGGGCTGGGTCCAGCGAGGGGGGATGCACCCCGTGTGCTCAGCCCCGCTCCCCAGCCCTGCACGGACCACAGCTAGCACGAAGGAGGTTCTTTGCTCCGTTCACCCTCAAAGGAAGCTCTCTCGAAGCCAAAACGCCACATATAAAGCACAAACCTACAACCTGCACTGTGCACAGTCAAACCCCGGTGATGTCTTGGCCCTCTGGTCCCTCTGTCCATCCCCAAGGTATGCAGGAGGGCCGTCGCGACGCGCCCATCTCCAGCTGCAACGCGAGCGCTCACGGCACGCAGCGTGTTCAGCCTGCTGGGGCCAAAACTGCTCCTGTATCGGCTTTCCTTAAATATGCTGTCTCGATGGTGCATTCACAGGAACGGCGCAGGGCTGAGCCAGCGCTGGGTGGGTTTTGGGGAAGGGGAGGTTTGCATTCAGGTCTGATCGGCGCCGTGTTTAGCAACGGCCAGGCGCCGATGCGGTTGGGATCAGAGAAACCAGCACCCGTCAACGTGTCCTGTCAAAAGAGCTCCAGTTTTCTACTTTACTTTAATCTCTGAATCACTGCACCGAAATCCACTCAAGTCATCTACAGCATTTGGGGGGAAAAAAAAAAAAAAAAAAAAAAGATTGATGGAGGGGAAAGAAAAGCCCACAAGCTGTTTTCACGCAGGAAAAGGAATATGATCTGTCAAAAAGATTATTTTTTACAAATTGTTTGTCTGCTTATGATGCTGAACAAGAGTTACATTTTTCTCCCTGACAGCTCATCGCAAACTGAGTGCTGAGCCGAGGAGCACTTAAGAGAAATGGAGCAACTGAGATCCTGCTGTCCTGGTTTATCCGCTCTCATTGCTTACAGTCCTAGTGGATGAAGAGGAATTAAATCAAAGAAAAACCAAACAAACCCAAGAACTGCAACAGCCTGCAAGTCCAGCTATATTTTCCCCTCCTGCGTACTTTTTATACTTAAAGAAGCAAATTCAAAGCTTCAAAAGACTCCAGGATACATTCACTTTTGTTTTTTCAACAAGGATTTTCCAAACTTTTATGGATAGGACAGGCAAAACATTGCACAAGAATTTGCCCCGTCTCTCCCATGGCTGCAGTCAGCAAAGTGTCGGTCCTACCCGTGCCACCAGCCATCAGCGGCTGCGGAGCGGGAAACTGCTGCCTTTAATTAATAATCAGTAAAGGAAGATGGAAAAATGGGCTGGGGGGGGGGGGGAACCCACATCAAAACACATTTGTCATCCTCCGCTGATAGGAGATTTTTTTTTTTTTCCACAGCATGTTTGCCTTACTGAAATGAAAGTTGCGGGGAGGAGTATTGTTTTACAAGTCAAACAAAACATATTGTGTGACCTGCTCTGAAACGGCTTGGTGTGTTTACTGATCCTGACTCTTTTTGACCCCCCTAATTAAAAAATAATACTCGGTAATTTTCAAGGTGGAAATATTTCCTCTGGAAAAAGCCAGAATGAAACGTCCTGACTTCTTTCAATTTTTCTCTGCAATCACTCGCTCACAGATAACTCTGGCTGCCAGGGGAACTGCAGCTTTGTTTAATTTAGCAGAAATTATTAAACTTCCCCATCTCGGCCCCCCAGAATATCATTTCGTTCAAGAAACAAGTGGATTTTTCTTATCACTGGTTAAAAAGAAAGGCTCCTTGGGCATATTAGCAGAGGAATAGCATCGGGGGATGCGTCAGGTTGTTTTCCCTCTGGCTTTTCTATGTCTGGCAGCAGCCCTGGCGTGCATCAAATTATGTCAGTCACTGGACCTTGATGGGAATTGGTTTCAGCACATCCTCCAGTGCCGGATTGGGCCCTCAGGGCTTGGGTTTGGGCTTTCAGAGGCATTTAGCAGCAATGAAGTGACTATGGGTGAAGACGGGAGCGGGGAGGTGGCTCCCCACCAGCCTGCTGCTGACCTCGGATCCCAGTTCCACGCCCTGGGAAGGGCCAGCAGCAGCCGAAGGGCTTTGCCCCCTCCCCAGAGCCCACATCCCCGACTGAAGATGAGATCTGGCCTCGAGCACTTGAAAATAATGATTTATGTAAATGTGGTGCTTTTATTAAAAAGAGGAAAAAAAAAAAGTAGGCTTGCAAACATCACTGAATGGCATAATGGTATGTAATTTGCCAGAGTTTTCAACTCCGTGTTACAATGCCTATCTTAATTGTGATAAATTACTTGGAAATGAGTGGGTGTCAAATGAATTGATTGAAATAGCGCAGCATTACCACTTTCAAAGTCTCTTTTAATCATGGCTGGTTTTTTTCTGAAGTTTTGGTTCTTATGAGGTTTTCTGTCTACAAACTCCCCCCTGGAGTTTCTTTCCTCTTCCATTCCTGCTCGCACACGAGCAGCTGCTGAGCACAGGGTTTCTCTGAAGGCTTCTCTTAGGAGCACTCCTACCTCTGGCATCAGTCCCTGGGGCCATGTGGCCGGAGAGCAAGAGCCAGGCAGAGCACCCAGAGGCTTCTGTGCAGGGACCCAACATGGTCATTGCTTAAAACGCATCCCCAAGCTGAGAAGCCACCTGCAACCCGATTTCTCATCCCACAGAAATGAACTTTTGTCTGCTTTGCCCTTTCCCCAGGCAGTTTGGGGAAGGTGAGACTAAAAGTAGCTCCTCACTCCGTGCCGGGCCGGGAAAGGGGCTCCCGCGGAGCTCGGCACCCGCCGCCGCAGCAGCAGGCGTCGCGGCGATGGGTAATTTGTCGTCGTGCTTGTTCTCGGTAGCAGGAGGGGTCGGTTTTCCCCACAGCTGCCGCGCTGGAGGACCGGCAGGTTGGAGGTGCCGAGCTGTGCGCTGCCGGCAGGGAAGAACCTGCGGAGGACTCTGGAGCTGGCAGGTCTGCGGGATAAGGATTGCAAAACCCTCTTTTTAAGGATTTCTGTGCTTTTTTAGTGATTTTGGTGGAAGATCATTCCCTCTGTTACTAAAAGCTGAGTTTCTCTTGCCGTTTTGCGGCGTTTCGAGCTGAAACAGAGCACATCACCAGCCGAAGCGTCAAAGCAATGACATGTCTGTTATCGGCAAACCTCGAGCACAACGAAAGCATTTCCCGGGGGCTCTTCGCCAGCAAAGTATGTCCAAATCAATCATGATATCTGATGTGCTGTGGGCCACCAGCCCGGACACCTCTTGCAGGCAGCAGTGCCAGAGACTGATGGGTCAAATCCTGCCTCACCAAATCCGGCCGCGGGAGCTTCCGGGAGACATGGCTGAATGGCAGCATCCTTCCTCCCGTAAAGAAAATATATAGCCAGATCCCACAGGCACCGTTGGTAACGAGACTTTGTACACTGAGATACGCTACATGTCCACAGCAGGCCACAGCAACACACTTTTTGCTTCAGGACAGCTGTGTTCAGAGTATCCAGAGTATCCAGAGTCTATGTTTTAGGCTGGACATTAGGAAGCGTTTCTTTACCGAGAGGGTGGTCAAACACTGGCACAGGCTTCCTAGAGAGGTGGTCGATGCCCCAAGCCTGTCAGTGTTTAAGAGGCATTTGGACGATGCCTTTAATAATATGCTTTAACTTCGGTCAGCCCTGAAGTGGTCAGGCAGTGGGACTAGATAAGACACCTCATCGCTCTCTGCAACGACCTGAAAGGAGGCTGTAGAGAGGTGGGGTCGGTCTCTTCTCCCAGGTCACAAGCGATAGGAGGAGAGGAAATGGCCTCCAGTTGCGCCAGGGGAGGTTTAGACTGGATATTAGGAAATTTTACTTCACTGGAAGGGTTGTCCAGCATTGGAACAGGCTGCCCAGGGCAGGGGTTGAGTCCCCATCCCTGGAGGGATTTAAAAGCCGTTGGGATGAGGTGCTTAGGGACATGGTGTAGTGGTGGGCTGGGCTGTGTTAGGTTTATGGTTGGACTCGATGATATTAAAGGTCTTTTCCAACCTAAACGATTCTGTGATTCTGTGATTGTTGTCAGTCCCTTCCAGCTGAAATTATTCTATTCTGTTCTATTCTATTCTATTCTATTCTATTCTATTCTATTCTATTCTATTCTATTCTATTCTATTCTTTCTATTCTATTCTAGCCATGTGCCAGTTTTCACTGAACTAGAGACTTTCCAACCGTGCCTTATGAAATGATTCAGAAGTCAAATCTCGCACAGGCTTTCGGGCTGTGCCAGTGCCTCTTTAGCCCCTTCAGGGCCGTGAAGTCACAGCTTGTGACAGTGATTGCAGTCACTTTCTCGTCTGGAAGTTTCCCCCAGCCCTTAGCTGCCGGTTAGCAAGCTCACGGCTGGGGCTCGGCAGCTTCCAGCCAGCCCTCGCCGTCGTGAGCTGCGCAAACCCGCAGAGCTGCTGCAGCGGGCCCAGCCTAACCGCCTTTACGACGTGTGACCTTCAATTTTCCTCATTAAATTATAAAAGCGAAACCCAAAGAGCATACCCCTAACTATTCTGTCTTCTGGAACACTGTAATGTGCTGACATTTCTGCCGGTCCATCGGCGGCAAGAGGTTAACTCCCCAGCAGAGAAGATGCTCATAACAGAACGGCAATGATGCGAGGAAGGCTGGGAAGCGTCGCGGGGTCGGTGTGTGGCCCAGAGGGAGGTCTTCACCCCCTTCGGCTTTTCTCACCAAACCATTTTCATTTTTTCCCTATTGGAGGTGACAGTTGTTTTCCCAGCTGTCCACCCAGGGAGCTGCGGTGTCAAACCCTCTGATTGAATTAGTCTGGGTAATTTATATGGAGGTAAAATGGAATGAAAAGTAAAGTAACCAGAAATGAGATTATTTTTCAAGGTACATTTAAGTTACTGTGACATTTGAGAGCATGAACCTTTAACAGAAATAAGCAAGGCCCATTTGTCTGAGAGTTTAAATATTTAATTCCCAGGAAGATAGACACAATTTTTCAGATTATAATAATGATTTTAGACTTGATCAGCAAGAGAGAGAAGCTTTGAGCTGGCATAATAAAAAAGTCGAACAGGAAAAGTAATGACAAATTGGCCATGCACTGGAAAACCCTGCACAACTGTAGGGGTGAGCAGCTTTGGGATGGGGGTTAAGGGACCAGGGCTCTCCTCCTAGCTCTGCTAATCACCAGTTTTGGAGCCACAGGTAGATCTTGCCATCTGGTTGCTTTACATTCCTGCTTTCCTTTCATTTAGAGCGTGAACTCTTTGTAGCAAAGGCTGCAACGGCAGCAGGAGCCCTTTCCCACGCATCAGAGCGGTGCTTGAGCCTTTCGTTCGGCCTCTGGTTTCCAAATTTAGCAAAAACCAGGCGCCCAGAGGGAAAGCATTTAGCCAAGTTGCTTTTAATTACCACGGTACTAGCTGGCTGAAGTCTGAGGTGGGTGCTTGGAGGCTTATCCATCTCATCCCAGACCCTTTGCTGATGCTGCCCCAGTGCTGCCCCAGTGAAACCCCTGGGCGCTCACCGCCACGGGGAACACGTTGCGTGGTGCAGCTGGACCTGCATTTTTGGTGAGTAAATGTCAATGTTTGGTGAGTAAGTGTCAGTAAATGACACTTCAGCCTGCAAGAAACTGCCATGTTGTTGATGAAGGGCTGAGAGCATCCTGAGGACAGGCCCTGGGGGGACAGCAGCATTGTCCTCCCAGGCTTGTGGTGGGGCTGGGAAGCTGCTGGGCAGTGTCCTGGAGTTGAGCTGCCTGTGCAAGCTGGGGAGATTTAGCAGGATCAGCAACCTGCCTAGGCTGGCAGACAGGGCAGGCAGGAGTGGAGAAGTACTGGGCAGAAGAAGTCCTGCCAGATGGCAAGGGCAGGACTTGCAAGCTGCTTCGCTGGAGATGGGAACTGCGGGAGCAACACATGAATCTGCCCCAGAGAACGGCTCCCACCTGACGGGCAAGCCCCCGCATCCAGCCCTAAACCACACCGTCCCAAAGAAGGGGAAAAAAAGGGATTTCCTTGCAGCGTGGCAGGCAGGGGAATGAATTTTCACATCACATACGTGCTTTTCCGTTGCACAAGGTCAGCGTTAGGGCAGAGCTCACGGCTGGTGCCTGGGGCAAGGTGAAGGCTGGAGGAACAACAGGCATCATCTCAGCTCTCATGGCTAGTTTGGCTTCCCCTAATGTTTAGCCATTATTTCGTACTTTGTTACAAGCTCTTCCTCTCTGTCAGACCATTGGAAATAATATCTCCTATGCTTCTTCAAGGGAGATTTATATAGATAACATTCCTTGGAAGTAATTAGGAATAGGAATTAAGTTTGAATAAATTAACTATCTGCAATTATTCTCCCTACGCTCACACCAAGCCCGAATGCTAATCTGAACATTGCTCGTCTTCCTAATAATGAAAAGGGAAATGTTTTTAGTGAGGTGCCTTAATCCAGATTTCGTAGCCAAGGTCTGCGCTTCGTCGTGCAGAGCTTGTCACGCAGGCTCTGCTGACAGGGCAGTTTTGCATATCGATATTTCAGGGGACAGATTCGAAGTACAGAGGAAGACACACTAATTGGAGAAAAGCATAGGGGAAGGTACAATGTAGCAGTGAAGGCAGCTCTTGAGAAGGAATTTTAGAGCTTCTGAGGAAAGAAAATGCATTAATAAATCACAGTTAAACATAATAAATGAATGACTGTGTTTTCTTTGGGAAAAAAGCAGTCATTTTATCTCTCAATCTATCAAATTCAATAGATTGTTCCTTCCGCCAGTAAATGTGATCCTACTCAGCTTCGCTTTGTCCTTTGATCGGTTAAACTCAGAAGCTAAATTAAACCACTGGATCAAGAAAGGGAGACTTTAGGACTCATTAAGAAGACAGCTCGGCACAAGTTTAATTGTGCCATTTAACCCCCCCCCCCCGGTTTCCCCAGCATGCTCCTACGTGAGCACACCCTCGAAATGAGACGCTGCCTCCTCTTTCAGTATCCCGTCCTTGCTGATCAAGCTGAGCCTCGCAGGGATGTATTTCAAAACCGGTGTTTATTGAAGGTGGGTTGTTCAGCTGGAGGATATAACTAATATGCACTGATATGGGAGGCGATGCCTGCGGTAGCACGCTCAGAAGATGCATCCCTGATAATCGGAAGTCAGACCATCGCTTCAGATCTCAGCTGTTGAGGACCAATACTATAAACCGACTTTAAAGGAGCAAGATTCTCCCAGCTTGGCATCAAACCCTGCATCTCCCTTAATTTTAACAGAAAGAAAGTCTTGTGCACAGTCGGAGTAGGCTAATTTTGAAGGTGAGATACAACAGGAGCCTCACACTGTACGGGGACCACCCCCCCCAAACACAGACAGAGCTGCCCCTGTCGATACCGGTGCACGCCGGGGGTCTCGCGGTACAGCAGCAGCGACAACGTGGGAAAACCCAAAGGGACGGGGTGGCAGAATCAGTACCGCGGATTGCTGCTGCCCCAGGAAAATATTTTTACCAACCCCTTAGATTTGCAAGAGGATCTGAAACACCCGCTTTGTTACGGATCGAGCCCGGACAGCCCTTCCAGACAATAGTAATTACTATGACCTGCTTAACTAGGACCATCTCTTACACATACAGAACAGGGGACTTGCAGCAGTAGGAAAGTAATTGTAGCCTTTTTCCTTGACAGGCAGCTAGAATTAACTCTGCTGCAGCAGCAACAACAGCGATCTGAATATGTATACAGAATAATCCATTCCATCAGATAAATGATTAGAGCAAAGGCCACCATGTTTTTCACTTTCTAAAATGTAACTAAAACCCATTTAGTCGGAATATCATGTTTATGTTTTATTAATTGCCACCTCTTGATTATTTTACTTCTAATTTCTTTCTCAAATAGTCCATAGAAGTATTCTTTGATGCACTGAGGGTTTTTTGTGGTTTCTTTGTGAATATTTCCAGGCAGCTGCTGGAAAACAAGTACGCTGAATAGACTGAGCAAAAGGGTCAGTCTAGCACAAAGAACAATAGAGCAGAGAATCAAAAAGAATCAGAAATCCAGGGAAATTTTAGTCCATGTGCAATAATGAGGGTTTCTGATAACACATCAACTCTTTTCAGGACTAATATTGGGAATTCAGACAAAAAAATACTGATCAACTCAACAGAAACTAGCAAGAGTTTCGTATTTGGAAAGGAAGGATGTAACTGAAATGCAACGATTTTTGTTGGGAAGCATCAGTAACCCTTGTGAGCAATAGGATCCTAACGGATCAGTCTTACGGCTGAACTATTGTTGATTTTGGGCTCAAACCCCTCAGATACCGTCAATATTACTCCCTGGCAGCAGACACAGGAGCACAGTCCCAAGATCTGTAGGAAACCTCCGAGAAGTGTCCTCAGCAGGGATCATCATGGCGCAGAAACAGGGATGGAAGAGCCCAAGAGCTTTTTTCCTGGTGCATATATTCAGCATCTTCCAGCCCTCTCTGGGACTGGGCACTGTGAGCAGCCAGCTCAGGTACGGGCTGCACAGTAACCCTGGGAAGAGCCCGTGGGGCACCTGCCTGTCGGAGTTCAGCCTACGCCGTCTCAGCATCAGCCTCCTGCAATCAGCTACAAACTCTAAGAAAGCCTGAAAATGAGTTTCTTGGATTTTTCTAGGGGTGGGGACAACTGGTGTCTTTTGGAGCCAGGTGGAGCATTGATGCTCCACCTGGCTCCATGGTGATCCACCATGATGATCCACATGGAAGATGCTACTGTCACCTCCCAGAATATGGGGTTTGCCCTCGTATTTTCCTTTTTCGGAGTAAAAGAAGAGCCTTTGTCCATCTTGTCCCCTTTTACCCCACTTTTCAAGGTTTCTGGTCATTTAGCTAGGCAGAAAGTACGACAAGAGACCAGGTTTGGAAAAATAATCTTGTTCCAGAAATGTCTTGGGTGAAGTCTGAAGCTCTCAGGTGGCATCTCCGCCACCCAGCCCAGCCCTGTCTTTTGTCGGATGACACCCATATGTTTATTGGCACTGCGCATCTCCAGCCCCGTCACTCCTCGGTGCGCCAGCTATCCAACACAATAGTACTGCTCAGCTATTCACATCCAATTTGATTTATAACCCTCTAAAGTCAAGGGAAAGACCTGCCTTTGATTTCAGCGATTTCAGGATAAGCTCCTAATTTCACGCTTTGTCCAAGAAGCAGATAAAATGGATTTGAGAAAGGCTTTTTTTGCCTTGGAAAATTAATCTTCTCTAAACTACTTCAAGACGCAGAATTATTTCTAAAATGTCCCATAATAGAAATAACTGGTATACTTGAAATAAATAGATTTTAAAGTAATCAAATTCTTCAGCCTGGCTTTTTATCCTGTTTATTGCCCTGTGAACTCCTCCATCATAAACAGCAGCACTTACAAATACAGAAATAAGTCACTGTCGGCGAGCTCAGAGGAGCTGCAAGATTTGCTGTAATCATACAACCAGCGCTTAGCGTCGTCTGAATAGTGCTGTACCTTCCACGCGTTTATCCGATTCAATTACAAGGTGCGCTGAGGAACTGAAGATGTATTCCAAACCCATTCGTGCGAGAGTGCCGAAACACGCCAGCTCCTGCTGAAATACCCCCCAGTCTGCAGCCCCCATTATCCCGACTGGGCTATGGGCAGCTGGGATATGGGTGGCTCCACTGAGGTGGGATGAAGCCCGCATCTGCCAGGTATCCTTTGGTATTTGAATAGATTTAGTTAATTAAAAAAAAATTATTGATTGCAAAATTAAATTTGCCAACGTAGATTGCACAATAGGATTCAGAATCTGCGTCCACAAATATCCCATTTTGAAAAATTCCCAAGGGAGAAATTTGTCCAAGCAGCCAGAATGGCGCCTGGGAAAGGAGGCACGTTGGGTCATTTTTTTTTTTTTCCTAACTGAATTAATTTCCATTGTGAAATAGAAGTAATTTTCTAGGGAAACAAACAAACAAAAAAATTAAAATCAATACACTTGTCAGCCAAGCCAAAATTAGAAAGTTCATTGATTCCAGTTCGCAAAAAAAAAATTGAGATTTTCCATCCTCTCTCAGGTTCAGGGTGGAAAACCACTTGGAAATCCTAAAAGCTCCTTGGGGAAATAGGAAATCTGCTTGCCGTTCCGCTCTGCTTGAGATACAAGCTTTACACTGTGATCGAGGTTCTTATGGTGAGGATGACAGGGCTGGGTGAAACAGGCTATGCGGGGCAGGTTTAGCTTTTACTAGAGGTGCGAACACTGCAGCTTCGGCGCTCTCCCGTGGTTTCAACTCATCGTGACTCAGGGTGGTGGCTTTGGACCGTGGCTGGTGCAGCGTACGGCTGCTGCTGCCCCGCCAGCGCCCCGCTGCTCTGCCTCCCCAGGGGAGAGATTGCCCTCTGCAGTGCAAAGCCCACGTGTTTTTCACTTCTTCTTCCTGAAAATATCGATGACTTTTTTTTTTTTTTCCCCTCCACCCGTCATTTTTTGTTTAATTTACTTTTTATTTAATGTATCTATTTTATGGCATCCATTCAGGAAACAGAAGTAATATCATATGATAGGTATACTAATGAACAGCTGGAATTCATTAAGCGAACAGGAATACATTGAGCAAACATGTTGGTGAACGACCCAGAGATTGAAGCATGTTTGCAGAAAAGACCTATCGAACAGTTACGAACAAACAAATTAGTAAAAATCTAAAACCAGATCTCACATCTTAATGATGGAAAGAAAAGCTGGCAATCCCATCAATAAGCCATTAACCACAACGATGTGCAATTGTTGGGCCTCAGCGAGTTCTGCCTCTGCTGCTCGTAGCTCTCTGCAGACGGGAGGTGGATGTTTTACCCGTATGGAGCCGAATGCCTTGGTCACCACCAAGCTCCTTGTGCTGCCCAGCGCCTGGGACCCTTTCGCCAAGTCCTGGCATTGCTCTGCGGAGGAGATGAGAAAGCCACCCCATGTCAAAATGTCCTCTTCTGACCCTCCCCAGGAGGGAATGCATGCATGTCTTATTATTTTGAAAATAAAAGGTTTCCTTCTATGCACCGATATTTATCCCTGGAAACATTCAAGGTCAGGTTGGACGGGGCTCTGAGCAACCTGAGCTCCTTGCAGGTGTCCCTGCTCATTGCAGAGCGGTTGGACCAGACGATCTTTAAAGGTCCCTTCCAACCCAAACCCATGATCCTATGACTCTACTATTCTATCGTTTTATGAAGCTTGAAATGCACAGAAAGCATTGCATTTGAATCATGACATTTCTTTATGTTTAATTCCTTTCTGCTTCAAAATAAGAAGCAAAATGGGGTGGAATTTCCTGGGGGGGGGGGAATCCAGCTCCTGGCCAAGCCCAAGAGCGTGCAGACAGATACTGTGCGATTGTCAGAGGCTTCAACACTCTCATAACAAGAGCTGTATTAATCCCTGAAGATGATTGATTTCAGGAAAAGATTCAAGATATCTGCTGATGTGAATCCATTTGTTGTAACAGAGATTTTTTTCAGTTAATAACATGACCCAAAATGGCACAAGTCTCGACTCGGTATCATGTGCTACACAGCTATAATAAAATCCTGTCCTGGCCTCAGTAAAAGAGTGGCCGCGCTAATGAGGTAAGGTTCTGTATTCTCTAGGGCAACAGAGAAATTACATTTAATTGCAAGAATAGAGCTTCTCTGCTCATTGAATACAGTGCATTGCAGATGCGAATGATTCCCTTTGCTCACGACTGCACTGAATACAGAGCAGAGCAGCCCCAGCTGTTATCGCACGACGGAGGAGAGAAATGCTCGCTCATCCTAAGGCAGAGGTGCAGGTTGCATGCTTTATCTGCACGTGAAATAGGTAGCAGAGAGATCAGCGTAAGAAAGGATGTGAAAAGGGTCTTAAATCTCTTTCCAGGAAGCCCAGTGACGCTCGTCGACTGAGACAAAAATTTATGAGATACGCTTTATAACAACTTCTGGGTTTTATCCTTTTATTAGGGGGTTTCTGAGATGCAGCTCAGAAAGTCACTGAGACTCTTCGGGACATACATTGCAAGATGCTACTCAGTTTGCAGGGCCTGGAGGCAACGGGCTCTGTGCTCTCAGGGGGCCATCCCTACCTGGGGATTTGTCCCAGCCCTGCCAGGGGCTTGTGTCACCCCGGGCACATCCCGCACCTGCACTCCTTATGCTCTGACTTTTTACCCTGAATAAATACACCCCCCATCCGAGGGAGCCCACAGCTGGGAGTGCCTCGGGGCCCCACCGCAGCGTATTAGTAATAAATCCTCAGCGCCCATTCATCAGCGTTACGGGGGGAGTACTTCGTGCCGGGAGTATTAATCTGCTGAATTACAGCGTGTCGGTGTTGTGGAAACGTAAAAAAATGGAACTGACAGCAGCTCTGCTCTTGCCGAGGCAATGAGGCTGCCTTAATTAGAGCTAATTGTAGCTTTCCATCACATTAAATTGTAATGCAGAATGGTTCAGGTTAGTCCATGGGTGAGTCGTACTGGCTGTCCCCCTCCTTCTCCCCAAAATGTTAGATGACATTTGTTTTTCTGCCTGTACAACGTGCAGGAATGGCTACTCACAGAAAGCAGTGCGGAGAGGATGCCTCGAGGTCCAAAACAGGGAGCAGCTCGTAACGAGCCCGTCGTACGTGGCAAACGGCCCCCGTTAGCGCCGAGCCCGGCTGCAGCATCGCTGGGGTCAGCACGCGTGGGAGGCGAGCTGAGCCCTGGTGAGGAGAGGCCTTGGGGCAGGTTGGGGAAGGAGAAAGCAGCTCTGCTTCTCCAGGCATTAGTGCAAGCCGGCTGCATCAGCACAGCTCCATCGTCTGCCTCCTAAAAAAGCAGGAGAGGAAGTTTTGGGTCCACAGTCATCAGTGGTTTGACACTGACGGGAGGTGGAGCTCACGGAGATAGAGGCTAACCCTAAGCCCTGCTCCATGAATTGAGCGGGAGCTGATGAGATGCAGCGTTGCGCAGGATCTCTGCACCCTCTCCCAGGGGACAGCCCCCGGCAGCACCTCTCAGGGCTGGGAATCTGGCTCTGTTTGGGTTTTGGTCCACAAGCAGCGCTCAGCCCTTGGCCTCTCTTTGGGGCTGTTACTCAGCTGAAGGTCTCCGAGATCCTGCCCAGGAAATGAAGGCAGCACTGGAGTGGGGGAAAGGCTGCTTTACAGCCTGGATCTGCTGTATATTCACGGTAAATGTCTGCTTTTCATGGAGAATTTGGGCTCTTGCTGAAACACTTCAATGCCAAAAAAAAACCCAAACCAACCTTAAAACCTTTTTTTTCCAGCCAGAAACATGGTGCTTTCCCAGGGTTTCTCGTTCTGTGCAGTACACAACAGAAAGGATGAATCACTCCCCCTCTCTTCACCAAAAACTTCCTATGAAGAAGCCCAAGACACCCCACTGCCGGACACCCCTAGAGACTTCCTACCCACAGCCCGTTTCCAGCTAGTTTTGTCTAACGCCCGTATGCCTTACGGTGGGACCTGAATATGCAAAGCCATAGGGGATTGAAGCGCTGCTATTTATAAGACAGTATCTTTTCCAGGCATGCAGGCAATGTAATTTAAGACCAGACAAACATCTGTCTGTTGGCAATTGCTGTTCGTGGTCGGGCAGATCTGCTCTGGCTCGGTCTGTGCTCCACATTATGCCCCTGGCAGACACTTTCTCCTCTTTGCGCTTCCGTATCAGCGCTCGCCGCCCTGAGACAGGAACCCAGCCTAATGACGAGCGTCACTAAGATCAGTCGTAGACTTTGCTTCCTGGCCACGCGAATGGACAGCTTTGTCTTCATCCTATGCATTTGATCCGTGGCCAACTGTGAAATGTCAAAGCAGAGAGACGGGATTTTTATTTAACGAAGGAAAAGGTAGGCTCAGCACAGAAGCATCTCGCCGCAATTGCTCATTTGATCCGTGGTGGTTGTGCAAGAATAGGATTTTAAAATGCACGGGCAGTCCATAGGAGGCCTTTGGCTGCAATAACGTTGGTAAGCATTGCTAGCAGCTTTGCTCTTATGCTGTTGCCAAGGAGAAAACAAAATCAACCCCTGATGCCACACTGACCCAATTCAAACCAGCCTGGAAGTCATTAAGCTGAGAGATCCTGAATGGAGATCATTGCCACTCCCAGAAACATTTCACAGGACTGGATTCCCATCAAAGGCCAATTTCTCCATATCAGGATGTCTGAATAAAACTCTTCACTTTGCTTCTCGTCAGTTCAGCAGCTATTAATAGCCTCTCTCAGAGGCCAGTGAGAACAGAAGAGCTCCAGCTCAGTGCCCTTCTCTGCCAAAAACTCAACTGATTTTGCAAGTTTATTAGACCTCTCTGTAGCAGTTGCCTGCCCTGTGGGAGTGTTCCTGGTGCTCTCTGTCACCTCTTATCTAGGACTGCTCTGAAATTGCTGCTACTATGCCTAGAAGCTGTTGTACTACAGCCTCTTTTGGAAGTATCGTGCTGAAATGCATTTGATGATGGACGGGAGCTGCGCTGGCCAAGCTGGGAAGGGCGCTGGGAATGCCGCTGTCATGGAGGTGATGCATTGCCTGCCTTCCTTGCAAAAAAGTGTCTCCGACAGACCTGCTAAAGAGTGACGGCAGTGGCAGCGAGCCCTTGAACCATCGCCGGTCTGCTGACAGCCCCGAGGCTGCAGTGGGGAGGTGCAGGGAGATCCTGAGATTTATTCCCAGGTCTGCTGCTGTCGTAGTGTGCCGACGGAGAGAAATCATTTAACCTTTCTGTGCCTCCCCTCTCCCGTCATAAAACGATTACCCTTATGCTGACGTTGTAGGAGTGGTCTCAGGTGTCATGATGCGGCCAAGAAAAAGTGCGCTTGGATGCTAAAAATACCCATGGTATATGTCAAGCGCTCCCGCAGATCAATGTTACATGCTGCCCTTCCTCCTCTTTTTCTCCAGATGCAAAAAGAAAAATGATGCTTTTGGCCACTGCTAGCTGCGGGTACCGGGCACCGAGCTGAGACCCTCAGTCTGGCAGCCAGCATGGCAAAAAGGTCTGTGTGGTTGTTCCTGGCGCTGGGTCCACCCGAGCAGACTGCTCCAGCTGAACGGCCAGAGACCTCTTCCCACCCGGGTCTTACACTACCGACAATGTTGCATCTGCTTCAAAATGAGACCCAAATCAATATGAAAAAAAAAATGGTCTCCAAAATTATACCAGACCACCTGAAATCACCATTCCCTGCTGCCACGGGCACGTGGATTCCTGTCTGATGCATTCACGGCTCGATGAATGATGTGGCACTGGAGCTGTGTGAGTTGTCTATGTGAGTGCTCATACCTTGGCAGGTAAGAAAGATTGAAAGCATTAAACTAAATGCCAGGGAGAGAGATTCAAGTCTGTGCACTTTGCTCAGCGCTTGGTGTGAGCCAGGAGCACGCACATCTCACGGTGGTAAAGCAGCCTCGTGTCCCAGCCCAGCTCGTGCAGGGGACGTCTCGCGCTCTGCCCAGGCTGTCCTGAGCTTTCGGCGCCCATCTCTGCCCCTGACTTGCCTGAAGATTTTTCTCTCGGTTGCCTTCAATTACAAGTTCTTAAAAGCAAAGACTTTCTTCCTGGGGTTTGTGGCAACTCAGGAGTAACATGAGGGCAGCAAAAGTTTTGGCATTGAATCTGTTTATAAAGCACATTCTGTATATTTTTATTTAATTATCAGACTGCCTTATCTCTGATTCCCTCACACAGATGAGTCATTTTTGCTCCCACTTTTAAATCACAGGTCCTTGCCCTTGGAAAACTCTCTGGCTGGGTATTCTTTAAATGTTAAGAGCAAAAATCTGTGAGTTCATAAAACAGCCTCAATTTACGAAATGAAGAATAATTCTCAGAGGAACGGAGGGGACAGATTTAGCTCATTGATATCGCAGCCAACTCTTCCACGTTGCTTCTGCAGCTGCCACCAGGGAATCAAAATTCACCCATAGCTTCAGCCCTGTCTGCCACGGTGCAGGAAATAAGTGTGAAGCCTGAGAAGCGATAGCCGGGGAGTGTTTAATAGGAGATTACGAGAGGAGCCGTGAGCCATCCAAGAGCAGAAACGCTGCCAGAGCTCAGCAGCCGGAGCTGCCCGGGCTCAGCCATGGGAGCGGAGGGGAGGGAGAGGTGGGCTGCGGTGCAAAACCCTCCGGGCAAAGGCAGCCTGAGCTCCTTTGTGCTGGGGAAAGGTCTGCGAGGACGACCCGAAATGTCAGCGTATTGATTGCGCTGGGGTGACCGACACATGTCAATGCGCTGCCAGAATTGGTGGGGTTGAGCTGAGCCGGCCGGGCAACGCGTCCTCAGACAAAAGGGCTTGTCCGGACCCATCCCTTGCATTTATCTCCCCGATGAAAAATTATTGCAAGCTGTTTCCAGTTTCCTTTTCTGACAGAAAAGTCTTGGGCGAAAGGTGGGGTTCAGACTGACATTTTTATGAGGGGATGAGCGTGATAGAGGCTCAAACCTAGGACGTGCTGAAGCAGTTCCTGGGGATGTAGATGTGGGGACATTTTGCCCATAGGGAGAGACGGGACCTGCAGCTGCTCGTGCCGAGCATGGGAAGGGGGAGCGTGGTGTCTCACAGCCCAGTGATTCAACCAGCAAATACCATTTCGAAGCTGAAAACTAGAGATCTAAAAAAAGAATCTGGGAAGAAAACCACCCTCCATCATTTTTACTCTGTTGTCCACAGCCTGTCTCACTCTCATGAGTTTTAACTTTTTAAAAATTATTCTGAGAACATGCATGCATCTCTCTGTGGAAAATAGCAATTATTATGTGCTACGGGGTTCTACCCATCATTACTTCTGTATAAGCAGGCATGGTAAAGCTATTTCATTCAGCCTAGCAAATTAAATGAGCCCAGTTGCTGGAATGCAGAGCAGCAGCGTGATGAATGACATACCAGGTGAACCCTACCAAGGGATTAAAGAAAACTTCCAAGTCATTTACAAAAAGGTAGAGCACCATCTATTTGCTCGGCACCGTATAATTACCAGTAATCTAAAAACTGGAAAGGAACTGAAAGTGAAAAATCAAAACTCGCTTTTGTCCTGGAAACAAAACAACAAAGAGAAATATTTTCCTTCTCAGCTCATTTTGGTTTCTGTACAAATACAGTCAGTGCGATAAACCTATCTGAACACCGAACACTGGTGCTGTGCCAAGGACTTCTTCCTGGGTTGAGCTATTTTGATTTGGGTCTGCCACCGGATTGGATTTTTAAATAACACGTCTCTAAGCTGCACACTTAATTTGCTCATCCGGTTTCCGCAATTGCATATGAAATGTGGATAATGGGGTGATCGGCCCAGAAGGTGCAGAAGCTGTCCCGGCAAGGGAGCCCCTGCAGGCACTAGATCCTGGATGGGACAAGCCAAACCATCTGATATTGGCCATGCTGTCACCTAATCGCTAGCACCTGCAAAAACACCCTGTCACTTAAAGAGATGTCCAGCCAGTCATGTATCCCTGATCAGAGTCTGTCCCAAACAGCTGGGGAGTGGGATTTGAGCTTCGTGGGCACGAAATGCTACCAGGTGAATCTGTGTACCTGGTTTAATCTACCTCTTCCCATTTTATGGGAAACAGGTTACCGGCTAGCTAGGTGCTCTGGACTTTCTATGACATACTGGAGCAAAATAAGAGTTGGAGAGTCTAAAGGCAGGAACAGCGCCCATTGCCTAATACTATGCTAAGTAATGGGGTTTTTTGAGAAAATGCACAGAATAAGTCAAGCCACCTTTTATGTTACATGGTGTGAAACTTCCACGATGTGTGCCACCGACCTGAGCAAACGTTCTTCCCACCATCAGACAGAAGCCATGAGAATGGCTACAAACCGCTCCCCAAAAAGTGACGCACAGAAAGGGCTTAGACAGCGTTCTCAACACACGCCTAAAGCCCTGTAAGGTTAGCTAGTGCTAATCACATTAAACCCAGGGTTTAAAGTGAATTCATGCTCTAAGTCCTGCCTAAGAGGTTATTCAGCAAAACAAAGCTGGTTTTTATGCAAAGGGAAGGTGGATACAAGGGGAGATGGATATGCTATTTATGACTCTGAACTCCCATTTCCATTTAACAAAGGCTTAACTCAAAACCAAGATTAAAATCTTTCAGGATTTCCAAATTTAGATTTCAGAACAGGGCCTTAAATGTCTAAAGCTTGACAGCTTGTAGATGAAGTTTAACGATGAATCAATGTTGCAGCTTAGTGCAGTTGTAGTTCATTTTAAGAGTCCCGCTTGGTTATTCGGCAGGTTCCCGGCAAAGCTGACCCGGTTCATCGGGATCAGCCTGGTAGCATCCTGCCTCGTTAGCCCGCATGGCAGGAGAGACTTCCCTCCCCGATACGCTGCTGCAAACACGCTCGCCCATCTCTCCGTGCCAGCCTGAATTAGTATCACTTCCATGTTTTAATTAAAAGGGTTTGAGCAGTGTTTTGCCAAAGTCTGCGTACCCGCATCAAATAAACTTGTAATATATAATAGAAATTAGGTCTACGAGATCTGTTTCCCACCAGTCCTGATTGGCATTGGCCGCATTACCCACCATTAACTCTTCATTAGAGATCATCAGCGCTTCTGTTACTTTGACAGGTTCACCGTAAGGCTGATTAACCTATATTTATCCAGGTCGTCTCGCTTCCCCTTTGCAAATATTGCTCAGCGCGAGCAGCCGTGGAAGGCTCCGGCAGCCCGGAGAAAGCCACCCGCTTCTCCTCGTTACCTCTTACACGCAGCGTTTCTTCTCATCCAGAAAGCTTTCAGTCCCCCTCAGCACCGGGTTTTAGCCATAAACGTTTTCTCACGCTGTTGTGAAATCATAGCTTTCACGCTATTTAGTAAATTATTCTTAAGCAGTTCCCAATTATCATTCACACACTGCTGTTTAAATTCCAATTAGCTCGTAATTATTTTTGGCTTTGTGCAATTGGCCACTTGAAAGCACCACGCACTCACACGTGCACGTATATGCATACATTTTATTGCATTAGATTAGATTATCAGTTGGGGATTACTATAGTAGAGGCTTGGAAAAACTCTTCCTGGGCTGCCTGGCTGGCATGGCAGAGCACGGAGAGCTGCTCTTCGCTTTTTCCACTTCGTTTTGGAGTTTAGCACAGCCGCTGCATTAATCACATCTCTGCACACACCCTCCCGGCTCCCCGTGCATCGTCTGGGCTGTTAGTTACACACCACAGAGGTCTGGCTGCGTTTTGTGAATGCCATTTTGTGATCCAAAATGACACCCCGGCAGAAAGCCAGGAGAAAACTCAGTTTAATATGTAATGTTTCCATAGGAATCATCTGTGTGCGTCCCTGCCACGTGGTGCAGACGCTGTCAGGGCACAGAGCCCCAGCCTTGAGGGGAGAGCAAACACGCATCACTCTCACCGAGTTCAGCACGGTGGAAAAATCCATATAAAACATGCCTTTTCATTTAAAGAGCTGCTTACAACTCAAATAACTTCAGCCATTATAGAGAGGGTGTTTGAAAGCTAAAAAAAAAATAAAAGATACGCCTTCACTTCAAAGGAGAAAGGATGGGCGTGCCTGCGGACGCTGGCCGAGATGTTCCCAACACCTTTTTACGCAAGCAGAGCTGTGACTGTGGCCTGACCACGCGGGGAAACGCGTTTGCAGAGCACGGCGGCTGCAGCAGCCCGGCACGCCGCAGCCGACCCGCAGCCCCGGTTCAGCAGAGGGTCACTAATATTGGCTACCTGGAGCAAGAGCTCGTGTACGTGTGTGTCTCTGGGCGTCCCTTCCGAGCCATAAATGCTCGTCCTCGACCGCACGCTCCCAAATAGGCAAAGCTCCTCTTCCTGCAGCACAAAGCCAGCACCCTCCTAAAGACCTAGGCACTTCATCGAGTAACTGATTAGCAAGAAGCATTCACTTCCCTGGAGACCAGACCAATTTTTGCACACCGAGGCTGCAGAGGAAACCATGGCTTTGCCAGCTGATCGTTTATGTCCCTTAAATTTACCCTAGGTGTGTCCGTTTTCTAGCTGAGCGTTGTTTTATTTCTTATTGCATTCATTGCAGTAACTGCCCCTGCTCTCTCTGGCAGAGAGGAGGCAGACGGGCTCAGCGTGCCCTGAACTCGCTGCTCTATCGCACCCAGTTTCTTATTAATTCGCTGCAAGCCTTCTGCAGTGTGCAGAACTGGTTTGGTTTTGTTTTTTTTTTTTCCCCTTGCTCCCTGCATGGACAAAAGCCAAGCTTTATAAATCAACTGTGTAAACAGAAATATCCTTCTTCCTTGAATGTGATTATTATTTCAAAAAAGGAGGCTGTTGTTTTAAGAGGCAGAAAACCTGTTTAATCTGGAGACACCAGCTCTGATGCCAGGCGTTGGTTACCATAACATTTTTCTTCTGTCCTAAGTTTCAGAGTATAAATAAAAATATCTCATATAGACTGGTTTTGGACAGTTTTTGACAAGCTAAGATAATTTTCGGAGCCCCAAACACTGTTTCTATTGAGTTGCATCTATAAACTATTTTTATATCCATGCAAGTAAGCTCTCAGTGGTGGCCTCACACCCCCTTGTGAAACCAGAGCTCTGCCCAGTTGCGCTCCGATTATACTTTTTTTTGCCCTGAAGAACTTAGTCTAAAAATAGGCGATGAAGAATGGGAGAAGAGACGTGCCATCCCCGGGAGAGCAGGGGGGAGCTTTCCAAAGCCCCACGCCGTCGGCAGCAGAGCCAGGAACCAAACTCCCATCTCCAGGGCACCGTCCCTCTGCTTTAAGTGCTTCGGCACTTGCCTTTGCACTTTTGTTTGCGTTGGTTCTTGTTGCAAGGACGTACTTGATGCAAAGCAGCTCCCGTGTCTCAGCAGGGCTCATAGATATTTACTAATTGTGTTCTAATTATAAATATTTGACAGATGACAGAGGAAGGAAAGAAACCCTGCGAGCACAGGGTGCTCAGGACACACTGCTGATCTGCTTCTGGAAGGCAGATAGAGCCAAATCCTGAAAAGGCATTGGTGTGACCTATGTGGTGCTTCTACTGACAGTAACACAAATGCGTTGATGCAGAATATTTGCTTCTGGAGTTCAGGTGATTTGTGGGACCAAGTAAATGAACGCAGCAACTCCAGCGGGGTGGCTTTGGAGGCACCGGTGCAGGATGCACGGAGGAACCTCTCCCTTCCACAAAAGGTGCTGACCAGCACCAAGAGGAGAGCCGGGCACCCGGGAAACACGATGGATGGGAAAAGATTACACAAATTTGGTGTTTAATCCAGAACAGAGAAGATGACAGGAAAGGGTTTTGGTTGGCGTTTGTGAGGCAAAGTAATTTATTTTCTTAGAGGCTGTTTGAGGTCCCTTCAAAAAGAGCATGAGTAAGGTTTTTCTTTTCCTGGCAGCTTTGGAAAGGCTGCAGCCACATTTCCCTCCTTGCTGCATGGGGCTCCGTGTGCCCGTTTCCAGGTGGCTTCTGCCCGGTGCAGTCTGCTCCTGCCCGTCCGTGCGGCGTTGGGACAGGGACCGCTGCTGCGGCGGGAGGGGACGGGGACGGGGACGGGGACGGGGACGGGACGGCTCCAGGAAGGCTGGGCTGGAGGAGCCCAGCACCGGAGGGTGACTCATGGAGAGCTGGACGCTGCTTGGGTTCGTGCCGGGACAGCAGCAAACCTCTACGTTTTGCTCCACTGGTCCTTGCTAACGGAGCCTCCCAGTACAGCACCAGCGGCACTTGTGAATCTTCCTTCCCCCTTGATACGGGGCAGCCCTCACTCCCCAGTAGCCCCCATTCCCCGCTCCTCATCACTCTGGTTGCAGATTTTTGAATTAAAAAAAAAAATAAAAAATCATGCCGCAGTCTGTTTTAATCACCTGCTAGTTTTATTTAACGCCACCAATAGAAAAACATTCCCAACATCAGTCGTCTGCAAACAATTTGAGTTCTCCCTTATATAACCCTGGCCCACCTACAGCTTTCAAGGTTGTTTTGTTTCTTGTTTAATTCTGCAGAGATGTGCAAAACCCCTTTTCCATCATGACAGCTGTCTCCTGCCTCTGACCCCGGGCTCCGAGCTATGGGGGACGGGTGACGGCGGGGCGGTGGCACAGCGGTGCGGAGCATTTAGGAGCTGGGGCACATCGGCAGCCCCCGGAGCAGGGATGGGGGCCCTTTTGAGGACCTTGGCTGAGATGTCCCCTGCCCGGCTGGGTCAGGGAGGGATGGGGAGGCTTTGAAGGGATTATGAAAAAGCAGAGAGGTTCCCAAAGTGCTCTCACATCTCATCCCTCTTTACGTAAGGCAGAGACTCTTTCCAAAAAAAAAAAAAAAGGCATGCCCTGGCCAGCACGTGTCCCCAGGGCCGGCGAGGTGTCAAAGTGCAGGGCGACAGACCAGGACGGCTGGGGAGGAGGAATATTTAAAGCACCAAGTTGTGACCTGAAGTGGGGAAAGGCCCTGCGAGAGGACAAAACCCACCTTTCCCCTCCTGGTGTTCTCAGGACAATCAAAAGCATTGCTTTTCTTTTTCAGTCTTAGTGCAGGAATGGGGCTGGAGCTTGCACTAGATGCCCGTCTCTTCTAACGTCCTCTTTTACAATTAATGGGAGGCAGTTGCAAAACAGAAAAAGAAAAAAGAAAGAAAGAAAAAAAAAAAACACCAAACAAAAAAAACCCAAATCCAGAGCCCAAACCTGGTTTTAAATAAAGCCACCAATGTGCTTTTTTCCAAGGGCTGGAAATGACCGAGTTTGCCATTTCAGCTAAGAAAGCGTGGGCACTAAAACGGAAGAGCCCCGGTGCGGTGCTGCTCTGCCCCGCACCCAGGGAGGTGTGCGATGGTCAGCGCGCTCCGAACCCCCCCTCTGCTCCTTGCTGTCCCGAGTGACTTGCTCTCAGCAGTCCCTTGGTCAAGAGCAATCTGTGCTACATCCCCCGTTGTCTCCTGGCTAAGGGGTGACCCTGCTGGCACGCAGCGGCCGTGCCGTGCTGTGCTCGGTCCCGCAGCCTCAGCGCTGCCGTGAGCGCAGGGACGGTGGCAGCCGCCAGCCTTCCCGAGGGACTCACACAAGGCCAGGACCACCGCGTTGCTCCTCTGCAGATGGGCCAGCCCGGGCAGGCCAGGGCCGGACGGCTTCTCTGAAGATGCCCTCCGCTCAGCCTCCTTTGGAGACGGTCTCCACGCTTCCCGTCCCACGCAGACCCTCGTGGCACCCCGGCTGTAATTGCTGCAGTCAGCCAGAGGAATCCGTAATTCGGTCGCAGTTATGTGAACTAGCGGCAATTGGCTGTCCAGCCGTTTCTGGGTGTCAAGGACAAGTTAGCGCAAAACACGCCACCAGCAAATAGGCAGCGATGGGAGAAGACTGTCTGCAAACACGCGCTGAGGCAGCTTCACCCCTGTGCTTGTGTTTGACCTCCCCTTCCTTTCCCATTCATAGGCTGCGAATACTCATCGCATCCGGACACGGATGGTCTGGCAATAAGGCGTTATCCCCTAAACCTGTGACTTAGGGAAAGGGAGGGCAAACAGCGGGTCGCTGCCGCCCATCACCTTCCTGAGAGTGGCCCCGAAGCCGCTCGCACGGAAGCGAAGAGCCACCGGTTTGTTCTTCAGCACGGCGGTGCTGGGGACAGCGGGGGTGACGTCCTCCCGTGGTGCTGGCCTGTCCCCAGGCACCCGGACACACACCCGTGCCTTCCCTCAGCGTCGCTGCAGGGACACTTCCCATTGCCGCACCCCTTCAAGAGCCTTTTGCCACTTCCACCGCTCATGCACAAAAGCCAGAGCTTTTACTGTGGGGTTTTTTTTTTCCCCTCCTTTCTCCTGCCTAAAAAGATGCTGAAATCTCCCAAAGAAAAATTATTTCCATGTGATCCCAGCACTTTCTCTCTTGGCTGGAACACTGGATGTGGTTTTGGGTCTGTGGTTTTTTGATATTTTTTTTTTTTTTTATTCACAAATTTTTTGCTCTTCATTTCCATCATTGTGAGAGGCACCGTGCAACCCGACAGACTGGCTGCGAGTCCGAAGGAAACTGTAGCAGGACAAAAGCACGGGAACCCAGCACGAGTTGGTACAAGCAAAGAAACAAGAAAAAAACCTGCTTTTGCAAACAACCTAGCTGCTGGGTTTCATAAGGAGCCGGACTGACTTTCAGTGTTTCATTTGGACTCCAGCTAGGAAGCTGCAGCAGCCACCGAGAACTAAAAAACCTGAATGAACGGCAGCTTTCATATTATGCATCCTGCTAAGCAACAGCAAGGAAAGTAAAAGACAGGGTGTTCTGAGTCACAAGGTAAGTCAAATGGATCTGAATAAGTTGGGGAAAAAAAAATACTATTGCTACAGGGAACAAAGTGTTCCCACCCTGCAGAAGCAGGTTGCTTGGGTGAGTCATGAAAAGAGGTGGTCGCTGCCTGCGCTTCTTCGTCTCGCTTTTTCTGCTTCACTGCAGCGGGCGAAGAAAGCGCAAGGCCAGGTTATTGCTGAGCTGGCTTTAATTTGTTCCGACTAACACTCCTTCTTTCATTAACCACCCTTAGCGCTCCAGAACGATGCTTCCTCATAGCCTGCTTTTGCTCTTAGCTGTGGCTGGAAACTTTCAGGGAACTTAAATGTGGAAACTTTCAGGGAACTCTGCTTCTCCAGCCTCGCCAGGCAACTGCAGCCGTTTGAAACGCGCTGCTCGCTCCTCAACGGCGAGCAGGGGTTTGCAGCGGTGCCGGGATGGAACAGCCCTGCCGCTGTCAGCACCCGAGCCCCGGTGCTCCCACCCACCCGGCCGGGACAGCACGGCATGGGACCCGCTGCAGGGACACCTCTCCCTGCTTTATTTTGGCACACGGAAAGCTGAGTTCCCGGAGCGGCTGAGTCAGCGGTGGCAAGTCACGGGAAAGCTGCCTTTCTGCTGGGAAGGCCAAAGGGGAGTTGGGTGCCGTCCACTTTGTCAGGGTGATTTGCTCTATCGGAGAAGCTGCCCTGGGAATGACTTGCTGTAACTTGCCCTGTGCCTCGGCAGCGCCGGGCTGAGTCACCATCTGGGCTTGCTACGGAGATGGGACCGCTTTCCAGGAGCCACCTAGCCCGGAGCAGGGCCGTTTCCAGGACCTTGCAGGCATGTTCCTGGCATCGGAGGTGCGGGCAGGGAAGAGGAGAAGGAGAGAGGGAAGAGTTGTTTCTTTAGGAACCGGCAAACATCCTTTTGCTCCCTATCTGTGCTAAGTGTGATAACAGCCCCTGCCGCAGAGCGGGAAGGGCAGTACCATGCGAAGATGCAGGTGCCCGGGACTGTTTGCATACAGGCACAGCCTCTCCTCCCGTAGCGCCTGCAGGGGACTGCGTTAAATCCATGCAGTCCCCCAGGTCTAAGCGTGTGCAGGTAATAGGAAGGGATGTTTGCTCGGGATCCTCATCTCTTCCCATGCCTGAGAGGTGAAATCACAGCTGGAGAGAGCATGTGGTGACCGCACGAGCCGCCGCTGCTCAGAGGCACGTACTAGTGGGGGTGAAGGTGTTTCACAGCTCCTCCCGGGACAGAGGAATTAGGGCAATTCACCCACTCTGGAAATAGGCACACGCTAAAAAAGCACCAGAAAATAAAACCCAAACCAGATAATTAGAAACGGAGCTACAAACTCACTGACCAAATGGTCACCCAGGCCATTACAAATATGGATGCAGCCAACATCCCTGGACCTCTCCGTGGCCGGATCCTGGCTTTGCCTCCGTTCCCCCCCTCTCACAACTCGCAGGGCTCAAACCGTCCCAGCTGTCTCTAGCAACTCTCCCACCCCCTCTTCTGCTTCACCCCAGGGCATTGTATAAACTCTGCGGTCGAGAGGGCGTTAACGTCGGTCATCTGCAAACCACTACAAACAGTGGAAATTTTTAAACCACGTTGCTTTTCGGAATCCAAATAATCTTGTCTGCGAGCCCTCAAGTCACTTCATGGCTGCAGACGGGCTCCGGACGCTCAGCTCGAGCGAAGCGTCTCTGCAGCATCGTGTTGGAGAGGAGCTGCCCCGCGCTCGGCTCTGGCACCGCGGGCAGAGGAACCGCTGAGCCGTTGCGGCTTTGCCTTGGAAAACGCACAAGCTCCTTCAGTGTTTTGGGCTTTTTGACAGTAAGTTGCTCATGAAGAAATTTTAGATCCTCCTGGGGAAGAAAATAGAAAAAATCCCAAACAAATAATTTCCAAGAGGAAGTCCAGTGTCCAGACAAACCCGGCCTTAACGATACTTCATTTCCTGCTGCTGGTGATGCAAAGGAGGTCTGGAGCAGTGAGGAGGTCGAAGCTTGAAAGAGGACAAAAGCTAAAAAAGCAGAACCGGAATATTTTCCATCTCTGGAACGATGCCGAGGTTCGAGGCTGACGCATCCATGTGTTTTCCATCTCTGCGGCGCAAGAAAGGTTTTAGTCTTAACTGCCCTCTTGGGTTTTCAGTCAAGATTTGTCACTAATTAAAATGGGCAGTGGCTGGCGTTGTCCTGTGCGCCGTGAATTTAAAGCAAAGATAGTCATAGATTGCTTTTCCGAGTGAAGCCCTAGGAATAACAGGAAGGAAAACGTTAGCAGAAATTTAAAGCACGGCTCAGGCATCCAAGAGGAATTTCTGCCTCGTGAACTCTCAGTATCGCAGCGTGTGAGCTCAGCACAGTTATTAGTGGGATTTATTCTTTGAGCATCCCTGCAAGGTAAGACATACTTCCACTGTACCCAGTGAAAAGACGGGCTGGGGTAGCTTCATTTCATTTACATGAGACCTGTACCTTTGATATGACCTATACGTCCCACGGGGGCTGCTTGCAGTGCCAATGGACCAGGCGAGGTTCGGCCAAGATTAGGGTCCAGGTTGCAAACTCCGCGTTGCTAACCACAGGGAAAACCTTTTGGTCCAGCCTCCAGGCTGAGTTGCTTTGCCTTCTTGCTTTATTTTCTCTGTGTGCAGAGCAAGTAAGCTATTTTTGCAGATGTTATGGGGATTTCTTATCATTTCTATTACCCAGATGTGCTACTTTACATCAAAGTGTTAAAATTCTTCAGGTACACAGAATCATTAAAAAGCTTTGCATGAGCAAATGCGCCTCATGCATAAGCTGTCTACCTTGAGCTGTAAGATTAAACTCAATCATGAACCAAGAAAAAAATCAATCGAGGTGCTCTCTCCAGCTGTAATAGTGTCAAGAAAATATATTTAAATAAGAAGTTGCACAGAAGAAGAAAGAATCACATCATTTAACTCTCTGAACTGGAACTAATGGTTTCTGCCCTTCCCTAGCAAAGGTTTGTAGCATCTCTAAAGCCCTGCGTGGGAGGAATTTGGCTTTTTTTGCTGGCAGACACTGGGAATGCCAGATGTCACTGGAAAACCAGCACCTTTAATGCAGGTTGTTCATAACGGGTAAAAAAAAGTATAAATAAAAAGCTTGATGGATTATATGTTAAGTCAGGGTACTTCCAAGGTCAGTGCAGAGCAAAAATATGTTATTGAATCATCTGTTCTGCCTTGGATTGAGCATGGTAGACAACAGTGTCCCCGTTGGGCATAGCACCCTCACCCGCTCTGTGCCCGGGCTGTGCCGGTGCAGCACCCATTATAGGGTCCGTATTGCCAGCTCTGGTTAGAAAGCCAGACACACCCTTTCAAAAGGGTCTGAACAATGGGAGCGTTGGAATTTAACGCAAGGAGACCGGCATTTTCATTTGCTTTTTCTTCTTGTTTTGGGCCAGGCAGAAATACCTGAACAAACAATCCCTTTTGGTGATATTTAAATATTGTCTTTCTACTCAGCAATTCAGAGGGGAAGAAAAGGGACAGAAAAAGCAAATAGTCTTTTTAAACCTTAGCTAAAGGGTGATTTCAGTCAAAGAAACCTTTCATTACATTTAAAGAGCTCTCCAGCAATAACATATATTCTAATGTTATAATGAACACAAACAACCACCAGCCATCCTCATCACCAAAATTCACTGAAATTAACTGCCTTTTCATCAGGTTCAGACATCTCATTTCATCATTCATAAATTTTCATTTCGTTTGCCAGAAAGCTGCCCAAAAGATAGATCTGCCCATTTAGCGCATGCAGAATTTCTTCCTTAGCATCAGATTAAATTCACACTTGGTCCTTGGGTTGCATCCTGGTTCCAGTTGCAGAGGCTGGGGGCTGCGCTGTGTTTCATGGCTTTGGAGCGGGGAGGCTTGGAAGTCTTACGGAAAGAACGAGCCGTTTATTTTGAGATTACCTATTGCAACGAAACGGGTCTTGCGCTCAGCCTCGTGGTGAGCTTTCTGCTTCGCAAGCACTTTGCAAGAAGTGTCAGAAGCATCAAAACAATTTACATTTTTCTACACGTCGCCACAAGCTTTGCAACTGAGAAGTTTCAAACTCATCATCAATCAACTGTTTCAAAATGAACCCAAGCTAAAAGCAGAGCCAAAGAATAAGAACTGAAAAAATGGTTTTGAGAGAGGGCGAGCTGAGACCATCTTCTTGTCGTCAGCTGAAACATTTACGGACTTCAAAGTTTCCAAAGACGTGAGACCAGTTTTCCTCCCAGCTGTTAGGATGTCTGCATGTCTGTCATCATCTCTGGGTTCTTCTACCCGACAGGAAAAGACAAGATTTCAGAACAGAACCAGGCTGCGATTTGCAGGTTCCCCGTACGGCCGACAGTCATTTATACTTTCAGTTTTAATCTGTTGCTTTCGGGATGCTCCTGTCCATCTCTAGAGTGGTGTCATGAAGGATGACCAAAGAGGAACGTACTCCATTTTGCAGCCTCGGGGCATTCGGTGCGGTACTAACGCATCACTTCAGGCACTAAGGAGCGTGTTGGATCGCGGCGGGAAGGAGGACGGATGTCTCTCCCACGCGGGGATCTGAACGATGTGCGGGAGAGGCAGCCTCCCAGCCTGTGCTCTGGTGAGTCACGGCCCTAGCAGGGCAAAGCCGAGGTGGTTGTTTGCTGTCTTCTCAAGAAGATAAACCTGTGCGGCTGAAGTCAAATCCATCATCGCCACATTTGACAAAATAAGGTCACGATAATTATCTTTAAGGGAAAAAACAGATGGCTAAAAACAACCTCTCGCTTTACCTCACAGGTCTTAAATTCTGAGCTTCATCCTTTTTGTATCTTTTTTTTAAGGCGTCAGATTTGACTTCACCACCGCCACGAGAGTTATATTTGCTTCTCCTCTGAAATTTGGCTCAAATCATTCTTTTCTCCAGATTGACGTGATCTTATTATAAGGAAATCCTTACCAGGTTTGTTTCCTTTCCTGTCGCACATTTGATTTCTCTGGTTTGGGGTTTTTTCTTCACCTGATCTCCAGTTTTGTGCTGGATATCTTCCAAACATAATCCCACACTGCTGAATTCACTGCCCAATTTTCTTGCAGTCCTCTCGGACTCCTTTCTCTCCACCCCTTTCCTGTTTTACTTCTTCTCCTGTCCTTTCTTGTCTGTTATGAGCAGACTGCAAATCTGAAACTCTCTTTATTCATGTACATCATTAAGGTTTCAGCTAACCACAGATACTGCAACCAAATACGTTTCTGCCACTTTTGTGAACTAACTTCACTAACTTTTTGAAATAAAATGTGGTGTGGGGGTATCAGCTCTAGGATGCCTGAATTTGCTGGATTGTTGCATCGTTTGCTTCTTTTTTTTTTTTCCCCCCTAAATGCGATTTCTAGCCAACAACTTGAGTAATAGTTCTTCATGAATCATGCAAGTGGCCACAATTTCTTCAATGGGTGCTTGGATTACAATAATGTAAAATGTGCAGAACCTGAACACTGATTTTTCACCCAGACTTTTTTTCCTTAAGTCACTTCTAAAAATAGGAAAGTCATTCATCTTAGGGAGAATAATGGCCTATAAAAATGTAAAGTAATTTCTTCGTATTTATGAATCCTTTCCCTTCTGCCCATTATGAATACCCCTCTTAATGAATGCTCTTTCTCCTTCATGGAGGTATTATCAGCAATTATGTCCTCTGGTTTTTATGTCCCAATAATGTAATCAAATGCTCTGTACTTTGTCCCCAGGTTATTGACTACCCACGCTCCTGAGAAGGGCTAAATAGCTTTTAGTCCCAAAGAGGATATATTGGCCCTGATTGCCTGGGGCTCTGGGTGAACGTGGGGTCTTCTTTAGACCATTATGTACATGCACAAACTTTAATCACTGCAGAGGAGACCCCAGAAACATTTCCCAGACCCCAGATGCTCTCTGCAGTGCAAAGTTTCTGTTCTGGTCACGTACAGGCTGGTTATTTATGACCTGCTGTCCAGTTAGACTTGCATTGCATTTCTGTTCCTCTTTGGCAGCACAAAGATGGCTTAAGAAGTGAATGAAAATTAAAAAGGACTTAATGAAAATGAAATTCAGGCCCTGAACACTGATATAAAAGGAGTATTAGTGCCTCCTCAGACTTGTACCTAGAATGAGGCACAATTATGAATAGAAAGATCCTTTCAAGTTATGACAGATTTGATGAAAGAACTTTCACTGCTGTCAGAAGGAAAGTTATTATGTTGCTGCTAATAAGTATTCATCAGGTTTCCAGGGAGCTGGATTACACCGAGTAATAAAAGGTGTGAATGATAGTTCTTTTGGGGCAGGTGAGAACTAGAAGAAAGCATCTCCCAAGAATGCCAGTACGATCCAAGTACCTTGCCCTGGACTGACACTTTTTTTTTTTCTTTTAATATTTTCTCAACTGGTCCATTTTGTGCCCGGTGAAGCCTTTGTAGAACTCCAAGGCAAGATCCCCTCTCTCACTCTGCAGATGGGACTTGTGTGTTCCTTGAGCTGTTTCTGAAAGCCAGGACATCTAGCTACTACCTTCCCCAACTATTCCAGGAATTAAAGCTGGTAGAAGGAGCTGTAAAAGCTGTTCCCAGCCTGAGGTCAACAAGAGTCCATCCAATTAATTGGGCTTTGGATAAGGTCCAAAAAGGCATCGGTCCAAAAATCTGTCTTGTATGAGACACCGCTGCAATCAGTAGAATGACAGTAATTATACATGGTATGAGGAGGCAGTTGCCTGTCCCCAGCTCCAGTCCCTCCCTAGGAAGGAGGCCGATGGGGAACTAGAGAAAACTCACCTCCTTTGCACCACCCGAAACGTTTTCTCTCTGTTAATCTCACCCAGTATTCAGGGTCTTTGGAGCTTGCCAGTAGCAGATGAAAAATTAATAGATGAACCAAAAAAACCTAGTGCTTGTGCAGAGCAAATCCCAGTTTAGTCTTTTGCAGCTATTTGGCTTTCCATTCTGCACATTGGAAAATAAAAATGGAAAGTATACACAGAAATTCGGCTGGGAACGGCACGTGGATACGATCAAAGCCACAAACTGCTTGGCTAGGTCACCTTGGAAAGAGGTTACCAGCAAGAGGCTGAGATTAAAGAGACAAATGCTTTTGATTTCTTTTAGTTTCATTTCCCTTCAGGTTATTCCTAAAAAAAAAAAAAAAAAAAAAAAAACCACAGGTTTGGGCTCTATATTTAAATAAAGTTTCATTTTCTGCATCTGATTTTGAATGTTTCAGAGTGGCGATGCAAGAAACAGTAACCAACAGAGCAGCACTTCGAGTCTTTTACCCAGCACCTTCTGCAAGGGCTGTTCCAATAGCAGCCAGGCAGCGAGGGGGCCTTGAGCAGAGCTTGCTCTGACAGCTTTAAGCATCTCAGCAGTTATTTTCTTTTGTTTACCTGGTGTCTCTTGTCAGATATTTCAGCCGTAGGTAATGAGAGACAAGGATTGCCTTTTCCATTGCTTGTAAACAGTACGCAGTGGGGCACCCCTCCTATCTGGAGTCTCCTGGTGCCACTACGAGATAAGCTAATAATTAATCAGAAGAAATGCACCTTGCGGTAACATTAACAGATGGCCCATCAGAAGCCCTGATTTGAATCATCGTGTTAATCATTTGTTCCTTTGCTCGGTCCAGCTGGCTCTGCTGAAGATGAGCCCTGTGTTTCTCCTGCTCTTGGTGTCCACCGCGAATGTCGGTGCCGTGCTGGAAAAGGGTCTGCCGAAACGGGAACCGCGGCGCCTCTCGTGCATGCGATGCTGCGGGCCTTCGGAGCAGCCCATCTCCATCGTCTCCTCACGGTACACAAGGATGAGCAGTGACCCTGCCTATTCGGTGCCCAAAGTCCAGCCCACTATAGATATCACCATCCTCAAAGGTGGGTAAAGCCGACTACTGTGATAACATCCTTTATCTTACTTGCTTACCCTCATTTTGCGAGCTGTGCTCCTCCCTACACTAAGAAACTCATCCACTTTATTTACCCAAAAGAAGGTCAAAGGACGGCATGGCACAGGCTGTAAATGTGTGCAAGTGAGAAGAGTTGGCAAAAGGCTCTAATCACTCAAAAACCAGAATCGCTAGAAGCTCAAGTTAGGTCACACTAAAAACCAGATGCAAATGTTATCACAGAATTACTAAACAGTAGAGTTAGAAACTAGTGAGAACTCACTTTTTCCATTGCACATTTTTTGTCTCAGTAAGGCAGGCAAAAATTAAGCCTGTAATACAGGAGATGTGCCAGGGACTCCGGTGAGCAGGGATATGCAGACCAGACAAACCCAACCACGTCTCCCAGGCCCAAATCAGACCTCAGCAAAATCTGTAGCTTTTCTTGCCCAAACCTCTGCACGAAGTGACGGGGTTCATGAATATGGATTCATATAACCAGTCTGGTCAGGCCATGGAGTTCCACTGTTGGACATGGAACATTGGCACCACAAGCTCAGTGGAGCCAAGCTTTCACCTGGCATTTTCATCCTTCTGAGAATTAGGAGGGTGCTGGTGTCTGACCAATGCTTCCAGATATCTGTGCTGGGAAAACAGTGTTTTAGCACAGCTGCTTTGCTGGTCATGTCCAGCAGGATGTGTCTGCAGCTTGGGCTTCACATGCTTGTGTTTGACAAGGTTTTCCTTTATGCTCGCAGGTGAGAAGGGTGAAATGGGAGAGAAAGGGTACCCTGGAGCAGTTGGGAAGGAAGGAGAGAGAGGGCTACGTGGCTTTAACGGACGGAAGGGACAGAAAGGTCAGCCTGGCCCACAAGGCCATTCCTGCAAGCAGCTCTACGCTGCTTTCTCGGTGGGTCGGAGGAAACCCCTTCATAGCTCAGACTACTTCCAGCACGTCACTTTTGACACCGAGTTCGTGAACCTCTACAAGCATTTCAACATGTTCTCGGGGAAGTTCTTCTGCTATGTGGCAGGAATCTACTACTTCAGCCTCAATGTCCACACCTGGAACTTCAAGGAGACCTACCTGCACTTGATGAAGAATGAGAAAGAGGTGGCCATCCTCTACGCCCAGCCCAGCGACCGGAGCATCATGCAGAGCCAGAGCCTGATGCTGGACCTGCAGGAAGGAGAGGAGGTCTGGGTGAGGATGTTCAAGCGGGAGCGAGAAAATGCCATCTATAGTGAGGAGTCTGATGTTTACATCATCTTCAATGGCCATTTAATCAAGCCAGCCATAGAGTAGCCATTCATCAGCTTTAGGCTCAAAGCTTTGGCAGATACATTAATGTCTTCCCTTTTAGAAATGCATATGTCTAGTTCTACTTGAAAGGATTACAGGCCTCCTGGCAAGGTTGTATGTCCATGCCAAGGACACCTGGGTGGATGGAGGTGACTGTGCTTCAAGGTGATGCAAGCTACACGAGTGCTGAGAAGGCTTCAGCCCTTACGTGCCCTGGAGAAGCACACAGAAGGCCCCAGTTCTGCAGCCCTGTACAGATCCCCAGTAATATCCCTGACGAGTTTGCCAAGTTGGTTGCAAAAATTTAACCTCTTTGCTCTGCTTTAGAGAAGACATTTTCATTATATTTAAGGGTCATCTTTGGATACCAGTTATCCGGGTGCTAGTTAAGGATTGTCATCCCTCCTACAACAATACTTGGGTACCTTTGCAGTGTGCAGTATTGCTAGTAAGAGCCCACACTCGCCAGCACCTACACCAGGTCTACTCCACTCAGGTGGGCAAGAATGCACCAGTGCTAAGAACGATATTTTGCACAGTACACTTACCCTAAATGATGTTTTTGTTCCATTTCAGGTAATATTACATTCTGAGAGCATAATGCTAGAATTAGATAAATAACAGCACATCGATCTGGCAAAGCTTTTTCAGAGGCACGTAGTTTTAAGTACAGCTGTAGCCACATGCTATAACTTTGCTAGACTTCTGTGGTGCCAGCAATACTTCTCACACAAGAACATCCAGCATGGCTGGGAACATGTGTATTTCCCAGTTTAAGGAAAATGGTGGGCCCTGCCTCAGGATCCAATTTCAGAGTGCTCATTGCCAAGCTGGAATTTGAGGCCATGCTCATGTCTGAAAAATACCATCTTGTAGCACCCTCATTTCTGGAAAGCAGAAAGAAACAGGGGGGAGGGGGGGGAAGAAAAAGGTGCTTTACTGCAAGCAGTGATATTTTAGGCAATTTTGGTTTTTTCCTAAAAAATTATTGATGTAACAGTGGAAAGGTACATCCCGAGCCATTTGTATGAAGGATACATGAAAAGTTCTTGCTAGGCAAACTGCTTCACTGCTGTACCTCGCCTATCCACAGCTGTTTGATAAAGTCGCTGAAATAAAGATATTGCTTTGAGTACCCTGGTTTTGTTCATCTTATCTCCTTATGCTTTTTCACAGTACAGGGCTAAGCACTAGACTGAACATCCAGACCCACATAATCATCTCGGGTGGCAGTTTTAGTTACTTTAAACCAAAGGACTCCAGAAACTAGGCTGACACCAGCTCCTCCTTGCAGGCCAGTAAACAGCTGCCGTCAAGCGTCAGGATGGGGAGACAGAAGTTAATGACCCCTTGCTGTAAAATAAATACCAAATCTTTTAAATCTCACAGTCTTCATGAAGATAGGAACTTTTAAGTAGCCTACCTGTGAAGTAAATGCATGATGAAAACGGGTCTACAAGCCTTGAAACATCGTGTCTGCTCCCGCTTCCATCGCAGCCTGCAACCCTGAAAAAGAAAAGTGGGAAACTTGCATAACTTTAAAAAAAAACACTCCCAAGGGCATTTTATGCAGACCCTCCCCTGCCCTGCTGTCAGCTATCCCAGCTGCTTAGGTCAGGCCATTGCACAGCATCTCCTTCCCACCCCCCTTCTAAAAAAGCTTCATAAGCGGCTGTTTCCATTGGGATGACAGCAAAAGCCCTAATGGCTGCGTTGCTTATTTGCAGCCGGTCACTTAGTCCTGAGAGCACTACCAGGGAGGTGCCAGCCCTGAGCAAACACATGCGCAAGCAGAAACCTTTCCACTGGTTTCAGCGAAGGCATTTGCAGACTGTTTTTCCCAGCCATGTACCCCTTTTAAGAGCTAAAATCTTTTTCCCCCCCCTTCCTTGGTCCCTAATTCTGAATCATTCCCCACCCGGACCTGGATTTTGCAGCTGCAGAAAGCCACGCTGCGGGTGCAGGGTACCACTGGCAGAGGACCTCATGAGATGCCTGTGGTGGAGCAGGGATTATTTTGCTGAGGCCGATGCGGTCGCAGGGCTGTCTAACATTCCTTATGGATCGAGCAGTTTCACCGCAGCTTTGGCTCACCCCCATCTGCAGTTCGCTGCATTGACTATAATTAAAAAGAGAAAAAATGATCCAGCCCTCTTAAAATGTCATGCCCAGCTGGAGTTATTGACAGCGCTTCATCCAGCACTGGAAAAAACACATCCAGAACATGTTTATGTTCAACGCACACTGATTTTGGAAAAGTTTCTTTCTACCAGGAAGCAAGCAAAAATCCATCCATCTATACCACTATATATGCATATCTTCATAACACCTAGACACACAGTTAGAGATAGGCTGATTATTGAAGCAACAGGACACATTCAAAATGCTCATGACTGATATGCCAGTGGCATAAGCAGGTAAATCATTAAAGCCACATTGGTTTCAGGTGCAGAATAACCTTTTGAGTAATAAAAAAGGTTATTGGGTTGCATACATTATTCAAATTAGTCATTTATTGCATCAGAGAACTAGAAGTCTCAACCTGCCGAGTTCTTTGGGGAAAAAAAAAGGAAATATCTAAAAAGCTTAATGTACAAAGGCATTCCTACAGCCACCTTTTAAATGCATCCATCAGTTTTTTCCAACTTCAAGTGCTGGGACAAGCATCCCTCTTTAGAGAAGTTTAATGAGCCAAATCCAAAGCACAAATATTTGAGATCTGCTCATCAACATACAGGCAGCCTGCCAGGGTCTCTCTTATAGGAAGAGAATGTAAGTCCCTTTTTTCCAGCAATATGTGGCTTGGAGACTAAACTTTGAAAAGAGCTCTTCAAAAGAGAACTTAAGAAGAAGAAAGTGGGGGGGTTTAAGTGCTGAAATCTAAATGAAAAGGGAAAAACTTAATTTGTATTTATTTTTCCAATTATTTCCCTAAATTGGCACTTTGTATTTCATGCTTCGAAATAAGTCAGCGGGGATCTGTCAGAATCTTTTTTCCAAATCCTTCGGTGAACAGTAGTACACAGAAATGACAAAGCTGCCTCAGCCGCCATAAACCCCGGGTGCATTTTATGAAGAAGCGTTAGCTCTCCCGTAGGTCCCTTTCACCCCGGAATCCTTGTGGAAGAGGAAGCCCTTGTGGTACCAGGCACCAATAAACCAATTTGCCAAAATAACCTTACCTGTCCTTGGGGCAGGGCCAGAAATAGGGGAAGCAGAGGAACCTGTCGAGATCATATACCAGGAGCTGTAAATGGAGAACGGGAGCCTTCTATAACACCAGAAAGATTATAGAAAACATCAGATGAGAGGCATCTACCCCCCCAAAATCTCTTCTGGTTGGCACAGGAAGATTAAAACAGGCTTTAAGACAACACACCCTCTGTTTTCTGACTGCAAATCTGTATGAGGTTTACACTTACTAGCCCAAACTTTGGCAATAGGGAGGAGAGAAACTCATCTAACACCTTCTCCTTCACGTCTTTGGCATCAGAGCCCCAGAAGAGTACCTCAAAATGAGAGAGCGTGCTGGGACGGCATCTGTCCTTGTACCAAAAAGGTGATGAATGGAAGAGAGCAAACAAATGACCTGCCCTTATCCGCTGGGGGTAGGGCAACATTTATGCTCAATATAAGGAAAAAACACTTCAAGTAGAAGGAGAATCAGACTCTGCAAGTGGCTGCAGCGTGAAGGACAACCTCTCCATCCCAGGAAGCCTTCGATGGCATCCTGGGATCTGCCAGGAAAGATAAGGGCAGCTCTGGCTTAGAGCAGAGGCATGCACCACATAGCTGCACAACCCCCTTTCAACCTTCTTTTCCTGTAGATTTAAGTTTCAGCTTTTTTTTTTTCATTGAGAAAAGCCTGAAAAAGCCACAAGAAATAGTTCCCACTAGAAATCCCCCTATGAAGAAGCTGAGCCAGGCCTGCTTTCACATTGCTTTAAAGATGCTTCAGCTGCAGTTTCCCATATCACAAACCCACACATAAGAAATCCTGCAGCACAGCTCAGGAATTACTGAGGATCTGTCTGCCCCACTGAATCCTCTGCTGAAGTCTGTCTTGTAGCTTCCAAATGTGCTCATTCACTACCCCTCCTTACGTGATCGCACTAAATGAAGCATCGCATTACGACCTTTAGGGTTTCTGCAGAGTCCTTACCTAGCTATATAATTGCTCTATAACTTGGTTTTGCTCATTTTCTCAGTTCTCACCTTGCAAGCGTAAGACAGGAAAAAAAAATCCTTATGCTTGCGTTCTTAACTTAAAAACACCACTTCTCTGAGTTCAAGCACAGAAGCATCTGACTTCTAATAGGCTCTGACCCTCTTTTCCCCTAGAAGCTCAAAAATGGAACAGACTTTCCTCTCTCTTCCTTCCCCTCCCCTTTCCCTTTCCTGAAGCAGAATTTAAGGGTGGTGCTTGAACTCTTCTTTATATGGAGAAGCAGCAAATTACGTGGAGCCCACCTGAGGCTGCCTTGCCAAGCTGAGGGGCCGTATAAGGCAGCAGTGGAGGCTGGGGTGCCTTTTGGGCTTGCTGGGGGAGGTGAGTTTCATGCAGGTTTAATGAGTGAGGTGCTGGGGAAAAAATTATAGATAAGAGTTTTCTTTTAGCATTTAATAGAGGATTAGAGAAGACACTACTTTTTTCATAGTACTCTGAATGTATTTTTTTTCTTCTCTGTTGTCTGTGATGAGCTGCAGCAGTGCTCGGTGTGAGGCTGTTGTACAGGGACCCTCCTTGGGTCCTGTTGCAACTTCTTCACTGACCTAGCAGAAAACCTGGCTCTTAAAGAATTTAGTGCCTTTTTTGTGCAGTCCCTAATGCTTTAACTACTCAGAAATACTCTCTTGAAAGAGGTGTTAAAGGGCTTATAATCCTGGCTGTGACAAACAACCAGTGTCCAGGTTAATAGCTCTTACAGTGCTATTAGAGCTCATTATACCTGGCAGAGCTGGTGACTGGGCTGGTGCTTAGTGCTTTTGATGCCAAATGGCATCAAGGAAACGAAAACCTCTGTGTGCTCCCTGTTTTCTCTCCTAATTATTCTGTTCCTGTATGCTTGCTTCTGGTCAAACCCTGCTGCTCTGTACTGTCAGCCTCGCCTAAGTTGATTAAACTTCTGAACTCTGAGATCATTGACTCCCTGAGATTGTTCTGGTGAGCTGCAAAGCAGAAGTCATCTCCTTTAAGAGAGCCCTTCTTACAGCACTTTGTAATTCTCAATAAATAGAGCAGCAGGTGAAGATTGGGTCTTCATCTTGCTGGAGGTTTAGCAGTTAATCTGAAGCACAGTTAATTGCCTTGCTTGCACCCCTATGGTGGTAATGAGTAGCCAAAGCCAGGTGAGAAGAGGACCTGGGAGGACTGACACTGTCCCCTGAGCTAACCACTAAAGCAATCTGGCTCCTGCGCTCTCTCCTGCTCACCATGTGCTTGTCCTATGCTGGAGAGAATGCACTCATCCTGCTGCTCCCTGCTTTACAGAGCAGCTTTACAGAGCCAGGGTTAGGGTTGCTAAGCCTGCAGTCTTGCTCTGTGCTCCGTCTTTCAACTGTGCTCTTCAAAGATAGCATGATTCCTTGATTTGATTGCAGCCCGCAGCAATAAGCCATCCCTTAGTAACTGCTGTAATCGCACTCCTCTTCTGGCAGATCATAAGCTTAGTAAGGGCTGTGAGCTAGGGTGAATCAGGCTTTTCCCAGCCAAACAAGACTGGTAAAATCCCTATTCTGTCAACTTTCACTCAAAATGTTAAATCCCCCTAAACTCTAGCTCTTGGCATGTTTTTTCTGCCTGTAAATATTCAGAATGGGACCTGACAGCAAACACGCTTCTCCCCAGCAGCAGTTTAGTGTTGCTCCTTCGATCCCACGTTGGGCATGCTGCGTTCGGGCGGGCCGTGCTATGCTCTGAGCCTGTTCAGGCACTAAGCAGTTTGCTCTGAGCATGTGCTGGACCCTTTTGGAAGCCTGATTACCCTCTTCATCCCTTTTGAAACCTCTCTTCAGGTAACCAAATCTTAAAAGCAACGATCACATGAAAACTAAAACCTGAAAAATTCTTCCTGGGGATGCCGGACCATCTATGGTGTGGGTGTGAGCTGCAGGTGTGTGGCACCTCTGACACTCGGTGCTTAAATATCGGCTGCTCAGCGGATTAGCTGGCATTGCAAATATGTATTGCCTCGCTGCATCCTGCCTGCTCTGCTCAGGGTGCTCACCTCCCTCTGTCACAGGGATGCTACAATCTCTTGCAGCAGGGGTACCCAACACATCCTGCGCTCCCATCTTCCTGCAGCCCTTTTTTGGGGTAAGGAGGCTGTTTGTGGTGAGGTTTCATGCCTCCTCACTTTCTGGAAGGATCCTTCTCTGTCGGTCAGGGTAAGAACAAAAAGAACCTCTGCCTTCGGCAAACTGCTTTCTTCCTCCCAATAAGGAAACTTTTATTTTACAACAGGAACAAGCAGATAACATCAATGCAGATAAGGAAACCAGGCAACAAATAAGGCTAATGGGTTGCGTTTGGATGAGTTGAATGGAACTTAATGATTCTAGTAAGAACCTATTCACTAACAAAGATGTAAAGTAGCAGATAAAATGCAGGAGATAGAATAGGAAAGTGTTAAAACAAATAGAAACCACTTACAAGCCAGGGAGCAATAACACAGCTAAAAGGCTGGAGACTTTGGCCTGCAGATGCTATGCAGACATCGGCTGCTTCCCCACCCCTTGCCCTTCAGTCTGCTGGGGTAGGAGGTTGGGGATGGTGTTTCCCAAACCGCTGGGGCTGTGTCCCCAGGCAGAGCAGCAAGGGGTACCCCAGGACAAGCTGGGGAGCCCCTGATCCTCCCCCCCCCATGAGCTGCTCAGGGGGAGGTGGGACACGGCGGGGGGGTTCCCTGTTCTTGCTCCACGCTGTGCACCCTGGCTCTCCCTGCCAAAGCCTGGTGATGCCTCTTTCTCCTCCTGCACCCTCATTTTCCATGGTGGTTTTAGCTTTCATGGCAAAGGTCTGAGCAGCAGCATCTGGAAACTGCAAACCTGTGTCCTCTCTCTGCCAGTTCACGCTGCCTGGCTCCTCAGCACCTTTTCTTTGCCTAATTTTGTGAGATTTTATGTGCCTAACCAGGTCTTCAGTTAGAAGTCCCCTGGTAAAAGAGTTCCATTACTGTCTGACTATAATGGGGCAGGACCTGTCTTGTGGGGAAAGCCCAGAGCTGGTTATTTGTGTCCTCGCGGTGCTGGATTTGGCCACAGCAGAGCGGTGGGCAGAGTTTTTTCCCCTCTGCCAGCACCGGCTGCGGCTCAGGGACTGGCAAACAGGGGGGATGAGCTGGTGGAGCCCCTCGGGTGCTGCGGTGGTGGAGGCTTTGCATCCCCCTTCCCAAATCTTCCCGAATCCGGGGAAGTTTTCTTGACGGCAGCTGCACTTCATGCTCCAGCCAAAAGCTGCAGCGGAGGATGATCTGGGCACCCCGACAATTGCTGCCATACATTGGGCATGACAACCTAATGCTATTTGCAACTTGTTTCTTCCAGGGAAAATTGCATTAAAACCAACTCACGAAGAAATTGCTTCCTCTCTCGGTCGTGGAGGGAGCAGACACGTTTTTGCTGGCTCAGGGGCCTGAACGTTGCAGTGTGAGCAAGTGGCAGATCTCCTCCTGCCTTTGCTGTTGCGAGGCCATCGAAGGAGCAAAACTTCTGTTGCAGGGAACAGAGGAATTGCCACTGGCTTTGGTTTTTTGCTAATGCAAAATGCCAGCACTGCACGGCTGCCTGCGCGTACCCAGGGAATCACATCGCCCTGTTTCCAAGCAAGGAAGAATGCAAATCAATTACTCGACAAGGTCATTCTTCCCTCTATGTCTCTGTCTGTGCTTTTCATCCCTTTTAAGGCAGAATTCTGACTCTCCTGTTGATTGAAAAGGCACCTGTACAGTGAAGTGTAAATCACAGGCTGCGGTGTAGATCTCGGATGGCAGGTCCAGACAAGCATTAGTGTCCAGGGAATTAAACAGCGTCTGCCTGCTTTTTGGGGGTCTGCCACTCTTATTTGCAGTGCCTGGATCCCATTGATAAGAATTTCTCTGAAGTGGCCTGGGTGAGAGTCCCCATTGGTTTCGCTTTCAGTCCTGGGTAAAATCAAGGAGGGAAAAACTCAGAAGGTGCTCTGGAGGGAAGGAAAATGCCAAGACTTTCAAACTTCAGTAAAAAGCTTTGAAAACACACAACTGTGAACAAATGCAGGTTCTGCCCCTGAAACCTGCTCCTCTCCATAGGAAAAGCTCCCTCAGACCACACGCTAATGGCAGTTGTTCCCCAGGGTGGAGAAACGAGCTGACAGCAGCATAACACTGCTGCGGTGATGCTTGCTGTGTGCAAGACTTGTCGTCTGCTATTTTTAAGATCTAACAAAATACAAAAGGAACTGCTGGGATAGGTGATGTGGATGCCAGCTCCTCCTTGCTCTCTCCCGCCATGCTTTCTGTGCCCGTTTGGCAGCGGTGCTGCATGACTTGGCTTTATTATACATCGCAGAGAGAGAGTGAGTCTTGCTGCTCTCCTGGGAATGGAAATACAGGGCTGGGAGGAGTATGTAATGAAGGAAACATGAAAAAACCTCCCAGGCACATTTAATTTGGGATGCTACAACAACTACATTGAGTCATAGGGGTTCCTTGCACAACCTTAGCTCTAACAGTGGATGTGACTTTAGTTGCTCTCCGCCACGCTAAAACAGGGACACTTAAAATAGACCCAAGCAGCTAATGTATTAAACGACGTCATTAAGAAACAGAAGAGCTTAGTGTTCTGAAGACCCCAAGTGAGAGTGGATCAGGGCTAAGAAGGGGTATTGGTGCACTCGGGTTTTCAGCGAGGGCTCCTCCCCAGCCCTGCTCCCTTTTGTGAAGGCTGAAGGAATGGCTGGTGCGGGTTACACAGCTCAAATATTTGAAGAAGTTGTGACTCAACCCGATATAATCCCCAGTCGCTCCCCTAGCTATACCCCTGAGACCAGAACAAAGTAAAATCAAGCAGATAGTGGGACCCTGGCCTGAATTTAGCAAATTCATGGAGCCTGGGTCGTAGAGCCAGCACTGCCTGTACTGGTCACGCCTGGCCAGTTACTGGAGATGATTCAAGTTATTGTGTCCTGGGGATTTCAGGTTTTTAGTGACTGGTCTCCTAATGGTTTGCATGTTAGCAAATGTTCGATTGCCAGTGTCCCTGGTGTGGCTGTATTTTGTGCTGAGTATCTCCCAGTGCTGGGCTGTTTCACCTTGGATGATTCTGAAGTGGAGCGAATAGCGTTTATTTGGTATATTAACCTCATCTAATTGAGTCTCTCTGCTCATTAAGAATAGCAGTTACAATTTATCAGCCATAAAACCGCCAACCGCATTTGCTTAATTACTGCGATGTCATTTGTTAGGGGCTTTGGGGAAGAAAGCAGTGGGTGTTCGGAGCTGACGGATACCGCACACTCCGTCAAGCCGAAAAGCTCCTTCCCCACTGATGCCCTGGGCAAAGCAGTTTGCCCACTTCATATGGCCTGCGATGCTCTTCTGCCCATGCAAAGCGATTTAGCTTCTCAGCACCCGCTGCCTTCATTGAGAATTGCCTGGCTCAAAGTCAATCTGCAGCATCTCAGGACAACCCCGTGACGGGCAGGATAAACAATAACTGGGTGATCTGTCCCCAGAATCGGCAGCGGCACGGGCATCCCTGCTGGTTTGCCGTGGCTTGCTCACCTGCAGCAGGAGCCGTTGTCTCAGGGTGCCTTGGGGCTGCCCCTCTCTTGGGAAGCGGAAAGAGCTGTGCCGGTGCCGCAGGCTGAACCTGCAGCGGTGCAACGGCCTCTGAATCACTGCACCGACTCATGGCCTGTCTCTCTGCTGAACTAGTGGAAAGGAAAATACCAAAAGCTTTTATTATTAGGTGGCATTCGTCAGAGGCAGAATGGCTTTGCAAGTCAAGTATTAGGTCTTTAAAATGCAGAAAGAGCAATGGCACTCCATATAAAATTCCCCAAATGCTTTTAGTTTCACACTGAACAATACCCTGTGGCACTAGATAAAATATTGTTCCAAAGTAATTTATGAGCTGAATAGGATCCTGCTATTATTGACGTTAATTGCAGAATTCATCTCTCTCTGCCTGGGATCCGTTTTGGATCCTTGGGAAGTGCCCTGTAACCTCTTATCCCCAGCCACTGGCTTGCAGCCTCAGCCAGTTGCTGTGTAAAAGGAGTTTGTGTGTTCGCTTTTGTAACCAAATTATATATAGCACCACTTTTCGTGCCAAGTGGCTTCTGCACAGTAAGCCCTGATGCAAAGAACTATTTGAAAAAGGCCTTTAGAGAATTTCAGGTGCGATAGTACGTCACAAGCCGCAGAGCAAAGAGGTACTTTCCCGGCCTTGTGCTGCGGGAAGAGTTTCTTTCAGGCTTCTTGAGCTTGCTGTGACTGTCACTCACAGGAAATGACACTTGCTAAATTGTCAAGTGCCACAAATTTATGCTTTCATTTCCCTCTGAAATGCAATTTGACTGGAAAAGTATCAGTGAAAGCCTGCATATGTGAGCTCCTATTGTACTCCTCACTTTGATGCTTACACTCACGAGAACTTAGCAATAACAGCAAGTTTTATTCTTTATCACTATTAAGACTCAGACCTGGGGTGCAGCCAAACAGGACAAAATATCCCAGCTAAAATGATGTATTTAACACCAAAGAGGCTACACTGATTTATTGGTGAGAATACCAAAAAACAGTGTTCAAACCGGAACGTTCACAGAGTAATTCATGCCCCCCTCCCATTCGGCTAAGCCCAGTTGACCACAGAGCCGGCTATTCCCGCTGCTGATTTGAGCCCGAGTGAGAAGTGTAGGTCTGTGCCGAGCTGTCCCCAGCCTGGTTAACCACTGCCACATCAAGAAACCAGTTCAGAGGAAGTTTTAACTAAATTTTGCAGAACCTGCATCTTTCCTTTCTGTTTTTGTCACACTAAAAATAAAATAGCTAGTACCTGTTGAGAGGTGTCCCATGAAATACGGGCTTTCTGCTCGCCGAAAGCCCATCCCTGGACCAGCAGGATCCAGCATCCAGTGCCCAGCGTGGCCTGGGTGACACATACGTACCCCAAGCCACCGGCCAGGGTCAACGGCACACTCTGCTCAGTCTCAGCCAAACAGGATTTAAACATCTCGGCTATGTGTCATACGCATCTCGGTTACTTTTTATGATTTATCACGATCTTCCTCAAACTAAGATCTCCTCAGTCCCGGGGTGAATCGGAGAGCTGGTGATGCATGGTCAAAAACCTTGAGAATATCGGGGGTTTTTTCATCTTGATGTGCAGGATATGCTGCGCTTTGGAATTTTTGAGCATTTTAATTAGATGATTAGGATCAGCCTCAGCTTTCTAGTTGCACCTTTTAAGGGCTGGGGAAGGAGGATGGTTGGAAAAGGGGGAAAAAAGGAAGACAAACAGCTTTGTGTATGGGCTTTTCATACAATTCCATTCTCCACGCTCTTTTTTAGTGCTTTCTGGAAATTGCAAATGCTTTTTGCTAAGTGCATCTCTGACAATGCTGGCTCCTGCCCACTGAACAATATGGAGGTGTTTTAATATCCTATTGGAAAATTTCCCGAGGGATTCACAAAGGCTTAAATCCACCCCCGTGCAGCCAGCCGGCACCAGGTCCATCACTGTGAGACATGAGTGGTTCATAGACTTCACTCTGGCCTCTTGCACAGCAGTGAGTTTCACCTAAATGCACTGCCTGAAGTGATTTGTGACTAAATTCATGCTGGTTTTAGCTGGTATCTATCATGCTAGCTACCGGCATTGCAGAACCTGGTCAGGGATCCCAGACTGGGAGGCAGGGTTGAAGTTACCCTGCCAATAAACCTCTCTATTTCAGGGGTGCAGAAACCCCTTATTCACATTGCTTGGCTTGGTCTGTACGTTCCAGCTCAGCTCCACTCTTATATCATGGCTACATCAGGTCAGAAATGCGATGCAATTGCTTTTCCCCCACACATAAGATTTTACAGGTGTTGGAGAAATCCAAATACAGTTTGGGGACATGAATTTGTTCTATGTAAATGACTTTGCTGCACTGATTCCTGCCTGGAGTATTCGGGCACGTGCACGCCAGAAAATAAAATATTTGCAAGGCTGAGGTGTGAGGCCCATCAGACCTCTGTCTATCACCTGGCATATGGGACTGGATTCACACATGTGGCTACAGAAAGCGAACGCAGCCTGTGGTGCGAGGCTTAATCGCAGTGCAGACAGGAAAGCAGAATGATCGCGTTAATTCTGGAAGCCACACATTTAATTCCCCCTGCCCATGGGAGCTACTGTCATCACATCTCTTCGGAGCCGGCATTTCTTCTCGTGACGTGACACTGCTCTGGCGTGCGCTGCCTGTCTTTGTTCTGCTTGTTTGAAGCAGCAGTTTTGCAGAGAGGCCAGGGTGAGACACGCACGCTCTGTCCTGCTGTGCAGAGCTGCTGCAGCCCCGGAGTGTTAGTGATGGCCATGACTCACACATCAGTCTGAGACTGGTAGGAAGAGCCTGTGCAATGAGTCATGTTATTAATTTGAGTAAATATGTTTCCGTTGATCCCACTCATTATTTTGTGGTGGCTAGAGGTTCATGGGTTAGATACCCATGATGGCCAAGTAGAGAGCGAAAGGTGCTGTCTGCTGGAGAGGTGGTGAACTTGGATGATGGCCCCAGACTCCTGAAGCCTTGGACTCCTAAAGCCCAAGAGCCCTTCATCTCCACCTTGGTTTTGTTGGTGCTCTCTGGGCGTGTTGTTAACTCCCAGGGCAGGGACACAACACACTTTTATTTCAGATTTCAAGGCGGCAAGAGGATGTTATGCTGGGAAAAGCCAGGAGAGGCATAAATTAATTGAGACCTTGGGAGGGCAAAAATATTTTTCTCCAGACTCTCCACAGAAAGACATGGTGGGTCTTGCCCCTGAAGCACTGGAAGGGGAAGCCCAAAATCTTCCTCTGGAGTTTCGAAGTGGGAAAGCCGATGGCAGATGCTCTGGACCAGTGATGGCTGCACACCCGGACCTCCCATCCAAGCACTCTTCACTTGCACAAGGAATATAAAACCCAGATCCAGACTTTGCACCTCACGCTGCCTGGCAGGGGGACAGCTTAACTATATGAAAAGGTGCAGTGAAACACTTGTCCCTGGTGGTCATTCCCAGACCACGGCTGTGCTGCAGGTCCAGGACTGAGCTGCGTGTACATTTGCAGCGCAGGGGCTGTGGAGTCAAATTCAGATGCAAACTTATCTGTTGGCCCTACCTCACCTCACCTCACATCACTAGAGGCCAGGACTGTACATCCCCTGTAGCACCCACTTCTTTTAAGGGCTATTGCTTTTCCATTACCCATATTGGAAAAAACCAAAACACTACCGCAAGTCTGAAGGTTCATCCTAGGAAATGGAGAGTAGGCTAAGGGAACAGGACACATTTGATGTTTGGGACGACTCAGTGCTCGAGGTCAGAAACCTGGATCGAGAGCTTAAAGGCTCAAGATATAGATGGTAAGAGAGCAAGTAGAGAAAGGTTTCACCTTTAGTGACTTTTCAGGGAAAGATTAAGAGATACAGAGGATTAAGTGTTATGAGATTACAGCAGGAAAGAGAGAGAGAACACAGAAACCCCAGAGCACCATCCATCTCATAGCAACAAGGCTGGATTTAGATGGAGTTATTCAAACAAGACAAAAATGTGCAGGAATAAATGTGACATGAAAACAAAGTGCAGGTTGAGGTGACCAACTAAGACATTTCGGGTAACCGAGACGGTGGAGCTGGATAAGCTGTTCTGGGCACAAACCAGAGTAGTATAAAATGAGCAACTTTTGCCTTCTTTCTGGTTGCAGAAGGTAACGGGCGGTTAGGAGGACCAGGGGAAAGGCACCGTTTGCACATGCTAGAAACACGGCCTTGCAATTTTTAAGGGTGCTGCTGCATGTATCAAGGCTGTGCCAGGACCACGCATCGCAGGAAACATTTGGATCCCAGTGATAACGCGGTCCCTGGGGCCACCAGCGCGCAAAGCCTCAGGGAATGGAGATCTGCTTTTAACAGATGGTCTCTTAGGCTTGCGGTAGTCCTAGGAAGGTTTGCCTTAAGGCACACATAAGCAATATTGATTTTGGAAGTTAGACTACATTTAGCTGCAACTCAAAGAGGGAAGGAGTAAAAATAAGGCTCTGCTCTTACTCCGATGTAAATCCATCGGTCTCTGGATATACTCCTGCCTCAGGCCCCGATCCAGAGACGTGCCTGGGTATTGCCTCCCTTAGAGAGCAACCGGAGAGAGATCCTGATGCCAGTGGAGCCAGTGGTGACCCTGCTGACACCCAGGAGGCCAGACGTCACTGGAGAAGCACATTAATCCCAGGTCACTCCTGACCCCTCTGAGATAGCCGCCTGGAAGCTGCCATTTGGAATTGCTGCGTTCTGCAAATGCCACTTGTACGAACCGAACGTGTGACTTTTCCCCTCACTTACACCCATTTTTGTTGGAATAAAAAGCGGTACACTTAAGAATGGTGCTCCATTATCCCAGCTGCTGCCTGTTTTACTTCTGCACACGTACTTCAGCAAAGCACTTTGGCATCCAGCAGTTGAAAATCTGTTTATTGAGAGGTCTGCATGAATCTCAATGAATATTCATAACTGGGGACTTAAACAGAAATGGCAACAAGCAAATATATTTTGCAACCTTGTGAAGGTCAGATGGGCACAGGGCAAGGTTTCCTTGACCTTCATGTGCAGGTGGGTGTTTGTTTTCAGTAGCGCAGCGAGAGAGCTAACATTTGTAATACTTTAATGAATCAAAGGGTTGGCTAAGAAAGGAGTATTTAAAGCTGAATAGGAAGTTTTAATTTGAAGAATTGTCTGTCGAGGTATTAAAAATGTCAGTCAGTCCCTCAGGCTTAGTGACTGGATTTGAAATGTGTAAAAAAAATAACTGCATTGGGGAGTGTCACTTCTGTCTCTTGCTTTCTGGGAATGGCTGGCTGGGAGGACAGATTTTCATGTGAATTTGTCAGTCTTTGTCAAAGCATGACATGTTTTGATGAAATGTGTTCAGAGATGCTGTCAGCCTGCCTGGCTCCTCAGAAATCCACCGCCAAGCTGCCGGGGAAACCCGTGTCTCCCCAAGAGCAGTGTATAGGCTTTGGAGAAAGAGCAAGGGGAGCTTTTGAAAGCACAACTCAAGTCTGAGAAAAGTCTTCTTGAGATGAGGAGAGGATCCCATGGGGCAACGGCTGCACGGCACCGGGGGTGATGGTCTGCAGGAGCCATGGAGGAGACCTGCGAGGAGCAGAGCCGCTCCCGGAAAAAAAAAGCCCTGGGCTAGAAAAGAGCTGCCAAATTTACACTGAACTGCTTTATCTGGGCCACGCTGGGGAGATGATGCCTCAGAACCCACCAGGGCTGACCCAGGGACTGGATTCTCCCTGGGGGTGGGAAGCGGACCCTACGTGCGCTCTTGGCTGCAGCTGCCACTGGGCTTCCTCCTCTAACCCCAGCTGGGGACAGGCATTCGTTATGAAACCGAATTCCCCAGACAGTTGTTTGTTGGAAAGGTCATTTGGCTGTCTTAGCTGAAAATTGATGCATTGAAAGCTTTCCTAAATTTGCTCATTAAATATGATGCATTGCAACATTATCAACAAAAATGTTGGCAGGCAGGCTTCTCGCTGGAACATCTATTTTCCAGCAACTGTGGTCCCAGTCCTGACCCAGGGGTAGTGGGAGTAGAGGTGGGGTATGTCTGGCCCCTGTTCAAAACCAGAATCCAAAATGATACCTTTTCAGACCAACCTTCTTTGCAAATTCTTGTAGTACATAGATCCAAGGATGAGAAGAATAGAAGAACAAAACGTCAAAGTTGCAGGAGAGATGATGGAGCTGGGGGAAGGTGCGGGAATGCCTGTGGGTGTCTCTGGGACTGGGTCTGACCTAAAGGAAAGGCAAAGCAAGTGCAATCAAGAAGAAATTTCCTGTCCCTAGAAGAAAGACCTCGGTTCCCTGCAGGACATTACTGCTCCTGCCAGGAACTACAGGGACTGGGGCACGTTCCGTGATGTGAAGAGCCCTCCAACCCACGCACGGTCCCTGGCAATCCTGCCCTTCTTTTTTAGAGACATTTAGCGGTCGCGTGCGGTCGTGTGTGTACATCAGACATTTCCACGACTGGCATTTCAGATATCGCTGTCGTCCCAAGAGGACCATTGTGTTTGAGACCGACTTCCCAGCTCTCGCCATCAGCTCCCCTCCCGGGCGCAGCAGCAGCTGGCGAGCGAAGCGGCGGCATTACAAACGGTGCCCCCGTCCCCTCTCCCCTCCGCCAGCCTCTCGTAGCAATTTGTCAAAGCAGCATGAGAGTCAGAAGCAGCGCTGAAACGCTTTGCGCTGAGATTTTCAATTAGGGAACACAAAAGCCTGTTTAATAAACTCTTAGAGGCTTGTTAGCTGAGACATAATTAAGATTAATGTTGACTTGGGACTAGAGGAAACAGGGCTGAAAGTGAATCAAAGGGGGGCAGACAGTTTCCACCATTAGGATAATGCAAGAATGAGCTTCCTCCCTGCAATAGCAGATGGTATCAGGTGCATTGCTATGCCGGAGGGAACCCTGCTTATATTTCCCTATTCTCTTAGAAGGCAGACATTATAAAGGGGTAAAAAGTGGTTTTCTTCCTCTTGTTCCCCAAAACGTGCGCTCAGCCCTTGCACAGGCAGCTGTTTTCACAACAGCCTTGCACACTCAAAGCTCAGGCAATAGCAGGTTTGGAATAAAACTCCACGCTGTGGGTTGCCAGCGAGCCGGCTGTTGGGCCGATTGATTTCTGATGCTTCCCTGAAGCCGTGATTGCTGGTAGGAAGGATGGCAAAATTAGGAACCCCGGCACACAAGCACAACTACTGCCTGTTTTGCCAGGCTGGTCTCACCCCTGGCTCAGGCAGCAGCTGGGAGGGGGCAGCCCCACACAAGGGTGGGACAGACCGAGCCAGCAGCCCTGCACGCACAAGGGCACGGGGCAACAGGACTTCTGCATTCCCTGCTTCGATCTCAGTTTTATCGGCCTGTTTTTCGGGTATCTCGCTATTCCCTTCAGGTAAAACTTTTTTTGGATCATTCCAGATATGATCAAATTCTATGGAGGAAGGAGAGGAATAATCTTTGCTAATGCAACGCCGTGTTTTAATTCTTTCCCATACATCTTCGTTTATTAAAGTCCTTTTTCTGTCCGAGGCAGAAGATGTTCCTGTCTGAATTCATAAATCAAGCCAGGAGAAGTGGGTGGTAAAATCCACAGGCAGTTACACACCAATGCCAGTGAAACAGCCCTGTTGCTCCCTCCAAGCTGGGTTTTCAGGCATCGTCTGGCCAGCCACGCGCTGCACTCTCCAGATGACTCCCATGCATGCTGAGCTGTCTGTGGTTTCACTGCTGGGTATATACACCAAAAAACAGACCAAAACTCAGGGGTTTGCAAATTGAGTTCCCACTTGTGAGCATCGAGAAACATATCAACACCCCCTTCAACAGCCAAGCGCTCACTCTGGCAATGCTGGCGGGGAAGGATTGCCTTCCCTGCCCCAAATCTGGTGCCCAGAGGCTGCAAAGCCCCTGTCTCGCCAGAGGTCACAGAAAGGCATCAGAGAAAAAAGGAGGGACGGGCCGTTTGAGAGATTCCTAGGAGAGACCAGTGCAGATGAGGTGTAGGATGGTACAACCTGGGACAAGGCGGGAGGCAGCGGCAGGGACTGGGAAAAAAAAAATTCAACATGGGCACCTATTCTCCCTGCAGAGCGGCAAAATCCGGGATCATGAAGCAGAGCATGGGAGGGAGAAAGAATTGAGGGCCAGGGTGCAGGGAAGCACTGTGGGAGGAGTGGATGGGCGAAGGCAGGCATGCACCAAGGGGGATGCTGGAGTAAGGGGGACACATCCCAAAATGACAACTGAGTTGCACCCCTGTCAAATCCTGAAGTCCGCAAAAGTCCTCCTGAGGAGGTGGGAACTGTTAAAATGTTGGCTCCCACACGACCACCCCAACCCTCGCAAATCTCTATGGAAGATAGCCCCCTCGCTATTGAGTTGTGAGGCAGAGGGCTTTAGTCATTTTTGTTGTGTTACCTAGAATCTCAAGACAAGCCTCATCATAAACTATGCACATACAGCAGGAGCTGACGGAAGGTTACTGATGTTAATCACAAGCTATGCGGAGACAGGGAAGAAAGAGATGAAAATCTGAAATGCGTACAAGCCACAGGCGTCCTCAGAACTGCCTGTCTCGCTGCCGTTCCCCGTCCCTCATCCCATGCTCTTTCATTTCCATCTCTTTCAGGTAAAGACGAAATGCTTTTTTATGTTGGCTAAGTGCACAAATACAGCAGCCCCGCTCTGCTCTCCCGGGGTGCCCTGCTTCTTCCGTCACCTGCTGCTTGGGGTCCCACTCTGCGTTTGTGCAGCTCCTAGCACGAAGGAGCACTATTCTTGGTGCGCAGGCACTACAGCAATGAGCGTGCTCAGTACTAGCTGGCTTTTCACTAATATTAGTGAAAAATAGTGCTGTAAATCAGTATTTACACCAATATTGACCAGAAATGTAAGATTGCTGTCATGGGGCAGCCAAGCTGGATTTACATGGCTGTACTTGCATGAGGGCAAATTTAGGCTTTAGATAGGGTGGTACAACGATACCAGACCAGTTTGCACCTCTGTCTTTTCCTCTTACACCTCCTTCTGGGTGCAATCATGTTGCCTCTGTGGGCTGAAGTCTCATGGGATGGCCCCATCTGTGTTTACCCTACCTGTTTAGATGGATTTGGCACCCAAGTTAGTGGCAGACCATGAGTCCTCCAAGTCACAAAACCAAAAAACTTTGCTAAAATTCCTGGGATCGACTCCCCTTCACTGACCTCAGGGCCAAGTTCTCCTTTCTTGAAAGTCTAAGAGAGTTTTCCTGCTGCTCTTATTTGCATGGACATAACCTGAGGACAGAGCTTAATTCACCATGCACTGACTACACCACCTTTGATCGTTCAGCCAAACTCTAGTGCATGATCAAAAGGGAGAGAAAACAAGAAAATATTCATAAATGGGTTAAAAAAACAAAACAAAACAAAACAAAACCAAAACCCAAAGCAGGGGTGGGGGAAAGAGTGGCTATCCATCACCATTGCTGTGTAATGCAAGAGCTGTGACAGCACTGATTTATCAATTGCTAAACGTGGAGAGTAACACACACACACAAAAAGCTGTGCAAAACCTGCGAGCCCGTTTGAGCCCAGGTGAGTGTTTCAGTAAGAAGTCTTTGCTAACTTGTCTGATTTGGGCTGAAAGGGGTTAGGGAGGGCTCACCTGAGCCGCTACAGCAGCAGGGAGCTGCATCACCCCGCTGCCGAGCAGAGACAGGCAGGTGAGGTGGGACCGAGGCCAAGTTCTTGGCAGCTGTAGGTGGCCCAAGTGGCTGTGGGGCTGCGGTCCCAGCAGGACAGCCCTATCCTTCTGCTATTTCAGGTGTGTTCAGTGTGTTCAGACACTTCACAGGCCCGCGCTTTGCCAACCGGTGAAGGCAAATCAGCCAGGCTCCTGGGAGCAATCTCAGGAGTTGGCAAATACAGCGTTAGCATCTCTGTGGGACCTCTTCCATCAGGTTCTTGGGATAGATGATGGATTTCATGATTAATAATATGCCCCTTCTCATCATCCTTCAGAGCATAAATCTTGCTCGCAGTGGAGGGAAAGGCTGAAGAGAACAACGGCTGCATATAAATGCCTTTGGGCTAGGCAGCGGCATTTCAGTGCTGTGGCTCAGCTTGAAATGGTTAACGGTGGCCAAGGAAAAGAAATGTGTTCTCTTTTGTTCTGTCATTGTGGGAGAAAAGAAAAATTAATAATCTGTTTCTGTTCCTAACTGGGCAGCCCTTGGAAGCCTGCTTTAGCAGGTAGTCCTGAAGCCTGGCTCTTAGCTTACCTGACTGCCCCAGGCTTGGATTTTTACAGTCATCTCCCATGCCTGAGCTTATAGGAGGGGTCCTGACCCCCCATCACCCACTGCAGAAAATGGCCAGCTTGGGTCAAATTCCTCTTGAGTTTTCATCTGGCTGGAAACTAGATCATGGGGGAAAAGGGAAAGGTGTAAAGCCAAGTTTCTTCCCAGTGTCAAACTGGATTGCATCTGCATCTGAACGCACTTCTTCCTTGGTTTCAACAGTTGAAAATATCTGCAAGAGCCTTCCCTTTATCACAGAACACCCTTCCCCCTTCATCCCTCATGGCCCTGCTCGTAGCTGCCATCTCTTTAATTTTGCAAGCCCTTTTGTCCCTCGTCAAGTTATGCATAACTGCTTTGATTAAAAGCATCATCTGGCAAAAGTCACCGAGCCAGCGATGGACCTCCAAGTCTCAGTTGTCTTGCACCCTTCAAACCAAGCTTCCCTTTCTTAATTGTTTCCTTAATGGTCTAATTCATTAAAGGGATGACCTAATTGCAGGTAGCGTTTATTCACTGTCACCCTTCTGCCAAATGAAAAGAGACAGTCATGGATCATGTCCGGTACCTTTGGCCTTCACCGAAATACCTGAAAGGCAAAGAGGTCAAGGTGGCAGGGAAAGGTCTGCACGGAGGAGGCATCGCGGCCTCCTCTCCCCAGCAGCCCACCCCAGAAGCCAGATACCTTTGATGTCCCTGGCGTTAGTTAAAAGGCTTCAGCTTTGCTATGTGAGTTGTTTGATACTTGCAGCTTTTTGACATCTAAAGAGTCATTATCCGCTGTCAGCTTCTATTTTCCTGATTGTCACCCCCGTGTCGCAACTGGGGACGATTTGCAGCTGTTGTAACTCACTGAAAGAAGGCACCAAAGCAAGGCTGGGGCCAAGCTGATCCCTGCTTCTCTTCCTTCCCAGGACGCTCCTGATCCCTTGAAGGTAAGAGGGACTGTGCCACGTAAGGAGTACACCATCTTCCTGCGCCTGGGCTGCAGTGCAAGATCGATCTTGCTCCTTGGTGAGTGCATGCCAGCAACTCCTGCCATTTGCAGCTGCCTACGAGGTTGCTGTGAGCACCGCCTTGAGGTCTAGCCAGAGCAAGACTCAACCCTTTCAGCTTATACTCTTTTTTCCTCCCTGTGTTTTACATCCTTAAGGAGAGAAAGTGCATCAGGCAGCCAGCAAAACTCTGAATGTAGGGGTACAAACCACTACGTATCTTGTTTTGCAGTATTGCATCTCCTCCAGGTCAGTCCGCAAATATTTGGGCTTATAGCACCAGCAATTCCAGAGTTGGCCCAACAGCAACAGTCACGTTACACCAAGGAAGATGGTGGGGACACTCTTCTTGCAAATGAGGACTTGTCCAAAGCAGAGGATGGGGTCGCATCCAGAGAAATGACACACCACCTTTTCCAGCTGCTGTACCACAGCAAACCACACGAACAGCAGGAGGGATGATGTTCGCTGTAGGCCAGGAGAGCTGATGATGGTCATTAAGGCTGGTCATGCTTTGCTTCCAGTGACACCCCAAGGACCGCTGGCTTGAGCAGAGTGACTCTGGATTGTCTCACGGGCAGGGGAAAGCACAGTGTGACTCGGTTGCTTTGGCCTCCTGTGATAAGGAGCAGCCCCATATTTTTTGGGCATGCCTGGGTTGAGATGGAGATGAGTCAGTCCAGCTGAAAACCTGCCGTGTCCCCTGCTCAGTCTATTTAACCAGAGACTCTGCTCTAATCCAAATTAGGAGCATGTCTAATTTTTTAATTTATGTAAAGAGAATTTGGCAAAAACAGTTCCCTGCCTTTTTTATGTTATTTCAGCAACAGAAATGACATATTTCTCATAGATCACGCTGCCGCTTTGTAATCCTTTCTGTATTTTCACAGCACAGCCAGTCATTTATTTGCCAGTCATTAGCAACCGGCAGAGAATAAAATCAGTCAATACTATTTAGATAAGGCCTGGTTGGTTATAAAGCACTGGCAGAATCCCTCCACTGGCTGTGCTTTGAAATTAGTCATCAGCACAACCTGGCAGATGCAGGTTGATAACTCACCCACCGAAGGTCTCGGGTGCTATGGCCCCGGTGGAGAGAGTTATCTTGCTCCAACAGACGGGACGGTAGCAAATCTCCAAACAGGCTGCTGAAGAGTAAAACCTGCATTGACATTGCATGCAAAACCTCTTATAAAAGCCAAAAGTGCCTGGCTATACCGGTGATTTGCAGGGAGGAGGAAAGGAAGGATTCCTTTTTCTTTTTAATTTTAATTCAGGTAAGTGTAGGGGTTTTGAGGAGGTCTGAATGAAATGCCTCGGCACACGAAGCACGGCAGCACCCTGCTCACGTAGGTCTGCTTGGAGGGCAGGAAATAGGCCTGCGGGTCAGGGATAGGGAGGGAAATTGCAGACGAGGCTGAGTGCGATCGAACACGGACCACGACAGATAAGACAGAGCATATATCAAGGGCAAGTCTGACTACAGAAGGACTAAGATAGGCTCCGGCAGCCTGGGTTTCATTCCTGTTTCAGCATTCAGGACGTCAAAGACCCTACTTCATGCTGTATGTTGAAATGCTCCTTCGTGTGCTTCAGAGATGTGATTTCCCAAGGCTTTACCCGGATTTCATTCCCCCTTTTCTGTCACTGTGTACAAATTACCCGCATTTTTCTCCATGAAGTGAGAATATTATTTCCAGCCTATACCGCACACACATATATAATCCCTAAGCACTGGCAAAAGTTATCTAACTCATATACCATTTGCCTAACTGCTGCTGTGGCTGTCAAGTATTGCACATGGCCGGGATCTGTGGCACTGAGTACTTACCCAGGTTTCATGCGGGTATTGCTTGGCATGGCTTAGCATCATCATCCTGGCCGTGCCACTGACGGATGGTCTGTTAACGTGTTGGATGGTCCATCAAGGCCCGGTTTGTGTGATCTATTCAATCCTCTTTGCCCCAAGAGAGCCATTCTGAAACCCAATTTTCTTTCGAAGTGGTCCCTCTCGGAGAGGGTAATGAGAAGCAGGCTCACAGAGCAAGCTGCAAATTTTCTGGAGATGCACTGTCGACGAGAGCCACCTGATTGTCCATCAGCGCAGCTTTTACCAGCAAAACCCCCACCTGAATAAGGGAAAGGAGATTCATGTCAGAGACACAAAATCAATGCACCAGAACTTATCCTCTTCATAAAAAGCGACTATTCCTGCAAGACTTTGACAAAACTGATGTAAACCCCGTGGTGCTGGCACCAAACATACACTTCGTGATGGGACTTTCAGATCTCTCTGCCATGTAGGACAGGTGTGAGAAAGGAAGCATTGGGTTAGTTTTACACGTGGAAAACTTTGGGAATCACAGCCTGCCTCACATCAAACAAGGTTAACATTAGGAAATGGAGCAAGACCCGTGGAGCCCTAAGTTGCCACCGTAAGCACAAGCCCATCTTTTCTTCACAGAGGGTCCATGACAGGACAGAGTCATCCCTTCCTCATTAGTTCCCCTGTTTTTATGGCAATATATTGCATTAGATTAAATGTGTTTGCAAAACAAGAATTCCTTCTGAAATGCACATTTATTCATTCACTGGAGCGTGACCAATACTGTCTGCTTAGTAAATAAAATTAGTTTTGATTTTTTTTAAATTAGAAAACAAATCAGTCATTAGCCTAATGAAAAGCTTTTTTCAATCTCATGGGTACATGCTGCAGACATTTCTAAAATGTTTTCTTTATTTTTTATGGCAAAGTAATAGAAGCCAAATCCTGCTCCCCTGCTGTAAGTCAAGAGAGGAATCGGAAAGAAATGCAGACACTTCTGAGTTTTTCCACATTCTGGTGCCATTCTTCCTTGCAAGGAGTTAAACTTCAGAGCTTTATTAAGACCAGTTTTCTTTGAAATCAAGGGAAAGAGGATCCCTGCCTTGATCAGCAGATAGATGGTGCTTTTCGGCATCCTTTGTGTCTTTCTGATCGTCACTTGTGGTCAGAGCCTCAAATGGGCCATTGAAAAAAATGGGTGATTAGCAAGGTATAGCCCTTCATCATGGACCGCAAATTTGATTTCACACTGAAATCAGCACTGATTTGCTCCACTTCTGTTCCATCTTGAAGCAGGAGTAAGCTCCAGGGCTAGCTTGGCCATGCCAGCAGAGCGGCCCCGATGGCCCAGGGGGCTGAAGCCTCTGTGTCCCCAAGGGGACAGTGCTGCCACCCGGGAGGTGAGCTGGGGGCTGAGATAACAGCCCGGCCAGGCGGCCTTGGGCAGGCTTCTCACAGCAGGTGAGAGACCTGAGGCTTGCCATCATAGCAACAGCCAGATTGCTTGGGAAAAAAAAAGACTTTTTAAGACCCAGAAAATATGCAAACAATTTTTGGGTTTGGTTCGTTCCATGCATAAATTGGATACTTTGTCCAGAATGTTTTAGCAGAGGAAAGTGAAGACAATCCCTGTAGCATAAGCCTGAAGACCGCAGTAGATGATTAGTGCATGGTAACTCTACACAATACATGCTGACCTGACTTGGAGTCAGAGAAAAGAACAGAGAAATTTCTCTCGGTACACAAAGAGCTTATAGTTTGCACTAAAACTCTTCCTCTGTGGTAAAAAATGATGCTTTTGTTAGCACAATGTTAATGTTTATAAAGCATCTTGGCATGAAACACTGTTGGCTTTTCTTTCCAGCGTGTTATAAAATCATCATGGAAAGAAAAACAGAGTATCCCTAATGCACCAGATTATTGTTACACCGCTGTCTCCTGATACTGCACCAGATTAACGTGACAGAGCAATAAAACTTTGGATCTTCATTTATCACACCTCTTTAGCTCTCTCCCATGCTCAGAGAGGTTTGAAATGAATATTAGCTTTTTCTCTGAAGAGAAAATAAGAAGTTACCCAGAAATCATCGATATTTCAACTCTGCCAATTTTTACTCAAGCGTTGGTCTTGTGAGTATTCTTCAGTTCTTCTGTGTTCTTACCTAATCCACTGAGGAGGTTTTTATTTTCTTTGGTTTTGGAGTTTATTCTTCCATCTGCTTCTTGTTCTATTGCTTAATCTCTAGGTGTGTGACTTATTCTAGCAACTTGTTTTTATTTTTATGTTAAAGTAACACTCACGGAGTCCCTGTGGGTCTGATATGCCTCAGGCTGAAAGATGCCTAAAAGGGGTGTCCTTTTTCCAGAACTGTCTGGAGGGACATTTTGGGCTTGCTATGTACCCTCTGTCCTCAAACCACCACTCTGAGCCTGCAGATGGTTTTGTCCGACTCCAAATTCCTCTGTCTCTATTCTGAGCAGCCTTCTGGCAAACCAGCATCCACCTCACAACGGCTCTACATCGTACATGGGTCTCTGCCCCACCTATAAACTTATTTTAAAATATAAAAGTCTAAGTATGAGACTGTTGTTCCTTGCACATTTTAATTCTGCTGGTGGTGCTGCCAATCCCAAGCATATCAAAGGTTTCTGTTGGACTGCTGGTTTCGAGGCTGTTGGGTGTACTTGCTTCAGGTTTATAATGAATCCTTCATGAGTCCCCAGGTGAAATGATTTCTCTTAAAAATGAAGACTGAGATACCCAAGCAGCCCTTCTCTCAGGCAGCCTTAGGCAAATACCAGTGAGGACTGGCAGCGATGACACCCTTCCCCTCTGGTCCCCGATGCGTTGCCTATCTCCAGGACTGCCAGCTCTGATTTTTATGGAGCTCCAAGCACATTGGTAGGAGACAGCAAATTATAAGGGTTTTTTTTTCGGTGCTGACTTTCAGCCCTGAATGCTGTATGACAGAGGTCAGTACTGTTCTTCCCACTTTTACAGATACAGAAACCGATGTACAAGGGGTAAAGTGGCTTAGGCAGAGTCTCACAGCCTCAGGGGCAAATTCCTAAATCTCACCCTGGCATTTCAGCTATTCCCTGCTCATAACCGTGTCTTGCTACTTCCATAGCAAATACTAATATAGCATATAGCTGGTGAGAGCTACCAGCCTTGCTCAGCGTTGCTGCTATTGTGAAAACCTCTCTGGTTTCTTCATTCTGCTAATTTTCCCTGTGCTTAAGAGCTCAGCTGCTCCAGAGGATCAGGCTGGTGATTGGCGATGGCATAGATGGGCTCAGCAACACACTTTGACTCGAATTCCGCATCCCTGCACTTCTGCAAAGCAAGCTACCGACGCTGCGCACACAGGGCACCCTCCCTCTGTGAGAGCATTAATTATTACTGCTGCTTGCAAAATGATCTGTGAACTAAAATGGGTTTTTCTAATTCTGTCACTGGAGAAGAACTTCTAGCTAATCAACTGGAGGCAGATGGAGTTGGCAGAGATGACATAAAGGCCTGCACTAATTACTCCACGTGTCTCAAGAACTAGTAAGAGAGTTGATTTATGCCTGGAACAGCCTGATAATTCCAGAAATAATAGATATTGCATGACTTAATTAATCAATGTAAACCTGGTTGTGCTGTGATTTTGAATTAACGGCCATGGTATAGCGCAGGTGTATGGAAGGTGGGCTACAGCCTGCTACTGCAAGAAGCCTAAATGTACCTACTAATGGCCCAAGCCAGGGACCAGGCTCTGGATACGTCCTCATATTGGCTTTTATTGTATCTGGCGAGTTCTTGTGCTCTTGTGCTTGGGGAATGTGAGTGTGGCCATGTATGATGGAACAGAGAAGGAAAACGGTGCATATAAACACAACATCAGTGGGGAGGAACAAGAACTTACTTAGGAATCGGTCCATCCTATGAGTTCATGCTAAATAGTTGCGTCAGGAGTAAGTAGTTTTAAGGCCTGAGTGGTTTTTGCTCAGGCTATTGCCCTGCCTGGTGTGCTTGGTCCTCAGGGCTGATGGTCATGCAGGCAGGTCTGTTCTCCACCTGCACAGCTGAAAGGGGACACCCTTGGGTGGGAGCGAAGGCTCTGTCCCCCCTGAGCTACAGGTCCTGCTGGCTGAAGTCAGCCTACAGGACAAAACATGTTTTGCTCTGGCTGTTGGCCTGCTTTCTCCATTCTTCATACACAGACCATTGCAACTCTATGGCCCATCATGGGACCTCCCTGTAGTAACCCCTGCCTCTCACCCCAGGCTGATCTTTTGGACATAACACAACTTTGCTGTTTGTATTTGCAGATGCACGATGTTTTCCTGGACCAGCCTGGGAGGATGGACAGGGTTTACCCTCTTTTCGCCCTCCCAGGAGCTTGTTTTCATTCCTCCACTGTGGTTGTTGAAGTGAAAATTGACGTATGGGCTGGTTGAGACCCACCCATGACAGGCCAGAATATGTATCACTGAACAGAAACACATGCTTTTCCCAACTAAGACAGATGTCCATTAGCAAAATCTTAGGTACGAAGACAAATCCAAAAAGGAACTTGCCTGCTAGGGCTTATGGTAAGATTGGTAGATCCAGAGTCAGTTTTAGCCTATTAAGAAGCCCGGTGACTAGGTCTCTGGGCAGGGATTTAACTTCTCCTCCTGCAGAGCATTTTAAGGAGAAGTATTTGTGTACCATAGTGCCACGTTTTAAAAATTTGACCTGCTTTTAGCACCTTATGGCGCAGGTGACCCGACACGCAAGTAGATTTTGAACAGTGCATGTCAGGATGTGGTTTGGACTGGGAACTACAAGCTCCTGAGAAGGACAGTTAAGAGAAGCAACAAGTCTCCGCTCCCAGGCAGTCCTGAAGGACTCGGTCAAAAGAACTCGTGGAAACAAGCTGCCGTGGATAGCGGTAACTTGGCTTTGAAACAACATCTTCAGGCTCTTCTGCTGAACTTGCTGAGCCTTTGCGAAGCTATAAGGGGAAGAGGACTGCAACCTGGATCTCATTTTGGAAGGCTGCCAACCCCCAAAATCTTCAGTAATTTCAACATGGAGCCTCTCACGCTAATCACTCTTGTCCACCCTTCTCTGGGTTGCACTCTAGGGTGGAACCATGCCAGCATCGTGCTCTGTTTAGACTTATTTGAATAATCTGCCTTGCTTGTACAAATGCCAGGCTGATATTTACTGCTGGTGCCGTGGCTCAGCCACATCCCTTAGAGATGCTATAGCAGGTCACCAAAGGTTGGAAGGACAGCTGCGATGCCCTCTCCTTTTGTATCCCCTGCCCTGCTTGCTATTATATACAAATAAATTTCCTTACAGAAGGGCTGTTTGACCTGTGTGGGTGGCAGTGGTGGTGGAAAGCAATTTCTAAAGAGAATAAATAGTTTCTGCCTGGATTAAAACAAATACCGAATTTGCTTTCTTCCTTTTTGCGTATGAAGAGTCCTCGCTTTACAGTGCAAGTAGCTTGGATCAGATACGAGGCAGGAATGGGGTCTGGATGCTGTTCCTTGCTCTCCCCGTCTTGCTATACGGTCTCACATTAGTCATTTGACCTCCGTGTATCTCCTGAGCTCCCAGGCACCATGAGGCACAGTGACTTTCCTTTTGGTGTCTGAGCAGGACAGAGCCCCACAGGTCCCTGTACTTGGTCCTACCATACTAAACTATATTGCGTCTACAACGATTTAAGCATCAAAGACTCAGCTGCGTCTTTTTTGTGCAGAGCTTGGCGAAGCCATGAAAAGGATAGTCAGAAGGGAACTGAACTTGTTTTAATTTCTGAAAATACAGTTTATATTCATGTCCATACTTACATTCAGAACCAACAAATATACACAACAGCTTTCCAGGACTTCACAATCATCGTCACTTACATAATAATAAAGTGGTTACATAACATTTTAGATGCAGTTTGGTTTAGAATGTGAAAGTATTATGAATACATTGAATCCTTTCAACAATGTTTTCCTAGTCTTGTTTTTATTCTTTCTTATTGTCTTTGAAAGATTCCCGAATACTATGAATCTCTTCTATGGGTTAATGAGAGTAAAGCAATATAAATGGAGTACACAGCACTCTATAACCATGGCTCTTACACAATTTCAAGATCAGTGCTGTGGCCTTCTTTGTGTGAAACTTCCAAGAAATAGTGTTTTTCTTTTAAGACATCCCCTTGAAGACTTCCAAAGATATTATTGGAGCTGTTTTCTGGTTTGAGCTGATCCCAACAGTGCAAAGCAGCCATAAACTCAGCTTAACAAGATAGTTAAAACAGGTTTAGTGTTGTTTTGCATCACTAGAGCAGTACAAAGCCAGCAGTGTGTACCAGTAAATCAGTACAGAAAATGGTAACACACGTCTGACTTAGCTAAAACACCATAAGAGCTTCACACAGCCCAGTATAGCCCATAACACTTTTAGACGGGAAGGGAAGGGGAGTGAAGAGAAGTCTATGTACACTTATTTGAGCTTGTGGGTCTCCAGATTTTAGCTTTGCTATGAATTCATCTCTCCTTTAAGTCCCCAAGTTCTCCAGGTCTACAAGTGCTTTGCAGTACTAAACCATGCTCTTAGACCTTGCTAGTCTGCATATGTCCATTGAATTCAATATTTCTCTGGGTTAACATTGATTCCTGCAAGCGACTGCTGTTCTCTTGCCTGTGTTCAATGGGGTCACCATCCTCTACACCATTGCCCTTTCGGAGGCAAAGGACTTTCTGAAAACTCTGCTTGAAGTTGTCAGAAAGAAATCCATAAAGAATGGGGTTGGCACAGCTGTTTGCATAGGACAGGACCACCACAAAGAAGTACACCCCTACCAACACAGGGTCTTCTGGCAGTATAAATATCAAATTGACAATGTTCATCATGTAAAACGGGAGCCAGCAAAACACAAAGACCACCACAATGATCACCACCATCCTGGTCACCTTCCTCTCTGATCTCCTGCGCCTCGTAGACCCAACTCGGATCCCCGAAGATTTGACTTTAATCACAATCAGCAAGTAGCAGAGACAGATCACCAACAAAGGACCAAAAAAACCAAGGACCGATGTGTAAATGATGAACGCTGCTGACCAGATGTTGACGGGCTCTGGCCAGTTCATGTTGCAGGTGTGAAAGTCTTCCTGCACATCCGAAAAGATGATGACTGGAAGCACCACCAAGAACGAGAATGTCCAGACAGTCACGCTGATGAGCTTGGCCACCCTGGGACGTCTCCACTTGGTTGATTTAATGGGATGAACTACTGCCAGGTAGCGGTCCATGCTCATCACAGTCAAACAAAAAATACTAGTGAATTGGTTAATACCATCTACAGTCATAACCAGCCGGCACAAAAAGGAGCCAAAAGGCCAATAGGAGATGGCGTTCTGGGTGGCCAGGAAGGGCAGGCCCAGCATGAAGAGTACGTCGGCAACGGCTAAATTCAAGATGTATATGTTGGTGACGGTTTTCATCTTGGCATAGCGCAAAACCACGTAAATGACCAATGTGTTGCCGCTGAGTCCGACTGCACATACGAGGAGGTAACAGATGGGAATCAGGACTTTGTGGATGTATTTGAATGCGGGCTGCTCTGAGAGCGTCCCATTGTCTGTCACATTTGTCAGCAGTGAGGAATTCACTTCGCTGGAACTAGCTTCTGTGCTAAATGTGTTGGAAAAGTATAAAGGATCCATAGCTTTTACTCCTCAGTTTTCCTTTCAAGGCTAAGAGAGATTAAACTTCATGGGCATCTTGTTCCTAGAAAGAAAAAAAAGGAGGAAAAAGAGAGAAAGAGTGAATTCAAAGTAGACTAAGTTTTACACATCATTTAATTCTCTACCTACAGTCAGAATTTGTGTTTGAGTTATGCAGTTAGCACATGTGATGAGATCAATGCCTGAACAAAGGAACTGCACAATGAGAGCGCCCAAGTGCTCATCCCAGTAGATGGTGGTATCTGTTTAATTTTCACAAGCTCCATGCAGTGGGGTCAGGGCTGGATGTAACTGTGAAGATGGGAGGCTGCACGGCAGTAACACGGCATGCATCCTGCCGGGAAATGCAAGCGAGAGGAGAGAGGGTGATGGCCATTACACTTCACAGTCAGAGGCAGAAGCTTTCCTGCAGCGAAGGAGTCTGAATGCCCCGGCATGTGGGCCGTCCGGGTCCAAAGCCTGCCGGTAACAAGGCCAGTCCTTCCTCTGCTGATGAGAAAAGTTAATTCTTGCATGCTTCCCGTGCCACTTGGCAAGCAAATTTTACTGTTTGGACTGTCTCTCTCTCCATAACCTGTCATACGCACATTTTCCTCTTTTGTGAAATCAAGGAGCAGGGGGGATAACACCCTCTACTTCCCAACTTGCACAAAAATATACAAATCCAGAACCCACCGTTCCTCCTAGCTTTCTGTCTAAAAACCGATACAGAAAATGTTAGAAGATCATTTTGAAAGACTGACTGAACAGCGCATACAAATCAGGCTGAAAGCAGAGCCCTAGCATTAGTGCCGAAAGCTTTAAAGTCCAATTAGGTGCAATTCTGCTGTCGCTTAGCAGAGGGTGCCTGGAGAGGCTCAGGGACTGACTCAGCCCTGTCTCACTCGGGTACGAGCTCTGGGTGCTTTCAGAATCCAGAACCAAAGATAGTTCCTGGCTCTTCGTAGCTGAAGCTCCACTGCGATGTTTCACAGGTCTCCCTGTTTACATAGAAACAGTCTCAGTTTGATATATTCAAATGCCACTTACTGCCTGGCAGAACCAATTGAGAACCCCCAGGGAACATCAGCAGCTGTGTGGGTGGGGAAACAAAACCCTCCATAACAACCGACAAAACCCCAGGAAAAAAAATCAATGAACTCCAGGGTAGAAAGGACCATGTCTGAGAACACTTTTCAGTCGGGTCAGGCCATGTGCACGCAGATGTGAAGGATGTGCAATGGAAAGGAACAGGCTGTTTCTTTTCCATCTCTCAAGACTATTCTTCTGTTAGTGTTTCTGAATCCCTCTCGTCCCACCCTGAAGTGTGCTTTTTTGTCCAAGAAACACCTTTCCTCTGCAAGAAATCCAAGCTGCAGTGGGCAGCTTCAGGACACAGACGGCTGAACAGATTTGGTGGTCGGATATGTTTTATTAGACAATCCGAAAAGGGCTGAAAATTTCCAATGCTGTTTCTGTGGCATGCTTGATTCGCATGAATATTTTTTCATTCTTTGTCTAAACATGGTCTAAGTAGGTGTTTATAAAGCTTTCCACTATAAAAAAGTTGAAGCATCTGCTATAAAAGAGTGGAGATTCAAAACACCAATCTGGCCCAAGGTCTCTCCCACGTCTGGCCAGCAGATAGTGGTGAAGGTGCTCAAGGAGGATGTGTCCAGCAACTCTTGTTCCCATCGCCTGATGGTTGGGTTTCCATAATAATCTGGGGGCATGAATCTGGATTCAAAAACACCCAGCCCACATTGCACCCATGCCTTGCAAGCAAAAGCAAAATTCAGTATCATGTAAGCATGCAAAAGACTTCTCGTCTCCAAGGGGAATGCAAACACCTCCATGGGCTGGTTACTGGTTTTCTCTTTGGGTGAGAAAAACTGCAGTGGGTGAGAGTAGAAGTCCCTCCAGCTACCAGTAGTAATCATAAATATGCTGTTCTGATTTGGAAATGGGCAGATGGAAAGTAGGTGTCTCACATGTCACTCCGTGGCTGGGAGGAGATGTACCAGAGAAATCAGAAATCTAGGGTGGCTGGGATGGTAAAGCTGAGAGAGCTGCCAAAGCTCAAACAAATGCTGGCTTGAAGATGGAGATGAGAGAAGGGCAGGGAGGATCTGCAGGTTCTGAATATGCTGCCGTGGTGTTTGGGGTTTGGGCATTGTAGCCATGGGCTCCCCGGAGGAGTCATTGCAGTCGCTGACAGCACACTGCAGGAAGAGGTCAGCTGGGACCATGCTCCTTGTGAATTAAATAGGACTAAACCTACTGCTTACATAAGAAAAGGCAAACTCCAGTTCTGGCCAAAGAATGGACTTTTTAATTCTGTTCTGACACTAATTTTAAATTAGAAAGTTGTATTAAAACTCAGCTTATTTGTGGGGGAAATCTGGGAGAAGCCGAAGCAGCACCACACTCCTCTTGGGCTGTGAGAGTTTTGATCTTTGGAAGATTGCATTTTCTTGCAACCCAGATGCTGTGTGACCCAGCTGGTTAGACAGTATCCTTGAAGGGAAGAATATAAAAGAAATGGGTGGTGGGATGGGGCAGTTGGTGTTTATAAACTCATATTCATGGAGCTGCATCTGTGGGACTGAGTATGGTGCTGACATTGGGAAGGCACTTCTCCCCAGACTAGCTCAGCAACATCCAGTCTGGGCCAAAAAGCAAAATTTTCATTCTGGGACTGCAAAAATAGGAGGACAGTAGAAAGAACCAGTGCTGCCACTCAGCAGGGGAAGGTGAGGAAATGAAGTCATGTGTGGCTCTCATCCTAGTGCTATAAAACATGAGGATGGACATCTTTCTTCTAAAGTTACCTCCTTTTTTCCCACAGTACATATCCTTGAAATTGTTGGCTATAAAATTACACAGTTAAGTTCTTCAAGCCTGTTGCTCCTTCGACCGCATTTCGAGTTTAAGCCTTGGGAGTTCCTTTATGCACAAAAGCCCTGCTTGCCAAGGGCCTCAGGTTCTTTGAGCCACCCACTGCTGGCATTCCTGATGCACCCAAAGGTTTTTTTTGAGGGACCTTTGTGTGTCTTCCATGGAGGGGGACAGCTCTTCCAGCCTCCTTCAACAGCAGCTGTAATGGTCTCCTCCTGCTGCTGTGCTGTTCCAGGAGTCAGTGATACCTCAGCAGTTTGTCAGTCTGCTCCTTTAGTACTTTGGGGCTCTTCTCTTGGTTTTGTGTGAACGTTAATCTTTACTCTCAGGTTTTTTGTTCCATTTGATGAATTTTGCACCTTTCCCTTCAATAGCGGGTGGATTCAGAAGGAAATGCGTTTGCTAAGGCTCTCATGAAAAGTCTTTAGTCTCTTCATTTGGTGCCAGCCTGCAGGTTGGCAGCATCAGCAAGGAGCTGCCATCATCTGAACGTTTCCCATACACTGGCTGGGGATGTGATGGGCTTAGTCGTCCAGATCTGAAAACTAAGCCCAGATCTCCAGAGTCCCCATTTCACTAAGCCATCGAAACCTCATTGCCTTTGCCTTGTAGCCACTGGTATTTTGGGATTCATTATGACATGGCAACAACAAAAAAACCTGATCAGCTGCAAAAGCATGTTTTGCTGGCTGTCTTTGATGAGCATAGGTGATTTTTCCCTCTGTCTAGCTGATAGGTTGCCCCTCACCAGCACAATTTTGTCTGAACTTATATTGCCACTACAGCAGCTAATGATGATGAACCTCAACAAAAGATGACTAAATATAATTAAGTCATGCTGACTGATATCTTATACACTTGCTTTGGTATTCTTAATTAATGGATTAATACAAAAACACCTCTAGGGGAGTTTCTCTCGTCCAGATTTTTTTCCCTTTGGTGTTTGATCTCCAAGACATCATACTGGTATACTTCATAAATTATGTGCTTTCTGCTTAAAACATGTGAACCAAAAAGGACAATGGAGCTAAGAACATAGCTCCAGAGTAATCACTAGTATAATTCCAAGTTCTCTTTTTACAGAGCAGTACCCTGAAAAAAAAAAAAGGTATCGACTGCAGCTGAACATATCTGACTGCCTGTGTCCCTGCAGCTGAACATATCTGACTGCCTGTGTCCCTGCGCAAGAAAACTGAGAGAAGAAATAGGAGAGATGTTATGGCACAGACCATTCCGCTCAGAAGAAGGTATTTAGCCTTTGTGAAAACTTCTCTAGCAGGTGTCCTAAACAAACGTGCTTTTGCTGGGCACAGGGGCAGGTATCCATCTAACAGCACCCAGCAGCCCATTAGTGACGGAAGCATCGTCACAACGTAAGGAAGAACAAACCTTAAAACTGTCCAGGCAGATCAAGGTTGAAATTCTTCCTGGCTGTGGTTACAATAGCAAAGCAAAAATAACTCTATAAAGTACATCGCATCAGAGTCAAAGCTGGGTATAGCTGGGATCAAGAAGGAATTACATAAAGAAACCTAATTTTATGAGTCAAGATTTGATCTCGCTGTCTATTTATCACTGAAATCATAACACTCTCTTATGCAGCAAACATAATTGCTGTGAAGAGAATTACGACAACAGAACAGCAGATTACTGCTGCCAGGTGCAGAATAACTAGCAGGAACAGACAAAATGGTAATCCAGACAGATATGCTTTTAAAACAGATGGCCTTAGTGGTAATGGGAAGAAAAGCACCTGGATAAGTATCCCAGAAGTATCCAATAGCAGAACTTCATGTTTTTTCCCCCCTGTTGCATGGCATTGGCCACAATGTGTCAGTGGAGCAATGTGCTGTAATGAAGAGAAGAAAAACTCTCTTGGTCCTTTAGTAAATTTGCCCTTTTGGGGATGAATGTCCATCACCGGCTTCTTCAGGTACAACCCGTGGGGCCTCATGCTTTGCATTTGCAGGGGTCAAGCAGGCAGAGCCAAGGGTTGCTGCTGCAGGAGGGAGCGCGAGCCGCTGGTGGAAGGGGAAGGGAGGGAGGCGGCGGCGTGAAAGTTGGTGTGACCTGGGAGAGCGGCTCCGAAATAACACCAACAGCCAGGCAGGCTCTGCATGAGGAGGAGGGAAATGCAGCATCATGCCAAGACCTCCTTCAACTTCTTACAGTTACAATAATGTTCTTGTACTAAAGCAGTAGCCGCCTGAGAGCACAGAAATCTCATCATTTCATATACAAAATTCTTGTTTTTCCCCACTCCCTACCCAATTCCACCACCTGGGGTAAAAAAGCAAAGGGATTCAGTTCAGATAGGAACTTTCTCCTTGTTAAAATCTGTCATTTGATATTTCTCACGGTGCGTTTCTCACTCCAAAAAAACGGAGTGATTGATTTCTCTCTACAGAAGACGTAACAAAACAACTTTCTTGCACTAAATCGGTTTTCTGCTTTGACTAGCTGTATTGGTACTAAACACTGATCAACTGAAGTCAAAGTCGAGTAATGTCTTGCCACTTTTAGCACTATCAAAATCTTTAGGAGCTATATTTTCAAGTTGTCAACACTTTGTTACCACCCTGCGCAGACCAGCCCAGTGTTTGCTAGAGCACTCTGCAGAGATGTTACCTGATAACTTGGTCCTATTTTTAGTTTGCAAACAAACAGCCCATAAAACACTTTTGCTTTTGCCAAATACTTGCCAAAGACTTTTTGTCCCCAAACACATTTCAGGCTCTGTTATGCTCAGAGATTACTCACTTTGGCTGAGCTGGTCCTGTCACACAAACAGTTGTGTAAATCACATGCGTCTGGTTTTGCTCCCAGATCAGTTGATTTAAGCAACTTCAGCCAGAGGAAAGCGTGGAGCCCATCATCTCCGTGCTCACACCCGGGCAGGTGTGGCTGGGGCTAAACTCCAAGTACTGCAGTGCCGCATCACTGTAACCAGGGGTTTTTACCAAAAGGTTTCTCTTCCGCCCCTCTCTCCTCTGCACTCCGTTGACATCAACTGATTTCAGCGACGTGACAGATTCAAAGACAGTTGAGGAGCATTTAACTACAGGCTGTGTCTGCTCCCAGGCTGAGGGAGAGCCGAAGCACCCACAGATCCCTTTGGCTCAGGGACCCCTTCCAGGAGCGTCCCAGGTTGGAAGGAGCTCCGTAACAGCTTCTCTTGCTGCGAGAAGTGGAGCAGCTCCAGGAGAGGAGCTTCAGGGAGGACTTCCCAAGGTGCGAGGTCTCTGGCTCAGGCGCACCCCACACCAGCAGTGCAGATCCACTCCGGCCACCGAGCCCTGGTGACAGGGTCCCCGAGGAGCTGGGATTCCCAACACAAGCACTAACAGACTGATCCCAGCACCCTAACTACTGGCTGCCTGGAGTAACCTGCATGTCTCCTCCCCCCCAGAACTATAAAAAGTCCCTAGTTTACCCCAATGCAAGTTCAAAACACCTGAGCCGGGTTGTTCTTTCCCTGCTCTTCAGTGCAAAGGTCTGGGCACAGGGAACAAGCTGTGCCCGGTTCTGCGGATGCTGGGAGCTGCAGTAAACCAGCGGGACACACGGTGCTACTCCCAGCCCAGCCCGATGGTGACCGGCAGGACTTCGCTTTGACCTTGACCATCCACTTCTTGCTGGACCACTCTGGAGCACATCCGACCCCCTGCACTTCCCTCCCGTGTTTTATGAGAACGGAGCATCGTGCCCTCGGCTCTTCCCCCCCCCGGTGGCTGGCTGTGCCCCGTCCCCGAGGCCGGGCAGCACTCGGGGCTCTGCCGCCTTTGGGGCTCACGGTGGGGCCCAGGCAGCGCGGGGCGGGCGGCCTGCCGGGCTGTCCCTGCCCGTCCCTCCCGCAGGTGCCTTTCTCCTCCCTCGCAAGCGGCCGCTTTCAGGCAACGCGAGGGATTGTCCGGCTTTAAACACCGCACCCTCCGCTCGGCCAGCCGCCCCTCTCCTCGCCAGGACGGGCTCTCTCCGCTCTCCAGCAGCAAAAGCCCCGTCAGAAGGGCAAGCTCGGGGCGGCCGCAAACGGGACCGAGCGCTCCGGTGCCTCATTCACCCCAGAGAGCCCTCAAAAAGCGGGGTGGGCTTTGCAAAGCCCCAGCCCGCCCCGTCCCCATCCCTCCTGCCTCTCCACCCGTGCCTTTCGGGTCCCCCAGCCCCGCTCGCTGTTCCCTTCTCCCCCGGCAATGGTTACCTGCAGCTCCAGGGGCTCCTCTCCGCCGGGTGGAGGCATGAACCGCCCCGCTCCCCCCCGGGCTGCCGCGCTGCTCCGGCTGCAGCCCCCCGGGCCGCTCCCCGAGCCGGGAGCGCACCCCGCGCTCCACCGCTTCCCTCCGGCGGCGGGCGGGGACGGCGGCCGCTCCCCCGGGAGGAGGGCCGGGGCTCCCGGCCGGGGCTGCCTCCGGCGGGGGCGGAGGGGAACGGAGCAGCGGCAGGGGAGGGTCCCGCAGCCCGGGAGGGGACAAGCCTGGGGCCACCCACTCTGCAGAAAGTTGGGCTGGAGGTAGGGAGTCGTCGGTGCCGGAGGCAGCAGCCCTCCGCCCGGATGCTCTGCCCCCCTCAGACCCCCCTCCCCCGGCATGCCTGTGCCCCCCTCCCCAAGCTGAGGGAGACCCCCTTACCTGGCTCCGTGGCCTCGCTGTGCTGCCGGTCCCGCTGCTCTGCCCCGGCCCCCTGCAGCCCCCTGCCACGGGTGCGGGGTCTGCGCCTTGCGAGGAGAGCGGCGGCTCCTGGGAGGGGCTGCGAGCACCCACTCGGTGCCCGCGGAGCAGAGAAAGGGGTACCACAGGAGACCTGCATTTCCTCCCCTGGTCTAGCTCCTTTCCAGCTCCGAGAAGTCCTTTTAAAGACTCCCGCAGGCTCGTTCGGAGCGAGCCCCCTCCCCGAGCGCCGGGGACTCACTGCGGCTCCTCCGACAGCGCAGCAGCGGAGCGGGCAGGCTCCTTCAGGGGCAACGGGAAGGGACGCTCCTCTTCCTCACATTTATTTTACACTCCCGTCCCTGGGCACTGAGCATAAGGGAAGACTGAGTGACAGGGTTGCACTCGGCATCCTGCGTCTCCATGGAGAATGGGAGCTACAGTCCCATGTGGGGATGTTTTACTCCAGCTGGCTACGAATCAGGCCCTAAAATTACCAGCCAGCGGAAAGATGCGGGGCTTAATATCCAGGCTAAACTTGGTGTTTGTTTTACTCCCTCCTAAGCTCCCATTGACTTCACGAGGGTTCTGCTGGGCAGGAAGGGACTGAAATATTTTGCCCTTGGAATGCAACAAGTGAATAAAAGGCACACATAGCTGCCCCCTCTGCCCTGCACCCTCCCCCTGCTATTACATGTATAAACACCCGTACCAATGTCACCTAAGCCCCTCGGCCCCGCCGCTTGCCCCCCGTACATAGCAGGGGTGATGTGTGGTTCGCAGGGCTCCCCAGCCCCTGCCAGGCACTCCTGGTTTCATCAGCATGCACGAGGCACCGTGCTTCGTAATAATGTATATGATCTTAATCCACCGCTGAGGCTTTTCAATTAGAGATCTGCGATTGAGTCAGATGTGTGAATGCAAAAAAGCGAAGGAGAAAGCTGCTTTTGGAGTGTCACTTTCTAATTCAATCTGCTGATGTATTTATGGTCATGTATTGCTAAATTGAACTAAGACTCCAGCCTGCTCTTGCCATGACAATGGGGAGAGTCATCTGATAAAAATAGAGTTGGAATGATAAACAGAAAAGAAGAGGAGATTTTGATTACCTTCTTTGAAAACATTCCAAGCAAAATGTGATACAATAGCCCCACTGTGAATATCAGCTTGAATCAAAATAAGGCTAATTTAATGAATTTCCCTTGTATAATTTATCAGCATTTTATTATTGTTTGTGATATAAAAAAAGTTGCTGAGAAGACACAGTCGTCCCTAAGTATCCCTGAAGAAAACACCGCTCTTTTTCTAATTAAACACCTTGCCAAAAGTATTTTTACCGGAATCTGTGCTAGGATAGAGGCAGGATTTTCAAAAGCTCTCAAGTCTCATCGAATTCTTTACCCACTCAAGTCATCAGCGATGCTCCGTTTCAGGGCTGAATGAAGCGAACACAAAGGCTACCTGAGAACGCTACCTGTTATCATACTTTTAATGGCTAATGCCCCTGGTCGGAGACCAAAGATCAGTTACACCAACCATAAAATAAACACGGGAGGAAAAACAACTCCTGGCACACAAGCGTGGGCGCAGATACCCGGCGGCACAGGCTGGGCACGCAGACCTTCAGAGGCGCGTGGGAAGGGTGGTGGCCCAGATTTGTTGTGGTGAGGGTCAATGTGCGAGGCAGATGAAATGCGTGGAGGACAAAGCACACAATGGTGATGTGACAGTAGTCTTTTTTTTAATTCTGCTGGGTCTGTCCTTTTTGCTGCATGTAACACTTTATAGCTGTATAATCTATATATCTTTAACATTTTTGTGTTGGGGTTTTAGAGAGGAGAGAGATCTAATATTGAGCTGAGAACCTCAAACTGCATTATTTCGTTTTGTTCTACTCCTCGTGTAAAAACACCTCTCAAATAGCCATAACTTGGATACAACTCTATTTATTTTGCCATTCCTTGTCACATACAGAAATTCAGTGTCATAACATGATCCATGAACGGTGCATTTCCTACTGTAATGCTGAATGATGATGAAACTGCTGACAATGTAATGGTAGTAATATGTTTTTAAACGGTGCATATGTGTAACATGGGGGAGGCGAGAGCTCCAAGGGAGCTGTAAAGACAGGTTGCATGGGAAGCTCCTCCTGTGCTTTTGAAACTGCCTTGTCAAAATTCAGCTGAAGTAGAAAGGATGAGTTGTGATCAATATTTTTAGAAGGAAGAACTCCTAGGGAACTTATGTCAGCAGCCTCTCCTGTTGAACCTGGCAGCAAGGAACAGAGACTGATTGCTGGCGAGGGAGGAATTATTAGTGTGTAAAACTTCTCAGTGACAGACTTGGGTCCAGGCTTGGCTTGAACTAGATGGAGGTGTTGAAATTGAGACCCTGGGGTTGGATTGCCTCTGATTAGAAGGACTGAAGTAGTGCAACAGAGATGCCTTTCAAACTCAGACAAACAGAGAAACTAAGAAGGAGCAGAAGATGTATGGTTTGCTCCTAGTTCGTTTCTGGAGGCATTGCTCTACAAATTGATTGTGTGCTAAGGATTAGACCCAGACTTTTCATAACCACAAGAGGACTAAGGTCAAAACCAATGAAATCAGTACTGAAAAGCAGGCAAGTCTGCATAACTTTGCCAGACTGGAAGCAGACTCCTTGGTGCTTCATAATCTTCCCAAGTGGTGAAGGAGTATCTTTATTTAAAAAAATGGGAGTCAGCGGCACTGGCAAAGAGGCAAGTATGCTCTTGGTTAAACAGCCAGTTGGGGCTGGGAGACACACCCATTCCTCATCCCTACAAGACTAGCCAAAGTGCAGGATGGCCATGTTGTGAAGATGACCATCCCAGCAAGCTACAACACTGGGAGTCGTGGCGAGTGAAGCTGTGGCTCCCGAGACCCAATTCCGGCCTCTGCCTGAAGGTTACAGTATGTTTTCCTCTAAGGATTCTAAACATATTTTTTTTAATATCACCAGTTTTGAGAAAAAGGGAAAGTATGGAGCTCTAGTATATTACCTTGAAAGAAAATCATCGAGCTTGCTGGATGAGAGTGGTTGCTCATCACTTGGAGTTTTCAAATCCAGCTGAGATTTGGGCTACAGTGTAGCCCTGAGTTATTCATGTTACCATAGAAATAAATGGATCCATTTTCTGCCGTTCACTGTTCAAAGCTTCAGACTACACTGGCTACAGATATCTATCCCCCCTCCACCTCACGAGCCCTGGCCATGGCCATGGGGTTGGGTTTCCAATCTTTGCTTCTCCCGGGAACTCCACATGCAGCAGGGACTTCTTTTTTCAATGATTGGCTTGTGTTCAGCTGAAATATTTTTGAAGCTCACAGAAAACATGCTTCAGCTCCGCTTCTAACTAGAAGACAGTTACTCTATTCAATTACATTCACAGTTTGGCTGGCTGAAGCCGAATGTTTTCACTTTGACTGCAGAATATGCTGTGAAAAGCCAGGCAGCGGGAATCACAGCGAGGTTGAGGTGTTTTCGCTTCTCTTTATTATTCTCCTTACGAGGAAGAAAAATCAATGCCTTTCAAATCAGTGCATTAAAAATCTCTCAAATGGGCTGTAATTACAGGCCCATCTGTTGTCAAATTGTTGAATCGCCTGCGGCAGAGATGCGTGAAGGTCTTCCCAGTTGGTCATTACAGCAGCCCTGGGTTACTCCCCGCCACGGTGATGCACCGCCAGACCGCTCTGCCTCTTGGAAGCCCTCTTGGAGGAGAAAGCATGGGCCAAAGGGCTGGGTTTGCCCATCACAACCCTGAGTGAACATTGCTCAGCTCTTTGCAACTTGGTTGGGAAAGAAAACCGCCCTTCTTTCCATGACTTTCAAATCAGCTGTTTTCAGTAGCCATGGAGCAAACCTGTTGCTCCTTCAGCCCTAGATCTGGTACACATACTGTTATTAAAGCCTTGATTGTTGCCCAGTCCTTCTGATAGAAATATGTATCCTTACACAGAGCTTACTCCCCTCTGAATAAACCCATCTACTTCTCTCTACAGACATCGAAGTACGGTTTTCCCAGCACTGAACAAGAATCATTAGTCTTAATCTTTAACTGGCAAAAGTTCACATACGCCACTTAGTTTGTACCAGCAGCATCTTGTGGTTTTCAGCCGATTTCTCTAACATTTTAATTTTTCAATGAGAAGCTCATTTTCCTTCAGGAGGACTTCATTGGATGGGATTCTTTTTTTTAACCAACCATTAAAATCAGTGATCCCTTCCTGCTATTGGGACGTGCCTCACTGGCGGGTATTCAAATTGCTTTTTGCTCAGTTCATTGATGACGAAGGGGTCTGTGACCTTCCAGCGCTCGGCTGGAGAGACATGTCGGTGTCACGTGCCATCGTTCCCCACCATCCCTGTCCCTCCTCCTTCTCCTGCCCTCGATGTGTCACTCTCCAGCAGCACAAGTGGTACTGAGCAGACAGGAATGGTCCTGAGCTCTGATTCTATAAGCTTTTTGGGGACCACGGTTTTTAAAGATGAATAATTTATTAAAATAATTTTGCCCACATCCTGCTTTTCTCCATAGTCTTTAACTGGCATCGCATCCTGTAAGAGTCTCTCAGACAGACTTAAGTGACGTTTGAAGAGAATTCCGCCATCATATTGAAATGAAGAGGAAAATGGCAAGATTCCAGCTGCAAAGCAAAACCTTTCCAAAGAATTGCTGGGTTTCATCAAAGCAATGGAACAGGAAAAACATTTGAGGTGACCAATGGTTAACTGCAGAATATTTGTAGGAAGATATTTGTATGTGCACATTTTTTCCTGTTTTAAAGCAGTGTACTTCTCTGTATTGTGTTTGGAATTGTTTGCATAGATTTTTTCTGATAGGCTATAATAAAACATAATTAGATGCATTTTCATTTAATTAAGGTGCTTTGTTTTCAATGAGATGAAGTCCAAGCAGCATATTTTCTTCAGAATGTGACTTTCTTCTGTTAACCTTGTGCTTACATCTGTTAGGAGAAATGTGAGATGCTGCATTTTGAAAACCAGGTGATTTGCAGACCTGCAGCTCAGATGAAGAGATTTCTCTGAATTCTCATAGTTTTCTGCATTAAGCACCTGATCCTTAGGCAGCAGTTCTGTAAAAGGTTCTGTTACTCTGCATTACACGGCCATCCTAAACAAGTGATAGGACCACACGCAACACACAGGGAGTCCAGATCTGGCAGGAAAAGTCTGATTTTCCGTGAAAAATTCTTGTCTTCTACCGGTGCAATGGACAGACCATCATTATTAATTGGTAGGAAGCATTCAACCCTTTCCAGGTATCTTCTGAGAAAAGTTCACCATAATTCGTCGGAGTTTAGCTGTGCAAAATGCATGCCCTACATAAACGGCCTCTAAGCATGTTGATGCTGCTGAGGTGCTCAAAAACCGAAATGGATATTGCACTGGTGCTGGCACTTTCAGAAATGTGCTCTGTGGGCTGAGGACTGGAGTTGGTGAAGTCAACAGGCCTCTTGTGACCTCCATAGGCGGCTTTTTGTTGTACTGTTGTGACCGGGAAGCAAAGTGACAAGGTGAGTTACTTAATGATTCATTATTCATTTTGTAGTTATTAATGTGAGCAGCAGCCAGCATCTCAAGCCTGCAAACTTGTTTGGTTTTCTGCCAGATTCCTCATTATGCACATGTAAACACAGGCAAATCATTTAATAGAACAGCCTTTATTAAATAAGGAGAGAAGCTTTATTAAATAGAAAGCTCCTGAGCTCTAATGACAAATATTTACAAGCTTGGGGACTTGTTGCAGGATTGGAAGGGATAATAGCAGCAACTTGCTAAAAATGAAGTATTTGGTAAAATACTGCACGTTTTAGGATTGAAACCCAGAACTTGCTGCTCTCTCCAAGGGGAAGGGTAGGAAAATGATCTTTGACTTACAAGTGCTCTCCAGCGAAAAGACATGGAGTGTAGAAGAAATAGCATTCCCTGGCATTTGATACAACCATAAACAAGTGTTTCCTTCATGTTATCTGAGAAACACTCAAAGCTGAGTGATAATATTTCTGGTGAGCCAAACCCTTTTTTAGAAATTGTTGAGTCAGAAAGACTTGCAAGATTAGAGTTGTTTCAGTGCAGGCCAGGAAGGTTTTCACACACCCTGTACTACCTGTGACAGACAAATCCATGCCTCAACCAGCCCTATGGGGCAAGCTCTTGCTTAGGGCATCGCTCTCAGGGGAACAAGGCTGCAAGCTGCTTAGAACAAAACCCAAGTCAAGGGGTTTTTTTAGTGCTTCACCTGTTGTCACTACCAAATAGAAGCAACAATAAAAGCTTTGCCAAAGAATGAAAATAAGTTGGGAAGTAAGAGATGTTGGAGCTATTACAAAAAGCTGCAAAGAATCCTGCATCTTTTGTGCTAGGGTTGCATCAAAGAGCCTTCAAATAGCTCAAATCTGCAGGGGTGCACTGTACACGCTTCCACCACATGAAGACCTGTGAGTCACCTCACCGAGAGCAAGCGAGGAAAACAAACCAGATTTGTCAATGCTGATCACTATCCACTTTGTCCAGCGTGTCAATAAAGAGGTGGCTGTGTGCTGGCAGAACTGGTCTCCTGCCTTAGGGACAAATAGTGCCTGTGAGGATCAGCTGGTATTTTCGACTTTTCTCTCATCTTTGAAACAGAGTTCAAGCCTTCCCAGGAGAGGTGGGGTGAAGGAATGTAGCCTGCAACCTTGACCACGTCAGCTCTGGGGCATTAATGGTGTGAGCTGGTACGTTCCCTACAGTAGTGCTTGCAGGTACTTCTACCCACCTGCAGGTTCACGTAGAGGAGACATAAAGCATGATGACCGTGTAGACACCCATTTAGATCTTATTCCTGTCCTAAAGCAACATTTTAGAACAGAATAGAGTAGAGTAGAGTAGACTAGACTAGACTAGACTAGACTAGACTAGACTAGAATAATTTCAGAAGGGACCCACAACGATCATCTAGTCCCACTGCCTGACCACTTGAGGGCTGACCAAGAGTTCAAGCATGTTATTAAGGGCATCATCCAAATGCCTCCTGAACACTGACAGGCTTGGGGCATCGACCACCTCTCTAGGAAGCCTGTGCCAGTGTTTAACCACCTTCTCGGTAAAGAAACGCTTCCTAATGTCAAGTTTCAACCTCAGTTTTGAATAGTCCTCGTGGATCTTGGACCACGGAGGACTGCCTATGTCCCTTGCATTTGTATCTCCTGCTCAGACAAGTTGGAAGCAGTGCTTCCCACGCCTATAATATCTGCCGTATAATACGATTGAGGCTGTGTTTTCTGCATGTATTCTTTTTCATGGCCTCTGCTAGCACTTTAGCTATCTTCTAATGGAAATAATTTGCAGCCTTTGGTCCTGTTCGGAAATTGAGTCTGCAGACAAATTCGCTTCAATTTATTGCTTTGCTTTTAGTGAGAAGCAGACGTAAAAAGATGAAATATTAAAACCAATCTCTATGCGCATGTGCCAATTTGTGGAACATAATAGCCTCATTATTAAATTCAACAATCAAATTCGCTTCGGCACTGAAGTGAGCCTGTCTCATTAGCAGGCTCGCTACTGCTAATAAGTGTTTGGTTAATGGGTAGAATATGTCTTCTTGGATTCTTCCTGGCACTTTGCATGTCTTGCTGTATGAAGAACAAACATTACACAGGTTTTTTTATCAGCTATAATGTCTTGTACTTAAAATATTTCAATTCACTCTTTTGAAATGCTCTATCAATACTTATTTAATTTCTGTCCCAGGGGAGTATCATGCCCATTTTGCTGGCACATTGTGTTCTGCGAAGCCTCGACTGTGAGTTGATAACAACGCTGAAAAAGAAGCACTGATATCTTTCCTCGCACTGCATAACAAAAGCCAGCTGTTTACTGAAAAAAGCTCTACTACAGTGACCAACAAGTTTCACTTCGATTTTTGTAGTTTTTGTGAGACTATGATTTTTGAGATCAACATTTAGAAAACATTCATTTACTTTTTATTTACTTCGTTACAGTCAAAATGTTTCCTTTGAGTTAAATTGGTGAGGTTTTGTTTTGATCCTTGAAACAAAACCTCATTCCTGCAGCTCTAGTTTCACCTTTTTATTTTCTGCCTCAGAGAATTGAAAATGCTCTCATTGGAGAGACTGGGAGATAAAACTTGGTAGAGATGGATATATTTGTGTTTCTAATGCCACATTTCAAACCATGACTCAAGCTAGTCAACTTTAAATGAAATTTCTTTGGAACAATGTACCCCCTAAGTATCCAAAACTCCCACTTCTAAAAACACACGGCAGTGCGTTAGCTGAGATCACCACTGCTATTAATGTACAAGAGAGCAGGGCATAATCCTGCTTTTCAAAATATTTCTGATTTATACTTCAGCAGCCTGAAAACACATTTTCTGTCCTCCCATGTCGATAGCCTGCCTTTTCAGGTGGGTTCCAGCATTTGGAAAACCAATGGAGGGAAAGAAAAAACCAAACTCAGACACGGAAAACAGGACATATACACACCAAAAATTTTGATGGTAGGTGAAGGACTGATCTTCAACTGACTGGTCATAATTTCCCCTGAAAAGTGACAGACAGGGAGGTGCAATACACTTATTTTGCCAGGATTGTGCCAAGTGTGAAGCACATGCCCTGACAATGTTTAGTTATCACTCCACTGACTAACCAAGATTCAAAGTGATTACTAAAAACGGTTTAGTTAGTGAGCTTTGGCTGAGGTGCCTGGTCTCATCAGAAGCAGAAGGACATGGTCATGTCATTTATCCTGTACCAAAGCTGGAAACCACTCAGGGCTTGTCGCTTAAACTCACAGGGTCCAGGTTGGGAGCTGGGAACACAGCTCATGGAAATGAATAGCTGGAATTGGGATTTGATCATGATAGATTCACCGGACAATGTTTGCCATGAACAACGTAACATCCCTTCGTTTTAAGACAGTCCACGTGTGCTTCTTGGCCTGCCTTCCTTTGCCGTACAAGCCTTACAAGGCTTTGATTTCTGTATATTGGAAATGCAGTATACATGCCAAATATCATGATTATTACGGTCATTCGCATGGAAGAGAGTCTTAATGAAAACATGAAGAGCCATGACCTTAAGCCAAATTATCCAGGCTGCAGTAATAAAGAAGTTCAGGCAGAGACATCTCAGCCTTCATCCCAGCCTGGATGTGAATGTAACACTTATTATGTCCCTGACAATGAATGAACAAGCAGCTGTGAGACTGCGACTCATCCTGGCTCTTCCCTGGGTAATTAAATTGATTTTTAATCTGTATTTGCTCACTGTGGTGTCTCAGGAATATGCTTGAAGTTTAAGCCACGTGTAATTCCTGCTAACTTATGTAGTCACCTGCTAAGGAGTCTTTTGAAAGTGAGCCACTCACCCTCCAGGATTGAGGCTGGGGTGAAAGGAAGGACGAGAGGGATGCAACCTCTGGTACACAGGGAAACATGCAGGTTTCATGCTTCAAACCTCTTTCATTTGCACTCTCCCCTCCTGAGAAGGTTTGTTCTCAGTTTTCCATCAGAGACCACCGCAGCTGGTAGCGACAGGAGCTTTTGCTCACCCCGGTTATTCGGCGTGGCCCTTGGGCAGCCCGTGGTGAGGGTGCAGCTCTCCAGCTCCTTGCTCCTGGGAGAAACCAGGATAGCCCTCAGGGGTGACCAGCTCCACTGGAGACGATCCTGCACCAGGGCAGACACTGGAAGCTGAGATGCTATCTCCATCAGAGCCTCATCGATAAAAGGTTTAATAACTGGATTTCTTCCTCCACCGCTAATCCCTTCCCAGCAAGGTCTGTGTCCTTGCTGAGGTCCGGGTGAAGCTTAACCCTGGTCTGGTTGCAGATAAAATGCTCTATGCTATAGTAGATGTTTCATCCAGTTATACGATGGGCAGCACTGCTTTAGCGCTCAAGGTAGAGCCTTAAACAAGCATTAAATTGACTTTGTGATGGATGTGAGCCTCCGAGGAAGGGTGTATCTTGCCTATGACCTTTTCTAAGGCTTATCAGCTTTATTGTACTGTTTCTCTTCTTCAGCTTCATCCTAGTTAAACTTCCCCCGGCTGCTATGCTTGAGAAGCAAGGTGGCTTTTCCCTTTAATAGAAAAAGAATTGCTCTTGGCAAGTAGGACTTCTTGTCAAATACATTTAATTTGTGGCTGTAGCATCCTACATAAGAGCATGGAGATTCATAACTTACATAAGAAGTTTGTCTTCTTCTCTGCCCCTGTTTCCTTCTTATTATAGCATTTTATTGAAGAATCCTGGGTTGGTAATTTTACCACTGCTTATCTTTGTGCAGTTTTTAACAGATTTTTTTTCTTCCCTCCGCAGAACAAATGTCAGAAACGAGATGACAGATTTCCCAATGACATTCACATGCAGTCAAGGCAACAATTTCTTGTAAAATAGTGTTTTCTTTAAATACTTCATTGTTTGCAGCCTTCAGCAGAGTATTTCATCGGGTGACGGAGAATTTATTATAGTAATTTTACTTACCCATTTTAGACAACATTCCTACTTTGCATTGATAATCTCTGTGATTTCTCAAGAACATGTAATCATGATAAGCTTACGGAGTGCTGCAACTTCTGTGAACAACCATTTTTTGTCACTTTTTGGAAGTCAGGATATGAATGAGCAGAGTATTAAGTTCTATCTCTTTTCCCAGAGTTTACACCAGTCCTTACCCTTCTTTATTTTCCGAAGTCGAAGACACGAACTATCTAGAAGCTTTTATAGCTCTCAGTATGTCAGGCTTTGAGCATCTTGCAGCCACTGATGTTATTTACATGCAACTCTTTGGGCTTGGCAAAGTGCTCTCCTCTTTGACAGATGGGGAAAAAAAGCAGGGGGTAAATTAATTGATCTCCCCAAAGTCACACAAGATTTTTGTGACTTATCACTGCTTTCATGTCCTTCTCGGTTAGAAACTGGGGAGAAAACTCCCTGCTATTGCTGTTCATATATGCAGATGAAATGCAAAGCAAAACAGCGCTGAGAATTCTGGAATTATTTTAACTCCAAAGATTTTACAGGAAGAAAGATGTTGGGAGAGGAAAAAGTTGTTTGGGTTTTTTTACCAAAATGTTTTAAATATAAAGATATTTTGGAGTCATTTCCACTTTACCACTCTTTTGACATTTCCCTTCTAATTTTTTGCTCATCTGGTTTTCAAGTAGCAGGAGAGACACCTCCACTTTCATAAGACCTGAAGCACAGCCAACGAGAAAGGGAAGCGTAGGGTCAGACCCTGGAGTGGTTTGCACTTCGCCACAGAGGTACTTTGGCTTCGGAGCCTCGCCGCGAGCCAGGAAGGAAGGATGCAGCCTCTTGGGGCGCAGAGGTGGAGGGAAGCTGCCAGGATCATTTCTTGCTTTCAGCATCAAGCCGCGTGGTTGAGCAAAGAGGGAGGGTGGGAGCAATTGTAGCACCAGCCTCTCCTGGCAGTTATTTTGGTCCCTTGGGATCTTTAGCGGATGCCAGGACTACCCGTGCAGCCTAATACAAGGAGGTGGGTTATCTGGCCAGCCTCCCCAGCCTCCTCCGCAGCCAGTGGAGATGAAGAAGTTCTCCAGGGGCTAGTTTGGAGAACCTGACTTCACATCTTGCTCCTCAAGGAAGGGAATCTTTATCTTCGGCTAAAACTGTAGTCCGCCACAGGCATTTATTTTGTTTATGCTGAGGCCGTGCTACCTGGCAGCTTATCTGCAAAGTGCAGCTGGACAGAGAGTGAGCAGGAGTTGTGTGTGGAAGGAGGCAACTGCAAGAGATGGAGGCTTGGGAAGCCACTAACGCATGCTTGCAAGATCAAAATTCACATCTGAAACTGCCAAAGAAAACATGTTGCAGGGGAAAAGCGTTTCAGGGGGAGATCTTCAGAGCAGTTTTTAGCTCGGTTGGCTTGAGTGCACCTTGTATCTGTCACTTTGCAAACATCCCCCACTACCCTTCAAGGGAGTGGTGGGATCCTGATGGCAGGTTGCTCTAAGGATCCTCCTACGAGGAGGAAGGGTGTCAGTGTTCCCGTGCCAGGAAACAACGATGTGCTCCAGAGCTTCTTATTGCTCTTCTGTGCTCACCAAGCAGCAGGAACTTTATGCCATCCGAGGATATCAGAGTTTCTCCCCTGCTCTTTTGGCTCTGCTGTCCAAAGAGTGGGATTTATTCTCAGAGAGGCACGACCTGCTCTTCCCAGGGCCAGCTAATTGCCAGCCAGGGCCACGCAGGCACATGCTGCACAGTAGCAACGACCGGCTGGTGATCCCACCACCTTCCACTGATGTCATGAGCTGTCAGTGCTGGGGTGTCCCTCTCAAGCATCAGGTCCCTTCAGAGCCAATAGTTTGTCTGGTTTGAGACGCATTAAAATGAAAGAATGGGAAAGTGGTCGAAAAAATCGAAAAGGAATAAAAATCAAGAGGGAATATAAATGATCCTCAGATGTCACATCCAAGCTGGTGTGTTTGAAGATATGTTTTATGACAAAAAAAGCTCCCTACCAATTATTTTTTCCTAAGTTTTTTTTCGAATATAAAAAGAAAAAAAGCTCTGAAAATATTTTTCAGTATTTGGGGCTCTTTCCAGTTCAAGAACAATTGCAGTGTCTCCAAGCTACCACTTATCTTACCTGCTCCCTCTCTTGCCTTTGCTTTTAGGGGTCACACTTTCAATTTGGGCATTCTTCCTCTACACAGCTAAAATAAGACTACACCCAAGATCAAATGATGTCCATGTTCCACCTGGAGTCCTTCTCATACTATGTTGGAGCAGTGAGTGGAGTTCTTACTTGACACTTAATTGGCTTTCTTCCTCTTATTCCATCTCAGATTTATCTTCCTCCTTCAGCATTTTAATTGTAGTCTGCACTGGGAGAGTTTCTGCGTTGCATCTACTATGCTGGCAACACAGTCTATTCTAACGTTAACTCAATTTGCTTAATGTCAGGTTGCAGATAAACACACGGAAATTCATCCTAAATTTCCAGCTTACCGGAGGACCGGCAGCGAATACCAGCTGATAGAAACAAGCTTGCATTCACTCTCTCTCCACCTCCAGCAACAACAGATGTTTGACAGCCACAATTATTATCTGTCTCATTTTCCTTTCTAGCTTTTATTTAGTGTATTGACAAGCTGGATTGGATTTGGAGAGGGGCAGGGAGCCAAGCCTGAGCCACCAGAAGAAATTCATTTGATCACCCGAGTGCCTGTCCAGCTCGCTGCCCTTCTCCGCTCTCACAGCTGTAACAGCTCAGCACTGAGTCGAGAGCAAAGCAGAAGGGAAGTTTGAACCAAAGGATTCAGATCTAGGGAGTATCAGATGTTTCAAGGTACAAAAGGCCAGTATGATTATCTGGACTGAAGCAACACAAAGCAAGGAGTTTCCCCAGGCAAGTCCAGTCATCCAGTCTCAATTTAAAGCTGTCTAATGCTGGAGAGCCCTCCCTACCCTTTGGCAGTTGGTTTCAGCAGACAGGGATCACCATCACAGGAACCTGTGCCTTGTTCCTAGCCTGAACCTGACCTTCTCCAACATCCAACAAACATCTGGGTTTCATCTTCAGTGCAACGCGTTGTACTGGGATGAATGAAATCTTTGAGAATCACAAGCTACCCCCCCACCACAAAAACCAGACTGTGATATCCTAGAGATGCTCCGGTTATGGTGGTTAATATTTAATTCATCCAATGTGGTCAGTAGCATAACAATATCCCTTTTGCCATTTTTATAAGCATTTTGTCCAATCTAAATTTAAAAATCCCAAGTGCTCAATATTTTCCAATACTTCCATCTCATTACCCCTAGCCATATCCTATTACATTATTTCATCTCAGTTCTTTCTCAGCTGGGTCATTTTTTGCATCATTCATTTACTATGAAAAGCATTTACCTGAAAATGTGCTAGATTTCAGTCATACATCTTTCTCTTGGAGGCTGACCTCAATGATTAATAATATAGACTTCAAGAGCTTGACAAATATGAGTAAATGCTCCTCTGTATGAGTAAATGCTGAAACATACATCAGCTTTAAGAAATTTGTAGACCATTAGGTTCCAAGCTTAGTCAAGCTGTGCTTTAATTATCTCTGTTAAGCTTTCCTCCTAAATGAATTTCTTGAAACTGCAAGTCGTGTTTGTGTTCTGAGTGTGAAACACCACTCTTATTTCCAAAACAAAGCCCAACAAAAGCACCCTCTTATGAACATGAAGAGCCCTTAACTCGGCTTTCTCGAACACTGCCATACACATCTGTAAGATTTATCAAGCCTTAATGAAGGATGCTGTCTTAATTTTGTGGCTAGCAGCCAGCTCTCAATCCCTTAGATGTGAAATTAGATTATACTGAGACTAATGCACCACAACATCCCTTCTTAGGTGATTTATAGTTTTGGCTTGAGGGCCTTAATATGGGTATGTCTGCAAGGGGCACTTAGCATAGGGGTAGGTATTTAAGAGATTTTAGTTAAAGCCCATTAAACCCAGGATGGATGTTCTTGTTCAAAAGCACAACATCTGCACCAGCAGAGAGGGAAGAGGGGGCAAACTCTTGACTGTAATTCTCTAACTCTGTAACTCTTGTCTTCAGCTAATTCAACTCAATTTTTTCTGTATATTCTCACAGGGACACACTGGAAATGTAAACCCAACACCAAGTATTTAATTCCTTTTTGGGATAGGACTTCTGCTTTTTGAAAGGATTTTGGCTACCAAGATTTTACTCAGGTTTGTACAATCTTCCTTAACTGTAGGAAACTCTGCTTGAATGCAAAGAGTTTTACTGTCAGTATTTCTCTGCCAAAAGTTAAAAAGGCTGTCCTGCACTATTGCTCATCTGCTTTTAAAACTCTGCTGTATTCAGGGCGCAGAGGTGCGTTGTGGTTAGTGTTGAGGGGGCAGAGGCAGAAGACAAATGAACTCATCGTCGGGATCACACCTCCGTACATATTAGCTGTTGGCATCTAGACAGGAACACAAGTCCTGTGAGACTGGAAGGGAACATCACATTTACTCCGCTGCTTCCAGAGTCTAGAAAGGTTCAGAAAAGATACACAGCACAGGTTAGAGACTATTTCCTGTTATTCAATAGTAAATTTAAAGCCCATACTAAAGACCGAAAGCTACAATTTCAGGGCAATATAAATGAGAATCACGTGGACAATGCATGTATTTATACACATCGTCTTAGATCCTTTCGCATTTCTACCAGTGCACTTTGGAGTCTGCATAAACGTGCTCCTCTGCACCTCTTCATGATCTCTGTACTTAATATGGGTGCTCAGAGACAGCCGTGTGCTAACAGAAGAATTACACTACCTGAATGTTACAGCTCAAAAGCAATGTGAAGGTATGGAAAGGGGGCTGTTTATGCAAGGTCCATGTGCTCCTCCTGTTCTACTAATAAAACGCCGCACCAGGCAGCACTAGGGTATAATCAATTACAGTATAATTACTCTGTGCCTACATGCAAAGCTTCAAAAGGGTAAGGGAAGAATATCCAATATGAGGCACCACTCACTGCTGCTTTTATCGGCCTTGCTGATACTGTTGAAAAGGAAGATGAAACACATCGCATGTTCCTCCAGTTTCAGCCACTGCAGCTGCCGTAACAAAATATGTTTCTAAAAGGCATAGAGGCTTCAGACACACAACCGAGACAGTTACTGTGTGCGTACCAAACCAGGCAGACAAAACTTTCCATTCTAAATCAATTGGAGATGATATGGACAATCTCAGTTGCACTGAGGGGAACTGATTTGTCAGGAAACATGGGCAGAGCCCTGAGCAGTTTTACTCTGCAGGAGATCTCCACGCCTGAACGTTTTTCCGCTCCCCCTGCCAACCACGTCAGTTGGTCTGATAAAAGATGTCACTTCTCCCTGTGTGCTTTGCCTCCCTTTGGCTGAATGAGAGATGATATAAAAAGAAGGACGCTCTCCAGGTGACTAAAGGTGGCACCTGTCATTGTCGGTGCTGGTCTGGGAAGCAATTTAGACATGTTATGAACTAGATACACCAGCTCCAAATAGGAAAAGGAACAAAAGGAGGATGGTCAACACCCAGTGGACCAGACCTTTGATGGTGGCCAACAGCACGTTTCCCATTCGGGGACTGCTATGCTGCCAGGCAGTTTGTCTTTCATAAATTATGCAGGTTGAAGAAATAAGCTCCAAACCCAAAATATCCTAATCTTTTCTGCTTGTGTGCAGCAACCTCTGCTACCCTCTCTATCAACCCTCAGGAATATAACAGGCATTAGACAGCAACAGAAGACCTTCTTCTAGGGGAAAAGAGAGTGGTGATCCTCCCAAGAGAAGCTCAACTTGCTCTTGTGTTCTCTGCTGTAATGCTGCTGTTAATTGTTCAGGCAGGAGGCAGCCCTGACCAAGCCCTGCTTGGAGGGCTGTAGGACTTTGATGTCCATCATTCTGAACATCGATCTTGTTCTAATATGAGTGAGTGATTCTGGACAGATGAACTGATCCATGGCAAATGCTAATTGTATTGATGTAGAAGCTTCCTTGTCTCAAGGCCATCACGAAACCTGGGGAAAGAGGAAGATATTAATAATGGTGACGGAAGCTATGAGCTTGTCAGGAAGCCTCTGCCTGAAAATATCTCTGTGGTGGGGTTTGTCAGTGTCTGATTTGGAAAATGACAGGATGTCCATTCCCAGCAAAAAGCCTCTCTGACTCTGTCATGCGCTTGACCTTCTGTAGTCAGTCCCTGCAGTAAATGTCCACAGTGTAGTACTGCATATTTGATAAACACTGTGCAATTCAGAATGGATAAGAAATAGGAAAAAAAAAATCAATAGATTTTATTTTTTAGTTCAGTAGGACTTCAGAAAAGTTCAGACCCAGTTTCTCAGCTGCAGTCTATTTGCTCTGGAGCAAAACTTTCAATAGTATCCACTTCAGTTATTTTCAGAAAAGACTTTCTTAGGCTCTAACCTTGAATCAGAGAGGCATAAATCAGATTGCTGCACATCAGCTGAGCTATTTGTGTGCACTCTCTTCAATTTGAAATCAACTTAGTTTAGTCCTCACTGGCAAAGGGACAAACTGAGTTATATTCTCCCACAAAATACTTTGAAAGTGTTTAACTGAGGAGATTTCCTGCAGAAAAAAAACCCCAACATGCGAGTCAGCAGTGTTAAGTTGTTATGAAAAAAGCAAACCCCACCTCAGTGTACGAGTATTATATAATGTCTACATATGAAATTATGAAGGGAGAATACAGCCTGTGAAACATAGGAAGCCTTATCTGGAACAGTGAACACGGTTTGAGTATTGCATTTCAAGAAAGATGTGAACTGATTGGTGAGAATCCAAGAGAAAAACAGATGGGAGGTTCACAAACAGGACCAGCAAAGAGCATCTAGAATCAGTATAAAAATAAATGACTGAGGGAAGGCATCAGGGCAGTCTCCGAATTGCACATGAGTGGGTGGTCAAAAGTGGTCTTTTGGAAGAAAGAGAAGAAAGAAATCAATCCCAGCCACAAAACCGTACAACACCTCCTAAATCCCTCTGGGCTCTCTTCCACATCAAGAGACACTGCGGAGCTATCAGCAGAGGCTGCCCACATCCCTGTGCTCCCTGACAGCTCTCCAGCCATCCATGCTTTCACTGCTCTCCACCCTCACTTCCCCAGATTTACACCACTGCGGTTGCTGAATTGACCTTCACCCTCTCAAGGGTGAGAACAAGGATGATAAAGTCCTCCCTTGGCCCCCGGTATGCACTTTTCCCAACGTCATTAAGAAGCCTTGGACTGATTTTAACTATGTGGTCAAACGCAGATCTGGAGAACGTCTCAAAGCAACATTATCCTATGACTCCACCTGACTAACACAAATTGAGTTACATTAGATAATGCAGAGATCTCTTTCACAAATCTATTCCTTTTTTTGAGACTATTTCTCAAAATAAGCACAAGATGACCAAGTACAGAAAGTCCTTCAGCAGTGCTGTATAAAACAACTCATCATTTTTCTTTTTTTCTCCTCCATTCTACATATTTTCAGACCATCTGAGCTCCTTGAATACGGACAATATTTTGTCCAATGAGTCATATGAAAGTTTCCAAAAGTTTTATTTTAAAAAAGAAGCAGTGAAAGGACTGTACCTATCCCATCTGTTTCTTCTAATACACTTGCATCAGACTGTTCAGGATGTTTCTTGGTAAGAGCTAGTGATGTCAAGAAACATTGTGATTGAGTGATGTTGCCTGAGTGCATGGCAGCTGACTCAAGAACCATATGTCTCATTCTGCTGCCACAACTGAAGTAAGGATGAGACGTACTCCATCAAATTCAGACATGAACACAGACCTTTTTTCCTAAGCTATGCAAAAAGTTCTCACACTCAGCCAAAACTCATTCACACAAGGGGAAATTCTTGGATCTACCACATGAGCATAGCAAACTCAGCAAGATTCCACAGGCTGAACTGTGCTTTTGCACTTGGTTAGGGAAAGTGCTGCAACACTTGTTCTATTTTTATATTTCTATATCTTGATCTCACCAATAGCCACAAAATGTAGGTCAAAGAACTCTTTCTGGGGTAAAAAAAGCATGAAAGCATTATTTTTAGTATATAGGTGTAGATTTGGTCAAAGAATTCCATCCTTATTTATTTTCCACTTTCTCCTCTGAAACAGACTTCAAGAATAGCTGAATGAATGCTTCCCAGAAATTCACGGCTTACAAGAATGGGAGAAGTGGTCACAATCTTATCAGTGTTTTCAAAATATTAACAGTATTCTTTATAGTGCTCTTGAGAATCAGTCTCCCTAAAGAAGCAGATGACCTTTTTGTTCCTGTTTTTATTTCTTCCAGCAGATCTGCCTTTCCCAAGTACATTTGAGATGCAATCTTATTGTTCTGAGAAAAGTCACACAGGAAAAGGCCAGTGTATACTGGTAGTCCTATAATTCAAAATCCGAGAGCTTTGGGCTCTTATGCCCTTGGACATATACATACATCTTTTTTCGCTTGCATAAATGAATGCCTGAGTGATATTGATAAGAGCCAGGGTATTGTTTTCTTTGCAAGGCAGAAACATTTAACAGATACATTGCAAGCGGCTCTGCAAATTTAAGATATCCCCAACAAGCAGCATTTGCTACTGCTGAAGACAAAAGCAAGAATACAGAAATCATTTGCAGCCATGCTCTGTGGAAGGGAAATCATTCTGTGAGACCATTTCACTCTCAAATGTTAATCGCCTTTCTTCAGTATTATTCAAAGAGGAGTTTTCCCCTGAATATGGCATGGGAACCCACAAACTGGTCTTACCAAGCAAACCTTTCCTCTGCAGCAGCTGCTGAAAGGTGAAGATACTCTTGACACTTGGGAATTAGGGGCAACAGGTCAGTGCGTGGTGACTGAAGCCACCCAGTTTAAACCAGTCGGCGATTTCGCCATTTAAGGACCACAAGACTATTGAGAGGGGATCGTGGTCTTGTTTAGATGATCCCCCACGGATCTGGGCTGACCTCCCCTCCAGCCAGTCTTCAGTCTGTGATGGCCACCCCTTCTCTAGCAGGGTTACACCTTGTATCCCAGCTTGTGCTGACACTCCAGACCACTTCTTGTGGAAATAGAGCCACTCTGTTCACTCATCCCCGGTGATGTTCAGATGTCAGAAAACCTCACTGCAAATTATTTTTAATGTAAAGGCACAAAGGGAACTCTGTTACCTAAATGTGTCCATAGGGAATCATGTCTTAAATCTCACTCCAGAGGCATCAAGAATAGTCAGTCTGACCTATTCCACTTCCTTTTGACCGACATGGAAGGAGGTGAAGCTATGGTCTATCTATTGTCCCCCACACATCTCATCTACACTCTCCTAAGTACTTGGATCCAGGACCTGTCATTCTTCCTTATGTTCTCGTCTAGTTACAGCAAGGCAAATGACTGAGTTATCAGAACTGGCTTCAGGATTGCTTTTGTTGCATTTCTTTTCACATCAGTCTCCACCTACCAGGGTGTGTTTGGTGTGTTTATGCTCTAAGCTAAAAATATTATTACGTTGTGGAACATGAAAGCAAATGTTCTTGGAAGGCCTGAGCTTTAACATCTTATTCAACACCATAATTAAATGTCACTACCTTTATCTATGTAAGTGTTGTAGTTTGAAGGAGAAAATGAATAACATTTTGGCTCTTCTAACAATATTATTTGAGATTTTAGAGGCATGGTGATCTAACTATTTTATAGATATATGCTTTAGGGTCAAATAAACTTCAGAAGAAAAATGATTTTTCACTGAAAAGAAGCTAAGCTCAAGCCAAAATCTGAATAGCAAAATAACAAGCTGTTCTTTGCCAAAGGCAAACAAAAAACCCCTACTGCTATGCCTATGGAAGATCTGTCCCTTCATAGGCCTTGTTTTCATCATTTATTGTCACTTCCAACTCCAGTGTAATTTAGTAATACTTCAACCAGTCTGCTGGATAATAAACATTAAAAATTATGGGTTTAGCTTAATTTAGATATTAGAGACTATAACTGACCCTATGAAGAAATCTAGCATAAGGCCTATGAGTCATTTAAAACTCTCATACTGTCATTGTGAGCATCTGAATTTATTCCCTTCCCTGGAGCCCCATGGGGTTGTTTCCCAGGACAGACACAGCAAGACGGCTTTCCTAGTGAGTATTTGTTGATCTCACCAAACTCCAGGCTGTCCTAATAATAGGATGATTCAAGCACTAATCTTACCTATTTGTTTGCCAGTTGAGGTATTAAATGTTCATCAGTCAATTCCTGTATTTTCCTCAACTAACTCTAGAGGTGGTTCCAGACGCAAGTCATTCATTGGGAGGTTGGAGAGGGTGAGGTTGGAGGTTGAAGTTGGAAAGCGGAGGAGGAAGGCCCCGAGGCGGCTCCTCCGCTCTCCATGGTGCTGCAGCGGCTCTGCCTTTGCCCAAAGATGCCTCTTTTGGCCTCATTTGTACCTCGCCTCCAGCAAGCAGCAGTAGTTTATCTCCAACCCGAAACCCATGTCTTCCTATCACCAGGACTTTGCAGGACAAGATGAGCTTAAAGCACAGCAGAACCTTATTCCTGCTCTATTCGTACACCGTACCAGCTTTAAACTTCATCAAACTGTATATTACTTTTAAACTTAAAATATGCTTCCAGCAAGTAAAGGTGAATTCCTACGTGGAATTGTTCTTTAAAAAATGTGTTTTGTGGCTGAGGTGCCTACCACCGACGTTGAACTTTTGTTCACACAAAATTTGAATAAAGCTATTCGCACCTGAAAATAGCTGCTATTCAATGTCTCACAGATCGCACTTCCAAACACAGCAAAACTGAGACTCATTAAAAACCCCATCATTTTCAGAGTATCTTCTCTTCAGTGCCTCAGAAACATGGTGACACTTCTGGAAACATATCTGTTACTGTGCTAGAGACTTAAAAATAATCAATTGCAGTTATACTCTTAACATATCATGTTCAATTTTCTTTTCCTCTGCATTGACCAGTGCATTTTAAATAATGGCTATTTGCATTCAAACCCAATCATTTAATATCTGCAATACCATACCCTCATGGGACTATCTACTATTGAACAGCTTCAAGTTTGGAATGAAGATTTAATTGGAGGATTAGTACTGTTCAATGAAATTCAAGATAATTCAATTAGGTTTCACAGCTAAGATGGCTAAAAAGATTGCAGTGAATTTTCACAAGGACTTTTTTTTTTGTATACAGTAACAATTTTAAATCAGCAAATTCACTACTTCTGACTCGTTTGGTGATGGATAAAACTCCTCCATTAAAAGAAATAGATTAATTCCTTTCTGTGTGGAAGCAGGGGTCTGGGCACTCCTTTCTGCTTATGATGCTGTGGATAGACCCTGTTTCCACCCACTATTTCTGCTGCTTGAGTTGACTTAGGAAGAACAGGGCAGTGTCTTTTTCTTCACCTTAATCTGCAGTTCTGCTTTAAACCTTTCTTACAAAAGACCTTAAATCTGTAACCAGAGCTTTGAAATAAAGCCACAATTCAATTACATACTCACTTAGATAAGTAACTATACTGTGACTTTGGTGGGGTTACGCACATGTAGATGGTGACCATTCGGTCATGTGGACCTATTTATTGCATACTGTGGTAGGGTGAATTGTGGCCTGCTTATCAAAAACAACAAATAATTTCAGTAGATTTTCCAGAGTGGAAGTTGATAGACCTGATGCCCTGAGGATTTCTTCAGGAGCCCACTTACAGGTTAAATAATCTGCTTCTCAAAATCACAACAGCAGAAACTCTCTATCTTCTAAAACATGTTTAAGAGGTCTTCTGGGCAACCCTCCCAGGTTCGGGGAAATCCTTGCACTTTGGATTTCAGCACCACTCACTTCAGCAGGAATTATGCTTGAATATGCCTACAAGCTGTATTAACATGGCATCTGTACCTGCTTAAATCCAGGTGCTTGTCACACCGAGGTTTGCAAAGGCTCTCAGAGCACTTGAACACGCAGGTCGGCGTGTCTGCCCCACCAAGGAAGAAATAAACCCAGGCACTGGTAACTATTTTAAGCTCTTGCTTGAGAAGTTTGCTAAATTCAAATCTCTCAGCCTCAGATGGAAAACCTAGTGCTATTTTGAGCTAGTATAGTCACTCATATTATTGAAAACAAGTATGTGGGCATCTTTGAGAGAGAACAACAGGAGTCTATGAAAACACTCTGTGATAAATGTTTTTCCTCACTGGAATTTTTAATTAATTTGTTGGCCTGAGGCAGTTTAGATTTTCTGGCTTGTGATGAGAACAGCAAATGATGGAGTAGTTTTTGTCTCAAGTTTGTAACCATTTGTGCAGCGCCCAAGGGGCAGTTGTAAATTAACTACTCTGAGGAGCAACAAGACTGTAGTCACTTAGCAGATGTATTATTATAGGACTTTCGTCTGATGCTTATTTTCTTTTTGTCTCTGATGATACCAGAGATGAATACAGGCAGTGCCGACGTGCTGATATTAACTCACAATCATAAAAATGTACATAAAATTAACAATTATCCAAAATGAGCAATTGAGTGGCACAGGGGAAATCAACCTGTTCCAAAGCAAGATCTTCTTTTTACACTGAGAACTACTTAGGGTCTTCCATCAAGCTGAGTTTAATCAGGATGCCTCATCCACTCACATTTTGCAACACGAGAGTCATATCCTGAACACAAGTTCCTGAGAGGATCTGTGCTTGCCCTGGGAGTCAACAAAGCCACAGTCACACGTATCAGCCTGTGCAGAGAGGACATGAGCCATGCAAACCCATGGAAATGTTTATTTTTGGTGTCATAAGCTTAGGGGTGTTTTAAATGAGAGGTTTCAATGTATAGAAAGCTCCCATTCTTTCTCCTGGGACTTTATATCCTGGGAAACCTTGCCAAAACGTGATATTCCTGGTATTCATCAGTGCATGTTCAGGTGGGAAAATGAAAAATATTTTTGGTGCAGAACTTCTGAAAAAAAGAAAGGGCACAATGGGACTAGGTCCAGATAGGTCGATAGTCAGAAAAAAGTATTGTATCAAAACATGTTAAACTTCCCTACACCTTGGGAGCCAGGATGGACCTCACCCTTGGTTGTAAGGGAAGAGGTTAAGCCACCCTAGGGCTGATAAATCAGATAGATAGTTATGCACATGGTCCCTCTTCATGACAGCACAGCACAGAGGTCTCTCTGAATATGGGTCAGTCTGCAATTTGCTGCTATTACTCATGATTATTTTCAAAGTAAAAAATTACTTTGAGAATTCATTCTACGTTGTCTCCAAAAGACAAAATGCGTCTCATCACTTGTATGCTAAACATGAAGCCCTACTTAGCAACATCTTTACCGTAATCAAGAAGAGTTTGACCTGAATAATCGGGTGAAATTTAGTGTCATGCAGAAGGACTATTCTACCAATACAGTCATTCAAGGCCATGACGCTGTCAAAACAGGACTGAGGGGTTTAAACGGTCTGTAGGTTGTCCTGTAGACCTTTGCACAAAAATAACTTTGATACACAGAGATTTACTGTGTTTTACATCTTACCAATTGTCTACACAAGGTGAATTTCAAACAGAACAAAAGTGACTGCGTGTACGTGCATAGACTTTGAGGAAATACGGCCCTGGTATTTGTACTAATGCCTCTTGTTGCTTCATAACACAATTCAATACTGTATTCCTCAGAAGAGTGCTTCAATGTAAGGTTTTGACTGAATTTTCTTCTAACATTTATATGAAGGAATTAACATAACCGATAAATTGAACTTTCTCCATCGTTGTTGTTTTAAGCTGATCTACAATGAAAATAGCAAAGCTGACAGATTTTGGTGGAACCTATTTTAGGATCAAACTAGTCCATACATTCTGTTGTTGTACACAAGTAATCTGAAATAGATCTTCACAAAATTGTTAATTTAATCCTCCTGTTTTCAGCCCTAATTCATTCTGGGATGGTCTGATGCCCTCAATGACATGAAATCATCCTCTACGGTTTTCTGACTTTATTAAAATTCGTGCAGGTAGCTGTGAGGGGTTTGTAGTTAATATGAATATGAAAGGCAAAACAGAAGATGTGATGATGCAATTCTATTAAAAAAAAAATTTAAAGGTCTGTTTGGAAAAGTGAAGCTGAGCAATAAACAAATCTATTTAACAATTCTTTTCTTGATACCAGTCTTTGAAAATGTCATGGACCCTTCTGGAATAAAATTCAGGCTAGTCTTACCGGAATAGCTCATTGTCTAGTCTCATGCTTGATAGGAAAATTAGTGGCTGATTCAGAACATTCCTGTAAAACCTTAACAGGTTAAAAACTGAGAATCACTGCCAAAATTCATAAAGTCTCATTAATTAAGGACCTAAAAAGAGCTTTAAAATTCCCCCTGCCCTCCTTGGAGGGGACTCCAGCCTTGCAAAGTAAATGTCATTGAAAGAGTTTGAGCTCATGGAAAAATAAATTCTCTCTGACAGAAGAGAAAATTTGAGGGCCCCAAGAGTGCAAGAACATAAAGTCTAGCCAGAGCGAACCAGATCTGCAATATATTAAGCCTGAATCATAGTACTGAGTCATTCTTCACACTGAAGGAAACCAGCTATTTAGAGTTAGATCTGAGGTCCCTACGCTCAGATTTTACTCCAGTAATACTCTCATTGAGGATTACATGTAATAGGTTTACACATTTGTTTAAACTTACCCACTTGCTGGTCATAACCTCCAGTCTGAGTAAGCAAGGGTAGGGATTACTACTATTAGATATTAAAGGCTTCTCAGACAGCATGAAACGGAGGTGAATGGAGAGATCCACACCTTACCCCAGCCTGGGGTGCGTAAGTGTCTCAGGCTCTCAATCACAGCAGAGGGAAATAGGAAGATAAGTGAATCCAGGAGAACTCTGTATTTTGGTGCTTTATCTGCCCACAGAGATTGTGCTATTATGTCTTTATTTTCTAGATTTTTTTTCCCCCCTCCTCCCTACTCTTAAGCTATGAATTGTGTTTTTACAAAAGGATCTTGGCAGGCTGAAATTCAGCTTGCCAGCATGGTTTCCTTTGACAGCAGCACAATGCTTGAATTAAATACCAGATGTAGTCTCAGTTCAGTCATTCTCCTAAACAGATTGGAGAACCAAATTTGAAAGTGCTTGTGTTTTTGGAAGTGGATTGCTGTATGCCACTTTTCCGTATCTACTGTTTTTATAGTTATCTCTATTTATTACACTGAGTGGTTTTAGCCTTACAGAACTCATATATATATAAAATGTATAGGGATATATGTTTGTGTGTATACACGCATATCATTATATATAATTGTGTATGCATATATGTAAATGTATTTAGACAAGTTGGCCTGTGAGCAGCAGGAAAACTTAAGCTCGTTTTATGATGTCTTTCCCCTCTGTGTGTTTTCTGATATCTAATGAAAGTTAAACCTTCTAACTCTTCTTCCATTCTTTCTTGCGTCTGTTTTCTGCAAGTTCCTTGAAAATCTGGGACTGAATTGATGTGGGTTCTCTCTCTTTCTGCTAGGTGTGATGCAGATTAAACAACAGGTCCGAGAGTTATTTGCATCAGCTCCACTCGCCATTCATAAACTCAGGAGGCATTGTCCTACCCCCATGCAGGACGGCACTGATAGGTGCCACTCTGTGCGCCTAAAGAGCTATTGCACAAATTTTTGGTCACCTTGTTGCTAAACAGACACTTCAGAAAGGGAAAGTGTGGTTTAGGAAGCATCTTTCTAATGTCCTTAAAAAATATCCTGGCTTGCTTCAATAGTCCAAGGAGCTACTGTGTACATTGGTAATGCAGCATACATTGCAAACGTCTCATCACCATCATTAAAAGTTTGATCTCCACTTACGCTGGATTTGATTTCCTCCTTACAGGCAGTAAAACCCTGAAGGATGCATGGGGCTGCCTTAGAGCTCTGGCTCCAACTCTGATTTCAGGCAGGTTAAAGAGCTCTCAGCTGTCTCAGAGTGTCAGTATTTACCTCTTTTCTTGGCCAAGAAACAGAATTTTAAATTCTTTGTAGCTTTCCCCTTTGCCAATGCTACAACATTCATAGCAGGCTAATTACTCTGCTCTTTAAAGCAGAGTAATTAAACTGCAATTAAAGTGACACCCAGAATATGGTCCTGGTCAAACGCAAACAGCATTTCATTCAGGTCACCTTGTCTAAATCAGAATCTCAGCACACATCAGCCTTAGCAAAAAGGGATAAAAGCAGCCACAGCAGTTGATTGGCAGAGGGGACTCGCCAATATCCAGCGTGTAAATCCGAGCTCTGTGATCTTGGCTACCTCACAGCAACGTGTGAATCCTTGGATTAGCATTCTCTGCTTCAGCTGTCAAGCGACATTCAAGGAAGCACCCTTAGGTTTATTAAAAATAATTTCCTGGAGTATAACACGCGTCAGTGTCACTGCTGCCAAGTACCGGGAGCCGTAGTTATTTGTAGCGTGTTGTACGGATGCACTGAGCTGTCTCCTCAGAGCTTCAGAGGTTCCCACTTCTGTCCCTCATCAAAGACGGCTGAGACGTGCCTGTCACCTGATGGGATGTTCTGGTGTTTGAGTCAAGCGTTATAATGAGAAGTGTAATTGGACTGTTCCACAGCAGCCCCACTGCTTGGCAAATGACTGTCCCATTATAATAATATTCATGGAGGAGATAATATTCAATGGGCATGAATAAAAAGCCATTAATTCATTAAGGGGACAGTAAGGGGCAGATTTGCAATTCTTTCGCTTGTTAATGGAGCTTAGCTCACAAAAGTAGCATCTGATGCCACCTGGAGAGTCAAGCAAGAAGTGGACCTGTCCACTCTCCCTCCTGCTGGTCTGACTCCCCCATGTGCTGGGAATCAGGATTAAAGCCTTTTGGCCAAATTAATTTGATGAAGTAGACAAGAACTCTGCTTGCACAGCACTTCTCTTGGCTATTTAAGGGCCTGATCGAGTTGGCATTGGAATCGAATCACTGAGAGTTGAAATCTAATTCCAAGGAACAGTTCCCATAAATTGACCCTTCATTTAAATCAGTGATTAACCAAATGTGGCTTAGAGAGTGCCATGAGGAAGCAGTCCAGAGCTGAGCCATGGGAATAGTTTCAATAGAAAATTGGTTCATAGGAAAGGAATAATCCAGGAAAAATCACTGTGATTAATGAACGAATCTCAGATCTATGAAGGAGAGCTATGCCAGTGAAGTCCAAGAAACAACTCCGTAAACAGTGTGTCAGTTCTAAGGACTAAGCAATAAAAACCAAAATAATTAGCCTCTACGGCTCTGCAAAACTCAGTAGTGTCAAAGAGAAAGAAATAACTGTGTTAACAGTTATTAATAACAATAATTAATGGTTAACAATATTAACAACAATAGCAATAACAATATTAATAAATTGTTAACAATATTAATAACAATAATAGTGTCAAAAAGAAAGCAAAGAGAAAGCAAGAAAATAAACATTTTCTGTGGTTGGACTGCAAGAAATCTGCATAGCAGGACTAAATTATCAAAAAGAAAAGGATCGTGCCCAGAAGAGAGCTGAAATCCAGCTAACCACAGGTTGGGCTGAAAACAGCATGGAAAAAAAAGCAAATTTGGATGAGAATTAGACTATACATCCTGAGTTTAAGCATGAATATAAGATCTGTTGACTTCAGGGCTTGGTTACATTCAGAGACATTTTTAAATCATTTGTTGAGTCTTGGTCATAGTACATATATCTTTAATAACTGTGCTCCTTTGGAAAGCCATTTATAGACATATAATCGGTCTTGCAGTAAAACACAGTCAAGATTCCCTTGATAAAGCAGGTCTGTATTCCAGAGGAAGAGAGGACAAGAAAACATTCCCTGACTATCAAGTTAGCAGTTAGGTTAGCAAGTCCTTTGCTTTGCCAGATGTTGCTGCTTGTTTCCTACTGTCTTGAGGTATCAGCATTTATTTTGTGCTTTAAATTCATCACTCGCTTCTGGAGAAGTTGTGTCTTCAGCCCTTAGTACTCTGAGACCTTCCCAAAGGCAGGACCTGGAGCCAGGCTTGGCCACGGGAAGCCCGGGTGGAGACGCTGAGCGTGCAGAGCGAGCACGCAGAGCACGTGGCACTCGCAGAGCGTGGGGAGCACGCAGAGCATGCAGAACATGCCTCGTGCTGAGCTGCAGCACCCAGGGTGCTGCTCACCCAACAGAGACACCACAGGCACTTCCAAAGCCAAGGGAAGCCCCACCGCAACTCCACTGAAGGGTTTGGGAACCGTCCCTCGCTGCGGCCGCTGGGCTCCTCTGCCAGAGCCTGTTTGTTCCAGAAAATGTTTCAGATGGTTCAGAAAATCCATCTCCAAGATAAGAAAGCATGGTAAGCTGGCTACATTAGCTGGGATTTCCACAGGAATTAAGGGATCAAGCGATCAGAATCCCTTAGGCTCCAGTGCAAACAACCGTCTTTGTACCTTGCATTTAACAGCATTATGATTTTTTTTCCCTTCAGCGAAAAATACCAGGTCTTATAAAGAAAACACATATACCAGGGAACAATGTGTTTACCACCTTTGCAGATTTTTGCCATTAAATTTTTATTCATACTGTGTTAGATAAATGTAACTCACATCATCCTAGATTAGGTTTCATTTATTCCCAACCAATTGTGTTTATTTAATTCTCTCCTTTTTCCACATGTGGAATATCACCGTCCCATTACCTCTCAGCAGCAGATGTTCACTGCAACCTGATAATACGGTCGCAGCAAGGATAGCTGCTACCTCACGTGTCACCGTTCAAAGGAAAGGCTTGAGTTTAGTTCGCTCAGGTTTCACCTTATTTAACTTTCCCTTTTTGTATTGAGTAAGAAACCTTTACTCAAGCAAGCCTGAAAGAAGCTGGGCTTTTTTTGTTCAGCTAAGAAGGAGGCAAAGGGAAGGCAGCAGCACTGTGCGTGGCTGAGACTTGATACAGGAACCGAACTGGAAGAGATTAAACGCCCTTGCAGCCCGGCTCTACCGTGGGTGTTTACGCTTCTAACTGCTTCCGAGGAAGCCACGCATCCTGAACGAATGACCTGGTGCGATGGCTGCATTCCTGGCCTGGTTATTGCAGGGCCCATGGGGACCACGGCTGCGTCCTCTGGCCCATCTCCCTCCCCGTGGGAAGGTACCCCCCGCTGCAGCATGGAGCTGAGTAAAACCTACACCACCTTCCCCAGGGATTTTGCAGCCCTCCTTGAGCTCTGCTTGTGCCTGCAAGTCCAGAGCACACCAGAGGTTCAGCAAGAAGCTTTGTCGAGCCATGCCCTGCTTCTTCTTCCTCCCCTCCCCTCTTCCTCTGCCTTGTTTTCCCTCCCTCGCAGACCTCCCCATCCCACCGCTCCTGCTATTTAACTGTCCATTACAGAACACAGCTGCTGCGTTGCTTTATCGCTTTGATAAAACGGCTTAATCTCTGATTTCGGCTGCTGATTTTGCTTTGCTCCAAGATGCCACTTTGGATTAGGAGGAGGAAGACAGCTTGCTAGCAAGAAAGAACATAAAGCCAGGTTTGTCACGTTTGTACTGTTCCTGAGCACCACACAAGCTTCATCTCTAGGGACAATTTTACCAAGATGTTCAATCTTCACTCTTGCTTAGAAGCAAACCGATTCAAAAAGACACATTAAAACCAGCCTTTTTAATCATTGATGCCCAGATTGGGACACCTTTCCTCATGGTTTAAAGTAGCCAAACGGCCTCTTTGATTTCCCACACGAGCTAAAGCGGGCAGGTTTAGAAGCAGCTCGTCCAAACTGTCCCCCCCCGAAGCCGCCAGACACGTGCAGATCGTTCCTGCTCTGGCTCTGCAGTCAGCCCATGGCATCAGAGCTGCGTTTGAGCCCCACCTTGCAGGTGCCACTGCTCGGCTGAAGGACAAGGTTTATTCACCCAGGATTTCTGAGCATTCTTCAAGCCGTGCTGTTGCCACCTGGAAACTTGGGAGATCACAGCCAGAAGCGGCAGCGGCAGCATTTACTGGGCGGTTTGGTAAAATCCTGAGATCTCTGACCTCTCAAGATGAGGAAGGTGCATTGGGTTCGCTGGGGCTCGCAAAGCTCTTGCGTTCTGCGTGCACGGGAAAGGGCAACACGTTTCTCCGACGTCTGGTCCTGTAGCGGCTAATCCTTGTTCGATGGAGGATGCTCGCCCCGGGACTGACAAGCTTCACGTGAGGCCTGACATTTAAACTTGTCTTGACATTTTGCTCCTTTAAGCGAGAACAAGGCAGACATACAGTAACAAGGAGTCAATAGGAATCTGCCTGAATCTCTTGCTCTCTCAGGGAGGTGCTTGCCCTCAGTGCTTAAGGCTGAATTGTTTGCCGTGCGGAGAGCGTAGCACGCTCCCCAAGCAGAACAGCCGGTGCTGTAAAAGGATGGAAAGACACACGGACCCTGCTTCTGCAGGGAGCTGGCTCCAAGACAGAGATGTAAACGACACCCGGTTTGCTGGACCCGAGCACTGACTTTCTCATTAGACAGGGCTGTAGGTGGTAATAAGACGTCTGCATCAAGAATTGTGGAGAGGTTGCAATGAGTACCGGCTGAGCCAGCTGTGTTTACAAAATGAAGGGTTTCTAGCAAGCTGGCAATGCCACGGATTAGATCCTTAATACCCGTGTGTGACTGGGATGCTCTCACTCCCGTCGAGCGATGTGCTGCGCCGGCTTTCCCTCTCCTGCACTTCCATTGAATAAGTTCGCTTCACCCACTTCTGGTTTAGCCCTGCATGGGAGGACTCAGCAGACAGACAGAAGGAGAAAACCACATCCCTGGTGGCCTGTTAAAGTTTGGAAGATCCCCCAAATAAGCAGATAAATTGCTTCTGTAGGAGTCAGCTCTCCAGTTTAGCTAGGCACTAGTACAGCTGCACAGAGGTCTGGGTGCCGGTAGGAGTCCCCGTGCCATGCACTTGTTTTTTGGTTTATAAAAGAGGAGGACGGTGTGCTGGGTTGGGCTCCCGCTTGCAGCCCTGGGTAACACGCGATCTGTGGGTACACTCTTGTGCACCCCGGGAAAACTCCTTCATCTCCCTGTGCCTCACTTCATCTACACATGGCAGCGCTGCCTGACTTCACAGAGGCAATGTGAGGATAAACAAGATTTAAAAATATAAAGATTCATCGCAGAAACAGGAGATGGCAGAAGAATGAATATTAATTTTTTTTTTGTACGTGCAAAATGTAGATGCGATGGACCTGTTAGGACTTTCCCGTTGGAGTGAGGCTTCATCCAGCTATTTGCTAATGCTCGCCAACCTTATTTTAGAGTGGTCCAAATGGCAGCATTCCCAGGCTGCTCCATGTAATCAGTGTAATGGGATGGAGCTCTTCAAAAGCACACAGAGACTGGCAAACCTGGGCCATTAGTCTTTCCCCAAGAGGTGAAAATGGATGGGCGACAGAGGTGTTTGCCCTGCAGCTGTACTGTGCCTGTTACGGATGTCCCATCTGCAAAGGCTCGCGTGCATCCCAAGATTGCTCTTCTCTCGCTTTGGTGACATTGGCTGTAGCCAGTTTTTGTAGCCTTTCTGTGGCTTCTTTTCCCCTTCGAGTATCAGGGAGGATCATTCTCTGCTACCCTTCCAAAAGGGGTCTTTACTGATGGTGTGAAGTGTTTGTAGCAAAAAGGACCATTTAAGCACCTAAGGCAGACAGCATATTGCATCTGAAAAATCCTTTTGGCACGTACGTTTCGTAGGCAGGTGTCCTACGTGCCAGTCTAGCCCGTGACACGCGCTGTGAGTGCTATTAAAATGCTATCGTTTACCTTTTCCCAGCTGTTCTTGTGCTTTAGAAGGAATTCCCTGGGCTCCACGCTGAACAAAGAGAATTTCTGCAGCACTACAGTAACACTCTCATCCCCAAATGGTGAGACTAAACATTTGGTTTGTGGCTAAAAACCCATTTTAAAGACAGCGTTTGATTTCAGTGGAGTGGTGCTAAAATGTCACGCGCTATAATTTATGTCCCCTCTCCCCCAATTACTGATTACAACTAACTCAGCTTCAAAGATCAGCGCCTGCTCCATCCATCTCCGTTACTAATGCTTAGTGTTTATGGCAGTGTCTTTAGCCCAAGATCCTGAAAGTGCAGCTCTGCACTATTAGTTTTCCCATTTTTATGCGTCAGGATGGCATGAGGTGAGGCTTACCATCTTCCTAGCATCCCCTAGGTCTGAGCTACCGGAGCCCTGATATCTGCATTGACCGACATGGGGATCACTCGGAGCTTGCCCGTATTAATCACGCTGGAGATTGGTTATAGAGAGGGCAGCAAAGCCCTGCACAGAATAGATGGGCTCAACCCACAGCATGGGATTACAGAAGGAGAAGGCTCAGCTAGAGCAAGAAGGAGGCTTGATAATCTTCACCGTGATCTTTGTTATCCTCAGTGGCCAAGGGTGTAGCAGGCTGCGATCTTTCTCTTCCCAACTCGCAGGAGCACGTGGCAGGATGCAGATAGTGTCATTGTATTCATCTGAAAGCCCTCTTTGCTTCTTTGCTCTGATGCTAAAAGTTCAACTGTGTATTTAAAAATGGGGCTGCACCTGAGATGGAATGAGCTCTGTGTTTCAGTCGATTCAATCAATGCGGTTGTTATTACATTGGTCGGTCCTTTGCTTCACCATCCAGGATTGCCTGTATTTTTCCTCCCAGCATGAAATTAAAAAATAATTAGTAGTAAATTGTCCACTGGCAGCAGCAGTTGCTTGTAAAACCCAGGCATGGAGACCCTGGTATTCGCTCTTTTGACTTTCTTGCCAGGCAGAGGTTTAAAAAGGTGAATTTCCTGGAATTCTTCCTTTCCCACGCTCCCTGCACCTAAAAGGTGGTGCAGCGGGCCAGGCCTGTAAAGGCAGTGAGGACAGGTCTAAAGGACATTATTGATGCTGCAGTGTATCCCGCAGAAGCATAAGGGGTTGGACTGGAAAAAATGGCAAGGAGTTGCTCTGCTCTTTCAGCTCTTAACGTTCCCGTGTGCATCTGTAGAGATGCTCTGGCTTCCCTAGAGCAGTCCTGACGTGGGAGACCTGCACCCTAATGACCTCGGCAGGAGGGACGTTTAGGTGCAGACCAGGTTGAGGAGACCTTGCTCAGCTTCTCCGATGCTTTCGTCCTTGTCTGCCAAGTGTCTTCATTATCTCTGGCACGTATCATGCATATTAATGAACTTATCCTTTATCCTGTGAGTTACAGGAATAGAATTACCATTATTTTGGAGACAGATTATATTATTTGCTTGACATCCAACAGGGAACTGAACTTTGATCTTCTGCCTTCCAGCTCCGTGCCCGAACTATAAAACCTGCCCATCTCCTCTCTCATTATTTTCTGGACTTTGTAGCAGGTAAAGTCCAGGCTGGTAAACACAAAGCCTAGGTATAACCAAGACAGGGTCTTCTCCCGAAGAGGTTATGGTCTAAGTTTGTAACAACAGCAAGCAGATGGCTACAGCAGACAGATGGGTAGCACAGGGTTTGCTGTTGTTGCTTGTAATGTTTTATTCAGGCCACGTCAGTTAGCATCTGACCTGAGCCTTATCCTGAGTCTTGGGCACAGTCACTTGTGCTTCAGATTGATTTGCACCAAAGAGGAAAGCTTCTAGCTTACAGGAATCTGCCTAAAATGGCAAGGATGTGGTGGGAAACTGGGTGTAGCCAAGGACGCAGAGAAAAAAGTGAAGTCCTTGGCTACTCATGCATTTCAGGGAAAGCACACGCCTGGGTCTGGAAAAGTCTGACGTGAGCTCAGGGGTCTGTGCCTTTCTGGTGCTTTAAGTCAAACCACATCCCTGAATGCGGAAGGCAAATTTCATTAACGCTCTCCCCGTGCCCCTCATAGCAGCCCATGGCAGCAGTGGTACATGGCACAGAGCATTTTCGTGCTCTCGCTCTCTCTGGCTGGTACTTACCGTGTTCTTAACCACCTCCATGCAGGCAGAAAAAACACAACATGCTTAAAATATGTAAAGCCCAGCTCTTTCTCTCTGCCCCCCCCAGCAAAATACCGTGCAGTAATGAAGGCTGACTCTATATTTATCTTTGCAAGAGCCTCGAATCAGAATTAATTCCTGTGAGCTGCATTTATTAGGAGAACACTATTTCAGATGGGGAAACAACGCTTGCAATTATTTAATTAGAAAACCAGTGCCAGACAGCAGAACAGGATGTGCCCTGGGCTAACAACTGCAGGTTTCACAGCTCCCCGTTTGCATCGTGGCCCCTCCTTTAATGAGCCTCCAGACAGACGCACTGGAGGGCAGGACCAAGAGACACACAGCTAGAAATGCCTCACAACGTGTTTTATTCCCCAGTGAGCTACATTCACTTCCAGCCTCTTGTATCTTCGGTCACATATTGTGATTGAATTTTACATGACCTCACCGTCTCCGAGGGAGAAATGAGGACGTGAAACGGGACAGGCTATTGTGGCACAAATTGCGTTCACTTTAATCGACAAACCAAAACATCCTCAGGTCCTATATTTTATTTTTTTGATATTTTTAATTCCCTGAGAGGACTGGGGAACACCCTGCGGACCCACCCGGTCTGAGTTACTCCAGAGCTCATGAAGAAGATTTTTCTGGGCAAGTTTCCCAGCCCAACCACAATGCTCAGTGCAAAAGTGACTTTGTGGAAGAGCTAGAGCTCCTTTTTTGGTGGGAATAGCTTGTGCGCTGGAAGGTCAGGGGAAGATCGTTGTGCACCTGAGGAAAACGGAGCTGGGTCATGCGTGGTGAAGCACAGTCTGGGGACAGCTTTCCCTGCTACGAGTGAGTGGCGGAGAGCGGGCAGAGCTTTGGTGCTTTCCTCCCACACTTCTGTTCATCGCTGTCTGCGGAGAGCGAAGGTGACCTTTCTCCTGCAGCCATCGACTCTTCCTCCCCAAGCCCCAGCCCTGCTGAAATGGGCCCGTGGTGCTTTCTTAGGGGAAATTCCTCCTCTAGCCAGGTCCAGAGCAGAGCCTGGACACAAAAGTCCGCTGTTCCTCCCGCAGCCCCACCAGCTAAGGTCGAGTTATCGCCATCGTTCACGGGATGCTCCTGCGGATGGTTGGGCTGGTTTTGATACACGACATAGGCACCGGGTCGCGCTTCATGTGGATTCATTGTCAGGGCAAAAAGTGCCAATTTTCAGCCACCAAAGCCAGATCTAAACATTTCTGTAAATCCAGGAACCTGCGGAAAGATTGCTGTGCAACTTCTCTTTCCACTTCTTTTTTTCCTTTGATTGAAGCACTCGCACTAGAAATAAGTGATGCTTTTTGTGAGATGTCTATTTCTGATAAGCTCTTGCCAGCACACCGTGAAACACCCAGCCTCGCGCAGCCCTTCTCTTTCATTTTTGAAAGGGAATATGCGTGATTTACTGCTTTGCCCAAATCTCCAGAGCAGCTCTTGTCATTGTCTTCTTTGGCATCATTATTTATCATCATTTCAATTCTTGCCGAACCTGAGAAAGAGAGCACCGTACTAAATTACCAGGCAATTGCACAAAGCAGGGGGGTGAAGCTGGCAGCAAAAAAAGGGAAATAAACCAGGAATAATCAAAATAATCACCTGGAGTGATTAGCAGAGCTGTTGAGAGAGCTGGCACCGATCGCCATCCCCAAATCTTGTTTCTCAATGCTTTAAGACAATTTAATCAGGCAGCGGGAGTATGTCTTATCAGGTGGAAATCAAAGCCTGCTCTTGGATGAACGAGACTCCGGCTCAGACGTTTTAGGGTGTTCTTCCTTCCTGCGAGGCTAAGGTGACAGACGGAGAGGTACGGTGTGAAGGTTCGCTCTGCAACGCACTGACTTTACAGCGTCCTCTGGAAAGTGCTGAGATGACAACTCTTCAGCTGGACCCTGGAGACGGGACCAAACCAGGCGTGGGGCATTTGCTATCTGCCTTCCACTGCTTAGCTATTAAAAATGGATGCTCACAGCTGGGAAAAGGGGTTACTTTTAAAGTGCATGAGCGCACAGCTTTCCTGGGCTGCTCTGTCCATACTGCTCCGTGGCAGATTAATCTGTTCTCCTTCCCAACTACGCTCCTAGAAATAAAGTGCAATAAACGCTTTCAAAATGAGAATTGCTAGCTAGGGCACAGGTAATGTTTTTCCCAAATGCTCTGATCTACTCTTAACCATATCAGGGCTTTTTTCCCCTTTGCCACATGAGTGTGGTTTTTCTTTCGCATTAATAGCAGGAACGGGTCTCCAGTGGGGCCAGGCGAAAGCGGGGACGACTGTCCGATTGCCTGGTGGAGGTGGGGATGTGGAATATGAGAAATGATGGAGTAACAGGAGAATTCATAACTAGATTTTTTTTAAAATAAAACTTTGTTCCAAGGCTTAGTTTATTTAAAAAAAAAATGTTCAGAATTAACTTCATCTCCCTTTGTAATAGTAGCTGGCAAGTGTCCGTTAACAGCATCGAATATCCCAAACAATACCAACTTACAATATTTCCTTAATTTTTAGTGTAAAGTTAGCTCGGGAAGCTCAGGACTGGTAAGGAGCAGACAAGCTGTTGGGCAACGAGGTATGAGAGGGCTGTATTCCCGAAGAGTTGTTCAAGTTCTTCAATTTTCTTGCAATTACGTTTTATTACTCACTAGCAAGGCTGGGCACTTGCTTTATGTCTCATTCTGTGAACTGCAGTGTAACGGGGAAGGACCACTCAGCAGACAACTCCACTAGAGGCCAGTGTTGTAGTTTCGGAGGGAAATCCTGTGGTTCACTCCATCGCTTATTAATGTTTTAACGAAGTATTTGGTAGGTGCAGACCATGGAGCCAAGAAAAGGGGGTTTATTTGTTTGGGTTTCTTCCCTTCAGCTCTAAAGGCAGAGTTTGCATAATCATCTGAAGGATTTGCAGGGAGGGTTAAACAAATTTTGTTGGTTTGAATGTTCAATAAAAATCTCAATGCCCTGAAGAGCCAGTGTTGAGTTGCTCCTGGTTATCGCCAAGGGCTGAGCCGAGCAGTAGTGGCAGAGGGCACGTCCCCAGCTGCACGCGTGCCAGCGCTCACCCTTTCCCGAAGAAAAGCCAGCTGGTGACACCAGCACAAGGTGACACCAGCACAAGGTGACACCAGCTCACGGTGACACCGGCTCACGGTGACACCGGTACATGGTGACACCGGCACACGCGGGAGCACAGCTGAGGGCAAAGGCTGCTTGCAAAGCCAGGAAGCAAAGGTGCCACGGGCTTTTCTCTGCTTCGGTTTTGCTGGTGGAGTCAAAGCCAAAGCTGGTATTTGGGGAACTCTGGAGTCAGCTTAACCAGAATTGCCACAAAACCTTAAAAGAAGAGAAATATTTTACATCTTACAGATGTCAGGATTTTTTTCCCCGCTGTTATTCCCTCTCTCCCATCCCTGCTGGATTTCAACACCTCTCTCTTTCGCTAGGCTTGCTTTAGAGGGCAAAACCAGCAGCATTGGCCCAGCCAGATGTTGCAGGAGGGGTCCCAGCCCCGGACCCCCAAAGCAGAGAGGGGGGGTGCTGCATCACCCAGGGCGGTCCCCTCTCCCTGGGCCTGTGAAGGGGGCACTGAGGGATTAGGCGGGCTCCGCTGCCTTCTCTTGCAGGATAAAAAGTCACATCAATCTTAGGATAGTTTTCCTCCAGCAAATTGCTCTCCAGGAGCCCCTCAAGCCCATTTTCCCATGCAGGGGCAGGGAGGGGTTTCGGCACGTCGTACCCAGTTACTCTCCCAGCGCCGCTTCGAGGCAGGTGATGCCGATTCTGGTAAGCTGCTCCTCTTCCCCATTAATACCTCTTCTTCGCTGACTCCAAATGACTTCTGATTTCACGCTACAGTGAGTGACAGGCAAGTCTTGTCCGAGATAGCGTGTCGTGACGCCCATGCTCATCCTGGCTGAACTGGCAGCTGGAAATGCCTCCTACGCCCGCGGCAGTGCACGGGTACGTCACCTCGATATTTGAACTCGGAGCCTGCAGAAGCAAAGCATGAGCCTTGCCCATGCAGGAAAAAAGGTCTGACCCCCCCGAGGAAGCAGCACTCTGGACTCTGAGATGTCTTTTGTAGATATGCCACTAGAGGGGAACAAAGATCTATAATATTTCCTAGGTTTGCAATGAGCTGAAAAGCCTCCTGCAAGCTGGGGGCCACAGTGCCCGCCTGGAGAGACTTCTGTGCCAGCACCGTGCGAATGTTTTTCCTTGTCTCCGTCAAGAAAAAACTCAAACAGTTTTAATAATTGCATTTGTCACAAGCAAAGAAGAGCAAAACCAGTCGTTCCTGAGGATCTGTGAATTTTACTAAGCACTGACACCTACGCCAGGTGAAAACTGAAGCAAAAAATATTGCTGTTGGCAATACTTTTTCCGATAACGCTATCTCTAAATCGGGTGTTTGTGATATACATGGGAGGTACACGTGTAAAAACTAAAGAAATTAGTTCCAAACCATTCAGACTTTACATTGAGAGCTTCATAAATGAAGTACACGATCATTTCTGTGCAGTTTGTCTTAATAAAGGTTGATAACGTGATTATTACGTTATTCATTATGGAGGCATCACTCATTTGCAATAATTTGGAGGCGTTAAAGCTGAAGATCTCTAATTATGATGCTTTTAGAGGAAACATACATAAAAGAAAAGTAGGGGGTGGCTTGTAATTCTCTCTATAAAATTAGTTCCTAGATGAAAAGGAAAGGGTCAGAAAATTAGTTAGTGACTTAATTAGTTTAGAGAAAAACTGTAAATTATCTGAAAAAAAATAATGTTGGAAAGCTTTAATGCACCGAGAGGGGCTGTAATATGCAGAATCCCAGCAGAAATTTGAATTTGGCAGTGATTTGATGAGGGCGATGGAAACACTTTGGACACGAAGAGGGGACAACTGCCATCGATTTCTCTGAGGGTCCATTCGAAGTCGAGCGTGTGGCAGAGGAGCACCTCCCATCAGACGGAACAGACTCGGTCCTCGAGGCCGTCAGGAGACCTCTCCCACCCCGGCGGCGTGTGGAGGAAACCTCGGGAGAAGTATTCTCCCCCGAGTCCTGCAATAGGACTCGGCTGGTGTCCCTCCTCCAGGTGCCTTCCTACCCTCCACCCCAGCCGCTATCAGAGCGTGACGGTGATGCCTCGGTTATTTCTCTCGCACACATACAGTCTGCATGCTGGGTTCAGGTACCGGTCTCAGAGGAAACGTGGATTTCTCTCTCGCTTTAGCTTACTGCAAAATGTAATGTCATGCTCAGGAGGGAGGAGGCTGGGTGTCCTTGCTGGATTAGCACAAAAGGGAAGTATATGTGCCTGTCTGGACATAAAAGTTATGCAAACCCCCCAAGGGATACTCACTTATGGTCTAACTGATTTTTTTTAGCAAAATGTAAACTTCTTTCCTGCTCTGTGTCCTGGGAAGCCTCTGTTCCTGGTGGCACAACTGCAGGACTGGAAGCTAACTGAAAGACCTAAAAGCAAGAACAGGTACAGCCTACTGCTGGACTTGGTTTGTGTCTACTATTCAAGAGGAATTTGAATCTGAAATTATCTCTGGTGTGTGATAAAGCAGCGATCGCCACTTTGCATCATGAGCTCCCCAAATGGCTCCAGTGTGGCAGCCCCTCATGCCCGGGTTGGAGTTTGGACCTACATCCCAAATCCTTAATGGCTCACAACCCAAAGAGCAGGGAGATTCCTAGATAAGGTATGGTCCATCTCGGTCCGATGTCTGCTGTCATTTCTAAATCGCACAGTCGTACACCAAAGGTCTTCTCCATTTATTCAGAGAACATGTCTACCTATTCTCCAAAATCGGAGAGCTTTGTTCCTCCCAAAGCACTTACGTGGCTTAATCTAAACCTCCAGAGCTGGAAAATACCCTCAGGTGCATACAGTGAGGTTTTCATCTGTGCTGCAAACACGTCTTAAAATCCTCACAAAAATAAAACCCTTTGGCCATGATTAACTTTTTGGAGGCTGAATTCCCTCCCCAACATTTGTATTGCAATTGCCAAAAAACAATGAGCAAAATGACCCATCGGAAGTGACATTTGTTCCTTGCACCTTGTTGAAAATGGCCCCTGCGCTCCTGCCAAAAAGGGGTGACCTCCTCCAGGATCACCCTGATGGGTGAGGACACGGCACGTCTCTTCGCCGGCCACGCTGGACATGTTTGTTTGGGACACTGAAAGTGAGTCACCGCGGAATTACGTTTCCCCAGAGGACTGAAAAATAGTTGGACACTAAATCTCAATATAAATCAGCCAAGAGTTAATGTTTATCTTTTATCAGGGGAATGGGAAAAGTTCGAGCAAGCCGGCTAGATTCAGGGTGAAGTCGAACTCCCAAACTTTCTCTTAAATTAGGCCCAGCGGGGGCGTAAAAGCATCCTTAGGGACCACAGAGCTCTGCAGGAAATTATGCCAGCTCCACCAACTCATGTTCATTATCAGTGTCGCTCACTCATGTCACCTCCACAATTATTTTAGGACCTGTCACCAGTAACATTCTCCCACCAGCAAATGTTTCCAGCTCGCTCTAATGGGGAGGCTGAAGTTCGAAACAAAAGTTACCTCTGCACCTACTCCTTCGCACTTGCTGCCTTTTCACCCGCCTGCTGAACAGAAAGCAGCCGAAGGCTCCTGCGATCCGCCCGCGTCTGGCAGCTGATGGGAGGCACTTTGGAGCAAGGGGGCTGTGCAGCTTCCCGTGCTCAAATAAAGGAGTGGAGCTGGGGGACGTGGGATGGATGGGCAGCGTCAGACTCTGGGAAGCAGACCCAGGGCTAAGCTGGGGTCTGTAATGCAAAAACTTAAATCCACAAACTCCGAAATTTGAGGGAAATTCATGTCAGGCTCCTGCGGAAGTGCTGATGATGTAGGGAGAGCACAAAGAGGAGAAAAGCAAAGCCTACCCTGTTATAGGGCTGTCATCCAGATGCCGACAGCTGATCAGCTTGGATACACATTTACCAGCTTTCAGAAGATTTTTGGAATATTGTGGAAGATGGAAGAAAAGACCAACGTCACACAAGCACACAATAATACAGGGTTGATTGAAGAGACCCCACCGGTCTCTAATCCAGCCCCCTGCTCAAAACAGGTATAAGCTCAGGATGAGCTGACGCTGCCCGGGGCTTCGCCTGGGTGACTGTCAAATAGCTCCGAGGATGGAGGCTCCACAGCTTTCCTCTGCCCCTGTGCCAGCACTCAACCCCTCTCACTGGGACCACTTTTCACTTGCATCTACTTCGTATCTAGCTGCACGCTGTGCCCGTTGCCTCCTGCCGGGGAAGGGTCTGGCTCCATCTCTCCTAGAAGCCCCCCTCGCCCTCTCCCCGCCAGCTCTCGGCCACCAGCAGTCCCCCCTCTGCCAGCGCCGGCACCGTCTCTGCACAGTGGCAATTTGTCCCACGCTTCTTCTTGGCTACTTCTGCTCTGAAACAGCAGAGGTTGTGAAAGGCGCTGGCTGCAGCTCCAGTTCAAATGTGAATATGCCAGACGAGCCACCGTCGGAGGCTCCGGGGATGAGCCGTGTGCTGGAAGGGAGCAGCTTTGATTAAGTGGATTATGCCGGAAATAAGCACCAGACAAAGCCCTGAAATGTTGACATGAGCTATAGCAATGAGAAACGGCAGTGATTAATAAGCTGCAGTACTGTAACTAATCAGTGTTTGCAAGCACTTTGGACCTGGAAAGCTTCTGCTGAGAACTGTTCACTGTGAACACCTCCTATATGATGTTGACAAATCATACCGATATCTTCACAACAGGGAAAGGGGCCGATGACTGCTTCGGTGGAAGGGATGTTTTAATGACGTTTTCTTCACGTGGGCACACCACGTCCTCGTCACGGGCTGCAGGATGTCACCCGTTCCCCGGCCCGTGGCTTTGTGCCTCCGTGTGCATCAGGGTTCGGGCTCCTGCCATGCCTTCAGCCCTCAGCGTGCTTCCAGCACACCCAAACCTACACGGGATCCGAGGCAGAGTGCAGGCAGGGTGGCTGCAAGGCACATCGGCCCAAGGGCCCCTGCAGGGACATCAGCTGGAGCCACAATTTCTGCTACGTCTCTTCCAGCTCCATCACCTTCCTCCCGCTCCGTTCTCCAGCCACCGGACGATTTCCCCGGGTTAGCATGAGCAGCACACACAGCTCAGAACCCATTATCAGATTTTCTCTCATGCCAAGTTGAGCTAGAACTAGATTTTCTAGAGAAGAACATACAATTTCATTACAGTATAAGCCAGCAAACAAAAAGCCGCTTGTTTACGAGAAACCTCCAACCTTCTTGTAAACATTTCTGGGGAAAAGGGTCCTCGGAGTCGAACCGATGGCCCCATCTTGTCACCGCTAGCACAGACATCCCACCTCCTTCCTCAGACACCCTGTCCTGAGACAACAGGTGAAGTTCACGGAGAATTTTTTCTTCCTCCAGTTTCCCTTTTCTTTTTCCCCCATCTCACCCGCCTGCCTTTTATAGTGTAACACATGTCAGGGTTCATGTAACAAAAAGAATTTCCAATGTCAGGCAAATAATTTTTCCATCTGTGTTGTGTTTTTTTTTTTTTTCTCCCCATTTTATATTTTTTAACGGAAGTGGCATCTGCGAGGTGCTGGCTGTAACCGATACGTCCAGGAGCTGCGCAGTTCATTACCAGCAGCCCGCTGTCGGCATGCCATTTTTGGCTGCTCCAGCTGTTGTTATGGAGAGGGCACGCATCAGTTCAGCTGACAGCTGCAGGCTCCCAGAGAAACGGAAAGTTGTTTTTTCCTGTTCAGCAGTTGTCTTATCCTTCCCAGCACACCCTGATGGGGTTTTCTAGTAATGGGCTAAGGTTAGAAATCGTGAAAAATATGCACAAGTGTCTTCTTGATATGGGTCAGGTCTTGCGTTTCCTCCTGTCCGTTTTCAGAGCGGTGCGTCCCCAAAGGTGGCTGTGCACGAGCCGGATTTACCTGGTTGGGAAACGCTCGGGACCCCGAGAAGGTACGAGCTACCCTGGGTTGTAATAATTCACATCAGACGCTGCAGGAGTGCGATGAGAAGTGGAAGTGAGCGCTGGGGGAAGAAGGTCCTCCAGGTCCGGTGTTTGAAATATTTCTGTCAAAACCAGCTCTGAGCAACAAGAACTAAGGAATAGGTGTTGTTTCCCTGGAAAAGCATCAGAGACGGAATTCACTGGACAGCCCCTGCCTTTCTTCCTGCTGATGCTGAACCATCCAGCTGGTGTGTGGGAGAGATGGTGGTAACACTGACAGTCCCACGGCCATGCCAACGGTCACCCACACACCCTTCGTTCCCTGGGAAATGCCCTCCGGCTGTGTAGGACCAGGCAGGGCTTTCACCCATGGACAAATCTGAGAAATACAGAGGAGAACTGGCGCAGGTACGGGCTCGTCGCCCGCCCGCGTGAGCCAGCGCTCGCTGAAGGGAAGGAAAGGCTTTGTCAGACCTCGAGCAACATGTGCCTGCTATTAAAGGCATGTTAATGAAGATAAATCTTTAGGTATGTACTGAAACCCTACCTGCACAATATAACAGCAGCAGCAGCCGCAGCCTGACAACCCTTCTGCTTGCACTGCCGTAATGTAACCAGATCTTATAATCTGGCTGGTTGGGATGCTATTACGCCTCACGGCTCAGCATCAGAGACGTCAGGATCCCAACCCAGAGCCCTGTGCGGGAGCAGGAGGGCGACAGCATCCTGCATCCTGCATCCCCACACCCCCCCCACACACATTGCAATGGCAGCTCTGCCCTCGGTGCGGGCACCCGTGGGTGCCACCCCGCTTACACAACCCCAAGCCTTGACAGCGGGTCCTTCGCCTTCGAAGGAGGGCCTGATTTCTCGTTAAATGCCTTGTGGAGGTGGAAATGCTCTTTCCATTGCTTTCCTGCCCACGCTCCTCCTGTGAGATCCCACACATGTGGCAATCAAAGCTAGGAAGCCAGCCTGACTTTCGGAGCATTTCTCACCACTTTCTTGCCCGCGGGGGAACGTGGCGGGGGGAGAGCACCAGCGGATTTACGGCTCTCCGTGCCCTCCTCTGCATTGCTCTGAGGTGCCCAGGGGCTTGCACCTATGATGGGAATGGCAGATTGAGTGGTATCACTGACCACATACTGTTTTCAAATCTGCTACGTGGATGCAGGAGGAATATTTCTCCCTAGCAGAGTATCACAAGGCAAAAATCAAGAATATTTGTTTATCTTTCTAATAAAGGCATCATGGGAAGGATAATGTCCTACATGCTAAAATACAGACTGTATCGCACGGAGAAAATTGAAGGAAATATTGCTCGTCTATTCCTCTTTAACTGCCAAGGCATTTTCAAGCATCCTTCTTTTATTAAATGCCACATGAGACCTTTTTTTAATACTACATGAAAGAAAGGTACTTTATTAGGTAAATATAATGAAATAACCATGTGTTGTTTCTCACTTCATGGCAAATGTTTCTACTTCCTGACGGTATTGATTCCAGATCGAAAAATGCTGCTTTATCCCAGTACCACTTACCTTTCACACAATCTGTTAAACTCAGCCTAAGAGCTGTGTAAAATTTCCTTTTCCATCAGGTTTCCTTGACTTTTTTTTAGTACAATACTTGCGGAGTCAAAAGATATTGCTCAAACTCAAATATTCATTCCAGTGCAATGTATTTCCTCTTCGTATTTCCTTTTTCTGTGCCCTACCATTTGCACACCCACGAAAAGACAATTTCCAGCGTAAATTGTGGAAAACAAAGGACGAAGTACATTTGGCGGCAACTTTATTCAAAATTTGCAAGGTGCTGGTGCTAACCATGCATCACCCAATAGTAAAAGATGGAAACCATAAAACCCTTAAGCGTGGAGTGCTTGCAAAGGGCTCTTCTTGCAGGCTGAAATACTGAGAAGCTGTGGCTCGGTGGGTACCCTGGACCAGCAGAAGAGATGAGATTTCCTCTCTAGAGACTGTGTGAATTCATTACCTGAAATTACCACATCCATGCCACATTTAATGAACTACATTATTTTGGGGGTACATTCTATCAAGATCACGTTAACAATTTCCCATGGAAACCACGTTGATCATGTTGCTGATGGAAATGAAGCTGAACGTTAAAACCTTTGTCACATCTACTGAAAAAGTGAATTTCAAATGATGTGGGATTTTATTTTCCTTCTGATAAGCATCCAGAAAGCCGAATCTTCATACGGACTTGCACAAATCCGATTAAGCCATCAGGAAGGAAATCTTGTGATGGTGAAATCAGGTGCCTTCCCCAGGGAATCTCAGTGCTTCGTGATGATTTCTGATAAAGAAAAATTGCCAAGACCTTTTTTTTTTTTTTTTTTTTGAGACACTGGCCATGGAAGCAATCATTTTGGATGGCTCTGCACACTCACACACTTCAAAGTCATGGGGAAAACCAGGGTGTGCCCAATAGCTCCAGACCTTCCAAATCCAGAGTCCAACCCAGATGAGCTTCGACTCAGGAGGTCTCTTCGGTGCTGCAACACCTGCATACAGCAGAGATGGACTACGGGGAGGACTCGTCCTTTCTGTTTGACCTCTGGTGCACAGCGATGCTTTGCAGAGCCAGGGCAGGTGCAGGCATCTTCCCAGCTACAGTAAGAGCTAATCACAGCCCTCTGCTGCAACCTGAAATCTCCAACCCCTCATGTGCCTGCTCTGGTATTGTGTGGGGAGACCCACAGCCACCTCCAGGTGAAGTCAATGATGACTTGGGATACAAAAAGAGGTGGGAAAACAGCTGCTACCCCTCTCTGTCCTGGAAAAGACAGAGGATGAGATAGGATGAGAGGAAATGGCCTCCAGTTGCACCAGGGGAGGTTTAGACTGGATATTAGGAAATTTTACTTCATGAAAGGGTTCTCAAGCACTGGACCAGGCTGCCCAGGGCAGGGGTTGAGTCCCCATCCCTGGAGGGATTTAAAAGCCGTTTGGATGAGGTGCTCAGGGACATGGTGTAGTGGTGGGCTGGGCAGTGTTAGGTTTACAGTTGGACTCGATGATCTTAAAGGTCTTTTCCAACCTCTACAATTCTGTATTTCTGTGATTCTGTGACAGCACAGCCCCAGGCTGCATGGCTGGCTCCTGCAGCTGAAGGCAAGGTCAAGGTATGGAAGGAGGTGGCTGCTCTGGGTGACAAGGGGACAAAACAGCCCCAAAGCCTCTGTCACCTCCCTCACCTCTCCCAGTTCCCATCTGGCCAGGAGCAGCAAGCTCATCTGTGTAGATCGCTCCTCCCAGCTGGCCATCTACCGCAGCACTTCTGGATCTCCTTCCCGACCTTCAAGATTAGTTGGCAAACTCCAGGCTTGAAAGAAAGATGGAAGAGCTGAGTCAGCTTGGGAAAGGTCGGAGGACCCTGGGATTACTGCACAGAATATCTCTCATACCTCGCATGCCCTTAGGGTTTTCCTCCAGCTCTTGGGTTTGCTGCCGGGCACAAGGAGACCAGCCACCCCTGCCTCTGCGTGGAGTGGGTCTCTGTCACAGCTGAGCTGGTGATTCCGTTCATGTTGGACACCCCTCAGCTTTTCTTGGCAATTACTGCTCACATGTGCAACCGAACATGCTCTGATCCATACCCTGTGCTGCATGACATAATCCCCTATCAGTTACTGCTTATTTCCTTCTTTTTGTCCCTTCTAGCCTCGTTCAGACACAAATTCTTCACCTCCTACATCAAATGCGTTGCGACCCACTTCCTCCAGACACGGACTGGGGAAAACTTGGCACCAAGAGCCCACTGCATAGAAGATGATTTTTTGGTTGTTGTTTTAAGCTGTTGATTTATTCGAGGCTCCACATCTTCCCAGCATCACCAAACATCTGATGATTTTATTTTGATTGCCTGGTTATTCATGGCCAGCCTGCTTTTCCACTCACCCAAGCCTCTTTCAGTTATGAAAAAAATGAAATGGTGGATGTTTATTTTATCTCTTTTCCCCAGAGAAGGAGTTTAATAATTTAGCAGCAGATATGAAACTGTTCCATGAGGAGTAATTTGTTTTAGGGGGGAAAAAATGAGATGATTTTTTTTCTCTCTCTCCCAGATCCCCATATATAAAGGTATGGTTTGCTTTGGATCATATTCACTCTCTGAAGACTTGGTTTTGCTATTAAAATCTTTATTTCACTACAGATTATTCTACCATTCCTTTGTGTCTCTGCTATTAGTCTGCTTTTGGTATGCAGCTGTCACCATGGCTTTTAGTAACCTGCTTTCTATTGGTTCCCAGAAATGGTTTATATCCCCTTAGAACAAGCCAATAAAGGATTTCAGGTGCTTTTTAACCTGCCAAATGCAGCTCATCAAGACATGCATGGAAAGGAAGGGCAGGAAGCAACAGATTTTTTTGTCACAACTTATTTACTAACCCTGTGTTTTGAGTTTATTGCTTGCTGCGTCTCTTCAAGAACTTTTTTCCCTTATGAAACAGCACCTTTATGCTTGTAGTGACCAACGCAGGGATGGACACGTCCAGTGTCACCAAGTGAAGGATACCGGTGCCTCCCCATGCACGCTGCCCACGCGCATCCAGAAAATGAGCCCCGCCGTCCCTTCCATGGCGGTTGCGAGAGCGGGGCTCAATGAATTGCATTTCTAGACTGGGGACTGTCAAAGGCCCTTATACATATTTCCCAGAAATTTTAGAGGTTTAATGGCCTCTGAAATCACCAAGATCTTCCAAAGATCTATTCTCAGAAGACCTGTAAGAGCTCGGTATCTTGCCAGCCTTGGCGTCTCTGTCAAAGGGGGCTGAAGTTGACTGAATTATTGCAGGGGAGGCAGACAGACGGCCGCATTCACGGCAGCCACACAGGCCTCCTTTCACCAACCAGGTTAAAAAAAAATCCAAACCCTGCAAGTCCCTGCTCCGCTTTTCCCCAGGATCCTGAGCCCAGCCCTGACACATGGGTCCCCCTTGTTCCCAAACGTGGGACCCCCCTGCCCCGAGGACACCCCACCGCCACGGATCCCCACGAGCTGCTCGCATCCTCCTGATGGGAAAAGTGGGATTAAATAAATAGCAGGTTCTGTAACTGCTAACTCCTGAATAGTATCACTTTTGGCAAAGCTGTTTTGCATTCTGACCAAATGGAAATTCTTCTTTATAGCAGAGGGTTGGATTTTTTTTTTTTTTTAAATTCGCTCTTTTTTTTAATAGTTCTTGCGGGTTCCCCCCCTCTGTCATTTTTAATGTGCAGCACATAATAATATGAAGCTAAGGACACTGTTCTGATAATTCCTTGAGCAGCCCTAGCGAAACACTATCCAGATGTGTTGCTGTTTTTCTGCAGGGGGAATGCATTGTGCATGTCAAAAAAAAAACCAAAAAAAACCAGGGCAATTTTCCCCTCCACTTGGCCTTCAGTTTTAAATGAAGTGAGGTAGGCCACCATTTTGGGGCCAGAAGATGAAAACCAGCACACCCAACCCTTCCAATAACCTAATGAGGAAGGATCCAGAAGAGTTCATTTGAGGAAGAAAAAGCGGGAGAGAGAAAGAGAGGGGAAAAAAAAATATCCAGGCTTAGGAATCAGGAGCAGAAATACGAGCCTTGTTCCTTGTAAGCTTGGATAATCTAAGTCAAAAACCACATGAATCAATTCAAGCTGAGTCCAGGCTGCTGTTCTGTACACTTATGTACACACACACACTCACACACACAGCATTTGCTCTCTTTTATAACATTTTAGTGGCTGCTGCTTTGTTGGGAACTGTTGGGAAACACGTTTGCTCTGTTCCCACTCACAAGGAGGACTGCAAATGTTTTGATTTTATAATAATTGGACTTTCACACCCTGAGTGTTTTCAAAGCACTGCACGAGCGTTATCTAATAATCCTCAAGGCAGCTCAGTGAGGTAGGTAAAAGTCGGCATCATTATCCTCATTTTACAAACCGGGGCGAAACCAAGACAGGGGTGATATATGCCTTGCCCAAGGCCACACAACACGTCGATGGCAGAGATGGGATTAGTGCTAAGGAGCTGCTGGCTCACGGCCCGGGACTGGAGCTCTGTCCACTGGCCCGGGCTTCCCCCGGGATGGAAATGCATTTGTGCATGAGTGTAAGAGGGGAGAAAGGGAGGGGAGGGCAAGATGTGCAGGAAATATGCACCGTAATGAGTAGCACAGGGGTATTTTTTGCACCAAAAGGATGAGCTCAAGGGTGTTTCAGATGTCCTGTCTTGCAGGCGGAGCTGATGCTGATGCTCAGCTGGAGGGAATGAGTTTTTCCAAGGCGGAGGTTGGTCGGTTGGTTCCTTTCTGACCGACCTCCTTCAGACAAAACCGAGTTGAACGCAGAAAGGGAGTGAGCAGCAGGTCTCTGCTAACAGGGCTCCTCCAGACAGAGATGGATGAGGGAGCGCTGACCCCAGCGGCTCTGCTGGCAGGGGAGCAGTGACAAGCAGCTGGCAGTTGCAACTACCTCCCCCGAAACAGCTGGATCTGAGGGAGGACATCTGGACGCAGTCTGGGTGGTTTGCGAGAAACAACGTCCACTGAGTCACCAAAGAGAGCGAACCTGGGTCTTGGGATGCAGAACACGGGACGCCCTGTGTTCGCTACGGGGACGGGGCTGCAGGGCGGTTGCGGAGATGGACAGGGCCTCCCACGGCGCAGAGGTGGGAGGAATAACCGCGTTAGGGGGTTATGCACTCCGAACCCTGCCCCAGTGTCTGGGGACTGTGGCGGATCAGAGCTGCAGGTGAACCACCAGAATCCTATAAATCCAAAGGCGCGCACGGAGACTCCACAGCCTACGAACGCACTGGGGCCAAAGAGCCAAACGGCGATGTAACAGGTGGAGGAAAACTATTAAATCTCTCCAAATTTTCCCTGCAGCTGCCAGTCCTGGCTTGGCTAAGCCTCTGGAGGCTTCTGAAGCTCCAAGAGGGCTTTTTTTCCCATGCAGAGGTGGGTCTGCCAAACCCGCATCCCACTGCCAGCCACGGCTGTGCCCAGGGCCTCGCGGGTGATGGGACCCTCCAGCAAAGCACCTGAGGACCCCGATTTCAGGAGTTTTCCAGCCCCTCTCGCTGGCTTTCAGCAGCAGATGAAGGTGAAGCTCCACACAAGGCAGCGTGACTCTCTGTCTAGTTTCTCGATCGCGGTTGCTTATTGAAAACCTGTGCCAAGCAGTGCTGCACTTAGCCAGTTCACAGCCACTTCTGTCGAGCTGTGCCTGCTCCAGAGCTACTGCCTGACTTCCCAGAGAAATATCACAACACAGCGTTCGAGAAAAATCTCCTCTAACATCAGATACCAGAAAAGCCAATTAGTGACCGCCTCTGCGGATGCTTCATCAGGGAGGTAAAATTAAGTCAGAGCTTGCACCTCCTTAGACATCAAAGCCTCAGAAGAGCAAGAAATCAGCATAGGAAACCAGGTTTTACTAGTTCTGGTGTTCAGGGTTGTTTCTTACCAAGATCATAGAAAATACCCTTGGGGTGTCCTTCTCCACACTAGGAAGAACACTGGTTACAGGATTAAGTCCAGCTCTGTTTCCTTCAAAATTTTACTATCTGCAAAGCAGTTACATGGTTTGTATCGAATTGCTGTGTTTGCTCTGCGAGCAACCAAATGTCCCTGTTTTGAGGTGCCTTTTGCCTTCGATCCCAGGTGACAGCATGCGGATGACTAAGCTTTCGCCAGCCAGTCTCCAGACCCAAGAGACACGTCTGTATTTCTGAAGTCAGCCACAGGACCGTAACGCCAGATCCACCACCCTCTCCAAAACTGGCATCAGAGCCCACCCTTAGGGCAGGCATTTATTAACTACAAGTGCACGTAAAGGCTGCGCTCGCTGGGTACCCACCACGCGAGGTGTCCAGACCTGTGGCCACCGCACCGTGCAGCTCCTGAGAGTTGGAGTCCCTTCTCCCGACTTTGGCTGGAAGTTCATCTCAGTTCATAACAGTTGTGTTTTACCTTTGTTCTGCTTCCCTACGCATAAGCCCGTGGCCTAGAGGGAGAAACGCTGCTTGAATGTGCAGGAAACCTGGGCTAGATTCCCGTTCTCTTGCTCCTTCAACTACTTTAAAAGGAAAAGGAGTGGGGTTTTCCAGCCACATGCATGTCACATTCATGCATCTCGTTAATGCAACATCGCGGGGAACTTGCTCTCCAAGCCTCATTACCTTTTGTCTCCAGTTCCAGGAACAGAGCAGTCGGTTGCCAGACCGTGGTATGCAACGCTTACCCCTTGAAAAATCTTTAAAGAATTTAAACTTTGCACAGACGTTTTAAGCAACCCCAGCTGCCAATTCCACATGAGACAATCTTAAGATAAATGGATGTTTGTAATCAGCCAGGCACTGGCGAAGGAAAGAACCACCATTCAGGTAAGCAGCTTATTAAATGTACCGGTGTGCCCTGGGTGATTGCACTACAGGGTTCACCCGTGTCTGTCCACACTTTCTTGCAGTGCCACTTCTACCGTGCTCAACACTGCAATTAGCTTGATTTATATTAAACGTTGTTACCTCTCCCTTTCCCTGTGTTCCCGTCTTTGGGAAGCCTGGAGAGTTTTGACAGGAGTAAACCATAACTAATAGGAGCGGAAAATGGTCCAGCGACTGGGGATCTGGGCTCTGCTCCTTGTGATGCCACAGACCTCGTCAGGGGGAACAGATAGCCTAAAAAAAAATGAAAAAAAAAAAAAAGGTTTGGCTTGAGAAAACCCACAGCAGATGCCTGTGGGTGCTGCTGGCTCCTGCAGAGAAGAGGGAGTGACCCTCTCCCGTTGCCCTCCTGGCAGCAGAGCACTTGGAGCAAGACTTCAAGCAGGTAGAAATCACCTGGTGTGGGGATTTCATGGCAAACCCATCTCTCAGGTGAAAAGTTTGCTGTGTGGGGTGAATCTTTCTGAAGTGGGATTTGCTGCCGGGCAGAGGGCCAGCCCCGAACTGCCAGAGCCCTCAGGGCTTGCTTAACCCCTGCCTGGCACCCCGGGTGCCGAGCCCACGCTGCCGCTCGCCTTTGATACGGCCTCGCGCCCCTCAAACAGCACACAAGGGCATCAAACGAAAGCCCCGGAGCCTGCAGCACTCAGCCCTGCCAGCCTCTGCCTGCGCTGCCGGCACCGGAGCCCACGTAGCACGCTCCTCCATCCTCGCCGGGCAAGCGTTTTGCCAAGAGCCACGGGCAGATTTGGGGACAGAGCCTCACCCTGCCCTTGCCGAGCATCCTGCAAGGTCCACGTGCTGCTGCTGCTGGTGCAACGGGCGCTGCTGCCAGCAAGCTGATTCGGGAGGATATTTGCAGAAGCCAAGCGCACCGGGGGCAGCCGAACAAAGTGAATCCGCTTAAAAGAGTTTGAGGAAAGGCTGGTGGAAAAGGGGCTGCCACCGTCACCCAGCTGCAGCCATGACCTCACTTAACCGCACTTGGCCTCCTCTGAGCTGACACCTCATGGCACTTCTCCCATACGCGCTTGTGCTCAACTGAACTGACTAAGCCATAATGCAAATTTACTGCAGCCAGACAAGCAAGAGATAAGAAAAATATCTTGAGCGTTCGCCGCAGCGGGATGCAGAAGTCACTCCTCTTGCGTTGGGAACTTGCACTAACTGTGGACAAGCTCCGGAGGGTGGCATTGACCTTGGCGGACAGGACAGTTAGCCTGCAAGGCTCGGGTCGCTCTTCTTGCCCTAATCCACACTGGATCAGCTGATTTCATTTCTAATTTCCTCACACATGTGCTCAAGCACAGCTGTGGAACATGAGCCGAGTCTGCAGAGGAAATCCTGAGATTTACACAGGCCCCAGTGGATTATAAAAACCTGGAAACCGGACAGATAACACTCATGTAACAGACTCGAAACATGCTGAGGAGAAAAAAAAAATCACAATAGATTAAAACCTGCTGTTCTCTGCAAAATGTAAAAGTGTCTTTTCCAACACTTTGAACTACTGTGTTAAAACTTTGTAGGTAGCTATCGTTTCAAAGGTGTAATCTTCAGGAGGATTTTTTTTTTTTTTAATGGATTTGGTAAAGTCGCAACAAAAGAGTTCTTTTAAAAAGGCTTGACCCAGAGGGCTGCAAGCTTTTTGCCTGGCGAGGTTCATTTCTAAACTGTGTGCAGCTTCCAGAGCTTCTGAGAACTTCCAAAATCTGAACTGGCTGATGATGTTAAATGCACAAGGTAGTGGGAGTAAGAAGTAAATATTTCTTGTTGGGAGATGTTACGTTTTCCATCCCAGTGGAACCAGTTGGACACTGTGTGGGTTTCTGACAGGGGACAGATAAATCTCTTTTCCCAGCTTCTCCTTGCCTATAGAAAGCACAGAGTTTGTATCTAAGGGTCTGGCTTTACTGCAGCCTGGGAGATGACCCAGCCAGAAAAGATTTCCTTCATAGGTTGGATGCTCAGCTGATTTCACAGCGTGAATTCGCTGCGGTGGCTGTGTCAGTCTACACCGTTACCTGTATCTTGTGGTTTTGTAGCCCATTGCGTAGAGGAATGTTTTTCTTCCCAACTGCAAAGCAATAATGGCCATAGCCACCATTTTCTTTATGAAATGTCTTTGTCCTGGTTCATGGTTCCATCTGTTCTGGGCCCATTGCCCCTGTTTCTCTGCGTTTGCTCTTAGACCTTTTTAATAACTTAAGCTAACGATTGACCTGGAAGGGGTAGCTACTGCCCTGCGGAAACATTTTCCTCTTCCCCATATCAGTAGTGTATGAAGGACTTTTTCCACATATTTTCTGGTTGGCTACCAGCTCAGAGCTGCCATTTTTGTGCTCATTTAGGCCTCCAGCTGCATCAGTGGGATCAAAAACAGGCACAAGGTCAGACTGTTTTTTCTTAAGCTGTCAAATGTGATTTATTGCTTTTCTCAGGATCAATGACTTAAGAATTTGGGTTGCCAAGCTGTGCTGGGTCACGTCCATCCAGGGCGGTTAACAGGGCCAGAACCTCTTATTTCAAGGCCCCTTCTTCCCCCAAGACTTTGTGTGAATCTCGGTTCCATTTTATCTTGGGCATCAAAAGAATTTCGAGGAGGGGTCAGATAAAAGTTTGGGGGGTTTCCTCCCGCGTTTCTATGAAGAGCAAACCAAGATGGTTTGGGGTTTGCGAAAGCAAAACCAGGTTGACTTGGATCTCAGATCTATTTTATCTCAGTCACCAATCTTTCATTTGAATTTGGGGTTTCCAAACCAAAACCCAGCTAAGACTTTGTAAAAAAACAAACCTGAAATCCAGCCTCCTCCACACATTCCAGGCGGTTGCTGAGAAGAATTCTCCTCCAAGTTCATTTTAATCAAACTGTGACAAGAAGAAACCTCAGCTGACATCCACCTCCCCCCAGAAGGAGCAAATCCCGTCCTGAGAGGGGCAGAAAGAAGAACAGAGAAAGGCAGACAAGACCTGACTTGGTGTCTGCACTACCAACATGCTCCAAGCTGGAGCTATTTAAATGCAAAGCGAGAACTCCAGGCATCTCACGACCTTTAACATGGCTTGAGACACTGTGAAATGATGTTGCAAGCATCATATGACAAGACAGAAGAAACACTGCTGAGATTTGCCTGCACCGCAGAAGCTGTTGGGGTAGTCAAGAGAACAGAGTGGTTGGAGCCTTGGTGCCTTACAAGATGATAGAGAAGGTGTGAAGGTGCAGAGCGTGTTGCCTTGAATGATGGTTGTCTGAAGGACGGGGTAATGTTGTCCCCACAAACGGAGCCACTTCTATCACAGAAGAGGTTAATATTTTAGGATGCACAGACCTGGGGCATGCAGGAGATGGGACAGTGCAGAATGCTCAGTTTTCAAAGGTAGGGTTGCAGCATTTGTGTTTTGAGCCCTTCTCTTAATATCCAGAAAGAATCAGGTCTTGGCAGATGGTCAGTGACAGAAAGAAGGAAATCAGTCTCTGCAGGTCATTTTTTCCACCAGTAATGTGATCCCACAAAATAAAAGTAGTTTCCGTCCTCTCCCCCAGGAATCTGTCTCTCTCCTATTGGATCCAACTCTTTAAAAAAATTGCTTCCCACTTAAAAAGTGGATTTCCTCAACTCTAAGTTGAAATCCTTTCTATCACGATTTCCAAGGTATCTGCTCTGCTCTGAGCGTCAGCTATCGTTCCCAAGGGGTTTGTGACATAAACTGTGGCTTTTGACCGAGAATCAAAGCTTCCTGGGGTGAGCGCTGTGTGTTTTCTTTTGCATTTTGCAGTTCTCCCACTTCAGCAAGTAATAAGTAGCCAAATGAAAAACTGCCCATTCTACGCAGCTAGAACATGTTTGCACAAATGATTTTTTTTAAAATTTTTTTTTTTGGTACCCTCTATAGCATTTATTTGGTGCATGTCACGGGCCAAATTGAATGGGAAAGTAAAATGAGTCAGAGTCTGTAGTGGTGCCTTTATTATTTAGTTCAGCCTTTCAAAATCATACTGTGAATAATCCAGAGAGCAGAGATGCTGCAATGGTCTAGAGAGCAAAGTCAGGGCAAAGTTGGACACCTAAATGAATCCTCAGGGAGGGCTCTGCACACCATGCCTTTAATTACTTCTTCAAGATATGGGCTGGCATGCCCAGCTCTTGAGCTTGCACTAGCACACGCGTGCCCTCACGTGTACACCCACTCCTTCACGCCCACCCCAATATTTGCTCTGATCCGGGCACGCTGCAGTTGACAGCACGCTGCAGATAGGTCCACAGGAGACAGCCTTCATGCAGGCAGAGACCCATAAACCCCAAACCCGGCACACGCTTGCATGCCCACTCCCACGTCCAGCAAAGGGGACCGTCCCCGGATGAGCGCAGCCGCCCTCTGCACCACGGGCGCTGCAAGCACGCTCGCCGCACGCCGACGTGCGCGGTGCCAAACGACATCACACGCGCTGCACTTTCACATCTATCCGAGGAGGATCGTAACGTCCTGTAACAACCCGCTGGAAAGCCAAAGGCCCAGACTTGGGGATTTTATTGGACCATTAACTTGGACAACGAAATTCTTCAGGGAGGATATTTCTCGAGACAGACAGTTTCGTCAAGCAGTTTTTTCCATCTGACCCTGAGCCCCGAAAGTAACGACAGCCTGAACACAGAAACGCTGTTTGCTGATGGGTACCACGATCCCGTGAAAGTCAACCATGAGCCTGGTGAATTTTCCTCTTTAATTAGGTGCGAAAAGTCAACGGAGCCGCGTGGCTCTTGCAGGGGAACCGCAGGGAGGCTGTTCCATGGACAACTCCTTTCCAACCTGCAGCGCGGCAGACCTCAGCCCCGTACAATCGCTCTTTGAAAGCTGGACTACGGTTACAGCCCCAGCTTTCCTTCCCCTGATGGCAAACTGGGGAGAGCCTGGAAATCCTGCAACCCCCAGAGAGCTGAACAGTGCCTGGCTATATCCATTCCTCAATAGGTTTCTCTGCTGAGGGGTCTCAGCCACCAAAATAACTTCTGGGCTGTTTTTACTTTGCATTTCAATGCCTCTTTGCTGTCGGAGAATTGGAAAGTGCTCTGTGTGCAGGGTGAATTTTGTCCTGCAATGCTCGTGATGCAGCTGGGAGGATGCCGGTCATGTACTGTAACAGCACAGGAGACCACGGCGCTGGGTTATTCGTTATTTCAGGGTTTCCAAAGAGCTGAAATCCTATTTAAATGTCAAAATTAGGGCGCTGTGGGCTGTGCTGTGCTTCCCAAGTGAAGTGGCACAGCACTGTGCACCATCACCTCCAGAGCTGAAGCCAGGTAACAGGAGGAAATATTTTCACTGGGGCTTATTGTACAGAATTACAGGTTAAAGTGACCTGCACATTGCCTTTCCTGGGGATTTCCAGCGTACCCCAGTGTTTGCACTACTGAGTCTGAGGTGCATGAAATCCTGCCCACCCAACAGCAGAAGCCCTGGGACAGAGCTCTTAATCTCAAACAAAAGGACAGACTGTGGGGATTTAAGGCAAATTAAAGGGATTTCACCTAAGTTGCTTTTGGCAAGTCAGTGGCACAGCCAGGAAGGGATCTGGCTCCTTGACTCACCAGCACCAGCTCAGGTTTTCAGGCATTCGCTATTTCCTTGGGAATTGCAGCCCTGCAACAGCTTCAGGTTGTACAGTACCACTGGCGAGACTAAGGTGAAATAAAAACTCCCGGGCAGGAGGAAGGAAGAGGAATGGGAGAAGGAGCACTTTCATTTACAAGCAAGAGGAGGGGTAGAAAGGAATCACCGGCCACCCGCAGCCGAGGCACTCGGCTCTCACCCAGTCCTGCAGAGGTGAAAGGAGCGGAGAGGAGCAGAGAGGTTTTTATTGCTCAAAACCCCCTGCCTTGCTCTGTGGGTTTGTGCAGCACCCAGCACAACAGCTTTCTAGCCAGAACGCTAATCAGCTGTGACCATACAAGAAAAGGGAGCGGGGAAAGAAGGAGAGAAATTAGGTCACTGACACTAGATAGTTTAAATCCATGCAAGGCTTAACCACCAGTAAGAGATCTGCTGACTGGCTTAGGCAGTTATCTTCAGAAAAAAAACCTCAAATCTTATGAGATTTCAGGTCTTAAACTGCGTAAGTCTTCATGAAGAGTCATCCTTGCTCTACCAAGTGGCCTGTTAGGCAGGCAGTTATATCAGCAATATTAAAATACAGTCAAGGTACCACAAATTTTTCTGAAAAACACACAATTTGTTGTTAAGATCAGACACCCTCACCTCCACACACGGCAATACGTGATTGCGGGAGTTAACCTTCCACATGTATCTGATGTTTCGGTTCAAGTTTTAAGTGGCTTCTGCTGCACCAGTGGGGAGAAAGAGCAAGCCAGCAGCAAAATGTGAGCAACCACATAAATCTGTAGAAAACTGAAACTTGGGAGGATTGTACACGGCTGAACGCAAGACAGTGCAGCGTGTGCAGTAGTTGAAACATCGCATCACAGTTAGACAAGGAGGGTATTTGGTAGTGCCTTCAAAGTTAGGTCTGAGAGCGTGCCTGCACGGCACGGTTTCGGTGGCATGCAGCAGCGCTGAGTTTTGCTGCACCCCAGCTAACCTGAGGACAGAAATAAGGACAGCTGCCCTGCTCTGGCATCTGCCTGACTCTGCTTACCTCACTGTCGCAGCTGAACAGCTGCTGCCGGAGCAAGCACAGTTATTACCACCATCATTAACAGCGGCAGTGCACTAATTCCTATGCAAACATACCTCGTGCAACATAAGCCAATACTGGCCCACGAATATGCAGTATAACGACCTGACGGATAAAGCAGGGAGGAGCAAGGTTCTGCAGAAGAATGCTGGACGCGTCCCTCTATCAAACCAGAATTAGTTTGTAAAGCGCGGCGAAAGCTGGGAGCGGGTTGCTCAGATTGTGGGATAGGACACGTGTTGTGATTGCAACCAGCCTGCACCAGCCACGGTGCACGTTCAGGTCGGGCGGCTGGAGAAGGCTGCAGAAAATGAACAAAAAGCCGTTACCACATATACACCACAGATAAAGGCTTCAGCGTTGCTGCCAGTGTTTCCAGTTTTCCAAGGAACTGCCACAACAGTGTCTGGTCACCAAACCAAGGATTTGCAAATTCTTCCAGAAATCTTCCACGAATCACACAGTAGGCTTCCTGCCAGGAGATGCAGTGCCTCTTGCTATCTTTAGACTATTTAAACGTCTAGTTTGATGCAATTTGGTGCATGAAAGGACCCTTCCGGCCAACAGAGAGAGAGATGAGACTGAAGCCTCAGTCACATTCCTGACATAACCTGACTTGGATGGTGTGAGCACTCCCTGCAGCTACCAACATCTGCCCTGGCAGCCGAGGGAAGAGCCACCAGAGAAATATCTGATGAACTAATGATAAAAAAATGAATCAGAAACTGCTCGTGATGCACGCCCAAAGAAAGCGGATACATGGCTCAGCAGCCTCCAAAACGTGGGGCTCTGCCATCTGGGAGAGGACGGTGATGGGGAGGCGCGAGCACATCTGTAGCCTCGGCCCCAGCTAGGACCACCCCAGGGGATGTGGGAGCAGTTGCTCTTGGCTCTCATTTTTCTGTGCAGGAAATCGCAGACAGAAATATGATGCATCCACCATACGGCGAGTCCGGTACGTCCTGGACAAATGAGCTGCTCTCTGCGGCCGGGTGTACGGGGTGGAGCTCGGCCCCGGTAGCCCCTTTCCCCTCTCCCACCTCTGTGGTGAAGCCGCCCCACGATCAAACCATGGCACTTCACCAACACAATGAACTCAAACATTCCTCTTCCGGAGAGGATGTGGTCAGTCACCACACACATCTTCTGGGGCCTGACCACGGATCCAAACAGTCTGGTCACACATCACATGTAATCTTAACAGCAAACTTTCTGACATGCAGTTCAGACCTACCCCTGTCCTTGTGGGATATTTCCCTTATATCTCCATGATAATAACGAGTGAGACTTGTTCAAAATATTAGTATCTGGGGAGAGAGAAAAAACGCTTCAGCAGACTATGACTCACACAAGAATTCCCTGAACCTGAGATGTGGGTAAGTCGTTAGGAAGAATGAACTCATCCCAGCTCGGAGGTGAGGAGTCAGGATCTCTTCCCAGGCTGAAGGTCCCAAAGCCTTCCCCAAAGAGGCCCTTACCGGGGGATTCATGCCGGCATCACACAGCAGCTCCCACCCCACGCAAGGCTCTGCCGGCTGGGAGATGCTCTCAGACGCCGCGGTGGAGCCCCAGGAGACCCAGGAGACCCTCTGTAAGACGTAGCCTGTTGAACCCATCTCATAGCAAAGGATCAGATCTAAGGCCACCGCTTCATGCTCCGTGGCAGAGTATCAGCCGGGACGTGATGTGATGACACCTGGAGCTGACAGTTCCTCTCCCACCAGCAGCACCTTGGGGACTCTGAGCTCCTAAAATCTCGTATGTCCTCCCTTGGACGCTGGCCCAAATGCTCCTGCAAGTTCTGCAGCACCCACAGCACACGCCAGCATCGTCTGTACATAAAAAGGGCAGTGTTTTACACAGCAATACTCTCCTGAAGGTATTGTTGTCCAACTTGCAACATGTGTTGGACTACACAAGTTCTGGATAAAAAGAGCAGATTGACGTACTTCCAGCCAGATTTTTTTTTGGAAGAAAATAATGCTTATGACTAAACCTAACTTTTCTCTTTTTCACTTCCATTAAAAACTCAGGTTGTTTTTATAAAAATTAAAATTCTCTTACCTTTTTTTTTTTTTAACTGAAAACTTTTATATGGGGCAAAAGGTATTTTTTTTTTAAATCTGAAGATGAAAATTCCTTTTTTTTCTGATGTGTATTTTTTAGGAAATATATCAGGATTAGGGGGTTTTTTTGGTGAAGCTTTCTGCAGTTGGGTGAAGCATGTTTTCCCACCAGCTGTAGAGCGCATATCAACACATTTGTTTAATCAACCTGAAGTTTCCCTGTTTAATATCTCCTGGTGTCTATTAAAATCCAGTTGGTATAATATATAGTCTCCATCTTCCAGCAGTTAGCACAGAATATCACTAATTTATCAGCATTTCCAACTATGCTTGGAGTTGCAGATATCTGCAGTAACTGTTTAGTAATGACTTTCTTATGGCCTCTGTTGCAGATATAAAAGCTTATAATGTTGAAATGATTGTTTTTTATCAGTCAAAGTATTTTCCAATCTGTCCCACTTCCTCCACCCACATATTTTGTTTTCTGTGAGGAAAATTAAATAAACAGGATCCATTTTTCCAATGAAAACAAAATTAGTTTGCAAGCCAAAAGGAACTCAACTTGAACGCAATTGGGCTGTGAGCAATTTAAAAGTATTGCTGTGCATGTGTTAATGAAGAAATTAAAAGTTTAGAGGGAACAAAATCACCACGAATGACGCATTGGAAATAGTCTAACAGCTCTGCAGGATAACACGTATCATGAGGACATGGCCCTAGCTGTTGATAACATCGCAGGAGCACAAAGGGCATGTGGCAACCAAAGTTTTGGAAACCAAAGTACAAACCAGCTGCTTCCATGGCTCTGAATCCAGCTGCTCAGGAGCCAACGAGCAGCACTTGCTTCTCTTTGGCCACACAAGCAGCAGCGTCGAAGCAGCAGCTCCTGAGCCCCGGAGATGGTTTGTTGCAGCTCATGGACGTGGGACAGGGAGCCAGGAAGGGCAGAGTCCGGGAGGGCAGCGCACGGGGCGGTGCATCCCTGGGAGCCGTCTTCAGGACCCATGCGCCTTCTGCAGCTCCCGGCGATGGAGACAAGGGATGAACTTCCTGGTCTGCAAGCCCTGCACTTGGCTAACTGGCTGGTCCCTCCTTAATTTCTCCCGGGCTCTCCTTAATGCTGACCCCAGAGGAACCACCCTGGCTACTAGCCCCCATCCCACTCCCAGCAGCCCTGTCCGCAGCCCGTCCTCTTCACGTGCAAGCAGCCAATCATCCGGCTGTGTTCACATCCCTGCTTGAAATTTAGAAGTGGCTCATGCCCAAGAAAAGGTCACTTCCCCCCTAAACTAGAGGAGCCAAGTGCTCCTGCCTCCCCGACACTCCCACGTCGCCGGCCAAGTGCAAGCGGTGATGGATGACTTTTTTAATAAACACGGCCAACAGCCCAGCGAGCTGCAACCAACCCTGCAATGAGCCCGAAGCACATGGCGTTGGCCGGTGGGTCCCCGGGGAGGATGCTCAGCAGTCCAAGGGTTTCTTCGAGAGCTCCTCGCCGTTCCGGGCTGTCCCGGGACGTTTCCCCGCCAAGACTTCAGCAGCCGAGGGGACCTTGCACCGAAGCAGAGGGCGTTTCCACGAAGAAGGGAAATATCTAGAAACATCTCGGAGGGTACAGGTGAGTTGGGAGGGTTTGGAATTGGGATGGGGGCTGCAGGAGGGAGGGCAGCAACAACAGGTTGCCTCCGAGCTGCTGCTGGCACATGCTCCTTGCTGCCTTTGCTGTCTCCGAACAGATGTGGGCAGTTTCTCAGATGATGAAATATTGAATATGTTTCTCCTTCAGGGATTATTACTACTAAATAAATCTGCAGGTTTATATGTTTAGCAGCTGACAGAGATTCTTTTTCCCTCCCCTTCTCCATTATATTATTCCTTGCAGCAAGAGCCAAAATAAGGCTTTTAAGCTAGGGAGCGGAGAGAGAACGATCAGGATGTGATTTGGGAAATTTTAGAGACAACACTACAGCAAATGGGGGCAAAATATCCTACCCAAAACATAGATCATTTATACATTTAAGCTTGTTTCATGGTGTATCTTGGACTCCATGAGCATTGGTTTAACCACCAGTTCATAAATTCGTCTGGTATCTTTAGAATTTGTGGCCTGGGAAAAGATCTTTCCCTCTCTCCTGGTGGTATTGGATTTATTTTTTTTTTTCATTTCTTTTTTTCTGAGCTGACTTTGAGCAACATGGGGCTTGGATTTACAGTGTTTTAAGTTCCACTGAAAATATTCCCTGATCAGCCCCGAAATGAAAGACGAAGAGTGTGTGATGAAGGAGCCCAACCTGTTTGCAAGGGCATTCCAGCTCCCCTTTGGTAACGGCAGGTTGATCCAGGGGCACGAGCTGAGTCATGCAGTCTTGATGTTTTGATGTCTACTTTTTTGTTAGAGGGTCTACACTTACTCGAAGGCACCTCTAAAACCCTCCTGGAGAGAGGCTTGGTGCTGTTTCTGTGGCCTCCACGGCCCCCGGGTGTCTGACGCCAGAGACACCCTCCCAGCACAGTTGCAGGACTTTGCTTCCTAATTCCTCCTTCCAGTTTCTAACTTCTCCTTGTTTCATAAACATTCGATTCAGACTGCTGAAAGGCCCCAGCTCTGGAGAAATAAGGGACGTGCAAGAAACACTTGCCCATATACTGAAGCTGATGGCAGCCGTCGCTGCACCTGAAAAGCTCCAGGACTGTTTTACCTGTGATTGCTCAAGGGATGGGGGACTCCTGTGAGACAGCACGTTGCTCAGCTGCTCTGGTTTAGGAGCCCAGCCCAGCACTCAGTCCCTGCACGTGGGAGCGAGGAACCCCACCACGTGCCTAAGGGTGCCTGTGTCCTGACACTTGGCTGTAATCATCATCATCCTAATCCCAAATTCACTGTGAAGAGAGGAAAGCAATTATGAATTCAGCTCATCCAGAGGCTCAGGAAGCCAAGGAAGCAGGTCCCACTTGGGTGGAGTAGGAAGGCGGATCACACTGTTTGAAACTCCCTGCTAGTTTGAGCACAAGTTTAAAAGCTGAGACCTCTGCAGGAGAAAGTCAGGAGGAGGGTGCGAAGCACAGGGCAGGGCGGCTGCTCTTTTGGAGAAGGATGAATGCCGTGCACCAGGCTGGCAACACCACCTCTGTGACAAGGGACGGAGCTGGCTTCATGCGCTGCTCTTCCCAGCTACTGCGTTTGGGACGAGGACGTGGCCGTGCCCGTCCAGCCCCCAGGAACACAAGGTCCGGCAGCCTTTGCTCCCCTCCCAGCTCCGGCTGCGCACGCAGCCCCGTGCCCGGGGGGAGCGGCAGGTGCTGTGTGAAGCCAGGTCCTGGGGCGATTTTAGGAAAAAAGGGGATGCTTGGAGTAAGTCCGGTACAAATCCCCACTCGGCACACGGGTTTTCAGAAAACGCTCTTTACTGCCTTTTCCGCATGAGCTAATTAAACCCTGCAACAAGCACAGCGTCAGATAAAAGTAACGGGATCCACGTGGAGACGGGGAAGCTGTTGGGCTCATGACTGTATTTCTGACTCCTGGCTCCTGGTCAGCCCGGGGAACGTGCCTCTGAAGGTGTCTCCTTGGTGCTTGCCATGCGGCAAGCATATGCTGGGAGCTTGGTCGCTCCAGCCCTCCTCTCTGCTGTGAGACCTCGCTGAATCACCGAGCAATTAGGTAAGAATAAAGCTGAAGTGGGCTCTCACGTTACCAGCGAAAAGCCAATGCAAGAAGTGCAGAGCAGCTTACATCACAAGGCTGAGGTTAATGCATTTCACAACAGCACATGAAAATCTTTTAACAGATTGTTCTTTATTTAATGGTTAAAATGGGGGGGAAGGTGCTGCGTAATCCCACGGTCGTGGAGAGAAGCCTGCTTTTGGACTCATCCCCCCTCATCCCCTTGCAAAGCTGGGGAGGAAAGAAATATTATTTGTAGTGTGGTTTTGACAAAAATATATTTGTTTCTTTTAATTTTTACGTCCCAGTTTGCGTGAATGAACATGATATTACACTGGTTTAAGAGAACTTTGGCAACTTTTTATTGCCGTTTTACAGCAGTTGTTCTTAGAAACAAAAGGTTTGAATTAATGGTGTTTTAATGTACAGGATATGACAGAAATGAAATGCAGAAACAGTTGGCTTGCACACTGGGATCCAAGTCAAAATAAAATTTGGCCGTAAGCCTGCAGCGCTCCTCTGGGACACCCAAAAGGGGTGTGAACATTAACTCATACAGCAATAACCCTGGCGATCATGAGCCTGCTTCAGACTCCCACTAATGCAATAATTGAATAAAAACCATCTTCAATTGTCGTATTAAAAAGCAACCTTGAACGCTGGATAAAGACACAAAAGCAGAACAAACCGCATGTCCCGAGCCATTCAAGGTTCTGGTTAGCTACAGTTTTCCTGTTAAAGGTAAGGCTCCAACAGAGTCCCAAGCTTTGGTTTGTATCTATTAAGATTTAGCAAACTAAAAAAAAAAAAAAAAAAAAAAAAAAAACAAAAAACCAAAAAACCACTGCAGATTTTGCTTTTTTGTTTTTCCAAGGCAATATAAATCCTCCAAGTACCCAAACCAGAAGGCAGGGATGATTATCATCAAAATATGTCTGACATTTCCTTCAGGGTTTTTGAAATACTCAAGACCTCTTTCTATCTTTGTCAGTGTCTTCCTCTGCTGCCTACAACCACTTGCCTTAACTCCTCCATCTCTCCAGCCTCCAACTTGCCTCTGATGTTGCATGCAAGAAGGATGCATTGTGTAGCTGACGATTGCTTCGTTGTGGTGCCAGCTTGCTCCACAGACTTGACTCTTTCTTTCTTTTTCCTTTTTTTTTTTTTTTGCATTTTGGTAATTGGGAACAGGCAGAAGTTTGGGTATTAAAGAAAAAAAGAGCGTTCCACGTAATTTAGAGAAGTTAACAAAGCGTGAAACTAAATAAAAAACACCATCCGGTGCTGATCTCAACGTTTATATATGCGTGAGTGCATATAGCCGTATAGAACATATTTGAACTAGATCCTTGTTTTCAGAACAAGCTTGCTGCTCTTGCTGTTGCTCTGACACTGCACAGTATTTTGAAGACTTCTTGACCAGATCATTTTTTTGAACCATGGTATCTGCTTGAATGCCTCAGGTCTCCCATTTTGGGTACTTTGCCATGGTACTGGCATGTCTCTAAAGTGTCACAGCAGCATCTCAGAAACGCAGGCCTCTGGGCACTTTCTGGAGGTTTGGTTAGCCAAAGTGGCCACCTTGCATGGGGTCTCCCTGCCTTCTGCTCTTTCTGAAGATCAGAAAGGCCTGTAAGGAGGAAGAATTAATAGCAGAAGAGAGTCAATGAGTCAAACTGCCTGCATTCACTTGAAGTTCCTCTTCCATGAGAGGCTGCAGAAGGACAACAGAGATGCTGTCATGCTGGGGAGCTGGAAGCTGGGAGGTCCAGAGCTAGAAGCCATAATTCAACGTTGCTACTTAATGAGATGCCACCAAAGGGAGAAGAATCAGTAGGTTCCTCCAGGAGATTTCCCAGTGGCCACAACCACAAGCATGATCACATCCAGGACATCCTTTGCCTATGCAGACCATGCCACTAACGCTTCTTGCATTCACTTCTTGTCTCTGGGAAGACGGAGTTCCCTGGAGCTCCGGGTGTCCCGCCAGTGGATCTTGGCCCCAAAGTGCAGAGCAGTTCTGTCAGGTTGTGCCTTAAGCATTCACACCGGCAGCTGCCTTGTGTCTGTCAGTGGGAGGCTCAGCATAACATGGTAAAAATTGATTCTTTCTATGTTTCTTCTGTTCCTACCCCGAGCCCAGATTAGACACATGTCTAGCCCCTCGCTAGCAAAGTTGATTTCCTGGTTGTGATTAGGAATGGTTTACATATATTTCCTAAAGTTGTTTTCTTTTTATTACTATCATTTAAACAGAATTCTGTGTATCATTGCTTTTCCAGGACATCTGCACTTCAAAAGACTCTTGCCAACTTTGGTCCTGAAATGGGATGTTGAAATCTGCGCAGCGAGGAGGACTTGCACCGGCTGAGGCTCTGACCCAAACTTCCTCCTGTGAAGTCTCAACCTCCTTGTCATCCCACCACTTCAAACTCGAGCTCCAAGAGGCACTGCAGGAATTACAGAGCATGTTTAACAGAGCACTTAGCGGAAAGTGCGATGCTAAATCACTACGTGAGAAATAGCTACCGCGATGAGTAATAACGAGGTGTCAGATCGTCACTTCTTCTCTCCCCCAGGACGAAGGGTAGGATGGACCTGGGCCAAGCTGGGCACAGGGAGAAGGAGCTGTAGGGCTGGGTGTGCAGGTCCTTCTTTGCTCACCCTCCCTCCAAGGAGAAAGCTGGCGGCTGCTGGACAAGGTCTGTCGCAGATTTCTTGCCTCTCCTCCCCAGCTCAGCTGGCCAATGCTTTCAGCGTGAGTCCAACCATCCCTTACCTGTTCCCGAGTCCATGAGGAGTGAGAGGGAAGGTGAAAGGGAAACTGGTAGTCCTCATGAGCTCATTTTTCCCTCCTGAAATTATGTCATACTGCTGAGTAAGGAGGTGGATTCACTCTTTCCGTTAGTCCCCTTGCCACGGTACAAGGGTGAGTGAAGCTCTTCCCTTCAGCACGGAGCAGCTCTGTGTTTGGGATTCATCTGTCCTGCATTTCAGGTACCTCTTCAGCTTCCTCAGTGGGGTTGTGGGAGTCCGTTCCTTGCTGAAGGCAGAGCAGGACTTTCAGACACATCAGGAGGCTGCACATTAATGTACTCCTCAGTCATTTCTAATAAAAGGATGATGGAGTGGCCTTCAAGGACAGGGCACCCAATCTTCTGTGAGAGCAGAGTGGATTCAGGATCAATATTTCTTCTACCCAGGCAGAACTGGGAATGATGGTTTGACTGCACCCACACCTATATCGTTTCATTCAGACCTTAGCTCAGCTGCGAATCACAGAGCAGTTGGATTCTAGGATTTACCTCCTTTACCAAAAAAATAGTCAAAATATTTCAACATTGTGTCCCATTGTGAAAGTCCCACTCATGCAGCCAAAACAAAATGTTCTGACCTTATTCACACAAAATTGCGTCATAAGCTTTGATTCCTCCTCCACTCTTCTTGTGACTGTAAACTTCGCTCCGTCCTTTTCCTTTGGCAGCATCCTTCTGGTTTTATGAGGTCTGTGGGGGGTTATTAATGTAGTTCCTGACTCCCTGACAATCCAGTACAAGAAGTGGTTTTCCCAACTGAAAACCAGCCCTTAGATCCCAGCTGGCCCCGCAGAAACAAAGCGTAAGTCAGACACAAAAATGCGCACACCTGAGCACTGGAGGGATGCTACAGCTTCCAAAGGCATTGCCTTTGCTCTGAGCCATTACTTATCACCAGGGAAATTTCTAAGCATATCTCCTTGTTTCAAGTTCTCCTCTCCTGCTTTACCTTCTCTACTGTTCTCATTCCTGTTTGATGGATACCTGCCTCTATGCTATGTAAAACCTGGCTATTCTGCTGTGAATAATGGATGTAAGCACCTGCCGTGGTGTCTAAGGCTGAAAGACTCTGGCTTCCTCGGTGGTTAAAGGAGGTTAAAGACGTAGGTGTGACAACTAAACTAGCATGTGTAGAAAGGAGCAGGGTGGTTGCAGCCCCTAACTGTCTCCCATAGCTATTTAGGGAGTCAGAGCCACACAGCCCTACAGACATTGTGGTTTGAATAACTTTTTGACATATATGCCTACGTCCACCTTGGACTCACAGATGGTGTCGTAATAGCCCATGCATCTTCCCATACCAGATCAGACCAAGTTTCTGTCTTAACTCTGACTTAACTGTGAAACAGAGTAAGGTGATGCCAAGGAAAGAGCAAGATAGCATGCCAGTAATACAGATGCAGTGATAATGGGCAATTAAGGGGACATGTGCCAACAAGTTTGAAATAGGCATTTGTGCAGAAATACCGGGATCACAAACCCTACATACTGGAGGTCTCTTTATACATAGGTACAGCCATGCCTCTCTTGAATTTTACAGCCAATGGCTCTCAGGGGATTAGACTCAAACTGGATTACTTGTTCCTTGCTTAACGACTTCTGTCTCTTTCCCACCTACGTACCAAGATGGCAAAGGGGGAAGAGCTCACCAAATCAGACTCAGAACAGAAAGAGCACCCACACTCCTGTCCTCAGCTGCCATCAGCATCCCTTGCTGGGGTGTTGTGGCAGACCAGCAGCATTGGTCCCTCTTCATTGACCCTATCCGTAGGAAGAGGGATGGGGGGGATAAATGTATAGATGCCACAAAGCAGTTAGGTTCTCTATTTGCATTTTGGATGTGTACACAAGAAAGGGCTCTCCCCACACATGTTCATCAAATGACAGTGAGATGCTTCTGGAGAGCAAGGTAGGACGGAGAAGATACTAAGGCACAACATACATTCCTCTGGAGCCAGAGAAATCCTCCCACTGATTTTGCAAAGAATCCTGCAGAGAGACCCCAGCAGTGCCTCGGGTCCCTCCACCAGGCAGAGCGGGAGACGCAAGCCCTGGGACTGCATTGCCATGGCAATGGGTGGGCTCACAATTTCCTATTGCCTCTGCGCACTACATCCAGAAATAACAGTCTGAGGGGGGAAAAAGTCACGTTTTTTAAAAAGTGAAATTCCACAGGCCTTGTTGATGTGGAAGGATTGATATTGCCCCGAACAGGAGAGGGCTCGATAGAGAAGGCAGTGTTATGTTTGCTGTAGCAAAGCAACAGTAGCTAACGTGAAAGACCATTACAAGGCTGGTTTTTATTACTTGAGGTCCCTTTGAATTAGAGTTTTAACAAGCATTACTGACTCAACCGGTAAACATGGTAACTGTTGCTAACAGCGTGCAACAATTAAGCAAATTAATCTCAACACAGGCACATGCTGTCGTGCTCACAGGCCTGCTAGCCTGGCTTCCCCCATGAAACCAGAAGGGCTTTTTGCCCCCCTCCTTGATTTACGTGATTCTGTTTTTTCCAACCCAAAAGTTTTGAGCAGTGTTGGCTGAAGCGCCTTCGCAGCCTGACGTGCCATAGGAAAAAACCTGCCCTTCTAGGCAGGGAGCTGACAAGTGACAAAATGGCAGTGAAGCAGAGGTGGGATCTTGTCCTTCTCAGAGGTCCCATCAGCTGCCCGTGGGCAGCAGAAGAAGCAGTTGAGGTGTTCGTTACCTTCCAGGCTGTTGTTTTGCCTCCAGGAAACTCCTGTTCACCTTGGGAAGGCTCTAAAGGCTGCTAAAGTGCTGGTCAGGCTTCTGGCGTAGAAAACGGTGTGGGCACTGGGGCTGGGACCGGAGCGAGTGCAGGGACCGATGCTATCAGCAAATTCGGTGCTCAAGAAAACCCCATAATGGACCCAATTCCTGAGAGTTAGCAGTTTTGCCCAACCTCTGCAACTGAGGCTTTTCATGGCTCCGAGTATAGGCTGCAGTAAATCAAAGCACCCAAAAGCCAGAGTCGTTTTTGGCAATGGAAAACACAGGATCAAGTGACCGCCCGGTGCCAGAGCTGTAGCTCAGCCTTTGCTGATGTACAGGAATAACATGGACCTGCCAGCTGTGAACATTCACCACAACCCCATCACCCTTCCTGCCACCTACATCCAGAATGAAAATATCATTTTATTTAAACCTTAAACGAGGCCAAATGAAGCAGATGAATGCAGAGCTGCCATAGCTAAGCTGAAGTCCAACAAATCACCCTGAAAAATACTTATCTGTTACTAACTTCTGGGTTTCAACCAAAGAGAAGCCACCGACAAAAATCAAGTGACAGAGTGCGTAAGTGGGTACGAGAAGACCCTTGGAGATGATGCATACGTGTTCTCCGCACCCAGCTGTACCATCCCTGCCATTTAACCACGCTCTAATCAAAGAAGTGCCCCGTTACGGCACAAATATACCAGGATGGCCCAGGAGATCAGTCCGCTGCCCCTTCCTCTGGACGCTGTATTGCTGATGTCCACTGCGACCATCAAGTCAATGAGATTTTGCTGCGTGAATATCCAGTATCTTTCTCTTCCCAACAGAGAAGGCCAAGGTGGCTTGTGGACTGAAATTAGAGAGAGCTTGGTCAGCCTTCCCAAGAAACCAGAAGGCAGTGAAATCCAACCCAGCTTAGTAGACTCAATAAAGACTTTAAATGATGCTTCATTTTCATTACTTATAGAAAAACAAAAAACCAAGACGTTAAGAGCCAAGACATTTACTAGGAAATTCTTGGCATTTCTTCTTGGAATGTTTCATGATCATTCTGGGACATGGGTTTTCAGGAAAACACAGAGAGGAAGGATATATTATACAGGGAATGTTGCAATGCCACACAGTTTTGTGACCAATATTATTTACAAAATATAATTTCAAGAACAAACAAAAGAAAGGAAATAGAAAGCCACTGCAGTGTAAAGATGGGGAAACCGAGGCACGGGCTCATGTAGGTGAGGAGGAGAGCTGCAGATACCCCACTGTGGTCTGAGCAGCTATGCTTCTCCAAAGAGCCGACTGTGCATCTCTGCCCTCCCCGCGTGCGTCCTGCACAATGCGTGGCTGCGACAGAGGTGACCAAAGGGTGACCAAAGAGGTGACCAAAGTTGGAGGCTGCAGGCAAATCTGGAGATAGCCCATCGCCGGGAAGTCAGAGCATCCGTGGCAAAGCAGGGATGGCAGTGAGCGTCCGACCGAGCAAGGGGCTTTGGAGAAAGTGCTTAGAGATGAGTCAGGCCACCGATCCAATGGGACTTTGGTCTGCAAAAAGGCTGAGAAAAGGCTCCACTATTTGGCCCATGACAATAGAAAACCTTCCAGATGAAAATCTGCGGTCAGAAGCTCTCTAGCTTGGAGGTCTGCACTGGAGCAAGTGAGCTTTTCAGCAATGCAACATGAACCTCGAGCAGATCAGCAAGGAAATCACTCTGTGACAGTAGCTAAAAATACGCTGGAGCAGAAAACATTTCAAGGCAGGCCAGGGCCGGCTGGAGCACCCTCTCCCCGGCAGACCTTTCCAATCACTCTAGCATGCTTCCTTTTTCTTTTTTTTTTTTCTTTTTTTTTTTTTTTTTTTAAACTGAATTGGATGGGACATGACTTCCTATTGCGACCAAAATTGCTTCCGTAGGATTGTGGGGGAGAAACCAGAAAATAAATATGTTAATTTTTCCTCTGAGGCCAGAGAAGAATATGAAAAGAGAGGCTGGATATGCAGATGGATAAATGATTAACCAGGCGCTGTCCTTTATCTGTCTGGAAGTCTCTGGAAAATAAAGGTTAAGAAAAGAGTGCAGAAGCAACTGGCCATAGACCTCATTAATCTGTCTCTTTTTGTTGGCACCGGCCAGGTAGCTGGACCCCCAGGGGCTATCAGCGTCCACTTTCAACATATTTCTTTGATAACCAAAGCAGTTTTTCATGTCCAGCAATGACTAAGTGGTGGATTTTGCACTGTTACCTTACCTTACCCCCAATGTTTTCAGATCACAGGACAACACGATAATCAGCCTGGCAAAGGCACTTGGCCAGGCAATGTTTTTAATGTGATTTCCAGAAAGAAAAAGCCCTCGAGTTTGCATGAGAGAGCGCCCGGGTTTCTCTAGAGTTAAATAGTAAGGGAGAGCTGAAAAGAGAGGAAGGCATCTGAAAACACAACTCTCCTTAATGAGGGAGTCTTGACCAGCATAGTTGGGTTTTTTCCAAGTATTTTCATTGTTTTGCTCCATTAGAAAAAAGCAGCCTATGTTCCCAATATGCCGTACACGCAAAGTTGAGACAAACCATCACGGGGAGGTTCTCGAGGCAGCTAACATCATCCTCTCCTGCGCAGCCAGCGTTGTGCAATTGTACTGTGCAGCTGTACTTTGCACTTCTCCAGCAGCCCTCGTGCCAAGCTCCCCAAGTGCCTTAGGAGGATTAATGCCCCGAAGCCGTGTCCGCACCACAGCACGTTCCAATCGGGGCAGCCTGGGAAGAGCCAACACGTCCCGGCGTCGGGATCCCTCCAGCGAAAGGCTCCTGCCACGCAGCGTCACCACCCCCTGCGGCTCTGGGAACTGGGGAAACTGAGGCACGGCCTGGGGATGGGCGCAGGTGTCAAAAGGGGTGTGTTATCCCGTTTCATAAATGGCTGAGCTAGCGCACTCATTGACGCACACCAGCAAGTTTGACAGATGAGAATAAGTAACGGCGGACAGGGGAAAGCAAAGACAAGCAAAATAAATCCACTTTTCTCTTCCTTTCATCAGGGAATCTGGCAGGCAGCTCGCGGAGAGGGAGGAGAATGGGTTAAAGTGATCTATCCAGCCGGAGATCACAGGAGACCCCCCTTTGTCAATCTGGAGTGCTTGCCAGATATTGGGTTGAATAATTAAACAGCTACTTAACCCTCGGACAGCGTGTCTCCCGCTCCCTCCCTTGCTCCTGACAGCCTGTACTTAAGTAGCTATGGCAACGATTTGGGCGCCAGCCTGTTGACTGAAGAATATGGAAATCACAAGGATTTAATTTTGCTGTGGCACAAAAACTTGTTTGATCTGAGGGTTGTGGCTTTTCTGCAGCTTTCAGCAAAGAATAATTTCTATATTCATATCTCCCATTCAGATGTCAGTTAACAACTCAAAAAAAACCAAAACAAGAAAAAAAAAAAAAAAAGAGGCCGAAAGATTCTCAGAAAAAATCATCCCCTTTTTCTGGGCTGGGTTAACACTTGAGATGCCAGCTGGAGGGAGCTACCTCTGCTTCATCCTGACGTCAGACGGGCTGGAGATGCATCTGCCCCGAGCGCATCCAAAGGAGCAGGGCAGCGGGAAGTGTGGTGGAACCACTGCAAGGGAAGAGCCGAGGAGGGCTCAGAGGACACAGGAAAGAGCCAAGGAGAGGAGCACTCCGAAAAACTTCAGGGGCTAGAAGGCACTCAAGGAGCACCCAGGAAGGCTGTAGCAGAGGAGGCTGGTGGGGTCAGGGAGTCAGGGGATAAACCAAAGACCAGAGACCATCTGGTTCTGCAAAGCAAGGAGGTAAATCCCCGAAGTGGGGCCGTCCCTGCAGCAGCGTCCGCTCCGACGCTGCAGGGAAACCAAACTGGAGGCAAATGGAAGAGCTGAGCCGCAGCCAGGACATGGAAAGTCAGCACAGAGCTGCCAGCTGGGGAGACAGGACTCATCCATCACCAAAAGTGGCCATCGCGGAGCAGACTGCAGGTGGACGGATCAGGTGCAGATAACCCGTCCTCTTGGAAAATCCTGTTTCCAGGCCAGTTATTTGGGGGCTGGTTGGGTTACAGCCATATGAGGAAGACACGGAAGGAGGAGAACATATCAGGGAGAAACAGAATTTTGTTTTCTTCCCATCTCTTTACCTCGACAACAACTGCCTGGCAAGAAGCTCCTGCAGGGGAATCTGTTCACGCGCAAAGACCCAAGGCATTTAGCTCTGGCCTTGGGGAAAGGACCTAGGAGTGCCACATCACTGCTCTTATCCTGGTTTTCCCTCTGTACCAGCTTGTATCGCTCTTCCAGGCTGCTTTCCTAAAGGAAGCTGATCGATAACCTGAGTTAATGAAGGAATGACAGAAGTATACAGGCATCAACTGTTTGCTAAGACACTAGTACTGCATAGCCAAAGGGACTGACTTAAACTGTTCTTGCTATTTTTGTTTTATCTTTCTTGAATGTTTATGGGGTGGAGGTTGAAGCAGAGAGAAAAGGCTTGAATGCAAAAGCTGAAATTCAAAACACATGGTATTGAAAACAGTCGTGTGCACGACTGCAGCCTACCAAAGCCAACAAACCCTTGCCATCAACAGTGATGGGAACTGGAGGGGTCCCAGTGCTCGCAGTACAAGCTACTGCTCGTTCATATAACAAGGGTCTTCCCGCAGTCCTTACCTTAGGTCAGCTGAGGCTCAGACCCCTGCAGCTAGGGCTATGCACCCACCTTTTACGTGTGCTATTTCTTCTCCATTTTCAGAAACTCCAGGGTATGAAGAAGAAATAAGACTGTGATTTAGGCACTACCTAAGGGCAAAACAACCAGCACCCTGCCTGGCCAGGAGGCAGGTGCCCAGCAGGACCCAGCTTTTCCCTCAGAAGACCCGCAGACACCTTCTCATCGTAATGTAGCTCCATTGCAAGCAGTCAGGAGGAATGCAAGGAGCCAAAGTACCTGGCATATCTGATCCTCAGCGGGCAGGATGGGATCAGCAGGATGCAGGTACTACCTTCACGAGCTAAACTCTGCCCATGGGAAGCCTGCTTCACTGCCAGGACTGTGTGATGCCGAGGCTGGTGAGAAGAGCTCAGCCCTGCAGAAAGCTATTGCTCTTAGCGTGATATCAGCATGCAGACAGCCCCTGCAGACGCAGGATCCAGTGTGGTGGGGCTTGTAAGTGCTACAGAATTACAGAAAAATCATAGTCCTGGCACTGTGGCTTCTCACCAGTGGAGCCGGTGGGCAGCAGCTGACTGTGCAAGCTGCCAAGGGAGCAAGAGGATATACTTAATGGGAGAGCTAAAGCTCATTTTTCTCATCCCTGGTAAATCCACTCCTCAGTTAAAAGCTGTAACAGCTTGAACCAAAGACACAGGCTCTGCAGCTGCTGGCTGTGACAACTCATGACCTCTGTGGATTGGCAAAGATGGAAGGCTCTTGTAACACACACCCCAGGAGGTTGCTCTGGTTCCTACGTGGGCTGAGCTCTTCACGTCTAGCCTTATGTTGGAGCTGAATTTTAAATGCTTAGTGTAAGAGTTCCCTGGGGCTTGGGGGGTTCCTCTGAGGTATTGCTGCAATGCAAGAAAATCACAGTTGTTTGGTTTTCTTTTAAATACACTACAGAAGTGAAATCTTTCACCAGGCTGGCTCACCGTTTGCATGGAGGTTGATTTGCAGGAGCACTCAAGTGTCTGTCCACCTCTCTGGCTTTCCCTTCAGCCATCCAGATCCTAAAGAAGTCAGCTGGGTAGCTCACAAGAGTAGGTTTTCCTAGGAAAATTAAGACCTGGTTTGTCTTTTGGAAGCAAGCAAGAGAAACACAAGAACAGCTCTCTTGGGAATAACACAGCAAGCTTTTTAACTGGTCCAAGTCCAGATAAGCAGAATTGCGCAGAGGGCTTTGGTGGATGTGGCAGGAGTGGGGAGGAAGGTCGGACCTGAGTGGTGTTAAATTTATCCAAGATTTTCAGATGCAGCGTGAAAAGGCAGCAGAGGTTTCTGGACAAATAGTCAGTTCTAATGTCTGCATCAGCTATTTCGTTCTTAGGATGATGGAACACCCTTAAGGCTCCCAGAGCCGGTTCTGGTCCATTGAACTCATAAATTATCCCACGTTTCAAAGTTGTCTGAATACAGTATGCACAAATAGCCAGCTGGCCAGAGGACACTAATCCCATGTTGTAAAAGGTTTTCCCTTCTCAGCCATCTGCCTTTTTTGCTGTCCATAGCTATCTGTCAGCTAAGTGCAGCATGGGTCAGGCTTGGTCATCAGCCATCCTTGAGCAGAGAACTGCAGGAGACTACCTCACTGGCATCCATCCAAAAAACTCTTTTTCCTTTCTAGGAAGGAAAGGAAATTTTTCCTTTCCTTCCTAGGCAGCAAGCCCTGGCCATGGTAAACGTCCTTCTCAATTCCCTGTCTAACAGCTGGTGAGGACACCTCCCTGGTGCATGGTGGTGGCCTGAAATGTGTCAGCTGCAAAGAAAACAGTTCAGCAATTAAACAGAACTCAAGCAATTACCTGACCTTGAAATATCTGCAGTGGTAGAGATCAGAAACCTTGGAACAAAGTCATGCAATCATGAAAACATTGACCAAGCCATTTGCTGATGGCCTCTAATTTGCTTGAACAACCCCTAAACAGTCCTACCCAAAGACCACCTATCTGTCACTGCTGTGAACGCTCTTCCACCCATTACTGGAATAACTGGGCAGAGAGGATTGCACCGCATGGGAATTAGCTCCTAGGGACCAAGCGCCAGACCAGACTCCACACAAACCTAAAGGGACAAGCCCATGAGCAGATTATGATAATTGTGCCCCATCGCAGGCTTGTTACACGTGCGGTTATCAGCCAGAGTGACTCAAAAATAGAATTTCAATTTACTGGAAATTCCAGTATTTCAAAGTGGGTTTTTTAAATCCTAAAATAATTTTTAAAAAAGGGTCAAAGTCAGAACAACTAAATAAATGGTACAGAAGCTTCTAAATGGATGCATTTAGAAACATTGCAAGAAAACCTACTGATAACTAAAATAAAAAATCCCAATTCAAAAGTTGTATTTATTACCAAGAAATATGGGAAGTTGGAAAAAAATCACCATGCTTCTTGAAAATTGCTATTTCAGTGAATTCCTAAGTCTTCTTAGAACGTTGTTTCAGTCAGTATAGTTCAAGTGCCATAAAGAAGCAACAACCCAAACCAACTTTTGTTGACCCTTTGATACCCAGAACAATTTAACTCCCCTGACATAAGCAGATCAGGCTTTTCCCTAAAACAAAATTCCTTAAAACAATATTCAAGAACATTCACTCAAAAACATACCAGTATGTAATATGATTTCAGCAGAATTTTTCCACTGGGCTGACATATTTGTAAATACTAGTCTGTCCATGGTCGGATGAATTTTGCCTTTCCAGTCTGCAAGTTTATTGTCCATTAATAATTATTAGTATCCATTTCATTCGGTAGGAATGAAGGGATTTAAGTGCTAAAGTGTTACTGTAAGCAGCACTTTGCTGTTTTCTTGAACTGGAGAAAATTATTCTGTCTCTCCTTGTCATCCTAGCAAGGCTGGGGTGGATAGATTACACCACGCCATGAAAATCGCTCGCGGTTCAGGAGTTTAAGCATGTGCTGGGCTGTGGGGGAAGCCTCCCACTGGGCTGCATTTTGCTCTCTGGCACCGGAGCTCCTTACTTGCGTGCAGCTCCCCACCGAATATAGGAAGTCTGCAAGACCATGGAAGAAGTCTTTTCTTTCCGTGCTTTGTGCACACACTTCAAAACACCTCTTACTTTTCTCCTCTCCAGACTACGCAATCTCATTTTAAGCCTTTTGACATCTTCAATCCTTTTTGTGGCCCATTGCTGTCCCCTTCCAAAAGCATAGAATCATAGAATGGTTCAGACTGGAAGGGACCTTTACAGGTCATCTCGTCCAACCCCCCTGCAATGGACAGGGACATCTTCAACCAGATCAGGTTGCTCAGAGCCCCGTCCAACCTGACCTTGAATGTTTCCAGGGATGGGGCATCGACCACCTCTCTGGGCAACCTGCTCCAGTGTTTCACCACCCTCAGCATAAAAAATTTCTTTCTTATATCTAGTCTGAATCTACCTGCTTTTGGTTTAAAACCATTACCCCTTGTCCTACCACTACAGGCCCTACTGAAAAGTCTGTCCCCACCTCTCTTATAAGTCCCCTTTGAGTATTGAAAGGCCTTCTGTCCTGCTAGAGACGTGGCAACTGAAGTCTAATGCAGTATTTAAGCATAGTTCAATCTGTGGAATGACATTAAAATACCTTTGGTCATGTTTTCTTTAAGTATTATTAGATTGTTGGGCTATCAGGTGGCAGTACTGGTCTTAGCAGAAGGAAACGGCCAGTCCTGCTGCCTGTGCGGGGTCCCACGCAGCTGAGCAGAGATTATCAGGCAGGACCGTGGTGAGAAGCGAGTGGGTTGCAAAGGCTGTGATTAGCCTTAGTTCCCAGGGTGGAAAAACTACTTGGGAAACAGGCTGTGATTTTGAGCTGAGATTCCTGGAAGACGGGATTGTCCCTGTTCCAAGACTGGTATCAATAAGATAAATTAAAAAAAAAAAAAAAAAAAAAAAAGATACCAAACCAGCCCCCATGCTCTGTATTAGAGAAATGATTTGGAAAGTCCCAGGTTTCTGTTGCAGCTCAATGGGGTGAAGCAGAGTGACAGGGCGAGATGAGATACCAGAGGAGAAGACCACCCAAATGAAAGCTTGCATCTTGTAAGCAATTTAGCAGAGACAACTGTGAAATCTGCATTCACTTTAATAAGCTTTAATGGCTTTTGAACACCAAAAAGTTTTGGCAGATTTGTAATCCTCTGCCTCACTACCTGCTATATCCCAGCGTTTCATGAGAACGTTTCTCTTCGCTCCGGGAGCACACAGAGCAGCCGTTAGCATTGGACTCTCCTTAGTGGCAGCCAGGCATTCTGTCTGGGTGACCAAAGCCACCGTGACCACAATCACATGCAGAACTCCCTCCAGACATGCATTGCCTTGCGTTGCAAGGGGTTTCGTCTCACAGGTCGTCGGATGATGGCTCCTTCCAGCTGTGAAGCCGTTACCTTTTGAGCCATACCACGGCACGGGGGCTGCAATCAGCCAGTGCTGTTTTTCTTGCAAAAAGACAGCGAGTAGAAGGAGCTGCTGCACTCTGCTCTGTGGCAATAACTCCCCAAGGCAAACTTTGCTGGCTAACCCTTGGAGCCCGTCAAAACCTCGCCGGAGCCAAGCCGTGCCATGGTACGAGCCTCAGCCGGTCCCCGAAGGGTCTGTTGCTGCACAGGGAACAAGAGATCCTGTGACACAGATTAAATGGGGAGATCTGTGGGTTTTCATTCAACTCTAGCCTGAATTGTCCTTTTTACTACTTTTTCTTAAGAGTAGGGGGGGGAAACCCTGCAAGTTATTTGAAAAGCTCCAAGCCCAGCTGTAATTAGCTGATAAGTTTCTTTATCACAAGTCAAATGGCAAAGGCTCTGGCCGCAGCCAGGTTAATATTTTGTCTGATGAGTTATCTGTGCAGCAATGCCAGGTACAATACTCTTAGTTAGCAGTAATTAAATCACCCTATGGACCCGAACAGCTCAAACTTAGGTTTTACTGCAGTCTGCTGCATAACGTCGCTGAGCTTTGCTGGGGGAAATGGAGCTTGGTGCAGAACGGTGAGCCGGGCAGAGCACCGGTGGAGCCGGAGGCACCGTCAGGTCCAGGATTTAGGGAAAATCAGGAAAAGGACATTCAGGAAACCCTTTTTTGTCATGCTAGGGTAAAGACAACAGGGTCACTTAGGAAGAAAGGCTTTGGGAGCACAGGACTGCAATGGACCACACTCAACGTCCACACCAGTTCCTTGAGTTTTCAGGAAAACCAGAGGCATTTAGTCCAGGGAGGTTCACAGGGCACCCACTCACCCACTTCATTGCTATCACAGAAACCTCCCAGCACCTTATAACACACAAAACCACCATTGTAATGTGCAAGAGCATCACTAATGTCAAGTTTCCTGCAATAGCAAGGAATTTGCTGGGGGAAATCCGCAGTGATCCTCTGCATGCTCCGAAGTCCTCACCCTTCTGACCTGAGAGAATTCAGTTCTGTACCCTAAATCAGACAGTTTGTTTAACCTAGAGCATGGAGGAATGATCTATCCACCAGGCATCCAAGAGATTTTAATACCACTAGGAGCATAAGTGCTTTGCTCAACATCCTGTTTCTAGCTGAGGCCAATTGCCACTGTTTCAAAGGAAATAAAAAAAGAAAAAAAAAAGAAAAAAAGTCTCAAACCCAGAAGCTAAATTCATGCTAAAAGGGTCAGAAATAAATCCTTCCTTGCCGCTGAAGAATGGGATTACTATAATATAAAAACAGTGCAAACAAATTTGAACAAGCAGCTAGTAATTCTCCTTTCACGTCTCCTCTCCATCTTCAGGATACACCAGACAATGGGATTTTATTAAATCAGAAGATAATCATATTTTCAGATTTTGTTTCAGACTTTCGTCGTACAAAATAACCTTCTGCTTTGCATAACATTTAGGGCAAAGAGAATGGAGCATAAGTGGCCACTTTCCTTCATGCATAAATCGAGGCCACGTGTCTCGTCCTTGTTTTCTCCACCAAGCCAAGCAGGTATCTTCTGACCCCAGCCCAGCCGTACATACATGTTTCAATTTATGTTTCAGGTTAGATATACAACAAGCATCACCTAAACATGGTCCTCTTCCTCCATAACAGACCGACTCATAATTTCTCTCTCACCTCCTACAATATGTATTTTATGAAACAAAAGAAACAACCATACCAACGATACATACCAGAGGCAATTACCTTCAAATCTCGAAAATCCTGATTCCTTGTAACCTGGCATGCATCCCGCACCACCTCATCTAGAAACCAGGGGAAGCTCGGGCACCAGTTCCTGCTGCCTCTACTCAGGAAACGAGGATCATTTAAGCCTTCATCCCTTCTCTCCGCTCAGGCACCCACGGGGCAATGGTCGTGACTTCATCCGTTACCCAGGGCCCTGCAAATGTGGAGCTCCGATGCTAAAACAAATAGATAAGAAATAGGCAGATAAATATAGTTCCATTTCCCAGAGCACCCGGGGCATATTTTCAGAGTCCCTGTAGCTGGTGTTCAATGGGACCTGCTTTAAGGTGTGGTAAGTCCAATAATATTATGTATACTTCTGTACCTGTATACAGACACGTCCATGTATGTGTGTCTATATATATATATGCGCATATATATATATATGCATGCATGTAAGTGTGTATATCCACGCATGCACATTTATAGGAAGTAACCAGCAATTACAAGAGAAAAGCCACAAGTTAATGTATGTAATCATGTCAAATCCCCAAAGCAATAAAGGGGAAACCGCCTCTGCTCGAGGTTTTTGCTCGGTGGAGTCAAGCAGTCAGCTGTGCAGTGAAAAGCCTCCCCGAGACGCCGCCATTCCCATGGCAAAGCTCTCTCCCACCCTCCAGCCACCCACTCCTCCCTGGTGCCACTGGGCACATCTCAGCCCAATTGGCCCCCGACCCTTTGCAACCGCTCTCTTGGCTCCCGTCTCCTTCCCAAATTGCTCCAGCACACCATGGCCAAAATATTTCCCTCCAACTCTCTGTGTAATCTCCTTCCCCAACCCCGATCTCCCCTGCAGAACAGGGTAATAAAAAAAAAAAAAATTAAATTAATGGGATGTGAGCTACTTTCGGAAGCTGCAAGCTTGGAGCCTGAGGTTAGTGAGAGAGAGGAGAAAAAAACACACCTAATTATAAGTGTGCAAAAACGAGTTCGCCTGTAGGAAATGGGAAGATTACATGCTGAAGGAATTGGCAAATAGCTGCAAGACAGGCAGTCTGAAATGAATTATGTCTTGGCACGGCGACTCCCCACTTGTAACTATTTTCATTTAAAATCGTTATTGTCTTCCTTCCTGACGATTGTTCAGGGGACTCCAAATCACCCCTTGCCTAAGGAACAGCATGGAAATTCCTGGCCACAGAGCAGGACAAGCGGGAAGAAAGGATGGACGGCACGTTCGGTCCTTCCTCTGGGCCCTCCAGGTTAGGCAGAGGTAAAAAAAGACCATTGGGATAGAGCCAGAAGGGAAGGTTACATAGCCATCGGTCCTGGGGACCGGGCCCTCTTCCCTCGCCCTGAGCCCAGGACCATGCCCGCATCCCAGCCGGGGCCTCGGGGCCGCATCCGCAGCATCCCTGTGGCCGCAGCATCCCTGCGGCCGCCGCAGCCAGCGGCGTGGGACGTGCAGCTCCAGCGCAAGCAGCACTTGCAGGGAGCAGCAGCACACCCCCCAGCTGCCTCCGCACCAAGCAGACTGGGCTCAAGGTTCACAGCTATCTCAGGTACAGCTAAGAACGGCTTTACCGGAGCCTTACTGGGCTGACAGCCCCTGATTAACCGCCTAGAGGTCAAGCTGCGTTTGGAGCTAATTGAACAATTATGACTGACCTAATAAAACCACCTAATTATGACTTACCTTATCGAGGTAACAGAACCTTTTGCTTGAAAACATCTCAATTTGCTGTAAGCCCGAGCAGGCAAAATAGTTGCGATTAGACATGGCCTATATTTTTACACTCTCTCAGATGCTGGCTTCTCTGCACTGTCTGCTGGCATAACTCAACTCAGGGCTGCACTTGCAAGAAAAAATGCTCTTTCAGTCGGGAACCTTTTGCATTCACTTTAGGGCTTAATTTCTTTTCGGTTGCCTGGTCGTTTCTCTTCCTTTAAACAGAAAGGAAATAATTCAGCCAGCAGACATTGCGATGATGAGCAATGGAGGAAATGGATAAACAGCTGGGTTTGTGTATGGTATTTTTATGACCTCTGTCTTACCGGTATTCTCCTTCCATCAAATACTCATTATTGAATTCTGATGCCTTCCCTTCCAGATGAAACTGCCATTATTAGCTCTGCCTATGAATAAAGCACAAATATGGCATGCTTGAGAGAGTAAGCAGGCTCAGAAGTCACTGAAGTTCAAATGCAAAATGTACGCAATGATCTGAGCCTTCCCAATTATCGGTATGTATTTAAATATGAACTATCGCCTTAGCAATAGGTTCGATAGCAGCCGTGTTAGGAAAAAAACCAACACTGCAGGAAGCCCAGTTCTGAGCAGAAACCACCACCAATTTCATGCAGCAAGATTTGGAGGTGGTAGTCAATGTTCTTGCTGCCCAAGTAGTCTCTAAGTTTCTCCAGCCAGCAGTGGCAGGGGCAGTCTGAGCCAGAAACAGCCACAGCCTAATTTATCCCATGGATTTACCCCTATCAGTCATAGAAAAAAACCACCCCTACCTTGGGCACTGCCAATGGAGAAAGTGGCTTTCCAGCTTGTGGTATTTTGGTCTTAGCCAAATGGTCTACTGCACATTTTAGCACTTGCACGACAAATCCCAGACTTAGATGGCAGTCCCTGAACATTGCATTATTGGCTTACAAATAAGGCACAATTTCGGCCTCTAGACTAAGCGGTTTCTGGACTGTAGCAGGGCACGCCTGCTCTGCTGTGACATACGATTTAAACAAGGGTTAACGCTGGGGAAGTAAACCCCATGCCAGAGGCCACGGATGGCAATCCAGCATGAGTAACAACAGACACACACATCTGCTGGACGAAGCAGCTCTGCAACCAGCATCACTCGACAAACCGTATGCTATTGTCATTGAATGATGGAAAACAAGGCTGGAGGGACCTGTACAGGTCACCCCGTCCATCCTCCTGCCCCGGGCTGGAGCAGCAGCTCTCAAGTGGTGCGTGGCAGCTGTGGGTCAAACCTGGTCTGAGCGAGCTTCCAGGGCGATGACTCTGCTTCAACCCCAGGCAGTTTCTCCCAGCGCTTAACCCCTTCCAGTTAGAATGACTTTTCTAACTCGAAACTCCTTTGCTGCAGTGTAACCCACCGTTTCTGGACCTCTCCCCAGTGGGCATGGAGAGGAGGGCTGTTCCCCATTGCAGCAATCTCTTATATACTGGAAGACTTAATCATACAGAGGAGTGAACTCTTTTTGGCCTCAGCAGGAGATTGGCTTAATAATGACTATTATCATTGGCCTGCGATTCATCCTTTCCTTAGTATTCATCCCCTTTAAGTGTCCCCCTGGGATATATTTTCAAATTTTAAGCTACAGTCTGTGAATCCCAGAGCCAGATCTGCAGGCACTGCCTCCTCTTCACCCTCCCAGCTCCTGCTCCCCACGCTGCGGTCCTTGGTTCACGTGTCCCTTCCCATTTGTTTGTCGCTTTATTTTTAGAGCTACAGAAAAGAAACGCTACAGAGGCGTTATTCTTCGCAAAGAAGCTGGTTGCGGCTGGGTGGCGGTGCCATCTGTGTGCCCCACTCAGGTCGCTGGCCGTGGGCTCGCATACCACCGAGGACAAGGAGGGGTTGTTTCGTGGGCAGCTGGCTTCCCGCGGGCCGGCAGCATGCCGGGGCAGCTCTCGGCCTGCCCACGAGCAGCACAGAAAAGTCAAGTGTTGTGGGCTCCTGCGAGCAGAGAGCTGTGGATGTTGAGACATTTGGCCTCATTCTTCGCAAGCCAAATGCGTCTTGATAAATCAGAGCCAACTTCGCATTGGGGACGTGCAGGGACCGTAGAGTTTGTGTTTGTTTAATTAATGCATCTGGTTTTGCTCCACTTTGGCTCTTTGTTTTTACTTATCGGAATACGAAATAAGACTAGAGCTTCCCCAGGACCCCAGAAGAAACAAGGAGTGTGTTTTTCCAGGAGAGGGAATCTCTGCAGACCATCAGTCTATCTGCAGGCTGAACAAACCGGTACGGTCCGGAGGTCAGGCAGGATAAGGTCAGAGCCATGTCTTACGTAGAAAGGAGGGAAAACCTTTTATAAACACTATTTCTGCCTCCTCCGGGGCTACGGTCTTTTCTGACCCATGCAGACCCTAAAGGCTACTGCTGCCTGCAGCATACATTAATGCCAGTCTTTTGTAGGGAGCTGAATTTAATCCTGTAGTTGCTTCCATGTCCTGGGATGAGTCAGTGGGAGCGAGGCTGATGGACCCCAAATACAACACGGCACAGATGGGGAGCTTTCGTTGGAGTTCGACCCTGTATGCAGAAGGAGGACAACATAGAGGTTTGTTAGAGAGGGGGTTCAGGGGCTCGAGGCCAAACCTGTTGCTGAGGCACCGGTGGAGCTTCAGGGAGTCCCTTCTGGTCACGCTTGCAAAAACGCTTGCTGAATTTGTCACCGACTTTCAACTTGATCCACCCGGACCCCATCTGCCGAACTTGTGCATCTGCCTGTAACTTGTCTTGAGCTGAGAAGACCCCTGGAAATCTCTCTAAGGGATACACCAGCTTCTTAAGGACAGGGATTGCAGCCAGTCCTGCTCCGGGGGGAGAGATTTGCCTCCTGGACAGGGCACGGAGCAGCCCGGCTCTTTGGTGAGCAGAGAGCAAAAGGATGGCATTATCACCCCGGCTGCAAGCGTGCCATCCCGCCCCGTGCTCCTGCCTGCGGTGGGAAGGGAAGAGCGATGCGGTGGGCTCCCAGCCCTGCTGGGCTCAGCTATGTGTGTTACGCATCGCTTTGTCAATACACGTTTTTGGCATGGCAGCTTCTCCTTTGACTGACAGCTCTGAAGGAAAGGCGGGGGTGTCAATGGTAGTTTTTCAAAGATTTCCTTGATGTCTTTAGGTTTCTACCAAAAAAAAACCCCCCAACCCCAAGCCAACAGTACAAAACAACACCCCCCCCCCCAACTTAACAGCTTTATCAATCTTAGAGCAGAATTTGCCAGAACAAGGGTGGAGAGCATTTGCCAAATTATTTGTTGTCATTAAAATAAATTAGGTATCAAGTTATAAAACAATAGCGTGGTGACAGAAAGCTGGAAAGCAAGAGGAGCCCTAATCAGAGGCAAACATGCTGCGTGTTCTGGAGCCGAGAGCACGGCGCTGTGACAGGATCCTCATCCGGTGCGGGCGATGCGGATCTGCAATCCATCTGCCGGTCCCGACGGCTGGGAAATTAACTCACAGGGACTAATTACCCCAGAAATAGGAGTGGCGGGGGGAATATGTCTTACACTGTTTTCTCAGAAGATCTCAAAGCACTTGCGGGAGAGTGATGGTGATTTCAGAACTGGTACCTACGTGCTCGAGCCTGGAGCTGTACACGCTGCTGTGGACTGAAGGGATGCAGCTAGGCTGACGGTGAGGATGACGAAGCATCGCTACATTCTGCTTTGCAAAACATGGACCTGACAGGAGAGTAGAGGATTTATCAACGTGAGATTGCAACCGTTCTGTGCAACGCAATGTGCCAGGGATGTCCAAAGGGAGAGGTGAGGAGGAGGCTGAGCCAGGGGAGCTGGAGGCTTGCACACCTCCTGGACCAGAGCTGGGCTGCATCACACGGGCAGGGACCAGAAACCTTCATCAAGTTCCTCCCACAGGTCAGAGGATGGGGGGGGGGGGGTCCGGGCCATCCTGCGGCGGGCCTGGCACCGTCCCGGCCCCCCGGCCCCTCGGCCGGGCAGCTGGCGCACGGCGTGTTGCGCAGACGGATTAGCAGTGGCGCGCATACAGCTGTGCTGATCCAACACACAGGGGTTGCATTTGAGACGGGCCGGGCTGGCAGATTCCCTGGGAAGGGCCGGGGGAAAGGACACCCACAGTTGTTGCCCGAGAGTTCGTCTCTATCCACCGGCACTAATTCCCGCAGTAATCCCCCTCCACAACAGGCGGAATGTTGGGGGCCGGGCGGCCCCTTGCCTCCCCGGCTGACCCCGCGGCTCGGACCCACGCCAGCGCTCGCTGCCCCGCTCCACAACTGGATGACGTCCCCAGGGAGGGGGTGACAGGCGATGGGGGCTGCAGGCGCAGGTGGCCCAGCCAGCTGCGGGTTTTCGATTTCCCATTGATTCGGTAACGGCCCTCGGTTATGTCAGGAAAGCAGGAAGGCAGAGCGGGCTCTGGTAAGGACAGAGGAGGTGGTTTCCTCAGCTGATGTTCAGCCTATGGGTTACATGGTGAATGCCTGTGGTGTCTTTTTCTGCAGACCCTATTCGAGATCCTATTAGCCTGCAAAAATACAGGATGCAGAAAGACAGTGGTGTTTCTCTTCCTTTTCTCTCCCAGGATCTCCTCTTGCTCCAAACTGAGCTCAAGGAACCAGCCAGTGTCCACACATCATCTTGCAGCTAAAGGTGAATCCCCAGAAGTTTTGTTGATGTCCCTTCTTACAGACACTGCTATTCCTATTTTTATTTTCAGGTCCCGTTGCAAGGAACACAGCACCAATCTTTGCCCAACTTTCCTCCTAAAAGTAATCCTGGACTGGCCAACACCCTCTGTGCCCCCCTGTAGTGCCCACAGGTATTTATCACATGATACATCACTCTCCAGAAATGTGTGGCAACCACCTTTAAAAGACCAGCCAAAATGTCGTCCTTGATCCAGGTTCAATATTAGCTGAGGAGGTAGGGGCTGGGTCAGCCTCAAAACCTGTACAAAAGCAAAATCTCGCTTTCCAGTGTCCACCAAAGAGCTGCTGCTTGGCTTAGCCAAGAAGTTCAAAAGCAGCCGGTGAGTTGGAGTACCGCCAGTTTTGGCCACTAAAACACCTTAAAGGAATCCGATTTTCAGAGGCAGAAACCCCCTGAAAAATGTAGATCTTTAATGAAGTCTGCACAAATCAGAGACACCTAATTCTACTGATTAAGAGAAGACCCTGGTGCCGCTGAAACAGCTCTTCTTTAAGCTGAGATTTTCCTTTCCAAAATGCACAAATGCTTATATGATACGTAGACCGGAAACAAGGGCAACGGGGGTGCTGATTTTTCTCCACATAGAGACTTATACCTGGTATGCAGGATATGTGCCATAGAATTCAGCCTTAAAAAATGTGTTTGTCTTGGAAGGAGGCAGATACCATTTTAGCATACCCCCATCGGGGGACTGAATCATATAAATCCGCTGGAGCATGGCACCGTGTCCAAACAGTTGTCTGGTGGGGAGGGAGGCTGGCAGGAGGACTCATCACTTGGCATGTGGAAACAGCTTCCTACGCATTTCTTCAAAAAATTAAAAAAAAGAAGAAGAAGAAAAACAGAATATATTCCTAATATACACAGTTTGAAATAATAACAAAAAACTGATGGCAAATTCCTCTCTAGCTGTACGGAGACCAACAGCTTGTCGGGTTCCCCTTTACCAGGCAACATCTCTGGAGAGTGTGAAACGGGATGGGATTTTGCCGTGGTCATAATAATCCCTCAAAATCGATGGATCTTTCAGTAAATTTTTCAATTTCTTTCTGCTATCAAGTACACAGAAGTCTAAATTTAGAGGGTTTTTTCCTCTTTTTCAGCAAGAAGATGCTACTGGATTTTAGCTTTCCCTTGCAGAATCTTTTCTGCATCTTTTCTGCAAATTTCCCACATCCTCTGAAACAAGAACAAGGAAGTGAAAATGGCTCAAACTGGCCAGACAAGTTTCACTGCCCAAGCTAAGTAAACTTGAAAACTGGTTAAACAATATCCTTTTGGCTAAGCCAGGCTTCTGTAGATCCACGCACAGGCTCCATGCACTCCCTGCCTGTTGAATTCACTGTCCTTGCTCCAGCCGGGGCTGTGCCTTCACCCTGCTGTACCGGGGACGCTTGATTTCCAACCTGCCTTCCTTCGTTTGTGACACTGTAATAGGATCTCGTTGAAATCTTCTCTTTAAATTAGCTTTTCATACCAGAGCAAACAAGAATGAGACTAGAAGGAAAGTCATGAGACAGGATATAACAATAGCTCTGGTTGGTAATTAATTAATAAATAGAAAAGGAAAGTACCTTTATTAAGGAAAAAAACCAGTTCTCAGGAACTGAATTTCCTTTGAAGTCTCTGTTAGTAAGTCACCTGCTGACTGGCAGGTTTATTTCATAAGGGATTTGTGAGATTTCCTGACGCAAGCCTTGGTGAGACATCAAGAGTACAAGGTAGTTGTAGTGACCCGGCGCCGTGACGCTTCAGCGATGCTATTGCTTTGATGACTTAACTTGGGAAAGGAAGAAGGACCCCTGCAACAGCGCCCGGGTTACCCGTCCTGCTGACATTCGTTAGTGCAGACCAACTGCAGTGGCTTTGCAGACAGCTTGAGACACTGGACCTTCCACAATGTTGTCTCAGGCTGACTTCCCACCAGCTTTCACAACTGCAGATGGGGGACGTGTGGGAGGTGTTGCTCCTGCACAGGCACCGGGCTCCAGCCCAGCCCAGCCCTTGTCCCCAGCCCACCTTGCAGCACAGGCTGCCAAACCTGCATTCACCCTTGGGCTGGGAGACAGCTCTGGTTCCCTGTGCTCGCTCCAGCCTGTCTTGACTTTGATGCCTACCTCCATATCTGGTCCTAAGCATGGAGGCCAGACAGCCCTCTCCTCCTGGTAGAGATCCCATTTCAACATAACCCAATTTCTGCAGCATGCAGAGACCTTTGCAAAGGAATGTGGGTTAGGAACAACTAAGCTGCTTAGCACCTTCAAGCAATGAGATGGAGGAATGGTTGGGGGAGAAGGTAAGCAAATGCTGCCTCTCTGTAGAGCAAATCTCGGCATTTGGAAGCTGTTTGAAGTGTTTTGTGTGTTGGCTGGTTTTTTTTTTTTTTTATCTTTCCTCAATGAATTTCTGTGGAATGCTCACTGGAGACAGGAATGTTGGTTTCCCTGCTGCCCTTCCCAAGCGTGCAATGGCATTCGGATAAATTACACACGCAGCACTTTTTTTAGCTCTTTTTATTCTTTTTCTAGCTGGGTTTTGCTTGGAGTTGGCCAGCAGTTTGGACTAAATGCAAGACACAGCTCTTCTTCTGTGAGGGTTACTCAATTATAGCAATCAGTACACCAAGGCTTCCAAAAATATTAACTGTTGACTAAGTGGAAAACAATAAAAAGGGTAAGGAATGTTTGCCTCTTCTTTTCCCTTGTGAGTCTAATGGTGATTAAAGGTACCAGACCAAGAGCCCTGGAGAGGGAGGCCTTCTAATTTTCTACAACACAGCATTGCAGAAAATTTCCCTATCGATGTGCTTCAACCCTGAGCAGGAATGCTCAGCTTTAACAACCCATGTCCTTTTTGTCCTGCTTGGTTGAGTCTACCAGTTAGCAGAAAGTGGGCTGGTGATCACAGAGACATTTAGGAACTTCAGTGTCAAGAGCTCCAGGTTTTTCCTCTACCGTTTCTTCCTCTGTGCAGCCCTTCTGGTGTCGTCTGCCTAAACAGAGAGGGGAATGCACATCTCTGAAGTGACACTGCCCACATCACCACCCCAAGCTCAGCCTGCCCTCCAAAGAGTACAGACAAGAAGAAGTGATAAAGGGCCTCCCTCCTTCGTGAGGAAGTGCTCCTATTGCAGCCCGACTGGAAAGTTGTCCAGCACGTAGCTTCTTTCTTAGTGCTAGGTCTGGTTTTGGTATATTTGGACTATTCGCATATATTTATGATTAGTTTTGATTCAGTTTGTCTGAACTACAGTCATACAACATGACTTGCGATACTCCCCCAAGGTTTCAATGCCGGGTGGATCTGTTTGGACCCAGCTTTGAATTATTGACCAACGCTCACTCCGAACCCTTGCACGAGTTGGCCCCAAGACCATCAGATTTGCCCTGCAGGCAAGGACAGTCACCCAGCCCCCCCTCCCAGGAGCCCATGGAAACGGGAGGGACCGATACACCTGCTCACTTGGATTTGATTAAGGCCAAAGATTGTTTTCTCCTCCAAAGCTCACTGGAAATTGTAAAATCACTTGGATCTGCAGAATGGAGTAGGGAAGTTTGGGGGGGGGGGGTGGTTTGTCATCTCTGGTACCTCCTACTTCTAATGGAGTTTCCTTTAAACTCTTTCCAGCATAATCCCTCAAACTATGTGATCTTTGTCCCAGAGAAGCTGTGCTGTTTCTATGGAGTCCCAAAGATACTATCCATTTTCCCTTTGATTTAATTTCAGCAGGTTCAAGAACTCAAATAAAATAGCAAAGGACGAATACAAATACTTGTTAGAAAAACGCTTCGGAGGTTGCACAAGTGGCGAGAAAGGTGCACGCAACAATAGGTCTTGACTTTGCAATTCTCTACGCTTCGCACCCCACAGGGCACATGTCAAAGGCTGAAGATTAACACCCGCCGAGTGCTCTGCTCGCATACGAGGCCTCCCCCAACTTGTGGCAATAAAAGCTCAGCCTCAAATCAAAAGCTAAGCTTGCTGAGACTTCAAAATAGCTCACAGCCCAGGCGCTCAGCCCAAACTCAACTCAGCAACGCGCAGCCTTGTGTACAGGTGTGAAAGCCCGTGCCTGTCGCCAGGATAAACCTCGCCGAGGCTCTGCAGGCAGCTGTCTGATGGCGGTGCGAAGCCACCAGAAGTGCACGACGTGTCCCTGCATCAGGTGCAGCCCCTGAACCCTTCCCTGCTCCTGCTTCCACCTCTCCCAAAGTTGGCCAGAAGTGCTAAGGCTCTCTGCTAACACGCAAGCTGCTTCCAGCTGAGGATCTCCAAGTGGCCTGAAAGCCCTGAAGTTCATTATCTCAACCCTTAAATTAGACAGGAAATTATTAACCGTATTTTACATGCAAGGAAAGTGAAGCAGGGAGGCACTGAAGGGAGCTGCAGGACTTTGTAAGAAAAAGGGGGTTTGGGGGCTTACTGGCAATTTTGAAAAACTAAGGAAAAAATCTTTTGGGGCTGGATCAAAACCAGGGTTTTGTTTTTTTTTTTTTTAACATTTGGCAAATCACAAACTGAAAGAAAAGTAGAATGGGTCATATAAAATGTTACATTTCAATCAAATTGAAACCATGCCTCTCATTGATTTCTTGAAAATATCTTGGAACCACTTATACAATTAAGGGAAAGCCTGAAACAAGAATTGAAATGGTACATTTTGAAAAATGTCAAAACAAGACCTTTGAGTGCTTTTTCAGAATTATCTCTTTGCTTTTTCCAAAGCTAAGCATTGGGCAAAATGAGAGGAGAAAAGGAGGCTGAGGGGAGACCTCATCGCTCTCTACAACTGCCTGAGAGGAGGGTGTAGAGAGGTGGGGTCGGTCTCTTCTCCCAGGTCACAAGTGATAGGAGGAGAGGAAATGGCCTCCAGTTGCGCCAGGGGAGGTTTAGACTGGATATTAGGAAATTTTACTTCATGAAAGGGTTCTCAAGCACTGGAACAGGCTGCCCAGGGCAGGGGTTGAGTCCCCATCCCTGGAGGGATTTAAAAGCCGTTTGGATGAGGTGCTTAGGGACATGGTGTAGTGGTGGGCTGGGCAGTGTTAGGTTTACGGTTGGACTTGATGATCTTAAAGGTCTTTTCCAACCTATACGATTCTGTGATTCTGTGATTCTGTGAAAATGATCAGAAATTCATTACATGTTTCACTGTGATGGAATTCGCATTTTCCATCAAAAAATGGGCTTCAGGAAAAGAAAACAAGTTCCTCTCCAGATGCAGCCAGCCCAGCTGGGAGGCTGGAGCAGAACCCAAAACTCCTCCTTCAGCCCAGTTCGGAGGGTGAGTCTGGGTTTGGGCTTAAACAGGAATACGTTTGGGAGACAGTAGAGCCCTGCGGGTGCATCATTGGCCTCTCCTCTGGATCCTCCTGTTGGCCTTGCTCTTGGATTTCGTCCTCTTCTTCCTCACTTTCTCAGCCTCTAAAACCAAGACCATGAATGTTTCCCCATTCTGTAGAGCGTTTTGAACAAGGAATGAAAAGCATGGCTGCTAAATATTAATATGTTCAGTGTAATAATCCTCTGTTCATGGAATAATCATTCGTATTTATGGGGCAATTAACTGATGATAGATACTATTGAATATGCAATATGGGGACTGAAAATCCAGCAGCAATGAGGGCCCGATCCTGCATCTCTGACCCTTGCAAGCCACTCGGTAAAGGAAATTAGTCTCATTAACTTTAATAGAGCCCTTAACCGGCGTAAACAGCCCTTACACAATCAAGTCTTCCTCACACACAAGGAAATGTGCTCCATCCCTCTACTTACAGCCTCTCCCAGTTCCACTGGCTCATGCTTCACAAACCCATGGTTTGTTTAAGGACTCAATTATATTTAAATTACAAAGACTCATCTGTAGCTGCAGTTCCACCATTTCAAAGCCATGTTAAAAAATGGAGCTCTCATTTAGCATTTAAACCTGCAGAAGCATTTTCTAGGTTCCCTGGATGATCTGATTTTGCATAACTGGGACAGGAGAGCACCCAAATCTGAGATACCGGGGGGTCGGGTAGGGGGATTGTGTTTTTTTCCCACCTGACGGCAAAACCAGCAGCACGAAACAAGACCACAGGGTGGCAATTAAAATAATTACAAAAAATTAGATCCCTACCTCTTTTTCCCTCACATAATGGCAGGTCATTAAAGTTAATAGTCGGGATCACATTTGTACATGTCAGCAAAAAGTCATTGTAGCATCTTTCATCTCCGCTACTGCATGCAACTTTCCTCCCATTCCTTGGGTCCCTGAGGGAGCAGCACGGTATGTCGGCTTCTGGGTTTGGGTTTTCTTCATGTTACACCTGTTGCTGGGACTCGCCAGCAAAGGCTTCAAGGTGCTAAAACTAGTCTGTTGGGATAGGAAAGCTTTCAAGTGCTCTGAATATTTCGAGGTCAGGGAGGAATTTGTATTAGATGTAACCCCAGAGATGACTCCGTCTGGAGCCAGAGGTGAGTATTCAGCAGAGCAAGGGGAAAACCAGCTTGAAGTGTCTTTGATGGTGATGTGCTGCTCCAGGAGGCCGTCTCCACCCCAAAGAGGCAGGTCCATTCCCGTGCCGTGCCGTGGCTGCCACACGTTGAGCTGGCCGTCCCTCCGTGTGGGGGTGGCTTTGGTCTGGAGCATCTCTCCACCTCCACTTCCCACCAGCCCAACCCACCCGTTCTTGAAAAGACCCTGTGGCGTTTCCCAAAACGAGAGACCAGGCGTTTGCATGGCAAAGGGATGATGCCAGCCGCTGCCAGTGCTCGGGGTGGGGGGGCATGTGTTTTCTAAGGGAGGACTAACAGTTGCACAGGGTGAATTTTAGTGAAGACCACGGATGGGATCTGCACATGCAGCATGGACCAGGTACAAGCCCTGTGCAGGGTCAGTCACGAAGGGAAGTATGTTACGGGAACTGAAGAGCAAAGAAACTATTTTATTTCAGCTTTTTCCCTTGCAGTGCTGAGAGCCCAAAGCAGACACGTGACATAAATGAAATGAGCCTTTTGGGTAAGGGATCCAGGCAGAGGCATCATTTGGGGTTCAGATTGAACAGGGAAGCCCATGGGTACCGCACCTACCATATTCGATTAGCACAGAAAAGGGCCCATTCTGGGTACAGACACAGGTCTCTTCACCATAAAAACTGAGTATATCACAGTTCATAAACTGGCCTGGGGCTCCCCATCAAGACAACAGCAGAGTCCAGCCTGCCTTCCTGAGGCCACGGAGGGCAAAAAAGGCTGGAAATCAGACACAGTCCTGCCTATATCCTCTGTGAGCAACAGAAGATCCTCCGGTGTACTCTGGCTTGCCCCAAAGCATAGAGAAGGGTTGACAGATGTTCCCACAGGAGACAGACCCTCCCACGGATGTCAGCATCTCTGTGGACAGATGCTTAGGGTCGACTATCAAACCACTTTGCTCCATCCCAAGCAGCACACGCTGCTTTTCCCCTCCTAATGCTCCACTCCCTCCATGCACACCAAACTGTTCACATCGGGCTGCTTGTGGTGAGACGCGGAGTCCTTCCAGGGGCTCTTGGCAGACAGTTTGTCTCTCTTACTGGGTTCATTTTGACTTGCAGAAAGGAAAGACAAGAAGCGGGGTGCAGTTGGACTTGTTGCAATCATCCTTCTTCTGCTCTTCTGTCCGAGGACGAAGCCTGCTTCTCTTCCCTGCTGGCATTTGTGTCTGTCTGGAGCACGGAGGAAGACTTTGTCTCGCAGACACGGGCATCAGGGATTAATAATCACTAACAAAGGGAAACTACTACATGCAGTGAACATGCAGAGAGATTGCTGATTTTATAGCGGCAAATGATACTAATAAATACGTGGTCCCCAGGGGAATCTGCCATCACAAGGGAAGTTCCAGGTTTCAAACCACCAGCTGCTCCGGCTGGTTTGGTATCAGAGCATGACCCGAAAAAAAAAAGGATTCTTACTTTACATTTGATCCCAGAGAGATGGATAGTGTCTGTTTTTGCTGAACTCATCAGCAGGCCTCTCTCGACGGCTGAGTATGCCAGAGGCTGTTGAATGATGCGAGCTTGATGTTATCCTAGGAGAAAATTTCATTTCCCCATTTTTAAGCTGGAACGTCTCTGAACTGTTCCAGCTGTTTGGGAGTGAAGGTTCTTTGGGAATGATGCACCTCAGTCATGCTCCTTTTCCTCTCCACAGATCAAAACTAGCAATGACACGACAACATGAGGCTTTCTGGAAGGAGAAGGGAAGAAGTTCCTGCCGTGGTCCTTTTGGGGCAAAATGTGCTGAGTGCTGATGTGTGTGCCCGGGGGCTGGCAAGGTCTGGAGCCGCTCTCCCTGCTCCTGCCACCCTTGTGCAAGGGCTGCACTTCCCTCTGGACCTCGCTTGCCCAGCACAGATGTTGGGAGCCCCGTTGGAGACGTACACCCTTTCCTCCATCGGGGAATAACCTTGCACGGATTCACCAGCACGCCTGACTTCATTTGGGAACCAGCTTCACCTTCCCCTTCCAAAACCCAGAAGAGAGAACGGCTTTGAACCCAGGCTGATACATTTCAGGTAGCCATCACGGAGGGTGATTGCCCCCAAAACTCTTGTTGAAAAGCTTCGCTTGCACCCAGCCAGCTTTGGGCGAGGGCTCACATCTGGATTTGTCTTCTACCTTCTCTTCACGCCTTGCGTAACAGAGTATGTCTTTTGTAGCCAGGACTACAACAGACAGTTGCAAGTCTGTCTTGTGGCTTCCAGTGGCCCTAAAAACTGCAAATAAGATATGCTGGAAATTCCCTAGCCTTGCCCATGCTTTCCCTGTGTAAGTCTTAGTACCTCCCATATCATTAGTCCTCCTTCGGCAAACTGCTATTGTGCATTTGATACTTTTATCTTTTAACAGTTTTCCTTTACATTTTTCATCTGCTAAATTGCATTTTTGTGGGCTTCTCTCTCTCTTTTTATTTTAGTTTATGTTAGTGCTTCCCCTGGTGTAATTGTACTCTTAGGAAGATTTTAATTACCTTCCTTTAAAGCCAAATGACAAGTAGAGCATGTCATTTGTAGCTAAAGTATCACTTGAAAATGCAAAAGCCCCGGCTTTATCAGGCTTAAAAGCTTTCCTGGAATATGTTCAAAAACTGCTGACTGGGCAAGATTAAACATCACAATGTTAAGTAAAAGATCTCCGCATGTGGTATTCTTTTATTCCCCCGGGTGATCAAGTTAAACTGCAATGCAGCCCTCAGGCCTTCTTCTAAAATATTATTAAGTTTTTTTCTCCTTTGTGCAATAGGGAGAGGGGCTGGGGCTTTGGTGATGAGAATCTCAAAACAACTATACCCGAAAGCACAGGGGAGCTGAAGCCACGATGCCTTCAAAAGAGATCGGGTGTTCCTAGAGCAAGGCAGTGACAACAGAGGGCACCTGAGGAGCGGCCCTTGTCCAAACACACCGCTCGCACGCTGAGCAAGAACCTCCTGCAAGCTCGGGCGAACTCGTAATCCCGCGGCACAGACGCGGTCTGACCGCATCAAGGCATTAAGGGAAACCGTTTGTTAAGATGATTTTTTGCGTGGGGGTCAGCAAACCCAGCAGGGGACCCACCTCTTAACTGCCAGGACGATGATTGAAAGCGGGACTGTGGCACAAGGTGAGCAGGACAACACGAGCCCAACAGCAACGAGGGTGGCTGCAGCACCGGCTTCTCTGCCTGGGGAGCCTGGTGCTTTGGAGCACGGCCCCAAAATCCATAAACGCAGGAGGGGTCTGCCTGTTTGGGTGTGCCGAGAGGATGCCCGTCCTCCCTGCACCCAAGGCTGCCAGGTCTGGGCTACTCATCAGTGCAACCTGTATTTTCTGGGACCAGCAAGCAGGGTATCTCAACCTGCAGTCCCTGGGATCACCAACGGGGCTTGCACTTTTCCCCCTCGATAAGGCGCTGCTGCAGACAGCAGGCAAACAGCCCGACGCAACAGCAGGAGCAGTAGGACAGCACAGGGTCCTTGCAAGGATCCAGCAAGGCAGAAAGCCAGCGCTGGGAGAGAAAAGGCCACGCTGATAACCGAGATACCCACGCACACTTGCGGACACGCAGAGGTGGCTCTCACCAGGCCCTGAAGCAGAGCAGTGATTTGTTAGGTGCCTGTGGTATAAACCTCCTCAGATGCCAGCAGCGTGCCAACGGCATCGAGAGTCTCTGCTCCAGCGTGGTGCAGCGCAGCGGACAGTGAGCAGCCCGAGCCAGGGGCACAGCTGGGTATTTCAACCAGGCATGAGCATAACCCATCCCAGCACAGCTACTAGAGAGCTTGGAGGCATAAGCCATGCTGGTGGACCCCAGGGAGGCTGGGGATGGGATGGAGATGTCACCCCATCAGGGCAGAGCCCTGAGGGAGAAGGGAACGGGAAAGGGGTGGGCAGGACTGACCGTTCCCCACCCACCACCCATGAGGAGCTTTGGTTTGGAGTTCCCTGAAGGCTGCAGGGAGCACAGGCTCTCTTAATTTATGGTAACAGGTTTTCCCTTCCCTGAACACAGTGAGATGATCCTGATCTGCTGGCCAAGAGCTCCTTAAAAATGCTTGGAAAGGAGAATTCTGGGATGTGGAGGGGAAACACTTATGGTTTAAAAGGCACATTGGACTTCCAGGTCTGTCCAGATTGTCTCTGAAGAAATCCTCAGAGAGCTTGGATTACTCATTTTTAATACGAACAGGAACCACCTGCCTGCAATCACACACATAAACTGTTGGTTACTTTGCAATGGAAGAGCAGCTTGAATGCTTTTTACTGTAATGTTCAACCCACTGTGTGTTTTGGAGCTTTTTCTTCTTCTAATTGAAAACACACTTTTCAGCTGTGCGGTGTGCTCGCCCCTATCTCCCCCAGCCTCCCCAAGAAGCAGGAACAAATCCCAACCCTTGCAGAGGCTGCTCCGTGGTTTGAAGCGGGGGGATTTGGGGTGACAGAGCGAGTTGCAGGACTCAGTGTGCAAACAGCACCAAGGTAGGGCCGATAAGGGCCCAGCTCACCCCCTGCATCACCGTGGTACGTGATCCATCGCACCTTCGCCCGCTTCATCTGCTCACTGCTGATGAGCCCGCGCTTGGCACCCGCCTTCGGCTCCCTCTAACCAGCATCCGCATCCCTTTGAGCCACTCCTAACAGCACAAACACTGAGCTGCTTCTCCCCTTTGCCCTCCTCCTTTTCCAAAATCCCCCAGGTTGATAGAGGGACACATCCTTACTTCTTCCTCCAATTGCTGAAGCCTCCCAGGTTCGGATCTCCCAGGCAGAGAGCTCAGCCAGCAGCTAGGAGATGTTCTGTGCATCGTGTGCCACCGGCTCCCGGGCAGGACCCTGCAGGGAGCGGACAATCCCCAGCAGGCCAGCTCTTCACCCTCACGAGCTATTTTGCATCACTGAAAGTAAATCTCAGAAAGTTTTTTTTTCACTTTTTAAAAATTCCTTTCAAAACCCACTGAAAAAAGAAAACAGCTGACCAAACAAGGAGAGAAACAGGCAGAGGTCTTGGAGAACGTCATCCAGAAAGACTTCCATTTTTCTTTCTGCAGGTTCATTGAACCTGATCAAGTTTCCAAAAAAAACCCAGTTAAGACTTCTAGATCGTTTTCTCTTTTTTTTGGACAGACAGGCCAAGCAGTGCTCATCACCCCCAATTTTAACTAGCTGGGAAAACGCAGCTCTCAGTTTTGAGCCAAACATCCAACATCGGGGTGTTTTGTTGTTGTTCCTTTTTCCCCCCTCCCTCCAAGCTGGGAAATGCAATAGTTTTGCATCCTTGCCCTGTGTGTATGTGTGTATGTGTGTAGCTGTGGGTGTCTCAGCAGCTAGAATCGCCTTTTGTCCCCTTGAGTTTCCACAGGGACTGAGCATTCCCTGCAATAAAGGGCTCCAAATGAATGTAGCCTTCTCAGGGATATCATACAACCAGGCCTGCAAAAGCCTTTTATTAGGACATTCACCTCTGATGGGATAATTTTACCTATCAGATCACATAATCTCTTCCCCTGACGCTGAGCCAGGAAATGAAAAAAGACCAGTGGGGAGATTTTTGACTCAAGAGCCAGGTTCTGCTGTGATGACAGCCTTGATTACTTGGTCACAGTCGTCTTAAGAGACGAGTACATCAAGCAAAGCCTAAAATTACAATGCACAACTAGACAATAAGTGGGGCAAGAAAGAGAGCAGCGACCAGACACTTTTAGATCAAATTATCAGCGTTTAGTCTCTTCACAAATATTTTAGAGGGTTAGTTAGCTAGTGGAGCTCACTAAGTGAAGATATCTTCTATTGCCCAATTTTTGTCCATCCTAGTAATGTTCGATGCAAACACAGGTGACTGAAAAAAACCACAGAGGTTAAGAGGATTTAGGAGAAGAGGATCCAGATTAGCACACAAGCAAACTGAAACGTTAGCCTTCCTCTTCTCCCCGTGCTCTGACTTGTTACCACATATCCTTTTTCATTGGGTAACATAATCATGGCAAAGCGCAAGGCTGCGCAGCCGGGTGGAAGGTAATTAACAAATACCTGGTGGCAAGAATAAACTGTTTCTACCCCAGAGGAATGGAGCCGGGGTTTCCGCTAAGCCCTTTGGGTGCAACTCATCAGCCCCATGAAAACAAAGCTACTAACAGGCTGACGGAGAGGCTCTCTGCCCGGGGAACGGGTCATTCTACTGCCACAGCATCAGCCCCGGCAGGGAGGAAGAGCCGAGTTATTCCCTTCTGCCCAAAGGCAGGATCGGCTTCTCCGCTGTCCTTTCTGGCCAATCTGCTCTTAAAACAGACAAATCTTGACAGGAGATCTGTAACACTGCTTCGCTATCCTCCCCCCTTAGCAGCTTTCAGCAAAATTCAGCCTGAACCTCTTCTACTGAAATTTAAGCCCCCATCTTCTCTTCTCCACCGTGCATGTGGAGAACTGATCATTCCCTCTCTTTTTGCAGCACTGTTTTGAAGATTGCTCTCATCTGCTTTTCCAGTTCTCTCTTCCTGAGGCCAAACAACCCTCGTCCCTTCGCTTTCTCCATCAGGCTGTTGATTCATGCTCACCTTACAGCCTGTAATAATCTTCAGGCTGTTTTCTGAAGAACCCCTGCCCGTCCGGTTGTTTCGCATCCTTCCCAATTGCCCATGGGTTATTCCTGCAGTACCTTGCACTCGTTCCTCAGTACATCCTATTTCGGGGGCCACCCACTCAGCCTTGTTGGGAGCACTTTGAGTTCCAACCTGTCACCCGTACGAGGCAGTCCCTCCAGCACGCCCTCCCGCTAATCGACTAAGCATACACTCGGTTAGGGTATCCTGATGGTTAATTAAAGATTGAATAGCATCAGACCTTGGCCAGATTCCCCAAGCCCATGAGATCCAGCTTCCTCAAGCAGGAGAACCACCACTGGCTTCTCCCCCGAGTCCCTTGTTTCACGCCCACCCTAGCATAGGCAGTGGTTTTGAAAGGCCAGATAGCAAAGTCTTGTACATCCACCAACAAAGTAGGTCCCATGTAAGTAATCTGCTTCATGCTTGCACTTCTGTCACTGCACCTGAACAATCTGGCTTTTGAAAGATAAGGCATTTCCCTTCCAGAATGTCAGCGTTTTGCTGGAAAACAGTGGCTTATACTAAAATGTCACCATTGTTCTCCCAAAATAACTTATATGCTTGTATAACATATTAGCTATATCCACTGAGCTGCTTGTCAAAACACTGGTTGTGTTCCCACTAGCCCATCCGAAAGGACTGGGTCCTGTTCTTCCATTTTTCACCATAAATGAAATTACATTTTCGATATGAAATGCACATTATGGTTGTGGAGTTCATTTGACTCCTCAGTTAGGAGAATATCCTGTTTGGTCTAAGCAAATACGCAGAGCAGGGTGGCCAGCCTTCCTCGCCCCGTGAGCCACCATGCAAAATCGCCACCGCAGCAAGAGCCGCAAGATCCACGTCACGTACAGCAAAAACCCCGAGGGGAGAAAGAGCTCTGGGGCATCACAAGGACTAAAGGCTGGGGCAGCAAAAAGGAGAACTACGGAGAATACATCCCTGATGGAAACCGGTCCATTGACCCTGGATGGAGTCCAGATCACACCCCCTGAATTCAAAGGCATGACTCCAAATTGACAGGAGTGCCACTCGATCAAAAATGCTCGTTTATAGCTTGCGCTTAGTGGAGGAAAGCCCTCCCCTTCACTGACAAGCTGTACCTATTTATGGGGATCTGAGGGGTGGAAGACAGAGACTCTCTTTGTGCTTACCTCAGGATGATAATTTCTGGGAATTCCACCTTTCCCTTGCCCTACAAGTTCATTATTCACTTATTATGGGGAAGCAAGGCAAGGCAAAGGCATGCTGACAAGTCACCTCCTAGGGTATTTTCTAGCCAGAGCAGGAAGTTGCAGCTGGGTTGGTAACAAAGACATCTTCCCTTTGATTTTCCCCCTGAGCCATTCCCTGCAGCCTCAGCTTGTTGCTCCAGTGTTGATCTGCCATTTCACCTCCACTGCGAGCCTTCCTCGAGAATATTCCTACATGAAAGAGAAGGAAAACCCACATGGGATGTTATTCTCTTACAGCCAGACAGAGCCATTATGATCATCGAGTCTGACTTCACACGTAATACAGGACATACCTTTCCACACCAGGCTTATAAGCCCTGGGTGAGCCGTAGCAGATCTTTGTGAAAAAACTCCTGGGGTTAAAGTCTTCAAGTGACGGAGAATCTGCAGCACACCTAAGTAATTCCCTGCTTGCTCCTACTGGTGTCTGCAGCTTGCAATTCCTGGGGAGGGCAAGGACAAAAAGCAGGCGCAGATCCTCGTTCCTCTGCATCAGGAATGTTTAAATCGGCTGATGGGCACTGAAGACAGTCTCCATTCCTGGAAAGATGAGGTCAGGCTCATTGCTAAGCTGCATCTTATTTATCACACAAAAGTAGCATTTTGAGCTATTTGTAAACTAATCCCTTTGAAAACAAAAATGCTCCTGAAAGTCAGTATTAAAGAAAAGTCTGTGGTGGAAATGGGGATTTGGAAGGGCCAGAACAAACAAGGAGGTATTTTCCATGTCGTTTCGGAAAGAGCCAGAGCACCTCTGTTAGTACCAGCGTGGCAAACCTGCCCACCTGAACACCACAGACCCTTAACTCAGCCCACAATTGCCTCTCTCCCCCTTGTTGCCACCCCCATGAATTAGCTAGCCAACAGCTCAGGGTGGGGACCGCCTCGCCGAGGAGCTGCAGCAGCATCACGGTGCTGTGTCGGAGGATGCACAGATCCACACGCACCCATAGGGTTGCATATCCCCCGAGCAGGACATCACCAAACCACAGCTTATCGCCTCCTTCCTCTGGAATACCTCAAAACCGTGCCGGGGGAGCGCCGGGTGCCGAAACGGTCAATGGGGGCTATCTGTCGGTTCCTGGTGGGGGCCAGAGCATGTATGCCAGTGACCAATTCATCAGACCGGCCACTTTCCCCCGCTTCGCCAGCTGGGCTGTGTTATGATCCTGATGGCAAATAAAGACAGCAAGGAAGGAAAACACAGGCTTTCTGTCGGGCAGATAACCCGGCCTCCATTCCCAGGCAGATCCCCCCAGTATCAGGCCCGAGAGAGGCAAATCAGCCTCTCTCCCGGAGGGGTTCAGAGTTCAGGCTCATTAGCGCAGGCTGAAAGAGAGCTAATCAGGGAGGAAGGGCTGATGTCAAAGCCCCGCTCACCCTGCCCTCTTCCCACTGGGGAGGAGAAGCCCTGGGCTCCCACCATGGCAGCACGGCCATTAATTAGCTCATTGACGAGCCCTGGCCGCCCTGCCCTGGCACTGCCTCTCCCGCGCCCTGAGCCTGGCTGGGGTGCAGGTGTGCGGTCGCTGCGAGAGCCCTCCACCACATTGCAATGTGAGAGGGGAAAGGCCACGTCCACAGGCTTCATCACGGGTTGGCTTGAAGGAAGAAGTCATGTTTCAGGTGAAACATGGTCTTTGTAGAAGCTGAAGGACCGGGTGGAAGCATGCCATTCATTAAGGTCAGCAGCAAAAACCAGACTGACCTTCCCGAGGTTGGGATTTTAGCCTGGGGAGAAGCCAAACAGCAACGCAGAGTGACTTCATATCATTCGTGCAGAGCTACGGTATCATCCTGCGAACGCTGCTTGCTGCTAAAGAGGGACCAAGCTCCCCCCCCGCCCCCGGGAAAAGGGTTCACTGCTTTGAAAATCATTACAGAAAGTTGGCACAGTTGAGCAGTCCGGTCCGTAATAGCTTAATCCAAAAAGGGCTGCTGAAATGCACGATTTCAGTTCAGTCCAGCTGGGTCCTTGTGTTGCATTCGTCACGGTGGTATTGGATGGCGGAGCAAGGGAGTGATATCAGGCAGGGGGGCAGAGACGGGACTCCCAGACATCTGCCATGCAAACCATACACAGCCAGTTGGGAGCGGCCAAAATCCTGAATCCGTTGCACAGGGCAACGATTTGGGAGCCTCGACCCTGCTGCGGGGCTTCCTCAGGTGAGCCGGGTCTCTGCAAACACCTTCTCAGCCCAGGGGAACTCGCAGAGTCCTGGGTCTACGCAGACGGTTCACCTGCGGCTGGCAGGACCCCAAACAGAGCACCGTGCCAGGGCAGCCCAAAGCCCAAGGGGCATCATCTCGCTGTTAAAGACACGCAGGAGAAGGGCTGCCCCTGGCTGGGCGCAGATGTCCAACTGCACCCGCGCATTCCAGGCTGAATTCAATTTTCTGCTCCTCACCCAGGGTCCTGGAGAGCAGCAGCTGCCTCAGACTGCACCTAAGATGCATATAAATAGAGGCATAATACCTTATTATAAAGGAATGCATGCCTAAGCAGGAGATACGGTTACCTTCTGAGGAGGAAGGGGGAGGAGGCAAAACGCTGTGCAGAGGAAGGAAAAGTAGGCTGACAGAGATCTAAATCGACTTACAGTAACGAGACGCTGTCAAGATTTAAAAAAAATCACATTAACCCCCTCCTCTTGCATTGCAGCAAAAGAAAGGGCCAAGTCCTGGCACCCTCCGCTGTGCCGTGCTGGGGGAGGACCTGGATTTGCTTCCAAGACGTTGGGATGAGCCCTATGTCCTCAACTGTGCAGCACAACCACGTACGGTTCCACTGACCCCTCTGCACAGGGATACAGAGCAAAATCGGTGAATTCTGGAAACTACCACCTTTGCACTGCAATACTTGAGGCTAGGTTTTCATTCGAGGGCTGAAAATTACTTTGGGCATAGAGGGGCGTTTGGTCCCTCTGACATGTTCCTGGGCATCCTGCCTCGGCAGCGTGCCCTGCGGCACGCAGGAACCGGTACGACATCCCTCCTCTGTACGACATCCCCGCTGTGTACGTGGAGCGTAGAGACCGCCAGGCTGAGTGACTTGGCAGAGGCCGTGTGAGAAGTCAGCGGCAGAGCGGGGCTCTGACCCTGGGTCCCCCCCCAGTCTGCTGTTTGTGCAATTTTGGGACAATCCTGCCCCTCGTTTGCAGCCAGCAAATGCAGGCAGACCTCGGTGCTCTGCCTCCAGACCTGGCAGAAATCCTGCTTGACATAAATCAGTGGGCAACACCCAGCCAAGGAGAGCCGAGCCAGACCCCAGCGCTCCCCGGCCGTGTGCCCTCTTCCAACACAGCAGCCCTCGAGGACCTCGCGGGTTTTCTCGAGGGCTGCGTTATACTTGCGTGGGTCCCTGCAGAGCCCCGCTGTCCCCGCGGGCTGTGCCCCCGGCACGCAGCACGCGTGGCTGCTCAGGTAGGTTAGAGCAGAAACGACTCTGTGTTGGACTGAGCTTGCCAGCGCTTCGGCTTTGATCTTCCCAGCCGGGGATGTGATGTAACACCTGCAGAATTATACAGTGACGAGGGAAAGGAAAGTTTCTGGCAACTAAAAGGCACCGAAAGAGGAGGCTGGGAACCCGCCGGGCGGCCCTGGCTCAGCGCAGCACTCTGCGTGTCTCAGGTTTAGGGAGCTGGTTTTCAAAGGGATTTTTAAAGTGTGTTTGTTTTTCCAAGACCTATTGTCTCGACTTTGCACTTGTGCTCTTGCATTTGTCTGAGCACCAATATCCCCTGTCAGCTATTGCTATTGCACGTCAAGAAAGGGAGGACGGGGCAGCCCCCGCAGCCGGCGATGCCCCTCCCCGGGGCTGCGGGGCAGTGGCCGTGCCCACCCATGCTGGTGGCCCCACGTGGACCCCGGGGCACCGCTCCGCTCCTCTGGCCAACTTCTGAGGTTTCCTAGCAATATTATGTGCTACCTCAGACCAAAGAAAACACATTTGTGGAGCATCTACTTTAGAACAAGGACACAAACCGGTGCCAGCAACCATGGAAACCCCAGAGAAAACAACTGAAATTCATGTTTATGTGCAGCTCCCGGTAGCTGCAGAAATTGGATTCCCACATGAAAGGGGACCTTCGGCGGCCACTGTACACACTGGCAAACCCTCCGGCTGTGACCTTCCATGGATGTGCTGTTTAATAAAGCCAGGGAGAGAGGGGTAAAGCTCTGTGCTCATTAGTTAACGTTCGCCAAAGTACTTGGTAGGTGAAGCTGAAAAGCCTTATACAAAGGCTGGACATTCACCTTTTAGAGATATTCCTCAGTAAATTCAGGTATCGGCAGCTTTGGGTTAGGCAAGGACTGACTCAATGGCGTTACTCAGTGGCAGTGGTATGGGAAGAGCAGGACCTGGGCCAGTTTAGTCTGCAGGATTTACACTGGGATAAAGCAGAGGGATGGGAAATGCACGCGAGACTTTTACCAACTGTGTCAGAGAGGTCAAACAAATTTCCAGATTGAACCCAGCCAGAGCAGTGGGTCCTTATTCCCTTGCAGCAAAACTGGATCAAGCCAGGGCCTCCAGTCCGAGTATTTCTATGCCCCTGACAGTGGATGGAGACTTTCATCAGCGGAGTCGTGCGAATTTGCACCACTGAAGACGTGGCCCCCGGCTGATGGAAGCAAATGTCTTGAGTCTGGTTTGCCTTTGGGTTTTGTGAGAAGGCCTTTCAGGGCAAGGAGCTGGTTTTCACGTTAAGGATCCTTCCATTTCTGATGATTTGTGAGAAGCATAATCCCATACTAATTAGATTTTGGTGCACGTGTTGAAAGCACTGTGCACATTTAGATCGGTTGGGGTTTATGGAGACTCTTGCTTGTTCTGCATAATTGTTTCAAAAGTAATCCTTGGAAGCCAGGAAGCTCAGACCAGATAGAGCAGCCAGAAATCCAACAACAACAACAACAACAAAACCTGTTTGTTTTTTAATTCTCCCGATCTAGTCGGCTACTAGGCAGGTTACAATTTCTGACATTACGCTACCGCTCAAAAATGTCCCAAGCTGTCTACTTTCATTGCATCAGTGATATCAGCTGTGTTGACCTGCTCTTAGAGAGTTTTAATTCTGTTTGCTCTTGGCTAAACTCCATTCCTAATCCTATTTTCACCCATTTCTATCCAATTTAATACAGCTTCTGTAAGTCAAAATTAATTACTCCATGTGCTCTCCCAGCCCTGTGGTCTAAAGGAATAATAGAGAAATCCCACCTTGTCGTTAACGGCCCCTCATGGCTGCTCTCATCCAGGGAAGCTGAGAGAGGGAAACACAGTTGGATAAGAAAATCGTAACGCTTCCCTCATTTTTGCAATTAGTATTTCATCCTCACGGCTCTCTCCTCGGTAAGTCTCCACGTGCCCGTTTTCTCCTAATTAGATGGTGATATACCCATGGAGGAACGCTGATCTCCTGGGGCAAAGAAGCAAGTCAGCACCTCCAGGTCACCTTCTCCCTTTTCCTTCACCTACTCAGAAATAGTTCATTTGCTTTTCGTTTCCAGTATTAATTACTCCTCCTGTCCAACCTTTGCCAACGGGGGTCCCAAGGGGAGGAAGAATGGTTGTCTGGTCACACGCGTCTCATGTTTCTTTAGTCAGGCCTCCTGGTTTATGACTTACCCCACCTAGAAATTGGGTTTGTTCTTTGCAGAGATGCTGTAGATTTGAATTAGCTGAGATTCGTGACGTGTCCCAAAGATGTAAAGCAGAATTCCTGCTAAACTCTAGAATAATTATTTTATCCCTGGTTTGTAGGCACTTAGGAACTCTCCTGTATCTACGATGATATTTATTCCTATTTTTCATTTCTAATTGTTTTAGCCTATGTGCATTCTCTTGTCCTTCTTTTTCTTCTCTCTCTCTATAGATATCTCATCCACACCCTACATAGTTGAGAGGTATTTGAAATTTGGGGCTCCCTCTCTGGTTTGACTTCCATGGCAGAAGAGTCAGAAAACGTGGCACATCAAGGCCACGAGAGCTCACCCGGCTGCTTACACCCGTACAAAACATCTGCACATCTGCAAAACCACCCTGGCACCAGGCACCCTGTGTCAGAGCAAACCTTTGATCAATATAATATAATAAAGAGACTACATTAGAGAGCAAATGTCTTTTCTCCTTCACACAGACCACCAGAAGATTTTTTCACTACACACAGGCCATGGATGGGGGTACGCGTAGCTTCTGTCACTGTAATTGCAAAACTCAGGTAAAAGGAAGCCGTGCTAACTGGCCAGCAGCACTGTGGCAGGGTACTGGACTTGCCAGAGGATTTGGGCTGGCTGGAACAGGGGCAGCAGGGGATGCTTTGGGGTGTTCCCTGAGCTCCTGCTCCAAAGGGTCTGTGAGCAGGTCCAAGTTCTTGGGATTCCCGGAGGGCATCACTTGTCTGGGGACACTGGGGGGTCTGCATACCCTCAGAAGGGGAGAGCTTTGCTACGTGAGCTCTCTGATTCAGAAGGGGAAAAATGAATGAAGAGTAGAGCAATAAGCTGGCGAAAGAGAAATGAGAGATGTTTGTGTCTCTCTGTGTAACTGCGCACACCCAGCAACCAGTCTGGCCCAGACCATGGCCCATGCTGATGTGGTTCAGAGCTAATTACCCTCGTTGGAAACAGGACAGTGCAAAGCTTTAGACGGGAACTTCAAATGCAGTGTCACCAGCTTCTCAGCCAAGAGGACGCAGAGGGGAAATTCCCTCCCCGCTGTTCAGCGAATTGTACGCAGAGGGTAGGCAGAGTCCACGAGTAGAAACCAAATGGCTTTTCCTGGGAAGTGGAGTGAGCCACAGATATCAACTACATGACAACAGCGAGAGCGTTACGGGGCTAAAAACATCCAGCCGATAAAAAAGTTTGAATTTTCTATGTCAGAGAAGAAAATAAACCCACAGTACAATGCAGCAAGGAGTTTCCTTTCATGTAGGATTAGATCATTCATGCCGGCCCATGGTCTGTACCAAAGGGTACAATCCAGTTATAGAAGAAACTACTAATGATGTAAAAATAGGCATCATTAAAAAGATCCGAGAGAATATGCATTTCTGCCATGTTCTGCTTGACAAGATGTCACTGCAACGCTCAGATGCATTATGCAGCATAGGTTATTTGGCATTTGGGGAAATATTTGCTTGGCTTCTTTCTTAATCATCTTTAATGCACCTGGTAAACCTTCATTAGAGGATTTTGCATGCTCCAAAACGTGGTTGCCTTGTGTTTTTGCAAGCAGCAAAATAGCATTATGGATATTGGGTAATTACCAGAAATTCAATCTGAGTATCTTTGTGACAGCAGCACAGTATTGATGGGATGTTTACGAACAGCACACAGCTTCGGTTTGCTCTCAGAATAAATGCCGGGGTCATAATTTTACTTGTACCTCTGCAGACTTCTCACTCCAATGGCTTTAATGAAGATACTTATAATTAAGCTGTTACAAAAAAGTCAGAATTAAGAGCAAGATATTAAAGAAGAGAGGTTGTCATGTCAAGAAATTACTTTCCTGTGCGACGTATGAATGTCCTGCAGCTAACTGTAACAGAGACAAATACCCATCTCGAGTAACTGCCATGTCCCGAGTATCAAGGACAACATGTTTGCAGGCTGGAAATCATCATTTTCCTATAACGTTATGCTAATTCATGTAAGCAAATTGAAAATGAAAGCTTTTCAAACATTCATTTCACTTCCATCATTTCATTTCCACTATATATGCTGCATTGTATTCCTTTTAGCCTCAGTAAATTGTTCCTCTTTCAATTTTTCAGTAATTAGCACATCGGTAGGTGTTGGTCAGGAAGTTGTTTTAGGATTTGCTTACCACAAAGCGGTAAGACAGAAACATGCGGAACGGTATTGTGAGGCGTTGTGCCTTTCCTGAGTGCCTGGGTCTTGTAGAAAATAATAACATACTGTTGCTCTTTAATAGCATTACCCCTTTAGCTTAAACACAAGAAGTTCATGTTGCAGAGCTGACGTAGCTTGTGTAGGACTGGCCAAAAAATTATGTTCTTTCCTAATGAAGAATGTCAAGGTTTCGTAAGTCCTTTTAATCCCCACCAAGGTTTTTGGAAACTATTTGTGAAAAAAAAAAAACCAAAGTCCACAAAGAGGAGAAAGACCCTGATTGACCCCCCCGTGCTGCAGAAGCCAGTAGCTCGCTTGGTGGTAAAGCATCTCCCAAGGGAAGCAAAGGCCAAAACTGCTTGTTATATTTCATCTGCTAACAGAGCTGTGTTCCTAAACGATGATATGTAAATGCTAAAATACAGCAAGCACAAAGGTGCTCTTTCATTCGTGGAAGCCACCATCTTAAAGTAATTAACTGGGGATTAGTCAGAAATGATGCCCAAACAAATGAGATACGGAAGGGCAAGAAATTGTATTCCTCTCTTGAACCTTGCGTTACGTGGAGCGCTGCCAGTGCAAACAGCAATGAGAACAGAGCGTTATGTCTTAAGAATAATGAAAAAATAAGATTGGCGATTAAAGCTGGATGGTTGTTTTCAAAACAAAGCGTCTCGGGGGCGGGCAGTGCTCCACCTGCGACCAGCACTGTCATCTTCCGCTGCCCGGCGTCCCGAGAGCTTGGCCTTTCTTCTCCCTCCGGTAGGATGCTAGCACGGATTGCGCAGGACCTGCTGCAGCTTCCACGGCTGTAAATCAAAGGCTGTGTCAACAGTACGTCAGCGGCACGAAGGAATAGCACTGCTCCTCATGCGAGGTTTTCTTCTAACAATCTCCTCCTTTCATTTGCCTTCCCGTGGCTGATGCATAATTCAGGAAGCAAGCGCAGGAACCGCGGGCTTGCTGGGAATGAAGCTGCACCGGCTAGCGCATGGAGCAAAGCACCCGTACAGCAGGGCTGGGCTGCCCTTCCTTGGAAGGGAGGATAAGAACTGCTCGAGCTCCATGTCCAAGGGTTGCTCGCATCAGGTTCTTTGCAGACTAAAGCCCCGCTCTGGCGTTGCCCCCTCGGTGCAAAGCTGGCCCCGAGCTCCCCGCCGGAGCTGTAAGCACGGCGCAGCGAGCCGACGCTCCCGGCCCCCTGTACGAAGCGGAGCACCCCAGGGAAATCATGAGTCGACACAAAAATCCCAGCCCCGCTCTAAATGAGCCTCGTGGCTCCCCCAAAACCTTCACGAGGCGCGCGGGCTGCTGTCAAACCCCAGCAGCTTGCGTGTCCGTGCCGCTCCTGTTGCTGATGTCCTGATAAACGCTGAATTTGCTCCCTGGGGAGCAGCAACCAGCGCTGCCGCTACCGAGGAACGCCGCGACCCAGCGCCCCGGGGCTCCGCAGGCAGCTATAAATCCTCTGACCTCTGCCATCCGCCTGCTCAGCAGCCACTGTAAATCCAGCCCGTGCTTCGCTCCGCTGCTGCAGCCGAGCTCCCCTGGTAAAAGGCAGGCAGTTGCCTTGCAGACGCGGTGCACGGCGTGCCGATTGCGCTGGGAACAAACCTGCCTTATTGTGAAGCCCATATGGAGGAGAAGGAGGCAGGTTGTATAACCTGAGACCAGTAATTGAGTGTGTGAGTTAAGTAACTTTACAACCGTGCTTCACTAGGATGCCAATAAAAGGGCAAAACACAATTGCCGGGTTTTAATTAAGTAGCTAACATTTAAATGAGGTGCATCATCTGTTTGTATTAAATGTGTTTAATTTAATTTGTTATAGTACACTTATTAAATAAATCAGCTTTATTGAATTTGCTATGCTGGTGGCATGCTGAACAGAAGTGAATGGAAAGAAGCCGGGTCTGGAATTTTCTTTTTAAATCAACCAAGGCTCTGTCTGCATGCAGTGACACTCGGGAAAATTAATTCCAGTTAATTAAAGGTGTGAATGTAGAGCAGATCAGTTCAGCCACCCTAAAACTCTGAGCAGACCTCTTCATTCAGAATTCAAATGCCATTGATTCAGCTCAGCTGGATTCACTTGGCACGTGATGTAAGAAATTGAATTAAGGCCATTTTAAATCTGAATGAATGTCTGCACCAGCCTTTCTCGGGGTTTAATTCGCCCCCTTCTTTTTCCTGAGCATCTCTGCGTGGACCAGAGGTTTGCAGGAGCCGCGCAGGTTGGGTCGGCAGCCTCTGCTCTCCCAACCTTCAGCCTTGTTAGGAATCGCCAGCAGCCAGAAAAGCAAAGCGCTGATGGTAATAAACCCCACCGGCTGGCACTGCCTGGCTGATCCCTGCCCTGCTCTGTCCTCTCCCATCTTCGCTCTGCTGTGGAAATGCAATATTTCAGCTCATTGCTACGGGAGATCCAGTATGGAGCTATTAATACATACCAGCTGGGAAGAAATTTTCCTGCAAACGTCAGCCTCTGTCCAGACCGCAAACCACTGGATACGGGAGCTTCTGGGGCCGGGGCTCCGGCTGTCCACCGGTACCTGGCCTCAGGCTTCGGCTTCTTCATCTGCATCATGGATGGTCTTACACCTCGGCCGGGGAGCTGACAGACCCCCAGCTTCGATTCCTGCAGGCGTGGGGGTTAGAGATGCGTATCCAGTACCGGTTGTACCCAAACGCACCCCCAGCATCTGACATTTTGAAAAATGCCATTACGAGGCTCGGTCTTTTCCTGGCTCGCCTCCATCCCTGCGCACAGTCAAGTAATACCTACTTATTTCACAGGGTAGCCAGGAAAGTTTCAAAGCCGCTTGCAAGCCCCTCTGAACTCCCCAGCCAAAGCAGCGAGGCCGAAGCGTCGAGCGTCGGGGAGCTCGCTAACGCGGCACGCTGTCTCCGCTCCGGAGAGGAGCAGGACGCGAGCATCGCCGCCGCCGGCCGCTGCCTCCCCGGGGGCCGCGCGTGCCGGAGCCCTCCCGCCACCGCCCCGCATGAAAGAGCCCTTGTGCTCCCTGCTGCCGAGCGGCGAGGCAGCCCTTGTCGTCCCTTCAACTTTGTGCGCACTTTTCCTGGGAGGAAAATGAAATTCCTGCCTTGGAATTGGCGCCACGGTGCCAGAACGGCAGTGACCTCTGTAACCACACAAGATTTAGTGGTTACTTTATTTCAGCTGTAATGAGGCTTTGTAAACCGCTAAAAGCCAAATGTTTTCTTCTCCTTTAACTCTTGGTGGATCGCGCGAAATAAATAACGGAACAGACGTGCTGTCTGTGCATGAATTGAGAATTCACTTAAAATTACCCAGCGTCTGAAGTGGGTGAAACGGTGGTACTGAGAGCAGGTAGGTGCTGAGTGAGAAGTTATTTGGAGAAATGAGCCCTGAGCTCCTTCCAGCAGGCGCAGACGCGGCTGGTCGAGGGCACGGGGAACGGCTCTGGCCCCACCAGCGAGAACCCCATCTTCATCCCCGCACCGAGACCTGCGGGGCAATTGCCTCCAAGCCTCGCTCAGGCACGTTGAGGGGTCACCTAAGCTCAGCCAGCATCATGTCACGACTGTCCCAAGAAGCGTGTGCTCGTCCTCTTGATTTTCTCTACGAGTTGCATCTGCAGGAAGGCTCCTTCCCATTAAAAAGTGGTCCTGGCTGCAGTCTGCCAACTATCACCGCCTGCCTTGAGCACCGAAGGCAGACACCGACTGATAACTACAGTTGAAATAGTTGTTAGAGGGCATGTTTTTAAAGGTGAAATGCTCTTTCTTTAAATATACTCCTTATTCCAGAGCCTGCCTCACCACCCCAAAAAGCATTAAAGATGGTGATGATCAAAATGCGCTGATGTGGCCGTGCTTTATAGGGAACTTCTTCACCCTCTGCTGCTAATAAAAAAAATAATCCGGTTTTTGTGCTTTGGAACAAGTGTCCAAACGTTTGCCACTCCCGTACCAGCGAGCTGCAAGGGCTGCCAGGCCGGCGAGGTGGGTTGTTTTGGGATTCAGCAGAAGGGCCGGGGAGCGGCAGTGCCCCCAGGACGTAGGCGATGCCACCGCCGTGCCACCGCCGCGCTGCTGCCGCCGGGAGCACCGGAGCCACGCAGGATTCAGCCCGGGCAACCCAATTAATTTGGAACAACTGGAAACATCTTTCTCCAGGTTTAATTTGCTGCATGACTGAATACCGCCTGTGTGATGATTTAATGTGGGAGAGGAGCAGGGCCCCAGGCAGGATGATGGCACTGCGTCATGGAAATGAGGGATCATTTCGAGGTCCCTTCCTCAGATGTGCCATCCCGGGGCGTGGGGAGCCACGTGGCACCCAGTGACCAGGCTGCTTATCTGTGAAGCCAGCCCGCAGCACCTGGTGCAGGGCACCCAGAGACCAGGGATCTGCTGCACAGCCTGCACCCGAAATGAGAAGGATCTAAGTTCTACCTGCTGTTAGCAGAGACCGGCTGCTCGTCACCTGTAACTATTAATTGATCAGAAAACAGTTTCTTCTGCTATCCAGACAACTGCAATGAACTGTGCCCACTATTCCTCTCCAGAAGGTGAACTCAGCTGCACGACTTATCCTTTGCGGTCGAGATCAGCCCTTTGGGGTGGAGATACCAGGAGTCTGCAGAGGGTGAACTGAAAGTCAGGACTGCGGGTTTCAACCCCCAGCTGGGCCCCGAGTAAATAATAACAAGGGAGTAACGAGCTTTCATCAGGAGTCTGATCCACTCATGCTCAGGGAAGATCAAGAATTTCCATTAAATTCACCTTGTGGGTATTTTGTGCCCAACCCTTTGCCCAACCAACGCCGTGCAGCACACTGTGGCTGGAACAAGGGGCTGGTTTCAAAGTGTTGGAGGGATTCACCAGATTTTTCCAAGCACATCATCTCTTTGTTCGTTTTCTGGTGAACTAATCTAGCTTGATATTCTAGTTTTTGTTACAGCCATGACCTTTTCTATTCTAATTCACATATATAAGTCTAACCATTTTGGCATCTGTTAAGCTATTTGCTGTAACAATAATCTTGCATCAGTAAGTTCCACGAGTTTATAACTTATTGTACTGCCCCTGTTTTATTTAAATAGATAAAGTCAGATTCTCACCTGCACTAAGTTGGAGTGAAGTCAATTTATGCCATCAAAAGAGCTGGCCTAAAGTTTTAATTTCATCAAACGCCTCTTTGATCTTCTATTAGAAGAAAGGGAAAATAGAAGCACTTTATAACTGGAGGGGGTTATGCCACACGTTTTATCTTCTTCTGCCTCTTAATCTTTCAGAGTGGAACTGTGCTGTCCCTTTCAACTGTGCCCAGTTAGAGACTCCCACCGGTGACTCTCTGGTCGGTACTGACCCTCAGGAAAGTCCAGGAGATCACCTCTTTGGCTTGACCTGCAGGACAAAGCTCCTGCTGGGTTATCCACTATGAGAGGAGAAGACACCTACACATTGCAAACGCGTTGTAGGAAAGGCAGCAATTAATTCCACGCCTGCAGGGTGCCTTGCACCTCTCAGTGGTGTCGGGTGCAAGACGAGATTCTGCGCTGCATGGACGTGGTCTTATCTAATCTCACTCCTCTCAGGTTAAGGAAGGACCTTATCCTGTCATTTGCTCTTGCTACCAGGAAAATAAATCTTCTCCGCATCTATGGTGCTTCACACGTAACAGCAAACAAAGGCTTTACTGTGCGATACCCAGCAGCATTCTCCTTCTCACCTTCCTCTTTCGTCCCTCCCTTGACCTCCCCGTGCTCCCTCAGATGAAGCAGCTCTCGTCCCATCGAGCAGCCCCTCTGCAGCCAAACAAATTTCCTGTCCATGTTCCCAACACAGTTTCTCTGTGATATGGCCTTTGGGTTGAAGAGAAACCTGGGACAGTTTCTGGAAAGGCATCTTTATGCATCCATTGTTGAGTGGGCCAAGGAACACCGTATGAGAAGGCATTTTTCCAGTTAGACTCCTGGTTTTTATACCTTTTTTTTTGGTGTGAGATCAATCTGAGCTACTGAAAGGGTCTGAAAGCTCAAACTAGGTCAATGTGCAATGACTGCATCGTTGGATCGCTGCCTTGGCGATACGTATGTCACTGAGGACAAAGCCATGTTGCCTTGGCAGACCTCTGAGCTGTCATCTAAAGCTGATCGTTTTCCATCTCCACCCGCCAGGGCTGGACCTGAAACCCCAGGCAGTGATGGATGCATAAGCTGCCTACTCAATAAAACAGCTTACCTTGGAGCCGCAGGAATCCCCATGCTGGGCTTTGAGCAAGGAATTTAATCGAGTTGGGTCTCCCTCGTCTTCAGGAGTGACTCAGGCCAACTGCTTGAGAGAAAAGTGCAAACAGGCAGCCATGGGCCAACGTGCTCGAAAGGGAAGTTGTGTCCTTACCCCTGTTAATTAGAGCTTTGCGGAGCACTGAAGCGTGAGGATTTATAAAGTTTCCCAACTATTGCTTCTGGGTTTCTCCTAAGGCTCTCCAGCTCAGGGTGCTGGTGTCACACTGCCGTTCCTGCTCCCTCCTGGAGCCCTCTGCTCCAGCACAGCTCAGCTCACCTGCCATAGCACAAGGCATCAGCAAGCCCAGCCGGCGGTTGTGCAATAAGCTCGTGGAAACTCTGAAAGGTTAAACCATCCTTATAAACAGAAGAAGGGCTATAAAAGTTGTCTTTCCAACCCTCTGCCTCTCCCTGGGTGCCTTTGAGTCATGTTCTTTATGGCAAGACAAAAAAAACCAGAGCTTTTAATTCAGACTCTTTGTGCTGAGATCCAGTCAACATTAGGAAGAGGGCACTGGGTTCTCTTCTGCTTTTACAGATCCTACACGTGGCCATGCAAGAGTTTTTCTAGAGGCTCTTTTAATGGGGACAGGACATAGATCTCAAGAAACACTGATTTTTGGCATCTGACGCTAATGCCAAGTTGCAGCCTTGCACTGCAGAAGTGGGGAGTGGAAGTCCTAAGGTCCCAACACGGGAAACTCTCACGTGCATCGCACCCAAGCAGTCTCAGTGAGTTGAGCAGGACCACGTCCATGTGTGAGTACCACCTGAGGAACAACAGGTACAGTGCCAGGGCCAAAGGGAGAATGAAGGCAAAACCCCAGAGCACGGGTGGGCTCCACACCCTGCCCAAAGCCTTGCCCAACAGAAGGGGAACCCTGCATTTACCCCCCACCCCCTTTAGTTAACATAAATTAGCGTGATCCAAACTCTACCTGCTGACCCAGTATCGATTCAGCATCATCAAACCAGCTCACACTATCGAAGTATTCTACACTCCTTTCAGCTAAAGCTGAGCTAAAGCTGCATCTCCAGAGACAAAACAGGCAAAGTCAGGCTTAGTTAATTCATTTTAAATAACTTTGACATAAGTCTGATTTTTTCCTTGTCTAGGCAAAAGCAAGAACGGACTCGTTCATGGTGTGTCAGACCATTGCCAGGCATACACCTGGAGCAGCAGAGGCTGTGACAAGAGCATGCAGGCAATTACCAAGCAAGCGTAGCTGTGACCCACAGGAAGACCCTACCAGCCAAGAGCTGGGAGTTACTCCCTGCACGGGAAGGAAAATCCATTGCAACCGTACTTGAAGCAAGCCTGCACACTGAAATAAGGTGTCTGCCACTTGGCTGTGCAGCAGCAATCACGACAGAAGTCCCTGGCTTGTGAAGTTGTCAAACTGTAAAGTTAATGAGGTAGAAATGAGAGTTCGGTGCAGGCGTCTGAATGTTCGAATTACTCCCCAACGGGTTCGCCCTCCTCTTATTGCAGCCTGCGTAAATGAAGTGACTAAGGGTCTCCTTGGACTCTGGCCAACTCGCCACTGCTGCTGCAAAAAGTGCGCGGTCTTGTTTTGCAGATTAATAAATACGAAGTTGCTGGTGAAGGAAGAACATGTGGTTTCTAAGAACTAGACAAGCAGGAAAAGCAGACAGACATTACACTGCTCCTTGTCCCGGCGAAAAAATAAAAGCCATACAAGCCATGCGTGCACAAACACCCTTCCGCCAAGCACGGGAAAGCAGTGCTGGCGTGAGACAAAGCAGGGGTGTTTCGAGGAGGCCGGGGGATGCTGGGGGAGACAAGGGCTCGGGTGCTAGATGGAAAAAGTTGGAGATTTTTGTGCTTTGCCACTGAAAGAGGAACTTAAACTGGATGCATTTGGTTGGAGTTGAGGTCTGCTTTACCTGTGTGGAGGGACAAGTTAACGAACACACAGCTGGCATGCCAGCAGGAGAAACCACCTGGTGAAGGGAGACCTTCCCTTTTGGTAGTGGTGAGTGGGCGGCTCCATAGAGAAACTCTCAGTAAGCGTAGGTGTGCCTTCGCGGGAGCCCAAGGGCAGCATGAGTAACACCGCAGGTGGAAACAAAATCAACAGACTTATGTGCTACGGAAAGGTGAAGGACAAATTGAGACATCTGCAAATAGCCTTACTGGCTGAGTAACTCGTATATCCTTCTGGGAGCCCCACCGGCTGACCTGCAACACTATGTTGAAGTGTAGGAAGAATATTAATCATATAGAGCAAGAGTAGAGCTAATCCCAGAGAGACATTCATGTCTAAGGCTTGTGACTATGAGATTTTGTTTCTCAAAATCCTACCAAGTTCACCTAGAGAAGTGGGTCATGGTCCTCATCGTAGTCCTGAAAAGAATTATGCAAGACCTCCATGAGCAAAACTGAAGGAAGAGAAGAGCACACGCTGCAAATTTTGAATCATTTTCTTAATTGCCAGAAAGCTTAGAGAAACCTGGAGCTGGAGCTTGGGCTTTAGTGCAGCTTGAAGCCCCAACATAACCAGAAAGTCAGAGGTGTGCTGATGATGTCCATGGGCCCGGAAAAACACCCTCCTCTTGAAATGAATTATTTCAAATAAATCCTGTCTGTCCCTTCCTTCCTGCTAAAGAGATGAGGGGCCCCATTACAAAGCAGGGACTCAAGGAACAACTTTTAGCTGAGGATACAAGCAAGTTCAAAGGGATTTGAAAGGGGCAACAAGGGCTGGAACAAGCCTTTCACTACTGTTAAGACCACAAAAACGATCTAGATGATAGGTTTAAAAGAGGATTTGGGCCCCATTGCTGTGTCTTCCCCACACCAGAGGAACTGATCCATATGTCAACTTTGAGAATAGACATCCCAGCAAACCCAAACCATTACCGCCGTGCTGATCGTCATGTAAAACAGGCCAGACTCTCGCTGCTAACATCTGCACGCTCTGCATTATCAGCACCATCAAGTTGTCTATACTTAAGGCTCGAATCCATCCCCAGTGCATGTTATTTTGATAAAGAAGCATCTGTTGAGGTCCCGTATGGTATCCAGGGTGCAGACAAACACATGTAATGGCAGCCCAGGGGTACTCTGCTCTCTGCTGATGACACATACAGCAACGGGGAAATTGTGAAGATCAATTTTACACCTAATTTAACATGAGTTAACATGTCTCTGGAAGTTTCCTAATGGAACACAGTCCCACTGCGTGTCACTTACAGCTGTTTCCTTTATTTTGTGACTTCCAAAATTGCCGACTTGCGACTTTAGGAAATTGCTAAGCTGCGTCTTTGGATTTTGCCGACTCGCGCCTTCCAAGAGGCTCTGGAAAGGCTCCAGGGAAGCTCTGCAACAGCTCTGGGAAAGCTTTGAAGTGTCTTGTTGGGAGTGGGGATGTCTGAGATGATTCTAGAATATGTCCAGAGAAGCTCTCAGATACCTCTAGGACAAGGTCTGCCTGGGCTCTAGAGAGGTTCTGGGGTGGTTTTAGAAAGCCCCTGTGAGCTCCAGGAAGGACTATGGAAAAGGGCCAGGACTGCTTCAGGAGACTTTGTACTTGTGCGATGGGGATGGCTCTGTGGGGCTCCAGAGAAGCTCCGGAGAGGTCTTGGTTGCCTCTAGAAAGGCTCTGTAGTGCTCTGGAAAGCTCCAGGAAAGGTTTGGTTTGCCTCCAAAGCAGCTCTGGAAAGGCTCCAGAAAAGGTGTGGGATGGCTCTTGCAAAGGTAATGGGGGGCACCACAAAGGGTCTAGAAATGCTGCAGGATCTACCAGTCTCTGGAGATCTGCAGACACCGCAGCACCACCCGGCAAAATCCACAGTCGCAACTCAACAACTTTGCAGAGTTTCCACTTGGCAGCATCAGGAGGCTGGGACTGCAAAATTCACATTTGTGACTCAGTGAATCAGAAAGTCTGTGATTTACCGTGTTTTACTAATTTTTGCAAGTGTTTCACATTTGTGGGTTACGAATCTGAGGAGCTGTCAGTTGAAGGGCAATTTTTGAGCATCCTTCTGTTACATTACTGTTGCTCCATCACCTCTGCTGCTTCCTCCTCTCTCGGAGAGAAGAACCAAAGTGCAAGGAGGACAGGGCTTGAGCCCCCCATTACCTACACACCTTCCTCCTCTTCATTTATTTCTCCACAGAATCAGTGATTTTTCCATGCACACAGTTTTCTTCCAAGTTACTTCTTCACGTTTAATCACTACTAGGAAGTCAGCACTTTCCTGCCTCCCCTTCTTCCCCCACAATAGATTATGTTATCTTACAGGTTTCATACCAGTGTCCAAGGGCACCCATTTTCCTCTGCCTTGCCTTGTCTCTGCTTTAATTTCTGCTTCCCTTCAGTATCCCTTTACCTTCCCAAGAAGGAACTAGGGGCTTTCTTCCACACGTCTTCCACGTCTTGCTGGATCTGTGATTTTAACTCCTGTTTTGCCACTAAGACATTGCTTGGGCTTCGTGGTAATCTCTAAAGAACAGGACTTCATGAGAGGGATTTCAGAAAGAATCAGATTGCAAAGTCAGCATGCCAATCCTGTTTAATATAATTCCAACATTTGCTTGTAATTCTTATTTAAAACATTTTCACCAAAGCACATTTTGGCCCCAGTCATTCAAAAAAGCATGAGAGTCTCATTTCCAAAACGCAAATCATACGAGAGATGCCAGTTCACATGAGTCCAGCCAAGCGGGTCCAATTTTGCAGGACTGGCACCTCCTTAAAAGTGCTTTGCCCCGTTGCTGGACTGTCTGTCCGCACCTGGGGACATCTTTCCTTGGGTTTGTTTTTGCAATAGCAGTCCTGGCTGTATTATATCTGCCCGCCGCCTGCTTCCGCTGCAGAGAAGGAGCTGAAGCCCCGCAGCCCTCGCCCAGCTGCCCGGTGCCATTAATAGGGCGAGATGTTTGCAGAAAGCCCTGCTAGCCCCTAACGCGCTCGGGCTGGGACGTGTGCTGGCGACGGCTCCTCCCCACCTCCCCAGACACGGCTCCTGCGAGGAAGGCAAGCAGCCACCCGCTCGGTGTCTGTCTCGCCTCGCAGGGCACAGAAACACAAGATCTTGTTCAAGGGACGAATAATATATTTCCAGAGCGCAGATGAGTTTACACACTGCAAGGCAACACTCTTTTAAAGTGGTGGCAACAGCTCCTGTTCTGCAAACCTCGGCTTTATTAGCTCCCATCCCAGAGCTGGAGCTTAGGGTTGGGGTTTTTTTTTTTAAACACAGGTTAAATGCTGCAAGGAATCAAAGTGCTGCTTCTTCCAGCTGTCTTAATCTCTGGAAAAACGGCACAGTGGTCTCTTCCTATTGTAGTAACTAAGACTTGTTTCTGCTGTGTCCAAAGCTTGATCTTATGCCGCGTTCCCATTTTTACATGCCAAAATCCTCATTTAACCAAAGATACGAATTAGGTACAGTCCGCATCGCCTTCTGCCTCTCCCATGCCTGTATTTTTCCCCTTTTCCTATGAGGACCTTTTCATCTAGGCTGAGCCACCGGAAAAATGTGAGCTGCTTCGCAGCTCCTTGGCTCCGTTGTATGGATGCTGGGATTATGTTGCAGATGTTGCCTGTGCTGAATGTGTAAGGATACTACATGGTGGTGTCACAGCTGGACATCCCATTAATAGGAACAATATTTGGTTTGAGCCATTTTAATTGAAACCACGGCTGTAGCAGCATGTATTTTTTTCTTAATCGTACGCAAACGTGTTCCTCTCAGCCCTCCCCGCCTCCTGTGCGATAGTTATTGCTCTAAGACATCTGGTTTCATAGTTCAACAAGCACAGGCGTATTTCCACCATGTAGTTCTTTGCTTGTTGACAGGGCAGAATTTTTTAATATGGGGTTACTATCATCCAGACTTCCTCCACCTCCTCATTTATGTGACGGATACCTCTAAACAGTCCCTCAGCTCCTCCATCTTCAATCTGCTGGCCCAGTTTTATTAGCTCGCATACAAGACACCTCGATGTCTGATTTCCCGCTCCCCTCCCCTCCTAGGTGAAATCCAAACCCCAAACATGAACCGGACCTAATACTTTTTTTTTCCCCTTTTGTTAAGGTCTGTTCCATAGAAACAAGGCCAGCAGCTTGGAGCCCCTTCCTCTTGCAAGTAATTTGCAAGTGGATATAAGGGCAGGATGAGCCCCCTCCCAGCTCCTGAGCAGGGCTGTAGGACAACCCAGAGCAGACCAGCTCTAGAAACTCCATTTTTTCCTCTATAACCTCAGAGTCTGCACAGACATTATGTTTTGCAAACTGCTTTGGTACCTGTGTGAGTGCGAAGGGTACCACCAGCTGCCAGGGCATTTTGGGCTTCGGCATTTTGCAACGCAAATGGTTGCTTCGCTATGTGCCACCGTCACCAGCTTTGCTGATGCCCAAAAACCAAGGCACGCTCGGTGGTGAGGCCCTTCTCTGCAGGGTGGTTCCGAAGGGGAACTGATTTGCAAGGGGAGAGGTGCCCTTTGCAGGGGAGCACCCTCGCCCCGGGATAGGGACATCAGTGGCACCTTGCCCCGGGGCCGAGTTGCCTATCCAACCTCCCTCTTCACTTCTGAACATCCAAAAAAAGCAGGTTTACGACCAATGCACCCCAAAACACACACCTCAGTCCGTCCCGAAGAGTCGCGTTATCTCCCATCACGGTCCCTAATTTGTGCCTCGTGCCGCCGAGGAAACCCGCGCCGGCAGCGACAGCCCAGCTCCCCCCCGGCATCCTGGAGCTGCTTCCAGCGTTTCCCCGTGACACCGATGGGGATGGCATCGCACGGTGCAACTGTGACATCTCACGTAGTCACCGCGCTCAGCGTTGCCCTCAACTCCGCTTTGCATCCTCCTGCCTTGGAAGGTTTTCTCCAGGTATGAATTAACCCCTCCGGCGCCGGATGACAGCATCAGCCCCGCTACAGGGACTGCAGGTGGGGAGGCGACTTGAACGGGGCAGCGTGGAGGTGACGTGAGCTACCAGCAACGGGGACGCACACGTAGATGGAGTTAGTTTCTGTAGATCACTGAGCAGATGAGAAAAGGCAGAGTTTATATTGCACTGGGCTGGAGAGAGCCCAGTGGCAAAGCAAGGGCTGCAGACCAGAAGTCCTCCCTCTCCAAACCCTCTTTTTTTCCCAGCCTAGAGCTGAATGTAAAATAACGCCAGCAGACCCCCGTTATCTGAATTCATGCACCGCCTAAGAGGGGTTTAAGCCTGGCTCACAGAGGTGTGCTTTCACTGGAACAATTGCACCTGCTTGCCCAAGGTGTGAACTCGGCTCTTTATTTTCTTTTTAGGCTTTATCGTACAAAAAAGGCAAAACTCGGAAAAAAATAAAATTATTAGGTAAGGTAAAAACAAATTCTACCTTTCATTCTTGGTTTATTGGTTACTGGAAAATAAGTTTTACAAACTATCTCTTGCAAAGGACTTGTTTTCAGCTAGTTTATATAGTAGCTTTTGTTCACATAAAAATTTAGAAAGCTACTTTCCTCTTCTCCTTTCCCCCCCTCCAATACATAAGGGAGGTATTACAGTGTGAAATATATCTACCGCTAGCAGGGCTGTGTTGTGAAGCTAAAATGAACACAGTAAATTCTGAGAAGGAATTTGTTTAACCTATAACCTTAAAGTAATAAGTGGAGTGCTAAATGTTTTGGCTCACACTGATATATTTTTATAACACTTGGCAAGGCAGCTCGGAGTCTGAAAGAAAAACTTGAGCGCTGGAGAAACAGCTCGCTGCCTCTGCATCTCCGGGAGGCACGGACCCCGTCCCTCCGTACGGGCACGGGGAGCACGCGTGGGCCCACGTGTGCACATACGTCTACACACGCGCGTGCCCGCAGCGGCCACGGGAGTCGGAGCGTGGTGGGACGGCGAAGCCGGCGCGGCTCGACCCGGCTCGCCCTGTCCAGCCCGCCTGGTTCAAGTTGCGTTAGTTGCATTTGCTTTCTTTAATTTAATTAAAATCCCTCTGGAGGGTTTTGGAGAGAGCCGGGACACCGGGAGCCAGTGGTTGAGATGGTGTGGGTCCAGCGGCGCTCGGTCCCCTCCGCGGGCAGTGCCGGCTCAACCTCGGCACCAGCTGGGAGTGACCCCAGGGGTGCCGGTGCTCCCCCGTGCCCCCGTTCCCCATCTGCCGCCGGGAGCAATAATTACCCTCCTCCCTCCGGCACGCAAACGCATTTTCCCAAAGATTTAAGGGGGATGCAATAGGCAGGCCTGGTTTTCCTTCATTAACACCCATTTGACATGGATTTCAATAACATCACCCCCGGCCCGTGCCACCACCAGAGCTGAGCGGCAGGAGCACGGGTGCTGCCGGTGTTTTGCCGTCAGCTCCCTCCTGCTCTACGCCAGCTGGGGCGGCGGGGCAGAGGGCAGCGGGTGACCTCGGCTCCCCCCCCCGCTCCCTCGGTGGAAACCCAGAGTGAACCGCCCCGAAATCGCCGAGCAGGAGTTTGCACGACCACGACGATGCAGACCAGGATTCGGCCCATCACCTGGCTGGGGTCCAGGGTACAGTCTAGCCTGAAGCCCGCCTGTATACTTTGGTTGCAAACCTACGCGCCGCTGGTTCAAGCAAATCCTTCTTTCTTTCCAGACAACGTCACTCCTGTTGCATCTCAGCCCAAGGTGATATTTTTCCTGGGGAGAGACCAAGGGCGCAGCATTTGAGCTGGGTTGCGGAGCCACGGCGAGGTGCTGCCGCTGCCGCCCCGCTCAGGGCAGAGCTTGCGGGGAGCCGCGGGGGGATGCAGGGCTCCGGCTCCAGATCTCCATTTCTAGGGGTCTGCAAAGGTGGGAACCGAGGGGATCTCCCATCTGGGAAACACCCCAAGGGCCGTGGGCAGGATCCTGAGCAAGGCGTTGGGGAGGTGCTATCCTCACAGTGCAGCCCCTGGGAAAGCGGATTTGGGGGCGAGCGTCGGAGAGCCCGGAGGTTTCCCAGCCCTCCCAGTGGGAGCTGCAGAGGCGCAGCAAAGGGGTCTCGCCTGTAACCGCTGATGCTGCCTTGATAAAGAGTAAAGTGTCTGCGCTCAGCCCGGGGCAGCGCAGGGCCCCTGCGGTGCTGGGGGCTGCCAGCCACCCCCTTCACCTGGGCAAACAGCATCTGACGAAGACCTTTCACACGTCCTTAGTTTAAATACACCTAGTGGCATCCATTGCTGTAGCTCTGAGCTTCCACGCCTCTCATCCGTGTAGGACACTGCCCTTGGGAATTAGGAGACGTTAATATTCCGTGTTTAAAGATGGGGAAACTGAGTCACGGCGCTATTAAGTGACTTTCTCCAGGGCTCAGGGGAAGCCCGTGGCAGGCCATGTGTCAGGACATCTTGAAGAGAGATGGGTGAGAAGCTCGACCCATCTCTGTCAGCCCTCTAAAGCCCGTGGGAGACAGGGGAGGACCCATCTTCTGCATCGGGGTATCTCCCCTCCCATCGGCAGCCCCCCAGGAAAGCACGCTGCTCCCCCAGGAGCCCTACCCCGGGGAGCAGGGACGGCGGCAGCAGGAATGTTTCACGCCCCTCGTCCTCCTATTTCTTTTTTTTTTTAATTTGGCATTATTAATCTCTGGGGGGGTATAAATAACCTTGCTCACCCCTTCCCTGCCTCCACCTCCCAGATCATTTACCGTGGATTAATATTTGCTAGCTCGTTTGCACAGTAGCCTGTAGATTTTCAGCCTCCTCGCTGGAATGATGTTGACTTGCAGAGAAATTACAGGGGCTTTACCCCGGTACAAAGCAAACAGTGTGTGCTGTAATCAGACTCAACACCTCAGCAAATAATGAAAAGAGATATTATGTGGCTATAATTTCCACGCGGGATTAGGTGTTTGTCTTGTAAAGCATTCAGGTGCCGCCGGGTGTATAAACGAGTGTGTAATTATGGTCATCAGGTTAAACAGAGGGAGCAGGAATCCGACCCGGGGTTGGGGCGTGCACAGATGGGCCTGACGGTAGCTGCTAATTTGCAGCTATGAATGGCTCTTACAGGTCCTGGGTATTTGAGTGACTCGGCTTCTATTTATGGTTCCCGAAAGCAGAGCCCGGTCCAAGGCTCGCAGGGGGCTGCGAGAGCCTTTCCACAGCTCTGCGCTGAGCCCCCTTCAGGTTTTGCTCATCTTATTTTCGGGGCTAAATCAATCATGTACTGTCCCCTTGGCTGGCAGAAAGCCACCTTGTCACACACCAGGACACGGACCTCGGCTGCCCGCGGGGTTTGTGATAGATCAAGGAGAAACAGCCGGGACAGGAGAGCAGGGGGTGACACTGCTGTCCCAGAGACACATCCCAAAAAGGGCTCCTTGCTCTTCGGGTACGTTCTGGAGGGGTTTAGGGCACTGAGCGGGAAGGTGGGATGGGACAGGAGCACACGCTACATTTCCTCCTGAATCGGTGCCTTGTTCCCTAAAGGCTGGAGAGGGACCAGCCCATTTTGCCCTGGCCAGCCAAGAGCCAGCAGCTATCCCTGGAAAAACCACCAAAGGCACCCAGGGCAGAAATGTCCACCCACAGCGAAAAGCTGGGGGGGTAACAGGCTCTTGCCAGCAAACCCCAGCAGGGTCCAGCACGGGACGACCAAAGCCCAGACATGGAAACCAGGCAAAACTCAGACTGGGAATAGGGACTGGTTTGGGCTGGGAAGACGTGTTAGTTGCTGTCGGGATCCCGTGGAAAAGTGATGGATTCGGCACCTCCCGATGGATGTGGGGCACGGGCTGCTGTTCTGGCAGCGAGGCCCCAGCAAAGCACTGCCTCGTGGCCCAGTACGGAGATAACCTGATGGTACCTCATGGCCAACAAGACACCCCGATGCCATCCCAGCCTCTGGCTCTATGAAACCAATGAGTTTTCCCCTGCGTGGGCTAAGCGTACCCAAGCAGCTCAATGCAGAGATCCAGTGTCCAAGCAAAGAGCCCTCCCGGACAGTTTGTCTCTCCCTGTGCCCATGCAGGGGACTGGAGCCAGGGGGAGGAGGTGACTTCCAGGAGGCTCCCGGGCAGCCCGGCAGGGAGAGGAGCAGCTTTGCAAAGGAAGGAGCATCGCACGGCAGCCGTGCTCAGCTCCCGGCGCATGTCCCGGGTAGGCAGAGCCAGGCAGGAGCCCAGCTCCTGCCGGGAGCGGGATGGAGGAGGCTGGAGGAGGAGGCTGGGCTGGCTGCCCGGCTGGGAGGACAGGGCTCCTGCCCAGGCTCTGGCACAGAAGCTGGAGGCCAAGGGGACGGTTTGCAGCCCCAGCAGCCGCCTGGAGCCATCCCGGCTGCCCAGCCTGAATTTACCCCACGGGGGAAGGCGGGAGAGCGATACACCCCCTTAGCACCCCCAGGGCATCCCCCGCTCTTCCCTGCCAACCCCACCCCGTTGCAGGGGTGCCCTTCTGCAGAGCCCCCCCCAAACACGCTGCGTCGGTGCCTGCAAGGAGACGGGTCCGGGGCCCCCCCGCCGCCCCCAGCCACCTCCGCGCAAGGGGAGCAGCCGGGCCAAAACGTCTACGCCGCGCTCACGCCTTCCCCGAAACGGAGTCGCGGCTCATTATAGCAAATGTTATTGCAGCGGTGAAAGAGGCTGCATCCAGGAGCAGGCAATATCCTGCCTGAAATGTTCAGGGACCTCTGCCATGTGCACATTCTTCCACGGCGTAATTAGGGTGGCAGGCGCTGGCGACAAGCGTGCAGTCTGCTCGGGACAGGGGTTTGGGGTTGTTGTTTTTTTTTTCTTCTCTATGCAGGAGATTCACCTCAGATGGGGAACACACTAGTTTATTGAACACAAAATGTTCCAGAGGAAATCATTAAAGTGGGGTGGAGTGACAGAGCTCTCGGTTAATGTCACCTAAGAGAAAAAGGGCTTCCAGAAAGGAAGAATTCAGGAAAGCCCTAACGGACCCACATGCTCTCGGTGAGAAACGGGGACGTGAAGCTGATGCTCTCCCGGGGAAAGGCTGCAGCAAACCGATGGTTTCTGGGATCGGCACAAATAAAACATAGCACTCGGTGCTGTGTGGCAAGAGGGAGGGAGAGCCTTGCCGAGGGGTGGTGGCAGAGGGGACGTGTTAGCCGAGCCATGCTTGTGGCTGCCTCCAGCCGGGGCTGCAGGTACTGGGGGGAGCTGCCCCCACATCTTCTGAAGGTTATGCCTTGGCCACAATATTATTTTCAAATTAAAAGTTTCAACTGTCTCTTTTCAATACTGTAAGGCCTCTGATTTCGGGAGAGCCCACGCATCCCTCCTCGTTGGAGACTCGAGCTTTCAGTAAAGGTCCTCGCAGCTGGAGTCGCTGGAGCCGGATGAGTCTGGGCTCCTGCCCAGCCCCTCTGGTGGCTGCATCTGTCCCATCTCCTCCCATGCAAAGTCCCTGCTGCTTAGTAGGGGTTGGGTTCAGCCCTTTCCCTTAACAGAGACACGAGCAGCTTCTCACAGGAAACTGGGAGACGGGTCTTGGGACCACTCACGGTGCTGGGCTGAGGAAAGAGCTGCGGATCTTCAGGCCTGCTTGTACTGTAGGCTTCACGGGCAACGAGCTGTGGGGTGCTCGGAGGGAAGGATGCTGCAGGGATGTGACCCGTAGCGTCCGGATGTTTGGTGCCCTGAAATAGTCAACAACATAACCAATAATAATTCACTATTTAAGTCCACTTCAGCTAGGGAAACACAGGCTTTTAACCCAGACTAAGTAACCATAAAGCCCATCTCCTTAGACTGCAGAAGAATTAGAGTTTCGGAGGAAAATTTAACTGCTGAGTAGGCTTGTGTTTGTTGAGGATATCTGGAAATAACTTCTTCATTCATTCCACGCTAGGTGGGTATATGGGGGAAATGTGTTGCCCCGAGTGCTGTCTTTGGGTTTCACATTAAAGCACACACTTAATATTTAGTTTGTTGTTTTCCTGTTTCCTCTCTGGGGTGATCGAGTCCCCAGGGAGAAAACTCCACAGCTATTTTGGAGCCCAAGGATGTGATTCACTTCAGGCAACCTATGCAAACAATAACATAAGTGTCTGTCATGCCTGTCCCCGGGCAGCGGAGGAAATCTGTCATGCTTTAAGCTCCTTGCTGGGCACACCACTGCACAGCGATTTTCTCCCAGCAGCCACACGGGTGGATGCCACAGTACCACTGCCAGGCGTTTGCCAGGCCGATACGCCAGCTTTTAGCCTGAGCTGAATGCAAGTTTGGGGAATTCAACCCACTGGGAGCTGCTCCCTTCCTAAGCATCCGTCCCTTTTGCCTTGTAGCTGCCTGTCCCCTTACAGCCGTGGTCTTGCCTCCCCATTGCAGCAGCCTATCCCACAGAAAAATAGCACAAAGCAACATGAAATATATGTCCCAGAAAAAAAGGGCTGTGCCTTGGCTAGAGAATGAATAGCCACCTCCCAGCTCTGTGCCAGTCGGGTTTTCTGTAAGAGGTCTGGCAAGGAGCAGGGACAGGGAGGGCATCCAGGGCTTGGTGGCCCTGGAGCAACCCAGCACAGCGGGTTGCCCTTTCAAACCGGCTCCGCACCCCAGCCCAGGCTGAAGCCGAGTGGGAAACCTCTTCACAGCAAAGCAGGGGGGATATTTATTACCACTGTCAGGATCTGGGAGTCAGAGAGTGGCAGCAGAATACAAAATCCAAGCCCAGGGTACAAAATCCAAGCCCTTGGGAGTAGGGAGATTAAATAAAAGGGCTGTGTCCCGCAGGCCAGAGCCCACCTCTCCCTCCTGCTCTGGAAGGATGGGTTTCTGGTCTTGCTGCCCGCATGGAGAAGCACTGGAAAAGCAATGTCTATACCTTGGCCCTTGGCTGCTCCTTCCACTGCCAGAGCACAGAACCTGCCGGCCAGCATCCCTCCGAGCCCCGGCTCACGGCTGTGCCGCCTTCGGCTGGACTGGGAGGTGGGTGCTGTCGTGCCGATGGAGGTGCAGCGGGCAGGGATAACGCTATTAAAAAGACAGCAGGATTGGTTCCGTGTTCCCTTCAGATTTTGCACCCTGCTTTCATCCCATCCAAAATTATCGCACCTTCTGCGGGCAAGGAGCAATGCGTTTGCGGCTACACGGGGCTGTCTCCTTCAGGAGGAGCCAGAGAGACATGAGTAGCGGGACCACGGCCTCCCCGGCCCCGCTTGTGCCAGGTTTGGCTGACACGATGCTGCCCAAGCCCCTTGTTCCAGCCGAAACCCAGGGACCCCCCCAGGGGCAACACCCAGCACCCTCTCGACGACTTGCAGGGAGAGGGGACCTTTCCAGTGACATGCTGGGACCTTGGGCACGGGCCAGGCAGAAAAGCTCTCCCCTGTTACGTACAGCAACATCATCACGCTCAGTAAAAATGCAGCCACCTCTGGAAATGCTCGGATTAGCCATGAGAGAGCAGGTTTCGGGTGCCCTGCGAGCCCCTATCCCAGCACAACGCTGGCAGGGCAAGAGACTGGAGAGCTCATGGGAGCTGGAGGGGATGCAGAGCTCTGGGATGAAAGGGAAGAGTATGTTAATCAGCTAAAATTCAGGTACTTTCACAGAGGCAATGTGTAATTAATAGAAAAAAATTAGCCAGCTAATTGCAACAGACGCAGCTGCATTTGCGGAAAGAGGAACAGGATTTTAAAAAGTTGAGAAGACCAAGCTTTAAGGTCCTTGTCCTTCAAATTCCACATCCAGAAATCCCTCGTAGGCCCAGCAGCAGGGACACTGATATCCACCTAGAAAGCTGTAAAACAATTCCCTCCCGCCCTGGTAGGGTTCCAAGCAGCCGCTACGTGGAGCAAATGATGCAAATCAGTGCCCCTCTCTTTTGCATCTCACCTGCGTGCCTCCTCCTGCACCGCGCCGGTCTGCCCCCGCTGCAGCCCTCCGCTCGGGGGGGGGCAGATGGGGAGGCACTGCCGAAGCGGGATGGGGACGGGGATGGGATGGGCATGGGGATGGGATGGGATGGGGAAGGGATGGGGATGGGATGGGATGGGGATGGGGACGGGGATGGGGACAGGGATGGGATGGGATGGGATGGGGATGGGGATGGGGATGGGATGGGATGGGATGGGATGGGATGGGGATGGGGATGGGGATGGGATGGGATGGGATGGGGATGGGGATGGGGATGGGATGGGATGGGATGGGATGGGGATGGGGATGGGGATGGGATGGGGATGGGGATGGGGATGGGAATAGGAATGGGGACAGGGATGGAGACGGGGATGGGGATGGGGATGGGGATGGGATGGGATGGGATGGGATGGGATGGGATGGGATGGGATGGGGATGGGGATGGGGAAGGGGATAGGGATAGGGAAAGGGATGGGGATGGGGATGGGGATGGGGATGGGGATGGGGATGGGGATGGGGATGGGGATGGGGAGGGGATGGGGATGCAGATAGGGATGGGAATGGGGACGGAGATGGGGAAGGGGATGGGGACAGGGATGCAGATAGGGATGGGGATGGGGATGGCGATGGGGATGGGGAAGGGGATGCGGACTCGGATGGGGATGGGGATGAGGCACTGGTGCGTTCTCATCCAAGGCAGGACCCAGCTTCAGAGCCAGCAACATCAGCTGGCATTTTTCTTCCTTGTCTCCTCTGTAGGAACTGACACGATTCAGCTTTTATCATCTTTTAAAAATGAATGAACGTTGCAAGGGAGACAGATTTCAGGAGAAGATCCCTGGCTCTAGCCAGAGCGAGATGGCAGGCAGTGGGCTGCTCCACCATCAGCAGAGCCCACTTCATCTCACCCTTCCTTGTGCCTGTGCGTTGTCTCCAGCATCCCTCCTCAGAGAAAAGAAAAAGGAGACACTCGCAGCAAAAAAAGCCCCTTTGCTCTCAGAGCGGTCAAGCAGCTAGGAATAACTGCAAGGGGGTCCTCAAAAGCAACCGCTCCCCTGTTTGTTATCCTGGTTACGGGCCTGGGCAGCTCCCGAGAGCCGGGGTGGCTGCAGCGAGCTGCGGCATTCTCAGCCAGCAAAGCCGAGAGAGAGGGGCTGTAGGAAACCCTGAGTGGGAGCAAAAGCACAGCCCCCCCATGCCGAGAGCCCCCAGCCCACCCGCAGCCACCCGCAGCCCCCAGCAAGCGTGAAGGCATTTGCAAACCCTTCAGTCGGGATGATCACATGGAGTAATAATATTAATAAGAGTAATAAAACCCCGTTCTAGCTGATAGCAAAGCCGGAGTGTGGAAGAAAGAAAAAATTATGCAAATGAGGCTTATCGGCTGATCAGAATAACAAGTGAACTTGATCTGGAAGGGGCAGCCTTCCTGGGTAATGAGGATTATTTACCCATGATTTCCCTTGCAAATCAGCAGCGGGTTCCCAGAACCGGGCGCGCACAGGACGGTGCTCGGCGCCCAGCTACGCCTTGCCGGGGCCGCGGTGCAAAGCCGGGGAGTGCACGGGGCGCCTGGCCAAGTCTTCAGCTCCTTGCAGTAAAACGCTGACTCTTGGACAGACGCTTCCCCCCACGTTGCTTTGGGGGGCTGAGCCGGGTGCCTTCCGGACACATCGCTTTGCTTTCCGTGGTCACGCTGCGTGTGTAAAGCAAAGGGGAGTTCATGTCGTCCGCAGCCTCTGCTGAAGAGGGAGTTGCAGACCACAGAAGCGAGTTTACATTTTGGCAATTAACAGTGGTCATAGCTATTTTTCTCGTTATTAGCAGGCAGAGCATCTGTCCTGTATCATGGAACAGCACTCGCCAATGGCCTTGAAATCCTCCGCAGCAAGGCCGGGGTCTCAGCAGGCTGGTTGTCCTGTTTCCTCGGCTCCAAGGGATCGCCCTTTATTGAATCCAGCTTCCAAGTGGCGTTCAGAGAGCTGTCTCTTCGAGCTATTTGGGTCTTACCCATGCTTTCCGGGCCAGGACTATTCCCATATGTATGATCCATGTGTTCCAAAATATTAGCATATTGGAAAGGTCCTAACTCAATTTCACTCTGCGTTTTCCAGACGTTTATTAGAACAGTGAGCTGTGAAATTCTGCTGTGGATTCTCCCGGGCTCAATTTGTGTCTGGGACGGAGGAACCTGGAGAAGACCCATCCAGCACGTACCGGCACAGGGGACACCCTCGTTGGGTGCCGATGGGAGTCTCTCGCAGGGATCTCGGAGCAATTGGTGAAGTCAAAGCTTTTTCCTTCTGAATATTGAGTACAGGACACAAGGAAACATCACAAATAGCCGAGGCCTCATTGCCTCTGCAAGCGTGATGTTTGTAGGACTCTAGGGAGCATCACCTCCCTTTTTATCGAGTGCCTCGGTTCCCAGCCCCAGCTCACTCTGCAGTCTTCTGCTGCCCCGCGGGAGGAGCAGATACCTGGAAGAGGGAGCAGATGTACCACAGACATTGTGCTCATGCTGCTGGAGACCGACAGGATGTCAGGATGGAGCCCATCCCAAAGCTGTGTATTATCTTCCCTGTGCGTGCTCTTCCAGGCTTCTGGGAGCAGGATTTCAAGGTGTCAGCCCTCAGTGCGATCTACCACCAGGGCTCTGGACCAAGCACAAAGGTGAAAGATCTCTGAGCTGAGATTTCTGGTGGGCATACATGGTTTGTGGGGCGGGGGAGGTCTTGCCCTCCCAAATCTTGCTCCTGGTGAAGGACCTGCAGTGGTACTGTGCAGGACCCCTCTTCCTTCCCATCCCAGCTCTTCTGGGGGATTTTCCATGGAACAGTAAGGACGTGGCTCCTTGTGAACAAGCCTTCAGCTCCAGAAACACCTGGCCGGGGTGGGCACATGGAGCTGCGCCGCGGGCAATCTTGTGCTGCCAGCAGCACGGAGGAGCCACCACAGCCCTGGTGAGGGCATGGAGAAGTATGAGAAAAGGGGAACAAAATTATTAAGGCTATGTGAATATTTGGGGCAGAAGTCCAAGTCTGGCAGGCTCAGTGTGCTGAAACCCACCACACCCATGCCCAACAATGCATATTCATTTTGGCGTACCGGGGGGGCGGAGAGCAGCTGCTCACATGCTTGCGGTAGGACTTTGTTTCAGAGCATCATGCTGTGGGACAGGGACGTCCCAGCACAAACATCGTCCCATTGTCCCTCTGCCCCAGTGCTCCCACAGTCCAGAGCCGGTCTCCAAAGAACAGATAGAGGAGGTAGTTCAGGGTCATGTTTCCAACCTTGAGGCCATCTGCGCTGCATGAACTTGCCAAGTGCAGCATTGCTCACCCCAGTAATCTACAGAAGGATTTGCACCATTGTTAAAAATGTAGAGGCCAGCTTGTTACAGGAGGTTATAGTTTAATTTTGGCGATGGTTTCGCCAGGAGTTGCTGGAATAAAGAGCTGGGTGCTTCATAGGCTTTGAGTACTCTCAGGCCAGGTTCAGCTCTCATTACCCTTGTGCAAACCTGAAGTAACATTCCTGCTGTCAGGAGAGATGCTGCATGTTTGGAGGCTTATAAATGAAAATAGGATTTGGCCTAAGATTTCTCCCAACAAAGCTTTCTCATGCAAATATGGCCATTTTGCACACGCCTTGAATACCAAATTAGTACATGTTTTATTGCTCAGGCTCACATTTCCCCCGCATAACCCACACCGCCACGTCTGTCCGTGCCGAGTACTGGCACACGGCTTTCCCCGTGCCTGAAACCTGAGGGGGTATTCTGCTGGTGGTGACTCCGCTCGCTGCAAAACCAAATTGCTGTTGTTACATCAATAGCGATGTTGGCCGCTCAGATGGGATGGCCAAGGGCTGCTCATGTGGGAATATTTGGCCATGGAAATGGGGAGGAGCAGAAGAAATCGGGACACGACAGGGAACCCGGGAAGCCCACGAGGAGCTCTGCTCCGGCTCGCGGTTGTAGATGAAGGTGCCCGAGCATCACAGCACCGGGGAGGGGGTGGGTGTAAAACCCCCAGATTAGGTAAATGACCATTAGGCAGAAGTGCTGGAAGAGAATGGCATATTTCTGTCAGGCCGACTGTAGCCAAGGAACGGACCCCTCATTCCCCAGCCCCTTCAGGTGCTGCGCGGGACCGGAGCTGGGGGAATTTACTTTTGTCTGGCTCCGAGTCGTGCTGATCCCGCTGCAGCTGGGAGGGGATTTCCCGTCAGCTCCAACCCAGCTGCTTAAAAAACTCTTCCACTAAGTGAGCTAATATTTCATGAATAAATTGAAGTGGTCAAGTCCCATTTTGTGCAGAAAGCACGGTTCCCTGCCGATTAGCCTCCTTGGTACTTTCGGGGATATAAATAATTTCACAGGCTCATTCTCTGCGCCTTTCAAACTAAAAGCAACATTCAGTTATTTGATTTTTTTTTTTTAATTTTATGCAAATGATCTTCTGTTCTGTGTTATTATGTAAACGAGCCAACTGAAATGGTAATGAGGGAACCCAGAAGTATGCATATATTAACTGCCGCTATAGAGCTTTACACCTACAGAAATGGCACTGAATCACATTTCTAAGGGAGGGACAGGTGTCCTGAGGGTGAAGATTTTACTCCAGGACTTGGTTACTTCTGAAATCCCTGTATATGAACGCTTCTTCCTACAGAGAACAGTCAAGCATTCAATTCAAAGAGCAAGTCAGTACTTCAGTCAGAAATTGCTTATTTTCAGTGTGGGAAAATGTATTGCGTTCAGTTGCCGTCAGGCTGTGCAGCAGCAGTTCACACCCCGCTCTCGTACCCCAGCAAGCCTAGCTCAAATCAGAGTCCACCTGAGTACAGACAGCATCAGATAACCCGCGATGAAGACAGAGCTGTGGGAATTTTTTTCTCCGTGCACTCCATCGCAACAGGGGAACCTATAGGGACATCATCCCTATGTACACTGCTCTTGGGTTTTGGGGGAAAAGAGTGTTTCTGGGCTCGGGTGAGCCCATGGCACGATATAAGTATGGCATGATACACACCAAGAACGACTTTTTTTGAGTGCTTAAGGTAGAGGCAAAGCCCGTTTCCAAACGTCATGCACTCTCTAATGAAGTCCATGGCAAAACTCAATGGTGTTAGAGGGATGAAAGCGTTTCTGCTTCCTAAACCGCATCCTTGCGTGCTCAGTGGGGTCCCCTGCCTGCTCTCCTCCAAGGTGCTGCATGGGACACATCTCAAGCTAGCAAAACTGCTGTGAGAATAAGAAGACAAGTCATATCTTCATTTTCTACACTCTTCAAGAATACTCAAGGGTTTTAACCCAGGTGAAAGCATCAGAGTTTCTCACCTTTATAAAATACCCTGAGAGAGCTGAAGCTCAGATCACAAGGGAACAGATGCCTCAAATCCTTCCTAATCCCGTGTTTAGCAATGATGTTTGAAGCGATTAGAGGCGCGGCGAGTACCGTTCCCAAGAAGGTAGAGCAGATGTTATACGCAGAGGTGCATTAAGCTCTCAGTTGTGGCTGGACTGCAGAAATGTTGGCCAAAGTCCATCTCAGTATGTCTGACTGTTACGGCTGTTTGGCTCCAAACACAGTGGACTGGACCTGTAACATAACAACACGGATCCTTTTTTCACAGTTTGTGAACTCACCGCTGTGTCAGGAACCGGAGTGAAATCCAGAGACCTCCCAAAGGCAATGGGAGTCTTGTCCTTGATTCCAAGGCACCTGGAAGCTTAATATCTGCAGCTTCTCTTTCATAATTAAATGAGAACCAGCAAATAATGGATAATTTGTTAAAGGAAAAACTATACCAAGTGCCTAGGTCTGATCCAAAAGCCTGCGAAAACCTTCTGCTGAGCCAACTGGGTTTTGGAACAAGCCCGTAGTGGTAATAAAAATAAATCCCTGCAATTAGGCAAAAGGGAAAATCCGAAAGATGCCATTTGAGCCATCTAGGGCTCAAAACCTGTATCCTGGCGCTTGAGCTGGGTGGCCCTGAAAGCTGAGGAAATCCCACGAGCCCACGGGAGGTCGGTCATGGGGGAGGTCAGCCGTCCCCGTGGGAGGGGATGGGGGACCGTCTTCTGCACCCCAGGTCTCAGCCTCCTGAAATGGCAATTCCCAGGCGAGCCAGGGTGTTCCGAGCCCGAGCAGGATGAGGAGACATCACCCAGTTTGGGATCTGGCCGTCCTGGTCCCGGTCTCTGGTGGCAGTCCAGCCCCGGCTCTGCCTGCCTTTCCCTAAGAAAGCTCCATCTGCTCCATCGGATCTGTCCTTCCTTCCTGCAGGCATGTGTACGGCAGTCCTGTCCGGACGGCTTTGCCATCCAAGATATAAATGTCATTTCAGGCAATGCTACAGCCTTTTCCACTTTGTCTGCTTTCCCTAGAGTGTATTTTCCCAGCGATCTAGAAATTTATCACTTGGAAGGCATGGCCCAAAAAGCAGGATTTATGGCTCAGAAACCAGGAAACCCTGACTTTTAAAGCATGTTTAAAGTCCATTTTTCACACTGGGATGAGACAAATGTCACCAGCATCAGCGCCAGGAGTGTATCGGGCCCCAATGTGGTGTCAGAGACGGGGACAAAATTCTGCCCAAAGTGGGTATTTTAGGTTTGGAGCTGAAATACGCTACTTGCTTCTAGTAGGCTCTTTCCAGCCCAGACTGAGGTCTTTTGGTGTAGGCAGCGAAGAACCAAATGGGGAAAGGAGAAGGGGAAAGGAGACTGATTATTCTTGCCATCACCTGGTGTGTCTCACCGTACAGTAATTGAACAGAAAGCTGAAACTAGATAAAAAGAAAGACGACTTTTTGTTTTTTCAGAGCAAACAGTTCAGCCGCAGAGCTCTGCCACAGGCAGAGGCCAAGAGCAGAGCTGGGTTCAAAGGAGGGTGAGAAAAATTCATGGAAAATATGCAACTTCTAGGCATAGCATTGAGGCAACGCAAGTGTCTCACAGCAATTGCTGATTGCCAGAGGCTGGCAGAGACCAGGGGAAGGGCTATTTTATACAAGCCCTGTTTCTTTCCCTGGTTTGAGGGGGTTTTTGTTTGCTCCTGCATGGCAAATCTACATGTACCTTTGCAGGATGCTCCTGAGACAGACCTTTGCTCTCTTCCCGTGTAGATATTTCCATCTTCCCTCTTTCTTCCAAGCAGATCTGAATATCTGCATAGTTTGAGGCTGATTGCTTTAGCATTTCTTTTTTCTGGGGGGTTTCAGAGGATCTTTCCTGTATTCCCAGAAATAGAACACAAACATCTACTACTCGGATGTTTTGTTAAGTTATTTTCATTAAAAAAATAAACTTGCTTCCATCTGGGAATTTTGTTAAGTGTTTTAGATATGTTTTTAACTTCTCTGTATCCCATCACCAGGCGTGGATTTCAGCCAACTCTTCCAGGGCTTGAACACACAGCTCTTAAGGGATGGTCGGAATCTGGCTCTGAAGCTCTCACCTGACTTCATTCTGATAGACGTCGCTCCAAGCTCCTCCTCCGCAGATCTGATGTCTCCCAAATGTTGAGAATATCTGGATTCCTGCCTGAATTTTGTCCGTTTGGGTCCAGCTTTATCCCCATCTCCATCTGGTGACCAGGAGAGGCTCTCAAAGCCAACAGACCTTCTGGGGTTCAGGTGGCCCCAGGGCAGCAAGAGCTTCAGAGGGACGGGAGCAAGCGCAGGGGGACCTCAACAGCCTGGGAAATTGCTACCCACCTGCAGAGGCTCTCATCAGGGGTTGCATTAAGTCCTCCTTGTTAGGAGAAGGGGGTGTTTGCAGGAAGAGGTGACTCGCTGGTCTCGAATACCATGTGGGTGACTCATGGCTCAGCTCCAGGGGCCAAGATGCCAAGACGATTGTAGGGAGAGTCGGTCTTCGGTGGCAGAGCAAGCGGTGGTGGCACGTCCCGGGCTCGGCAGGCACCAGCGCTCCCCGGCCGATGTACCCCTCGTCGCTAATAACAGCTTTTCCATTTGCCTCCTTCCCAGCTGCAGCGCGAACAGAGGAGCGCAAATGGCAGTATATTTTTTTTTCTCCTTTCACAGTGTTAAGAAGCTGAAGTCTCAGGAGGAACATTATAATTTCCAGTGGAACCAGCTACCTTCCCACTTCTTTTTTTTTATTATTTTATTTTATTTTTGTTTGACATGCATGCCTTTACTTTCCCGAATGAAGAGTGCCACTAACTACCTCTTAAAATATTATTACAGAAGGGCTGTATTCTACTGAGAATGGCATTTTTTGTAATAACCCCATTTTCCTTTTCACTTATTCTTACCTAAAAAGTTTCAGATTGCAGCTCATCCATCTCCCTGACACCCAAATCCCCTCTCACGTTTTCAAATTTATATATATATTGTTAACCCGTTATTAGCCCGTAGTACCCAGGAAAAAAAAAAAAGAGAAGCGTGAGAAAGGGCCAGGCCCTGAGCAGAGACGCGGGTGCGTGTGCGGGTACATCGGTTTGGGCTGCAGTTTTGGGGAGATTTGTTGTAAACGGGTGGCTGCGGAGCCTGCGTTCTCTCTGCAGCCTCCCTCTGCAATGGGCTTTGTGGGGACACCTCGGTGTCACCGGTGGAGGGGTCCCTTCTCCCCCTCTCCCTGGGTCTTGCTCCAGTTCCTGGGGGGCAGCTCCAGCCCACTGCACCCCGCATCACGTGGGGGATGAGACCCGCTCTGCCCCCAGCCCACCCGGATGGGAAAACCGGGGACCAAAGACTGTGGAGGAGGAGAAAACCAAACCACCCCTGCTGTTTCCTCCAGCCGGGACCGGAGAGGTCGTTTTCCGAAGGATGTGCGTGCGTGAGCTCGTCCCAGCGGGGCAGCGGCGATGCACGTGGTGCTAAAAACTCCCTGACCTGGGTTCCCGGGGCGGGAGGGGAAGGACGGGGATGGGGTATGGCTGGGGATGCAGAGGCAGAGCTGGCAACTCCGTGCTGCCCAGGTGCGCCGGGACCAGTCCATCCCAGTCCATCCCAGTCCATCCCAGCTCGCGCAGAAGTCAGCAGGAGGATTCAGGCAGGCTGCAGGGGCAGCTGGGCGAGGTGCATCAGCACTTGGCAGCTTTTGCTCCTCTATTCCTTGGCAATACGGGGTTCATCGAGCACGTAGGAGCATAGCTCCCCGGAACCCGGCAGGCGGAGGGGCTTTCGCTGCTTGTGATTCGGGAGGGGGAAGGCGCCTGTGCATTTGGTTATCAAAGAGCAGCGAGGCCGGGCGGCATCCTCAGGACAGGAAGGAGGTTGTCAGAAATGAAGTTATCCTCCGCGAGCTTTTAAGCAAAATTTAAAATGTAATCTTTATCGTGTGAAAATCTCTCGGTTACGTGAAGGTGATGGCTTTCTATTTTCATCAGGCTGTAATGAATCACTTGCAGGGGAAAAAAAAAAGCTGTATCTTCATTAAAGTTTCCCTTTTTGCCCCTGAAACTTGCAACCAGCTGTGTACAGACCTGACAGTAAACTGTTATTCATTCCTATTTGTTATCCTCTCAAAAAAAAAAAAAAAAAAAAAAAAAAATTCGCATTCCTCATCAAAATCACACCTACCCAACATGCTAGGATATTATATTTTTTTAATTCTTTCTTTCCCTTCTGTGTGTGTGGTTTTTATTATAACTCGCAGGCAACTGCTTAACATCAACAACAACAAGGAAACTTTGGCAGAAGCCGCCTCAAAGGATCCGTGTGCGAGATGTTCAATGAACTTCCTAGCTACCAATAATTCCAGTTGGCTGCTTTTCCTTGAGCTGCATCCTCCCGGCGTCGGGGTGTGGAAGTGGTCAGCACCCCATCGCTCGCAGGGGCTCCTCCAGCTGCACGAGGCTCCCCTCACCGGCGGCTCTTTGGGAACGGGGGCAAGTGGGAGAAGTTTATTAGTTCTTTTCCTTTTTCTAAATGAAGCTACTTCTCGCGAGTCTAAATATTTACTGCCGTTTCTGGACACACACACACAAAAATTAATAAAACTATCCGTGGAGCGAGATTCTGATTCCCAATTATTTTGCCTTCGCGAAGTTAAATAAAAAAAAAAATTAAAAAAAAATCCCAACTTTGTTTGTGCATTCTTATTGCAAACACAATGCCAACAATGGCTAAATAGACAGCATAATAAATAGCACCACAATGCCGACATAAAGGCCTTTCTGGTACTGCATACAAAATATAAACTGTGCCATGCCATTATTATTCCGGAGCCCTTGCTGAAACAGTGCAGTTGAAATTCCACCCCCAATGTGCACCTAATCAGCCATTCAGAGCCCCTTAATGACTTGTCAGTTCTTTGCCCTGCCATTTTCTGTCCAATTAATTCTTTTATTGTGCACCGGATAAAGGAAGACAAAGGCCTTCCATGCAATAATGAATCATTAAAATTCAGCAGCTCCTCTCTTGTGCTCTTGGCTCCTCACCAGCAATTCAGGCTGTTTCGCATTCGTTATGTGTGTGGTGGTTAAAATTCACTCTACCTCAAACAAGACCTTTCAAAATGTTTAACCCTTTCCTGGGTGAAGACCTCCATCGCTACATTGGGAATTTAGACACACACACACACACACACACACAAAAGGAGGAGGAGGGGGACGAGTGAGGGGAGGAGAAAGGCAGGCAGAGGTATTTTGGGTAAATGTTTTAATATCACGTCTCTGACAGTCACAATATTGCCTGCGCACACATCCACAAACAAATACGGGGAGCGGGAGCCGATGCCAGCGCGGCTGCGAGAGCGGCCGGGCTGCAGAGCCGCGGCGGGACGGGCGTGCGGGTGCCATTGCCCCCACCCGGGCGGCTCTTTCCGACCCGCGCCGGCAGCTTTGCATCGCTTTCCCTAAACCAACACAGCCCCAGGAGCGGGTGGCGGCGGCAGGGAGGGACACCCTCTTATTTTGGATTAGGAGTGGCTTGGTTTTCATTCCTAATTGGTTTAAGATAAACTGAAAGAAGCCAGCTTTTAAACCCGAATAAGTGTGTCCAACTGGCGTGTTTTTTTTGGTTTTTTTTTTTTTTTTTGCACGGGCTTCACTAAATCAGGTCAAAACCAACACTCCAGTTAAGCCAGTGACACACTGTGCATGGCTGAGCTCCCCGGCCATATGGGAGCGGCTTAATAGGGGTCAGCAGGAACACCGGCGGCTCTTTCAAGCACGGGGAGGGCAGAACCCCGCTTTCGGCAGCACCCACCGTGTTCATCCATGTGGCAAACCATTTCTGAGCAAGAGCCCCCGGGCTGGTGGCAACAGCCACCCCACCGGTGACTCCCGTCCCACGGCAGCAGCTCTCCCGCAGGCAGCACCGCTGGCAGGCTGCAGCAGAAGCCGGGGGTAGGTTTGTTTTCTGCGCCCTATTGCAACTGGTTTTTTCAGTGCAGACTGCATGGTTTTATGGAGAGACATTGCCTGCTGTTTCCCTCCTCGTGCAGCGAGGTTCTGCAAAAAAATAATCTCACTTTCCGCCTAGGCCACAAAACCAGCCACCGCGCCGGCCACAGCCCCGCTACTGAAATCTGCGCTTCTCTGCAAATACAGTGTGAAGCTCCTCAGCCCTGCGGCAGAAACCCCGTGGCCTGAGACCCATCACGAGCCGCCTGGGCTGAGTGAAGGGCTGTCATTCCCAAAAACCCGTGCTCGCCGTCAGGGAGCAGCCCCTGCATCGCATCGCACCGCGCCGGCAGGGATTGCCTACAACCTCTGCGGCTCCGGCACGGGCTGGGGTTGCAGGATGGCGGAAGAACGAAGCAATTTGCAATAAGTACCATTTTGCGTGGTTTGGGCTCTGGGTGACTATTTTTAGCTCCTGCTGACTCATTTGGGAAATGGCTTCCCCTCCCCAAGCCTCATCCTTTGCCACTTGGTGCCATCCTTAATTCCTGCGTATAACACATATAAAGTGAACTTAAAACGACACCACCCTGGCTCAGCTGGGCGGTGGCGGAGGAGACAGGACCAGGGCTGGGCCAAGTCTGGCTGGCTCCCACGGTCCCGTGCAGCTCCCCGCCCTTCGTTAATTAGGGTGCTGTGTGATGAACTCCCCCAAAACCTCATGGAGCCTCTGCAGGGTCTCCAAGGAGGAGCAGGGCAGTGGTGAGGTGCGGGGCGTTGTCTGTCTTGGGAGCTGGGGTTCCTCCGTGCATCGGTCACGGAGCGGTCAGGAATTGATGGGAAACTCCCTGCTTTGACTCCCACCCTCCAGAAAGGGAGTTTGGAGTCCTTCTTGGTGAATTCACACTTACAAATTTGCCTTCGGACTTAAAAGAGCCCTAAATCAATTGGACCCAACCTCACCCTCTCGAAGCCTGAAAATAGGGCAACACTGAAATCTCCTTAAAGCCTTCCCTGAGGGTTGGGTCCATCCAGGCTCCCGGGGACCGGGGCTGTGCCACGCCGTGTTCACCGCGGCACCTCCTCAGCTCACCCAGCCCTGTCCGAGCAGCTCCCGTGGCCACCGAGCTTTCCCAAGGGCTCGCACGCTGCTGCTCCTGCTCCCCAAACCTCTCCAGCTTCGCACGGCAGCGTAGCTCTGCCCTACCCGGGGCACCGGCCACAGCATCTGCCCGCTCACCTGAAAACAGCTTCTGCTGCCCTCCTGGCGCTTAAACATGGCGTACTCCAAACGGCACTGACGTCTCTAGTTATTTTTCATTTTATATTTAATTTGTTTTGCCTCCAGATCACAGGCAACATGTAGCCAGGGGCTGCGAGCATCCGGCCTTGGCAACGGGAGGATAAACGTGGCAGAGGGAGGGGGCGGCCGCGTGCCTCTTCTCGTCTCATCGAGCATCAGGCTGGAGATGCCGGCTGAGGACAGGCAGCCCCGCGGCCGCTGCTTCCAGGAGCAGCATGTGAGGATGGCCCGATCGCGGCGTTCAGATCCCCGGGGATCCCGCGGGGAGCAGTCCTGCGTGGGACGGGCCGGGGAGCTCGCCCGGCGGGGCTGTCCTGTACCCCCGCTCTCGCGGCCCCACGTCTCGCGGCAGAGCAGAGCTGCGCGTTGGGTCCGGCGAGCCCAGCTGGAAAAGCCAGACATCCCGAGGAGGCCAATCCATAGACAGGGAGCAGGGATATACCCATGCGAAAGTTTATTAAAGCTGAACGCTGTCAAAGAAATGCCATTTAAGAATTTCTTTGCCATAAACCTAATACCCAAATGTAAAAAATATGTAACAAAAGTTGATATCGCTCCAGGAAAAATTACAATAACGAGGATGGGAAGGGACTTTTTCTTTTTCCACCATGCAGAAGGAATGTGGATATGGTCTATAAAATTAATTTCCTCTTTCTTACTAAACAGTACCTTCTGAGCAATTCAGATAAATAGCAACATTCATTATTCTCAGCACTAAAAATAAAAAAGAGGAACTTTTATCGCTTGTGTATTCCTGCAATTATCTTGAGAACCCTTTTTTGTTGACAGCCAGGGGTCAAAAGCCGGTCTTGGTTTCACCTGATCTCATTGACTTCTGCGGAGACATTCCAGATTCACGCCAACACAAGAGCCACCAGAGCCGAGCTCGGGACACACAATGCTGCCATTCACGTCAGGAAGACGCTCGGCTCATGGAAAATCACTTCTCTTTCTGTGGACGACATCTACACATAAAATGGAAGAAAAGGACGATGCATGAAAATGCATTTGTACAAACAGCATTAATTTCAAATCAAAACGCTCTTCTCTGAACATAAACTGTGCCCCCGATCAGCGGTTTTCTCCTAGGGAAATGAAATGGGAGACTCATATGTTTAAGTGCAAATCTAGGCGTGGGGAATGAAGTTCTGGTGCTCTTAGAAATGTCCAGCTCACCCTAAAGCCTGAGTCACTGGGATTATTCAGGCCAGTGAATTTTACGTGCCTATCACCTTCTTGAACATCCATTTTGCAATGCCTTTGAATTTTACTCAACGGCAAATGCGCAGTGAGTATTCCCGGCTCTGAGGGCAATAAAAAAAAGTCGAATGTCACCATTCAGCATTATCTATTCAAAGGGGAGCTGCTTCCAGGAGCTGCCGAGGGGTTTCCAAGGCTCACGTTATCGCTTGTACCTACAGGACGGTATAGATCTATAGCATTTTGTTTCTGCAAATATTAGTAAAAGCTAACTTGATTTCACAAAAGCTTGTAGAAAGCAAAATCAAGTAGCAAGTAAGTAGGGCCAAAAGCAAATGGATTTAAAATCTGCATCTTTCGGGTGTGCATTTCCTCGGTGCAGTCGCCAGGCTGGTCCGGGGCCCCACGGCCCCCCGGGGCTGCGGCAGCACGGGCGGGAGGAGAGCGCGTCTCTGCGCAAACACCCTGCAGCTCCCGGCCGTGCCAAGGACGTCGCAGTGGCTGGATGTCACCCCACGCTAGGAAGCCACGGCTGGGGCAATACACTGGGAGAAGAAGAAAAAGGAGAGAGGGAAGAGCTCGGTAACGTTCCCCAAGCCTGCGACTGGCACCCATCCCGCCGGGTGCACAGACCCCCATCGCACTCTCCCATGAGCCGGAGATGCCTCGGTGCAAGTTTTAATTTCAGTATTTTGGTGATTTACGATACCATTGCATACAGATATTTTAACTCTGTTTTAAAGATTAATCCAGGTATGACTGAATGCATGCTTCGCTATTAAACATCAAGAAGAAAGTAAAGACAAGCACTTACATTCCCATCTCACCTTTTTTCTTCTTTTTCCCCCCAAAGCGTGTGACTTGGAGAGGAAGCCCTACTTCAATATGCCCAACAGGCAAAGCCAAAACACATCTATTTTTTGAGCACGAGTTAGGGTAAGACTTGAAACTTGCATCGTAACTGGAGGGAGGAGAAAGGAGGAAAGAGTCTCCTCTGAAAGTTATTCTGCAGCTTTGGCTTCGAGCGTAATAAAGTCATTTTGCCAGCAGTTTTGTAAATGAGCGCAGAGAAAATGGTGTCCAGTTACAGACACTCTGGCAAGATAGCTCTTGGCAGATACTGCAAACAGCAAATTTGCTTTGGGACTCTGTTGTTCAGACTTTGTTAATGTTCTTGAGCTTCATAATTGTCATCACATTTATTTTCCCCATGTTAAAACATTTTCCACAGTGCTGCACTGCAACCAAGTCCTGAGCGCGTTTCTCAGGCGAGGGCGGCAGAATTTCCCTAATCCCAATCCTTTCCTCCCAATTAGAGCCCAGCCTGAAAATCTTGCATCCGTTTGTCTGAACTGGTGAAACCAAACTGCAACTTAGTTTATACAAAGCAAAAAAAAAAAAAAAAAAAAAAGTCACAAATGTAACTATTTAATGACTGTATTTAAAGAAAAAAAACGCTACATGCAACATATAATTTTGTTGCTATCATAATTAAGATATATTTACAAGGGCTCGCCAACCAGAAAACAGAATTTGTTACTATGAAATTCCTACGTGCTGTACAGAATAAAATGAACTTGCTCTAAAACCATGCAGTCTGACCTTGCAAAGCCTTACTCATGTGAGCAGTCTCAATGAAATCCTATGAAATCCTTGGGATTATGGGCATGGAAATATACTTCCCAAGGAAGTAAAAAAAAAAAATTTTAAAAATCTCATATTAAGACACTGTTTAAGTATGGGGAAAGGGAGCAAGAAAAAAAAAACCAACCAACATATTAGGAGAACAGAGAAACCCTCGGTCAAAGTATTTTATTCTGAATACCCTGCCTCTCTCAAAGCTGTTCTCCACATTTCTTTTCAGCACAGAAATAGGCTCAAGCAGAAAGAAAACGTAACACGTACTTGATAAAAAGCAATTTTTAATTTTATCAAATTGATCTGTACAAAAGTTAGCATTGCTTAGTCAGAAGCTAGTGAAGAGAACAGATAAGTAACAGCCACTTTATACAGAAAAATAGATTGCATAAAAATGAGTTTTCTGTATTTTCCCCCACCCCCACGTCCCCAAAAGGAAATATGCAAAAAATATTTTTAGAAAAAGAGTAGGAAATGTAGAAAAGGTAAAAAGATGATAACCTCTGAAATGTGTTTTTAGATTTACAAAGTTTTTAAAGGCACAAGTTACCATAAAATAGATGGTTATTATATGCTCAGCATACAATGGAAGAAGTAGAAATATATCAATGAAATATTAGTCTAAAACTAAGTACCTAAAAATTTTTTTTAGTGGAGAAGATTTTAGTTTCACAGCTTGATGGATGATATCTGGTCCCTAGAAGCCAAAATTGAATCAGAAGTTGATAATTTCTCATTAAATTACATCTTCCTATAAAGTAGTCCTGGTTCTGAAAGTGTACAAAGACTCTGCAATGCCTTAAAATTCAATTTGAACGCCTGAAAGCGGGTAGCCAGAAACATCGCCTGCTCCTTTTTGCAATCGTTTTAGCCTCCCAATTTCATCAGTAACTTTCCCCGCCTGGTTATTTTACATTCCCCTTTGAGTTCCCTGTTGGCGACCCGCTCTGCCGGGGGCAGATCCGTCCAGTCCCTCTCAAACACGACTGCTGCAGCGGTTCAAAACGAAAAAAACCCAAAAACCAACAAAAATCTATAGACTTATAACACCATTTTATTGTATCATCTCCACTATTTTTATGCTCCCTCCCCACCCCATCTTTAAAATCTTTTAAAATTCTACTTTTTGCACAAAATTACTTCATTAATTAAAAGACAAAATAATACAGAACATAAATACATATTTAACAGATTTAAAAAAAAAAAAAAACAAAAACACTTTAAGCTTCCAAAAACAAAACAAAATGTTAATTACAGCCAAACCTTGCTTAGAAGAACTCTTGACTAAAAAAAAACAAACACTTCAGACATTTAATTGGTTGGTCCCACCAGACTCGTTTGTTCCCACGAGATTGTTCCACAGAATAGCCGGGTTTTCGGGTTTCATCCGCGTTGGTCCGAGTGAGTTCTTGCCCTCAAGGTTGGTCCGTTCCTCACATTGCAATAGACCCTTAAAGTCTCGAACAGCTTTTTTATTTTTCTTCCCCCCCTTCCCACCCCCCTGCTCCACTTTTGCACTTGTCAACTTCCACGACGAGTAAGTTCAGTTCAGTCCTCACAGAGGAGTCGAATGGTTTTGTCCTTCATTTATTCAAAAGGAATCGCCAGTCCTTTTTTTTTTTTTAATTTTTTTTTTTCAATTGTATTAATTAAAGAAAAATAGAGCTCTGTCCGTTTGGAGAGTTTTGAAGCAAGGGGACATCCAGTCGCAACGAGCAGAGTTCCCAGTGGCTCAGGAGGCACTTCGGAAACTATCGCGGCACTCCACGCTCTTCGTCTTCATTCCTTCATTAGTGCATATGTCGGGGAAGCCCTTGGGGGCTCTGCGCATCCTTTAAGGCCTCGTCAGGGTCGTATAGACCGGCTGGTCCCAGTTAGCGGTGGGGCTGTGGGCCGGCGGGATGGACAAGCCGTTGAGGATGGGCGTCGCGTAGGGACGGCGAGAGGAGTGGAAATAGGGATACTGGTAAATGCTGGAGGGGTAGCCAGGGTAGGGGTTGTAGTAGTTGGAGCTCTGGAGGTCCGTGTAGTCGCACTGGGAGCTGGAGAAGGAGGCGGCGGCCGTGGCGGTGGAGGCGGTGGTGGCACAAGCCTGGGCGCTGTAGGAGCCGTAGTCAGAGTGCGCGGGGGAGCCGTGGGACTGGTCGCTGTAGTGGCTGGGGCTCAGCTGCTCCGTTTTGATGTGCGGCCTTTGCTGGCTCGAGTCGGCGGACGACGGCGATGCCGAGGCCGGGCTTTTGTGAGTCCAGACTTGGTTGGTCCCGCCGGTGCCCGTGGCCGAGTGGGAATAGGACGCGCCATAGGAGCCGGCGGCAGCGTTGGGGCCGTGGTCGGCCGGCATGGCAGCGTGGCCGTTGAGCGGCAGGTACTGGTCGAACTCGTGCACGTCGAAGGTCTCCATGTTGTTGATGACCTCGCTGCTCAGCTCCGAGATGTCCACGTTGCTGAAGTCGATGTTCTGGCGGCCGCTCTCCACGAGGCGGCGGCCCTCGTGCTTCAGCTCCTGCTTGCTGCCGTGGTGGAGGTCAGTTTTGGGGGTGGTGGGTGGGGTGGGTGGCCCATGGGTCTGGCCTGGGGACGAAGGGACAGCAAGGCTTTAACAAGAATGCCCACAAAACAACAGACTTCAAGGAGGACAAAAAAAAAGGCACATTTTTTCCCCCTTCCTATTGCAAGAGGGGAAGGGGGATTTAAACCTACAGCCCCATGCTGGAGGTAGCTGATGTCCCCCTGTGACCATGCCAGGGACGATGTCCTCGGCTGGGGTAAACCACTCACACGGGTGATGGTTTGCAGCGGGGAGGAGAAGCGGGGGAGCGTGCTGTGCCCATCAGGGTCACTCTGGGACATGGCAGGACACCCCCAGCTGCACAAAGTCCCCCTCCCCTGGGAAGCAGAACCAGGGGGTGGATTCGGAAGGACCCGCTCAGCCTCTCCCCACGGGCAGCCTGAAGCCAGCCCGGCTCTCCCGGAGGCAGAGAAGCTGTCCCAGCAGAGCGGGCCGGGGCCGGGATCCCCAGCCAGGCTGGGCGAGAGCGCAGACGCGTCTGAAGCTGCAGGACGTTCGCAATCCTCCTGGAATCTGTCAACACGCGCCCTGTGCCAATTCGCAGCGCGCCGAGAAGCGGGGAGCTTCGGGGGGGAGCCGTGTCTCCGGGACCTGCTCCCCCAGGCACCCTTTGCACGGCCAACGGATTATTAACCCTTATTAGCTCGCAATTAATTCTCCCCACTCCCAGGCCAGCTGGGAAACCGGGATCCCTGCGCTCTGGGGATTTCCTATCACACAGTCAGCTCTCTAACGATTTACTAAAGAAAACCGTGGCCACGTTCACAACCTGGTGCAAAACCACAGCTCTCGGGGCAACGACTCCTGCTTTTGGATGGCCCCATTCCCACCGATATTCATCTGGGGGGCAGATGAGCCCGTGCCCACCAGTGGGTTCATGTCCCAAACCAACGCGCCCGGGACCTGCAGATTTTTTTGCCCGCGGGAGCCCTTTACCTGTGTGATCGCCGTGATGGTGGGAATCAGCCATGCCTCCCAGCCCGCTGTCCGCTTTGTAGATCTGCGTGCCCGCGTGGTGGCTGAGCTCAGCTCCAGAGTCGGAGTCGCTCTGCCCGGCTTTTACACTTTTCCTCCTCCGTGGCTGGTATTTATAATCCGGGTGATCCTTTTTGTGCTGGACCCTGAGCCGCTCAGCTTCTTCCACAAAGGGACGTTTCTCATTTTCACTTAACAAACTGGTTTGGGATGGATTTTTTTTTTTTTAAATAAGGAGGAGAGGGAAAAAAAAAATCCAAAATTAATACCTTTTTCTTAGAAGTTTTCAGCCTATTTTCAAACTTACACATCCCCACTTCCCATACACTGATTTGAGCAACCAGAAAGTTAATTACAAAACAAATTTCCCCTGGCAAATATGTGGCAAAAATGTATTAAAATACCAACTATAGAGGCATGAAAAAAACCAATCACTACAGATACCGATAACTGGGCAAAACAAAATCCCCCTGTCCCGTTTCAAATGCCTTTGCCAAATATTATTCCTATGTTTGTCCTACAAATGCCACCCCCTCACCGCGACAAACAACGCTGCCCATTTCCAGCTTTGTTTGGTGCTTACAAAGAAACCACGAAGGCAACAGCGATGGGATTATTTCTTTCAAAACTCTCCCCCGCCCAGACCTCTCTTTGCAAACTCTTGGAGAGTCTCAAAGTGCAGCAGGAGCATGGCTGGCCCAAACAGGCAGGAAAGATGCAAGTTTGGTACAGCCAGACACGACCGAATATACCACGCGGTAAAACGTGGCTCGTCGCAGAGCCTTGGAAGGCAGATGCCGCCCAGCAAAAATAAGTTTGCATTGGTGGGCAGCGCTGAGCATGCAAGTGCACAGCTAAGAAGGGAAATTAGAAAGCAGAGTAAAATAACTGCTAAAAATGGGCTTGTTGGGTTTTATCACTTGTTAAGCCACAAGCAAGCAAGCCACGGGAAAAGAAAGTTTTAGAAAAAGCCGGTGTAAAAGAAGCAATTAAAAAAGCGTCTCAGTCTCCTGGGGACAGGGACACGGGAAACCCTGGCCGGGAGAGGGAAGGGCCCAGGCTGCACGCCTCGGTGATGGAACAGGGAAAATCCACGCGTGACACAGCGCTGGGGCAGGACCCACCGGCAGCACCCCGGCCGAGCCCGCTGCGGCCGTGGGCGCCCAGGCCCCTGCACGGGGCTTTTTTCGGAGCAGGGACCGGCCGGTGCCCTGCAGCGTGCCGGCAGGCTCGGGGGGGATTTCTGCACTTCGGCTTCAAACGCTTCGAGAATCCCCCGCGGGCGCAGCCGGCCAAAAACATAAAAAGAGATTTAAAAAAAAGAAAAAAAGCGCTGGGAGGGGGAATCCAGCCGTGCACCCCCAGGCAAAGCCCCCGTCGCCTCCCCAGGCAGCCCGCGGGGGTCCCGCCGGCCCGGCCCCGCGGCGAGGGGGCTGTGCGCGGCTGCCGCGCCCGGCGCGGAGCGGAGCGGTGCCCGCGGGGGGATGCGCGGCCCGGGACTCACCGCCAGAGCTTGCCCAGGGTCTTGCTGAGCTCGGCGTTGTGCAGATGCGGGTACTGGTCGGCCAGCTTCCTGCGGGCGGCCTGCGCCCACACCATGAAGGCGTTCATGGGCCGCTTGACGTGCGGCTTGGCCTTGAGCGATCCGTTGCCGCGGACGGGCATGGGCACCAGGCTCCAGTCGTAGCCCTTCAGCACCTGCGAGACGGCGTCGCGGATGCAGGCGGGGAAGCGCTCGTCCACCTCGGCCGCGTCCACCTTGGCGCCCAGCGGAGCGGCGCCGGGCGGGCGCGGGGCGGGCGCGGGGGCGCAGCCCAGACCCTCGGAGCCGGCGGGGGACAGCGGCGAGTCGGAGTCCGAGTCCACGTGGGACATGGAGCTGGTGGTGCCCGCGGGGCTGCACGGAGCCTCCAGCGCTTTGTCGTGCTCCTCGGTCATGTTGAGCATTGGTGGCCGCGGGAGGGGGAAAGGGGGCGAGGGGCAGAGCCGCCCCGAGGGCGAGGATGTGCCCGGGCGGAGCGGCGGGGACCGCGCACCCCTCTCCGCGGGCGCCCGAAGAGCGAGAAAAAAAAAGGTACAACAACAACAACAACAAAAAAAAAAATCGAGAAGAATAAAAATAAGACACAAACGCGCAAAAATCAGCCGAAAAACAGAGAACAACCACAAGCAGTCCTGCCGCCGTCCCGGCGCCCCGCTCCGCCCCGCTCCGCGCCCCGCGCCCGGCCCGCCGCAGCGCCCCACGTCCAGTGCGAAGCGCGGCCCCTGGCAACAAGTTACTTAAGGGGAGGGCAAGCGGCCCCGCCTCCGGCGCCGCTCCCCATTGGCGGAGCGGCAGGGGTTATTTACATAAAGGGGCGGGGCGCCCCGCCGGTGGGGCGGGGCTGTGCTGCCCGCCGCACTCCCGCCGCTCCGCCGACCGGACCCGGTGCTGCCGCCCGGGGGGCGGCTGGACGCGGCCCGGCCGCGGAAGGGGCCCTCCTTCGGCATGTGCGGGCTCCCCCCCCCCCATCCCCCTTTTGCCGCTGCAAATTGTCCGGAGGCTTCACCGCACCGCGGTACTGGCGGGGATGTGTTTTAGACACCCGGCGTGTGGAGGGGACCCCCCTCTTGGAGGGGGGGGGACGGGGGACGGACACCGGGGAGCGGGTGCGGGACGGCCCGGGGCTGCGGGGCTCGGCGGCGGGATGCTGAGCACTTTTCCAAGCCCCGCGGGATGGGGCCGCTGCGGTGAAGAGGTGCGGAGCGGTGCCGGGATGGGGCGGCAGCAGCCGCTGCCTCCAGGGGCTCCGGTGCGGCGGTTCGTGCCCTGGGGACAGCTGGTTACTCCGTAAGCCCCCGGTCCGAGGGGGCTTCTGGGGAGCTCGGTGCGTGGCAGAAGCACCGGTGAGTCCCGGTTGCAAGCGGGGCCGGAGCTGCCCGTGTACCCCCGCTGCCGGTGCAGCCTCCGGCAGCCGAGCCCCGGTGCCCCCGGGCCGCCGTGCGCTCCCCGCATCCCCGCGCGCATCGTTTCTTCCCGCTCTCTCCAACGGGCAAATAACGGAGGAAAGCGGCGAATTGCTGGAAAGAACCGAAACGAGCCCCTCCGCCTCCCCTCGCCCCGTCTCGCCTCTCCTCTCTCCCCGCCGCCTTCCCACCTCCGGCGGCGGGCCCGGGCCCGGGCACCGGGGAGCCTCCCGGGAGGGCAGAGCCGGGGCTGCCCTGGCCGCGTCCCGCCCGACGCCGGCGTCTTTGCACCGTCCGGAGGAGGATGCGGCACCTCGGGGTGAGCCTTTGGGTCTGGGGGGGTTGCCCACAAAATGTCCCCCGTCAGCAATGGGTGCGGGACAGGCCGGTGCGGGGCTGCGCGCCCGGGCCCCTCAGCAAAGCCCCCTTTTGAAAAGCTCTGCCTGCCCCCCTCAAAGCGAGCCCTGGTTTTTGCAGCATTTATTTGGAGCATTTGATTCTAATTATCCGCGGAATCCAGCCTTCTAATTGCGACTGGAAAAAAGCAGCAACTCCCCAAATTCCAGTTTTAGTCGCTGCTTCCCCCCAGCCCCGTAACCCCTGGAAAAAGAGGGACAAGTACAAGATTTACAGGAAAAAAAAAATAGAAATTGTGCAAAGTGCTTCGAGCATTCCAGCATTTTAAAAGTAACAGGAACGTGGTGGCTTTGAGAGCATTTTGTTTAATTGCTGAGATGTATCATCACCTTGAAATAAAGCGTACACTTTGAATTTAAATGTAACACTGTTTAAATGTGCCTGAATGTCCGTATGCCTTCTATATGAAAATGAATATATTCTGTTAAAGTGCAAAGCAGGATTTTGTTTTATTTAAAAATTCTCTCGTTTCCTTATCAGTAATTTCTCAAGACTTCAGCTTTCAGTTTGCAGAGTCACAAAGTGAGTTACCTTTGGACAAAGGGGGTTTTAAAATATAATTTTACAAAGTGTCTTTTAAAATAACATTCTCTTTAAGGCTCAAGGTGTACTATATGGGTTGAACTTGCAAGTGAGGATTAATTGAACTTCTCTTCCAGGGCCCAATCCAAAGCTTAATGAGATTGTGGAAGAGTTTGTTTCCCTGGGCTTCGGACCCGTGGCTTTGCAGCGCTGTTGGACACTTGGCAAAACTTTTTTTTCCCCTCATATGACATATAATTAATGTATATTTCTATAATGCCTGTCTCTTTGGGTTCTCGTAGCTCTTTAATAAGTTTATCTTACTGAAATGGCGTGAGTCAGGTAAATTGTATTTCATCTGCTTTAGAGGTGGCTGAGTCCAAGCAATAAGCGCTGGGTTTAGTCCATCTTTTCTAAGACAGCCTCTCCTGTGGAGTACCTTCCCCAGAAGGTTTGACCCTCCTTGCATGACTGAGGCTGGGAAGGGATTTGGGGGACACTCGGAGCTTTGGGGCAAGCCCACGGAGGTAGGAATGAAAACAAGAGCCCCTATTTTCTGATCCCTGCCTTCAACTACAAGCCAAATTCCCGCAAAAGAAGCCCCCAAGGACAGCAGGAATTAGAGACATTGGTTTTCTTCGCCCTTGCATGCTGCTGCCTTTCACAGCTCCCCAGCTCTGCCCGAGGCAGGGAATTGCATTTCCCAGCCCACACACTTGAATTCCTCTTTGTCCGACGCAGGTAGAAGGAGGAGGACAACTTTTGGTAGCGTGATGGGCACGGGGAAGAGGTAGTGCATGGAACGAGAGCAGGGTACGTGTCCTGCTTCGCGTCTGGTTTTGTGATCTTGCACAGTTTCATGTCTCTGAGCATCAGTTCTCAGCCAAGCTGGCGGAGGGAGCAGCGTTGTCCTGCCTTGCAGACCGATCTGAGCTGGGCAAGGCTGCGAGACACTGAGATGACACAGGGAGAGCAGGGATCTGGAGCACCTGGGAAACTTCAGTAGCTCTGGTTTCCTGAGTAGCTCACTCATCCATGAAATGGAATGAGATTATGCTGGGACAACAAGTGGGTTCAAGTGGCATCGTTTGTCTTGCGGGGTCTCATGTTCAAATTTTGTATGACAAAGTACCAGCGACGTTTGCACAGGGATGGGAAAATGATGGAGCTGCAGGGCAGGTCTTGCAGTGATCCCACATGATGTGTCATCTAGACCTGGCCTAATGCTTCTCTGTCTTGGCCCAGCCTGCTGCAGGGCGGGCCCTGACATCTGGATTTCCAGGAAAAGGGTGCAGATCTGGGAGGGAAGAGCTGAGATTCCAATTGCCCAATGGAGCCTTAAAGAGTCCACGCAAGCAGGGTACATTTACAGAAGATTTGGTGGAACAGAGCTGGCTGTTCCTGACAGCAGGCACAAAAGAGCTTGACCAGCTGCCTGTCAATATTGGCAATATTGCTTCATTTTCTTTAAAGTTTGACACGGTCTCCGATAAAGTTCCTGGCCAGCTCACACCAGCGTTGCTGGGGATCAGGCACTAAATACAAGGTCTGCATGCCTGGCTCCATCACGTTGTCACTTGGGAACCCTCAGAATCCCCATGGGATGGAGGTGGCTTGACCTCCCATCCCGGTTCTTCTCTGCCGTACCTGTTTGTTATGCAGGAATAAGTGTGTGTGCGTTGGCTTCAGAGCAGTCCGAGCCCTACTAATGTCAGGGAGGAGAAATTTCATCTTCAGTAGAAGACAGGGAAGGCATTTTCAGAGCATGAGAGCACGCGGGAACCACTGCCCACGACGGGATATGCTCTGCAATGCGCACATGTACTGCACTCCTTCCGTGGCTGGGTGGAGGCCCAGCCCAAAGGTGGGCTCTATCGCTTCATCTGATCAAGCGGTAAAGTTACCATTTTTCAAAAATTGGCTACCTTTGAACTGCGAGCAGATTTTACATGGGAATTTCAAAGAGCAAATAGAAAGAGCCTTACGGGGGAAGAAAAAACAGCCCCTGATCAGATAAGAGTAACCCATGCGTCATGTTAAAATAAGCCTCTGACATCTGCAGGATTAATGCTCTGCCCAGAGGATATAGCAGTTCAGTGGCAGCTCAGAGACTGCTGTGAAACAATGTTCAATCCTTTTCAGGAAAGCTCCTGATATCTGAAAAGAAAAAAAAGACCTGTGGTGACTTTCAACTAATTTCAATTAAAATAGCAGCAGAAGAGCTGAAAAGCTTTGCTCTCAAGATGAACCGTAGTGATGGGTCTAATCCCACACTGTGAAGGCTCCAGCACACAACCACTGCCTGCTCACACAATTTTAAGACTAAATTTATATTGCTCAGCTGCTTGCAGATCGGTTTAGGGCCAAAATTTGTCTTCTGTTCACATGAAATGAGCCTTACTGCTCTGCACAATTCAGGAGTAGAAGGGACAGAATCTTTTTGCATATTTTAATTAACACTTGGGGTATTTAATCCTTGGCATTTCCACAGCTCCCACCACTGTGTTTACCTGTGCTCTTGAAATTCTTGCTGTCACCTGCACAGCAGGAGTGAAAAATTAGTGTGCTCTCATGCAAGTTGCTGTGTTCCAGTCACGGTGTGCTTCCCACCACAGCAAGAACAGGTTTTCATTGCACAGCCTCATCCAAAGCCCATCATTAGAGGCGTTTCCGTGGATTGTGAAGAGCTGGGGACTTGAGGCTCCCACCGCCGTGAGTGGATGCAAACTTGCGCCCCTTGCACAGCTGCTGCAGTCTGCTGAGAACAGGGGGAAAAGAGAGAGGCTTAAATATTAGTTTAATATAAGTTTTTACTGTGTTAATGGGGTGCTTAGCTCCGGCATCCCGCCTTTTTCTGGACAGGAAGAGTTTGGCAGCTGCAGGGCGAACAATGGAGGAACGCGTCCCCCAGCAGCTCTTTTCCAACCCATGAACATCTACCTGGCGCTGATACAAGAAACTCTGCACACCTGCACCGGGCAGGACTCCACTGACCTCTCTCCTGCTTGAAACGCAAGTGGAGAGGAGTGCATGGGATTCCTAAGCCCTTTTGTAGGCTTCCTCATGGCAGCAGATATCAGAGAAAAAGGACGTTTATTTTTAGAAAGCTTTGACTCCAGCGTGAGTCAAAGGCAGTGAGGGCTTCATGAAAATCTTTAGGTGTTACATTGGGCCTGGTGTGGAATTTCTGCTAAAATAAAATAAAATAAAATAGCCCTTACTACCAAGTGCTTTGTGATTATTAATTCTTTAATATCCCAGTGGAAAAAGTTAACTAGTGGCTTGTTCTGCATTTTTATCTTGCAGTTTTCCCAGCCTGAAGTTGCACACCGTGGTGCTGGCAGCCAAGGTGAAAGCAATTACAAACCCGACAGGGACGGCCTTCTCTTTCGGTCTCAGAAAACATGCACGCGTAAAGACCAAAACCAGTGGAAAGGAAATGATGTGTCAGTGTTTTATCTCCGTTCAAATATTCTAAGATACCAGCAACAAAACAAAACTTGCTTTTGCAGGATCAACAACACACATGTATGCGTTACACGTTAAAGACACAGGCAAAGGATCTCTTCTTTCCTTCTGCACAGCACAGGCTGGATGGCGTCTTTTCAAAATAATGGAGAAGCACAATTCTCTTAATTATGATTACTGTGATTATTAATTGTTTGTCCTATGGTACCGCTTAGGAATCCCTCTTCTGAATCAGCACCCCCTCATTATAGATGCTGTACAAATACAGGAGAAAAAAAGGTAATTCTTCCTCTGAAAATCCTTTTCAGCCTTAATCCTGCTAACCCTGGAGTTAAAGATCAGATTTCCACAGGGAAGGATCAGGGATTTTAATGGAAAAAATATTACTGCTGGAAAAATCTTAACGAGTAGAAGGAAGCTCCCAAATTCTTTGCAAGATCCCCATCTCTCTTAGCAAACGCAGCTGAATGCTCAGCGGGATTGTGTATAACTGCATTAGACATAATTGAATGTAAGTTTTCTTTAGAGGAGTCCCCAAATGTTAATGCTGCTTTACAAACTAGTTATTTCTGCGCACATTCACTTTCTCTGTTTTATTTAAACCCAATTCCTGGCAGCCAGAGGGCCGAAAGACTAGACCTGAATGAACACAGAGTAATTTAGGGTGCCAGGGACAGCAGGGTTGAGGTGCTGGTGGGGACAGCTGCTGGGTGCTGTGACAGTAAATGCTTGTTTCTCTGTCACTTTTGCAGCTGTTTGGAACACAGCAAAATAGGGTCGGGCGGGGGGACGTGGCGGCGCGCGTTTTGTTGAATGAAGATCAGCATCAATGATGCCTCAGCGCCTGCCTGTCGGCCTGACATTTATGAATCGCCTTCCCTTTGAGCCTTTAAGGCTCAGAGCCTCGCTCTTAAATATCTTGTTTGCGTTACTTGTTCGGTTTTTACATTGTTTTCTTGTCCGATACCTCACTTTGAAAAGAGGGAACGTGAGGGAAAATCGCGACATGAAAATAAAAGCTGTCAGTAAATAGGTAAGGGAGCAGAAAACGCGACACAGATGACGGTCCAGACAAAGCTGCGTACCAGCAGGAACTCAGAACAGCGAGGAGGTCGTTTGATGTTCTCATCTACCCTTTTATCACACTTTTTCCTTTATAGCTTGATCCGTCTTCCAGTAAAGCTAAAGGAAAGGCTTCCATTGCCTTTTATGAGAGTTGGATCGGTCCTTTAGAGTGACATTTTTCTGCCGTTTAATAGGCTTAAAACTTTGCAGCTCGCGTTGTTGCAAGGCGCTGTTGACACACCATGTCCCCGAGCTGGGGTCGGCTGAGTTTGGTGTTCGTTCCCGCTGCCGTCCCAACCTGCGCATCTGGCAGATCTCAGAGCGATCTTCGGCGATGAAAACCGACCCAGTTCCGTGTTACCTTCCCGACTCCAATTATTCCTTTTTTTTGCGTAATCTTTAGCCTAAACCCTCTGCTTTTCCTCAGTAATTTCCTCAGTTATCCAGTTTGTTTTACAGACATTTCCATTTAATGTGGAATTTGCTGTAAAAGTTTCATAAAGACCCCACAAAGGAAACCATTAGCTTACATCTATTTAAATTTATCTAGCCAAACCTCGTGGCTAATCCAAAGGGAGAGCGAAACTGCAGTATACCAGAGGCCTTTAACAAATAGCTTATTTTTCTTTCCCTATACAATGCACCATTATGTAGGTTTTTTCTAAGGAGAACAATGCAAGCAGCAGCGATGGGAAACTGGAAAAACAAAAGAGGCATTTAGAAGGGACCGGTTTACAGTCTGAAAAGCATTGAATAATGTTACACCTGATAACAGATACTTTCTCGGAGACCATCGAACGGTTTAGCACGGCGGTATTTACTTTAAGTGGAATACATGACGCGCGTCTAAACTCATCGATGACTGCCGAGGCCGCTTTATTAAAGCGGTTTTGCTAAAAAGCAGTATTTATGAACTCAACGCGGAGTCGAGCGCTTGAGGGCTATAGGCTAGATGAAGTAGAAGTCACGGCAGCAGCAGAAGTGGCAAATGGTGGAAGCCTGAGGGATTTAACTTCACGTTTTTCCTCAGGGACAGAGCCCGGGCGCGGCGGGGTGAGCTGAGGGGGCTGCGGCACCGCGGAGGGCCCTGGCCTCCTTGGGCGGGAGGTGGACAAAGGGTTTTGGACTCAACTCCTTCCGTTTCTTTCCGTTTTTTTTTTTTTTTTTTTTAAACTTTGCACTTTCTCGCCGTTTCTCAAAGGTCGCTCCCCGGGGCCGGGGGTACAAGCGCCATTTTTCCACAGAAACCCCCGCCCGGGCCCCGCTGTAGTGACAAGGCCGGCCCGGGGCAGCCTCCCAGCAGCCGCAGGACCGGCGCCTCAGCCGCCCCCGCCGCCGCCCTCATAGCCCGGCCCGGCCCGGCCCGGCGGCAGCCCGCGGCGCGGCGAGGGGCGGGCCACACGCATGCTCGCTGCGGGCTCCGACATGGCGGCGCCCAGCGTGGCGCTGAGGCAGAGGCGGGCGGCGGCGGGCGGCGGCGCCCCCCAGGCCCCGGAGCGGGCTGTGGCGGGGCCGGCGGGCAGCGGGGCCGGGCCGCCGCCGCCGGGCACCTTCTGGCTGACCCGCATCGTGCTGCTGCGATCCATAGCCCTGCTTTACTGTGAGTCTCCGGGCGCTGCCCCGCGCCTCTTTCTCTCTCCGCTGCCCGGGGAGCGGGTGGGGGCTCGGCCCGGCCCGGCGGAGACCCCGGGCTGCTGGGGGCGGCCGGGCTCGTCGCCACGCAGAACCCCGTGAAGTCCTGGGGTTGCCCCGTCCCTCAAGGCCTTCCCTGTTGCAAAGCCTCAGGTGGGGCAGGCGGGACCCCTGCCACGGGGAAGGGGTGAGACCCCGGGTGCCCCGACGGTGGGTGCTCTCTCTCCCGGGGGGTCCATGCTGGTGCCGCGGTGCGGGGTCCCACTGTGGTGGAGAGGAGGCCCGTGACCGTCTTTGTACTGGGTGGTGAATTTCTGTTTGTGGGACGGGGGCTGCAGGGTGCTTTGCCCCAGCTCCTGGGTCCAGGCCCCATCCTGTCATGGCAGGCGTGCAGCAATTGCACTGAGAAGCCCTGCCTGCCTTTTGCCAAAGTACTGCTTAATTTGGGTGTTGGGGGTACATGTTTGCATATGCAAAGCTTGAGGGGACGACCGAGATGTGAAATGGGAAGAGGCTCTTGTTTTGAACTCTTGCTTTGCTGGTGGGATGGGGACCCTGCGGCTGACGGCTGGGATGGTGTTGGGTGATGCTGGGGCTCCCGTGTTGGTGGAGCTGGAAGGAGTTTGCTCACACCACGAGGCTGGTACCTGTCAGCAGAGCTGGTCGGAGCCGGTAGTCCTTTTTCTGCAAGGGAGATGTTGTGAGCTAACTGTCAAGAGAGAAACTCCTTGTCTTGGAGAAGTCAGAAGCAGGTCTTTAGCATCTTATGTAGGACCAGAGGAACATGACATCCTTGGGTGCCAGCACTACCAGTCGGGACCTAGAACTGACGTGACCTTAAAATGGTTAACGGTGAAATCGGTTTCCGACCTCGGCTGTGCTCGTTTGGCTCTCGCTTTGGCAAGGAATGCTGAGAGCCGTGCTCGGAGCCCACTAGTGCTCCACTTAAAAAATATTCACAGTGAAACCTAAACTGACATGTAACACACTACATTACAAATTCTAAACTTGCCCCAGATTTGTCCACAAAATCGTTAGGATTTGTAGGCTGCCAGCCTGCTTAGATTATTTTGCATCAAAACCATGCAGAAGTTGTAGTTTTGTATGGTTTTGACACGTGCTCTGTTTCTAGTTTGGTTTCAGCTCTCGGTGAAATGCGGGGTTATGACTCTTTCAGTCAAAATGAAAGCGATTCTGATATTCCCCCGTGTGTAAATCCAGACTGCTGAGTTTCCCATAGCTCAGTTTGCAGTTTCCTTATGAAAAACTGATTAGTGTTCTCCGCTGTGCGTTTGGTGGAGGCCGCTGCTTTCTGATCACGGATTTGGGGTTATAAATATGCCACATCCGGGACCAAATGCTGTCCTGTAGAGTGGTGGCGTGTTCGATGGGAAAGGGCTGGTGGGGAGGTGGGAAGGGAGAGGCGGTGGCTGGAGGGGTGGGAGTTGGTAAGGGGGTGATGAGGCAGAGGAGAGCGAAGAGCAAGTCAAACGTATGGGACCTTCTGGTGCGCAGGAGACCTGATTGGGGACAACGAGAGCAGTAAGAGGTGAGGAGCAAGTATCCCACTCAGGGTCAGGTGAGTTACGGTATGGAAATGATTGCAAGCTACGGGCTGCAGGGAGAAAGAGAGAGTGAGCATTTGTAAGCCAGAGGATGAAGCTGAGGTGACAGGCTGGTGAGTGAAAGCGAGATGACAGAAAATAGGGAGAAGAACTGGATTTGGCACTTTTCGAAAGAGGAAAGGGGAGTGGGAATGCCTGGGAGTGGCAGAAGCGGGGAGGAGACCCCAAAATACTTCCACAGTCCAGAGTGAGGAAACCTTTTCGACAGGGGTAGCCTCAGAGGAAAGGATTTGGGTACCAGACCTGGAAGGAACAGGGTAGGAGGATGGCTCTGTCCTTTGTAATAGAGCAGGTGCAAGAAAGGAAAAGTTTACCTCCTCGTTATGCAACTTCAGCTTGATTGCGATCAGGTAACAGTGATTTCTGCTGTTTGTTTTGGTTGAGTAACAGCCAAGGGACCCAAAGCCAGAAACCTGGGCCAGATTTGAGACAGGTTGAATTCTGACTTGGGCCATTGCTTGCGGTGATGTTTGGGCTCCAGCTCTGATCCCAGCGCGGGGGAGATGCTGCACAGCCTACAACCGAAGCACTCGTGGAGTGGAAACAAATTGGTGTGTCTGAGACGGAGAGATTGTGAAGAGGCAGATTCCTCTGTGAAAGGCTGCAAAACCATGACACGGCTGTTGGGGTGGGATGCTCTCGAGGGAAGGTGGGTTGCCTTTTGATCTCTTCTGAGAGCCTGCGTTTAGAAACAGCAGAAAACAATTTAAAGCCTCTGTGCCAAGCACCTCTTCCAAGCTCTTTTCTGAAGATGGAACCATTTACGCTGACAGATTATTTTTTTTCCCAGACGCGGCGATTCTGCACACGCCGAGTCTCAGACTTGCTGAGGAAACGGTTGATGCCGTTGTGACAGTTTGACATTCCTCAGTCGTGGGATGTTTTTCCCCCTTCTTTCATTTCACCCTTTTAAACATAACCCTTTCATTCCTGCTGTGTTAAGCAACAAATCCTTTGGGGGCACCTTGTGCTAAAGTATCAGGAAAGTGGTCACCTCCTGATGATTGCAGCTCCTGCCTATTAGTGCAGCCATGTGAGCTGAAAGCTTGTTCTCTCCTAGGTGGAAAGGGAGGGGTGGGAGAGTGAAGGACCCCGTGGATGGGATGGAGAGAAACATGATTTGGGGTGTACAGTGATGCTGAGGTGAGGGGCAGAATTGCCAAGAGTGATTTGGGGGCCTGTCACCTCCTTCCTGCTCCCCACTCCACTCTTGAGAGGCTGTTTTATTGCCTGAGCAGGCTGGGGAGATGCTTTCCCTTTGGATCTCCTCCTGTGGAAGGAGGACAGGCAGAGCAAGACAGGTGTGAAGTGTCCTTCTGTGTGCCCTCCCTTCTCCCCCACCCCCTTTGGTTATAACAGCTCTCCTTTTTTTGAAGGGGGTTTCCAGAAGCAGCCAGAGCCTGGGAAGTCCCTGGCAAAGCAGCTGTTGTCTGAGAGGCAGGCTAGAGATGGGAAGGTGGGAAAGGATCTGATGATTCGTGGAGGCCAGCGACCAAAACCACCTGCTGCTTGCAGGAATGGGAAGGAAGGGGAAAATGGATCCAAGCTGAGAGCGCTCAGTGAAGTTTGCTCTTTGCAGCAGGGCTGTGCCAGGGAGATCCTCCCAGCCGAGCACAAAGGTAAATGAAATGCCTGTCTGTGCAATTCTGTTTTTAATAGTAGCTAGCACTGTGCACTTGTAAATTAGGGGACACTTAAGTTCTTATAACTGATAGCCCTCAGAGACATTTTCAGATCTGGGACCTCTTTTTCTCCACTTCACCAAGTAAGTGTGGGCAGCCCAAGTTGTAAAACCCTTCTGGAGGAGGAGAGCGTGAAGTTACACAGAATTCAGCCCTGAACACTGAGGAAGAGAACAATTGTGTAGGGCTTACCCTGCTGCCCAGACCCCTCTCTCTGCTTCTGTAGAGGCATCTTTGTATAGTACTGGTGTGCCAATTGAAGAGACTTGTCTCACAGATTTCCACCGTTGCAACCTGTCCGTCACTGGCTAACTGCAATCTCTAATACAGTAATTCATGGGACAGGGAGGCTTGGAGAAATGCCATTTTGAGATTTGAAGGTTTTCCGTCCTGGTCTTGCACTGCGTGTTTGTTCTTTACGGCAGGAACTGGCATATTGTAAATAAAGCAAGTCTTTGAGGTCTTGTTGGAAGTGCTGTTACAGGTAAATAGCTGGTCCCAAAGCTCTCGACAACAAATGTGCATTATTTGCTCCTTTCACCCTCCTTCTAAATCATTGTTAAGTGCCCTTTTTGGATGATTACTATCATCAGATTCCAGATGTAGAAGTTTAAGTAATTAGATACCACCCTTCCCAATTTCAGCCAGGCTCTGTAGAGTGCTTTGAAAGAAAAGCTATTATTTAAATCTAGTTTATCTTCTTTCTCCTTATGTATTGTTTAATAGTAGTATTTTCCTTCCCCAGAGCTAGAGCTATGGGAGGCTCATGCTACTTCTTCCTAATTCTGAAATCTAAAGCCTTCGCAGGGGGGTTTGGCTTCCTGTAGGTTCCTGGCTCTCCCCGGTGTCCTTCCTCCTCTCTCTTTCTCTCTGCCATCTCCCCTACTTTCCCTCTTCTCTTCCCTCAGTTGTATTAAAAGGCTCCCAGTAGCTTTCAGCTTGCCTAGTCAGGATTATAGTACATCTTCAGACGCTTTTTCTCCTCTGAAAGGTTTTATTTCAGCGCGGTGCTTGTTAGCAAGTCTGCACAACAAAGGCAGTATGTTAGCACTGTGTCCTCTTAGCAAGCTACATGCCCCCCATGTAACTCTGCACGAAAGAGCTGCGTAAGCGAGACCGAAGTGCGTTTGGTCCCGAACAAAGCACTTTCGCTGTGGGAAGATAAATCCATAGCAAGCAGTGATAGTTTAAGGGAAATGAGAACAAGAACCGAGAAGGAGAGAATCTGTCTCCCAGCCTGCTGTTTGCCCAGAGCTGGTCTGGAGCAGAGGGATCTTCTCAGGGCATCCTCCAGCTGCAGGCTGGACTGCCGCTGGTGTGGTTTTGAACAATCTGGGTCCTATGGGGAAGCTTTTTAGCAGTGCCACAGCCCAGCTTTTTCTATTTGCTTTCACATTATTTCAAACAAAGAGGCAATGGGGAGATAAGCGCTTAAAACGCCTCCAAAGCAACCACCCCAAAGTCTTTAGCTTTGCTGCGAGTGGCAATAAAACAAAAAAGCGTTAAGGACAGACTGCTTTGTTGTGTGCTTATTTGTGGCTGTAGGGTTGCACAATGAAAAGTGGGTGCTTGGTTTCACTCTGCCTCTTTGCTCAGCACTGCGGTGTTGTTGCTTCTGTGTAGCAAAACTTTGCAGGGGAATTTATCAATTGAAAACTTATTTGATTCATTTCTCTGATAATAATGAAAAGACCATGCATATTCTCCCCTTTCTTCTTTTCAGTAGTACAACCTCAGCTTGCCAGCATCCAGCATAGGGCCTTTTTTGAATGCCTTGTTGGGTCAAAGGTGTACTTGATATATGGCTCCAGGCAGATTTTTTTTGTGTGTGCAAAATGTAGTTTGGTTTTCATGCAAAGCTCTTTGCTCTTGGTTCATTTCTTCTTGTGGTTTGAGCTTTAAGTAAAAGTTAAGACTTCTTTTAATGGGGGGAGAGAGAAAGCCATATGACCGGAAAGTTTTGGATTTCACATCTTTAAATCTTTACAGAGCATGAAGAATGGGATTCTCTCATTCTCCTACCATGACAGGCTGAGCCTGGACCGGGGGAAAGGAACTGAGGTGACAGGGCAATATGGATAGACCAAATCATTTCAGATGGGTGACGCTTGTGTTGCATGCTTGGGTTGTGTTTATTGGTAGCATGTGGGTTTGAACAAGGAACGCGTTCAGTTTGGGGGGAGAGAGGAGGTTGGGAGGGGAAGGGGAAGGTGGAGGGGGGGGAGTTAATGGAAAAGTACAGTGAAGCACCTTCTGAGGTGAGAATAAGTAGTGAAGGTCTATTAGCAGTTGATGACAATTTACATGTATTACTTATGTAAAGATCAGCTCGCAGCAGGTAGAGGAGCGTGCTCCCATGTGAGCTGTCAAAGGCTCCGTCTGCCTCCCGAGTGGGAGGGAGCATGGGAGTCTCTGAGGCTGAGTTTTTTTTCAATCCGCAAAGGAGCGAATAGTCTGAAGAATGGCAAAGTGCTTCAGGTGGAAAGAGAGGAGACTGGCATGGGCTGAAGATGCCCAAATCCAGGAAGTATGGGTAAAAAGTCCGGGCAGTGAGCAGCCACAGGGGTGATGGGCAAGGTGATGGGGTTTTATGCTGGGTTTGGAGACTTGGAGGTGTGCAGAGCTGTGCTGGGAGTATGCAGGGGATGTCCCTGAATTAGGAGCCCAGCCATGGCCTCACATCGTTCCCATCCATGGTGCCGGAAAGGATAGCTATGGGAAAACATCGGCTTCTGCGTCCTGGTCAGCAAAGTGCATCCTGAACTCTGAAAAAGTGCCCTTCTCAGTTACGCTCTGGTTTTGTAAGATGATACCAGAAAGTGAGAGTCATTCTGAGGGGTTTGGCCTGCTAAAGAGACTGGAAGGAGTGGGTGACTCTGGATCAGGCCCTGGGTTAGCTTGCTCCATCCTGGGGAAATCTACTGTGGACTCCTTGGTGCAGTGTATGCCTGAGCTGGAGGTAGCTCGGGTGCTGGTGGAGGCAAGCTGCCTGGTGCATAGGAATGCAAGTGTTTGTGCTGTTCTTGCAGGAAAAAATAAACCCTGAACTGACAGAAGACACTGATGAGTGCATTGCCCAAAGTTTGCAAATCCAGGAGTCAGGTTTGCTCAGGAGGAAAGCGGCTTCTCCTGAGCAAGATGCAGAGTCTTGCAGCTCTGTTGGTGACTGAGACGCTGCCCGCTTGCCTGGCTAACAGCGGTGCTCAGCAGCTGCCTGCTCAGACTTTCTTTTGCCATTCCAGCATCCCTTTGGGTAAGACCCTTCTCTCTTTCCTGGCTGGGCTGGCATGAACCTTGCAGACACCCAGGAGCACAGCTTTACAGAACGTTTGGAGAGGCTGAGGTGGATGCAGTACTGTTGCTCGAGCGGACTCAGTGCCTTGGACCCCATGGCGTGGTTGAACCCAGCATGCCGTGTAAGCGGGTCCCCCCAGCATAGGCTGACTTACTAACCGATGAATTCTAGTTCACGTAACAGAACTGCTCTGACAGCCTCTTGCCAGGAAGAAGCTGCAGGATGAACAAGAGAAGCAATTAACCTTGCCCCATGCCCCAGCAGTGCAGCGAGCATGCCAGCCAGTGCCCAAGGTGGAAGGAAACTTGTTTGACCATGTTTACCTGGAGGGAGTGGGAAGATGGAGAGTGGAAAATCCCCAAACACGAGGCCAAAGGGAGAGGAGTTTCAGAATAGGGGTTAAGGAAGAGGAAGAAAAGCACAGGCTTTGGGGGCAAAAGGGACTTCCCCCCCCCCCCCCCCAACTAAGCCAAGATCAAAGGGGAGGTTCCTGGAGAAGGGAACAGGGTCTGTGTTGTCATCAATTTAAGGATACAGTTTCTCAAGAGGAATTCAGGGAGAGGAAGCAATGACAAGCTGATAAATAACTTCCCTTTTTTCCCCCTAGATCTATGCATCTCCTGTGTTGCTGAAATCCTTTGCAGAATCTGTCTTTACTTTCACCTGCTGCATGTGTCTGGTAGCCTACAGGGTGAAGCCTCTCGAAGGCTTAGCTGGTGCCTTGGGAGAGTAGGTCTAGACAATTTGGTGGTGGGGTTGGAGAAGCAGGTGCTGCTTAAGGGATGTACCCTTCCAAGGTGCTCCAAAAGATGCTGGAGACGAGTGGAGAGGGAGCACGGTGCGAGACAGCGGCTCAGCTTGGGGAGTGTCCAGGAGAGGGAGCTGGATCCGGGACGGAGCAGCACGTCTAGGAAATGCTGCACACGTGTGAGCAATAAACGGCGCTCGCTGGACATGGGCCCCGATGGCTTTGGGAGGGCGATGGATCGAACCGTAGGTGGAACTGTCAGGATTTGGTTTGGGTTAGAGGAGTTCTTCATCAAATTAGGGCTGTTGCTGATGGGATTTAGTTGTGAAATCATAATATGTGAAATACCAGCAGTGCAGCGTCTTGCGAGAAATCGGTGCTCTGGGAGAAAACCACTGTGGAGCCCAAACTGGGCAATCTTTAGATGTGCAGTTCATGCCAACCTATAATGCAGTCTTTGCTGCTTTCAGACTTAAAAAGGCTGTACAGTATTTTGTACATACAATGTGTACTTTTCTGCAATTGCTATAGTTTCTTTTTCCTAATTTACCCTTTCCTTGTTTATCTTGCATACTGCGCAGGGGTCTAATTTAGATTTTTTTGGGAAAAAAACCTGCTTAGCAGTTATGGGTTGGGGCAGCAATTTCTGTAGCATTTAGAGGTGAATTTGATTAGCACTTTTGGAAAACTGTGCAGCAAATTGCAGTGCTAATCAAGGGAAATCAAGCCATGGAGTTTTAAGGCAGAGTTGGTCTTTAGTTTTTTTTTAAAACCGAAAATGAAGATATTAAGTTGTCTGAGGCTCAGAAGCATTATATTTCTGCCTGTTTCATGTGTCAGGCTTTCTGATTCTACAGTTGTGCCGAACAGAGTGTTGGTAGAAAAATATGAATACTCTAAAGTATAAACCACTTAATTTGCGGTCCAAAGCTGATTCTTTAGTGTTGTGATCAGTTTTTTCTCTTGTCCCTCCCTGTCCATAACCAAGTAAAATATTTTGTGTGTCTTTTATTAGTTTGCAAAATCCTTCACTGTGTGTAAAAGATGGATGGAAAGAGATGCAACCAATTAAACCCCCAACTTTATTGTGTTTCAGGATCTGTTGTAATCAATGGGAACCCTCCCAGTGACCTCAGATATGCATTGGATTGTGAGTTTTAGTGGTTTTTCACATGAGAACAAAATACACGCCATGTGCAAAGTGATGGAGTGAGTGTTAAGTGGATTAACTGAAATCCACTGGAGACCTTTGTGTGTGTCTGGGGGGAACAGGACATTTATTTTTATTCCCTGGGGCTGCAGGCTTTGGGTTGCTAGTCGAACTTCAACAAAAGGGGAAGCCAGGCCTGAACTCGGGGTATAGTTTCAAGTAGACTTTCCACCCATGTTCCCAGTGAGAGCCACCACCCAGATGAACACCAGAATTCTTGTTTGCAGAATGGCAGTATTCAGATAAGGAAGGAAACAGATTTGATCATTAACTTAGGAAGACTGGGGGGAGACAGATTGGGCTTTCGCAAGAGCTCCGGTATTGCTGCATGTGACGTGGCTGGTGTTTGGATAATGTTTGGAAGATGGGCAAGTTAGCTGCTGGGAGCAAAATGTATGGAGCATAATCAGGAAATGTTGGCCTTCGTCATTTTTTTCTGAGAAATGGAGATTACTGCAGTTACGAACTGCAAATTGGTAACTGGAGGAGATTCCTAAAATATGAGATAATCCCTAGAAGCCGACCAACTTTCTCTGTAGAACATCAAATTCTAGGTCTATAATCTGTAATTAAATTGCTTATGTGCTGTTAAAAAAAGCATCTGGCTGTTCTAAGATTGTCCAGTGCAAGAGCATAGACACTATAAATGAGAGAGCTGTAGTGACATGTAAAAAGCAGCAATTTAGAGGACAGGAAAGTATTAAGACTTTGTATTTCCAACCTACCAGTATGTGAGAGGATCCAGAAGGTCACCTCATAGCATAACTACTGTCTTTTGCAATTGCGGTGGATAACCATTAACCATTACGCTGCCAGAAGAATTAAGGTGTCCTTTAGATGCCTCTTAAATGGTGTGTATGAGTTTAAGCTGTCTCATTAACAATATTTTGGAATATTAAGTGTTTTCAATCTAAGGAAAAAATCCAATGCTTGATAGATGCACAGATAGTGTTTTGTAAAAATTGAGGTATGTTGTCCTCTAAGTCAACGTATAACCTTGCAGGCACAATCTGCTGTGGGTTATTTGTACTGGGAGCAGCAGACATTGTAACTCACCATCAACAACAAAACCCATACTGGAGCTGTTGTCTATTTACACTGCAAAACGTTTTGTGAAACTGAAATAGGAGGGGTCAGAAAGTACAGCTATGTCTTTGCTTCTGCAAAGCTGAAGGGAGTTGTGTGTGCTCTTCTGGCTGCTTCAGCTCTGCTCCCCAGTATCTGTGCGTGGACAGAGGGTTTCTCGGTATCTCCTTTCCAAGTGCTTTTTGTAGAAAGGAAATTCTGTCTGAAAGTCTTGAAATTAATGCATTACTTTCACTTGTATGCTGCAGTGCAATTAAGCTGTTTTCCTCATCTGCATTAGGAGATGAATAGCGTATGTGACTAACCTAGGGTCACACAGAGTCTAACAGAGCTGGGCTGAGCCTCCTGTTTCTACATCGGGTCAGGTCGCTCAGTTACAGGGAGCTTTTCCCAGAAGTGCACTGTTGAGTTTGCCTGAAGCAAGTGGCATGTCCCTTACAGCTGTTGAGAAGAACATTATCTCAAAACAGACTCTGTGCCATTTCCTGGTGTGAAGGCAGAGACAGTATTAATAGAATTCCTCTGCCTTCTGCATTGTGGTTAGTAGAAATGACTGTCTTGTATTTTAATGGAGATGAGGACATGTGAATAAATTCCTTCCCGAGGCATGAATATACTTCTGTAATTCTGAACTCAAAATATGTACTTCAGCCTGGATGATTTCTAATACCGTTTTTGTTTTTTTTTTCCCCTCTCCTTGTTTTCCTCTAGTTGTGGCCTTCCTGGTGGCGTATCATCAAAACAAGCAGCTAATAGGAGAGAAGGGGCTGCTCCCTTGTAAACTGTACCTGCAGAATGTCAAAAAGTATTTCAAAGGGAAGATAAACCTGGATGCTCTGAGCTACGCACCAACAATCATCTGGTTTCTGGACTGGTCAGACATGGACAGCATCTTGGACTACCTCTCCCTGTTTGGCCTGGCAACTTCAGCCTTTGTGTTGGTAACTGGATGTGCAAACATGGTCCTCATGGCTGTCCTGTGGGTTCTCTACCTCTCGTTGGTCAATGTTGGACAGATCTGGTAGGTTAACAATCTCTCCGCTTTGTTTTTCTCTGTAATCTCTTGCTGTTTGTTGTATGCATTGACTTTCTATTACCATTTGAGGTTGGTAATCTGGTAAGGAGCGATGTAGGAATCTGAGATAACGAAAGCATTTGGCAGAAATGAGTTATGGGCATGCTCCTGCTTTCTCTCCTACCTGGGATATCTGCTCTGATTTCTGTTGTCCTCTGTGAGAGGCAAATTGGCTGCATAATGTGCCATGCTACACGTTGTCCCTGCTGTGGAGAACTTTCCCTCATGGCTGTTGCAAGGGAATTCCCCTAGTACTTACCTTTGAGATGGTTTCTCAATTTTCAGTTCTATCCAGAGGAGAACTGGAACACTCAGGATGAGTACATAAAACCTGTGGAGAAAAAGTAAAGGAGAAATAGTGTCTGCACATCGCCTTGCTGCAGGGAAAGACTGCGACGCAAAGTGAAAGGTTTTCAGTGGACCTCACAGTTGTCAAGGCATCAATTACTTTTAAGAGGATGGGCCCTTAGGAAACCACATTTTATTAGCTGACCTCTTCAAGTACCTCTCTGCCTGTAGCAGAGGTAATATGGTAACTTTGGGGAGGTAAAAAGTCATGCCATGAAGGGGTGCCCCAGCTGTGAACATGGTACAGCCGTGTCACTGAGATGTTCTGGCTCTACAACACATTACAGGACACCTTCTGTATAGATGAGCTCGGTGAATTTAATTTTAAGATGTGCATGTGCTTGGGCAGCCCTGCGTCTTGTCCTGTCCCATTCATTCCTATCCTACTCCAGATGGTATGTAAGTGGGTGAAGGATAACAGCTTCAGTTTTCTGAAAAGCTCTATTCTCTGAGCTCTTAACTCAGCGTGAACTTAGGACTCTGAAAGCAAGCCACAAAATTTGAAAAATAACTTGGTGGATAGTTTTCCATTGCCCATTTCCAAGTTATTCCAAAATCGCTTGTCTGTTTTTCTAGATGCTTTATGTTACAGGGCAAGAATTCAAGCATCGTCCTGCTCTCATTTCCAGAGATACAGGAGCCTGTGTCATTGTAGCAGTGAAATCTGGATGTGTTCCTTGGCTTCTTTCCCTTTGCGTTTCTGTTTGTGGGGGGAAAAAAAACCCTAACAACCTCCCCCTCAAGTTGCAAAGGTTTTGTAGCTGAAAGCTGGACCTGCAGTGACTGCCGAGGCTGAAGGTTTGATCTGGCTTGCTCCTGAAGTAGTGGGCTAACTAAGACATTAGCATGACAGGCTTTCTTTGTTAGTGCCCACAAGGTGCTCTGGAGCGCTCTGTGTACTGGTGCCGCTGCTGTAGCAGTGTTATAATGTCATTATAGTTTTGATTTAAAAAAAAAAAAAAGCTAGCTGGAATGTGTTCTCTGTGTGTCGGGCAGTTGCGTTCTGTGCTGGTGCTCTGCTCCCAGTTGCTTTTTCTGGTACAGGCAGACTGAAGGCAGAGGTGTGATGTCTTCTCCGCTGGTGCTGGAGGGGTGACAGTCCTGCAGAACTCTTGAGTTTTTGCCAAAAGAAATCCAGTTGTGCCTGTTGAATACGTGGCTGTTTTGTCATATTTCAGGCCTTTAAGGGAGAGGCAAAGGGTGGGCGATAGAGAGGGGAGCCTTTTTCCACTGCTGCAGTGAACCACCACCGGTGTCCAGCAGACCATGTCCAAATGCCTCTTCCTGAGGGTGGTTAGAAGCTCACGGCCAAGCGTTAGGTCTCTGCAGCTCTGAAGACAATGAGCTGGCCAGCAGGAATGCAAGCAGAGCCCAGAGTTTGCCTTTTGTGGATGCTGTGGTTGAAAGGAATTGACTCTTGATATTTGAGATAAGGCTATGTTTTTTCCTCCTTTGCTACTTCAGGTTTGGAGTTTAAAAGTTACTCTGGCACAGGCAGGTGACTCCTGGTATACAGCAATAACACACCAAGGGAATGGGTCAAGTTCTTCTGGGGAAGGGTGGGGGGGGATAGGAGGCGTTGCCTCAACTTCATCTTTTCTTAATTGTGGCATCAAATATGTTACACAGGAAATTAGGTTCTTCTTGTAAAGGGGTGAGGGAAAAGAATCAAAGCAACCCAGCAGTACAGTTCATTCAGCTGTGGTTACATTTTTCATTAGATCCTCCGAAATGGGTCACTGGGTGGTCAAAGCCATATTATTATTGTGCATACAGTGTGACATTCAGTTCCTGGAGAAGAGGATGCTGGGTGGCTAGGAACTTACACTGCAAGTAAACATGGGGAAAGAGCAAAGGGGGATTAACTAATTTCTCACCGTCCTTCAGGGAATTGGGTATGGCACGAGGGATGAGCTGAGAGTACCTGAAATCTCATGAATTCTGCTGCTGATCGTGGGTGGGTGGCAGCATTGGCCTTAAAACTAAGGCTGGCTTTAAAACTCCCTTTTCACACTGGTTTGTAGTGGGGTTAGATGGTCCATTAACTTTGTCTTACTCCCAAATTTGGGCCAACTGAGAGGTTTTGATGAGTTCTGATTGTTCTCCAAAGCATCTGTTGAAGACCACAGTGACTTCTTATAAAGGGGGGAAAGGACAACGTCGTCAGGCATTCCTGATCAGAGTTACGAGATAGCTCAGCAAAGAGGCGTCTGAAATGAGGAAGAAATTCCTCCTGTGGCCACATTGTTTTGTAGTTATTGTATGGTCTTTCTTAGTGTTCCTCTGCAGCCGGCAGGCGTGGGCTCCTGCGAGCCGGCACTGCTGGGCTCGGCACGGCCCCGTGGGCTGATCCGATCCAGAAAAATCCCTTGCAGTAGTTGCCTGGGAAGCCAGTTCAAGCAAGATATGGGGTGATAAGGAGGAAGAGAGTTCTCTTCTTTAGGCCAGTGAGGAAGAATTTATTCCTTTTATCGCCTTTTCTTTTTCTATTTTAATTTTAAATGTTTCTATTTGTTTTGGGCTGGAGTCTCCAGATACCGGGCGCTGCTGAAGGAGCAAGTCTTTCAACTGCTGTCCAGCTGGCTTGGGCTCAGAGTCAGAGGAAGCTTTAGAAGAGCAAACAGTCTCCTTTGAAGGGCAGGACACGTTGCCTGCCTGCCCTGGTACTGCCGACCTCCACCTGTGAGCTGGGGAATACGCTGTGTGCCTGGGGACAGCTGAGCCTGCTGTGACAGCACGGCAAGGGACCAGCTAAAGGTCTTTGAGGGAGTTACAACCCTGGAGAAAGCTGCTCCTGGAACGGGCTGATGTGAGCTCTTTGTGATGGATTTTGCGGGATAAGGATTACTTTGACGACCTAAAATCCTGAGAACTGGGGCCAGGATGTTGTCCTGGCCCTGAATTCTTGACTTTGCCAGTTTACCCTTGGCTCTGCCAAAGTGCAGGTGAACTGTCTGAAATCAGATGCACTTCGGTGGGTCTCAAAACTAGGTTAGCTTTCAGAGAACAGCGTATTAATTTTGGCACCTGTGAAATGCAGGGCCAAGATCGCCTTTGCCAAGTTTGACAGTGGAATGCACAGGGAAGCTTTTGTAATTCTGGGCACTCTGTTCCCAAAACAGCTGCGGTATTCGGCGTCTGCTCAGACTAAACCTGGATGTTTTCTCTGGGTCGTGGGGCATGGGTATGATGGTGCTGCACTTGCATCACAAGCTCAGTGCGTCTGTCTTAAAATACTGGATTTTTTTTTTTCCCCCTCTCTGCCATTTTGAACTTTTCCTTATGAAGTAGGAGGAGACTGTCAAGAATCCAAAAATCTGCCAGTGCAAAAAAATACATAATGTCTGACCCATAGGCTGGGTGAAGTGCTTGATCATTATGTTAATTTTAGCCTTCATTTTTCTTCTAATTTCTGCAGACTATGCCTAATTTCAGCAAAACAATAATAGTAAAAAGTGGTCTCAGTTTAAGTATAATAGAAGCTATTTAATGAAGCTAAAGTTGCTTAAAAAGATTTTGTGGGAATTCCCCATACTTCCCCGTCCATTTTGCAGGCTGCAAGTCCTGCTTGTCTCGGTTCAGTCACTGGAAGAACAGCGCAGCTCTGCAGGTCCAATACAAATGGCTTTGCCTTTCTCCCCGCTTCCTCCCTCCTGAATATTAATATAATGGATTGTCGTACATTTAAACAAGAATGGGAAAAGCCGCCCCTTTGTTTAAAAGTAAAAATACTTGTTGCAGGTGACCTCATGAAACTTCCATTTGTGGTTTTATTCCCTGCGGTTTCTGCTGGGGCATATGTCTGCAGAGATGGACCGTCAGCAGTAGAGGTCCTTTGTTAGGACAAGCTCTCCGGGAGAGGTGTTCCGGCAGAAGTTGAATCATTTTTGTACCAGAATAACTCATGCACTTCTAAAGTGAATTCGTAATTCTGGAATAAAATCACTTTTATCCCACAGTAAGGTGTCTCCAGAGAGCTATTACATTTTCTTATATAAACAAACTTTTAAACTACTCTGCCACTGATCTCCTGTTTCTTCTTCTGTTGTTTCCTCAGTGAACACCCCCCACCCCCCCCCAGCATTTTCAAATGTCATCTGAAAACCCTTCCTTTCCCTTGGTTATCGTGTTGTTTCATTTTACAAAGCATATTGCCCACTGTTAGAGAGAATTCAGTGATACAGTTTGTAAGACACTTGATACAAAAGCTAGAATTGTGGTTTTTAAAATCCTATTGCCTTTTTTTCTTTCACGACTAAGATTCTGGTAGAGTTACAAGAGCTCAAGGGAATAGGTTAAACAAGCCAATAAATAAAACGTTATAGCATGAGGTGGCTACAGGGTTCTTTTCAGTGTGTTCTTCCCTTGTGGAAAATGTTGGTGGAGCTACTGCTAACAGGTATTTAGGGTAAAATAAGACTAAGCAGCACACCTTTTTTTCTGCAAGGAATATGAAAGCCAATAGTGCTTCACCACTGTACGACCCCAGAGATGGCGGGCAAGTGCCGTTTGAGCTGTGCTCACGTGCCCTTCGAAGCCTGCGTGCCCAGGTGGTTTCCAAGAAGTTGCAGATGCTGCAAGACTTTTCTAGAGCATGGAGGGAAGGACATGCCTCTCTCTGGCCCCAAATGCCTGGTGTTTTTTCATGTTTAGCTGATTGAACAGAATATTAATAGCTTTTAACTTTACTGTTAAGGACTTACTGGAGGGACAGGTATACTGCAGGTCATGAAAGAGTGTCTCTGAGGCATGTAATTTAATTGCAATTAAATTACCATCTTCAGAAGTTCATTTACAACAGAGAAAGAAGAAAGACTTGTATGTCATGGAGGTTTTGTGGTTTATATGTCTCATTAAAAACCACTTGACCTATGCAGGACTTTAATCACAGTCTTCTGTGTGCTAGCGGATGAACTGGTGACTGGTTCAGGCTGAACTTCATTAAATGCTGGGGGGCTGATGAGATGCTCAGGGCTGTGTTTTCACTCTCCAGGAGGGCATTAGTAGCCATTAAATGGGCCTCTTCCCCACTTTCTTTCCTCTTATATTCTACAGCTTTGGTTTTTCAGTCTAAAGCACTTGGGTTTTTGTCTAGTGTCATCCTATCCAGTAAAGGTTAGAAACAGATCTCTTCTGAGTTTCTTATTCCAGCTTGTAAAACAGCCAGCGTGTGAATTGTGGCCTAGATTTGGCAAAACATCATTCCCATTTTTAAGTGCACTGGTTTGTGACCCTCTTATGATGAGGGCACAGCACTTAAGGAGATATTCATTTTAGGATTAGGAGAGTCCTAGTCTGACATGCAAAATACAGATGGAAGAATCCCCCTTTGAGCTTCCAGGAGACCAGATCCAGATCCAGGGTGAATGAACGTATGCACACGGGTGCATTTGAGCTAATGCACATTTTATTAAGTAGCATGGGTAATTCGGTAAGACTTTTTTGACTGCCCCCAAGCAAGCAAACACTAAAAGATCAGAAGCTGTGCAAGTAGGGAATAGGAACTTGCATGTCCTGGGTTTCATCAGTACACGTGGTTCACTTGGGAAGTTCTCTGAGACCTCACTGTACAGGCAGGAATGGATGTGTCGGGCTGTATTTAACTGTGTGACCTTGGCAAGGTCTTTCCATCAGTCTATATCCTGCTTTATCTGCCTGTCTGGAAGTAATACAAGCTTGTACTGAGGGACTGTAAGACTTAATTGATATCAGCTTTACAGATATTAAAGTTTGAAGTGCAAGCAAAAATGAATGTTGTGGCTGAATCCAGTGTACAATTTTGTGTATTTAAAAAAAAATAGTATCTAGGATTTTAGATGAATCGCATTAACAAATATCACCTTGATGCATATGCTAAATTGGAGTCATCTGAAGTTTGCTAGGGGCTTTGCAAATAACCCGCTTGCAAAGAACCCTTTTTGCAGCCTGGCTTTATTTTTCTAGCTCTCCAAAATATCCCAATGACAACAACAACAAGAAAACTTAGAATATCTTATTCCTTTATCTGGCCCTGGCCTTGGCAATAAACCTCAGGAATTTCTTTGTTATTGTGGATCGCAGCCTCGCATCCCTTTTACTCCAAACTCCCCTCCCTCTTTCCCCAGAAAGAAAAGATTATCTCTAGAAACGTAAACCAAAAGTTGAAGGATCTCAGGGGGTCATCCTTCCTGTCAAGGGAGCTGCTTTTTGGCACTTCCTACTCGCACAGAAGAGAGGAAGCGGATCGGTTTCAAAGAATGCTGTGAGCAGCCGTGAGCAGTTGATAGGACATACTACTGAAAACAAAGATTAATACCATGTGACACTGTTGCCTTGCAGTACAACTGGGAACTAATGAGGCTAATGAGAACCATATTTTTCTTTGAGAGATTAAAATTTAATCATGGCTGATGTCAGAAATGAATCATTTAGTGTTTTCCCCCCCCCGCCCTCGGCATGTGTAAGGCTTCCCCTCCCTGCCCTAGGCTGGCTTTCGGTTTAGCAGCAGTCCTTGAGAGGGGCCAGCCCCTTGCCATCTACTCGCCTGGCATTCAGCATGGCTGGGAAGGAGGAGGGTGATGCCGTGGATGGCTGGCCTTCCTTAGTCCCCAAGACCTGTAAATGTGTGCTCTGCAACGTGAGGTTACTTGTCTTGGTTGAGACAGTTGAGTTAAATGCAGGTAGCAATGGCTTGTATGCCATTAATTTAGGCTGGGTTTTTTAAAGGGGCGAGTAGGGGCAAAGAATGCAGTTGCCATAGGATGTCCAAGGAGGTTTGAGTGTGCTCCTGCCCACATCTACTCCAAAAACCGTGCATTAGTCTGTGAGAGTGGTGTGGACTGGAAAGGCAGGCGGAGATGAACCTGATTAAGAAGCCAGGTCCGGCTATGACATGAATTTGAGAAGATCTGCATGAGCTGTCAGTAGAAGAGGAGCTGCCAAAAGCCTTAAGGGCTGTCAAGGGACGCTTCGGTGGGGTCTCGGGCTGCACCGGGTCTGGTCGCTGCCTGCTTCTGTGAATATATTCCTGGAGAAGAACTGACCTGCGGCAAGTCTAACTTGCCATTGAAACATGATATGAAAAACAAGAGAAGAGGCTTTGGTAAAATGGTGTGCTGGGGTTTTTTGAGCAGCTGCAGCATGGAGATTGCAGCGTTACTGCTGAGGCTGTTCATTTGGTAGCAAGTAGTGCCTCTAAGATTAATGTCATCTGCATAATGTGCATACTTGTAGGAACTTAAATAGGTTTAAAAAGAGGGAAACTAAGGAGGAATTTAAATATTTTACATTGATTGGTTGCATGTATTGTTTTGACTTGCTGTAATTCCTGGCTTTGCTTCACTTAATAATAGCACCTTTGGAGGATGGTTTTTCATTTAAATCTGCTGTAAGATAGCCAGAGATCTATAAAAATTAATTCACTGTATGTAGAAGAGATTGTGACTTTGTCTACAGTAGAAAACAGCATTGTGCTGAGGGTCCCCTTAAGGTGTGTGTAGGGGCTGTAGCGTTCTGTCCGTACCGCAGCGTGCCCCGGGTGTTCGGGTGCTGTCTGCCGCTGCTCCCATGAGCATCCCATTGCCAGCCAGCTCCTTCTGCCCCAACACGTGCTCTGTCTGTTAAATGTGCACTGTGGAACTGCCCTCTGAGTCCTGGTTCATAACCTTTTATCACGTTAATCCCAGTAATAGCTTCTGTCTAAATGTCAGGACTGTTACCTGTATCTAGTATTAAGAAAACATAGAAACGCAGTGGTGTGTGTCTGCTGCTTCGCTTTGCAGAAAGCCTGACAAAATGACTTAACGTCGTAGAGCGTAATGCTTTGATAGCACAACAAATGTCAGCAAAAGGCACGTAGCGATATTCTTCCACCTCCTTCCTGCTTCCCCTGCCCCTAACTTGATTTCATGAGAAGACCATGTTAAAACGTCAGCGGCAATTGGAATGGGATATGGGGTAAAGCCGTCACGCAGGGAGCTGCGTATACTCTATGGCCAGTTAATAACACCCCCCTGTTTCCTTTGCACAAACTGTCTCTAGATTCCAATCACTTCTGCAAATCACGGCCGATGAGAAAATGAGAGCAAAGAAATTATCAGAAGATTATGTGGTTAGTGGCGTGGCTGTGCAGTGTCTGATGTACCACAGGGCTTTGCCAGAGACCGAGACAAATATTTTTTAATTGCTTATTATCTGGCACATCTAATTGCCAGCTGTATCCAGTATGTAGACTTGGGTATTGATTCCACAGCTGAAAGATTTAGGAAAAGAATGAATAATGGTTTGGGGTTTTTTTTTGTTGGGTTTTTTTTTTTGGTTGTGTTTTTTTTTTTTTTTTTTAAACTGTAACTTGCCGGATAGCTTCATGCACCCAGTCTGGTCCAGCACACGTTCATGTTGTTTAACTCATCTAACTTCTCAAACAGCTGTGGTTGGAAAGAATGTTAATACAGTGATTGGTACAGCCGAAAAGCAATCAGGGGTTAGGGAAGGGTCCAAGCCGTGGTGGGATCTGTGTTTACTAACTTCCCTAAGGGTCTTAATCCAGAAATTTATTCTTGAGAACAGTGTTTGCTACCAGTGGTGCCGGCTCATCACTGGGCTGGGGTTACTGCACAGCCAGAGTTATTTGCAGGGCTGAGCTGCAGGGCAGTTACTGGAGAAATGTTCCAGGTCTGTCTGGGTGAACAGCAGCTCTGTCCTGGAGAAGGGGAGGCAAGCGACTGCAAAAACAAGCAAGCTCTCTTGGGGGAAGGGTCTGGGGTAGAAAGTAGGTGGAAACTTGCATTAGAATAACTCATGTCTTTATGAACTTGGTGTAGAGGAAATGACCATGCTTTCACTGAAATCCATAGCCTTGCTGCAGACTTCTTCATTTAATGGGGTATCGCACTCAGTCTGCAGAATGGTTGGCGGTGGGGGGCCAACCTTTGGAGAGAGATTCATTAATGCAATTAAATGATTCTCTTCTTTTTTTTTTTTTTTTTCCTTCTTCTAATCAAGGAATGGAATTACTGACATGCAGTTTTCCTGGGATTTTATCTGCCAGCATGCTGGCAGCAGAAATACAAAACCTTTCTGCTGCTGGTCTTGAAAAAGCAGGATTGCAGCGCTCGTTTCGTGCTGCCTCCCCGTGCATGCACGCACACCCAAACACCGCAGTGCGACTGACCTCTTGTTCTAGGGCTTGAGTGTGTTCAAGCCGATGCTGACCACTTTATTTTCCATCAGTGTCTGTTTCCACTTGCCACGCATGTGCTTTTCAACCTTATTTCTGCCTAGGGAAATGCAGCGATTTCGGCAGGTCGGGCAGCCTGGCGTGGCTCCTGCCAGGCTCTGGCAGGGCAAAGCGGGGTGGAGGAGCTGCGGTGCTGCTGCGGTCGCCTTCCTGCTGCCGGCTCCCATTCTCACCTTTCCTGCCTTGGACTCACCGTTCGGCTTAAGGAGCAGCTCAGAGCAGGGTTCCCGAGGCTGCCATTTCAGCATCTGGTTTTGGCACTGGAAGGATTTAACCAAAGCAAACTTCACTTGAGTTTGGCAAATTCTGCAGTCGCGTAAGCCAGGGTTTGTAATAATTTTTAGCTTTGGAAATGAGATGGACAGAACAATTGGCGAATGCCGGGGCTTAGCTGGGTAATTCGCATTTGGTCTCTTAACCAAGCCTGGTTCCCTGCCTCGCAAGGGGAAAATAAAGTGGTGCTTCGATGGCTTGCCGCCTGGGAGCTGCCGCTTGCTCGGCCGTGGGGAGAGCCGTGCGGCAGTGCCCGACCGCGTTGCGGCTGCGCGGAGTGGGCGCGGGTGTGAGCACCCGGCGTGGCTCCAGGAGGGTGGCCGTCCCGTTCCTCATCAGCTGGTTGGCTCCAGCTCTGCTCAGGCACCTTTCCCAGCACCATGTGCGAACCAAGGAGTAAACCTCATCCTCGAGCGCTCTTTTTTTAATGTTATCCCTGTTCCTTCCATTTAAATGTGGATGTTGTAATTACAGAGCGCAGAATCCCAGTTTTTAAAGAGATCTGTGACCACAATAAAGTGAATCCAGAAACCAGACGAGTGGTTTCATTTACTACCATTCCAGCTTATTTCCTCCCCCCACGACCGCTGTGCAATACTAAAGGCTTGGCAGCAACTGAAACCAGCTGTCAAAAATGTTTCGTACCCCCACACTTTTAAGTTAATGATGTTCTGAAATTAATGGTGCACTAGACTAATTCTGTCATCTCATTTTGATGGACTCTCAGTCTCTTGCAAGTGATGTTTGCCAACTGGCTTCTTTGTTTTGAGGCAGCACGCTGAGGAAGTGGATCCCCAGGTGCCAGGTACTGTACATATATATACATTGAAAAGATGGGTGTTTTTGTCCTGAAGTGTTTACAGCTTTAATTTGGTTGGTATATTGTGGTTCACCAAACAAGCTTTCAGGCACGTAAACCAGTAACTTTTAGGAGCGTCATGTGCAAGACAGCAGTGGATGAGGTTTTCCAGTTCTCGGAGCTGGGAGGTGTCAGCCAGCATCTCGGGTCTGGTTGTCACATTGCGCTGGAAGTGGCTACGGCCCCACGCCGGGCAGAGAAGAGGCACGAGCTTCGGCAGCAGGGAAGAAAGTGGCCTGTTGTGGTGAAAAGCTGAAGGACCTGCGTTTGATTAGTTGAGAAAAAGGAAAACTGGGAAAGGAGACAAAGATCCTCAAGTGCCTGAAAGCAGCAGAGAGGATGGAAATTAGCTGTTCTCTGTGCTCGCTGTCTCCGCGTGGATAGGACAAGAAGCTGGTGGTTTACATGGTGGAGAGGAAGATACAGGTTAGACACAAGGAAAAGCCTTCTAAATGTACATATGGAGGAACACTGGGCTGAGTACCTGGAGAGGGAGGTGGGGTCTCCATCGCTGCTTAGACAGGAGTCTGTCAGAGGTGATTCCCACAGTCAGTCCTGTCTTGGGGCAGCTGGATTTTCCACATTTTCTATACTTCCATGGCTTAGCCCTTTTTTTCTCCCCTAATGCAATGCCTGGATTTATGGTAGGCAGCATCCAGCTTTCCCTGTTACTGAAATCTTGGAAGGAAGCTCTTCACTCTGCCAGTTGTGTGTCCATTTGATTGACCGTTGCAGTCTGAGGCTGCTGCTGTCTCCTGGGGAGATGATCCCCTGCTTCCTCCTCTCCCTGGCTGGGTACTGGAGGGAAGGCCAGGGTAGTTAATATGTCCCATTTCCATCCTTCACAGGGAAGGGGTACCTCACAGTGTAGCTTCTACCTGGTTTCTGTTGTGCAGAGGTGCTGCTGTGGAAACCTCGTTACAGCAGATTTTGGAGCCGTATCCTGATGGAGAATAGAAAATGTGTCTGTACTACCCAAATACCTTTTCCCCCATCCCAAGTTATACAGCCCAGAGAATGAGAGAGATTCCTAATGGAGATGAAAGTTGACATCTGGGTTCACTTTTCGTAGAGGATGTTCTCCATGGAGAACAGTGAGAGAAGCTGTTAACACCAGCTGTAGATTAGGGATGCAGCAGGGAATTATCCTGCCTGTGGAAATCAGTTTAGTTGGAAGGATCTTGTGGTGTTGGGCACTGCTGGGATGTGAATGGTGGGTAGGACTGTTTTTTTTTTTTTCTTTTTTTTTGGATTATAAATACAGATGTATTTTCCTAGTAAGCATCAATAGATGTAAGGATAAGAGTTCCTGTCTATGTTCTAGTACTGTTTCTTAATAGACTCTATTTAGAATTTTGTCATGTTTTACAGACTAATAAGAGGGGTCCCTGTCTCAGACAACTCTTGCATGAAATAATCTGTGTGGCTATGGGGTAGGTGAGTGGAGAAGGAATGTAAATTTGTTGGGCAAGTCTGGCTGATCTGCTTTTCCTCCTCCTCAAACAAATAGAAACCATCATCCCGCATGCTTTGCAAGCAGGAAAAAAAAGATGTTATACAGAAAAGGCTGTGTTTTCTGCTGGGTTGGTTTGGGAGCTCCCTGTTCGTTTGCACGGTGGTGCCCGCGTGTGGTTTGGAGACAGGGGAAGCTCTTGCAGAGCCGAGTCTTCAAACCCAGCTTGGCTCCACGCTGCCTTCACCACGGGCACTGACAGCGGAAAGTATTTTCTTCAGGAGTGATGTAGTTTAATGTAGTTTAAACGATGTTTTGCTATCAATTTTTGCTTTCCAGGAATATACTTGAGCTAGAATTAATCAGCATGACAATGTGGTGAAAACAATTTAACCCAAATATTTGATGATGTTTATGATTCCCAGCTGATACTTACAGTCTTTCTAAGTGTGACATGAAGTTTGCCTCTAATGACAAGTCATGGCTAATTACATTGTTTCTCCAACCAGAAAACAGAAATGACATCACATTTTAATTTGATTTAGAAAATCTGAATGGAATATACTTTGAATTTGCAAAATTTCTGGGTTTGACAATGTGCAGATCAAAAGTTACTCTGTTGAAATCTACCAAAAAACCCCAAACCCGCAAAATCAAATCCATGTTTTTACTTGTCATTATCTGTCGGTAATGTTTCAAATGGCAAGGCAGGCAGTAGAAAAAAAAAAATACGTTTTTTTCATAAACACTTCTGTTTACTCCATATAAGCAAGGAAGAGGACCTTGAAAAGGAAAAATGGTGATTAGGTTCCAGACTACAACCTGAAGTCTGCAGGAATTGGGTACCTGCCTGTTTGTACCTATAAAAAATAAAAAAATCCCTGCAAGAAGCCCTGCTGCTTTTATGTATTTGGAGTGGGCCATTTGGTTTGGTTTCCTTGGCATTTGTATCGCAGGCTTCTTCAGAGAAATAAATTCACAAGTGTTTGCCTGTCATCACATGACAAGTTATGGAGCCTAGATTGATGTAATCAGCAACAGACACACGTCAGAAAACTTAATGTGGTTCAGAAGAATACAATATTTTATTAATTCCTCATTTTGCGTGTGTCTCTGTGTGTGTGTTTTAAATGAGCCTCAGGGGGTTCTTAACTTCTGCCAAGAAATAAGAATAATTCGTACAAGTTTATGTTTAACTGCACCACAACTGTGGTGGAGAATAGCAAAGTTAGGTTGCCCTTAATGACAGATATCTTTATAAAGAGCCGCTTTTATTAAGAAAGTTAAAACTTATTGCGCATTTTAAAGTTATTGCTCTCTATACCTCAGTAGCCCTGTATGAAATTGTTGTTAAATATGTAGTAAAATATTTAGATTGATGGATTTTAGAACTATTTGAACTACATGGTATGAGTATGAAATTTGCTCACCTATTCAGGATGTTTTCAGTAAGAGCAAATTTTTCTGAAGATCTTTAAAAGTCTCAGGTGTTTTTTTGTTTTGGGGTTCTGGGTTTTTTGGTTTGGTTTTTGTTTGGGTTTGGTCTTTTGTTTTTTGGTTTTGTTTTTTTTTTTTTGGTTAGTGTAATGCAATATGCTGCAGATACAAATAATAAAGCCCTGATGTGGGATTGAAGCCATAATGGGTATAAACTGTCTGTTGAAGCTGTCTGTTGGAGAACAGCATCTTAAAACTTGTTAACATCTGGGTTTTACTTTTAATCGGAACTGGTAATCTTATAGAAAATCACTATGTTGTAGCTAAGGCTAACTGTAATTTCAATGAGAAGACCAATTAACAAAGCAAATTAAATGATGCACCGGAGTGTGGCGAAAATTCACATGAAAATGACGCAGTAAGCGTGTATCGCTTTTCCTGAGACACTGAGGGTTGGTGAGCATCTAGTACACAGCATGCAACTAGCAGATGGCATGGTGCTAGACTTTTCTGTGTTCAGAAGGGAAGAAAACCCAACGAATAGCTCACCAGCGAGAAGTAATTTCTTGCTTTTCAGCAGTGTGGGCTTCATCAGCGCAGAAGTATGCATTATGCTTTGTGTTTTTAACAACTTCAGTTGTTGCCTTCTGCCTGGGAAGTGCTTAGCATGCTTTGGAAACCATAAATGAATAATCTTGTAGTGGAACCTGGTTAAGCTGCACTATCAACTAGATTGCTCGCTCAGAGGAGTTTCTCAAGTCAGAAGGAAGGTGAGGAGCAGCCCTTTGTGAAGCCTGTCGTGATTTGGGACTGTGCTGTCTCTTCTGGGCATGCTGCTTTAGTGTCTTTATTGAAAGAAGGGTGGCCAATTGCTTGAAGTGCTAAATAACAGCTTAATTTGCCCAGAAATGAGGGAATTTGCTCTTCTTGCATTTCCAGGTAGCAGCAATTTACCATTTAGTGCCTTTGAGTTGCATGTTACATGGTTCAGGCATGTTGCCGTACTCCTTGACAGATGCATTTTGAAACTCAAAATGTGTGAAGTTTGAAATAAAACTACTAGGAGACATAGGTTCCTACAACTGATCAACTGAGATTTTAATTTTTTTGCTTTTTCTTCATTTTGTTTTGCAGGTATTCCTTTGGTAAGTGAATAAAAATGAGAAAAAATCTGCAGTTATAATGTATTGGTGCATTTGTGGGTATGTAGCTTTTACATTACTCTAGCTTGCTTTCTCTATCTCTCTCTGTCAAACGTTTAAATTACGATTGTCTCTATTCTCTGCCTTTCACTGAATTTCTTTCTGCCCATATGCCCTTAAGGAAAGGAGAACTGGTGTAAATTCTGTAAATTGAGATTGAAGGAGACTTGGTGGAAGGGTTGTGTAAGTACCAACAGCATCATTTGGAGGGTGACATTAAAGATGAATAGTTAGATAAGCCTGAGGCAACCAAGCAAAGTGAGGTCCGAAGGACGTCCCCTGGGAGGGAACGTGTTCCTCCTAAATTCCAATTCCTTTTCCACTGGTGATTTGTATGAACTTCAAGAACCTCTTACTCGTATCATCTGCTTTCCCACTGGTGTGTGGTGCAGACGTTACTCCCTTGGAGATGTGGAAGGTTGATTAGTGCTTTGCACAGGTTGGGTTTTTTTCAGCATTAAGTACTCCAACCCACAGCTGGAGTCTAAACAGAAGGTTAGAAATCCCGGTAGAAAACCTCTTTCTCTCTGTGGAAATATGAGGAAAACCGCTAGTGTGCTTCTGATTTTCTGGGAAGTACTGCCGTGGCATAATGTCTTAAAACAGCCTATTTGGCCGTGTCTTCTCATCCTTTCAGCCTGGTGCTCGTGCTGTTGGATGGATGGGTGGAGAAGGATGCTTCATCACTGCGTGGATGAAAAGGGGATTCGTATTCCCAAGTTGTCAGTAGCCAGTCACAAATAGAAATTTGGTTATTCTAATATAAGGCACAAGAATAGTTAAAGTCCATTTGTGTCTGTGTATTATGGAGGCTTGCAAAAGTAATGAGCAAGCATGCCTCCGCCTTCTCCTTCAGGGAATTGCATCGGTCTCCTTGTTTACCAATTGATCGTTTTAATCAGTTGTAAGTGAACGAACTGTTTTAGTGTCTGTGGGGTCCCTGAGATGGTGCTTCACCAAGTGGAGAAGCAGAGGAGTACGGAGAATTGTTTCCACTCCCGTGTGGTTTAGATAATACTTTCACCTTGGATCTGGGTATTTTAACGAGCTGGACTTTACAATATGAATCCAGACTTTTGTTGGGTTAGTGAGGACACCCATCTTAGTTTTAACTCGAGTTACCTTCTGTATGTGTTTTAAACTCTCACTGATGGCTGTAGAAAAACTGCTTTTCGCAAGTGGTGTTTTATCTTTCTTTGGCCTTTCTTTATGTCCCAACTGGATAGCCACCCTATGAGGATTACTGAAGTCCTTTGTACGCAGTAGGGTCTCTCCCTTCCTTGTTTTTGGCTTAAGGGCTACTTCTGAATAAGATGAATGAGATGTAAATCTTGAGTTACTTTTGTTAGAATACAGGAAAACCACAATATTTTTGTTATAATATAGCTGAAACAACAACATTGTCATCCATTGCTGTAGAAGTACATTAAATATTGCTGAGCTCTGGAAGCCTTATTCTTTGGTAGCATCTACTTCAAAGCAAGATCTAAAAAAAAAAAAAAAAAAAAAAAAATTCCTGGAGAGATCTTTGTAAATGCTGACTGTTTCCTATTCCCCTCCAGGAAGTGTGCTTTTTTTGATCCATCTTAGGATGGATTTTGGTAGCCTCTATTAAAACTGCAGGCTGTCCCTATGAATTTTAAAGAACTCCAGAGTCTGGAAATAACAACAAGCTGTTAGGCCAAATGGGATCAACTGGTATTGCCACAGGTTTTGCTCTTTGCTCTTGCTCCTGTCAGGTAACAGTTATTAAAAACACTCCTCACTTCAGGGAATGAACTATGAAACAGCCGTGCAAGAGCTTTCACAGTGCAAAGCACCAGCCACGTTGGACTATTTATCTTTGAAAGGTGAAGAGGTGCTCTGCAATGCAAGTCCTGGAGCGGGCGTCAGCCTGGGGGTTAGTGCTGTTCTGAAATTAGCCAAGCTGTAATAACTTCTTGGCTTTATTTATTGTTATTCGGGTATAAATTTGGCTTTAGATGTAGCGTGGCGTGTTTCAGTGAGCGCGCAGCGGTTTTACATCGGGTCCCTCCCCGTGGATAGGCACAGCTCAGGCGTGCAAGGCTCCCTGCCAGGAGACGGGAGCGCCCGACTTGATGGCCCCGTTCCTTCCCTGCTTTTGGCAGTGCAGTGCTCTGGTTGTTGAGCGTGGACTGTACTCTGGTGGGACTGCTTGTTGGCTGGAGTATGCTGGATTGCTTTGGTGCTTCCTAGCTGGAGCTGAGGCTGCCGGGAGTCTCGGGGATGGATGGGTGGATGGATGTGCCGCCTGTCCTCGGTGGAGCACACCTGCAGGGCCAGCAGCCAGGCAGCTCCTGGAGAGCTGAGCTTCCGTGGCAACTTCATCCTCAGCCTAAATCTCCTCCTTGAGCTTTGCTGTCCCAAGGGCTTTCCTCCATGGCCCTCTCTGTTCGAGCCCCTTTCTAGGTGCCTTGGTGACCTGTGCATGCCACCACGAGCCAGCTGGCCTCTCTCAGCACCCTTGGTCCTGGCTCAGCCCCAGAAATGGCAGGTCTCCCTCTCTCTGAAGGTTGCAGCTGTGGTGCTGGGACTAGAAAGAACCAGCGAGGTCAACTTGTTATTTTATCCTTCTTTAAAATTCAGGACATCTTTTGTCCCTGCTTAGAATGAGACCAAAGCTGCTTCAACAGATTTGTGGTGTTGACAGCTTTGCTGTTTCTGACCCTTTCTCAGCCAGGGTGTGCTCTCCTAGAGCAGTAGTTCCTGATGATGCTTCTGGCTGAGATACCCCCAAGGACTTCTTTTTTTCAGTGGAAGCCTGACTTAATATAGAGATTTATTATCTCTGTTCTAACAGAGGCTTTGAAAAAGGTGATGCTCTTTTACAGGCTTTCTTGTCCTCTTTCTTCTGTTCTGCCTTATTATTGTGTTAAGAAGCCCCAGATATTCAGAAGACAGTTTGACAGCCCGAGGTATGTCCTGAGATACTGGTCGAATGAGACAACAGCGGAGAGCCAAGCAGAGCTGCAGAAAGGCTGCAAAGATCACGTGAGTTGTAATGGACAGGCACGTCTCTCTGTAGAGTAGAAATCCAGGTGTGGTGTGGGAAGATGACGCAACTGTCCAGGGATGTCCAGGGAGATTCTGACTCCACGTTGTTGCCTCCATAGCTGTCGGATACCTCTTGGAGCAGCAAGCTGGATTCCCAGCAAGGAACATGCAGAAAAGACAGAAATGCGTCTGTTTACCTTTTGGCTATCAATGGGATCATTAAACAGAAAGGATTGAGAAGCAGCTGATCTTATTTGATTCTTGATGCACAAAAGTGTCCTATTTGGAGCCAAAGCAAATGTTTCCTTGGGGATCGTTCCAGAGCGCCTTGCTTCTGCACTCTTTGCAGTCCAACTGTATGGCTAGAATTAGAATCATATTTTAAAAGTAAGAGATTTTTTTTTTTCCTCCTACGGTAAACTTTCTTGTTAATTTTGGTATGGAGAGAAGACAATCACTGAAGGTTGAATTAAACTCCTAGTTTTTTTCCATTATCTGTAAACATAGAATAAGCAAATAATTTAGTTCATACCCATGCCTGCCCCCAAATTTTGTATTGCATCTATCATCTCAGAATTTAAGATGAAGTGTGTTTTGATTAGAAGTAGAATAAAAAGTTGAGAGCCGAGTGTATGTAATTCTCCATTACTTGTTAAATCCTCACTCTTTACTTCAATGCAAATTGTTCCGAGGAGGATTTTCTTTTAAAAGGTCTTCAGGGATCTTGAATTTTAGATGTGCATTGACATAAAATGAAATGTTAGAGTGCACAGCTGGGGTTCTGGCTTTTGCTCTACAAGATTGAGATGTTTCTCCTTTGTGAGTGCATGTTTCCAAGGAAGGGGCGAAGTTTTCATATTAGTTGCGCTATACTAGCGAGCAGCACTGCAGTCACAAAAGAAAATGAGAGTAAGTTGAAAAGACTAAGGTCAAACTTCACTAGCACAGGTCCAAAGCTTAGCTTAAAAGCATACTGAGATGGGGATATGTCTGGGCTGAACTGTGCCCAGAGCTAACCCGTCGATTCCTGCAGACCCATCTGCAGCGTCTGCGTGGTTGTGAGGTTGCCCAAGTGCAAGAGAATTCACTGGCAGAGGTTTGCTTTTTCGCATGGCAGCACGTAAGCATCATGCTAGCACCCGGTGGCACTTGTTACTCCGGGAGATCGCTGTACAGATGGCGTGTGGGAGAGACACTGGCAGCGGGACGTGGAGGATGGGTTGGTCTGTGTCATTCCCGAGGAACTTTGTTCTGTTCACAGCAAGAGACCGCAGAGCTGCGGCGTGAGCGTCCCAGCAAGCCCCTGGGAATCGCTGCGGGGTTGAACACCCAGATGGCCATAGGCTGCTATTTATTCATCCTCCCCCCACGCTGAGATGGGAGGGACGGGGCTGCTTACCGACTGTTCCTGTTCCTGGCTAATATTGTGATCTGCTGTTCCTATTTCTCGTGTAAGAGTGGGAAACTTTTCTCTCTGTCTTATTAAATCTATTTTTCAAGCTGTCACTTAACCAGGTCTAGTGACAGAGTCGGATGTTTATGTGGCCCTGGACACTTGAACTCTGGTGTTTTCAATCACAACAGCACCTTTTGCCAGCCGTTGTGAATTAAATACTCCTCGTGACCTTTTACCCTCGCCGCTCTTAAATTCATGCTTTAAAAACAGCTTAATGAGGGGTTTACTGGCCCAATTGGAAGTTTTTATTAAAACCTATTAGTGTGCTAGAGTAGCCTGCCTGAAGGAAACGATTAGCCCAAAGCAACTAAACTTGGAGCTGGCCCCTAGCCACACCAGGTTTTCACTAAACTGTTTCCAGACCCACGTTAACCCTAACACTGCAGCTTGCATGGTATTCATATCCTCTGCTTTAATTTATAGCTTGTCTGATTCTCTCCCCAGCCTTTCTCCATGTTCACGAAAGCATTTTGTTTTAATGTAATTAGACCTGCATTAAAGGGCAACATGCCTTCATTCAGGCCTGACTCGTTTGAGAACCTCAATTCAGTGGAAGTGTTTCCCCAAAGTCCTCTGCTGATGCCGCCCGGGGAAGGAGCTGCCCTACAGATGTGGCGTGGAGCCCGCTTGGACAAAGCCATGATGCTCCCGGGGCCCTGGTTGAGCTTCCCATGAGGAGCATCCCAGCATCAAGCTGGTGAGGCAGCTGCATTGGCGGAGCACCCCGGGGTTTGAAATTAGGCTGTGTTATCTGGAGGACACAAACCTCGGGATAGCACACAGGAGCTGGAGGGTGGAAATCCCGGCTGGCTTCTGCTGCTAACTTCCCATTGGATCTTGGCTTCTTTACACTAAGTCCGTGTTTTATATTCAAAACTGGGCCAGTGGTTCTTGCCCATCTTAAAAATGAACTTCACAATGCTACTGAAGCCCTGTAGCCATTATCTTTGTGTTCTTGTGCTCAAATCGCCATGCAGCTGAGAAAAGCAGGCCAGAGCTCCTACTTGGTAAGAAAATTACCGTAGCGAGTCCCATGCCTCAAAAGTGCTGAGCAACTATCAACTTTGTACGTATTCCCTCCCCGTCCGTGCGCCTGGCTGCTTGTCCAGGCTTCCTGCTATGTCTCCTTCTGAAACCACAGGGTCTTTGGAGAAGGGACTTCCAGTTCTTTTTTTATATTTATATATTTTTGGCACAGTAGCTTGCCTGTTTGTAGATGTCTGTAACTACTGAACTGAAGGCATGAAATAATACAAAACTTATAAGCTATATTTAATGTTTTGCTGGTAGTTTTCTTTGTTGCCTGGCTGCTGAAATGACTGTCCATGTGTTAACGGTACATCCCCAAAGTAACGATACCTCACCCAGGGAGTCACTGATGTACGTACTGAATGCACGTGTCAGGCTTTATGTTTTTCATTGCTAACCTATAATCAGGGAAGGCAAGTTGAAGAGTGAGACACAGACTCTCACTTACAAGACCTTGTTATAGCCTGCAAAGAAGCCAGATTCCCCCCTAATAAGATTACAGATAGTAAATATCAAAATTAATAGAAAAAACCCATGCAGTTGCCAATGTACCAACTAGCTTGCTGTTTAAGTGACAAAGATTTAGGTTCTGGGGTGCATTTTGAGCATCATGAAGTGATTTTCCATAAACAAAGCACAAACTAAAAAGCAACTGGTCCTTCTCTGCACCGTGTGTTTCCTGACTGTCACCTCCTGTCTTTATTTTTACCGGCATGTGGATGCACCAACCTTGGGAGGTACCTTTTTAAAAGAATGTTTAAGGAAAAATCTGCCATTAAAGTTATTACTGTAAAGTAGTGCCTTTTGATTGCGGCAATTATGCAAATGATTTTAAGGGATAAAATACTTCTTACCAAGGACTGATGTAAATGGTGCTGGAATGAGCACGTAACTTCTTCAAACAAGACCTTTCCGTGCAAGTAATTTTCTTTCAGCTGTTTGCCATGTTGCCTGGACGCCGACCTGTGTAACCGATGACCGGCCTGCGGATGTGATTTTATTTTCTCTTAATACAGGAATGTAAGTGGGTGGAATGGGAACGCTGGTCTTGCAGAAACTGGGAAACCCTTTCCCTAAGCAAATTGTTTCTCCACAGCTCTTGTGACTGACTTTTGTCCTAGCCTTAATAAAAAGGAAACAAACAAAAATGCTTCTTGCAGGCAGAGACTTTCCTCAGAAAAAGGCGAGTTGGACTGGGTGGCTAGCAAGAGCGGAGCTCTCCTTGATTAAGGCTGTTGCCTTAATGCATTGCCAGAGTTAAGTTAAATGAAATTTCCTCCAATATTAGTTTTAAAGCAGAGAAGTTGAATCCTTGTCTTCCATAGTTTGGAAAAACATTGGCCACAATTAGAAGGCAGACATAATGTTGTTGGTGTGGCCAAGAGACTTACCTCCTATTACAGTCTGCGGTGCTTAAACTAAGCTATTAGCTCTTGGTGGAGCAGAAATGCAGTGCATGGCATCAGTTACGGGTAGGTTTACTGTTCCAGTTCACATAATTCACAAAAGGTGTCGATGGACAGTCAGTGCCTGGACTTTGGACTAGGTCAAGGATGTTCTCCCCCTATTACGGATTTGTTGTTATTGGTCCTCCTGCAGCCGGCATATAACGGCATAAAAGCCAAAAGCCTGTCTGAAGTCGTTACAGTGAGCAGTCGTGGAGATGCAGCAGTATGGCAGGGTGCCCACACGTGATGTGAGTGCCGTTCGTGCTCTGCGAGGTAGCTGAAGTGCTGCATCCCTTTGAAACCTCAGCATTAAAGGTATGGTGGAAATGCAAAATGAGTGTGTGTTTTTATTAGCGATGTGTCCAGTCTGCCTGAAAACCTGCGTTGTGGGGAGAAAACTGCAGGAATTAAAGATACAATGGGGAAAAAAAAAAAAAAAAAAAGAGGTCTTGAAGGTCTGGTAGCACAGATGTCATGTATGGGTCTTGGGATGCAGTGGATTACAGAGTATTTTGTTCAGTGTGTGCTTCAAAAATGGGCACAGCCTGCACGAGGATGCAGAAGCCTCCGTCTTTGCCAGCAGTGGCGACAGGCAGCCCCGTTGTTCGGTCGGCGTTGGGCTTGCACGCGAGCGCTGCGTCTCTGGCGAGCGCTTGGATGCTATCACGCGGATCGAGCTGCGATGCCCAGTTTGGCTGGAGCAGGTGTAGTAATTTGCAATTATAATTATAGCTTCTGTTTTTGCAAATCTGTGTGCAAATAGCAAGGGTATTGTATTCAAAGCTTCATAACCTCCGCATTTTCTCCTGAAATGCGTTCTCCCCTTTTGAGTGCTTTTCCTCCTTTATAAGGAAAGGATTTAATGTGCTTACTGCAATGGTATTAATGTCTGCTTAGATTTTTATCCTTTTAACAAGATTCTAACAAGATAAAATTTGTATACGTGGGTATTTATTTTAAATCTGGGCATCTTTGTACTGGGAGAAAGACAATGCAGTTCGATTAACTTTAATTGCTGTAAGTAGGTAAAGGTGCACCTATTCACAGATATACCTGAACAGTTTGGTACTAGCACTGAGTTCACTTGTGTGCATTATAAAGCCAGCACTTGTTCTCCTTATCTTGCATTAGCGTCTCCGTTATCTGCTATTCTGAGCTTACGTTGGATTTGTGTTAAGCCTTTCCGTTAAACTTGTGACTTCGTGCAGTGTTCCCAGTTGCAGCTTCCTGTGCAAAAGCAAAAACAAGGCTAGGGTTAATAAAAGTGCCAGCTCCCTTCTTTAAAAAAAAATAAAAATCTTTATAGTAGCCTTTTCATAGAGAGGTGTATCTGAACAATGGCACTGGCTCTGATCACGCTCAAATTTTTGAGCAGGATTTGACTTATGTCCAAACATCCCAGCTTGGACTGATTGCTACTTGTTTGTGTAAAAAAAGAAGGCATTGCTTTTGCCAAAGAAAAAAGCTTGTTCCAAACTCACTGTAGGCAAGGGGAAATGCTGCCCACCACCAAAAGGCTGCTACCGCTTCGGGTTGAGGTTTAGCACTGTCTAAGAGCGCACAGGGACGGTGCAGAGTGAGACCGGGTAACCTGAACACAACGTCCACTTGTTTGGGGGGTTTAAGGAGGTCAGATGTAATTACCCAGTCGGAGTGTGGCTGGGAGACGGTGATTAATTTCCCCACTCCTTCAGAAAAGCCTGTGGGAATTTTAATGACCCCAGCGATAAGATCCTCAGGTTTGTGCATCATTCCGAAAAGCGGAGCTCCACCTGCCCAGCCCTGCTGTAACGCTGGGTGTGCTCGGATTCGGGACCGGTTCGGCAGTGAGGAGGGACGGGGAGGTGCGGCGTGGGCGCGAGTGCCATCTGCAGAGCTACCATCCGTGTCCTACAGCACAGAGGGGTTTCCGAAAGGTAACCAGGCAGGTACGACCGCTCTGACCTTGCTCACGTTGTGGGTTAACAAGAGGTTGCAGCGGTGGTACTGACTGTTGGGAGTTGTTGCTTCTCCCTCTTTTGGTTGTTCCTATTTAATTGCACAAAAGTGTGAATTTCCCCTCTGCAAAACTGGAACAAAGTCTTTCAGCAAGGCTAGCCTCATACAGTAGCCACAAAATTGTTCCTGTTAATACTGTACTATGCGATTATTTTTTCCTTTTGCTCTATTTTTAAAAGCAAAACTCAGACAACTTTTTGAAATAGGATTTTATTAAGCGTTTAGGCAATTACAGAGGACATCAGCTTTGTGTTACGTCCTCACCTCATTTATGGGTTACTGCTGGTTTTTCTGCTTCTGAATAGTACCCTCTTTCCGGCCGTAGCGCTCACCTATGTGTTACTGTGTGTGAAGGGTCTTGAGCGTGCTGCTGCGAGCTGCCGAGCAGGAATAATGGCACCCGTGTTGTCCCTGCAGTATGTGATAAATGCCAAGAGGCAGCACAGCCCAGGCGTAGCCCATCTACTTGGTTTTACCTTTTAGAAAGCGGTCAGTTCTGGTGAATGTGTCTTGCAAGCCAGAAGGCCAACGTAAAAGCGTAATACACCTCAAAAGTGGGAGATAGATAGTAAAGTTTTTTTCTGCTTTTTAGTGAGAAAGACAAGTCGGGGAGAATCCAGTGAAAACAATGGATTAGCTCCATGACAGTGCTGGCTTCAACAGGCTGACACTTCTCAGCAAGGCGCTGTTTAAATTCATTGTGATATCGCCAGGCTTTTGATGGAAGGAGGATGAGAGATGGGCAGAGTTGTCTTCAAGGCATGCTTCGATCAAAAGTTCAAGTCTGGCATGGGAGAACAAGTTTTATTTTTATTTTTCTATTTTTCTGAAGTTAAATAAACCTTGATGTGCAGAATAATGCCTGAATAATAATAATAATAAACTGAAGGACATCCAAGGAACTGCTGCCGTTTTTATTTTTCGTTAACCACACTGTCATTTCTAACGTGCATCTGAGTTAGCTGTCTGGTTAACCATTCAAATGCCCTTTTTCTGACCTGATATACATCGCAAAAGTTTTACGGCAGTAATTTATAGAGGATGATTACGGCTCTGAACGTAAAGTTTCGGAGCACCATTCTTGGGGATGGTGGGCCTTGTTGGATGTTCCCAAGGTGTATAGTAGAATTACAAATGAAAGCGTTGAGGTCTTGGGACTTGGCATCTCTAGGCAGCAAAAGAAACTTGTGTGTGGACTTCTGAGGGAAGGTCAGCAAGAGTATGGGCCCTTTTTAAGGAATCCAACTCTATTGGGATATTCTTCATCCTTCCTTTATTCTGGATTTGATCTGGAGCATGGAAGTTTGAGTGGAAGTCCATAGATTTTGGATGCTTTCCTTCAGGAATGCTTGATGAACAGAAATGCACTGCCATTTGGGTCAGGTTAAATAATCTAGATCTTTTGTCTTTTTTAATAAGTCATAGGACTCAAAAAGCAATTTGTCTGGAGAGTCATCAGCAGAACTGCACCATACCCTGAATGTCTCTGGGCAAAATCCCAACTGCTCCAACGCGGATGTGGAGGGAGCAGTAACAGCATTGCAATGGAAATGGCGTTTTGGAAGGAAGAACAACGCTGTAGTATTCCTGCCCAGTTGTATCTGGTACTAACTTTTTTTGGCCGTGCATTAAAAACCAGTATTAATCCAGTGACTTGACCAATAAAACAAAGGGCCGGTTTCAGGACACGTATCCTAGTGTGCTCTCATCTATTCTTTTTGTCTCCTTTTTGTTGCTGGGAGGACGAGGAGGAGGAGTAGTGTGTAGGGGTTTCTTTTTTTTTTTCTTCTTTAAGTCATCTTTTTAAGGGTATTTATTTGACTGTTCGATGCTACTGAGGGCTAAAGAGGTTAATGTATTTGTGCTGGCAGAGTCCCTTTTTGAAGCCTGTATGTTTCTTCACAAGTCTGTATTTTGAAGTTTATTGCATTTTCTGTGTTCACGCCACATATAAAGACCGGTAGAAGTACTGGCGTTGGGTAATGGAGTGAGAGCCAGAGGTCAAGTTTGATCTTCCTCTAAGTGCTGGGCTCCTTGATCTCCCCGGAGCGGGGAACAAGCTGTCACTCTTCACTGTCTTTGCAGAAATTGATGCAAAAGTGAGTGACCACATGAATGGAGCTGTCTATGGATTTCTTCTTCAAGTTCCTTTGTCCAGAAATGTCGTTTCCTTGAAATGGAGATTATTCGTGGGAACGCACCAGTTTGGACAGATTTCTGGATCTGGAACAGATGAAGTCAACATTTTTGAAATTGTTGCAAGTCCTTTTTGTCTTGCCATCTTTAAATTAGAAAAAAGTGCGTCATAGTTCAGAGAGACTTAGTATGGAGAAATTTAGAAAGCAATTGGACTTATTATAGTAAAAAGCGTGCTTGCGTTACTGTGTGTTTGCATGCAAAAAAATGGAGCTGTGCAGCACCTCAAAGCTGAATTAAGATCAAATCTGTAGGCTTAGTAGCAACCAGAAAAACTGCATTTCCTTGCCTCTCCCTGGATTTAAATGTGAGCAAACTGACTGATTTGTGTGAAGAAAATGTTTAATGACTTAGCATCATTTAAAACCTCTATCTTTGTAAACTTAATGGGATTTGACTGCATTCTTGAGCATCGTCTGAACTTCAGATTTTGGGTAAAATCATTCCAAGAGCAAATATGCAAAATCTGAACCAAAAGAGAGGGCGTGCAGAAAAAAGTGGTGTCTCAAAGATACCGCCTCAGGGAGCTCGGGCCTTGGAGCTGCCAGTTTTCTTACTATCCCCAAAGCATCTTCTTTGGCTGTAAGGAATTTACTGCGGCAACTGGGAGTTGAAATATCTTGTGTGTTTTTTATATGATTTGTGGCATCTTTGCACGGAAGTCGAAGCTGACGCATCTGCTTCCTGCTGAGCCCTGTGTGCTTCAGCACGCTGCTGGGTGGGATGTCCTTATTTTCTTAAATACCATACTGGCGCTTGAGTCTGACAGTTTTGTTATCGGTTTTGGTTTAAGGACAATGCTACCTAGCCAAATACTTCTGACCACCTCCTCATTGCATCTACCATGTTCCCTTCAACTCTTAAAAAATTGGATCCATTTATTTATTTTTAGTCTAGCGAAATAATTTTCTCATGGGTTTCTTTTCCGGTTCTAAACTGGGTGAAACCGCAGTGTTAAGCCATCCTCTTCCCAGTCATATATAGGAAGTGAGCGTGAGCCAAGGTACATATTTTATGTTAGTCAAAAGAGATAAGTGTCAGGATTTCAAAGCAAATTCCACCCTGCAATTTCCAGCGCTGAAATCTCTGCTGTATCTTGGCTCTCGTGCCTTGATTCAGAACAGTTGGTGCTTTTATTGCAACTCTCTTGTATTTTCATATTCTTTTGTGTGTGGGGGGGTGCCTGCATGCATGCCAAAATTATCTGTCCAAGTTATAATCCCTCTAGGAAAAAAACCCTTGAATGGCAGGAGAACTGCAGGTAGCAAAGCCGCAGAGGGTGCCGGCCCGCGAGCCGCAGGTGTGCCAGCCAGGAGGGGAAGAGGAAGGGGCGTGATGCCGTACTTTATCGTCTCAGAAAGAACAAAAGTGGCTCCTCTCCTCGCTCAGCAGAAGGCTTAACGCCTGAAGGAGGTGGTCCGTCCCCAGGGGTACGTCCCTGTCGCGGGGCGGGGGCAGGCTGTGCGAGCGGTGGGGAGGGAGACGAGCTGGGGCCGTGGTCCCACTTGCCTGCTGCGCATTAACCGCATCTTCCACCTCCTGTTTCCCTTGACATCAGATGGGGATAAGGCTTTCCCCAAGGTGCTTCCAGGCCTTTATGTAAAGCCGCTACGTAAGAGCGAGAGGTTGCTACTTGGTTAAGGCACAGTGCCTAAAATAACAGTGTTTTAGTAGTGGGATTTTGATTTCTATCCTATGCTTTCAGGCTGTTAGGTGATTAAACCACCATTAAAACCGGACTAAACAACCCCGGGTTTTAGTGGAGCAGGTAGCTGAGGTGTGGAGGTTTATGAGGTTGCTCCTTGATTTGCCATTTATTATGAACATTTATGAGGGAGGAGATATGGGGTCACTTTCTGTTTTGTTTCATGGTTGTCTGAGGCACGCTGGGTCGTGTTCAATTCGGCAACTAACCTTGAGCTTGGCTGGGGGACCTGCGGGATGGAGCCCTTCGCTTCTGCGAGTAGGAAGGACAAGGAATCCCGAGCGGCAGGCTGTGGTTTTAGCCGTGTAGACTGAGCCTCTCAACAAGGATTGCTCAACCTCCCTGGGGCTGGCTCGGGGCTGGCCGGCTCGCTGCGTGGGCAGGCTGGGCTCCGACCTGCCTGCCGAAGCCCATGCAGGGACGGCTTCCAGGGATGGGTGGGAAACGGCAAAGTCAGGAATAGGTCCTGCAGCTCCAGCCTGGTCTGCTGTCACCACCCAGCCGCCTGCCTTCTGCAGATACGGACTTTTTTCCTCTGCAAAGGAGGGGTTGGGGCTAGCGCGGGATGACTGCGCTTGCACGCGGTGGAGAACTGCCCGGGAGCTCAGCAGTGATACCGAGGGGAAAAGTCATCCTGCAGTTCTCCAGAAATAGGGTGGTACTTTTGTGTGGGAGGGGTGAAAGGAGAGAGCAAAGATGATCCCCCCCCAAAAAGAGTGAGGCGGGGGAATACACAAGCTATGCAATAAATCAGCAATGAGCAATCTGGGTGCAGGGTAGGGAGGAGACGTCAGGAAGGCTCCTCTGGGGGAAAGGAGCAGTGGGGAAAGGTGAAGGATGAGGGGTAGAAACCGATGGGGAAATCGTTCTCATCCCTTGCTTCGGATTGCTGAGGTAATGCTGTTATTTTCGAATAGAGAGCTGGAGCGCGTGGCAGAGCTCAGTTCCCCCGTGCGATGTCTCTGCTCGGCCTCGCAGCTGCAGGAGGAAGGCTGTCAGCGATGGGAGTGACGGGCTGCTCTAGCTGCGGGACAGCCATTTGTTATCGCCAATTGTCACGGGGGCAAATGCTGCTGGGACTTTTTTTTTTTTTTAATGCAGTTTGGTAAGCACGAGGGCCAAATTCCCGGTGTAAATCTGGAATAGCGTCAGTGCAGTTGGATCTGCCCAGCTGTGCTGGATATCTCGCTCGGAGGAAAGCGTGGCACAGAGCCGGCACACCAGGCTGCTCCGCTTGGAGACGCTGAAAAATTACCGGAGGGATGGGGAAGGGCAGCAAGGGGGAAGGAGATGCTGGGGAGGTGTCCGAGGGGATAATGCAGAGCTGTAGCTCTTCCCATCTATTCTGCACTTTGCTAAGCTTTAAAATGCCACTTTTTGTCCTCTGTGTTTAGCCGATAAATATATTACATTCTCATTTACATGGCTTACTTCTTAATATGACATCTTCTGACTTATTCAGCTTTTAAAACAGACGTGCCTGATAGCTAATGGCCAGGGAGAGGAGGAGGAGGAGGAGCACACTTTAAAGTCAAGATTCGCTGCTTTAGAATTGACACTTTAAATTTGAGCTTCAGAAAATCCAGCTATAGGAATTGATGTTTACGTGGAAATGTGCGTGCCTACATCCCGAGGCTGCAGCAGGAGGTTCACCCGGTGCCCTGGGCCCATCTGGGAATTGCCCAGGCGATGCCGGCGCTGAGCAGCCCTAAATGCCGGCGACTGAGCCAGGGCCGGGAGCCGCTGCAGGGCCACGGGGCAGGCACTGGCACAGAGCAGCATCGCTCCACACCGATTTCCACACCCGCGCGTATCTGCGGGCACGGCGCAGAGATCTTTGTCCTAAAAGGCTCCAGGATTTACAGCTGTGTTGGTTGTCGAGCCCTTGGGAAGGGAGTTGGAGGGCTTTCAGCGTTAAGAGCTGTCTTGCCTGTGTCCTTGCTGCAGAGTGGGTGAGGTTCAATCTGAAGTGTCGCGTGGGCTTTACAACTTACCCCCAGATACAGGAGTGAACCAGGCCTCGGAGCAAGGATAAATCCACATCCCTGGGGGTTTCTCGTGGGCTGCTGGGTCTTGCGATCAGTGCTGCAAGTCCTTCTGTGTCGTGATATGGCACAGCTCGTCGTATAAAATCCTTGCTCACGTTTTGCAGTGTTGTGTCAGCCTTCCAGTGTAGCTCAGACGGTGATTTCATTTATTTATTTATTTGTTTATTTTTAAAAGAAAGTAGCTTGATGCATATATTTCAGTCTACAGGAATATGGAGAGTTCCGAGATCTGCGCAGTGAAAATGGTATATAGATAGTTAAGCAGGGGAATTTGGCCAAGACTTTCTGGCACACAGCTTGGACAGTTATAATAATTTATTATAATATTTTCCCATCTGTTTGTTATTATTAAATATGAAGTACTGATGTTGCACAATCTTACCTTTTGGATTTATGTCCAGAATAAATCGGTGTACATTTTTATTGACTACCTTTTAACTCTAACTTACGGTTACAAACAGCATTTTGAACTTCTCCTGTGTGAGTTTAAAGTAAAATGAAATTAAAAAAACTCCTGACACATGCCAGTCTTTAAGGGTCAGCACTTTCTCTTTGGAAAATTATCCTGTACATGAATATCTTTCTCAAGTGTTTTATTGCACTTCTAAATCCTGGGTTGCCAGCAGCTTCTTTTCCTGCTTGGGTTGTACCTGAAAGTAAGTAGTCAGTTTTGCAGTTGCGTCCCTGGCCGTGCACACACGGAAGGCAAAATAGTCTATATTTATACCAGCAGCAGGTATAAAACTGCTGTCAACTAGAAGGTTCATGTGATTGCCAAAAAAATAACTCCTGCTGCTGGACTGCTGGTACCCGCTGCCTTGAACTGGTGCAGCCAGGGCCAGTGGGAGCTGTAGGTGTCCGTATAGTTTTGTCATGCGTGCCGCTTTGCAGGGTCACCCTCTGGGGAGTCCCTGTGATGGAAATAACTCCGCAGGCCAACAAGCATCTCCAGAAATTCCAGATAATTGCTAAGAACTCCCCTCTCTGCAGATGCATCAGCTGGAAGAGGATCTGGGCTCTTCTTTTGAAACGAAGCACTTTTTCACTCCTTTCCATCCAGAGGCTTGCTATGCTCAGTTCTTTTTATTTCCACATTTCTAGATACTTTAAAACATGTTTTATCTTTGATATCTGTACTTATCCTCCCATGTAGTCATTTAGAGTGGGGCATTGTGTCATGCTAATAAAGCTATTAATCTCTTTTAAATGGCTTTCTAGACCAACTGAGCAATACTACGTTTATTAGAGAGAAGAGTAATTTTTTGTATAAAAGTTTACTGTACATGGTAACATTTAAAAATTGGCTATTTTATAGAGCAATTATTTTAACAAATAATGCAGATGCTTTAGAATTGCTTTTGGAGACATCCCTTACCATGTTTCAAATGATTTTTAAATAAAGCGTTTTTTCTCCCTTCCATCCAGGGCTTTATTGGTGCGAGCATTCCGCGGGCTCAGGTGTATGATAAATCACTGGAGTAAGCGGTGCTGGTGTTCGGGCTACCTTCACACGTGTTTCCAGTTACTGAATTTCAGCCCCCAGCTTTACTGACAAGTTTCCCATTAATGATTGAAAGTTCGCATCAGACTGGATGGTTATTTCTATCGATAAAAAGAATGCCTTCTTTGAGAGACTATTTTAGAGGTGTTTCCATTCACTTGCAATTTCAGCATTAAAGCGGTTGCAGAATATTTTCCCCTGCTTTGGGGTATTGATAACCATTTGTATGGAAACTCCCCAAGCGGTACCTGCTATTTTGCATTTCCAGGTTGGCTTTACATTGCTGAATGCTTAACGAACTACACGCTCCCTTGCTGGATCACTCTTTGTTCTGGGGCACATGCGTTTTCAGCCTGAATTAATAACACTGTAGAGTGAGGACAGAAAAGCCAGTGATTAATTCATATGGTTCATTTTATGCACTGAAGTCATTTGGATTTCTTACAGCGGGGAGAGTGGAGCGGGTGTACGAGGCTTGTGGTATTGGGACATATGTGAATAGCTGTTTAATATCAGTTGTCACTATGCTGTGTGATTTTTTTTTTTTAATGTGGTTGATTTCAGCGGTTTATATAAAAATATAAAAAGCTGCTTCTTCAAATTAGAAGCAAAAATTCTAATTATATGCTACAGAATATCCTTGCAAGTGAATTTGATGTCACACGCATGGGAAACCCACCACCCAGGTTGCCGGCAACATAACTGTGGCTGGCTGCTTCGCGGTGCTGGGGCGGTGAGGGGCAAAGGAAAATCTTGCAATACGCCGTGTTATGTTATCATTAAACCGCTGAATCCTTCCAACTGGCAGCTTCTCAGCAGAACTCGGGGAATGGTAATATTTGTGGGAAAACATGCTTCTTTTCTTCTCCCCTCCTTTCTTTACCAGGATGGCTTCATGGCATTTGCAGCTGGGCTGGAGAAGGGGGATGGTTCTGGAGCTGCTGGAGGTAGATGTTTGCTGGGATGCCCAACCTCGTGTCTTTCTTCAGAAAGGCGTGATGCAGGATCTGTCAGAGGGGCAAGAGAGTTATTTTGTTGGGGTGACCTGAATCAGGACTGTGACCAGAGGTTGCATGAGCATCAGGATATCTTTGCTTGATAAACTGGCTCTGCAAACCCTTTGCTCAGCACTGCTGGGTCTTCACACCTCGCTGGTGGGCTGTGCCAGCCAGCCCGCAAGTGATGGCCAAGCCAAAGTCATCCGGGCTTCTCTTCATGGCAAAGTTTGGGTGAGCAGCCCTCATGCTGCTACATCCTTAGGAGTCAATACTGAATATCTGTGGTCACAAACGGAGTAAAATTCTTGCTCTAAACATCTCCAAAAATTAATTTGCAATTGGTTTTCATTTTGTAGCAGAAGCGATAAGTCATAAATGGTTGTTATGAGCTCTAGGAAGTAGGGAAAGGGCTAACGATTTTAAAAATGCATTCCTGGAAAAAACAGCCTTGCCAGCTAAACTGTTGGACAATTTAAAATGAAAGATTGCATCCTGCGAGTGTGGTGGTGGGGTTTCTTGTTTGTTTGTTTTTGTTGTTATTTTGGTTTGGGGTTTTTTTTTTATGATCTCCTGGCTAGAGGAGAGGAAAGACAGGACTGGATTTAGGGTTGTCTTTTTATTGCTGTGTTTTGTTACTGACTATGGGATGTAGACATGAATAAAAATAGAATTGGGAGGCTTAAAATATTAGCTGTTGCTTCATAACGTTGCTGCGTCAGGAGCTTCAGGATTCCTCCATCGCTCTCTCTGGCCCTATAGATGCAGCAACAGTTGTCCAGACCCCGCAGCTGGAGGGGGTGCAGTGCCTGGGACAGAAATAATTGGTGTACTCAATTCCCTGTCAAGGGAAATTGGGTTGATGGATGGGGCAGAAAACAAGAAATGAAGAGCCCCACAGTTCTAAACCTGCCGGTGCCTTGGGAGCAGATTGGGAGCAGGTCTGCATCGCTTTGGTGCCTGGTGTGGTGGTACCTGAATTACAGTGTAAAGCCACCTAGCCCAAAGGACACGGGAGAGCTGGTAAACTGAGGCAATGGCACGGCCTGAAGCAGATCGCGGAAGAAGGGAGACTTCCCGCAGAGCGTGCGGCACGTGTTTAGTCTTGCATAGTCATTTCTGCAGAGTGCAATTATGTAGTTACTTTGCCTTGGGTAAATATAGATTTCAGCTAGCACGAGTTTGAAGTGGATGTTGTAATTCTGGGAACATATATCTGTTTTAATTTCCTTTCCAAGATTTTCTTGATCGCTCCCTTGATACTTCTCCCATCAAATTATTCTCTTGACAGTTGAAAGTGACAGCTCAGGTCTCTCAAGAACATTTGCTCCTGTCCCAGATGAATTTGGGCTTGGAACCTGCGTCGGAGGGGACAGGTGAGGACAGGTCGGCAGAGCAGCTGCTTCTGTGGCAATGCACGCAAAGTGCAAGCAAAAGGGGAGAACGGAGTGTTTGCCCAGCACCAGCTTTAGGCACCGAACTTGCCAGTTTTAGGGCTCGGGTGTGCCTGCCACCCTCCTCTGCCCGCGGGGCACAGCCTGGACCACGGCGCAGGCTCCGGCACTTGGTGGGATGCTCAGCCCTCCCACCCCAGGACCTGGGCTCGGGAGGGAGCCGAGTGCGGGGCTGTCACCCAAACTCCGTCGTAACTCTGTCAGGGGAAGGTTTTGTCCCAGGATATGTGACCAGTGCCACCGTCGGAGCACCTCCCTGCTGGGTCTGCGTGCCAGGGGCTGAGCCCAGCTGGGAGGGATGGATTGAGCCGTCTGCTCTGAGCGGTGTCCTCGGGCTGCCAGGTGACAGGGCTAATGACGGGCTGAGGTACCAGGGGAAAACTCCTCGTCTAGGTGAGTTACCAAAAGCTGGTGAACAGCAGCCCTTCAACCTTCACAATTAGTGGTGTCTTCGAGCTCTTTGGCTTGGCTTTCCCCAGGCGTCTCAGTAAAGAAACACTCCTGTTTACCCAAGCGGGCACTTATTACTTTTTCAATCATTGTACTCTGCTCTACTATCACTGTTTACAAATTGTTTCTGTTAAAATAATTCTGTTTAGCTGGATTTAACAGAATAGTGTGAAACAAGGAAACACAAGGCATACAGTATTGTGCGTGCAGTGATTCAGGAGGAGTTAAGGAGCAATGCTGCAATACTGTTGAATCTACTGTGGTCATTATAAATCCTAATAGATGCCAACCATGTGTTGCTCATGTTTATACGTGAGCAGCGAGTCTGAGTTCAGACTCGCGGCCCCACCTTTGCCAAAGATGTAATGATGGCTTTTTGTTTTTGCTTGCCGTTTTTCTTTTTTTAAGAGTATAAAATAATATCGAAGGTGCCATTTTTACCAGGTTTGTTGTTGAATTCTGCCTCCTTGGAAGCCGAGTGTGGCTCTGCTGGGAGTTTTCTTTCAGGAAAGTGTTTTTAGAGGAATATTTTTATTTTTACGTTTTGTTAGTGTATAATGATATTGACTCTTCAATAGTAGACAACAACTCTGCAAAATAGCCAGAAAATAAAGAAAAATATACATTATTTTCCAAGTGCTAGGGAAGATTAGGCAAAGTAAAAGTAATTTATCCCAGCTGGCATTCTCAACCATAAACTGAACGCGTAGTGTTTTCCAAAAAATAGGGTGGCTCATAAATTCCAGGAATTGAGAACCTTGTTTTTCTTCAGGCAGTATTAACAGTGATCATTCTCATAGAAGATGTGCAGTTAATGCCAGTTAACCGTGGCCGCGTCATTAAGAGCATACTTGATCTGGTAGTCCTTAATTTTATTAATTAAGTCCTAGGGTATCTGCAGAACTTCTACTGATGGCTGTCAGAGCTAAGATACAGGTCTCCCTAATGAGAAAGTGTATGTGAAAACACATGTAGAGTGGCCGGTTTTCCTCTAATTTCAATGTTTTCAAGGAAAAAAAGGTTACTGAGTAGTTCATGTTGATGCAGAAACAAACGCAACGTTGGAAGTTTCGTTGTTATTCTGTAGTAATAAATTTTGGGTTTGTTTTGGAAGTTTTTCACCTCTCCTTTCCTCATCTTTTTCCTTTGTGGCTGCATCTTTGTGTTGGAGCCTGTCCTGCCGTGCGTGGTCCCCATCCCAGTGTCCCTTCTGCAGAAGCAGCGGCCGGGGGCGTTGCGGGGGAGCGGAGGGCCGATGGCCGGGGGCCGCCGCAGCCCCGCACCGGGCACAGCCTCCCTGCCCGCTCCCCGCAGACTCCCATTGCCCTCGCTGGGCTTTTGGCAAGACCTTTTCAAGGTGCACCAAGGTAAGATCCTTTTTCAGGCACAGGAAATAAAGGACCTAGAAATGGTAATTTATCATGCCCTTCAGGCAAATGGGAGTTAAATATTTGGAATATGTTAATGCTAAATACTCTGTGTTGCTAGGTCTAATTTCCGCTGAAGGGAAGCACGTTCATATTTATTTTAAACCAATAAAGCAAACCCGGGTCATTGCTATGGATGCTTCGCTCGGGCCGGACAGGGGATATCTGTAGGGGTTCAAGCAATGGGAGCCAGCTGAGAGCAGGATGCCCCACTACCACGGTTACCAGCACTAACACCTACCCGGACAAAACTGGGGGGACTTCGGGGTCGGGCAGCAGTTTTCGGGGTCACATCCGCCTGCCCGTGCCTGGGGAGGTGGCAGGGACCCCGTGCCCGCTGGGGGCTGTGCGTCAGGGGATGCACGGCTCCCAGGAGCATCCGTAACCCCACCGGGCAGCCCGGGGGGCACCGGAGCCCTTGGCTGTGTCCCCCCCTTTCCCCACGGCTGTCCCCGACCCCGAAACGCACGATTCGGCCGTGTCTCCTCTCTGGACTCACAGCCCGGCCGCTGTTACTGAGGCTTCCTTATTTTTACAAAGTGGATTTCAGAGTTTCTTTTAGAACCATCATAAACAGTTAAAACAACTAAACCGCAGCTGTCAAAATAAATAACCCTGCTTTGTGTTGCTTTATCTTTTTGTTTTCTTACCACTCTGAAACTTGCTTATTCCTAAAAATGGAATCCACAGTAATTCTCACAGCTGCTGGTTCAGATTAATAAGGGTGTCTGTCTCCAACTCTCTTGCCAGCGTCTGAGATTTTCAAGTTTAACAAGTAATATCTATACATGTGGCGGGGAGACATAGTGAATGGCATGTTAATAAGAGCAACACTTAATGAATGCCACATCTGGCTGTTTCTCAACATAAATCTGATTTATATTTACCTTTTTTTTAATCAGCTAAAGTCTAAGTTTGTATTTTAGATGCATACTATAATTGGGTATTTACTCCTGTTATTTGTAGGTCGTAAGCCGAGCTTCTGTATACTCATGTTTGACACGGGTGGAAGCTGCTCTGGATAACTGCTGTGCGTCCGCATTTCATAGAGGGAGTAAAATATTAGGACAGGCTGAGAAACGAGCTTAAAGAAATGACCTGAGATCTTAAGACTCTTGCAATTATTTCTCTCTCCTCTCAGTGTATCCCGGTGAAGACTGATGAGTAATTTGATCATGGTGGGGAATTTCTGTGGTAGAGGGAAGAGAAAAGGCAAAATTAGGGCAATGTTTGGGGTTGCCTTATGGCAAAAAAAAAAAAAAAAAAAAAGATAAAATTTTATGGATTTGACATGCTACTTAATAATTGTAACTGTTTCTGGGGGGTGGGGTGGAGAGGTCATCATCTGAAATCTTGACATCAGGCCTGCAGCATTTTAATTAGCTTTTCTCTGTTTAAGCTGGAAGTGGCAGGTTTTGGTTCGAGGTGGCTGAGCGCGGCTCTGCCTCCTGTGCTGGCTGCGGGCAGTGCCGGCTGCGTCCTCCTTCCCTCTCTGTCTCTGAAATCTATTAATGGATTGGCTTTAAAGGTGTCCAAAGGACACTTCTGGCTTTTTTTCAAAGTGATTAATGATGGGAAGAGCACCAGCTTCTACAATGGGTGGGTTTTGTTTCTGCTGCTTTGGGAAATTGTCCTTTGTATATGGCAGCAGATTCGCCAGGGTAGGTCAGTCGTGTTGGAGGTTTAATGTTTCCTGCAGACTGATTGATCATCCGAACAGTCGCTTACAGATCCCCTTGCTGTTGCTGAAAATAATTATGTTGAAGTATTTCTGATTTCATTTATTGTTTATAATTTTCAATGTGTTATATGTTAGTTTAGTTGTTCAAGCACTGAATGAAATGATTGCTGATCTAGACCATTTCTTTCTTTGTATCAACAGAGAGATTTCGGAACTTGGAAGACTTGGCGCACAGTTCAGGACTCTGACCATCAGCATTTCTGCCTGTGTGTGTGTTTGCTCATCTCTTTGTACTGTGCAGGGAGAGAAAGACTTCCTAATGCAGTTGATTTTTTGGCATTCATCCTGTAATTGCCAAAAAAAATGCTGCTTCCTCCTACGTATCCATCAGATCTTTTTAAAATCAGAGGGGTTTTGAAAGCAGCTTTTTGATTTCCTAAGATCCGTGTTTGGTCTTCCTTCCTCCTGCTCCCTCTTTCTTCCTTTGTTCTTGGAGGTTAAAGATGTGGGTGTTGAGGTCCCATTAGTCATTTTGGCCACTTCTGAGCTCATCATGTTGAAAAATGCGTGGATTAAACCATTCCTGAATTACAGCAGATTTACATCACTGAAGCTTCGTTAGAGTTAGTTGAGTTACTTCGGAGTGATGCAGCTGAATGGAGAGTCTTGTTTACTTCTGCTGGGACAGAGGGGATGTCCTAAAGGACACAGCAATATCAATTTTCTTATCTAACTGTAATCCTGAAAAATAACCTTCACTCCAGACAGAGCAAATCCCCTTTTAGAATCAGAAAATTGATATTATCGGTACTGTAGTGGTTTTCTCACGCTGTCTTGTATAAATAATATCCTGCTTTTTTTTGGTTTGTTTGTTTGGCTCTTTTTTTTAAAAGGTTTTGAGTGTAAAAGATGGTGCAGGAACATAACTAAGAGCTCCATGTGTGGGCTATAGTAGTTTCTGGAGTTCGCCACCACTGAAGGAAACGGACCCTGTGGCCACCTCCCTCCTGATGGCTGTTGGCTCGAGCACTGTTGCCGTTCCCTTGGATGAGCGTGGTCGGTGGGATCCGGGCTGTGCCACCACCGCCTCTCCCCAGGCTCCCGCTCCGCACCTGGTTCGCGGGGCTGATGATGCCTCCTGGGCGTTTGGCATGTGTGTTCTGTAGACATGTGACGATGGGTTGCATGTAGCTGTGTGAGGATGAGTGTTTGTCATGCTGAGTGGTGGGACCATGACCGTGGCCGGTGTCTCTGTCCCACGCACTGGTAAGAACAGCCCGTCGGAAACCAATGCGCCATTCCCGCCAGCTAATATGCAAAGTTGTGCTCTCTGTGCTCTCATTCTCTGGGACTCCTTTTTACTACCAGGACCTGTATTTCCTCTCCTGCACCAGGAGGGCCTTTCACATTCAACCTAAAAGTTGGCCATAACCTGCTCGTCGTCTTCTCACATACCCCCTTTGAGATTACACCTTTGTTATCGCTCCTGTGATCCTGCGGCTGTTGGGGTGTTGGATGGGTATATCTGCCTTGAGGTTAATAAACTATGCAGCCTTTTTTTCCCTACTCAGTGTACAAGCTGTGCTTTAAAGGCACTATGTTCAGGAAAAAATTAGGGAGGCAGAGAAAATTTTACATGAGAGGTCCGCTTCAAACTGATGGGAAAGCCTGATGAAGGAGTCATCCCTTGGTGAGTATTTATCATCTCCTGCAAATGTTGATGCTAAAACATGTGCTTGCCTGAGGCTAAAATGTGATCTCTCTAGGGCAATGGGAATCTCACATGATACAGCAGGAAAAAATTGTCTAATATGCTTTTTATTTCGAGACTTGCTTTCTGTCTGCTAGCAAAATAGCTTGCCAGGTGCCTTCATGGTATTGGTTTTAATTTGTTCTTGCTTGAAGTGTACAAGTGGGGAATGATAGTTTTGAAATGGTGAAGAAAGCAGGCTGGTTGAGCTGTTAGGCTCAACGTTGCCATGCTAACCATGTTAACAGCTGCTAATGGTTTCTTAAGCTGCCGAAGCAGCCTGAAGATAGATTTAACACCCAACAGACACCTGTTTTTAGCAATTTAGCTCTGCAGGCACATGGCACAGTACTGCAGGGGTCCTGTCCATAAAGAACAGATAAAATGTGTTCAACAGGTTGCTTGAGAAGGTGGAAATTGCTGGCTTTCTACTTCATAGTAGGGCCTTCTTGGTGGAGAGTAAGGAGGAGAAGCATGGTAAGAAGGAATGTAACCTGGAAGAGACGAGCACCAAAGGGATTTGTTGGTATTTCAAACTCGGCGCTGTCTTCCAAAGCCCTTGGTGTCTTTTCCTCAGTCAGAGGACCCTCGTTGTCCTTGGTTGCAGTGTCCTCCCAAGGTTCAGAGTGCTTTGCAGGTGGGAATAAAGTGCCACTTCTCCCAGATGCTTGGAGGCTCCTGTTCCATCTCTGAAAGAGTCCATCTGTAGCAAGGCCAGGTTGCAAGGTGACCTTCCCAGGAGTTTTAGCCCCAAGGCAGTGTCAGAGTCCCCACTGGCTGAGCCCAGCATGGCCTTAAGCTTCCTGAATGAACATTTGTGCTCGTTTCCACTGGTTTTCTCCCTGTCTCTTCTCTTGGCACGCTTTGTGTCCTGTGACCACACAGACTGCAGTGGCCACCAAAGCTGAGCAGAGGGCCATCCCCAGAGTAGCAGGGGGTGCAGCAGGGAGGAGAGGCCCAGCTGGGAGAGGCAAGCTGGGCTAGGGAGGGTGTGTTGTATGCAACAGCGATGGCCTTCTGGTATATCTCGGTCATGCTGGGATAGACTTGAACTTCTGACCCAATCGGTCCCATATCAGCTCTTGGTCAATGCTGGGAGGAGAACATGTATCTCCTGTGAAAGAGGGCTGAGAGCTGAGGTTCATCTCTCTAAGGCTTTCAGAGCCACCACTTCAGCCTCCCAAAGCTTTGCTTGACCATTCATTGCAATAAAGGGGCTTTGAGAGATTTCGATTGCTGAATTGCTGTTAGCTTCACGGAGGGAAGGTGCTGCAAACGCCGGTGCAGGATCTCTGTGTAGACCTCCCTGCAGAGACCAGTGCTGCGCTTGCAGAGCTCTGTACAGACCAGCCCCGAGCTGGGCAAATGGGATGTTTTTATGTGAGGTGGATTTGGGGCTTTTCCAGTTGCATAGCAGGAACGTGTATAATAACTACCTGAAAGGAGGCTGTAGAGAGGTGGGGTCGGTCTCTTCTCCCAGGTAACAAGTGATAGGACAAGAGGAAGTGGCCTCAAGTTGTGCCAGGGGAGGTTTAGACTGGGTATTAGGAAATTTTTCTTCACCGAGAGGGTTCTCAAGCACTGGAACAGGCTGCCCAGGGCAGGGGTTGAGTCGCCATCCCTGGAGGGATTTAAAAGCCGTTTGGATGAGGTGCTTAGGGACATGGTGTAGTGGTGGTTTTGGCAGTGTTAGGTTTACAGTTGGACTCGATGATCTTAAAGGTCTTTTCCAACCTATATGATTCTGTGATTCTGTGAACTACTGATTCCTGAACAAACCCTGACTGTTCTGGTTTGGTAGGTGAGGGTTCAGTCTTTGCCTTTCTTGTCCTTTGGCTATGTTCTGGGTTTGCTTATTTTCTTTTAAGCCAAATCCTCCTGACTCTGTGCACTTGGCTGTGCCATCATATATTCTTTTCACCTGATCAGCGTGGGTTTCCAGAGAGAAAACTCACCAGAAAACTGTAACTGGCTTTTAGTTATATCATGGACTTCAAAGCGATCGGCACAGAAAGGATAATTGGAAAGAAAATCCCTTCCATGTTATAATTATTTGTCCCAGGAACCGGAGTTCCTTAGTGATGATACATATTTTCCCTTCTGTATTCCTAGTGCCATGGGAACCTGGTCTCTGCTGGTATGTGCAGCGTATACCTGAACCTCCACACAGGGGAACGGAGGAATCACGATATTGGATTCAAACCAGTGATCCATCAAGACTCGCTTCCAGCAGTACCAGAGCCAGCTGCTTCAAAGGAAAATAGGGAGGGATTGTTCTCTGCCTTCAGGCCTTTTTGTTTCAAGTCTTTAAAGCCGCTTTCTTCCGCTGAGAATTGATTGAGTGGGAACATGCTGCTGTGCCCTAACAACATGTAGCACCAGTACTAAATGGATCGTATCGCCTGGTCATGGTGGCATCGCTTGTCCTTGGCCTCTCCTTTCGTTCTGCATCTGTTCCCAGCTCTGTTCTTCAGCATCTCGTTTCACAGTCAGTCCCTTCTGTCACTTCCCATTTCATTGACGAAGTTCTCTGTGTTGCACGTGGTTTGTGGACCATTGCAGGATGCCTAGCTTTTTTTTCTCTCCCCATCTTTGTGGCCAGCCTAAATCCTGCTGATCTTTGTCCAAATTTATTGATGGCCGTCATTGACCCTGCTCCTAATAATCTGTTACGGGGGAAATGGGGTGAATCCCCTGCTGTGGGAGGTGAGTCTGGAGGAGTTGTTAAACCTGCTGTTGGGTTGCCCTGGGACGCAGCACCAACCTCAGCTATGCCTGCAGGATGACGGTGGGGAACCCTGGGAAGCCACTGTCATCTCTTGGCTGTGAACCACGCCTGATGCTCATTCCCCTCAGCTCACCAAGATTTGTGGCACAGGTCTTGTGGCTGTTGGCCATGTGAAGGTTTTGAGGGATGGCTTGAGATGTTGAGAAGTTCAGTGAGTAAGCAGTAGCTGCGGTGGTTACCCATCTCCAGAGACAACACACACCTCACTGACAGGCTGCAATGCTCGCATGTTCTCCTTGCCTTGATGGCCATGCTTGAGAGATGCTGGTGCCCGTGAGTTCATACGAACACAGATGAAATTATTTTTGTTACTTTAAGACAGAGTAATTAAATACAGTATATACGGATCCCTCAAAATGACAGCCGCCCACAGAGCTAAAAACAGGAAATCCATTAACTTCATTATTTAAAAAATAAAATAAAAATCCTCCCAACTGATTCCTCTGTCACTTAAAGTTCTGCATGGAAGGAGGGCTAATTTAACGCTGCATTAACTCACTGTTATCACCCTCCTGTTACCTAAGTAGTTTCTAATGACTACCCTGGAGAGCACTTGGAAGCTTTTAAAAGTTTTTATGCTAAATTTTTTTTTTCTGTGTGGTTTATACTTTAAGAACAAAAGTTATTGATAACATTTTTCCAAATCTTCCAACAACATCAAGAACTATTCTGTTGGCTGCAAAAATGTGAAGGATCACCAGTCTCTTATCTCTTTGGCAGATAAGAAATTCGAAACATTTAATATAGGTGGTGTTTGGGGGAAATGGATGCGGCCAAGTTTGACTGCAGGAAGCTAGTTTAGATCTTGGGCTTGTTGGTGTTGGGGCAGCAGCGTGTCCTGGGGGTAGGAGTGGAGGAGTGGGGTTATCTGCTCTTGCCCAGGACAAGGTGCCAAAGGGGACTCTGGCCTTCAGCCCTCTGAGCTTTGGCTTTCATAGCCCTGAAAAGACTCGAGACCCCGTGGGGCAGGCGGCTTGCGAGACGTCTCTCTTTGTTCTGGGGTCTGTAAGTGAAGGGCACCACCGAATTGAGAAGCAATAAATCATTGTCTTTCCTCATTGTCTTTTCCTCAGAGCTTTGGTGGACCGATTTCTTCCTTTTTTTAAGCATCTCTCCTTCTTTCTCTGTCCTAGTTCAGATGTGCTTCTGAGGTCAGCATCTGTTGCACTCGGGATTTTGGGGGGTTTTTTGGGGGTGAATTCAGAATGAAGCATTCTGGTTGCTCTGCAGTATTTTCAAGTCTTAAAGCTGAAACTTTCTGCTTTATATTGGCTGAAAAGAGAGCTTTGCTGTGCTCCTAAGGTGTGTGCAATGCTAATGCCTGGGCTTAAATTTCCCCCTGATTGAAGACCTAAGTTATTTCAAAGTTAAGCCTTGCCTGCGTGCTCTGCCTGGTGATGGAGGAGATTCAGAACCGCTCTCTGACATTATTAACAGGGCTTTCGTGTTTACAGGCTGACTGTGTGACTGCGGAGAGACCTGGTCTTTCCATTAGGAATCGCCAGGAATCCTGTCCATCAGGAGCCCTAGGAAACTTTTTAAACTTGACACAAACTTGACCATTTTCTTGTATGTGCTCTTTGTGCCTCTACTTTTTACTGATATTTAGAAAGCTAGGGAGTGAGGGGAGTGAGTCTGTCCCCCTGATAGGTTTGTTGTCCTTCTGGAAAAGGAAAAATGACTGGAAAAAAGGCAAAAAGGGGCAATGTCGCAGGGGAAGGACAGCTGCTGGCGATGCCTCATGGAGTGCCCAGTGCTTCTGGGGTGCAGAGCACGACTGGCTACGGTGCAGACCTCTGCACAGCGAGTTACTGCGATTCACTGAACATCCTCTGCTTTCCAAGGGTTTCCTTCTTGCATAGTCTAAGCTGTTTGCATCTAGCTGTTGCTCTCCTTAAGCCTGAAATGGCACAGCAGCGGATGGATCCTGCTCACTTGGGTTTTTAGTGTCGTCTTCAGCACCGTGATGCCCTTCCCCTGCTCCCCCTGCCCCGGGGCTGGCCGGCGAGCCCGCTCCCCTGGCATTTGTCCTCAGCAGAAAGAAAAAACCAGCTCCTTTCAACAGGTGGTAGCTGAGACACGTGAAACTCCTGCGCAAAAGCCAAACCCAGTTGAAACTGGTGATAATTTTGCCAGGCATTTTAGTGTGGCCAGTATTTCACGCTGGAGATGATAAAGTTATTTGTAGTTAGCTGGCAGGCGCAGTATTTTAACTTATTAGAGGACATGTTAGCAAGACACTTCAAAACGATGCAGCTTTTTTTAGGATAGTTAGGAACTTTGCTTTCCTTTGAGGAAGTTGTTTCTATGAATGATGACAGTTGTAATGATTTACAGAGTATTTAAAAAAAAAAAAGTAAGGAAAAGGCAAAAACATGTATTTCCCATGGGTATGTTGGGTTTTGGGGTTTTTTTTTTTGTTTGTTTTTGAGATTTATCTTTCACAGCTGGAAAAGAGGGCTAGGCTTGACCTGACTGTCCTCCTTTAAGGCAATACGTACTTATTAAAAGAAGTATTGATAGATCAGTACAGTTCCGTGCATTTTGTAATTTGATCTGCATTTCTGCAAGTGGGAAATGAGTACGGATGGGAGGGTGAAGGAGAAGAGGAGCCCCTGACGGGGAAGGGGACAGGGATGAGCGGTGGGTGCAGGAGCGAAGAGCAGCCCGGTGCCCGTGGCAGCACACTGGCAGGGAAACACCCAACTGCTCAGCGTATTGCTGGCTGCCGGACACGACTCCGTTTGCATCAGTTGAACCGCACGTGGTAGTTGCAACGAGCATTTGCAAACTAAAACCCTCGGTCAGAATATCCTGTAGTCATCAGTATAACCCATCCTATTTTCAACAGGTGTTTTAACGCTATAGCTTAAATTATATCATACTGAATTTCAGGGAGGTAGGGAGGAGACGCTCAGGAGCGGTTAATCTAATTCCAGTGTAAGTCAGGCCGTATTGGGTATCTCCCTTGCTTTGGCTGCCGGGGCGTCTGACACACAATATTCATAGGGAGACAGCTGCAGCGTCCGCTCCCCAGCTCCTCTGTGCTGGCTGCAGAGAGCGAGCTATAAACCGCGTGTACATTGTAGAAGCATTTGTCTGTGCCATGCAGACGTGCTCTCTATAAATTTTATGTGTAGATGTGTTTATACAAAGAGAGACGGTTTGCTGTTTCACCTTATCCCATATTTTAGGAAGGGGAATTAATAAAAATAAACTATCTGAGCTATTTCTACCATAGTTAGGTATGGGGTTGATTTTGACCAGATGATTTTTTTTCTCAGAAAAACAGATTAAGTGAAAATAAGAAACTTCATTATCTTTGGACCTGGCTATTGTGTATTTAGTTCTGAAGGCTTTCTGCCCTTCTCTGCCTCATTGCTTTCTCCCCAACTGTCCGTGTAAACAGAAAACTGGTTTGGCGTGCAGGGCTGGGTGGGAAGGGGTTGCACTGGCTTTCCTCTATAGCCATGGACAAGCTGTGGTAACTTGGCTGGTTTTTTCATCAGATATTTGACAGTAAATAATAAAGATGAAAATTGGAAACCTTAATGATATAATGCTATATAATCTATACTCCATTAGAAATAAGACTCTCTATAGGGAGCCATAATGGGACTGCATTGGACTTTTCTGGAGACCGTTCATACCAAATTGACTTTTTTTTTACAAGTTAAGCACCAGTAATGTTTTCTACAGCGCATCAGATGCTCCTGCCAACGCATACGGTCTCTGCCGAAGGACGCGGTGAGACTGCGCGGTGCCGGCTTTCGCAGTTTTTCTTTCAAGCGGCAAATGGTTTTTGACTCTAGAGATCACTTGATGTTGAGCTAAATTTCCTAGCTGAAAATTTAAACTATTGGGGGTTTTGTTTGTATCTAATTTTGAGGAAGAAAAACATTTGAAAATCCTAAAAGGAAAACGGGAAAGCTTTTTTTTTTGTTTTGTTTTTGCTTCTTCCCCTTCCCTGTCTTTCCTGGCCCCCCAGCACATCCTCCCCGCTTCTCCTCCTCCCCTGCCCCAGCAGAGACCTCTAGAAAATGCCAAACTACGGATTTTGCCGCATCAAGTTCGGAGCATGTAACAAACATTTGAAACGCGTGTGGGGCAAGTGCAGCCGCCATTGGCAGTTTATTTTATTTCAATCCCCCCCCCCCACCACCAAAAAAAAAAAAAAAAAACCCCGTGGCTCCCTCTCCGGCTGCGCGGGAGATAACAATGGGGCGCTTTGTGCCGCTCTGCAGCTGCTGAAATTTGACTAGATCCAACTGAAGAAAACAGGAGCAGGTGGGTCAACAACGTGACCCTTTCGTTCCCAGCAGTATCAGTGTGCGCCGGGGCCGGAGGGACCGGGGCGGAGGTGAGCCCCGAGATTTAGCCCGGGCAATGAGGATGTGGTGGTTGGTGCTGTGAGGATGGGAGCTGCCTTTCTGAGATAGCCCCGATGCCTTTAAATATCATGGGGTTTGCTGCCATTTATAAAATGGGTTTCACTCTAAAAATGCTAGGATTGGGAAATGTCACTGTATGTGATAAACTGGCATCGTTACAGGCCAGAGATCTTTGCTCCGTTACCGGTGCTTTGATTCCCACATTGCCGCTCGTTTCTCGGTTTGTGCGATGCTCCGTGGCTGCGGCACGGATCCCCTGAAGCCCCCGATGCCCAGGTCTGCCCAGGTCACGGAGGTGCCTTCCTTCATGTCCATGTTTTTGCTGTGCTAGAACTGTCCTAAAAAATGTCGAGGGTGGGAGTTTCTGCAGCTTGGAGGAGGGTTCAGTACGTGGTTCCCAGTATGTTTGGTGGAGATGGAGGGTGCGGTTGTGTTGGGCTCCTTTGCCTGGCACTGCTGCAGCAGCAAATGCATCTCATCAACGTTGCCCACTTGGCAGCAAGAAGAGGAGGGTAAGGATAAGCCAGCAGTGTGCCCAGGTGGCCAAGAAAGCCAATGGCATCCTGGCTTGTATCAGGAACAGTGTGGCCAGCAGGACTGGGGCAGTGATCGTGCCCCTGTACTCGGCACTGGTGAGGCCGCACCTTGAATGTTGTGTTCAGTGTTGGGCCCCCCACTCCCAGAGAGACATTGAGGGGCTGGAGCGTGTCCAGAGAAGGGCAACGGAGCTGGGGAAGGGTCTGGAGCACAAGGCTGATGGGGAGCGGCTGGGGGACTGGGGTTGTTCAGCCTGGAGAAAAGGAGGCTGAGGGGAGACCTCATCGCTCTCTGCAACTGCCTGAAAGGAGGGTGTAGAGAGGTGGGCTCGGTCTCTTCTCCCAGGTAACAAGTGATAGGAGGAGAGGAAATGGCCTCCAGTTGCACCAGGGGAGGTTTAGACTGGATATTAGGAAATTTTACTCCATGAAAGGGTTCTCAAGCATTGGAACAGGCTGCCCAGGGCAGGGGTTGAGTCCCCATCCCTGGAGGTATTTAAAAGCCGTTTGGATGAGGTGCTTAGGGACATGGTGTAGTGGTGGGCTTGGCAGTGTTAGGTTTACAGTTGGACTCGATGATCTTAAAGATCTTTTCCAACCTATACGATTCTGTGATTCTGTGATAGGGACAAAAATATTGTTATTACTTAACTGCACAGGTCAGCTAAGTACCGGTTGTTCCTAAGGTCTTCCCTGCCAAGGTGTGATGGCTTGGTTGATTCCTTGTAGATGTCACTGTGTTTGGGCTTCATGAGCCTGGGAAGCGGTGTTGAAAGGTGGCAACGCTCAAACTTCAGCAGTGTTCAGCAGACACATGGTTACAGCCTCAAACCTGTCTGAGATTGCAAGGGATTTTGAGTCTGAGGCTTTTAAGGGGTAGACGTGAACAACTGTTTGTAAGTCAGCAGTCAGAAACGCAAGGTTTCTGTTGATGGATCTTGTAATCTTGCTTTCTAATATCAACTTACAATACAGTGAATGTGAGATGGAGCAGAGCTCCCCCCATTTATGCTGTACTGTGGATACAGTTGTGGTGTTCAACAACATGTTCACATCCTTGAAAGTCTTCATGATTTAACTGTAATTTTTGGTAGAAAACATGATACATGTAGCATCTCGGATGATCCCACCATCACAAAGGCTTGCATTGCTTATGGAGTAGCATCAAGCAGTGCTTTGCTTGCACATGATGAAGCCTGTAAGAGGAATAACAAGTTGCAGTCGGGATGCGTCCATGCTAAATAAGAAAAGGGAAAGCGGTGACAACTTTGGCAGTGGGTCGGGAGCGGGAGGGCTGCCGCAGGGAAGGGTACAGGGCGAGGAGCTGCTTGGGGTGGAAAGAAGATGGGTGGAGGCTGGAGAAGGAGCTTCTGCTGCCGAGGGCAGGGTATGTGACTGTTTGGGTGATGTGTGCTAGTACGGAAAATTGATCTGCATGACCGCATTACCAGCTGTGGAGACTCGGTCCATCAGGAAGAGGGTTGTTAATAAATCAGAGGCTCTCCGTGCATGTCTGCATCTTAAACTTGTTTTTTAGCAGGAACTTGCCGTGATCTGATACGAAGGTCAGTAGCAGAGCAAAGTACAGCACAGCACTTCATCTGCGCTAGCAAATCTGCCATTGCTGTCGACGGGCACGGAGCAGCCGGAGCTGGACAGGATTTAGCCGCAAGCCAAGGAGGTTTAGACGGAGACTTCTGAAATGGTGCTGTGACCGTAGTTTGTCCTTGGCTGCACTTGCAGTTAAACCCTGTTTGGTGCCGGCTTAGCTGCACCCGCTGCCAGCCCCCGTTGTCAGCAACGGGTAATTTAAGAGGTTTCTCCCAACAGCTGGCAGCACTGTTTACTCCGGTCCTCCCCTCCCGCCACGGCGCTGAGCTGTCCCCCTCGCTGGCACGGTTCGCATCGGATTATGCTGTCGGACTCGCAGCCGGGTGGTGGTTGTGCCAGGATTCAAACTTGTCGCTTTGGAACAAGAAGCACAGGTGCAGGCTGAACTCATGATCCTTGGAGGCCAGCACATACCGGGAAAGCTTCGGCTTTGCTTCGGACACACGCGCGCTCGTGCACGTGTCCCTGCGTGCTGGATGCGTGCTCATATAACCCATTTAACGCGCAAAAAATGTGTCACGCAGGATCGCGCGATCCTTTCATGTCCCTTCCCTCCACGCACGCAAACACCTCCCTAGGAGTTTGGTTTAAAAATGAAATAAAAAAATAAAATGCCAATGTGTCCTGCTTGGTGAGAGGCGATGCTGCTCTAGAAGGGAAATGCATACGTAGGGATCTAAAGGCCGTTTGGAGGTGGAGGCGTACGCCTTCCTGCTCAGCCATCCAGCGTGCATCCTATATGTCTGCAGGGGAACACAGTGATTAACATATGAAAACGCTGATAACAGTGGGATTCTTGTGCTGGCAGAAACGAAGGAGATATACTACCATTTTGGTGCCAGTTAGACCCATAACTGCTATTTGTGGCTGAGTTTAGCAACAATTAACCTTTCACATTTTGTATTAGCCATTGCTTTCCTGGTGCAGCTGCTTTTATAACAATATACTTCACTTCTCCTCTCAGGAGCGCTAATTTTGGCAGTTGGGGTATCTGTTCTGGAAACCGCAGGATGTATGGAGGCAGAATGGGGATTGTTTTAATAGCTGTTCGACGTATAATAATCTTTTTGAGAAAAAACAAATTACATTTTTATTTAGGGGACCTTGTGCGTATTAAGATAAAAGGAGGAGATTGCATCACTGCTACTGAAAATATTTTAAAACAAATTCAACGTAGTTTTGCTTGCGTGACAACATCAAATCACAGGTTTGAAAAATCTCAGCCTGGTGTGCAATCGGGTGTCTCAGATTCTGGAGCCGGAAGAAATTAATGCCTTTGGTAGGTCTTTCCCTGCCTGTTTGGACTGGTGAAGGGACCATTGACAAGTAGCAAAGTGCCTGGGGGACTCTTGGGAAGGAGCGTGGCTATGAGTGACCCATGGGCACTATCTGGTTTATTGTATATAGACATATAGGTAGGAATACCGGCATCTTAAATGGCTCCAATGAGGTTGCTGAGTTTTCAGAAATTGTCCCCACTTAGCCATTTAGTGTCTTTTTATTTATTTATTTATTTATTTAATGGCTTCAGAATGCAATTTTATCGCATGGAAATATTTGAAAATATGAGTGTATAATTGGAGGTGGGGCAAAGCTGGTGTAATGAACTTGAATTTGGTTTTAGCATCAGTATGTTGTTACTTAAAAACGTAGTGGAGGTTGGACTTCACCTGTCAAAACAGAACTGCTGTGTTCTGGCTCCTCCTGAATAATCATTTCAATATTTATACTCTATGCTGTGCTGGAAAAAGAATAGGCAAAATGCAGATTTGCATGAAGTAGGTTATAGTCTGTCTTCTCCAAAGCGTCCAGTATCGCAGGTAACAGGTTCACTGGATGGTTACAAGGCTGTGCTTTGATCTCGGCTCTACTGGTATTCAATCTAGAGTAATTTTGCCAAATCCAGCAATGTGTAAAACTGGCTTGATGGATGATTTGGACTTTTTTCATTATGATTTTTCTTTACGATTAAAGATTTGAAGCTTCTGGTTTCACATTAATGTTGATGATGAATAAGACTTAATGTGATTTTAATCATCCTCTTTTGAAGATACAGACTGCCCCTTTTTTGGGCATGAATCCAGTAAAGTCAGCGGGACTGTTGGCAATGGCTCGGTCAGTCCGTGATCTGCAGGAATCAGTAGCAACACTGAGCAGTTCTGTGCCTGGCTCACCTTGCCGATTCCCAGGGCACTTAAATTGCCTTTTCCTTTGCTTCATAAAAGTTCTTTTTTTTTTTCTTGCTTCACGCTGCATAAAATAACCACGTAAACAAGAAGAGTGTCGGTGTGCGTGCTTGGAGAAAGAACACCACAACCCCATGCACCAAACATAGATGCACATCATTCACACTGTAGCTTAAAGCACCTGAATTCCCAGCGTGTGCGATGTGTGTGTTAGGACAGAGCGGGTACCTAAGTTTCCCCAAGTTAAATTTAAAAAACATTACAGGGTTTTTTTTTCTTCTTGGGTGGGTGTTTAAAATTTGTGAAAGGATAACTTACAGGACTTGTACAATAGCTCTTTTCTTTTTAATTTCTCGTATGTTGGCACTACAGGATGGGAATCGCAGCTCCTGGAAACAGGGTTCCTGGGGATATTCCTCTGCCCGCTCTGGACCCTCTCCCGCCTGCCCCAGCACACTCCTCCTTCCAGCATCGTCATCTGGGGCTTTCGGTGGCTGATTTTCAGGATCATGCTTGGAGCGGTAAGTGGGACTTCACATTGTTGCTTTTTTTGAGGTGACAGCAGAAGGAGTGTCTCATCCTAGCAGAAAACCGGCCCCTGGTCCAACACATTGGAGTCCTCTGGCTTAGGAATTTTTCTGGTTACGAGGAAGGAGCATGTAGCAGGAAATGCTTCGTGCTCTGGTTCACAGAATCTTTCAACTTACTATTAGTGTTTATTTTAAGGAGGACAAACATCGGAGAAAGAAAATCTGTGTTGATATGTTGGTGCTGCTCTTGTGATTGGCTCTTGAAAAGGAATAAAAGTGAAGTTTGAGACTTGGGCATTGTGGCTTTTTGATAAGATGGTTGGGAGTCCAGTGGGTAATTCCCAGGAGCAAGGAGCTTTACCCTGAGTTATTTTTTCTTTTTGTGTGCTTTACTGAAAAGTCATTCTCTGCTCTGTGTTTTCAAAGAGAACAATTGCTGCATTACTGTCCCAGTGCCAATGGAAACTCCCAAGTAGCTTGTAAAAGAATCCATCAGGAACTGACACATCTTTGTTAAAATAAAGGTGTGGCAGGGGCATTACCCTGTCATCTCGATCCACATTTTGGACATTTCAAAATATCCCAAAACTTTAAGCTAAGGATCATCACTGCAGAAGGAGATTACAGGCAGGTGGGACATTCCTGTGTCCATCTGCTCTAAAATCCTTCTCTCACCTCAGCTCTTTAAGTGCTTGAATCTGCAGTCAAGCTCAATAAGCTCTTAATTATCCTCCTCATCTTAAAAATGAAATAAATGAAAGGCAAATTTTTTTTGTATTAACCTTAGTGTTACCTATTTTCAAGGCAACTTTGTTCGCGGAGAACACGTTATCCCAGTCAATATTCTTGGAAAACACATGCTGTACGCTTGTTGCATCAAAGGGAGGCTTCCCACCCCATGATGGTTCAGCAAATTCAGCTTGAAAGAGCAGAAAATTTGGGGTTTTTGTATGCGTCATGCAAGTGGTATTTCAAAACCTACTCTTTGATGTTGCATTCATTTCTTTGCCATATGTATTGTGTAGCATCACTGAATTTTGCTCAGCTTCCTAAAGCTGCAATTCTTGCTCATTATTAATTCCTGCAATTCTTGCTTATTATTAATTAAATAGATCTGGTCCTGCTGCAGGGCAATACAGATGGATAATATGACTCCTGAAGGTCCACGCCAGCACGGCTTTCTATGACCCTATACAATATCTGCATGTGTAGATAATCCCATAGATTTTAACACAACTGCTGGTTGAAAATATTCAGTAAGGGTTTATGGGACAAAGTCAGCTTTGTAGTGCTTTTAAAATGCCGTAAGGCTTTCGGTTGGAGTTCAGGTGAACGGTACTGTTCTAGCATCCTACCGTACTGCTCCTGCCACACCCTGGGATGGAGGCCACTGGATGCACCTGTAATTGCAACTTTACTTTCAATGATAGAAATGCAGTCTTTTAGGAAGCCTGGCCTTTGTAGAGAGGAGGGTCTTGTTTGACACTCCGCAGGATGAGAGCGGGAGAGGGAGCTAATGGGAAGATCTCTGTGCTGGGCCGAACACACCATGTCAGGACACTCATGGCAAACAATCTGTTGTGGTTAGGTAGGTAAATGCAAAATTATTTAGGCTCTTGTGATCTGTTTCATGGAGTTTTTTCCTGGGACGGCTGGGAAATTGCTATTAGAAAAAAAGCTAGAATGGTTCTTAGCAAAACTGCTGGTAGGAAAGGAATCGAAATGGGAGCGTTTGTGGAGCTTGGTGCTGTTTATGGGAAAATGATGTTGGAAGGGAAGCGTGGTAGCCAGGTGAAGTGCAGTGTGTGGTTTTGGGAGAGAATAATGGCAGATAATCCTTAAAAATGGCCTGCCTTAAAACAACAGACAGTTTGTAAATCTGTGCGTGGGCTCTGCTGCAGCGTCAGAGTCCATAGCCTGGAGAAGCAGTTGGGTTGCTTCGGGGCTGGCACCGCTGTAGGCTCTTGCTGCACAGAGGCACTGTCTTCATAGCCTCAGGGCTGGGTCTGCGGCCGTACTTACTGCTCAGGGTCACTTCTGCAGGAGGTGGCCTGCTGACTTGCTGCTGGCTCTGTGCAGAGATCCTTGGGGACAATAATTTGCAGTCCACGTGAACACCACAGATGATGAGATGTGGGTCTCCATGCAGTTGATCCAGCAGGTATGAAGGGTATGTTGTTGGTCTAGTGAGAACGGTTCTGTTGAAACTTTTTTGGATGATAAATTAAGGGTGGTTTTGGCATTAAATTTTTGTGAGAAAGCATCTGTTGTTCTTGATGCTTTCCCGTTTCTCATTTGGACGTCACGTTGACTTGGTTAAAATTGAGCTCTTTCAAAGTTGGCTGGAGAAGGTTGCAGCCACATCTGCTCTCGAGCTGGCTGCAGCCGCCTGTCCCCGAGCCGTGGGATGGGTGTGGGGAGGTCACAGTCCCGAGGGCAGCTGCTCTCCGCCTGAGGAAGGATTTCTACAAGTTTAAAGCAGCGCTTAAAACTTAACACACCAGCCACTGCTGGGGCATGGTTTTTACAGTAGTTTTCAAGTATTTTAAGCAACTACTCAGGGAACACACTTGAAGGCTGCTAACCTGCCAGAAATGTCCATCCACGTTTTATTACAAATTAAATTTCCTGTCCTCTCCTTTAAGCACAGAATGATGAGCACTTTAGTAGCTGGCTTGTGTGGTTTCTTCATTATATTTTGGAGGGCAGCAAAGGTCTAAGTCGTTAAAGATTTGTGAGTGCAGTAACACAGCGCTGGCTGGCCTTTAACGACAGTCATGAGGACCCGTGTGGGTGACCCGAGGGGTCCCAGTCCCCGCAGGACCCCTGTCCAGTGATTTGAGAGGAGCTGAGAGCGTTCCCCATCTTGCCAGATTAGATCCCCTGAGGTGACCTGTTAATCCTCTGAACTGGTGAAGTCCAAGATGCAAGTTGCCCTAAATACATGCTAGACTTCGCTTTGACTGCAGGGCTTGAGGGGGTGTGGGGTTGTGGGTGGGGGGTTTTGTTTTTTGGGGGTGGGGTTTTTTTTTTGTTTGGTTTTTTCCAGGGACCTCATTGTGAATGTAATATTTGGGCCATTTATCACCAATGACGTTTTCGCCAAAGGTCAGCGTAGCCCCTTTGTCCCTGCTGGATGGAGGCTGACTCCTGTGGTCTTGATGCTTCTCAGCTTCTGAAATGCTGCTTCTCCGTCATGATGCTGATTATAGAAAGAATCGACAGTCCATGACACGAAGCGTAGGGAAACACAGCTAATTTTCTTAACAAGTTATGTGATCACCAAGTTTGCGTCCTGCTTTCCTTTTAAAATGGGAGTCTGACTGAGCTTTGCTCTGTTCCTGTAAGGTGTAATATATATTCTGAATTATGGGACAGGTTGGATATAAAAGAAAACTGTGCTCACCAAACATCTTTGTTACTGTTATCTCTGTGCTGTTTCTTGGTTTTATCTGGAGAGTCATAACTCTCCCATTATTTCAGGGAGAGCCCTCTGCAGAAGAGATGCCTCCCCTTGAGTCCCTCGTCTGTCTGGGTTACTGATATATAAATAACAGGCATGGGAGAGGAAAACATGGAAAGGTCGTTAAATGGGGATCTATACAAGCAAGTGGAAATCGGTGATTGATGGTATCTTTAATGTTTTGGGGCCCAAACACATGTACATTTCCTTCTCGGCCGGGGTAATGACGCTTGCAGGCACCGGGAAGCAAGTTTAATGCGTGAAACCGAAGTATCCTCCTGGAGCGCAGGTGCACTGCTCCCAGGCCATCTTTGATTTCTTCCCTAATCTGGGCAGGAGGTGAAGCATGTGTGCAAATGTGGACCGAAGGAAGTTTTTCCCAGCGTGGGGTTGGCAATGATTACATTTTACGCAGAAAGTAAGTTCAACTTTCCTGCACGGTTCTCCGGGGTGTGTTCTAGCTGGCTGGGGTAGGGCTTTCCTTGTAAAATGCCATCCTCCAAGCAAACGGCATTCCCTCGGGTCAGCTTGGTTTTTCTCGCCTTGTGCTGGATGCTAGGTGAGCAGTGCCATGTGCGGGTTTGAAACGCACCTCAGACGGGCGAGCTTGTCTCTCTTTTGCAATGTGATGGCTCCCAGTGAAGTCTTCAGGTTCTTATCCCATAGCTCTACTGTTTTCTGCAGTTGGTTCTTGTATCATGAACTTGGGGGTCGATTTCACTTGTCAGCCCCTTTTTTTTCCGTTCAGCGTATCATATTTGGGAACTCTTTCCATGCAGAGCTCTAGCAACCAGAGGCTTTGCACTGAAGCACTAGGAATTCGTACCAAAATGAATGCTGTTGTGCTGATGCCCGTTGCAGCACCTCTTGTATCAGCCTGTGAAGGAACACAAGATCAAGCCCAGTAAGCTGCTGGATACAAAATAAACCTAACTGTAAAGAATGGAGGCTGGACCTAAAGGACATTATTTCCTAACCCGAATTGGCATGAATGTTGCCATCCGTCTTCCCAGAGCACATTAACCATCCTCTCAAAAGCTTCCCATATCCTATCACCCCATGTGCTTGGTTACAGCCTCCTAGTTAAGGAGCGTTGGAGCAGCAATACGTCTTTGTACTTTCTATAGTGTAAACCACAGAAACCCACAGAGCTGGTGGAAGATGTCTGAGCAGCTCGTGAAGCTCACGAATGCGCTGTGCCTGCTCCCTTGCTTTGCTGCTGCTTTTTCTTTTGTGTCTCCCTGTTAATCCCTCTCCTGCTTAGGAGGTGACTGTTGCTCCTGATGCTCAGCAGCATCCCCAGCACAGTCCTGTTTTCTCCTCTTTTAGTCCTAACCAGGTGTTTGCTGCTGAAGCGTGTGAGCACTGTCGTCCAGCTCCGGACTCGTGTAAGGGAGCCTTGCTGTTTCCCGGCTAATCCTCCCCCCACAAAATCATGTCCAGATCTCGCTTTGTTGTACGTGCCTTCCCTGGGGGCTGGCTGGGTTTTCTTAGGGGAGATACAGCACATGAGAAGTAAAATAATCCCGGCTGCGTACTTGCAGGAGGCGAGGAGCACAGGCAGGCTCTGCTTCTGGGGTTTGATTGGCAGCAAGTGCTTGGGCTGATCTCAAATATTGCTGACTTTTTAAAAGGCGTAATTATGTGATTCAATGTATATGTTTGATGTTCCTAATAATCCATTAGCGCAGGATGTAAAGACGGATGCTTCTTAGGAACATGCAGAGGCAATAGAATAGCGGTCCCTTTGTGTGAGCGAGCAGCTTGTTAGGAAATAAGTGATGCAAACAGACGTTTACGGGGCTGATTTGCCTCAGAAATGCTCGGTGACTTGACGTCTTCGTCGTTTTGCTTGCGACTCTCTGTCACTCTGATTTCTTGAGGCTTGGAAGATGCAAAGCGTTGTTTTGTGTTTCCACAAGAATCAAGAGGTGGGTAAGCAAAGGTGCGTGCTCAGCCCGTCAAGTGTTAACCAAGGACATTAACCAAACCGCGGTGACTTGCTGAAAGGAGCAGCCCGTGCTGTCGGTAAGGTGCTTTGCTTGGCGATGTTGGTGGTAATTAGGTGTTTTGACATCTGCAGCTACCTGGGGAGACATCGAAGGCACGATGCTGCGCTCTCAAAGCCTCGGCCCTCTCTCAAGTATATATATATATTTTTTTTTTTTTCAGCAGACAGAGTTTGTTTTCCAGCTGCTCCGTTCCCTGTAGAGCTGTTGTTGGACTCGGTGCATTTGATGGGTTTGAGGATGGTGGGGCTGTCTGCGTGCTGCTGGCCCAGCTCGCCGATCTCTTCTCTGAGCCCCTCACTGCAGGCTGGGGGTCCCGAGGGGCTCTCGGCTCCTGGCGGCCATTTAGTCAAACTGCAGATTTTTATAATTGCCTGATCCCCGGTAATGGGACTCGTTGGAGGAGTAGCTGTCCTTTCCTGGTTCAGTGGAGCAGCATCTCCCCTGCGTCTTGGGGCTTTTCAAAGCCAAGTCACGTTTGTGCTGTCTGGGCTTCGTGCTCTGTTGGGAGGAGCTTCTGGTGTAATTACCAGGGCTATGATCATACGCTGCACTAGGCGAGGCCGTGGGCTTTACCTCTGAGCTGGGCGAGTTTCTGTTTTGCTCTTTTTTTTTTTTTTTTTTTTTTTGTGATAGGCAGCAGCATTGCTCATGAGCTCTTCTTTATCAGAAAATATAATTTGTGGCTAATACCCCATTCAGCAAATGTTAGTCCCATTCTTTTTTTGCAAAAGTAGATGACAACTGTGTCGAGTTCATATATTCTGTGTAATTACCTGCTGCAAGCGAAAACCATGCGCTGGGGGAATCCAAATACCTGCCCCGCTTGTGTTGGGGCAGGCTGGGGAGTAGCTGTAAGCTGATGAATTGCTAACACCGTGTTGCTGAAACTTCGTAGTAGCTCTTTGGATCCTGAAAGTCGTTAGTGATTGCATACGTAAACCGTAAAATATGGTTTCTGTTTCTTCATTAGTTGAGTGTCTAAGAAACATTGCGTGCATACTTGCTCAGAAATGTGAGAATTTGATTTTTGTCAACACCTGTGTGCGTAGCTATAGTAACACTGATAAAACTTAGTAACTGAAAAAACACATGTAAAGGGATAGGGATACGGAAACGTGATTTAACTAGATTTTGGGAAGAACCCCAGACAAGGTTCATCCTTGAGCCCCCTGCAGCCAGCCTCGGTGGCTAAGGGGAAGCAGTGCGGGCTGTCGGGGCATCTCCCGATTTCTCTGCCGTGGGGTTTTCCTGCGTTGCATGAGCTTTAACACCGCGCGTCCGGCTTGCCGTGCGATGCCACGCTGTGCTGCGGAGGAGCTCAGGCTGCATCGTGGCGTGCATTGAGCTGAATCGTGGCTTGCAAAGGCTGATGCTTTTGACTGTAGACATGACTTTTATGATTTCCTCACCGATTATTCCCAAGGGTTGCCTCTGTTTGTTACACACAGTTCCTCCAGTCTCACACCAGAGGGATTTTTTAACAAGAGGCAGCTCAGTGTGGGGCTCTTCCCTCCAACCAGCACATCTTTCTGTCGATAAAGCAGATATAAACAGGGTGCGTAATGAGTTCAGGTCTAACTCTTGGCATAGTGTTGCCTCTTCCAACTGGAGCTGGTGAAGTATGGTGGTAATAATGGGACAGGTCAAAAAGCAAAGCAAGCAGCGAGTCCCCTATAAAAACTGCCCTGCTGCTGGGGACAGAAAATATAGCTTAGGGACTGGGATGGGGAAACAGGCCCCAAACTGAGCCAGGGGCTGGGGGAGAAACTGGGATGAGCACGGGCAGAGCAGGAGCAAGGATGTGGGAGCCCTGTCTGGCAAAGGATGCCGTGCCAGTCCCAGCAAGGTGCCGGGGCCCCTTCCCTCTTGGGCAGGTTTGTCGAGCCTGGTGCTGCCAAAATCGTGCACAGCCGGGTTCAGGCCTGCCCAGCTCCATGCCAAGATCTGACCTCGCATCGTTACATCTTTGGCTTAACTGGGGAAAGCGTTAAGTAGAGCTTAAGTAGAGACGGGCAGCTTTGAGTGGAGGAGACGTGAGTGGTTTTTATGAGGGTGCGTGATAGCGTTTGCACGTGTGCTGTCTCTCCCGCTCCATGTTATTTCAGGATTGGAGATATTCGAAGTATGCGTGTAGGTTTTTAACGAGCGTGTATTAGCCATGCACGGCCTGGATTGCTGCCGCAGATGAAGTTAGCGGGGAAAGTCGTGTGAGGGAACCCTGCCTGGAAGCGTGAGCTGCTGCTGTTTTACTGCAGCTCTGTGCGGCTGCAACTGTGCAGCTGGCACTTGGCGGGCTGGTGCTAAAAGCAGCATGGAAATGTCATTATACGTTTACGGCTGGTGTTCCTCCTGTAAAACATGAGGCACATGAAATGCCTTTAGGTCAGGTCGGACTCGAGGCCAACGAGAAGCAAGAGCTGAGACTGAGTTTTCTTGCACCAGAGCGAATGCAAGCGTTTGCTGCTTGCACGTGGCACATGGCCGTGATGTTGTCGGGTGTTAGTGGTCCCTCTGGAAGTGCCCAACAGCGATGGTGCGCTTCAATTTATGTGGCTTCTCATCATCTCCATTTAAAGCTGTCTCCCGTGCCTCTTCCCTCCCCACCTTTCTCTTTGTGGGACACACAGGTGGAGCCTGGCAGTTCCCTGGATTACACACAGCCGAGGACTGGTGGTTGCTGTGCTGATAACACGGATCCCGTCCCAACGCACACTCTGAACAAGGGAGATGTCGGTGGGAATGTCTGTCAGAAATGGTGATCGAGGAGGTTAAACGCCTTGAGAGTCCCGCTCTCTTGTTCTTGCAAACCTGCTGCGTCCCCGTTTCACGGCAGCATAGACACATATATACAAGTGAGGCTGTACAAATGCAACACGGCTTGTTTGGACTGTTAACGGAGAGGTGGTCATTTCTCAAGGGTTTCCAATAAGCACTTTATTTTGCATCAGGATGGGTTTGCAATGCCCCGTTAGCAGGGAGCGGGCAGCACTGCTGAGATGTGTATGTTAGTCAAAGGACGAGGTAGGTAATGTTTACCAGCTTGATGATGTGATGGTCGGTACAAATAATTATCGCTACTGGAGATGCAAGGGGAGGCAGAGGGGATTCAAGTGCCAGGGTGTAACAGCACGTTGGGAAACTGGAAGTAAATAGGGAATTAAGGGGGAGCTGTGTCTTGCAAAGGATCACAGACATATGGAATAAGTTAGCAGGGAAGGTGGCTGGAGCAGAGAGTATAAGTGAGTCTGAGACATCTTGATTAGTTTCTGGAGGAAAGGATTGAAGAGTGTAGTGAAAAAGCAGGGAAACAGGATTTAAAGCACATTACCACTTTAATTGAAAAGTGCCCAAAGCAAGGAAATTCAGATTTAAAGCTGCCAGTCTGTCACTGGCCGATGCAGGTGTTGGGGCTGGGAGGACTCCCGGGGTCTGTGTGCAGATGGGTCCGTGCCCTGCAGGCTCCGCTCCCCGGCCGGGGCCCTGAGCTTGGCCAGCTTGAGCCAAAGCCTCATGCTCGCCCCAAGAATTAGATCCTTGAATATGTGCGTTATGTAATAATAGAATAATAATATTTGTAATAGGTATGTATTTTTATATGATAATATTATAATAATCTGCTGACGTCTTCCTTGTGCGATGCCCTTAAAACTGTTGCAGGGGCTGCTCCCCGCTTGCCAGGCTGGGGGTACACCCGGAGCCGGGGACGGGGTCACCCAGGGAAGGGGTTTTTTTTCCTGCCCCTTATTTTCATGTATTTGAGAGCCCTTCCCAGGGAGTCGCTGCCCCCGCTCCTCCTTACGCAGGGTACGTCACGCCGAAGGTCCTGAGGGGCACACGGGGAATTTAGGGAGACTCAAGCGCATCTTTTCAAGTTGTGATGTGTGACTTGGCAGTCCCTCCTCTCGGTTTACTTTTTGTAAAGAAAATTTATCTTCATTTTTTTTTTTCTACTTTCCGGATTTCCCTTTCTGAATGTAACTACAGACTGAACCCCCCGAAGTCTGAGCTCTGCCTCTCCGAGCCCTTCAAGTACATCCTCGGAAGAAGCCGCTGCAGAACAGAGGAGTCCCGGAGCATTTTTTGGCAGGCAGAGACTTAGAAAATAATTTAAATCCTCTGGCGTTTCAAGTCTACACAAAAGATGCGTTTCCCCTTTTACAGGAGAAAAAAAGATCATTTAAAGTGGTAGTCTGGGGAAAGAAATAGTGCAAAAAGATTTATAATAATTAGCAATAAATTCTTCCACTAAATTCTCATCATTGTTTCCTAGTAAATGTTGTCCATCTTTCACACAGAGATGTGTTTTCACAGAGAAAGGATCAATTATTTCCAGATTATTTGTACATCATTAGATATTTAATCTCTTTGAAAATTATTTTTAATTTTCTTTAGTATTAGAAAAAAATGTTTCTTTTAACCAACTGCAGCGAATTATTTTAGAAACTGGTGGTTCATGTTAAACTCTTCATTTTTCGTGCTTTGTTTTTGCTTGGATTCTGTTAAAAGTGTCATAACGTGGGTGGCATTTTAAAGGTTACTGGAAAGGGTGGGGATGCGATTAGCTAATAAGGGAGATGAACTTTCTGGCAAAAATAATGAAGACTTTGAAGCAAACAGAATCTGGATGCCTGTAGTAAAATTGCATTAGATGTAATGAAATAAAAGTTGGAATTTAGGCGATCTCTGTAAATATAAAAAAAAAAAAAGAAGAAGAAGAATCAAACGGATGTAGTTGTCATTTCAGTGACAAGCGTGCCCTGATCCTGGGCATTATGGCTCTGAAATTGAGAATAATTATTCTAATTTGTTTTATTACATTAGCGTGGGTAGGAGGGAAGAAAGGGAGCTTTCTTTTATGGCTTTCTCATTATTCATAGGCGAGCACGGCGGGGCCAGGCTCCCGACTCCCGCGCCGGGGCTTCATGGGAATTTTTGGAAAATGATGTCTGCAATGTTCTGACCTTTGCCGTCCCAGCTGCAGCCCTCCTCCTCTCTGCAGGGATCCCACACTTGACTCCTTAGCAACCTCTTTTGTGCCTCTGATCTCTCTCCATTTGTCTAGTAATAGCCCTTGGCAGGAAGACTTGTTGTTCCTTCGGTGGCTGTAAAAGGCAGGGAGCCGCTAATGCCAAGTACTTTGCAAAAATCCCTTTCACCCACTCCTTGCAGCGTGTCTTCAAAGTCAATCAGATGCTGGTGCAGTCATGGTGGCTTCTCAAAGGGTCTTTCTGGTAGCTGGGGGAAAAAACCAGCAACAAATAAAACAAAACAAAAATCAACACCAGTGACTTCTCTTTCAGAAAAGTGTTTTCCAGTCCACCAGTTTTCCAGGTGCTTTCCGGTTGCCTTTCACGGTGACTCCAGTTTAGCTTTTGCGCTGGACCAACCTGCGCCCGTTGCAGCAGAATCTGGACGTTCACCTCCTCCGTGGATGGGACCTGTCCTGTGGGCTTAAGGTCCCGGGGCCATGTCGGAGCCTGTCCCTGCCTCTGCGGGAGGGTACCAGGGTTTGGTCACCTGAAGGTGAGTTGTTCCAGAGAATCTGGAGCCTGGTCCTATAACCTGCTAATGTTGGACCAGGACTAACGTTCTCCAGATGATGGGGAAGTCCCATCATCTTGGTGCAGGCTTGGACCTGAATAGGGCTGCCTGTGGGCTTTGGACCGATGCGCAAGGTGCAGAATAAAGCGATTTAAACAGCAGTGTCATCTGATGAGCATAAGCTTGTCGTTCTCTGGCTAAGGAAGAGGTATTCTAGCCTGTTATTTCTCTCTCTGCATGGAAGAAGCAAGAGAGATTTGAATTACCAGCTGTTCGTGTAATGAGAGGTTTGTATGAACATCAGTACAGCTCTTCTTAAAGCCTTTAGTTTGCTACTGTCAGAGTTGTAGAAAAAAGTTTCCAAAAAGCCTAATACCTGTGTCACGTCTTCCCTGTGTGGCGTTCCTAAAAGAAAGGAACAAAACACCTCTCTGCAGATCATCCTTCCTGCGCCGCAGAGCTGGAACCCTCCAGCAGAGCCCGCAGGTGGGAGACGGGACTTCACGCGGAGGGTCTGCGTAGGTCTGGCCCAAATCCAGCCTCTGCCGCCAGCACGGTTCGTGAAAAACCCTGTGCCAGAGCACTCTGCAGTTGAAGATTTGGGCTCATAAATTATGCAAATGTTTAAAAGTATGCAAACAATTTCCATAGCCATAACATGAGCCTTGAGGCATAAAAGGACCATAGAAAATGTATTGAATTTCCAAAAAGCTAGAGCCCTTGCTGGTCTTGGGAATTAAATGTTGCGTGTGTTATGAGGTATATTGGAAAAAAAAAAGTCATAAAACAACATCATGGAGTTCAGCAGAAGGATTGTGCCGCTGCTGTGCATTGCTGCTGTAGTGTCGCACCCATCAAGCATCTTTCCCCTGGCGAATGCAGCATTTGAGCACGATATTCATTATTGAGGTTGAAATCAAATCCAGAAATTTTTCAAGATTTATCCTTTCAAACGCAGAAGAAAGCTGGAGCAGGCGGGCAGCGAGCAGGCTGGGTGACCTGGTGCGTAACAGCAGGAAAACTCAAGGGGCTTTAGTATTTCTGGTGGGGTCTAAAGGCATTGTGTCAGGTCCCTCGGATTTGAGTGCTTCGGGTGCCGGGGTCCTATAGCTGGCTGTCGCCTTACAGCCCTGTCCTATAGTCCTTAAACAATTTTTTTTTTTTTTTTTTTTAATTTTAGCTTTGTAAAGCTCCTTCCTCTTCGTGAACACGGGGTCTAAATTACAGCTGGTTTGTCTTTAAAATACACTGGTATATATTTGGCTTTCAAAAGATGCTGAAACCACTTTTTCTGTGGGTAGCAGAGGCTGGCGGGTGGCTGAGTGCGTGAAGTGCAAGGCACCGTTTGGGATTTTCCCTGGGAGTGTTTCATATTCAGATTATGAGAGAAATTAAAATCTAGAATTTAGGATTGCCCTTCATTGAGATTTTTTTTTCTTTTTCTCATCTTTTGTATTGTGAAGACACAGAAAGAAGGTCTTTAAATTGACTCTAAATTTATAATGCTGGTGCCCCGTACCCCACCCTTCTCTCCAGAGCCGGTATCAATAGGGGTTTTGCAGACATAGCTTGAGTCACCAGGCTTTTTCTCGGCTTCCCGTGCTATTGGCCTGTCTGTACCATTTTTTTCAGAATTAATTTTGGGCTGAAAAAGTCTCAAAGAGTGCTTTGTTCCTCCTTGACACTCACTCCAGGGAAAAAAAAAAAAAAAGAAAAAGAAAAAAACCGTGGAAAATCTGACATCTGCATTGTAGAGAAAAATCAATAGATAGGGAGGAATATAATTATCCCCCACTCCTGAAAGAATTTTTAAGATATTTTTTGTAACAGTGACTCATATCGGCTTAGAGCTTGAATGACATTTTAATTATTTAGGCTTTTTTTCATTTTGAATCACCAAAGTACAGCAGCCTGAAAGGGGTACAGTTGGGCAGAGCAATCTGCGTAAGATGAAAAGGAAGGATTTGGCGTGTCGGAGTTCAGCCGCTTCCCTCCCTTCGAGCGGCGTCGGAGCGGGAGCTGCGTGGCTCAGGGGCGTGCAGAGCGAGATGCTGCACCGCTCCGCGGCGACGGGTGATGGATCACCCCCGGGTCCGTGAATCATGTTCACTGGCATCAAGTAAATAAGGAAACAGTTTATCTCCTTTGGAGATGTTTTGCTCCTTATGCGAAGCGTAAAATCCTTACGGAGTGCATCCGTGGTGGCTCTTGAACTGATACTTGCGCCTGGGTTTGGTCTTCTGGGGAAGGGGGTCGGGGCGAAAGGGGGACTGGTGGAGTCGATGAGGGAGAGGGAGCAAGTGCAATGCCGTGGATTTTGTTTGGACGTAGGCAGGTTTAATTAGAAGGGGATCAGCTAATTAGAAAGGCAATTGTGCGGGGAGTGAATGCAAGAGGGAAGGAGAGAAAGAGAGGTCTGAAGTAAAACTGGAGGTCAAAGCCTGTGGCTGGCACCCATCTGCACAGGGCAGAGATGAGGTGAGAGCTTAGCAGGAGGTCTGGGGGAGCTGGTGGTGCCAGCTAGACCCGCAGGGACCTTCCCCGGAGGATGCTCCCCCTTGTCTCTCTTGGGGTGGCTGAGCTGCATCCAGGTGGGACGACAGCCTTGGGTTGTGCAGTGGGCAGCCGGGTGAAGGACCTGCAGAGCAGGGAGATTGGAGATGGGTTTCTGTGATTTTCATTGTCCGTGGTGGCTGTGATGTGGACCGGTGGAAGGGCTCCTCTCCACCTCTCCTGGGACGCACCCGCACGGTTCCTGCACTCTGAGCCTTCTGCAGATCTAGAAGGGCTGGGCAGGTCCTGGGGTCCATGGGGGGGTTCCCCTTATGGAGCCTCTGGCCAGTGGTAGCAGGGACCAGGCAGTCTTCACAACTCAGTGTTTTGCTTAATCCTAACGGCAGGAGCTCGGGATGATACAATAAAAAGGAGCAGTGTCCAGATGTGCTCCTCTCACCAAAAAAATGCAGTAGAAAAGCGAGGACCCATTCTCTTCACACGTTCATCCTCTCTGTGATTTGAGAAGGCGATCCCCAGCATGCCACAGTGCAAATTCAGATGTCAGTACCCTAAAACCAACGAGTGAGGTGTCTGTGGAGGACGCAGCCGGCAGTTGCACGGCTCGCATCCCTCTTCAGTTCTGCCTTCCAGTCCCGTGTTCCGTTCCCTGTGCCACCGCGTGCCGCGGCCTTAGGTTTGGGATTTCTGCCACGCTTTAATCAAACTCATGAAATGCAGAAATCGAAAGCTGTTGGTAAACTTCCTCTCTATGGCTTAATTTCCCCTGAAATCCCTTTTGTTGGATACTCTTTCAATGATGGGGAAAGAGAGGGGGCATGTGAGGTTACTCAATCAAGCGAGACTGGAATTGATTCAGTGGGAGTGAAGGGGTGATTTTGATTTCCACCCCCAAAGTCCCCTGGCCGCCAGTTGGCAAACTTTGTGAATGTATTCAACAATCTACTGCATTTGAAAGGGATTTTATTAGTCATAAATAGCTAGTTTTCAGCGGGCTTACTGAGTTTTATAAACAGGACTGGTTCGGTGCCTTGCTGGCTGGGTCAAGTCCTGCAGCAGGCAGGCAGGAGGATGAATTTTTGCAGCGTGGGTTTTGCTAAGAATTTGCTGTGAATTTGCTTTTTTCCTCTGGTTTGCTTGTGGATCTGCTCAAGTGTCTGCGTGGTCACCTTTCCTTTAACGCTGTAGTAAGCTATCCAAGCTAGTGATGATGCTGGAGGCAAAACAGGGTCTTGTTCCACATAGCCAATATCCTATCTCTATGTGACAAATAAAATATAAGTACAGTGACAGAAGTAATCTGTGACGCCTGCGGTGTATCCAGGGCACACATCGGCTGAGCTTGGGAAATGCTATTTATATGTGACCGTGAACGCATGGACGCAGAGCAGGGCTGGTGGATGGAAAGCGCACGGGGGCTGAGCGAGGGCGGCAGAGTGGCTCTGGTGATTAAAACCAGGCATTTGATTGAACACCATTAAAATAAAATAAAACCAAAAAAGGCCTAAACGTAATTTTCCTTCCCCTGCGAAAAATGCTGGTGAATTTAATGCACCTTAATTGTGAGAGCCTGGGAGCCCCGGAGGTTGGTGTTTTGGAAGTACAAGCAGGTGCTGCATCTCCATCCTCCCCTGTGCTCCTCAGCTGTGCCCTAAAGGGAGCAAACTTAGTAGGGGAGAAGGTATTGAGCACATATTTCATTCTGGATGCTAATTCAATCCAGGGTTAACATTTTATAGTTCTCATGCGAACGGCAGCGCGAGGAGATTTCTGAGTGTGCAGAATGGCCTGGAGCCGCAGTCAGCTGTAAATTAATATGACAAAGATCTCAACTTTCCCCTTCCCCAGGCCAGGCTTTCTTATTACTGGAAGGGGCTGGTGCGCGTGGTCTGGCTGCCACGAGCTCGGCCGAAAGGATCAAACCCCGGTGTCTTTGTAGCCACCATCCCATCAGTATGAATTTAATAATTCTGGTTAGAGCTGGATTCAAAGCAAGGCCACGGAGGTGAAAGGGCAATTGCTAGTTCACTTCGCCACCTGTTTCCTTCCCTTTAGCTTATATTTAATTTGTATTGCTGAATACCTTTCCCTTCTGATATGCGAGGCTTTGAAAGTCCCTTCACCCACCCTCAATGTGCAAACAGAGCCGGTGTTTCTGGGGGTGCTTGGTTTTTTCCTGGCGTTGTAAGCGTGTGAGCATGCGTTTGCCTTTATCATTGGGAAAAGAAAATCAACTTTAAAAGCCATTTCCCTCTCCCTCCCCAACACATACGCACGCTTTTTTGTTTTATCTAACAATTAGAGCGGATCATAAAAAGGGAAAAATTCAAAAATGTTTTCAAAAATCCCTATCTCCTGCCCATTAGTCTCCAATCCTTATGTCAAAATAAATGCAGAATTCCAGTTTTTAGCTAATGCGCTGCTAGCTCAGAACTAGGAAGAAACTTCCTAAATTTGCCAACTTAAAAAAAGGGGAAAAAAAAAACAACTTTTCAAGTAATTTTGGAATTTAGAAAACAAGAAACGAGTCAGTGCGCTGAGCTTCCCATAGCACATCATTCCGTGTTTCCCAAATGATTGCATCACCACGTGACAATATTAGGATCATTATGCCAAGCTGGAATAATTTAAAAGCATGTATAAATGAGGGCAATGACTTCTTACAATAGCAGTGACTCGAACTGACAGAGGAAGCCGCGCACCGCAGGACCGGCTGCTCCTGGCCGGTGCGAGGTACCCACGGGGCTCGCGGCTTCGGTCTGCCTTTGCCCAGCGTCCCGCCCGTTTGGGGTCCCCTTTGGTGACACTACCTCCTCGGTGCTATCGCCGTGCGAATAGTAAATACCCATATGCAGTGTGGCGTCAGGTGCTGTTTCAAATTGCCTGGGATCTGGAGGTTTTCTTCTTTATTTCAGACTTGTGAAATGCGGTCGGTGTGTTGTAAGATAAGCAGGAGCGATGACGTTACCAGCTGGCACGTAGCCCCTGCTGCGCAGGCAGCCCAACTTCGCAAGTTTAATAACAAGTCAGGGAGACGGTTGTGTTGGACAAGGAGCTGAAAGCGGGATGAGAAAGGCTTTCCTCTTCTTCGTGACGGTGTCTTCATGTACTCACATCTTCGGGATGTTTCAAAAGGGCCATAAAAGCTGGGATGCTTTAGTTCGTTGGGGTGCGGTCCCGTCTTCAAAGTGAATTACGGTGGGTAAACACTTACCTGTCATTTTTTATCACCCAGCAACTGGAGCTCAGTAAAGAGCTCAGCTCCTCAGGAAAGAGGGGCTGGCAAGACCCTGCCCCACGTACAGCAGCAGTTTCTCAGGAGTTAACAGCGGCTGCCCTTGGCAATATTTTTCTGCTTAATTGCCTACCTGTAAGCATGGCCAACTTCTGACAGCATTAATTAGCACTGAGCTAACAGATCAATTTTGATGTTATATCAAAAAACACGTGGTGCCTGAAGATGCTTGAGCACCACAGGGAGAAATTAAAGTGGGGAGGGATGGAAGGGGACCAGGCTTGGCATGTCTCCATGCCAAGAGACACGTCTCCATGTCTCCAACACCAAACCCTGGAAAATATGAAGAGGGCTCTGCAAGTGTTGCTTTTTTTCATTTGCTTCCTGAGCCTTGAACTTATTCTTTACAAAAACTAGAAACTTAAACACGTGAGAGAAAGAGCAATTAAGCTGGAGGCTGGTACGGCAGGTTTGTGGTAGCAGCTGCCCGTAGCTGCCGCCTGGAAGCTACTGAACAGTCTAAATGCCTTTGTACGTTCTTGACTTTGAAGGTATCAGGCAGATCCTACTCTCAAAAAATGCCCTCCAAACGTAATGGAAAAATCCTTTGCTAAAACATTTCCATCCTGGTCTTTCTGACAGTCGGGCATTGCCTCCAACACAGCCTTAACCCAGCAAAACTTGGCAGTGTTAGGTTTATTTGGCAGTGTTAGGTTTATGGTTGGACTCGATGATCTTAAAGGTCTTTTCCAACCTATATGATTCTGTGATTCTGTGAAAACATCAGGTTTGTTCTTAAATTTGTCCCACCGAAGGCTGATCTCTAGAGCTCAGTTTCAATCTTATACTTAAAGCTTAAAGCTTAAAGCTGAGTGCCTTGCTGCATTAGAGCCTGAAGACGGGCTCCTTCCTTTCTCTTCTTTCCTTCTGCTCAAGCAATGCTACCAGGAGGTAGCTGGAGGTCTGAGACCCGACTGCCATGCGCTGCAGGAAGGAAGCAGTTAGAAATGTGATTTCGGGGTTGTGAGCCCTGCTCTCCGAAGTGCTGTTGAATGATTTCTTTCCTTTCCTTGTTTTCCATTTAATTTGTCCGTATCGTTCACCTCTTAAACTCTGCTTAATATTTGCCCCCCAAATACTCCTTGCAAGATGTTTGCAGCTTATGTCCAAATGAGAGGAGTGTCTTCCAGGTCTGCTGGAGTCTCATGGGCTTTTCCATGCGCATGGCCTCTGGGTCCTTTTCCTTCTAGTCCCTCGCAGGTCCTCTCCACGTCCAAAGAGAGGACAGTTGGGGTACATCAGCGATGCACTAGCCTCTGCTTGTCTGCGAGCAGGGGACGGGGATTTTTCCCCGTGCTTTGATCTGTGGTATGGCAGCATAATCTGCTGCAGCTGTGGAGTCCAGGCCAGTTCAATACACACCGAGAAATCTTGAAAATGGATTGGGAATTGTTAGCAGACTGAGAGAAATCCAGTGAATGTCAAACTCCAGCAGATGTGGGGATCCCCGTTTCCTCCTTTCCTCCTTCTGTCCTCCTGTGCTCACTTGGACCCAGATACCGTTTCTCAAAATAAGTTTGCATCTTCAAGAGAACAGGAGCTGACTTCCAAAAATGTCAGCAGAAGCCAAATAATTAGGGGAGGGTGTGTAAAAACAGAGTCCATCCGAGCACGGAGCGGTAAGGTATGTCGGAGCTCGTCCTGCGTGTGTCCATGCCCAGGGGTCCACAACTCTTCACAGCAGAGTTATTTAGCGAGCCACCATGGCTCATTCTCCTTTCGTGGTCCTCCTCAGCAGCGGCAAAGCTACAGAGCACGTAGATTTTCATGCACTACATGCTCTTGTTTCTTGGTCCAACCTTATTTGAAAACTGGAAAACTCACATGCCAGTGTGGGAGTGGAAGTGGACTTGAAGACAGCAGTCGGGTAAAGAAGACTTGAAACACCCCCTAATTATGAGAGTGGGAGTTTGCTATGCTGAAAAACAGATTTGATATGAAGAGCTTTAAGTGACTTTCCTGTTTGAAAGCTTTATAGTAAACAAAATGTGATTAACTCCCTTAGTGACTCATTGCAGGGAAGATTTTGATTTTCAATATGGTGCTTTTCTGTCATATACTTGTTTTAATTATCCATGCTGAATAATAGAGCTTGATAACAGCTTGGGCAAGGTAGGAGGGAAGGTCATCAAGATAGCTGTCCTTTTTTAATATTCCAGCATTCTTGCACAGAGCCTTTCTTACCGTCTGTCCTGCCACTGACAGGGCTGCCGGCTGCGGCACATCCTGTGAGATGCTATCAACGTATCCTGTAATTTTAGAAAAGGTTTGAGGGGCAGAGCGAACTGCAGATGATTCGGGAGGGGGAGATGAAGCCGTGACTGTTGACAGCGAGTCTGTCTTGTCCCTGCCTCCCCTGCTCCAGTCCTCGCAGAGTGATGGAGAAGAGAGTGATGGGATCTGCTGAATAACTCACTGGAGAGTAAAACTGCAGAGCAGCCACCGGTACCCACCGCTCTGCTTTCCCATCCCACGAGTCTTGTATGATAGCACTTTGCATCCATCGTGCTTTTGCCTGTGCCTTTACGGACCAGCTCTGCTTGGGGGTTTTTTGGTGGTGCCGGTGGGGGGTGTCCCTTTCCTGATGATGCTGAGATGCAGACCTCCCGGGCCAGGGTATTTCTAGGTCTGAGCTCCTGGCGTGAACCCATCTCGGCTGTGCATGGAGCCACCCCCAGCCGTTCCCATTGCAACCTGCGTAAGGTGACAGCATGCACGAGGTTTGAAGGTGCCTCTTTCCTCCGGAGGCTGCTGGGCGGGCCAGTGCTCAGGCTTCAGTGTAGCTCTCGGGAGTTTTACAGGTCTGAAGGCCAGCAGGGACGTGCCGGGTACCAGCATCCCGCAGGCTGCCCGCCCTCCGGGGACGGAGCGTGCACCGCGCTGCTTTGGTACCATTCCTCATTCCCGTGCTGTGCAGAGTCACGTCAGACACCACAGAAACCTTTGCCTTATTGCTATCTTCCTTATCAATCACCTCTGTAAAATAACGATTACCCTTTCCTATATCTCCTTGTTCATCCTCAGTGCTTATGGTGGTGTTGATTTGCTCTGCTGCGTCTCTAGAATTTGCCTCTGCGAAGTGATGCTTTTCCTGCGGCTGATAGTTGATGCTGAGAGCTCGTCGGGAGCGTGCTGCCTAGCTGGCATTTTCTTGGTTGGCCACAGGATGGTATTGTGTGTACAAATGGCCCTGGCTTTCATCCCGCTCCATGAGATGTGCCATGAGGATTTGGGGCTTTTACTGCCTGAACTCTTCCAGGTTCTCCTGGTTCATTCTTGGCTAAAAATTACAGGATGTAAATTGTCTGGATTCACAGATTTTGAAAATGTGTGATAGTTTCTGTTTACTGTCCTCTTCAGTTAGCACTGGCATGAAAAATATTTCATTTTTTTATGACTAGGAAAAAAAAGGAAAAATAATTTGGAACAGCCATTTTCACCCAATTTGAAAAATGGGTGAAGTCTGCTTGAACTCAGCAACGTGCCTGATAACAGGTATAATTTAAGGTTGTAAATAGGCTACTGGGGTCACCCCTATTCACAAAGACATACATGACTAAACATCATCTGGTATAAGGCTCAGACCAAGAAAGGTGTCTTATTTCCTATTAATTTACCTGCCAAATAAGCTTGTAACTGTTTTTGTGGATTTTTGTTTGCTTAAGAAAGTCTATGTTGGGTTAAGCCCAAGGTCCAACTAACTTCTTGTATTGTCTCTAAGAGCAGCCGTTAAGAGATGCTTGGGGAAGAATATAAAACATAAAGTGAACTTCTGGGGCAGCTCCTCACAGCTCCTGGCAGGCAAGTGGTTTAGGGACTTTCTGGGGAGGAGGCCGTGTTCAGAAGTTACCCCGAGCCTGTCCTCTGGGAACGTGTCTAGTTCCTTTTGAACGCGTTTGTCGTTTTGGCTCCCATAAAGTAAATGATTTGCTGTGTGGAAAAGTACGTCTTTTGTTCGTCTCTAAACCAGCTACTCGATCCTTCCGTCGGATTGCCTTTACGTCTCGTATCAGGAGAAACGGTCAATAATCGTTCCCAGTTGACCCCTTCTGCGTCAGTCCGGAGTTACTAGGCTCTGCTCTGTCCTCTCTTTTCCATGCTCCGCAGCCCTGGGCTCTCAGCCGTCGTACAGCCCGCATACAGCCTGGGGAACTGGATATGTCTGGATATTTACTTATGAGGTCTGGACAGTTTTGGGGGGGGTGTCTTTAACTGGAATTTGGAATTTTTCTTGAGCCCCAAACCTGCTAAACTTTGTTTAATGCTGCATGTGAAGATTTTTTTAGCAATTTGGATGAAACCAATAGGCCAGGATGTGCTGTGGTGCTGGAATCTCCTCCTCCTCTGAGCTCTCAGATTTTAGCACTGAAAGGTCACTGGCCTCTTCTTGAAAACCTTCCCTACTGCAAATGTAAAGAAGCTTCATGGTGCTCCTGGTGTAGCCGGCAATGGGTCCTTACAGAAACTCCCTGTATTTTTCTCCTAAGGCAGGCAGGAACATTATAATTAGGGGCAATGTCAGAGGTAGGCAAATACCCCCTAATTGTATGCAGATGATAGAGCTGGTTCAACCTTTTGACTAGTGAAGCTTTCCTCAATTTGGGATATTGTGATCCTAATCAGGGACCTTTCCGCCATACATCAAAGCCGTCAGGCTGAAGCCGCATACCTTCGGGCTGGCAGGGCTTGATTGCAAGGCTTCCTGCTAGCAGGCTCATCCCTGGCCAGGTGTCTTTCCTGCTGTGGACGACTGATTCCTTTCTACTCTTCATCACTGAGGCAAAGAAATTTAATCCCAATATTACTGCCAGCCCTGGAATGGACCCACTGATTTGGAAATTTCACCCTCTTGTTGCCCTGAAATATCAATGCACGGCAACCTCTGATACCTGCTTATTTCATTGCCAACCTCTAACCTAAGGTGGAGCAGACCTGTCATTAGCGCATTCATCTGTGTTTAGATCTGTCAGCTTCCTTCCCCTTCTCCTCTTTTGTTTCTCTAATTACTTTGATTGCATCTCTGTGTTCAGCTCAGGGCTGGTGAGGCTGCAGGGTCCCCGTCCCAGTCTGTGTCACTTATTTCCTTTTCTACAGGCAGCGGAGGCAGCTTTGCGAGAGGGAGACAATTGGGTCTGGATTTTAAAATTGTGAATGCAGCTGTGTTTAGGTCTGCAGGTAACTTTTCCATCTGTTACACAGAGATGTATGTCCCAGTGGCAGAGCCTGGTTTTTCCTATGGCTTCTCAATGCTTTGTGCCTCCCTGCCTCGTACCCGGCAATGCTGCCAGCCGATGCTGGGAGCCCTGGGCTACTCACAGCTGCTCTGTAAAGGCTTGCATGTGGGTAAGGTGTCTTCCAGCACCCTTTAAGTGATGTGGCATATTCCACAAGGATTTTGTGTCAAATTTTCAGTAAACAGGCAGTGGAAGGAGTCATGTCGGAGCTCTCGTTGCGTTATGTTCCCTCGGGGACAACGACTGGGCCTGGAGTACAGATGTGCCGTGGGTCTCCAGGGGGTCGTTCCAGCCTCTGCGCTTCCCTGCTGTTACAGGCTCTCCCTGTAGTTTAACCAGAGTATTTGGCATCTTGAGATAATACCTTGACATACAAGATAAAGTAAAATAAAATATTTGTGACGGTATTTTTTGTCTTTTTCTTTTTTCCCCCAGGGGCTGATTAAAATTCGAGGAGATCGCTGCTGGAGAGAGTTAACTTGCATGGATTATCACTACGAGGTGAGCGATCTGCACATTAAAACTAATTTCTCTTGTCTGCTTTACTTCGGTAGAAAAATTTTCTCTAACCTCTTCTCTTCTGTCAGGCAGCTCTCCATATTTTCTTTCTTTATCATAGCTTTCTGTCTCTGGCAATGCAGGCAATGTCCATGTGCCAGCTTGGTGATGCTATTTTTCCCAACCACAGTCCTAAAAGACCAATTTCTCTCCTTCCCTCCCCTCACCATCATGGACTGATTCAGGAGCAAACCTGAGCCTCACTGAGAACCCCCTCTGTAAAAATGCTACAGGAGAGGAACAGAAAGGAGTTTTCTGTAGTGTTGTGCTGAATACTTTGGGCTTACGCTTCCAAAATGCGGACATATGTAGACAGAAATAGAGCATCTCAGTGCCCTCCAAGATGCAGAGCACTAATCGTTGGCAATTCAGAATTATACGGTTTTATCGTTTTGACATCTGTTTCAGTGATTACATTGCATTCTGATTATAAACTGTGGTTTGTATTCTGGCTCCGAGTGTTGTCTCCTCTTTGATTACAGAGAGAGGGAACTCAGCTTCCCCTCTCTTTTTACCTATATATTTGCCTTCGCGTTTTGTATAAACAGTGTTAAAAAAGAAAGAAATTGCTGCATACAGCGACACTCCACTGGGTGAGTAGCCCTGGTTTAACGAAGGAAACAGTGCTGAAGCAATATTCCCTCCTCCGGATTAACATCGCAGCCACTGAAAATGGCACACTACGTTGTCACGCCTCTGATCTATGTCCATGTCCATCTAAGGAGCGGGTGAGCGTGCCGCATCTGTTAGCACGGGGCTGCAAAGTCTCAGCCTGGTGCTGCACTCCTCCCGTGTTGGTAAGACCTGGGTACCTCTTCGTGCCTCAACCACACAGTTATTTTCAGCTGGCAGGCCTGAGCTGTCAGTCCCTGGGGATGTACCTTTGGGGTGACATTCTCAGTGGACCTTCATCATGTCTGGAAACCATTTCCCCCTCCCAATTAAAGCTGGCAGAGCCTGACTTCTCTGACCTGCAGAACGTGTTCCAAGGTGTTGCCTGTGAATTACTTTTTACGGGGTAGGCACGCTGAGCAGTGGAAACGGGGCCGCTCATACAGGACCTCTGTCTTTCCACCCTTGTGTGAAGAGAATTGCATGTGAGTGCCAGGGACTACGTTACCAGTCCTGTTACAGGATTGGGATCCCTCTCCCCAAAACAGGAAAAAAAATCTATCAATTTCCCAGGCGCTGACGCCTTTATTTTTCGCTCCTGTGACTGAGTTAACTGGTTGCACATTTTAAAATGGAATTTTGCAGGTCCAGAAAGCTGTATCTGCCTCTTCAGCTTTAATGCTCCTTTTTTTTGTTATTACCATTTACTTTTAATGGGGTTTCACCCACTGAATGCAAGGGTGAGCTTTTACAAAGGCTGCTGCTCAGTTAGCTCTTGTTGGACCATCCGTGTCCTGCTTCATTCCGAGTAAAACTTTGGATGCAAAGACCCTTCAGTGCTGTCGTTCTTAATCCCCAACGCAAAGGCCGCTGCGGTAAATTGTCCTTCATTTTTGCCTAGCGGCACGAGGGCTCTGCTCCGCGTGCTGCCAGGCACCTGGCAGCAGTCAGAAAAAAGCCAACTCAAAGCAGGCCCCCCAGAATCCCCCGGCCGGCTCCGCTGGTGACCCCAGCCCACAACAGTCAGCCTGCGTAATCCCAAATATTTCAAATCAAAACCAGAATCGGTTCTGTAGCCCAGAAGGCTAATTAAGACCATTCCTGTCATATCCATAACGCAGGATCCCCAGCCTGCGCGAGTAATTGGGAACAGGGGCAGGGGGCAGATCACATTATCAATATCAATTATTTTAATCCGCACAAAAGAAGCTGCAATAAAAGGAATATGAAAGAGGCCAAACTTTGTCTACTAGCGATAACAGACAAAGGACTGCAATTCACCTGCTGATTTCAGCCAGCCAGAGGCAGGGAGAAAAGGGTGAAGCTGAAGGTACCTCTGCAAGGGAGGGAGGGAGCTGGGAATCTGCTCGTAATTAGGATGATAAAACTGGGTATTGGACCAACTCGTAAGTGGACCTGGGCCAAATGTAGTCTGCTGTGATGTATGTTGGCCACCCCAGCTCTCCTGTTCCAGTCCTGAACTGCAGTCCAAAATCTACATGGACTTCTCTGCCAAGAGAATTAATGAAAACACATGGCCTCCATCTCTCGCGTGGTGAGCGCGCCCTGGACTATTTATTTGTAGTAGAACCAGCAGCTATGCCTGTGGAAAATAACATTTCCACTTTTGTCAGGAATCGTGTATAAAATAGTAAAATGTTGTTATGGCTTGGGTAATTAAACGGAGCATATTTTTCCTCCCTCTTTCCTTTCTAATGTGCAGGACCTTAATCCCAGCCTTTATGGAGATCTGTTCCTCAACTGAAGACTCTCTGTTTAGAGGGCTTACGATCTGTGATGCTGTGTAATTTGGAGAGGGAAATGGCAGAACGCATGGTTTACATAGGAAAGGTATTTTCCTACCAGCCTAACGCTCCTCTGATCCCTGAGGAGTAGATGGGCTCCGGTAGGTGTGGAAGAGAAAGGCAGACACTGATGGAGATGAGAAGACTTTGCTACACCACCATACACAGCCTGGCACATGGAAACTATCTGGAGGCTGGGATGAAGGGTGGGGGTAGAAACACTCGGCAGATTAATCGTGGCTCTGGATGCCAGGAGTCCCAAACTCTAATCCCAGCTTGGCAAGACACCGCAAACAAGGAATTTAACCTCCTCCTGCATTAGTTTCTTTGCTAACATGGCCAGAGGCTCTGAGGTGGGTGCATACGTTTGCACCCTGGTGCGCACGCAGGTCAGGGCTCCTGATGCCGGTTGTGTCCCGGAGCTTTGTGTGCAGTGGTGTCCACATTAGCGTGTGAAAATGGATGTGCTTGGGTGGTAACTGGCAGCTGAAGTCCTGGGGTATGACGTGCCATGGGCTTCATTTATCGTTCGTTGGGTTTGCCATCATTTCACTGCCAGCTGTGGTTAGATGGCTTTTTTTCCCTATAAGAAGTCCCAGTAAAAGGGAGACTTTTGCTCAGTGGAACCTGTTCCTGATGCAGCTCATGCAGAGGGAAGCTGCTTCTGGGTTTTAGGTCTGTTTGTCATCATGATTATTAAGCATTTATCTACTGTGTACACAATGGTTTACAAATATGTGTGCAGCGGTTTGCAGACTGGAGCTACATTTCTGCTTCCACTGGAGCGTATGGCACAGATCCCACGGCGTTCGGCGGCATCCCACCCGTTGGGCGAGGCAGAGCAGCCTCGGCTCCCTGCTTGTGCGCGTGGGGAGATGTGGCTGAGCGTGTGCCCCTGTCCCTGCCTGTCCCTGCCTGTCCCTGCCTGCTCCAGAGGACATCCTTCACCCCCTGCAGAGGCCAGCAGCTCCCTCGCACAGCCAGGCTCCCACATGCACCGGGGAAAAAAGTCTGCTACGGAAGGTTTTGTGCCACTCCAGGCCAATTCTGGAGCTTGCACAGCTTGCAGGACATTGCCTGGGCATGGGCTGGAGCAGCTTTCTAACCACTGTTAGTAGGTACCAGGTCTGTGAGACAGGCATGGGATTGGGGAGCACCAACCTACTCCTCAGGGGCCTCTTACCACTCCCTCCTGTGCCAAGCTTTATCTGGCCTGAGCTTTGCTAATTCTGGGTGTGCTGCTTAGCTGGCAGAAGCACAATGTCTTAACATGCTCCAAATGGAGCAAATCCTCTTGCGCAAGACCCGTGTTTTAAAATCTCCCCACCAAACCTGCAGCTCTCTGACCCTCCCGCTTACGCTGCAGAGCACCTTGCGACCATATGTCTTGGCACGGGACAGGTTTGAGTGGCACAGGCAGGAGAGGAGCATTTCTGACCTGCAACCATTCCAAATGGAGCTTGCGTTTTTGGATGCTGGTGGTGGTCTTGGCAGAGTAGTTAAGCAGATAATCTTAGGGGTTTAGAAATGGGAAAGTCCTACGTGGTCACATCTATCGCGTCTCCCTGTGTTCCACTGCAGAAGTACTCCCTGTGGGATGCAATCCGGTGATGCATTTTTATAATGGCTGCCAAAGTATTGTTGCTTTTTAATTACAGACAGATATCTTGTAAAATTCAGCCACCAACTGGTAGGAACAGCTGCCGAAGCAGCTGCTGGGGCAGGCGAGCGCGTGGAGGAGAGCCCCGCCGGGCGTCCTCCTCCTCTGCCAGCTTTGCGCTGAAACTGCGCGGGAGCTGTTAAACACATCCGGGGGGTCCCTCGGGTCCCGGTGGCCTGTCCCTGGCTGGGCCGGGGCTGGGTGACGCTCAGCAGAGGTGCGAGCCATGGCATGCACCAGGCAAGGAACCTGTGGCCCTTCTGCTCGCTACTGGAACAACTCGTATTTTGTATTTTTAATTTTAAGATAATTTTTGTAAGTGATGTTTTGAAGGGAATGCCTGTTATCCAAGAGTTTCTCAATGATTTGCATCCTTTGCTGCAGAAAGCCAGGCTAGGAAGGCAAACTTCCTACTGAGACAAAGACGAAGCAGAGGGATAAAGGGAAAGGAAAACAAAAACCCGCTCCCGAAGCAACAAAATCTTTGTCAGCGTTGGAAGTAAGACCCAGGATTTGCTTCCCTGCTGTGGAGTTATCTGTAGGTGCTCAGGATGGGTCGGTTGCCACGAAGCAGGAAAGTTTGCAAGGAGTTTGCTGAACCAGCCTCTACTTAATAACTGAGTCACATTTTAGTTCTGAATTTGTCAGCACCGCTGAGAAAAGCTTTGTTCTTTACCTAAGACGCTGCGCAGCCACAAAGGTCACTTCTTCTGATTTGTACAAATTGTCGCTAATTATTCTGTAACTGTTTTTCTTAAATAGAGGCTGTCAATCAGTGCTCCAGCTTCTGGCGTACGGCAGCTCTCCAGTTCCTGGAGAAGCTCTCCAGAGCACAGTGTCTTTTGTACCTAATTATGGGCTTGCTGACTGATAGCTGTGCTGATAAGGATGAGAAGGAAGCTCTAACTGCTCTTTAACTGCCTCTTGATTTCTTTTCTCCCTTCTCTTCACTGTATTAGACCTTGTTAGACTTTTCATCTAGCTTTTTCCAACCTATTGTGAAACCAAAAGTAAATAATATCTAGCAATTCATTTTAATAGATCAGAAAATGATCTTCTTTTGTGATCCCTGATGTTTTGGGATGGGTTTTATTCCAACAGTTTGTATTGCTGAAAGCAAAAATGTTCCCTACAGGGAAGCAGGTACTCGGATCTCGCGCTCAAAACGTATGTTTTAAAGTCACGAATTAATATGAGGGGAACGGTGCTGAATTAAACAGAAAACAAGAATATTTAAAATAAGTAACCATGCAAAGCATTTTGGAGATCTTCTTTTTAAGAACATTATAAAATATTTATGTAGCATCCTAAGTTTACAATCTTTGGCCCTTTATGGAATTTTCTCCATTCTGAAGACAATAAAGGTGAATCCTGGCAGGACTGATGGTCACAATAACGAATTATTAAGGCCAACAAAATGTATTCCCAAGCTGTGGCTTCGCTGTGGAACTCCCAGGTCTGGCCCGGCTGTGGGAGCAGGTTTGACAGGTGGGCTTTCCAAAACGGATGTCTTCTGGGGGAAGCACAGATCTTCCCCTTACAACAGCCACCAAAGGGAAACCAAAGAACCCACCTCGGTGTTTCGGGCACCGTGCGGCCGAGCCAGTTGGTTGGCACCTTTTCCCCCTTGCTGGTATGAAAGGGTCTGATTTTGTTTCATTGATTGCAGAACAATTTGCATCTCTTCTCCTTCCTTTGTGCAGGGCATGAACTTGCGTGGTTCTGCTGATGGATTTTGCTGGTTCCCCTTGGGACAGGAGGTGCTGGGTCACAGCAGTTGAGTTACTGAGGTCAGGGCTGCTTCCGCGTCCCGGCGCGTGTGTTATCAGATGAAGTTTGCGTGAGAATTGGTTGAGGCTTGGAGGAAGGACAGGATGCAGCCTTGACATGGGGAAATTTTACAGATTTTTCCAAAAGCATTTGAAAAGGGTGTGGAAGTCCGGCAGTCCATGCTTGCAGGGCCTGAGGTGAGCTCAAGGCTGCTGGACACGTGGCTGTGAGCCCAGGGCGACTGCCTGCCCTCAGCATCTGGGAGGGTTTTAGGAAGTGACCATGGGAGTTGGTAGACGTGCCGTGGGTTTCTGGAGTTGCTCACAACCTGTCGTTACTTGAGACAGTAAAATTTGTACTCTGAAAGCTGTGGTTTTTTATAAAAATATGAGTGAAGTGAGTTGTGATCCATCTCTGCCCTCACTGGACAACTTGCCCCCCCATAGAAGCCAAAGCTGCTGTTGAGGAGTCCTCCGTAAAGAGAGCAAGGCAGAAGAAACACAGTTCTGCCCATGGTGGATTATAAATGCAGTTTGTTTTCATCTCCTGTTGTAAAAGCAAACTCTTCTTTGAGTTAAGGCAACCGATACCAAAAGGAAGAGCATGCTTGTGTTCAGCTTTTTTTTTTTTTTTTTTTTTTTTAAATTTGGTCATAAGTCTTGAAAAATGACCTTTTCGGAGGCATAATTGAAAAACCAGTTGTCCTCATTCACACGTACCGAAGGGCTGCTTAGTGTGGATTTGAAGCTGAGGATTAGGTGCTTTCTTCTGGTTTTTGGTGACTCGCATGATGTCAGTGCTAGCGCTGGAAGAAGGGCCAATTCCTGACCTTGCCTGTGATCAATTAAGTAACAAGATCCATCATAAGGTAAGCGCACGAAGCAATAATATTGGCAGATAAATGTCAACACGACATCAAAAGCTTATTACGCTGTATCTGGATTTTGTATCAGGCTGCTGCGAGAAGGTCTCCGAGACAGGTTTTCAGATGAATCCCAGGTGCTCTGTATGGGATGCAAGACATCTTTGACTGCAATTTGCTAGAAATGTTTGTTATTCCCAAGGTTGGGCTGGGCTCTGTTGTTCTAATAATAGTTAAATGTGCACATCACTTAAAAGAGAGGGAGCAAATGCTTTTAAAGGCGGAATTTGTGCTCAGCTTGGGAAGATAGGTATTGCGAGGTTTGCACAGGTCGGGTTTACTGGCAGAAGCACAAGCAGAGATTCGGTGACTGGATAACTTCCAGCCGAGCACTTCTCGGAAGGAGGCCCCGTTTTCCAGAGTTTGGAGAGGGGGTTCTGCTGCAGATGATCAGCGCTTCTGAAAATGAGGTTTGAGCTCTCAAAAGCTGCGAAGCAGTAAATTTTCAAAAGTGTAACCGTCCTTGTGGAGCTGCAATTTTAGAAGACATAATGATAAGTACTGACATTTACGCCCAGTCATGCTGCTTTTTAAAAAGTGAAAAGGAATACAGGTCTTCTGCAGTCAAAGGATGCTCCAGAAGAACTAGGGTGATTAATAACATTGGACCTTAAGCAGAACAAAAGCAGATTTCTCCTACTTGCAGGGACATGGTGGGTGATATTTTATTCCAAGCAGAGCAGGTAGGGAAGCTGCTTTCCAGACTCATGCACTCGTGAGAGCGTAGGTTTACTGTCAGCCAGTGTTTGGTCCAGGAGTCTGGCTTGTATTACCCTGGACAGCAAACATGACAGACGAATGGTAAGTGGATTCCCAACCACCTCAAAGTCAGCATCAAATCAGCTATCGTCTTCATCGGGACCAGGATCCTGGCAGTGAATTTAGGAGAAGGGGGAGGAGTGTCTGGTCAGAGAACTATCGAAATAAAAGGTAGAGCCGCAAATCAGCATCGTAAAGCAGACCCAGCATCTTTGGCCCAGGCTCAGGAAACCACATACTAGTGAAGTAAATTGGATGTAAGCAGGTGCTGAGAGAGAAACTTTCGGAGTAGCTTTAAAAGGAAACTAATGGCAGGGGTTGGAGGGATGGGATAAGCACGCAGTAAGCGATCCCTCCCGGACGCCAGCGACCATGGGCGGCAGAGCACCGGTTTTGCTGTGGGATTTTATTTATCTCTTCGGTGCAGTTCAAGAACTGCTTTTCTCTGTGTGTTTCTTCACCAAAAGCAACTGTATTAAACCAATCAAAAATAAAGTGAGCGACCTCTGTGATTCTCGTAAGCCAAGCAGGTTAGTGGCACCTGCCGCTTGGGTCACCCACCGCTTCCCACCGGTTGCTCCAGCTTTCCCCTGATTTCCAGCAATATTAAAACAAAATAGGATAAACTAGCAAAAGCGTAGTGGAAATGCCCCCCAGGGAACTTTATGTTGTGAGCCTTTTGAGGTTTTTGAAGCGTAGGAAGACATTATCCCTCCCCACTGCCGGGATCAGCAGCAGAACTGTCAGTCACATGCTATAAATGCATTGGGAATATGCCAATACCGTTTTCAGCAGTAATACAATTCCTCTTCCTGGATTCTTTTCTGTTTTTCTTAAGGATTTGTTTTAAGCCTGGTGAAAGCTTCCTGTACAACTATTGGATTTCATCTCTTCGTTACACTCTCCCACTGTTTCAAACTCGTTTACAGACCACCCAGGACCCTCACCACTTGCCTTAAATATTCTCCTCTTTTCTCTTCCTCCCACCGCCACCCATTTGGTCTTTGTCAATCCTAATCAGATTAATCTTTACAACCCACTTTGCAGCCACTGAGTCTGCTCTCCATGCTCTGACCCTGTACGTGGCTTTTATCCTGCTGGCCAGCTTCTCCAGCGGACAGGAACGATGGAGCCCATCGCTTCCCTCTGCCTACCAGGGGCTGTGGGGAATAATCTACTGCTCATGAAATGTTCAGGACCCAGGGGGTTTGTCAGCTTTGAAGATAACAGAGGCAATGCTCCGATAATTATTTAAATTGTGGATTTATGAGCTAGTTAATGGTGTGTTTTAAGAAATCTGCAAAGAGAAGAAAGATGACAAATTTCAGTGCTATCTGGAAGACAGAAACGAGAGAGGAAAATGGTAGAAGAAAATACAAGAGCTTTCCAGTCTTTCCAATTAGCACGTCTGTTCTCTCTCTTGCTTTATGGACGAGAATCGCTCAGTCGGCCTCCCCGATAGAGTGTCAGCAACTCCTCTATTTCTACCATGGCATCTTGGTCCTCCAGGCTCCACAACCGCGTCCCCCAGGCAGGACCGGCTGCCTGTCCCGGGTCCCTCTGCCGTGATGGGCAGCCTCGACACCCAGCTTAGGACTTGCTCAGACCTTGCCCAGAGCCCTCGCACAGGTCTACCCACCCCTGCATACTCTGAACGGTCAAAACTATTCTCCATGGCAATAGGTATACTAATTTTTTATCATCCTTCGTGGCGTGCACGGACATTAAATACTGTCTTTTCTGGTCTCCTACGTAGCAACGTGCCAGCTGCAGTCTAGGGAGAGTTGGTCTTCTCATCCATTCCCACCTTCCGCAGTGTTTGTAGGGGATTAACCATCATTCCGGTTCCCTTGCTTTGGAGACCTTTGGGATGATGCAAACTCTCGGTGTCTGCCAAAATTTAGTGCTCTTCTTTTTCCATAGTGTTTGCTCTCAACAGTCCAGAAGTCTAAGCGAAACTGAAACTTGAACACTGCGATTTCACGTAGTATCAGCTGCAAAAATGGTGTATGCAGAGCTCCAACGTACAATTAAATTATCCAAAAAACAGCCTACATCCTTGCCATCTGCTTTTCCATGGAAAGCAAAATAACTACATGCTTTTAATTGCAGATAGAGTTTAAACAAATAGGGTGTTGGTTTACAAGCTGGTGCTTTCTTCTTTGGCGATCAGATTACATTTTAATCAGATTATGAAAACGTGCTACTGTTTCATCTCTTGCTTTGACTATTAAATGTGCTAAATTGTTTAATGAATTTTTGCATAATAGAGAAGTCTGTCCTAATTTAATAAGTAAAATATTGAATTTGTTGCTTACAAAATAGCAGACACACAAAAAAATTCTACTGAAGAAGCTGCATCCCCAGCGGTGGGTGTGTTTGTGCATCTCTCCTTCTCTGGTCTCTTACTAGGATTTTCTTAGGGGAGTAACCATAAGAAGCTATTCCAGTTCTCAGGCTAACACTAGATTAATTATTGCATGCACCAAAGTTTTAAGCTCAGCTTGAAGTTTTATTTCCACAGAAATGTTGGTCTGTCCAGGAGAAGGACAAGCCATTGGCAGAATTTCATAAATAGTAGAGCCCTTCCATTTGCTGGGAAAAGTTTGAATTATTTGCATATCTTCTGTTTGCATTTAATTTATGCTGTTTCCATGCAATTCTGTGTGTTTTCAAACTTTCCATGTTGAATATATACTTGATTTGAATTGCAGCACACGGGTAATGCCACTTAAGTAGTCAGGGGGCTGAGGGCCTGGTACAGTTCCCATACACATTTCCCTCCTTACCGTAGATCTGGAAGAATTCCACGTATTTCTCCAATGCAGTTTTTTTTTTTCTGTCTTGCAACTATTGCAGTGCTCACAGCAAGCCTCGTAACTCTGTAAAAAGACAAATACAGCGTTAGGATGGTGCATGAATGAGTTAATAGTAAGTCTCTGCTGTGGTGTTTTGCTCCAAAGTCGTGTGCGCCAAACTGACCTTTAATCTTGGAATATAAATCACTTTCCAGTCCTATTATTTGTAAAATCCTACAGGCTTGCAAATGCACAAAAGAAGCCTTTGTCTCTTATTAATTTAATTTATAGGTTAAAGTTTCAAATCAGTGGCAAGCAAAAGCTGATTTACTATTCACTTCAGGAATTGCCGTTCTGGAAAGCGCAGCGTTTGCTAGACTGCCTAGAAATTGTGATATGTAATTAGGAGCTTCTGTAATTATATATAATGTAATATAATTTGCTTATCTTTTTTGGTATGTATTATACATAAAAGCTGGGAGGGTAACTCAATGTGGATTAGCTCTTTCAACCCTAAAAACTCAACAGATCTGTAAAACCGTTGTTTTTTGTCTTATGCTATTAACATTGTGGCAGGATCAATGTTTTCAAGCATTAAAGTTGCTGCCCTTTTCTTTTAAATATAGAACCATCCCATCATCTCTTGTACAATGCCATTTGTGCTGCAACAAACAACAGCCACTTCTGTGATGAAATTTAGATAAAAGCAGTATGGATCTCTTTCCTGCCAGTTTAAAACAAAACAAAAACAACTCTTCCTGTTATTTAATTTGATTTAAGCTACGAAATTCCCATGTGGAGTCAGATGTGTGGCACGGGTTTCTCTTCCCAGAGTTAGGCATGTTCCCATCTGTAGTTCAGACCCGTTTCTTCCACTTCGTGGGGTTTCTAGTTAAGCAATTTTGTAACCACGTTGGAAGGCTGCAAGGAAGTAAGAGTTTTCCTTTTTCTAGTCCGTCTCAAAATAACTTGAGACAAAGAAATAAAACTTTTTCATGAGTGTGCTGTCATACCGCATTCCAGGGTAAAAGCTTTGACTGCTCAAGGTGCTCAGGAGAAGCTTTTACCTCTTGACCAATTTACGCAGAACAGTAGGGATTTGTGAATTGTTGCTCTTGCAAGCATTATGGAAATATTTGTGTTAAAAATGGCATTTATCTTACTCATATTCATGAATTCACTTATCTGTATTTTCCAAGGATCATATTCTTCCTCTTCCCTTTCAGCCTGGCCATCTCGGTGGCTAAAAGGGGTTTTATTGCTTTAGCATTAATCAAGACATTTGACAGAATTGAACTGGATCCTGTCCAGTTAGACTGAGACAATATTGAATTTCGAACTGTCATGTTGGATCCATTTGCATGTAACACAAGCTGGTCGGTCCCTGCAATCAATACGTCGGTTTAATAATCCCAGCCCGAGGTGAAGGAATGCCCACCTTTCCCCTGCGGCCGTGGACGGTGAGTGGAGTTCGTGAAGCTGTGCCGGGGCTGCCTGCGAGGGTTTCCCGTCAGCTGCTGAGGGCACTGAACAAAAGCTCTGTGGGACAAGCGGGGAGAAGGTGGTTTTCTTCTTCTTAGAGCCACGTTCAATGACCTCGCCTTCCTCAAGGAACCTGCTAACATCTGGAGTCCTGCTGCTGGTTCCGCTCTTCCCCCAGGCTCGGCACTCCAAGCCCTTGGCTGCCTTGGTGAGTTGGGACCAGCACCCCTTTTTCACCCACATTTCCTCTTCGTTGTATTACTGCTTTTTTAACTTCTGGGTGTCGGGCCGTCCCCGCTCCCATGGAGGAGAGTGTGGGGAGACGTTAACCCGCAACTGCTGGAGCTAAGCAAATTCTGCTCTGCAAATAATACTATTAAAGAACATTTATTGAAATATAAAAAGTGAGTTGGCTTTAATACCCACTAGTCTAACTGCATCGCTTGCCACAGAGAACATGTAGGTTTGTTGGTAGCTCAAGGGCCTTGCAACAGTCTTCATCTTGTTTGATAAAATTTCCTGTCATCTGTCTAAGGAGTAGAAATAGTATCCCACACAGGAGGTGGCCCACGCTCTGTGTGAAATGAGCTAGGATTGGTAAGTCCTTAAGGCAATAGTTGCAATTAACAGTTTGCAAGCAGCCCACAATGGAAATCTGCTTGAATGTGTTACCCTTGGCCCCGAGGCAAATAAGTAAAATATTTTAATTCAAGGAGTTAATTGCAATTTCAGCAGCCTTTCCCTACCAAGTTTGGCAGATGATGTGAAACGCTGTCCTGCTCTACTCTCAGCAAATGACTAGGAACACCGGCACAGATGTTGAAACCCAACATGAGCAAGAACAGGCTGGGAATGTTTCTTGACTCGTTATGGCGTTCATTAATGATTTTTTAGTATTGCTGCCACACTTTAAGTTACTGCAAGTCACCTCAAAGAGTATTGCCAGCAAGTGCAGAAAGAGCCCCATGAGCAGATAGCGTGGTCAGATGCTGAGATCTCTAACCAGGAGCTGCCGGTTCAGAGTGCCGTCTCCCTTCGCCCTTGCTCACCGGTTCTGTTGGTAAACAGAGCTGATGGACGTTTCACAGCCTGTTCCTCCTTTTGAACATTGAACCTGAACTATCTGAGTGCACAAGAGATTGACAGGAGAGAGCGGGAGCCAAAGAAAACTGCAGTAACCTCTTTTCTCTGCCAAAAGAAGTGAAAGGATAATGTAGCATGTAGTTATCAAAGGGTAGTTTTCTCAAAGCTGGTCAAACCTGACTTTCCTAATTGAACTTTGGTTTTATTATATAGAGAGAACTCTCTTTTGTAACTTGCCGAGATTAAAGTTCACACGAGAGTGCCTCTGTGAATTCCTGCACCCCTGGACTTGTGTGCTGACCTTGGGTTTGGGTGCTGTCATTGGGGAAACCTCTTCTTCCAGCAGTTCTTGTCCCAACCTTGATGCTACCGGAGGATGCCTGGGAAGGTCCTGCAGAGACTGTCAGAGAGAGACTGAGGGTGGATCCAGGGGAGGATCAACACCTGAAACCCTCCAAGGGAGGCAGCTGACCCTTCCCAGGTCAGGGCTCCTACAGGGATGTTCTGCTGCTAAGCGTGTTTTCCTCCTGCCGGCGGTCCCGCGCGGTGGCCCTGCAGGGCTAGGGGCAGTTGTGAGGGGCTGGAGAGCTCACCATTTCTTGGCCAAATCCTGCTGGCGTGCTGCTTGTAGGAGGTGCTGAGCGTTTCCAGCAGGTCGATCCCTTTGTTTCCCAGAAACCTGCACGCACAAAGTTTTAAAAGGGCAGTCCTTTAATTCTTTAAGCCACTAGTCTGAATTTCACCATGGTCTGTGAATTTGTCATCACTGAGAATTTCCTTCAGAAGTTTTGTGAGAAATGCAACCAGAAATACGTCTTTAAAAAGCAGTTTTTCTCCATTGATGCATTTCACTTCTGCAAAATGTTTGATCAGTAGTATTCCTCTGTGTGTGTGTGTGTACAATTTTCACCAAGTTGCTCCTGCTGTACATTTTCCTAACCATGAGCAGGATCTAACAGTGCTTTTTATAACTCCCTTTTGCAGTTATCCGTGCCAAATATGCAGCAGCAACACACGTGACCCGACCGTGCTACCAGCAGACAAGCGTTAGCTGATTACCTTGGGGGGATGTAAAGGCCAGCAGTAGTTAACAAACATGGCCGGTTAGCTGCTTAAATATTGGAGATTTGCTTTCTATTGTTTTATTACTCCTCTAAGTCTCGGCAGTATGATTAACATCAAACCCAGCACTTTCCTCGTTACTGTAATGAGTTTATCAAGCTGATGGCGGAGGGTGGAGGGGAGCTCCCCGGGGATGATGGAGTGCGATGCTGCACAGCAGTGAAAGGCATGTGTGTTGCGTTAGGTAATTAAATGCAAAACTTGCTCAACTAGAAAGTACTTCTGAGATTTCTAGTTGATAGGTTTTCTTGTTTGCGGGACAGCTGTAGGTGAAAGGAAAAGCTGCTGTCAGAAGGACTGTAAAAGATCAGTATGGGGGGGTGTTGTTTTATTTTACTTGTGAAGTTAAAGATCTTCTAAAGGTGGCAGGTAAGCAGCTTGGGTGCTTTTGAGGATTTTATCCATGGCTTTGTCCTGTTTAGTGTCTTCGTATCTGTACCCCGTATGAATTATTGGGTCTTACTCTTCTTCCTGGCTAGAGTAAGTGAAGAGTAACCCAGCACGGAGAGTCAGGGGGCAGGACCGGGACCCTGCAAGGCTGGAAGGGCACAAGGGAGAAGCTGAAGCGCAGGAGCGGGTATTTACTCCTTGCTCGGCACTGTCTCCCATTTTGTCCGACAAGGATGAGTCCAGGTTTTGTTTTATGTGAGTTGCCTCCAGCAAATCTCAGAGGAGCCCGTGCCAGGCTTGAGACCTTTCAGCCTATCTCCCTCTAAGAGAACTTTCTTTGGGCAATAATACGGGCTTTTAGCAGGGTTGCCTCCACATCAAGCGTGGTATGGGTTTAATTTGCTAGTTAGGATGTTACTGACTTCTCCTGGATTTCTAATGTTTCCTCTTCTACGAAATCTTATATGTCACCTATACGGGAGCCGTTTTGGCTGGGGGGTTTTAGGAGAGCACTCAGGAATTTCTTACTGTTTCTCTGGCACTTTAGTTCAATTTACACTGTACACTAAAGAAATAGTTCCCTTTAGGTTAGGATAGGTTACACGCTCTCCTCCGTGGAAGAACAAAGGACTGTCTGTTACAGCTTGCATGGTTATAAGTTGGGAGGTGATGCTGCAGACGGTGAGGATGCAAGATGGGATTTTGTGGGTGTATTTCACATTTAGGGGGTTGACAAGCAATGAGAACATTGCAATAAAATAGGACACAAACAACCCCTTAAAAATACTGGAAATGGAGAAATACGTTAGGTGATTAAAGCACGGGGTGTTGGCCGCATTGTAGTTTTCTATAGGGATGCTGTAGCAGCCCTTTGTGGTTTGGGGAGGCTGGATCCTGTGGTCCTGGCCCGCTGAGAGGGGGCAGCGGGGTCAGGCGGGTCGTTGCTGCCTTTAGGCTGTATCGGTGCCTGCGAACAGCTCTGCCCTCCTCCGGAGGCTGGACCGACTCCTCCGACTCCGTGGAGTCTCTCGATGCTGAGCTTAACGTGCATCTTTGTACCAGATTTGGGCTTTGTACCAGATTTAGTGCTGCTGAGGTGCTGGTCTAATGCCATGGCTAAAGGCGACGGCCAAAACTGGGTGAAATCGCTTCATTTTTTTGTTAGCATCAGTCATTTAACCAGACCTTCATGGGGAACATTAGGTTTTGCCTTCCCCTAAGTTGTCCTAGGTGGGCCCCAGCGTACTGCACCTTTTGCTGCTTTTTTGGTCACATCCTCTCCAATGGCTGCAGGCTGACAGAGCCCGTCTTCGCGTCTCAGTGGCAGGGAAGCCCTGCGTAGAGCGTGCCTTGACATCCCAGAAGTGCATGACATAAAATCGCTATACAGCCATAACCGTGATGTCTTTTCACGCAGACTTTTAGTCCACCTCCTTTTTAGAGCCCGTTGGAGTTGCGCTCCGTGGCCTGGTGTTCACGTGGCTCTGGTGCATGCAAACCTCTGCACAGTAGCAAGCCCTGACCTCTCTTGCAGGACTTTTCACACTGGGAAAAATGAACCCCCGTGGACCCTTAATAGGTGTTTTCATGTTTGGTTTAAGGAGGCTCCACAACATGCTGGTTTTATGGGTATTGCATTTGTGTGCACCAGAGCTGGGTTTAGGGTCCCTCTGGGATGAATAGCCCAGTTACCCCCCCCAGTCTTTTCTTCCAGAAGTTGTATTTAGAGGTAAAGCAGCTGTAAATTTGTATAATCTCTCCTCTGCCATCAGGCACTGCTGCTGGAGTATAGGATTGAAGGCCACAAAAAAGCTAAGCACTGATTTTTACCCTGGAACAGTGGTTGAAATGATGACTTGAAGTTTATTTCTCCTGCTGTTCACATAACCGCTGCCTTTGATCCCGAAGAACAGCTAGAGCAGACCTGGCCATGCATTGCTGAAGGTGTGGGGATTTCAGCACCTGATACCGTGCAATGAGAGTTGACTTCCTAGATCTCCTCCTGCTCCTCTTAGACAATCCCAGGCCTATGGCCTTTCTCTGTACCTCATTTTGCCCAGTGCAAACATGGATTTTCACGGGTTTTGAGGGGGCTCTGCCTGGACTCAGAGACCCAGATCCAGGGAGTCATTCTGGAAGGTCATCCAGATGATGGCCAAAGACCAGAAGCCATCCAGGATGTGGTAGCCTGTGTAGTCAGTGGGGGAGGCAGGGAGAGAAAGACTCTGTCTGTCTGAAGCCAGATGGGTACACAGAGCTCGAAAATAATTGCCAGCTTTGGATTTCAGTAGAGCATCAGACTTGACATGCTTGTTTTTAGGGGGAACTTCCACCGGCCTTCCTTCACCCATGGTTCCAAGAGGAGTTGTCCACGTATCCAGTTGCCACTTCCTAAGCCCCTGTTTCTTGAAGATGATCCCCCCTTTGCCAGCCGGTAGATTTAAGCTCAGCCTGCCCGAGGTAATGCCAGACCTTGCGCTTCTGTTCTGCAGTTTGTAAAATGGCTTAGGAAAGAGTAAGCCCCATCAAAAACAGGAGATGGGTTTCGTTGTGGAACCAAGAGATCATACGTGTCTGATGTGTGCTGTATGAGTACATGCCAGAAAGGTGACAGTCAGGTGCCGTGGGAATAATTGATTTTTAGCCGAAACACGCTCTCGTAAAAGCATCTTGGGAAGAATTCCTTGTAGCGTGCGTACGTTCATCTTGGTCCTGAGCGTGCAACATGTTGGCCATCAGTGTGTCCAGGGGGACTCAGTCAGACGTCAGTGGGTAGTAATTAACTCGCCATTTAGCATTGTACATTCTTAATGGTTTTATGGCTTCTGAGAGAGCCTGACTCTTGGATTACTGTTTTTTTATTGTAGTCCATTAAGAAAGCTTGCTTCAGGATTTGGTTCTACCTGTTGAAAGAATTTATTATAAAAGATATTGAGAGCTTTGTCTTGTTTCGTTTCCAGATTTCACGGGATAAATTGTATCCATGTTACGGGACCATGAATGTGTGTCTATGACACCAGCTGGTTTTGATAAACTATAAAATGGCCTGTCCCAAGTAAATTAAATACAAATTTTACGAAACAATTATGCATCGGCCTTTTCATTCCCTTCCCTCAAAGTTTGAATTTAATTTTGTTGCTTGAGATTTAGCAGAAATTTAATACTTTATCTTCTTCTGAAGAGTGAACCATCTCTCCGAGGCCCAGCATTCCTTTGGCTGTACAGCGTGGATTTTGGGTTCCAAGCACAGCTTATGTTTTGCCAAATTTAAGTTACTCTGTACCCAAGCTGCCCAAGTTTAGTGGATGGTTAAAACTTTTGAAGTTTGCTCAAGAATGTGCTTTACGTTTAGTTGCATGGCAGGAAAGATTCCTCCTTTTTAATTTTTCATTTAAAGCGGCCTTTGGTCAGAAAGCCAGACTCAACCAAGATGTCATGAGTCACTAATCTTTCAAAATGCTGGGTTAGGCCTGCAGAGGTATCTGTTTATTCAGTAAGGATCCAAGACTTATCTTTATGGAAATAAAGTAATTTAGAGACACCGATGCAGCACTTAGTCTTGTGGTTATTAGACAGGCATCTGATCTGCTCTGCAGTGGGGATGTGGTCCTCCAACCTTACTAATGATAGGAGTTTCATTAGTGTCTGTAGGGCTCCGGTGTAATAAATACTTCCATGTGTGAGAGCTGTGGTAGTTCAAGATAGGAGTTTTATGGACGTTTGTGCATAAAGGCATCCACCAGCTCAGGATCATTTAACGTATGATTGAAACAAAATATGATCGGCGTTGCTGGAGGAGGAAAACCTGGCACACAGGTGGAAGGGGAAGAGGGTTTAGCGGGTGTTGTGGGCATGGCTGAAGCCTGGGGAACCCCGAGGTACCATGGCATTGATGCCATGGGAAATGTAGCGGGTCAAGAATATTGAAACGGGATGTGGTGGAAGAGGGGGACGCGCGGAGGCAGATCTGTAGGAAAGCAGGCTTCGGAGCTTCGGCTCCGGATGGCACAGCTCTCGTGGCTTTTGGCACTGTTTGCTGCATGCAGGAGGTCTGCATCCCAGGAGAGAAAACTGGGAAGGAAGCTCATACTGTTGAAGCATTCAGCAGATGCACCCAGGAGCTACCTGCTGGATCAGACCATGGCCTGGGTCCAGAGATCGGGCTGCTTCATACGTTGTAGAGCCGCTGGCTTAGGCTGTCTCTCGGAGTGCCATCTAGTGCTTCCCTATAGTACTGGAGCATCCCAAACCCTTTGTTTTGGAGAAAGTAAGGCCTCCATTGGCTTGTTTTGTTGTGCTAAACCAAGGGCTTGTGGAAATCTAGGTGCTTTTCTTTCTTTGGAGGCTTCATATTTGTCTTCTGCTTGGCATGGGCTTCCGGATTGAGTGCGAGATGTGAGGTGGAAATCTCTTCAAACAGGTTTACACGCATACTGCAAAATTAGCTTGTATTGCTGTCCTCTGTGTTTGAGAGGGGGAGTATCTGTGCAGGGACTCAAGCACAGTTAGGTGAAGGCAAACAGTCCCCTCTTCCCTTGGCTTTCGGATCGCAGCACAGAGCTGGGGACAGACGATGGGTTCGCCTTCCCCGGGGGTGCCCGGTGTAGCTCCCAAACTGCAAAAGTTAATTTGTTAGAGACAGGCTCTGGTCTGGCGACCGACAAACCACGAACATGCTCTGTATTAGCGAATACGGTTGGTCGTGGCCTTTACGATACGCTGCTCCACAGAGTTACCCCCTTGATATTAATGCTGTGGGGTAAAACTCTTGGCTTTAAATGCTTATTTCCAGTCTGCTCGCTCAAAGAATGTCCTTTGTTCCTTTAAACTAAAATTGTGCAGTTTCTGTGGAAGGATAGTGCCCTGGGCTATCTCGTAGGAGGGTTGAGGTGGGTGGAAGAATGATCACATTATTCCCCGTAGACATGTGGTTAACGGCACATGCGGAGGGGCTGCTTTTATGGGCGCGGGTGTCTGCGAGAACGGCAGGGCTTCTTCTGATTTGCAAGGGGAGGAGGGGGGAGCAGTTTGGGTTTGCCCCAAAGGGCTTCACCCCAAAGGTTATCAAGATTTTGTAGCATTTGCCTTCGGTGAGTTTGGCTCTCACGTGAAGGTCCCCAACTCCCTATCGACACATTTGCAGGGAACTCTGAATTGCGTCGCTTTTTGTGAGTTTGTGCCAGAGCTGTATTATTTTAATGTGGCTGTTAGCGTGTAAATCTGGCCGTATTGCGGCATATAAACAAGAGCGTTTTCCCTTTGCAGTTTTAAAAAAAACACAGCATTGTTTATTCCTCTGGTTTTTGTCCAGTAACGCTGGGCATCTCCTGCCCAAATGCAAAGACCGAGAAAGCAAGTCCTGTTTTAAAGTGAAATAGGAGATTGTCTGCCTTTTGATATTTGAAGTAATTCCATTTCTAGTGCTTTTCTAGAGGATGTTCTTGGGTAGCGAGCTGGTACAGTGATGATTCGATTAGGGACGAGCGGTGGATACGGGGACTCACAAGGCTTGCTGCATGGGACGCTCTCTGGCAGGTCCCCGGGGCATGCGGCGCTGGCAGGAAAGCCATTGTAAAGCCATTAAAGGTGTCACGCTTCTTATCTGCTTTTTGTTTATTAAAAAAAAAAAAAAAAAGGCTACAAATAAAGCAGTGTCACAAGATCCTACTTGTAATTGAGGGTCCTAAATTAATTAGCTATGGTGAATGTTCTGCATGGCTTTCTCTCTCCTCTGAAGAAGGACCCCTTTGTGCATCATGGCCCAAGGCTGCCCGGGCAGGATCCACACATGAAATACCTGAGGGCATCACGGGGCCTTTTCCTCCCTCTCTTATTTTCGCACTTCTCTTCCCCTTTCCCTGCCTGTCCTTTCAAATTCTTTGGATGGGAGGATTTCCTAATATCTCTTTTCAGCGTCGCTTCCTCTACGGCTCCCTCACGTTTCCCTTAATGCCTCTAAAATCCACAGCAGTAATAGTGTTACCCCACTTGTTTGATTTTTAACATCGGAGCTGATGCCATGGATTTCCAGACCTCCGCGGGCTGGGGGATGCAGCTGATCCTTTGCCAGGGTCCGACGCTCTCCTCTCGCACCTCTCCGTCGGTTTGACCACTGTGACCATCACGTTTTAAGGGGTGTGCTGCTTGTGCTCCTCTGCTGTGCCTCTTAATTTGGGGCTTACTGGTTTCTCTTTAGATTTGACTTTTGTAGCCAGTTCCGTCCTTTTCTTGTGATGATCGACACTGTTTTGCTCTTCGTCTGTTGACTGAGCAATGGCTTTCGAGAGCACTGGCAGGAGCAAGTCTGCATTTCTCTAGTGTTGGGGTTTTCTACCTTTTTTCTATTCAGTCTCTTCAATTTTTTTCCAGTGATTGCTACATAGCAAATTCAAGTCTACAGACAATAGCTGTTAACCTTGAAAATACAATTGTATTTTACATAATTATATTTTATATAATTTATATTACAATTTATATTTTAAAATTCTAATTTAAAGTAATGAATCATCAACAGATTCCAGGCCCTTCTAGATCTGACATTTAATTTGTGCTTCCTGATCGTACAGGACTGGGTTCTGCCCTCGCAGTGGGTGCGCGAGCTTCCCCGCCCGACACCCCCTTTTGCGTGGGGATCCGCAGCTGAGGAGCGGAGCTGCTGGCGGATGAGGAATGCGTCCATCAGCCCCAAAATAAATCGGGATGGGAAGTGTGTCGGGGAAACTAATCCACCAGCTGTTCCACCAAGCTGTCACTGATCGCTCCAAGACAAGAATTAGACCGATATAATAAATATGAGGACACTGTTCTGCAGGCACAGCCACGCTGGCCCGGGCTGTCTCCGTTCCCCGTAAGGGAAGGTGTTGAGCCAAGCTTCGTGCGGAGCATTCCCGATAGCTGAGCATCTTCTGGGAGCGGGCACCTCTTCCCAACGGGCGTGTGCGATCAGAAACGTGCTCTGCTGCACCAGGAGCTCCTCCAGCCACTGCTGCCTTAGTGGAGGTAACCTTAAAGAGGGGTAAACCCAGTGAAAACCCGTTCCCCCGCAGCCAACCTACCAGTGCAATCTGGGAACCTGACTATAATCTCTTCCAGTTGTAAATGTACAATCAGCCCTCGCCCTACTACTCTTTTAATACTTTTGGGGCTGTTTAAGCTAAATCTGCTCAGCATGAGTATAATCTTATTTTACTGTTCAATGCAATGTTGTTGCAAGCAGGCCAGGCTAATTAAACTCCACGGCCGCTTGTGTACTGACACTTTTGATAGAGTAACTGGAGTAATTCATGTTTAAATCCAACAGCCAGCCGAGCCAGGGCTGACATTGGAGACATATTTCATAGAGCAGTAATGAGCCTAAATTTCAGGTATGCGTCCTCTTCCCCAGCCCTCAACAACATGGCTGCGACACACTGTTTACTCAAGGAAATTAAAGCCAGCAATGTGCATGCTGAGTTTTTTTATTTGTTTTTTTGTGTTTAAAAAAAAAAAAACACACAACACAAAAACCCAACAAAAAACCCCTCAGGACACCCTCCCTGACTGTTAAAGTTTGTGCATGATTGATTTTAGTGGGTGGATTAAAAGAGCAAATCTTTTCTACCACGTTCCAAATCATACATCAGAAATCATAGGGGAGACATTTCTGCTCTGGGAGCGGGGCGTATGTTATCCCGGTTTTAATTGTGAGGCCTGGATGTGTGCAAACTGTTTCTTAACGTAATTGGATGAGGGTCACTGGCTGCCCTGAGATATATGGGCACACTAATCAGAGAATAATTTCGACCGAGGTTGAAGTTGCCAGTAAAAGTTGTAAAAGTTAATTTTATAGGAGTTTGTACAAAATATCAGCGAGCAGTTTTGTAGTTATGGTTTATTTGCTTTGTCTAGTGACATTTTTATTATGTTTTATTATTATTATTTGTGTTTCAAATGCAATTTTGGGCAGAGGGGAAGAGAGAGGAGGGAGCGCTGACCTGATTAGCAGCCGGAGCAGCGTGTGCAGATGGGGGGGATCCATAAGCTGACATGAACTGCCCTAGTCACAACCAGAATTAAATCAAGTTGCGGGATGATTTCTATATTTTTACCTTTATATTCCAACAAGTGGCAAAGCCCATCCAGAGTGTATTAAATAAGTGGGTTTATATGTGCCGTAGCCTATTGCTCTGTGCGGCTGAAACGCTTTCAAACCGCTGTCCTCGGCTGAGCCCCGCGGTGACTGCAGGCAGGGGAGGTGGGACATGGCTCACGGGGTGGGAACGCATGCGTTTTGGGATGTCTGCAGGACAGCAGATGCACACCAACCCTTCTTCAGTCGATTTGGAACTTCATCAAACCCCTCTCAGAAGATCATTTTTGTGTTACAACTATGCGAGTCCTTCCTTAATCTGCCCCTAATAATGTTAGATTGTGCAGTTCCCATTAGTATTAATAGATATGGCTGAAACCCAATGTCATCAGGTAGAGATTGCTTCCATTTATATTCTTATTTCAGGTGAAATGCTTCATACTTGGATTTTTGCCATAATTGCCTTTTTTCCTCCCTAAGTTTCAGCGCGGTCTGTTGTTGAGTGGTGCAGACCCATGCCTCCGATCTGAAAGAATTCGTTAAGGACCTAATTGTATGAGTAGGCATGCAATAGCCCCCAGTAAAAGAAAAATTAAGTCTTACCCCATTTTGAAAACATGCAGCGGGAGAACTAAAAGTTAAGCAGCGATGGGAGTTACCCTGGAGCTCAGCAGAGAGAAGATCTGCAGGGATATCAGCAGAGCCTCGCTGCAGCCCCCTCGGACCCTATCGTCAGAGCCTTCCTGCCGAACGCGGGCAGGCACCCTGCCAGGAGTAGGCTCTGCTGGGTACCACACCAAAACATACGGTATAAAATGTTATAGCCCTTATAAATGAGTAATTGCTTTGGAAAGAGCCCTGTTAAAAGAGCGAACGATGTCAGCGCCGTGAAGTTACCCATTAAACTGGAGCAAACACCTCGAGAGTCCAGGTGAAGTCGCTGGCCAACACTGACAAAGCGCTGCCGGATTACAGTTTAGCTCTTGTCTGCGCTCTCCGTCTGAAAGTCTGGGCTCTGGCCCGAAGAACGGTTCCCTGCTTTTTCAGCAGCATGACTTCAATGTACTTTCTCAAAATAATTTTCTGTGGTCCTGGAGAATCCCCTGAGCTTTGCAGTTTAAATAAAAGCCAGACCTCAAATGAAAGCTTTGTAACATTCAAGCAACCCACGTTGACGGTTTCTTCAGCATGGCACGACCCTTTTTTCCAAAAGCAAACAAGATAGTCATGCTTCTCAATGAAAGATTTTGGGCTACTAAATGGCCTGAAATGCTTTTTGATGCCTGTCTGATTACCTTTATATTTTCTCCTTCTGAAGTGAAAAGTTTGGTGTCTGGAGGTACTGTTGGTAATTTTGGGCTCATGCTTGTTCTATCCCCAGCAGAGATGTTGATGTTTGGTAATGAGGCGTGGCAGTACTGTCTCATCAAATTTTCCTTGGAGGATGTTGAGCAAGGGTTTGGAATACAGGTTAGGAGAGAATCGTTCACAGTAGTCTGTCATGGCATCAAAGGAGCATCCTTGATTTGAAATGGTGTTTCATCTGCCCCGTGTTTTATCTGATGCTACCAACATACCAGGTTGCTCCATAGCCGCAGTGCTCCTGAGGTCGGTTCCAGTAACCTGAGGTCCTCCCGCGGTGGGGAATTGGCTTTGGGAGCCCCGTTCTCCCTTCCATGGAAGAGATGAGATGGACGGCCAGGGAGCAGGAGTGGGAGACACGCAGCACCAGGGAGCTCCAGGTTGGACTCTGAAGGTCTTCCTCTGAAATGATCTTGCGTGGTTTATTTACCATCTTTGAAGTGAAATGTTTTTAGCTGAAAGTCACTGGTCTGAATGCCATGTTCTTCAGTTTGCTCCCTGCACCAACCTCAGCTTGTTCCGGGCTACCCACCTCTGTTGCAATACAAACTCGTGATGGCACAGAGGTACCTTGTAGAGAGGAGAAACGGGACGAGTAAGCACGGGTAGCTGTGCATCGAAGACCTCTGTACGTGTTGGCGTGGTGGTGACCTTTCCTTCCTAGCAAAGCCGAATGCGAGCAGAGCGGGCGGACAGCCCGGCAGCTTATTGCCAGGCGGCTCCGGGCTTCCAGCCTGCCCGCAGCCTGGTCAGCAGTTGTGTTTGTTCATGGTCACAAGAGTTTTCCACAGTCGCTTCACATTAGGCAAAAATACAACTTTTCGAAGAGGGGCTTGTGTAATTGGAATTGTTTTTCAGAGCCTGTTGTGAGCACCATTCTTATTCACCTTCCTGTTATTCATCTTAGCGTTGTCATCTGAGCTGCAAAATCTCTGTTGTTTTCTGCTGGACTGAGCCTGGTAGCAGAAAAACGACTTTGGAGAGATCTCGGGGGACTTCACCGCTAACAATAAACCGCTGGAGGAATCAGCAAGTATTTTGCATTGGCATTCGACGCGAAACGGGCATTTTGCCATTTGACTTCAGAGACTAGCTGCTTTTCTTTTCTTTTTTTCCGGGCCCACTGCATGTGCACTGAGGTTATGCTGCTTGGGCTGCTCAGCTGCACCTATTCAACCATGTGCCAGGTGATTTTTTTATTACATAGGACTGAAAAAATCGAATGCAAACAGCATTTGAGAAGTGTTTGCCCTGTGAAACACTGCAGTGTTCCTGTGCTGGTGGTAGAATGGGAGTTCAGATTTGTACATATTATCAGAAGCAAGAGAGACCGACACTATTAAAAATTACGAGCCGCGTGTTTTGAAGGTCTATTCAGTGTCTGCAGGACAGGTAAAATGTTAGGGCCGTAGCAGTTGTTGGTTGTAACGTCCCAGGGACAGATGCATTTCCTTATTTCTGCAAACTTTAAGTAATAAAGTTTAATTGCGTCTGCAGTTTTGAAAAGCAGGGAGGTCACTCATCCCTTTGTAACATCTATAAAATATCTGGTCACAGGCCTCATCCCCTATATACAGACAGTCATAAAATATATCGTCACGATTTATGAATTGAAGCAAATCGTTTCTTTTTAGGAACCGTATGACTGGACTGGGAAATGTGCTCTTTTACATTCTTCTCTTTATGTACTCGTGCACTGTGGCGTTGCCAGCTCTCCCAATCAATGCTGCAAAAAGGGATGGATTTTTACAGTGATTTACCTTTTCACCCTTTCCCTTGCACTGTTGAGAGTCAGCTAGTACTTTTATCGGCTGCTTTCTGGAAGTTTTGCTTGCCGCTTGTGTCTGTAAAGGCTGTAGTCGTGCCTCTGGTCTGCAGGGCAGGGGACAGCGCTGCTTCACCGGGGGGATCTGCAGGGGTTGACGCGGTGGCCGGTGGCTACCAGGGCCCGGGATGTCCTTGGTCAGCGTTCCTGTGTGCGGTTGCTCCGAGTCACAAAGCCCACAAGCAGCGTCAGCCCAGGCAGATGTGAAACGTGGGAGGCCAAACAAAAAGTAAATGCCACTTGATTCTGTTTATGCCTAATGGTGACATTGTTTAATGCATGGTTCCTGGTTTGCAGAGTGACCCTTTCTAATGCGCTTCTGGAGAGAAGGATTCATTAACACGCTGATTAGGGAATTCTTGAACGCTTTCCCAGCGGTTTCCTTCATTGCTGCAGACGTTAAATTCCAAGAGCCGGGCTGCAAACAATATTAGTGTGGGGATGACAGACGGACACTTTAATTTTGATGGTGCATTGCTCCGGTTTTGATGCTGAAGTTTCATTAACCAGAGCAAAAAAGAAAGAGTGGGGACAGGAGAGATCTCCCGTACGGGCACGTACCTCTGATGGTGGGCTGAGGCTGAGCTGGATGGGACCAGGTGCCTTCCCAGGTCCCTGCACTGAGGGCTGGGGAGAGGATGCTGCAGGCAGTGAAATGCACGTTGTCCATACCTTTGCTTTCCCCTATATGTCTTGAACTTGTAGTCATCTTTTTTTCGGTTTTGAACGAATGCTAGGGGGTTGTTTCTGCCTCGTGGAGGCTGGGGGGTGAGGAGCGGCCGGCTGGTCCCCCTTCCAGGTGGTTACCTCCTCGCCGTGAGACCAAACACAAAGCCCCCGGGAGCAGAGCCCGGGCTGGTGGAGGGCAGCGGCCCGGCTGCAGCGGGGTTTGGATCAGGCCCCGGTTTCCCGTGCCGCACCAGCCCACCGTGCGAAGAACAAAATTAAGAGCTCTGAGACCCTGCTTTAATTAAATTCAAAAGTACCCATAAATTCCACTCATTTTTCATTAACATGTAGGATCAGGAAATCATGCTTTTGGCTCTCAGACTTTAATAAGGAGACCGGCGTAGTCTGTCTCCTGTAACTTTTTGATGGCTGAATCTATTAATGGGTGAGAAATTACTTAATTTGTCTGTTCTGTTTTATCTGACATTGAGCAGTTTCACAGCTCCAGTTCCTGGATTTGGGAAAACGTGTTTAATTTTCACCGTACATCTGTGTGATTTGTGATCTGTAACTCCCTTCTCTCGCTTAAGCCGATAGTATCAGTGCGGGGCTTGTTGATATTGAAGAGGGTGCCTGTCTCGGTTCTTATTTATTTTGGTTTTATGTTGTTACTATCTAGGTCTATTCTAAAGAGCTCTGTCCTAGCCCCGGGCAGTCCACGTGGAGAGGACAGCTGAGCTGGAATATGCTTTTATATTATTTTCTTATTATTTTTATTTTACCTCAGAGCTGCCTTTGGTTCTTGACGTGTAGTAGATTAAAAAAAAAACAGAATTCCAGATCAAAACTAGGATGCACAGACTCCATTTCCACTGCTATTTAAAGACTTTAGGGACACAGAATTGGAGGTGGCTTTGCGGTGTGTGGTCTCGCGGTGCCTGGTTTATTTGTTTCAGTAAAGCAGGACGCAAAAATATTTCTTTTAAGTTCTCAGGGTGGATAGGAGTGGATGTGAGGACAGTTCACTTGCTGTCTAAAATCCCCTTATCAGGGCTGATATGGTTCTTGGGGGTGAATGCGAGATATTGATTGTTCTCAGCAGCAGTCTTTGCAGAATTTCTGAAAAGAAAAAAAAAGTGGTTTTAATTATTATAAGTAGGAGAAATATTTGCATTATTAAAAACATCTGCATCCAGCTGGGATTGCTCTTATCAAGTCAAACGTTAATTGCTTTTGACTGAAGCAGCAGCATGTTTATTCAAATATGCCTTTCATTTTGATCATACTGCTAATTAAGCCCTTTATTTTATTTAGACAATTACGTCTAAACAATTGTGGAGTTACAGTAGCTCTAATTGAGCTCTTATTTTCTTACCTGCTTAAAGATTATATGTGGCTTTAAAAAGAGAGAGGTGGGGCTGGATTTATGTCCCGGGGGATTTAAAACCGCAGAATCTAACATGAACTGGTCAGCTTCCAGTTCCTGTTTCTGTCTGTAAAGGTTATGGGGGGGTAGAGGGTTTTGTTTTATTTTTTACTTTTTTTTTTTTTTTTTTTTTTTTTTTAGTGGATTCTGCTTTCCACAACCCTGTATTGATGCTCTGGGAGCGTGGGCTGCTCCCCCCGTGAAGCCCGGACGTGCTCCTGGTGTCTTCGCCCAGAAACGCAGGAGCTGAGACCACGCGTAGGTCTGCGGAAGGGACAGGAATGTCCCTTGCGTTGATTCGTAGATAAATCGTGAGCTACTTCGATTGCACCCTCGTCCCCGTGTGCTTTTATTCCTACTTGAGCACGTGCTTTTGCTCCCATTTCTCCCAGCTGTTCCTCTTCTTCCATCAGTATAAACTAGCAGCCATGCTACTAAATTCACCAGAGAGTTGTGGGAGAATGGCTTTCTGCAGCCCTTCGCTTGCAGTTTGGTTTCTATTTTTAGGGACGTTGGAAGGAAAATAGGAGCCTTTCTCCTCCGGTCACCAGGCACCCGTATCCCCATCTTCTCCTTGTCTCTGTGCCTGGCACCCGGAGCTCAGTTGCTGCTCTCTGACGCTTTAACTCTTGCACCCTCAGCTTGCTGTATTGGCTTGCTCTGCCACTCTGTTTTCCTTGCGTTCTTAAACTATATCCATGTAAAGCTAAGAAAAAAACTTCCCACTAGTAAAATGTATATTTCCCCATATTCTTTTAATTATAAATCCCTCTGTTTTCAATGTAATTAATAATTCACAGCCCCACGCTTAACTTTTCCTTCCTCCGTTGGCTGTCGTTGCAGCAGCTCTGACCTCGTAGGTGTGTGTTATTTCTCTCTCTTTCCTTGTTCTCTCTTTATTTCTCGCCATCTGCCCTGTTTCCTTGCTATGTGGTTTTCCCTGCGCTGCAGCTGCCTCCTCCCCACCTTCCCAGCGAGCTCTCCAGGGCTTTTCCCGAGTGGACGGGAGTGAAGGGCTGAGATGGCCTGGCCGGAGCTGCCTCTTCGCCAGCGCCTGGGCAGGATCCGTCCCGGCTGCTTTAGCACTCCCAGACCACGCTCGTGCTGTTCTTCGCTGCTTTGCCTTGAAAAATTGCTGTGAGAGAGGAGCGCGGAGCAAGAGAGGCGAGATTTTCAAACTACTGTATCAGTTTAGTAACGGGGATCAAGAGTTGTTTTAACTACATTTCCTAAACATATTCCAGGTGTGAAATCCGTAACTTGCCTTTCCTCCTTTCTCTCTCTCTTTCCTTCCTCTCCTCGGGCACTGCGGTGTGGGTTTCTTTCTTGGCCGCAGCTAAAAGCCGCAGCAAACCCTCCACCGTGCCCGGCTCAGCAGCTCGGCGGCAGGAGCAGACCCTAGGTGGTCCCACGGCTTTGCGGGCGAGGGTTTCAGATCTGCGGTGGGAGGATATTATTTCTGGAGATTCCTAGTACGGAAAAGTGCTGCGGAGCCTTGGCTTGGGGTTCAGACGCGGTCGCACCCAGTGCTGTTCGGGTAGGGAGTAAAGGGTTGGTGGCGTAAATGATGAGCAGGTGGACAAGCGGAGAGAGACGGACAGGCAAAATTAAGAATATACCCATCAGTCTGGTGGGCAGCAGTCAGCCTGTGTCGTAGTAATACCACTTGCTTATTTTAGCACAAGATGAAGGACCGCACGTACACGGGAGGCACCAGGACTGGGTGTCAGACCTCGATGTCCGTGAGGCCAGGGCAGGAGCGTGCTCCTCGGGCTCAGTGCTGCTTTTGGGGAGCAGGCAGAGGAGCGTGTGCCTGCCTGGCTGTGAATACATCTCCCTTACGCCTTGGTTATCTCGTGGTTTGGAAGAGGAATTCATTATTTTAATCACGGAAGTATTTCCCGGTTTTGTTGTCAAACACGCCGCTGAAGGATGAGGGAGGGTGATTGTTCTCTTGCTTAAAATTTTGGATTTTTTGCGTCATCAGGAGAGAGCGTGAGTGCTTCTGAACCGGTCAAGCTGCTTTAACTGATTTTCCCGCGTGGAACAAATAAGCACGGCCCAAAAGTCCTGGGAAATGAATCTCTGTTAGGGCTCCTGTCGTACGCGGGCACCTCCCTGCCAAATTAGCCCAAGCCCCGGAGGGCGCTGGGTGTTTCTCTCCTTCGAGCCCAGAGCTTGTTCTCAGTTTTCTTTAAGGTGATGGCCTTCAGCTGTGTGCGTTTGGGGCCGGCATCAGCGGTGTGCACTGCAGACGTCTGTCCTGCCCGGAGATCGCTCTCCCGGCACCGAGTGTGGGTGCTTTTGCAGGACAGCCTCCATCACCCCGCGTGGGGCTGATGGACAGCCTGCTCTCGGGCCCGCTGCTCTTCCACTGAGCTCCAATGCACACGCACACAAATAAATATAAATAATATTTTGTCAACAGCACGGGGTGGGGGGATGTTTTGAGCCTTGCAGACTTGTTTGTAAGGAAAAGCAGCTGAAGCTGCTAAAAAGCAGCTGCCTAAAAGCAGCCCTTGCCTTTTCCACCTTGTTTATGCCTGCGAGGCTAGTTATTAAATCAAAAATACACGTGCCCTTTGGGCTTAGGTCTGCTTTAAGCACCAAGGTTTGTATTTTAGAGTTTCTGTGGTCTGCGCCCTTAGAAATATGGGGTGCTCTGGCCCTTTCCCTCGTTGCCTTCCCATCTGCCATCCCCCGGTACTTCCTCTGTGGTCACCGAGGGGTTCGGCGGTGCCGAGGGGCTGGTGGTGCCAGCGGTGGGTACGGAGGGGACCGGGGACCCCCAAGCCATGGAAGCCACACATCCCTGGGACTGTCGTGGTCATCCAAGGTGCAGGTCCCCTGGGGCTGCAGAGGGCTGACCCCCTTGTCCTCATCTTCCTTGCCTGGAAACCAAGCAAATAAAGTTATTACTAGGCTTGTGTTAACTAGTAGCACGGGTTAATCCAAATTTAGCTGGTGTGCCACAGCTTGAACAGGAAGGTAATGTTAGTGCCCTACCTCTTCTGTCTGGGATGGGGCGGAGGGGTGTGCTCAGCCGCACTGAGCAAAGGGGCGTGAAGACAGTAACTCCTTCTCCTGCTGTTTCTGCCCTGTCTGTGCCATCCTGTCCCAGAAAACCTCCGGGGAATTGGAGAGCCCAGAGGGTTTGCCGGTGGTCCCATCCCGCAGCTCCCCTTGCTCGCCGAGGCCCCGGCACTGGCAGGTGTCTGTCCCGGTGGGCGAGTGCCGTGATCAAAGGGTATTTACTGTCCTGGGGACAAGGAAAGGCTGTGTTATGTCAGGTGCGACCGGAGGCGAACAGAGTATTTTGTCCTTGTGTCTTGATTCCCGTTTTCCGGAGCTGTTTAGAAAGTGTCACGTGCAGAGGGGTTCCCAGCACAGGACCAGGGCAGGTAAAGCGCAGACTTATCCATCTCCCTCTGAAGCGAGCCGGGTTTGTTATTGCTCTCCCTAAAACTCAGCAACAAAGCTGAGTTTCCTTGTTTGTGTTTGCTGGGAATGTCAGGGGAATGATGGATTTGGCTGGAAAGGTAAATAATCTGCTGGGCTGAAGTGTAGCCCAAGCAACCCTGAGAATGTGCAGTCACTATCTTGAAGGCCTTTCATTTGTTACATTTGATTTGACAGATTTTGGTGATTGCTCAGTATTTTCACTCTGCTTTGGACCCACACTGTTTATTTCTGTTAGAAGTTACTTAAACATCCCAAATTTGTTCTTCTTAAACAGTTGCTTCGGTTTGTAGAGGCTTTAAGGCAGTAGATGCCTCTGACTTTGCTTGCAGTGCAAATAAATAAATAATCCGTTTCCAGGATTTCCAATTTAGTTCTGTTTATTTTCTTTTAATACACACACACACACGCACACAAAGTAGTTGGAGCTACAGGGCATGGTGATGCATTGGGTTAATTCCATCCTTGTTTGTTTAAAAGCGATGCGCTGCGATGTCCCGGAGCAGGGAGATGGGGCGCGTTGGAGAGATGCGGCGAGGGCTGTTTCAAACACGCCGAGTTAAATGGCCGTGCTGCCAGAGGAGAGACAGGCATTGCTGCAGCTTCTGGAGAAATGAGAAGCGTAGACGGCTTTTGGGTAAGGCAAGGCCGTAGGGTTGACGGATCGCCACGTGCAGCCTGAGTTACAAGAAGTTTGTGAGATCCCTTTCCCTTCTCCCCGGAGCGATGCTCGCCCCGCAGTTAGATTCTCCAGATCGTTCCTTGTCTCCTACCTCCAGTACAATGCTGCCCACTTGAAAGATCATCTGAAACATCTCACAGGTCTGCAAACTTGGCTTCGCTGTGCTGCACAGAGGTAACAAAACAGGCTCCCCTAACACACACACCCCTGCGTCTTCCCACCCCACTTGATTTTGCAGCAAATGTGCAACGCCATCTCCCTTTCCCCGGCCGTCCCGTAGCGGCAGAAGGCCCAGGTGGGCGCGGTGGTGCTGTACGGAGGCGCTTGTGGAGCCAGGGCATGCTTGACTCGGGGAATTCATTGCAGTTGGCTCTGCTGTGGGAAGCACGTGCTGGCTGCGGGGTCCAGCGTGCCTCTGCTGCCCTGCTGCCCTACCCTGCCGTGGTCCCGGTAGGCGAGACAGCAAGGGGTGTCTGCAGCACCGGGGTCCTTCCCAAGCCTGGTCCCTCGAGGGCTTCTGCCACTGGCATGTCCTGGGAGCAGCAATATCCAGGAGGTCTCCAAACCCTGACTCTCAGCCTGCAGAAGTGGACGAGACTCTTTTAGGGAGTCCACTGCCTTTTGGATGCGTCCCTGTAAGAGCAACAGCAGTCATTGGGGCTGGAGCTATAGGGAGCCGCTACCTTAATTAAGGCTAATTAAGAGCGTAAACTCTTTGGGGCAGGGCCCTGTTTTTGTTTCAGCCGTATAGGCACTATAGTAAAACAAATACGCAAAACAATAAAGTAGTAGCCATATAATAGAGCTTTTACTCAAGAAATGAAACCTATTGTTTAATTGTAGTATTGCCAAGCTGAAAAGGAGCGGGGGGAAAACCCCCCCGTTAATGCTAGTGCTTTGAAATGATTACAGCTGCTATCACATAAAACCCATGAGAGGATTATTTTTGGAAACTTTGGTGGCATGACCGTAAGGTCATTCTTTATTGTCAGCCAAAGTCATGCTATTTTGGGGCAAAGCGTGTTGAATTTGCTCAGTGTTCGGTGCTGGCTTCCCGTGTCCCGAGAGCGGCGGAGAAGGGGGACGAGGGGCAGCTCTTGGGGTTCGTTAGAGCAAGTGCCGCTCGGAGCAGAGCTGGCAGTCAGGTGGTGGTAAGAGCATCGCAAAGCATGCAGAAGTTGGCCGTCCCGATTTAGGGTACAGGGTAATTTGTCACGTGTAGTAAGTTGGTGGTAATTTATGATTGAGGTTTCCTTCTAGGAGCATCTTACCAAGGGCTCCTCGGGGTGCGGTGCACGATCAGAGATGTCCGGTGGCAGGACAGGTAACGTAAGGAGGGAAACCACTTGAAATAACATTTATAAGCATAATAAACCGACGGTGCAATTAAAGCTGTGAAATGTTCCCAGAGCAGAAAGGCTCCGGGTGCCAAACGCCGATTTTGCTGGGTTTGACCTGGAGTGCGGATACGCGCGTGGAGCGGTGCCTGCCGGGCGTGCTCAGCGCCGCGCTGCCTGCCCAGGGGCCGAGGTGCAGGCAGGGGCTGCGGGCAGGGCTGTATCGCCCTTAGCGAGGCGGCCGCTACGAGGGCACGGCTCTTAAAGTCCTAATGAGGGCTGGGGAACGGAGCTCCCCGGTTTTTGTTTTATTTCAGTGCTCCCAACAAAACAAGCTCATATCTACCCAGTGCCTGGAGCCATTTGGAAGCAGATTAAAAGTTTTCATCGGCTCTTCTTAATAGAGCCAGATAAACCAGGCTAATAGTCATGTGTTGAGTTATTGAAGGGAAGTTCAGGTAATATGCAATCACCTTTAACCTTCGGCTTCCTAAGACCTCCTGCTTAGCGATTGTTTGTCTGTGGTGTAAACCATAGTCCAGTTCATAAATTATTATGTAGTTCCACTAACCTTAATGCAGTACAGGTTTCACGGTGTTTCATTTTGTAGTGTAAGCTAATTCTGGCTGTGCACACAATAAAGCTCCAAGGTTGCTAGAATTAACCCTTTCCCTGACAACTAGGAGTTTGCCAGTAAGTGAATTATCGCTACTTGTGCACTGGTCTGGATTTTATTCATGGGCATGTAATTCTCTCTTTTCGCAAGTTCCTAGTGAATCTGAAAAATTCCCTGAGTAAAACACAGCGGGAAGTTTTTATAAAAAAATAAAAGAAAAAATTAAGGTATCATTTTTAGAAGTCAGAGTTACCACTGCATCATCACCACTGTGATGATTTCTGTCTAAAATTTATGGTAAACAGTTTTACACCGGGGATACTAGAAAAACGTCTTTTGGTATAATGTCACATCCTATAGTAGTCTGATATTTTTTAATTGAATCCGAGCCAGTAGATCCCATGCGTTGCGCGCTATCTTCTCCACTGACCGTGGCAAGGAGCTAGTCCCGGCGGATGTGCCGTGGGGTACCCCCCCCAGCAGACGCGGGGTATCTCTGCGTGAGCCTGCCTTCTCGGCTGAAGTGTCGGGAGGTGCGGCTGGGCCCCCCTTGAAACTCCAACACCTGAAACCCGCCTAAGGCCGGTGCCATCCACGCAGAGCTGTACCCGTCCTTCCTTTGCGTGATGCCACTCGAGATGAATTTTATACCAACGGGTGCGATTGCAATCTTGAACTTGTTTCTCAATGTTGGGGGATGGGGGGGGAGAGTGTGGGGTTTTTTTTAATCCTAGTGGTTTTTTGCTACATTTTCCTGTAGTTTACTTTATTCAGAATTGCTGCTGGAGTATGGCAGATCTTGCCCACCTAACGCATTGTTTCGGGCTGCTAAAACACGGAGCAGGGAGCCTGGCTGGCTGCCCTCCCGCCTGCACCGGGGCGATGCTGTCCCCCCAGCCCCGCGGCTCCCCAAACCCCTCTCCCCCTCCCTCGCTCCAGCCTCTCGTCTCGTCCTGCTTTTCCTCCTCTGCCTGCACTCGGAAAGCCTCACCGCACAAATCGCTGCCGCGTGTTGTAATCACACCATGGAACGACCTCATGGGTAGTCCTAACTGCAAAATACCGTGCAACGTATTTTTCTCACTGCGAAGACCCTAAAATTAAAGCATTAAACCAGCATTCATCAGCAGTCCCTATCTGCTGCAGATTTGGTGCCCCGGCACTCTCTTTTCCCCCATTTTCCCTGATGCTGCTTGCCGGGTCTCAGGCTGGGTCGCAGGGCGGTTGCTCGGGGTGCTGGTGCATGTGGGTGGGTTGCTCACCCCCACCATGGTGGGAGAAGGGCTCCGACGGGAGCGGGGAGCAGAAGCTGTCCCATATGGAAGAGTGTTTTCACTGATGTTCAACAGTCTTGCCTTTTTCCTCCATAATAAGCTAGTATTTCCTGCATAATAATCTAATAGATTAATATCGCTTTGATAATAATAATGCATTAATACAACAATACATTAACACAACGTACTTAGAATTTAGTTGTTTAGTTTCTTTTTATGAACATCTGTGGAAAATTCATTTGTATTCATACACTTTTTTTTAATCACAGTTATTCTGAATGTCCTTCAGTAGTTCCTCCTCCTATTCAGCAGTTACTGTTTTCCATGTAAGCAGCAGGTATCCTACCCGGTGGTGAGGGGTGGCTGATATGCAGCATAACTGAAGGATAAGAAAAGGTCAAAAACCTGTTGAAATGAAGAGCCTTCAACCCGTTGAAATGAAAAGAATCCTGTTGCTTGCAGGGACTCCCAGTCACTGTAGCAGAAGGCTGGGGGCCCGGGCATTTTGGGGGTGTTTATGCCCAGACTGCTCGGCAGTTTTTTATATTTGGACTTTGACATTGTAATTTTTTTTACGGAGAAGCCATGAGAGATGAAGTTCAGATATTGCTGTTGGACAAAGCAAACCTTACGGAGGAGCTGCCGTTTTCTGCAAGCGGTTGCCTTTCGCCTTGCTCTCCAGCAGCCCTGTACAGCGACGTTCTCAACGTTTTCTTGTTTTTGGAAAAAGTTATTGCTTCATTAGCTCTGCAGGACCTGGATCGCATCCATGAGGTGGGAGATTTGCACCAGAGGAACTGGACTGCCATTGAGGCCCGCCTTGTCTCTGATCTCCATCCAGCTGGCTTTGGGAAACCCTCTGCTTTCTTGGTCCTCGGTTCCTTCTCCTAGAGCTGGATCTGATCCCCTGTCCTGCTGCGCCGCGTCAGCTCACCTGTGAATCCCATTCTGACCCTCTGGCCCGATACCCGGGACCGGGTTAGCTCCTGCTCCCCTTGGCTTGGGCCAGACCACCTCCTGTGCTTCCCATTGCTCTCGGCCCACTCCCACCCCGCTCACGGTGCCCCTCTTGTATTATCCCACTCAGCCATGTAGTACAGACCTTGCTCAGACCAAACAGGAGACTCGTCCAGCCTCTTCGTTCCCCTGCAGCCAGACTCAAAATACAGCAGGGCTTCTTAGGAGAGCCACCCTATCCGCCTGCTCTTCCTACTGGGCCAGAGCTCTTCCAGCTGGGTTCCCTGCCCTTTCAGTTCCTTCTGCTCTTCTTTTAGGGTGGGTGTCCATCACTCCTCTTCTTCCCCGGTCCAGCCAGAATGGGGGTCCTTGGTCTCTTGAGGTCCTCGGTCTCTGGAGGTCCTTGGAGGCTGGCTGTGGTTCACATTATCATGGTGTCCTCTGCAAGAGGGTTCTCAAACCTGCAGAGCCACAGGTCCTCTTCTCCTGGCACCCAGCATGGTACTAATGAGGGGAACTGTCCTAATCTCTCCTTTCTCAAACGGGCCACCCAACCGCTGCTGGCAAAACATTCAGGACAACCTCGAAGGAAGGTTTGGCTATGCTTTCATTTGGGTTTTTTTCACCTCATTGCAAACACTGCATGGTCCAGCATGTCTCTGGACAGCTTTTCCCCTCTTCCCTTTGAACGGTGAGTAATAACCAACTTGCTGGTTGAAAGAAGGAATGAGTCTGCACTGGTACTTTTACTCCTGCCGGAGTATCTGCCCTCAGACTGCCATGTGTACGACTTCATCGGGATGGTGAATGCCATTTCTTTGTCCCCTTTCCAGCCAAGGGCTCAGCCCCCAGAGTGGATTCCCTCCTACAGCGCTTTGCGGGTTCTGCTGGCTCTCCTGGGAGCTCTGGAGCCCCTTTCCTCTCTGACATCGAGCAACATGGTTATTGTCATCTTCCACTGACCCTTGGCAATCGAGTAAGAGACTCTTTTGGGTTGAATCTAGTCCACTGCAAAACTGGAGTTAGAAGGCGTTCGAGATATCTCCAGGCAGCCAAGCCCACAGCCAAGTATTTCTGTTGTGGACTGGTGGATTTCATTATCTCCCCTCCCAAAATTTTCTTTTGTGCTCCAGGCATGGCACATTTGCAAACAAGGCAGCAAATAGCCGTGACTGTCCTGAGGCAAATATGAAATTGTTGACTCAGAAAGTGCCAGGAAACACAGGACGTTTCTCAACTCCATCCCACCTCTGGAGTCTTTTCTATTTGGTACTACGAATGGGCTGTTTATTGGGGCAGCAAGTTCATTTTAAAATGCGCGATTTTGAGGAAGAAACGCTGTTACCAGCAAGCTGGTCCCCGGTGGGGTGCTGTGGACGGTCGCAGGGTTACCTAACTGTAGGAGTTTCCAGCAGCACACAAAGTCACAGAATGCGGTGACGTGGTTGCATCACGTCACGTAAATTGTACCGATGTGGTTGCAGAAGATGGGGAGATGGTTTGTGTGGGTCCTCACCAAGGGCTGGGTACAAAGCCCCTCCTATCCGCATCGCCCCTCGCGTCTCCTTATAGCCGCCTGATTTTTTATTTTTTTGCAAGGAGTCCGTTTTCCTCCCAGCAGCAGCAGCAGCCGCCGGTGTTAGTTTTTCCATATCCACCGGGAACCGCGCTCCTCGTTAAAGCCGTTCCAGGGCAGGAGGAGGGGAGGGATCCAGTTCCTTCCAACAACACGCCGTGCCGCTCGCAGCAGGCACAGCGCTGGGGCGAGCAGAAAACATTGACCCATTGAGGAAAGCGGCGGCTGCCGTAGGCACATACCTGCGAAAGGCTCCCGGTCTCCGTGCTGCAAGCTGACACCTCTTGGCACCGTCTGCACAAAGAGGTCCCTAATAATTTAAGAATCCTCTCTAAACATAACCAGAATAAGGACAAAAGCATAATTTTCACATTCCTGTTAGCTTCCTTGTGACCGATCTGGGGAGCCCAGGAAAGGGGTCCTTCAGGCACTGATTTGCCCTCGCTCCTCCCCTTTCCTGGGCTTGTTTATCTGTATTTATTAATTCATCCAAGTCTTAAAATAGTTTGGAAAGTCAGTTGCTCTTGGCTTTTCCCCTCAAAGCTTATGAGAGGAGGACAGTGAATTTTTAATGAGACTCTTTCAAAGTGTTTGCTGGCTGTGGAAACCAAAGTGCCGCAAACAAATGCATACAAATCTGAATTGTATAACCAGGCTGCCCTTGAGTTGCCTTTGCAGTGACTTAAGTTCCATTCTCCTGAACCTCTGCGAATCTCTTCGGCAGTTGATATCCGTTTCCTAGATTGCCCAAGACCCGCTTTCTCCGAGCAAGGAAGAAGGATGATAGTTATATCCACCGTGTGAGTGCTGTGCCGGTGGCTTGCTGGGGTCTCTGTCCTCATGGGGAAGAATGAGAAATTTATTTACGTTCACAGGTCTTGGCCTCCTCCGTCTAAATGTGACGGTGTTCTCCTTATAAAATGGTACTTCTGTGCGCAGCTTTTTCTTCCTGCCTCCCAGTTGCGTTGCCTTAGGGACCAGCTGGACGTTTAGACGCGCTGCAGGTGCATGGGGTGTCGGAATCACGTTTTTGGAGTTCAGTCCTTTTTAAGTCAAGATGTACTGTCGGATAAGAAGTTTACGTAGAATTACTTTAGCCCTTTGTGCTTTATAACAACCAGAGGACTGGGTCACTGCTCTGCCTGTTCCAGCTATGCATTGTGGCGTCTGGGAGGAATGCGGGCTTCCAAAAAGACGTGAGCCAATGTGTGTGCGACTGCAGGACGCTTCTGTACTTCGGTCCACGGGGTCGAGAGCCTGCGCAGACGCTTAGTCAGGTTTTAAGTACGTATTTGTCTATGGGAATATCAGCTTTGCACGTGAAGCTGCGGGGTTTGTGCATTGTAACTGCTTGTGTGCCTGCAGGAGAGCCGCTGCAGTGGAGCGAGGCTGGTGCTCCCTCAGCTGAGGAGCAGAAGAGCGTTCATACGACGTCCATTGCTTTGGTGGTGGGGAACGTCAGAAATGAGCGTCATGTGCGCTACATATTGAGAACTTCTGCTCTGGGATAAGTCTTATCGAGTCTTTTTTTATTATTTTTTAACTGGAAAATTCTGGTTTATTTCTTTATTCACGTGGGATTGCCTTCAAATAATTAAGTTCTATAAGATCAACCACAGTAATGTTTATATGCAGAAAATTATTTAGGTAGTTTTGATACATACGCTGGCAGTGAGGCGAGGAAGTGGAAAAAGCGGTTCAGCGCGGAGGGGAGGGATCGTCGGGGGGACGAGGGAGCGGGGCTGGGGCTGGGCTGAGGTAAGCTCGGGCGCATCTGCTGAAAGACGATGACGGATTGTAAAGCGTCGTCATTATTGAACTGAAGGGTCCCAGTTTATAAGTCTGATTGAAATTAGCCCTGTCACATTTTTCTGTAGCGTTTCCTCTGGCCGGAGAGATGCCGCGGACTCTCCGGTCCCTCTGACCCGGAGGGGCTCTCGGCGCTTTCCGGAGTTGGCCGCTCTTCCCGTGTTTGCGCGTTTGTTCCTGATCCCTGGGAAGGAGAGATTATTAACAGTGGGTACCAGCTTAACATGAAGCAATGGTTAGCAGTTCATAACTATTTTTTCCCCTAAATACAGGCAGAATTGCTGGCTATGGTTTTAATGGCAAGTGCTGTTAAAGAGTTTTACTTCCTGGCTTACTTATTTGTAAATTTTACTTTAATTAGTGCATCGACTTGGAAACATGTTGATCGCTAATACGTAGGTTCTAGCAACTCTTTTCTTTTTGGGTTGGTGCATACTTTTAATGCACTGGGCTGCTTGTGTGGGCGAGAAGCTTACTTTTTAAATATTTTATGGAAGGCACAAAGTCTCAAAGGTGTTTTATGTGGCAAGCTAAAGATGTAATTTAATAACAACAAATAGTTGAGGGGTTATTCGGGGAAAGTTTGCCTCTGTGCAGAAATGCTGAAGAATGTAATGGAAAATCCAAATTACCTATGCATGGCACGCTGCTTTCTGTTGCCCCCCAAAAGGACGAGCCTGTGGCTTTATTTTGTTTGACTGCTCTTTTTATGGTAGAGTCTGAGCCTGAAGTCTTTGCTTCTCCCTGCTGGGGTTCTGTAGCACACAGGGTCACTGGCTGTGGGACATCTTCCCCTGCTTCCACTGGTACGTGGCTTTCCGGAGAGGTTTCCAGAGGCGGTGCAGGGGGTTGGACCCATTGACCAACTGGCACATTCTGGTTGTGATTGCAACAAACCGTGTTTCTCTAGATAAGGATTTTTTTTGTTTGTTCCAAAAGCCCACATGCCAAGAGACTTAGTGAAAATTCAAATTTCGGGGCGGGGGGGGGGAAGAAATCTGATGTTTTACAAGTCTCTATAGACATTTTCTGCTCCCACCAGCTATCCCCTTCTTGGCACTGAGTTAGAAAGGAAAAGGCTGACTACGAACCCTGGCTCTTCCTTCCTGGCAGCTGGCGGGAGCTCGGGCGCTGCCCTCCATCCTCCGAGATAACGCCTGCATCGCATTTCAGCTCCTGGTGCCGTCCAGTAACGAAGTTACGCCTCGCAAAGGAGAGGGATTATAAAGGAAATGTAAAACGATTCGTAGCAGAAGTGGCATGAAATGTCATTACAGGGGAGGCGGTGTAGGCGGGGGGACCAAGGGACGGGGAGACCCCTCTTCTATCCTGGCCCATGGCGTTGATTTAGTATAGCGTTGATTTAATATAGCATTTTAGCCACGTCACTTTTTTTGTACTCCTTTCCTCCCTTAAGTTATGCCGTGTCTTTATGAGGCTTTCTGCTCTGATCTCTCACTTCCTCGGTATTTCCACGGCGTTGAGCATAACGGGGTCCCAGACGCAGGCAAACTGCTATCCAAACAAAAACACCGGCTTTTTTGTGCAAACGCATTTGGGATGAGCAAATGGGACAGCTCTGAGCTCACTCTCACCTTCTTGTTTGCTCTTTCTTGGCAGTGGGATGCTCAGGACTGGGCTTAGACGCTTGGAATAATCCGTAAATTATTGGCGAAACTTGTGGCACATTGCACGGGTCTGTGCAGTTATGGGCAGCGGCTCTGTGTAACGGAGCTGTATGGCTTTGCTCTGCCTTGCGAATCCGAATTATTTAAATACTTGGGTAGGCAGAGACGTGCGTGGGGGTGGCCTCATCCTAACATTGCTCTTTTGCTCTCTGAATTTCTTGTGGACAGTCGCGTTTGCTTTATTTTGTCCTTGATTTAAGTACAGCTGGAAAGGCAGCTTAGACTGTATTTAATAACTAGTCCTTCAACACAGAGAGGTGCAGAAAGTAATTTGTCCCCTTGCCAAGCACCAGGAAGAATGGGCATTTTGTTCTTCGCTTCACGGTGATTTTACCTGGGTGTATTATGGAAAGAGAGAAAGACTTGTGCTACTGTTACCCTGCACGCTGTGTTGATTTATTGAAATTGGAGCCTGCGAGTGTGAGTCGCGAGGTACGTTCTGACATGGAATTTCTAGGAGAAATATACAATTGGCCTGGTTATTATTTTTTCCCTCCTCCGTTCGCTTGGGCGTGTTTCCAGCTTTTGCACTAAGGAACAAGACTTTAAATTAGTCTTGAATTTTAACACAATGCAGCTTTGCCTTCGTATTCCCAGCATTTTATTATAAAGCCTGCAAGCTTGTGTTCTTGTTTCATCTCTGTCACCTTGCTCACCTGCTCCAAAACAGATAGTTTCTTCTCTTTTTTTTCTTTCTTTTTCTTTTTTTTTTTTTTTGAGAGGAATGATTTCCTCTAAAAAATTTTTTTTAAAAAATTTTTTTTTAGAGGACGAAGGGATCGAGTGCACCCTCAGTAGGTTTGCAGACGACACCAAATTGGGTGGGAGTGTTGATCTGCTGAGGGCAGGAAGGCTCTGCAGAGGGACCTGGACAGGCTGGATCCATGGGCTGGGGCCAGTTGTGTGAGGTTCAACAAGGCCCAGTGCTGGGTCCTGCCCTTGGGTCACAGCAACCCCATGCAACGCTACAGGCTTGGGGAGCAGTGGCTGGAAAGCTGCCTGGCAGAGAAGGACCTGGGGGTGTTGGTCAACAGCCGCCTGAATATGAGCCAGCAGTGTGCCCAGGTGGCCAAGAAAGCCAATGGCATCCTGGCTTGTATCAGGACCAGTGTGGCCAGCAGGACTGGGGCAGTGGTCGTGCCCCTGTACTGGGCACGGGTGAGGCCGCACCTCGAACGCTGTGTTCAGTGTTGGGCCCCTCACTCCCAGAGAGACATTGAGGGGCTGGAGCGTGTCCAGAGAAGGGCAACGGAGCTGGGGAAGGGTCTGGAGCACAAGGCTGATGGGGAGCGGCTGGGGGAACTGGGGTTGTTTAGCCTGGAGAAAAGGAGGCTGAGGGGAGACCTCATCGCTCTCTGCAACGACCTGAGAGGAGGGTGTAGAGAGGTGGGGTCGGTCTCTTCTCCCAGGTCACAAGTGATAGGAGGAGAGGAAATGGCCTCCAGTTGCACCAGGGGAGGTTTAGACTGGATATTAGGAAATTTTACTTCATGAAAGGGTTCTCAAGCACTGGAACAGGCTGCCCAGGGCAGGGGTTGAGTCCCCATCCCTGGAGGGATTTAAAGGACGTTTGGATGAGGTGCTGAGGGACGTGGTGTAGTGGTGGGCTGGGCAGTGTTAGGTTTACAGTTGGACTTGATGATCTTAAAGGTCTTTTCCAACCTATACGATTCTGTGATTCTGTGAATTAAAAATAGGCTGCAGGCAGTTGTCCTGCTGGGCTGGAACTGTGGCTTCGCTGTGACTTAAATGTCACTGTCCCCCTTCCCTGTGTGTCTGCATGGACCTTCTGGCAACCCATCCTCTTGGCAGGGGAGCTCCTGACGGAGCCAAACCTCTCCTGGACGCAGGACACGGGATTTGCCTGTTTCTGCCCAACACGTGTGGCCGAGGAGATGCCGCGCTCTGCCTCAGAGCAGGCGGGAGGAAGAGGAGGAGCCAGGCTGGGCTGAAAATGGGTTTTATCAGGGTATTGAATAGGAGCAGGCTGCTCGCAGCAGAGCGGTAGAGGTTGGGTGAGAGCTCGGACATCACCTGCTCCAAGCCCTGCTCACACGTGGCCTCAGCGAGCTGGGGATGCACTGGAATATTTTCCCTTATTTGAGCAATTCTTAGGTTGTTGTAGAAACTTAGGATGCTGACATTGCAGCGGGTGCTCTATATGGCCGTTTTACTTACAAGATTAATGGCAAAAGGGGGTAAATTTGCTGGGCTGGAACAGAACTTTATCTCTTGTTTAAGTAAAAGCACATGTGAAAGGCAGGAGGAGGGTTTGTTGGGTGTGACAGTGTAGCTGGTCTTTTTTCTAGGGCTTTATTTTGATTTATGTGCTCATATTTATATATAACTTTGTATCTGCTTCCAGAAGCTGATAAAGACATTGCAAATGCAGTGGGATGAAAATGTCGGGATTAGAAATGGCCTGTTCGTTACAGGTAACGAGGTCTGAGGAAGGTGCTCGGCCCAGGTTCAGCTAAAGCAGCAAAGGAATCGCTGCTCTGCATCGGGCGGGCGCGCTCGCTTGCTGGGAGGAGAAACTCCTCCTTGTATGTAAAGTTACCGGAGGAGGTTTCACTCGGGCATTACGGTCACGTATATAACGCACGGGAAAGTTTCAGCTGTACGTGGTGACTTACGTTCTCGCCTCTTAGTCTTTCTATTAAGATCATCGCTTAAAATCTATCGATGTGTTATAGAGGGAGGACACGGGGCAGCTGAGCGTCGGCTCCCGTGTGGCAGCCAGATGTGCGCTGGCACCAGGGAGGGCTGGAAGAGTCGAACCCTCTCGTATCTCAATCCAGCCTAATAAAGCGCGGGGTGCGTTGGCTATGGAAAAATTGACGCAGATGAGAAAACCACAGGGAAGGAATTGTTTGGAGACATGGTGCTGTATTCTCCATGTCTAAGGTCTGTAAAAAGAGTAAATTCCCTGATAGCAACTCTAGTTAATTTATTTCCTCTTAAGCTGTATTAAAATGTATGAAGAAATCCTTCTCTTAATATTCCCAGCATTCATATATTTTTTTCGTATTGCATTATTTTTAGGGCAAGAAATTGAGGATGAGTATTTTGTACTGATTCTTCCAGACATATTTTGTATCTCCTTATTAGACATCCAGACTGCTAGATCCTCCGGTTTTAAATTATTTACTGGGCAGGTTTTAACTCTTAGAGAAAGGCTCTGATCTCAGTTATAACTGCGAACCCAGCGGGGTTACATTGCGAACAAGCCTTGAATCTGTTCCCATTAACAAATTCTCAACAAATGAACTTGGGATTTGAGCATTGCAATGCTTGGATTTTCTCTGTACTTCACCATTAGCAGGTTTCTCTAATTATTGTCCCGCATAGTTATTAACAGTATCTGTGGTCGTCAAGTTAAAGCACTTCCACAGGCTGATGTTTCTCCATGGAAAACATATCTGCTTCTTGACACGTGTAGTAATTCAGCAAAACACTTCAACACGTGCTTGCTTTGAGACTGGGAGCAGTCGTTTGCCAACGGATCGGGACCGGCACGGCGGCGGTGGCCTGGCAAAAGGCAGCGGTCGTTGCATTGGGATGGTAAGAGGCAATTTTTGCGAGTGCACGTAGGGCAGAGAGCTGGAGCTGCTGGTGTGTAGAGACCACGGCAACTCGGCGCAGGTCCTCTGGAGTCCTCCCGCTTTCCTCTCCTCCAGTTTGATCAATGGCAAAAAGCCGCCTTCCCTCTCCGGTGAAAGATCAGCTCCCAAGTAATGATGTCCAGCTGTACTGACAAAATGTGATTGCTCATCAGTTTGGTTGATGACTTAATCTGGGCCTGATTAGCATCTTGGAGACTGTCCAGACGATCAAAAATGATGCATAATTTTGCTGCGGACCACAGTTTATTTAACGTTTTAGCATCCTCCCGGCTCTTGCGTAGTGGCAGGGGCTTGTGTTGCGATGCAGGTTCGCTCTCCACGAGGCTTGCTTTTGGGGAGGAGGGGTGCGCTGAAGCCAGGCTCCTGTCGTAGGGACCAGGGTGTGAGCTGGAGTGGCTTGGCTTTGTCTCACCGGGTCGTAGCTGCAGGGCACGTGTCGGTGTCCGGGGCTTCACCGGGCAGAGGTGCAGAGCATCCCGCACTCGCCCCGGGGCATCGCTCCCAGCAGAAGTTTGCTGTGCCCTTGGGGTAATGATAAATCCGTAAGAGCGACAAAAATCCTCTCCTTCCCCCAAAAAGCTGCTTCCTTAAGCAACTGAATACATTTTCTGTTTCTTCTTGCAGCTTTCAGATCATCACCCCAGCAAGACTTTTTGCTGCCGGGGGGATTTGGGGAGCAGGAGAGAGGACAAGGCCCGGGGGGACGGACACGGGGACAACATCTGCGGCTGCCGGGAGGGCTGTGCTGCGGGTGAGACAGCGCCGCGGAGGCAGCCCGGCTCCTGCCCGGCAAGGGTTAAAGCTGGAGCGGGGACTGCTGGAAGAGTTCAGTTGTTTCACATTAGGCCGGGGCGGCCCTGGCTGCCTTCCGTGCTCTGGGAGCCGGGGGCCGAGTCCCCAGTGTTAAATCTGCGTAACCGATGCCGTACAACTGGCACCAGCCTTGACCACAAGTGGCCGTTAAAATAAACATCCCCGGGCTTAACTGACAGGCAGGCTCAAGGAGAAACAGGCCTGCATGACGGGGAATATTAAATACCCGGCGAGAACCTAACTTCGTCAGGCAAACACACACACGCGCACCCCCCCGCCGCCCCGGCATCGCCCCAGCCCCGCGGCATCAATGGGCGCAGTGTTTGGGGCAGGCGCGTGCCTTTCCCGGGGGGTGACGGCTGGTGCCAGCGGTAGGGGAATATGCGAGAAATCCAGCCCCGAAACCCACGCCGGGTAAACACGAGGGCGCGAGCCCCGCGGCGGCGCTGGGAGCGGCCGGCACGGGCACCGCGGCACCGAGCGGGAGGCAGAGCCGGAGGAAGGGGGCTGCCATCCCGTGGTTGCTCGGGCTCTGAGCTCCTGCTCCGGGACGTTATTTGGCATTAGGAAAGGAGGTAAAAGGCTTTATTAAAAATGAGGCGTTTGGCTTGGGTCGGCAGTCTTATTTATAACGATGATTTGCAAGCTCTCCAACTCGGGACAAGTGTGAGGGCATTATTATGTCCACGGGGATAGCGGAGCGACACATTTATTGGGTGGAATTTATCTGTCTACAGAATTTATTTTTTTTTTTTTAGAAAAGCATAGAAACAAGCAACCCTTACAAAACAAGCAAGGCGATTACACAAGTGCAATACTTGACGGACCTCGAGGCAAAAGGATTTGAACATTCAGATGCGTGGTGGTCGGTGCTGGTAGGAGCGACTTCACCCAACCCTGCAGGCAACCTAAAGTCCCTCTCGGTTAACAAGCTACTCCAGCACGTGCTGCTTAAAATCTATTCACATTTTTGTGCCGGAAGGTAAACCACCAGAGTTATTAAGAATGTACTGTAGAACTTTCCGTTCCTAAATTGTCCTTAAAAATATAGGTGATTATTATTTTTACCCAAGGAAGGAAGGCCTTGAGCAGGACGAGGACATTTACAACAAGCACACTTTTGTATCCAGATGTCCAAAGATGCCCAAGTCTGTTTCCTGGCATTAGCAGAATTTAATATTTCTATCTATGTCACTATGTGTGTGTATTACTTCCTAGCAAATTGTCGCGTCTTTGTAACAAGTCGCTATTTTAACCCTTTAATTAAAAAAAGAGAAGTTATTTGAATGATTTCCACACGAGAAGATGCAATGCCTGTTTAAATGGCTGCAGAGGTGCACTTCATTGGCGCGAGAGAGCAGAACAGGCTGCTGGAGTCATCCAACTGTTGAAAGAGTTTGTGCATCGGCTCCTTGTGGCAAAGAGTTTTCTAGTGAATTGTTTTACTTGTCCTAAATTCTTTCAGCCTGCGTCCTTTGTTACTAGGGAGAAAGCTTAAAACAGAAGTAAGCCCTGCTAAGCTTTTGGCTGCATCTTTGGGACAGCTACCTGTTTTTTCCTGCTTGCTTGTTCGCGCGGGGGAGAATGGCTAACGCAGGAGGTGACACTCGCTGCTTTCCAGACTCTTATGCTTTGGCAGGTTTTTTCTTTCTTTTTTTCCCTAGGAAACAAAAGGATTATTTTTATTCCATCCTGCTGTGTCAGTGCTCTTAGACGAACAGGAGATTCAGGCCTGGATTCTCCTGAATCAGCCACAGCGTGTCCTGCGGAGCCGGTGCCCCTAGCAGAGTAAAGCAACCTTAGCGTGAGCATCCCTAAGTATCCAGTGAAAGGGATGAGTAATTTGTGTGCCCATTGAAAAGGCCCTTTTGACCATGTATCGCAGAGAAATCTTTCTGCCTGCTTACAGTGTGCCCAGGAGCTGTACTACTTCAGCTATAGAGAAATAGTTAAATTTGTAAAATACTGTTGACTAGAATGGGCAGAGTTATCCTGCTGTTTCTATCAATGTAGTTTCTAGAGGAGAATAGTGATAAGATATACCACGTGTTATTTTAGCTGTATATTCAACTTGGATTGAATTGGCATAACCATTTTGGATTAAAAAAAAAAAAATTACATCTTCATTATAACCAAGCAAGACCTGTCAATAAATTGGAAAATGTATGTGGCAGAGTTGTCAGGTGTTACTGCTGAAAAATGGGCTGGAAGAACACGTGAAACAAGATGAGAACACGTGTTAGAAATCTCTATTTCAGTGTCTAAAGCAAAGAGGTGAAGTCTACAGGAGCACAGACGTCTTCCGTCTGCTCCGGGAAGTACTTGGGTGTACTTCTCAGTACAGAAGGGTGGTGTAGCTCCATACCCTGTGCTTTCTCAAATCCCAAGGACCTTTATTTTCATCTTGCCCTTAATGACCAGATAATAAAGAAATAAGAATGTATTCATCTGGTGCCACAATGACTAGAGCACGGAGGAGCTGACTTCACTGATGTTGCCCACCCCAGAAGCCTTGCCCAGGGCTTCTCAAAGGCTGCGTGCTGGGACTCTTAGGCAAAACATGTATTCCTAATGATGGCCATCCATTTTTGCACCTCTCCGATGGAGCGAAGAGTCAGTTCAGGGTTTTTTGTTATTTGGGAAGGATGTTTTAAGTTGCAGTTAACAGTATTACGGGAACATGTGGCAGCTCTTTGTACAAACATCCAGGAGGATGGATGGGAGCTGACCATCTTCAACTTGTTTCACCCTTTCCACCCTTGCAAAAACACCTGGTCGGTGTTGGGATCGCTCTTTTGTTTCGTTTTACTATGAAAGTTTCAATTTACATTATTCTCCTTCTTTTTCTGACTTGGCTCAAAGTCTTCTCGGTAAAGCCCGGTGACTCACAGAGCTAACCAGCACCAGGATGCCTTTCACACCATACCCTCAGCCCCTTCCACCCCGTGGATGTTTCATTTACAACGACAACTTCTCAAACCAGCCGGTTGGTTGAAATACCCGGATTTGAGGCAGATGATGTTGAGCGTACTCTGTCTCTCGGGCAGTTGGAGAGTTAAACAAGGCAGCCCATGACGCCGAGTTCCCCCTCCTGCCCCCGGCGCTGGATTTGGCTTGGAGCGTAGTGGCGTTCCAGTTCGGAGAATTCAAATGACCGTCCAGGTAGTTGGTTCCTAATGGCACAATTTACCCTTTGTGAACACGTTTTATGAAAGATCCCACTGTTTGTCTCAAGTTGTGAAAAGAAAAAAAAAAAAAAAAAACACCACGAAAAAAAAAGAAAAAAAAAAAAAACCAACTAACCCAACTGTAAACGTCCAGGCCACGAAACTGCCTAATGCAAACACAGGCACGAGCCGGGGGCTTTGCTGGCGTTCACCGCTCGCGGGTTTTGCCCATGTGTTCCTTGGCCTGGTGCTGAACGTTGTATTTATGAGCGCGCACCAAAAAAAAAAAGCCCTCTGAAGGAGATCCGATCCTGGTTTTAGCACCGGACTTTTAAAAAGAAAAAAAAAAGTGAAGTAATGAGGGCCTTTGGGAGAGCAGCCACGGGACATTTTTAGTCGTGAATGGTAGGTTAAAGCCCAGGGTCCCTGGGTCCGCCTGAGCAGGCGTAGCGGTTGGAAAGATGTTCGGAAAGATGTTCTTCCACCCTCTCTCTAAAGCAGTGGATTTGCCCTTCAAAGCACATCCCCAAAGAGAGAGAAGGGACCACGCTGCATCGCGAGGGTCTTTGGTGTAGATGGAAAATGGGCACTGGCTGGTTTGGAAATAATTTGCACTTTGGGGCAGATCCACGAGGACGATGCAACCCTGCCAGCTCCGTTATCCCATGCATCCCTATCTGGGGCTTTCCCTGCTGCAGGAAACCCCTCGGCCTCCCATGGTGGGAAGCGGGGAGCGCTGGCACCTTTTGGATGGGAGTAGAATGAAAAAAGGCTGAAAATAACCTGGCAGCTGCCACGGTCCCCACCGGCATCCCGGGTGCTCGCAGGGGTGGCAGAGGAACGTGCTTCTCGGCAGGGTTATCTCCCTTACTGCACTTGTTCTCAACTGGACATAGCGGAGTGGTACCGAGAGACCCAGAAGATGATTTCCCTGTTAGATCCTCAGCAGGGAGAGCAGGCTGTGCTCTGGGGATATGGACTTTTTCCTAATAGAATGCAAGCTTGTCTTCGTTTTTTAACATGGCAGATAGTTTTTCTTCCTCCTCTTCCTCTTCTGACCATCTTCTATGCTGTAGGTTCAGCTTCAGCTGCTTAGGGCAGCCTGTGATCTGTATTTTTAGTACTTAAATTGAATTTTAAACACTTTTGTGACCCTCTGGTAGTTATGGCTCTATCTGTTGGCAGCAGAACACCGACACAGCCCAGGGCTCTGCAACGTCTGATGGAAAACAGAGACCTTGATTTGCAAAGCAGCGGACAGGAGTCCTGGGGTAGCTTTTGCGTCCTTGTCCCTGTTGTACCCACAGGTTATGGTCATCCATTTCCCATCGCAGGCAGCGTCCCAGTGCTGCGTCCAAAGCTCCCTGCTCATCTGCTACATCCAAGGGCTACATCAAACCAGAGAATAACCATGGTTTGAAACAGCGAGCTCAGCAAAGCAGCCCTGCGTGACAGCAGCGCTGGCTCTGTGCTGTCTTGCTGTGTGGTGTTGACTGAATATCCTTTTGTTTGCACTGGTTTAAAAACACACTCATTTTGATATCATTCTACCGCTGTGTTATCGACTAGAGCATGCCAGGAACTCTGCTGAAAAGGTCAGAAAATCCCAGTTCATTGAAAATTCTCGCAGAAAAATGTTGTAGTGACAAGGTCCAGAGAAGACCATGCAAGTGACCTTGCAGAGGTCACAGAGGGGAATCATCAGAGGGATGAACAGGACAGGATTATCAAGGGGATCTTCGAGGTGCCAGAGGTCTCGGGGAAATGGGCTGTGGGACCCAGAGGTCCCATCTGGTCCTAGCTGGAGCTAAGAGCATGGAAGATGCCGGTTGCTGGGGTGACCCATGCTCTTTGGGATGAAATGTTGACATTCTTTCCTTCGAAACGTTTTCTACTCGGGCAGAATAAGGAACTGCATGAGCTTTAGTGTTGGAAATGCTAGGCACTGTCATCTCCGTCCACTTGATGGTGGAGCTTTGGGTCTTGCAGTGATGATAAATGCTTGACGTGGTGGCCTGGCTCTGTTTGCTCTCGTTTTGGCTGCTTATTCCCGGGATGTGGCAGCGTAGCTGCTGCCCGTTATCTGATTTACCAGTTGCTCCTAAGGGGGTACCTGGTGGGAGCTGGCAAATCCATCAGCGTGCTCATGTACCAAAGTGATACCTCTGGCCTGCAGAAAAGACTAAATGAACCCAAAAGTAACGTGTATTAAAAGAAAATGTAAAATGGCAGAGGCCACATGAACTAAGCAGAGGTATTTTCTAGCTGTCTAGTCTAACGTTTGGTATCGTTTTTCTCTAGGATTACAGGGGCTTTCACCTCATAAATTTGTGCCTGTTTGAGGTCGTTAATCTTTCTTTACATGTTGCCTTGCAATTTTAGAGCTTTGCCACCATCTGGGATCACATTTTAAATGGAGTTTCCACTCAGTACGTTCCTTTTCATGAAATTATTTATATATAGAGAAATATATAATAAATATATCAGGAGTGGGTTGTTTTTAAACATTTTCAGTGCTTTCGCAAGGGCTTACCTTGTGTGGAAAAACTTGTCTTCTCTAATAGAGAGCCATAACAGTGACCAATTAAAGGATCACATTTGCAATATGCTCTTAAATGGCAATTTAAAATATTGGTGAGCGACCTGCCTCACGATCCGCTGGGGAAGGTGAGCTCCATCGGAGCGTGCCGGGCCAGGGAGCGCGTTTCTGTGTCGGAAAACCTCAGAGTAAGAGACGTGCCAGGAAAGCACCATCTGATGGCAACTCGCTATCAAACCATGGTGATCTCTGGAGAAGGATTGCTGCAGCTCCCCCGTCTCAGCCCCGTCGCTTTTGGGATGGTTCCTTCTTAGTTCATGTTTCTTACAGACCTACCTTCCAGCCTGGTCCACTCCCTAATCCAAACATGACCCATCTCTGGTGCTCTTAATAAACAAGCCTTCTCCCCGTAGGCAGTAATGACCCACAGTTGGTTGCACCAGCTTCTTCTGGCCCCACCAGAGCCAAGATGTCTGTTCCAGGCCCCGCTAATTATTTTAAAGGGATTTTGAACAAATAAATAGCCTGAACAGTTCAGCGGTTCCTTGTGTAATTTTAGCTCTGGACCCCTCCAAGAATGTACAGAATAAATAGGTGAATCTGTAATACATCCACAATTAACTCTATATACAGCGAGCAGCTCGGAGGCCGGCTATGGAGGAATAGTGTCAATAAACAGGTATGCTGTGGGCCGTGGAAATGTGGTCTTTATTATTGGAGAAGGGTAGCTCTGACCAGGAGGTAGGGTGCAGTCTGGAAAAGCAAACAGTGCCGCTGTAGATCCTTCTGCCCCCACCCAACTTGTTGGAATTCAAAAATCCGTCGTTTCAGTGTACCCCTGGTGAAGCACATCCTCGCTCGTGCTGGCGTAAATCAGGGCTGACTCATCATGAGCAAAGCTTGGCTTTGTAGCTAAATGTCGTGGATGTGGCAGGAAGGTTTCACCTATGCTGGTGACTTTGCAAATGCAACTTTGTGAACAGGAAAAAAAAAATTCCTCGGGATATTTTATAATGCCGAGGCATGAAATTGCACAGCAGAATTTTCTCCCAAGACCCTTTCCCCTCCAGCGTCTGTAGCCGCATGTGCAGCCATCATTCCCCAAGAAACCCAACGCCCAGACGTGAATCATTTCTCTGATTTTTCATGCTTTTAACTTTTCATTGCTGAGGCTTCGCTCAGCCGGGAGAAGTAGGGACCTGTTTCAGCTTTCAAAAACCTTAGACAGAGGGACGGCTGGGGAAAGGAGTTAAAAATGAAACAGCAGATTTATATATATAAAAAGTAAAAATATATGTTCTACATCTGAAGTTTATTTAGGTCCTTTGGGAGAGTGGCGCGGCACTACGTCTCTACTAAATTGCCAACATTTTATGGTCGTGCTGGCACCGAGTCAAACACACATCTCCTTGGCTTGGGTTGCTGTCTTAAAGCAGGCAGATTCCAGTATGTTTTTCTATGAACTGAATATTACTATTGACTGGACAAGGGAAGCTCTGCCCAGCAAGAACATATAGGTAACTTTTCTTTTTAATAGATCTATCGAGACTTAGTTATTTTGATATTGCGTTACTGAAGAGCCGACCCCTTGTGACCCACCCGAACATTAGATCTCTGGGCATTTTAAGACAGATACAACGTTTTAATTTTTACTTACGTTTTATTTTGATTGGAATCATATTAATAATTGGAAAGTTTCAAAGGGCCTATTTTTAACTGGTTAGCTGTTGTGTGTGCCAGTATGTTAGTAGCACGCACGTGGAGCCTGGTGTGCGTGAACGTATGTATAAAATATACATGGCACAAGGTACCGCCGGGATTTACACAAGAGACTGAGCAGTTCGCTGCTCAATTTCCTTTCAAAACCCTTGCCTACATGTGTATCTTTGTGCAAAATCGCTGTGTTGTTCATCAATCAAGGCTGCTGCACATGTAGAGCGCCTACCACAAAGCCTCACTGGCAAGGAAGCAGCAGCTCTCCGTAATCTCCCCCTGTTAGGAAGAAGGGTGTTTTGCAGGAGTCGCTGGTTGCTGTACAGCACGAGACGGTCTGACTTCAGTCGAGACACGCATCTTCCCACACTTCCCAGCAGCTGCGAGTGACCCAGTTTATCTCCTTTCTGCTTGCTGCCTCTTGCTCTTCTGCACGGGGCTGGGAAGCCGTTTCTGCTCGGGCTTGGGAAAGTGGAGCTTTGATCTGCAGATGCGTAAGGAGGAAGGGTCAAGATCTGAAGCAGAATAGACTGGCAGAGAAACAGCCTGTTGGATCATGTTGATCAAATTATGCTCTGCGATGGAGAATCCTTTTTATTTTTTGGTCCAAAGTACAAGAGAACTGAGAGCTTTCCTTTGAAGCTGCGAAGATGAGTTCCTGCCTCAGTGCCTTGGGAAGCTGGAGAGCTGGGCCTTGCAGGTCACCTGTACCTTCCCTAACGCTCAGGAAAACGTGCAGTCATACCTCTCAGCCTGGTTTCCCTGGGTACTGCTCTCCTTCACACCTCTCTGCTTGTGCCAAAGGCTTCCCTCTCTTTTGACTCTTGGAGCCTCCGGTGCCCGCAAGCCGTTACTGAAGTGTCCGTTGGGCCAAGTTAATCCTATTTTTTTTGACCAAAAAGTTGCTTCCTCTCATCATTTATTCGTATTTGCTGTTGTTCCGTTTCCTTCTGTTTTTCAAGATTTCTCTGCCGTGAAGTGCACTCAGATTTGACTATTTTGGTTAAGTAGGTGCCTTTCAATGGGAAAAGAAATGATAGTATCTAGAGTGTCCAGGAATATTTATGACTTGCTTTGTTTTTCACCAAGCCAGATTTCTGCGGTAGGCACCCAGGGTGATGTTTTGAAAGGCTGTCCTTAGTGTTGTTTTAATATTAATGCCAGGTATATTTTTGGCTATCTGAATCAATAGATAATCTGAGTTTACCTTATACAAAGAGGTAGAATAATGGGGGGTTTGTTCACCTTTTTGAAACTGATTCATTCATAACTTGCTACTGTTTTTTGAAAGACGCCTTGTGAGTTTGAGCTGTTGAGGTGCTCAGCCCAGCGAGCAGGTACAACAGAGGCCCCTGAAGCCGTGCCGCAGTTTATTGTGGAGCGAAGGAAGGTGAAAACCCATCGCTGCAAAGGATAAAACTTACTCGATGTATCTCTGGGTTCCTCCTCATTTGTGATCTTGAGAGGACAGGGTCTTCCCTGCCCTCCAACTTCACACTCCCATTACTTGCATGGGAGTTGTGCCGCTCATGCTGTAAGAATAACATCCCCGGCCCTGTCTGAGCAGTGGGTTGTTCGAGGACAATGTGGGACTTGTTTTCATGCACACGTGTAGGAGAGCCTGGAGATTTCCCTAGGCTGAGCTGGGGTATCTAACACTGGGATTAAATACTCCGTCGGAGTTTATGTAATGCCATACCAATAAGGAGGCTGAGAGGAGAGACCATGTGCATTTACAGTCCCAGAGAAGAGCGTTTACTCTGGTGTATAATAGCCTTCTGTTGGGTTTTAGTAGCGTATAGTTTAGTAAATTAGGAGTCTTCAGGTACTTAGCACTTTAATGGTTCTCACTAAGAACATAATTAAACCATAGACCCCTTAGGGAGAAAAAAGTTTATTGTGCATATTTTTAGAATCTGTTACCAGCCCTCATAAAACCTGGTAGATACAAGCCAGAGAACATGCCTTAGCTGGCGACCCAGAATTCATTCCGCAGCCCCCGCCGAGCGTCGCCCCGCAGTCACACGTTACAAATCTGCCCCGTGAATTATGGAATTAATTTTCCCCAATCTGATTTCAAAACGCATTTGCAGCGCAGTTTTTCTCTGGCTGCTGGAGGTGTGAGGGAGGCAGGAGGTTTATTATATTGCACCTTGTGCTGACACATAAAGCCGGTTTTTGCTAATCGTTTTTTTATTTAAAAACAGTTTATGTTTCACAGAGGTATCCAGAAATGGGGCTTGCTGGAGACGAGGGCTCCGCTCTGTTCCTCTCACCGTACGTCTGCCTTGGGCTCGTTATTTAGTTGCATCTGACTTGGAGCTGCATTTTTCTGTGTGTGTGTGAGGAGTTCACAGTTCTGAACGTAGGGGAACTCCTGCCTGCTTCCTGGGATGCTTCTCCTTGCAAAGCGGCCACGAAGCAAAGCGTAAAGCTCAAAATCCCCAGCAAAACGAGCCGGCTGAAGTAATGCTGGAATGTTTTTCCCTCCTTCCGGGCTCCGACACCGCCGCCTCCGACACCGCCGCGATGTTTCCGTAGGATATGATTACACTGGGGAAGCACTAGGCATGCCCGGGTAGGGCAAGTATCCTCTCTAACCCCGGCAACGCGCCCCGGGTGCTCTCCCCCAGCCCCAGCTGGGTGCTGCGCAGCGGCACCCACCGGACGGGGTGTTGGGTGCCCCCAGCACCCCGGGCAGCGGTCGACTCGGGCGCAAAAAGAAACCAGGAAGCCTTCCAGCATCGCAGGTGCCTGTGTTCAGCGCCGCAGTGATTCACACGTTGCTCTGGGTCTTTGCTCTTGCCTCAACACCCCTTCCCGAGTAAACACGACTTTCTCCCCGGGAAACCTGTGCCGCGCTACACCCGTGCTCCCAGCATCTGGAAGGCATTGGGAGGAACACACACACACAGCGCTCTCCTCCCCCAGCAGCCTTTTAACGAATTTCTGATACATGCGAATCACTTCTCTATCGCTGTGTTTTGTTTTACGTGCTCGAGGTTTACACGCCGGAGAAGTGGCCGCAGCGGCGGGGAGGAAGGGTCCCTTACTGACGGCGTCCCCAGAGGCTCCCAGCCAGCGCTGCTCTTATCAAATGCGTTTCTTTCCCTCTGTCAAAACAAATGCCGAGGAACCGTGTGTTATTTGTGGTGTGTCTGCTGCTGTTTTAGACTTTCAGTCTTGCTTGTCATTTGAGTTATCTTGCCTGTCGCACAGCATTGCCCCCACTGACACCGTGATAGTGTCAGTGCTGATAAGGTGAAGGATGGCAATGCTATAGCACCTGGGAGTGGATGATTAACCCACGCCAGATTGCTGTGCTTCGCTTCTCCTTTTTCTCCATTTCTACTTCAGGATAAGAATTAGGCTGCTGCTAAAAAGCATAAACCACAGCGGACCCGGCTTGCCAGCTTGGGCTGTTCCCACGCGAGCCCGTACGTGGCTGCTACATGAGCCCAAACCGAGAACTTTCTTCTGCTTCTTGTCCCACTGCAGTGGAACGAGAGGCAAGAGTTTTATCTTTCTGCCCTTAAGCACGGCAGACGGGGGGGACGATATCTTGAGTCCCAGCCCAAAGCAGCAAGCGGGATTTGCTGGCTGCGGTTGGCCTTGATAGATGAGGGCATCGGCGTGAGCCTGTGGTGGAGGGGAAGGGCACGGGGGAACCGAATGGCCCGTTCGATAGCTAAGGATGGTCTTTGCTTTAAAATTAAAGTGTCAGCCCAGCCCTGCAAAGCCACAGTCAAATGTATAACTGCTCAGTGCCATCACATTATGAGATTTAATTACATATGTCAGTAGGTATGTAATTACGTGTGTAATACCGCCTGTTCTCCGTGGTCCCCGGCCGTAAGCGCTGCCTGCGTCGAAGGGAGCGGATCCAGGCGTGCCTCCACGGCACGCTGCCGATGGGAAAACAGGCAGCGGCTGCGTCGCAAGAGGGGGTAAGCGTGAGTGCCGCCTTTTGCAGCTCGGGCGTGTTAGAATCAGGCAGTTACGTGCTGGAAACCGGCACATCTCGGGCTAAATGTTACAACCTGTAGGGCTGATACCTCATCTAGGTTGGTTTTGGTTCATGCACTAAAAAAAAAAAGAAAAAAAAAGCAGCCCAGAAAGCAACCTGCCTTTTTGGAAGGATAAAAGCATTTCTCAGCAATTTGGGATCAGGTAAAAAAAATCTCTTTGTGGGCCTCCCCGACGTTCTGGGAATGCTCAAGAGCAGTCCAACAAGGAGATTAACTCGAAACAGGTCCCATGCGGAGGGGAAGGACCCTCGGTGGCACCCGGGGCTGCGGCCACTGCCGCTGCCCCGGGAGCGGGGAGCCCTGACCTCCCTCCCCCTTGCCAGAGTGGACTTGGCAGAGCTCCTTGACCCCGACACCGCTCCATCCGGCGCCGGTGTCCGAGGAAGGAAGGATGCGGTCTCCTGTCCTAAGGGGTTACAGCAGCCTCAAACCCATATAAAGCAACGAGTTTATTAATCCCAGCTTTGCTAATAAGGAATTACAATAGTTGTGGGATTTGGCAGTGGAAGCACGCTCAGTTGCCATGCATAGTGCAGTATTTTCCCTGTTTTGTTTGTATTTTTGATTTAAGTACAAATAATTTAAAGATGTGTTGTGTCTCCTTCAATTAAAATTTGCGTCTTCATCCTCTCTTTTTTTCTGTCACAGTTTTAAAACAATACTAATGAATTTGAGCTTGTCAGATATGCTAAGATAAATTGTTAACTTCTTTCTTTTTGCTGAAATCGCAGCATTTCTAAGGGTGGCAGTTATTAACATATCAGGAGCTGGGTTTGTTTCCTTTGTAAAATTTGCAGCTTTATGGTACTGGATGGAAGATCTCCCAGTGTCAAAAAATTTCAGGCTGATAGAAGAATAATATTGTCACAAGGCCAGTATGTAAATACCTTAAACCAATATAGCATGTTTAGAGGAATTACACTTTCCTCTCCCAAATTACAATTTTGGAAAGCAACTCTACCACCACATTTATTTCAAATTTAAACATTTTGAAAGAATATCTCCTAGGTTTTGAAATCTGGTTTCCATTCCTGGCTCTGTTTGACCTACTGTGTGACCCTGAGAAAATCTTTTTCTCCGTTTCTGTATCTGCTTAGTCGCTCTGATGATCTTCAGCACTCAGGCAGAGCAATTTAACATCCGCCGGTGTCGAGCTATGTGTAACGTTTCAGTATGAAATAATAGTGGGTTTAGTTTAAGATGAGTGGGGTTTGGTTATGATGAAAAAAGGGAAAATTAAAACTCTTGTATTTTAAAAGATGTATTGGTTTAAAAATTCCTTGGGTTGGCATGAAAAAAAATTGAATTATTTTCTCAAAAAAGAAGTGAGTGTCCAGAGGCAAAGGATGGTTCTCCGGTGAGCAAACTTGGGGAAAGAAATAAGGAAAAAGGCCAAGAGCTCTGCAGCTCCCCCCAGTGATGAGCCTTGGAGGGGGATTGATTGATTCTTTTTTTTTTTCTCCATCTTTCAGACGCAGCCAGTGCCCAACCCCATCGCCTACTTCATGCATCGCTCGCCGTGGTGGTTTCATCAGTTCGAGACCCTGGTCAATCACTTCATCGAGCTGGTGGTGCCGTTCTTTCTCTTCCTGGGACGGCGGATGTGCATCGCACATGGCCTCTTGCAGATCCTCTTCCAGGTGAGGTGCTCCTGGCTTTGCTTCCCGAGGGTCTCGTCTTCGCCCAGGACGGAGCAGGGGATGTTCAAAGGCTGTAAAACCTCTCCCGCTGCCTGCGCCTGCTGCCCGGCAGCTGCCTGAGGCTGGGGGCTGTGGGGTGGGCTGGGACCTGGGTGGCCGAGATGCAGACACACATTCCTAACACTGCAGGCTCCGTAACCTGCAGCAAGGACCTGGGCACGTGCGCCCGGAGCGGTAACGCTGCCGTCGCGGCGGCGGTGTGGTTCGCTGGAGCCCATCTTCTCCGAGCTGGAGCAGCATCCAGAGGAACTGACTCAATCGGCAGGTCAAGAGTTCAGGCTCAAGTGAATCAAGATGATTCACAGCTATTAACTGTTGGCTCTCGGGTGGTTCGCGCTGGCGTGGCTGCTCTTAGTGTGTTGTTGGAGGTGTGTTTCCCTTGCCGCCGGTTTGGTTTCCATTCATATGGATGGCGGAGAAATGTCAGCCCAGGACTAGTGGAAAGGGTCTGATCTTGCGGCTGCGGATGGCTGGGATGAATACTTGCAATTTCTCCAAAAGTTAATTTTTATAGACATCTTTCACCCTTTGAAGGGATTTTTTTTTTATATTTGACATTCAAGGGCTGTTCTTTATCTCTGAAAATGTTTCAGCTGGTTTTTACAACCACCAGATTTACTAAGCCTAGGTTCATAGGGAAAATAATTTATTAAAAAATTAGTGGCATTCACGTTCCAGTTGATTTTTTTTTTTTTTTTGGTACATGAAATAAATAAATCTGAGCAAAAGTCAAAGGACAGAAGCTCCTGCGTATATGCTTTCCTAGACCACAACTGATTTCTCTCGTCTCTGCCCTGGCGTAATTCAAAGAGCTCATTAAACCCCAGCCACTCCGACTCGCAGAAGCGCAGCTTTCAGCCCTTGCTGACTGCAGTGTTTGTTCAATATCATTTCAGCATCATGAAATTCATACTCGGTAGCTGTTACTGCTTCCTGTAAATACGTGTGATGATTAAACTGGAGAACAGCTTATAAACTCTGTTGGTAAACCACAAAAATGCTGATCAGGTTTTAAAGGGCTGACATAAAAGCCGTGGGATTTGTGCCCTCGCATTTCTTCTGCTCCCGAAACACGTCCCGTTGCGTCTGGGTACCACCGGCCATATAGCTTGTACCTCTGCTCGCTCGGCACACCTTTGGCGTCAGGTTTGGTTTTGTTGGGATGGATCTTCTCAGGCAGCTGGAGGTCCCGGCAGCAGGGCAGAAGAGGTCTTGACCCAAAGAGGTCTCGGGGCATTGCTCCACAAGGTGCCAGTTGTGTTTGCGACGGGCATCGCACCTGAGGCTTTCAGTGTCACTGGGAGGATTCTATTCAGCCCAACCCTAAACAAACCTGCTCTTTTGTCTCATGGACAAAGCAAAACATCCCGGCTCTGTCAGCTGCTCCTTGCAGAAGGAGGTGGGTGTTGAGACCTGACAGAGATCAGATTAGCAAGCGGGAATTGCGAGTGGAAATACTTTTGCATATAAGGCAGTGTAGGGAGGATGGTGATGGCTCTTTGTAAGGCAGGTAGACCCAGCGAGGAGCAGGACACACCATGGTGAGTGGCCTCTCGGAAAACAAAGCCACGTTGCCAAATTCCAGGTTTGGCACAGCTGCCCGGTCTCGGGGCAGAGCTGTCACGCTCTGCTTGCTTCTGCGTTGGCAGAAAAATAATAGTGTAAGGGACTGAGATGATGATGCTTGGTCTTCACATCTCTGCCAGAAGAAACTTCCATGACCAAAAAGCCTGACCAAGTGCTCCTCTCTCATCCCCTTCTCGGCTCCGGGTTTCTCCATCCTTGCCGTGCCCCCGGGCAGGGGCCGGGCTGGGACACACGGGGGATGCGCCCCGAGCCCCCCGCCAGCGCTCTCGGGCTGGCACCCGCCTCCAGCACCCTCACGGCTCCTCCAAGGGCCCCTAGCAAGCAGCGCGACTGTTGTGTGCTGGGGAACTTCAGGCGGAGCCAGCGGGATCTGAAAAAGCCAACTACGTACAATAAAGGCTCATAATGACATATTGTAAATGCATGCATCTAACCACCCTTTAATTGGCGCTTTATTGATAGTTTGCAATTACTGACTTATTTCTATCATGAGGGGAGTCTGCAAAGGAAAAAAGGGTCCCAGTGTAAAATGCAGCTCTGGTGCATTTATAGCATTTCAAGAAAAACCTGTTTATTTAATATTTACTGCCCTTTTCTTCATTCAGAATGACTTTTATTGACAATACTTCTGCTCTGCAAAGGAAGCAATAAAGTTTAATGTTGATATACCACTTAATTCTGCTTTTCAAGATTTGAATTGACATTACATGCAAGTTTTATTGGACATTTTATAATTGTTATTGGAGTCATGGTGGCTAGGTTGAGTAAGTGTATTTTTCCAGATTCCAACTGGCCTGGAGAATATTGCTTTGTCAGGAACCCAAAAAAAGTTGTGCTTTAAAGAAAAAAGTCATTTGTTTTTTTTTTTTTAAGTGTGAACTCATTCTTCTTGCCTAGTTCACGTTTGTAAGGAAAAAGGCTTAGTGAGTTTGGAAACGTCAGAGAGGAGGGGCTCGGCAGCCCGCCGGCTCGGTGGAGCGGAGAGCACGCCGGGAGGATGGACGTCTGTCCCCCACGGGATTCCCGGGGGGTTGTGCCGGTCGTGCCATAGGCAGACTGTGCTGGTCCCGGTGTGCCGGACCGTCCTGGGCCACCTCCTGTGCGGGAGATTTGGGTGATGACGACTGAAGCACACGCTGCGTAGGCACATCTCTGCACCGTCCCCTTCCCGTGCTCGTCCACCCACCCGTGTCCTCACAAGACCCGAAGCGGGGAGCCCGAGGAGCCGGGACACCCCGCGGTTTTGGTGCTTTTGTGCATTGACGTTGCTGTGATCTCAGTTTGGGGTCTGCCTGCTCTGATACGAGCCCCCATAGCTTGAGCTTCCAGAAATCTCCCCCTTTGGTTGCTTTTTGATCTCAGATAAATCGAAGAGCCTTACTTATTGCAAGTCTCTTGATATAAATAGTCTTTGCTTAAAAAAAAAATAATCAAGGAGTGTGTTGAATGCTGGCCAGTTCCCATTAGAAAAATCATTATTCATTGTCGCTAACCACCAGATTGGGGAGGGCTTTGTGATTTACAGCTGTGGGTGTAGTTTTAGCAGGACATCTGCACACAGAGAGATTCTCAATCAGATTGCAGCGCCCAGAGCACGTTTACCAGGATCAAAGGTGAGTGGAGAGAAAATGTCATCCAAGATTTTACAGCCAGGCCCCATCAGCCGCTTGTCCCCCGGGCAGGCTGCGGAAGAGCTCCCCGGCCGCCAGCGCAGCTGCTCGCGGTCCCGGCCAGGGGCTCAGGGCTGGGGACTGTCCCCGTGGCGTGGCACGGGGGTCCCACCAGCCTGCCCGTCTCACGCACGCCAGGGACAGTAAGAACGGGTGCGTGTCCTCCCCGCCGCTGACTCCCTGCTCCCGAGAGGGAGGTTTGAATGGGCTGCGCTGACTTTGTCATTAATTACTGCGTGCAACCCCGGTCCCGAGGAGGGTGTTTGCACTGAAGAGATGGCCGTGGAGGGGAAGCTCTGGGACACGGCAGCTCCAAGGTTGAGGAGCCTTTCTCCGCCATACAGCCGGTGCAGCCAGCAGGCAGCTTCGTGCTCAGCAGGACTAAACAGTTTGACCGTGCCCATCTTGCTTTGTGCCATCACGTGTCCCAAAAGCAAAGACTCCCAAACTCCCGTCTGCACAGCTTGACATCACCCCACGAGGCGTTCTTCTTCCATCAGCGTCTGGTGGGATTCAAACCCCTTGAGTTTCTGAGACCCAAAGTAGCGCGTCGACCCATCCCACCTGCAAGGGAGCCTGCTCGAAAGATCTCAGCCAGCATGAAAGCATTAGCAGCATGGCAAAGCCATGGGTGGCAAAGCCTCCCCTTTAGCCTCTGTGCTGAGAGCACCCTTCTGCATTTAGAAAGAAATCTTAGATGAAGGGCAGCCAATTATAGAGGATCTCCAAGGTAAATATGCAGCATTGTTTCAAAAAAACATTCTTTCTAGCATTTACAGTATGTAGAAATCCAAATCTAAAACAGAAATTAAACTAAATGGACGTTTAACTTTTCAACATCGTTAGGGATTTATTGTAAGCAGGTGCCAGACTTGACGTGCCGAGCAACACTGCTGCAAATTGTCTCTGCCAGGAATAAAACTGGAGGAGAGACTTGTAACTCAGCTCCTTCCCTGCTCAGCTCTGCGCTCCAGCCCTGTAAAAACAGGCTGGTGAGAAATGGCCAGTCTGAGCCACAGAAACCTCTAAATAAGCCTGAGGTGGAGTTTACCCTTTGCTCATCTATAACTGAGAGTCCTTAGAGTTTTTGAGAGTTTGCTAAATACTCAAAGCTTTTTGCTATCATTTATTATTGTCCTTCCTGGGGAGCACAGGCGCATTTCGTAGCAGCTATGTAGAGGCACGACCGTGTTCGCCAAGGTGCTCGTGTCTGGAGCAGGGACGTTTGCATCCCCTCATGAGGTTTAAACTTCCAGTGCTGGGGTTGGGGTTTTGGAGACCTTCTCTAATTTATGAGGACAGGGTTGTTTTCACTGAATGTCTCTTGATGGTGGCTACTGAATGTGATGTTCACTTAACGGGATGGAAATCCAGCTGCAGGTGGTCGCAGTGGCCAATGGTTTACAAGTCACTTCGATGAATGATTCTTTCATTTTGAGTCTGATGGCACCAGTTGGCTGGTTTTGTAATGGTGTTGGGGTCTGAGCCTCTAAAATATACATGTAGATCTGAAGCACCCCAAAGTTCAGGAGAAATCAAGTCCACAATGTGGCTGTTAGTATCTGGAGGTGGAAGAAGAGGTCTTGGAGGGTCTTGGAGACCACAGGTGAGGTCTGGACCCCGTTATTCTTGGTTCTGTAGAAGCATCCAGCCAGACGCTGTCCGTGCCCTAAGGAGCTTGTGGTTTTAAGGGGGAGAGAGGATGAAAGTGCTGCGTGGGGAAGGCAAGTCCTTTCCCTTGCCCACAGGTGGGTGGCCTAGGACCCCTTCCCACCACATCACCTACGAGACCATTGCGTTGTCTCCCCTCTCTCCTCGCTGACACTTCCATGCCCTGTGCACACCTTTGTGCACCCATAGGTCCGTCCCTGCGCTCAACCACCCACGGCCAGAGCGAGCCAAGTACCAGCATCCGTGGGTGAAACCGGAGAGGGTGCAAACCCACGGCCTTGCTGCTCTGCGGGTGTTTTGCTGTTCTCTGGAGCTGGCTCCTAAAACCCTGAAGCTGCATGTTTTTCACGACGTCTAATGCACAGCTTACACCAGCAAACGTATTTCTTGGCTCCTTAAGCCAGGCAGTAAAATTACACTGCTTGGCAAACGAGTTGTTGAGGGGAAGCGAGAGGAAAGCCAAAAAGCCAGGAAAAAGCCACCTTGCCCCTACGAGCTGGCAGGTAGCGCTGGGTTAGAGAGCACGGCAAGGAGGCTGCAGCGCCCGGGTGGAGGGGGCTGAGGTTTCGTACAGCCGGGGGTGGTTTCGGCAGTGCCAGATGGGAAGGAGCTTCAGTATCACAAAGGTAAAATCCAGAAATAAATAAATAGTAAATGGAAAGTTTAAAGCTAGCACTGTTGGAAAGGCAGGGTTATTCCTTTGCTGCCACGGCGCTGTTGTCGGTCGTAGTCGTATAGGCACGGTTTGGGGTTTGTAGGATGTGGGGAGAGTTTTAGGCCTTCAAATCCCTTTGGATTTGAATGAATTTGGGGAGCCTGACTCCTTTCCCTGGCCCCTGAAAACTCCCGGCACGTCCTTCTGTGCCGAGCATCCTCTGCGCAGCCTCGCGGCTGGGGAGCTCCCGGAGGGGGGACGTTTGCGGTGGGATGAGCTCAGCCCCCAGCGTCACACGTCAGGACAGAAGTTCCCCGAAGGAGCCGGAGCGGCGAAGCCTTGGGGTTGCCAGTTCTTCGCTGCCACCAGTCCTCCTCCCGCGGAGGGTTGGCAGTGGGCTGACGTTCAGGCTGTCCCAGGATGTTTTTCAGCAGGAGCAGTATATAAAGCGGAGGGATGACAATGCCAAGCGCGAAGCTGAATTCCAGCCTTGCAGAAGGCAAAGATAAAACCTCCGCAGCCAAAACCCCCTCGAACTCAGAGCGCTGACAAAGAAAGCTCCCGAGACAGCTCTCGGGGTCCGGCCAAGGAGCTGCGCGGGAACGCGGCAGCTTTACGAGCTGGTGGAGGGCCAGGGGGGAGGACCCGCTGCGAGGGAGCCCCCGGGGTGGGGGCTGCGGCAGAACCTCCTGCAGCAGAAACCTCCGGCTCTTTTCCCTCGGAAAACAAGCTCTGAGCGCTGGCCTTGCCCTGCCGGGCACTGCACCGGAGACGCGCAGCCCCTGCGCTCCTGGGAGCCAGGAACGTGCAGGAGAGTGGGCAGCAAAGTCATTTTCCTCTTCTTCTTTTTTTTTTAAGCAGAAAACAGTTGTTGAATAGATAAATATTTTCTGCCCTTTTTTCCCCTTGGCTCGGACAAGCCTCAACCTCCTAAAAATTTTGATGGCAATGGACGTTTTCCTCTAGTTGATCCTTTTCCCATCTCCTCTCCAAAGCTGTGCATGGGAGGCGAAGCAGGGGTTTTCCCCCCTCTCTTTTGGGAGGGGAGGACCAAGCCCCCTGCTTCCACCGCTGCTGCCTGTGCCATGCCACAAGACGTTGGAGGGATGAACTGCCCTTTCCAGCCACACACGCACAAATTAAATCATGCTGTTGCAGTGCCACAGCTGCAACATATTGTGTTGCTGACTTAGGAGGTAGCAGAGGTCACAGCAGCAGCCCAGAGAGAAGGAACAAAAATTAAACAGCTCCCCCCTTCCCTGCAGAAAGTGTCCGAATCTAGTGTTTGTTTTCACTTGTCAGATATGAGCTCGGTTTTGTTCTTTTTCTTACGCTGGTGTAAATCAGATGTGTCTCCAGGAGGATTATCAGGGTTACACAAGTCCCAGGCTTGCAGCAGAGGAATCGGGCCCTTTGTTTGTGCTTTAATTCTGCACCTATAAGACGTTTGCACTGTTCAAGTAGTTGTTTTTCTTTATTGATGCAGAGTAGTGTCGTTACCTTATGAACACGTTGTGCATGAGAATAAAGCCGCTGCCCGATTCACCGTAGGAGCCACCCCAGGGCTGCTGGGAAGCAGCAGGCAGAAGGTTCGGGCGTCCGTTCTGCACTGCTCCCGTAGAGATCGGCACCGTGAGTACCCTTGAGTTAAGGCCATAAAAGAGACTGCCGATGGTATTCCTCCAGGTGCTATCCCCAGGCCAGCCTCCCATTTCACTTGCGGATGCCCCGCGAGGTGGGATGCAGGGAGCGTGGTCCCTCCGGACCAGCATCCCTGGCAGCAGCATCCCTGGGAGGGTGCGAGCGAGTGGGTGTTCGCCGCTCGGGCTGGGCAGCGGCGCAGCCTTTCCCCTGCGAAAACAAAGAGGCAATTCAGCCTTCACAAAAGTCCAAATTTTGTTGATTTTGTTGTGGTTTAGAAAAAAAACAACAAACGGAGAACGTCCCAGGAAAATTAACAGCAGAACATGAGTTTGCTGCTAGGGGAGGAACGGTCTGATGGAAAATAGTTTTGCAGCTCAATTGTTTAAAAATCTGCTTTGGACTCAAGTCCGAGACGGAGGATGCAAGGAGAGCGTTTTACAAGGTTGTTAGGGAACCTTGAAGCACTGGACTGGGATTATGGAGATTAATCATCATCGCTGCAGCCTCCGGGTCGCTCGGGCCAGCCCTGCGCACCCATCCCGGTCCCGCGGGCGAGGGGCGGCCGGGGTCCTCCTGCCCCTCGCTCGTCCTCCAGCCTCCCGCGCTCAGCCCTGGCGCGGCTCCAGCTCGGCTTTACTCGACAGCAAAACAAAAGGAATGCGAAATCAAAGGAGTTACAGGGTAGATTTTCTGTTGCATTTAAGCCACCTTAAATTAAATACCGAGCTATACCCCCCAAAAAAATATCCAAGTTAAGCAGGCAGAACCCAAACTATTTAATCACTCCTATATTTGATTTCACATCCAGCTTGATAATATCTATTGCGAGGCGAGGCTGCCGTGCCAGACACGAGAATACCAGCACATACCACCCCAAATCAGTAAATAACGCTGCTCATATAATGGTGTCTGGTATTAGTTAGCAACAAGTTAAGTTCTTGCATTCTGCAGTAGTCAGAGTGACTTAGAAACACTTACTGTTAGCCATAGGAGTGCATTTAATTAGCTTCTGATTCAGGGGGCTGAGGGGTTTTTTCTCTTCTTTTTTTTTTTTTAAATCATTAAATAAAGTGTCACCCCTAGCCAGTGCTGTAAACTCTATTTTGATTGTGGCTGCAATAACCCCTTTGGGCGTCATTCAAATTGTACTAAACAGTTTCTGGAGAGTGCTGGTTTCTCTCAAAATAAACCAAAGTCCGGCTTTGACAAGCTCTAATGAAAAACAAATTGTTATATTACTTAGAAAAATAATTTGAAGGAAGTCTGAATTAGTTGTAAAGGTGGAAAAGGTTCAGCTACTTGAAAATAGAAATTTGGAAGGTATTTATTTTAACCATTAAGCCAGCGGCCTTGAAATACAGCCTTGTTTGTTACAGAATGCGCCTAACGAGAGACATGAATCATGCTGTTAATCAGTATGGGAACTTGATTAATTGGAAAGGGGACCGTCAGTGACTCCAACAGGCGGAGCCGCCTGGCAGCAGTCTGCGACGGAGCCCTGGAGCTGGTGTGATTTACCATCAGTCATCCTGCTGGCACGCGGAGAGAAACTTTGGAGGGATCCCACAGCCTTGGGTTTGCGGGTTGTTGTTTTTTTTAAATTGAAAATAAAATGTGGTTATTTGGGACACTCTCGCCCTTTGATTTTTGGTGCCTCTGCGTTTGGTTATCCGACTTGAAACGTGCTGGTTTTCCACGGAGGAGGGTTCAGCGTGCCTTGGAGGCATCTTGTTAAGATGTCCCGGGCTGGGATGCTCATCGTCTCACCTTTGCTACTGATAGTGGTTTTGCTTATTAAACCTGAGAGCGAGATTTTACGCCCAGCTATGAAATCAGATTTGCATGGGAGGCCCCCAGGATGCAGAGTGCTGCCATGGCTGTAAAAACGCAGCAGGAAGGTCCGTATTAATTTTCACTGTTGACTGGGGCTCTTCGTTTTGGGGCCAGGAAGAGCTGGAGTGAGTTTGGCCATCCAAGAGCACTGTTTTGTTTCAGAGCAGCGTATATTTGCTCATATGGCAAAAGGATACGGTGGCAGGGAGGGGAGAGAGCGTGCGGCCGTGCCAGAGGGATGAGTTCCAGCTGAGTTTCAGGTTCGTGGTGGAAGGTGCCGTGTGTGTCAGGCTGTCCCAGCGGAGGTGACCCGCTTCGGTGCCGTCGGTATCATCTCTGTGCCAGAGCAATCGCCGTGGCCAAGCCAGGGAGACCCAGGGACCAGGTAGGCTCCGGTGGCCCCGTGTCCTTGGGTGTATTGCTAAGCACTGACGTTCAAAGATCACAAGTTAGATCCCCAAATGACAAGATTTGCTTAAGTATAATGAAAATGCAACCAATACTGGCTGCCCTTGGCGTTTCTTCCACGTTACAGCCTTCCAGGGTACTCTCAGGTCTCATTTTCTGTGCTGCTCTGTGTAGGCTTTACACTGCTCTCCTCTTCGCACTACATGAACACCTTCCAGAGCCGTATTAAATGACATGGCTGACATCCACCACATGTGGTCCTTCCTTTGCCAAGGGAAGAGGTTGTGGAGTACTTAGGCTCTTAGGGCTCTGGGGCAGGGTTGGGGTTTTTTTTTTCCCTGTTTTAATTTTGCGTTTGATTTTCAAGATTTCTCTGCGATCCAGAACCTTTGTGTCTGCAGTCCTCTAGCAGAATTTCCAGGTGCTTGGGCTCGAAGAGAAAAATCAATTACGACGATGTTGTCAGTGAAACGATATGAGTTGGCGAGGCTGCAATAGCTTCAAAACATCTGCACTTTCCAGATGTGATTCGCTCGGTGCTATGCTGCAGCATTTGGGTCCAAACAAGGATGGGAGATAAAGTATGTGTTGCACATGTGATTGCATGTATGTGTAAGTGTATGTATAAAACATTATGTCTAATAAGAGCCAGACCAGCTATAAACCAGAGATGTTACTGAAGTCAATGACATGATCTTGAACATGCACTGTTACCATATTTCCAGTGATGATTATTTATTTATGTTTAGGTGTAGCTACTAAAGCTAACTAAAACCATTACAATCCATTAACGTTGCCCAAGCCAAAGGACTCGCCCACTAATACGTGTCAAATGTCTTTAAGCTGTAGATTTATCCAGTTTCAGTGTAATGGCTTGAAGTGATGGTAAAGTTCTTCCAAGTTTAATCACATTTTCTCTACCTTATTCCTGATCTGAACTGGTCACATTGCATCTTCCCAGCCCTTGGCTGTCACCAAGTCTTTGCTTTTCGGCAGGGTGACAGTGGTGGTGGTGGTATGTGGATCTTGGTTTCTCTCCTCCCACCATCTAGATTACGGGACCTTTAAATAATGTTTTCTATTCCATTTCAAAAAAGACGAAATCAGAACAGCCTAACTGGAAACAGATGGCAGATTATGAACTTTTTTTAAAGGGAACTTATAATACATGTATTATGAAGAGAATCATTTAATAGTGTCAGATATAGACGTGTGAAGACAGAACGTGCCCATTCGAGGAGTGGAAGGGCTGGGAGTGGGCTGTTGCCTTTGGTGCAGTGTTCTCGGGGGTGAGGGGAGGATTTTGCTGCAGTTAACGGCTACGGCGAGCTCTCCTGGCTGAAATGAGGGCTTCCTACCATTACTGCTCTTCAGTCTTTCCCCTGGTATCGCTGGCTGTCAGAGCAGTTTAAATTACGCTCTTACCTGGGGTTTCTGGGTTCAGGTTAGCCAAGCCAAGGGAGCCCAGTGGCTCCTTTAGTTAGCCAAGGGAGCCCAGTGGCTCCTCTGAACAAGCTGTCCCCTCCGTGTGTTGAAAATCTGACTCTGCTGACTCTGCCTTTAGCCATGTCCAAATTGCCCTGCGAAGACGTAGCTCCACACAGCTTCCTCACCAGCAGGAGCAGCAGGAGTCTTCCTCGGCTGCTGCGCCCGCAGGGAGGGGTGTGCTGGGCGTGAAGGCCGGTGCAGGCTGGCTGCATCGCTGCGGTGCACGCGTCGGCTGTGCTGGGACCTGATGGGCAAAGACCCGAGCTGCAGATACCAACTCGTGGGCCAGATCTTCATTTGGTGCAATCAGGGTAACTCCAAGTCCATGGAGACATGCCTGTGTGCCCAGATGATGCCTTCTGTCCTCCCAGGTGGTCAACTCAGGTTTTTATATTAATTTGCATATTTCAATAAGTGATTTTCTGCCAAGTTAAATTAGGGCATCTTTTATGCGTGTGGATAGCTGGATTTAACCTTCACCTTGTGTCAGCTGAATGTACATCCGTAAAGCTACCCACAGATCAGAGGTGCAAGTTTTACCAGTATCCCTCGCACAAAGATTGGATAACTTTAATTAAAGCCATTAAAATGAATCCCATGTAATTTCAGAGTAAAGACAAAGCTGTGGAACTTGCTGTCCGGGCTGCTTTGGGACAGAGGTGAAGATGGATTTTGTAGCGTCCTGCTTTGATGAAAATAACTCATTTGCTTGTTCTGGGCCAAGTTGCTGGGTTTAATGTTGCTCTGTAATGATGCTGCCTCCAGAGGGGTTTTATTTTGATTTGGAAGTGTTGGGATGAGGATGCAGCCCTGAGATACTTTAGCCCACACGCAGTTTACACAGCTGTATTATCTGATTCCCCAGGCACCACCAAAGACATTATCTCTTTGGTGATGCAACAGCTAGAAATTGCAGGAAACCTGTGTCACTCATTACTTTCATCTTCCTATAAAAACTGGGGTTTCTTGGAGCCGGTGACTCAGAGAAGCTGCCGATTAGTGCAAGATACTCTTCGAGCAGCTGCGGTTTGTTTGCCGCGCTGGCCGAGATGAGTGATGTTGCACTTGGACGCAGGCAGCGGTGCCCGGCTCTTCCCGGGGTGTGCAGCCACCCACGCGTGGGATGGAGACGCTGCACGATGGTCAGCGGCGATCCTCGCCTGGAGAATTGTTTGCAAACCCCAAGTCTCACCTTTCCTTTCCTTGGGGTAATGTTGGCATTTTGCAGAGGGTAATGGATTTTGCTCGCTGCCATAAACTGAGTCGGTGGCTGAGCTCAGCTGAGCTTCGCACCCTGAAAGACCTTGTTCCAGGCCAGTGTTTGTAGCATGAGGTCTCACCTCTCTTGCTTTCTTCGGAGGGACTCTCGCCTTTTCCTTTCATCTCTCCCAGGAGCACACTGGCCGTTTGTCTGTCCACGGGAGGTGTTCTTGATTAACTGCCCGTTTCACACATATGCAACCCACTTTGAAGATGGGTTAAGCTAAACAGGAACAACATAAGTTTGGTCTGGGCTTGGTGTCCACATGTGGAGCTATTCAAGAAGAGATATGGCACTTTAAATTTACACCCTACTTTAATTAGAAAAACTTGCAAGCACCAAGAAACCCTAGATCAGTGCCAGTTTTGCAAAGGCTGAGAAAGCGAGTGCCTAAAACAATGTTCCCTACTCGTCACATCCACACTTCTCGTGACTTGTGCTGATGAGAGGAGAGATGAAAGAGAAAATCCCAGAGGCTTTCTGGTAGCCATGCAGCTGATTCATTCAGCTAATAAAAATCCAAGGATCCGAACCCTCTAAAAGCTTGAAAAGCCGGTTTGCTTCTATGAAACATATCGTTACTGAACTCATACTGGTGTTAGAGGAAACATCTATGTATGGATAGCACAGGTCTCTCCCAGTTGCACAAATCATGTATACAAGGCGGTGCCATGGGAGCATGGAGAAAGTCTAGCAGAAGAGCTCACAAAATAAGCCGTAAATCCGTAGAGCAGTTTGGGAATGTTTAGTACCAGATTATGGCCTGTGTAGCCTGGCAGTCAGGGTCGGTAGGGCACGTGGAGCCATTTCTTGCACCTTGCGAGCGAGCAAGCAGAGAGGCCGAGAGGGTGAGGTGTTTCGGAGGAGCCCATCTCCTTGCGATGGCAGGTTGCTGCCTGGCTGCCCCTCTTGCTTCTGGAGTGCCCCCGTGTCATCTCGGCTGGTTTCTGTAGCGTTTGGGGAATGTTCTGCGTTGAGTTTGTGCCAACAGCCCAAACTAGGTGCTCTGGCCAGCTCGGCACCATCAGCTCAAGGTGGGGGTGAAGTCGCATTCACAACTGCGTGTGCTCCTTAACCTTTCTCCCCCGGGACGCGGCAGAGCCTTCTTTTTCCTCTTGGAAGGTGTGAAAGCCCCAGGTCTGCTCTGAGAGTCAGAGGAGCGCCCAAGTCTGCTGTACTGGTGGCAGGCCGGAGCCTCTGTAACCAGTGAAGCCATGAAAACGAGCAGATCAAATGAGGAACCAAAACCTCCCGCACCAGATGTTCTTTGCGAAACGCTCCCCCCCCAGTGCTTTGTAGCAATGAGTTTGCTGTTCTTCTGCTCCTGTTTCAGGTCAGGAGCCACAGAAATGGAAGTGACCCGACATCCGTATCCTCAGATATTCACCTCTGCGTCCTCCTGGGGTGCAGAAGCACAGCAGTTCTTACCTGCCTGGGTCTTCCAATGCCCGAAGTGTTAGGTAGTGCCCGGGAGGCACAGATCACTCTAATAACTACTGCTTGTTTCTTTGTGAAGCTCATCTTTTTCCTGGTAAGAAGAGATTGATGAATTTATTTTCATCCTTAACTTAACCAGTTCCTCTGCAGGAGCCATTTTTACCCAATGTATTTTGCTTGCCTGGATGCCTGGGTCTGTGCTGCCCTGTGCCAGGAGTCCTGAGGCTGGTTAGCATTCAAGGTGAGAGTTTCCTCTGTATCTCCTTCAGCTGCATCCTCCTTCCTTGAGGAGACGGTGGATTTTGGAAGAGGTTAAATTATGAAAGCTCAGGTCATTCTTCCTGAACAAAGTAAGAGGTTGGGGAAAGGGGGATTTGCTGAACTTTGCTTTCCTATAGCATGAAACTGGTTGGGAGAGAAGGAAGGACAATCATTTCTCATCCACCAGTCAACCATCACATCATGGTCTGCTTTAGAGCACCTGCCAGCTCCTGCTGCTAGGTGCTGTGGAGAGAGGCAGAAATACAGGGGCAGTAGAAAACTCAGAGCATAGTCAACATAAATCTAAAAATTTCGTCTGGAAAAACAAATCATACTGTATTGTTTGTTTGGACCGAGGCTGGGAATTGGTGTGGCAGGAGTAGAGAATGGGAAAGGGACAGGGATTGCTTTTATTGCATCAATAATGTCTATTATTCCATAGCCAACCCTTGAAAACCAGTTCTAATCCCCACGCAAATCCCTCTGTAGCAACAGCAGCAAATCTGCCAGTTCTCCTAATCAAACGCTGATCATTACTGCGGGCTGGAAACCTCAGAGGGAGCGAAGCCAAGGTAAAAGGGTCAGGATCTGCGGAGGGGGCACTCTGGAACCCAATGCATCCCAATCAACTCCGTCTCTGTGATTCAGTGGACAGATGGGGCGGTGGCAGAGACACTACAGGGCCGATATTTTTCTTTCCACCCTGCAAAATGTTCAGGGGCAGACAGTGAGGTCCTAAAGAAGTACAGAGATCATTTCCCTAGGGCTATTTAGAAGAAATGTGACCGCAGATAAGAAATGGAGCTTCAAAATGTTGCCATCCATCCTGTGTTCCTTCCCCCTTCCCCTTCTCCACCCAGCAAAGAAGCGGTCATCAGCTGGAGAGCCTCCATTCAGGCTGTTGCCTGCTTCTGGTCCCAGTAAAAGGGCTTGTTGGTGCCTGCAGTATCTCTGCTGGAGGGTTTTCCTCTGGCCCCCATTACCGATTACTGGACCGCAGGGAAAGAGGAGGGAGATGTTTTCATGGAAATCTGTACCTCAACCGTCTTGGCAGCCAAACCTGCAACGGCTCAAGTCTTTTGCCCCCAACTTCATGTTTATGGTCAATCTGAAACTCCACCTGTGATCACCACATGCGTCCTCTGCAAGGCTGCAGTAAATTAAAGCACAACAGGGAATTTTAAGAAATACATCCTCTTCCTTCTTGGAGTCAGGTTACATCGACCTCCGAACATCTGGACTCGGTGTCTCAGGGCTCCCAGAGGTTCTGCCGTATTAAAGGTTCATCTGCCTTTGTTAAATTCCCGGCCTTTTCCCTTCCTCGTTGCCTCCTCTTGATTCAGCATTGCTTTCAGTGTGGCTGGCCGTCTATGTAATTGGTATTTTATGTTCAGTATGTAAAACACACCATGGAATTTTAGTTATCTCTTGCCATGGATAAACACAGATCCGTAACCCATTGCCATTTACTGTGCTCGTGGGAGAAGTCTAAAATAAAATACACTCCTATTTTTTCAAAAGCCTAAATTCCTTCTAAGCTACTGGTTACCAACATCCTAAAAGACTGAAATATTATGTTCTTTTTTTAAAAAAAAAAAGCTATTCCCTAGTATTCCCTAGGTCACAAAAATGCATTTGTTGGTATGATGCCTCTTTGCTTTGAAATTCCTTTGCCTGATCTCCGGGTTGCCCGATAAACAGGCAGGCTTTAATCACCACGTCCTGCTAATTGAAATGCAGAGTGCAGAGGTGGAAGCAAGCGGGTCCTGCTGCCTCCAGCCGCTGGGTTGTGTTGAGAGTCCGGAGCAAGAGAGAGATGCAAAAGCCTTCAGGTGGCTGTGCAGGAGCTGCGGTCGCCGGTCCGGTGGTGGTCCACGTGGTCCCTGTGCAGAAGATAATGTTGAAGTACAGCAGCTCATGGAAATCGCCCCATCCTCGCCCCCGGGGAGCAGCACATCTCTGTGCTCACCCCCACAGCACCGCAACCCTTTAGCTGTTGTGCAGAGATCAACGCCCAGAAGGAAAATGCAACTCCAGCTTTTTGCTTTCCGCCTTTCAGGCATAGGCCTCAAGGTTTTAAAGACTTACATATGTGTTTCACTTGATGTGCTCTGAGTATTCCCATTGAAGTTAACTAAGTGGATAAGACTTTGCAGGATTAAAGCCAAATGAGTCCTCACCCACCATGCTGGGAAGTCTTGTTGAAGTGGGTCATTGGAGGGAAAGGAGGAGGAGTCAGTACTGAACTTGCCCCTTTCATTTTATGCTTCTATTTATTTAAAGGATATTTTTTCTAAGACAGCTTGGGGGGAGAAAAATTTAAAAAAGCCCCAGGCTGTGGTGTAACCACCACAGTCAGATGTTGTCATGACTACTAAACAAGAAACCTAATTTATAAAATGAGGAAAAACATATGAATGTGAAATAAAAGAGAAAAAAGAGAGAGATGATCTTAAAGTATTAACTATGATGTAGAGAAAAATATAAACAGACACAGTAGGAAATTCCATAAGGAATATGACTTGTTTAATATTAATCATAAAGGAAAAGATTGAGGGCTCCAAAGAGTGCCAAGTGAAATACTCCGCACACATCCACTACTGTGATAAGAGTCCTTGCGGTGGTTTTCCTCGGCTGCTTGGGCAGCCAGTGCTCTCGGCCGTGCTCCGGTGGAGATGCCCTGGTCGGGGGATGCTTCAGGGACGTACGTGGTGGTTCTGCTCCTCTCTCTTCGTGGTGCTTTTCCTCCCTTGCAGTACTGGCGCAATGTCTGAGTGCAAACCTCCATCCCATCCATGACAGCCAAAATCATCTGTACTTTTATTTAAAATATCAGTAAGTTGGGGAAAGTAATTGTGTTTGGGGATGCGGAGGGATTTCTGTGAGTGGATCGGGTCAGGAATAGATGTGATATTCCTTAAGCCACAGCTTAATTGTCTTCCAAAGCTGAGGTCGCTGCAGAGAAGTGGCCGGGCGCATCCCCGGAGGTGTGTCTCAGGTGGGCTCTGCTCCCTGCTCCTGTCTCCGTGGGTGCTGTGTCGCACTGCTGCTCTTCTGGCCTCTGCCTTGCCATCTGTCCTCTCCTGAGTTTGGAAAGCGCACGGAGATCTGAAAGCAAAGCATTAGAGAAGTCCCAGATGTTCGTGATTTGGTCATGAACACTCATGAGCTCACAGGCTAACGACCGTTCCTTGTCCAGGGCGAGGTCAAAACAGGGAACCCTGGGGGTCTTCAGGACCAGGCTCACCCACAAGACACCTCCGAGCAGGTACCAAGGGGCTCCTCTGCAGCTCGCTGGGTCCGTGCAAATACCTTTTGTTGTGTTGGGCTGGCACCGCTCATCTGTTGTCTGGTGACAATGCCCTGATGTGGCCTAGGGACCCGTGACCACCAGCACCATGACAGCAGTGGTGCCACCACAAGACGCCAGAAATGAGCTGCTCTGACCACAATTGCCGATGAGCAAGTACTGGGAAATACCTATGTGGTATCTCGGGTGGAAAATCCTGGGCAGAGCTGTAATTTGCTGCTTCGTTAAACTTCCCTCAGTCATGTCTGAGCTGCTCATGTATCTGTCACGCAGAGATTTCAAGGCTAAAATTGTGCGTTGGGAGATTAATGCCTTGTGGCACGTCCTGTGCTCTATCGTGTAATTTTGCAGCGGTGGGGCTGGCTGCTCGCAGGCCACATTGGACCCGGCTCTCTGTTTGGCACTCGCTTGTAAACATGCTGGTTTACAGAAACTTTAAGGGTTCCTTCTCACTGTCAGAAGAAATTAAGCTGCAAAGCCGTACTAAAACTACCCGAAACATTGTCGGACTGAAGTCCGTAGCATGAAGGACCGGGATGTAGATGCCCACCCAAGCCAGGACCTTCCAGGGGTGTGGACCAGATTCTCTCCATGCCGGGCCCCTCCGGCACATGTGAGCAGCGCTGCTGCCCCGCTCTTGGCTCACAAAGTGCCTTTCCTCCCGCTCACGGTCCCGTGCTGCTCTAACCTGGCTCCAGCCATTTGCATGCAGCTGCATTGCCAAAGCGCTAATCACGATGTTGACGGTGCAGAAAAACTGGAGCAGCAAAGCTCCCTGCATCTTCTCCCAGCTCCCTGCATCTTCTCCCAGCTCCGCGTTGGCGTGCAGCAGCCTGGCAGTATTCAGACCCCTGCTCCTTCTGATCGCTGCCGTTTCAAACACCGCTGCGGCAGCACCGGCCAGCGCCAAGCAAGTTCTGGGCTCTTCTGCTCTAGGTCTTGTTCCCCCTCTTCTGTCTTAATGTCACACTAGCTGTCACCCGGCTCAGAAGAGCTCATTATTCCACTTTGCTAGATGAGGCTGAATCACAGAACCAGGCAATACTGAATTTTTGCTCTCTGTCTGTTGACAAATCTCATTTGCTGGTGAATAATGAGTAACCTTTTAAAATCAGCCCCATGGCTGATGTTGATGCACTTGGTTTTTGTTGAATGAGTCACGCGCTCGCTTTGGAGTGTAGGAACTTACTCACGGACGGGCAGCTGTATTTCATCCTCTGCTAGAGATTATTTTGAGCTGGAAAACCTCAAGCCCCGTGCAGCTTTTTTCCAAGCGTGCATCTCTTCTTGATAAAAGTGCAGCTGCCATTAGGTTCTTGTCAATGCGAGGGCTCATTGCAGCGTCACTCCGTCAGCAGTAAGGCTGTCCGGTGGCAGCTCTTCCTGGAATATTCTGATATACATATATTTTCATTCCTCTTCCAAGGTTCATCTCATATGTAAGCGATCAGTGCAGCAGCATGAGCAGGGATCTCCTTGCAGCTGTGACCTTGAAAGTGGGTGGCATTTTCTGCTTCCTCTCCAGCATCCTCCGGGATCTACATTTCATGTGATCCCATCTGACACAGGCCAAATCTGTGCTGGGAAAAGTAGTACGATACTACCAGGAAATACCTACTGCACTAACCTCTTTATGGTTGAGATCTTCAAAGCTCCCCGTAGGAGTCAGGCAGCGTTTGAAACCGTAATATGCCATGTGTTCAGACAGCTACCTATTAGCTAAATTGTGCAAAGTTTATTCTTCTGCCCTTCGGAGCACCTTATCTTTTCTGTCTTCCTCTGCAAACCTAAATGCGGGGCTTTAGCTTCTTTTAAATGTTTGCGTTACTATCTAGTGCTAAACGGACGCAATCAGTTCCTGTATTGGAGGTTTATTTCCGTTTTCTACAGGCAAATAAATGTGCACGCGGATGCACAGATAAAATAAAAGCCCCCCCGGCGAGGCTGGAGCAACGCTGAGCATCCTGGCCCTCCTGGGTGCTGCACATCCTTCCCTGGCTCCGTCCCACCGGCCGTCCTCGGGCATGATTTGGTGCCGAGTAGAAGGAACTGCTCGGGGAGCGGAGGGAAAGAGCTGAGAGTTCTCCTTTTTTGATCATTTCATAATTTACACCTCGTTCCCATTGTAACCTAAATTACAAGCAAGGCGCCCCAACCCTGAAAAGAAACTGCTGCAGATGGCAGCGTAAAAATGTGTTCTTTAACACGTTTTGTGTTTTCTTAAGCATATCTGGTTTTGCCCAATGTACATTTCATTTGCTATTTACTTAAGTCCCCGCCACTGACAGCTTGGGGATTGCTAAGCTACCATCTGGGATGTAAGTGAAATGCCTGTTTTTCCTTCTTCTTCTTCTTCTTCTTTTGGCCTCGGAGTATTTAACAAAGGCTTTATGTCCGCCGGTTGGGCATTTCGTATTTTAAGTATGCAGTGCAACGTGTCAGCGAGCTGGCCGGTTACGTCATATATTGGTCACAATTTTCAACCCATTTTCTAATACAGTGGAGGGAACGGCTGAGGGTAAGCGCAGCGGGGAGCAGCCGGTGCTTTGCTGCCTGCGGCAAAGGCTCTTCACCGATGCAGATGCTAAGGCACGGTAACTGTTCTGCACTTTCTTCAGCTTTCTCCTTTTTTTTTTATTAAACGTAGCATTTCTACTAAAATTTTTACATTCGGTATTTCATTTTTTATCCCTGAGGCTTTTGCAGACTTTCTTTATTAAAATCAAATGGTAATCAGCCCCAAATAAGGCACCGGATTGTTTTTTCTCGGTGCGTTTTCACGCCACAACTGTTTTCTATTTCTCCTGAGCTTGTAGAAGCCCCCGGCCCACAGCTCAGGTCCGCGCCCGTGTGTGTATTAGCTCCGAACGTGCTGCGAGAGGTTGGTTTGGTGGAAAAATCCAGGTCATCCTGGATTTTGAAATACACCCAGCCTTGGCTTTCAGTGACACTGAGTAGCCAACCCAAGTTAAATATTTTACTGCAGATGTTGCTAAGAGCTTAGAGTTACTGAAATTATGTACTTTAACGAGGCAAAGAAAGTAGCTGCAGAAAGATATAAATCAGAGAAGCCACCAATGTTTTCCACCGTAGTGTCAAGCTGATCAGATGTGACATCCCTTTACTTTTTCCTTGCGTTTTCCTGATGCCTGCGGATGTGGTCGTGTCCTTTCCTTTTAACTTGAAAAGGAGAAGATGAGTTTGAATCTGTGTTGGGATTGAAACGCCAGTGAATTTGGGGAGCGGAGTCCCGATCCAGCTTTTGTAGCTGGCTGCTATGTCTCCACAATTGGTCGAACCAAAACCTTGGATTTGAATTGTTTTGAAAGGGATTCGTAACACAGATCCCGTTTCCCTATGCCAGGGCTGTCTGAGATTTGAGGTACTCGGCCTGCCCATCTAAATTTATTCCAAAGAACATTGTTTTCCCCATGCTCTGTCTTTAGACCAATTTAATTGAAATTTTACCAAGACCTGGACAGTTACTAGGCAAAAAGTTTGCTATCAGAATAGATTTCTTCTGATGTGTTCTCCTTCTCTAATGGGGTTTGCTCTTATTTTGGCAATTGTTAGATATGTCTAAATATTGTAGAAGAAGTGAATTTCAAAGGAGCCTGCAATGACTGTATGTGGAAAGGGAATTGAAGTATTTTCGCCAGAAGTATTTTAGCATTCCTTCAATCAAGGAATATAAACAGTTCCATGTGATTTCAGACTGATCCAGGATTTGAGAGAGCAGGGTTTAATTCACATCATTTCTTGCAGAGGGAATTTTGAACCCACACGTCTCTCAGTGAAAAATGTCCTAATTAGTAGAGAAAAGGATATTCTGGAAAAAGGGCTTTCACTTTCTAGTCTTAATACTGTTCTACTTTATTATTGATAATTCAATAATCGTCTAGCCTTTATTACAGTGGAGTTCTGTGCTTTGCCGTGTAATTGGTGAGCGAGTTATTGATTTATGCCTATTGACAGCCTATTCCAGATTGCAATTAAAACAGGATAGACCTCAAACAAGGATTATTTCTGCTAGGGAGAAAAATGCTTTTGCCAAACACTTCTTTTCCTGTACGTTAATATCAGGAGATAATGCTTGCTCCGAAGCAGAAACGGCAAATGAAATGGCGCCTGTGGTTTGACCAGCTCGTGAGTCAAACCACCGGTTTGTCCTTGCAGCGTCTCGGTCCTGTTGAAGCTGGTGGGAAGGGCCCCGTGGGGCTCTGTGCTGGTCTCAGTCCTCTGAAACCTGCCGTGCCTGAACCCCCGTGCCTTTTGGGAAAGGCCAAGGTGCTCGGGATGCCTAGGGATGCTCGGGATGCCTAGTCAGGCGTTCTTGGTCCCTGCTACCGTGTAAAGCTGAAGGGCTGTAATTTTGCCACTTGAGTAAGTGACCTTCTACTTTTTTTTTTTTTTGCACACGATTGAATTTGAAACACCACCATGTGGAAGTGACTCTCCTTAGTCCCTTATTCCATATTCCCTAGGAATACGGAACCAAGGTCCTCTCATTCAAGGGGATGTATAATCTATCAACATAAAGGCAGTATTTCCTCTGTTGAGGGCTTCCCACATCCTCGCATCATCTTAATTCCCTCCTTGCTTCCCATCCACTAGAAGATGAGCCACGTGCTCCGTGGCTCACCAAAGGCACCTTCAGCGTGACTCGCAGGCTGCGGACAAGACGTCCAGCGGGCTCCTACCAAACCTTGCATCACAAATAACAGCCACCCCGGGTGGTTTCGCAGGGACGACCCGCCGGCTGGAGGTCCAGCCGCGTGAGCAGTGCGGGACCACGCCACGACCGCCTCTCGGCAGCCACGCGGTTTCCCACGGGGACGGCCTCTGCCGTGGGTGCGCGACGCCCCGGCTGCTCCCGAGGTGCTGCAGCCCGCAGCACCGCAGGTATTTGTCTGCAGCCGCTTCCAGAAGCGCATCCAGCCAACAGCACAAGCAGCCCGTGTAACTGTTTAGGTTTTTGACAGTTTTATAACCTGAAATTTGCACCTTATGGAAAACTATGACAGTTAATGATTAATTGCCATGTTGGAATTTTTCTTATGATGTCTTAATATCCGAGTGTGTAGCAGACCTCAGCAGAGAGGAAAAATAAAAACCTGCAGCAAAATGCTCCCAGAACAACTTGACTAGGCAAGCGTTGCCCAGTCCAGCTAGTGCCGTCCAAAAGACATGGTTATATTTAGGATTATTTTTTTAAAGCTGTAATGCTATTTACTAGGTGTCTAGCTCAAATTTGAAACCAGCTTGAAAGGAAGCTGTGAAGCAATTTTTCACGGGTGCGTTCTTCAGTCACTTTTCAGTAAGAAAGTTGGTTTTGATATTACAAACCAGCTGCTGGTTGTTAACCAAAACAGGCAAGAGCTCGTCATTAAACACCGCTGCCGTTGCACTCCAAGACCTTACTGCCGTGCTAACAAGAAAAGAAAAACAATTTATCGTTTTTTACAGTCAGGTAACTGCTTTTAGCTTACTTGCTATCGATCTGCCTTATCTTGTGTCTGACTCTCTCCACTGGTGACAGACCTGGCTTCATAGCTGCTCCACGCTGACGTGCAAGCCGCCCAGCACACGCGTCTCCCCGCGGCCGCGGGGCTCGGGAGCTGGGGCAGTCAGCGGTTTGGGGCTGTGCATGGGGAGAGAGCGGGTGCTCGAGGAGTCCGTAGCCTGACCCTGTTGCTGTTACTACAAGAAGAAAATATCAGGCACAGGATGGCTATTCCACTTGTGAGTCAATTCTGTAAGCTCAGATTTGATGGTGTCCCACAAACCAGAATGATGGTCTTCAAGCATCCTGGATGGGAACAGGGTTCCCAGGGAAGGTGCTCAGAGCTGGGTCTGGCCCATGTAATATTTTGATAAATCCACAAATTATGGTTGGAAAAAAATCCTTTCCAACCTGCTCTCCCTGTGGAGGAGGCAGATGGAGGGCAGAGCCTGACGTCCCTCTGGAGAGCGTGGCGTGGGGCTCTTTCCAACATAGCCCGTCTGGAGATACCACTGAAGCAGAGCACTTCTGCTGGACTTGAACTCTACATTTGCTATAAAAGTATTTTTAATGAGCGGGACGGAGCTGGTTAGTGAAACGCTTGGACCGTTAATAGATGTAGAAATTTTTTAATGTGCTGTTTGACTTTATTGATGAAATGAGCTAATCGGAACGAGCGCTGCTCTCGCGCCGAGTGAAGAAACCCAGGCGTGCTCTGGGGGAACAATGCTCTGGTTTTCCACAGCGCTCTTGTCCTGTGGAGGGATCCTAAAGCATTTTGCAAACAGCACGTTTGGAGCTCTGTGCCGGCGGTGGGACGTCACCGCTCCTCGGCTGTGTGCCGGAGGGAGCGGCTGCCAGGGCTGCGGGGTCCTGCGGGGATGCCGGGAAGGGCTGCGGTGCCCTGGTTGTAACAACCTGACTTGGAGTTTGGGTTGAGATCTTCTGCATCCTGCTTCTCCTGGCTTCACAGAAAATTCCATGGTCTCTTTTATGACCATGAGTAATCAGGAACTTGGTTTTACGTCCTGTTTCAAAGTCCACACAAGGCCCCATAATTACATGCTAATACGGTTTTCTCAGGACTGAATTGGGGCCAGATCCTGACCTCATGCTGGTACAAACCAACGGGGTAGTTCACTCCGGTAGCTCTGCCTGTTGCTGCTCCACCTCCTCCTGACAGCGATAGTAGTTTTGGTGGTGACCTGCCAAGTCTTCTGCTAATGGTTAGTGTTTTGAGCCAGTGCCTCGTGGGTATTACCTGCCTGCAGGGCTGGTTTGGGTTAGCAGCTAGAATTGTTTCTGAGTTATCCCTGTACGAGCTCAAAAGCTGAGGGTCTGTAGAGAGGGTCTCCCTCGCTCTTTTGCCACCCTCTTTTCATGGGCTGACATGTTGTCTGTGGAGAAACTCTCTGTCCCAAACTTAGAGGACTCGGTCTTACCTGGACTTGCCTTCCTCCCCTTAAACAGCGTCCTAATCTAGGAGGTCTGCCACTAAAGTCAATGTTTTGGAGCAAATTGGAGTAAAATCAGGAAGAAATTATCTGAAATAGGTCCTCTAATGTAGGATGCTGCTGAAAAGCTTGTTGAGATTTGCTGGTCCATGAAAATGCTCTTTGGTCTTTAGTAAAAAAGTAAATAAGGTGTTGAAAGGTTTTTGCCGTTAAGCGTCTTCGTGACAGCTTCCCCCTTTGGAAAGTAACTTTACTGTCAGAGGTGGAAAGATGTTGATAATTCGGAGCCGAGCAGCAAAAAATTCCTTCCTTCTGTAAAATTATTCTTTCATTTTATATTAGTCCAGCACTTACATAAACAGTCCTTTGGCAGTTATTTAGCCTGTAATATATTAATGTGGAACACTGTAGCCTTTAGCAAAAGAATCAACAGATCAAGCAACACCAAGAGGTATTTTACGTAACAAAGCTTCAGAGCAGAAGAAATGTGTCGAAGTCAGTAATTCGGAGACGTATCTCGGCTCTGCAGGAGCAGGACAGGAGGAGTCCGGTTGTGTTTCAGACCCAAAGCGAGCAACCGATCCTAACTTCACACACAATGCTTCGGTAATCAGGTTAAGTGTAGGAAGTTTCCTGGAATATTTCCTACAACTTCTTGGGCTATGTGATAAATAAAAGAAACTAAGTTTATCCCTTTTGGCACTGGACTTGTCTCTCATCCCAGTATCCCAGCCCCAGCCCTGGGTGTTTCAGAAGGGGCAGCCTGCACTGAGCCGCCGTCCGTCCGTACTTCTGACCGCTCATCACTGGAGGTCAGGTGGAGTGCTGAAGCGTGAGATTTGGTTTTATATGTATATATAAAACCGTAATCACTCCACTTTCACTCTCTCGCTTCTCTTTAAAATTTTTTCCATTGAAAATCTGGAAGTTGTGCTTATCCATAGAAATGCTCCGCAGTCAAATCCCATAATCTGTGGGAACTGCAGTAGGTGGTTCATATAGCTACAAATTAAAAATGAGTATGGAGTGAGACATTTATATTGCTTCACGTTTAGATCAAGAACAAATGTTGGGTATATAACAGGAATGGAAGGGGTTTGGTTCCCTATTGCTTTAGCACAGTTCTGTTTGTAACTTTAGACCAGGTACTTAGACTGGGGATTGCAAAAGCCTTACAGTGCAATTTGTAATATGTCAAAATCTGACCCAGTTCAAGGACAAATTTTAGTTCAGGTTGCTGCACGATTGCATTTGTGCATCTGTAGTTATTCCTCAATAGTTATTTTATTCCTCAGTATTTCCATTCTACATTTATAACTTCAGGGGAGTCTCTAACTATACAAGTATTTATAAATATTTTAAATGCTGACCTCTGCTTTTTAGGGATAAACATGGGGGGGTTTTCACACAGTTCTTCAAGCCCCCAGCCATAGCTACTCAGGCAAACAAAAATCTGTATATAGCATGTGAATTATGAAAAGCTTTGAATTCTAGCTAACTCCTCTGGCTCTATATTAATCATTTACGTATCTTTGGTCGTGTCCAAGTGACTCCCCGCTAACCAGAGGTGCACAGCGCGTGCGTGCGACGGTGCAAAGGCGTCTCGAGGTTTATTATTTTCTTATTTCTGTGTTAAATGTGGTAATAATATGTGGGTTCTCTCCTATCATCTTGTGGGAAGGAAATACTCAGCCTTTGCCTATGAAATCATGTTTTGGATACCAAATTTGGGCTATTTCCTGACTCCACGATATTCCCAGTGAGCTGGGTAGGTGCTTCCACCCTTTTTGGAAACTCAGGGCTGAGGTCTCTGAGGAGCATCCAGGTGTCCTGAGGTCAGGTGTTCCCAGGGCAGGTAAGGGGTGGAGAAAGGGAGTTTGCTTGCTCTTGGGGGCTGCGTTTTGTAACGTGAATTAAGGTGAGATCACCTAATTGCCTGCGTGTCCAAAAGTAAACCGAAGTTAAGCCACGTTCTTCTTTCTCATCTTACCGGTACAACTGACTTGGCTCCTTTTTCTCCTGGTCCTTCCAATAGCTTTCTGAATTTCTGTGGGATTCACAAAACCGTTTTATCTGCTGTCTAAAACAGAGCATGTGGACAGAGGTAATTATTTTCCTATGTATTTTTCTGCACTAAATAGCTCTGCAAAGCAGAGATTGAATCCCCATGCAAATATTGAATCAAGAAGTTAACAAGAGATTAAATTAATAATAGGGGAAAATTAAATGTTCTTGCTGTTGTCATTTAATGGGAATTTTTTGCCTGTGCCTACAATAACTTTCGGGAAAAACTACATATATAAGTATTTTTCAAACTGAAACCAGATGGGGGAATGATAGCCTGTTTTTCTTTGTGAGAGGCTATGTTTTCATGGTACGCAAGTAACTGGAGGCACATTAAAATCAAATTTGGCTTTTGAGGCTTGTCCTTGCTATCTCTTACAGGAAGGGCCAACTTTCAATGTTATGAGTTTCAGCTTGTCCTAAAAGTAGGAGATTCTTCGGTGGCGGGGCCGCAGGTTTCAGAAGAGCGGAGTTAACCGCTTAACCAAAACCAAAGCAATGTATGCCCATTCGGAGAACGCTGGTATTTTCTTTCTAAAGATCCATCCCAGGCACAGATGGCACGGAGACTGTGGGGGACGAAGCGTCCCCAACGCAGCCGGTAGCACTTGTGCTTTCAATTCCAGTGGCACCAGCGTGCCACCATCCGCCTTTCACCCAGCCCGGCTGCTGGGTGCCCAGAGGAAAGCCAGAAAGAGAGCAAGCCGGCCGAGGAGCGATGCCAGGGGACTGGGCAAACAGATTGAGGTGGGTGATGGCAAATCTCCCTTTCCCTTGGTGTCACCCGTACCACCAGGATTTGTCCCCCTCTGCTCGAAGGCATGGCCTGGTTGGGTCATTTCCAAACTCCCTCTTCTCTGTGGTTCCCATGGGGAGCCGAGCAGCCCGTAGTGCCTTTGCTCAGCCATGGGAGATAAGCCTGGTGCAGGCATTTCTCTCAGCTGGACCCTTGCCGTTCACCCTGTGTGGCCGTGGAGCAGCACTGTTGTTGCGCGTGGGACGGAAAGGGATGGGGGCCAGATGGTCCTGCCGGTGCCGAATGCCAGCGCTTTCCCTGGTAGCTCCAGAGAGCACGGCATGACATGGGGTGCTGACATGGGCTCCTCCTCACATCTGCTCCTTCGTAAGAATCCCTAAAATCCGGCTTAAAAGGCTGATTTCCTCTTTTCCTTGGTGACATGCAAAGTCCGTTGAAGAGCGTTCTTAAGTTCTGGAGATCCAGCAGCAGGTCCATGAGGAGGAGGGGGTCTTTGCTGTCCCGATCAGCTGAGCTGATCGCATTTGTCTCTGGGGATCTGCCATGAGAAGATCCATGGGGGACCCCGGTACTGCAGTTTCGACGGCACAGAGATGAGCTGGGCTCTTTTTTCTCCAGCTTTCACTAGCACAGAGTAAGTAAGCGGTTGTTTATTTTGTGTGCAAGGAAGGAGGTTTACTTCTGTTTTTTCTACATCCTATTTTTTTTAATTGATAAATTTGGTCTGTGTTTTATCTTGAAATGATTAGTGCCTTTTTTGTAACAGTCATCACTAAAAAGTGCCGTCTCACGTGGCTGTCGGTATAATTAACACCAGTAAGAAAGCAGGATGACCTCAGCCACAAGCAGGGGAGAGCTGGAGAGTCCTTAGCTAAGTTAGATCTTTTCAAATCATCTGAGCCTCAGGAAATCTATCCTAGGGCTGTTAAAGAGCTGGTTGGTGAAATCCTGTCAGCATTAGTGATTATCTTTGAGAATTCATAGAACATAGGTGAAGTAATGAAAGAACAGAGAAGAGCTAACAAAGTACCTGTCTTCTGAAGAGAGAAAAAAGGAAGAGCCAGGACATTACAGAGCCATTACTGGAAAAATACTGGGAAAAAAAATGATGAAGCAGGCCATTTCTTAATACCTCCAAAAACCAAGGGGGATAACTACAGCCGTCGTGGTCTTGCCAAGGGCAGACAGTGTAGAAGCAGTCTTCTTTCCTTCATTGACAAAACGAGGCACAGGACTAGAGGATAAACAATACATGCTTTTACTGAGGCTTTGAAACTGTTTTATATAAAATCTCATAAACAACCTGAGAAAATGGGGTCTGTAAGAAGTAGGCAATACCGTCCGGCAAACAAAACGGGTTGGGAAGTCTCTTCAGCAGCTATCAGTGTCTCACTGTCAGAGGGAAGGATTTATCAAGGGGGCTTCCCCGGGGTCTCCCTAGGGATATTCAGGGTTTTCATTAATGATGTCTAATATTAGTAGACCATGCTCAGGTAGAGGGTACTGGCACACGCGATGAGTATTCAGAATAATCTTGGCAATGCGATCGAGTCGGCAGGGCTGTGCTGTTGCAGAAAGGGCAAACATCCTACTGGAATATATAAATTCTGTGTGCTCCGAGTATATAAATCCTTCCTGCTCTCTGCCACGGGTTAGGCTAGAGCTAAAAGCTGTGGCTCAGTTTTGGGCATTCCCTTCAGGAAAGAGATGTCCCAGCTGGAGAAAATCCAGAGGGTGGTGAGAATAAGCAGAGATCTAGAGACTGGATTCACAAGACAAGATCACAAATGATCCCAGGGACCAACTGGGATCATTTAATCCAAATGAGAACATTACTGGGAGGGAAGAGGCAGCGGACAAAGGACAGTTTTCACCTATATGAAAGGCTACTGCAGATAGAAGAGAACAGTCTTTGATGCCAGTGAGCAGAGAAGGGGTCATGGGATTAAATGTTGTCAAGGAAGAGTCAGGCTAGATATTAGGAATAATTTAAAGATAGTGAAGCAGTGGAGCAGGTAGCCCGGGAAGGCCAGGGACCTGGCTCCATCACTCAACAACGCTTCTAGGAAGAGTTTAGACAAACCCACTACGGTGTAGAGACGACTCTACCTTGGGGCAGCAGGAAAGACTGGACGGCTTCTTGAAGTCTCTTCCAGCCCTCTGCTCCTATGTTTTTCTCTTTAAATAAATTAGTTCTTCCCGGCACCCCAATTTTGGCTCTTCTGTGCCAATGGCTTAATATCAGAAGGGTCCAGTGCTGCGCGGTGACCGTGTCCCCATGTTCGGATGGAGCCTGCAAGCTCCAGCCAGCCCTCGCCCGTGTTTAAGAGTTTACAGCCTGTTGTTGTTCCTTCTGGACAAATATACAGTCTGCTACACAGAATATGGGCTTCTCCTACCTACTGTATGTTTATAACAATCTGTGATTTAAAAAAATAAAAACCAGTCAAACAAAGAAGTCTAACCTGTAAAAAAGTTATGGGTGTAGGTGCCCATTTTCTGACAGGGGTTTGGTAACAGTGCAGGGGACAGAAATGTAAGGAATAATTGTTTTTGGGCCTAGAACCAGGAAAACTACTTTTCCAAATTAATCCAGTGAGAGCCATGAATCCACAGTATTTCATATCACACTTCATAAAACTCCAGTCATAATCCATAAAACTGACATTATTAGATTAAAAACCTCAGTTCCTCCTATAAGGAGCTCGCTCATTAGACATGCTGTAGTTTTATAACCTTAAAGTTCCTACCCAATTACCATGATTAATACTGTGCTTTAATAAAAAATTTTTGAAAATCACCACAGGGGTTGATACCATCTGTTTGTTATAATTGTGCATTTAAATATTGTCCAGCAAGAGAAAGACACTCAGTAAACACAAATCAAGCCCAAGGTAGGGAGAGCACAGCCCATCCACTGCAGCAGAGGTCCGGAGGACGGAGATACGGAGATACGGTTGGGTTGCAATCGTGGTAGGACCACCGAAGGGCCAAGCCTGGCACGGTCCAGAGGCTGAAAGTACTGTGAGATGCGTGCAACAAACTCTGCTTCTTCACGCAGCCGATGGGGAAGGAGCAGCGATGCTCCTCTCCGTGCTCTGCCGGACCAGCAGCACCAGCTCCTGGAGGGGTTTGGTGTCCTTGCCCCCAAACGCGGGTGCAGAGGAGGTCCAGCACCCACACACCTGATTGCACGTGGGTGAAATAAGACCTTGGGAAGTTTGGTGGCTTACCCCAAATCACCAGCACCAGCGTCAGGCGTGCCCCCCCTTCAGTTCCCGGGGCAGGAGGTGAGCACTCGCTGATCGGAGCTCTCTGCCCTCAGAAATTCATCTTAAATTAAACTTCCCGCCAGGAACCAGTGCGGCTCCGCTTTGCCAGGGCAGGGAGAGCAGGACGCGGAGGCTTAGGAGGTTTCACGCAGAAAAGGAAGGATTTAGGTAAACGTGCGCTGCCTGCCAAGGCAAATACTAGTTTGAATCGCAAAGGATCCACTAACCCCGGGGGATGCTGCGCTCGCAGGATCAGCGCTGCAGAAGGCACCGGTTGCTCAGCTGAGAAAGCTTCACCCTTAATGCCGGCCGGGCACATCGATCAAATAACATACACCTCGTGCAAAAGCGGCCGTGCAAACGTTTGCTCGGACGGCCACCCGTCGGCACGTTTGAAAAATTACCTGTTTTCCTGGTAATTGGCTTTGAAGCGGGAGTTCCTTTGAGGCTTACTTTTGCAAAGCTGAGGGGTTGACGGTGCTCAGCCCCCCTCGGGCATGTGCCGGGCATACCCCACACGGGTATAATATTAACCCGTGTTTGAATCCGCTGCCGGTGCCCGGGCAGCAGTCGCAGCGGCTGGCGTGAGCATCGAGACTCGGTCAGAATAACTGACGTTAAAAATGTGTCAGGTTCGTGATTCCACCCACAGACCAGCAAACGCCAAACTTGTATTATTTTTGAATCCCCTGATTTTTAAGGGCTGGTGGAAATAAGATATCTTGCTTCTGACTTCCAAGCAATAAAGAGAGGTGAATCACTACTAGAAAAACCTCCCGTGGACCACCCAGTCGCTCCGTACAAAGCCGTAAAACGAGCCTCGGCAGAAGTGGCGAAGGGCAGAGCTATTTTCTTAATCTTACTGCAATTGCGCGAGGCAAATCACATCAGAAAAGGATCAGAGTTTCCTAACCAAGTAGCTAAGTGAGAAGTCTGTTAATGAATACGGGCTGATTAATATGCATTGAACTAAATCACATTCGGGTCAAAGGGGGAGCACCAAACCTCGAGTATAACGTGTTATGTTCAAGGACCTAACATGTGTATGTAATTCAGATTTAAATACTTTTTTCCCCTCATAATTCTGGATAATTATCCAACTCAGGATAAATAAGTAGTTATTTAACTAAATAATAGTTAGGACTTTTGTTACTTACTGTAATTGGTCAGATCTCTCAATTTTTTAAGATTATGTGACTCTCTTACTGAAGAGTCCTGCTGGGGTTTGGAAAATTGTAACTCGCAAATCACCGTATTTAAAAAAAATGGTGCCAATCATCTAAAATATGAAATGACATGTTTTTAACATTTATTTGTTGTCATTTGTAATGAGAAAACATAGGTCTTTTTAACAGAACACTGGCTGAAAGTCCTCAGACCGAAGCTGTGCAGGTGTTATTGATGATTGCATTGTGGAATAGTATTTTGGGAGACCACCTCTTATTTTTGAGCAGGAGGGCAAGCACCGCAGCGGGCCAGTTTCAGGGAAGGGGAGGGCACGCTGGATGGGGGTAAACCACAGGGAAACGCCGGGGACCCACGTTAGGGCACGCAGGTATTTCGGGGGGGACTTGTAATTAAGACATTGGATTTGTAATTGGGAGATTTGGGTCCTGTTTTAGGTTCTGCTGCAAGACTCCTTAGGTGATCCTGAGTGAGTTTCTTTAAGGTGATATCCCCAGAGAGCCTTGCTGAAATAAGAATTAGGTGCCCAGATTCTTCCGCTCTCTGCCTGTAACACAGCTGTAATACATCCTAATTTTGATCTAACTTTGTCCGGTATGTTTAGATTTAGTTTTTTTCAGGACAGGAACTGTTCTCTTACCATCTGTTTTGGCAAGTCCAAGCTAAACGGGTCCACGTTGCAATTGGAGCCTCCTCGTGTTACGTGAGTAAAACAAAATCCTAATAACAAACCCCCAGGTGATGCCCCAAAGCCCTTGAAAACAAATGAAGTGTGCTGCTTGTGAAGTAAGGCGGTGGGCTCATTTCCTTGTCCCCAGCCATACGGTTGGCACTGCCATGGAGACCTTGCTCTCAAACAAGCCCCAGCAGAGGTTGGAGACCTCTGAGTGAGGTCAAGAGGCAACACCTCTCTAAAAGCCAAGGGCAGCATGAAGGAATATGTAAAACGTATATTGCAGTGTTCCCAGACATCCCAGGATTTAGCCAAAGACCTGTTCCGTTACGTGGTCTGTCTTGTGCCGTAGTAAGTTTTACCATGATAGTGGCTACGTGATACATTACACAGCGGGGTTGATATCTGCCAGTGCCTCTCTGAGCTTTCATCGTCCCGGCCAGAGGAGGAGAACCTACAAAGTTCACTGAGATTTCCTCTTTGCTTGGGATGCGGCTTTTTGGTGTTCGTGGTGGAGTTTTTGTGTATGTTGGAGAAGGCAGATCCAAAGGTGTGCTTTGCCGTGGGAGTGGGAAGTTTGTGATGGTCTCCAGCTCCCAAGGAGTCTTCCTGTGTTTGACTTGAGTCGGCTCTCGAAGGCAGCTGGGTTTCCTCCAGAGACCCGCTGTCTTTGGGTGCATCCGTGGGCTGGAGGAGCAACGGAGAACTTCAGCTGTGCCTCTTGTTTCTGTGGTCGGTCCTTCAGCGTCTGCATCTCCTCAGGGTTTCTGAAAGCTTCGTCGCTTGTTCACTGAAAGGAGGAGAGCAGTGGGGGGCCAGTGAGGGAGCTGAGGTTAATTTGGCAGGAGCGCGGGCCACACTCCGGCTCCTCCGCCTGTGGTGGGATGCTGGGGGTGTCGTGGCTTCGTGTGTTTGGTCTTGCAGTGTCGTGAAAGTCTTCCTTGGCCACATGCGCTAAAAATTGTGAGTAAACAGTTCACGGGAGGATAAAGTTCAGCTGTGTGAATGGAGGAGTGTTCTTTAAATAAAATAATAGCGGTGCCAATCAAGGTTACAGCTTTCAGCCCAGCTGGAAGGTGGGGGAAGTTCTCATTAGCTGGTCTGAAGGCTGAAAAATAAATGACTTTGTTACATCAGGGCATTATTTTTCAATGTGTAATACATTAAGTCAGCTTTATAACCTTCATTTTTTATGGATAAGATGGTGAGACTACTTTCTTTTCTTCCCTTTATTCCTCCTCTTTTGTTTTAACGTGTCTGAGGAACAGCTAAGGCTAAACCCTAAGTAATGTGACTAATGGGACAAGAATCCAAATCAACCTCAAAACTCAAATAGTCCCGAACAGGCATCAGCTGCTTTTCTCTTCTTGTCTTTGTGTGCGTGGATTCCCATATATCGTTTTATGCCAACACGCTAAGTTGCTCCTGACACGTTCCTTTGTGACAGCCGTGATGGCTGGGCAGCCCCAGGGAAACCCAGAGGTGTCTTCATGGCCACCGCCCTGGGGTTGGCTTCGTTTGACACGTCCTTTTGCTGGTACTGGAGCAAGTCCACGACGTCCGTTCTGCATCTGGTGCAAGTCTTGGTGTCAGCAAGGCTGAGCTGGCAGCAGTCCCTTCTCGGATGAAGCATGGAGCAATTAAATGCTTCGGCTGCTTTCGGTTAAAAAGCATATTGCGTATGGAAGAAAAGCAATGAATTTTTGAGTCTGTCAGTTCTCAGCATCCTTGGTGGTGTCAGTGCAGCCCAGCCTCCTGCCTTCCAAAGGTTAACGAGCAGATGGGATGAAATTAGGCTGTGCGACACGCGGGATGATGCACCGTGGGTTAGGAGCAGGGACATCTGTGTGATGCTGGGAATTACGTATTTGGAAATTGCTTATGTGTAGGGGGACTTGTGTGCACGGGCTGGCAAGCACTAATGTGACGCCCCGGCGGCGAAGATAAATGCGGCATTAAAACACAGCGGGAGGGGTAGTTCTGGTTGAGCATGAGAAATGGTAGCATCGCTGTACGAGTTCCTGGTGAGACCCATCTGATATCCTCCGTACGGTCCTTGTCGGCACCCAGAAAGATTGATTGAGCCTTGCTCGGGCTGAGGGCACGGCTGCTGGGATAAGCAGGCAGGGGAGTCCTCTGGGAGAGGAGACCAGAGCGGTTTGGCTTGCTTGAAAGTATAAAGGAGGAGAAGGGCTGTAACTGTACAAATAAAACAGGGGGGGTCTATGAACAGGTAAAATACTGGCTTAGGAAAAAAGAGTGAGTATAGGCTGGGCTTTAATAAATTTAGGCTGGAAAAACAGAAATTAAAACCAATGCTTGTGAGAAGCAGAAATTGCTCTGTGCATTCGGGTTTATATGAAGCTCTAACGAAAAGCTCTGCCGGGGTTTGGCGCGTACCTTGAGCAGGGCTGTGCCTGCACCTTCCCCGTGGCTGACGTATGAAGACGGCAAGGAAGCGACATCTTCACAGCTGCCAAATGAAGCCATGTGCTGGGAAGATGTGATTCATGACCAAGGCTGAGCGGGCAGTGCCCAAACACAACCGCCTGATGCTCATTAGGCCTTGCTGGAGAACTGCAAGGAAGTTCCTTGTATTTTTCAAGTCGCCGTGAGAGCAAGACAAAAAATAACACGTGCCTACAAAAAGCTCTTCCCAATGTGTACAAATATTTACAGAGATTCCTCTGAAGGCTTGCAGATTTTTCCACTTTCTCTGCCTTACACATGCAAGACATTCTCCTAAACGGCCAATAAAAACTAAAATTAAAAAAAAAAAAAGCCTCTTAAAAAGCTGCACACTTCTATATTTAATGCTGCTGTTTAATTAGAAGGTCCAATATTTCCTCCTGAAGGGTTTCAGGAATGTGGCTGTCACAGATACATCGGCATAAGCAGGAAGCGGACGATTCCCCGGGGGCCAAGCCGCTGTGCCGTCACTGGGAGCACTATGGAAATGAAGTCACACTATACCCTGCCTGATCTTCCCCCTGCTGCAAGCAAGGGCAGAGCTCGCGTTGCAAGCCAGTGGGGTACCTTTGGGCTGTAGCCTGGGCAGGGAGGGAGAGGTTTGCCATCGCCGTTGCAATCATGGAAAATCAGCAAAGTACGTGCTAGGGTGCTGAAATCCACGCGGCATTCCCTTCACCACATTTTTCTGTTGTCGTTTAAGCAGATGCAACACCTTCTGCTGCCTTCTTTCCCGTTTAGGTGCTTCTGATCATAAGTGGAAACCTGAGTTTCCTCAACTGGCTAACCATCGTGCCCAGCATCGCCTGCTTTGACGACGCCAGCCTGGGGTTCCTCTTCAGCTCCAAGCGAGGAGGGGTGAAAGAGCGGGTGGCACAGATGCGGCTCAAAGAGGCAGCCGGCGAGCAGCTTCCCCTGCGATACGGTGAGTTATTCCCAGAGCAGGGAAAAAGTTGCGCAGAGGTGTGTTTGGTGTGCTTATCTCAAAAGCTGTCGTCTCCTTCTGGAGCAAACGTGGGTGGGCAGGGAGATGACTCTGCCCCTGCACCATCTCCTCTGTGGGTTGGAGGGTGCCTGGACCTTGAGCTGCGGAGGATGAGCGTGAAGCTGGTGGCTGGTTCACAAGCGTCTGCGGGGGCATTGCCGCGGGAGCATTGCCACGGGGGCATTGCCGCGGGGGCATTGCCGCGGGGGGATCGCCATAGGGGCACTGCCATAGGGGCACTGCTGCTAGAGGGCACGTCCTCCGTGCAGGGCCGGCATCCGCAGCCAGTCCAGGCGGCTGCAGCTCTGACACCTCTGTGCCTGAGAGTCAGCCCTCCTTGCTCTCACCCCAGTGAGTGTCAGACACCAACCCTAAATAAGTAATGTGGGATTACACGATTTACCTTGTGATTTTTTTCTTTAACCTTTTTTTTTTATTATTTTGACTATTTAAAGTCAAGGCTGAAACACCCAGTGTGGTTTGGGGTGAGGATTTCTTGTTAGAAGTTGGGTGCAGAAGCAGCTCGCGCGTTTGCCGTCCCCTCTCCCCCGTGGCACGGTGGCCCTGTGACCCATCTGCCCTCCTGCCCTTCATGCCCACGGGTGCTAGAGCTGCACGAGCACCCTGCTTCTCTGCTTAAATAACTGGACATGAAGCCAGACTTCCAGAAAGAACCAAATTGATTGTTGATCCACTGGGGGTCCAACAACTCTTTAGCTAACTGGGAAAGAGACCTGGCTGCTGGCAAAGTGGCCGTTCCCCGTTCAGTGTCCTGCTTGGAGAAGGCGAGAGGAGCAGATGCTCGTGGCCACCGCTGCAGCGCGGGCACTGCCACGGCAGGGAGCGAGTTCCCCAAAGCAGGGAGGAGGTGAACTCATGTTCATACCGTGAATATGGAAAAGCAAATACAAGGGGTTTAGTAAATGAACAGAAGGGATCAACGTGGCTGATGTTTCCTTCTGAAAGGAGTTTTCAAGCAGCCCTGTTCCAGAAGATCGCCTGCACAAGCAACACTGGGATATTTTTCATGGGGCTGCGTAACAGATGTAGAGTTGTGTTTGTAGCATTTTTATAAACCGCATATAAGCAACAAATTGCCTATAATATCAACAACAATCACAGATGCTCATTTTTAAATATACTAAACATCTGTCAGAAGAGTGAAAAACGTCAACAAGATACAGCGTCTGTCTCCAGTCCTTTCTCATCTCCCAAGAAACGCAGCTTATTAACCAGAAGCGTTAGCTCCAGCCAGGCTAATGCTGTTTCATTAAACTTTCTGTGTCTCCTATCTTACATATTTTGCTGCAAGAAATCTTGAACAGCTTTTCCCCTCCGGTATCTTTGCGGTAGAGGCTGTGAGAGCCTAGAGCTTTCCTACCAATTGTATTTTTGCATCCAGTCCCAAACGACACTCAGATTGCACCTTCCTTTCTGGAGGAGAAGCCAGAGGGCACCTCTTTGCTATGTCACTCGGTGAGTCACCATGAGGGAGAGGAAGATCCTTTATTTGAGGAACTTGCTCCTTTTCTGTGATGTTCTCCAGAAAACCTTACTGAGCCGCAGTGCCCACGCAAGGAGAACCATCCATACGTACTACAGATCTGGCATGTCAATGTGTCCCTGTTCTGGGATCTTAAAAAGAGGTAATTTATTAGTAAAGGGTAGGGTATCTGTAATATTCTGGGTGACTTTGGATTTCTGCATGTTTTTTCTGCTAACAAAGCAGAGGCTGTTGAGCTGGCGCTGACGGGCTGTGTGGCAAGAGGCTTAGAGGAGCCCTCACCCCTGGGTCACCAGAGCAGAAGACAGGAGGGTACCCAGCCATGCCCCGCTCGTGACCTGATTTTACAAGGCTCTGGTCACATCCCTGAAGTATGTGTGTGTAATTCCTACTGAGACCTCCAATTCCCATCGCTAGTGCTCAGCTCCTGCCTGCTCGATCCAAATCCCCTTGGCTCGTGTCCCATGCTCCTTCCCCAAGTCTTGCTCCATCCTTGCCATGGTTTGGGGGTTTTTTTCCCTGTATTAAACCCTTTTTCTCTATGACTGAGTAGCTGTGACCCCAAGGGCACGATGACGATCACCACCTGCTGAAGGACGAGCAGTCCGTGCATGGCCGTAAAGTGTGACCTGAGGAGCTGCTGATGCTGCCCATGTCGTGGAGGGCTTCCGTGTCTGTGCCTGCTCTTTAATTACAGGCTAGAAAGTTTAGCCCATCTAAAAGACAAAAAAATGCCCGACGGACTCATATTGCTCTCGCAGCAGCACAGGAGGCGAGGGGAGGCATCTCGGCGAGGTCCTTCCCAAATCAAATGATTCTCCGGAAATGTTCTCAGACTAAACAATTATTAATAGCTTCTGAGAGAGGTTCAAATAAACATCCCTCTCCTGCAGAGATAAGGGGAAAGCTACATGCAATTGCTTTGAATCTGATCCTTTGGCTGTTAATGTTAAATAAATTTAAAACGGCCGTAAGGGTAGGAACCCCTCAGAGGTCACGTCTGGTTGCCGTAGGTGTCTCCTTAGACTGAAATCCAGCACAGCCCTGTGCTGCTCCTGCAAACCGAATACCAAAGCGCTGGTGAAGCAACACAGGTCTCCTACATAAATGATAAGCAATAGAGATTTTGCAAAAGGAGAATGAAGTTTGAATGGAGCTGGTGAGCGAGAGGGAGGAAAATGCAAGAAATAAGTCTGGGTGGCGAGAGCCTGGGGCAGCGGGGAGGAGGCAGCCGCGGGCCGTGACGGAGCCCCGGGGAGCTGGAGGCACTCCACGCACGGCTTACACACCAGCAGGGCAATTTTGAGCAAGGTGCAAGTGCCAGCTGTGTTTTTTCCCCTGTATTAAAGCAATGATTAATCTTACATTTTAGACATTTTTCTTCTTAGCCCTTTCTCAGACTATTTAGAGAAAGGCAGATCTCTGGAGCGATAGCGTATGGCCCTTGGCAAGGTCGGGTTGATTACGGCGGAGCGTTTGTCGGCCCCAGCCCGAGAGCAGCTGTGAGCACCCGGGCAGGGTCCCGGCCACCGCGGGGGGGTCGGGCAGGGGAGCGGGGGGAGCCGAGCCCATCGCCGGCGGTGAAATCACCTCCTTCTGGTCTGCTTTTGTGTCCCCAACAGGCTGCTATGTCCGCAAAGTGGTGAACATCTCCTTTGGCCTCCTGATTGCTTATCTCAGCATCCCGGTTGTCCTAAACCTGCTCAACTCCAGACAAGTCATGAACACCTCGTTCAACCCTCTCAGAATAGTGAACACCTACGGAGCTTTCGGGAGGTACATGTATTTTAATGGCATATCCTATAGCTCTGCTCCTCTCTCCAGGATAGTCCGATAGCCAGTCTGTGTGCCTTAAACCTAAACAGAAATCCTAGAAATCCTTTCGGTAGCCAGTAGACTTGGAATATCTGTTTATGAGAGAGAAGGAGAAAAGGAGCAGGTTTCTTTCCCACTGAATTATAATTTATTTTCTTTGAGCCACTTTTAGTTAGCTCGTTATATTGATGTAGCAAATGTAATAGCAGGATGAAAATATCCCTAAAAGAGTTCATCCAGTGGGTAGTCTTCACCATCACCAGCCTGCTATATTTATGGTGAACTTCTCTTCCCCTGTGCGCGTTTGCTTTCCCTCATGTAAATATTCACATAAGCTATTGGGTAGAAGATTTTAGGCCAACAGAAGGAAGTGCTTTTTCCAACGAGTGACTTGGGGAATTCATTGCTACAGGAAACTGTGGAGACGAAAGTATAAATGGCCTCAAAAAAGAACAAGACAGATTGAGAGGACAGGTCCAGCAGCAGCCTGGCTGCTGCCTTCAGCTCAGGAAATCCCGCTTTCGGCTGCGAGGTGGGACTGGACAAGGGAAGCATCTCCAGCTGCGTTTGTAACCGGGCTGGTTTTTAAGCATCTGAGTCTGGGTTTTCTGGGGACGGGTCACCAGGCTTAGGTGAGGCATGGTTGGGCTCACCATAACCGTTCTTGTGTGCTGTCCCTCCCAGCCTCTTCCAACTGAGAAAATGCTGAAAACCCAGGCTTCATCAGAGCAGCTTGCCCCAGGGGCAACGACAGGGCCAGTCTTCTCTGCATGGACCTCTGGCTTTGCCACCACCTCGCCACGGTGGCCGCGGGGTGTTCCCAGAGGTCTGAGCCGAGGGGTGGGATGGGCAGCTCTTGGATTAGGGGGCTCTGGACAAGGTCGCACAGGAGAAGCCAACAGTAATTAAATAGGTTTTATAAACGCGAAGCAGGTTGGCTGTTGAGAGGGCTGGCTGAGCGGATGGTGAAGGGGAGGAGCAGGTCTCCCTGTAGGCACAGGAGATGCAGAGGACACCTGGAGCACATCAAATTAATATGATGTTTTCCCCAGTTTTTCAAATAGCAGAAATTTCTGTGGAAGGAAAAAAGTTAGAAAAAAAATATGATTAAAAATATCAACGCTAGTTGTGGAAAATGCTGAAGTTTCTCCTTTTTTTTGAGAGAGGGAGAAATAACCCCTGAACCTCTTTGAAGGCTGGAGTGGTGAAGCTACGGGAGATTGTTTTCTTTGGGTTGTTGTTCTTTTTCTTCTTCAGTCTATGGTTTCTGTTTCAACAGTTACCAGAACCTAAAGAGCATGTGATGAAATGCTGCTGTAATATGTTTGTAATTCCAGCCTATGTAAACCAATAAAAAGAGGATTGCAGCTTATAATGAATATACGATTATGTGAAACTTGACATATTTTGAATCACACAGTAGGAACATACTTTTATTAGTAATTTGGTGTCCCTGATTTACAGTGTGTTTCTAACCATTGGGCAGCTGGCCACGGCTCATAACTCAGCCCAGCGTATAATATGGAACTTGGCTGAAGAATCCAGAAATCTATTAAATGTAGGTAACAATTATAAGCGGAGACATACAGCATTCCTTGGGTTGTAAGCATCTATCACTGGAAGCCATCGGGGGAGAAGGTGGAGGCTGTGTGTTTCCAAATTTTCAGTTTCTTGAGTCGGAGGAGGAGGGAGCAAAGTAGTAAAAAATTAAAAGGGTGTTGGGAGCTGGACAACTTTGATAGGCAGTTACGCAGTTATGTGTTCGTTATGGAAAACAGCTCTCCAGTGTAGGCGAGCGTCACTGACAGGTCATTGAGAACTTGATGATGGTCTTTTCACATGGGCTTTCTGTGGCCTGGAGAGTTTGCCATCCCCACTGCTCTACCACCTTGCTGTGCAGAGAGAGTCCAGCCAAGCAGCAAAGGGAATATGCATGACCTGCTGTAAGGCTGGGGTGCTTTTTAACCAAGTTTCTATACATCATTTGGGTATGGGGGGCTTTTTTGTTTGCATTTTCTGCTTTTCTTGGCTTGGTTTGCATTGGCTCACACATTACCTCCTCCTCCTCCTCTTGCTGACTAATAGCTCCATGAGACCTGTCTCCCAGTCGGGATGGTGAAATGTTTGGGCACGTAGAGACAGCCGTTAATGGTGCCACAAGAGTTGGCTCCTGGGGGGTGCTCCGTACGGGGCCAACCACCTCCCCAAGGCTCCAGCAGCTGTAGCCAGTTAACCTGGGCTCATTGCGAGCGTGTCCTGCCCTTTGCCGCGGCCAAGGTTCGAGCTGGAGCTCAGCACCCGGTGGCCAGCAGCGCTGCGGGGAGAGCCAGGCTTGCAAAGGGGACGCTGGAGTGGTCCCAGCTGGAAGCTGCTCTGCTGATCCCGCAGCTGGAGGTGTCAGGGCCAGAGCTTCAAAACGCAGAGGCAGGATTTCTGTGTGCAATCGCCTGTGAAAATTCCCCTGCAGATATCGTCGGCGGCTGTGCCGTTAGGGCAGCCACACGTGCCACTTACAAGCCTATATTTTTGCACATGGCGCATGCTAAAAACCTGGAGATGGAGCTATGTTTTGCGACCATCTTTCATCTCCATTTTCTCCTATCATCAGAGGCTTGTAGTCAGAGAGCTCTTGTATCATAGGAGTCATCGGAGTAACAGAAACAAAGGTTTCTTCAGAAACATGGGACAAAGAGAGAAGTTGGTGCAGGTTGAGGGTGCTCATGTGGGACTTGGGAGATGCTCGTTATATTCTCTCAATGTCTTGGACAAGTGTTAGGCTCTGTTCTAGAAAGACAGACCCATCGGTTTCAGGAGGAATCATCTTTTTGGGCCATAGTCTCTCCTTGGACTGGCGCAACTGCAGTGTGATAGAGGGGAGCATGGGAGGGCATGGAAGCTGAAGTTTTCCATGTCCTTTGCTGCTGGAGAGAGAAAAGTCTGCCGGATAGACAGGTTCTCTGTAGCTTGACCCATCAGGATCCAACTGTACCACGAGGCCATTGACTCGTGTTGCCATGTCGACTCTCATGAACTAGCATTTTACACGACTTGAGACAAAAAACAATATCATGTCGTGTCCCACAGCATTACCAAGGAGAGAACAGAAGTTGTCCTTCAGGGGACGTCCAGCCTGGATCCCAATGACCCCGCTGCTGTCTGGGAGGAGTATGACTTCAAATGCAAGCCTGGGGACTTGAAGAGGAGGCCATGCTTTATCACCCCCTACCACTACCGCCTGGACTGGCTTATGTGGTTTGCTGCCTTCCAGGTAAGTGCCTTTGGGTGTTCTGAGATTTGGGTGTCCCTTGACCAGAAAAAACAATTTATATGGATTTACTATCTGTTGGGGTGGGTGGGGGAATATTTGAAGCCCCAGCTAAGTTAATTATGGTTAAAAAAAAAAAAAAGTTGTATTCCTAAAGGATGTCTGCTACTAGTGTAATGAAACTCTTGGAAATTTTATGTGAGGCTTTTTAACTGTTTCTCAGCAATAACAAGGGTTCAAGACATTGAGAAAGCCCCTGGACTGCACCTGCCTGGCGAAGCGGTGGCACGGCGGGGCAGAAGCTGCCTCGCAGGGTGCCCGGGACTCGCCAGGGCTGGCAGCATCCCCGGCTGCCCGCTCTGCTGGCCGGCTTGAACCCGCACCCCTGTTGGGGACACCCCTGGGGACACCCCTAGGGACACCGGCAGTTCCTTCCACTGCCCGCCTGCCTGCATATGGACGCAGGGTCCCTCAAAATGTTTTCCCCGCGTGGTATCAGCAAACAGGTGACAGCCATAAATTAAAAAAGAGAAGAGGGGGAGAAACTTGTACAATTAACTCTTGTATATCTTTTAGCCTATTCTGCAAAATCTTATTTGCACGAGCATGAGAACTTGGACTGGGTTTTACAAAACTGGGGCTTACAGCAGTGGCATGAGGCAAACCCATCTCAGATTATCACGGGCTTTTCTCTTTGTTCCTGTGTCCTCTCCTGGCATATCCTCTTCCCTCGCTCCTCTCCCCCTGCCCCAAACTTCTCTGTTTGCTTTCTTTGTGGTATTTTCATTTAGGCGCCTTTTGGATTCCTCAGCGATGACATAACCATCGCTCTTTGGCTATGGTTTTATATTTACCCCGCTAGTTTTTGTGTGCTGGAATTTCATTTAATCTGCATTAGGTATGCTTATCCCTCAGCAAGACAACAGCAAAGGTTAAAACTCAAGCCAGTAACGGTGCCCAGCATTACCTAAAGGTGCGGAAGGTTGAATGGGAGCTGTTGGTTGAAATCTGACTGTACTTTGGGAGGGCTCCAGCAGCGGAGAAGAAATCCAGCTCACCCAACCAAAGGTTGTATCTGCAGAGGAGAGAAACATTTCTCAGATGGGAGAAAGGCTGTTTGTTTCAAAGGCAGGGATATCCCGAAGGCTTTAACATACAAAATGATCTCAGGTTTAAAACCAAAGGAGGACGGGGCACAAATACTGATGCATCACAGGCGAGCGCGGGCTGTGCCGGTGCTGAGACCCCAGCGCCGTCTCGCTGCAGAGCCGGGCCAGGCGCTGAGTGACCGGGATGTACGGGTCAGCCCGGGGAGGAGGAGGAAGAGGAAAAAACACGGCCTCTTCACATCTCATCTTTATTATTAGTATTTAATTCACTGAAAGGTTTCCCCAAGTGTTTCTGGTGGCCTGGGCGCAGGGGGCTGCTGGGGCGCGTGCCTGCCGAGGCGTCTGTCCACACCAGCTGATTAGCAGCAATCAGCCTTGCGGGTCTCGTGCACCGGCAGGAGGAGGGTGCTCGCCTCCCGCTCGGGTGGGTGCGTGCCGGAGGTGTGCCTCAGCCCTGGAGCGCGTCCGTCAGCTCCCCGCTACGGCAGCACCGAGTGGAAACGGGTCCGTTGTCCCTTCCTGGCCATCCCGTGCCCGCCGCAGCGCTCCCTCGTCCCCTCCTGCCGCTGGGGACTTGCCCGTGGCCCCCCGGTGTACGCAGGTCTCTGTGAAGCAATTGCAGATCTTGCTTAGAAGAGGTATTAACAAAAGATGCAGAAAGGAGAAAAAACAACCTTCCAAAAAGGCGGGATGACTCTCGTTGAAAACAACAGGAAGGCAAGTAGCCTAGGCACAGCAGCAGCATTTTCAAATCTGGATGTTCAGGCATGTAAATACCTGCTCTAAGCATGGAAGTAAATCCCATTTGGAGTGGCCAAATGTTTGTTTGAAAACTGTGAGCTGTATATTTGGTGCCAGCTGTCATCCCTGGGAAAGCTGGCTGTCCCGCCGTTGTCCCCGCGCCGCCGCAGCCAGAAGTCACCGTCGTTCGGGTGTTGCTTAGAGTGGAGTCACGCAGAACTGCAGAAAGGATGAGAAACCAGAAGTCGAAACCCCAGAAGAAAGTTGTGAAGCCAGGCAAGTTTTGCAAACCCCATACAGTAGTTTACAGAGTCCATAAAACCAAGTTACTTCAGCCTCTGGATTACATTTAATTTGTTTTTAAAAGTTCTGGAATTTTTTTTACGCCACCGCTCGCCGTCTGCCCCATCGCTTCCCGAGCAGGCGGCCGCAGGGCTGGTTTTGCAGTTCGTTGGCGGTGGCCAGGTAAGGAGCTGACATATCCAGCTCTGACAGGCTGCAGAAAAGCCAGGGACTTGGGGGGAAGATATTTACCATCCCTTTGTGCTGCTCGTGACAGGTTCCTCTTTGCACCTCATCACCGCTTGACATATGACGCCTTCCTCCGCTCGGGGTTTCCTGCGAAACTTTCCACCTTGGCTATAGCTGCAGGATTCGCTTTGAAGAGCCGGAGCATGGGAGAGGCAGGCCCTTGGCACGGCTGGCGCGGGCCGGCGCGGCGGCGGAGCTGCCGGCACGGCCCTGGCGCGGGAACGGGAGGAGCCGCAGTGCTGCTCCACCTCTGAATTGCAGTTTATTAGTTGACTGCCTCTTAATTACTGTTCCAGTAGTGCCATAATTATATATAACGTAACATGGCATTATTTTCCAGGAAACAATTTTCATGATGTTAATTTTATTATCTAAATATAATATGCCTTTTCACTTGTTTTCTAAATCCCCTCTTTGTTTTGTATGTCTCGACATCCCGAGGGTGCTGTAGCGCTGAATTGAAGCCCTTCTTTTAGTTCTGGCAGGGACATAACCCGTCCAGAAACATGTCTGCGTTGCTTCTTCCCGTCTGCAGAAGGGGAAAAACTCCCACGAACCAGCAGCGGCGTGGGGAAATCTGTGCGACCCTTTGCAGTTGTTTCTCAGCAGCCGCCTCGGGAGTCCCTTTGCTCCGTCGCCCAGCTGATAACCTGGTCACCTGCGTGCAAAGTGGGCTGGGGTGATCGCAACAGAAATAACGTGTCTGTCGGTCAGGAGCTGATGTTCAGGAGCTTGTTACTGAGGTCAGTCGCTCCGGATCACCTACCTCCATCGAAGCAATTTAAACCAAGGTCTGAGCCGACTTAATGCACGTGCACATTTTTAAGAGGAGCTCCTGCTAATTGAAAAGAATGGCACGATGTGCTCATTGCATTTGCAGATGCCACCGAGCTGTGAGGACAACAGAGGACAAGGGCTAAAAGCCCAGCGACCTCGCTGGTTCGGGTCCGAGCAGACAGGAGAGGCGTGCGCGGTGCTGCACCCAGGCGGGACCCGTCACCTGCCCCGGGAGGGGATGGAGCAGAGCGTTGTGCCCCAGGGAAGCCTCTTGGGCTGAGCGTGCATCACGGGATGAGCACGCTTAGGAAAAGGCGTTGTGAAAAGGCAAGCACGATACCGCGGTAGGCGAGCAGGCCTTCGGCGTGCGTGGTGTCACCTTCCCGTTACACTCAGCCGAGCAACCGGTTTGGGAAGGATGCAGCTGGCTGGCGAGGGTGCAGGAGAGGGACCCGCCGAAAGAGCAGAGGTGCAGAAACCTTCTCCCACAGCAGCAGAGCGAACAAATCTGCACGGGCATCCCAATGTCAAAACAGATTTGGAATAGGTGAAAACCTACTGCACGGGAGAAAGGAGCAATCTGATTTCCGTGTCCCCGTGGAGAAGGGAGGAAATAATGGATGAAATGGCAGAATATGATTTAATCTCAGGAAAATTCAGGTTAAGCATTAGGAAAAACTTTCACCCCTTGACACTTTATTGTGTTAGTGCAAAGACGTCCTGTTTTTACAGAAGCTGGAGACAATTTTTTAAAGCTTTGTCTGTTCTCCAGCTACTGCTGGCAATGCTCCTGTAATTACTTGCCTTCTTGTTTACGGTGGGCATTTGTAGAAGGAGCCCAGCCATCGCAACCCAGAACTGAGCTACGCTGTGCCGCTGGTACAAAAAGCGTTACCATTTTTGGCAGGCTGTGGATGGATTCAGCATCCTTAATAAATAGCAAGCAGAAAACAAAATACTGCTCATAGTTTTGGGGCTTCAACTTGGTCACTTTTCCTGGTAGCGGGATGTCTTGGACTTTACAAAAGCCAGTTGTTTATCGTACCAAAGATTTGTTCTTCACCAGTGGGCAGCAGTGGAAAGCCTTCAGTGCTCCGAATAAAGAAAAATCAAAGGGAAGGCTTTTCCCCTCCTTACTATGGCATGAAGGTTATTTATTCTACTTGGGGACTGCATTTGGCCAACGCGAAAGCACGCTCTTGGTGCTTACCAAACAATAACTACTCAAAAAATAACAAAGCTAATGCCGTCTTCATATTGTTTTTTAAAGCCCAGTGTCGTGTTGCATTGTACCTTGACGCTGCTCCAGAAGTCTCTGATGTGGGGACGGGCACAGAAGCGGCTCAGACTGGTGGCCCGTGTTGCTGTGTCCTACAGGGCTCTGCAAACTGTCAGCAAACCCACCGCAGAGCAGCGTGCGCGATGCACTGAGAAGCACTCTGTGTTTTCCAGATACGACGTGTAAGTTTATAAATAAACTTCAGCTACCTTCCTAAGAGAAGAGAGAAACTTCGGCGAAGGGATTGATGCTCTGAGGATCTCCCCTGGGTGGTAACAGGGAGTCATGGCGGAGGCTTCGCGTTATCGCGCCCAGACTGGAAGAGCTGAGAAAAAGTAACCCTATTTAGAGAGAAGGCAGATTAATATTTTTGTAAAATATTTTATTCAAGCCTCTGTTATCTCGGTCTTCCAGCCAGAAGGTGCTTACAGGAAAAAGCTGCGTGGCAGCAGAATGGAGGAGGAGGTGTGTGTAACGTAATAAAACCTAAGCCTCATGCGCAGTGTACTAAGCACAGCTTTTACATTTCCTTTCTTCCCCCTCCTGAAAATACAGGCCTCAATTCACTTCCATTTTCCATTGCGGCATTCATACATTTTGGTCCATGTTCAGCATGTCAGAATTTTAGTTTCTCCTTTTACCTGTGATTACTTGTCTCCCTGCGAATATGAATCATTTCAAACCCCCGAGCTGCACTTAGACGAGCTGCAGGCTGGATCACGGGCAGGCTCACCTCTAGTAGTAATATTGTGATGGAAGTGCCCAGAAACCCAAATAAGACTGATAGCCTATCGTGCCGCGGACTGTATAAATACAGAGTAAGACCTTGTCTATGCAGGGAATGATTGTTGTCTACAGTGGCTATTGTATCTCCCTGTCTAGACTCTATTCTGGAACAAAGTGACTTTTCTTTCCCAATACGGAGGTGATACAGGAGCTATGCCAGGTGTGCGATTTCCCCGTATAGGCAAGGTCTAAGAGCCGGTTCCCAAAGTCTTGCTCCTTTTATTCCTCGGCCCGGACCTGCGGCTCTCGGCACTGCACCCGCCTCCTCCAGGGACCTGCTGCTTTCCCAAGCATGTTCTAATAGGATGGGCTAAGGGATGGCTTTTAGTGAGGCTTGAGAAACTGCCCCCGCTGAAATACTATACGTTTGAGCCGGACCTGTGGAGAAACGGCTTGCCTCTTTGGGAAATTAGTAGAAGGAAGAGGATGTGGTTATTGGAGATAATGAGAAGCGATGCGACCCGACGTAGCCTTTGACCTTCCTCGGTTAAGTCGCTTGGGTAGCGGGATGGTAGCAAAGGGCGGTGAGCTGGAATATTATAAAAAAGCGAAGGATCGCATTAGTTAGGCCCTCTTTTCTGTGGATGGATTATTTCTCTAGCTGATAGCTCAGGTTCCCTAAACAGCAAGAGTTGAAGGTGCTCAGCTACAGAAGTGGAAACAGCAGTGCAAACAGCAATGTGAATATTGGCTGAAAATACCCAGGACGGCGGAGTTACTGCTTTACATCCCCGCAGTGGGTAGGCTGTGACGCGAAAAATGCCCCTTACGCCATAGCGCGGGAAATGTAAACCTCCCCTACCCCTGTGTCATCCGCCCTCGCACGCCGACGCCGATGTGAAACCGTGCAGGGCTCCCAGTCATGTGAAATAATAATGCTGGGCCCCCGTGCCAAGTTTCCAGCTGTTTCCACATGTGCATCTCATACTTACCTCCTCCCGTGTGCCTGTGCCAGCACCAAGATTCAATAAAATGCCACACTAATCCGCAGTCCTTTTTCATTAAATGACCAATTAAAGCTAGAGGAAAAGGGTTCTTATTATTATTTCAGTTGGGAACATGTTCCCTGTAGCGCCGGGTGGTTTTTATATGTATTTTTTGCTATTATTATATTCTCTTCTACTTTGTTATCTCTGCAGAGTTTCGTCGCTACTGCGTCTGGTTTGCCCCCAGCTCCTTGCTGGTGCCTGACTTAGCAGTGATTTGGTTTTAAATTCTGTAAAGTTATTAAATACTTCTGTATACTTCTGTTAATGTGTTCAAGGTGAGTATGCCATGTTTATACACTGGTAAAGCGTATAAGCGGAGAGGTCAGAGAATGTAAACAGCTGAAGAGAAGTCTCAGGGCAGCATTGCTCCCGGGAGGCGGTGGTACCCCGGGGCGTGCCGTGATGCTCGGCTCCTCGCGCTGGGCCGTCCGCGGGTGGGGAGAAGGAGCAAACCCCCGTCCCAAAGCAGCGTATGCAGCTAAACTGGCACGGAAAGCCAGGGGGAAGCAGCTACCCGAGCGCTGCACGGGGCTGAAGCCCGTCAGGAAATAAAAGCTCGTAGGGTCTTAACACCTAGTCTCAGGTCCTCTTTGTTAGTCCACTGTGTTATACCTACAACCGGATTTTCGGAGGTCTTGAGAGCTGGTACCAGCTGTAAGGACAGTTAAAGATGATCTGGCTTGCTGGAGAGCTGCGCCTCTTGTATTTCTGTGGGTTTGCACGGACTGTCCGTGAACACAGGCTTTGGCTTTGTGGTGAAGGTAGCGTTGCTTTGGGAACCTTAACCTCTGCCTGAGCTGCCTTTCTCAGGCATTTGAGTTGGGCTGACGATAGGTTTTTTGTGTTTAGGTTTGTCAGTTGCTTCCTCTGCTAAAACAGAAAGAAAACTCTCAGAAGATAAAGGAGAGAGTCACGTCCACATCCGTGGTGGGCTGCGTCTCCCCAGGGATGCTCTGTTCGGGGTTGGACAGTGAGCTGTGCAGCTCGGGGCACGTTTCGGCACGCTCCCACCAGCAACTCGTAGCAGCAGGCTGCGCGGGACGCTGGTTCCCCAGTAATCCCAGCTCGGGTACGGCACGGGCCCCGCGTGGCATGAGGGGAGCTGCAGCCCCAGCTTCTGGAGGACAGGAGGCAGGTGTGGGAGTCTTGGTCCGTGCCCGTGTCTTGATGGAGGTGCAGGGAGACAGAGCAGCCTGGGGACCTGCATCGCCGGTGCCGGGCCAGTCCCCAGCTGCCTGTCTTTGTGCTCAGTCAAGATCCAAAACCTAAAGATGAACCCAATACGTGCGTGCATGCCCACCTTAAAGCAATGTGTGCATCTGTCCTGGCTTTTTTATTAATCCACCGGATGGTTCAAGCTCTGACTCCCCGGTTTTGCACGCTCAGAGCTGGCAAAAGCAGAGCGCAACGCCAGGCGAATCCCTCCCATCGCGACGGTCGCGGCTCTGCAAACAGTGTTTGGGTCTGGGTCTCACTGGAGCCACAGACAGAGGAACTGTCACCTTCCCACCCTGTGGTGTGATGCTTCCCTGGACGCAGCCCAGATCTCCTGGACTCTTTTTTTTCTTCCCTTTGCCACCGTATCACTTTACAGAGTAATGAGTTAAACAGCGCAGTCGTTAGCGCAGCTCGGCTCCTGCGTGCTCCGAGCATCGCTCGGCAGCGTGCGATATCTAAGCCTTCGTGCTGGGGGGAGGGTGGGGGGCTGCACCGGGTGGAAATTTCTCACCGCAGACCTTGCTGGGGCCAGACATGTTGTAAATTTTAAGAGAAAAACACTTTACAAACCAGAAGTCCAACTCTCGTGCGCATGGAGCTGCTAATTAACAATTTGGAGACCATGTGAGCCAGGGAGCCGATTCCACCGTTACAGAGCCTCGTGGTTTTGAACCAGGCTTTGAAGATTTGGGATCCTCCATAAAGCTCTAGCTCCGGGAGTCTGGTGATTTCTGTTTCTGTTCTTCTGCAGCTTCTCCCCAACTCGCACAGAGGAACCCTCACGTACCTCCTAGGCCCTCCTAGAAATAGCGCTTAAAATCATACAGAGCACTTTAAAAAGGAATCTCCAGGGAGGCACAGGACGCTGAAGGTCTGACTTGCGATATTTGATTGTCTGCAATTGCTGTCGCACCTCTCGGGAGGTCCCTGCTCACAGCCAAGGATGCCCGGGGCTGCGGGTCCCAGCATGGCACCCACCCTCCTAAAGCCCGGCTTGAGCCGAGCATCTCGGGCATCGCCGAGCCGTCGAGGGGCACGGAGTCGCTCGGTGCGGCTGGGAGCCTTGGCGTGAGTCATCCCGGGAAAGGTGACGTGGTCGAGGCCTTGGCAGGGACGCTGCCGACTTCTCCTGCAGCCCCGCCAGCCCTGGCGGGGTTACTGCGCGACTTGCAAGGTTTGTGTTTAACGTCTCGTGTGATGCCAAGCTCCCGGCTCCGGGGCTCACCGCATCTCCCCTCCCAGACCGCTGCGTCAGGGCCACGGTGGCCTCAGTCCCGCCGAGGTTGCCCGGTCCCACCTTGAGAGCCACCACCACCTCCTCTGCGCCGGGAAGGGGACCGGGAGATGTGAGATGGGATGGCAGGGGGTGTCGGTGGAAAGAGGGGTGCGTCAGAGGTTAAATGAGGCTTTGGGGTGGGCAGGGCATGGCACGGGGCTGGCGCTGGGAACCATCCCCGGATCCACCACCCATCCGTGTTGGTGGTGCAGCGGGGGCAGCAGATGGAACGAGCCGTGCGGTGAGGCAGGATGGAAGCAGGCGGATGGGGAGAATAATCTTTTTTAAAAAGCTGTTGGCTTAAATAACTGTGGTTTTCCTCTAAATTGTGATGAGCATGGGTCAGAAACCCTGCGAGGTAGAGCTGCTTCTTGATGGGCCTTTCCACCAGTGTTTGGTGTTTTCCATCTCCTTTCTCTCCTCTGTTTCCCTTAGCAACGGAAATAACAAACTTTACCATTAGAAAGGATTTGCAGAGTAACTTTGCCTTGATATTCTGCATTAGTCACAGTCCTGCAGGTACAGCTGCCGGGTTTCGCTTTCCCACAGTGTCCCCTACTGCTTGCATTAAAAAATCCATTTAGGTACACATTAGAAAAGGAGGAAAAAAAATTCTTAATGGAAGTATAAGGCGCAGAAAGTCACCAGAAGGGGAAATGCTTTTTATGGAGTCTCAGCAAGAATCCGTGCGAAGAGCATGAGATGCATGGATTCCTGGAGGGAGGTAAATGCAGTCAAGTTCTGCCACTGCAGCTTGGGCTGCGGCTCCGAGAGCTGATCTGCTCTCTCGGTGGCTGCGTGATTAAGGGTGGGGCACAGGCGTGGGATGTAAAGAGGACAGAGCGGATGAAAGGAAATAAAGAGGAGAGAGGAACTGGGAATAGAGAAGTCACTTTCTTCTGTTTTCTCTTGGATAACACAACAGGGGAAAGCAACCTATTTTAAAAGGGTGGATGGATTGTCATTTCAAAACGTGCCGTTACTGTTCCTCTGTGGAGCTTGCTGCTAAAAGAAATTACTGAAATCAAGTATTTGGGGTGCAGAATTGGCAAGAACACTCCAACTATGTTAGAGATGTGTGAAGTCCAAAAGAGATTTGTGATCCAAGGTGTAGGAGGAGCCGCAGCGGATGGGTGTTGGGGAGAACCGGGGGTGGTGGGTGCCCCTTGCCCGGGGAAGGGCTGTGTGCGTGCTACGCGTCTCCTGGCCCAGCGATGCACTCTGCTTTCCTGGTAGCAGCAGTTGTAGGCTTCTCCCTGGCACTGGGACAAAGCCGTGCTACGGGCTCGGCGGTGATGCAGGGCTGGCAGAAATGCCCCCTCAGACATCATCGCCTTGAGCAGAGGTCACTGTCCAGGCTGGGTGAAGGTAGAGATGCATCCCTGACCGTCATCGAGTCTCTAATCATCAGCCGAGCTGGGGCCGCTGGCCGTGGGCACGCTCTTCGCCCCCTTCAGCTGCGATGTGAATTCCTTTGGGGATGCTTGAGATGGAGGATGCTACTTTGCAGTTGGGGCAGGCTGGGAGCGTGCACGTAGCCGTCCCAGCTCAACTAACGAACAACTCATTAAACCTTTGCGACTTGCACCCCCTCAGTTGTGTCCATACCCTCGGGAATGATTTCCAGATGAGACAAGCTCAGCGAAGCGCTCTCTGCTCCCTGCAGAGGCCGGAGAGTCTCAGTCTGGACCTCAAGGTGTTGGATCCCATGGGATCTGTTCCCTGCAACACCAGGAGATTCATCGTTTGCTACCTGAATCGGTTGTAATCTCCCCGCAGAGACCTCGCAGAAGTCCTTAATGCTAATAACACTACCTGAGAAGCCCAGCAGTGCCTAACATTTGTATTTCTTATTCCTTCCCCAAGACCTACGAGCAGAATGAATGGATAATCCACTTGGCTGGGAAGCTGCTGGCCCAGGAAGAGGAGACCTTGTCCTTGATGGCAACGAACCCATTTGCGGGCAGAGCACCCCCACGGTAAGCTTTGAGTTTTGCTGATGGAGCTGGAAGTACCCAGGCTCCGCGTTGTTCCTATCTTGGACATGCACACGTGGTTTTTGTTGGTGGATTGGGTTTTGTGTTTGGTGGTACCCAGGTGGTCTTTAAATCGGGTGGGTTTAATGTGAGGACACCATGAAGAGCTGCTGCTCTCGGCACCTTAATGCCTTCCTGGTGGGGACATGAGGACCCTTTGGTTGAGCCCGTTCCCAGGCACGTCTGTGAAGGGCTCCGAGTTGCTTCTCTTGGACAGAAATCCTGACTGCTGAAGTGGTTTCCTGCCCATCAGCTTTAGATTTTTTGCCATGATCACTTTGCAAGCTCAGATGAAAACTGCCATTTCTACCGGCCTACTGAGGTATTTCAAAGACAAAACAGTCCTGCAAAAATGATTGGTTTTGTGGACGCTTGTCTTGGAAGTGTTTGCATTTTCAATGAAGAGACAAAGCAAACATCAGCAAGTGAAAGGCACAGATGAAAACCCCAAGGTTTTCTACAAAAGGACATTTTTCGCAAAAGTGTCTATTTTGTTGATGAAGTTATTTTTAGCTGAGAAAACATTTTAAGGGAATTTTGGATCAACTCAAGTAATATTATGCTCTTGCTAATATTTTCCATTTGAGGCTCTCAGGATGCACTGCAAACAAGGCTGAAGGTTCACGGCACCGTGTGAAATGAACTTCCTCTTGAACCCAGCTGATGTTTTTCAGCTTTAGCACAGTGCACCCCCCAAACCTTCCGAGGAGAGACTCCTTTTCTAGCTAAAACACTAAGCACTTCCACCTTTTACCAAAGCGCTTCCTCTGAGATGGTTTACACAACCCAAGATGGTATAAATGTATAAACCCAAGATGGTTTATACGCTGAGCTGAATGTATGTCTGTATATAGTCTGCAAAAAAACAGAGCAGAAGCACAGCTTGGAATACAACCGCTAAGTGAGTTTCCCACCATCATATTTGAGTATTTCTAATAACCACATTTCTGGGGTTCCCCAGGCATCCAGCCCTGTCTCGTAGGGCACAGGCACCTTATCAGAGCATCGGTACAGGCTGATGGGACGTAATCCCTCCAAGTACAGGAGCCAAGACCGCTGTAAGAACAGTTATATTGGGGTTTTTGCACATATTCTCATTGTAGAACCCATTTTGCCATCGGTGCAGCATCACAGAGCGAACCAGCGGGCATTCCCGGCGTGCGGGGCAGGATCCTGCCCGCAGCCCAGCGACTCACGGCAGCGCCGGAGTTCCCGTAAATGATCGTTTATAGCTCAGGGTGCGTTATAGGGTGGTGTCGCAGTTTGTTGGGTTACACAAGCAGCAGATCTGTTACACGCAAATAATTACACCTTGGCTCCGGTCCAGGAGGGCTCTCAGGGACCTCTATTAATTATTGCTACAAAAGGCATACTGGGCTAGACCAGCACAGCCCTTGCCACGGACGGATACCGCTTTAATAACGAGTACGGAGGGGTTTTAGCTCTGATTAGCTGTGCTGGGGTTGGCTTTCCATGCGAGGAGCGGCGCGCTGATGTTGTGCCATCAGCTGGTCTGGCTCGGTGGTGTTGAGAGGAGCACGCCATCGCGCGTGAAACCTGCTTGCTAGGGGTTGTGTTCCCATTTTGGCCATGTTTTCTCTCTTGGTTTTTATGGACCTTTATTTGACCACACGTGCATTTATCAGCCAAAGGAGGGTCTGCAGCTTGTGACAGCGAGCCGGACCTCCCCGCGGCTCCCTGCCACCTCCTTTTCGGGGGCTGCTCAGAAGACCCCACGGAGGTGGCACCTTTCTGATGGCCAGGGAAGGGGCACGGTGCAGCCCCAGCACCTGCGGAACCGCTCACGTGGTGAAGGCGGTGGGCACCTCGTTAGGATGCTAACGAACCCCGGAGCTCACAGTAGGCAGAAATTCAGTCCAGTAAGAGGGCTCACCCACCGGGATCCGGCAGGAGCTGGGTCCTTCGGGAGCTTGTCGGGGAGGTGGTGTTGGGGCATCATTTGCAAGGCTGAGCTGGAAGAGCAACCGGAGAACCTGCATTGCGTCGGCTCCATCTCAGGTGGATTTATCAACCGAGTCTCACCAACCTTTGCTTGTGTCCCCAGGGCTCAGTGCCGTAAATTCACCGAGCGGCGTTCATTGCGGGGCATCCCCTTGCGTTGCTTTATTTTTATTAAAAAAAAAACAACCTAGAAGAAAGCAAGTCAGTCCTGAGTACTGGCTGACCCCAGGGGTTTTTAGCAGAACCTGGGACCTTTAGACACCAAGTCACCAGTTTGAATTAGGTGTCCCCTGGTGCCAGCAGCCAGAAGCAATGACCGTCTGGTGGCTGCTGGCAATAAACGGCTCTCGCGGTTCACGGAGCGACAGAAGCATTTGATAATCCCAGAGCTGTTTATTACCACGTGTCCCCCAGTGCCGTAAACGTTGCTCCTGGTACTCACCGCGACTGAGGCTGAAAACAAGACGTCGTAACAAATTAAAAATCAAGGAAGGGAATATCACGTCTTGCCTTCCAAGGCTTTGCCATAGACAGGCTGCCTCTCTTCTGTGCGTTCTGGCATCAGTGGCTTTAAAAAAAATTGAAGTAGTTGAACACAGGAACTCATTTTAGAATTAAAATAATGAAGTGGGATGTGGCTCCAGGTGGTGAATAGGGTTTTTTTATTGTATTCTGTAACAGGTGAGGAAGTGAAATGTTCAGGAATTTAAAGCAAAACTAAAAGCAAATCTTTATCTTTCGCTAGTTTTTATGGCATAACAATTGCAGAGCATACAGAGGAATACAAGCAGGCCCAATAAGTAATTACCCAGCAGCGTGGATGCTGTGTTGAGCACACGGTGCTATAGATCTTGTTGAACAGGGTCTTGATTCATGCGCTACCTTGCTTTAACCAAAGCACAGACTCTGTTTTCACTCTTTAGCAGCTAGTTTATAGTAGGAAAAGATCAGGATCCAGCGCTGGTTTTATGTGTCAGCTGCCTTTGCTCTGGCATTAGCTTTGCTTTAAAAGTTTTTCATGGGTCTAGTGTATTTTTGGGTGGCGTAAAATAAAAATAACAATTTACAAATGCTCGGTTTGGCTCAGACCAAAACCCAACACCCCGTTTCACTCTGGATCCCAGGTTGTGGGTCACATTGCGGGTTTTAGCGAGCCAAATGCGAGCACCTGGGACATTGGCACCATCCGGATCTTTACCCAGGTGGGAAGGCGAGGGCTGGGGGCACGGGTGGGTGTTCGCGCCTGCCCGCGCTGGGGTGGCAGGGCTGGGGTTGCATCCTGCGCTGGGCTCTCACGTCAGTCACCGATTCCTGTTGCCATCTACGTTTCTTCCGTTATTGCTTGTTTGCTGTCAGCGCTTCGCCTCTGTAAGAAAACCGAAGCGATCATTTGCCGCCTTTTTTTTTTCAGTTTTTGTGCCCCATCCCAGTTCTGCTGGGTTTACGCTCGTGGTGCTTGCAGCCGGTGCGGGCACAGCGGCTCCGTCAGCTGCTTTTCACCCAGCCTTACTTCTGCTCAGGCGGGCTTGCCTGCTCGGTTTTGGGGTTTTTTCCTTTAAATTTCAAAAACACCATCGCTTTGTTTCATTTTAAACATCCCCTTGCTGCACATCGAAGCTCCCAGCAGGGCTGGCGAGCCCCCTGCACCCACAGCACAGCCCCGGGTGCGTTCCCACGGGAGAACCATGGCCAGAACCGGGCGATTGATCTGTGCCCTCCGATCTGGGTGCAAGAAGTGTAAGAAGAGGCAGTTAGCAGGATACCTACTTTTTTAAAATTGAGACTCCTTAGCAATCTTTAACTGAGCACTGGATGCGGGCATCCTCAGCGCTGACGGCCGCTTACAGCCAGCAATCGCCTTTTTGTTATAATTTCCTTTTAGTTCTGAACAAAAGCCTTAAATTTGAGCCTTAGCGGTAACACCTGGGAAGAAAAGATAATTCCGGGTGGCCGTAGCTCCGACGGTTTCCGAAGGGCATCCCTGTGCCCTCGCCCCTGAGCCGGAGCCCGCCCGCGGCTGCTGCAAACCCCTGCCGCACCTTCGCTCCCACCTTCCAGCCGAGGGTCGTGCCCAGCGCGGCTCGGCTCCCTTCGGTAGCTGGGTGGAAAAAAAGCTAATTTTCCTACCATATTCCCCCCTGCCTCCGCTCTAAAGGGAATTTTGAGACTTAATTATTTTCATTCCCTGCTAGACTAAATAATTAGGGGAAGGGACTGTTTTCCTTAAGAACATTATGCTCCATACTCCACGGAGTTTATTCTGTTAATGGAAACTCTACACCTTAAATAGCCAAGGGACTTTCAAAATGAGTTAATGCCTTCGAAATGAAATTTCTGAGACCAAAGTTTGTAGGTTTCTTTACAACTCTAGAAATTATAGTATTTTTTCAAGTGTGATAAACTTAAAATGAGAAACAGGTGACTGATTAAAAATGAGGGTATTGTTGAGCACCCAGCCTAGCTGAGTGTGAAGCTTTACTTCAAGCGCAGTGATGTTTGTGGAATGTGGATTTACAAAATATTATTGTGCAGCGGATAGTTCATAAAACACCAGCCATCATAAATCTGAACGGTAGGGCTTTGGCTGAGAAATTAATAAGTGTTTAACACACCGTCATGGAAACAGACTGCAACAATGAAAGAAAGCAAAAATCAGATTTTGCCTACAGAAGGAGGAAAAAAAAATCAGGTTTATTTTTGACTGAAGTGTTCGGTGTCTCTGATATTAAATCATGTTCACTTAAGGACTTTTATTCCAATTATAGTAGCACTTTGTTGAAAAAGCCCCAACACGTAGCTGAAGACCTGGATTTGTAGCGGTGGTGTTATTTATGGAGGCAGCGCTTCCCGTTTGATGCTACCTGGCTGCAGGAACGCAAGAAGAATATAGCGTTTGGTATTCTTTTTTTTTATTTGATTGCCCATTTATTTCCCATTTGTGTCCCAGCTACTGGGCTTTATACCTGGGGGCGTGCTGGACTGGATTTTCAGGCTGTGGAAGCCACCACGGACCCTGGCAGAAGGTGGAGGTGCTTTCGGGTGGGACCTGCGGAGCTGTACAGCCCGAGCCACGGGAAGGGCTTTGTCGTGTTCGCACGGTGTAGAAGCCACTTTGGGGGCTGCTCCCTTGGACACCCCCAAGAGGGACAGAGGTAATTCTGGAGCTACTGAGAGCGGCGCTGAGTGCCGGCAGGGATTATGGGGTTATTGGAAAACATGGGCATCGTTGGGATGTAGGTGGACATGACATTTCTGGTCTGCAAGGTCTCTCCCCAGAAGTCTTTAGAGGAGGTGGGAGCGGTGCTCATGGGCCTGGGATGCTCCGTGGGGACGCGAGTCCTTCAGGGTTTGAACTTGGTTTTGCTGAATCCCAAGTGCTTCCTCTCACCCCGAGGCATTTCCCTGCCGGGACAAGTCTGTGTCCAAGTATTCATGTGGTCCACGCAAGGTGACAGCGTAAGGGAGCGATGTAAATCCACAGAGTCCCCAAAGCCTCTCCCACGAGCGCTGGTGTCTTCTGCACAGAGAAGTAAAATATTTTGTATGGTTTTCCCACTGAAAAAACGGCTTTACCAGCGATGAAACTGTCCTGGGAAGTGACAGGATCCTCAGAGGTGAAAAAGTATAAAAATGTTCTTTTGGCTTTCTCACTGGGTTTCACCGTGGTGAAATGTTTTATTGCAGTTCATTTCTTCTTTCCTTATATGCTATAATTTAAAAGAAAATCTTTAATTTATTGTCAAAATTGTAATGTCTGATATTGCCAGAATGAAATGATTCCACTGTCCTGAATGAAATTATTCCCCTGTCCTGAATGAAAGTTTAAGGGATTTTCTTTTTGGTAAAAACAACCTCAGTCTTTCAGCGTTGTCAGGGAGGGCAGAGCTCATCTCAAAGCATCGGGATTTCCCCCAGGGTGGGAAATCTGGTTTCCAGCCGCCCCTCATAGCGGTGGCAGACGCGGCCACGGGGCAGCTTCACCGTGGCCGGACTGTGCCGTGCGTCCCGTGGCCGCGGGAGGCATCTCCCTCGGCAAGGGCAGCTCCTGCCTTGGCCCCATCGCGAGCATCGGCCGCATCCCCATCACACCTGCGAAACACTAAACGGAAACCCACGCGTGAAGGCAATCCCTGTCCAGGGAAGGCAATCCCAGCCGGTGCTGTGAGCCCCGTTCCTTCCCCCAGGGTTTGCTCTGCCCTCGGCATGGACGCAGCCTCTGAGCCTCCCTTTCTAACCTGTCCGGGGGGGAATAAACCCACTTTCCCACCTCCCAAGAGAGTTTTGAGGATGCTCCGGCTCTGCAGGGCCAGATCTTGCAGGAGCCTTGGAGAAAGAGAAGTCAGCGGCGTTGAAAAACAACCCATAAAACTGCCCTTATTCTGCAGACTTGGGCCAAGATGAATTTATGATCCCTCCTGCGAACGGGGCTAGAATAAGCAAGAAAGCCGATGATGGAGGCTCTGTTACTGTAATGAATTTGTACTTTCCACTGCCACTTGCTCCCTGATTTACAATGGAGTGGGGAACCTCGAGATAAAAAAAACCCAACACAAAAAAAAAAAAAACCCAAATCAAAAAGACGCCCCATGTTTTGGTTTCTTTCTTCCCTCTCCCACCCCGCCTTGCCCTGTCAGGCCATTAATTCTAACAGAAACCACCGGCTCTGGTTTTTTCCCTCGAACCCCTCAGCTGTTGCAGGGAGACAGCTGCACCCTCTGGAACTAATTACAGCTGTCTGGGAGATTTAGCCCTCCGTCCCAACAACTCCAATAGTGCTGCTAATTTTTAACACGTACAGTTGGAAGATGTCATAATAGGCTGATATATGATCGAATCTTAAAAGTGCTACGGCGCAGCTGCTACCGGGCATCTGGCGGGATGAATATATTGATTTAAAAAATAATGCGTATTATTTTTAGCCTTTCTGCCCTCCCCGAGGCTGTAGCTTTGCCCGATCCGGGTTGGCGATGGAGAGCGGGTGCTTGCCCAGAAGGGTCGTGGCAGGCGGGTGCTGGCATCCCGTGCGGGGCGGTGGGTCCTTGTGGGCGGCTCGGTGGTCCTCCCCCTTCCAGCCGTCCGCACCGGGATCAGCGCCGTCACTCTGCCGCGCGGCTGCCTCGCTTCTCCTCCCAGGCACCGCCGTTGGGCTCGGGAGAAGCTGCCAAAGGGGCCCTTCTGTCCCTTGTCCTCCATCGCTGTTGTTGTTATGGCAGAGAGGGTTTTCCATCTCCTGGAGGAGAAACGTCTGACTTGCTTTATCTGACCGTACCTTGTTTCTTGCTTCTCAAGTGATTCTTTTGCCCTCGTGTGTCTCCTAAGGGACCTAACCTGGGCTCAGCTGGTTCAGCCTGATGCTTCTCCCAAGCCGTTTCCCCGCCCGGCTGCAGTAGCTGGTGCCCGGTGCTTCCCAGGGAGCCGGGAGGAGCTGCCGGCTTGCGTTGGCTCGGTAAATCCCGGGAAGCTGCTTGCAGCCGGGATTGTCCTTCCTGGCCTTTCTGTCTGTCTGCTCTGAAACACGGGTCTTGCTCGTCCTTCACCGAGTACGAGTGACCACCTGTGGCATTCGACTCCTTTTAATGTAGATGAAGTCAGATAGCTTCTTCATGACCTTCTTGAAGATGTTGCCATTTCTCCAGAGCAGCGAGCAAGGTTCACGCATGCCGGCAGTCTCCTGCGTCAGAGGGGGCTCAGAGACCTGTGGATCCCTTCCACCAGCCAGGAGGTCCTTGCGTGAGCCCCAAAGTTGCACAAAACACAAGGACTTGCTGCTGAGGTGATCTGTAGCCTCTAGTGGTTTCTTGGTCTGCAGGCAACCATGCATGTGCGCGTCTCGCCCGAGTCACAGGCTGTCCAGGGCTCCAAGCGGTGCTTGTAAACTCTGTGAGCCCTGAAATGATGGACTCCGGGCTGTTAATGCTTCAGCCCTGTTAGTGCAGGAGCGCGTTCGCTCCCCGAATCCCGAGAGGAGGGAGCAGGTCCAGCGAGGCAGCACTGGAGGAGTTTGCAAATCCTGTAACTTCAGGACTGAGGCACCCAGGTAGGTTATAAATACTGGGGTAGCTTGTAAACTCTATGAGCCCTGAAATGCAGGGCTCCGGTGAGTATTAAAGTCGGCAGCTTTTACATCCGTGAGCCTTGCAAGGAAAGATTCCCGTGGGTTTTCCACGTTTCTCCCACAGCCCCTAACCCCGGGAAGGATGGAGAGGATGGATAGCGCGGGGTCTGATGCTGCCATCGTATTTTGATGCTCAGAGGTGTTCTGATGCTCAGGGGTATTCCCGCTGCAGTTTCTCCGTCCTGCAGTACGCGTTGGCTGCTGCAGCCGTGTAAAGGCTCTTTGGTACCTTCATTGACCAGAATGGAAACCTTCAAGTCTTGAATCCCAGAAAAGCGCTGGCGGTGCAGGACAGCGAAGAGCCGTGGGCTGTGGTGTGCCGGAGCTTTATAGCTCATAGCTGGGTGAGTGGTTCAGCTCCTGGAAGAGCTCAGCTCCGTGAAGTTTACAAACTCCACAGCCCACGGAGCTGTGCAGGTTCCTCCTCCGTGGATCTTGTCATCCTGATGTGGACCGTGCATCCCAACGCTCCAGCTCACGGCTCAGGAGGAGCGGGCTGGTGGAAGCAGAGCGCCTGTGGCTGGGACAAGAGGGTGGCTGAACTTAGAGGTTGGGGGGCTCGGGGGGACTCTTCAGATTTATTTAGGCTCGGAACAGAAGAGCCTGAAACATAGTCAGATAGAAAGGCAAACTTTATGCCACAAAAATGCATCTTCAGTTGCATGTGGTCGCTTTAATGCTCACACGGTTCTAGTTTTACATGCCGATCCCTTTGATAGCAAACATTTTAATAGACAGAGAACATATGGGAAAAATCAGATGATAGATATTATTTAATCTGGGCAGGCAAGCCCATTCGAAAGGGACAAGGAAATTTTCATTCCAGAGGGGTTATAGGACAGTCCTCGAGGTTGGGGAAAGGCGCTTCTGTGTCTCAGCAGAGACCTGGCATCTCCTGAGGTCTCCTAGGTCTGCCCCGGGAGCTCAGATAAGTCAGCTGCTCTCTGTGCACTGCATCCCCATCTAGAAAATGGGACCTTTGCCAGGCGGGCTTTGCAGATGGCTCCTTCAGCGTGGGCCGCCCCCTTATACCCCTATTGTGGCCGTACGTCGAGATGGGTCCAGCTTGGTAGATGCTCTGCAGTCGCTTAGTGAAGAAGAACCCCCAAAAGCCCCGGTGTGGCAGGCGGAGGGAGGCTTCGAGCAGGAGGGACTGACATAAGATCGGCCACTGAAGCTTCTTGGGAGGTGGATATGTTTTGTGAATTCAAGGAAGCGATCAAGCAGCACAGCCGGGAAATCTCCAACCATCCCGGACAGGAGCCTGCAGGCTACCTGGGCCCGCGGGAACGTTGCTGCTCAGTAATGCTCTAATTATTAACAGGAAATTTTGTGCTCCTGCGAAGCAAACACTGTGGGAGCAACACTTCAGCCCCCAGTTGACTTTCACCAGCCTCAGAAAAGGGGGGAGGGAAGAGAGGGTGTAGAAATGGCCCTGAGTGTAACGGAGCCAGCAGCTGCAGGGCAGCATTTATGGTGATGAGACGCAGGTTTGTGCCCCCCGAGCCCCCAGCCAGGGCCGTGGCGTTGCCCCCTCCTCTGCCCATTTACCTTCCCGTATTCGGGGGCTGGTATCCTGCCTCCCTGCAGCCCCCCGTCAACGGGCAGCGAGGCGGGGTGCCAGGGCAGCCCGGGAGGCTCTGCCGCGGAGTGGTACGGCATCGGGGGACACCTCCGTCCCCACGCTTCCCTTGGCACCCGGCCCTTACCAGTAGTTTAAGTTAGAGCTGTCCCAGCGCAGCTCCAAATGCTTTAGTCTGGGCTTTCTTGGATCCCCCCTTCGTCCTCAGCGGAGGGGGAAACGTGGAGATATTTGTCCTATTTTCATTCCAGCCAGGAGACAACCAGAGAACAGATGTACTGCCGGTTGCTGCAAGTCAGCCGCAAACGATGGGCGTGATGAACAGCTCCGCGTTAATGTGTTTTGTTAGGAGAATCGTTCCCGTATTGCTCATCTGGGTACCCAGCAAGATTTAAATTGAGATGTCGAGCTGTGATTGCAGCAGATCTTTTAATCGGGTGCATTTTTATCCGTTGTCTGCAATCTCCCCTGCTTCCCCTCAGAGTGCCGGTGTTACAAAGGTGAGCGCTAATGGCAAATATATAGGAGTCGTCCCTAATTATTTTAGCAGTAGGAAGGAACTTTACGGCTGCCCGAGGTGCAGCCCCGGGAGCGAGCAGCTGCGGGAGCGTGGTGCCCTGCTCAGTAGCAGGGTTTGTATTTTAGTAGCGAAGCAAAGCAGGTTTAAATGAGCATTGACATGACTTTGACATTTTTATATTGTGGCTTATTTTATGAACTTATCCAGCAAATGCGGCGATGCACTCTGCAAACAGGGACCACAACGCTGGAGGACCGGGGTGTTACTCCTTCTCTTGTCAGCATGCCCTACATCAAGCGGGACCAAACCTCCCGAACCGAGCGGCATGGTTAGCCTCCGAATGTGTTTCGCGAGACTGATGAATGCTTCTTTCTGCACTGTTTTAAAATCTCCTTTTCTGTCAACTCCCAGGGTGGCCAGAAAACAGATGCGCTCGTAGCCCTGGCTAATAAGCTGCGGAGCAGAAGGAGCAGCCGCTGCCTGGGGCAGAGGGATGCTGGCGGAGCTGGGGCGGGAGTCGGGCTCTGTACCTAAAAATGTCCCGGGCAGAAATACTCCATAGTTGCTCTCGGAAAAGAAAAAAAGTTAATTTTCCTGCTTTTATTATTATTCTTTCAAACTCGGTTGTAGAGAGGTGTGTGGAGCACGCGGTGGCGGTGGGGAGTGCAAGGGGGGGGTGTTAAAGCTCCTCTGCCTTGTGCATTGTTCCAAAATTGCATTAAGAGGAGCCTGGAGCTGCCCGGTGCCTCGCTCCGGCAGGGACGGCTGCATCGCTGCCTCCGGCCACGGGCATCCCAGGGATGGATGGAGCAGCGGGACGCGGGAGCCAGCCAGGCTGAGTGCCCTTGAGCAATGATTTCTCCATCCAGCTACGGAAAGGCTCAGAAACTCCTCTCCCAGGGGACCGTAAATAGGGTCCGACGCCTTTCCGCCTCCGCCCGGCAGCGGTGCCAGCCCCTCCTGAGCCGGCTGTGCTTTGTTTCTCTGCAGGTGGATCAGAGGGGAACACTTCAAGTACAAATTCAGTCGACCTGGAGGAAAGCACGCCAGCGAGGGGAGGTGGTGGATTCGGAAGAGGATCGGCCCTTACTTCCCCCCTGTCAACCTCCAGGGCCTGAAGAAGTTTTATGAAGACAGGAATTGGCCGTACCCCGTGCGGGACTGATGGAGGAGGACGAGCAAGGTCAAGAGGGACCGGCTGGGGAAGAGGGAGAGCAGTCAGCTCCCTTACACACTGCATGTCTCACCTCTCTCTGTATTTTTTATCCATATCCTTGTTTACACATATTTTACAGAAGGTTCCCAGCCAACCTGTCCACTTGCTGTTGTGGTCTGGTTTTTCTCATCTTTCTGTTTCTTTCTGTTCATCCTTCTCGCCACGGCCTTGCCTGAGGAGTGATTTCTTTTGCCAGGCTGCTCCGTTCGGAAATCGTCAGTTCTAGAATTTGGGAAGAAGGTGAACAAATACCGCGATTAGTTTTGGGTAGGTGTTGGTGTTGCTTTCCCCGACCCGTTGCATTGTGTGATGGCTGCAGAGGCGCAAGGGGAGGTTTCGGGGCCGTCTCCTCTCTCAGCCAGTGTCCTCCGCACTCACACGTTCCCTGGGGTCCGGCATCGGGTCCGGCATCGGGCAGAGCAGCCGGGTCCTGCTCTGCAGCCGGCTCATGCGGAGGTGATGCTGGCCTGGCACAGCACGCCGCTGCTCCATGCCATCCTATCCCATCCCATCCCATCCCATCCATCCCGTCCCGTCCCCTCCCCTCCCCTCCCCTCCCCATGTGTGCTGCCAGCACTGAGCCATCAAAGCTGCTTTATTCCCAGCGTAGCTGTCCCCGCGCTGCCCTCGCTGTCGCCTTGGGAAGGGCCCGGTTGCCACCTTCTCACCGCAGGTTACTGACCGGGCTGAGCTACGTGTCCTGCCTGCCGGGCACGGTCCGGCTGTCCCGCAGTTCGTCCCCAGGGCAGCACAGCAAGCCGGGGCTGGGCAGTGCCCCCCGGCTGGGGAAAACACCCTGGGACCTCACCCCGAATTTCCCCTGTCCTTCCTGTTTGCTTTGGAGTCTCCCCTCATCTCGGTCTGTGTTTAAAATCACCCCAAATTGTCCCACCACATGGGTTTTGCTTGGTGAGCCCAAATCACAGGGATGGGAGGGAAATGAGAGCAAGAAAGCGGACGGCATCTGCAACAGCCAGCAACTGGCCGGGGTAGTTTATAATAATCAATTGCTCGTTAGCACATTCTGCTGCACACGTTTCTTCTTGCAGGGGAAAAAAAAAGAAAAAAAAGATCAAAGCAACCTGTGTAACGCATAAAACCCCGTTGTATCAGGCTTGCCTGCAGAAAGCCGCAGGTTTACTGAGAAACCCGAAATAGCTCCTTGCGGGAGCTGCCGTGTGGGCTCGGTGACTCAGCCCCGAGGACAAGCGCAGCCCTGTGCGGCCGCCCCGTCCCATGTCCCGTCGCTGCCGATGCTCGCGGGTTGCCCGGGCGGCAGCACCGGGTCGGAAAGGCGGCCGGAGTCAACAAGTCTGCCGCCGGCCCCACCACGGTTAAACAGGTCTTGTTTTAACGGGCCCTGGCCTGGCAGCGCAGACGCGTGGGGCTGCGCCTTCCTGTTTGCTTAACCTGGGGTTTTTATAACTGGTGCTTTTTGTCGGCGGCCCCGGGGCTGAAATCCGCCTGTTTGGGGAGCTGGCGGAGTTTGGTGCCGGCGGTGTCTGACCGGCCGGTGTTCAGGAGGAGCCGAGCATCCCGTGGGCACGGTCCGGTGCCGCCGGCTGGCAAGGAGAGGGCAGGAGAAGCGCAGAAAGGGGCTTGCCAGGCTTTTTCCCCTGGGTTTTTGCAGTGGTGTTCACCTCGGCCCCCCGGGGAGGAATTCTGGTGGCTGGAAAGCCTACAATAAGGCTTTCACCCTTCCAGAGTAAATTCAGCCCAAGCCACATGCAAGGGAAAAAGCGTTGCTGTGTGCCAGGCTCTGAAGCGGCTCGTGGCTCGGGGCAGAGCCGTCCTCGCCGGGGGCCACCAACCTGCCGGGGACCGGTGGCCACCGTGGGAGGCAGAGGCGGCGGCCACGTCTTTGCCCCCGTCCCCAGGGCTCGTCCAGCTGAGCCCATGCCCTCCCGCGCGAGATGTGCCAAAAGCAGCCCAATGTGGTTTTGAAAGAAAAAGGGGTCCAAGCTGGGAAAAGCAAACCAGCAGGTGACGCTGGCGCTGGCACGGGGCAGCGGGGCTGTGGATGCGGGCACAGAAATGCCATTTCACACGTTTCTTCCCGCTTTTTGACTGCATGTACCGAACGGGCACCACTGAGAGCGTATTTCTGGAAAGGGATTAAAGCAAACAGCTCTTGCGTAACCAGAGGGAGCTTCACTCATTTTTTATTTTTTTCTAAAAGTGTTAAAAAGGGAAAACAGCAGCAGCCCGGGGAGGGCAGCCCAGCCCTGGGTGCAGTCCCCCGGTGCCTGCCCTGACGTGGCTCGCCGGGGACACTCCAGCGCCCACGGGGCCGAGGCACTAAATAAGGTGAGCCCTGGGTGTCGTGGCACTTACTTGCGTTTGAGGGAGTGCCTGGCGTCGCGTCCGAGCGTCTGATCGCCGTCCCGCTGAGCCCGGGCTGCCGGGGCTGCAAGAGCACGGCTCTCCCTTCCCTTCTCCGGTGCGTTCGAGGGTGCGTTTGCACGGGGCTCCCTCTTGGTTTGCGGTTGCTTTTCCTGCCCGGCTGCTCCATGCCTGGCAGGTCCAGCTCGGGATGGCTGGAGGGAGCGGGAGGACCTTCCGGCGGGCTCCTGCCCGGGAGCTGGGAGGGTGCGGGGTCCTGCGGGAGCGGCCGTGCCGCTCTGGCACAAGACATTAACGCTCTTGGCCGGGGAGTGGGCAAGTCCTATACGTTACCCGGTCATGTTTGAACCAAGACGAATAGTTTAATTGCGGGGCTTGGAGCAATGTATAGGGCGCTCCAAATTGTAAATAACATTTATGACTCAGTTGTGTTTTCCTAAATATTTGCCATAGTTGGAAACCAATGCTCTTCTGTGAACAATGGAAGAACATTTTGTTCCGATTACTGCACGGAGGGATCAGGGCGAATGCCGTGATCCCGCATCTCGCTCCCATTATCATCCTTCCTGGCTTGGCCAACCCGCCGAGGGGCTGGGGACGGCGAGGCCGGGTTGTGTCCGTCGAGATCCGGCGTAGGTCACGGGTGGGGGTTCGTGTCTCGGTGGGCGTGGGAGATAGCGGCACGGCTTCGCACTGAGCATCTCCATCTATGTGAGCTCGGGCGCTGCCTGCACTTACCTCTTTTCCAGACGTTATTTGAAGCACTTTTATTTATTTTTTCATCTTCTTCTCCCACGGCTGAAATTGAGCCCTGGAGTCAGATGCACAGAGCAAGGCTGGACCCCGTCCCATGACCCTGTCCCCCCTTGGGCAGCCCCCAGCAGTCAGGCACCTTGGCAGGATTTTTTCGGGAGGCGAGTTGGCCGAGAGCAGCACACGCCGTCCCCGCGCTCTCTGGCGTGACGGGATTACGGAGTCTCCCACGAGAAGGCACTTTTCACCTTCCCAGCGCGCGGGACAGCCACGCTCGCACTGAGCTTACCCCCCCCAGGGCCCGCGCCCCGCTCTCCCCTGCCGCCAGCACCGTCCCTGCCTGCTCGGGGCCAACCCCGCTCCCGGGCCGGGGCTCACCGCAGGAAAAAGCCCATTTAGGATCCCACCTCCATGGCTGCACCCATCCCTCTGCCGGGGGTCCCTGCCTCGGGATCCTCCAGGCAAAGCCGGGGGATTTTAAGTCGCTGTTAAAGGCGACTCTGCCCCCCCCCAGCCGCACCGTCCGCTCCCCGTCCCGTCCGTCCGTCCTTCCTCTAATGCGAACGAGCTGGCGCGGGCGGGCAGCCCCGTCCGCCTCCATGGGTGCTGGGGAGCCGGCAGCTTGGGTAACGGCGCGAGGGTGAGGGTGCCCTGAGCGCGGCTGACGGGCGATGATGGGTGATGGGCGTCCCCCGGGCGTCCCTCACGGGCTGCTCACCGGCAGCAAACGGTGCTGGCCTCCCCCCTCCCCAATTTAATTAATTTCTTTTGGTTTCCAACCTCTGGGTCAGGGATAATGGAACCCAGACCAGCATTTCCATTCCTGTTTGCTGTGCATTGTGCTTGTTAAGCTTTTTTTTTTTTTCCTTTTCTCTTTTTTTTTTTTAAAATCAAAAATTCTCGCTCTGCTCCAGAGCACTGGCTGGAAGATAATACACATTCAAAGGCAGTGAGGAAGGTGCATGCAGGGGATTAAATTAGAAACGTTTCCCTGGGACAAAATTTTAAAAAAAGAAAAGAAACAATTATTTAGAGGGGGTGAGGAAATCGGAACCATATTGTGTTATCTGTTGACTAGAGGTTTTCTTGGAGAGATTTTTTTTTCCCCTGAGCTATGCACTGGAAGCAAAACTTTGTGGCGTTCCCAAGTCAGCGCGCTGTAAATCCATTTGAAAAATAACTCTGTCTGGGGTCTGCTCCTGCCAAGCTCCTCTTCCTCAGATGTCTTTGAAGAGGGGACAGGGACACCCACCAAGCACCTGGCAGAGAGGACTAAGGTCCTGGCATACGCTCCACCGGCTCTCGGGCACGGGGTTTGGGTCCACCAGTCAAAACAACGATCAGCTGAACCCCCCCGTGACAACTCTCTTATCTTGGCTGTGTTTTCCCAGCTCATCCCCTGATCCAGAGCCTGATCTAATCCCGTTCCCTCCTACCGTTTCTCCTTGAGGTCCAAATAGGTCCCACAGCCACCAGTGCCTAGAAGAGGAGGACATGGCCGGGCTGCTCGCCCCACGTCAGCCCTGGGCAGCTCAGGCTCCCACCGTGGCGGGGGGCATCTCGGGTGACATTGTTGGATCAAAAATAAGCAGCTTTATTTTTTACTTTCTTTTCCTAGATGAAAGTTACTGACCTTTGGGGTATTATGGATGCATCTTCCCAAAGCTGCGCTCTCCTGTCCGTCTGCACGGCCGTCGGTGGTTCTGCTGCAGCGCTGGGTGCTCTGCGGCACCTCGAGCGCGTCACCCACAAAATCACGGGGAGGAGGAATTAGCTGGGAGAGGCCCCTGTGTGCACGCAAATTAATCGACACCTTTCCTCCCTGGCTCCTGGGCAGGGTCCCCCTGGGGAAAAGGTGATGCTGGGGGGGGGGGGAGAGGGGCCGCGGGGACCCCCACCGCAGGATGCTTCGGTGTTTGCACGGAGGACGGTGGCATCATGCAGCCCCTCCAAATGCGTCCTGCACGCCTTCGCCGGGGACGGCCGGGGCTTGGGGCATGCCGCCTTCCTCCCCGCTGAAACCCGAGCACGCCGCTGCATTCGCTGCTCGCTCGGTGACGGCCCGCTGCTGCAGGAGCCCTCCAGCCCTCCCGCTTGGAAGGGTGCTCCCTGCCCGCTGGCTCGTCCCAGCCCTGGGGCTATTTGTCTGAAGATGGATGGGAGCCGTGGGGCCTCCGGGAGGTGTGCGAACGCCTTCGGGAGGGTCGGGGCGGGCGACTCGTGTACCCAGAGCTTCCTCCGTGGGGTGACGGGGGTTTGGGAGGGTCCCTGCTGCCATGCTGGGTGGAGGGAGGAAAGGCTGGAGGGGCCTCGACGTGTCCTCCCGGGAGAGGACTCACAGGCTCGCGGATGCCCGTGTTTAACCTGCGCTGAAGGTCGAGCTCCTGTCCCTGCGCGCGGTGGGGACGCGCTGGACGGGGGACCACGCTGGACCTGCCGGTGCTGCCCCGTGCGCCCTGGGTCCTGCCCCGCCGGCAGCTGGGTTTCCTTCCGTGGATGACCAAACACAACAGGTTCGATTTTCTGCGCGTCCAAACCCCACGTCCCAGCGCGCCCAGGAGTTACTGTGAGTTCCCAGGGACGGTCCCACGGGGCAGGCTGTCCCCTTCAGCTGTGCTGTGTGTTGCTGTAGAAGTTTCCTTGCTTGAATTTTTTTTTTTTTCCCCTTGACATTATTGCAAGGTTTTTTTACTTCTGCAGCCCTCCGACCCGCTGCCGGGTCCCCGAGGGCACCTGCTCTGCAACGTACCCAAAGCCGGGGCCCCCGGGGCGAGTCCTGGGGGTGACCACCGCGGCGGGTACCGGCCTGGGGATGCCGGCCAGCAGGAGGTCGGGGCTGCAGAATTGGACCGACTTTTTTTCCTTTTTGCCAAGATTACAGCGTTTTGAAAGCATGAGACCCCCTAGCAAGCACAGCTGGGTTTGTATTTCCCCACGCTGGCCACCGGCTGCGGCAGGGTCGGATCCCTCAGCCTTGGCCGAGCTCATCTGGGCTGCTCTTCCCCCAAAAAAAGGAAACTTCCGCGGGCTTTGGTTTTTTATACCGCATATAAATATCTATTCCTGTTGCTGCTGCTGCTGGGGAACACAAAGTGAATGTACACGGACAGATGGATTTTAGCTCATCTCTCCTACACAGGGAATGGCTAAATTGATCCGTGCTTGCATAATTCGGGAAGACCCAGCACTGTGGCTTTCGGAGTGAGCCGGAAGGGGCGATGCCCACGTCAAGGGGAGGGTGGTGTGGGAGGCTGGATCAGACCATCCAGGGCTCCCCGGAGGAGCTGCCTGCTTCGGTTGCTTTGTTACCTTGCCCGCCACGTGAGGCTTTGGCTTAAGCCTCCTTAAATATGAAGTCGCAAGGGCTTTCAAGGTTTTATAGATCATCCCCCTGTCTCCAAGCCCTCCAGGAGAGCCGTCTTTCGGCGGTAAGATGGAAACCTGTGTGGTGTGCTCACGTGCACCGTCTTTACTCTCCCACAGGACTCCAAGACTCGGCTGGAAAATCTTTAATGCTGAATTTATATTTGGAAGTTCTGTTTTCCCATCGGGGTTTATTGCTGCTGCAGGAACACAGAGAGGTTCTCAACTCCATCACCATCATCACGCTGGTCACTGGGCCCTGGGAGGACATCTGCCCCTTGCCAAACCCCCTCAAGCTAACAGCCTTCCTTTAAAAAAACCCTCTAGGGTTGGCGTAAAAATCCTAAGATTTGGGGGGAAAAAGCCATTCCTTCCATTTGATTTTTCTGAGATCCACCTAGCTCGCCTTTTCCAACCTCTCTCTGGATAAAAGCGTGGATTCGATTCGTGTTTTGGAACATGGCCCCTCGCAGCGGCGAGGAGCTGCTGGAGAACACGGGCTTGTGTCTGCGCGAGGTCCTTGCGCAGGGCTCACGAGGCTGCCCTGGTCTCATCCGTCCCAGCAGCTACAATGCACCAACCCAGAGATTTCCTTATTCCTGGATCATTTATAAATTGTAGTTACTTGTTTTAAAGTAGCCAACCTTCAGTCTGGGAGCTCCCGTAGAAAAATACGTGTATTGGTATACCTTCCCTGCTCCCAGCTGCTTTTAGAAGCTGGCTTTACTTTAACACATATTAAAGGAAAGAGCTTTTTTCCTTCCCAGTAGATTAAGTTTGGCTAAACAATTCAGTGTGAACTGCTGGGCATGAGGCAGAAACCTGTAGGCTAAATTACCCAGCTGCTATAAGTTTAGACCAGCATGGGATGAATTTCAGGATCGTATATTAGTTTTCATTTAATCTGATTATTCTGGGCTGGAGTTCCTGGAGGGTCTTCAGGTTATTGTCAGTCAAAAGAATCTTTAAAAGCTTCCATTTGCACTAAACTTTTCCCATTAGAAGTCTATTTTCATTATGGATCGATTTTTATTTTAATGAAAAAATGATTCTCCCAACCCCCTGCTTGCTTTCTTTCCCCCAGCCGGGGTTAAAACTGAAGCCGCCACGGGGTCTTGCCACTCAAAATGCCATTTCCCTCCTTTGCTGAGGCCGTTGGCTTGGCTGAAGGAGCTTGGGCAGACGACGAGGGGGCAGATAGTGCGGAAGGCACCTCCTCTGCTCCCAGCCACGCTGGTGCCGCCTCCTCATCCTCCAACCCTCCCTCACTGGGAAAACGCTGTACGCGGCTGCAATCCTGGGGGGATTTCTAGCTGAAAAGTCTCGGGGACTAATGCAGGACTAATTGGTCTTAAAAGCCCGTCGCTGGATGGCTCGGAGTCGCGCTGTCAGTTCCCGGGCTTGTTTCTATCATCTGCTGCCTCCTCTCGGTTCCAGTCTGGGGAGCAGCGCAGCCTGGCAGGGGGGTCCGGTGGGAGCAGCCCCCCCGGCTGGGAGGACGGCAGAAGCAAACCCCCGGCTTTGCAGCGGCGGGGCTGTCCCCGTCGGCTCTGTCCTTCGGGCAGGAGCGGCAGCTTTGTGGCCCGGTGTGGCTTCAGGCTTCCCGGAGCTGAGCTGAAGGCACCTCCCTGGGGCACCCAGCCCGCCCTGCCCCGCGGCCGCAGGTGGGATGGCGAAGGGCCGAGAAGCCGCCCCAGGGCCGTGTTAGGAAAAAACCAATACAGAGATGTCCAGAAATGAACCCCAAACCTGTGTTCTTTATTTATGCAGGATTTTCTGCTGCATTATTTGCAGCCTGGAGAAAAGGAGGCTGAGGGGAGACCTCATCGCTCTCTTCAACTGCCTGAAAGGAGGGTGTAGAGAGGTGGGGTCGGTCTCTTCTCCCAGGTAACAAGTGATGGGACAAGAGGAAATGGCCTCAAGTTGCGCCAGGGGAGGTTTAGACTGGATATTAGGAAATTTTTCTTCACCGAGAGGGTTCTCAAGCACTGGAACAGGCTGCCCAGGGCAGGGGTTGAGTCCCCATCCCTGGAGGGATTTAAAGGACGTTTGGATGAGGTGCTTAGGGACGTGGTGTAGTGGTGGGCTGGGCAGTGTTAGGTTTACGGTTGGACTCGATGATCTTAAAGGTCTTTTCCAAACAATATGATTCTGTGATTCTGTGATTCTGTGATTTTACATTGGGTGTGCCGGCCTGAACCTTCTGGAGTCCACGTGCCATCCGTGCCGCGCCGGTAGGCGATCCCAGCGCCGACCCGCTGGGGTCCAGGACCTTGCCAGCCCGGTGCAGAGCTTCGCAGGGACACCCACGTCCTGGTACCCCGTCGCTGCCTACAATCCTCAGTTTGCTCAGGTTTCGCACGCAGGCAGGTGGGGAGGAGGGAGCTGAGCTGCGGCGCCGAATTGTCCCTGTGCGCGCTGTGCCCCAGCCGTGATGCCGGGCACCACGTGGGTCCCCCCCATGGCGTCGGGGTTTTCCATCCCGCTCTGCCTCCTTCTTCCCCCAGCAAGCCGGCAGTCAGGACGAGCCCCTGCCTTCAGTTTTCCACACTTGGTGGGATTTTGCCATGCCCGTCACGTCACCGAAACGCCGGCTTTTCCCCCGTTTCCCCCGGCACAGGCTGGGAGCCCGCTTCCTCCGCGGTAGCAGCTCCGGATAAGATTGCACGTTGCTGAGCTTTTCCCTGTGCGTGCCTGTTGCTGGGACAATTATACTAAAATCACACCACCTGCAAGCAGTTAGTTAGAATAATAAATAAGTGATAGATTATCAAATAAAGCGTTGGCTTCAGATGAGGTCATCCTAGCACCGTGTCGTGGGTCTCGGAGGGTTTGCAGGCTGCTTTCCTGCCGCTGATGGGCTAAATAGCTCTTGTATCAGTCAATAAAAAAGTTGTAGAGATTAAAGAATCAATTAGGCATTAGCCAAAGGGGCAAAAGCGTAACCCAAACATGCTGATAAAATCCAGTAGGTGATTATGGGAATGGTTCTTATTTCATTTTACTTTAGAAAGGAATAATTGCTCATTACAGAGCATGGAGTGACCTGGACTGGATACTTTTCCAGCTTTACAGAGGAGGAAATCCTAGCGCTCGGCTGACAAACGCAGAGGCACGCTGCGCTTTAGGGCTGAATGGGCGTTTTTTGGATCCGTACTTTGAGGAGCATCATTTTGTCCCTGCAAAAGAGGCCAGGGGAGCTCGGTCAGTTATTTAGTGCAGCCTTACCCGCGCCGGTGCACGTGTTTGGGGTAAGGGGAGATGCTCTCAGGGGAGGCGAGAGGGATGGGACCGAACATCGACACCTGGGTATTTTGGAGCCCTGGGGCTCTGCTGCTTATCACACAAACTTTGATTAACCAAGTAAAATCCGATCGGCTGAAAAAGCATTTAGGGATGTATATATTAGAGGTTTTTTCCAATATTTACCATCTGGCCTTCCATTTTCCAGGAACGCACATCTGCAGCGCCAGCCCCGGCCTGGGCTGGCAGCTCGCGGTCGGGAATCGGGCTGCGCAATGCCACGTTCTGCTGATTCCTCCGAACATTTATTAAGTGTTAGTCTAGTGCAAAGCCTTACCTCATTTGGGGCCAAAACCAGGGAGTACCCGCCGGGGCATGGCTCCTCGGGAAGGAGCGACCTGAGCATCCCACCCGGCATCCCCGGCGCCGTGGGCTGCTCCGGGGATGCGGCAGCTCCAGAAACCCTGCGGGCGAGCCGGGGGATGAGCAGCGGGATGGGTCACTCTGGTTTTGCCTGTGTGTTTCTGCAGAATGGGGCATTCGCCAGATCGTTTTCCAGGGAGGAAAGTTCAAATGAATTATCGTGCTTCTCCCCCCCTCCCCCCTGCCCTCGTATTAAGGTGAAATGTTTGGTTTTACAAGGGGAAAAAAGCACGGATTGCATCGTTTCAACTAGTTTCTGTTTGGAGCTATTTCTGAAGGGGAGGCGTGATGCTTTCGAGTGGATTTTTAAGTCATTTCCATCCCACAAGAAGCACTGGCTGCTCACCGCTCCCGTCCAGAGCAAACATCCATTTTGAGATGGAGCAGCTCCCCGGGAAGGGCTGCTCCGCCTGCACACTCGCTCCCTTTCTTGCTTAAAAGGGAGAGATTTACAAGCCAAAAAGGCAAAAACTGAGCCATGGGATTACTTTGGAGGTGGCACGAGGACATCACGCCACGGGGACAGCAGCCGCCAGCGTCCCCTTTGCTGGAGCACACCGTGCCAGTCCGCCTGGCCGGGCCCCGCTGCCTGCGCTGCTTCCAGCCAAGCTCCCAGCTGCCTGGCCCTGCCTGGCCCTGCCTGGCCTGGCCGCTTATATATCCTTCATAAAGCATTATTTTTATGGCGCGCATATAAAGCGCACGCACAGCGTACATCACCGCCGGGCTGGCAGCACCTCCCAGCCCGTGCTGGCCGGGCCGGCAACGAGCTGTTTATTGCTCTGTGCCCTTGCCTTGCAGCTCCCCGTGTACGTGCACGGGTGGGTGAGACGGGGAATTTGTTTTTCCCTTTGGTATTTTCCCCTTTTCGCAGGTCGTATACCACCAGGCCGTGCCGTAGCTGCCGGCAGATCGCCTTGTGTGGGTTTGTTTGAGGGACGTTGGAGAGTTTATCCCAGCTTGGCCGGGGAGGTGTTTGCTCCCTGCTCGACGCAGGCAGGCTGGGGCAGAGATGTGCCGCGGCTAAGGCATCGCCTGGCCTCTTGTTTTCCACGTGCACAAAAAAAAATAGAACAAAAAATCGAAGCCCAAGGACTAGCTGCCCGGGCAGCGTAAAAGCTCTTGCAAAAGCTGATTTTGCCCCGCTAGCAATGGACGGCTGCAGCGTCGGGAGGGGAAGAAACGCTCCCGGCTGGTGTGGGACCGGCTGCTGCCGCGGCGAGGGGTTGGGTTTCAAGTGCTCAGGAAAAAAGAGCCCGATCCTCGCTCGGGGGCTACGCGCTGCTAATCCCCTGTTTATTCTCCGTCTAGCCCAGCCGCCCACACTCTCCTAAGCTTTTGTTCATTAACAAGGTCCAGGGTAAAAAGATACCTCTGCGGCAGCTGTCTGCAACGCCGGCACGCGGTCCCAGCGCGGCCGGAGGAGCGGTCGGTGTCGGCACGGCCGCGTCCTCCTCCGGCCCGGCCGGCCCTCGGCGCAATGCAAACTCCATCCTCCCGGAGCAGCTCCGGGTTTGCAGGGTTTGGCCCTTTCGGGATTGTTTCAGCTGAGGAGCACGGCGTAGCCCTGCTGCTTGTCAGCTCGGACAAAGGCTTTACGCTTTTAAGAAAGCGTAGGCAACAAATAGGAGGGACGGGAGTTGTGTCCGCGGGGTGCGCGCCGGCAGCCGATGCAAGGCAGGACGGCCCTTGGCTGGGTGTGTTAACCCTACCGGGACGGCAGGAGCTACCCCAGGGCTGGTACGTTTAATTGGCAAATTAATCTTTGTCTCCTGGGCCGAGCTGGAGAGCCAACTGCTGCCCTGAAGTGGTGGAAAGTGGGGTCTAAGTGGGAAAGTGGGATCTCCACGCTCCAGGTTATAGATCCAGGTTTGCTCCCAAGAAAGCGTAGAAAGAGGCAAATCCCAGGTATATGAAATAACGATAATTATTAGTAGTAATTTATTGTTAATTTATCGTTAATCATTAATTATTAATAATTAATAACAATGCAAGTGCTGAGATACTAAGGCAGATAAATACACTGTGGAAACAAAAGGCCAATCTATAAGGCTGGGTAGAATTGTTCTCTCCTGGAATAAAGTAACTTTTATACAGGCTAAGAAGGTTTTGCAAAACTTTAAACAAATTCAAAGGTGGCTGAATTTGTACGACTTCAGTCTCTGAGATGATCTTGTCTGTCCCCAAACGGAGGGGAGATGCTGCCTGTACCTACAGTGGTTGTAGCAGCCACGTATGTACAAAGGTTGTAGCAGCCATGTACATACAAAGGTTGTAGCAGCCACGTACGTACAAAGGTTGTAGCAGCCACGTACGTACAATGGTTGTAGCACCCACGTACGTACAATGGTTGTAGCACCCACATACGTACAATGGTTGTAGCACCCACATACGTACAAAGGTTGTAGCACCCATGTACGTACAAAGGTTGTAGCAGCCACGTACGCACAAAGGTTGTAGCACCCACGTACGTACAAAGGTTGTAGCAGCCACATACGTACAAAGGTTGTAGCAGCCACGTACGTACAAAGGCTGTAGCAGCCACGTACGTACAATGGTTGTAGCACCCACGTACGTACAAAGGCTGTAGCACCCACATACGTACAAAGGTTGTAGCAGCCATGTACATACAAAGGTTGTAGCAGCCATGTACATACAAAGGTTGTAGCACCCATGTACGTACAAAGGTTGTAGCAGCCACGTACGCACAATGGTTGTAGCACCCACGTACGTACAATGGTTGTAGCACCCACGTACGTACAATGGTTGTAGCACCCACATACGTACAAAGGTTGTAGCAGCCACGTATGTACAAAGGTTGTAGCAGCCACGTACGTACAATGGTTGTAGCACCCACATACGTACAATGGTTGTAGCACCCACGTACGTACAAAGGTTGTAGCAGCCACGTACGTACAATGGTTGTAGCAGCCACATCCAGCCCTGCCTGCAAGGGAGCACGGCAGGAGCCGAGCTTTGCCCCTTGAGCGGGACCCTGAGGCCAAGAACCGACACCAGAAAAGTCAGAAGTTGAGTCAGAAGACAAGGATGAAAAGTTGTGCTTCTCCCTGTCTCCGGGAAGGCCTTCAGCTCCTTTGGGAATGACCGCACCGCACAGACAACCCTTGCCGCGAGACCCCTCTGCCGATCCGAGCGCTCGCCCGGCTGGAGACTTGCCAAAGCCGGAGCCAGCCGCGGCGAGGCCGGACGCGCTGGTCCCAGGGTGAGCCGCGGGTGGCTTGGTCGGCTCCTTGAGACATCCCAGCATCCCTTCCCGCTCGCTCCTTTTCTCTAATCAATTGCGTTTTCTGTCCCTTTGTGGCGCGGGCACGCGCCGGCTGCGGAGGGGCGAGCGGGGAGCGTGCAGCTGTGGGCTCGGCGGCAGAGCAGCCATCTGCAGCGCCCGCCCGGGAAAAAAGCCTCGCAGCTGCGTGCGCCTGGTACCGGCGGTACCCGGACGAGGTCATTCATCACCAGGAGCCCGGGCAAGGAAGCTTGGCAGGGAAAAGGAGGACAGCAACCACAGGAGGCAAATCTTAAAAATACCCTGCGACAGCGGGTATTGTATCCGCAGCCTCGGAGCTCGTTTCCTCTTGCTGTTATAGACGGGCAGGATGCGGCCGTTGTGTCCCGCGTGGGATGGAGCAGCCCCGGCGTGCCTCCGTCGAGCTGGTCCTGCCCGTCAGCGGGAGGAATGAGCACAGGCATCCCTTCCCGAGAAGGATGGCAAGGGGGTACGAGCGTTCAAATCGGAAACGCAGCACGTTGGGTTATGTTGGGGTGGTGACGGAGGGCACCCTTCTTGGTGCCCTCGCAGAGGCCCTTCCTTACCATCTTCCCCTGGTCTGTAGACTCATCTGTGCTAACAGCAAATGACAGGAGAGAGCAAAATGTGTGACTCGAGCCCTACAGGTACTTATGCGTGTCCAACTCCGCTGGTTCTGGTTGTGTGAAATGCTGCTGAAGGCTCTGACCCACCCTCAGTTGACTCCTACAGCAGCCGAAGGTCCCCACCGTGGCCACCACAGCAGCACAGCTGGCCTGCGAGCGAGGACACGGTGATGAGCCGAGGTCCCCGGGCTGGGAGCTCACATTTGCCACCCCCAACCTGGTCCACCTCCCCAGTCATCGCTCGGTCTAGCAGAGGGAGCCGGCCAATACCCAACGGTGATGTCCACGGCAGGCTCTGATGTTGCCTCTGGTCTCTCTTCTTGGCCCCCCAGTTCACCGAAGAGGAGAGCGGATATCAGGAGCCGCATGAGGAGCAGGGGGTGACCGCCCCAAAACCCCACCTGCAGGTCCCTGGACACGGATGCCACCACCGGACCCGACAGCGGAGACAGCTTTGCTCCTGCAAGATGGGATGTGGTCACCTTCCCGGCAGAAAGAGGTGAGAGCCGGGGAGCGCGGCCACTCGGCACAGCCCCACGGGGGACGCGGGACGAGGGACAGGGGTGCCCACGTGGAGCAACACGACTCGGTCCAACGACGCGTATCCAAACTGGTTTTCTCTCTGGGGGATGCCCCGTCTTTCCTGTTTACTTGTTATTCTGGAAATAGAACAATAAATAATTTATCGCCGATCGGTTGGCGCGCGTCCGACCTGTCAGTTAAGCTGATTTTAACTGGCCAAGTGTCAGGGCAAAAGGCCAGGAACGCTGTGCTAGGGAACAGTCAACACCACAATTATAAGATTAACACCTTGTTTAGTGGTCAGATACTGTCAAGTGGTAAAAGATTGCTCCGATTCGCCTCTATAGAGCATCGCTCACAAATTACCTTATTAAGCAGGATCTTTCTCGCGGTCGGCTCCCTGCACCTGTGTCCTCAGATATTTCCATTCATGGTGGAGAGGAGGCCAACACTCGGCCGGGGCTGCTGGGGGCTGCGCAGCTGCGGGAGCATTATTCCCTCTTACCATATTTGCATATCAATGAGCCCCTGATTAATATTTAAAGAGCCAGCTGTCCGAGCCACCTAGGAAAGAAAAAAAGCTCTGTGAGGTTTTTATTTATTTTTTTTTTTAAGGGATAACACTTACTGCCCTTTATCAAGTATGCTTCATTTTTCCCCCCCCTATTCTTTTATTTTTAAAAAAAAAAAAAAAAAAAAAATGCCGGGAGAAAAAATATGAAACGCCATTAACGAGTTATCAGTGAATGAGTTGTGCAGCTCTCAATGCTTCTCAGTCCTTTTGTGCCATAGTTGCAGCTGCATCGAGCAGGTTTTTAGGGGCAGGAGCCCAGCGCCGACGGGCGCCCATGGGAACCGTATCTGCGGGCAGCTCAGCGTGAGCACGAGGCCTGGGAAACGGGCAGCAGCGGGCAGGGCAGGGGCTGCCTCTCCTTTACGGGGTGCGTTTCCATGCTCCTGGCTTCCCCGGGCTCCTGTCGCGGGGCCGTGGCTGGCGCCCGTGTCCCTGCGGTCCCCGCAGCGGCGTTGCGCTTGGTGAGGGATGCCGATGGTGACCCATCGGCGAGAAGGAAGACACAAAGTAATGGCTCGCGCAGGCTAATCAACTGAAATGCCATCAACAAACCAAGAATTGGTATTTTCCGTGCCTCCCCAGCACTATTAATTGCCAGGCGGTTTTGTTTCCAGCCTTAAAAAGCTGTCATTTTAATAGACTATTCTCTTGCCATTTTTTTTCCTTGAGCATTTGTCAATAATCCTCCAACAGCAGCAGCTTTGTTATCCCAACTAATTGGAGTCAAGTAGGGCTGCGAGAAAAGATCGTTCACGACCGAGCCCTGGGAAAAATGCAAAAGGATTTTAATTTTCAATAAAATATGCAGATAAGTAGAAATTAACAGGGGGGAACGGGGTCTGGAGCCTGCGTGAATAATGGTGCTGCTCAGACGATGGCAACTCGAGTGACTTAATGAGGACTCGAGCGGGTCGTTGGCGATGCCGGTGGCTCTGCGGGGCCGGGGGGTGTAGGGACCTGTCCCCCGCACCTGCATGGCCGCCCCCGGGAAATCGATGGCTCGGGGTACTTTTTAGTACTTTAATTGATATTTCTCGGGTGCGGGAGGTGAGCGAGCCGTTTATCTGACCGGCCGTGCCTCGCTGCAGCTGGTGGGGAAATACTTCAGGTCACGCTTTGTTATTTTCATATACAAATGAGGGAAATGTGGGCATCCCCTCGCAGTGGGGATGGGATCGCTGCGGGATGCTGCAGTTCTCACGAGGCCGAGTACGGACACGCACCCTCTCTGCCTGCGCCGCTGTTCCAGCCCGAGCCCGGCAGTGACCGCCGGCCGCCACGGATGCGGATTTTGGCCGGGATGCCCTGGGCAGGCACAAGTGTTTCTGCCATGCTCCCCTGCCCGTCGCTGCCTTTTGGTGGCAGATGGTCTCCTCTGCTGGTGCAGCCTCCAGAGAGGAACCAGACAGCTGGGAGCAGACAAAAATCCCTCCAGCTTCACTGGATGCACAGAGCTTGGCTGGATTTGCCTCTCCTGGTCCTGCTGCTGGATGCACTGGGACCGGGGGCAGTCGTGCTGAAGGATGCTGTTTGTAAATGGGGTTTCCAAAGTGATGGGATAAAATATTGCCCGGCGAGGGGCCGTTCAACGCCTCCCACAGCGTAGCCCTTACCACGGGAATTCGCCCGGGGCTGGGGGTGGGAAGGGCTGTCCCGCACCCACATCCCCGGGCCGCTCTCCCAGCTCCTTCGTCCTGTCCCTGGCCCCATCGGCAGAGGACCGGGTGCTGGAGGGGGACCCTGTGCTGGCAGGGGACCGGGTGCCGGTGCAGGGCACACAACCCCCGTGCTGCTTGCAGGGTCTCAGCGCCAGCTCCACGCCACCAGCACCGTGCAGAACAGGTCGGTCCTGCCCTTCCCAGCAAGTCAGAGCACTTTTTAGGAGCATTTTGCCCAACTAATGCCTCCCAGCAGCCGTGCCCCGTCCCACTGCTACGTGCCGTCCCGCTGGGCACAGAGGGGAGGGAGCCGTACAAAGCTGCAGGCAGCCGCCGAGGAGGTGTGGGCAGTTTCCCGAGGGCAGGACGGAGCCGGCTGAAGCGTTGGGGACCCGCTGGCCCCCACGCCAGCCCCCCGCCAGAGTTAACAGCCCCTTGGGGAGGGGGACAGCTGAGCCGTCACCTGTTGGAGCTCAGACGCCGCAGCTGCGGCCGGCACCACCCGGCTGCTTTGAACCCGCCGGATTAGGCAGAGGAAAGTGCCACGCACGCACTTGTGCTCCGCATGCCAATGCCTTCCTCCTCCTCCTCCTCCTCCTCCCGGCGCTCTGCTGGCCACGCAGCCGCAGCCTCCCCAGCATCTCGTCCGTTCGGCATCTTCCGTGCCAGCTCCTCGCTGCTGGTTTGGGGACAGCCCCGGGGGTGGTGGGTGGCGGCGACCCTTTGGGCCCCGGGGGTTGGAGCCCCGTGAGCCGGCGGCTGCCGCCCCTGCGGAGCCCTGGGTGGGAGCAGCGGGGATCTGCTCTCGGCTGGACCAGGCGCAGCAGGGATGGAGGTAGGAGGACCTCTGGGTGAGGGTCAAAGCACCCTCAGCATTTGGGACACTAAGTTCAGATCCTCATAAGCTCAGCTTTATCCTTCTTGTCCAAAACAGATAAGGAAATCATAGGAAATCCCGGGGAGGGCGGGGCGGGGAAAAACATTTTTTAACTTTGGGAGAGCCAGAATCTGCCTGGGGACACAGCCCAGTGCCCAACTGCACATTTTTTTTCCATTCCATCTTTTCCCATCATGTTCCCTGCTTCCCACCGTAGCTCTCCCAGGAGAGGAGCTGGGGTGGTGGGACTTCACTAGCAGGTGGGTGACGGCCCCGGCTCTGCAGATGTCCCCTCTGCGGGGTGGCCGGGGCGGGCTCCTCTTCCGTTGCCTCCTGTCTTGTGCAGCCACTGCAACTCCAGTTGGGGTGCATCGGGTCCCCCCAGTTTGGGTAGGGTGCCCCCAGTTTGGGTACGCGCTGCTCTGTGCTGCTCTCCCCTTCGCGGTGACAGCAGAGCGTGGCTTGTGGGTGGCTGCGACGCGCGAGGGCGTCTCCGTCTGCCATCACGGCACACGTTGCGGTGATGTTCCCAGCCCGGCAGAGGACAGATGGGGACATCGGGTGGCCGGATTCTCCATTCAACCCGAGTACCACCCCCATCCTCTCCGTCCCTCCCTTGCACACGTGCGTGACACCTCTCTCCTCGCGCCTCTATTTTCTCTTGTTTTCTTCAATCCAAAATTCAAGCCCACGGAGACAGACCGGCCCGTACCGCAGTTGCCAGCTGCAGCCAAGCCGTCCCCGTGCCCTCGCTGAGCTCAGCACCACGGCAGGACCAGGACCAAGGCTTGGCCTCGGTCCCCGGGGCTGTGTGTCTTGGAGTGCAGGATTTACCCTCTGCTTTTAAAAGCAGAGAGGGAATGGTTTGGGTCTGTTGTTTTTTTTTTTTAAAAAAAAAAAAGCTTTCTTCCCAGTACTGTACTTTTTAAATTACCCACTTTCGGTATCTGCTCCCCACGCTCATGCTTTTGGTCTATTTAAGAGCAAGAGTGTAACATTAAGGTGATTTATAGCAATCTCTGGAGTGGAAGGGCAGAGACTTGGGTATTTTTTTCCTTTTCCTCAGGTGAAAGAAAACCTCGAACGTTAACTCACGAGACATTACAACGACTGCTCCGTCAATCCTTGATTTACGAGCTCAAATTTATGAGTTAAAAATTATTATTCCACTCGCATATATTTTTTCCCTTGGCCGTTTTAGTGCTTGTGAAAGGTGAGGGCTTTGACAGCTCCTGGAAACAAAAGCCTTTAATATCTCCCCGAGCGAGGCTCTCCCAGGCAAGAAGAGAGATGCCAGGAGGGCTTTTCCTCCCTGCTCCAGATATTAGTCACTCCAGGCCGGTCTTAACCAAACAGAGCAGAAAGTTTGCTTGAGATAAGCCAGGACTAATTAGCAAAGTCTGTTCTTGGTGCCTGGGGAGTCCCCTGGGATTATCCTCGGTGGCCAGATCAGCGCCGGGCTGGAGGGTGAGGCTGGCTGTGGGGGATGCCCATCACCTCCGACGTTTGGGGACCCTTCCCAAATTTTTGTGGACACCTCCAGACTCGTTGGCGGGGACACGAGGGGACCCGGGCTGTGTGCCGCGCGGCCGTGACGGGTCGCCCTCCTCCGGGGTTGCTCTGGGATTATTTTTAATCGCTTTGGTGAAGCACCTCCCCCCTCCTCCATCCCCCGAGTGACACCAACGTTTTGGGCCTAAACTAAACTGGCAGCAGTCTTTAAAATATAACATGCGTGAAATACCAGGGAGCAAAAAATATCCTCTTTAAAGCATATGTCGCGCAGTGGCTTAGAGAGCCGGGGGATTAAAACCTTAGCGGAGCTTGGGAAATAATGCCAGAGCCCCTGCTGCACTTCATTAAAGTACATTTTTGATGCAGCTTGCCTTATTCAATAACAATTTAGTTGACCAAAAACTGAATCGAAAGGGACAGACAACTGTGTAGCATTTTGTTGCATTTTCATTTTCAGCATTTTTTCATGTCAATTTGCCATCTGCTGCCCCAGCGGCTGGAAGCGCTCTGCCAGGGGCAAGGCTGAGCCCGTCTCAAAGTGGTGGAGGGTTTGTGTGTATGTGTGTGTGTGTGTGTGTGTGTGTCCCAAAAAAATTAGATGGAGTTGGGGTCAGGCTGGTGCCCCCCCGGGGTCGGCTGGGCTGGGTGCTGGGGCTCGCCACCGTGCCCACCTCCCCATCAGCTTCTCTGCTCAACCCACAGCCGTAAGCCCCACTCGTGAGTCCTCAAAGCTTGCTCTGGCCACACTTGGATGGGGTGAGCGTCTTGGGTTTCCCCTCCATCCCCACCTGTTGGGACTTAACCCCGATGTCCGCGGTCACGGCAAAGCCCAAATGGCTTCAAAGCCGTCGGGGCGGCTCCGCAGCGATGGGTGCAGGAGTCTGCGGGGTGGACGAGGCTTTGCCACCGTGGCCAGCGTTGCAGCGGGGGTGCTGGGTCGGCTTCTGGTTTTCCTGGCCACGAAAATGAAATGTGGGTTTTTAGGTGGTTTGAATGGCAAAGCAGAAGGGAAGAGTTTCACTGACCTCGGCTGCTTCCTAGGGAACGTCCCATTTTGAGGAAAAAGGTGTTTTTCTGTTGGAAAACATGCTTGGAAGGAGAAGGAGCAAGGGTGCCTTGGTCTGCGCCTTACCCCCAGGAGGGACTTCAGATGGTCCCGGCGTAAATCTGTCACCGAGGACATTTCGTGGTGCGGGGGGCAGGAATCCCACGGCTCGGGGACACCGTTACTGAGACAGGGAAACTCCAGCAGCTCTGAATATATTTGTGTTTGGTATTTCCAAAACCCTTGAAGGCAGTACGCCGCATTATGTTCATTGGGGAGAAAGTTCATTGGGAGAAAGGAGCCAATTTCAGCCTGGAAGGGCACGAAACGGCCGCTTAGATGGTATCTAATTGTTTTCATCTCCTTCCTCTGCCCGCTCCTAAAGTTGGGCGGATTTTTCTTCCCACAAATTGGCTCAAAAAGAAAAAAAAAATTGATCCCAGGTTGAGATTTTTGTATTTCAAGTATTTGGGGTGTGTTTCTCTTTAGCACAGAGGGAATGTGGCAGCCGGGCAGCCGAGGGCCTGGCTCTATTTAATATTCCCCTCTCCAACTCAAGTGGCTTAAAGACGACACGACCGGGCAGGGTGGCAGGAGGCACCGTGCGGTGGGGGACGGGGTATGGGGGGAGATCCCCGGCACTTCTCCTTGGCCTGAGTCCGTACGAGGCTAACCTGCCTTAGGGTGCATGTTTTCGGGTGCAGAGCCCCTTCCGTGCCCCTAGTCCGCCTGCCCATGGGTAGACCAGGTGCCCCACTCTGTGCCGCCCACCCCCTTCAAGACGGGCACAAGGAGTTCAAGGAGAGCAAGCACCAAGGGCTGTTAAACACACCGAGGTGTTCTCCAGCTTCGGGTTGTTCTCCAGTCTCTGACCATGTCTGTTCCCTCCTGGTGCTCCAACGGTATCCGTCCATCGAAGACCAGACACCGAACTAGAGGGATGCTTGGGATCCAGCCAAGTCCTTACATTCTCCTCCATCTACACAGCCCACGCATCCCGTAGACCTCTCTTGGCCATAGCCCCCCTTGTGCCAGGTGAGCTGGGGAGCAGGACAGAGTTATGGGTCACACGAAGACATCAGTGATGCTCCTGAGGTCAAGCGAGAGCAGGAGGGGTCCCAGGGGAGCCGAGCAGCCAGGTCCAAATATGGATCCACCATGTGCATCTTCTCCAGGAGCAGCCGGCCAATGTTCCCACAGCGTGTGTCACGGTTCCCTGAATAACCAAGGCGTTCATACAAACAAAACAAAGAAACCCTCCGTCTCTCCGGAGACAAGTCACAAACAGAGAGCCAGGCCAGGCCCATTGATGGAGCTGGACACAGTGAATCACTCAACCAGCTGTAGTTTAAGCAATTTGGGTCAAATATGCACCCTGGCGTCACGCCACCGACTTATCTTGCATTTCACTTGTTGTACCTCAGCTCAGGGTTTGCCTTGCAGTTGCTTTTAGTTAACGGTAAAGGCTTCGGGGTTGAAGGTGGGTACCTGCTTATGCAGAGTTACCTAAGGAATCTGCCGTGTTGGTTTTATTCCTATTTATTATTATGTCAGTTTTATTCCTGGCTAATTTTTTACTGCAGCTGAACACAAAGGACAGCAAGAATAGTATTAGCAACGAGCTTTGCTGAGCTATTAATGTTCCCCGCGGGTGCAGAGCGAACTTAGACACTCAACAAGTGTATAAACGGGTCCATAAAACGTGCCCAGGGTATCCCAGCGGCGCAGCACCGAGGGGCTGCGGGGAGATTAGCCCACCTCCGCGCGCAGGCAGGGGCCTGCAGCCGAGGGCTCGGTGCAGCTTAGCGAGGCTGGGCCCAGGGGACCTGTCTCCAGGATTACATCAGTAGCATGAGGATGCTGAGTGTACTGTCTGGGAATCTAGAAGACGAGGGGGTTTTTTCTTTGAGATTATGTATATGATAAAATATGTTCTTCTGCCTCTCGGGCCGCCTGCAAAAGGGGCTGTGCTGCACAAGTGACGTCGCCTGATTTTCCAGCACCTGGGAGATGGCAGCTCTGTGTGCCGAGGCAGCCGCGGGGCAGGGCTGGGGCACGCTCCCCTTCTCCGCATCCCTGCCCGGTTTGGTACCCGGCGTTGCTGCGGGCAGAGGCGGCGTGGCCGCTCTGCCCTGGGCGGGGAGGCGTGTGCGCTGCTGTCTTCTGCTAAATGGGGTCAAAACCACCCTGCTCGGGTTCATCGAGCCGCTGTGCTCTGCTGCTCTGGGGATGTGCCGGGGGTCCCGCGCCCTCCGCTGTGCTCTGCTGCTCCGGGGATGTGCCGGGGGTCCCGCGCCCTCGGGGACTGTTCCACAGCTATGGCAGGGGCTGGGGTGCAATGGAGATGCTCGGCCAGCTCTACACGCGCGGGTCCCACTGTGAGGATGCTCTGAACAGTAAGAAGCTCAGCCAGGGTGGCTGTACCCATGCTGTCTGTATCTCCTTAGCGCTGCTCATGCTGTTTGGGCGATGCTTTAAGCAGCTGTGGGATGCAGCTTTGTATGGCAATAAAACCTGGAACTTCCAAGCATTCCTGACAGGGGATTTTACCCCAAAAGAGAGAGCGAGGTGGGAGAAGGAGCAGAGGGGGTGCAGCTGGGAGACCCCCCGAGGCTGCGGGGGCAGCCGGAGCTCAGCCCCGCTCCTGCCAAGGACTGGGGGAGTGAGCAGGAGCCCCATGGGGACGGGCGAGCGCTGGGAGGGGGAAGGCAGAGCAGGATTTTGCTTATCAGCTCTACGCCGGCTCCCGTGTGCAACGCAGGAGCAAAAATGGGGGGAAGAGAGCAGGCCAGGGGCTTTCCCTTCGGGGACAAGCTGCTTTGGACAAGTGTTTGCTAGCGGGCTGGGGGGAGGCAAAGAGGATCCAGTTCCTAAACTGGAGGCTAGCTGGAAAATGGAAGTCTGCCCCCGGGCAGCTGGGGATTAGCCGTGGGGATCTGTGGAAGGGGGTAAAACGTTGGGCTTCCTTCGGTCAAGATCACAGGGACATAGTTGAGCGCCGGCCAATGCATCTCGCAGGCCAGCGCTCCGCAGACAGACTCCACCTCCCGAAACAACCGCATTGCATCGGGCTTGGCAGCCCTGCTCCATCTGGCAGCCCCCTCCTGAACAGACTCAAAACTGAGCTCATACACAGCCAGAATAACCTCTCGTCCCAGGAGGGGACAAGAGGAGGGCAGCAGGACCCACATCATTTTTGGTGTTGGCGTTGGGTCCGTCCCGCAGGTGCAACACCCTCGGGAGCACCCAAATGGGTGGGAGGAGGGGGACTGAGCTGGGCATCACCCTCACCCTTGGGTGCAGAGTTCAAGGAGACCCTAGTCATGACCCTTAATCTCTTTCACAAGCCTTTCTGGATGGAAGAGGGAAACGGGGACAACTGCTTGTCCCCGTTCCTGACCCAGCCTTGGCGCCCGCCGAGCCCGGCCAGGGCTTTTGGCTGGTGGGGAGGGACGCTCGGGGGAACCGGTTTTTCCAACCAGCATTGCTGGCCAGCTGAGCCGGGGAGTGCTGAGGAGTGAAGCTTCTTTAAAAGCCCCCAAAATTTGCTCCGATTCAACATTTCAGCAAGAAACTGAAATTTTAGTCTGGGGGAAAAAAACAGAATTAAAATGTCAATGGGGAGCTTTAGTAAATCATTCAGATCCTCCATCCTCCCCAAGCACAGAAGAGACTGGAGTTGCTCCAAAACTGCAGTTTAAACCAAAAGACGCTAAAACAAACAAACAAAAAACCAAAAAAACCCACTTGGCCGTGTTTTTCGTCGTCCCCTTCCCCCTCCTTTTTGATCGTCTCTGTCTTGTACAACCCTGGTGTAGGCAGATAACTGAGGATTTCACCCATCTTTTCAAAGTAGCGTAGAGGAAGAAAGCAGCCTTTGTAAAGGGGTTTCTGAAGTTCTCTGTTCTGGGAAGGTTGGAAATAGCACAAAAACATCCTTTCTCACTATATTGTGTCACTTCCAGCTCTAAGCTCCACCACGACCCAGATGTTTAGATGCTGATGCTGAAAAGGAAAATAAGAGGCATGGCGAGAAAGCCAGGAGAGCGGGGATGCTGTGTGAAATTTGCTTCTAGAAACCTGCACTGCTTTGGGTACAATGTCTTTCTTTGCAAAGCAGGGAAGAGAATTAGAGAAGGAGACTCGGACTTTGTGAATTAATACCTTAATTCAGTAGGTATAGCGGTGGCTATAGTGATGTCCAACTGCACATCTCCTTATGGGCAACCGTATAGTTTAGCTTTAAGACAATATGCATGTTCGGCCTTGAACGTATTCAGGGTCTGGTGCTCTCAAGGATTTTTTTTTTTCTGCCTTTTGATCTGATTCTCCCTTTTTCACCACATTGCTCCCAAGTTTTCCCAACCTTGCGACAATTATTGGTGTGAGTTCATCGGTCTGCTTTTAAAATTAGCTTTATTCAGCAGGAGGAGGGACCTCCTTAGGCGGATGTATGGAATAACTCTGTTATTACCTAATTGATTGGACAAGGAAAGTTAAGTGTGAAACTCTTTATTGTCCGTATCCTCTCTCTCATTATCCCGTCTCAGCAAGAACATCTCCAAATGTCCGGTCCGTAGTCCCTCTCTAATTGTTCTGCCTCAGCGAGCGTTTCTCCAAATGGCCAAGCTGCTAATCCGTCCCTTCCAGAGGGGTCTCGGCGTGGGGTTTCGCAGTCAGCTTGAGCCGAGCGAAGTCCACGCTGATGTGGGAAGGGGGTGACCCCCCACCTCTCCTGGCCCACGCGTCCCCTCTGTGCCGGCATCGGTGTCCGTCCAGCTGCCGGGACGTGTGTCCAGCTGGATTTTGTGCGGGAGAGAGGGGCTGGGACCGGACCGAGTGCACCCAGATGTCGATGGCAGGGGGGAGGCTGCAGCGCCGCTGTCCCCCCGCCCTGCCAGCTGTCCTGGGCAGAGGGATGTTAGGAGGGGTCAAGGCACCGTCTCCCACCCGTCCCAAACTCGCTGCTGCCAGAGCACAGGTTGTCCTGGCCAAACCCCGGAGCAGGAGGTGGGAGCTGAACTCGTCTCTGCTCTGGCAGGCAGAGGAGCGAGACGAACTGCTCCGGCGCTGACTTTTCGGAGCCTGAGCCCTGGCTCTCGCCGCACGCCTGGCTACGGGCTCGTCCCGGCGGCGGGGCCCCGCAGCCACCGCTGCGGAGGGGAGAGGGGACGTTTCCGTCCTGCGCTCTCCTGCCTTCTCTGAGGGGTCGGGGCAGAGAGCGGGATGCTTTAAAAACAAAGCCCCGAGTCTGCAAAGGTTGTGCTGCCGGAGCGACAAAGCTGATTCACCGTCTGTGGTGGCAGGCAGCCACGGAGCAGCAAACCATATGGTGGAGCTGGGCGGGAGGAGGAGCTGGGCTCCGTGCTCGCCCGCAGACCCCGGGGATGTGTCATGCGAGGGTCCCCGGGTGCCCCGTGCAGGATGACCTGCCCGGGGAGCCCGCACGTCCCTGCCCCGTGGTCAGCCTTCGGCTCGGAGCCGGTCCCCGGAGCACGAGCGGTGGTCATTGCTTTGGAGGGACGGGCGGCGGGTCAGCGGTTGCAGGGAACATCCCGCTGCCCGGCTCCTCCGCAAGCCGCCTGCGGGCGGGTGGATGGCTGCAGCCCTGGAGGCTTGGCTGGGCAGGAGAGGACACCCCCACCACCGCCCCGGCCGTGCTCGTGTCTGCAGGTCCCCCGCCATCAACGCTGTCCCCAAGCACCCTCCTCGCCGCCCGACCTCCGCACTTCGCCGAACTGGAGGGCGGTCGAAGACCCGCACGGTTTCTCCCCATCCCCACTCCCGCCCTCCCTTTCCCCGCTCGTGCCTAATTCAATTTGCTTCTCCCGAAACAGCTCCCCATAGCTTGACCATTAACAAATGGAGTTGGCCGGAGGCCTCGGTGACCATTTGCATGCTAAACCTGCTGCCACCGCTGCCTGCCAGCCGGGCCCCGGGCACCCGCGAGCCGCGCCGGCGCTGCCAGCATCCCGCTTTCGGCGCGCCGCGGAGAGCTGCCAAATCGCAGCGGCGCTGGTGCCAATTCAGAGAGAAAGGGGCGAGGGAGCCGCACACAAAGAGCGGTTTATAGCCCGGCCGGGCACCTGACACGGGGAGGAGGGAGGGCTGAGACGTGCTTAGCCCTGATAATCCCCAGTTTGAGTTTAATATATATTTTTTTTTTTTTTTTAATCAAAAGCACAGCAACAGCTGGGGCTGAGGCTTTCCAGGAGATGAACTCATGAACAACTGTTCAAAATAACTTTATTTGTACTGCTATTAGATCAGTCCACTGGGGAGCAACCAATTATTTTTGATTACTCGAGGCAGATAGGGCTGGGGTAGAGCCGAAAACCACGCGCCGCAAGGCATCAGGGGCACCTCGTGGCTTGGGCCGTCCTGCTCCCTGGCAGGTCACGGGCACCCCGCACCCATGGGAGCCCCCAGCACCCATATGAGCCCCCAGCACCCATCCGAGCTCCCTCCACGGTGCCAAGGGATCGTGCTGGGGGAAGCACAGCGGGGCGGGGGGTTTTTGCACGGGGTCTCGCAGGCGTGCGCCGTGCGGGTGGGCAGGAGGCAGCAGGCGCTCGTGTGCTGCGGGCAGGCCCTGGGGATATTTGCAGGCAGATGCGTGCCGCTTCTGCCTAAAAACCAATTAACAGTGATGCTGCAGAGCTAATTAGCCTGTCCGAGGTTGGTCTGTCCGTCTTGTTCATAAGACCCCGAGCCGGCGTGGCACCAGCACAGGGAACGGCCTCAGCACGTCAGCGTCGCGGGCAGCACGGGTGCCCTGTGCCCCTGCCCGGGGCAGCATCGCAGGAGCCTGGGCAGGGCAGTGCCCGCTCGCTCGCCCCGTTCCCATCCCACAGACCGGGCTCTCAGTCAGCTGAGGCCAGCTCTGAACATTTTTGCTTTCCAGCATGACATCAAGCAAACCTGAGCGCGAGATGTGTTAGCCAGCAGGGTAATCTCCCGAGGGAAAGAAAGGTGGAAGCTAAAACACTGAAAACTGGGCTGCAGGGAACAGCCTGCACTGGCCAGGAGACAGACTGCATGATCTAATAGGTCTTTTCCATTTCTCGCTCCTGTGATTCAAGAAGTCTTGTCGCTAGGGATTTTTTAAAAATAGACTGGATGAAACAGAAGACGGTGGATGTAGGGATCAGTCCTGCCTTGGCTGGGAGGCAGGTTGGTCTAACAGGACTTTTCCATCGTGCTGTCCCATGATTAACCGAGACAAGAAAAGAAAAAGGAAATTGATAAACACAATAGTAATTCCATCCAGGGTTTGCCTTAGTCAGGTTATTATAATCCTGACATCATGTCTTGAAAAGAAGACTGGAAATAAATCTCTAGTAGATAGTATCTGCTTGCTGGGGATGGAGAGGTGCCCCAGGCTGCCAGGGGCAGGAGGAGTTAATGCCTTTGGTGCTCCCCTCCCCAAAAAGCTGCTTCTCCCAATTTTGCTGGGTCTCACACCAGCAATGTGGCTTCCAAGGAGACCTCGCACCTCGCCTGTGCTCCTCAGCCCTTCCTACTAAAATCACTCACCCCTGAAAAAAGCATTTTCTGAAGGCATCTCGAGGTGGCTGGGAAGTTTATTTCCTGCCAGGTCATTTAATCACAGAATCACAGAATCGTAGAGGTTGGAAAAGACCTTTAAGATCATCGAGTCCAACCATAAACCTAACACTGCCCAGCCCACCACTACACCATGTCCCTAAGCACCTCATCCCAACGGCTTTTAAATCCCTCCAGGGATGGGGACTCAACCCCTGCCCTGGGCAGCCTGTTCCAGTGCTTGAGAACCCTTCCAGTGAAGTAAAATTTCCTAATATCCAGTCTAAACCTCCCCTGGCGCAACTGGAGGCCATTTCCTCTCCTCCTATCGCTTGTGACCTGGGAGAAGAGACCGACCCCACCTCTCTACACCCTCCTTTCAGGAGGCCGGGAGGTTTGGGTTTGGCTTCAGCTGTGGGGGTGTGCAGCCTCCAGACAGCGGTGGTCTCCCAGTGGGTGCTCCACCGCTGGGTCCACGTGGGAGCGGGTCCTCGCCCGCACTGCGAGCTCTCCGGGAAAAGCTCGGAGTGGGACCAGCCTGAGCTGTAGCTATTCCCGGTGGCCCCGCGCTCTGGACGCGCAGCTCAGGTGAGACAGGATGTCTACGTGATGCAAATCGGGATTTTTTTCTGTCCCTTTGGCCTTTATGGACGCTGCTGTGGGTAGGTGTGAAAGACATGAGCAAGGTCGCTCAGAAATGTGTCCTGGCCGGCAGACCCCTCTCCAGCCCTCACTGACAGCGCTGGGAACTCAGAAATTGCCATTTCAGGGAGGCAAATGAAATATTCTCCCTTTTTTTCCCTAAATGGTCTCCACTAATGGAAGGTCTCAGTCTGGAATTGATTTGACTCCAGTCACCAGAGCTGCTGCTACCGGGGATTTCGTAAGAGTCCGCAAGGCCTTTAATCTTTTCCTCTACAAATAGGTATGATGTAAAACCCAAATCCTGGCCACCTCGTGGTTAGGAGTCTTGTGGCACTCGCAGCCGGAGCCAGGAGCGCGAGCCCCGGGGTCCTGGCCGAACTCCAGCCGGGGAATTTGCGTTCTGTCTCCGTGTCCCCCGCAGCTTCATCCGTGGAAATCGGAGCTGCTCCCGTCCAGTCCCGGCTGCTCCCGCCGCACCACGGCACTCGCCGAAACACCCGCTGCACCCTGCCCCGGGGAAAGATGCGTCGCAGGGGCAGGGCTTGCTTTTTTGCTCGTTTAGTTTCTTTAACAAGCGATTTTTTGCCTGTGAGCACACGCTCCACTGCTTTTCCGCAAGCAGCCCCTGCGCTGCCTTCCTGCCCTCCCAGGGCTGCTGCTCGTCGCTCCGATGCAAAATCCCAAAGAAAATCCCACCTGTGAAGGAGAAATCCAGAGGAAGGCACAGAGCTCTGCTGCACCCTCCGAAGCTCTGACCATCTCCAGCCCAGGAAATTCCCCGGCTACATTCGGACCCGGCGTAAGACTGAGTGTTTCTGGGTTGAAACACGTAAAAAAAAGTATTGCAATATTCAGAGAGCAAAAGTTTGACTGTTGCACCCAGCAGTTCTCACACAGCATCTCTCTGCAGCCTTAGCAGATGGAATAGATACTAATTTTGGGGTTTTTTTTAAAACAGCGGCCCAGTTGCTCACTCCAGCAAAGGTCGCGATGCAGAGGTGGGCTATCACGGCACCGTTAAAAATCCTCCGCGTCCCCCCCGTCGCGATCTGCAGGCGACAGTGCCCTCTAGTGCAGCCCGGCCCCCCCGGCCCCCCGACCCCTTTAGCACCATGAAATGGGCAGCTTAACCGGCAGGGCCGTGTGGGTGGCAGACCCCTGCCCGCACGCCCCGGCTGGCAGCACCCTCACCTGCTGTCCGCAGTTTCGGTTTTTTTGAAAAAATAAGGATCCTCAGCATCACACGGAATTTTTTATTTCACCCTCCCGCTGCTGGGTGCAATCCTGACCCCGCTGCCGCCGGCACGGGTGCTTCTGCCTGGCTAAAACACCCGCTGGGGACCCCCAGCCCCGGTGATGGGCTCTCACGTTTTGGGGCTGCTCCGGGTGCTCAGGGCTGTTCCCCGTTCAGGAATGCCTTCGCACGGGGCTGCCCTGGGGTGCAGGCGGGGGGTGTTGCAGAGCAGCCTGGCACCGCGGGCGTTCCTGCCCACCGACACGGCCCCTCCAGCTGCTTCTGACACTTTGGTCCCTCCTTTGCCTTTCAGGGAGAGGGAAGGTGGTCTTCATGGCCAGGGATATCACCGGGAAAGCGCTGAAATGCCACACGGTGATACTACTGGAGACCAGGCTCAGGCTACGCAGAGATCAAGCGGCTCTGGACGGGTGGGAGATGCCTTCTTCAGATGCCAGCGTCCAGCCCCACCGGCACTGAGGACACAGCTCCTGTCTCCCCACCTCTCTCCTCAGGGTATTGGGTCCCACCAGCCCTCATGCAGGTAAGGACCTTCAGCGATCCCTGAGACCGTGACGGGAACCCGGGGCTGCTCCTGCCGGCTGGTTTCAGGGCAGCGGGACAAGGAGAGGTGGCCAGGGACGGGTTTGCAGGTGGAGAAGCATCCAGGAAGCCACTGGGACACATTTGGCTGGTCTGAACCTGACGTGGTAAGAGCTGAGAAGAGCCCGTCCTGCCCAGGTGCGGAGAGGAGGAGGGCTGCTGGCCGGCACACGAGAGGTACGGGAGAGCACGGCGGTGGGACCGGGTGGGATTCCCCGGCTCCTCACGTCAGACCTTTACCATGATCCTCTTCACAAATCAATCAAGGCACATTTTAAATTCCATTAAGGTTTCTGCTCTTTCCAGCTCTCTCAGGAGGCCTCTCAGAGGATGATTAGAAACCCTCTTCTATTTTCCAGCCTAAGTATATTCATGGGCAGTGTTTTCCTTCCCTCTTCTCATGCCAACGCTGGAGTTTAACCAGCTCTTTCCTGCTCATCAGTGTTTGTAGGTAGCGATCCTACCCCGTCTCGGACTTCATTTCCCTGGGCACGACACCCCAAGGTTTCTGGTCTTCCCCAGCAGGTCCCACCATGGCTCAGAAGGATGGGGATCATACATCGTTCTGGGTGATGCCTGGAGATGTCGGGGAGTGTCAGTCTCGGGTGTTATCCCTGCTGGCCACCCCTGCAGGGAACTTCCATCTGCCCATTGCTGATGGGTTTTTTCCCCACTCTTGTGCCTGCAGCTTTCTCGGAGGACAAGGAGGACGAGACGGACGAGGTCTGTGGTGTACCGCAGCCTGCACAGTCGTGGAGCAAGGCATGGCCCCCCTTCTTCGGGCTCGGGCTCTACTGGGTGCCCCATTACCTGCCCTCAGTCTCTCCAAACTCACAGCTGCTAGGACACTGGCCCGGTGAACTGTGAGCATCCCTGGATGATGCTACAACTTTACAAGCATTTAATTAATTACACCTCTCAGTAGCACTACCCGCCTTACTTCACTTCTCTAGCTCAAAGTCTTGCCTGGGGATGAGAAGGGACGCGGCCGTCTGTCCAGGACCGCCAGGCACCCACGGCCGCCCCAGGCTGCACCGTCCTGCTCGCTGCGGGGCTTTCACAATAACCTCAGCCAAACAACATTATATTCTGCTGAGGAAAAGTCTGCGTTTTCTGCCTAGCTCTCTATTAAAGCAGTCTGGAAGTGGGGACTGAACGCTCCCGGCGTGGCACGAGCACGATGCAGAAGTAAGTCCCTTTGCCAGAGCATCCCTCTGCTCTCCTACCTGGGGATGACGGAGGCGGGGAGGTCTCCAGGAGGGATGTAGATGCAGATGTTTAATAACACCGGGACACGGGCAGGGTCGTTAGCGTTCACGGCTATCGGCGGCGTTTAACCACGCACACGTTTATTTTCCTTGGCTCTGACAGAGAAATGTGCTCCTTGAGGACTTTTCATTAAGCAAAAAATTTATGAGAGAGGATGAAAATTGTGTTTTACTGTCTGAGGTCTCGGTCAGTGCTGTTTCTTCAGACATTTTAGTAATTCATCTTGGCAAGGACTGAGAAAATTTCTCCGGTGAAACAAAAAATTTAACTTCCACATTTGGACTCGGTTGCATCGGCTGGTTCCATCCCCGGCATGGACCGATGCCCAGAGCAACGACCTGATCCCCTGGGGATTCAAAACAAAAGCGAAACACCTCACGATTTATGTCCAGTGAAAAATAACGTGTACATGATGTAAAGTGTTATTGGGATTTGATGCTAATTTTAGTGGTCACCTTGGCTGCGTTTGAGGAAGTTGCCGGTGCTGCCAAGAGCAAATTTACCTGATGATGAATGAGGAATCGGAATATAAAATAAATAAATATCAGCAACACCTTTTTTTTCCTTCTTTTTTGGCAGATCGGTGTCATCCAAGGTCACACATTTGTGCAGTAGGAGAACTACTGCCAGAGCTCAGCGCTTTAAAATCATGTTTAAGTAAAGAGCAGCATCCTTAAGTGCTGGATTTAAAAAGAAAGACTAAAGTAAACTCTCCCAAAAATTCTTGCCCATTGGTTACATTTTCGTGTTGGCATTAATCTTCTTCCCTCCTTGTGCTCAGGCTTGGAAGAAGCTTGCCATGAACTTCTGCAAAAATTCCTTGTTTTTCTCCTCGAAACCAGGCCTGAAAACTCCCATACCGGGTACCGACTGCTCTATATTTGACTTTTTTTCCTCCTGTTCATGGAAAAACTTTTGAAAAGTTGTGCTCTGAGATGGAGAAGAAGGAGGATTTTTTGACAAAACGCAACAAAGCTCAACAAGCAGGAAGATCTTTTGTTTCCATCAGCAGTTTTCGGAGAGTGGGAACGGTTCCTGGCCAACTCTCAGCATAAACTCGAGCCAGGCTCTGCTCGAAGGGAGGCAGAAGCTCCCCATGGAGAAGCTCATCCCAGAACGGCCCCAGGCAGGGGGTCGTCTCCGCTTCCCTCTGAAGCACGCTGGCCACCGTCAGAGGACGGATACCGGACCGCAAGCCTGGGGGAAATACAGCCATTCCCACATTTTTATGATTTCTTTTAATTACTCCAGGCGGGAGTTGAGAAGGAATAAGTGTGTTCAGGCTCATGGCACTGCAGCGATGGGAAGCAAAGCATCGGATGCTCATTTCTCCATGGGCTTCCCAAAAATCTGACGCAAACCCTCTGCAAAGTTAAATCTGCAAAACAGCTCGGGAGCAAAATGGGCAGGAGCCCTCCTGAAGTGACCCCGGGTCCCGCGGGCTCAGAGGGCAGCAAGTGTCACTGCCTGCCTTTCCAAGCTGTTGCTAATTACTGAAAGCATTTTATAAAGAAAAAAAAAAAAAAAGGAAGTTCCCCTGTTAAAAACCACAAGTTTTATTTGCATGTAATACCAGCCATTCTGTGGTTTTAGAGATGGCCTTTAAAGATTTGGGGGTTATTTCATTTTATATCCCCCCCCCCCCCAAAAGAGGATGCGGAAAGGAGATGTGTAAGGTTACAGAAATAACACAACCTACAAGGGGAGGCGGACGGAAAGTTTGCGTTACATTAAACAGGAGGGACGGGACACAGCTGAATTTATAGCAAACCTCAGAAAAAATGATAAATGGAAGCTGTAATTTTTATTGGGGAGGGGGGGCAGATCACGGGTGAGGGAACAAAATAATAAAAAAAGCATAAATTAGAAACGTGGCTTGACGGTTGGGAGCAGAAAGCGTTTGGCTCATATATAATGTGAGTTTCTTCTGGAACATGATCCAGAGCAGTGCATGGAAATTACCTGCAAAAAGATTTTCTATTAAGTCATGTTTAGGGTGAACTTTCTCTATCACGGCTCCGTCGACCGATGGCCCGAGAGGGGGGGCTGCGCTTTGCTTCCCAAACCCGTCCTGCAGCAACCGCCCGCGCTCGGCTGTCCTGCGCCGAGCTGCTCCGGGTTAACCTGCCCAGGTGTTTAATACATACAGGATGAAATTCGTCGTGCAGGGCCGGTGCACAATTTAAGCCCAATACGAGCCTGGCGAGACGCTCTGTATTTCTCCTAGTGGCTTTGGGAGAGGTTTTGCTGGCCGTCGGGCAGCTGCCCGTTTGTGCACCCATCCAGCTGCACCGGGTGCTGGTCCCCGGGACGTAGGGCCATGAATGCGCTGCCCCTCGGGGCCGCCGGCTTTCACCCAGCAAAGGGAGTACCCGTACGGGAGCCTCCGTCGCTGGGAGAGCGCAGGAACGTCCGCCGGCGCAGCCGGGAGGAATCCCAGTGCTCCGAGGACGTTTCTTCCCTCCGGCCCCAGGCTGAGGCCGCTCAGCGTGTTGTCCGAACGGGACCCCGGCTTGCCCCCGGCTGGGTGCCCCGTGGAGGAGCTGGTGGCTGGTTTCCCGTGGGGTAAGAGCTGCCTTTGCAAGACCTCTGCTTCGACAGGGAATCTCTCATGTGTCTGCCAGCAAAAGCAATCCCAGGGGAGACAGGAGTAGGGGGCGAGGGCAAAGATTTTACCAGCAGAGAAACCTTGGCAATGTGTTTGTAAGCCTCACCCTTCCCCCTTCCCAAAAAAAAAGAGAAAGCAGGATGAATCCTAGCCCTAACAGACTGTGACTTTATTGAGGGCAGTGCCCAGTCCCCCGCCTCTGCCCAGGTGCCGGCGCTTGTGCCCAGCCTGGAGCCCAGCATCCCAGCCAGGTCCCAAATCTCCGTGGACGTGTCTGCACCACACGCGCTACCGGAGCTCCTTGGCCACGACGGCTTGTGCAGAACATCCCTTCTTTCCTTGCTCGGCATTTCGAAAGGATGAGTGTCCCCGGAGGATTTTATGGCTTGCCATATGAACGGAGTGACTCCAGGTCTGCATGAGCAAACAAAAGGAGCGGGAACAAACCGAGCATCTTTCCATGACACATTTCTACCCACCACATGTTTCTCAAAGAGCAGCAGACTCGCAGCGCCCCAGACTTTCCAAGTCTTGTCCTGACGGCCAAGTTTGTCTCTAGACCTGCCTGGTTTCTTTGGGTTTGAGTCCATCTACCGATCCCTTTTTTGATGCCAGAAATGCCTCCGCGAGCCAAATTTCCCTGGTAATTGTCCTTTGGATTAGTTTGGAAAATTGCATAAGCCCTGGGTTAGAGCTGGCTGCGTCTCTCATCCGAGTGCCTAAGGCTTCATGGGGCAAAGACTAAAGAGCTGCGAAACGCAGAGATATAACAGATGTTGACATGTAGTGAAAATACTAGACGCAGGAGCCTAAGATAATAAATCTGAAAAATTAACACGTAGGAGAACGAAAAAAGGAGCAATATGTTTTGGTAATCATTCTGAACTGCTGAACCCTTCTCCTGCAGTTCAAAAATCTCTGGTATTAAGCAGATGTCATTCAACCAATGATTAACACATTACCGAATTTCTCCAGTCGTTTAATAAAAGTTTTACATAACATGCAGGTAATTGCTTCCAAATGTCAAGGTAACAATGTGGGCTTCTATGGATGGCATTGTTTCCAGCATCAGGTGAAAACCCCTCGTTGCCTTGATATCAGGCGAAGTCCCGCTGCGAAGACCCCGCGCCCGGCCAGCTGCTTTTCCCGTCGCTCCTCTGAATGCCAGAGACAAAGAAACAGGCTGGGAAGAGTCAAAGCCTTCGATCTGGGAATGGTTTCTTCCCTTCAGAGGTCTGTACGGGCAGCAAACGGGCCTCGTGCTCCAAAACCGTGGCACGGGTATATGTCTTTTCTGCCTTTTTTTTTTTTTTTTAACTTTTCTTGCTGGAAAATCTCATCGCTGCTGAGTGCAAGGAAGTGATGGGAAGAACAGGGTGAATGGGAAAGCCTGGGCAGCAGTGATGGGGTGTTGCTCTTCATAGCAGCCCTTGCCCTGAACCCAACCCATGCCCACAATCTGAAATCATCCGTCGTGAGATCAGGAAAAAAATCATCCCGACCAGTTTATTTGCTGGGGAACTGTCCTGATGTACAGCGGGGGGTACTTGCTTTGCACCGGTGCAGGATCTCGCTTGTTATTTCAGTGTCGGTGCAGGAGTGAAGTGTGAGAGTGATGGATGCTCGGGGACAGGCGAGCCCGACAGGCTGCAAACTCTGTGCAGACTCAGAGAATTGCTGGCTAACGGCTTTCAAGGCTGCAAATGAGCTTCCCAAATTATTAGAGCTGGAGAACAGGATACCTTTAAAACAACCGATCTGTCATGAGACGTATCCTGTATCTGTCAGAGGCCAGCGTGACTCCGCTGGGGGAATCCGTGACAAAAATCTAGGGAGGGCTGTAAAAAATGCATGTTGATGCGGTTGTTTTGAGATGACATTTCTTTTTAGGCAGCCGTAAGTGATTTCTGCTGCCACCGCAGGTAGCACGTGCCATCTCTGCTAACCAGCATCTCCGCTATGGCTCTCGCTGCTGCGGAGAAAGCAGGATTATCCCGTGGTCTTGCGAACAGAGAGATGTGTCCAAGGTGCGGACGCTGTCGGCGCAATGCTCTGTGGCAGACTGCAGACAGCCCAGACCCCCAGGAACACGGCCGGGTCACTTCATCTCTGTGTAGTCCAGTTCCTCGGCTGCAGAAGAGGGATTATAACAGCGCTGACCCTTCCCGGACACCTGTGAGCACAGGGCTGTGGGTGGGTGAGGACGCACAGGTAGATTCACTGCAGCAGGGTGATCCTTGTGCAGTACTAATAGCTGATGCCACGGCCAAGACCCAGGTCCCATGGCAAGACCTTGGGCATATTTTGGGTGCCTGAAGGTGGGTGCCTGGTGCCATTTAGGCACCCTGCAGGACCCCACCTGGCCTCCAGCTGCTGTTCCAGCAGGCTCAGGTGTCCCGTAGGTCCTGGCAGCCCCATGGTTTGCCCTGAGACCCCAGAGCATCTCACGTGGCACCAGATACCTCTGGTTAGGGCCCTGCATCCCACCCTTGCTTCCCTGGAGGGTGGGTTGCACCCGGTGGTGACCGCTGCCCTTGGGTCTCGTTGGTGGCCACCTTTGTGCCATGGGCTGACGGGGGCCACCGTTCACGGCACCAGCGCTGGGGTTGACTGTGTAGGCTTTCCTGCACCTGGGAAGTTTGGGCCTGTTCCCAGCACCACTGTTCACGTCAGCTGCTACGGACAGAATGATTTATGGACACATTATTAAAACCGTATTTTCAGCCTCAGAGCATGAGGGAACCGGTGGGTGGTACTGGAGGCAACATGCCCGGGGAGGATGGGTGTGCTCCTCAGACCACCTGGCTTCTCAACAGAGATGAACAACAACAAGGTTGGGTAACAGGCTGGCCCAAACCACTGGAGAGGAGACACTGGAGCACATCTAGCCTCGCTCAGGAGGAACAGATTAGCTAGGAAACATCTCCCACCTCCTCCAGTGCTTAACGTCATTCATCAACTGCTTCTGCTCTCCATCACTGTCAGGCACCGCATTTCTGCACGTGGATGGGCTGCCCAGAGTCGGGGAGATGGTAATGCGATCCGGGGTGAGGGAAGCAGATGCAAGCGATGGTGAACCGATCCAACCATGCGCTTTCTGCGAGGGCGCAGCGTATCAGAATTACTGACCTGCCCAACCTGCCAGCGCGCGGCTGGGTGCGCTCGGCATCTGCAGGGCTCTTCTCAGATGAGCTCATCACAGTTTCCAGGCAAGTATGTGGAAAACATCTGCAGGGCACCTGCTCCCTTACCCTCACACCTGGAGACCTTCTGCCTTCACCTCTTGGAACGATCAGCTGCGCTCACTCATCGCCTCTGGGACCTGGCCCTGCTCCTCCAGACCCGCTCATCACGCCATGCCAGATGGGTCCCTCCTGCCTTTTAAGCAGACGAGAGCACCGTATGATTTCATGGCCGAGCCGGCATGGCATCCACCTGCCTGCAAACTGCTCGAGCACCTGCTGGTGCCGGGTGCGCTGGCACACGCTTGCGTGCATGGCGAGTACTGGGGCAAGATCAGAGACGCGAAGGGAAACGTGCTCATGCACAGCCCCGGGACGGCAGCGGGCGAGGTCGTTTGGAGGAAGAAAACAGGATGGCAGTAGCATCACTGGATTTCCAAGCCTGGAAATAATTTTGAAAAAAATTGACCTTTTTTTTTTTTTTAAATAGGAGCATTTAATCTTTTTTATCATGTCCATGTCAACTTTTATCTTGAGTGAAAACCCAGCTCTTTTTTGTGTTTGTTTTGTGGCTTTATGAAGACATAAATCCGTGGATCTTGGTTCCTGCACGTCCTTATGGGACTCCTAGAGATATCAGCGTGCTCCAGCGATAACGGCTATTCACTCTCCAGCTCCGGTGCTTTACAGCCCACCAGAACAAATCCCACTTGCCTGCCCTCCAGTCCAAAGTCCCCGAGTTCAGAGAAGTGAGGACACACCAGACGGTCCGGCATGGCCCGGTGACGGGAGCCAGGCTGGAGAGAGCGAGGCGAAGGCTGGATAAAGCTCCTGGAGATGGCTGATTTGCTACCTTGAACTTGTTGGGCTTTTCTTATTGCTAACCTCTGCAGTAGGGCAAGAGGTGTGCGAGCATCTACCTGCCCGTGGGCTGCAGAGCGGAGGGGACCTTTCCACGGGCCAGCGCCGAGCAGCTCGGAGAGAGCAGGGCTGTGCGACTGCTGAAACGGCCTGGCAGGAGGTCTTGAAATTGCTCGATGTCTCTGTACTGAAAAGCAATACCTGCTGAGATTAAACCGTTTGGCCTCCTTCCCCCTGTCTCCAAGGCAAACATAGACAGTTCTATTCATACCCACAAGAAATACATATTTCAGCATTTGATTCTTTTTGTGTGTGCTTTGTTTTATCTAGCGCCATGGAGCTTGGATGTCTTTTTCATCTCATATTGTGCTTTGGATGCAGCCTCTTTTATTCAGCCCTCTTGCTGCCTTCATAAAGAATAACAGCGGCAGTTGTTGTTTTTTCCCCTGGAGCATGGGCTGCTGTAAACCAAAGGGAAACTTCTTGCTGAAGGAGGGAGAGGGCAGGCGGGACGCTGCTGTATCCGTTTCCACACCAGAGCTGCAGCCCTGCAGGCCATGCAGTTTGGCTTTCTCAAGCCTTCATGGAGAGCAACAAATTGTCCTATAAAAATTCTTTTCTTGAATTTTATTTTTCTAAGGAGACAGGCCCAACTTGTAAACTTGGAACTAAAATCTCCTACTTCTTAAATGGACAGCAAAGTCCAAGATAGAAGCTGTGGCACTGAAATCTAACGGGGTCTTTAGATTCTGCCTGTCTCCCTCCCTAAATCTGCATCTGAAGCCTCCTTTTCCTGGCTGTGGAAAGCCCATTTTGTGGGCTTAGCTAAGCCCCCATCTCATGCAACCTCTCAGCGACTGTTATAAAGGAGAAAACCTTGCAAGGACATTTCTGCTTATCTTCCAGTTGAGGAGGGACAAGAGCTGCTGGCCCAAGTGCCAGACTTGAAGGATGTGGTCCAGCCTCACCTCCGTCTTCCCATGAGGGTAATTTGGGGTGAGGATGGGGACTGCTGCCCCCAGCCTCTTCCTCTCCACATCCAGCGTGGAAGTCATGCTGTATGTGCACCAAAGAGCCAAAGGTGCACGAGCCCCGTCCCGAGGTATCATCCGTCTTGCTGTTGATGGCTGTGCTGCTCACATCTGTGCTTCCCCCTGCTTATGCCATTAGCTCCGCAGCGTGGCCCAGGAACAAGTGCAGCCGGGGTTTCAGCTCCGCAGGTCACCAGCTGCTGATAAATCGCTTTCCTGGAGATCAATCGCTTCCCGTTTGCCATGCGAAACGCCTGGGCTGCCTGCACGGAGTGGCTCTGCCGGACACCGGGGAGAGGTCCCCATCCGTGGTCATGCTTGAGACACTCTGAAAAACAGTAAGAAAATAAGGGTCCCACGTTCAAACCAAGAGATGGGAAAGGCTGGGTGGGGGGACCTGGGCATGCCCCTTTCCACTCCTTCTTCCCCTTCCCTCCTGCTCCAGCCTTGCTCTGTGCCTGGAGGTGGACAACGTCCAAGGCAATGTTGTGTTTGGGGCTGTCTAAGATGCAACAAAGAACATCCCATAGGTCTGAATTATACAGATCCTCCCATTTTAGTTCTTTCCACCCTAATTATAATGTGCTAAGCACAAATGTCTTCATCCAGACACCTTTAGGCACTGGTTCCCAATCATCCAGCTTGGATTATCTCCCAAACAGGGTGCTGCAAACCACACCATCCTTTCCCTGTTGGGCCTATTGCCACGGTGGTTTCCAATGACTGTGAGTGATGCTGGAAGCAAGAACATCTTGTGGCAATATGTTGCCCTTGAACCTTGAGTTGGGAATCACGGGTTTTAAGGCATTTGAAATCTGTGTTTGAAATTTGTGACTCATGTCATGCTCTGACCTGAGAGAAGGGACGCTTTGAAGCGGGGTGGCTGCGTGAGTTAACCAGAGCAGCTCTCCTGGGACCCACGGTGTCTGGGAGGCAGTGCCCAAAAATACCCTTCCCAGCTCTAAGATCTGGTCCTTCATGTCCTGGTAAATACCAAAACCTCTTATTCGATGAAATAGATGAGCCTCTCTTTGTCTTGGGCTGCGTGTCTGCCCAAAAGGGGGCCAAGGCTGCTCCGATTCTTGTTTTCCTAGTTGCAAAGGGCGAGGTGAGGGATGGCCCGTACTATCCCTGCGAACGGAGCTGCACATCCAACCCTCCGGCACCCGGGGCGGAGGAGGCAGGATGGGCAGGGTTGGGAACAGCATCTCTTCGGCCACATGCGTCTCTTCAGCTGCACAGACCACCGAAGACAAATGAACTGGAGGAAGCATTTCCTCTGCTGAAGGCTCTCACCCGGGAGGTTTCTGTTCACAGTGTAGGTCAAGAGTTGAAAAATGAAGAAGAAAGGAAAGCAGATAGAAAGATCCATCTTCCCTTACAAAATCCCCAGAGCAGAGGGCATTTGGAAGTCATTTTTCACTGAGCTGAGAGCTCTTTCTGGCCCTTTAGCAGACGTTATTCTCTTCTCAAACCTCACAGTTTGGGACATGGGGAAGCGCTTTCCCTCCGTCCTCGCGGGTGCTGGAAGAGGAGCATTATCCTGGCTGCAACACGCTTGGCACCCTCCTCCGAGGCCGGGGTCCGCGGTGGTTTGGGCTTTGGTGCGAGGTGGAGCCCAATGCACGCTGAAAATTGCTCTGGTCCTCAGCGTGCAAACATTTTAAACGCATTCGGGTTGAGATGCAAAAATAAATGAGTGGCTTGGCTTTGCTGGTGTTAATGCACAGGTTAAGGGGGACAGCTTTTAAGGGGGAAAACCCAGGCAAGAGGAGGAAGGAGAATTTCAGCATGGTTAAAGGAAATCTAAATAAAATTCCTTTCTGGAAGGAATTCAAGAAAATTATTTTCCTTCTGTGTTTCTGTCTCTCTTCTTCTGGCTTATAAAAACACCTTGGCTCAGATATTACATCAACTCTGCCTTTTATTAAAAACCCCTGCTCCGGTTGTGCAGATTTCATGCTGTTACATGAAAGTAAAATTTTATGACCAGAAGCTGAAATTAGGAAGGAAACTTTTTTTTGTTGTCGTGGGTTGGATTTTGTTGGTAGTCATGAGGCTTTGTTTATTTTTGCTTTTTCTAAAGCGCAGCCAACTCCTCCGGGTCTCAGCACTCTGGGCTTTCGGGGGGATTCTTGTTCCAAACAGGTGCTAACGTGGGGGAAGCTGAGCCTTGGACAGAGCGAGGGGATGGGTGATGTCCTCCCTCCGCTACTGCAGTTGCCTTCGAGCAAGCAGGGTTTTCATGGCTGTTTCAGAATAGGACATACGCATGGGAGAGCAAATGCATTTCGCTGCATGGGACACAGGTCCTGGGTGTTTGGCCTGGAACAGTCTCGTGATGTGAGCAAAGTATCTATGCAAAAGTGCGAGCTATTCCCTCCTCTCAGCCTCCCCTGCAAATCCAGATCTGATGGATGATAGTTTGGTTTGAGCTCGTGTTCAACACCAGCTGCTTGTTGGCTGGGTAGTGCCGGCAGACTTTTTTTTTTTGCCATCTCTCACTTTAAATGTAGTACTTCTGGTTTTCCATTAACTCCTCCCTCCCCTGCTAAAAAAAAAAAATATGGAAGAGTGAAAAAAATGTTTTAAAAGGTCATTCGGTCCTTCCTTGTTGGGTGAGCTAAAGTGAGCCTAGGGAGTTACTACATCTGAAGGTGTCTGGAGTTGCACGGGGTTAGATGAAAGTTATAGCTAGGAATTACAGTATTGGCTTCTTGTGGGACCTTGCCAAGGCGGCTTTGCATCTCCAGGATCCGTCCCCGCAGCCCCTGTTGCTCCCCAGCCCTTGGGACAGATTCAAAGACCCCTGGGCTGGTGGGAACAGCAAGGTGGGGCCATCCCACCCAGCCCAGCTCTGCCTCGAGGCTGGAGACCTCTCCCTGCACAGCTTCTGCGGCAGCGCCTCGGGGATGGAGCAGCCAGAGGACATCTCGGGGGGCTTCAGGGCACGGATCTCCTCTCCCCGCAGGCACGTGCGCACCGCGGCGCGCTGGGAGCAGAGCTGGGCTCCCACCGCATCCCCGCTTCAGAGACACTCGCCACGGTCGGGATGGGGGATGTAGGTCAAGCCCCATGGCCCCTCCGTTTCCTTCCAGCCCAAACGTCTGTGCAACCTACTCCTGCCCTTGGAAGATTTACGGAGCAGCAGTAAGTATTTCACCAGCTCTTTATTAATAATGCGGCAATAAAAAAGGTGCAGCCTTTCCTTCCAAGGACTCGCAGAGCCCTTAATAATCCAAGGAGGGATTTGGCTCCCCCCAATAGATAGTTTACTGGTGGGCATGCTTTACGGCCCCTTTGTTAGAGCAGGGCTGTCCCCCCATCATCAAAGTGCGAACTGAGGCTCTGTGATGGGCTAGTCCATAAATCTCTCCTCTCTAATCCTTTCCCTTCTACTGTTTGCAAACTGGGGGAGGAGGGGGTGGACTGGACGAGGCGGGCCAAAGCTTTAACCCTTTGTGCTTTGGGGGATCTTCTCCTTCCGAGGAGAAGAAGACAGTGTGTGGAAGGAGGGCTGTTTCACGGCAGCCTTTTAGAAGCAGGTAGTTATATTCAGCAATTAAACCCCAAATGACAGCTTAAAGAGCTCCTTTGGAAGTTTAATAAGTCCACCACTGTATATAAGAAATAAATCTGGCTGCATTACAATCACTTCAAACTACTTAAGCAATAAATGCAGAACTCTGCTCTTATTCATCCATTACGTGGGTAATGTTGCTTCACTCCTCACTTGGTTTCCAGGGCTGGGACGCCAGAGGAGGACCCAGCCCAGCATTTGGAGCCAAATCCACACTGCGGAGATCAGAGGTCTGTTGTAGGGAGATGGGGTGATCCAGCGCTTCAGTTTAGGGCCACCTTGAATCTGAGGCCGAAACTAAACACTTGTGGGCTCTGCAGAGGTGAAGAAACCATCTGAGTCAAATGCCCAAATCTCTTTTTGCTCTGTGGCTGGCGATGTGTCAGGTTCTTGCAAGAGGTGTTGCATCCTGGCTACCTGAAGGCTGATCTCAGATGCAGAGGTGATGGGGGAACTAGGTCAAGAACCAGAGGCAAGACGGTGATTTTGGTCTTCAGGTGTTTGTGCAAACACCTTCGTCAAGGCCAGGTTTTGATAGACTGGACTGACACTGTCATGTTGTGACACCAAACCATTTCTCGGTCGTGAGCAGGCTTTTATCTTCCCAGTGCCTGCAGGAGGTCGGGAACAGGTACAAGGTCCATCGGTGGTCACCTGAGGTTCACACAGAGAATCTGGGAGCAGACCTTGTATGGCATTCAGTCTGCTAAACCAGGGTTTCCAACCCCTCCTGGCCCCCTAACCTTAAACCTGCCCACTATGGGATACCTCCATGCCAAAGAGAGACAGGAGCAAGCCCAGGGCAGGATCCGGCCGGCAAGGGGCTGCCTCCTTCCCCCCTCCAGCTGCACACATCTCCATTTTTTAGGCATTGCAACGGTTGAAAAATGAACTTTGTGTACATTTTATCATAAAAGATCCCGGGCTTTTTAAGCCCAGCTTTATAAACAGTGATGAAAGGTCCTGCAACGGGCAGAGGTCTGCTTTTGAAATTGAACAAATTGTCGTTTTATGGTTCCCGGGGGGGGGGTGTGTGCTGTAAATCTCCGAGCATTTAACGCATCTGTTCTTTTCCAACCACGCTACCAGCATCTCAAGGAGGAGAGGGAGAAATATCTGACATTTCCTGACATCGGCTGCTCTCACAGCCCCCGGGAGTTCCTCAGGAAAGTTTTTAAAGTAATATTTATGGATGATCATGGTGAATCAGGCCCTAAAAGTTACAGAGAAAGGACTGTTGTTCATTAACATTTGGAAACTGTGCACTGAGGATTTCCCTGTGGAGGGGCAAAAGAAATGGAGTGAAAGTGAAATAGCTTTCGAGTTAATCCAGATCTTTTTTAACATTATTGCTGTTGGTAAAAATCGGAACCGTATTGTGAATGAAGAAAAAAAAAATCAGAAGTACATTTTTGGGATGGTTTTCCTTGAAATGGTTTTCTTTCCAAAATTCCATAATGAGTTCCTTAACAAAGATATTTGTTCTTACTGGTATATGGATACTTGGTTGAGTTTTGGTCTTTGTTCATACACATCTCCACACTAAAACAACAGTATTTCTGCTCCGGCTAATAACCTAGGAATAACTTCCATTTGGTGGGTTTTTTCCTGAAGATAACTTCCGTATTGCCACAAACCATTTAGTTTCAATTTGATAAAAATGTTCTTACAGCTTTGCACTCACAACGGCTTTCACGTGATGTTCTCCCAGGTTAAACTTCCCCATCTCAGTAAATAACAGATCTTTCACCGAGACTTGTAAAATCCCTCAGCAGTTACTCAGTATTAATTACATGAGTTTTATGAATAGGAAAACTGAGCACAGGAGGAGGGATGGTTTGGTAGAGCGCGAGTGGAATAGCATCCTGGGGTTTCGACTTTCAGTGCCTTTTCCTAAGGGCAACGCCGGTGCCCTTGTGAGTCAGTTAAAAGCCTGCTATAGACTTCATTGATAGCACAAACTCCCTAGAGGTGAGCCAGGGTTTGTCCTTCAACGTGTTTATGTAAAGAACCTTTGGAACAGATTTATTCAAATGAATGCGTGGAGAAGATAAGGCCGCACGTGTGCTTTGAGCTGGCTGTTTCTTGCAGTGTCATTACAGTGTCTTGAGGCTTATCTGAGTGTGCCTGAGATTAGAATTAGCCAGAGAAAGAGAAAATTAGGATATATTGGCACAACAACGTACAGATCCCAGGGTTTTAATTTCTTGGGACTTTTGCTGTCACCCTGCATGTCCTACTCCCAGAAGGGACCAGCAGACTCCTGCAGCTCCCAGCACCTCCCCATGTAGGGATTGCATTTCCTTGGGGTCTTCTAGCCGTGGTGTTGTGTGGGTGGGCCCAAGCTGATGAGGGATGGGGTGCATGGGGTACACAGGGCCTGTGGGTCCAGTGCTGCAACAACACGGTCAACAGCAGCCGCAGCTTATTGATGTCGGTGAACCTATACCATGCTGGGCTGGCATCCCGATGGTCCAGGTGTTAGGATCAGTGGACGAAGCCTGCCTCCAAAATTGTTGGTCTCTTTCCACAAGCATGGGATGGTTTCAGAGTAACTGAGCCTCTGCATGAGGCCGTTTTGAAGTGCAGGGCCACATGCATGCAGAGGTATGCATACCCACACGGACTCCAGTAATGATTTCCAGGGAGAGGCAGCTGGTCCACTCCTCTTTTTAAGAGGTGATGTGTCTAACAGATGAGAAATGCCAGGAACAACCAGGTATTAAAAAGAAAGTGCCTCCTTCTTATCGTAAGACATCCCACCTTCCCAGTGCATGCCAGAGCTGTGGTACCTCTGGTTTTCCTACGCGGGGGTAATCGGCAGCCAGAAGGACCCGCTTGCACATGTTCATCCACGAGCAAAATCCTCCAGCGAGGAACTGCTCTCAACTCGGCTCCTCTGCTCGACTCTGCATGTACTTGGCACAAGGCAAGAGGTGAAGAGCCCAGCCCGGGCAGAGCAAACCTCTCCTCCGAGTGCCTGCGATATCGGGGCCCCAGAGAGGCAGCAGGCAAGAATATGATGATTTTCTGCCTGATGCGCTAAGCTACAGCTGCTCTACCCCGTCCTCTCGGGAGTGGGACAAGGAGGGGGGCACAAAGCCACGATGACTTCACCAGCAGCGCGAGGGTAGGATGGTGTCCAGCTGATCCTTGCAAAACACCCTGCCGAGCATGCTGGCCCACGGGCACGCTTCCCGGCTCCAAGCGTGCCCTGCCATCGCACCGTCCTCACTTGAGTCACTTATAACCCAATACTGGATTGTTACCACAGGCATCGAAAAAGGGGGTTTTTTTTGCTTTCAGTGACTTCATGAATCCAAGACACTGCCAATTAGCTATCATTTGTGGCATTTAAAACATCAACACCTCCCTCGCAAATGAAAATGGAGTTAAAGGTCCTGTGCTTCCCTGTGCCCCCTGCTCTCCCCCATCCCGCAGCGGGACCGTGGAGATTAGCCGTTTAGGAAGCAGCCAAAGCAATCCTGCCTCTTCCTCTGCTCAGCTAAATTGTATTTTCAGTTTAGGACTGTGGCCTTGCAATCCTGCACCCAGCACGTGCAGACCCGGGGCAGGGGCAGGACCTGGGGTCATGTCTGGTGGGGAGCCTGGTTTAGCTGTTCCTCAGATTTGGCACTGCAGCTCAGGAGCTACCGGGGGACAGCCGTGGTTGGTCTGCGGTGGTCTGTCCAGCCCAGAGGTATTCAACCCCAGAGTAGGTGCTCTAACTCGTTGCTCATGACTCCTATGTCTTCCCAACATCTCTGTTAAAAAGAAACCTCCATCTCTCCCCCTCGCTTCCTTTTTGCTGAGACTCTGCTTGGAACTTGCATAAATCTTGCCCAAAAATAACACTGGCCGCTCTCCCAGCTGTGGGCGTCATGACTTCTGCGCAGGGAAGGGAAGGCTGCGATCTGATTCGTTTCATGGCAGATTTCGGTCAGCTTTGGCACCCCTCCATCCTTGCTGGTACCAAATTTACAAGGTTCCTCCTTCCAGCTTTTCACTCTTCTCCTGGGCTTACCTCTGCCTCTCTGAGGCCTCGTCTCTGGAAAGCCGCGGTGTTTTCTTGGCACAGCTGCCTGCGAAACGTGGCACAGACAAACCAATAAAAGTAGCCAATAAACTCGGCGAGTTTGCTTTCCTTTGCTGCAAGTGGCCAAGGCAGCGCTGCTTCCTTTGGGATGACATTAAAATGCAGCAGAGAGGATGAGTCTCGGATCCTTTTCTGTTTGTTTCCCAGCCGATATATGATTTTTCCACTGGTGCAAGAAGAGTTCTGATAAATTTTTTTACAAAGGAAAATAGTTATAGAGACGACCGCCACGGGTGCTGGTGGGCTCAGCCTGGGGTCCTTACTCTGTTAACCAGCCTCTAGGTCAGTGGTGGCTAATCAAAACTGGAGTGAAAACCAAGGGCCTGATGCCCAACTGGTGCAAATTAGTCAAACTCTTAGGATTTAAATGAGCAGATCACCTGGGCTGATAGCTCCCTTGCATGCTCCTGGTGGGAGGCATTGTAAGGAGAAGAAGGGCAATTTGTTCCTCTTGGAAATCCTTCCACCTTCTCTGTGCAGAGAGGAAGGACATCGAGGGAGCAGAGCCCTGGCCGATCCATGCGGGTTGGAGGACCTTTGAGACAAGGAACTGGCTTGGCTCTCTGGTAGTGTGGATTATCTTCCTATCCAAGTACGGTAAATCAGGAGGACAATGTACTGAAATGGTGGGAATTGACCCATCAGCCCATCATAACGGCCTGTGCCATGGGGAAACAGCAGCAGGAGAGGCCCTGGGAGGATGGCAGGGGAGCCCTGACCCTGCTCCGAGGCTCCGGCCAGCCTGGCAATGCAATATACAGCTGGTCTGCAGGAGCCCCAGGAGCGACCTGCTTGTGCAGTGCTGGTGGGGCCAGCCGTAGCCTTCTGGGATGAGGGAAACCCTGCTGCTGGCTGCAGCCCTGCCGAGGACAAGGGACATCCTTTGAGCTCAGCTACGGTAAGTCACGTAACCCCCCAGGGCTGAGTCCCCGTGTGGGACCCCGACTCCAACCCAAGACACAGTGACCCCCATTGACAATGATGACTTGTGTTACTTCAGGAGGAAGACTGCTTTTCTCCCTCCCCTGGGTATGGTTGTTGATTCCCTGCGCTCGTGGTGGGAAGCAGGGACCCTTCCCTCTGTTCGAGAGCCCAGAAAGCTCCTCTCTCGGCCAACCCTTTGTCTTGGTACAGTCCTGGCCTTTCTGCACTGTATTAATTTAAGATGCTGTGAAGTGAGAGGTGTGGGGGTGGGGGATGCTGTCTAAAACTTGTTTGGAGCCTTTGCTGGATAAATCCCCATGGAATTTAATTTAAACGAGCTGACACCAGTATGAATCATGCCAGCATTACCAGCTCTTGAACACTTCCTACCAACTGCCTGCAGGGTTCTTGCTTTTTAGTTAAAGCGAAGACTAAAAGCATCTAAAACTGTTTAAGACCTCTGTCCTAAAAGAATACTTTTTTTTTCCTCCTTTTCACTGTAGGAAGAAACAACATCTGCTATAAAAATCTGCTGGCCAGGGGCAGTGGGAGCGGATACCACTTATCACGGTTTGGCTATTGGAGGCAGCGGCTGGTTCCCAGCAGAAAGTGCCTCAGCCTGGGCCCCGTGATCACGGCGTATACCGAACGATGTCTCATCTGTCTGCAAGCTGGACAGATTAGATGTACGCAGAGAGGATGGAGAGCTAGGGAAAAAAGACAGGACAGAGGGGAATTGGATGGGAAGGAGGAAGGAAATGAAAGAAAGACTTCCAGGAAAGGGAAGGAGACAACACTGTATTTACAAATACGTACCTGGGCTTAAGTGAAGTCTCCTACGTGCTGCTGGGACACAAAGTCAGGCTGCTTTATAGTAAAGCAAAGTCTGTGAGGTAGCGTGTCTGTTCCCGGGCTTTAACTGAAGAGTGACATCTCTGAAGAGGCAGGAAAGTGGTCAGGAGTAAGCATGAAACATGTAAGATTGCAGAATTCAAAAGGATAAACATTATTTGATACCTTATTTATAGGGCACCACAGGGGAAAGGTAAAGGTTTCAGAAAAGAAAGAAGCACTTTAATTTTATCTGGAGATTTTCCAACAATAAAATCTAATCCATCATTCTCTCTGTGTGACTGCTCTTAATGAAAATTTAGAGGCTGTGACTGAAATTTAGAATTCACAGGGGATACTATTAGGAAGATGTCTAGCAGCTATGCAAAACCTGTTATATCATAGCCCCTGCCAAAGGCCGGGGAAGAGTGGAGTGTGAAACGGACAGCTTTTAATTTGGCATGCCGAGGCTCCGCAGCACCGAGCCTTCCTCTCCCGGGTGGCGGCGGCGGGACTCCTCGGGTCTCGCGGCGGCTGGTTCATCCAGTGGGCTCCACCGGGGATCAGCTCACCGGGTGACAGCCGGGCTCGGGCAACGGCAGCTGTGGCGTTGATTTCAAAAGAGACGGGATTTGGCCCGTTTACATTTTACCCGAAGCACCTTGTTCACCCTACGTTAGTCCCTCGGTGGTGACGAGAGCCGTAGATTTCCTCTAATGCAATCTCTACGTTTCTTGCCCAGATTTATTGATGCAGTTAAGAGCTTTCCAAAAAGAAGAGAACAAAACTATTTTCTGCACAGTGTTTTCTTCCAAGACTGAGTGGAGACCCTGCAGTGAGGCGAGGGCTGTCGGGCACCATCATGGGAAGGACATTCTGGCTACTTGGCAGGCTTGGCGAGGGGTGCAGGACCCACGCAGCTCCGCTGCATGCCATCCTCAGCCATGCACCTTGCTCCCGGACCTGCCAACACCAGGACTGCACTGCTCGGCCAGCGAAAAGGTATTGGCGGTGCTTGGTGGGATGGTAGGAATATTTTCCTGTTCATTAGTTGGACAGAGACGGTTCAAATCCCTTGCACGCGGGCCATGCAGCCTCAGTTACTGCTGGTTAGTAGGTGTGCACGCTGTCCGGGAACCACCAGGACCATCAGCCCGTGCTTGGTGCTGCACAGAGCCAAGTACTGCCTTTCAGCCGAGGGTGACCCGGAGGGGAAGGCTGACCATCTCTAATCATTACCAATCCTCTGCACTTTATTTTTAATCAAAGCAGATCACTAGACTGTTTCCAATACTTTTTAATGGGCAAAAAAGGGGCTTTGATTATAAAGACAATAATGTTAAATTATTTAGGGGCCTGGATGTACATCATGAATCAGTTTAATACCAAAGTCACTGCCAATTATTCAACTGATTCAAAATGAGACTCCATCACAAAATGTTAAATCACAGGATAAATCTGTCCTAGGAAGGGCTTTAGTAATCAAAATTCTCTCAAAGCAGAAAAAGCTTTTCTAAAAGCAGGGGAAAAGAAAGGTTACAGCTTAAGCCAGACATTATATAGTAATGCCAGATGTTAAACAGTTGACTTAAATTATTGGCAACTATCGAATGCAAGATACTAATACTACTGGTTGCAGAGCTATGCCACCAAGTTTGTAATCTGTGGAATGGGCTTAAATATTCCTTTAATTTTCTGCCTATGGATAACAGGCAATTTGGATTAGCTTCCGCAGAATAATAACCTCCTAATTCTCAGCAGATGAGTATAAGCCTTCTGCAACATCAAAAAACCAAGATCATACTTAATATGTAACCTTTAATGGCATATGTTTTTAAATTATATGACTCCATTGGACCTGTGTAATTAAGCACAAGAAATGCCTGAAACCACTCTGCCTGCCTTGCAGACAGCAGAAAGCACCTCGATAGTCCCCCACTCCCAAATGCAGAACAAAACAACAAGAAAAGCGTTCACAGATTTGCACGCCAACCTTCTCTACCCCAGATTTGCCTTTAAAAAATGTTGCCATGAATCCCCGTGGCTGGAGAACGCCAACACCACTTGGAGCGTGGCCTCAGCCCGTACCCATCTGCCCATTTGGGTTCTCAATTCCTTGCAGTGGCTCTGCCTTTTTCCCCCTCCTTCGTGCACTCTTCCCATCCACGTCACCCATCGTGTCACTGCTTGTCCGGCAGGATCTGCGGACCAGGACCGACACCTATTTATTTATTTGTGCAGCACCCAGCCTGGCGTGCGTAATCCTTTCTAACTCCAGCCAGGTGTCCAGCAACAACCCTCCTGCGTGGTGTTAGTGACCGCTTGCCATCCGTGGCTAAAGAAAACAGGATCTGGGCACCTCCTGACTCAGTCCAGGCTCGGTGGGGACTGTCTCGTCCCCCGAGCAGCTCAGGCACACGTCTTTTCCCACTGCCCTTGCAGCACGACCACGAGACCAGGCACCTCATGCCTCGCAAGATGAGATTTGTTCTCTCTCTGTGCTGGGCTTGGGATGTGTTAGAAATAAATGGGGCAGAGTCACAGCTCGGCCTGTTCTCCAGCCGATCGCTCGTCAGCGTGTGTTGTGCAAACGATAAAACACCCCAGCACAGCCACAAAACTACATGGCCTGTGAGCTCCCCGGAGGCACGAGGACAGCCCCCAGCCTGACCCGCTTGCTGCAAACTGTAATAAAATGTCCTGCAAGTCTGGGCTCATGCTGAAGTAACAAAACTCAGCTGTTCAGATGAGCCAAAGCCCCCATTTGCTTTTGCTTTGGTTTGTTGTTTTTTTTTTTTCTCCTTCCTTGATATAGAGCTGCAAGCATTTCAGAGCGTGGACAGCAGGGCTGGGTTTGTTTCTGCCTCTGCACCAGGGGGAACGTCCTTGCTCAAAGGCTGGAAGATGGGTGAAATGGCGGTGAGGAAAGGGTCAAAACACATCCCCCCGACTGCGAGCAAAAGAAAAATGTTGGCAGAGCAAACCTTGCCACAGGAATAAAAGGTTGTCTTGACTGTTCATATTACTCCACATGGGGTGAGTAAAACTGTCGGTCGGACTGAAGCGTCTGATATACAAAGGGGAATAAAAACTCATTAAAGGTCTAAAAGGAAACCCTATTAAAATACCAAATATAAAATGGAGGAGACTTGATCACCCTAGTGCTAGAGAAGTGTCAGGGTTTGAATGAACCTGACTTTTTTTTTTTTTCCCCCTGAAAGCAGAGGAAATGTGTTTTGTGGAAAGCCAGGTGGGATGAGGGGCAGGTAGAGTGTCAAAGAGCACTGATAATATTTCAGGGTCTCGCTAGGAGCCTGAAATACGAAGGGGATTTATTCGGCTTTCGGCAGGGAGGAGAGTGCTAGCAGATTTTTGAAGGCATTCCAACGAGGTTCATATTCATCTGTTTCTTAAATCGAGGGCTCTTGGCTGCCGCTGTGCCGAGGTAGGGAGCATCTCCACTTCTCCTCTCTCTCTCGCCCGGGACACAGCCTGGCTCATAGCCGAAGGCGAATTAGCACCGGTGGGTCCTTGTGATTCTCCTGCTCTGGCCCGGCTGTTGTCCCCCTGAAAAGCCAACAAACCAGACCATTTTTACAGGGCCTGAAATACCCTGAGAACGGTCTTTCTCACGGCATCTCATTTCTACTTTATTTAGTCCTGGGGAAGGAAAGAAATTACGAGGGGAAAGAAGTAAATGAACCGTTTTCTTTCAAGCATTAGAAAACCACATCGTCCTGTTAGCGCTGGACGTAATGAAGCCTGGTTTCCAATGGATTTGTGCCTCATGGTTGATGGACTTTTAGACCGAATTGTACTGGGGCTGCGGCAGGCTCTCACCCCTTCTTAGACACCAGAAAAGCCATGTGGGAAAAAAGACATGATGAATAGCTCACCCAGAGCAATTCCTGCCTGATCAGCCAGCCCAGAGTCCCCTTCTTAAGCATCTTCTCCTGTGTGGACTCTCTGGTGTCTCATAGGCATGAATGCTACCAAGGCTTTTCCATGGTTTGGGAACTTTTGTCCCATCTCTTCCTGGATTTGTGGTTTCCCGATTGTGGTTGAACTCAGAGAAGGCATAAATGGAGGGTTTCTCTCTCTGACACACACACATCTCTTATCACAACACTTGTAGGAACGTGTTACCTTGGGGATTTCTACCTGCTGTCCATTTGGTTGAAATTGGCACCAGAATTCAGTAATTACCGGGGGTTGGGGCTGTGAGGGAAACATGCACTCATACACAGGCTGTCACCACAGAAATCTCACTTCCACACAAAATCAGGGTTCAAGTAAAAGCTTGTTTCTTATTTAGATGGAGGTAGAGAGCTGCTAAGGCAGGCCCCAAGCTAACCCGTTTTCCTTGCTCTGCTACCATTTTTCTCCTCCTGCATAGCGAGGCATGTTTTTTTTCTCAACCCCTCCTCTTGGATCCTGTTTTTTTGGAGAATAAGGATGGTTTCCTCCCATCTCAGCAACATCAGCATACAAACAGGGGCCGTCATTCACTCATACGCATGTTATAATCACCTAAGTCCTGTTTCCTTATGAAACCTGAGCACAGCTGATTCCATATAGCAGATGATGCTTCGTCAGTCCATTGCAATGCACTAAGAGGCGCTTCCAAGATTAAAGCAGGGGGGAACCCGCCCTCATGTCACCATGGAAAGTTTGCCCATTAACAGAGGCAATGAATCTGTGAAGGTGCCAAAGGTAGCTAGAAAAGACCACAACTCTTTTCCCAGAAGCTCAGTTATACGAATCTCTTTTACAGTTCCAGCACTGAACATCCTTTTTGGGGCCAAACAAGCACAAGAGCCACGACATGAGTCAGCTCCGAGTGCCTGGAAAGACCTGCGGCACCTTGGTTGGGCTCAGCAGACTGGTGGATTAGCACTTGTCCACGTGGAATTGTAGGTTTCAATCCTCAGAGCCTTTTCCAGTCAATTGATCTATCCCAAGCCTTTCATCAGGTACAAATGGGCCTTTGACTTTCAACAGAATGAAGCAGCAGTAAATATAAATGGGACGTGAAAATTTTTTTGAACGGACATTTTAATGGCCTGTTTGCTCCACAGCTCTGCTGTTGCGGTCAGAGAGAAATTCCCCTTGTACTTGAGGAGCTGGTGGATAGAAACCCATTCCTCCAGCCCTCGGCTGTTCATTCCCAGGGAGCAGAAGTCTTCTGCATCTTCAGTTAGTGCCCTGTCCTGGTCCAGACTGCTCCCTGCCAGGCCTCCTGGAAGCACCGATGTGGGTCCAGCCTGGGACCCTTCCATGCGTCTCCCCTGTAAAATAAACCAAGAGCATGGCAGGGCTCTGTGGGGAAATGGTGGGCACAGTCCCAACAGCCGGTAGCAGCCTCACTGATGCATGGCATTGCGTACTCCTTCCTTAACGTTTCACCTGCCAGGCTGCAGCTAATTCTTGTCTATATTCCACTTCTTTATTTTGAGGTTGCCAGATACTCCCAAATATACCCTCGTCTTCTTTATTCCCAAATCTCTACGCCCATTCCAAGCAGCTGACAAACACAACCCCGTGCTGCGCCAAGCCCCAGCAAGCAGCAGTACAGAGTTCCCGCATCCTTCACGCAGAAAGGGGCAGAGGCAAGTGCACGGCAAAGTCTGTGCTGCGAGGTGATGGGGAAGCTGTTGCTCTCGTGCTGAAACATGAGCAGAAGAATCGGTTTGCATTTCCAGGTGTGTTTTGAGACCTTTCTAGCACTTTATGGACCAACTCTTGCTGGCCATTGAAATGGATTGAACGCCAGGCTAATCGCTGGTCCTCCCACTGTGACTGTGGGAGTTCACTGGAAGCTCTTTCTCTTTTTTATTTACTTCACACAGGTCGTGGCTCAGGACGGGGCGTTACGTTTGACTTACGGGCTCAAGGAGCAGGAGAGCTGTCTCTTCACCCCAAGAGCAAAAGACACTGACCTACGAGACAAAGACCATGAAGCAGAAGCCTATGATGTCAGTCCCAGACCTTGAGCTTTGCTAGGTCTGGGCACGAAACCCAACATGGCAGAGCAGACTGAGCTCAGGCGATGTGAAATTTAACCAACATATTTTACACCCACACCACTAAAAATAGGACGCCGACGCCAACTCTTCATCTGGAAAGAGAGGAAACACCAGCGTTGCTGTATTTTGGATGAGGCGCAGCACTGAAGTCCTGACCATATTTAGCCGTAAGATCATCTCGTAGGACTTTGGCATGAGAGTGGAGTTTTAGAAAAATTATTCTGGCCAACCGCCAGTTCTGCCTTTATTATTTCTCCCTGCTATCTCAATACTTCATTTCATCACCTAAATTGCTGTGTTGAGTTACTCGAGGCTGCTAAAATGCTGTCATGCTACAGAGGCAACTATATGAAGGAAATGATGTCTCTACTGAAAGTGCTCCACACAGCTGAAATCAGGCCACCTATTTAGGTGTCGGGTTTAGATTTTTCATTGTAAGCAGAGAAATTTGAAACATTTTGCCCAAATGTGTTGAAAGCTACGAAGACATTAAAGATTATTCATGGAATAACTATTCATTTGCAGGAAGACTTTTTTTTTTTTTTTTTAAACGCATGAATATTTCAGGCAGCGCGTTGCAATGTGTGCAGCCACTTACAGAAAAAGGTGATCGTATTCTGAGTGCTGCTTCAGTAGTTCCTAATCTTAACGATACCAGGAATGCACCTCATTTTTATGATTTAACGGCAGCTTCTGCTTAAGTTCAAATACTTCCTAGATTTTCCTTAACTATTAACTAATTACTAGTAATGAAAAATTCCCTGAGAATTAGTCTTCAAATGCTTCCCTGCCAGGCGCTGTAATAGCTTCACTTTGCTGATAATTTTTAACCACAAATACTACGCTACACTTGTTGCCCTGAACACCAGAAAAACGTCCTTATGTTATTTGCAACTTCCCTGTCCGCTTTTTCCCATAGAAAAAGCGACTACTTTGCCAACAGCATATTAATATATTGCAGCTTTACATCTTCAGCTTTCCATGGTTCAGAATTTCCATTTTTGAGGTACTTTCTGTCCGGCCGGGTCCTGTGTGGAGCTCTGGTACCATCTAGTGTTACTGGGGCCACCCTGAACCTCGGCTGGATGTGGCCTTTTTCCTCGCTGATCTCCTGCTGGGTTTTGCAGTAGGAAAAGCCTGTCGTGACAGAACTCGTGGCGATTAGAGATGACCACACGCAGTAAAACCATTTTCTCCGCCAGCAGCTGCTGTGCTGGCCACGGTGGCTCGGGACAAGCGTGTCCCAGCCTGACTGGAGGGGAAGCAACTCTCCCAGCTGCGGGGAGGCATCTGGGGCCACATTGCCAGGGGTGTGTGCAGGTTGTCACCTGTGGGACCTGGGCCACCGAGAGGCCCCTCAAAAGGCCACAGGAGACGCAGTGGGGCTTCACTGCCACGAGGTGTGGCAGGCGACCTCCCTCGTCCCCTGCTGCAGGGCCTCACACGTCCAGAGGACCCGCAGGACCCTGCACTGATGCTGACTTCCCTCTCGTTCTACAGCCTGTGGAGGATGAAGGGTTTATTTAAACACTGTGGGAGCCGCCCGGAGAGGGACCCGGGCCCTCACCCGCCCCTGCGTCCCGCAGGCGTGAGGCACACAGCCCCTGCCCTCAACAAATATGGCGGCCCCACCGCACCTCTGCCACCCCGCTGCCAGGGCGGAAGTAGCGGGGAGATAGCGTCACCGCGCGGACCCCTTCCGGGGTCGCCGCCTCGGAAGCACTTGTTCGTTCAAAGAGTGGCGGGGTTGAGCGGCTCGTAGGCGGCGGGAGCGGTTCGGGCCCACCGGGACGGTAGCGGGGCTGGGGGTCGTACGGTGAGGGGGAGCGCCCGGGGAGAACGGGCAGGAACTGGGGGGGTGGGTCATGATGGGAGGGGGTGGCGGGGCGAGGGGAAGCAGGCGGAGGGGGGCGGTTGGGTGGGGAGCGGGTCGGGGCCGAGGCCGAGTGGGAGGCGGGGGGAAGGAGGCAGTTGGGGGGCGAGGGGGCTACGTGGGGCTTGGGGAGGGGGAAAACCCGGGTGGTTGGGGGGCTGCTGGGACGGTGGGGGAGGGGAGGGGGCGGGGGGCTGTTGCGTGAGAGCCGAGGGGGGTGGGGGAGGCGGGGTGAGGTGGGGGTGCGCTTGTGGGAGGTTGGGGGGCTGGGAGCGTGGCGGGGGGAGCAGGCGGGTCTGCGCTGGGCATCTCTGGGGCCTCCAGCACGCAGCCTGCAAGGGAGAGCGAAGTTCGTGTGGCTAACGATAGCTGTTACCCTGAGGCAGTTCTTTCAAGGGTGCTCCCACCAAAGGAACGCCATCCAATGTCTCATCCTTTTTTTTTTTCTTCTTTTTTTCCTTTTTTTTTTTTTTTTCTTTTTCTTTTCTCCTGTTCCTACCTCCTTGTTTTTTAGGGTTCTCTCAGCTCTGGATGGAAACTGCAATGTTTTTTGAGCTGCAGGCTGCAGTAAGGGTTGAACGTTTCTGTCCCTAGTGTAACTTGCTCAACACAGATGAAGAGTTTGTGTCTTGAAGAAGTCTTTTTCTTCCCTTCCTGAGGAAAGGACCTTCAAAGTGGGAACTATCCTTGTCTCCTATTAGCTGCCCAGTAGTTCCTTCCATTTGGAGTTCAATAACCATGGGGCCATCGAAAAGAGAAGAGGAAGAGCAGAGCATAATCCTGATCAGCGATGATGAAGCTGAGAGCACGCTTGGGAATTCAGTTCTCTTAGTAGACCCACTGGGTAAGTACTGTGCTCTTGTCATCAGTGAAGTTCTGTGAAGAACTTTTGAAATAAACCGAAGTCAAATGTTATGTGATGTGCTCGAAATGTGTCTTTCTGCAGCTAGGAAAACAAAGTACTTAAAAAATAAATAAAACCAGGAGGAACTGGTTACGTTGTAACTTTGGGGATTTCTTTGACAGCACTAATTACCTTAAAGGATACTGCTGTTCGTTTCAAACTATTACAAACTTAGCTGAGACTGGGCCTTTTCAATGTCGATTGGATCCTTTTTGATTATATTACCTCTGTTTTGATAGTGTGTGGAAGCTTTTTGTGCTAGGCCACTGCACCAGTCTTATTGGCACCATATGGAATCGTAAGAAAATTTGTGCCTTAAGGTGTTTTTAAAAAATAAATGTCAATAGCTGGTGGAATTTTAATCAAGTTGTAGTTACCTTTATAGTGATTTACACTGCATATTCTCTTTTCTTCAGAGAAGTCTGCCCTGGAAGAGGAGAAATCTGAAGAAGTTGTGGATGAGGAATGTGAACTAATGGTTACTTTCTGTAAACAAGCAAAAGTGATGCCTCATGCAAGATATGACTGTACAATGCACCCGTTTGAGTATGTTCAGTGATGTGGAGGTTAATATGGGGGTTTCCTTTTCCACATTTAGTCCATCTTGTCAAGTAACCTTGTTAGCTTTTTAACAGCTGAAAGCAGAAGTAGAGTTGGAGAAGTATGTACTTTGTTTTATAAATAACTTTCTGTTTTTCAACTCTGTAGGCGAATGGAATGCGATACGTGCTCACCCCTTGGGAAAAATGCTGATATTTGTAATCAGTGCTACTGCTACATTTGTGATAAACTGGCTTCTGAGGTAAGAAGAGCTGTAATCAAGAAATGCACAACTTTGAGTAAACTAATTTACTCAACAGTCTTTTTAAAAGAAATCACTCTTAAGCACACTAAAAGAATAAATGATACATGAAATTCGATTATTTTAACTAAATGTTGATATCTGTCTGCTTCACAATCCTACTAAAATGTGATCCCTGTCTGGGTTTATTTCTAGTAGTCCAGCCCATTGCTGGAGTAGACATTCACTTGGTTTAAGCAAATGTACCTCCTGTTTGCTTTAGACGCGCAGTGCATTTCATGGAATCGGATTACTAAATCAGACTTGCTTCTCGCTGCACTAGAGAAATGTCAGACTTTTAGACTGTCCTAACCTAGAGTGAGGGAGTGGGTGAGTTGGTGGAATTGGATGTGTGGGGCTTGTTTGTTTGGGTTTTTCTTAGAATTCAGAAAACTTTGAACTGTGAGCAAAGTTGGGGTAAACATGCAAAGACAGTGCTCTGTTACCAGTTTATACTGGGGAGGGTGCCAGCCCTAAGTGTCTCTGAGGTATTCAGGAATGACAGTGAATTACTATGGGCTTTTTTGGCTTTGGGTTTTTGTTAGCCATGATATCAAGTTATGGCCATATTGGCCTCTTGCCCTGACTGTCAGAATATTTCACTGTAGCTTTGGCTAGGTGTGTAAAGGATGAAATGGCTTGTAGTCTTTCACTCAGAGGAACTAACTTTTGATTTGCTCAACTGGAGAAAGAAGAAAAAAAAAAACCACCAAACCTTTCTCTGTTTTTTGTGTTTTATGAAATAGTGCCAGAATTGGACAACCCCTGCCCTCTGTCACTGCAATGCACACAACAAAAGCAAATTCTGGAAGGACCAACGTGACTTTGCCTTGGCTGGTGTTCTTGTAATGTTCAATTTGGAGCTCACAGATATAGACACAGACCTTCGGCATGGTGGTAGGCGTTATGCTCTCATACTGTCCTCAGAGACCTGTGGCTTGCCGTGGCTACTCAGTCTGTGGCTTGATGGACAGCTTGTCTGGTCCACAACTCTCCTTGTGAAGGCTTGGTGAATTTTTGAGGTAGCAGCTTACCGTTGCTACTCTCTTTCTGGGCCATACGTAGACCAGACACAGGTCTGCAGGTCCAGTTTGTGTACTTTCCTGCTTTTCTCCTTCTGGAATAAGCAAGAAAGCTTTCCTGGCCAGTAAGACTGGGTGCAAGTTACTTGCTAAATATTTTACATGGGGTGCTTATGATTGTCTTTCTTTTAGTTTTGAAAAAATAAAAATAAAAAAATTGCACTAACAGTTTCACATCTGTCTGCTCTCTTAGGAAGTCTTCTAATAAAATTTATCCAGGAACTTTCTGTGGAATATAATAAGTATCTGATTGGAGAAAGAATGCCTCCCACACAACACGAATGCTTTTGCCTCCCAAAATTGCCTCCTGGGCAATGCAATGTCTGCAGATCACGCCACATGGAGGTTGTATACAAGTAAGTGACAACAGAACTCGGCTACTAGCGGTACATACTAGTCAGTGCAGGTTTGATTTCCTTTAGTCAAGTGATAATCAGAATCATGGCACCTGATACAGCAGAAACATAGCTGAGAGAACTTACTTGGCCAGTGAGCTATTAAATTGCACTTGGATGTAGTTTAAACACCCCCTTAAATACATCTTTAATACAACTTTAAATACATCTCTTGTGCTATACTAAGACACTTGATAATATCCCTCATTATTATAACGTGGGAAAGCATAAAAGTGAAGTCTCTATTTTTACTAATTTGTTTTTTAGGATGGGGCTCAGCTTTTACTCGATGGCATGTGCCTCTAAAATGCTTAAAGTAATGGTTGTGCAAATACCTTTTCACTATATTATAGATGCTTTTCAAGGAAAGGCAAGTCAATTTGCTCTCAGACTGTAGAATGGTCATAATTGCCATTTGTTTACAAAGTACATCATTGCAGACACTTTATCTTATAGACTACTTAACTTTCTTAGGTATTCTGGAGTTTTTGCGCTGGTAACAAGATTTTTAAATCAGGCAGAAAGAGAGAGTCCTAAAGCTGCTGCTGTCATGTTTCTGGGAGCAGCTAAAGAGATAGCACTTCATAAAGACCCTGCTTTGTAAGTATCCAGTTCCACATCTAGCGTGTAATCTTCATTTGCTCCTCAAAGGGAGGAGGCTAAGTGAGAGAGTTCTGGTTTCCATTTATTAAGAGTAATGACAGTCTAAAGATCACAGCCCTGGCTGCTGCACAGGGAGAGGAAAACGAGTACACCTAAGGGAGAAATGAGATTGGTTATGAGGAGGAATTCTGGGGAAAAGAGAAGGTTAAAGGTTGGAGGTGAGAGGAAGAAGTTAAGCGGGATTGAGTCATGAGGAGGGGAGATGATTCTCCAACAAGGGGAAGGAATTTGAGATGGGAACTGGAAGGAAGGGAGGGTGTGATGTTCCTTGGGTAATAAGTTTTAGATGCCTCCCGTAAGTCTGGAGGCTGACCTGTCAGCTGGGAGGACTGCGTAATAAGTAAATAAAAACAGAGTTTAAATACTTCAATCTCTTCTACTTGTGCTGTTTGTTTTCTTGTTTATATCATGGGTGTTTCATGCTTGATTACTGTGTAGCTTGAGCAAGGTTGCAGAGCTTTGCTTTGCAAAACCTAAATATTTTGGGGCTTAAATTCAAGGCTTTTTATAAAGGAGGAGTAAACATGGTCTGGGTTGGTTTGACAGGGCAGAAACAGCAGCTCCTCTGCAATTCTTTCTGAGGAACTGTCAAGGTTTGCAAGGAGCAGGCTGGATATACGTTATTTGGGTAGGTCTCTCTTTGTATGCTTATTACGAGTCCCACAGCATTCACTGTAGTTACGTGGGATGTGGTTTGGCCCTCCCGTGGGATGATGATATACAGCCCTTCAGAGGCCCTGTAAAAGCAAAGATGTGCCCATGAGGGTCTAACGCAGCAGGTTAGAAGGTTTGGTACTGCTTTATTCTGCTTGGGTCGGGGGAGAGGTGTGCTTCAGTTGATTACATACTGCTGTAAAACTGTGTTAATTCTAGAAGGTGTTTTACACTTTGAGCTCTTGTTTAGAATAATTTTTCTTAGCATGAGAGCTCCCAATGCTTTTTAAGAAAAAAATGTTTTCTTAAACAGTTGAGTATGGAGAAGGGGAAAAGGCAGGAAAACAAGCCAAACGTTAATTAGTGCTTTTTTCCTCCCCTCTTAGAAGCTGGCAAAACCTTGGTCATACTGCTTCATTAAAGATCGCTGTCCCTTGTCTGTTGCAAAGGTAAGACTTGTCTTATCATACGATGGGATGGCAGTGGGATGGTTGCTGACTGCAAACTTTCTGCTTGCATTTAAAATGCATTTCAAATGACTTCTATTCAAAGGCATAAAGAAAAAAGTGAATGCTTTAGCTCCTAAAAGCCAAAAGTAAATTTGCACAGGTGTGTAATCTCATGGTTCTGTAGCATCAGGAACTCCTTGTCAGGGAACATGACCCCACTGTACTGTCTTAGGCATTGTTTGAGCAGAGCAAGAGTAGCCTGCTGCTGCCTGGGTAGGGCCAGGCAGAAGAATACAAACAATAACGTGCACTGGTCAGCCTAATGAGCAGGGACCTCAGCGTGCTATCAGGTTCTACAGTTGAACGCTACAAATCAGGATTTTTAGAAGCTCTGTTGAATATTAGTTCCTTTCTGTGAAGGACAAGGGCAATACCTGCCTTATTTAGAGCCACATAAACATTCACAAACCCTTCTTTGTTGCCTCAAAGGAGAATAACTCAATGGGGAACTCAAAGCCAAGAAGATGGATTACTTTTCGACTGTAGTCTAGGAGTGTTCTGTGAGGCCAGACCAGAAGGTGGTGTCAGGTAGCTACTTGTGGTTATTAAGCCAAAGAGTAAATAGTGTCTGTTAAAGATCAAAACAGCAGCCTTGTACTCCACTGGGATGGAGTAGTCAGGGATGTAACATAGTAAAGTTCCCCCAGAGGCTGATGAATGAGGACATCTAGCTCACTTGGCTTAATTCAGTTCTCATTTTAGCTTTGTATTTCACCTTTAACCCAAAATTCACTTGCAACAGAAGGTTAATGAATTAAGAATTAACTTTTTTCGGGAGCACTCAAAAACAATTATATATTCTCCCCTCTTATTTGAAACTAGTGACAGGTATAACCTAAATCCTATATCCATTTTCACTTTAAATTACTATTCTTGAATTTTTAAAATTTCTTCCTTTTGCTATTCTTTTAAAGTAATTTTTTTGCCTCCCTCCCCCAGTTTTAAAAGAGTAAACGCTTCTTTGGGTCAGTGTTTTATCTCCAGTTTTCAGTTAAGACAAAAATGGTTTCACTAGCTGTGAAGCTGCCAGGAGCTCGGGTTGATCAGGTTGCTTATTGGGTTCATCATATGTTGCTGCAGCGTTTCTCACATGCTCGCTGGGGATCTTTGTTTTAAAACTTAAGACCACAGAACCTTGGTTTCACTGGTGTTTAAAAATAATAACAAAAGAGCAATACTGTTATTCACTACAAATCCTAAAGCACTAATTTAAATATAGATCCAAACTGTCTGACACTTAACCAGAAAAACCCCCAAACTTCCCTAGAATGGTTTCCCATAGGATTAAAAAAAAAACAACACAACAACTTAATAGTAATTCATCTGATTTTAAGAGATTTTGATTTTTCCTTTTTTTTTTTTTTTTTCTTTTCAAAACATAGGATCACAACACAACTTCAGAGGATGCTGGTGTTGTGTGACTTTCCAAAAAATTTGTATGAAAAATTTGTTAATTTTTTTCAGTCCATCTCACTTCCATGTCACTGTTTTGGCTTCTCAAATAGGTATGTTCTTTGGTTTTTTGTTTACAGAATATATTTTTATACAGTTGCCTGGTTTGAAAACAGCTATATCGAATGGTTCTTTCACTGATAGTGTTAGGTGTGAGCATTTTATAGGAAGATTTCAGTATTGGCTGCTTTGTATTTGTATTTCCTTACAGGAAAAGTTGTTTGATGCTTTGGCTAAGTTGTTGTCCATATAGCTTCCCCCCCCCCCCCCCCGCAGAAGCAAGCTGTAAACCTCAAAATGTTTTATTGGTAAATCTTCACGTTACTCAAGGGAAATAAATTGTGGTGTACAAACAAAACATAGTTAAAAATTACTTTATCTTTTTGTACTTCCAGCTTGAATGTTGTGCCATGGGACCATGTATTACTGACCACTGTTTTAAAAGGGCAGAACATCACTGGTCAAAGAACACAGAAAGGAAGAAAAGTATTTCTGTGGGAAACACTCCCTGTTATAGAGGCTCGAGTGGAGAAATTGGTAGACAAAAAGAAGTAAGATCGGTTTGGTCTTGTTTTGGGTTTTTCATTTTATGAACTCAACTTTTACATTTTGCATGGTATTGACTGCAGCATAGTGTTTTCCTAACATCTGCAGTTTGTGTAATGGGGGAACATACAAAACAAAGACACATTTGAAGCTTTTCATGCCCATTACTTCTTATCAACAAGGCCGGTAGCTTTTTGAAGTTTTTTCAAAGCAGAATCAAGCCCTTTCAACACTTCAGGACCAGGAAAGAATGTTGAAGGGGTAATTTCTTTGTTTCCATAAACCCAGTAGGTTTTAGATGTTGGTGTTTAAAACAAATTCTGTTCATCAAAGGCTGACTAGGTGGAAGACAGCCAAAAAAGCGCATTCTGGTTTCTGGGTCTTCAGAAGTCTGTATTCAGAAGAATACAGTCCACTTAAAGAATTAAATTGAAAGGCAACCTCCTGTTTTATTTTGCCAGAGTACAGAGATAATCTGTGGATAGCTTCTTCGAACTTATTTCCAACAGTCTTTCTGCCAGTTGTATTTCTATCCTATTGTGCAATGTCTCTTGTGTGGGAAGATCTACTGTTTTGCTTCATTAATTGTAGCAGATATTTGATTGACCTGTATATAGGTTTGCACTTCCTTCCTCTTCCTACTCACCCTCTTTTTCCTCCCCAGCTATAAAGAAGTTGTTCGCTACCTGAGAGCTGTGAAATGCAATGATACCAAAGGGTAAATGGCGCTTTTTTTTTTTATTGTTTCTTTGCCTTAAGATTGTGTCCCAGCCTGTGTATCTACAATGTGTAATAAACTGTCAGAATGAAAAGCCGTAGGATTTCGGCAGCTGTTTGCTAAGTGGAAGTAATACTGCATTGCAACTAACTTCTGCCTTATTGGATGTAACTTATTAGTGGTCAAGCATAACCAGATCTATAGATACATATTGTAAAACTTTCATGTTAATGCAAATCAGATATTCATTTCTTCCTCCTTTCCAGGTTAAGGGACCTTCGAGATAAAATCCCATTCTATTTGTGCAAAACTGGAGACTTCCTCGATGCTGCGCATTCGCTGTTGTTTCCCGTCAATAGCCTCGCCTGCTGCACTGCCTGCCGGATAACGCCTTTTCAGTTCGAAGTCTACCTGAAGATGTTCAGAACAGGCAGTGTCCCCACTGGAAAGGATATGCTGGACTCTGGGCCCTGGATTACAGTTGGCAAGTGTGATTTCTTGCTTACATATGTTTAGAACCTTACTTAATTACACCTTTTACTTTTTCATTAAATCTGGTAACATTCTGGGGGACTCTGAACCCAACTATAAATTGTCCAGCCTAAAGCATGGTACATCACACTAGGCAGGAAGAATTCCGTTATATCTGAGCATGAATTTGTTTAGTACACTTCACACAAAATGCTAGTTTTGTCAGCTGTGAAGTTGTTTTGCTGAAAGCAACCTATTAAAACCTCTCTGTTGTAACCTCTCTGTTACATCATGGCGTTACCAATGGCAGTGTGTAACTTAGCGTTATGGTATGTCTTAGCCTTGACCTTGAGAATAAAAGCTTCCTGATGGAAAGGGTTTCACGGTCTGTGTATTACATTCTGTCGTTAGTTCAGCCACTGATAACTGTGATCACCTGTCTTGGTGCGTGCTGCTTGTCAAGGTGTATTCTGAAATGAAAGATCTATTTTGGAGATGTTCAACTACTAGTAGAATTCTTAGACGTGTGAGATACTGATAGCGTGTATCGCACTGTGGTGTGATGTACATAATGAAGACTTTGTTCTGGGTTACCTGCTGCGATGGCTTAGTCTAAATTGTATTCAGTTCTTTGCAGCTTTCCGGAATAGCATTTTACAGTTGATGTTGGTTTTCTATTCAGAACCTACAAAAAATTGTAAAATAGCTGTAGGCACTTATTTGTCTCTTTTTGTTAGGTTTCTGCAGAAACACATCTGTAACTAAGTTAGTATCTTGTTTGTGTTCACACTACAGTTATTCAGGGAATATAAAATATCTTTTGGATTTTTTCTTCTTGCAGGGTCTCCCTTGAAAGATGGTGTTCTAATTAAGCAGGCGCTCAAGCTCCTTTACAGCAATGTGTCACTATACAGGAATGTGAGTCTATTAAAACTGTGTTTCCATGGCCCATCGAGTGTTTCTGTATATTACCTGTTTTGTGCAGTTACTTCTCTAACGCAAGGATTTACTATCAGAACCCTTTACTCTCTGACTATTTCACACCTCCGTGAACGGATTTGACTTTGTAAACAAATGTTCTGCTGTGTTTCAGCCTAAATGCTGGAGTTCCCTCATCATGATTTTGGGTAGTAGCAGTTTGCTGGAGAAAAGTGGGCACCTACATCCCCTATCCCTGAAAGAGCCACCGCTTGACTTCCAGAAGGTAACTGAAGCAATACTGTGAAATGAGAGAGTCTGTTGTCTTGGTTTTATACAAGACTTCATTTGATGTGGGCATTGGCTCGTTCTTCTAAATACTAAGGTTAACTTTGCAGTGGTAGGTGCCAAATGTAACACTTTGCAGAATGTTGTGATTCAGGAGTGTTAAACACGACAGTAAACACATTAAATCTGCTTGCAGCTCAATGCGTAATACTGATTCTGTATCTTTTAATGTTGAGATGGATCAGATAACAAAATGGATAGGAAAGCAGTTTAAGAAAAATGTGTTCGGGTAGTCCTAAAGAGTCAGTATCTGGGTATTTTCTTCATGAGAACAGAAATAACTGTCTCCTAAGCATAGTAGGTTAAAATGAAGAGGTTATGTGATTTGGTTTGGTTAGTGCTGTAGAGCCTCAGCTTTCCTTGTCAACCTCACCTGTAAAAATGCTGAAAAAATAAGTTAAAGTACATTAAAGAACCATCTTGGGCACTGTTTGTTTGTGGTGTGTCTGGACACCCTTCCTCTTTACTTGTGACTCATTACTTCTGTTGCAGGGAGTGCTCGCTGCCAGTGGTGGCCTTTTGGAGGAACTGAAGGCAAAAATTAATGTTTCTTTACCACCTGCTATTTTCTCTCCTCATGTAAGTGTGCACATGGCAATAAGGAAATTTACCATTTGTTTTATTGTGCTTGAAGATACAGTAGTATTAAAAACAGTTGGATTATTATGAAAAGCTTTTAAGAGGGGGCTTGAAGATTTTTTTTTTGGGGGGTGGTAGTCAGCATAAGACTCTTCTTAGCACAGTCTAAAGGCTAGAGCAGATATCTGAAGGTAGGAAAACTATTAGGGTCTGTTCTGGTCTGACACCGTCTTCAACCTAGGAAAAGTCTTACTTCATCACTGTCCAAATTTATGCATTTTTAAAGTGGAAGTGTTGGTAATAATGGATTCTGTCTGAACTTCTCACAGGGTAATCTTGTGGTGTTTGATTCAAACTGGAGACTGTCCTTTGAGACTTGACACAGTGTGTTTGTCTCAAAACTCAGAATAGCCCAGAATTTCTAGACTTGTTTTGAATGATGGTTTCAAGTGTAGTGGAACACCTTTAAAGATGGGCTGAAATGTATTCTTTATTAAATACAGTCAATACATCTAAGGAACTATCTTATTCTTTTACTTCTTTTGAGGAAATCACATTTAGCTTACTCTCCAAATATGTGACTACTGGGCCAGAATTTTTTTTTCCCATTAATTCTACTTCTGCTTCTGTGACAGTGTGAGACTTCATGTTTCTGTGAGGACTTTGAGAGCACCAGGTGAAACATGCTATGTAAATAACGTACCTGTTCTATTCCCCCTTCTTTTGGTCTTTGAGATTCTTGTGGATGTCGTGTCTGACATCCAACCTGTCTGACTGGATACGACACACAAGTAGTGGGAAAGTGGGCTTTTAAATATATGTCTCTTCTTGTTGATATCTCTTCCTGTAGTTGCACCATGAGGCTTGTCTTATTCTCGCAGTGCAAGCAGTACAACAGATGCTTTTTTGTGATCTTCCATACTTGACTTCCTTCTTAGAGATAGCCCTGGCTTTTGGGGTGAGTCCTAGATACTGATTTCTGTTCTAAGAGATTAAAGCAAATGATATTTAAAATCCGTGTAAGACCAACTTGGAGATTTTAGACAAATTTAACTTGGTTTTGTTCCCCTTTAGCTTTGCTGACCTTTAATTTATTCTGTTTTTTAAGAAATGATTGGCAATTAGGTTAAATCACTGGTCTTATTTTGTCTCTTCCTAGAATAACTTTTGGGCTCTGAGGCTGTTATTGGACCATCTTTCCTATGAAGAACATGTTCTCCATGGCACTGTCAACCTGATTTTGAGAGATCTAAATCGTCAGAAAGCAACAATGCTAAAACTGTGAGTAAACCCTTGCTCCCTGAAGCCTGTCTGTTTATGGAAACAGCAAGAGCAGTCCTGCAGCAGTAACGTTTAGCAGAGATGTAATCCTTAGCTCTTTGAAACTAGCCAGCCCAGTGCTTTGGGCAAGTCAAGAATGCAAATAAGATGCTAGGAATCAATAGGAAAGTTGTTTCTGTTGAACAGCTGTATTCTGTTTTCTGGTTTTGCATTGCTTAGGTGGCAAAACCTTGGTCCCCAGTACGTGGGTGAATTCCTTTGCCTGTTCTTGACATGCAGACATAAGAAGATGCAATCCATTGGCCTGTTCACTCTGAATATTATTACAGAGAACCTGCATATGTAAGTGTGAATCTTCATCGTAGCCAAACAGAAAATCATTTTGTTGCAACACTGATGGTAGTTTTCTCTTAATTAACAGTCTTAACTCACAACTCATCCTTGTTTTTTATTCTTCCCTGTTATTAGCAGTGGTAAACATACTGAACACGATGTTTTGGGTAGATTTGAAATTGTTCTATGTTACCTGTTGCAACCAAATGGCCTTCTCGCTTCCCAGTGCCCAGTGTTATGAAAACCATGTTATTTGCTCTTGGCAACCCTGACCAGTCATCAAGATTACACATGGTACAGTCTACTTCTATTATTTAAGTATCATTGTCATCAACAACCACCAAAGACCTTAATTAGGACTTACAGCAAAGTAGTTACTGGACTCTAAGGAGGCATAATACTGCATAAAACTTTATTTAGAGAAAATAGTTGAAAGTAGCTCAAAATGTATATTATTGTGTATCTACAAGAATACAATGTCAGATGACAGTGAACAGATGTCAACGTTTCTTTTAATCTTGTAAGAAATGCTTCAGATGGTGGTGAGGGAGTAGATGCCCACCAGGAACTAAAGATTCAGGAACATATGTGCACTGTAATGCAAACTGAGGACAGCATTAAGTTTGTGCCTGTCATTCTTATACTCTTTTTAAAAGAAGAGACACCACTTGCTCTGCACAGCGCAAAGCTTCAGTGGGTGGGGAAAACAGAGCTGTGAAAAAGTCCGAGTAGTTTGTTTAGGTTACACATTATAATAAAACACTGATGTGTCACTTTTGAAACCACTAGCTGGTGATAAGTATAATCCTTGCTCTCCTGTGTTATGCAGTAAAGCATTATAGGCTTTAGAGTGATAGACTTCAATACATCGACGTAATAGTTTTAAAATGAATTGACTCTGTGGTTGTAGACCGGAAGGCAGAGTAATTGCCTGCTCTGGCACTTTTAATTTACACATAGGTGATGGCAGCGGAGTAATGTTGAGAATTCACTTCTTAGTAGCTGTCTTAAGTGGAAAGCATGAACGTGTAAGTTGACCTTCTTTGTGAAAGGCTTCTGTCTGGTTTTTATTTCCAGCCTTTGCTGTGTGTAGCTGAGAAAATAAAACACTTAATTTCATTCAGCTGTGTATGAGCTAAGCTGTATTTAACAAATTTGCAATTCCATTAATTGTCTTTTTTTGTTTTGTGAGGCTTTACAGTATGCTCTAGCAGTAACCCAAGAGAATCGGGTGAAATCCTGTTTCTTATGGTCTATCTTTGTCTTAATTATTTTACATCTGATGCTGAAATCATCTCCGTTTGGAAGTTGAAGTGAATTGTTTGATTAGCCTTCTTGTAAAGCTTTGATCAATGCAAAACTCCAGAGTGGCTGAAACTGGGGGCAGGTGTGTCCCTATGAGAAAATGGATTCAGAATCTGTGTCCCTATGAGAAAATGGATTCAGAACCTATATCTGTTTTTCAGGTGTCCGTGGGCAAAGCATCTTTGCAACTTCTTTCACAATGCAGTGAGTATCTCTGTATTTTAGAATTTAACAACAAAGCGTATCAATATTTAAATATATCATTTGATATATCATGTGTCAAATATATCATATGTCAATGTCATTTATTATAACCTTATTATAAAAATTACTGAAGTATACTAACTAATTTTTTTTTCTCTGCCCAGGGATTAAGGCACCTGCCCCTTGGCACCGCAGCTCATCACGAAGTCTCGAAGTTCATAAACATTTTTGAAAAACTGTAATTTGGCAAAATCGTCGGGAATATTTTCCAATTTGTCTTAATCTGAGAAATCTCTTCCTGGATTCCCTTGCGTTCTGCTTTGGTTGTCATCTCCAAAAACATTCAGCTAAAAACTGACTCCAGACAAATCCAAAACTGAAATCCTAGGTTAAGATGGTGAACAGTGGCTGTATATCAGCAGACGTGTTTTGGAAATTTCCTTTCTTGCAGGTCCAGGTATTAAGCAGTTGTTTAACGAGGTAGCAGGTTTAAGTTTTTAAAAAGCCAGACTACAGAGAGATGCTGAGCGGGGGGAACGAGGGGAGAGAAACATGGATGAAGTAGAAAGCACCGCAAGTCTTTCCTTCTGTTGTGTTGCACAGACGTGCTGTGGGCGAGATGTCTGCAGCAGAAGAACTGCTGAGAGAGCAAGAGTTTAAAAAAGGAAAACGGCCTCTCCACAGGTGTACGCAGCATGCATCGAAATGCGGTTTGCACGCCCTCTTTTATTTAGTGTATAATTATAAAAAAATTAACCACTCTTGAGGCTGAAGGACATTAACTGAAGCTTTCTTACTTGCTGAATCTGGTTAGATTCAAGAAGGCCTGATGCAGTAAATAGCTTGTTTTATTTGATAAATAAAAAAAAAATTAATTGTTTCCAAAAATTTGTTTGTTTGAATAATTAAAAAAAAAATCTAGTTTTCAGGGTTTTCCAGTTGCAGGGCTTTGTTTTTATGTTCTACGGTAGGTGACTGTTAGACAGGTGCTGATGGCTCTCTGCGTTTCCCAAATCCTTATTATAGTGGTAAGTTTAAGAGTTAACTTTTCAACTGTGGAGGTAGAAATAGAGAAATATTTCTAGCCTGGTTTATACTCTTCTTTGCCCTGCTATGATACCTGTCTGCTTTGGCAGTCGGGAATAAAATCTTAATGTGATGACTGTATTTTGCACATTTAAGGCTTTTAGTGGCTTTTGCAGCTTTTGTTACCCTAAATAAGCTACGCTGTTATTCAAGCTTTCTACAAAAGTGTACATGTATCTAAATCAACACAATGTTAAGTAAAACTCTAGAAACTTTGTTGTTATGTTGTTGGTTCTGTGTGGGGTTTTTGGTGGGTTTTTTTTGTTTTTTTTTTGGTTTTTTGTTTTTTTTTAAAACAGTTGCTGTACCTTTATCTCATGCTGTTCAAGTTCAGCCAGGACAAGCAGAGGTCAGTGAAGTCCCCTGATACTTGGAACCTGGTTCTGCTGACTGGCAGGGCTGGCCATGTGCTGTCTCATTCTGGTCTGTGCTACTAAAGATGCACTGTGGTGTTTCACCCCAGTTTCCAAGAGACGTGTTTCTTGCGTGTTCCTAATAATATGATCTTTCTCACCTCATCTACCTGAGCAGTAGAAGGTCCCTGTTCCTATTACGGGTGAGGAGGAGGGAGGCTGCAAACACTCCTCTTCTTCGTAGGCGCTGTATCTATGTTCTCTGCTTTGCCCTGCTGTAGAAGCTTTCCTTTCTCCCCCTGCAGCCTGGCCTGTAACGCTCTCTGGGTGCTCTCCCAGTCATGCAGAGACGTTGGGCAGCCGACTGCCCTGAAACCTCCTGCTCTCTCTTGTTCATCCCCGAGCATGCTAACATAGGGTGTTATATTGTGCTTTTTCACTTGGCTGTGGGTGTAAAGATAACGGCAAAACCAAGTAAGCCCCGATATCAGACTGGACTTGATCTGGGTGTAGTGTTTGGGGCGCTGTGTGGGAATGGGCGCAGGAGGGAGAGGGTGTTTTGTTACCCCTTTGAGCCTGGATTTACCATCACAAGGAAAGGCTAGGAACTGCTTATTTACTGTAAGTAAATAGTGTATCTATTCATTATTTATCTGATTTTAATGAATTATAGCAGCCCTTATAGTGAGGATTGTACTATAGATAATGACATAATACTATAATACTATAGATAATGACTCTGCACTTGACTTTGAACAGGGGTTGGATAGGTATAGTCATTACAGTCAACCACAGCAGAAAACATCTTCCCCCTACCCTGAGACTATGACTTGTATAACCCCAAAGGTAAATTGAAGGCTAATCCTCATCTGCTTTGCTCCAGGTACAACTGAGAGGCCCAGAGCTCATTAACAATTGAAATGCATCGTTTGGAGAGGAAAATGGGCACCTAGAGCTGTCTCAGCCAAATATTGTATTTTAGCAAACAGAACTCTGCAGTTTTAGCAACTGTGTGTACAGCTGATACTGCCAAACAATAAATAGAACATTTGCAAGTAAGTGCCTGTATCGAAAGTAAAATTTCATCTGAAAATAGTGAAACTTTCTTACGTTCTTAATGTCTGGCATGGGAATAACCAGGAGCATAATGTACCTGCGGGCCAAGGGGCTGCTTGGCTGTGGTCAGCAGTTAGCAGCCCTCTTCTGAGTATGTGCATCACCATTGATTATGGATAGGGTTTCTGAAGTACATTGCTAATAAACTAATCGTTTACAGGCCCGAGGGGCGAGTTCGCAGTGTAATATTTAAGAACAAACAAACCACCCCCTCTGCCTTGTGCTGCCAGTAAAGCGCTGTGGCTCTTCCACCTCTGCTCAAGGGGGGAACGGTGATGCACAGCCTGACAGGCTACGCTTGGACAAGGAGGCTGAGATCTTTCTGGAGCCGAAGAGAGATGTTGAAGGGCAGTTTTACTGTCTCAATGATGTGGGCGATGGTGGATTTGTACAGGAAAAGTGTCAGTGAGCAAGTTCATAGCCACAGCAGCAGCGGAGCTGGGGGGGATGCACAGGGCCACCCCCAAACACACTGCCCCTGCCTGCGTTACGCTTCCCCACCTCGTCTGCCGCGTGGGCTGGGAGAGTGCTGGTACCATTTCTACCAAGGACACTAATTAACCTGCTAAATGAGTTTATCCCTTTAGAGTGTGCACCTGAGAACAGAGTTATCTAAAATACCATCCCAAAGAGAGCCATAATTAGCAGCTGGCACTGAGGGCAGACCCCGTGCTTCCCAGGGGTGGCTTTGCGAGGTGGGGGGGCTGTCGGCTCGTGGCTGGTGCGGACCCCCGCCCCCAGACACCATCCCTGCGTCGTGCTCAGCGTAGCAGCAGGCTGCGTTTGTCACACACAGCATCCCCTTCCCTGCCCGCGGGCCAGCTCCTGCGGGCAGAGTTCCTCTCCCCCCGCCTAAATAACGTGGGGCCAGCAATAAGGAAGGGGATGCAAGTCATTGCACGGCTACCCTGGGACACAAAGGACTCCTCCAGCTGCCTGCCAGGCCAAAAATACTCAGTTTTAATAACTGGACTAAGCGAAGTAAAAAACCAGCTTGTTGCTGGCTGCCAGATTAACAGATGGCTACGATCATTAATATTGCAAAACTTCAGGAGTTCATAATTCTTTAATCTACAAAGCCGGTGGGGGTAGCTAATGCGGGCCCTGCAATCTGCCGTGCTGGGGGCTGCCGCCCGCCCGCCCACTGTGGCCGGATCCGTCCCAGGCCCCCCGAGGGCTGGGCAGACGCTGCCCTGGTCCTGCCTGCTTGGCCGAGACGGGGCTCCCTGCCTGCAACAGGGGAGCCCGGCACCGGCGGATGCTGCCTGCAGGAGGGATGAGCTTGATGAACCCCCGGACTTCGGGCTGGTGTCGATAGTGGCTCCTAAATCCGCTGGGCTCTGCCCCATACCTGCCAGCCCCGCTCAGCCCTCGCTGCCATCAGACCCCGGAAAAATCCACGGAAATCCAATAACCCATCTCCAGTGTCATTTTATCGTTAAAGCCAAGCCTTTCCCATATTTGTTTGGAGGCAGCGCGGGGAGATTACGATTGATGTCAACAGCCAGATAATCTGCGGTTCGGTATCGCTGACCTCGTTAATAGGCACCGGCAGCGTTTGGAGCACGGGGAGCGTGCCCCGAGCCGCAGCCGCCCCAAAGGAGCCCCGCGCCATGCGGCTGTTTGAACCAAGAAAAGCCCAGCATTGGTGTGGCAATAAAAAAATATATATTTATTATTTCTTTTGGGTGAAAAACCTCGTGCCACGGCTGCAGCGGGCTCAGGGTCTGGCCCCAAACAGCTCCATCGATCCCTGGCCAAGCCCCAGACTCCAGCATCCTCTCGCAGCAGGACGAGGGCCGGCGGCTCCATGAGGCTGCTGGGAGGCTCTTACGGCCATCGATCGCCCGCGGAGGCCGAGGGCTGGCAGGGGAGCCCCGCTCGGCCCCGGCCCCACGCTCATCGCCCGCCTGCTCTCGGCGCGTTCTCGGGGCAGAGGCCGGTGTGGCTGCTCCTTCGCCCAAGCCGGTGTCACAGGGCATCAGCCTCCTGCTCGCTGGAAATATATGTATCTTTTTTATATATATATATATAAAAATACACACACACACATATATATACACATATATATATGTATTATACATACATATATAAAAAATACATATATATATGTATGGGGGTTTATATATATATATGTATGTATGTATTTTTATATATGTGTGTGTGTATATATGTGTGTATATATATATTTTATATATTATATATATTATATATATGTATATATTTTATATATGTGTGCTTATATGTGTGCGTATATATATTTTTATATTTTTTATATCTATATATACACACATACATATAGGTTTTATGTGTGTGTGTGTGTATATATCATATTTATGTACATTACATAATATATTGTTTATAATATGTATGACATCTAAATATGATATAAATTATACCTTATATCTACATACAAGCATACATATAATATGAATATATATTTTCCACTGTCATACATACTGTGTGCATATATGCATATATATATATGTGTGTGTGTGTGTGTATGTGTAAACGTGTGTGTGTGTATATGTGCACGCACACAAACTCTCTTGCTCTCTCAGGTTTTTTTTTCTGTGTGTGTGTATATATACACACACTATCATATCATATATGTATGTGTATATATACATATACATATATATATGTGTGTGTGTGTGTGTATATGTACACAGCCACACACCCCTATATTTCACCTCGGTTCCCTGCCTGCCCAGGGCACCGCAGGGGCTTTGCTCCCTGGGCGCGAGCCGAGGCTCCGGGGGCTGGGGGGGCCCTGCCTTGGGCTCCGCTCCCGGGGGCGGCACGGGCCACGGGCGGGGGAAGCAGGGGCTCTGCGGGCAGCAGCGGGGTAGTTTTTCTTTGTGCAAACCTTGCTTTGGTTGTTTGGTTGGGTTTTTTTGGTTTTGTTTTTTTTTTTTTTTTTTTTTTTTAAGCAGCAAAGCTTACCTGAAGTGGTTTGGGTTTTTTATTTGGTTGTTTAATGAAGGGTAGGAGGTGGTGTTCTGGATTTTTTTTTTTTTGGGGGGGGGGGGGTGTATTTTTTTTTTCCCTCCCTCACTTCTTTGTGTTTTTTGCTTTTGCATCAATTATGTTGCCTTTAATCTGCTAACAACTATTAGTGGGCTTTTTCCCCTCCCTGTAAGTAAGTAAGTCACACATTATTATTTTTTAATGTTGTTGCCCTTTTCCCCTTGTGCTGACCCTGCCCCTTCACCCGCCATATGTTTAGTCTCCAACTGCTCACTTTTTGCATTCCCCCCCCAACCCCTCCCCAGGTGCACCCCCGGTGCCCCCTGCCCCCGGCTCCACCAGCACCAGGGAAGCGGGAGGAAACACAAAAATCCCGGGGCAGCACAGTGGGAGCAGCTGGGGGAAAGCCATGGGGCGGCTGGCTTTCGCGGGGATGCAGGCAGGGATGCAGGCAGGGATGCAGGCAGGAGCAAGGGCCTCCCTGGGGTGCCGCTGTGTCCCACCACACGTTACCCCCCTCCTCCTCGGGCCCCTTTTGTCCTGCAGGGCTACAGGGGAGGCCGGGGTAACCCCGTTTCGGCAGCTCGGCCGCTGGGTACCAGGATGCTGCCTCCATCCCGGGCGCTCACGTTCAGCGGAGCCAAATCCCCCGGGAGCAGCGGGGGGGAGGACGCTCCCATTATCCGGCTCCTGCCGTGTTGGAGGCAGCTGGACCGGCCGTGCATTAATAGATTACACAGAGGATTTGGGCTCGCCGACAGCGAGGAGAGCGCTCGCGGGAGGCAGCGCGGGCAAGGCCAGGGCGGCTTGGCGAGCCGGCGGGGACGGACGCAGCTCCCGCTCCCCACTAACACCTTTTCCAGCTGAGGTAGGTGGAAGGCTCGGCCACGGCGCTGGGATGCTGCTGGGATGGCTGGAGCGGGGATGGGGATGCTGGTCCCCATCTGCCTCCGGAAGAGCCGCCGGCAGGGACCGGGAGCCCTGGGGAGGCCGGACCGCAGGAGCCGGGGATGCTGGGCTCTGGGTGCTTGCCCTCCTCCCATGCCTGGCTATTTTTCCGGGGGATGCTCTGCAGAGAAGCCGGGCTGGGGCAGCCCATGCAGCTGCCGAGCTGTGCCGGTGCGTGGCTGCATTCGAGCTGTGCCGGTGCGTGGCTGGATTTCGTGCCCAGCATGCAGCACCCTTGCCTGCCCCTGCACTGGGGGCTGCAGCCTGGTCTGGGGTGCGGGACGGGGAGCGTGGGTGTCCCTGGGGTTCAGCTGCCCCGGGTGCTGCCCTGACCCTCTGCGTGAGGGTCTGGGGTCACGGCCGGCCACAGGCAGGGGAAGGTCCCCTTGTGCCACCGATTCTTGGGGTGGGACAGGGAGCCAGGTGCTTGCAGAAGATCTCATGCGACTACATTCACAGCTCGTGACCCATCAGCTGCTGTGCCTCAGTTTCCCTATCATGCATGTCCCTACCATTAGCCAGCACCCAGGGCCACTGCTGCGGGGCGGTCTTGCTCCCCAGATCAGAGGTGATCGTCCACGCGAGCTGTTTCCAGGGCTGCGTACACAGCCAGGAGGATGCCCAAAACCCTTCCTGGCCCCGCTCGGGGCCGCGGCCGGGCAGGAGAAGGACAGACACACACTCCCCCCTTCCCCAAATAGCCTCCAGTTGCTATTTGCCACTCTCCACCCCAAGCAATACTACCATCCAAATTGCAGTCAAATCTGGCCGGGTCCTCGGGTTTTGCATGTGCCCACGGACACGGCATGGCTACAAGAGGGCAGCGCCAGGCACCCGCCCCGTGCCAGGCTGGCCGTGCACCCCGCAGGTAAGCGCAGCTTTTGCCTTACGAAAACAACCCCGAAAGCTCCCGGAGCCACGGGCTGCTCCACCATGGGGCTGGAAACCACCCCCGGAGCGCGGCAGGGTGCTGTCCCCATCTTGGGGGACCCCGCTTTGGGTGGTGCAGAGCTGTGGGGGGCCGGGGCAGGATGCGGCCGTGGGAAACGGCACCAATGTCCTCGTTTGCAGCCCCGCAGAGCCCCCGGCTGCCACCATGGACGAGTGGGACCTCCCGCAGTGGAAGAAGGAGGTGGAAAGCCTGAAGTACCAGCTGGCCTACAAGCGGGAGATGTCCTCCAAGACAATACCCGAGTGAGTGGGTGCCCACCCTCCCCTCCCTTCCCCCCCCGTGCCCCCAGTCCGGCCCGGCAGTGGGACACGGCTTTGCACAGCCAGGAGCGGAGTCCAGCTCTTCTCCACCCCCACGGCCAGCACCAACCTCCCCCTCCAAAGCACCTGGGGGGTCCCAAAACAAGGCGGGTTTAGAGGTTTTTAGTCCCCTGACAGTTCTTCAAGCCCTCCAAGCCCCAGTGCCGGTGCCCGCAAAGCCCCCGTACCCCTTTCCGCAAATCCCCCCTGTGCCGGCTCCTTTCCAGCTGCCCAAGCTCTGGTGGTGGCCGGGACGTGGCAGCAGCCGTGGGACCCCCTGACACCCGGGTGCCCCCCCGGGACCCCCCAACTGTCCCAGTTCAACCAGATGAGTGTGCAGACCCCCCCTGGCAGAGCTCAAAAGACTTAAACCTGGAAACAGAGTCATGGAAAGGTATTCCCCTCCCCGGTTTGTACATCCTGCTCCTCACCGCAGAGGGGCTTGGGACAGCCCCCCCAGTTAACCCAGCCTGTGGCCCCATCGCTCGCTGGCTCTTAGAAGGGGGAGCAGAAAAAGAGCAACTTCAGCAAAGAAGTTTTTAAAACACAACGCAAAGGCCATCCCCACGCCAGCAGCACACGGGCAGCTACAGACGCTGGGGGCAAAAGGCTTGTTATAAATTTGTTTTGTGCTCAGCTCCCCCATCCCAAAACCTGGTGGGTGCACGGGGGCTCAGGTACTGGTACAGCTCATGCACCAGTACAGCTCATGCACTGGTACAGCTCATGCACGGGGGCTCATGCACCAGTACAGCTCAGGCATGGGGGCTCAGGCACCAGTACAGCTCATGCACCAGTACAGCTCATGCATGGGGGCTCAGGCACCAGTACAGCTCATGCACCGGTACAGCTCATGCACGGGGGCTCATGCACCGGTACAGCTCATGCACCGGTACAGCTCATGCACTGGTACAGCTCATGCACCAGTACAGCTCATGCACCGGTACAGCTCATGCACGCTGCCACCAGCGCAGGGTGCCCCCCGACATCCCGGCCTGCCAGAGCAGGGTGCACCCCAGCTCACTGCCCACCAGAGCAGGATTTACCCCGGGCACTGCAGCCCCCCCAGCTCAGACACGGCCGCCCAGCCCCTGCCCCGCGTCCCTCGCCCGGCGACACGTTCACAGACTGCTTCGGTGCAAGGCAAACCCGCTCGGGGCAGGGTCTGTGCCCACCCCTCCGCTCCCCTCTCCGCAGGTTTGTGAAGTGGATCGAGGACGGCATTCCAGAAGATCCCTTCTTGAACCCGGAGCTGATGAAAAACAACCCCTGGGTGGAGAAAGGCAAATGCACCATCCTCTGAGGGGGCGGCCCCCCGCCCGCCCCGGCTCCCACCGCCCCTCGCTCCCCCACACTGAATGTACACTTTTTTATTAGCTAGCTTCCTAATATGACTACCTGAACAAAAACCCTACCCTCATCTTGTCTTATTATTTTTAGTAATAGAAGTGTTTCTTTTTTATTCGGGGGGGAAGGGGAAAACTCAGGGGGTGGGCAGCGGGGGGGCCCAGGAGCAGCAAAGGTTTCTGCTGGGTTAGGCTGCCGTTGCCAGTCGCAGACCTCCACTCTCCTCTGCCGCCGTTGCCGTCGAGGGGGCAGAGGTTTGAACTGGTAAAGGAAGACAACTTTTTATAAAACATTTTCAGCGATTTTAAATATTCTTTTGTATATTGTAGGATATAATTTTGCAGCAAAACAGGCAAAATATGACAACTAAGGGTTTATAAACAAAATAAACAGAACAATACTTCATGATTATTTTTTATTTATATATTTATTTTTTTTTAAACAAGTGGGTACAAAAAAAAACCAAACCACAACAAACCAAGATCATTCACACATACCCCATCCATAGGTTAGAAAGTCAAGTCAGCTTATCCCTTCAGTTCCACCTATATAATTTCCTGGGCTTCATCTCTGCCCTGCTAGAGCAGGTCCTTGATGTAGATATTCCTCCTGACGGCGTTGGAAACCCCTTCGTTAAACCGGAACCAAACGTCGCTCTTCCCCACGGCCTTTCCCATCTGGGTCTCGATCGACTCTTCCTCGGAGGCCTGAGGGGCTGCGGGGGGAAGAGCCACGTCAAAAACTTGCAGAAACTCTTAACCTTAAAAGTTACAACCTGCGCCCAGGCTGCACGGGGAGGGCAGGGGCCGGGGAGCTGCCGCCGGGCACGGGGGGGTTTGCAAGGGCAGAGCTGATGCTCCCGTGTCCTGGATCCTGCGAAGGCCTGAGGTACCCACAACAGTGCTCCCCAGCTCCGTCTATTCGCTGGCCCTTTGGACGCTGCCAGAATGCACCGACCAGCCCGCAGGCACCCCCCTGCCTGCTGCATCGGGGTCAGCTCGCTCAATATCCCCTCCCCGCCCCGCTGATGTCCCCCGGGGCACAGTGCTTAGGGACAGAGCCCCTGTTTGGGCACCTGGGTGAGGTCCGGGCACTGCCCGCGCAGGGATCCCCCAGCAGCACCCGTGGCCACCCCCCTCCCTCTGCCACCCACCCGGGGCTGGGGCCACCCGTGGCCACCCCGTCCCTCTGCCACCTACCCGGGGCCACAGGCGCCTGCTGCCGCCGAAGCGGCCGCCCGAAGAAGTCGATCTCAGGCTGCGAAAAGCAAAAAGCAGAAGGTGAGCGCGGCTCTGTCAGCGCCGGCATTTACAGCTCACATTCGGAGACAGCCAAAAGCAAGCCGAGTTTCCCTCCGTGCAAGGTAGACCCCGGTGACACCGCTCAGCTCTGCCTCATTTTAAGCTAAGCCAGCCCTAGACAGCGTCTAAGGCAGATCAGGGAGCCCCTCGCTGGGGCTCTTGCGCGGGGCCGTCACCCCCCCCTCAGGGCTGCACCAGCCGCCTTCCCCCTTCAAGCACCCGGCGCAGGAGGAAGCCACCGAGCAGGAGCTGGATGCAAATCCTGCAGAAAGGGCCGGTGGCCTGGGTAAAATGCAAACTGCATTCAAAATCGGGTGGGAAAGACAAACTTTAAGGTTCATCGTGCTGAAGCGGGGTTTTATAGACGGCCAAGGTCTCGAAGCTGAGCCCGTGGAGGGGGTGGTGGCAGGGGACCACCTCTTGCTCCTCTTGGCTGCTATCGGGATGCCCGGGGTGGGATCAGCCTGGCTCACTGATGTCCCCACAGCGCCCTGAGCTGTGTGTGTACCTCCCTGCCCCTCTCCCCCCAACCCTGCAGCTTCCACTGAGCCAAAATTCAGTTATTTTAACCCATTCACATCTCCCTCCTTCCCCACCCCTGAAAGCTTCGTGGAACACGGCCGTAATTGTCACCCAGATCTAATTCATCCCCATGCTATAAACCCAGCGATGCAATTACGGGACACGTGGTGCTAAACTATTCTATTAAAAGAAACTGTACTAAAAATAAATAAATACCAATGGAGACAGCCAGTCTCTAGCAGCCAAGGTACGCGCTGGTAGGAGATTAGGTAGAAATTGCAGCCCCCTCACCTTGTCCTCCACCGCTGCCCTCCGGACGATGTGCTCCAGGCGCTGCTGGTGGTTGGGGGGCACGACCGGCCCCGCGTCCGCTCGCTCCCCTGCCTTGCCAAGGCCGTTCCCGGGCTCCTGCGGGGAGGAGAGCCCTGAGCGAGGGTCCCCTCGGGGCTGGACAAGCTCAAGGTTTGGGCATCCCCACCCAGGTGACGCACAGCCTGAGGGCAGGACAGTGCCTTGTCACCCGCCCCGCACACCCCCTCTATTTGCTGCCGGGTTCGCTTACGATATCCAAGCGGCCTGGCAAGGATTTTTTCATCATTTTCTGTCTCCCAGCACCACATGGGATTAGCCCTGGCAGTGCTTCGGGCACATGCGTGTTTGCAGCCCCTTTCCCTGGGACTTCACAGTCAGCACCGTGTAAACAAGGAGCCTTCAGAGATGTTTTTGCAGCATCTCTTTGCCCCACGCATCCCCCGAGAAAGCCCTTCTGCTGCAAAAAGGGGCTCTCGGGGATTAATTATCCCTGCGGCACCAGGGCAGGACAGGCACCAGCTATGCCCAAACTGTTTCCCAGCCTCCACATTTGTCCATTTCCACCTTCTCCTGCCTTCTGCCCGCTGCTCCATGGAGGGTTTCAGCGGTGGGCAGAGGGGCGGTGGGCAGTTTCTGCTCCTCCTGGGGACTTTGGGAGGATCAAAGTGAAGCAGCGAGGGAATGTGCAGGCAGGAGGGAGCAGGTCAGCTCCCCCATGGACACGTACAAATCACAGCCAGACGAACTAAAATTCCCATCTCGTCCCAGCCCTCATTAGAGTTGAAGGGTTTAAAGTTCTAACTCATAGTGACCGTTTCTTTCCAGAATTCCTGCAAAAAGATGAGCCCTTCGGGCACACCACCCCAGTGCAGATGTGCTGCCCGAAGACAGATGTGCAGGCAGACGGCTGCGACTGGGGGGGTTTAATCCTGGATTTCCATTTGCAGAGCGAAAGCCACCGGCTGCTTTGGAAAGACCAGGTCCCCACACCGGCCCTAAGGACTTTATCCCCATCAATGGGCCCACCACCCCCCCCAAAAACACCAGACACCACAAACCCTCCCTACCTCGCCCAGGTTTCGCGCCTGCAGCAAAGCCTCCGTCCTCCTCATCTTCTCCAGCTCGATCTCCCTGGCGATGAGCTGCTTGGCCTGGTAGGTCAACTGCCTGCGAGCCGGCAGGTCCGGGAACCGGCAGACATCCTCCACGTTCCTGCACCGCAGAGGAGAGGAAGCAGAGAAAATAAATCAATAGTGAAAATAAAAAAGCATTATGTAAACTGCAGCCGGACACGGGAACGGAGTCCCAGCCCCATCCCCCCCAGCCTCTCGGTATGATCCTGGCCACGGTGCCTCAGTTTCCCCATCGCTGCCCTCTCCGAGTCTGTGTGCGACGGCACGCTAGAAGACGCCCAGCGAGCGGTGCCGGCCGTGCGGAGCCAGGTTGCTGCAGGGCATCTCAGCTGAATGGGAACTCAGGAGGGATTACGTGCTTTATAATCTTGGTTTTAATGCAAGAAGAGGAAATTGCAGGCGGGTCCGTGCCGAACAGATTGCCCTGAAAAAGCCACAGTCACATCCCAGCTTGGGCCTGAGCGGCACCACGACCCTTCACGTGAACCTCGAGGTGCCCGCAGGGAGCTGTTTAATTGAGATATGGGCATGAACAGTAATTTTGGCTGATCAGAGCAGTTTTATTCTTAATGGGTTGGTGCACCAGATCCGGAGTTAGGCCTGTTTCAGCACAGCAAAAGCCCAGGCGCAGCCCCAGCACCGAGGAGCCAGCTGGGCTGGTTCCTCTGCCAGCTGTAAATATTTCATGCTGTATTCGCATTCAGTATTACTCCCCTTAAAATAAAGGGAACAAAGTCAGATGGTTTTGTAGTCGTTCAGAGATTAGCTGTCAAATCTACGCTTTAAAAAGTTTTAAAGAGAAAACACAGGTTTTGTTGTTGACAACAACTCTGTTCGCCAGAGAGATGCTGGGACGTGACTCGCAGGTGCCACCGGGATGTGACACCCCCGCGGTCCCTGTCGTTGCTGTGCCGGGCCTGGAAACTGGCTCAGACTTCACCAAAAAAAAAAAAAAAAAGGCAAAGCAAAGCGAAGCAATGTGCCTGCTTGCACCACGTGGCTCCCAATGTCCCACAGCTTCCCCACGGCTGCATTTTGGTGGCACAGCCTGGCACGGAGAGGGCAAGAGAGGACGGCTCTCTGCAGCCCCCACAGGACTTTCCATGGGGAGGAAAAAAAAAAAATAAAAAAATAAATAAAGTCCTTCATTGTAATTAGATACAGCTGCTTGATTTAACAGAGGCTAATTTTTGTAATTAACTTTGCACCAGGAAGACATTAGCATTGCTCCTAGCTGTGGTGGGGTCTGTATTACTTCACTGAAGCCTCTGTATGTACTTAAAACATAACAAGCTCTGTATGTACTTAAAACATAAGAAGACTCAAGTCTAGCAATGGCCGGCTATTAATATACAAATTAACCGCAGCTACAGTGACCCACTGTGTGCAACGTGCCCAGGTAGACCTGCTCTCCCCTGCTGCCGCGAGCCCCTGGCAGCTTCGGTCCCTCTCTGCCAGCTCCGGTGAGAGCCAAAGGCAGCTGCTTCCTTTCCTTTAATCCAATTAAAGCAAAACCAGCTCCGTTTTGGCCTCAGCCCGAGGGGGTGACGGGGCAGCTGGACCACGCTGCTGGTGGAGCAAAGCCAGCGGCAGCCCCGAGCACTCGCACGGCTCCGGGGCTCCTCCTTTAAAATAAATGAGGCAAAAAAAGCAGATAATCCCCGCAGGGCTGCCATCGGAGAAAGTCAGGTCCCCGCAGCCGTCCCAGCACCGGGCGGCTCGCGCCAACCCCGCTGCCGTCGCCAGAGAAACCTCTGAGCTCTAGCTGCAAGAAACCAACTCGATGCCACGATACCTTCGGGCTCAAACTCCTTCCTGAACTCTCTGCTGTTATTTTCAAGCCCTACACCTTCTCCCCGCCCTCAGGACTTACGGGTCGAGCTTGTAGACGTACTGGCCCTCGGGCAAGCGCTCCTGGTGGTAGGTGAGGTTGTAGGCCAGCATGGTGCTGATGAGGTCTGCCAGCTGCTGCTTCTCCTTCAGGCTGTAGAGCTGCGTGTTCACCTGGGGAGGAGACCGCAGCCCAGCAAGGGGAGAGCATCACTAATCCATAATAACTTCTAAACGTAAAAATAACCTGAAGCACGGGCTTTGTCTCTACATGAGAAAGGACAGTTAATACCCGCGAGGTTCAGACCAAGTTTAGTTTCCTATTAGCGACACACGTACTTCACAGAGCAGGGACGGTCCCCTCTGATGGCCCGAAGGGTAAATGCACCCAACGCAGCCACGCGTGCAGGTGAATCTGCTGCTGAAAGGAGACTGCAACAGTCCCCCAAAGCCCTGCTCAGGCCAAGCCCACCCCCCGGGTGCAGGGGTCCGGGAGGCGCAGGACAGCCCCCCGTGCACCCAGCAGTCGCGTATCTCAGCGCCACATCCCCGGCTTCCCCCCGGCTTCTGCATCAGCCGCAACATCAAACCGCCCCCCAGTTTGGGACAGAGGTCTGGGATAGCTCAGCCTGGGCGATGCAGCGCAGGGGACGCGTCCCAGCCCTCACGACAGGGTTTGCAGAGGGGACGTGTCACCCAGGCAGGACTCCTGCCACCACAGTGAGAAGGGGCCGGTGGGCACTCACTGGTCGGAGCTTCGGAGCGATGATGTCCAGCAGCAGACAGAGCACCTCCAAGATCAGAGACTGCTGCCCCGCGCGGCTGCGGGCGCTGGGTGTTATCCCCGACACCATGGACACGACGAGGTTCTGCATATGGTTCAGCTTGGCCAGTGCCTGGGTGGAGAGGGCAAGGATGGCCTAGCCACGGCTGCCACCACAGATGTCCCCGCAGGTGACGGAGCTGGAGCCACGCTGCCGCCGTGCCCTCCCTGGTACTTGCCTCGTGCTGGCTACTGGGATAAGCGAGACGGGGGATGCTGGTGGCCGCAAAGAGCATGTGGAAAGCCACGGGCAGGAAGGGCAGGTATCGCATCAGCTGGAAGCTCTGTCCGTGCAGGACAGCCTGGCTCAGCAGGTCAGAGAAGCCCAACCACTCCAGGGCCAAGCACACCGAGCTGAAACTGGAGTCCCGCACCTTCATGTTCAGGAAATTGTCGTACAGACCCTGGAAGCGGATGCAGGATTAGAGACGGCTCGAGGCTGGGCAGATGGACCCATCAGGGCACACCACTGGGATCCTGAGCATCCCACTGAGCCCAGCTCCAGCACAACACCCCAGCACTCCATCCAAAATTAACACAATCCTACTGCAGGGAGGGATTTCCCAAGGCACCCCCCAGCCACGACCCCCCGGATCAGGAGCCACCCTTGCTCCAGACGGCACAGCAGAGGAAGGGGCCCGGCTCTTCCCCCCCAAGCTGCTCTACCTGGGCGAGCTTCTCCTGCTCCCCCGAGGAGACGGCGAGGTGCAGGATATGGTGGAAGCGGTGGGAGGACGCGTTGAAGCCAGCCGTCCCCCCGAGGTGCGACAGGTCCTCATCGCCCACCAGGAGCTGGGCTGGTAAAGCGGGGTCCATTCCTATCCTGTGCCTGGGGGAGCCCAAAGGGAAGAGCTCAGGGTACCCTGGCACTGAACGGACCAGCGAGGAACGTTTGGACCCTTGCAAACTGGACTGAAGGCAATACCGATGCTAAATTACTGGGCACTAAAGAGGGCAGCCAAAGAGCATCTGGACGCACAAATCTGCTGAAAGGAAGCTGGGTCTGCAGCAGGGCAGACCAGCTCTCCAGGACCTTTCAGGTTTCTCCACCACAGGCCTTGCAAGCAGGTCAGGGGATACCACGAAGCAGCGTGCCCCAAGCAGGCAGCAGACTTAATAAACGCCCCCTTTTACCTTTGGACCTTTGGGAGCTGGAAGATCTCTTGCCAGATGGAGAAGAGCCCCTTGTTTTGGTCCTTCAAGCCGATCTTCATCGTCTGCACCATCTGCACGCTCAGTTCCTTCTGGCCTCGGCCGTGCAAGAACTGCAACACAAGCGAGGGGCTGGGGGGGACGGGCACTGCGGGGAGGGAGGGGATGCCCACAACAGCTAGCTGGTGCTGGGCAAAGCCAGAGACAGAGGCACCTCGCTCTTCCTTGCTTTGTAGGGGAATCAAGGTTAAAAATAACACAGGGGACAGGGCGGACATTTTAGGGATCTGCCTGGGACACGGTGGTTTTTCCCCCCATCCCCATCTGAGCCCAGGTCAAGTCAAGAGCTGCAGCAAGCCCGTGGTCCCCAGAGACCTCCCGGTGCCACCAGTACCTGCAGGGTGTTTATGCAGGAGCGGATGTCGTTCTCGGTCTTCTCGCACAGCGCCAGCAGCGCGCCCATGTCCGCCCGCATGCCTTGCCGCAGGGCAATCTGCGGGAGAAGGGGGTCAGCAGGGAGGGCCCGCGGCCCGGGGGGGCAAGAGGAGCCCTCAGCCGTGCCGCACCTCGCAGAGCCGCTGCGCGAGCCGGGACGGTGCCGTCCGAGGGAAGTGTAGCAGGAACGATTGCTGCCGCAGCGGCCGGAGGGCAGGGACATACCTGGCAAAGGGAAGCACAGGGGTCTCTGAGCAACCCTAGCAGAGGAAGAAATCCAGCCATTAATGCTCCGCTCCAAGAGAGGTGGGTTATTTAGTAGCTGCCTGTACGCCACCGCACGTTTGTGCGCGCAGAAACGCGACCATATGCTCACACCTAGCTACAAGTCACCCCAGCAGATACAAAACCTGGGGGGTTTCAGGAAAGCTGAGCGTGTTGTAGTTTTACTTTTCATAAGGTACTTCTACGCCGCAGGTCCGACGGCGGATAACTCGGCGCAGGAAGGCTCTTTGGCTGGAGGCAACAGCAGCTGCCTCCTTGCTTGGGGCAGGGGTCTCTGCTCTCCATCCCTCCCCGGACACGCAGGCGATACTAACTGGTCGTTGCAGATGCAGATGATGGGCCTTAGCAGCAGCCCACCCTCGCGCCGCCTCCTCCGGCCCGTGCCGGCCGCTGCCTCGCCCTCCCCATCCTTACGGTGGATGATGTTTAGCAGCACGTTGATAGATGCCTTGGGGAAAAAAAGGTTAAGGACAGAAGGGATGAATTCTTACTGTTCAGAGGCAAGAAACCACTCCTAAAATGGAGCGGGGGGTGAGCTGCTACGAGGGCAATAATTAAGCGGTTAATGCAAAAGGTGGCCAGATCCAGGCTGGGCTTACCGCGGGCGCGCCGTCTATCTCATCGATGATCAGGCAGTTGGGCTTCTCGTTGGCACCCAGCACAGACTTCATCTGGGTGGCAGCTTCGATGCGGGTTTTGAAAACCTCGGGGCTGCGGTCGTCACTGCAAGACAAGCCGGTGCCAGGCTGCTGCGGCTCGGCACCACCTCCGCTGGCTTCTGGGCCAGGGCAGGGCTGGGCAGCCGGCACGCACTCACCTAGCGTTCATCTCAACGGCGTTGTACCCCGCGTGCTTTGCGATGACGTGGGCCAGCGTGGTCTTTCCCAAGCCGGGTGGGCCACAGAGCAGGGCTACCTGCGGCAGAGAGGTAACGTCAGCCCCGCAAGCAGCGAGGCAGGGCTTCCTCCAGCACCGACCAAGGCTGCCACGCACGGGGACGAGGCTCTGCAGCCTGCAAACGGGTCTGCTTCAACCCTTGGGAGCTGCTGCACTGGTTTGTAGACATACTGAGAAAAGAGAAAGTCACTGGAGGAAGGAGAATATAACAGAAACTCTCAGAGGTGACAGAGTCCTCCTGGCAGCACCTCTCATGCGTATGTTTAAGTTTGCAGAGCAGTAGATAGAAAAGGCTGAGCAAAATCCCTTCCAGAATTACACTCCTGAGAAGCAATGCTGTTAGGCTGTTAGTATCTGGGTTTTTTTCCCCTTTCTTATATCCTCTCACTGCCCCGAACTGCCCCGAACAAATAAAGTCAAGACCAGCCTCTGCTAAAAAGGGTACGTCTTTCTTCAACCAGCCCATTTAATTTGGCTGGAGAAAGTCTGTTCCCCTCCCCTTGATATCACATTACTCGAGCCAAAACAGAAAAAGAAATGAGAAAACCCCAAAATTGTGAAGGAGAAACAAGGAATCCAATTTCTGCTAGATCTGCACTGGAAGCCCCTGCTCCTCACCATGGTGGTGGGATGAGGGGGGATAGGAGAGGAGACCCACCAGAGCAGCCTCCTGTCCTGCTCACCTTGTATTTGGGTCTCTTGTGCTGGTCCAGCTCAGCTTCCAGAATCTCCTCTGTGAGCTGGACCTTCGTTTTCCACTTATTCTGCTGCTCCTTGGGCTGGTTGAATGGAGGATGAGCCTCGGCGCTGGGCTTGGCCTTCTTCACAGCCTTCTCTTTCCCGAACACCACCATGTCCCAGAGCTTGAGCCACTTCAGAAGGCAGCGGTTCGTGTACTGCATGTCGGGCAAGAAAGCAAGCAAACCCTGTTGAACCTCAGAAGGATCTGGCTGAGGACAGAGAAAGGCCTCTCCTTCATGGCTTAAAAACCGCCATGGCGTGCAGAGGAAAGAGCTGAGCCAGGGGAGTCAACCCAGAGCACGTCTGCCCAGACAGACCCCGAGCGCGCAGCACGTCACCCCCCGCCATGGGAGAGGCTGCCCAGGTTTCCACCCGGCATCTCTGTGGGACAACCTGGGAACGCGGCTTCCCTTCCCAACTCGGCCACCATCCCGCAGGGCAACGGAGGACAAGTCACATCGGCCCCATCCCTGCTGTCCCTCGGCTGTCTCGGCTCAACCCAGCCTCTTCTATGATTTTCAATTCCCTACAAAACTTCTAATATTCAAAAAAAAAATCAAAATAGCCAACAATTCCTGCCTAAAGTCCACCCAATCTTTTTTGTCTTATTTTGGTCATCTTTCACAGTCTCTGTTGTCGGAAAGCTCATAGCCTACAGCTGAAAAACCCCCGCTCCAAGCTCTCCGCAGCAGGATTGCCCCCGGGCAGGGCTAGCACGGACAGAGCCCCCCAGCCAGCGCTTCCCAAAGCCCCACGAGCAAAGGCAGCACCGTAAAACCACGATCCCACAGCGTTAAGGAGAGTTATAGAAGCAGTAAGCCCACCCGAACCCCAAGCCCCCACTTATCCTAGAACCTCACATCATCACTGAGCAGCTCCATGTAGCGCCGGGGAGTAAACTTGTCCACCCAGAGGCAATGCAGCGCAGACTCCTCCTCGTCTGCCGGCTCCGCTTCCCCAGTGGGCTCCGGGCTCTTGGCACTGGTTTCACTCTCGAGGCAACTGCAAGAAAGAATTAACTTGCCCCAAACCACCCAGGGAGTTGGGGGCAGGACTGGGAATCACACCCAGACTTCCCAAGCTGGGGATGCTGAGGGTGAAGAGGCTCCTCTGCTCGCAGGTTCCCCAAAACTTGGACCCCACCGGAGCATCTTGGGAGCCACGTCCAACAGCGTGGCAGGGATAGGAGTGGGATTTCGTCCCAACATCTCACCTGTTTATTATTTCTGTCAGCTGCTGAGATGCCTCCAGAACACACCTTCGACGCTGGAGGACAAAGAGGGAGAGAGGGGGGTCAGAGAAGCCCCGCTAACCCACAGCTGGGGGGAGCGGGGATTCAGGAGCCAACACTGCGGCTATCCAGGGGTGTCAGGGGAAGACGGGAAGGTTGCTATAAGATGCGATACCTCTTCATTCACTTGTTCCTTCAGGTAGGAGAAAGGCACCCCCAACAAGTGGAGCGGCCTGCGTGCGTTCCAGCCCAGGGAATCGGGGAGCTGCGAGGAGTAGAGGACACACGCCGACGTTCATATTGATGCTCAGCGCAAACATTTCACGCTTCATCAAAGAACTGGCTGGAGGTCACAAAGAAGCAAGCCTGGCCTTCAGGTCCCTCCATACCTCCACCCCTGTCCTGGAGGGATCATCCCTCACGACCATGAAGACCCTGGTGCCCTCGGTGGACGTCACGTTGATGTAGTCCTCCAGGATGGGTGGCCGCCTGAGGACCCGCTTCTTCTCGGAGGGCGGCGTGGTCTGCAGCGGGGCCATGCCGCTCATCTCCAGGCGATCCCAGCTGGAGAACACTGGGTTTCTTTAGCAGGGGCGAGGCAAGGGGCCCTCGAACCCCACCTTCGAGGGCCCCTTGCCTCGCCCCTGCTAAAAGCGGGGTTCAAGGTGGCCAACCTGGCAGTCTGGGGAGCAGAAGGTGCCTCTGGGCTGGGCGCAAGCGTGCCAGCGTTCTGGAGGACATCAGGAGCCAACTCATCATCCGCACCAAAGTTGAGCTTCTTAACAGCTTCCAAGCGCTGTCGCTTCAGCTTCGGGGCTGCGTGAGACACCAGGGCAGGAGGAAGAAGAGGAGAAGCATCGTCGATGAAGGGTGCTTCCCGGCTGCTCCTCCAGCAGCACCTCGCACTGCTCGGGGAGGGGGGTCAGCAGCACCCAGGGACCCATCGGGGCTGCAAAACCTCTCCTAAACCCGTCTTGAGCCAAACCTACTGCGGGCTGCGGGCGGTGGCGGGGAGCCGGGTGGGTCGCAGCCCCGGTCCCTCTTCCTGGGCCTGCTGCCCCCGGGGGGGTCCCCGGGGGGGTCGGGCTCCTCCGGTGGCTGCCTCTTGCCCCGGAACTGGGAGGTTTTGGGGCCAGCGAGTGGAGCTGGGTCATCTGCAAGAGGCATTACACGACGGCGCCGGTTACCAGAGGGGACCCACGGTGGGGTGGGCACACGCCGGCTCCGCGGCCGGCCGGTCTGCCCGTCCGCTCCCTCCCTCCACCGCCGCCCCCGGGACCGGACACGGCGCCCCAGCAGCGCCCACCTCCCAGCTCGGCCAGCACCTCCAGCTCGGCCGCGAACCGCTGGTAGAAGTCCTCCTCGGGGCCGTCCTCGGGGCCCGCCATGGCCCGCGCCGGCACCGCGCCCGCCCGCCCCGCGCTTCCGGCCGCCGCGCCGCAGCCGAGCCGCCGCTGATTGGACGCGGCGCGGCGGCCGGAAGAGACGGCGGCGCTGATTGGACGCGACGCGCGGCTGGACGCGGAGGTGGCGGCGCTGATTGGACGCGACGCGCGGGCCCGGCGCCTCCGGTGGATGCGATGTAGCCGCTTCGCTGCCCCGCCCGGCCCGGCCCGGCCCGGGGACGGCGCGGCAGGTCGGCGGGCGGGGGGGACGGGGGTCGGGGTCGGGTCCCCTCCGCCGTGCGTGTCCCCTCCGCCGCGTCCCGGGTCCCCTCCGCCGTGCGTGTCTGCTGCGGGGCGCCGAGATCGCGGCCCGGCCCCGGCTGGCAGCGGGCGAGGCGGCGGGAGCGGGACTGGGGGGCGGCGGGAGCGGCGTGAGGCCGAGCCCCACGGCCGGGTTGCATCGGCCCGGTACCGTGCGGCTGCGGGGCTCTCCACGCGTGCCACCGGGACAGGGGCAGAGCTGTACGGTGTGACACCGGGAGGGCTGCAGGACCCGTAGCTGCTGTGCCCCTGTAGCTGCTGTAGCACCGGCACGGTCGCAGCAGCGGTACCGCTGTGGGACCGGCACAGCGTGACACCGGTAAGGCCGGGGGACCCGCACGGCGTGGCATCGGTGTCGCTCTGGGACCCGCGCGGTGTGACACCGGTACCAGCGCGGCACCAGTACATCCCCAGTCCCCCGGGGGTACCCCACCCCTGCTGTGCCCCTCCCCAGGGGTGCGCAGGCTGCGGCTGGAGGCTCTTCCCGCCCCGCTCACCCCGATTCCCCCTCACGCTCCCCGCAGGGCGCTGGCCATGGAGCCGGGCACCATCGACAACCTGTCCATCCTGTACCAGAGCTCCGACTTCATCGTGGTCAACAAGCACTGGGACATCCGCATCGACAGCAAGATGTGGTACGAGACGCTGACCCTGCAGAGCCAGCTCAAGTACCGCTTCCCCGAGCTGGCCGACCCCGACACCTACTATGGCTTCAGGTGAGCGGCCGGGGACCGAACCGGGCTCTGCCCTGCCTCCGAGCCGGCCTCGGCTGGGCACGCTGCCCGAGTGCCCGGGGATGCTCCTCCGCCTCCCGTCTCCTCCCCAGGTTCTGCCACCAGCTCGACTTCTCCACCAGCGGGGCCCTGTGCGTTGCACTCAACAAAGCGGCAGCGGGAAGCGCCTACAAGTGTTTTAAGGACCGTCTGGTGACCAAAGCCTATCTTGCCCTGGTAAGCCCAGCCTGCCAGGTCCTGCTTCTGGACATATCTTCTGAGTTTGCAACATTGCAGCTTGGCCTGTCCTTCTTGTCGTCCCGGCGTCGGTGAGGAACGAGTGCCAGGGCTCGGTTTGCAAACTGGCTTTCTGCCCTGCAGGTCAGGGGCCACGTCAGCCAGAGCCGAATGACGATCCGCTACGCCATAGGGAAGAACACCACCGAGGGCATGACCCACATGATGTGCATCGACGGGACGGAGGGTGAGCGGCTCCCGCGCCCTGCCTGTGCTGCCCAGACCACCTGGGCCGTGCTGGGGGGAGCTGACCCCCCTCCGGATCTTGTTGCAGGCTGCGAAAATCCCAAGCCTTGCCAGTCGGAGCTGATCGTGCTGGAGCACGGGTCCTACAGCGGAGACCCCGTAACCAAAGTGCTGCTGCAGCCGCTGACAGGTGGGAGCTCGGGGCCGGGGCGGTGCGGGCACGGGGGGCTGCGGGAGCTGGACAGACGGAGGCAGCAGAGGTGGCGCAGCGGGACCTGCGCTTGCAGCCCTGGGCCTTGCTTGCAGCATGGTGGCATAGTAAAAAACAAAGCCTTTCTTCTGAGCGGAGCTGAGAGCCGCACTCAGCTCGCGGAGGACTCAGGTTCTCAAACTGGGGGGACGAATGCCATTTGGTGCGTTGTCACCTCGCACCAGTATGCCCTCGAGGTGGGATTCAGGGAATTCCACCTCGAGGTGGGAATCAGACCTGTGTCTCTGATTCCTCCGCTCCCGCTCTCCCCTTAGGGCGGACTCATCAGCTCCGGGTTCACTGCAGTGCCATTGGCCACCCCATCGTGGGGGACTTCACCTACAGCCACAAGAAGGACAGCAGTCCCTATAGGATGATGCTCCACGCCTACTACCTGCGCATCCCCACCGGCAAGGAGCTCATCGAGGTCTGTGCGCCCGACCCCTTCGTCACCACAATGGACAGCAACTGGGTGCCCCACCACGTCGCTCACCGGCTGGACGAGACCATCCAAGAGCTGAAGGACAAGATGATGCAGAAGGGGGAAGAGGAGGAGAGCCAGGAAGCTGTGCTTGGTGGTGGAGGAGAGGAGGCACTGAGCGAAGCCAAGAGCCCGGAGACGGAGGAGCAGCGAGCCCGGTGCGAGCAGTGGTTGGCCGAATGGGCTTTGGAGTGAGCACAAACCACATCTCTGCATTTCCAGCCCAATGCTCCATTTTCGTCCCAGTGGGTCTCCACAGAGCCCAGCGCTGACTCCACATCTGCACTTTCTGTATGCCGTGGCTTCCCTCACTTCTGGGGCTGGGATTAGACAGGTTTTAGCAGCGATTAGGATGGGTTTATTTTTTAATGTACACATCATCCATCTGGCCACTGGATGCCCCTTTCCTAATTCTGGGCCTAGCAGCAGAGTCAGTGTGTCACGTACCAGCTTAGAGTGACCCCAAAGCTTTACGTCCCTGGCCCGGGGCTCAGGCACAGCCGGGGCAGCACGGACGCTGCCTTTGCCATGAGCGCGATGGACGTATCTGCAAACCCTCAGCGCTAGGATGCTAAAAAAATGCAGCCCAGCAAAGGGAGAGGAGAACATGCCGGCTGCAGCTTCGGTGTCCGTGTCCCCAATTCCCTTCGCTCCAGCCTGCTGCGCTCACTGGCACACGCGTTCCGTGGGAGGTGGGAGATGAGGAAGCTGAAGCGCAGCTTGGGGGGCACCGACAGCCCCCCTAGTCCCGGGGCAGCCCCGGGTGTTTTACCCGTGGAGCTGGGCTGTGCGATGGGCGCAGGAGAGGTCCCTGCCTGCCACTGAGGACGTGCTGCCTGCCCGTCCCTGCCCTCGCCCTTTCCTTCCTGCCTCAGCCCACGTGTGGTTTTTTTTAAAGGCTGGTTGAAGGTGAGTGAGTCAATACGAATGGATTTTAAACTGTTTTCAAATTTCTGTGCGAAGAATCTAGCCTTTTAGCGGTTCTGAAATACGGGTGGTCTCGGAAATGCGTGTATTTTTAGTACTTCTGTGGTCAGAATAGCCAGCAGCCCAAAGCTTTTTTAATAGATCTCATTATTCTTTCTCCTAGCGTTGCCTTTTCCTAGCGCCCACTTTTATCCCGGGTGCGGATGAAACCCCTGCTGAGACAGGTCAGAAGACACAAGCCCCTTTCTGCTTTACCCAAACGAGGGGGAATCAGTTTTTGTCCCATTGCGTGGATCCTCGCTGGCAGGTTGCTGCGGGGGTGTCAGCACCGGAGGGTGCCGCAGGCAGGGCCTTCGGGTGGGCGGTTTGGGAGGGCTCTGGAGTAGCGAGAGCGGCCGAGGAAATGGTTGAAGCTGAAAGAAAGGCTGAGGACTGATGCAAAGAGTGGGAAGGAGCTCATCTCTCACGCTGGCGCTCAGCTTTGCAAGATGCAGAGAGGAGTTTCTCTGGAAATGGCCTTGCTTTGCCGGCCGGCATTGTGCCGCTTCGCTCTCTCCTTCCCACCCCGCTTGTCCTCTGCAGCCCTTAGAGGAGGCTTTGAAAATGAAGAGAGCAGGACAGCTGGCGTGCGCCGGGAAGGGACGGGGTGACTGGAGCCCCTTGCATACAGAGCACCGATCCCCGGGGTGTTCGGCCCCGAGCCGCCACATCAGCACGTGCCCAGAGTTATCATCGCCCCACGAGCCCTGTCCCACCTGAAACGCACCTGACTGGTTTCTCGTAACTCATATTCCTACCTTGAGGGGAAATAAAACGGCACAGCCCCCCTCCTCGTGGGTGAACGCACCGTGTGGGTCATCAAAACCCCACCGAAACCACGCAGGAACTGGTGTCCCCGGGTGCTGGTGGGTGCAAGCTCACCGTGCTGCGGCGTGTGGCCAGGGAGGAGGTGGCCGTCACCTTGCTTTCGTGGCTTGGCACAAAGCGCTGCCGTCTGCTACAGCTCACGGCTCTGCAGGCGCCAGCCCTGGGCACCGAGCGGGGACCGCGGGCTCATGAGCTGGTGGCAGAGGGCTCAGGGGGGTTTGGAGGAGCAGAAGATGTGTCTCCTTCCTCCCAGGCCCCATCCCTGCCCATCCCATCTCCCAGGAGTGGCCGGGGAGGGGAGAGGCAGCCACGGGCGGGTCCCGAAGCTGTAAATTAATGTCATCAACCTGTTTGCCAAAGAACGAACATGGGTGACAGGAGGTCCTGAAAAGTCACGGGTGAGATTTACAGCATCAGAGGCGGGACGCAGCCTTCCTTTCCCTTCCCTTCCCGTGGGCCCCGGTGTGGGAACAGTCCCCGCTGCGTGACGGGGGACGTGTCCTGCAGCCGCACGTCCGGGACGAGGCTGCCCTCGCCCGTGGGGCTGGCGGTCGCTGCGGGTGGTACGTGGGGACACGCCGGTGCCCGCACACAAGGGGACGGTGATGGACCGTCAGTGCCGGGGGGCTGGCACCCAGCGCTCACCCCACCATCTGCATTGAGGAGCCCCCGCACCCTGCACCACCCGTCAGCCTTCATGCGTTGCACTTTTACCCAACATTGCAGGAACCAGAGATAAATACGTATTTTCCTTACCCTGCAGAGAGGCGTTTTCCAGGCGTCCTTCCCCGGCTCCCCTCCCGCGCCGCGTCCAGCCCCGCTCCCTCCTCTCTGCCGTCGCTGCCGCGGGGCCATTTGCTGCATCGTGTGTGGATCCACTCGTGCATTCGAACCGGGGGCTTGTGACCGGGCATATGTTTTGTGACGTTGTGTACAGCTCGCAATAACCCTTATTTCTTGTTGCACGTTACCGTAGTAAACCATTACCTGTATACCCTGCAGTTCACCCTCTGGTCTCTCAATCCACGCCGCGCCGCACGGGCCGGCGCGTCGCTGCAGCGTGGCCGCTGCGGTGCCGGGGGCTTCCAGGAATGAGCCCGGACTGGCACAGCGGGACCAGCCCCAGGGCTCCAACCCAACCAACCTGTTGTGTGAGCACCGGCAGTCATCCTCACCCTGCTGAAATCCCCCTGGCCGAAACCACAGGGGTTGTGTACCCGAAAGCCCTCCTGCATTTAGTAACTCTGACACAGATGACCAAGGATGCCCGAGGCAGCTGGGGCAGATGCCACTGCCCCGGCCCAGCCCCTGCCTGTCCCTGCCCGCTGCCCACCCTGGCCAGCACCAGCGGCTGGGCTTGTCCCGAACCAGGGAGCAGAGGCGGAACAAGAACTAATTTCAAAACACCGCAGCTCTCCCTGGCAGGGAAACGGGGGAGCAGCCCTGGGGCTGCCGCTGTTTAGGGGGTGCACAAGGGAAAGCTGCCACCACGCATGATTTCTGTATAACTCTGGTACCTCAACGGCCATTCCTCGGGTTGGAGCAGCTGGAAAAGGGAGTGAAGACCCAAAGGAATTATTTGCAGTCTTCAGGTTGTGAGATTTTAAGATAATAAACCTGGCAAGGGCAGAGAAGCAGCTGGTTAAGTGCAGGAGCGTTTCCGGCCCGCCTGGTGCGGGGAGATGTGGTTGGAGCCACCGCCGACCCCCCCAAAGCCCCCGGGGGAAGGGGCTTGGGCAGATGCTTCCTGGCACATTCGGGTTTGGGGTGGATGCTCCTCTGCCGGTTCCTCCCCAGCCGCTGGGGTTGTTTCAGGGCCAGTTTTAAGCTCCGCAGGGACACGGTGGACGTGGTGACCCGCAAAGGGGCCCCAATGTGCCCCTGCCCTCCCGGTCCAGCCGCCTCTGGCCAGCAAGCCCGCGGCAGGGGCCGTGTCCCACCAGCAGCCTCATAGCAAACAAGTTTCTGTAATTTTACCACTCCAACGAGAGCTATTTTTACAGCAAATCCTTCCAAAATAGAAACCAGAAACACCCGCAGGCGTTGACCAAGCCCTGGTGCTGCAAGACTGGTTGCTCCATGGGGGACGGGGATGGGGACACCGGCCGGGAGCGCCGGCGGATGGCAAACCCCGCTCAGAGCTTCACCGGCAGGTCCGGGGACCCTTTGCGAAGGCTGATGCCCCCAAACCCGGCCGAGCGCTGCCGACTGCTCTCGCCCTTCCCTTTGCCCGGGGTTAAACACATGGATTTGCTGCTGCGCGGCATTGAGCTCCTCCGGCTTTTCACCACACAGCCTCGGGGAAAGGCTTTGCTTCCTCCCTTTTTGATCTCCTTCTTCATGGCACGTGCTGGACGGCACTTCAGAGCGGGATCAGAAATTCCAGGGAGAAAGCTGTAAAAAGGGGAATGGGATTGTCCATACCCAAGGCAAAAAGGACGGGCACGAGGGAAGCACCTTCCAGAGGGGTGCTGAGCCCATCACTGAGGACTCCTCTGTTCTGCACCCCAGTTGCCCTATAAAATACACCCCTGAATAGCTCAAAGGTGTTTTCACTAACTGGGAGGACCATCAGGAGCACAGAAATCACCAAACCAGAGGATTTAACTCATTTGCCCCAAACTTCAGTGACCCTCTACAAAGAAAAAAAAAAAAAACCAAAACCCCAAACCAGGAGAGGAAGCAGCTTTACAAAACACTGTTGAGAAACTGCCCCGTCACACCCCGTTTTCAGAGCGACATCCCCACCCCACAGCAGATAAGTGCTGAGCCGTCCCCCGTGCTGCCCATCCCCGGCCACCGCGGGTGGGTGAGCACCTTCCCCGGCTGAGCGGCGCTGAATCCTCATCACCCACCCAGCCAAATCCCGCCCGGACGGAGAGCGACGGCAAGGCCACCGGTGGGATTTTTAGGGAACAGAATGAAACTTAGTGGAAAAATTACATCTAGTTCGAAGGGCAATAAGCAATAAGCTAATTGCTCTGGGCAGCGCGGAGCAGCCCATCGACGGCATTTCTAGAGCGGGGATTTATTTTCTCTTGGGGGTTTCTAGCTGAGGGGTGCGGAGTTGGGCACGGGGGAGGGCAATGCCTGCTGGTGCTCCTGCACTGGGTTGCACTGGATTTCTCCCAGTCTGTGCTGGTGTGGTCCTGTGCAGAGCCGGGTGACGGAGGGGGACCCCGTCCCTGCAGGGCACAGGCAGGAGCGGGGCTCTGGGTGTCAGAGGGAACAATTTACTGCGGACTTTCTTTTAATAATGGATGGAGAATGAAATTCTGTTTTCTGTTAGATAGGATTTAGAATCTCTCCCTCGGTTGCGGGGGGTTTGTGCAGGCACTCACAGAGCACGGGTGGGCACGGTGAGCCGCCCTACTCCCACGGCTCCAACCCCAGCATCGGACGAGAGAATTGACTGCAAGCCCCCCCGGCACCTTCCCCAGCCGGGCCGGCAGCCGGCACCCTCCCAGAGCCCGGGGCACCGCTCCCCGTTCGCGCTCTGCGCTTGCCTGACCCACACCAAGGACGAAGCCCCGGCACGGGCAGCATGGTGCGGGCAGCCCTGGCCCCGGCAGCCATCGCTCTCTGCCTCCGTGAGTTACATCTCGTCCCCCTAAAGCTGACCCTGCCCCAGGACCCCCTTCCACCCCCCGGCACTGGGGATGCTCCAGCCCGCTCTGCGTTTCATTCCCAACCCTCTCGGCTTTGGCACTCCCCGCGCTCTGCCTCGTGCTCCCCTCAGCATCCGTGGGCAGTGGGAGTTTTTCCCAGCTGCAGCCGGCACCGCGTTAGAAATCTGCACAGACAGGTTTCCAGGGGCAGATTTATCACTTTGTGTCTTCTAAACCCACCCTGAGGCACGCCGGGTTGCCCGGGCTGGCGCAGGCTGCAGGGCGGTACGGGGGCTGCTCTCTGCACAGTGTTTGCCAGCATTTACTAAACGTTATTAAATTGACAAAGAAAAGGCCCTTCCCCGGCTTTAAACCCGGAGCTGCTTTAGAACAGCCCCCGACTGCCTGTACATACGGTCAGGGATGTTTTATAACCCGCTCCCACTTCATTGCAGGTTTCTCCGCAGACCTCATGAAAGCAGCAGCGGTGAGTCACCGCCGGCTCGCCAGCGGCTCCGAATATGCCAGGGCTTTGCCGAAACCTCGCAGCTGGTGCCGGGAGCCGCAGAGCTGCCGTGGTTCCCCCCAGTCCTTGGCTCCAGGGAGGCAAAGCCATCGCCTCCCCACTGGCCCCCTGTGCAGCCCGTGGCCCTGGCCCCGGCCCATCCCCTTCCTCGCTCACCTGCTGCCCAGCAGCCTCCCTGCCCTGCTCCCACACCGAGGGCTGGGACCCTAAACCTGGCTGTCCCTGACCTGGGGAAGCAGGGACAGCCCCGCTGTTGAAGGGTCCCCACTCCCGAGAGCGGCTGCGGTGGCTTTTGCCCCCGCGCGTAACCCGGGGCAGCCCCGGGGCTGCTGCAGTTCTCAGCTGCCTGCGGCTTGTGGGCAGCAGCCGCTGGTCTGGGTGCACCGGCCAGGTCAGATCCCGTTCCCCGCTCGGTCTCTGCATTTAAAAGCCCTTCTTCCCGCTCCTTGCTCGGGCTGAGCGTCCCCCTGTCCTCCTCCCCAGGCTGCCCTGATCGTCGGAGCCGTCCTGTCTGCCACCGAGCAACATGCCGAGTAAGTACCAGCCCCAGCCGGGGTCTCTGACAAGCGGGGGAGTCTCGGGGGACGCGGGCAGTGGGGCCGGCGTGGGTGGATGTTGCGTTTCTCCTCGCATCACGGCTGCTGTGACAGGTCACTTGGCCTGGAGAGGATTTAGAGCCTTGCGCAGCCGGTTCTGGTGCTGGCGCCCAGGCTGGGATTTCAGCTGCAAGAGCTTTTGTTGTAGTACAAACACACCAAGAATTTCCTCTCCTTTACGGGGCTGACGCAGATGCAACGGGAGCCTCCCCCGAGCCGAAATCCAGGCTCGGCTCATTTCTCCCTCACCCAAAGCCCGGGGTATGGTGGGCACCTCTGCCACCACCCCAGCCACGGGGATGGGCACCCTCACGCCTGCAGGGCATCCCCTTTGGCACCACCCCGATGGGGGACGTTTTCATGACACCCCACGTTATTCCCACTTACCCCACGCAGCCGTGGTCAGGGTGAAGGGGGATTTCCCAAGGGAACGAGCGGGTTCATCCCCCACGGGGTGTTGGGGAGCTAAAGCGGATGGTGAAAAGCAGCCGTGCCTCCCCAACACAGCCTCTCAGCCTCGGTCCTGCAAGGTTTCCAGTGCGTCCCAGCCAGCGCCCTGCCTGCTGCCGACATCCTCGCCTTTGCCCAGGGATTGCAAAACAAAACAGCGGAGCTGAGCAGTGCCCAGGTGGGCAGGGGCAGGAGTGGGGCTGCAAACCCCACGGAGCCTGACGGGACTCGGGGAGCCGGGGGGTGCCGGGGTGAAGGGGCTCTCACCACCTTGGCGTTGACAAGACAAACCTCTCTCTGCCCAGCTGTCCTGCCTGGCCGGACTGCTCGCTGCCAAGAACCTGACGGCCGATTTCGGCAGGTACCCGCCAGACCTGCTGCTCTTCTTTGAGTGAGTATCGAGGGCAGCACACGGCTGTGGTTTTGGTGCCGAATCACACCATCCAGCGCTCGCCGGCACGGCCCTGGCACACCCTGGGGCACGCGGGAGCTCTGCGTGGGAGAAGAGTATTGCGAAAATCGCCTGCATCTGCGGGCACCTTCAGACCCACATGGGGCATTTCCAGCCCTGCAGACCCCCTGGTCCTCTCCTCACCCCACTCCTCTCCGAGGCTGAGGCCACGCTGGCCACGGCATGGGGTGCACGGGGTTGGGCAACACCCGTCCTGTGCCCGAGACATCCCCACCAGGGTGAGAGGAGACCCCCCAGACGTGCAACCTGGCAGCTCATTGCTCAGAAGGGAGCAACAGTTAAAAACTACTTTCCCCATGCCCACAAAAAGCAACATTAAAGATCTCCTGCCCGGACACGAGGAGCCTTTCGTCCCGTACCTCCCCGCCACGCTGACTCTTGCTCCCCGCAGCTCGGCCGAGATGCACGGTGCGACCTGCGGAGCATTTTACGCCCGGGCTTCCCGTGGGAACCTGGACCTGCTGCCCAGGGGCTCAGCCCGGCGGACGGGGCTGCTGCGTGGGGCGCTGGCCTGCCTGGTGAGTTGGGGCCAAGCCGGAGGGCGGCCAGGGTCCCCCACACCCCGCGATGGGTGTTCGTACGAGGGCCGAGTCGTCTCTTCCAGGGGGTGAGGAGCAGCCGCCTGCGCCCCGAGCAGCTTGGCAGCCTTGGGGCACTGGTGTGCGACATGGAGCCAGAGACCATCACGGCCTCGGACCCCAGCATCCTGGAGAACCTGAAGCTCTGCCCAGCGCTGACGGGGGCCCAGCGGGACGCCCTCAATGCCGTGCTCCTCGCGGGGGGCACGGTGTATGGGTAAGGAGCCTTCGTCTGCTCATAGCGGGGTGGGCGATGAGCGGGAGGGACGGCATACCCGGGAGGATGCTGAGCCGGTCCTTCTCCCGACGGCCACAGGGATCCTTCAAGCTGGGATTTACGGACTCTGCAAAATTTGGGGCCGCTCGTGCTGGCTTTGAACCAGACGACGCTGAGCTTGGTGGCCAAGGTAAGCCCCCTCCTCAAGACCTCGGGGCGAGTTGCCCGTCAGCCAGGCCAGCCCTGAGGCTGCGGGACCCAGCACCTCTGCCCCCCCGGCAGGCAACGCGGGAGGCTTTCGGCAGGAGCATCATGGCCACGTACGGCAGCCAGGGACGTTCCCAGCGGGAGAAGTCCCTGACCCTCCTCAGGGCCTTCGCAGCAGCATTGGCTTCGTCTCATCCCAGGCTAAAGCGGAGCGCAGACCGTGAGAGTTTCCCTTTGCCACCACCAGTCTGGACCAGTACAGAGCTCTTTGAGGGGGAAAAATGCCCACAGGCTGGTTGGCATCTGGGTACCCCCCTAGGGAAGGGGACAGGACCAGGCAGAAAGCTGTGGGATTCCCTGTAAAGTAACCGGGGAGATGGGGGAAATGTCGTTACAGCACGCTGGGGTGCTTGCTCTTACCCGGGAGCAGGAATACGGCAGCAGCAGCCGGGAAGGAGCTGGGAGTGGGGAGAAAACTCCTGGAGCCGGGCAGGGCAGCGCCAGGGGAGGATGCTGCAAGACTGGAGGATGCTCATGGGGTGCCATGGCAAAGGGTTCACCTTACCGGAGCATTTTTAGTTGCCTTTAACAGGACAAAGCACAGGTAGCCTGCAGAAACATCAGCAGGTTCTTCAGGAATAACTTTAAGGAATGAAAGCAAATAAGGAACCTTCATGGGTCAGGGACCCAGGGGATGGGAGGCTGCCCGGCAGGATGGGCTTGAGCAGCGTTATTGCGATTCCCTGTTCATTCACCAGGGCTCTTCTGAGGGGCTCTGGGGCCCCGTGGCAGGAGCAGGGCCAGGCGGGAAGGGAGGACAGGCCGTCTGCCTGACGTGCCCTCCCTGCCTGCAGGCTGCCTGTCCGAGCCCATCACGGCCAGCACCGTCTCCGACCCCCTCTTACTCATCAGCTACGACACCAGCGAGCAGTTCAACCTGTGCCTGAGCAATGAGGTTTTAAAAACAAACCTGGAGCGTCTGCTGGAACAGCCGCTCACTGTGGAATACCTCCAAGTCATGAAAAAAAGGCTGGCGCAGGTGACGGGTGACACAGGGCAGGAGTCCCCGTGCAGCCCCCCGTTAGCATGGGCACGCTCCGGGATGGGCGAGACCCACTGCGGGAACGGGCACCGCCGGCTGCAGGGATGCAGGCACCCGAGCGGGTCCTTTGTGCCCGTTCCTGCCTTCTTTTCCCTTCCCTGACCTCCTTTTCTGCCCCGCTGGCCTGGCCCTACAGATTTACCCGTCGGGGATCCCGGAGAAGCAGCTGAAGCTGTTAGGGCCACTGTCCCGCCAGTACACGGCGGAGGAGATCAGCCTGTGGCCGGTGACATCCAGCGACACGCTCTCGGCCCTGCTCAACCCCTCGGATGGCAAGTGGGGGGCTCCCCAGGTAAACACACGGCAGCAGCGGGGGACGGGTGCCGGTGAACCCAAACCGGGACCGCTCGGTGCCCGAGCCCAGCTGGGAGCGGAGGTGTTGCCCGAGGGCGGCACGGCGGTTTTGCAAGGCACATGCGTTTCTACCGGGAGCATCTTCCTTTGCTGCCCGCATGCAACACGTGAACCGTGTTTCCCAGGTCCAGCAGCTGCTCAGCAGGTACCTGGCCCTGGGGGGCACCTGGACCGGGCCCTTGCTTCGGAAAATTGGTGGGAGGCACCTGTGCAATCTGCAGGAGGAGCAGATCAAGCAAATATCTCCAGAGGCAATTAGGTAAGCCATTTTTTAGGGAGGCTTTTCAGCCCTGCGAGGCCCCTGAGACCGCAGGGGAACTGGGACGGCAGACCCCCACCTCCATTTTGGCTCTGCCCGCTCGCAGGCAGCACGGCAGGATGGCCGTCCCGCTCCCAGCTCCTGCCTGAGCCACCGACGCCGCGGGCAGGGACAGCCCGCTCATCTCCCCCTGCCAACGAAAGGGCTTTAGCTGTGGTTTGGGGTGGTGCCCCCGGCTCTAACCTGTAACCCTCCCTCCCCCAGGACTGCCGGACAATTAAACATTTCTTCTTGCTCTCAAACCACGAAGGAGCAACTCTACAGAAAAGCCCGGGAGGCCTTTGCTGGCCAGGCTGGCACCACCAGGGCGTATTACTGCCAGATTTGGCCGTACCTGGGTAGGTCCTTCAGCCTTCGCCCTCCTTCCCACGGCGACTGAGGTTGGACACCTCTTCCTCGGCCAGGGCAGTTTGTCACACTAGAGACACGTCCAAGCAGTCTCCGAAACCCCTCTCCCAGCACCGGAAGCGTTTGCACGTGTCTAGGTGCCCCATATGCTTTCTTTAAGGTGGAGCTCCAGCAGAGGACCTGAAAGACTTGGCTAAACCTGGGGTTGCCATAGACATGGACATGGACACCTTTCTTGCCCTAAATCCCGATGAACTGCAGGTACGTCCCCGGTACGCTGCTGCTCTTCTCCCTGCTGAAGGGCAGGGCGAGTTGAGGGCTGAGCGGTGGGGTTGGATGCCGCAGCCCCATCAGATCACCAAGTCTCTATTTTTTTACCTTTTTAAATTTTCTTTTGGAAGTTATTGCTTGCGCTGCAGTTCCCATTTGGAAAAGCGCTTTGTGGCGATGCCGCCTGTGAGGACGAACAAAGATGTTGTTGTATGTGTATTGCAGAAACTCAGTGTCACGGATGTGAAAAATTTGCTTGGGGAAAACCTCCCGTACCTGAAGGAAGCTGAAAATGAGACCTCGGTGATGCGCTGGGTGAAGAGACAGTCCCAGCGGGAACTGGACTGTACCCTGGGAATTGGCCTGCAAGGGGGGACGGAGGAGCCCGGCACCACGGGGACAGCCACCCCTCCTAACCCCACCGCCTCGGCCAGTATCAGCCCCACGGCCACCGTTCCCGCACCCACCACCCTCCCCCCTGTCCCCACCCCTATTGCCACTAACAGCCTCCCTACCGCTAATTCAAGTACCGGCCCCCACCAGGCCCCCACCCCAAGCACTATCGGCCCGAGCCCCCCTAGCAGCACTGCCCCACACACTTACACCGCTGTCCCCAGCGCTGCTGGGAGCCCCCCTGCTACCTCCACCGCCCGACCTGCTCCGACCACCGGCTCCATCGTCCCATGCTCCATCCACCAGTCTGCCCCCTCAAATAAGGCCACCCCCCCCGCTGTCACCCTCCTCGCCACCATCCTTGCCACTGTCAACCCCAACGCCACCTCTCCCAGCTCCGTCCCACCCCCCGCTCTCACGCCCGGGGCCACCACCACCACCACCAGCAGCGTTGTTACTAACCCGGCCGTTACCACCCGCAACGCCAGCACCCCACTGGTGTCCATGAACCCCCCAGCACCTGCGGGTACCACCCACCCCGCTCCTGCCACCCATAACACCACCACACCGAGCACCCACAACGCTCCCAGCGCCCTTGTCCCTAACTCCACCTCTGCGCCCGCTGCCACCGCAGCCACAGAAATTAACCTCCCTCCCCACAAGCCCACCCCAATTCCCAACTCCGCTGTCTCCACCCAAGAGAGCGTCGTCTCCTCAGCCGCCAAGACTACAACATTGGCTTGCGAGACCGGTGCCCCTCCGGCATTTCTCGGCCCCTCTTCCACCACCACCAGCAGTGAGACCGCTAAAAAAACACCCACAGGCGTGCCAGAGCCACCGCGACCAACACCCAACGGATACGTCAACCTGCAATCTGCATCTGGTACGGTGTGAATGTTCGGAGTCGGGAAAGGCTTAGGAACCGATGGCGAGGCAGAAGTCTTCACTGACAAGCAGTAGCTGATCCACCTTTTTCCTGGCCAGATTCAATACCGGTGTGCTGCTGTCCACAAGAAAGCCCCAGTAGTTACCAGTAGACAGACAGCGACGTGTCTCTACAGGGCGTTACAGCCCCTGGGTCTGGAGCATACTGCCTTCAGATCCCACGTGCTCTGCAGGTCTGGCAAGGTGCACCTTAAGATGGCTCGTCACGCACAGCACCCCTCAACCGCTCTGCAGAAAGCTGGAGTAATTCCGTTAATACCAATGCACTGTACTATTTTTCACAAGGCAAGGATATGGCCTGCCGTATTTTAGCTGCACGGGGTGTTTCTGACTAGGCATCGCTGTAAAAGCCCTAAAATCTGAAGTTCTTTAACCTGACAGAGCTATATCCGTAGCTTTAATGACTCAAACAGATTTAGTCCTGCTTTACACTGGTGAGAGTAAGTAAAGACTCAGTCCTGCTGACTATTCATGGCCAGGTGACATTTATAACAGGGGTGCAGGTCGGTGCCTGAAGGTGCAGGTAGGGGCAATGTCACAAAAGGCAGAAAAGCGTTGTCCTGACGTGTGCGATCCTCTGGGGTACCTGAGTCCCAAAGCAACTCTACTGCCCTGACAGCTCATATGTGCTCTTTATCTGGATAATCCAATTCTTTCTCATCTGTGTTCTCCACCCAGGATCAGGATCCAGACTCTCCTCCTGCCTAGTGCATGTACTGGTGACAGCCGTGGGAAGCTCACTGCTGCGAGGGCTTCTCTGACACTGCCACCTCCAGCACCACGCTCACTGGATCCCGCCTTTACTTTTCACCATCCTGCAAAATAACGGTGCTGGCAAATTCCCTGCTAAAAAGCAGAAACTCAGGAAAGGAATAGAGTTTGTCCATTTGACACCAGAATGGAATTTGCTTATTATTTTTGAGGCTGGGCAGTGAAAGGAGGACAGATATTTTTCCAGCCCAAAGAAGCCCAACAGGTACTAACTAGCTAGTTGCTCCATGTAATACAATTATCAGCAATATTGACTGGTCTGGCAATGCATTAACACTGACAGCAGGCCCAGCTCTGCCAGCTTTACTCGCACTGAGCGGTATTTTACTTCTAAGCAGTCCCACTGGGATCTGTTGAAACAGTGGGACAACTCAGGGATTCGAGTTACTGGCTGTTGCAAAAGCAGCAGAATATGGCCCAGCAACGCAGTGTGAAAGCTCAGAGATCCACGAAATTGCATTTAACTTGTTTCACGAACTTATGAGATTTTTTGATCGAGATTTGTTCAAACTCCGCGAAGCCTAGTTAGAGGGATGATTAACTGAAGATAGTTTACCTTGATTATTGTTGCAACGCTATAAAATAAAACATCAACCAACCTTTTTTTCCTAATCAGATGTGTTCTTTGATGTGTTTAGTGCTTTGTATTGTAGTTTTTCTAGTTAGCTTAAATCTAAACCGTTTCCACTTCTTCTGCTCTGACTTTCTTCATTAGCTAGTATCTCCTCCTCCAATAGCTCTACTACAAGTGAGTGTTTCTCCTTCCAACTTGCAGATTTTCCACTTACTAGTTTCATTCTCCACGGGCTGAGGAGATTCTTGCATGTCATTTGTTGAGAGTGAGTCAAGGCATGAAGAAACAAATCAAGATTTCTATCAGGGGGATCAATGCTGTTAAAAATGCAGACTGTCTTTCTTACATTGGGCTCTCTCCAACCCTAGCTACTGCCCCAGCACCACGAGATGCAGGCGGTGGGGAAGTGCCTCTTGCCACCCAGAAGTTGGCAATGAAGGACAGAACAGACTGTCCTGTTCTCTCTGTAAAGCAGGGACAATGAACATTTATAATGTCTTTGCAGGCAGGCTCTCCTCCTGGGGGAAAAGGGGGTTTCAGGGGCTGGACACAGGTGACAGTGCAGCTTTTTTGGACAGAAATTCCCAAGGGAGGGGAAGCGTTTAAAATCTTACACAAAGTTCTTATACCCTCCCCATGACAAAGCCAAGAACATGCTCAGCCCTTAGAATGGAGTAGTCAACACCAAGGAAAAGTACCAGGCATGTCTAGCATTCCTGACCATTTAATTTGGACCGATACCTGCAGGCAGGAAGGCGCGGACAGTCTGAACAAAGAGAAGACAATAGCAACTCATCTATTTGCTTCTGGCATTTTTTACTTAGTTCCATTATTTATTTACAATCGGCCGGAAAACTTCACTCCCACTCAGAGGTCTTAGGCAAGTCAAGAGATCAGGCTTTTTGAGAAATGTAATTGTTCAACATGCAGAACAGCCAATTTGCTCACCCTTAAACTCACCAGGGTTGCACAGTAAAATATTAACATCGATGTGTTGCAGTAATATGGCTGGGCCTTACCTGGCCTTAGTCTGTACAAAGGCAAAGATCCTGCTCTGAAGAGTCTGAAACCTTTCTTTCAGACAGAACACTGATTTTTTTTTTTTTTTTTGAGTGATTTGAAAGAGAAAAGTACCTAAAAGTGAACCCTGGGCTACACAGCAGTTGCCTGCTAGCACTGAGCATCCCCTCACCCCCCAGGCGTGGCTGTCCCTGACAGGCCTCAGAGCAGGTCACAGGCTGGTCCCCCTCAGTTTGCTTTCTCTTGAGGGAAGATTTTTCAAGACAAGACCAACATCATCAGGAAACTGATAAGCAGAGCAGGCAGGAGGTGGAGCGTCATGGCCACAGCACCCAGAGAGGCTGAGGATGGTGCTAGAAGAAAAAGAGGGGGCATCAGTGCAAAGAAATCAACGATTGAACCGTTCTCCCATGGGGAAGAACAGCTCTTTAAGCCACATCCAGGGAAGATCTTTGGCTTTCTGACTAGGGCTTTCTAACTGGCAAATAGCCACCCCTAATAGGAGCACCAAGTCATAGCCCAAATCCAACACACAGCAGAGGAGGAAGCTCTGGAAGTGCTCGCTCAGTTGAGATGTTCAGCCAGTGAGGATGCTCTCAGTGGGATTACAGGATTGCTTCTCATCTTGGACCCAGAATTTGCTCTGTAAGGCTTAAGGCTCCTTGGCAGAACTGAACTTTCTGCCCCCTTGATGCCGGGAGGTGAAGGGCGGAGGTGAGCACCGCCCAATCTGTTTTACTGGGGCTGGGTGGATGAGTAGCAACAAGTGCCGCTGGAAGGGGTCGGCAGTAGCCCAGATCAACAGTCTCTGCTCTCTCGGCACAAAAGCAGCAGGACTTCCCAGGGCCTTGGCACAAGCACTGCTGAGAGCAGGAGCAGAGCCGTTTGGCAGCGCTGCCCAAGGCCACCGCTTGCTTGAGCGAGGCCCTGACTCAGGGCCCTGGGAGCTACATCAGCTGGGTGCACTCACTGCTCTTTCACAGACAACTGAAAGCACTTCGCTTCCATGAGGCAGTTCTTCTCCTTGCTGTAACCCAAAAATAAGTATTTAAAGCACAACAATCAGAGGTCCTAACATACTACGTACTCTGAAATTCGGGCTTGACAATGTTCATGTAACCTTCTTGTGTTCCCCCAGCGAGCCCAACATGCAGTTTATCCAGTTCTGATTGTTTCTGCGTTTGGACCCACTCCCAGATGGGAGACTCGTTCTGCCATTTCTTCAGATCTCCAAGATTCATCCCCAGCAAGCCCTGAACCTCAGAAGGTGTCAGGCTCTAGAAGAAATCAAAGAGCAAGAATTATGGATGTAAATGCAGGAATGGAAACAATACCTCTGACAGAGGAACCAATGAGGTTTCTATTAGCAGAAGCGTGAAGAACAAGGAAGACATTTCTGGTGAGTGGTTTCAGTTGGGACACTCTTGCCTTAGGTTAGGGGAACGAACACAATGGTTCCTCAAAGCCTATTTATGTTGTCCTCTGATGACAAGTCTCCTACACCCAAGTGGGGGCCCCAGTCCCTGCCCAAATCACTGGGCTTTCTTCCAAAATTGATGATATTACTGCTACCACTCTTATTAAAAGATTTGTCACATAGCTGTGGACTGTAGTCTAGTGGACGGCTGTCCTCTGCTCCTGCCACTACTGCTATGAGACCTTGCTCTAAAGAAATTCCCCAGTAAGACTGGCTAAGCATCCATGTATGACTCCAATTTACATTTTTAAAGAAGTTTCAGGCCAGTTCTCCACTTTCTACTGGTCTAGCATCATTCTGAAGTTGATGGAGTGACTCCTGATTTACACCAATGGACAATGCAACCAAAACTAAGTACTTAGCATGATACGAATGCAAGGAGTCAAATAATTTCAAGATTCAGCTCACCATCAAAGAGTCTCTCCTTAACTTCGCAAAAGTACTAACTTCCATGTTCACGTTCTCCTTGCTTAGAGCTCTGAGATCCACACTAGGAGCACCCCCTGGGACCCAAAAGAGAAAGTATATCAATGCATGGAGGACAGCCCTCAAATGAGCAGTATTGTGTATCTGCATAAGCTGAAGCTATAATGACGTCTCCAAAAGTTATTAGGCTGGGGGTGCTAACTGAGTGAGTTCCAACTGCAAAATATATGGATGCTACCTCATTTTCCTGAGTGGTATTATTATATTGGCCATTAAACCAATCTGTGACAATGCCAGACGCTAGACAGAGGGGTAAGAAGAGTTTGCTCAGGCTGTGAATAAATTCTTGGCTTAACGTGGGGGGAATCTATGTTTTCTGACATGGAGAACAGCTGTGAAATAATCATTAAGCATTAGCAGCTTGATTTCTTGTGGATCTAGCAGATCTTACCCATCCCAGAAGTCATGAGTTTGATTTTCCCTGTGATAGTCTGACAATTGATTTGGGCAACTTTAAGTCAGGTACAGAATCTTTCAAGAATATTTTATGCCATCTACAAGTTGGAAAAGACCCAAACTCTCCAAAACTTTTAACAACTTGGCTTTGAAAATTCCCACATCTTAGATGGTATTTGATACCTATTCAGTTTCTGGCTAAGACCTTTCTCTTTCCCCATAATATACTGTTCTTTTACATACCTAGATATGGTTCAATAAGCTCATAGTAAGTGGGTGAATACCGCTGGTCTGAGAAAGCATGTTTTGCTTTAGCATATAAGATGTCTTTCGTAATCTGTGAACAGGCTGAAGGATTCAGAGATGCCAGTCTGCAGAAAAACAAAGATTTAAGGAGAGAAAAGTTTTTATCTTCAACCTGAACAAATTTTGAACTATTCTGAGTATCCCTCTGCGATTCTCTACATAGGACAGGTTACCCCCTCTCCCCAGTAGATAGAAGAGGTATGGAGAGAAGCTAGGCAAAAAAAAGAAAAAGCTCAGTCTCCTGCTCAAAATGGTAGGTCTTCTAAGTTACGATGGCTCTGATGGTGCATGATAGATTTATGTATTTGCAAAGACAGATTTATTTAATTAATTTAATTTAGCAGTCTTTCAAAGGAATTTAAATTAATTAACACTCTTTTGCCTCTAGATAAAAGCACACGTGCAGACCATATCTGTTGTCAGCTCAGGTGCAAAAAAAGAGAGTTTGACTGCAAATCTGAGTCCTTCCTGGCAGGATGGAGAACAGCAGGCTTTTAAACATGGACACAGAGCAGGTACACCAAGTTGCTTCCTAGATTTCCTTTCACTGAGGGGAGAGAAAAGGAAACTGCACTCGTTGATGGGAAAGCTCTTTTGCAAGAAGCCAAGAGCATCACAATATTTGACTCACCTCAAGGTGCTGGAGTCTATCATATCCAACTCAACTACATTTAGAAGGCACACGTATTTCGTACCAATTGCGTTCAGTGCAGTGGCATTCAAGGCATTTCCCAAGCCAACATATTGTTTAATTATTGCAGAAGCCTAGAAACATATTTAATTTTTTCAAAAGTTAACTTGAATCAGAATTTATGTTTTTATCTTCAAAAGAAAAACAAAGCAATAATTACAAAAATAAAATTGAATCATTTCAGATCTATTTGTTTGGACCTCAAGGATGGGCCAATCACCTCTGAACCCACTAAGCTAGTCCTAAACCAGCAGCTCCCAAACCACGAAGCAAACATGGACAGGAAAACAAACCCAAATCCTCACCTGATCATCAGAGGGCTCATTTTTTAGCAAGACAGCCAGCACGTCAGCTGAAGTTATCTTCCATTTGGAAATGTCCTCAGGGGTGACAAAAGAAATGAGAGGGCCCAGTTTGGGGAGCAGATTTGCAGGATACCCATCAGGATATGTCTGTGGAAAAACCATTGTTATTGCTAAGAACACTCATTATCATGCCTGTGCTTATGAATGTATGCTCTTTGCAAAATTAATGTGGAAGAGGCCAAAAGGTCTGCAAGGAATAAGAAACCAAAGCCAGTGAGATTCCAACTCCATGAGCCCATCCGTCCTTCTTCTGCTTGATAGCTCAGGCAAGCAGGCCCCGAGGGAAGGAACAAAACTTGAAACACTGTGAACTGACTCAACGCAGACCTGAGTGGGCAGTATGCCTTGCAGTGCTGAAGGCTGATCAAATACTGGGCTTCCCTCACAGCAGCACAGCCAGCAGGGCAAGGGAAGCGATTATTCCCCTCCATTTGGCTGGCACTTGCGAGACCCCATCTGGATACTATGTCCAGTTTTGGGCTCCCTGGTACAAGAAATACTTTGACAAAGTCCAGCAAAGACTAGCAAGTCTAGCAGAGGGCCACGCTGGTCGGGGATGGGGCAGAAGCACACAACACACAAAGTGGAGCAGTGGGACTGAGGGAGCTGGGTTTTTTAGTCTGAAGAAGAAAAGACTAGGCGAGGATTTTATTACTGTCTTCGACTATCTAATGGGATATTATAGGGAGGATGGAGCCACACTCTTCTCAGAGGTGCACAGCAAAAGGATAAGGGCCAACAGGCAATGAAAATTCTGACTAGATATTAAGAAATACATATTTTCACAGTAAAGGTGGTCAAACACTGGAAGAGGAACCCAGAGATATGGTGGAGCCTCAGTCCATAGAGGTACTTAAACTCAACTGAACAAGTCCCTGAGCAATCTCATCAGTAGATAATTTGACATTCTTCAGCCTGGCATTACCTCATCCAGATTCCTCTTCAGCACAGCTAATTGCTGAATACTGAAGGGGTAGGTCAGTATCTGAGAGAGGTGATTCTCCAGAGTGACATTCTTCAGGCAAGCATGTAACTCCTCAGGTGTGTAGTAAATAGGCATCAAGTCATCGTTAAGAACCATCTCTGTTATCTGCTTCTCAGGTGGGCAACCTGTTGAAGCAATTATCAAATGTGCTCAGTGTTAAATCCTTTTGCTTCAAGCTTTGAATGCTCCCTTGCTGGAGATGGATAGGTATGCAATCATGGTCCCACCCTCCTCATGCGTGACCTACCACCAAGTGTTTCATAGTTCAACTCTGACATATTCAGGGAGACCCACAAGCACTAGGGCAATTATGGATCATGGCACTATGCCATTATGGATCAGAGAAAGCTCCCATACCATCAGCACGCTTATGCCTAGTAGGCAGGAGTTCTTCGACAATGGTGGCCAGCTGTTCCCTTGACAGACGTGAATCGTGTGCAAAGTTTTTCAGCCAAAGAGTTAAAGCATTCTGCAAAGGAAACGTTTCATCAGGGGGATATCGCAGCCTTGGGTGTTATCACCAGCATAAGAAGTTGCTACTCACACAGACAAGAAACTTCATTGTTAACCTGCTGCTATAAGCCTAGAGACCTTTCCTTGGTTAGCCAAAGGCAAATTTCTAAATGCTTAAACTCTATCATATCCCACACCCCATAAACGATTTTACCTCCTCACAAAGCACTGTATATAGTTAATACTGCTTTCCACCTCTGGTACTCTTCTGACCATTACAGGAAGAGCATGACAGCGATCTAGATTTGCAGTTCCAAGCTGTCAGCTTGATCAACCCTCACTTCTCATAGACCATCCATCCCCTTTGGCACCACACTTTTAGATGAAGACACTACTGAAAATATACTGGCTGAACAACCCCCATCATACTTCTATACTGCAGGACCTAGGAGCGCTTCCCAAACTCCCCACACCCCTACGAATAACCCACCTTGGGGATCTTCTGCAAGATGCTGTGATCAAATACAGGAATCAATCCACTGAGCTCATTCAAGGTAAAAGCTGACCATGCTACAGGAGGCCTGCATACAAAAATCAGCAAAAATCAACAAAAAAACCAAACCAAACCAAACCAAAAACCCCAAACCAACAACACCCCCCCCCCCCCCCCCCCAGCTGCCAGGATTATGTCCTTGTAACACTTGAAGTTAAGAAAATAACAAGATTTAAATCCTAAAACTTCTTGATCACTTCCTGTTACACAAAACTTCATTCCACCAGAGCCGGAGCAATTGTTAGTAACATGAAAAAGGGCAGCTGGATGGGAAAATGGCATTTTCAATGACATCAGTTGTCACTGAACTGATACATTATTTTCTTAATACATTATTTTCTTAAGCATGAAACCCAAAGATTACCTGTTGCTTACTATCGCCCAATTCAGTGCCAAGATCTCAGGGCACTTGACACAGGAAGGGAAAATATTTTGCCTCCCTGGACAATGACTCTGTTAGATATAGCCAGGGATTTATCAAGTATCTGTCTGTTTGACAGGTAGAAACAGAATGTTTTCTGAAAGTCAGTGGCTGACAAACAGCTAGAGCCTGCCTGTGTTCATCAGGACAGTCTCAGAGAAGTTTGATTAATGAAAAACAGACCAGAGGAAAAGCTTTTATAACTAGAGCAGGTGAGACACAGAAATGACAATGTATTTTTCAGTGGAATTCCAGCCAAACTTTTCAGCTGAAAGAAGTTCAAATAAAACAATGTAAAAGGCCCAATATGAAATTCAAAAGCAATGAATTATTTAAGTTTTTGATCAAGTTGGCTGGCTGGAGTTCACTCAAGTCTTAACAGGACAATGGTTTTGTTTAAGGAAACTGTTTTGCTGATGCCCCGAAGAAAATTTCATACCCAAATGTAGTGTTACCACTGCTGATGACACTCCTAATAGCCTCTTCTTGATCAGGCAGGAAAGATTCGCACTGGCTTAATTGCTTCAGCAACTTCCCACCAGAACTTCTGATGTATTCTCCACCCAGGTCACAGACCAGACGTCCCAGAATCTCTGCATTTTCCTCATTGACTCGTGTGCCAGGAATTTTCTGAAGTAATACAAGACAGAGGTATTAAATAGAACTGGATGCCACTGCAAAAGAGCATTCTTGAACTCAAGTTGTCCCCAGCCTTGTGTCCCCTTGCTACATACCAAACACGCTAAAGCCTCCAAGAGCAGCTCTTTCCGCTGAGGTGACTCTCTTTGCAGAACATCAAGATTTGCTTTCCCAATATTAGCAAAGTACTGCCTACAGCTTCCTGTCGCTGCATAGTCTGAAGGACTAGAAAGACAAATCCTCCATGAATTCTAGTGAATAATATCAAACAGTTGGTCAGGTTCATGGCTGTTCAACATATACTGTGTCCAGTATAGCATCTTCCACATCCGCAGACTAAATTCTATGCAGTTGTTCTTCCCAAAGATCCTAGTCCACATTTTTTAAGAATCCATTTTCACCTTAAGGAACCTATTGTGAGACTCAGCTTAAAATTGTTCAAGATTCGGATACAGAACCACAGTGGGTAGCTACTGGAAAAAAGAAATCCACTCTACTGTCTGTTTTCTTTGATGTTGTAAGGGAAAACCACATTCACAGAGGCCAAAAAGTACTAAAACCACATACTGGTTTCATATCCAAACAGATATATTTAAAAAAGCTTCATACTGTTTAGATTAATATGATGGATGGCTGAATCTGAAAGGACTGTAAGACCCTTTTGAAAGCTTTCTGCAATCTGATTTTTTTTTCCCCCCCGTAAGGAGGCCTGAACAAGTTCGAAAGATAAATCAAACATGAAGTAGTCATTACCAGCTAGGTTATAAAGTAATAACTCTTTTCCCCACTAAGGCAACAACATGAAAACCATAGCACAGTTACCTTAAAAACAGCAACAGGTCTTTAGGATAGCTATCTAAATCCTTGGGAATCCCATGCAGCGTCACCATCTTTACTAAGCAACTCAGCTGAAAGGACACCACAGTTTACATCAACAAAAGAAAACAGCATGAAAACATAACAAAAAATAAAATAAATATAAAGATTTTACTCTGCTTCTCCAAAGTAAGGGGGGGGGGGGGGGGGGGCGAGACAGAAATCAGAGGTTTTGGTTCGTGAGAAACGCAGCCAACTGGGTTTTGACTTCTTCTCTCTTCAGGAGAATTCAGAACTGTGGGATAGAGACCCAGGACAAGTTACATTTGTTCTAGTCCCTTAAGCTGAAAGTGTTTTTGTTCTTGCTGAACAATCCTCATTGCTATCTTCATGACAACATCAAACATGGCATTTCAAAATATGGGAACTGACCTGGTCTTCTCCTAGCTTGACATTCTTCTTCTTCATGACTTTGGCCAGCTCCTGAAATCGTTCTGCTCCCACCTCATTGGCAGCTCCACATGTGAAGCCTTGGAGGACTGACTGGGAAAGCCTGAACATTTGCAGAAAGCAAATCAGAGGGGCAAAGACTTCAGGAGAAAATTCAGTGCTCATCTCCCACATATATAACGACAACACAGCAAGCATAAACCTCCCCCAGTCTCAAAGCTTAATGCTCTCCAAACTCCATCCCTTCAAAATTGCTAGTCTTGACCTATGCAGCAGATCAAGAAGCCATCACTGGTCAAATAAACATAATCTAGAGACTCGTACTGGAAGTAGAAATGTAGGGACCTCCACCCCAAGTAGTATTGCTGTGTCCTGATTTACAAGATCAGTCTCCTCCCTGTATTTTCAGTATGTACCACATGTCGAAAGTGAAATGGAGTTGTGCAGATCCTCATCACTGAACATAATTTTCATAGCCTGGGAGAGCTCAGGTAGAAATCCTTAAAATTTTAATTGCTTTCTATATGGAAAGGCTTCTATTGTGAAATCAGCAGGACACTGATGTCAACTCCATTGCTTTTCCAGAAATCTATCATGGTTTTCATAATTTTTCATCTCAGATACGAGAGCTGACAAAAGACATATATCAGCTCCGCTACATTTAATCCCTGGAATAGCACTGTGGAAGATTGACATATTCTCCGATTAGAAACGCCTTCCACAGAGGCAGTCAGAAGCAAGGTTCCAGGTGCAGTCTGAACCAGCAGCATCATTTTAGAAAGCAAGTGTGGCTTATGGGTATGTTTTGCAGCTGACACCCTGGTAAATCTTGATGCTACATGCCTGTGTTTGGGTTTGCATGATATTTCCCATCTGTTGCTGTGGATTGAATACGGTGCCTCTGCCAGACGTTCCAAAGGAAATACGGAAATTGCAATCAAAGCAAACACAAACATGGAAAATGGAAGGAGAGAAGAAAAACGCTACCTGCTGAAGTCAGGTTCTCTCTTTATCACATCACTGAAAAACATGGCAGCCTGTGAAGGAAAGCCAGAGCGTCAATGGTTTGCCATGCTCTTCTGCAACATTCACCTGTATTTTCAGAGAGATTTGCAGAGCGGACTCATAGCTCTGTAGAGTCCAAGGCTGACACTGAGGGGTAAGAAGGACGCAAGCCGCTAGCATATTACCTGTTCTCGGGTCCACATTTTACTGTTGAGATCCTGAATACTGGGCTTCTCTTCCCCAAAAACAAGCGATGATTTTGGAATGTAACTCGCCAGAGCATCAGGGATATATTTAACCAGGTCAGCAGGGTTGCCTACACTGGAGGAAATCTTTTTTAAAAAAAAAAAAAGTATAATTCAAACACTGTGGCTAAAATAAACAATTGCTGGAGAAGAAATGATGAACTGGAAAGAAGCCAGGCAAATTCCCCCGCTGATCATCTGGGCATTTCTTGGAGACCTAACACTATGAAATATTTCCTGTTTGACATATTCATCAGAATAGGAGAGCTGCTTGGAGCTAATACTTGGGGTCCTGATGAATGGGAACGATTTGGTCTCTCATCGGTTTCCTACCTCCTGGCTTTATGCCCAAAAAATGTTTAACCAGCCAGAAAGGAGGGACATATCTTTCCTCTCTGCCAACCCAAACGATGTCTCAACTTGCCAAAGGCACACTGCAGAACAATCCTGTGGTGAATGAGACGTTATTTCCCTAATGCTTCACACAGGTCTCTGGCAGGCCCACTGCCCCAGGACATGCTATAGGCAGGGCCTCTGGTACCAAACACAGGTCAGAGTCTTTCCTACGAGAGGGAGGATAAATAACAACAAGCTCGAATGCTACACATGCAACTTGAAGGCTAAAGTCATGGCAAGAAAAAAGGCAAAGAGGTGTCCAAATCCTACACAGTCACATGGGGGGGGATGAAATAGTGCATTGCTGAAGGACCAGTCTACCCTAAAAGGGACTTTCTAAGCCGCCTTCACTTCTCACTCCAAACCATGACAATATCCTTTCTCTGAGAGCATCTTTTCAAGTCAGTGGGGAGTAGTTTCTAGGACCACGCCGTCAAACAACTTTCTTCTGCCCTTGCTCCCAAGAGGCTCAGCAGGACATGCTGGCTGGCAGCCAAGGACATCTACACAGGCACAGTGATAGGGACTTGCGATGTTTCTCCTGCTGCACCACTCTGTTTAGCAATGACAAATACCCCCAAGGGAATGCTGTCTGGGTGTGCAGGTGTGTGTCAATGCCTGGCCCCAGGTAACCAGTGTTCTTAAGCTGTGAGTCACTGGAGCTTTGCTAATTTATGACACCTGAAGAGAAAAAACAACTTCACCTTTTCCACAAATGTCTTTTTCAGAGCAGAGGGCAGGGTCACCGTTTGCTGAACAAACTCAGGCAACTTAATGGCTTCCAAGATCACTTCTGGAGACAGACTTTGAAGTGTGCTGCTGTTGAGGCCAGCCACCAAGCTCCCTAGCTTTGCCAGGCTCCGTCCATCCGGGATCTGAAAGGTAATGCATGCAGGCATGAGTACATGAAGGGCCAAACATCATTTGCTGGCAGCCAGCTGTACCAGGTGTGAGGTGCATTTGTGGACCTTCTCCTTTGTACCTGATAGCCAGAGCTGAGCAGTCTGTTGATAATAGCGCTGGACTGCTCAGCGTTCCAGCCACGAACTTCACCCAGGGCAGGAATAGATGCTTCAAGGTCTTTATCACTGATGCCATTTTCAATGTCGGAAATGGACAGCCCAACTGCAGCCTGGCCCAACGCACGCAGGACTGCAGGAGGGAAATGCTCAAAGTTTCTCACCAAAGAGGATGCAACCTGAAAAGGTCCCACACAGATGGAAAAGAAAGTCAGAGGAGCAATGATGTGAGCCTACTGGATCCTACGGCCTTTGGATGTCTTAAATCACCAGACTTTCTGCCTCAAACTTGTGTGATGAAGCCTGTTGATGGACTGCCTCCACCCACTGAGAATTTTCAGATTATGAAACACCAGCCAGACACCACAATAAAAAAAAAGCAAGGTGACCCACAGGAGTGTACACAAGAGGAGGCATGAGAGTTGAATCCTCAACCCTCACAAATTTTGTCTAGGTGAATGAAGAACTGAGTCGTGGGGCTGGACAGGAGATTACCTGCAGTTCCTCTGTTGTCAGGGAGGAGGGAGCTCCCTCTCTAGTTGTTCCTCTGTGTGTCAGGTTCAACGGGCAGTTCTTACTGATCCTCTGGGCCAAGCTCAAAGCGTCATCTCTGCTCAGGTTGCTCACTGCCGAGGGGCTCAGGTAGCAAACAAATCTGTCTGGGAGACTGCAGGTGGGAGACAAGGAGGAGAGGTTGCCAGTATGATAGACAGTGGCTCTGTCAGATCTTTCCTCTTTTTCCAAAGGATGCCCTTTTCCAGTGCACGTTTCCCCTGATTCATTTTAGTTCTGACAATGCCGATGCTCCTGTTTACAGAGAGCACTGCTGCATCATGCAAAACTGCAAAAACATGCAAGATGCACTGTTGGTCATTAATTGGTGGCTGGCACTGCATGACAGTCATCTCCCAAGATTTGGAACTTGTGGTCTAGCCCTCCCTAAGATCAAGTGCAGCGCAATTACTGGAGGAACAGAAAAATGTGTTCAAGGTTTCATGGAAGCAGCCATCAGAATCACCACTCGGCAAACTTTTGCTAAGTCACAGTACCATGCTAAACCATAAGTCAGGTAGGAAGTCAGGTCAGGTCCTGTACCTCGATAAGGGAAAACCAGGTCCAGAGGTCAGTAGCGAGGTATAGTACACGGCTGTCTCCCGGAGCAAGGTGAGGTTGCTGATCATCTGTATATTGACTGGATCCCTGGCAAATTTTTGAAGCTGAAGGTGTTGACATGGGGAAAAAAAAAAAACAACCAAAAATAATTTAGATGGATACTTTAATCCTGACAGTCACTTGGGACAGCTTGAACAAACTTAATTTCAAGCAATAAGGGTTTTTTCACCTGGCTTTAAAGTTGTGAGGAAATTTATTTTTTGTTTTCAAGTAATACACTGGGTCCTTGTTTTATTTCTCTTTGCACTCCAAGGGCATGGTAAGCCTCTCACTCTATGATTGCTATAGGGCACAAAGGTGGGAGAGCTGCTAAAGGACGTAGCCCTGCCCCTACAGCACTGCTCACACGTGCAGGCCTGGTACAGTCATTTGCTAAATTAGGCCCAGACATTGGTCCAGTCTTGAGTTAAAGTTTGGGTCTCCTCCTCTTACTGACTCCGGTTTGCTTTCTGCAGAATTACCCATGTGAAACCAACTTCTGTGCAAGTGCCTCTTATCACAAGAAATTACAATGGGGGAAAAAAGAACTGATGTGACTGTTCACCGTAAACAAACAAGAGAAATATTCCTGCTAGCAGCGTCTCCATGAATTTTGGTGAGGGCAGGAATACCTCCCAGGCACAGAGTATTTTGCACATGGCAGGTTCTTCATCACCGTGATGAGCCCGCACTTACTGTTGGTTCATCACCAAAAAGCTGCAGGTCTCTAACAGTAGCATGTTCCAAAAAGGATCCAAGATAATTTTCAAACCAAGCAGTGGAATTCAGACCTGGAACGGCTGCACTGTAGCATTTCTGGTTTGATCCTGCAAAACAGGCAGAAACCATAAAACTACAGACTTGCGCTGTATCAGGAAATTAGTGGAGATCGGAGATTTCCGAATGCGGAACAGGCTTCAGTCTATCAGAGAACCCAGTCAGCAGAGAGCTCCCTAAGTGCCTCTGATCACACATTATGCTCAAATCTGTGTGTTTGTGCGTTCAGATTACAAATGCATGTGGGACAGGACAGATGTCTCATTCTTTCACAGCCCTCCAAATATTTCATCACCGGTCTCTTTCTTCCTCCCTTCAAATCTGCCAAAAACTTTTTGCAGGACAGTAAATTTTTGCATGCAAGCTACTGCCTGGAGACAGGGGAGTGTCTTACCTGGGTCCCCTTTCTGAGCTAACTTCTGAGCTGAATTCTTTAGCTCTCAGAACCAAACCCTGCACCATTCTTTCACAACAAAAGCTGTAAATACCATTTGCACAGGATGTAAGTCAGCACAGGACTGACTGTGCTGATCTATAAAAATCCTGGATTAATAAAGCCTTCAGGCAGCGAAATTATTCCTGATACCACTTATCACTGTCATATTCCCAGCCTATTTCCATTGAAGAGACAATACAAATTCACAAAAAAATCTGTGAAGCCTCAGCCCTGTAACAGATTGCAGCTAACGCTGTAGCATACGTCAGTGGCTTAAAGCATTCTGTTGTTTCTTAAAGAAAATCAAGGCATTTACCATCCTGGATGAGATAGTATTTGATCCCGGTGTAAAGATTCCTCTGTTCTTCCACTGGAAGGTCAGAATATATGTCATTCAGGGCAGCGACTCTAAAGATGGATAAGAAAGGCAGACATCTCAAACACAGATGAAATCAGACCTGGCAGGGTTGGATTCTCACAGAAACAGCTCTTACTTGAAGACTGATATTATCAATCACATCCCTTTTCAAAGCTACCAATGTGACTTCCCTTCACAACAGCCCCCACGATCATCTGGGGGCTGCGCTGCCAATCCTGCGATACTGCTTTGGAAACGCAGTGCTAGCAGGGTCATTACACACGCATTGACTGATGCACAGGACCAGTTGCAGGTCAGCAGGTGCGTTACGAAGCCTTGGCGAGAGCTTCTCAGAGACCCTGCCTGGGCCTCCATCAGTTCACAGTGCTTACAGGGTTTAGCCCCTTGCTTTGGGAGGCTGGAGTATGGGCCCCTTTCCTATCTCAGCAACACGGGACTGAAACAATGCTTGTGTTCAGCACTTACATCATCTGAAACGTCTCACACAGCACGTTTTTGGCACGGAGGCAAGCAAAGACCTTGGGCTCGACCAGGAATGGCTGAAGCCCCTCATGGACCCACTGAGACAAAACAGATGGGCTGTCAATATCAGGTACTTGCAACATCTTCTCCCACAGGCCATTAATGAAGATCATTTTCCACTCGAGAGAAAGAGGCACATGAGAAAACTGCAGGCAAGAGACAAGAAGAAACACATGAATTCAAGTGAATATGGACTTCTAAACAAACGCTAACATAAATCCATGTGAATCTGAACGTTTTGAACAGAATTACCCCAGCAATAATCCCTTCTCTGGTAATGTTAATTAACACCTTCCATTGGCATTAATGTTACAGGTGAACAAATAATTGGATATGTGATACCCACCCGCTGGCTGAACATAGTCAGAGCAGCTAAAAGTTTCTTCACATCATATTTGGAAAAGAACAGAACGGAGTATTCCGGATCCATAGCACTGGCAGGGTTAGGGGTAAGGCAAGAATATAAGGATATGAGGAAATCATCCTGAAGGTCGAGGAGCCAAGCACTCTGAAAATGAAAAGGGAAATCCATGTAGAAATAATAAAAGGTATGTCATATTTAGAGATGCTGCAGTATGCAATCTCCTTCAGGTCTACCTCACTACCTCACCTACACATGAACATTCAGCACTGTAAGGTGATTAAACCTGTTGACAAAAGAGTCAGAAGAAAGTCCAACTTACACTGACTTGAAGCAAGTCTAAACTTACTCAGTTCCAAATGCTGGATCCTTCTGTTACCTAATCTGTGTTCCCCCCCAAGCAAAGAGTGGCTTTAAAAACTTTATTCAAAATGGTTTCCCACCAAAAAAAAAAAAAAAAGCCATTTGATCAAAGTGGAAACTTCCATAAGAAACTTCCTAATTCCAGAAATATTTTAGAATGAAAAAAAAAACCAAACAAAATACCCACCAACAAATACCTGAAGAAATTACCTAGAAACATTTATAGGAAAATACAAATATTTGTCAATTCAATTGCAATTAGTGGCAGCACAGCAATTTAGAGAAAGGAAGTAAACTTGAAATATTCCAGATGACATTTTCCACGCTGCAACCACTTTTTATTGTGCTCAGAAGTGGTTTACCCCAATGGACCAGCGTTACTCTCATGCAGAGATTTGTTTCAACACTATGATGCCAGTTTCTAAGAGCCAAATTGTTTTGGAAGTCTCCTTTGTCCCACTTCCTCATTTGAGAGGTTTGGAAAAGACAGCATCCCCCACTTCCACAGACAGCCCCAGAAAGGCCTCCATGGTAGTGTAGCTGCTCCTGAGCCTCGTGACGCAGAGCACGTGTTGCCTGGGAAGGTGACACTGCCACAGCTCAGCGCTCAGGAAGGTCCCTGTGTGTTTGACCCCATCCCTTCTCTCAGTCTTGTGAGGGAAACCTCGACAACCTAGACCCCAAGCCTGCACAAGACTTTGGCCACTCCATTCACAGCCGACAGTGGGACTGCTTTTAAGGTAGAAATGGCACTATTGTCAAGGAAAACAAAACACTAGCTCATGAAAAGAAGGGGACTGCCATTACCTGTGCACAGGCATATTGACCAAGAGTGAGGCTGCAGGGGGAAGCTTGGCCACGGGCTATCTCAAGAAGCATCTCCTGGCTGACACTGGTGGGGAAAAAAGCAAAGACATCACCTCCATGCCAGCTGCCCCAGACCTGGGGCAGAGCTGGGGGCAGAGCTGGCTGGGAGCTGGCACTCCATTAGCAATATGTCTGCAAACACAGGCATGGAACACAGCTGCTTGAGCCCAGGCAGTCAGTGAAAGGCATGTGAATGCCCCTGACCACATGCTTTTATTCACTGAAGTTCTGTTCATCTGCAGCAGGGACAGCTATTAGTTACTGTCCTGTAAAGGGTCCAGCCCACCCATCAAGGAGCAGGAGCAATGCCAGGCAGCCATACCAACGAGGCACAGCCCACGTAACAAATACAGAGGAACAAACAAACAACACAGATGACGAGAATTATTTGCTGGCACCATTCGGGAGCTTGCAAGAGGGTACTTGTAAATTGTTGACCCTTAGGTAGAAGTTCAATGAAGGCTTGAAGTGGACCTGTTTGAGTCTTAGGCCCCTACCACTAGCCAAGCTAAGCTCAGCATCAATGTCAAGACTCTCAGAGCAGTAAATCCTCACGGCATCAGGCTGGGTGACACACCAGGGACTTGCCCTGTGTTTCTTTGTCCTGCACAGACACAGAGCCCCAGGCAGGCATTTTCCCTTCATTGTTTCAATGAGCACAACTAGAACCCTCCCTGCCCGCAGGCAACCCTGGGACTTTGCAGAAAGAAAGATGCTACACCTGGTTTCAGAGGCTTCCTGCTACCTGAATTGATATCCTCAACAAACCAGTATCACTCCCAAGGAAAATGTTGCCAAAATAACTTGCTGATGGTTCACATACCTTTTCACTGAAGCGCACACAGCAGATTCTGATTCCCCCAAAAAGAGAGAGAGACAAAGATAAAGGAACTGTGACAGGAATATGTATACAGAACCATATCTGAATCTTCTTTATGGAGATTACTTGGTAGGAAACTCACCATTGACAGGGGAGCTGGAGCACTGCGCCAGTAGAAAGAGAGAAAAGAGATGATCTTATCATGCAGTAACAACGGTAGCACAACATTATTTGTGATCATTGCACACAGATAAGCATGTTAGCTGCAACCATTTGTGCTTGGATCTGGCCTGAAAACACACAAGTGCCTAGATCCGGAGCTTGCATCTTGCCATGCTAGGTAGTTGCCATCTGCAAAATTCGTATCAGTACTGGCTCTGTACTTCAAACAGCTGGAACGTTCAGGGTTATGCGAGTCCTCCCATCACTCAGGCATGAGGGCCAATGGGACAGACTGTTCTCCTAATGATTTGAGTGTGGCCGATGGGTGTCACCTTCATTGACCTGTCTGCTGATGTGCTTGCACTGAAGCCCTGCAAAGACCTGCAGAAGACATCCCCACTCCACTCACTGCTTGGGATAGGAAGGGGAAGGGCACTTGCCATGCCTAACACACTGGATCTGGCTTGTAGCAATTGATTCCCATCAACGCCCTGCTATCAGGAAGGGGCCCACACTGACCACCGACTCACACACGCTTTGCAAGACATGGATGACACATATTTTAAACATGCGAGTTTGCCTTACCAGATATGTCCCAGCAGAAGTTGCAGCAGCTACCTGCCAACCTGGAAGACAATGTGCCATGATTTTAGCAGCAAATCCAGGACCAAGCTCATTCCCACAGTCCAGCCCCTGTCTGGCTTAACAGACCCTGAACATCACTCATATCACTACATTATTTTATTCTTCATTCTTGACAGTATTTCACAGAATCATTTCTGTCAGACCTTTCTGCTGTTTTCTCTTTGACTTTGTGACAGCTGACTGAGTGAGCAGACATGAGGTACTCCTCTATCCACTCCGGATCAGTCTGGCAGAGGACAGAAATGCGGTGTCTTAGATGACATGAGGAATTGCATGCATCTCTGTCCCCAAAGAGGAAAAGGCAAGGAAAGGGACAGAAACAACACTCTGGGGATGGTCCTTCTCTCCAGGACTTCCTTGCCCAGTATCCCTTGTGCTCCATGGCTGGCCCATGGTCACCAATCAGCTCGGGAGGCCAGGCTCCCCATGCTTATACTTCCATGATGCTTTTAGCTTTGCAGCTTCTACTTGTTTCTTACAGTGTCCCCATCATCATGTCAATTGTAGCCAAGCCTGTACTGCATTTCATACATTTTTCCTGCTAAGTCCTCAACTGGATTAAAATCACCCTGCGCTGCAGAACTGCACACAACACAGGTACCACCAGTGTATGCCAGCCCTCACGCCAGTCCTGCCCGAGAGCTTGACAGGGATTTACTGAAAGAAGTCAACCTGTCACTGCTGGCTCTCGGCAGGTCTGTGCAAGCCCTCCACTTGTCTATTCCTTGTTTCCCAACTTTTATATTATTCCCGATGACAACTCGCATCTCCCCTGCCAATGCCATGAAGCTGGAAAGGTGGCGAAATGTAAGCTTAGGAAACCAGTAACAACATACACAGACTCAAATCTCCCTGGCATTAGTATTATTTACTTCAGATTAGGAGCCTGCCAAGCTCAGCATCCCTGTGTACAAAAAAAGGGGAAGGTAGAGACTTTCCACTAGCTTCTGACAGGACAGAACAAGTAAATGCAACAAGTACTACATGAAATGAGAGGCAGGGAGAGGGAGAAGGCAATGGTTAGAGGCTTCTGCGGTTACGCTGGCAGGCCGACTGTCACAATTTGCTAGCGCTGAGTCACTGCACAGTTGTTTTTGTCAGTGTGTTTCTCTAACGGCACACTCAGGACTCAGTCAGTCAGCACTGTCACCTTCACCCATCTCCTGGGGCAGCTGTGCCCCATCTCAGCCCACAGTGAAGTCACCAGGGCCCTGCAGAGCTGTCTGCCACAGCTGTCCCTTGCCACCCTCGCCCACCACCACGCCACACGGCATGCCCAGTTTGCACCATTCTCCTCCCACCCCTTTAGCTACATCCTCTGACCCATCTCAGTGCATGGCAGACCACAGCAAGCCTGGCTGCCCTGCAGCCCAGAGTACCCCTGCTTCTCTGCAAGCCTTGTTCATCTGCTTAAGGAGTAACACAGCGCTGAAAGTTTGGCAGCTGCCTCTCAGCAGGGAGAACACCACCAACTTCAGTGACTTTGGATCAGGCACTACAGCTGACAGGAGGCTGAAGAGGCTATAGAGATCAGGCCCACCCATGTCTCATCTCCTGGACCCATGGACCAGCTAGCCCAGGGCTGGCTGAGTAGTGCCCAGCAAGCACACCAAGGTGTGGCAGAGCTCAGGTTCAGCACGGTTGCTCCATGGCTCTAAAGCATCAGTGACTCCCAGCCCTCCCAGCCCACTGGGGGAAGCACAGTCAGGATTGGCGTTATCTACAAATATTTGGTCAGAAGTGACTCATGGGGGGAATGTGGAGGAGCTGAGCCCCAAAACCAAAACACAGAAGCAACCTCCTGTGGTTCCTCCACACCATATGGCTAAGGGACTGGGCTAAGCTGGCCCAGGGCAGTATCAGTAAAACCCACGGTGATATTTGGGCACAGAAATCAACAGGATGGGAGACCCTTATCACTGAACTGTGACAGGGAAGAAGAGGAGGAGGAGGAGGAAGGCAGCGGCTTTCTTGGGTGTGGATGTCTTCACCAGCCCAATGACCTGCATTAGGAAGGGGATTATAAAATAGCTTGTAGGGATGGATGAGAGGAGTCCCTAATTAGTATAACAGCTTTTTTGATTACTAACTGCTACACCTTTTTAATCGTTTAATTAATGGAGAACTGTCATTAAGTAAAGTAATGGGCAAAGGAAACATATGCATAGCTGGGCAAATACAGTGCTTTCCTCTAGGCCGAACATACATTAACTTTACTCCTAGAGAAAATCCCAAAAGAGTTATCAAAATCATAACCAAGAGTTCAGTGCTAGAGGCTGGCCCTGAGGCCATGCTTCCCTGCTTGCAGACAAAGCCGGCCTGTTTCCACCGTGATAATCACTTCCTGCCCACCTCAGGACTGGACCTTGGAAACACACAGCCAAGCCCTCTGGCCTCACTCTCGAAAAGCTCTTATGCATATGTTTAACTTCAAGCATGCAAATCGTCCCATTGACTCAAAACAGCAGTGCTCAGAAACACCCACGCAGGGAGGAGGAGGAAGAGGAAGGGTGGCTTCTCATTCTGCAAGATTAGAGAGGACCCCAACCTACTATCACAAAAATCCTCATTGTATGACAATAACTCCTTCATCTCACAACATCACAACAAAGGCTACGGACTCAGCTCATGTCATGAACCACCTAAGATATGTGCACATCACTCTGGGAGCAACACCCTTCTGAAACATTGCTTTCACTCCCGTGCTTTGTTAGCGCACAGGCACGCCAGGCTGTGGTGAAGCCTTCCATAATGGAAGGGACCGTCCCCTTCACCTACGTATGCTGTGCTGTTCACAGCTCACCTGCTGTCCGCAGTCCCTTCTCCTCCGTGAGGGCACTTCTGTGCCACAAGATTGCTGAGCACTGCCTGGTCTCCCCACTGCTTCTTTACAACAAGGCCATTCTGACAGTGTGGCACCACTATGCTTAGACCTCCTGTCCTTCCCTTGCAGAAACCTGGTTAGGGACTCTCAGAAACTTGCGTTTCCTTTCTTCTCTCTTTGATCCATCCCCAAAAGGGCAGTGCACGCAACCTGTTGGATGCAAATTCTCGACAAGCTCAGCACATTTCTGATACTCTGCGTTTTCTCCATCTCCAGTTCTCTAGGGCATTTACAGAAGAAGATGGTTAGATGGATGGGGGCAAGCATGGCCCAAAGAAACGGAATGATTTCCCACAGCTGCACGCTGAGCCAGCAGCCAACATGAGAACGCATCACAAAAATTACTGACCTGCCAGACTTAAAAGCAATTGCATTAAGAGTCATTAACTTTTACAAGCAAACCATGTACTTCTTCCGGACAGAGACATCCCTCCTTGTACAGGATGTTGGTAGAAAATTGGAAAAAAAAAAAAAAAAAAAAAAAAAAATCAATCACATTTTCATCAGGGTGTCCATAATACATTGGTCAGTTTTGAACAGCAACAACTGCTTAATTAAAGAAATAAAGAAAATAAGTTATCTGTTTATTTGTTTTCCTTCCTTTAGTACTGATAACTAAGCCTACTGCAGAGAAAATGATGGTCCCTTTATTTAGCTGTTCCCCAGCTGGTGGCTGATTAGCTTGTTTGTAATGTTACAAGTTCATGTTCTATTGTCATCAGCATTCACTGCAAACGTGATCTCAAGTCTGATGAGGAAGGAAGACTAAAGCGCTGACACTTTCTGAAAGAAATTAAGATCCTGCTCTGGAATCCCTTACTACCAAAAGAACAGGAGGAGGGAAAGTAAGGGAATATAGAGATAATCAGATTCAGCTAAGATTATTTCTTAAGTGCTTTCCCAGAGACACCTGGATACTGCAACAAAAGGAGCAGCGAGCAGACAGCTCTGCAATGGCAGGAGGAGAATGAATTCCAATTTTGTCTTTCCACCCTGTTCGTTACAAAAACTAACATATTTTGGTTCACAGATACAATAATAAACAAGCGTAACTAAAGGCTGGGGATTTAGAGCAACCACCAAAGTAATGTTCAATGGTCTTTCAGCACAATTTTCCCTTTTGAGGATTATCTCAACTAGAGCTGCTGGTAAGGAAAATCCTCCCAGGACACCAGTCACCCTCACAGTAATACTCACCAACCAAAAGGAGGAAGCCCAGCCCTGGAAGTAAAGGCGACATTTCTGCAAAGGTCTTCTGAGCGCCCATACATGCAAGGAATCACCTTATTTCAGCCGAGAAAAATCAAACATGAATAACGCTCAATTGCAAAACCAAACTCAGAGTAGGAGAGTTAAAAGGTGACTGTCTTGCAAGTAAACTGACACACACCAACACCCTTCACAAAGCCTATCTGAAACTAGACCCGAAGCACATGAAAAACTATTGAGGGTCCACTATGCCTGGGAAAGCACAGAGTTGCATGCAGAGAATTCAGAGTTAGTTAAGCCAGATCCACTGCTATCAATGCCCTGAAGTCAGCAGGCTCCCCTCTGGCAGAGGAGGATAAGAGGTTGCACAGCCCCATTTGGATGGTTAGCCTTGGCACTTACCTCCAAGCTGCTAGTCACCAGGCACTTAAGTGTGCAGGGCTACGATCCGTAGAGGGCTGCTTTTCACTGAGCAAACCAGGGCGTGTCTCTGGCTTCTCAAAACTGCATCTGAAACTACAGGATGGATTTGGAACACTGGACACACCTATTAAGTTCTTGAGAATACAAATGTTTAGCAGTACAAATAAGTGTGTGTTATTTGTTAATGCTTGCCATTCCTAGGATACAGTAGGAAACACTGACCCTGAAGTGAGGCTGCAGGGAGTGAGCAGGATGAGAGCAGTGAATAGGTGCATTCCCTCCCTGCCCTGCGCAGGATGTGTTTGCCATTTACAGGAGGCAACAAAAATAAAGCTGTGCTCCCAGGACAAAGCTACTCTAGGACCACCTTCCTCTAGTTACTAAAGAAATGTTTCTCATCAGGAAATTTTGCTTCAGTGGAGACTGAAATGTTTGGCCCTTTTCTTGAAACTTCTGCTTACCCCAGTCGTCTCCACCTGGGAAACCCCAAAGAGAAATACATGGCAGCTCCTCTGCCGCCAGACAGGCCATTTTCAGATCACAGTTATGTCGAACTGGGAACTCTGCTCCAGGTTCAGCAAGGTCAATGAAACACAGAGCTCTCCAGTCAGGACAGGAATCAGGATAGCTGAAATAAAAAAATGCAGCCCTGCAATAGGATAAAAGGCAAGGACTGGTGCAGGCAAATCCCACAGCATGGCCATCTGTCTTATTTCCTCGGTGAACCTTTGCTTGCTGAGGTGCTTAGGGGTGCTCACAGCACGCTGGCCTCATGCCAGCATCTGCACCCAAGTGGCCAGCATCTGCACCCAAGTGCCATGGGGGCTCTTGCATCAGCACTCACTGCAGCAGCTCGTTAGCACTCACAAGCACCACAGCAATGAGATCACTGAGCAGGGATGTTATTATCCAATGGCTCCAGAATTGTAACCCTGAGGATCCCTGTCTCCGTATCACCAGCAGTGGCCTTTCCCTCAACAAACCTTCATTTATTTCCTTGCTGCAAAGTTCCTAGGACATAACGTTACGGGCTTTCCAATTCCTGCAGGCTGCTCTATTTTAAAAACTAAACAATGTTCTTATTAAAGAGATCACATTTGGTTTTAAGAGGTCTTTATGTTTTATGCATGCTGCAGGAGCTGAAGAATGGGTTTGCCCCGCTCCCTCCTCAGCTGAGTCACCCATGGTGCTGTTCCCCATGATCTCCCCAGACCTGTGCATCAGCAGTCAGGGGGATCTGATTTTGACTGAACTCGTGTTCCCCCCAAGCTAACGGTCAGCCTATAAGCACTTCAGCAAGGAAAACTAGGCAAGCATAATCTGCAAGAATAAAAATGAGACCTGCTGCAGATTCTAACAAGGGATGGATATTAAATTACCTTCCACCCATTTCAGACTTCTTTTCCCCTTGGATCTGAGCCCCCAAGCCACTTAGAAATTGCCCACAGTAACTATCTCAATTTCTCTGGATGCAGCAGAGTTATTTTGCATCCTCAGATTTGAAAATCTTTGTTTGGTCACTTTACTGATGCTTTTCAAGAGAAGTTTTTTCCATAAACCAGTTTTGTCCCAGGCTTCAACTTGCCCCATCACCTACATGTTTGAGGCAACACCGAGAAAAGCCAGTGTTGACTCACAACGTCACCATGTACCCAAATCGGGTCTCTCTCCACACTCCCAGTTTTCTTACGACACTTAACATGTTTATCAGCTATTTTGGAGCTAGTGCAACACTAATTCATAAAAGTAGTTTCTCAGAAGCACAGAGGATGCCCAACATGAAAGTGACTCTCATCAACACCCACCCTAAGCTACCCAAATCTATATAAACTTGAAATCCACCATTTTGTAAATAGTCAGATTCACAGACTCCTAGTTCAAAGCAAGAAGCCTCTTCTCCAGGAAATCCAAATGAGGTATCCTTGAGAAGGATGGGAGATCCTTCAATCAGGTTTCAAATACCAAAGCTTTCACCGTCTTGCACCTTTTGGAAATTCGACATCGCAAGCAGGCTGTCCACGATGGAGGGTCAGACAGGCATGTGTTGCTGGGGAGCTCTGGACATGCTGCTGGACAAACTGCAGGTCCACGTAAGAGTCAACCAAGAAAGAAAAGACCGTGTGGCACAGCAGGCCTCTACCATCTGCAGCCAAACCTACAGCTCTTCCCCAGGGCATCAGGAGGTGAAACGCAAGAAAAGGAGCGATCTGAAAAAACAAAAAGCAGAAAAAACAACACTGAGTCTTGGCCACAGATGGGGAAACCAGGGGAGGGGGCAAGCAGAGTGTCAGGATTTTCTGCTTGTCAGCCAGGAAGTCATGCATACCTAAAGGGTGTGCAGAGCACCCCCCTTGTAGGGAGAGAAACCAGAGTTCACAAAGGCAAGGAGGAACTTTCATCTGTAAACAAACCAATACTTGTCTTAGTTCTGTTCACAGGGTGGCTGAGCAGAAGCATCCAATACCTGCCATTTGTGGTCATCCTTTAGCAGGTATGAGCCATGAGGACAGTTCCAAGAGTGCTAGGTGTGGTATGAACAAGAAGGCCTTTGATTCAAAGGGCATACAGTTGAGGAGATGAAGACAGAGGAGCTCAAAGGTGGGAGGACAGGCAATGATTTCAACACACCAAGAGGTGAACCACTATCACATTTTTTGTACACTTCATACAAAAGCAAAATTCTGATTATTACATAGACTAAGGCTGGAGCCGATTTGTGGTATTGCATCTGCTTGAGTAAGCCTAAGTGAGAGTTACAGCTCCCTGAAATAGGCCTCCAGCTTTCTAGCTTTTGGATGTGATGCCACATCCAGCTTCACCACTTTGTAGCACTGAAAGCTGAGAACAACAGTTTGGGCTGTGGCAGGTTTTCCTGCGCTTTCCAGATCCCAGCCTGGCACAGCCCAGGGACACAGCCACGTTACCACAGGGGGCTCAGCACCGCTTAGCATGATGTCAGTGCAGTTTTCAGAGCAGGGTCAGATCACCCTGATGGATGGCCAGAGAGGAAAACGTCACGGTCTCGCACAAAGTGACACGACTCTGGAAAAGCAGGTTTTATGCCCATAATTCAGCAATAACCTTCATGCTAACCAGAAGGGACATGGTCTAGGAGCTTTATTCCTATTATCTGAATATCCTTAGCAGCATGCAGTGATTCAGGTGGCAACTGTGACTAAGCAAGAACGAGATACTCGCAGCCCACACCTGGGCAGACGAGTCTTTCAGGGGACAGAGCCTGGCTCGCCCTCAGCTACCACCTCCCCCAGAAGCAGAGCCCTCCTTGTCATTAGTCTCATCTGAACCATGTTCCCTTCCTAAGCACTGCTGTCCCCACCCTTTATGAACTTTTCTAATTTTGCAGCATCAGGCTTCTCAGCTGCAGACAAATGGGAACACAGAGCATGTAACAGGAATGCTGGTAAAACTTGCTCTCAGTGGGAGGCAACTAGAGATCTTCCCTTATCCAAGCAGTACAGAGCTGGGAGGGGTCTCAGAGTGCCCAGTCCACCCCTTGCACCATGGTGCAATTGTGTATACCTAGGCTGACAGAGGTGCAGCCAGCCTGCCCTTGCATAGGCCTGTGAGGGGGATTTTAGAGCTCACCTGGAATAACAATCACTTCTAGCTCAACACAAGTACACAGGAGACCTCTCTCTGCCTCCCTTCCCTCTTGCATTCCTCCCTCTCCGCAAGCTTCCTTTTCCCTAAATTGAAAAAATCCAGTGCCTTCATGTCACCTCCCCCTCTTCTCAAATGCATGAATTTCCTAGTGATAGCAAGTGGGGAGCGCAGCCCAATTCTGCGTCACGATTTCTAACGTGCACACTGAGAGGCTAGGGCAGGAGGGGAGGCAATGAAATCTGCCGTGGGTGGGCAGGAGTGGGACAGGTCTGAGATGTGGTTTGTACCAAGGGAAAATGAGTCAGTGCCTTAATAACACTCTTCTCACCTGACCTGACATGTGTAGCATCAAGTATGGCTTAAGCGTTCTTCAGTAACACTCAATTGTACAATTGATTGCCGAGGTGTTCCTGCCATGTTAAGCCAGGTGTGGCAACAGACAATAAATCCTTCCCAATCCCTTCTCCACCATGCGTACCACACGCCCTGCTCAGACCAAAGTCATGGCACTTCCTCACGGTTTTAATCCAGAACAAAAGGGGCTTTGTGCTTTCTCAGAAAAGTCAGGTCTCCCATTAGCTCAGGAGAGCACCCTTACAAGATGGGGCTCAGGCTTTTACGAACATAAGTCAGATGACAGCCGAGCTCCTCTGTAACCTTGCAAGGGCCATCGCGACTCACTGGGTCCAGACAGCCCCACCAGTGCACTCCTTTCCATTCATCCTAAACACAGTGCATGACCCAGAATCGGAAGGAGAGGTTTAAGAACAGGAACAACAGAGCACAAAATAAGAAAGCTTGCTGAAGAGAAACCAAAAGGGGCAGTTAAAAGGCTAAAATGTTGCAGGTGCTGTGGAAATTATATAAAGGCATACTGAAGGCTGAAAGCAAATACATACCACCTAGCAAAGAAAACCAAACTGTCATAACTGAACAGCAAGGCAAAGGAAGCTACTGGAAATAAGAAGGTATCTTTCAAAAACTTGATGTTATTTTTCTGTTTCTTATAGAATCATAGAATCATTAGTTGCCTCATGAAGGAGAAATCCATCAGGGCCCTGCTGGGACATGATCCGGTTATAAAAAGAGGATCTGGAGACATACAGCTCTAAAAGGGAAACTAAATTAATTCTTTGTTTCCACGTCCATCACACTAGATCCCTTCATTACCTGAGCTCATCCAAGAATGAATCTCACATGTAGATACTGACAGAAGAGGTTACAGAACAAAATCACACCAAAACGCCCAGACAAGGGCAAAATCACACAATGCCCAGACAAGGCAGACTACGTTGAAGAATCCTGGAGGAGCACAACATGACACAGCTGCACTGCCCAACCCTTTGCTTGAATTACCCTTTGGACCACAGGTCAGAAGGTGATAGACACAACAGCAGCTTTCAGGAGGATCTCCAAAGGAGACTGGACAGAGAACCAGAAAGAAAGAGCAAAACATGAAGGTCAAGTCTCAGCCTAAAACAAACCTCTTCTCTTTGGTGGGGCAAGGAACAGACGAGCTTGCTGCTAGTCTGCTAGAGTGAGCCCCATGATCCCCCTGCAAAGGGTTGCATCTAGAGCTGACAGAAGAGGATAAGGACAGAAGTGATGCAAAATCTGTGGTCTAAGGTATGAACAGCTCCAAGCCCACAAAAACGGTGTTATAATACCGTAATCACTTGCAATTAGCTCTTCTTTTATCCTCCTTGTACACATCTCAGGCTTACTGGGACTTGGCACACAAAGGAAGACTCCCCAATAACTGAAGCAAGGCTCTGTGAAACCTCGCCCCTCCTTATCCCTCCAAAAACGCAAACAAGGAAATACTGCTAAAAAAAATGCCTACATGTAAGAACTGTGATTTTAGTGGCAATGAACCAACTAGCATTGCTCCATGGCTCACTGCTTCCTCTGCACAGCATTCCTGCCCTCGCTCCTTGCTGCTATGGACCAAAACCACTGCTGCCTACCTGCAGAATCACAGAAGAGAAAGTGAGAAGGGCTCTCCAGGCATTCATCAGAAGACCTCCTGGCTTAAGAATGGATCAGTCTTACAACCATTTTGCCTGGAGCAATGTTCTGGGTTGGCAGCCTGAAAGGTTAAGGCAGAAGATGCATTTTTGGAAAGCCCCATCTTGCAGGCAACCTATAAATAAGGCTTTCCTCTTGAACATACTGCTGTGGTCAGTGTTGGTAATAAGAGAGCGTTAGCGTGAATAGGTAACCGTGATGTCTGGCATCATAGCCTTTGCAGCACAGAGCATTTTGGCCCGTTTTGGCTGCACAGCCACCTTTCTCTGCAAACAAATAGATTCACAGGACCAGAGGGATAGTTCAGACCAGAAAAGGAGCTGACTCTCCACACAGGCAATTAAATTGCACAGCTCTGTCTCAAGGAGCAGCAGATACTAGAAGCAGCCATTGGTTCAGAAAGCAACTGAGCAAAAATTATACCCTCAGATTTATTATCAATGCACGTATAGTTTCAGATTGACAGGACTGATTCTTATCTCAGTGTAGATCTTTAAAAGAATGCGTAATCACACAGGTCACATCCAGCTATGTGACTGTGGTATTACGTGCCTGCTTGTTAAATGTCAGCTAGAGAGATTTTTATAAACAACGCAATATTTGGTTCAATAAGCAGCTTGTCTCACCTCTGTTTGCTTAAGTTACAGTTACAAGCAGGGAACATGTGAAAAGAAACGTTATTGGCTTCAAGATGTTACTGCACCCACACTTATAAATGCCACTGGAGTCACCAGAACCTGACACTGAAGATTTGTATTTTACAGCTCATGCAAAACGATCTATCCTCACCTGCCTGCGCTAACAGGCTTTCGCTTCAGGCTACTTCTAACTTGCAAAGGAGGAGAGAGGAAAGCCAAGGGTCTCAGAGACCTGCCTACCATCAAACACGCCGAACCCTCAGTCACCTCAGGACTAAATCCCAATCCTGATTTATTCCCTGTTGTAGTAACTCCAGAGCAAACCCTACTCTGGCCACACAACACTCCCAAAGTTATTCTCTGCACATTGCTAAAGGAAGTATCACGGAGACTAATACAAAGGCAGCAGAGATGGTTAAGACAGGATAAAGAGGCCAAATAGCATCAAATATCAGTTTATAGCTAGAAGTAAAACCGAACTGCCACATTACACCTTGCTAGAGGTTTACACAAGAGATTTCACTTGCTTTCTACCTCCTTCTCTCCTCTGTAATGTTTGTGTTGCGCAAAGTCAAAAACCACCTACATCTAACACTCAAATCTTGTCTTGAACTATAAGCCCAACCAAGCTAAAAAAAAAAAAAAAAAAAAAAAAAGGTAATTACTCTGTCATCTGATTTTCCTCTCTCAGCAAGGTTTCTATTCATGATGGTGACTGACTGGCTGCACCAGAGAGCAGAAGCATTGTTTAATAATGCCCTAACCCTACCCATTTAGCTACCCATCAGGGCAGGGGTTTGAGGCTATGCCTGGTGGAGACACTCCTGACACATCAGCAGCCAGGAGTAAGAAGCATGGCCAGTTTTAAGGTCACTTACATTATTGGAAGACCAGTTTTCAGCAGGAGGAGGCTCAGAGTTGACACATGCTCCCAGAAGCCCAGCCCAGCCTTGAAAGGCTGCTCAGGAAGAGCCAGGCTATCACAACACTGGCCCCTTGGCCCTCAGTTCTGGCTGTACAATGGTGCTCACAGCACTAGAAGTATTTGGCACCCAGCACTCCAGGAAAAGCACTACTGGGGTCAGCTGCTGCGCCACATTCTCACAATTCCCATGTCCTTTGGCTGAGTGGGTCCTCCCAAAGCACACACTCACCTTTCAGAGGGTCAGGCAAGAAAGGGTGAGGTACTGTGCACACCCAGCAATGCTCCTGCCCCCTCTAGCTCTGGTGCGAGTATCGTCAGCACTTGGACACCTCTACCATGCACGGAAGTGCAGCAAAATGTAGCTATAATTGACAGGCACTCCTTATTCTCAAGTACAAAGAAGCTCGCCTCTCTATTTTACAGCTTCAAGAAAATAGCCCCCTGTATGAGTCAGCCACCTGCTAAGAAACTTTGCGTGTTCTCAGTTGCTTCTCCTTACAGCAAGGCTGACACCTTGTGATGCAACAGAGCAGTCTAACCTGCCCTCTCCTTTCTACATAAATATATAGGTATACATGCACGTGTGTGTGTGTGTGTGAGCATAGTCACCTATAGTGGGTGATAGGTCACACAAAGCCCTAAGAAAGAAGGAGGAAAAAAGAGAGAACCCACCTTATGAAAGTCAGAGATCCACCTAACAAACTGGAAAGCCTAAATGAATTTCTAGCACCATTAAAACCCATCTCTCACTCTCCCCAAACCCCCATCAGCCAAAGGCCACCAGCCCTAAACACTCTTCTTAAGTACCTTCTCTCCACACCCACTTAGCACCTTGCTATGCCCAGCACCTGCAAGGGATCCACTTCAGCTCACAGTACCCAGCCTTGTCCTGCCCTTTGCAGTGACCTGCTCTGTAGGGTAAGAGAAGGAAGGTTTAACCCCTTCTTGCTGTAAACATGTACCAAGAAGGACAATCAATGAACCTGGCTGAACATCACATTCAAAACAGCACATGGAGCCATAGGCAGGCAATTTGCCTGGCTGTGTCCTTATTTTCCAGGACAGGAAAGGCAGGAGAAATACAGGGCATTAAGCAATGTGTCAAAAATTACATGGCTGTCCTGGTTTCAGCTGAGACAGAGTTAATTTTCTTCGTAGTGGCTGGTATGGGGCTATGTTTTGGATTTGTGCTGAAGACAGTGTTGATAATACAGAGATGCTTTAGTTGCTGCTGTACTAGTCAAGGACTTTTCAGCTTCCCGTGCTCTGCCAGGTGCAGAAGAAGCTGGGAGGGGACACAGCCAGGACAGTTGATCCAAACTGACCAAAGGGCTATTCCATACCACATGACGTCATGCTCAGTATATATAAGCTGGGGAAGAAGAAGGAAGGGGGGACATTTGGAGCGATGGCGTTTGTCTTCCCAAGTAACCATTACGCGTGATGGAGCCCTGCTTTCCTGGAGATGGCTGAACACCTGCCTGCCCATGGGAAGTAGCGAATGAATTCCTTGTTTTGCTTTGCTTGTGTGCGCGGCTTTTGCTTTCCCTATTAAACTGTTTTTATCTCAACCCTCAAGTTTTCTTACTTTTGCTCTTCTGATTCTCTCCCCCATCCCACCGAGGGGGAGTGAGCGAGCAGCTGCGTGGTGCTTAGTTGCCGGCTGGGGCTAAACCACGACAATGGCAAAGTCAGAGCTGTAGAGAGAACTGGGGAGGGGGAAAGCAAGAAAAGTACTGCAGGGTCAGTTCTTGTTGTTCCTGCCTCCTGCAACCTGTCAGCCCTCCAGGTTCCCACCCATAAGGGTCACCGCACTAAGCCAGCGGAGCTGTGCACAGCCCTGCCGCCTCCACAGCACCTTTTCCCTTGCTTTGTGGGCTCAGGACATCCACATGCCAGCACCTCCCTGGGACCAGGCTGCGACAAGGAGCATGCAAGCACCAGAGGGCACCATGAGCTCAGCCCTGCTAACCCACCGGCTCTCTCCTGGGAGTCTCTCCCGCTGCCACAGGAGGTCTCTGCTAAGTCACTCACCTGGGGAAAAAGTCGTGGGGAAGAAGCTGTTTTAACCAAGCTGGAAGATTTCACGAAACAGGATCTGTTCTTGTGGAAACTCTACTGGAAAATATTTAAGACAAACGTTAGTCATTTCTGGTTTTTTTTTTTCAGTCATATATTCTTGTACTTCTGATTTCATTCCAATTCAGAACAAAACCACATTTTGAATTGTGACTCTTTCTCATAGACAGAAATGCGTACCCATCGCTACACCCCTCTAGACAGATGACCACGTGGCTGCCATTCCTGCGTCTCAGCCCCTGACCCTCCTGTATGATCCAGCAAGTTCTCTCCTTCTCTAGGATTATCTGCTGGTGACTTGTCAAATGAACAAAAGTAAAAATCTGCCTCCTCAGCTGTCTTCATGCTAGAAGAACAGCTTATATGAAACTAAGTGGGATGGACTGATGTTACCGTCAAAGCTAACTTAAGCCTAGACACGGAAACTAAGTAATGTCTGCAACAGCTATTTCCAAAAAGATTTAACTGCTATTGAAAAAAAAAAAAAAGAGGTCTCTAATTCTTGCTGACTTATCTTCCTTAATACTATGATTCTTCAGTCTGTACTGTAAATCTTTCCATGGTGCTTGTTTATCCTCTAGTTTTATGTACTTACATTATACATCTAACAATACATTGCCCTTTGACTTGCCAAGAAAAAGCCCTTCGCCATCCCTAGAATAAAGCATTGTGTGGCAAGAGTCTCTGAGCGTCTTGAGAACGCGGTCTAAGAAAACGTCACAGTTAGCAAATCAGACATTGACCAATAACTCATAAGACTTAGGAAACAGCCCAGATCGGACAAGTTCAGAAAAAACTGAGCAACTGAGGGCTTTCAGAAATTGGCCACTCAGGGCCACCTTCAGCCAATCATTGTTGAAAATGGGAAACTGCTTCTCACTGGATTTGATCCAGATTTGAGTCATCAGTTGACTTTTAATTCTGGGCAGAGTGTTCTGTCCCTTCTAACACTGATGCCTTTGCAGGGCAGGAATTCACTTGGGTCTCCCACACCCAAAGGTGGCTTCACAAGCATGCGGCACCTTCACAGCAGAGTAACTTTGCTATAGCATGATAATGCATTGCAAAGCAGGGAAGAGACCACCCAAGTCCCAAACCTGCAATCCCACTGGCCACATGTCTGCACTAAGGCCTAGGGCTGGATTCTGTAATGCAGATGCCACTTCACCAAATGCCAAATGTCAAATGTTTTTGTTGTAATCTCCAGCAATGCAAAGGAAACACCTCTCTGTATGTAATGGGCTATCACCACGTAACAGAGCTAGCTATTTGAAATACTTCCCAAGTGTTGTCTTACTAATTCACCTTTATCAATTACATAAATTCATTGTGCTCTGGGGTTACGATGTGGGATTTGGACATTTCGGCCATTTTATCTGCTAACTTTAAGTGAACATCATTTGGAAACATCATGTTCTGCAAGATGTGGACTGCACAGTCACTGTTCCACACAGCCTGGGCAGAATGCTCTGAGCTGGGCATCACAGTCCTTTGTGGAGAGCCTCTGTGTACAATATAATACACTATTCTTTTTGGAGAAGAAAGAGCTAGGCTTTGCTCCAGCGGATGTTGGGGAGTTTGAGGTGAGACCAAAGAGGAATACACGGGTCTCACTCAAATGCAAGGTGAATTTTTCTTTGCTCTAGTTTCATAACCTGTGAACAGCAGCAAGCCTTAAGACCAAGAAGTGCCAAAAATTGTTTCTGCAGTACTGCAAAAAAAGTTTGTGAAATGGTTATAGGCCTTTAAAGTTAGCAAAGGCCTCTCCCAAACATTCCTCACACTTTGCCTGGAACAAAAGTCAGAACACCAAGACATGCCTTGTTGGGATGCTGTGGGTCCAACAGCTATCAAGAGACAAGACTGAAAAAGAATAAATATGGACAAATGCAAAACTCAGCTCCATCACTAGGGATTTTCCTCCTGCTCAGAGTGAAACACAGAGGATCCCAGAATAAGGCTATGTTATGTTGGAGGTCGACTGACAAGCAATGATACGAGCCAAAGTCAGCTTCTAGCATCTCTGTGCTGAGGGCAATTAGACAGTAGTGGCAAGTAACTAGATTTATCCATCCAAAAGTATCCCTAAAGTGCCTGTGACCGTGCTCTCTAAAAACAGTTGCTTTTTTCACTTCCAGCTGCTACATCTGGAGATTTTCACCTCCACAGTTAAGCACCAGCGAACAGGAACGGCCCGTTCTGTGGTCTTGTTTACTCCCGACGCAATTTAGAGCATTCCTGAGATGGGCAAGGACTTGAAACCCAAACGTCATCACTGCAGCACAATAATTCTGAAGCCACTTAATGCACTTCTATGTCATGGTTCACTGAGATTCCTTCATGTGCTAAGGTACATCAGCAAACGGAGCTCACCTTTAGGCACAGAATTACATTTGAAGTGTGAGGAGACTAACGTGCCAGGAGACAAATCCAAAATGGAGAGAGCCTCCGAAGGAAAGTGCAGGTTAACGCAATGATGCTGCTGAGACCCTGGGCTGTGTGTGACAACAGTACTGCAGAAAACAGTTGGGAAATCTAGCTTAACCTCCCAGATGAGCTGCACGGCGTCTCACAAGGGAAGGAGGAAACGAAGGAGGTGTGACAGATTCTGCTACAGGCCACAGCGCAGAGACACAATGTCAAATTCACTGAAGTGAGTCCAGATTCATATAAAAGTAAATGACAATGAGAGTCAGACCCTTTATATTTTTAACCAGTTCCGCTGTCACCACAAAAGGCTCACAAAGAAGGACCATTTTGTCACAGTATTCTCTTGTTATCAATAAAAACGGGCGAGGCAGATAGATGCTGTGAGGCTGACAAAGCTTTGGGAGATGAAGCATAACAAATTATTTCAGCAATGAGGTGCTTCTGAAAAACATTTTTCTCAGATCATTCATTCTTGAGAAATAAATAAGCAAAAATTAACTCCAACTGGGCTGTTGTTTCTACTCACCTTCCCTTCTGTTCCCTGATCCCATCAGATGGTCTGTGACACACTGTAACTCTCTCGCTGAGACTTTCAGCCCCTTGTTTGACACAATCTCTCTCAGATGTATGGCGGTGGCTAAATCCTGGAGATAGAGGATTAGCTGGATGAGAAAGATTGTGCAACACCCTTTCCAGATCATCACCCTGCAACACCCTGATCACACCCTGATCACCCTGATCACACCCTGCAACACCCTTTCCAGATCATCAATGCACTTGTAGGCATTTGTTTAGCTGGCAGGGTGCACTGCAGGAGAGACATGAAAACACCCCCTGCCCTGCTGAGCCCCTGTGACATTCAGGCACAACTAGCTGTGAACATCCACCGAGAACAGTGATGGTCATGGTGTATGGGCACTCCTCTCAGAAAGAAAGGAGCTCTGAGCATCAGCTCGGTACATGCAGACTGCCACAAAAAATGCACGCTGATCCATTTCAGGGATGTGATGGTTAAACTCAGGTTCATGTTCGTATTTACAAACAGTTTTAATGTGCAGGAGGAAACACAGGTATTTTATTCCAAGCCTGTCACATGCATCTAAGATGATATGTGTGAAGCAAAATACAGAAGACAGCCTAGAAAAAACAAAACAGAACAAAAGAAATACCTGTTCCCAACAGAAAATTGCTGTAAAGGGCAAGATTTGTGGATTTAATTTAAAAATTCCTTTCACCAACAGAGAAGGAAGAGGTAAATCACACTGCCAAATATTAAACATGAAGGAAAGCAACAAATAAAATCTACATAGTTTACCTTAATGCAACTAAAACTATAAAAGCTCTCTTATTGCTGTAGTTATAGAACATGTTTGTGCTCTGAAGTAATGCATGAGGCACTGATAACTCGGTGCCTGCAGAGTCAAGTCTGGGATTAATTCCTCATTTAAAGAAAGTTCATATCCTTGACCTCATGTAGGAAGACTGCAGCCCTAATGCCTGATAGCTCAAATGCCACCTCTCACGACGCCCCAGAGAATGCAGGGGTACGCAGGCGGTGCGCCAGGTTTCTTTCAGGGTAAATCTCAGTCCATGCTCACCATTCAGAACACCTTTTCCTACAGGGCAGCCTGCCCTGAGGATATACTTATATACTTACCTCAGGCATTTCTGAGGGGAGGATTTCCTGCTGAATAGGAATGTATGGAGTCTTTAAACCTCACCCCAAGGCCCTGCAGTCACACCTTCCTGCTGCACCCATGTGGAGATCCCACGAGCAAAATGCTGCTATTCCTGCAATATAGCAATGAGGGAAGGTGAGGTCTTTTGGCACATTAAGTAAGTTCAGGGTACGTGCTGTGCTTACAGATCACTGGGAAGTAAGTAGGATTAAAAGCAATTGGACTACCCAAAAGCCCCCACCCTCCCGCCAAACCAACCTGTTTGCAGCCAGGAGCAGACATATCACAAGGGATATCTCCTGGCATGGGATAAGGTCTGCCTCGCTCCTTATGAGAGTCCCAGAGGAATGTAACACCTCCTGGAGCTGGAGTGAGTGGCCTGGAAGAGGATGCGTAGAGAGCAGCAGCATGTGGCTACCCCCTTAACATCAGCAGAAATTTGGGGATTTAAATAGGCCAAAGGAGATGACAGAGGTGGTCTATAATAAGCTCCTGTTGTAAACCATGTCAGAAGGTGGCCCTGATGGGCACTTCCACCAGCCAAACAACAGCCCTTGGGAGGAGACGAGCACAGGAGACCAATTTTCCTTTCTCAGGACCTGTAGAGGATGGATTTCTTCACACCCAATCATCTTGCAACTGCCTGGTTTTATTCACGGTTTACCCAGGGGCTTGGTTTGGCTCCTAGCGAGGTGCAGAGTAGAAGATATTTCCTTCAAAACTCAAAACTGTTTCAGAAAAACCACACATTTTCCATTACTCCACTTCCCCCGGGCTGAGTTCTCAGCACAAGTGGTAGTGGCTTGTTCGTTCCTCCTCTTTTCCACTCCAAAAGCTGCTCAATTAAAGATAAAATTCTGGAATCTTGTCCTGAGAACAAGAGGTACAAAACCTAACGTGTCAGAGATCAAAATATCCACTGACCTCACCAGCAAGACCTTCTTGTTAAAGTACAGCTGGCCTCCAAATTATCTGACAACTTCCGAAATGCTTAATGGAGAGTGCAAAATATCTCATTCAGTTCATTCTAGTGCTAATTTAAATCAAGACTGGTTCTATACTGTGAAACACATATTACTGATGATACTTTGCTAAAGATGAGGTGACCAGGAAGCAAACCTTGGCTTTGAAATCCAGCATGGGAGTGAATGTCTTCCTGATGTAAGGGCCATAGAGGCCTTACGAAACAAGACACTTTTTGTATAAACAAGGCATGCCTTGCTAATGACTGTGCCCTTGAAGAAAAACTAAGAGACTGATAAAAGGGGAATATGCAGGCCTTGTTATTCACTAACCTTTGAAGAAGAAACTAAGATGAGGAACTTCAAGGACTGATAAAGGAAACATCTTGTTATAAGGGAGATTGCTGGGCTGGGAGGATACGGCACAACATGAACTCAACAAGATTTACAGAAACTAGGGAAAGGTAAAGATGGCAGGAGGAGATCACGACCACTGACTCAATTAAGGACCAAAGAAAGCTACCCCGCCACTTCCTGCAAGCATGCGCAGAATATTAAAGTAGCACTGTAGCTTTCAGTTGAAATAAGAGAAATGTAGACCAACAAAAAACTGCTTTGTGTAATTACTTAGGCATATGTATAACTAGACCGTATAAATATTGTACCTGCATGACCGAACTTTGTGCTAGCTTTGTGGAACGACCACCCAGCACCCACCTCTGCGCAGACATGAAATAAAATACCTCTGCCCTGTGTGTATATTGGCGTCTCGCACACGGGGTAAAGGACCTCACACTTGTGGGACAACATTCTGAATAAAATAATAAAAACCTCTGAACCATTATTATTTCTCACCAGCTCAATCTCAGGGATCTTGTGACACAAGAGGGAATATCAAGATAGCATTCAAATTTTGTGGATTCTGACTACAATCTAATTCAATAATTCTCACTTGCGTGAGAAATACCTGCTCTCACAGTCGCATCACAGCCTGCGCGACTAGTCACTCAAGTAAGAAATAGTTGGTCAGACTTTTAACAGACATTCATGGGCCTCACAGGACTCCTGAGCGTTTGGTGTACTGAAGAAAGTAAAGCTTTGAAATATAGCAGGTGATAAAAAAATCAACTGTGTCCATATTAACAGGAGCTTGGCACAAGCCTTACAAATGGCGAGGATTAAAGGAATGACCATGTATGATAAGGGAGCATGACTAACCTCCCCTAAAGCTAAATAGTCACCTTCCTTTCACTATTGAAATTAAACCGATCATGTTGCAGAACTACATCAGGGACCAACGCAGAAACAAAGGACTTCCTCTTTCAAAACCCGTCCTCTTGACATTAAGCCACAACCCACAAACCTCCTTTAAATCAGTGATATCCAAGAAGACAGACTGGTCTCACACCCATCAGCCTTCATCAGTGTTTCTAAAATCTCCCTTAGCTCTTTGACCTCAAGCACACAGCAGACCGCCCAAGGTTCAAATGGCTCTGGCCGTTCTGGTGGCTGCAGTGGCTGTTATCTTCCCCCACCTTCCTGTATTTCCCAGTGGAGCAGCAGTCCAGCCCCTGGCAAACCCCTCTGATATTTCCAAGGTATTGACCTATCTCCTCTGAAGCAAAATCCCATCAAACCTTTCCGTTACTGGGCAGAAGCTTCCAAAGAAGCAGAAGGAAGCATATCTTTCCACACACTGGGAGCTCAGGGATGGAATTCATTGCCACCAGATACCAGAGATGCCAAAATGCAATCAGACAAATTCATGGAGGACAAGTCCACCATGGGCTCTTAAACACAAAGATGAGTCTCCATCCCCTGGCTCAGGAATTCCTTTGACACAGACAGATGAAACCAGGGATTCACAGGTCTAATTCAGAGGAGTCTGTTTGTAAGTTCTTACATTAAATTCAGCATGAGTTTGCACCCATTTCAAAGTTTTTAGGATACAGAAGCACTTTTCTGAACCAAAAAAAGAGATAGTTGAATAGAAGAAATAGTTAAGAAAAATCACATGAAGATGTAATGACTGTGAGCTTATTCAAACAATCCCTTTGGGTTCAGAAGTACAACATAACAGATTAGCCCATCCTGTCACATCAGAAGTCTCCAAAGAAGCCTGCAAGGAAACCGTCCTTCCAGCTAACAGAGATTTAACGCTTTTCTTTACACCATTACTGTGGAAATGTTTCCCGTACCAATAAGCAGAATGAGTGCATAACAACCAGTAACTGCAGCGGCAGTTTATTAAAACAGTGTTATGTGATGCCTCTTTGTTGGCTAGTCATAACTTTAATAGCATGAGCCTACAGAGGGCTCTAATTCTGCCAAGTTCTGAGCTCTCCAGGGGATGCTAAACTGCCCCCACAAACCTACTTGGGAAAACAATACAGAAATTTTGTCTATACAATTACACTATCAAGTCTTCACTTCTTTGACCCTTCCCACTTAAAAGCTGTTCTCACTTTAAGGCAGGTCATTTCCATGCTGAATGGGTGGAGAAGGACAGAAACTACTAATGGAGTTCAATTTTTTTAAGAAGTGACACAGGTTATGTGACACCTGAGGATGCCTCAGGAAGGTCTGGGCCTTTGCTCCTTGGAACAGAGTTAAAGAAGTCACCTGGCATCACTCACCATGTCCCCTGAGATCAGCTGGATATCACTGTATAAAAAGGTGACACTGGAGAAAGAGCTACTCCTGCAGCCAGTTGCTGGACTACATACAGCTTTCTAGGATTCACGAGGTTCTGGAAGGAGAAAAAGTAAGTTTTGGGAGATATGGCTGCTTTGTCTTCCAGCTAAATAATTAAGTTAATGATTACTAATGAGCAAGTTGGTACTCTATGTAGGAATGTGTATGTTGCTGCTCTCCCATGTAATTTTGCAGAGCAACTGATCTCCAGTTGACCTGGATGTTGCTCTTGGCCAATTCCAGCCATTCCACTATCACTGTCAAGGTTTTTTTAAATAACAAAGCAAGGTGCTCAGAGAAAAGGCAGAAGCAGAAAGGCACAGTGAAAAAGATGAGTAAAATGTGACACAACTTCAAAACAGTGATTTGTCAGTGGTTGTGACTGTTCTAGGACATCGGATACTTGAAACTCTGCTCTATCAAGGCAAAGTATTACTACACTGATTGAAACACTGGAGAGGTCTGTGGCACAGGCTCTGTGCTGTGTTGCAGTGAGATATGTTACAGAGAAAAACATTACGTTTGCATTTGAGAATTTCTAATATAAGCAAGATCTGACTGTCTCTGGTCATCAAGCAGAAGAGGATAGCTGACAGCCCATCAGGCAAAACAAAGTAACAACTTACAAAGAAAGATACTCTTATGAAAAAATACCATCAAATTTTAGGAGTTTCTTTTAGTGTTGGGGGAATGTTTTTGTTCCCTGGTGATTAATACCAGCTCTGATTATTTGTACAAGGCACCCATCCCTCAGTTGGTTTCCTTTCACAAGTGTTGAGGTCACTGAAATTTCCCTGGCACTAACAACCACCCCAGGAGCAAGGTGAACCCGGGTCACCATCACCATAATGGACCTGCTGTCGGTTCCAAGGGATGTGAGCAGAGATGCCAGCAGGATACTTTGCTTTATAGCTTCACTTTCCAAGCTGCAGCATGCAGAAACCCAGAGCGGCTTTCCAATACAGCCACAGAGACAACTTGCAGAAGCACATCCACTGTCAGTGAGCTTCCATTCACTCTGCAGGGACCCGTACCTGCCCTTGGAGTGCATCTCAGAGAAGGCTGAAAGCCCTTACAGCAATTAAAGAGAGAGCTGGTTCCAGCGAGCAGCAAGGAAGTCTACAGCCAGACTGTGGATGTGCTCAGAGCACTCCACAGTTCTCCAGCTCCATCTGCAGAGTACTGGTCCTGATAGCCTGGGCAGTTAGGAGAACTGCTGCAGAATTTCAGGAGAGTATCTGTACTCAAAAGAGACAATTCACAGATTATTTATGCTTTTTTTTAGGCTTGAAAAGGCGATCCACTCAAGAAAAGAAGAACAATGAAGGGAAAAGAAAGGCTACCACTGTTAACTGCACTTATAACTTTACTCATTTTAGGCAAGTCAGTTCAGCTCTACAACCATGCGGAGGGCTGATTCCCACACAGCGGAATACGCTGATTAGTGCTACCTAACAAAACCAGCATGAATGATTAGGATGTGTGCTCAGTATTAGTATAGAACTGAGTACTTAAGAAAGAGGAGTGTAAACCAGCGAAGGATGAAAAATGAGCTTCATTTCATACTCCCCTGGTGTCTGTTCTTGCGTTTCTGTGGGGGTCTATAACAGTTAGAAGAAAATCAGTTAATTTCCAGTCATCTAACTATTCCATCTGTGGTTTTTTCTTCTAGGTCATCATAAAAAGTTTAAATCAGGTATGTGTGTAACATCACTGAATGCTGTAAAAAGTTTGTTTCCGGGTTATTGGTCATATAGCAGACACTTAAAAGTAACATCAGTTACCTGCAATAGCCACTTATAATAGGCAAAATCCAATTTTATTCACTCAGCAACAGCCACTTAAGAGCAATCTAGTGCAACGGAACCCCCATGAGGTTACTAGCAAACACCTGCAATACTTCCCAGAGCTCCACAAACCCATAAGCTGGAGGAGAGAAGGTATAATACCACATCCAGGGAGGATTCCTGCTTTAAAGCTGATCTGTTGGCTGGAATAAGAGTGCAGCTCCACCAGGACAGGGCCCTGCACCAGCTGAGAATCTGGTCAGCCTGTCCTGAGCCAAGAGCAACCAGTCTGTTCCAACCAAGGGATGTATGGTGGTACCGGGCATCTCTCAACCCATCCCGACGGTTTGTCCGATGCAAACAGGGCAAGGCAATACAGGAGTCATTGCTTTGCAGCTAGCACCCTGAGTAAATTACATCCTATTTCATGTAGTTCAGAATACTCTGTCTTCTGTCCTAATCACTGCCTTCTCTCCTTTCTTTCCCCAGTGTCCAGCATTCCTCATGTGTAAGTAAAATTCTGTTTGATACCATTTTTGTTAAGATACCATTTGTACACTTGAGATGTTGGACAGGGCCTAGGCACACAAAAGAGCGGAATGGAAGTATTTGGAAAGCTGATGCCCCTAGGAAATCTCCCTGAACAGAATCCACATAAAATTTCTGCATCACTTATTTAAGGGCTCTCTAGAGCATTTCAGGGGTCTCAGCCCAGCACTGAAAAGAAATGCTATTATACACCCACAATTTCAAATACAATGTGAATAGCAAACACAAGGAGCTGAAGGGAGAGGTTGTCAAACGTGAAACTGGAAGGACTGTTTAATACTTTCTGCACCCAAAGGAAAGCATCATATGTATCCTCAAAGAAAGAGACTAAAATATTAGTGTGATATATTTCTTTCTTCTTTCACAGCTCCAACATACCGCTCGTCTGAAAGCAGGGAGCCACCCCTGGGAACTGGTATCCAAACTGCTCAGGAGAGATTATGCTAGTGCTAAAATACCATGTCCCAAAAGCTTCACCAAAAGAACCTGAGCCTGTTGCAGCCTACCAAGCCCTTTTCTCATCAGACATTTAATGGAAAACGTTCAATATTTCCTGCTTCCTTTCCAGTTCAAATTTAAGCTCCATCCTCAAGAGCAGTGACTGGTGCAGCCCTTCTCTCCGGCAGTATGCCTGTGCTTCAGTAAGTCACCTCCAATAGGTCTCTCCTACCAACTCCCCAGATATTCCTTTCTAGCTACTTCAAGACATCCTCAGTCAGATCTGCCTTCCCCTCCTTGGGCACATCAGATGGCCTTGCTCTGAAATCACTCCCATCAGGCAAAAGGAAGCAAGCCTGGCCACTCTTCTTTCCCTAGAGATTGTCTGTAGGAACAAGGAGAGCAAGAGAACTGCAAACTCTGACCCTGGACTTGTAGATCTTTACCCTTTTTCTGATGTGACATGCTTGTGTCTGTCTCAGGGCACCAAGCTGACATCAAGACAACTCTCCTCTATCCATCCTCACATGCTACATCACAGACCCTACTGCTCTCCTGGACCAAAGGGCTTTCCTGGTCTCATTTCACCAAGTCAACAGTGAAGTGCTGCAAACCGCTCTGAATGAAATCAGCATGCATGTAATATTAGCATCAGAGGGGATGACCATGAGCAGCTCCCCCTTCAGACCATACGCAGGGGCTCTTCAGCTTGGGCTACATCCATAGTTGCTTGAGTCTTTGACTGTTTTTTTTCCCCCCCATGCTGCTATGTGAGCAGCGACTAGTCAATAGTTACCTGGGAACTCCGCAGCCCTGGGTCTCTAGTATGTTGTTACTACAATTACACAAAAATGTGAGCACAAGTTTCAGTACAAACCAGCCTTCTCTTCCCTTCTCCCCCTCCAAATCCTCCTCAAAACTTTATTTTCCCATTCTCCTTAACAAGAACAGGAGAGGAGTCTGGCACTGAGGTGATGAATCTACTTCTTACTCAGCTGAACATCTCCTCCTTCTCCTTCTCTACCTACATTTAATTCTTGTCTCTGCTGAAGAGAGCACAGCCTACCCGAACAAGTTACTACCTTTCAGCCCGCACATGGTTTGTGCCATGTCCATGCCCCTAGCACAGTGCCAGCACCAAGGAAAATAGGTTTGCTCAACCCACTCTCAGGAGTAATTTTCAAGGCGGTATAGATAAACTCATTTGAGGTTACATGTGGGGATTAAAAGCACAAAAGCAATGTCTGTATGTTCTCAAGAAGAGCCAAGTCGCTTACAGTTGGACAAGCATGACAACCACCAACCTGAAGATCTTGGGAAAGGGACGGCATTCTTGTCCCAGTGTTTGTGCAGCATCTACCACAAACCAAAAGTTTCTGGTCTTGGCACCACCCCTAAACATGGCAATAATACCCATAATAAATTATCAATACTTTCAGCATTTTCTGTCTTGTTTTCAGGTCCACAGTGACCAGACTGCATCAGCCACCAAAGCCTTCATGTTAAATGCAGCATGGGAAGTAGTGAAGTCTGGTCCTAAAGTTGCAAATGCAGGTTTCCTGGCATCCTGGTTCCAGGAGACCCTGCAGGCCTACCTATGCTCCATTGCCACCAGCATCCTCGACCGCATGGCACAGCTTCCAGTCACTTGCGATGGCCAGGCCACAGTGTAAGTCTGATCTAAGCTCAGGGTCTAATTAGATGGTATGCATGAGCCTGTGGTTTGATAGAACCAGGAAATACATTGCATTGTCAAACAGTATTTTTTAAGACTTGAATTTTGATGTGTATTTTCCTGTCAGTTATCTCTGCTCCTAATTTGTCTTAAATTCAATCCACAGAACAGTTAAGATAGGGCTAGAAAAAAATGAAAGACAGAACGAGATCCCAGGGCCCAGTGTGTGAAAGCTGCCAGCAAAGAACAAGCCAAATGCAGTACACTGTCCAGACAGTGCAGTGTGCTCACTGGAATCAGTGTCACATGATTGTATAGGGTACAACCATACGTAACACTCACCTGTGCCTCACACACCTTCGCTGCTGTTCAGGAGGTAGCTGTAAGCAGGTTTCTCTTCCAGCCATACAAGAAAGCAGCAGATATTTATTAGACATAAATAATGGTTTTTGCTATTATATTCTGTGCCTCTTGGGGACCTCTCCCAAAGAGAGGAGCTGCTGAAGGAGATGAGTGGAGCCAGGTAGAAACCTGGAAGAAGACATAAAGCAGGATGGAAATGTGAAGAAATTAGCTGGGATATGAACAGGCCTCTACAAATTCACCTTAGAACATGAAGGGTTATCTCAGTTTCTATCATGCATCCAAAGAGAATTTCTAATGTTCCAACTTAGAGGAGGAAGGGAAGGGAAATATGAGCTAACAAATTGTTATTCATACCAGGAGCTGGCAACAGGTTTTGTCTCATCTGTCCCTTTGGAATTCTAGGGTTCAAGCTCTGGACACTGCTTATTCTGAGACGGACAACAGCACCAGGCAACTGGTAGCTGACTGGATTAGAAGATTCCTTACCACACATGGCTAGTGATCAGTATTTACAGTCCAAGTTTTCTTGGTATAATTGCAATAGATTCAACAGAGATCCCTGTATAAACTACTAACATCTATTGTCTGCAGAATGAGGATTAGCTGTTAAGGGGATCAGATGATAAAGCACTCTAACAAAAATCATTCAGCACCATGCCCATGCTTTCAGCAGCACAATGAGATCATTTAAACAGCTTTTGGGAACTCAGGTCAAAGTCTTATGTTAGAGGAGAGGAGATCAGTGAGAGTGATGTTCTTTGGGTCAACCTCATCTTCATTTTTCCCAGGACTCTCCCTCCAAGCCTTTTCCATCCCCATGGTCTCAAAGGAGACCCATCCTTATCTGTCTCAACAAATAATGAATTATTTTATGTCTTTATTTTATGAAAAAAGTTCAGCAAAAGAGTGGCTACTGACCAACTGGAAGAGTTTCCGAAATTATGCATCATATAATGATCTCACTTCTTGCTGCAGCAGCTTTGATGGGGTAAGAAATCACTTGGAAAATAGGGCTTCCTTCAGCTCTTTCATCCAGTAGGCTGTGAACACTCAAGCAAGAGGAGCAAGGGGATAAAGTGACTGAAACTTTCACTTGTCTAAGGATTGTAGTATTGGTGGTTAGAGCTACAAGTCAGTGAACAGTCAGTCTTCAGCAGTCCACACCCCCATGGTGCCTACTAAACTTACATTATGTATTCAGCAATCTAGTAACTACAGTGCCGTATGGAAGAATTTATCTCGCGTGACAACTTGTTCAGTAGTTTAACTCTTGCACCAGGTCTTTAGTCATGCCTATCTACTCATAGTTTACAGCCCTCGAGGTCCTCGCTGCCAGCCAGCTAGCCCAGCTTACAGTCCTCAGCAACATGCTCTCCAACAGCAGCCTAGCTGCTGCCATCACACAAGTCCTCAGCACCAGTAATGTCCTCTACCTTGAAGACTACTTGACCAAGTTGTCAACTTTAATGCTGACTCCTCCACTTCACCACAATGCGATGTACTCAATGCTGGACACCATTTTAACCAAAGTCACAGAGAACTTCCCAGATCTGTGCTCACCCTCCTAGAAAGACTTGTCTCAGGTGAAACTGAAAAGGATGCTAGCTATTACTGATGCAAATGTATTAAGGCTCTTCCATCAAAAACAGGCTGCACTGATTTCCAAGATATGCGAGTATACCTGTCATCTGCACTTACCGAGAAATGAAGTTAGCAGATACGATACATAAACATGGCTCCTCACTGCAAACCTTGTGACTGCTATACATTTTTATCACCTGTCGCTGCTAAGACTACCATGAAAATGAACCCGCAGCACTTCCCTTATCATATTGTCAAGTGTTGCCCTGGAGATTTTGAAATGATAATTTTTAGATTATGACCTCAAGATAAACGATGTTATGTTTCTCCAGAAAAAACAGTACAGCACAATGAAAATAACTATTAGCATAGGCTGAACTTGCACAGATGATATATGAACAAAGCACCTCAACACTTAAGGGAATGTTAATCTTCCACAAGGTTCAAAAGCATTCTACTTCTCTCTCACTGGTTAAGGTTATCTTAGGTTTAAAAAATTCTTTCTTTTTTTTGGTACAGCATGACTCATAACTACTCTGATATGAAACACTGAAATCACATTTCATTTTTATCAATATACAGCTACAAAGGACTGAATTCTGTGCACCATAAGTTAGATCCTGACATGCAGAGAACTGTATACCAGGCCAGAATGGATTTTCTCAATAGGCAAACAGCAAAAGAAGGTAACAGATTACTTCATATTACTTTCTCTTATGAGCAGACCCCTGCCTTCTCTTGGATGAGCTATCCCAGGAGCACTCTGTGGTACAGCATGGCCAAGCTAAACTGCAGAAGGGTGGGATGATTCTAGTATCTGAAATTGGGAAGAAACTGCAGCCTCTTGATTGGCACTCCTGAGCACAACCTTCTACTTCCTACAGGCACTCTGAGCTTTTTCAAGGTCCAGCTGTGGCTACAGCACCATTTCTACCTCACCTTCTCATACAGAGGTATTTTTCCAGAAGCACATGCTTATCTGGCTGTCTTGCATAGATGAGTGTCTGACATGTTACACAAAGCTTCCCCTCTCTCCTGCCAACAGGCTCCGTTAGCTTCTGACCATCCAACATACTATCTCTTGCAGGAGTAGCTTGTACATTCACCACTTCTAAAAACTGAGACTGGTTGGAGGACAACTTTGAATTCTCTAGTATTTACACTGACTACAGTGATTTCCTCTGCCTCAATCCCAGCTTCAACAGAGTAGGTATCATGCAGAGCAAAGCTCCCATTGGGTTTCCACAAGGCTGCTCCGTTGTGTCACTCTGCAATGGCAGCAGGGCACTGTCCGGCCTGGGGTTATTTGTAAGCTTCTAAGTGGCCACTCACATGCAGAAAGACGAGAGCTGGTGGGAGCATTTACCTGCCTCTAGGATGACATTCTTTTCCTTTCCTTTTTAGTTCGAGGTGACAGATTTCAGTGCAGCTAGGAAAGCTACTCATCACCTCCCATATCCTAACCAAAAACACCAGGGCGAGTGCAGAGACAGATCTTACGGAGATTATGAAAACCCTCCAAATCCAGAATGCCTCTGAACTACACACCTTTCTGCATGAAGTTAATTCTCTTGCAGCACAGGTAAGAGAGCTCCTCCAGTCACAGACTCTATTTTCTATGGGCACCATCCTTCCTCTTGTTGGGTCTCATTTTCATTTGCTCTTGCTCTTGACTGCACAGTCATCTATAGATTTCTCCAAAGCAAATTTCTATAGAACAATATAATGGTATGACTCCAAATAAACAGAATTATCAAGTCTCTTGGATTAAGCAGTGGAGGGGAGGGAAAAAACCCAGCACGTTTTCATTTACATTGCCCAGCCCTGTATCATGAAACCTGCTGTTCATTTCTGCGAGAACAAAGCCACACTAATACACCTAATAACTGAGACCCGAAGATAAGCATCTCCATCACACTCCAGTAGTGCATCACTTCCCATTTATTCTTCTCCCTAGATGCACATGGAGAGCATAACAATAACTGGGGTGCGTGACATAATGCTCAAAGGCATTTTCCAGATCCTGAAGCCACATTTTGCCTCAATGACAAGAACAGAGTTGGAATCCCTGATCAATGGGACACTGACCTTGTAACCAGGCTCCATCACTCACAATGAATTAATGACACTGCCTGCTATCAGTGACTGCCCACTCTTACAAGTGATGTGAGTATAAGTCCAGCTCAGTTTCTCTCATCTGTGTGCACTGTAAAGGAGAATGTCACTGTGGCTGTGGGGAGGGATCTGACTGACAAGCGAGAGGAAGGGCTGTGAATTCATCTGTCCCATCAGAGAAGACATTTCTGGCCGGCTGTGCTAAAAATGTTATTAGCTTGGATCTGTGAAAGCCACAGCAAATAACTGATGCTGACATGTGTCTTCTCTCTCCTTGTCTTGTAGAGTGAGAGGTTTGGACTACGCATTTGATGGCATGACAACAGAGACAAAGGCTGACATAACCCAATGGATTGTCCAAACTCTTCCTCGCTTAGGTGAGCCTTTTCTTCCCACTGAGTTTGTTCAGGTGCCTGGTGTCTCTCAGACCTCACTGACACTTGGATTTCTCCTCTGCCTAGGAGTTTTCAAAAATTTGGAGCCAGGGTTTTTGTAGACTGTAAGTGTTGCACTCCAATTATGCCTCAATAAGCCAGTTCCACCTTAGTGCAGCTGCCCCAATATGAAATGGAGAGCAGCCCTTGTTCCTGTAACGGAGCAACATCAGATTTGCGCATTGACTGAAGAGAGGGGCAATGTTTTTTAAAAAAATAACATTAATTGTACCCTTATTACAAGCACAAACTGCTTTTAGGACTTACTTACTGAACCATTGAATTAGGTTTCCTTTTCACCATCCTTGTCTTACAATGTTTCTAAGGCATAAAAGTTGAAAAGGAACCAAGCAGCAGTGTCCCGATTTCCATGAAATTATTAGACACCACTTTGTGACAGTCTTCCAGGAACTGCACTAACAGGAACCAACCTGGTTAAAACCAGGCTGATTCACTGCTTAGATGCATGATAATTGGAAATATTTCCTCTATAATTTCCATAAATACCCTGGCATGATCTTAGGTTTTGTGAGTCTTAAACTGAAACATAAATAATTTGTTATTGCTGCATTTTAGATTGTCAGATGGATGAAAACTGGATGACTCAACTTCTGGAGATTCACATCCATAGCTAACAGACTTCGTTGCTGCCTATGAAAACTTTACTGGGGTAAGACTACTGATTTAGACACTTTGTGACATTTTAGTACCATAGAGCAAAACTATTTCTATTTCCTTTTTAGACAGTCACACAATTCATAGCGGGATTTATTCTCTGAGAGACAGAGAGTGTTACAAAATAGTTCGAAGAAGAAACATGAAATGAAAACATGTTGCCCTTTCCTCCTTAATTAGAAACAACAGAAATTTTTCCATCCTCCCTCAGGAGAGACAGGATTTTCCCCTCTGCTACAGAAAGAGTTCAACTACAGTTTCTGATTATTCCCCTGCATTTCAGTTCCAACAATCCCTGTGTAGTCGGTTCATTTTGCCGTAACACAACATCCAGCAGAAAGGATGGGTGCACAGCTTGAACACCCGTATGGGAGCCAAAGGATCTCTGTATCTCATCCAGATTCTCTGTCTGTCTTTGCAGAGTTCAGAGCTGGTTATCAGACAGCTCGGTTTGTTTTCCACAGGGCACTGAAGGGATGTTTCCATGGAGTGTATCAGAGAAGCCTAAACTGGGGCCTGCCTCACTCTCACCCCAACAAGAGAAGGAGCTCTGAGAGCCACCCAGCTCACCTGGGCCAAGTAAACACCCACAGTCTCTCACAAGCCTTTCAAAAATGAATCTTTTCCATTAATATCTAACACTTCTGGTGCAAATACTCTCTCCTATTTCAAGGCTACAAAAAATAGAACAGAGTCTGTCTCAGTCTCACGCCGTTGCTCCACCGTGAACATTAAATATCCTAACTGGCATCTGCCAGAGGAGGAAGAGTCCTTGTCCTTGAGGAAAGCTGCAGACACACATGCTGAGAGTGTCAATTCAAGAAAATACAAATGTATATTTATAATTAATTCTCTCTGTCTCTGTTCCAGATGGCGCTCCTGGAAGAGCTGACTGCCATCCAGCTTGCCCGGTTAACGCTGTCCCAAGATGTTTTCAGCTCCATTGCTAACACTGACCGAATCTTTGACAGACTAACCGAGCTGCCGGGTCTCCATGAGCTGGCTGCTTGCTGGGATGAGCTTAACTCTGTTTTAGAGGAGGTAACTGCAGACAGCTTGTTAATGGGGCTCAGTGGGAGAGGTTTGTGAGGACAGAAGTCTTCCCATGGTAAATGTGCAGTAACCTAGAGTAAAAGGAAGGTGATACAACAGGTTTGCCAGGGAACCTTGCAGCAGGTTCGAGGCCAGAAAGAGATTATGGCGTTGCATGTTGCATTCCTCACACACTTAGTCTGTGCTTGGGTTCAACACAGCTGCCACCAAGCCCTTCCCACCTCAGGCTGCCTGAAAGGCACAGGCCCAATCTCCAGCCTTTGTAAAAGGATAAGGCTCAAAGAGGTCCCTAAAGCACCATTAATTTACATTATATTAATTCACATAAATTTACTATTTGTCCTTGGCTCCCTGTAGCGATTCCTCTCCCACATACACAGTTGTGACTGTGCACCCATTGCCAATTATTTGCTGAGGCTCCTCTAATACAATAATTAGCTAAGGGCCCTTCTTGGCTCCTTTTAAATACAATACCTTTGATCAGGCCAACAGAAGATATGCAAAGTCTCAGCTTGCAAGACTCAGATCCTGCAGGTCTCTCCCTCAAGTAAGATCTGACCACAGAAAGAAGACTTCCTCCAGGGTTATAGCATCACACGACTAACTCAGCCTTTCCTAGGACTATGAAAGCTAGCTTTGTACCAACTGTCTTTAATTCTCCACATTCATCCAGAAGATGAAGCACGTGTCTAGAATGGTACAAAGCTGGTCTCTGGCCTGCAGAAATCACAATTGTTACTCTTACTAATTTTTTTTTTTTTCTTAAAACAGCATACAATGAAACTCTTTAGAACTCAGCTGCTTCCACCTTGTTTGATGAGAAAGCAGGAGTCTAGTGTGGAGGTATGGTCTCATCTGGGCTGTACTCACAGAGACATTGGAAGCACCTCCTGGAGGCAGCAGGAGCTTCAGACACTTTAGCAGCTTTGTCACATCAGCTGGGTCCTTCAGTGTCCCCCTGGGGCCTGGCTTTGCAGAGTGCTCAGCGTTCTCTGAGAGGCAACAAAGCTCAACAAGAGCTGAAAGCAATTGATATCTGGTATCCTCAGTCCTGTTCAAGGCTCTGCAGCAGAGGTGGCAGAAAGGACTGTATGCCTGTTTCGGAGGTGTCGCAGTTCCTAGCCCAGCATATCCACTTAAACCACCACTGATGGCCACTGACAGCCTGCACCAAGACACAATGTGCAGCAGCCACCAGGTGACAGCTGGAAGAGTAGCAAAGGGGTGAGAGTCAGACCTGTAATTCTCCCTTAAACAATAATGCCATGAAACTAGAAAAGAAAATGATCTTGATGGTGAAAATAACACATCTGGTAAAGAAAACAGCTGACCAAACCATTTCTTGAGGCTCAGTAGGAACTGAACTGTAAAACAGTGCTATATAGCATATATATTGTGCTATAAAATACAGAACTTGTGCAAAGAGTCTGAGGTGTCAGGGAATATATTTAGTATCATAAATCCAAAGTAACTCAGAAAACCTCTTCTATCTTTTGTAAGCATCAGGGGCTATACCAGCTTGGCTGCCTCAAACAACTCCCACATACAGAAGACTGACATCCCTGAAAACTGAAGGCCTAGAGGAGAACACAAAAGTTTGTTTCTCCTACTGTGCTGAATTAGTTTCAAAACATTTCCCTGCTGCAGAAGATCAAGGTGGGGACATACAAAAAAAAATCTCTATTCTTCTATGCTGATTTTGCTGGAAATTTTGCCTGTGTGTAACTTGATGCTTCATAGTAGTTTAGTCAGGTCTTGGCCACACTGTTACAACGCTGTAAAATCCTTATGGAAGTTGCATGATTTGCTAGTACTGTTGGGTTAGAAATAGAAACTGCATCACTGAGAAATATTCTTCTCTTAGTTTTCAAATATTCTCCTTACAGTTGCATTTTGTGTTCCTGCTGCAGCCTTTTGCCAACACCTTCAAGATCCCCATGGCGGTAAAGCGCACCGTGTTGGCAAGAACAGTGGAACAGCTCCGTCCTGCACTCCCCACCTTCACAGACGACAACTATCACCTTTGGTTTCAGAAGAAGCTCGTGGCTGTTCTGCCAGGCATTCATGCCACCATCCTTCAGGACATCCCCAACACTATGTGCTGAAGTTCCTACAAGTCTCTGTGAGTCATGGTCGCCCCGTCTGAGGCTGTTTCATATTACTTGAGATTTAAACCATTTAGTAAAAGAATAATTCAGTGCAGTAAATGAACTGCAAAAGGAGGGAACATGGTGCCATGGTTACAGAAAAAGGCCAGAAGACAGTTACTCCCACTCTTCTCACTCACTTGTCTTGCAAGTCACTTTATTTGGCTTTTATTTACTTTATGTATTAGCCCACAAGCTGCTGAATTCAGGTATTAATTGGACTCAAACATTTTCTTGGGACAAGACATTTAGAAGACCCCAATTTGGACTCACTTTGCCTCCACTAAAACCAATGACACACTCCCCAGGCAACAATGAAGCCAGGCTCTCAATACTTTACTTTGATTCTTCCGATATATTTATTTTCAGGGCAGCCAGAGAGAACAACCCCAGAATATTTCATGAGAGCTATTCAGCAAATGGGCTTGGCTCCTAAAAGTCCTTCACTTACTCCAGGTTTCTTTCTTCTACAGAATTACTGGGATCAATACAGTCTTCTCTGAAATCGCTACGGCTGGCAAAATGGATGTATATAACTACACGGTGGCATTCCTCACCCAGCAGTCTGAGCTCACTCGTAACACCTATTAGTTCAGCTAATTCTCTGTGAGCCCTGTCACTCTCTCCAAGTTGTGGGACAGAGCTAATCAATCTCTTGCTTTGCTCAATACCTTCCAAACTGCTCGATCAAGTAACAGGTGTTTCTTCTCCAAACTCATTCCTGTTCACAGTATGAAAATAAAAGAGGGCAGAGCATGCCACTGGAGGGCTGATGCAAAAGCCATCAAAGTCAGAGACTTCAAGCCTTTTCTTTGCCTTCAAGGTGCTTTAGCAATCCTGGGTACTGATGTGTACTTGAATCTACTCTTCCATGTTATCTCTTTTTCTGTGCCCTCACCATAGGTCCTGCCTGCTCCACCCAAGCCACAACCAGAAACTCGTTATTACAGTTCTTTGGAAAATTCTGCACAGAAGCACCTTACAGTCAATTGGTTTCACTCTACCACCAACCTTTTGATGCAGTAAGTCTGTACTTATTCAGGCTGCCTTTGCACTCAAGAGAGGATGTGCCAGAAAAGATGGAAATTAAATTGCCCAGGTATGGGCTAACAGAATTCAATTCCTCTGCCTTTCTGCAGTATGAGATTTTGGACCTCCTCACTCCCACTCAGACTGGTGACATCATGGTATACTCAGACACACTGACCCGTATGGATGCAGCAGGCCAGCTTGTCCAGTTCTTCCAGCAAAGTGAAGCTGAGGATCTTCAGATGATTCTGACACAGTTCACCAAGGCTACAAGCATGGTAGACACTACCCATGTTCCCCGCAACCTCCGTCTCCCTTGCAGAGACTTGCTATCCTAAGTTATTAGTTGAAAAAATGGCTTTGCAAATACTATGATTTTGAAAGTACACTGTTACAACAGTAACCTTAAAACATCTGTACACCTCAGGTCCTTTCAGTGCCACAGACTGCACTCTTCAGAGTATTGTTCACTTCCATTTTGAATTCACCAAAATTCTGGCCTAGAAAACCACTTAAAGAGCTCCCTCTCCAACTGCAGCACTAAAGTTCTGATTGTCCTAGCACCAATGTGTTCACCACATAATTTTGTTTCAGCATAAGATCGCAGTTGTGCCAAATGATGACACTGCTTGGCTGCTCCTCCTGCAATACCTGACCAGCACGTCGGAGCAAATGCAGACATATGCTGCTGCTGACTAGAATATCACCTTCCAAAATGAGCTGTACTTCCTGAGTCCTGTCATCAATGAATCATCGCCCTCGCCCTCATCGTGCTACAGGATTATGACTCCTTAGTTGCTATGGAAGTCTTCTGGGCATTGCTGGGATCTCTCTTCAGCCAGTAAACAGGGCAACACTGTTCCTCATGGAGTCAGGTTGAAATCTGAAAGACAGATGATGTGCTGTCAGCCTGGATGGCTCTAGTCTGGATACTTTTTCACAGCTCTTACACACACCTTAGTAATTTTCTCAGAAGTTTGAGATGAAGTTACAGACCTGAGCCATATCAAATCTAGGCCTTGGTCCACAGATGCTATTTGTACAATAGGGGTGGAATATTAAGTCCCTCAGCAGAAATTTCCAGGTGAAGGAACTGGCCACAGTATCTTGGAGAAGAAGCTGTTCTTCTTGTCCAAGGCTCCAGTTAGAGGAAGTTACAAAGAGTCTGTCATCCCGTGTATTTCACCTGGGTCCTTCTTCTTGTCCACCCAGTGTTACTGCGCTTGATAACACTTACAGATATGTGACTGAGTCCTCTAGAAGAGATGTAGCACTCTGGATGGCATGGAACCTCCAGATCTTGAAAGGTAACACTGGGAAGCCACACATCCCAGCTAACAGATTCTTCCAGGAAAGCAGGGGCTCAGCTGGTAGACTCCCAGGATGTATTAAAACAACAGCAATATAGACTTGTACACAAAGGCGAGCACTAGTGCACTAGAGGGCTGTCCAAGTGGAAAAATGCTGTCTTTCCAATGCTACCTCACACCAGGATGCCTTGTTGATCTCTGGTGACTGTCCCAAGACATGATATATATTCCTGGAAACTGTAAAAAAAAAAAAAAGGATTAAGGGATATCTCTGGTATCTTGACCTGATCTGAGGATCCTCATTTTTCCATCTTCCCTCTCTCTCCTCTTATTTATTGCACACTGATTTTACTTTCTCAAGGTACAAAGTCTCATTTCCCCTTGAAAAAATGCAAATCCCATCTAGTCTAGCACCCTGTATCCAGCACTAGTCAGGAGCGGTGTCTAGCGAGGAGTAAAGGAACCCAACCAGCATAATCTGGTATTTCCCTTTTACTTTTCACTGGTTTCCAAGTGACCTGTGACTCAGACTTTTCTTGAGCTAGAATTGACACTGCAATGTCTCAGTAAATAGGCAGCTATTCTTTTCAGTCAATTGGGATCCGAGTTTTCCACTTTTCTGCAATAACTGTATTGTTTAAAAAGAAGGACATACTGTGGTGGGTAATGACTCCCTGAGAGTCACTGCGTCTTCTTCCCACTTGGATATTCCAACCGAGTCCACTACTGAATGGATACAACTCACCTGGAAATCCTTCTTCCACAATACAGCCCTCCAGGAAGACATAGCAACCAACAACTTTGACCCTGTATGTATGATCTCTACACTAAGTGCATACGGATAACTGGGGCTTTCAGAAATGTTTACCATACAGCAGAGAGCATTAAAGGCTTTAATTTCAAGATTTGTAATAGAATATATTCCCACTTCTACGCAGCAACTTTAAAACCAGAAATAATAGTATGTTTTCAACTAGCAGGACTTTGAAAGAAGCTCCAATTTTGAACAGGCACCCTCAGACAGTCAAAACAAAAATATATGTCAGCATTTTGAAACTATTCCCTGTGCTGAAATAGCTTTGCCTGTGATGTGAGAAATAACTTCAGGATATAAGCAAACCTCTACAAATCATGACCCGTACACGCACAATTTGCAAAAAGAAAAGTGTGAAAATGGTGAAAAAAAATATTTCAGCCAGTTCTGGTGAAGAGGTAATAAGCTTATCTTCAGTGCCTGGCATGAGTATTTCCTAGGCCAAAATTCTGCATGTGCTGAGCATCGAGCAGCTGGTGGAATATGGTCTGGCTTCTGATGAGCTGGTCAACATGACCACAATGCAGGACATCCTGAATGCCCTGAAGGGATAAAATCCCCAAATGTCAGAGCCTAAAATGAGCGAATTCCTGATGAAGTTCAATCTGGCTCTGACACAGGTATTGTAACTTTCATTATAAACATTTTTCCCTTTTAAAAAGGCAGGGATTCTCAGGTACTTCATGTGTGAGAAAGTCCTGCTCATGGTGCCAGGTAAAACAAGGATGCTGATGAAAGGGAGTCATCATCCCCCTCACTGTGCCACCACCAAACCGCTCCCAAGGAACAGACATTTCTACTCCCCACAGGAAGGCATTGCGGGCATCAGAAATGATGAAGTAAGGACAGAAATGCTGACAATGCTCTTCACAGACCTTTCCAAGCACTTTTATAAATTTGCTGATCTTGACTATGAATTCTGGTTCCTGGAGAACCTAAGATTCCTCCTGCCCAGCATAAACACAGATCTGCTAGAGTTTATCCCAGGAGACCTCAGCTTCCCAGCCTACACAGCCACATGAGTATCACGTGCTGAGGAGCGCTGCCTGCCAGACTCATGCTGCAGGAAAGCTCTGGCAGGGGAAGCAGCACACGTTTTAGCAACTTGTTTCCCAGCATAAATAAGTGCTAGCATCTCATGTGGATTTTAAAAAAAGAGTCTCAACTTGATTTTTGCAGTAAAGGAGATTCAGGCATCATTTTCCACATATACATGTACAGTATTGTGCTCTACTTGGGTATCTTCATATACCCTCCATCCCTTTTGTTCCCTGCTCCAGGACAGTATACTTTGAATGAGGCGGGCGTATGCCAACTCTCCCACACCTTATAAAGCCTGTACCTTTTGCACCTCTTGTTATTACCATTATTGTTGTAATGTATTACAGTTGAGGCAAGTCTTACACTACATATTATTATAAATAATTTTATTTATTTATTACATGTCTCTACAGTCCCAGGCTGATGATATCTTATTTCTTGACCCTTGCAGAGTGTGAGGCCTAGATAACGTCTTTCCAGAGCTTCCACAAAACACATCCCATGCTATCTACCTCTTCATCAAAAGGATCCTGGAATCTCAACTTACTTTTTCAGGTACTGGTCTGCTTTCGGGGATGCCCCATGGCATATTTGAATTGTAGCTGTTTGCCACATCTGTGCTAAAATTTCTGCCAACTGCCTGTCCCTCCTTGGTTCAGAGAGGAATTCACTCTCAGTAAAACATGTACAGCAAGTACAACATGAGGAAGTTGCCCAGGCAGTCTTTCAGCCATTGGGCTTCCCAGGGCAGAGTACTGGCTTTCCTCTGAAACATCAAATATTGATTGCAGCTTATAACCAAGGAACCAAAACACCTGGGCATCTGTTCTCTTCCATGATGCCTCAGCACCATGGCTCTCCCAGTAACACCCTACCAGGACCCCCCTGGTAGCTGCCAGAACCGCATGGCAAACAGCAGCTCACTGTGCCCAAACCAGCCCCACAGCCATCGGGGATCCCCAGCCCTGCCTGTCACCCACAGCTCCCCAAAGCCCTCTGCATGGTCTGCAGCTGCTCAGGACTGAGGGAGGGCGTAGGTTGCATACCTGGTTTTCAGCCACATTGTGGAGCACTGACAAAAACGATCAGTTACCACAGTGTACTGACAGACTTCTTGTACTTTCTCAGAAAAAGGTATTTCCTGGCACGTATGACAGCAGCCAAAGTTTCCTGGAACTTATCTTCTACAGATTTTTACATTTTGCTCCTTACAGTGACCTCACTGACTTCTACAAGGACTTTAATGGGGTAAGGACATGCGTAGCTCTGACAACACAAAATTTATAAATGGTTTGTGGAAAATTTGGGGCTGTCTTTCAGTCCTGGTATGACTTCAGTGAGTCAAAAACATTGTCTGAAATTTTTTTTTTTTTTATAACCTTCAGACGTAACCCTACAGTTTATAATCCTCTTATTCTTGTTTCTGCCAACACTGACACTCCAAGACTAGAAACCAAGACAAACCCACAACTATTTAGGAATCTCACAAAGAGCCTTTTCTTACACGGTTTCCACACTCAGACAGCTCTGGAAAAGGTATCAAAAGTTTTGAATGTTTTTCACAAGCTGAACTTCCAGGAGGTATTATCCTCTTCCATAACTATCCCCAAGGGAAGATCCTCGCCAAAGAAATTAGGAGGACTTCCTCCAGACTTTTAGTAGTAAATGCAGTTCATGATTCTTCCATGCATTTTATATAAGTGTAACAATCAAGCAGGGGCACTTCTTAGCCCAACATTTTTCACTCCTCTGCAGAACTCAGTGCCATACAGGTTTTTAATACTGCAGTAGAGTAAGTTACGTCATTAGCAATGAGACTAGAGAGGCTATTACATTAGTTAGCTAGAACAGCTGATGATTAGCATTACCCTCAGTCTTCTGTGTTAGGACATAATATGGTTTTTATCCACCCAGGCTAGGGAAGGCTCTCACTTGGTGCTGTGTAGCACCATGGGGACATTCAGGTGGCTTTAGGGCTCTGATGAGTCATTATCAGTCAGAAACATAAACAATGAACTATGTACATGGCTGAGAACTGTAATTAGTGGACGAGCAAAAGGCTAAGTCTGTATTCTTTCTGCTGTGTTTTCCTCATTAGTATGAAGTTCTTGACCTTCTGTCTGCCAGACTGTGGCATAATAGCTGGAGGTGACTTAGAAATTAAACTTATATTCACACTTTTAGGTAAGGTACAGCATTGAAGAAGATTCCCGGGTGGAATGCGGCTGACATGCAAAGCCATTCCATGGAAGTTCCCTAGGCCTGTAACCTTAGACGTCGGTGACGCCAGGGGAGCTTGGTGTACTGGCTCTAAGAAGGTACTGTTCGGAGGGTGCAGCACTGTGGAGATGCTGCGGCCAGGCTCTGCAATGAAATGGGAACTCAAAGGTATTGTGTGTGACCAGTAAGCTGCACATTTGCTATCCTGGGCCAACAGTCTGTCATGTTTCTGACAAAATGCTGTCCTTTGATGAAATTTGCTCATTATAACATCATTATAATACCAAAACACACCTCCATCCCAAAAGCTACCCGCCTCCGAGGTGCGACCACCCCTCACTGAGCTTGCGCTTTGAATTTTTCCTAGCCTATACCTTTAAAAGCAAAGCGAGAAAACTTTACACCAATCCTAAACAAAGATGTATGACTAGAGTCACTCAAGCTCCACCCGAAAGGTGAAAGACAGTATAAAATGGCTTAAGAGAAAGAGAATGTTAGGGAAGACACCATCGTGTACCACTCTGACCTCTGGGATCAGTCGATGGGCTGAGCCTCTCTTTCCCCCCATCAGGACGCCTTTGGGTAAGATTCGAACACTTGGTTATACCAAGTGCCTCCCCAGGAAACTTAGAAATCTCTCTAGAGTTGCTTTATCATCTTTAACGCGTTTATAGCCGGCAGTGTCACTCATACTCTTGGTATTTGCACGTGCTTTGAGGACAGTAAATTTATCACCAGTAACCCAAAGAATCTGTGTATCTGTTGCTCTAATAAACTGCACTCTTTATTAATGTGGCCGTGACAGTTCATGCAACACGACTAGACTGTTAAATTAACGCAGTGCGTTTAAATTAACGCTGTCGCCTTTACTCTGATGAATGGCTGCATATACAGTCCTTAGAAAATAACCGTTGACCAAGTCTGAGACTAGGACTGGACTTAGCCGCACCTAGACTCCTCTCTGAGAAGGAGTTTAGAAAGCAAGGGGGTCCTGTCTGAACCTTGTGACTCAACAGGAGGGTTTCCCCCCCCAGCCACTCCTCAGACTCCTACACGACAGTAACTCTTAACGCAACACAGGTAAATAGGAGAGATGACAGTTCTCACAAATGCTTTTAAGAGGGAATGCCTTACTGTCCAGATTTTGCTGGAGATGGAGAAACGCTCCTTTGAGGAGCTGACTTAATTCATAAAGGAGCTGAACACTGCAGCAGAAGAGGTACAGTAAAAGCTCCCACCGCAGAGAACAGCATCCTGTTACAAGTCTCAGAAATACTAAAAATGCCACAATGGAGACAAACTCATTTTCTCACAGCAATGTAAACCCTGGGCTCTAGACCGCTAGGTTAGAGCTTACATGCCTGGGCTTCACAGAGGAGTACCCAGACAAAGTGATTATTCTTATGCATGTTGTGGGCTACACTCAGACACCTTACTCATTTAAAAAGGTTACTTATTTTCTCTCACAATGTTTATTTACTACCTTGGTTTCCCTTCAACTCAGAACTCATCCCTTACAGAAGGGGAATAACAATCTTCATTAGCTAAGGCTGTGGCCAAATGGCTTTTCTACTGGAAAATGTAGAGCACAGTTATTTCATTAATTCACTACAATAATAATCTCATTCAATTCCAAAATCCAGTGCTACACTGTATTGCACTACTGTGCATTCATGCTAAAACACTGGTGGCTTTCCTGAAAACTGCACACAACATGGTGGCAAGAAGAGGAAACCTCTATTGCCGCTAGGCAGTTTCATCTACCTGTGGAAAGCACTAATTGCTAAAATCAATTTTTGTGCGCTGGTTGTGTTTCCAGAGGGATCTCACTATCCTTCCTGACCCTCGGATTCATGAGCTGCTCCTCGATTTGCTTTTTAAATCTTTACCAGTCAGCACCTTTACAGCCAACAAATATGCCTTCTGGTTTGGTTCAGAGCTGCAGCTATTCCTGCCAGCTATGAATGCCAACTATCTGCAGCTCCTGCCTCCAGATATTGACTGCCAGTCTCATCAAAACCCGTGAGTCATGAGCAGCCAGCTTCCCTAAGGGTGGCCAAGCTCTCGCTACCCCGTCCTGCCAACAGGGTCACTTTGCTCAGAGTATCTGACATCTTACTGCTTTTAGCATACTGAGCTTCACAACAGTTTTGCATCAGCCAAAACCATTCATCAGCTTAGCATACCTTCATTTTATTTTCCCAGAGGTTACCAAGGGAACAAGGAGGAAAAGGAACAGTTTGATTTAGATCAAATTAAACATTTCAGTTTTACTGACACTAGTACTTTCAGCTCATGTTTCATATGCACCTGAATCTTTCCTCCAAAGGGAATGTGCTCTCTGCAGATGTTTGGCCCATACCCTGCTTCTGCTCTTGTGTTGATACAGAGCGCAAGCAACGGACAGAGCGTATGAGCATTACACAGACAACCAGAGGCTCTCCATCTATCGCAGAATACACAACTTTCTGGAGACCTACTGTGACACTCAAGGTAAGCACACACACACTACTCAAGAGCTCTTCTTTTTCTCCCATTGTAGAATTTAATCTTTGTGCTTTGCAAATAATTCCTGGGTTGCAATCTTCTAACCCAAAAACTATGAGTGTTTTAACTGCAAAAAGGGAATTGTGCAGACCCTCTGTGAAGTCCACTAGGATCTTGTTACTGCAATTAATTTTACATGTTAAGTCCCTAGATGCTACAGTGATGGGCAGTGGTATAAGAGTCCCAGCACAAATTAGACAGGCAACAGACAAGATGCTTTCTGATGTACTGTGCTTGCTCCCCTCACTCTAACATTCTGTTGAATCCAGCTGAGGTGGATCTGCTGTTTCTCCCATCCCATCACTAGACAGGCTTTGTTTCCAGGCTAACCAACAGCTCAGGAAACTGCTGACTGGTTTACTGACTGTGGTCTCTTCTGCATTTCAGATGTCACTGCCAACTATGGCTATTTCAGTGCCCACATCACTCTGCATGGGTTCTCTCCACTCAATCCAAATTTCAGTGGGGTAGGTGACACACCAAAGCTTGCTGTATCTGAGCATTGTCAGCTCCTCTCTACATAAACATAGCTGATCCGTAACTTCTTGCCACAGCACTGACAGTGATCCCCGTTATAAACATACGGGTGTTTCTGTGCTCCTTTTCAGATGTCAGCTCTGGAAAAGCTGTCACCAGTTCAGCTGGCACAACTAACGCTGGAAACAGGGGCTCTGGCTGATGAAACAAGCATGATCACCATCATGGACAACCTACGCACGCCATCAGATCTTGCTAAGTTCTTTGCCACGCTGAACGACATGGCTTCGGTAACTTCCCTTATTGTGCTCCAAAGCTTCTCCACCCAAACACTGCAGCTACTTGAATCAATGCCCGCTGATGTCTGATACTCAAACCTCAGTCCTGACCATGGAAAAGAAGGGCTCACCCTACGGCAGTCATCAGAGGGAAACCTGCCTGAGACAAGGCTACAGGTCAAATCCTTGGATAGCTGTTCCTTAAAGGCCTGGGGTTGTAGCAATCTTCTGGTTTTCTGTCCAGACACCAAGCTATTCTTCCTCCAAAGGTCTATACTGAGCCATAGCAGGATGTGATGGGAAGTATCAGTATAGGTGAGTATAATTCAGGAAAAACAGATCTACAACAAGCACTATGCACTCTTTCCAAGAACTTTCTGCTTGGATCCTTCACTTGATGCTACCAACCCAGTCATCTTTACAGTGACCTCCCATGCATGAAGGGAGAGATATGAAATAATCCTGAACAATACCTTAAATTGAGGAAGGCTCAGCATGATAAACTACGTGTCAACTATATGGAAAAGGTGTTGTGTGATTGCAGGCGGAGCTTCAGAACAGTGACTTTGCCCATCTCCTACTAAGCATTGCCTTGCATAAAATAGCTCCTCCTTTTCCCAAAATGAAAGCTGGTGGCTTTGCTGACTGGTTTCAAGATACTCCACAAAATGTGTTGAACGCAGTGAATGAGATGATTGTTGCAGAGATACCTGTCAATATTTCATGTGACTCCTGTCAGCAAATATGAGTCATCCGTTCCATACACATTTATCTTAACTGAGCATTTCTATTTACTTACGCTGTATATGACTTTCTGGCAATACATTCACGTATTCCTAAAGCAGAGTGTAATGCTCCTGCTGAAAAGCAGAAGTAACCACAGTGAAACACTCAGCGTTTTCAGGCTTGCATGCAAAACTGAAACTCAACAAGTTTTGAATTAGAGCAGCCTTAGCAATTCTGTGACCTTTATCTTAAGCAATTGCACCAAGTAGAGAGCATACTTTTTAAAAAATAAAAATGGCCTTATCACATAGGTAGGCTATGTTCAGTCTGATCTGAAGATACTTTGCAGTTCTTAAGAACCTCTCTGATAAGGTCTCGCAATAATGAATAACAACGAAAGCTGTTGAAGTTTTTCTAATGGAAAAGTTCTTGTTGCTGAAAAATTCTTCTTTGATTAAATTAAAATACTTCCTATGACCATCCGACATTCCCTCCTGCAGATTGAAGGGTTTCAACAAAATCTATGCTGGCATCCCCACAGAAAACATTCCCCATGTTTTTGGATTCTGTAAAAACCTTCTTGACATCAAAAGTGAAAACAGTTAATGGCATTAAAAGTTTTCATTTGGGAATGACCTTTGAAAGCTTTCCACTACGCTCTCGGCTTGAGAAGCAGCAGAAATTCCTGTAGTAATGTCTGAGATGCCCTTAATGACAAGAAAGGGAAAGGAAGCGTATACTTACCTTGCTGCTCCAACACTATGGCCTTTTCCTCTTACTGATGGGATTCTCACAACTCCTCCTGTATTTTGGATGGCTCGCTAGTAAGTTTAACCATTGCCAGCCACAACACTAGGTTGCCCAACACTGTTAAAGATAAACAAGCCCAAATTTAGACAACAGCACAAAAATGTTATTAGTTAATAATGAAGATTCTGGTCTCTCTCATACCAATGTGAATTCAAAGTATTCTGCTATCTGCAAAGGTTTAATGGGAATTTGCAAGAGCGACTAGGGTTTCCAGTCAGAACATCAGGGAGGAATATGTGGTCCCCAGCATTCCCAGTGTCATCATTTTTCCAGGTGTTGCATGTGGCAGTGCAACCCGAAGTACTCAGAACTGGCTGGAAGTAAATCTTGGAAATTTTAGCAAATATGCTGAGTATCTGGACTTAGTCACTTGGAACAAACACTTTGTGGGAGTTAAATTTTTTTTTTTCACTAGCATTCACTGTGAGAACATGGCAGTGTTCCACCATGAAACACACTACTTTGCCAGCATTTGCAAAGCCTTTATGCTCCACACAGCACGGGAGGCGATGGGTCATTTTCCTTAAAAAAAATACTCTGGCATTAGTGTTCAATTATCACAAACATTTTTACTGCTTTTCACTGGCTAGTGGCACTTGCAGAGCTACAGTAATATTCAGAAACGGGATACTACACATCCTGATGGAAAAGGGACTTCACAAGTCCTGTGGATATTCCAGCCTTGCAGATTTGTCCTGAGTCTTCTTGGAAGCACTAGCATTTACAAATCACTCTCACATGCTTAAATGTCTGCTTTGTGTCCCTTTCCACAGATGGATGCCTTGGACAAGTTATCCCCACGACTAGCATTCCTGACGGTTTCATCCGATGCCATTAATGAGGAAGAGGAGATGTGTCAGATCCTTGCAAAACTACGCTACAGACCATCAGAGGAAATTTATCAGTATTTAGACCAGTTCAACAGAGAGGCAGCCCAGGTAGGGTTGAACACTGCAAGTCTAGCGTAAACGCATGCAGTGTGGACTTCACCTATCCAGAATCTTAAAGACACCCTCAAAGATAGTTTCTGAGCTTTTGTCTTAAAGTATGAACAACTGCAACAACGCATATCACATACAACCTCTCATCATGGCTGTTTGGCCCAAAGTATTCAAACGCCAGTGCCCAAGACTTAATGGCTGGATGATACTCAAGTGCATGCTCATGGCAACACTGAGGTTGTACCAAGCAGAACTACTGAACCTCATGATCTGCGGCCCTGTGGAGGAAGCTGATCCTCACAGCCACTTGTCACCCGAGACGTGCATCTGCCTGTGCTTGAGTGGTCACAAGAGGCCAGCATGCAGACAGTGCCTTCAGTGAGCCCTGGAGTGGCAGAGTGTCCCTGCACCATTCAGGGACACCCGCTAAGACTCTGATAGCTATCCCTTGGTGTTAGCTGCCTATATGGCAGGTTCACAGGACATCCCTAAGATGCATCTTCCCTTCTCTGGGACTCGCTCAGAGTCATTTTCTACAATGCTATTCCCTGTGGCTTTGCACTGGCCTATCTTTTTAATCCTGCCTTCTCACTGATGCTCATCACTTCTCTCTTTCAGCTGGCAATAACCACTATTAAGAATAATGATGTGAGGAAAAAGATGCTCACCCAATTCACAGTAGACATTGAGGCAGAACTTCCAGCTTTCAACCCTGCTGAATGGACTCATTTGCTTGCAAGACTCGCTCTGCTACTGCCAAGTGCTGGCAAGGAGGACACCAAACTCTTCCTGCCCCACATTTTTGGTCGTGACAGTTTCAGAGCTCTGTAAGTACACAAGGGAAGTGTCCTCTTTATTGTCTGCAAACTAAAATAGGGGACTGTCAGGAAAGAGCAAGGAATTGCCAAGGCAAACTGTGCTAAAAAACATCTGTGCAAGAGAGTATCATTTACAGAAATGCTCCATCAGGCAAACAAAACCAGGGTCAGATCTTCCTTCCTTTGAGTAAAACTGTGCAAAAGCAAATAAAAACATTTGCTAATATAGTACAAAGACAATTATAATTTCTATTAAATAGATTTTACCTCTTTGTAAAATAGTGCAGCAAGGACCAGTAAGATGAAAAAATACCAGGAAGAGATGAGAGGAAATATCCTGTCTAATGAAACGGATGAAGCTGAGAAATAAACTCCAAAGGGCAGCACTGGAAGGAAACCACACAGTCACGTCTGGGTCATGCAAGGCAGGGAAGACCACGCTGCCAACTACAGTCCTGCTCTGACCCAGGAAAGATGCAGGAAAACAAACAGCAGGGTTGGGCCCATAATAGACATTTCCAGTCTGGTCCTGAATTTCCCTTTTCTGGCACAACTTTATTCTCATGCACTGGCATGGAACAGCTCTGCTTTTTCCATCTGTATGGGACTTCTGTATCTATAGCAAATGGTTCAGATCTAGCAGTTTATATTGGCTATTCAGAAAACACTCTGAAATGAATCTGGCAACACAGGGAGTGAGGCTAATTACCCATTTCGTGAGCTGTTCAGGGGACTAACGGATTCACAAAGCACACAAAGAGATCACTAAGGGAGGCTGTACTATCACAGTCTCTAAAGACTTCTGACAACAGCCTAGACAAACATCTGCACAGAGCTAATCCTGCCCTGGGACACAGATCTCTCAAACACCCTTGGCAGTCCAATCTTTCACATACAGATCACAGCCAGTAAGAAATTAATGTGCCATTTCATAAAAAGTAAGTTTTCCCTTCCTCTTCCTCTCTTTCATTTCGTGAAACTCTGTTCATGCTGGAGTAACATCTCTCCCATCTATAGCATCATGGCACTAACTGGAAAGCAGTAATTAAATCTTTCCTCTGTGATTTCCCTCCACAGTGTGTCCTCCTTGAGGCATACATGTCCCTGTTGCCCATGAATCAGCAAGGCATCTGTAGCGCTTTGCTGACCTTCCTTGAAAGCCAACACACTGTGACAGGTAACATGAGCCAAAATCTAAAATGCGTTATCAGCACTCCCGTGCATTCTAGCAAACTACGAGGAAAGGCAAGTGATGCTCTCTTGTTCTCCTGTGCTGAAGGTTCTCCATGTGCATTGGGCCAGGAAACAAGTCTGGACTGGCTGCAAAAGAACCTGGGGGCATTCGCAGCCAACGCTTTTTATGAAGATTTCACCAGATTGACAGATTTCAGCAGGGTTAGTTTGTTTTCTGACTCAGACCTGAGAGCTTTGCCTTTGCTCAGGTCCTGCATCCTGCTCTGCTACAGCTCCTCACATGCACAAGGCTGAGCACCCTCCTAGATGATCTAATTCAGTATATAGACATTGCTCCAGCCATAGCAGAACTCTTCTTCCCAATGCGGGGAATCCAGCCAACTCTATGGCTTAGGTCTCCGCCTGTTAGCGATATTTTACTTCTCTCTGATCATGTCCCATTGGTTTTGAAGTTCAATGTAAGGGACAATCTCACCGCTACCCAGCTCACCCATGTATTTTTTTACCCTGGAGTCCTAGATGATACCAGCATGGCTGAAACCCTCCTGGTCTCCCTGGAGAGCAGGCCAGCTCTGGACATCTCGGCCTTTGTTGCTGAGTTTGTGGCCACTGCTTCTCAGGTGAGATACCAACCCTTGCACGGGGATGTTGTTTTAGTACGCAGTGAACTGCAAGAACAGTGTCTTGCAGAAGCTACTGGGCTTCAGCCCATATGGACCTAGAGAATATCTTCCCAGAGCTGGTTCCCCTGTCAAATGCCTTGTTACACCCAGACCCATGCACTTGCTACAGCAAGAGCTGGGAAACAGCTTCTGGTCACAGCTGATTTGTGTTCTTACTTGCTGCGTTTTACAGCAAGGCTTACCATCCCTGCCAAACCTGCAAGTCCGAGACGTTCAGTGCAATCTTTCTCAAACTCCAAGGCCAGTTCCCTACTTTTAGTGTCTCCCAGTACGACGACTGGTTCCAGAACAAGCTCAGCTTGTGGCTGGGCAGCGTAAATACCTCTGCCCTTGCAGCTATCCCAAGGAACATAACTTGTAGAATATACCAAATTATGTGAGTACTTCATTGCCTGCATTCGCTTCAACTTTTCTTTTCACTTCAGCTTTTGCACATAGCAAGAGAATTCCCATTGCCCTGCTTGATCCTGTCTGAATACAGAAACAAAATTATATCATGGCTCTTAAAATTCCAGGCTCACCCTTCCTTCCCATTTTCACTCCCAACAGCTCCATTCTCTCACAGCTCCAGTTCCTGACCAGTACTGTGTCATCTCTATCCAACTACAAATTTGGCATAACAATGCTTGTTTAACAATGCAAATTCATCTAAAGAAATAAGTTTGGTTACCACTGAGAAAACAGACCACAGACTGCAAAGTTCTGGTGTGCAGTCATGTTACAAACTTTTGGTGACTTCAGTCACCAAAAACAAGGCTTTGCTGCTATAATGAACCTCCTGCTTTTCCTTCTCTCACAGAATGAATGGCTTAGAAGGCAGCTTTCAACAGATGTCCCCCGCTAGCCATGAGGATGTTTACAGCTTTGTAAAGAGCTACCTGTCTGCTAAGGCTTCTGAAGGAGGTATGCTGAAGGCATCCTGCACTTTCTCCCTCCTGTAACTTCCCTGCATCTCTGTCAGAAGCAGTAACATACTCACAAAATTACAGGATGCTGAGCATTTACCCACGAGAAAGACAATCCAATTAAAATTGGAAGATGTCAACAGCTTTTTGCTCTATAGCAAGGAACGAAGGAGAACAAAATTGTCTGCAGAAGCAGCTGGCTCCCTCCCTGAGGCTAGAACAAGCCCTTGTGTTAATCATTGTCCCTCACTGCAGTGGCAGCTCACCAGCTGAGCACTGGACCGCGGTTGGTACCCCTCTGGCTGCCATTACCACAATACCTGAGAATCTCCCCAATGTAACAGTCTGATCCTTACACCTTTGCCAAAAGGTATGGGAATGCTATTTCCTTACCAGCTGCTTGCAGGTCCAAAGGTACACGTTGGGCATTAGTCACTTCGGTGCTGCGGATACCACTGAGGGATTTAGGCACCTAGACATTTTGGGCAACTCCTGTATCAGCACAGTCAATCAGCACAGCAATTGCAGTAGCCCATACTGCATGGGAGTAGGTATCGATGGACATGTGAACATATTTATGTCGACCAAACTCAGGTATATGTGTCACATCAGTTTGCCAGAGTTGAAGGGAAAATAAACCTCTAGGGTTTGTCATAAAAGATGGTCCAGATGGTTGTTGTTGACAGTCTGGGCACGTTTGAACTATGAGTTTTGCATCCCCCACAGATATCGCAAATTGCTTTGCTAAAACTTTGGCAGATTGGTGGAAAAATTGGTGTGACAACTGAGCTTGGGTAAGTGTGTGCGGTACAGGAGTGTGTAATGCCGTATTTGTTAGGTAGTCAGCTAGTGCATTTCCTTCTGTCAAAAACCTTGGTAAGTTTGTGTGGCTTCTAATGTGAATCACAGAATAGGGATGTCTTCTCTGCTCTATTAAAAATAATAATTCCTTAAATTTTAGAAACAGAGCTTGTTTTGGTACATGTTTCAACTGTGCTCTTTCAATGCACTGGACTACCCCAACAGCATACTGCAAGTCTGATACAATATTTAAAGGAGTTTAAAGACCTTAAAGACCATTTTCGAAAAGCCATAGTAATGGCATGCAACTCAACTAACTGAGGTGAACCCTCAATTTGTTCTATTTGATGTTGCCATTGACCTTTTTCTTTCCATGTAATTACCGCTTTTCCTGTCTTCCCTGACCCATCAGTAAATACTGTGGTGCCCGTAACAGGTTGCCACTGATATAGTGGCTTATTTTCGATTTTTACATTATTATAAAAGGTAAACATTTTATGAGGGGGGTGATGAGTATCTATTTGCCCATCAAACCCTGCTAAAGCCATTTGAAGTTCCAGGCTATTTTGCAAACACCAATTTAGGTAATTTTTTACAACTGGAAGAATAATAAGTCCAGGTTCTTCCCCAGTCATTTCGACAATTCATTCTCTGCCTCTTTTGATTAGGGCAGCAAACAGCTCAATGCAAGTAACAAGAGTCTTTGTAGGTTGATACGGCAAAAACACCCATTCTAACAGTATAAGGGGGTCTCTTTCCTGGGTCTCCCACTGTCCAATAATTGCTAAAGGTTGTTGTTCTTGATTACAAATGTATAACTGCACAGGTAGATTTTCAACTCGTCGGTAACATTACTGCAGGGAGAGTCTTTCATTCACTGTTCTCAGTGCATCTTTCACCGCTGTGGTCCATTGTCGTGGAGCATTAAGATCAGTGTCCCCTTTTAATAACTCGAACAATGGTGCTAATGTTTCATTGTCTATACCACATTGTGTTCTGATCCAATTTATATTGCCCAATAGTTTTTGTATGTCATTCAATGTTTTGATGTCTGTAGAAATGGCCACATTCTGAGGTCGAATGGTTTGTTGTAATATTTTCCACCCAAGATATTTCCAAGGTGCCTCCATTTGGATCTTTTTGGGCGCAGTCTGGAGGCCTCAGTTTTGCAACACGCTCCTTAAAACAGGTAACGCCTCTTGGACTTGGTTGTTCGTAGGGCGTGGCGACATCCAGTCTGATGCTCCCTCGGGTCCTGGCGGAGAGTGTGACCATGGCGACGTCGTCTGTGGCGTTGTTGTCACAACAGCCGATGCCGAACTGCCGGCCATCATTGCCTTTGGTCGGAAGTCTGGCGTGGACCACCCTTCCGGCCCGAGGGGCAGCGGAACTTGTGTCATCGCGCGTCCCCGCCTCGTGCTCCGCCTCCCGTTTCCCTGCCGCGTTGTATTTTGAACGACACTGGTTGGCCCAGTGTCATCGCTTTCCGCATCGTGGACATAAGGTAGGAGGATTAGAACCAGCGCCCCAGCCAACAGCTGACCCTCGCTGCGGGCAGTCAGCAGCTAGATGCCCTATGGTATGGCACCGATAGCAGCGCTTGTCTCCAATAACCCTCTGCCCGATTTTGAGGGCAGGGGCAAACACTCCGGCCAACGCAGCAGTGTGATGTTCAATAGAATCCAACTCGATTGCACACTTCTATCATCTGTACTAACGCAGAGTTAACAGGCATTGCTTGCAATAACTTTTTGCAGTCCGTATTTGCATTTTCCATTGCCAATTTCAGTATTAGGGCTTCCTTTGCCTCACGATTCTCAATTTGTTTATCTAGCGCATCCCTCGGTCTATCAATGAATTGCATATATGGTTCCTGTCGTATACTAGTAAACGATTGTTCTGGCTTTCCAACTTCGGGCAACCGCAGCATAGCCTGCAAAGCTAATGCCGCAGACCGTCGGAGAACATTCGGATCTAATGTAGCTTGCAATCGAGGATCCAGCAAAGGGTCGGTGCCCATCAACTGGGGAATTCCCGCCCCAGCAAAGGGATCGCCAGCTTGCCGCCCAAGATTACTCAGGGCTGCCACCTCGCAGGATTCTTTCCATTTTTGCTCCCAAAGCAATCGCTGGGTTGGCGTTAAAATCATTGCAGCCACTTGCCGCGAGTCATACGGGGTTAGCAAATGTCCTGTCATAACATTCTCTAACAATGACTGAGTGAATGGCGTGTTTAAACCGTACACAGTGACAGTCTTTCTCAATTCCTTAATTAGGTCCCACTGGAAGGGGGTCCACTCATTCGGTCTATTGTCTTGTACGCGCACCGGAAACACAAACCCCGCAGCTTCCCCATCCTTCAGTGCCTCCCTACGGAGTCGCTCCCACCGATCTCGGGGGTTGAAAGCCCGTTCTGCTATTGGCGTGGGTTGTGCTTCTGATGCATGTATCGGACGCACGGGGGGCAACATTGGCTTCATGGGAGCGGAGTTCAGGAGAGGCGGCTTCAAACCCACTTCCCCACTTGTTTCGCCCGAGCCCCTGTCTTCTTCTCCCAAGCCTATAAGAACATCTTTTTCCTGGGGCTTGCTCGCGATCGACTCACTATCACCTGCTTGTACCGCCTGAGCGACTGCATTCTGCACTTTCTTTTCTGCTTGCCATGATCACAGGGTCTCGGTTACTAAACGCCACGTAGTCATAACTTCAGTAGCGGTGGTGTCCCCCCTGGACGCTGCCTCCCAAATCTTCTCCCCCACCTGTTCCCACATTTTCGCGTCAAACACCGCAGATACTGTAGAGGGAGCCCCTTGCTTTTGCAAAAACTTCAATAATAATTTTATCTTATAGGGGTCACATTTCACCCCTCTTTTTATTAGGAGCTGTATTAATAGCTTAAGTATGGCCTCTTCCTCGGCTGATATATTCGATCCCATGATCACTGCCCAGCCGCTCACCTGTTTCTTAAGGTGATGTCCCAGGATTAAAGCCGCAGTCCTGCCACCGGCTTGATTTGTTCACCTGGGGTTCCCTCCAGATGCCACTTGCAGCGCTGCTTACTCCTCACACGGGGCACCATTTGAAGGGAATGAGACACGGACTCCGGTGCTGATGGTAGGGGGAGACCCTTATTTACCTGACAACACTCCTTTTATACTTATCCCGACCAGTTCACGCGAAGCACGTGCAATGCACGCACTTATTCTATTCATCTAATTGGCTCTGTAACTTTTATCACGCAGCATTTCATTGGCTTATAGTTATCTTGTTGTTCCTTTTGCTGCTTTCCTTGTTTCTCTTTTTCCTCTTGGTCCCTCACCCATGATCTTAGTTCAGAGATGTGTTTATTAAGTCAAGGTCATCAGTGTACTGGTCTCCTACAAATACTAACCGCATTGCGCACTTTTAATGATGTCTTTTTCTTTTGGTTGAAGCGTAACCTATCTCAGCTTTCTCATGGTGATGTGAGATGATCCATCCTGGGGCAGATCTGTCACTTAAAGCACAGTATTTGAGCTCTTCTCTACTGAGGACTACGTTGCCTGGTTTGGAGGAAGGCTTGGCCTCTTCCTGAGCAGCCTCAACACACAGAATCTCAGCTTCTTGCCCAGTGACGTGACATGCGACTCTCTTGCAGCCATGCAGGTATCAAGTCCATTATCATTTCAGTGATACTCTTCTTGCTTCTCTCTTTGCCTGTAAAGATGGGAGCCCAGACACCAGGTGAGGAGAGCAGCTTCCATTAGCCCAAACAACCAGCGCCAAACCTGAGATTCTCGTTTGGTAAATACCATTATGATCTTACTGGGCTGCCAGTGCAGTTTCACATTTCAGGCCACAAACAGAAGACCCTAAGCAGAGACTCTGCTTCACTCCCATACACCTGCAAATCCACATAAAACCAACCAAGGAGCCTAATCTCCTGAAGAAGCACTTTTGGTCACACTCTGATTGAAGTGTCTGTTCCCTGGCATCAAGGGAGTGGAAACATCCCCTGAATGCAGCCCTAACACCTCTCCACTCACTGGCAGAGGGCTCTGCAGGTTCTGTCCCAGTGGCTGTGGATTACTTGGTTGCAGCTGGCTTTCGCTGACTATCCACGTCCTGTAGAGTGAAGATCCTGAACAAACACAAAGCCCAAGGGCCCTATGAGAATCCAGAGCACATCTACTCCTTCATAAAGGGAGTTCTTCACTTCCAACTGCAGAACTCAGGTAACAAATGTCTAAGCCTGCTCATCTCCAGGTATTCAGGAACATGGAAAGGTGGAAAGATTCAGCCACCTTGTAAAACATCCTTGATTTCAGGTGACACACAGACCTGTTCTTTCTGTGGGAAAGAGTCATTTTATCAATCTGACAGTTAAGTGCCTAACCAATGCTAGGCCTTTAGGGTCCCCTGAAGTCAGTAGACAGAGAAGTGCCTCTACGTTTGGATAAGCTGCTTCCCTGGAGGACAAATGAGCTGAATCTCCTGCTAATATCTAATGGAGTCCTCCCACACTCCTCAGCCTGCTGCTTAGCCTTTCAGCTCACAGTGGCCAGAGAAAGGTACCATCCTCCTTTTTGGAGGACTGAAACCTTTCTCAGCACAGAGAGCTGAGGTGAAAAAGCAGAAGCTGTATCAAGAATGAGACTAGAGCATGCTGATATTGCAGGAATCTGGCAACTCCAGCATGCTCAAAGGCTAAATGATTCCCCCATCTCCTGTCTGGTAGCGTTTGGATCCCACAGGGAGCTTGCAACATTAACTATAATATATATTTCACTACCAATGGGGACTCGCAGTATTACACGCCTCAGCAATCCAGTGAAAGAAATTACGTACCTTCTGAGCTTTGCTTTTCCTTTTGTAGGCTCCGCCTGCACACAAGGCACTGCAGCAGACAGAGAATGGCTGCTACAGTGGTTTTGTTTATTCACTGCTTTTGGATCATACTCAGATTTTGCAACACTGAAGAGCAACTTCCATGGGATAAGGGCTAGGTACAAAATATCTGGCATTTTATTCTTAGCCATGAAACAAGCTGACAGGAACAGAGTTCAACCGGGTTAGTTCGTTATTTGTGTTGCTCATTTTCTCCTATGTGCTTCCAATTTTTCTCATTAAGTTTCTTCTTGTTAAGTATTAATGCTAAAACAGTGTCAAAAGCACTGCCTCTAGGAGATAACCATCTTATCAGGAGAGTATAAATTCTGTAGGAAGACACGGATTTCAATGACAAGCTCCAAACAGCAGTGGCTGGTAAGACACAGGAAGAGCAGATATTAAATTACACATCTGCTGAGAACAGTCTCACAGATCACCTGCCTAGCAGCAGAGAACAGCTATTATTAAATTTAATCCCAGTAAACACTGTGCACTGCTTGCTAATGCTCCTTACATGTCCAAGCTCAGGTGGGCTGAGAGAGACGAGCAGGAGGAGAATGCTGTGGCTTGGTCTCCAGTCCTCGCTCTATGCTCCGTGTGCTTCAGCATGACTCCCTAGACCTTTTCTCAGCTGAGGCACTGGCCCAACTGACTGTTCAGAGCAAGACCATCTACAGCCCCTCAGCCATCCAGATGGTCTCAGAGGTAATATGGAACAAGAATGAGCCTCTCCAGTAGCTCAGTGCCTTCCTAGAGGACTTCAACGCTTTTGTCCTGAAGGTAAGTAACCCAAGTGCCTGGGATAACAGAGTCCTGGGGAGCAGAACAGGTCACAGGTGAACTTTCAGGCTTCCAACTCTGGGACTCTCATGACCAGATATAAAGCAAATCTGGAAGATAAGCCAGAAAGGAGTTCCAGTATGAAGACAAGTCCAGCCCTCGCTCTGGCTTAACCTCTGTGCATAGACCAGCATAAAAAGTTCCTCCTCAGAGGAAGTTTGGGAAGCACATCCACCACTCCAACCTAGAGCCAGGATGTAAACAGCAAGGGCTTCTCTACTGCTGATCTGCGGTAGTCTAATGACTTATGAAAGGTTCTGGACCAGGCCCCTAAAATTGTTAACATCCATTAAAACATTTTGTGTACAAGTGAGTGAGAGAGAGACTCTGCCCTTGCCCTGGTCCTGCTGGGCTGAGGCTGTTCGTACAAGTTACCAGTAAGCCAAGCTGAGAAGCCTGAGCACGCCCCAGCCTCGCTTTACACAGCGTAACCACTCTGCTGACTGCCGTAACAAAAGCAGAGGCTGTGGGAGTGTAAGGGAAAGGAAATTCAAGCACCTGGCTTGCTTTGCTGTCCAACTCTGCTGACAAAAGAAAACCTGAATTGCCAAGGTCAGCTCCCCCAACAAGGACACAGTCAGGTTATATTTCCAACTTTTATTGTTAAACAGGAGAGGAAGGAAGGGGAGGAGAGCAGCAAAGAAGAGAAATTGTGATTATTTTGCCAATTTTGCTTTCACCACTTTTTCTGCTTAGCTTCAATATTCAAGGCTTTCTAACAGCTCTGCTCATCACCTGCTTCAATTTCTTCCTCCTTCCTCAGGGCTCTGATGTCCTAGGAAGCACTGAATTTCAAGAAACAATGCTAATGATGTCAGCTGAGATCACCTTCCCACAAATTACTGACATGTCCCTGGAAGACACAGCTACGTGGCTGCACAGACTGTGCATTCTGCTGCCCCATGTGAATGTGACAGTGCTGGAGCTGCTGCTCCTCAGCATGCCATGCCCACGCTACCAAGCTTTGTAAGTGCCTGCCTGCAGGGCTGCAGCTGCTTTAGCTTTGTGTTGCTACTTGAGCAGTCACTCTTGCATCACTAGTTATTGATCAGGCAAGAGCTGCTTTTTACCTTCATGTTTCTCATTGGGTATAACCAAAAATCAGTCAATGACTCGGCTCTAAAGGGGGTATTTTCTTGTAAAGGTATACCAAATATTAATCCTTATTCTCAAGCACACCATAAATTATATGGCCCAGCAGAAAACAAACCTCATTTGTCTCATGCTATAGGCCAACCACTAGCACCTGCCATCTTCAGTCCACCAGCATTACAAGTTCTCCTCACCCCACTACACTCATCTCTGCTGCTTTACCCGCATGGAAATCATTTGTTATATGGTTTATTCCCCACCACTGCAGCAACTGATGGAGCCTACCCAGTGTTGTCAGCAAGGAAGAAACACGATGTCTACGAGTTTCAGAAGGCCTATTTGACAGCCCAGTTCACAGGCTCAGATAAGGTGCCTACACATAAGTTCCCAGTAAAGCACTAGTATTTGTATGGAGCTTCTTTTGTACTCCAAACATGGAAGATTTTACACCTAACAATCACACATCTTTCCAACACTGAGATTCAGTCACTTCTGCTGTACATTACAACCCTGGGAAGTTCACGACAACCCTGTGAAGGAGGAAAGAAAATCACTTCTCCTTTGGAAGCTACGGGGAATACTGGTATAAGGAGGTATGATAGTATATAATGAATAGGATATAGGTAGAGAAATGGGATTTCCATTTGGTGTAACCATTTCCCCAGTCTGAAAGTGAATCAGAGAGCAGAAGATCAGACCCTGCACTTGCAATAGGAAGAAGATTAGCCATTCTTCTGTTAGCAGATATTTAATCATTCACATGAAGGATGCCTAGATGCCTCCTTCAGTATATGTTGTGGCTTTTAACTCTTTGGATCTGCTTTGTTTACAGGATCAGCGTGCCAGGATGGAACAACTGGGACCAAAGACTGGTTGCAAAAGAATCTGGGAGAGATCTGTTCGGTAGCTAAACTAATGACCTTCAAACCTTTTACCCAGATGTTGCTGCAGTAAGTTTTACTAGTCTATGCACCGAACAACAGTAAAATTAGCACCAGCTTCCAAGCAAAACAGATAGCTTCCTGGGCTTTGCATTTACGATAATCAGTAAGGGCAAGATGCAGGTGATTCCTCACACAGTGGCTGCATCTCTTAAAGCAGGGATCAGCTTGGGTTTGTATGGGAGAGATTGCTAGATATGACCCATGTGCACCATCAGGGATTGAAATACACATTCCAGCTGTCTGCCTCTCTCTTCACAGCCTCTCTTTGATGAAAGATATTAATTGTTATTGCTGGTTACCAGAACCAATGCTAAGAGCCTGGGATATGTCTGAAACATAGAGGCATATTCTGCTAAGAGTGGTGAGGGGAACTTCTTTTAAATCATCTTTAAAATCAAATTGGCTTAAAGGTCACAGTAAAATTGCTCATGTGGGTATTGCCTTTCCTAATTCCTCCAGAGAATGACTCTTCAAATTACACTTTGTCTTCAAAAATAGTAGAAGTTATTTGCTCAGGTCTACTAAAATACCAGATACCTTCTAGTATTCTGAGTTTAGTCTAATCAGTAGCAATGGGTTGCACATCCTGAGGACACAGTGAATTAATCTTTCAAGCTGCCTGCATTACGATACCAAGCTGTAACTACAACAATGTAAATGATGCATTAAGAAAAGATGTGACAAAGGGCAACAGCAGTAAGACCACCAGGAATTGAAACCTACTAGACTAATATTTGATTGGAATGTTTGTATCTAAGTGTTATTATAATACTGGTTTCACAGCAAAGACAGAAATTGCATTAATGAAGTAATTCCAGTACAACTTGAAAATCCAACAATTCTGCTTTCATGTGGAAAAACAAAGATTTTCCCTGCATATGATGTTCTAAAAAAAAAAAAAAATCCTGCACAGCTGTGAAATATGCCTTAGACAATGTTTTAACTTCATACACTCTGTAAACCAGTGCTAGTATTTATTAAAATGCTGATTTTGTTTAAAGAATTTGTGTGGCACTACCTACCCAATCATCAATACAAGTAATGTTGAACAACCCACTCGGTACGTTTCCTATTGTTTCACACAATCTTATTGATGGTACTTAAACTAAACTGATAAAGTAGGTAGCAGTACAAATATACTAGTTGCTACTGGTTGAACTAAATTAAAACATCTATAATCACAAAACCTGAACCAGTTTGCTAACTCTTTACAGAGATATTGAAAGCACACACCATTACCATATACCAGGCAGACACAACAGAGCTTTTGTAAGGGAGTTACGCCGATCAAGAAAACTTTCCCTTCGAACACTTAGATTAAATCTTAAGCACCAACATTATCAAAATTCACAACAATTCCCCTATTTACGTGAAGTCAAAAGATAAGCATACCGTTCTATACCAAGCATCTTAGCCTACCACATCCACAGCATCTGAGCAACTTCCAGTAGAATCTTGGACAATACAACTTGTCTGCGTTAACATTTACCATCTGCACCACAGCAGCTCAATCCAATACTCCCATTCATTCTGCAGCTGAAGCTCTGGAAGGAGAAACGCTGACGTGCGTGTCTTGCAGACATTCACTCTGCTTAGCAAGTCCCCTGCCAAATGCTGCCACATTAAAAATCCTTCATTTTCATCACAGAAAGTGACCTCTCTGTCTTTGAACATACACTACAGCAAACAAGAAACTTCTTTCAAAGCCACAGTGAGAGGTTTCTGGTCTAAGAACAATGCCTCAAAAAGGCTTGCAAACTGGAGACTCTACCATCGCTTTTATGTCATTTCCTATTTTCTTACCATCTACCTCATTCTGTGAGGAACAATGCTGTATCAGAACACATGATCTGAAACCCACCAGGCTTTGGGGAAAGCCTCAATTCATCTAACCTCCTCAGCATGGCACGCTCTGTAACTTTTTAGCAATGACTGCTTTGCTCTCAAATGTCTCAAATGTCAGTGCTGAAAGTCTTTAGGTGTGAATTTTTCAGAGCAGCTAGAAAAAAAACCCAGCAAAATAAACAGTTTTATACGAGGAGAAAGAAAACACAGTAATGTTAGTTCAATACCACTTTTACAGAATCACGTTTCAGAACAAGGTTGCCTTTTAACTGGGTAGACAACTGCACACAAACGCTTTCAGTCCAGCAATGTCCCACATCTTTACCTTGCTAAAGAAGATACTGCATTTCCACCAGCATTACACAGCTCGGCTTCTTGTTGCTTTTTATTTAAATTCCCAGAGGGCAGATAGTACTTTCTGGGCTAACACTAGGGGTCAGAATCCCTGGAACAAAAACCTACCACCTAGTATGCAGGTAGAGATACAGACTCAGCATACAGTCAATTTTACACACAGTTGAACTAAGCACTAATTACAAGCCAGCCTTACATAACGCTCTTCAACCTGGTAATCACTATTTGGCAGCTTCCTTTAGGGTCTTAAAGACTGGAGCAGTAACGTCCTATGAACAGTCTCAGCCAAGTCATCCCTGCCAAAGGGATTAGTGTGGAAAAGGCGGCAATAAAAAAAAAAAAAAAAGACAGAGCAGGGAAAGGTGGGAGGAAAAAGAAAATGGAAGTGATGAGGTGGAAGAGAAAGGGCTATTGCAGATGGATGCTGCACACAGGAGACAGTGAAAGCTGAAGATCCAAACAAATATTCCTTGGCAGATCTCAAATCACAAGTGTTAACTACAGGTTTTCAGGCAGTTTTAATCAGATTCTCCTAAAAGCTTAAAAGGTACAGATTCTATTTAATTTACTAACTAAACACTTCACAAGCAAGGAACTCCTGCTGATATGTAACTGCCCATTTCCAGGGGAATACCTGACACTCTCCCCTGGAAGGGTCTTTACACAAAACTGAAGGGTTTTTCACCCTCATCCTCCTAACAGATGTGGCACCAGGCTATTCCCACCCCACTTTTTCATCAGGAAATCTGGATATGCCCCAGCATAGCCTCATTTTTGTCTCCTTCTCGAAGAGCACTGCCCACAAACATTTGCAGTACCACAAAGACATCCTCTCTCCCTGACTGTCTGGTGGAGCACCTTGCTTTAGACATACCAACAAACATGGCCCTTGGACAACTCTTTTACATGTATTTCTTCTTAGTTTAAAGTTCCTGATCTCAGTACCCCAGAACAGATGGCACAGCTGACTTAACTCAACGCTGACCAGCCTGGAAGACACACTCTCAATCATGGCAATACTTCAGTGCAGATCCTATAACAAGATCTACAGATACATGAGCCAGTTTAACATGTGTGCTCACCAGGTCAGTCCTAACGGATCCCAGGTATCCTCTGACTCCCATGTCGCTGTAGGGGGGGGAAGGTCTATGCCATGATTAACTGCCTTCACTGTACAGCTCACATTGCTCTCTGAACATAATGGCAGCCGTCTACACATAACAGAACTGAAAGGCAGAGAGGAGCTGTGGTAAATACTAGACAACTTTATAAGGAGAGATCTCAGCAAGGGGCAAGCTAGTGATCAAGAAAATAGACTGAAACCCTGGACAGGGGCAGGCAACTTAAATATTTTATTTTGTTACGATAATGCCGCAGATGTTTCCTTAATAGCCTCTTCTAATTTCAATGCTTATCCAGAACCTCAAGCCACATTGATGGTTTTGCTCTTCTTTATACCACAGGCAAAGCTGACCTCGTTACCCAGCATGCTGGTTAGAGACGTGATACTGAAGACAGTACTACTGAAGCTAAGACCTGAACTCCAAAACTTCTCCAGTGAAAGCTGCGTAACCTGGTTCCAGCAGCAGCTGCCCTTATTGCTGTCTGGTATGAACAAAACCTATCTGGGATGGCTGGGGACCAATGTCTCTTGTGATTCCTATCAAGCAATGCGAGTTTACTACGACTCTTAGGGTTATGACAGTTAAAAGCTGAGACCTCCACATTTTGAATTTCTAAGACAGAAGGACTGAACTCCGGCTCCCTCACTGTTCTGTTTATTAGCCAAAACCAAACATAGAACCACTAGGCAGGAATTGCATAAAGATCTTCCCGATCGCTTAATTTGCTTGTCACTGTTGAAAAGCTGTGAGCAAGTCCCATGTATTCCAAAACATTTTTCTGTTCATATAAATGGAAATATTCATGAGCCTCTTCTGTGAAGTCCCATTAAGAAGTGTGACAGCCTCAGGCACCACCTAGGCCACGTAGAAGGTTGGAAACAATGGGTCCAACTTCCTTAAGACTCCAAACAAGTGCAGTTCCTTTCTGAAAATGTCCTCTTTTATTTCCCAGAGTCAAAGGATTCAACATTGCTTAGAGTCCCTTTCACCTTTCAACAAAATCGACATAACAGCTACATTAAAACCTACCTGAGCCAACAATCACATTCAACAGGTAACAGCACCAAAGAAGTAGAATAATTCTAAAGGCCAAAGGATAGAGAGTGATCACAGAGTTTGTTTCCAGGCTACAAAATATCAGTCATGGGTTCCTACCTTCACTCAGCTGTCCATGTGGCTGGAGCCGACTTCACTGAGCAGGAAAAGAGCAGGTCCAGACTTGATTTAAAGTCTCCTTGGAGCTGGTCCTGTCTGTGGGTCTTACTTGCACTGCACGGGGATATTTCCCAGAGTTAGAATTGGCTCCGACATAGTCTCTTTATTCAAGAAATAATCTAAAGCAGTCAGCACACACAGGAACGGTGTCCTACTTCTGTGCCTTTCATTAGCATCATCATGGCTGCCCTGAAAGGACATAGGTTGTCTTAGTTTGTAACACTGCCTTGTCAACAGACCTGTAGCTTTTTTCCTCTTTCTAGGGATTGCCTGTAACATCCAAAGAGGAATGAGAAACTGGATTGACCTAAATCTTGGGAAATTCATAGAACAATCCTCTACACAAGAACTTGTTTGCTTCGATGCCAAATCGAAGGGATTGAGCTGAAAGTCTGCACAGAGTGATCAGCAATGCCATAGCTCATTCATGGTTAACAACATGTTGTACTGGGCTTAAGAGGAATTAAAATTCCTCTGAAACACAAAGGCCATATCACAGCCCAAGATGTCATCAAATTTGCCTCCAACTACCCCATCATGGTCACCAATACATTCATAGGCCTTAATCCAGATGAAATGAACAAAACACATAGTAAAATTGAGCACCACTGCTACCTCTGCCTTGGAGACACCACCACCTCTGTATAGAGCAAGGCCAGGTTCTTGCACAATCCCACCTGCGCTTTGCCTGGGAACAGCTAACACGATCCAAGCATTGCTGTACAGCTTCAAAGTCTCTATTATGTAACTAATGAATGAGCAACTCCACATAATTTTGTATGAATGGACCCAATTCTTGTATTATTATTTTTCCTGTGTAGGAACTAAGTGCTCAGAGCCTGAAAGATTTGCTGGGACCTAATTTTGGGTTTCACCTTGAAGCAGGATATTCACAACAGCCATCAGCAGGTGAGTGAAAGAGGACTTAGGAGTTACCATCGAGTTTTACCCTAGTACTGACATGCTTGTATTTGTTTAGAATGCAAACAAATTCCAAAAGGCTTATATCTGCATAGCAAAAGTATACAAAAAGGTTATTCCTTGTCTGCCTCACGGCAGATTCTCTCCCACTGCATAGAAAATAATAGCTCACCACATGAAAGAAAGGATGTGCCAGATTTTGCAGTGGGATCTCCTGGCATACGCTCTGCTGTAAGCTCAGTATGACTGCACAGCATACCACATATAGGGTCAATTGGAAAGTCACACTGGGTCACACTTGGTTCACTGTGAAGGAGCGGCAGGACTGTTGCACACAGCATGTTCCCCAGTGCTTTGCACAACCTAACTGTAACCGACTTCGCAGATGACTTTCACTCCTTCCCTTGGGAGTCTACTCTGCTAGTAAAACATTTCCAAATGGGCTTATGGGAAAGCTATCAGGAGGTGGAATGGTTATTCCAGACCCTTGAACTGATCATTGTCTCTGTGGACAAACTCTGTGGATTCAGAACTGATTAGGTGCCTTAAAATTTATTTCAGCACCTCCTGTAACCGGAAGAGCAACAACATATATGAAAAAACACACGTTTCGGATTTTTTACTGTGTTCTCCCCCTCTGGCTACTAAACACTGTTTTGTAAGATTATATCCTACCCCTAAATGATAAGGTATTCTAGCACACAGAAAGCTACACAACATTTCAATCAACAAGGGCATTTACTTTCTTCAGAGCTCATCGCTTCTTAAGAATAATTTAGAGGTGCAACTGCAGGATGTTAAAGTCATATAGAAATCTGCAGAGTCTGGTGCATTTGTTGGTAAAGTATGTACTCTGGAACCCCATCCTCACACCTCAGCCAGAGCTTTTGAAGCTGCAAGGACAAAACCCAAAAGTGCTTTCAGGATCAGGACCCAGACACTACCAACTTCTCCCTGCATTCTGCCTACAGCTATGCCTGGAAATGACATGCAGCTCTGCTTATTAACAGCACACTGCACTTAGCACTTTCCATCTAGGTACCTCAGGGTACTTCTACAAACAGTGCAAAGATTTTTTTTGTTAAATGAGGCTCCTGTTAGTATGTATTAGGTTGCACTCTGTAAGAGCCCAGATTTGCAAGGCTTTCCTTGCAACACCACTGACACAGGGCAGTCTCCAAGCAGGGTCTGCAATCAAGAAGATACCAAGTTCTCAACACAACAGTACTACAGCCTTACCAGCAACCTGGAAAAATTGTTACACCACTTTTCCCACTGCTTCTCATGTAAATAAAATTGTTTCCTTCAAAGAACTAATCATCTCTCACACTGAGCTTTGAACCTCTAACACACAAAACACCATACATTCACATGAACACAGAAAGCTGTTCAGGGAGGATTTGCAGTTTTAAATCCCCGTGCCACATAGGCAGGAACCTATGGTTTAAATCCCCGTGCCACATAGGCAGGAACCTATGGTTTAAATCCCTGTGCCACATAGGCAGGAACCAGCGGCCACCCTGGGGGGAGAGCAGTCCCAAGAAGGGTGATGGGTATCCAGGCCATCCCCACAAGCTCGAGGGCTTTGAGGACTTACTCTCTGCAAGAACAAGAAGCCCAGCACAGGCCTCACACTGTTTATAAGGCCAAGGGCCACGATACCTCCCTCTCTATAGTGCCTACATCTTACCTCAGCCTAATACACCTTCCACCGTGGCCTATAAACCAACAAATGCCCTGCGGGCAGCCTGTAGTAGACTTTTCAGCAGTAGACTCGCCCTGCCTCAGCCACTCCTCCCGCCATCATGCCCTCCCCTCCTCACAGCCCGCCCAGAACGCCTTACGCATGCGCACTCACCCCCCCGCCAGCGCTCTGCCCGCACATGCGCACCTCCTCCCCGCTTTCCTTTCCGGCAGTGTGGCATTTCCCCTTTTACGACAGTGTGGCGGCCCCCGCCTCCCGCGCTGGCTGCCGCGCTCGGCGGCGGCGCGGCCGGGATGGCGTCTCACTTCAGCGGGGTGCTGCAGCTGACGGACCTGGACGATTACATCGGGCCCTCCCAGGTGGGTGCGGGCCGGGGGCTGCCAGGGTCGGGGCGGCGAGGGCCGGCCGCGGGGGAGAGGCCGCAGCCCTGTGACGGGGCAGCCCGGCCCTGCTCCCCGCCCCGGGAGCCGCGGGGTCGGCCCTGCCAACGCCGGCTGGGGAGGGTGCGAAGATGGCGCTGAGGGGAGGTGGGTGACAGCCCTGGCCGTGCCGGCCGGGACAGCAGCTCTCGGCCCGGGCAGGGCCCCTCGGCCTGGCAGCGCCCACGGGGGCAGAGAGGCCGAGGCCGGCCGCCTTGCAGCCGTCCTTCGGGTGCTGCGAAATAAAATGGTGAAAGGAAAAAACGCAGGGAGATCCCTCGCTGTCTCCCCCGGCCAGGGCGCAGGGAACAGAGAGGGCAGCAACGCTGATCGGTGCAAGCCTTTGTAAGCAGCTAAAGAGAGAAGTCTTGGCCCAGCAGCCAGTCGGTCGTTCCCACCCCGATCTGGAAACTGCCCTACTAAATGTTCATCTAGACCCCCTCAAAAAAAAGCTTAAGCCTAAACAAGTTTCCTTGCACACTACTCAACTGCACAGACGCTCATGCCAGCGTACAGGAGCGGGTGGCAGAGAGGTGGGAGTGAGCAGCAAGGACGGGTCAAGATTATTCCTTTTGGAGTCTTCAAGCACTAGTGAAAGTACAAAATAGTAATCCTGGATGTATTTGCTGACAAGTACAGCAGAAAAACTACGCTGACATGAGATCAGTGGAATGGGGCATAGCAAACCCCATTAACTCTCCTCGCAGTACTGGGGTTTCCTAGTGAAGTCTTTCATGTACTGCTTTTCTGTTTCAAGTAGAGATCATTGTTTTATTCAGTGAGCATAACTGAAGAATCATAATGCCTTGTTCCTGCTAGTCTCTGAATCTTGCAAAATGTAGTAGAGCTGGATTAATTTGGGGAGGGGAAACTGAAAATGTTGGCAGAGCAAGGATGGGAAAAGGCAAAGAGAATCATAGCTGTAGAAGTAGGACAAGGAGTCATAAGGTGCCTACACAATAAAAATTGCACAAAATGCAAAAACACCCTTGAGACTTCATCACAGAACAATACAGAAAACTGGAAGGAGTCCATCTGAGGTCGTCAGAGTCCTCCCGACATTAAATGAAACTTCATTGGTACTAGCCACATGTTGACTGTAGTGACCACGCCTCCATCCGTTAAAATTTGCAATGAAGAACGCACGATCATCTGTAAGACCTTAGAGCGGAGGACTGTGCAGGCAAGCCTCTGTTCCTTTCAAGGCTCTGTAAAACACAGCTGTGTTCTTCAGAAAGAACAGCAAAATCATCCTCTGGTTTTGGTATGATGCTGGAAAAGTGTTCCTTCTGTAAAAACAGGGTAAGCAGTTTTTGCTTTTACGTTTTCCCTTGGTGGCTATAGACGCTGTAAGTAAATCCAGCATAGCTTGAGGGAGAGTAAGCGGCATTCACTCTGGAACTACTGTTTGGGTTTGATCGTTCTAGTTTCTGTTAAATCTACCTCTTCCACACTTTGTTGCTCATCTCCTCACTTTCAGGCTTTATTTCTCTTTCAGGAATGTATCAAACCTGTAAAAGTGGAAAAAAAGCCTGGAAAAGCAGCAGCTAAGATCAGAATTGAAGCAGATGGAAGCTATTTTCAGATCAATCAGGTATGTGTGATTTTTCTTCATTATTGTGTAAAATATCCAGAAAACGTGAGTGTAATGTTAAGTATTTGAACAGTCTACAGCTATTTAATGCCTCAAAGACGACCAAGATGTTAGAAAAGTGTTGCTATTGCTGTCAGCATTCTCGTATCTTTTTTCCAAAGTCCAACTTTTTAATTACCCGGTTTTATAAGCAGTAATTCCGATTTTGTGTCAATCTGTTATGCTCTGAAACACTGACATTAATTAGCGATGATTTTCAGTATAAGAGCAGATAAGCTGAGAAGTCTCTTTTGCCATCAGTACTTCAGTATTAGCAATTCCTAGACTATTTGAGACAATGTCTTTTCGTACTGCATTAAGTCATACAGGGGAGTGCTCACTCACAAAGAGATTCAAATAGATACTCTTAAATTTTGGTCTGATTTTTTTAATAATATTTCAAATTACTTGTTAAATAGCCTGCGGAATTCATAAGCCTCCTGCTAACACAATTAATGCCGAGTTTTGGAGAATTATTTTCCTGTTTACACAGAAAAGGTTAGCATTTATTAGTTAACCAAGCTGGGAATTCATCTAGAAATGGCACTTTTGACTTTAAGCAGATGATGACCTTTTGACTTAAAAAGCGGGGATACAGTACTTCCAAAGAAGTCTGGTTTCTTATTTTAAAATTTTAATTTCGTAGTACCTAACTTCTCGGTCTGTTTCTGACTTTATTGAGAAGTGAAGTTTAAGAGGAGAGCCGCATGGGAAAACTGACTTATTCAGGTCAACTATTATGAAAAATATTTCCTTCCAGTGGCAAGCCACACACTGTCTTTGATATGCTGCCATACAGTTCTCCCATCAGCGTCCATGTACGTTTTGCACGCAGAAAGATTGCAGAACAGTCAGTATCAATTAAAATTGTTAGTGAGCTTGTAGTCTGGTTACACAATCTGTTTAGAAGGAGTGAAATGCAAGTTCCTGTGAAGAAACAGCTCCAGTACTATTCAATAACATGAGCAGCATCTGATAGAGGTGACAAAGCTGGCGTGCTTTCTCCAGCATAATATTCAAAGCACACTGGAGAGTGGTGCTTAAAGGCTTAGGATCTCTGTGGTCTACAGTTTTGTGGTTAAAATAGCAGCTGCAATCTGTAGCATGTTAGCCATGCTGACCCAGTCTTCAGCCTCCCGCAAGTTGGAAAACATAGCAAGATAGACCCTATTTGCTTCTGGGAAAGTATAATTTCAATGTTTTGGAGCAATATCAGCCCACCAGATAGCACAAATAATTGTGGCCTAAACAACTGTTTTGTATTTGATGAAAGTTATGTTCTTGGTCTTGCCAAAATTTTCCTGAAGCTCCTCAGTATATTTGCATGTGTACCAAATAATCCTATTAAAAGAAGAAAACTTCAAAGATACTTGTCTTCCTCCTCATCTTACTAAAAATAAAAGATACCTTTTTTTAACAATACACCGAGAGCATAAAAAGGGCAACATCTTTGTTACTAAATATAGTAAAGGTGGGAAAACTGCTACCTCATTGTACACTGTGATCAGAACTGAGTCTAATCTGTTTCTTTCTAGGATGGAGGAGCACAAAAACTGGAAAAGGCTAAAATTACTCTGAATGACTGTTTAGCTTGTAGTGGCTGCATTACATCAGCAGAGAGTGTTTTAATCACTCAACAGAGCCACGAAGAGCTCTGCAAAATGCTGACTTTTAACAAGGTAGGTGACAAGTCATGGCTCAGTGGGCTGCAGAGTTCGAAAGTCTTAATCGATTGGTATGATGCGTCCGCAGAAGCATGCATGGAAACAGCGCACATAAAAATTAGTCCAGAGATCTGAAGGAACTGAGGACACTCTCAGTGCACTGTTGTGTTTCTTCCGACTTTTAAAAAGTAATCATGGGTTTGGAAAGGACCGTTAACGTAGTAAGTTACTGACTTCAGAGTTAAGCTGGGAGATACTTCCTGATGTTCTAGTGTGCTGAAAGTTCTGCATGTGCCATATTAATATTGCCTGAATAGTGGTGGTGTTTCTTTCTTTTTTTCAAAGACTGCCGCTCCCAATGAACAGAAGTTGGTGGTGCTTTCTGTTTCACCACAATCCAGAGCTTCACTAGCTGCAAGATGTAAAATGGGTGTTCTGGAAACAGCAAAGAAGTTGACCGCGTTCTTAAAGAGTTTAGGCAAGTGTGGTATTGCGTTCTGTTAATCACAGAGGGGACTGCTGGGGTATATGTTAAGCATAACTGTTAGAAGCGCGCAAGGTTGGTGTGATTTAACCTCCCCATGGACTCATAATGTTTCATAATTGGCATTAGCTAAAATGCGAACTGTCTACAACCTCAGTCGCCTAATAAACTTGGAGTGATGGAAGGAAGGGACTTTAAATGATTTTGCAGTCCTCCTGTCACTTTTGCTCATCTTACTGTGCTGACATGCTAAGGAAAAAGGTTCACTCTCAACTGCGGAGATCGATACCTGTAAACAAGATGTAAATAAGTTTGAATCCGGTTTGACTGGAGGCTTTTTGTTGTAGTTTGCCGTATCTTTCTTGTGAATTTTAACACAGATGCTGTACTGCCTAGGTGTGCACTATGTATTTGATACAACTTTCTCAAGAAACTTCAGCCTATTGGAGAGCCAACGAGAGTTCGTAAAACGCTTTCGAAAGCAATCTGAAGACAAAAAGGCTTTGCCAATGCTAGCTTCTGCCTGTCCAGGTATGGTATTAGATTAGTTATGGAAATAAGAAAATGGCATACTAATAGTACACTAGAACAAAAATTCAGAAAGCTAGTCAGAAAAGTTTAAATGGATAAATTTATGTAGCGGATTACTGTCTTCACAATACAGAGAGATCTCGGTGTTAATAGCAGTAATTATCTGTACAGTTACATAATGAGCTCTCTAAAATGAATCTTGCGTTACACTTCCTTTGCTTTTTGTGCTGAAGTGGGACTGAAAATGGTTATTAATGGGTACTAAGCCTGGGCTTGGGGGGAGGGTGAGCAGAGCGAAGGGGTGCTTGTTATTTTTAATTTAATTTCCTAATTACACTCTAATCAGGTTGGATCTGCTATGCAGAGAAAACCCATGGCAGTTTCATCATTCCTTATATCAGTACCACCAAGTCTCCACAGCAGGTCATGGGCTCCTTGGTCAAGGGCCATTTTGCAGAACAGCAGGTAAGGGGCTGAAGTATACTATGCTTAATGGCAAACTGCTAAAATGGCACGCTTTAAGCTGATAGGTTTTTATTTTGCTACATGTTACACGTTAGAGTTTAAAGGTAAAAATTATCCTGCAGAAGCCAGCAAAGGCAGCATCTTTCTCACTTCTATTTTATCTAATGAGAAGTTAGCAACTAGGGCAGTAAGACTAAGCTCATGCTGCATGGACTGCTTTAAAACCTCTGCATGTTATTTGGGAAGGCTAGAGAAACTTATTTTTCAGTGTCCTTTTGCTCCCATCTTGTCTGTGTGTGGTATTTTCATGTTGTTTAAAGTTGGTGAATAACTTAAAATAAATTATCTTAAGACAAAACTTCAGTCAGTGCATACGTGCAGATCATGTCTTGTCTAAAAATTACTTGCTCGTTCCCAACTTAATGTTCTGTTTCAGTTTGACTTAGATCTGTTCTCAGTCTTTAACCTTTGGAATCCTTCCAAATGTAAATTTGATATTTAAAGACTACAGTTAGACTAATAGCCTCGATTTGTCCAGTAAGAAACTTAAGCACCACTTCTTATGGTATGATTTATTGTCCATTAATGAGCAGTGGTTTAACACTTGCATTAAGTAAATGCTGACATCTGCATACTTGTTACAAAAATTGGCAGCTAACTAAGAATATTTGGCACAAGATACTGAAACAACGGCCTTGAGTCAATGACTTGTTTCCTTGGCCTGTACTTATTTCTTGGATGGTCATGAGGTTTTTGTCTGACGCCAGATCGTTTCTTAGTTGCTGATGCAGGGGCTGGATTTTAGTAGCATGGAGGAAGCGTATTCTCTAACTGCGTAATGAGGAGTTCACTTCACTGACTGACTCGTTTGGATCATCTGCACTAGCAAAAGGAGGGGGGGGCGAGCTGTAAAAGACCATACTGCTGACACTTGCTACAAACCAAAATCGGGTTCTACGAGAGAAATAATTTAATGTATATATAAATGTGTGCGTATATGTGTATATATATAAAAAAAAAAAGTTCAATAATAGTGGAGAGTATTTCCAGAGGCATGGTGGCATTAGTTTCATCATTCTCACTTTTACCTGGAAATCATCTCTTTCAAGATAGGTTTGATATTGGCCAATCCAACTGCACAGCTTTGTCTTTCTTCCAGCACTTAACACCTGACCAGATATACCATGTAACAGTAATGCCCTGTTATGACAAAAAGCTAGAGGCTTCAAGGCCAGACTTTTTCAACCAAGAGTACCAAACTCGTGATGTGGACTGTGTAATCACCACAGGTAAGCAGAGCCAGAGGTAGTCCAGCTAATTTCTGTAAGCCTCAGAGCAAGGCGTTTGCTAGTTTTAATAACCCTTTGTCTCTCATAGAGGACGTAGTGTATGGGTGTTGCTGTATAGTTACACTTTAATAGTGCAAATCGGGTGCTGGTAAAGATTGCAGATGCAGTCTTATGTACTTATCTGTGGCTTTTGTTTTCCTTTATCCCCAAAATAAGAACTTTTTATATCTGTGGTTCTGCTTTAGGAGAAGTGCTAAAGTTGTTGGAACAAGAAGGAGTATCTCTATCAGATGTAGATCCTGCTCCTTTGGATACCATGTAAGAACAAAATCTCATTCGCATCTTCAGTCGTGTTCTTTTTCATCCAGTATTTATAGAGTTCTTTGACAGAATTAGCCTTTCCACTACTGTTCTACACAAGGCTGCTGCATGTGTTTGCATTTGATTTGTTTTCTTGTGTCACTTGAATCAGTACAATTGTGCATTACAATACTTAATCCACAGAATATGATGAATTTCCACTTGTGGAGAATCTGTAACTATTTGTTCCAGATTTTAGTAGGCCAGGGATTAGCAGCTCTCACTGTAAATCAGGAGGATTGCTAACATTAGCTCTGTAAGAGCATAATGGCAATATAATTGTGCAGAGAAGTACAAATTGCATGACAGTCATTTACTTCAGTTACTGCACTCACAGTATAGCTGGTGGAATCCCACAAAAATCTACCTGCAAACTTTGAAAAGTGAAAGAATCTAGATCAGTGATCAGAGAATTTGCTAAAAGAAGGCCTGTTATTGCACTGTACTCAGTTTGCTTGTGTCTGTTCCTAGTTATCAGAGCTACTGTAAGGATTCCAGAATTAAAGCATAAATAAGAAATATTTAGGTCACTCAGCTAATCTCTAGGAGTCTTTATTTGTAAAAAAAATAAGATCTAAAACATGTGCAAACCAGATGAGACTTTAGTTGCTTCAACTGAAAAGTAACATCTGGTTAAGTGACAACTGCACAGAGATCCAAGTGACTACAGAAACATTAAAATCACATTTTACTCGTCTAAATTGACACACAGCAGTGGTTCTGCACTAAACGCTAAACCAAAGGATTCTGTTCTTCAGTTTAAAAGAAATGTCTTTGTAGCACTTTGCACATTAATAAACAGAAAGGCTACATGTGCGGCAACCTTTACGAATTATAAAAGATGATTAAGTATATGATTCAAAAATTTACTGCTCGGGCTCCCTAAGTTTTTAGGAGAGACTTTGATACCCCAAATATGCAGCATCTAGCACATGATTAGAATGTGACACTAGTCTGTTTTCAGCTGTACCCCTTGCAGATGTGACACTCTTGTTTTGAAATTGGGTTTATTTCTAAATAGGCTTCAAGTCTTTCTGGTACAACCAAGTGCCATCGGCAGAGCCTTTGCTCGAGAATTGTCTGATCAGCACGTGTATGTTGACAGAGCTATGAAGGGAAGCGTCCTTACATGCAGCCTATTTCCTAGATTAGTTGTTATAGACATTGGTCACTCCTGTGCTTCTGAAAAGGAGGAGAATGCGAGATAGAGACTATCTGTTGCTGTCCAATCCCTTTCATGTAAGGGATACTTAATTTTTAAAAAGAGATTTAAAATAATGTGCGTGCCCAGAGCCTCGGTTTCCTTCTGCTACGTTTCAGTGGATCGATAAATGCGTTATGTGGAACCTACACCTATTAGCACAGATCTATTTATGCACACTTTTTCCAGGATTAAGTGTCTTTTTCTGACATAGCGGGTGCACAGATTGCTTTCACATCAAAAAAGAAAAGTATCCTCAGCTGTAATAATTGTCTGCATGGTTGAGTCCCAAAAGTACAACTTCAAAAGTTGCCCATGTAAACAAGTACTTCTGTTCTACCTGCTTTATTGTTACACCACTAACAGAAAATTGAGGAGAAAAAAAGGTTCTGAAGTGTTTGGATTCCCTTAGGAAATGACATTATGGAAGTGTCAGTTATAACGTAGAACCAAATATCTAATAACTTGATAAAAATCTCTGGCCAGCTTCTTAGGAGTACATTCTGAGCACTAGGCCTCACGCTTGCGGTGATAAAGTGCCTCTATAACCTTTTGCTAGCTTTAACATACTCAGTAAATTGACTGGTTACAAACAGCACGTATTCCTCAGAACTCAGAGTGTTCACGTAAGCAGTCCAATGGCTGTCGTTCTGCTTTATCCTCCAGCACGTGGAAAAGCCCATTAAGAGGTTATTACATTTGGCAGCAAGAACGAGATAAGGTGCCAGAAATCCCAGGACTTTTGCTGGTATAACCGTTTGCTCCAGGCCAGCACTGAAGCTTACTGGCAGCCTCATTTTAAGAGAGTAGCAGTACGTGAGGCCAGACACACTGAAACATTTTGTTAATGAAGCTCAGTTCCTGTAAACAAGATCAAATTAAAAATAGTTTCTGAGGGTGATTGCAGGCTAAAGTGTTGCCTTCTGCAGTTCTTCCAAAGCTAAGATTTTATCTGCAAGAGGCAACATCTTCGACTTGACTTGAAACTCTTTGGCCTGAATTCAAGTGTTTTCCCTTCTGCAGCTGTTGGTAGGAGAACGCAAGTGTCACTGGCTGATGAGTGCTTATAAGCAGATCCCTCATCTTGTTATTCTCTCTTAACAAAAGCTATTGTTGTGGCTTCCATCTGGTGAGCTATTCTCAAGAAACATTATCTTGACCTCTGAATAGTTGGTTGTGTTTTGGCATGTCAGCGAGATGGAATTATTTGTGCAGAACTAGAATTACAGAACTTATGTTAACATAGTTGTTCAACACCAAAAATGTGTTGAACTTGAACCAGGATCCTGCTGAGGACAGCCGTGTACAGAGCAAACGTCCTGGCATCGTTAGGTTTGTTCACCTTTGTTACATAACTGCAAGCACATGAAACCACAGCAACACGGATTTCATCTCTCTGCACTTGTGATCATAGCGCTGATACCTCCCAGAAGTGTTCTCTCACGTCCCAGCAACCACATCTAAAGTAGCTGGTTTCAAAAAAAAAAAAAAAGTGTGGTAACACAGAACTAGAGCTTTCAATAACGAACTCTGCTTTTGTTGGTGTTGCAGAAAAGCTTTAGCACCGATGAGATGTCCCTGGACCACTGAGACGGGACTTCTGCTAGGTTGGGTTCTCCAAGAGAAGCATAGGTTGCACAGCCCCATACTACTGTTGCTTCAATATTTCCCTCCTCCCATTTCCCAGTGTAACCCAGGATGTTTGTAGAGGTATTAAACAGGAAGCTAACAAAATACGCACGTCAAGCAATTGCCCTTGTAACTCCAACGTTCCCAAGCATATATTTGATACGTGAAGATCAAGTTGGCAGTGCGTGGGTCAGGCCTTGTTGTGGCATGTGACAGTATTGTCACTGAGCTTGACCCAGAGGATGCTAGGCAGCACAGGGTTAAGTCTGCTGGGCTCTGAAACTATAAATAGTTGGTTCCCAGGAGAAAGGGAAAAGCTAGGAGCTCCAAGGGAGCTGGTCTGTGGCTTGTTCTGTTGCTGTTGAGTCCCCTGGACCTTTGCATTTGTGCTGGCTGTTCTGTTCTATCAAAGATTCCCCTAAAACTGCTTTCTTCCTTTCCCCCAGGTTTAGTAGTGCTGCAGAAGAGGAGCTCACTAGCCACTCCGGAGGTGGTTCTGGTGGCTATTTGGAGCACATCTACAAGTACGCAGCCAAGGAACTCTTTGGAGTTCAAGTGGATGCAATTCAGTACAAACCTTTAAAGTAAGAAGTTTAAAGTCCTACAGAAAGCATTATTTTTATTGCAATTCTGTTCACGCTGTTATCTTGCTGATGGGCTGAAACTTTCTTTGCAACGTTAAACATTTTACTTCAAGGCATGGGAATTGGCTTCTCACTCCCACAGTTGCTGAGCAATAAATCAGCCAGCACTCCATGCAGCCTTTCCCTTGGAGACTTTTAGCCCCTTCACCACCCACACATTTTATTCTGGCCTGATGGATTTTCCCAGTGTCAAGTTGCAGACAATTTTTAGAGTAATTCAGAGGACAGAGCTCGCATGGATCTGGGCTTCCTCACCTGCAATCAGACGAATAAAGCAGATTTGTTACTAGTCTAGCTATCACAGAACAGAAAATCTTGTGTTAGGGCTTTGGGACTCTGTTTTAACTATGTAAAGAAACCAAGTCACTTGAGTTTGGGTGTGAAGGCTCATTCGGCTGAGATTCCTTCTAGCTTCCCAGTTACAGTATTAATGTACCATTTGTAATGAATTATATCCCTGATTAGCAATATTTATGTTTAGGATTCTCTGGTCTAGGAAGCAGAAGAAACAGTCCCCCTGAGTCTCAATATGAAACACTTGATAAAAATCAAATTACTTATTCTTTTATCAGGAACAGGTATTTCCACTAACTTTAGGAGTCTGGAAGCCTTCAATAATGGTTTGCTCCCCGGTTTTATGACCCACTACAGTTTAAAAGTTTCCTCAGTGTATAAGTTTCCTCCTCTAATGTGTAAGTTGGCTGAAGCCGACTCAGAAGGCCTATCACAATGAAACTTTTGTTTAGGCTCCATTTGCTTAGCTTTTAAGGATTTATTCAACACAGGTGTTCTTCAGCAAACTCAGTTCAGGTGGCAGGTCCTCAGACAAGACTGGAAAAGGATGTGTAAGCTAGTTCTTCATCTGTTTTGTTTGGGTGGCAAAGAACTAGGACAGCTTTCTTGAATAAGATTTCACAAAGAACTTGGTTTTAGCACAGGGCTCTTTGAAGTTTAAAATAGAAGTTAATTTGGCTAAGACGTTTTCTCTGCTCTTGTTCCTCAGAAACAAGGACTTCCAGGAGGTGACACTAGAGAAGGATGGAGTAGTCCTGCTCCAGTTTGCTTTGGCATATGGGTTTCGGAACATACAGAACTTAGTGCAAAAGCTGAAACGAGGGAAATCGCCCTATCACTATGTTGAAGTCATGGCTTGCCCATCAGGTAAGACTGCACAGCGATTTTCCCGTTACAATCCATAGCTGTAAGAAGCTATATGAAACTATAACTAAAATATAAGAACAATAGGCAATTCCTCACATCCTGAATATTGTGGCAAAGCCTTCTAACTCTTGAGGTGTGATAGTCACAGCATCAGAATTTCAGAGTTGTGTGTGTGTGTATTTTCTTACTTAGAAGCTAGTAATTCTTCAGGATTTAAGTAATTGCAGTTAAATTCCATTGCACAAAATTTGCACAAGTAATGCTTTTAAGGAGGTCCTCCTGGTTTTCTAAGCTGTTTGGTACATGAGGAGATTCTGCCTCTAAAATTGCACAAAATTGACCGTTTTACTTGTGGAGAATGCTTGCTATGGCTGGTGAAGAAAGTCTCTTTCTACCTATTTTATTCTCTTTTCCACTTTGTGCAAGCCCTCCTTTTTGTCCCTCCTGGTTCTCTTTGAATCTGCTAGCAGAGAGCACGGGCAGCTTGAACCCAGCCTGAAGTGATGCTGAGCTGCCACTCTTGGTGCTCAGAGCGACTGCTTTCTCCCTGAGGGTCTGCGCAGCTCCCAGCCCAGAAGGCTGCTCAGCACCAGGACGCTGCCTTGGGCAACCACACGCTGCGTCGCTCCACTTGTAGTGCACCTCCGCCCCAACAGCAAACCCCAAACGCGTCCCAGGGATGTTTATCATACCTTCAGTTGAGACTCCGAGGCTGTTCTCACCTGGATTGTGCCCTTTTCTGGAGGCACGAGATGAGAGCCAGAGCTCCTTGCTTCTCCTTACCTCTGTCTCCTTGGGAGCCCTCTCTCACAGCCAGCTGCGGGCTGAATTAGCCCTGGGGCACACCAGGCCAATGATCTCCTGCCCTGCTGGTGTTAGATAACTGGGGAGTAAACCACAATTATAATGGTGTTTTCATTCGGTAACTGTTTGCAGGTGTGGAGTAAATTAACTATAGTTGGGGGTTTTTTTTCCTGATAAAGCTGAAGTGCTTTCTAAATGCAGTGACATTTTCTTGCTTTGTTGCACATAGGCTGTTTAAATGGAGGTGGTCAGATCAAACTAGATGGTGAATCCAGCAAGGACCAGCTTCAGCAAGTTGAGAGGTTGTATGAGTCTCTTAAGACTGAAATTCCAGAGAAGAACCGGACTGTAAATGAACTGTATGAGCAGTGGCTGGGTGGCGTGGAGTCAGAAAAGGCTGCGCAAGCTTTGCATACAGAGTACCACGCAGTGGAGAAAACGAGCGCTGGATTTAACATCAAATGGTGAAGGCTGACGCTGTGAAGCCCAGATGCACATACTCCGTGCCTTTTTAACTCAGTTATATTTAAGATTCTCAAAAGACAGCTGAAGTTCTGTGCCATCGCTGGGAGTTTGCAAATTCTGACTCTCGTTAGGGATGAGAAGGTAACGTGCATATAGGCAGGCAATATTAATTCCTACAGCTTTATAATTATTGAAATGATGTAAATAAAACCCAAACACTGACTTAAAACACATGTCAAAAGAAGCAGTAATGCATTCTAGCCACGACGCAGTCTTTCAGGATTAAATCTGCACTCCCTTTACAACCCTATTCCTCCCAGGACTGAAGAATTTCAGGTACTGAAGGCTTTGGCTTGCAGTAGACTGTAGCCTCACCGAGATGAGCTTTACGCTATATGACAGTATTACTCGTCCAGGCCTTGCTATATTTTCACAGCACTAAGTTTTCTGGCTGTCTCTGTCGGGACATCCTCATTTAGTTATAAATGGCCTAATTAGACCCTGGGTCCTGTTTTTCCATTTCACTGTCCCTGACGGGCTGCCCTTGAGGTGCAGCTGCAGCGTCTGCCCTGTCAGAGGGGGGTACCAGCAGCCCGGGATCTCGTGAGAAGCCTCATCTCTCGGGCTCTTCTGTTGCCTGCTGAAATGTGACTTGAATGAATGTTTAAGAAGAAAAAGCTAGTGATTTTTTTTTTTTCCCCTTTAATTACAACAATTGTCTATAACTGTGGGCAATTACACCTCTCTCTTTTTCTCCCTAAATATGTAGTAGAGAGAGTCACAGAACTGTCACATCTACCCCATCCTCAACAGCCAGTTACTGATGGATAATATCCTTAAATTCAGAGAAAACAATTTTTTACAGTGTTTCAAGTAAGAATTTATTGCCAACTTTCTTTCTGACAAAGGACGAAGTCCTTGGTGTCTCTGAAAGGTGTTACTTTACAAAAGTTAACGGAAGGCGGCTGTGAGATGGAATTATTACAAGTAGTTTACCAGAACAATCCGAGAGGTTAGTAACACACATCTGGTTTAATGCAGCGTGTTACGACGCCTTGCCAGAAGACGGACGGATGTCAAACAGATTTGGTCTTTTGTTACTGGAGGTGACGTGTGCCTGTCTTGCTATCTGTATTTTTACATACAGGTATTTTCAGAACTATTTACAGAAAAACTACCGAATGAATAACTCTGTTTTGTCTATTTAATCTGAGTATCGGTTTCTCTGGAGTTACAACGCGTATGGGATGGGGAAGGCAGTAGCGGGAGGATTTGCAGCTGTACCTGAACTCGAGGGAAGGGACACTGGCAGATGTGGAATCTCTCCTTGTGACTGCTGTAGCTGCAAGTGAATATGAACTTAAGAATTGCATGATTGAATCACTTAAATATTTCTCCTTTTTCCAGTTACTGCTATGTGAGGAAGAAGGACTGTGCAGAAAGTAGAGTTAAGTGGACGAAAACTGAAAACAAAGCTGCCACGTTGCTTTGTTCCTTCAGAGTAAATACAAACAGATGGAGCTGGTCACTGCATCTAGCCCAGACTGAAACCTTGCCCGGACCCTCTTCAAAGATAACCCTCACTCACTCAGTTACTGCAGACCTTGAGCTTAGGGCTGGCAAAAAGCAAAGCTGTCAGACCTTGACCTGCCTCTTGTAACAGCTTCTCTGGCAGGACTTGCCCGTGTCCTTCTCAAAGCCTCCTCCACTCTTTATTAAAAGCAAGCCAACAGTGTAAAAGACTTTTTTTTTAAATGATTTTAATTAAAAGCTTTACATTTTTCAGGTGTTGCTGATCAATTAGTGAATTCACAGTGTTCATAAGGCAAGAATCTCCCGCTGCTTCCCCCTCCCCACCCTATTCATTTTACAAGCAAGTTGGCAGTTCCAGTGAATGCCCTTTTCCATGCATAGATTTTTAACACACAGTGTTATGCTAAACCATAAAATGTTTATCTACAGCAAGAGCTACCACTGCTAATGCAAGGTCAGTCCAATATGCTGAAGTGCTGAGATCATAAACTCTGTACATCAGTGCAAAAGAAACGCATTCTGTTTCTCTTGAGAACATGCACGTCAGGCCAGGAGTGCACAAATAAATAAAGCTAAATTAGCTGTAGATTAAACAACTGGGGGTCTACATTTTGTCTCTTCTCCAGTTACTGGGTTACCAACACGCACACTGCTAAAGCCATCAAAGGACTCTCCGCTCAGAACATATCGGGACCTCGGCTCCTACAGACGCCCCTGGGTGTCTGTTCTTGCCGTGGTATCAAGAACAGCTCGAGTTTCTCCGAGCCTTTGAGCTGCACGCTGCTGCTATCAACGTGAGCAGACTCGCTGCTCGGTCAGGGACCCTCCCGGAACCCAGGCGCGTGCATCTCTGCTCCCAGTATAAATAAACGTGCAGAGGACCGGCCAGGTAACATCTACAAACTGTACCACTGCGTTTCAGCTGAGTAACTGTGAGGCAACAGTACCGAGGTAACTTGTGCAGCAGGATTAATTCTTCCCCTCCCGTGGGGGAGAGTAAGTTCTAACACTATAACTTAATAAAAGGAAAAAAAGAAAACCTTAGTAGTTTCTAGCAAGGGAAGAAGCGGCCACAAGCCAGGCTTCAGTGGTAACGGGTGCAGTTCACAGTCCACACATGAAAGATCCTGAAGTCGACTCTATTCCAGTGTTAGGAGCTATAAAATGGATCAAGGCTGTTTAAAATGACAACGCACGGTAAAGGATTACGGGACCAACTCCTCTGCTCCCCTGTGTTTTCATCTGAACTATGCAGAACGGGTGTAAATTCAGCAACACCGAGACAGTCACACACACTCTGCATGCTGAGGTAAAGAAGAAACCGGAGACGGGCGACTGTCCCACACGGAGCAACCTGCCCAAGCCCAGACCCTTCGGAGGGATTTTCACAGCTATTTACAGAGCCACCATCAAGCCCTATTTCCACCCACCCCCCACCCCCCAAAAAAGAAAACTGCTTTGCTCGTTTGTAATGCACCTCCCCACCACCCGCAAATAAAAGCTTTGCACGTTTCTCAGACTTAAAAAAAACTAAAATACAGTCCTGATTTTGCACAACTGAAGGCTGAAGGCTGCAAGCTGAAGAGGCTTAGGAGACCTCACTGCTCCCTAGCTCTTGTTCTAAAGACAAAGCCACGTAAATGGAGGTTTCAGCCAAGTGTTTTCCAATTTTTATCTTGGGAAGAACCAGCAGCAAGGGATGCGTAGCAGCACGTTGTTCTTTGCTGCCTAAAAACTCTCCCACCTGGAAAAGTATTTTACAAAGCCAGTGGGTCAGAGCACGCTTTCCTCCAGGCCTGAACTCCACCTGAACGTACTCTGCGTGGTTCAAGTGGTCTGGATGGCTCCCGTAAGTCAGCAATTGCGTTACAAATTCCTACGCAGTTTTTCTATGTTGGCCTACTATAAAAATGGGGGGGGGGGGGGAATACCCAAACCCCACTGCAGCGAGGGTTTCTGTTAGCCCAGGTCTGGAGTCAAGCAGGTACTGCTGAACGCCAGCGAAAGCGCCAGTCCCCTTCCCGGCTTCCTCTTGTGCATCCAAGTCTCCACACCTCGTCCCTGCCTGCCCTCGGCCCAAGAAGGGCACAAGGACGGCTGGAGCAGAGCAGGCAGGGCCAGGAGGGCGTCCCCGCCAGCCCGGCGTCCCCGCCAGCCCGGCCCCAGCACAGCCCGGCCATGCAGGAGGTCAGCGGCTTGGGAGCTGCACTGCTGCAAAGCTCCGCTCCAGCTGCCCCCCGGGAAGCGCGATGCAGCACCCGGGTCTGGCAGGACTGCAGGCAGGAGAGCCTTACAGCCCGATGGGTGCCGGCCGGCCCGTGGGGTACAGCAGCGCAGCCCCCCGAGAGTCCCCATCTTTTCCATACTCTCCCCCGGCTCCCGCAGGCAAAGGGCTGCAGGACGGGCGGCAGCTCCCGCACCCACCAACCTGAACGTCACGAGCGTGGGTGTCCTCTCCTCCAAAACACCTCCTGACCAGCAGCAACCGCAGCCCGGCGGCCGGAGGGGCTTAACTGCTGGCAGAGCTCGCTGAAGGCACCCACGTGCTCCCTTCCCCTGGGGACCAGGCGCCCAGCAAAGCTCCCGTGGGCCAGGGGAGCCGGGCACGGCGCTGGAGGGAGCAAAGCAGAGCAGCCTCAAAACAAGCAGGTTAAAGACACAAACCACTTCCCAACTTCCGAGTCTTACAGGAGTAAGTCAGAGCCGGACGGATGCAGCCCAGGAGGAAGCCCCCGCCACGACGGGGATGCTGCGTTTCGGCAGCCACCACCACGGCTGTCACTTCTTCTCAAGGAAGGGGCTGAAAAGTCCCCAGTCGAACGCGAGCATGGCCTGGGGATTGGGCCGCTCCTTGGGCTTCTTGAAGTTATCCTTCTCGGTGCGGAGGATCCTCAGCACCTCCACTGGGTCCGTCTTGCCCGTGAACTTCTGCAAGGGCTCCTCCCTGCAAGGAGACCAGCTCTGCTGTGGCCACGGGGGACGGGATGCGGATCCACCTCCCCGCTGGCACCCCAGCGCACGCCGGGACGGACAATGGGGGAGTCGCATCCTCGTGCCAGGTGGCTGCTGGGGCACATGGGGCTTGTCTGCGGGTACCCTGTGCTGGGCAGTGCAGGACCCCGCGTCCAGGCACCCTCCCCTCCCTCGGGGCTTGCATTTCCCACCGGCTAGTGAAGCCATGGGAGAAGGGATGGTGCTGGAGGGAAAAGGGGAGCAGAGTTTGGGGGTAGGAGCAGCCAGCCGGGGCCTGCCCACCTCCGGCTCGGTTGGGGGTTGACCCACGGCAGGGCCCTTCGCACCCCCAAGGCACCGGCGCTGCTTACGTGACCCGCAGGAAGGGGTTGTAGAGGAACTCCTCCTGCAGTGTGGAGGGCACCGTGGGCAAGTCCTCGTCATCCCGCTGCTGCCGAGGAACCAGAAATATCCAAAAACCCGCCAGCATCCAACACCCCGCTCTGCCCTCACCCCGGCAGGGGCACAGCCACGTACTTTGGCCCACGCGAGTTTCTTCTTCACTATTTCATTCTCCGGTTCCGCTTTCAAGGCGAACTTGAGGTTTCGGACGGTGCATTCATGGCCGCAGAACACCTTCTGCAATGCCAGCGTCACCCACGTGCCCGGGGCTGAGTCCAACCCATCCTGGTCCCGCTGCAGCCCCAGCCCCGTGGATGGGTGCTGCCTCCCGAGCGGTGCCAGCCTTGAGCCCCCTCCTGATTTTGGGGTCCCTTCCCAGGCTGGGGCTGAGATGCGGGGCACTCACCGTCTCCTTCGGCAAAGCCCCCAGGATTTGGGTGAGGTTGGTGTACATCTGCTCCGCCGTCCCCTCGAAGAACTTCCCGCAGCCTCCCACAAACAGGGTGTCACCTGTGGGGAAAGGGGTCTCGGCACAGAGGGGACCCTGGCCCCGCTCCCAGGGACGGGGTGCTGGGTGGGATCCCCCACACGCTGGATTTGCCCCATGAGTGCCGAGCGTGGGGGTGACAGGCAGCACGCAGGCAGCATGCCCCGTGTCCCCGGTACCCACGGGGTGCACGTCAGCAGGGTGGGATACCTGAGAAGAGAGCCGGGGCGTCCGGGGAGCCGTCCTCCCACATGAAGTAGCACATGTGGCCCGAGGTGTGACAGGGGGTGAAGAGGCACCTCACCCGGATGGCCCCAAACTGCGGGGAGAGAGGGTGAGGACCCCGCTGGGGTCGCCCCGGCCCTGATGGGCAGCCAGACCCCCCCGGACCTCCCCAAGCCCCACGGCATCACCCGCCCGGGGCTCAGCGGGTCGCAGACGTGCCGGGGGACGGTGGTTTGGGCGAGTCCCGGGTTGCACGTGTCTGCTCCGACGGCGTTTAGCAGTGGGGCCCCAGGAGAGGGTTGGGTCCCGCAGCGCAATCCCAAAGGGGCTGGGAAGGGGGTAACGTTTCTCCTGCAGCCCAGTGCTCCATCCCTGCCCCAAATCCACCACGCCACGTCTGCAGCCGCCCCAGGGCACGGGGAGCCCGAGCACGGCCCCGGCCAGGCACCAACCCTGTCAGCTCCCGGCACGGTGCCGCACCGCTGGGGACTGCGCCATCGCCCAGCTCCGCTCCCCACCGGCCCGGCCCAGGATCCGCGCGTGGGGGGCTGAGCCTCGGGGGGCTCCCGCGGTCCCACGGCCACGCACCGTCAGCTCCTGGTTGTGGGTCACCTTGTGCGTCAGGGCCCCGATCCGCTCATCGGCACCGTACACCCGCAGGCCGGGGCAGAGCCGCGCCAGCTCCTCGTTGCCCCTCGCGTGGTCCCTGTGCCGGCAGAGCAGGGAATGGGCGCCCAGCCCCACACCGGGCACGGCCGCCCCCGGCCCCCCGCTCGCGCCGACGGCACTTACCAGTGGTGGTGGGTGGTGAGGATCGCTCTGAGCACCACGTCCTCCTTCCTGACGATTTCCAGCAACTGAAACGGACCCAGAGCAGAAGGAAGTGAGCGCGCAGAGAGGAGGTGACACACGCACCACGGCTGCTACAGCCGCCGTGCCCGTCCCAGAGCAGGATCCGTCCCGTACAGCGCTGCTCTGCAGGTGAGAGGCCCAGCAGACCAGGGCAGAGAAAAGCACTCAAAAACACCCGCTGAGCAGCGAAGGGCTGAGGGGGGGACGAAGGCTCAGCTCCCCGCGCCCAACCCCATTGCGCAGAGCGGAGCAGGCGGACAGGAACGCGCTGCTCCCACGGGGACGGCAGCATTTTACGGCCGGTGCTTTCACAGCGTAAGCACGGAGGTGCAGCACGGGCCGTGCACGGGGTCACCACCGCAGCGGGGAGATGGCGGCCGTGGAACCCATCCTGGCTACGGCGAGGGGCCGCGTGGGGCTGCCAACCCCGCGGCTCAGCTGCCAGGAGGCTTTTAACGCCAACTTAAAATTCATTGCTACTAACAAACCTTCTGGCTGCTCCTGATTACGTTCCCCAAAGAGGAAGGAAACATCCGAGTCGGCACCAAACGCTTAAAAACCGCGACAGCATTTGCAAGATGTGCAGCAGCGGAGGGTGGCACAAGGGGGTCACCAGGCAGGGGGACCGCGGGGGTCGCGGCGGCGAGGGGTGACCCCGGCCGCTGCCTTCCCTGCCTGCCTCCAGCGGCACGGCCGCAGGTTGGGTCCCGGAAAACGGGACTTGACGTGGGAGACGCTCCCAAGCTCTCTTTTGGGTTACTCTCACGTGCTTTGGGGTCTGCAAGGCTTCCAGCTCCGGCCCGGGGAGGGCTGGGAGCTGACGGGTAAGGCAACGCGGCAATCGCCCCGCAGCCCAGGGGTGGGCACGCGCGCACCCACTCCACGGGGGCCGAGCAGGGGTCGACCCCGCCGGTGGGGTGCTCCACGCACCCGCGGATGCACCCCGCTGCACGCGACGGACCCCGCACGCCAACCCCACGTGGGGCCACCGCCGCGGGCACGTCCCCCGAGCGGGACCCCGCAGCCCACCCGGGACGTGGCGGGGCTGCGGCCGCTCGGGGGGCGAATCGCCCTCTCACCCTTTTGGGGACGGCGGCGTCCACCGCGACGGCGTCGCGGGTGCTCTCCTCGATGACCAGGTACATGTAGTTGTCCTCCAGGACAGAAATCACCTTCACCTTCATGGTCCCTCACCGCCGCGGGACGAGGGCCGGCCCCACGCAGCAAAATGGGAGGGCGGCCCGGTCCCCACGCAGCCGCAGGGCGAGGACACGCGGGGGGGGGGGGGGGGGGGGGGGGCACGGTCCCCCCTCCCAGCCCCGCCGCGTCGCCCCCAGCGCGACCCTCGGCGGAGCCCACGCGTGACGCGGCCGGTACCTGCGGGCGGCACCGCCCGGAGCCGCGGCGCGGCCCCTCCCCGCAGCGGGCAGGCGCGGCCCGCCCCTCCGGTGCGGTGCGGGGCGGATCACGCTGCGTGGGGCGGGGTGAGAGCCCGCAGGGCCGGCGGCGCGGACCGTCAGGGCTTCCCTCCTTCCCCCCCGCCCGGTGCAACGCGGCTCCCGGAGCTGCCGGTGGCAGCAGGAGGGGTGGACCCCCCCCTCCCCCCCCCCCCGTGGGAGGCAGAGGGATGAAACACCCCCTCGGAATTTCACCATGGACCCCCACATCCACGTGCCCGCTTGCGGGGCCCCACGGCTCATCCTTGCCACCCACCGGGGCCCACCAGCACCCAGGCTGGCAAGGTTGAAGGTGGAGTGGAGCCCCGGCGAGGAGGAAGGCTGCCCCCCCCCCCCCCCCCCAAAAAGACCCCAAAACTGCAGCCTGGCCCCTCACCCCAGCCCAGCCGGCCGAAGCAGCGAGGCACGGCCCCACGTGCAAAAATAGCCGCTTCTCCCACCGCCAGCGTGCTAAAATGAGAGGGACGAGGCTCTCCCGCCCCTGGGAGGGTTGCGGGGTGCCGGCTCCCACCAGGCGCTGGGAACATCGGTGACCCAAGCTGGCACGGGCGAGTCCCAGATGCTGGCACTGCTGTTCAGCAGGAGGAAGGTCCTGGGGGGGTCTCGTGCACGACCAAGCCAGAGCTCCAGGGACAGCCGCCGACCCACTCAAGCCCAAAAAGCACCAAAGGCGTGGGGCAGGCAGGAGCAGAGCCGTGCCCCGGCTCCTCTTCCAGCTGGGCACAAGCCCCCGGTTCAGGGTTGACCGTGGTTCCCCAAATGCCGCTTGTGAAGGAGGGAAACGGCGCTCGCAAGCAGGAAACAAGCGCTGAACGTGCTCCGTTCTTTCAGAAAGAAAATACAGTTGTAACAAGAGCTTGAATAAAGCCCCGGAGGATCCCCAACTGCCACGCACACACCCCCCCAGGATTAGGTAGAAAGACTGTCCCAGCTGGTTGACTTCAATCGCTAGTACAAAAAAAATAAATAAAATGGTGAGGTAAAGAAACCCCCTTCCTCCAGACCGCCCCGCCGCTGCTCGGTTTACAACTGTTATTTATTCGCTCATTTGTCACACAGCCATCAGTACAGTCATGCTCCGTTGTAGCAGCACAGCATTCAAGAAGACAGTAAAGTTTTAGGTACCACTTTTCTTTCCGAACTACATAAATTTTACCTTTTTAAAGCAAATAAAGAAATGGTGCTACATCAAATCCCGCTCATACACTGCCATTCGGCGTGTTGGTTGGAACAGCAGACCAAAGTGACACCGGTGACACCCAGGTGGTTACGGACTCCATCGTGGCATTACTTACCAACACGCACTGGGGAGAGGGGGAGAAACTGGAACCAAAATCGTTTGAATCTTTTGTTAGTTTCAGCTGCAAAACATTTGTTTGAAAATCTCTTGTACTTGAGCAGATCTGCAGTATGCAGCTGAGACCAAGAAACAAGGAAGAAAACACCGTTAGGAGGACGATGCATTAAAGACACAGATGCCAAGCCCGCAAGGCTGGGTCCGACCACCCTTCACTCACATCTCTTTTGTTTAAAGACACCGAGCTGGAGGATGGGAAGTGCAGGAGGGGGTGACCCACTCGCTGAAAACCTGGATTTATTTTGCCCCAGTTTATCCCATTCATCCACTACAACACATTATTCCCCATCAGAAAAACAGCCCGAGGGGAAGTTCCCTCTCTGCAGTTTTCAAGCTGGCTGCAGACTGGGGTCATACAGCACCGCTCCGAGAACAGAGACGGCTTTTAAGCCCCATGGACCAACCAAGAAAAAGAAACGTGCCACGCCGAGGTGGTTTCTCGGGGGGTCTGAGACCCCAGCCCTGTTTAATCTGGCAACACGTAGACACCCTCACCATTTCTAACATCACCTCTGTGGCCTTTCTAGCAGAGAGGCTGGACCAGGCAGAGGCTGCAGGGTGGGTGATCGATCCCAGCAGCCTGCTGTAAGTCAGGCCCGTAAGCTGGAGTCTCCCAGAACAGTTGCTCTCGCACTGGGGAACAGCGCCCAGCTCATAAATGCTCGTTTGCCACATTACTCACAGCAAGGTACAAAGTAGCTGTTCTGGCTATCGGCAGCAAGGCATCTGTTGGAGGATCTCGTCGCTGTTAGACACGCAGTTAGTCACTAGGTAAGTTCTTCGCAGGATTTTGAACCAGCAGACAAATCCCTTCTTCGTTTGTGTGGTACTAATACAAGTAACATACAGATCACACTTAAGAGCAGTAAGCAGGTACATGCAAACAGGCTTAAGTTAAGAGTGAAAGGGTATAAGCAACAGTGCAATCTCTAAGCCAGCACGCTGCCTGGAAAAGTTACTGCAGTCGACGACAGGGAATGTCGGAGAGAAGAGAAAAGCCGGACAGTCCCCGTGTGCCATGCCCAGAGCCAGGCCACCTTCCGTATTTCACCAACTAAGCCCTGAACTGGCGGCCGCAGAGCAGGTCTGTCACCGAGAACTGGTTTTAGCGGAGCCAGAAGCAACAGTAAACCAGAAGTGTTTGTTTAAGTAGCAGCATGGAAGAAAAGTTCAAATCTTCAGCTGGCAATGTAGTTACTGCATTTTGCCTCTGTTTTAAATGAGGACACCTTGGGTCCCAGTCCCACTGTCTGCATTCGCATCAGGCTCCTACAAAAATAACAGGAGCTTTTCCTAGGCCTCAAGGTCTGACCCTTCCCCACCCCAGACTGAGCCACGTACCAACATTTGTAAAATGATCTGCATGTGACACGTGACAGTTTCAGAGCCAGCAACAGAAGGATAAATATTCTTCATCATAATATAAATATGCTGTAGAACATCTCGACAAGGGCAAAGTGCTTTTTGTTCCTTAATTAAAACAAAATAAAAACCTAAATATGACTGTCTCAACCACAACAGAAGGTTCAACTCCTAAAACATCTGAATAGTCTAAATTACACTTAAACTGACATTAAAGTGATACAGGCAGAGTGCTCAGTCCTTCGGGACTCGGAAGTTATCCTTCTCTTTCCTGATGGCCCCCATTGTTCGGATGGGGTCTGTCTCCCCAGCGTGCTGCTGAACTGTCTTCTCCCTGCCAGGAGGAACACCAGGGACAGCAAATGCAAAGACCGCAAGATCAAATCTCATCTATGAAGTCACTACTATCACGTTTCGCCTGCATCAAGGGGAAAGATCAAAGGCTCAGGGCTTTGGCACAGGCTTAGCAGCTCCCTTGGTTTAAACGCTCATTGGCAAGAGGAAATTGCAAACACTCTTGGACCTTGAACAGCATCTTTTGCCACGCCCATCTGCCAAACTGTGCTTGATGAAGGAACATAATTACACAAGAAAGCTTGTTCTGTCTCCTGAGTCAGGGACTTCAGCACTGGCAGAGATGCTCACCACAACCCTTCAAATTTCACTGCAGCAAGCTTCTGCCAGGACAGTGTCCTGGTTTCGGCTGGGATAGAGTTAATTTTCTTCCTAGTAGCTGGTACAGTGCTGTGTTTTGGATTTAGCATGAGAATAATGTTGATAACACACTGATGTTTTAGTTGTTGCTAAGTAATGTTTACACCAGTCAAGGACTTTTCAGCTTCCCATGCTCTGCCAGGTGCACAAGAAGCTGGCAGGGGGCACAGCCAAGACAGTTGATCCAAACTGGCCAAAGGGCTATTCCATACCATAGGGCGTCATGCGCAGTATAGAAACTGGGGGGAGTTGGCCAGAGGGCAGCAATCGCTGCTCAGGCACAGGCTGGGTGTCAGTCAGCAGGTGGTGAGCAGTTGCGTCACTTGTTTTCTTTTGTTTTTCCCTGGGTTTTGTTCCTTTCTCTCCCTCTCTTGTTATTTTCCTTTTCATTACAATTCATTATTATTAGTATTTTATTTTATTTCAATTATTAAACTGTTCTTATCTCAGCCCACGAGTTTTCTTACTTGTGCTCTTCCAATTCTCTCCCCCATCCCACCGGGGGGGAAGGGTAAGCCAGCGGCTGTGTGGTGCTTAGTTGCCGACGGAAGCTAAACCACGACAGACAGCAAGTACATTTTATTGTACTTATTCTTGGAAGGCAGATTTTTTAAGGAGGGTCTTGAAGGCATCACAACAGGAATGTGCAAGGCCAGAGAGTAATTCCCACTTACAGCTCTTTTTTTGGAGACCTCCTTCTTCCTACATCCCCCCTCCAAACACAAGGGCCATTCCCACACCCACATCTCCTCCGTACCTCACTCGCATGAAGGGGTTGTACGTAAACTCTTCTGCAATGGTGGAGGGGATGGTTGGCTCACCGCTGTCATACTTTGCCTGTAACAAGGGAGAGATTTCTGCCTGATGAGGAATGTTTTGGTGAACAAGAAACGTCCTGTATGTTAAACACGCAGGGTTAGTGCTGCACCTAACTGCCTGAGCTGCTCCTCGGGCCAGGCCCTTCCCAGGGCCACGCACACAGCCAGACAGACAAGCACTCCGGTGCACAGGGAGAGACTCGGGACAGAGCTGACCCCCCCAGACAGATGCGGCCATCAGCCTGTAATTATACGAATAAGTTTCCAGGAAGGGTCACATCTCCACCAGAGAGCAAACCATCTTCTCTGGGCCACACACAAACCCTGTTCCCCAACACATCGCTCCCCTGGGCGCACAGCATACTGCAGCTCCTGGCTCTGAACTTGAGCGTCTCTTTCTCCCCAACATTGTCCTCCCTCCTCTACCTCCTCAGAGAGGCTCTGCCTCCATGATAGCATCCAGCAAGTCTAGGGGAAGGATGAACCGGCTTACCTTGGCCCAAGCAAGCTTTTCCTGGATAGTGACATTATTGGGTTCAACGTGTCGAGCAAACTTGAGATTGTTGATCGTGTATTCGTGACCGCAGTAAACTCTCTAGGAAGAGAAAGGAAGAGTGGCACTGGGTAACTCTGAAGGCACAAAGGTGAAGTGCCAGGTACCATCATCGATGTTATGGCAGAGGAGGAACAAGAGTCAACCCTCCAGGACACAGGACACTCTCCACCGGAGACAGGCACAGGAGAAGTGCCAGGAGTTATCAGCCAGTACTATCTATCAAATTAACAGCAAGCCTGATGAAAGAGCCCAGGCATCCCAGCTCACTAGCCTTTGTTTTAATAAACAGCCCCTACTCTTTCCCCACAAAGCACAAACATATTTGGGGTAGGTATTTTCTTCCCAGAGGACTCCAGCTATTCAGCATCAAAGACAATTCCTGACGTAAGCATTCATTCCGTCAACACATGAGAAATTCTCTCTTTGAACAACAATATTATTAGGAAGACAGTTTCTTTGATGCCTGTAATAGTTTCTGGCCAGTTAACTTACTAGCACAAAAGGAGAGGTTCATACCGTTTTGGGGTCCAAGCTGCCCAAAATCTCAATCAGTGCTCTGTACATTTCCTCCGGGGTTCCCTCGAAGAATTTCCCACAACCGGCCACAAACAGCGTGTCACCTGCAAGGAAGGCGTGACAGGGCATCAGGACCAGACAAGGCTCCTCACACCAAAGCGTGAGCACGCAGTCCCTGAGGGCTCTGTCCTGCCATTGCTGTCCTCGCTGCAGCTCAGCAGAAGGCACGGGGAAAGCCAGGCTACACTGCTGCCCCATGCGGGCTCAGTGCTACGTAAACCCACGCAGCAAACGCAACTTCTAATGCAGGAAACCCCACAGCCTCGCCAGGCAAACCATGCCAGCGCTTCCCTACCTGTGGGCAGTCTGCTGTCCCCTCTTGTCCTTTCTAGGGTGGACAAGGAACACTCGGTCTCTTTGCTATGAAGTTGAACAAAGATGAGTTGCCTCTGCATTTTCTCCCCAGTGCTCCCTAAAATCTTGCTTAAGCCGTTACTTCTTCCATGCAGCAGCTGGTGCAAGCTCTGGAGAATGCCCATCAGGAGAGCGATGACATGGCAGTCTGCGGAGACTGGGCGCAGTCTCGGGGAAGGGGGAACCCTACTCTCCAAAACAGGATCCAGAACCTGGCTACCAGAGATGGAGCACCAGCCCTCTCTTACACCCCTACTTTCTCTTCTCTCAGTTTTTTTTATAGATACGAGTATAGATATATGGAAAAGCAACAGGTTTTGGAATCAAGCCACAGTTTGGCCTGAGACAGTAAAGCAACAGCTCTTGTTTCAAGGAAGAAAATGCTACACGTAGGACTCATCCAGGGCTTGCTCTTGATGTTGCTTGCAGGGTGTCCAGCAATGGTTTACAAACCCAGAGGGGTTTCACCAGTTTCATCTACAACTACTACCTGGTAGCCCTTGGTAAGGGGGCAAGATGTGGACGTTAACCAGCTGCACTGGCAGTAAGGGATGAATGCACATCCAGAGTCAGGAGCACACTGGCAGAGGGGTTAGCTCATTTCTTTGCAACACAGACTGCCGGCAATGCAACCTCCCAACTCCTCACCTGTAAAAACAGCAGGTGGCTCGGAGCTATTTGGCTTAGTCACATAATAACAGATGTGTCCAGAAGTGTGACACGGCGTACAGAGGCATTTCACATTAAGAGATCCCACCTGAGAAGAAGGCAGAAGACTAGAGCTTAAGCTACTGTTTGCTAGCATTTGTATGGTTAGAAAAGAATTGCAACTATTACAATGGTCTAGTAGTCCTACAGGCAAATTCTCACATAGCTGGCCAGTAAACATCAGCTCTGCTCCTGGGAGAGTCCAGCAAGAGAGTTTTATGGCAGGGACTTGGAAGGGAGCTGTTTCCTCCTAGCAGGTGTCGTGACAAAGAGAACTGCCAGATTCTTCCATTTACATTCAGAATGACTCAGCGTCTGGTTGGCAGCAAGAGCAAACAGATCCAGAGCAACACAAAATCCTAAACAAAGTTAATCAAGTGTAAAAAGCTCCAAACAAAAATGAAGCTCAAGGGAAGAAGTGGATGACACTCACAAAAAGGGAAGGATTAAAGACATTCATGAGGCCAAGGGGATGTTTCCCCCACAGCCCTAATTTGCACACCTTCCCATGTATTTCTGTGCTCCCTTCTTTGCTGCTGCCCCTCCCAAAGATGCACCGTAAGACTAGCAGTGACATTCACGCCAGCCTGCACGCTTCACAGCAGTTTGTGTCATCTGCCAGCTCATCTGTAAACAGACAGCTAGGTTCCAACAAGGTTTGCTGCTTTAGTTCTGGAAAAGCAACGCAGGCAGGTAGCACTGCTGGCCCACTTTCTGTTCACCCTGTATTTCAGCCGTCGTTCAGAGAGGACCACTTGCATTTGTTCAGTGCTAACTAGGCTGTAAGCAGAGCACAACCCCTGTCCTTTCACGCGTTGACCACCCCTGTTAAGGTAGCTGCCAAGGAGCACACAGACACCCAGCATGCCCCAGGCAATGCAGGTGTCTGAGCCATGCCAATGTTCTCATCAACGAAGTATCACCGGCCAAAACAAGACAGAGGGGTTATGTATGGTTCATAGGGCTGGAAAAGGGCGAAAGCTGTAGTTAAACTATCAGCTACAGCTGAGAGATGTTAAAAGGTAACAGAGCTGTGACCACAATATTAACTCCAGTTGGACCACACCGGTCCAGCTCTAAAGCTGTGACACAGACAGGAGATGCTCCCAGCCGCGTCCTGCAGCTCACTCCCTTTACCTTGAGTGATGTAAGGTGAGACACTTTCTGTGTCAGTGCTCCGACTCTGCTGTCTCCCCCATACACGCGTAACCCCGTCTCCATCTTTACAAGCTTCTCATTTCCTCCAGCATGGTCCCTGGAAGGTCAGAAAAATGCATTTGGGCAGGAATGAAGACAAATTTATTGTAACTCATATTGCAATGGTAACCTCCAGGTGATCATTTCTGAGCAGCTATTCTCCCAGTATCTAACACTGTCCTCATATCAAAAGATAACACCACATCAACACAAGTGGCGATAATTTCTCCAGTAACTAGGGCAGGGGGGGGGGGGGGGGGGGACAACAACCCCCCCACAAGTTCATACCTAGTGAGAAACACCGTCCTTCGGGGCTCACAGTCAACTCTCCAGTAACTAGGATGGGGAGAGATTGGGGTAACTGGGAGGTATGTAATTCAGTGTCCCACAAGACACCGTGGAGCAGGCACACAGATGTCCCAACAGCTCAGCATTTGCTCACAGTGCTGGCCCTGCCAGATCAGGGACGGCTCTCCAGCCACAGAGGTGGCTCCACTATGACCCACTGGAAAGGTTACTCAGGTTCAGCACTGCAAAACTGCTAAAGCAAAACATTCATCTTTACGTCCCTGGCAGAGTTAATCTGCAACCCAGATAATCCTCCCACAACTGCTGACTGTGAGTAGCACGCCTTACAGGCATGTCCTAGCACCTCAGTGTGAGTGTGCTCCCTCCTGCACTCCACAGCTACCTTCACACGCATTTATTTCACTGGCCACCTGGAAGAAGTCAGCATTTTAAAGATTAAAGGCACTGACACACAGAGCTTGCAGTCTAGACAATGCAGCTGGTCATAGCAAGCCCAAGGGAATACTTCCTGAGCTCTGATCCTTTTCCTCACACCTAAGCTCCTGCTTAGAGAATCACAGAATCATTTAGGCTGGAAAAGACCTTTAGGATCATCAAGTCCAATTATTAACCTAACAACCAACTTGATCCAGAAAAGCAACAATTCTTGACTGTGTTTATGCAGAGGAAGGAAGGATCCCACTACAGCAGATAGTTACCAGTGATGATGTGTGGTCAGGACAGTCGTCAGCTTCACGCCGTGCTTTTTGACTGCATCCAAAACCTGCAGGCACAGGGCACAGCAAGAGCATTACAACTCACATGAAATGACTTCACAGCACACCTGGTGCCTGGCGTAACCTGCTCCAAGGTTTGAGAGCCGCACCAGCAACTCTGCAGAGAGCTCATCCCTCTCCAAGTCGTAGTTATAGATCAGGACACAAGGCCTCTGATCCAGCTAGCCATGACTAAGCCCTCAGTCCCATTTCCTCTTTTCTGCACTACATCAAACTAAGGGCAAAAACCAAAATCAGGTCAATAACCCTTGCAGTCAGGGACAAACTGCCTGAGCCCAGAAGCAGAGTGCACGTGAAGCCTTGTCCGTAGTTATGCATGGCCAGTATTTCCTGCCTTTCCTCCACGCCTGAGTCAGAGCGTGACTAATGCTCTCGTGGATGTGGCAACCTGGAAGGATCTCCCAGAGCCGCAGCGGTGGGCACCCCGCTCCCAAGGGCAGTGGACAGCATTACCTTCTGGGGCTGCACAGGATCAACTATTGCAGCCTCCTTCGTTTCCTCATCGATGAGGAGGTACATGTAGTTGTCTGTGAGGGCTGGGAGTAGTTCCACCTTCATGTCGGCTTGTGTGATCGTCTTCGACTTCCTCCGCTCGTGCTCCGTGTGCAGGAAGACAGCTCGCAGCTGCGCTGGACCTGGGGGCCCCAAAACAGTCAAAACTCGGGTTAGCCAAGGGAGGGGAACAACTGGCCCAGACCACAGCAGGTCCCCCAGCCCACAGCCCCAGAGAAGGAAGGGTATGGACAGCTCAACCTGCCTCCTTCAGAGGAAGAGGAGAGAGGCCACCACAGGACAAAGCGTTAGTGCCTGGCTGTGTCACCTTGTGCCCCACAGCATGGGAGGCTCTTGGTGCCCTACAGCTGTACCAAAGAGGGACGGGACACTTTGCTCCCAGAGATGTGCTCATGTGGACAAAGCGCTGTACCTCAATTGGAGAAAAGATTTAAAGGGGCAGGAAAGCAGAACGGAGAGGGAACAGCTGGACAAAGGTCAGCCTGGAACAGTGACTTTGCAAAAAAAGCACAAAAGGCCACGTTACAGACGAAAGGCAAAAAAGGAGGAGGAAGGAGAAATACAAAAATACACACAGCTACAACGGAAGTATCTGGCTCATTACTTGGGGAAATCACATCCTGCACAGTGCATGGCGAGAGGACAGGCTCTCTGCTTGGAAGGCAAGGCTCCCCACCTGGCCAGGTCCCTGGCACCAGGCACACACTGCGGGCAGGTTTCTTGCTCACAGGCTACCTTGATGCAACAGCAGTGTGCTTCCCTATTTACTTTTGGTTAAATGTTTAATCAGATCCAACAAGCAAATCTAATTCCAGATGCAAACAACCTGGGCTCCGCTGTTCAACTCACAGGCATGCAGTTCTTAAAGAAACAATCAAGTCCTAAGACGCTCTGCCATAAAAAAAAAAAGGAAGGGAAACAAAGAGGACAAGGTCTTCCATTGCTGGGGACCTGAAACTCAAGCCTGGGTCCATACACATGCAGGGAAGGAGGTGTCAGTCTCTGCAAGTCAGAAATCGGTTGTCTTCTTAACGTCCAAGGGCCTCGCACACCACTGAAGGTGACTATGTTGGTCTGAACTGTGCTGGCTCAGCTGTTTCATTTTGCGCCACTGACACTAGCCCTAAGGTTCCCAACACTCGATGCTTGGTCACCTCCATCAGCGCCAAAGGGAGGGGTCACCACGCTCGTAATCAGCCTGCCCCACTCTCCCAAAACAGGCCAGTCCTGCCCACCCCTGATAAGAGCCCGCTTTAGGGAAAGGAGGCCCCACAGACTGGCTGCGGCAAACACGGACAGCCCCCCTGCAGCTCCACAGACCAACACGACCAACAAGGCTGCAAAACCGAGACCCAAGTGCTGACTGGGGCACGCAGCTGCTGCTGCTGCAAACCCAGACCCACGGCAGCAGGAGTTGTAAGGCCCCGCTGGTACAACTGTCCTGCCCAGAACTTTTTCCCCTTCTACCTCCACCATCTCACTTGCTTATGAGGGAAGGGAGGTCGGGAGGGGAGATGGCAGTAAAACTAAACACAGTGCTGCAAAGAAAACCCCAAGGCACAAGAGTGTAGGCATGCACTAGGTATTTGACAGTGAAGGCATGTAGTATTGAGAAAAGCATCCATACCTGCCGAGTGTTCCTCTGGAGCAGAAGAGTCCTTTCAAAAAAAGAACAAAACAAACAGAAAACCCCCCCTTACTATTCCTTGATAGGAAAAAAAAATTCAATTGCTCTTTAACTGCTCCCTAACATGAAGGACTTTTCTTTTGGATGCTATCAGTCACAAGAGCTATATATACTGCATGTTTGTTTGTATGCTAGACACTAACTGGGGGAAAAAAAAAAAAAAAAAAAAAAAAAAACCCAAAAGAAAACGCAACCTCAACTTCAAGTCAAAGGAATTATTCACGTACTTAAAATGCTTTCTTCCTATGAACCATTTCTAACCTTGGCCATGATCCCAAAGTCTCTTTGCATGTTTAATTCACAATTCTTGCAAAACAAACAAACAAGCTACACCGCATAAGGAAATGTTTTCTAAAATGTAATTTAAACAAACGAATGAGAAAACATCCACAAAGTATGAAACTCATTCTGAATTCCCAGCTGCAGCTAAGCGGCACCTTTCCATCCTGCCCGCTCAGCGAGCAGACCAGAAGCATTCTCACGCATGCCCAGAGTTGCTCTTACGAGAAGGGTGTTCTCGGACCCTGTTCTGCTCAAAGAAGCGCCCCAAGCAATACATAACCTTTGCCCTGGCCCAGCACTAACACAGATCATTTCAGGATCGCTGTAGTGCATGCAGGGCTGCTCCAAAATTAACGCTCAAGGACTTCATTTTCACTCAGTTTTGTAATGCGTCCCTCCTGACTTCACGCCTGAAGCAGAGAGGACTGGGAAGAGCAGAACACCAGCAGCCTTTGAATTGCACGGTTCGGCTTTCTGGAACGGTTCGTTAGTGCAGCTTGAGCCACCAAGAGGAAAGGGTTTGCAGATGGGAAGTGTTAATGTTATCACATAACTGCATACATGCTGGAGTCTGAAGGCAAGCAGGCAGCAGCACAGTTTAACAGTAGGTTCCCTCAGAAAAGGGGTGCTTCATGCATTTCCTCCACAGCATTTTGTTTTACTCTTTTTATTACAGAAAAGACTGGAAAATTCCTATTTCAAACATGGCTGTCACTCAAAAATGACTGCACATAAATACTCAGATGAAGGTCCCCACACTGCCTCATAAGAAGAAACACTACATTCACTTTTTACATACCCTGCACACAGATATTTTTTGGATACCCAGCGAGTTTGTGGCTCCACACAATACCAAGCGAGTTGGCTCCACAAACCCCAGGTAACTCCCACTCCTACTTGGCTTGCCCACCTGGCACACGCTGCCGGCAGCACAGCCGGCTCCAGCCAGTGTGGGCAGGGCATGCACCCACCCACTGGTGGAGCAAAGCCTGCGTGGAAGGTGCAGCACCCACCCTGCAGCCTGGGGAACTCAGGAGCTGCTAGTTGCTCGTTTTGACATACTTGTTCCCGAGAAAGCATCAGGGTTTCCAAGTCTGGCAGTTAACTCCAATGAATTCTCACTCGTTAAGGCCAGGTCTTAAAATTGGAGTGATGCAAAAGGCCTCTGGCAAGACTTCCCAGAGACACTGTGAAGCTAAAGCCCAAGCTCTAGTTCAAGGAGACACTTTCAGAACTTAGGCCCTAAATGTAAATGCAAAGCTCAGACAGTTTTAGTTTTGTTTTTTGTCTACGTTGCCAATACAATCTGCCACCCATCAAATTCAGTGCAAATGCCAGCCCCCGTCCCCCAAACCTCCTCCCAGAGCGATAACCAGCACTTTGGCAGCCCAGAAACTCCACAGGAGCCTCCCAGACGGGTTATTGATACAAAAAGCCACCGAGAAATACAGGCTCCAGCTGCGCAGATACTGACCTACTTGGGGCTGTGAGTCAGCTTAAAAACCTCGGCGCACCCCTGAGCCGGGAAACGAAAAGAGAAAAACCACATCAAACTTCCGAGCTTGCCGGGGGACCCGCTGACAGCCCCAGGGCCAGCCACCCACGGCCGGGTGCCTGCAGCCGCCCAGCTCCCTGCGGGTCCCGGCTGTACGGGGCCACGACACGCCCCCCACCCGGTCCCGGCTGCAAGGGGGGCATCGCACGCCCCCCCCCCCGTCCCGGTCCCAGCTGCTAGGAGGTCGCTGCACAGACCCCAGCCCCGCTGCGAAGGGCCATCCCACCGCTCCCCACGCCCCGGCCCCGCCGCCGGGGACACGGCCCGACCCCCAAGCCCCGGCCCGGCCGCAGAGGAGAGGCTGCCCGTCCCCCGGGTCCCACCGGGGTGCATCCCCGGCGCCGGGCGAGCCGCGCCGCCCGCCCCACGTACCGGCTCGGAGCAGGGCCCCAGCTCCCAAGGCCGCCAGGGCGGTGCCGAGGCCCCGCCAGCCCACGCCGAGCATGGTGCGACGCGCCCCGCCCGGTGCCCCGGCCCGGCCCGGTTACCTTTGCTCCCCGCCCTGCGGCCGGCCCCGGGGAGGCGGGCAGCGGCGGCCGGAACGGCCCGGCCCCGGCCCCGGCCCAGCGTGCGGCGGGGGCGGCGCTGCGCCCGCCCGGCCCCCTCCTTCCCTCCGCGCTGCTCTCGGCACGGCCGGGCCGGGCGATTTGCTGACCCGGGTAAGGAGGAGAGGGGCAGGCGGCTGCCCTGGGCAATCCGCGGCGGGCGGGGAGCCGGCAGGCGGGCGGGAAGGAGGCAGGAAGGAGAGCGGGGCGGAGGAGAGGCGGCGGCAGCGCGGCTCCGGGCCCGGCAAGGACGCCCCAAGGGCGCCCGCGGTCTCCGGGGAAGGAGACCCGGTGCGGCCATGGCCTCCTCCAAACCCCTGTCCCGCTTCTGGGAGTGGGGCAGGAACATCGTCTGCGTGGGCCGCAACTACGCCGAGCATGCCAAGGAGATGGGGAGCACGCCGCCCCGGGAGCCCCTCTTCTTCCTCAAGCCCTCCTCGGCCTACGTGCGCGAAGGCTCGCCCATCCTCCGGCCCTACTACTGCACCAGCCTGCACCACGAAGTGGAGCTGGGGGTGGTGATCGGGAAGAGAGCCCAGGCCGTGTCCCAGGAGGCCGCCATGGAGCACGTGGCGGGCTATGCCCTGTGCTTGGACATGACGGCCAGGGACACCCAGGAGGAGTGCAAAAAGAAGGGTCTGCCCTGGACCTTGGCCAAGGGCTTCAGTTCGTCGTGCCCGGTCAGTGACTTTGTGCCCAAGGAGAAGATCCCAGACCCTCACAAACTGAAGATCTGGCTGAAGGTGAATGGAAAGCTGAGGCAGGAGGGGGAGACCTCCTCAATGATCTTCTCCATCCCTTACCTCATCAGCTACATCAGCGAAATATTCACCCTGGAAGAAGGGGACTTGCTTCTGACGGGGACTCCCAAAGGAGTTGGATCAGTGCAGGCCAACGATGAGATAGAGGCTGGGATAAGCGACATCCTTTCCATGCGGTTTAAGGTGGCGCAGCAAACGCGTGGATCCTAACCTTGCGCTGGGCTGGGACCCTGTCTGCGTCGGAAGAGGCTCTTTTGGGAACATCTGGTGAACGAAGAGACGCACAAGCTGTCCTGTACGTTAAACACTTACATGGCCCAGGCGTCTAAACGGGCTGGCATGCGTCAAAGGCACGTAACCCGTGACCTCGAAAGGCACTTGACTAAAACGGCCCCATTTCCATGGAGGCTTCAGCCTCCTCTGAGGCTGTGAACCTGGAGTCCAACCCAGCTTGGGGCGGATGGTTGATACCTAAACCGTACCTTGGAACTGTCGATGGAGTCAGCGTGCCGGACAGCCGGGGAGGAGAGCTGGGCTGGCTGTCACTGTGTGCGCTCTTCTGTTCTACGATGCTTTGAGCTTTGCCAATGTGTTGCCTTAAAATAAAAATTATAAATTAAACCGTTAAAATGGTGATGTAGGAGCTAAAGCTCACCCATGGCTATGTAAAATCAAAGATGTATGTGTAACAGTAAATCAAGAATTACAGCTTCAGAAAGAATTTCTCTCCTTGGGGTATTCTACAATAAAAAGATGTTTGCTTTTTAGATTAGTTTCACGATTCCTCCGTGCGTTTTTCAAATATACAAATTAAATGAGGATTGCTTTCCCTCCCACTCCAAGGGGTGTAATGCAGCAGGAAGCGTGCCAGATGCTTGGCAGATTTTTTTTCCTAAACTGAGCTTTAAATATGCTTCTAAAAGTAAAATAATACAAGAGATCAAGAATAAAGAAGCTCATTGGTAAAGGTGACCAGTAAACGTGTTTTTACTTTTATTGATTTAAGTGTATTTTTAATAAAAATCTAACTGCAACAATTACCATTACTTATACAGCACAGTGCAACAGTTGGAGTTTTTAAATATTTCCAGCTGTTAAAAAGCCACGCTGTGTAACTTTTCCCCTTTCCAAACTCCAACTGATCTAACACTCTCTACCAGAGTGCATGACAGCGAGTTCTCTTTCAATTAAATGGAGTGACAAAGTTGTAAAATATAATTAAAGAAACCCTCCCCCTGCAAACATCAAAACTTACCATTTTCAAAGGTTGCACAGAACTGACTAATTTCTAACAAAAACAGATGGATTATTTTTTTACATATGTGCAAGCACCAAAGTTAAAGGCTTCCATTTATTGGAGCCAGATCTTAATAACCACTTTGGTTTTAAAAGTGCATTTGGAGAGTCTTGCAGAGAAAATTACTGTAGCCCAAAGACAAGCACCTCTGTGAAAGAGCAGCATGGTCCAGGATACTGCAGATCACACAGTAAAAAGAAAGCAGAACATGTTGCAAAAGAGAGAGAGTTGTTTTTCTATCAACTTGCTTCTCCAGCTGCGTGCGTACCCATACGCCACCTGCGCTGGGTGCTGATCCTGCAAACGTGCAGGCATTTCAGTTCGCTGTTTTGACTTAAGCCAATGGCTTAAAGCACGTGTAAAAGTTCTTCGTATGATGAGGCGTAAACGCTGTGAACAGAATTCAGATTTCATCTAAAGGAAGCCTAAGGAACCGAGGCCAACTGAAACAAACATTCAGCCACTATGTCTGAACAGAACCAGCCTCTGGCTCTTAGAAGTCAAAATGCTCCTTGTTTTAAGCCCACCTCTGTCAGCAGGGAAGCTGTGCTCTGAATTTGTCGCAACTCGATGAGCTGGCCCAAGTAGAGACATCAGGCCAACAGAGCTAGGCTGAGCAGGGAACTTCGGGTGAATAATTCTGGAAGAGGAAGGAAAAATTCGCTTTCTGTACTGGTTCCATTTCTTCATGCCTGTCAAACGTTACCGTCTATGGCAACAGCAACAATGCATCAGTGGTAGCTTGGTCTTGAGCACTGTGTATTGATTGCTGAGCTGGGTTGTGATTAAAGTTAATGGAAACATTTGCTTCAGCTTTTTCCAGCCCTAACAGCTAATACTCTGAAGTTGTTTGTTGCTGCAACAGGAGAGATGCAGTGGCCCAACACCAGCAACATTTTTTTTGTGCGTTTAGTCCCTTGTTCCCACTCACATGAGTAGGGGGATGAAATCTTGGACTATTGCTTGTCAAAATTCACCGGGTTTATAGTTGTTTTCTCTCTGCCACATTGCTTTAATGGGTAGGTAGTGAACCAGAGGCGATCGGAGTTCCTCAAGGCGTTCTAGCCTAACAAATACTTTGCAAGAGAAGGGCGGCAGTATCTTCCTACCATTTGAAACAGGCCAACTCCCAATATGCTCAGAAGGCGAGGACTGATGAATGTAACAAATACACCAGCTGCAGGGGAAGCTAAGGACAGAAATAGATTAAAAAATAGGAAAAAATACATGGAGAAGGGCAAAATGTACATATCTAGGTTCTTTATGTTAGCTAACAACTCTTCTTGGTGAAGAAGAGTCCTTTCTTCTCTGCCGCTTATAGTCTTCGCTTGATTGTTTGGTTGTCAGAGGTCCCTGGTAATTAATTACTCCGTTGTAGTGAGACTAGTCTGCCCTAAAGAAAAGCAGCCTTGCAAACATCATGGCTATTTCCAAGCCTCTGCCGTTGCCAGAAGTTCCGTGTTTGGACTCACCAACGTACACCACAAACCCAGGCAGTATTTCAAAGTGGGTCTTTATTTTTTGAACTAACACAAAAGCAGCACGAAAGTAGCAAGGCAGTTAAAAACAGCAGCTCAACAGATCTGTCTTGAACTACTTGTTATTTCTGATTTTTTAAAATATATTCTAAACTGAGTGAAGAAAGCTTCCATCCCCCTGGTAAGGGGGGTAGAACTAACTTTTCTTAAGCTGAGGCCCTAGTACACTTTTTAAAGTACAGTCACCTGAAAAAGATCAACACAGAAGCCCACTTACAGGGATTAGTAATGCATATTCCTTCTTTACCATCAGAACATACTTAGCAAAATACGACGACAACAGCATTCTACCTCTAATAATACAGTGAAGAAATAGGCTTTTTCCTGTCTGTTGTCAAGCCACATAGTATAATCTCTTATTTCCAATCTCTTTTCCCAACAAGCTGTGACTGGCCTCTATAGGGTCTGCCAGTTTGCATGAAAGAACATTCACTTTCAGTCCGGTTCTCCAACTGGGTGACAAAGTAACCTGTAAAAATAATTAAGGGTCTTTGGTTTTACTGCAGCATAGCACTTTGAAATATATTATTCTCAAATATCACACAGCATGTTTAATTGACAGATTTGGTTATATGTATTTTACATTATTTTATACATGAGTACACACATTTTATGCTATGTACCTGTCACCACTGAAGTGAAACGCTTTCATTTTTTCCTGGAAATAGAGGCAGAGGGTGGGGGAGATGGGAGAGTAAGAACAGTTTTGCTAAGAAGGGCAAGTTTAAAAAAGGGAGTCAGTTTAGCATTGTCCTAGAACAGGCAGTTTTATGAAAAAGGAATCCAGTCCAGTATACAGCATGCAATTGAAAAAAGTAAAGAATATTGCAAGTAATAGCAGATCTTTTAACAATTGCTCCAGGTGTGTGAATCTAATATTGTTGTTGCTTTAAGGAGAATTGCAGATTTTAGACATAGCTAATCACATTATTTCCAAAAATACAGGTAACTAAGAAATATACTTGGGTAACCCCATATACCATGCAGTCTGTTACATATAGTGACTGAGCCTTATTCTTGCAAACTGATAGTGTTAACTTCATTCATTATAAACCTACAGCCATGGAAGTCAGTGGCTAAATCATGTATACGTGCTTTTGAAATACCAGCTTCTTAATCAGTATTGGCTAGGGGCAGTTTGTGTCTTTCGTAGTTTGCCTGAAAGAGGCCTGCATATCTGATCCTGCAGGTACATCCCCTAATGTTGAAATTATGACAAAGACTATTTACTTGGAATGTCCAGAATATGTAGAAAAACTAATCCTTATTTTAAAAAGTTCAGCAGAACTGACATGGAATTTTTCAATACTACAGAATGGGAAACAGCCACTGTTTTAAATTAACGTTAAATACTAACTTTAAAATAAATCTTGCTTCGTTCCAAAAGAAGTTGCCATTTCAATGCAGTCTTCTTGTCTTCTGTTAGAGTGAGGAACTCATGGACCTGTTAATAACAGGACATCACAGAACACTTCTTCAGCACATAGTTATAACAACATCTCCACAACAAATTGATGATTAAAAGAGCATCTTATGCCTTTTTTTATACATTTCTAAGCTGTATTTTCCCTCTTCTAATATAGTGTTTGGTGTAATATATGTACCTTTTTTATACATTTCTAAGCTGTATTTTCCCTCTTCTAACATAGTGTTTGGTGTAATATATGTACGAAGACAGTCAGATTAATCAGAATAAATTGCAGGGTGTTTGAGAATCAAAATTGGGGAATTCCAACCACGTTCTCAGAAAAGTGTAAATTAATTACAATAAAGCGGTATTCTGAATAGGGTATTCACTCTTACATTTAACATGTTTCTTCTTATTAGCAGCTACTGACTTCTAACTTTTGACTTCTTAAAAAGCCAAGTGTGTGTGTGTATCCATATCCATATGCAATTTTTTAAACCAGTATACACACACACACACGTGTGAAGAACATTTACATATATTTGTGATTTTCATCAGGCATCACAGCTCAGATCAGTTAAGAACAAGCTAATTCATTTCTACTTACTGTGCAGCCTAATGTTTCCTCGGCTACACAGTCAGACAGGTAACAAGAATAAAGAGTGCCTGTGTGATCTGTCAGATCAACGAGTATGTCAAAGCTTGCAAAAGTTGACTTTGAATCTGAAGAGATGTCACTGCAGAAAGTGCACGTGTTTGACATTTCATTCACCAGAAAACGGCATATTGAACTGAAACATAAGAAGATAATTAATGCATATATGCAATTCCTCCTTGTTTGAAACTGCTTTCTAGACTGAGATTTCCCAAGAGACTTTTTTCCTCTTTAAAAAAAAAAATCTTCATCTTCTAAACTCTTAAGTCTGTCTGGGACAAAATGGCCTCTTTCTTCTTCGCTCCTCTAGGACCAGAAAGAACAAGTCCTTCATAAAGCCAGCTCCTCTTCCTTGCTACTTCTGGAAGTCTACACAACAGAAATTCACATGGCGTCCTCCAGAAGAGTTTTTTTTCTTGTCCGAAATGGGGCTAAAATATTCTTCCATCTAATTTGGGTCAGGGCAAGAAGGATAAGCACTTTTTAATACAAATTTAAAACAGGCAGTTGCTTACCATCTGTTGCGAATAACTTTGGATGCATTATCATCAATGTCCAGGGTAGAAATGTAGCCATAAATAATGCCATAGACTGGTTCAAGTTTCCCATCACTCTGTAAAGCTTTTTCTTTCAGCTGTTCCACAGTATAAACATCAACTATAGTCTCCACTAAAAGTTAAAAAGACATGTTAAGTGTGACTGAGAAAGAAACAACACAGAAGAACAATAACAAAAAAGGATCTTAAGGTAAGAAAAAGGAGAGGATTTGATCTAAAGCACCAGAAAAGCCCCACACACCTTCCTTTTGAAGCAGGCTTGTCATTTGGGGACAAAAATAAAACAAAAGGGGATTCAAATCAGGAAAACCTCTAATATTTAATCCTTGTATCCCCCAAAGCAAGTTTTTGACAAAAAATACTTTCCCTCTCCATTTTTCGTACTTGTTCGAGACAGAAAGAACATGCCAGACGGGGTGCAAGTGGGCACAGTCACCAACCCTGAAGATACAGAACTGATATTATAAGGCATGGCCCCAGTAACAACAGTCCCAACTTTAAGTATTCGGCCAGGCTATACCTTAGTTTTGTTTCTATGAACACACAGAGCAAGAACCTGAAATTTCAACTGCACTGTGAAACTACACTACATAGTTCAATAAAATCAAAGTGTTTGGATCCATGCTTACAGTTAACGGATTCTTTTGACTGCTCCTCCATTTTATCATGCAAAGCTCCTGATTTTGCACTCTCTTTTATGAAGCTGAAGAGAACATTTGCTTCTGCTGTTTCTTGAAAGTGTATTTTTTAAAGTTATTAATATATGTAGCATGTAAAAATAACAGCATAATTATATTTTACAACTTTGTATTCTGGTAGCACCAACACGTTGTTTCTTGGAATTAGCCAAGAGATGCTTTTGTCTTTTTATTTTAACTGTTAGTCCTACATGGAATATATGAAGGCTGCTTAGATAAAATTAAAAAAAAAAAAAAAGAGAGAAAAGGGTGGAAGCCAAAAGCATTGGTCACTACATAACAGACAAGAAGCAGGAAGCTTTCTGAGGCAAGCAGGCAGAAGAAATCAGACCTTCAACAGATTAATTCGTGCATTCTAGTCTATAACGATTACTGATACCAAAGCAATACTTCAACAGCTCATACCTGGATTAGTTGTAATGATGGTTTTTGATATCACAGTTGCAGTCATGCAGTTCCTAAATTTGTCAAAATTTATTCTCACATCTGATGCAAATATTACTGTGCACAGAAAAAAACCCCGTTACTGTAGAATAAGTATCACGTTAAGAGCGACAGTAAAAACATAAAACCCAGACTATTATACCTGTTTCTCGTGGGATCCAACTCTGTGCAAGCTGGATAGATTCATTATCCCAACTAAATTAAAAAAAGTTAATGTATCAAAACATTTTTGAAACAGCACTCAAACTGTTTAGTACTAAACTACTAAATAATATAATTAAATTGGTCAAAGGGGACACAACTCCTTTGTTACATGCGCATGCAAATGAAATGCCATGTATATCCACAGGCATCTAGTTTGCAGCCAGCCAGGATGCTTTATGCACGGTCTAACACAGTCCCTATTTTATCCCATGCCAAACAGGATAAAATAAAGGGCTATTAGATTGTTCAAAATGATCCAATGTACAATATACCTGGAAAAATACTGTGTGTATTTCAGAGCTTTGACAAAAGTAATTTCTAACTAAAGCAAATCACAGTTAAAATAACCGCTTAGCAGCTGAGCCTTTTCTGTGGGAACAAGTTGATTGCTCACATCACTAGGCCAGATGTTCAGCTGGCTTTCCAACACTGGAATCCTTGTAACTGTGGATGATGAGACTAGAGTGAGGTCAGTGGTATCCCTCAAAAATGATAATTTGATGGTTAGGTCCCTTGATAAAATCTCATTCAGTTCCTCGTAAGTTTGGATGGCAAGAATACTGCCAAAGCACGGTTTTGTTCTGGTGGTTCTTTTTCTTAATCCTTGGAAAAAGATTTAAGATATTTGCTTTTCATCTAGCATTGCTCAGCCACCTCTTCACTGATGGCCTCTGAAGTATCTTCACTACAACACTGTTGCTCAGGGATTTCCTGAATCTTTGCCTCTACCTACGGCTCCATGAAAGCGCAGAAGGCACTGTTTAGGGTGACCACAGTAACACCACCTAATCTCTGCTTCTGAGGACTCCTGAAGTATACAGCTCTCTATAGCTACGTACCAGCACTGAAACAAGAGTATCGGAGCTGCTACTGCAAATTAACATTGGTGGCAGCCCAAGGGCTAGAAAATTTCATACCATAGATGCTTATTAGTGTTCATGTGTATACATTAACTGTGTTACGCTTCACACTGAATGCTAATATGTTTTCTAACTCAGACACAAGAGCGCAATGCTATCTTGCTACTTCTATCTAGGGAACAAAGGTCAGTAAACCAACGGACAGCAAAGCCAGTGCAAACGAATACCCACCTACCCTTGCACGTAGATAAGCCACGAGTTTATTGAACAAACTAGGGGCAAAATGCAAAAGTTCCCGTGTAAACAAATCGCTATTTACATGCGTAAATGGTATGGACATAATCATGTTTGTAAATGGGATACAGTTTGAAAATACGGCCAAAGTAGCATCAAAATGTTTCTGCGCTATTTTAAACATTTAAAAACTATTTCAACCTATTTCCATTCCACTTGTTAATTCTGCTTGGCTTTAAACATGAAGCATGCTCCTGTTTTTTCCCCCCTAGTTTGTGGAAGAAATGTACTGCCTTTGCAGCTCTTTTTAAATGCCATTTCCTGAATTAGTTCAAATTTCCACATTAAAAAATGTAACTGTTTGGAACTAAGCTTCCTTTTGCCATTCATGAGCTAGCAGTCTGTCAGCAAGTCATAAAACTAGACAATATGTATAAGGTCACTCTAATGAATCTCTTTTTTAAGCTTCTGTTTAGTGTACATTGCTGCCTCATCACTGTTGCCACCCAAATAACATACATTTAAATTAAAAGACAGTGTTATAACAGTATGTATTACAGTTAGTTTCTTTAGCTACCCTTGCATTAATTTGTGTATGTTAGTGAATTAAAAAACATTTTACCATACTATTGGAAAAGACATCTCTGTTTCATCATACAGCTTTACTTCACATCTCTGACCTTTTCTTTTGTCTGAAGTCATAAAATACTTTGGCTCCCCAACCTTTAAGAAGAAAGAGAAGCAGTCACTTTTCCTCTACTAAGTGTTTAGGAGAGTAAAAGTGATAACCTAGAAAACAGAAGAGTTTAAAAAAGGGGGAAAAAACCCTGTAGACCACTAACACCCCACCCCACCCCCGTACACCACTAAAAGTTTAACAACAGTAATTTTACTTCAAGATAAAGGGACATATTTTGTTTTATTAAAATCTGCAGTTTACAAATTTCAAGTTATCTACTGCTTGCACATGCATGAATTAAAAAAGACAACGGATGTAGGACATTTCCATCCCCTTAATTTCCCCCCTCATGTTGTTGATAAAAATCTCCTCAAGTAGTTTGTATGGTTATTGTAACTCAGCTGAAGTGACTGCCAACCTAAACAAACAAACAAAACTAGTGATTCCTGTCCTCTGTGAGTCCCAAAATCCATATTCACACTTAAGGCAATTCAGTTACCCATGGTACAGTAGAAAACCACTACTCTGTTGTGGGTCCTTAACTTACTGACATGACAGCTGCAAGCACATTAAGGATTCTTCCATCAAGGCTTTGTCCATTTGCAACGATATCACCCAGTGAATAATAGTCCTGGGGCTCCTTGACAGGCAGATGCAACAGGGAAAGTAGTTTGGTGTCCATTTCATAACATGAAGACATTTTGACCACTGAATGATTTTCACTGAGCAATAGTTTGTAGCAACTAGATAGTATGGACAAGACAAATCACATTGATCAACATTTCACTCACCAATATATTAACAGTATAAAATGTTAATTCAATTCACATGAGAAAATAACGGCTGATTTATTCCTTTATTGTTTTCCCTAAAGATATGGAAAAGTTGGAATTAATCTGTTCTAAAATGATTTTTTAAAAATTACATACTTTTCTCTTATGGAAGACTTATTATACTTTATACTATACTATACTTTATACTATAAGTATAAGCTTTATACTTATTTAGAATTGAAAAGCCAGTATGAATTGCTAGCAATGTACAATACATATTTGTAAGTCTTTCAGCCCTTATCAATCACTAAAATTAAAATAAATTCCGAAATGTCTGTAAACTGAGAGGTTTTGGCATCGTGACATAAGACGACACTACTGTAGTCAGACTGGATTTGGTAAGGTGGTGCTTTCAAAAGTAATAGCCTGATGACCTCAGTAATATTTATAATGCACTGTTAGCCAGTGGAAATAAGATATATTCAATATATTCTGGATAAATATATTTTACTTATGAAATCTATAGATTTTGCTTATGAAATCTATAGATTTAGAGGGGAGCTCTTTTCCTCAGTGAAGTTTCTACCTGACATTTGTTCTTTTACGTCTTTCTGCTTAGCCAGAAAGTGAGTGTAACGACTACAGCTATACATTTGCTACAAAGCTTAGAGATGATGAGTAAGCAAGAACATAAAACTTCTAACTTGCCAATTTAATGTGTATATATGCAGTATCCTTATGACTGCCATATGATTAAAAATATTAGAATATGACCAATTCGGAAAGAAATCCCAATTAAAGAACAGGTGTATTAGTCTATCTAACATGTACATCTTAGATCTCTATGATAAGTGAAAACATATCTAAATTATGACTTGCAACGTTAGTTAGTTTCATACACCGGTTCAAATTGTTCAGATTTTAGAGGATACACTGAAAGACAACATATATGCATTGCGTGATACAAAAGGAATGACAATGCCTTACCAAATAAGTAAGAAATAGTGTATTAAAATACCTTCTAGATAAACATGTCATGTGAATGGATTTTGATAAGGATATACTGTCTATAAAACAGTTATGTCTGATAAAACACTTTGGCAAAATCAAATCAATTTCAAAGAATTTTAGTAGACTTTACTCAAAGAATGAAATTTACTCTGTTTAGTTACAAAGAGCATTATTACTTCATGACAAAACTCCAAAGACCATATACCGAGAAATATATTCTCTTTCGAGATTATTTGACCATACGTGGTTGAACACAGGGAGGAAGGTACAGCTACATCAGAAGACTAACCCCAAAAACTTCTACCAATTGCATGCTGCTGCAATTGGCTGGCGACTAAAGCAAGTATTACCTTTTATCTCCTTGGAAAGATCAGATCTTACCAGTCTATGCTTTAAATTTACCTAGGAGTTACAGGGTTGAATTTTTCTTCCCTTTCTGCTTCCTTTGACTGAACTAAAGGATTTTCAATTGTAACTAAAATAAAACATCGATAAGTAATGTTAGAAAACTGAATATAGATACGTGTAAAGAGAAGTGGCTTTTAAAAATGGTTGCTTTCAAGGTTGATATGGAAAGGAAAAGATACGTGCAGTAACTACTGCTAAATATTTTCATACTGAAAACCGTATCTGTCCCGACAGCTCACATTATAGCCAAAGTCCCACAGGAGTCCTCAGGACATTTAATGGAAACAAAATGGTGCTGAGCTCTTGTGTGCACACTCTTCCTAGTCACAAGTTTTATCCAAACACTCTGATCTAGCAACCATGGGCAGCAAAGTCTTTCTATTGACTTAACAAGACAAAAGCACAGCCTGTAAATAAAGACAAGATTTTTGTTGTGTTTTTATGAACAATCATAGTCATATCTGTAACTAAATGAAGACAAACACCAAACTCCTTTACAGAGTTTATTTTTCGTAATTTGTAAGAACTGAATATAATGCAACAATTTAGATGGATTAACTATAGATAAGTTCTGGGTGGCTGCATTCAGTGGATTTGTATCTCGTCTTTTTGTTGACATATTTACTGGTTTGGAATTTAAATCCTTGATATCTTATTCCTTTCCTCTTTATACTTAACATAACTGAACAATTTGTTTCCAATTAGACTGTTTTCTGAGTCCTCAGAGAAAAATATAGCAAAACCACAAACACATAACACTGATTTACTGGAAAAAAAAAACCACATTCAAACAGAAACATGTTAAGAATAAACTCCAACTTACCACAGTCACCAACTCTAAAGCTTTCTGAAAGTGATCTAATATACTCTTCTCTGCCCCAAGAAGTTACATTTATAAAGTAAGTCGGTGAATCACGAATAGTAAAACTGAAGGTGTATCTTTCGGACCCAATGTCTGCAAAAATAAACAGCACTATTACGATTCATTAGCACAGCTGGATTTCAATCCACAATATACGTATAAAACCGATTATTTCGAGGCTTTTCCTAGATTTTGTCACGAATTTACTACCCGCAATCTGGTGAATACCACTAGAGGTCAGCAGACTGTTCAGTAAACACACGTGTGGTCGTGAACGGGGACGGCTACAGCTCCTGCCGTAGTTGTACCTGTACCATCCCATCCACCTACCCACATCACTTCACTTCAGGCAGCACCGTATAAACTTACAGATCTAATGCAAGAGAAATAAAAGAACCGTCCGATGCTACATTCAAGGCATGGACAAACACATAAACAGGGCTACCGCATGAAGCAACGGTCTGAATGAGTGTATATACTAGCCCGAATTTTGTAGCAGGCAGGCTGTCTTTAGGTGGCTGTGCCCACATACGAGACCACCGCCATGACATACAAGGTGCAGATCACAGGCAGTATCACTGCTCAGGTAGTACCGAGGGGTTTCACTGAATAAAACAAAGTGTTTCCAGCTCTATGGGAAGTTCACGGTCAAAAGGGTATCAGTCTCTGAAGCACTGCACTCCCACATTTTCAGACTATGTAGAATTGTTTCTGGTGATGATGATGACGACTTCCTTCTACAAATTCACCACTAGAGCGGCTCAGCACGATGACAACGCCAATAGAATAGCTGAGCACTTCACACAGAGCGGGAATGGCTCTCTAGCACTGGAGGTGCTTCCTAAAGGTGTCTGTATCAACCCTCAGCTGCAGATAGGTTATTTCAATGTCCAACTAATGCTGTATTAACAACGTATTATTCCCATTTTTTCTTAGGAGTATACAATAAGATGAAGCTGCTGCTACTCAGACCAGAAATTGCTTGTTTCACTCCTCAAGACATCTCCTGAATGTTTCTGTTTTAAGAGAGAATGAATATGAAGGGACCAGATTAATTCCAGCCGTATTGGTATAACAGGGGGTTCATATCGGTACCATCTTCTTCAGACCCTGAAACACTTCCATGACGGAGTTTTTCCAAACAAATTCTAATTGATAAGGTTTAGCCGAACTAATGCTGCTCTTTCATCTTGGTTCTCAAACACACACAATTTTTTTTTTGCGCGTTTTTATTCTATACTTTTTACACTAAGGAGTCTGTTTAGCATTTAAATATTGATTTCAGTCATATATGCCAAATTATACCGTATAAGAAAATGAAGTAAAAACAGTTAAAAGGGACTGTACTTTTTCTGTCTGGAAAGCCTCTGACATCTGTTTTCCCAATAACCACACCGATTACATTCTAAAAAATAAAAAGATTATAGAATACAAATATTAAACACAGATGGATATGGGGAATTAGATTTCATGGACTTGTACTCTACTGATGATAATAAACATATTTCTGACTGGTAATCATTTTAATCTATTTATTCCACAGTACCATATGAACTAAAGACTAAAACATAAACATACAATTTTACTTTAAGAAAAAGAGTGACTAATAAAAATATTAGAAGAAATACATCTGTTTCTGTTTGTAAAGACAATGGGAGGACAAAAGTTCACCCAAAGCATTCACAATTTTGCTGTTCTACAGCAATCTCTCCTCAGGTAGGCAGCAATATTGTTGTTTCACGCTCTCTGCACAGGTCTCAGATCTCCTTAAATGCACCATGAAAAGTCTGGACAGGATTTATTTTACAGTTAAGCATCCAAGGTTTCCCCTGCTGTCAGCACCAAGATGCACACGTGTACATCCACAGGGAGGGCCATTTATCCCATCCTCATCTAAGCAACATAAATTTCTACAGGTGCCTCTTTCTTGCCATCTGTCTGTCAACCGACTACAAAGGGAGCTTAGGCAATGAACTTTTTTGATGATTCAAAACAAAATCAATCTTATTCTGCTTTGCTAAACCTTTATTTATTATGCAAAAGCACCCCGGTCTCAATTGTCAAACAAAACTACTAGGAGCAAACACACACAGGAAGAAAGATACATATATATAAAATATATATATTAATAATATATAGCTGTGTGGAGGGTTTTTTTTTTTTTTTAAAAAAAAAGGTCCTCCTCAGTGTGAGAGAAGAGTATTGCAGTGCTAGTTTGGGATTTCAGAGGTAAGCAATGAAAGCTGGTATGGTAACAAGGACTGGAAGGAGAGACTGACATTGCAATACCGCAAGGGTCCTTCAGAACAGGAAGCGTGCCACATCGCTTCCACTTCACGTGTGCGCTTCCTTGCAATACTGATGTAAGGGCTAACAGTACTGCCCGACTTTCTCGTTCCAGCAGAGGAACCCCAGCAGTCAGCTAGCAAGGGGCAGCGTAACAATTTAATAATCCACACGGACTGAATTTTGCACCTATTCACAGAGCAATGCAACCTGACTGACTTCACTGTAACAACATTGACACGTGGTCAAAAATTAGATCTCATGTTCCCAGTTTCCTTTGAATCACTAGATGGAGCAAGGTAACTGTCTGATCCTACAGTGATGGAGATGCACTCATTATGAGGACATATGGGTACAACAGTGTAATATCCTAGTTCTTCCAGCCTTTCTAACAGAATACTTTCTATCTGTCCACAACATGTAGTGATTTAGATTAGGATTTTATTTTTCTAGTTTTGGTTTTGTTTCTTAAAAAAAAAAAAAAAAAACCAAACACCAAAAAGCATTTCCATTAAATCAGAGTGCAACATAGCCTGTATCTCACCACCAGTCAAAAGAACTGACATTTAGGATGACTCTTCATCTGCAGTTTCCAAAAGCAATCTCCCCTGTCCCTGCTGCAAATACATTCACCTCTCTCGTGTTAGCACTAAGCCTGCACAGCAAGCTGGCAGAAGGAAGTGATCTGGCTGGAAACTATTTTGGGGGGGGGGGTGTAGAAAAAACTTCCAGAGATCATTCCTTGATCAGCTTATTGTGCAACTACACAAGCAGTTGCACAAAAGTTTAGTTTCACCAAAAGAGGAGGAGCAGAACACGCCTGCAATGAGGAAGCAGGCCATGCTTGCCTTTTTTGGCAGAGCATTTCTTAAGGCCGCTCAACCAGATCATGAGACTAGCATTAACAACGTTGCAAGTTTCTTAGACTTTAATCTATTTCACTTCTAAAAAATAAAGTGCAAAGTAAAAAAAATAGGACTTTGAATGAGGCGTGCTCAACTGTTTTAAGGTCCTATACTGATCGTTCTATCATGAGATACTGGTGAATTACTTTTTTAGGAAAATACTTTCTTTACTATATGTTATTAATTGCAATATTCAAGATTAGTTTTATTTGTAAAATAAAAGCTTTTAACTGAGTTAGTGGACCACTGTATTTGGGAGTAACTGTGAATGACAGATTGAAATTAGCTTTGCTGGAGATCAGGAGTTTATAAAAAGTTGGAAAGAATATACAATACTGCTGTGAGAGCGTATAAAACTCCCTCTCCTAGTTCACCCCTTTTCTGTGATTTCTCTTGCATTTTTTTTAAATAAATGAGAAAAAAGGGGTTAAATTGTGCCCCTCCCAAATAAAAAGCTGTGGGAACAGGAAAACTCCTTGTTTTCACACTCTTCACAAGCATCAGGACTTCCGCAGGGCATACAGCTATGTAGACGTGCATCTACTTTAAGCTGCATAGAGAGATACGGCTGTAACACCGCACCACAGCGCGCAAGTGCATCCCTGTGGAAACGCTGCCTCTCTGGTTTGTTCTCCAGTCTCCAACTCCCAGCAGCACTGAACACTTAGAAGACACGTTATCGCTGGAGGGCTACGCAGTGAAGGGTGGGAGGTACTGCAACAGAGAATAAGGTAGCCTTCTCCCTCCCATATTAAAAGCATAATCTTGGAGAGCAAAGAATGAAAAACTGTGCCCCCCAGACTTCCTATTTTTTATTCAACCATATAAAACACAAAAGAGAAAAATACTGAGTTTTACAGCACACCCCCTTGTTCAGCTCTTACTCCAGTGATGACGGTCCTCGCTCACATCAGGACAACAACAACAAAAAATTTCATACTCAAACATCTGTATGAATCTACCAACTACAAAGCTTTGCTGTTCATTAAGTTTACTTTTTGGTTCATCCTACTCTCCTGTACTCCCACAAGCAAAATTCTTAGCTCCTGATAAACTGACAACCGCAAAACCTGCTTTTTGTTCTAAAGAAACAAGAAACAATCTTATCCGACATGTAACTGTGAGGTTTTTATCCAGTTAAAACACCACACCATTCAACAAGAGTTTTGTTTGAATAATTCAGGACTATGTTATTTAGCTCAGAGGGAATGAGCACACAAGTAACGACTCCAGGATTGGGCCTTACGTTCATAGCTTGTAGTGAAAGACTATTGTGGGTTACAGATGTATTGTGACCACATAATGCTGACTCTGTACATGTCTTTACTAATTCAGCATCCATTTAAAACATTACAAAGAAGCCTCTGATACTTTCAGACATTGAATTGTCCAGTCAATATCTATAGTTGTGGTATCCACACACTATGGACAACAGCAGCATCAATTTTCATTTTGCTGGTTTATACACAAAGAAGGTAAGGTACTTTATATCTAACAATTATACTAATGCTATTAGTATCTAAATACACGTCAATTACATAATTTTGCAGTAATATAATACAGTCATATACAATTTCATTTGAGAACAAAAGTACTATGTCTATGAGACTTACAGGACGAGCAAGATTTGGATGCAGATCTGAAAGTGCAACAAAGTCCCGTGCTGAACTAGAATAAGCCATTCTTTATCTGTAACTTGAGAAAACTAATTTAGATTTTTTAAAAATCTAAACAAATCACTTAAACTATTCATGGCGAGAATAACAAGTTATTTTCTAGCACAAATGTTTTGACCTAAATAGCATCTGTCTTCAATAAAAAGCAGTTGAAGCCATCTGAAGTAGACAATTCTTTACTGTTTGTATTTGGCGATGTAAGTTATGAATTTTACTATAACTGCTCTACCTATGCTTCTCAAATAAAGGTCTGTAATTTTTATTTATTTATTTATTCAGCATTAAATGACTCCATTAGTACCAGCCTCTGAAAAATATTTACCCTCCTTCTTCTGTCTGGGAAGTTCAACTGAATTTAATGAGGCAGTTCATATATAAAAGGCCATTAACATGGGAGGAAAGAAAAATGTTGGGTTGCAAACCACCTTAATTGAGGTTTTGGACTTAATATTAAACTACTTTAAAATGTGAGTTTGTTCCTTCCTCAAAAGTAGAAAACTTTTGAATTTATTAAAATAGAAATTTTTAAAAATCAGTTATTTTCAGGCTGCCAATGTAGCATTACTGCCCATTCCTGTGAGCTAGTGTGCACTCAAGTCCTCTCTATTGATGCCAAAGCCAGGCCATGGACGCTTTGTTAGCCCATCTGAATGCCTCTTATTATTTCACGGGTACCCTCAGAGACATTATTGATATTTAGCAAATAGTTGTCAGATTCTATTTTTTTGTTAAAAGGAACCATCAACTTGTCCAAATCTTAATAACCTTTAATATGAGAGAACTGCTGACATTTTTCAGAGGACCCTGTTCAAACTTTATAACAAAAGTCTTGAAAGGCTTTCACAGTCTTTATACCTGGCACCTTGTGTGAGAATTGTTAACCATTTCATTGGACATTAGTATAATGATCTGTTGAACACACTAGAAAAAAAATAGACAGTCTACACTTTAAAAAAAGTAAGCAGTTATCTGAGAACAAAGTGATTTCTCTAAAAGAGCATTTCAAACTAACTCTCACAGAAAGATATCCCAAATTTGCCTTACAAAAACTACTGAAAAATGGGGCCCTCAAACCTATTCCCATCCCATTATATGGAAGAATTCACGTTCACTTTCTAGGAAAGTCACCTCAACTATCCCTCCAAGGCATGTTAATATTCTTGCCTCAAAAGAAGTTAAATATTGTTAAATGACATACCTCACACCACAGCTGAATCAGGTTAAAGAAAACAGCACTGGGGACACATGTATCAAAGGAAGATTAGAGAAGCAATTTAGGATTTAAAATGCTACAGGCCCTGACAGGGGAAGCTGCCGCATGTGATCACAGCCCTCACTTACCCCCTCAGAGGCAAGGGCTGAGCTCCTGAGGAGAGCTGAGGGAACTTTCACCACCACCCAGGATCAGACCTTCTTCTGAGAGAAAGGACAAGATGGAAATCACAATAAATAAAAGTATAAAGCCTTTGGCACCACTACCCCATCCCAAACTGGTGTCTGGCACCAGACGAGCTTGCATCCCCAAAGCCAGGCTGGGCTTTACACTGCCAAGAGATTTTTCTTGCATGGGCCCATCATCATCCTCATTCCTTTCCCTGCCCGAGCAAAACATGGTGGCCGTCCCACACAGGCAGGGACAGCATCAGCTTGGAGGCTGGGCAGACAGGAGCCCTTACCACAGCTCCACCTACCACCAAGGGGTCTCGGGGGAGACGCAGACCAGCCGGGATGGGAAGGGAGCGCCCTGAAAGGAAGGTGTGAGGTGCTCAGGACAGGGAGACAAAATGGCGGCAAGCGCCGTGGGCGGGAAAAGGACTTCGCGCCCTCTCGCTGTGCGCGACCTTCCTTCAAGGGCCACAGCGGGCGTGAGGGGGAGTGTGAGGGGGAGCGGTGTGAGGGTAGCTGTGGCTCCACACAGCGGGCACCGGCCACGGCCCTGGGGCTCAGAGGGTGGCCACCAAAAAAAATAAAGCCACCAGAAATTCAGAGTCCTGGGGCTTTCACGTACCTGAGGAAGGGCACTGTGCCCAGAGGGATCAGCTCAGAGCACGGCACCGTCACCTTGGGCTTCAGTCAGCGAGCTCTGCGTCAGGTCCAGAGCTGAGGGTTCAGAGCTTGGGTTTCAGTTTTTGTGAGTCCTCTGATCTGTGGGGCTTTACCCACATCCCCCGCCATTACTGCCCTGTCGCTCCCTCTGGGGCAGCAGCTTCATCCCGACGTACACCAGGTTTCCCAGGTAGGATGTTAATTTGAACCACCTGATTGCATCTTTTGCTTGCGTTTCTAACAAAATTTCTGTATTTCCTTGCAGTGCTACTCCACAGCAGGCCCTGGAAGATTTGTTCCTAAACAAACGCACTCAGCAGCCTCGCTAGCAGGTCCCAAGTCCCTGCACTTAACAAAGCCGATGAAGCACCAGCCCAGGAGTCTAAAGTCAGGCTTATTCTGCTACAATTACAAATGCACAACACACCAGCAAGACAAAGCAAATTTCAGAAAGCTTTGCAGGAACCATTCCCTAGTTCTTTTTTTTTTTTTTTTTGTGGTAGCTCTAAGGAAAAAAATGTTGCAGCTAGTATTTTATAAATGAATTAAAATTTATGTTTTAAGATATTACTCGTATCGATTTGCGCACAGCACTCCTGGGTTTCAGGCCCTGCAGCAGACTGGAGTGAGCTATTTTGTCCATTTATATTGCATATAAAATTATTTTTTATAAAATCGATACTCTTCACTTCTGTATCATAAAAAATTTTACTCCTGATGAGTAATTTTATGACCTCAAGGTCACGGCTATTGAAGTTTTTAGTGTAGCCTGACAAATTCTCTGTGTTGACTCTGTGTTACAGGATCTTTCATTTCTTCAATTAAACAGCTGAAAATGGATACCACCTGTGCTCTCATATTTATTGTGTCACTAAAGTCCATGATAATTACACTGTGCTGATGACAAACGGCATGCCAGAGAACTGACAGCCTGGGTGGTTTTTTTTTTTTTAGGTCACCTTTTATACAGTATGATCCATGGATCTAACTTTGTTCCATAGGCTTGAAGTCTCCAGTAAACAGAATGAGGTAATTTTTTTGTTAGTTCTGTTGTTTTAATTATCTCAAGCTAATGAACAAGCAGAAGATAATGAACGCGGTGATGAGATCCTAATCGAATGGGAAGGAGAACTTGTACACTAGCTGGAAAACGCTGGCAAAGGTACAGGTCTCATTTGTACCACCATGACTGCAAGGTAAACCGGGAAAAATAAAACCTGAAATGAGATCTGCGGGGTCTGCACCGCTGCAGAGGGTGATAAAGCAGGATCACAGACCATGGGCGTGCAGGTGTTGAGCTTGTCTAGTATCTCAGCAAGGTTTTGGTGGGACATAAGCACCTGCTTAAATGAAGCCTTGCTGAACCGAGCTGGGATCCTGAGCTGCGGTCACCGCTTTTGTTAGGTTTTGTCCAGGCTGAGATGCTTTTCTCCCACAGGCACAACGGGCAGGTGAAACCCGACGCTGCCGGCATCCCCGGCCCAGGGCCACAGGCATTGTTTCATTTCAAAGCCACCAGAACAAGGATGCTGTTGTGCACCGCTCCTCGGCGTCCCCTTAGCCTCAGTAGACGTCTAATGATCGGGTGGTTTTGCTTTGTGGTTTAGTCCCGCTCCCATTTTCAATCTGCCTACGTTTTGCCAAAAAGCTGCTTTTTACTTTCCCATGATAGCTCCTGCTAGGAAAATGTTATCAGGGCCATCATGAAGGGATGCACCCATCCGGCCACAGGCACAAAGGCAGCGGACGTGAGACCAGAGTTATTTCCCTGGAAGACGGGATTAGATGCTGAGTTTCTAACTTGCAGATACCGAGGCAAGAATTCATTTGATTGACATACCTGTCTCGCAGTGATGCTGTGTCTTCTGCCATTCGTACAGCACACGGCACAACGGGGGACGGTCAGCAGTTTGGACTCCTGTAGGTTACTGTAAACAAATATCATCTTTATTGGTGCTTGTAATAAAAAAATGTCTAACCTAAACGTCTCCTGCTAATTTACAATGTCAGCTGATTCTCCATGTTAGGAATTTTTAATACAAACACTGAAGAGAGCCTGCAAAAACAAAAGTTGCTCAACTTGTACTCAGCTTTACTCAAGCTTTCCTCTGCAATTGACCTCAAAGTGGTCTCTAAAAGAAATCAGCATCGTTATCTCCCTTTGACAACTGGAAAAACAGAAGCAAGAGAAAGTCCAGAAGCAGTTTCCTGAGGGCCATGCACCACACGAGGACCTGCTCCCCTCTCCACTACTAGCACCAGCCCCTGCAAGAGTGCGGCAATATAAAATCAGTATTTTTCTGATTTAGCGCTTGATCCCCGAAAGGTCTGAGTGATTTTAACTCTCCAGCGCTTCAGCAGCACTTAGCACTCCGCCAGATTCAATCGGTGATTAGCAGAGACTTCCCATACATGGCTGCAAATTGCACGGTCCCTGCTAATTAGGCTTTCATGAATGGATTTATTTAAATTACACTCATTGGCATGGTCAAGGAGTGCAAATGCCATTTCGTAATTCACTTAGCAATTTGTTACGTGACGATCAGTACCGTTTGCACGCAGGGGAAGCTAGTTCCCGTCCAGCAATAGCAGGGACATTTCAGAAATCATCTTCAAAAGGATCTTCAAAGCTAGAGCAATATAAAAATATTTGCTCGCTGAGTTTTACACTGCCCACAGTGTTTACTGAGTAGGCTCATTGAATATTTATACATTCTTAGGACAAAAGGAATCTGTAAAATGAAAAGGGCAGACCTGTAATTTTATGTAATTGGCCTGACTGAATGCATTAAAAGCAGCAAATTATTAAAGGTATTCACTGTTCAGCGGCTTTGGCTGATACCTGAACTGGCTGCAAATCGGGAGTGCTGATGGAGTAATGATGGACATCCTTAGCAGAAGTAATGCAGGTGCTGATGCAGCCAACAGGTGCTCAGTGTGTTGAGGGATATTTAATCTAAATTTCTCCCCATCACTGTCCCCATCATTGTTCATCTCTCGCTTTGCCCCACGTCCCCCCTCCTGGCACGGGAATCATCCCGGTGCTATTTCAGTGGGATTTCCTCTCTCTGAGCAGCCCTGTGACCTCCTGCAGCACAGGAAAACACAGCAACCTGGAGTTTTATTTTAAGATGAACACGAACCATGGCTGGTTCCCGCCTAGTCTGTGCTAATTCTGGCTTCTTTGGTCCAGGGAAGACGCCAAGACCTGAGACTGGTGCATCTGCACGGCAGTAGCACGAGCGGTGCTTGCGTGCCTGCAAGCAGCGCAGACACCGAACGTGTGCATCAGCAAACGGGGCGACGCACCAAGGGCACGGGTGGGGATGCCAACAGCTCTCTTCTGCGCGAGGAAAGCCCTGCTGCTGGCAGAGAAGAAGAAAGCCTTCTTTCAGGTGTAAAGCTATGTCGGACATGTAAGTTCTGCTCTTTCCAGCTGTCCAGGAAGGACGGTGTTTTGAAACAACAGCTGCTCTCAAGACAACAAAGTCTCCCTGTTCTCTCTGATGAATTCACATGAAACTGCTTAAAACCAGACCCAGCCTTCCCCACGGCCAGGGAGCGAATGGCATCTGCAGGGCCCGAATGCAGCAAGCACGGCATTTCTGCAGCGGTCCGTGCTGGGGGAAGGCAGCATCCTCGCTCTCCAAGGCAGAGCCTGGATGCCCGTTCATCAGTAAGTTCAGTTCATTACTATTTCAACGCTAATTAATCCCTTCTGCAACATTCGCGCAAGGGTGGAGCAGAAACGTCATGCAACGCAGGCAAGCTGGCACGACCCAGAGAGGAAAGCAAGCTGTCGCACCAGCCCGTGCACTGAAATCAGCTCACGTCAGGTGGCCATCGCTGAATTTTAGCAAAAAATAAACCCCACAATTGAAATCTAAGACCTTGTGGATAGTCGCTAAGTAGTTGGTATATTTTCAGCGAATAGTTAGCAAATAAACGTATCCCAGAACTCATCCTTCTGTGTCTTTTTTATAGCAAAAAGAATCAGATGTTCATGTAGGAATTCACTGCTTGAAAAGACTGACACAAGTCTTTTTTCTTCACTTCACTTTGTCCGCACAGTGATACTCTACCTTGCTTTTTTGAAGATCAGGCTTTGATTGCCCGAGATTGTGAAGCCCTCAGCCTGCTGTTTAGCTTGCCTGAAACCACAGAGGTGGAAAGTGCTTCTTTTGGGAGCCTCCAAGGGGCGTGAGCACATTCAGGCTATAGAGGATAACTTCTCCTGCACATAATTCCAAAATAATTTAAGTGAGGCCAGTGAAATTGCTTGGATTTTCATCACTTTCCCCCAGACCAGAATTTCTTCCTCCCTCTATGAGCAAACAAACGGTGAATATTTTCCAACAAAATATCATTAATTTAAAAATACAACAATTAAAAATAGTTTTAGTGACAGCTCCCTGACACTGGGGAAGAACGCTTTGGGAGAAAAAAAAGAAGGTATTTAGCATCGGTTGGCTGCCGTTCAAACATTTTCAGCTATTCAAATCAATGAAACCAAAACCAAATAAATTATATCTGGATTTCAGCTTGAGACACGTGATACTGAACAATACCAATTAGGACGCATGGGATGAACGTCTTCCAGTGACAAAATTGGGGGAAAACCCTTCCAACCTTCAGTTGCTCCAGTTTCCAACCAAGTCTAAAACTCGATCCCTGCTTGAGCGGTTCATAAGGAAGAAAACTTGGGACATAATTCTCAAAGACATATGGGGATGGCTGTAAAAGAAAACGGGGATCTTAGAGTAAATAAATTTTTTTCCCCCACCACAGAATTCAGTGAACACAGCACCAGTGAAATCCAAACCACCCGTCCAAGCCAAACTTTCCAGCAAAAATATACCTTTGATCTCCTGGCTGAGCACTTGGCCCTGGCGTGACGGTGGCAAGCCTCCCATTGCCTCCGAGAGCCAGGACCACATCCAGCCCCTTCCTAGGTAATCGTGTCAACATTTCCACGGTACGCCTGGCTGCCTGTCAGCCAGCTCGTTAGAAAATTCCTGCAGACTGACACTGACATTTTAAGGTTTTATCCCTTAGAAAAACAAAACCTCCCCCCCAAAGCCTGTTCAGAGTGCAAAGGTACGAGACCTGATCAAAACAGGACTTTATCAAGAAATTTTCCCTTAAGAAAATGAACGCTAGAGGTCAATCTAACAACTTGTCCCGGAAATATATATCCCTGGAATAAAATATTACAGACTTCTTCTGTGTACTGTACACCTCTCTAACTACATCCAGATTCACTGGCTTGGCAAGGCGCTTCGTATCTAACAAGAGTTTCTTCTATTCTTTTGAATTTGTTCTTGTCTTGCTATACATTAGTATTTCCTTTCCTGGAGCTCACCCGTATGATCGCTGTCCCGATTCACGTGGCTCGCTAATGTACTTAACTACCCATTTATGAAACGAAAGGGGAAATTGGCACTTGCGTGTATAAATACTGGAGGCCAAATGTGTCCCTGATGTAACTCCGCTGCAGTCGGTTGAGCTAGATTAAAGATGAGTGCAGAAACAGAGGAGCAGCCATCGCCACGCAGATGAAAGCCAGTCTAACTCGGGATCCTGTGTCTCATGGATAAATCCATGGTTTCAAAGAGGCAGCAGGGAGCCTGTGGAGAACCGGGTTGGGATGTGAGCGATGGGTTTGTGACTTCCAGCCTTCGAGTCTGATTCCCTTCCAAAGCGTCTCCCATCTAACAGCAACGGGGATGACTTCATTACCTGAGCCTCACGCTTTCTTCGTCTCATCTTCTGCGCTCAGATTCTGGAGGACCTCATGGCTACAAAGTCCCACAAACTATTTACACATAACACACACAAAAATGGTTTTGGTTGGGTTCTTTTTGATTTATCATTCTTAAATGCCCAGCCTTCCAATTTCAGTGAATTTCTTCCTCCCTCTTCCCTGCTCCTAACAATAGAAATAACATGTAGCCCTGCCAGCCTGCTTCAGCCTCCCCATTACAACCTTGTTTAGCAAATCCCCAGCTCCCCTTTTATAAGGCTCCTGTCTCAGCCAGCCTCGATGGAGATGTGGAAGGAGCGCAAGCTTCGCCAACACAGAGGCTGCCTCCACCGGGAAAGCCAAGGGAGATTCAAGGCACAAAAGTCAAGTCAGATGAAAGCGTAGATCCAGCAAAGAGTGTGTTTAAGCACAAAATTTCTCCCAGGGAGTCACCGGGACAGTTCCTGTGCTTCGCACTGAGCACATATGTGAGTGCTTTGCTGAACCCAGGCCAAAATGCAGTTCTTTACGAATGCGGGCCAGATCCTGTAGCAGTGAGTAACGCCGATGAGTAACATTTATTCACACAAGTGGTCTCTGTGGAGAAGGGCTGCCAAGTCCTGGCCCTGTATGATTTTTTCTTTAGCAAGCAGCCAGAGCAGAGCTCCATATGGCAACGCCGACTCCTCACTCAGCAGCTTGCCTGCTGCCAGCTCCTCGGTGGAAATGGCCCAGCAAGGCAGAAATCTTCCAGCTTAACCTTCGTGTTACAATTACCTTTAAAAAACTGCCAGATAAATTCCTTAAAATTCTTCCAGGGAGTTTCTTCCTGCTGTGGCTGCCTGCATGACCGTGGTGGTCCTGGCTGCAGCCGGCAATGCTCTCCCGGGGCAGCTGCTCTCCTGAGGCAGCGCCCGAGCCCTTCCCGGGTGAAGGCATCTCCCAGGGCACGTCCAAAGGGTGTCCGTCCTTAGTGCCCAGCTCCTTGGAGGCCTGGCACATGCCAAGGCTGCCACAGAAGTGATGGGCTAGCAGGAAAAGCCGCTTATGCTCCTCTTCAGGCAACCTGGCCCTAATGCAGAGCTTAAGCTAGTGCAACAACACATCTCTCTGATGGCTCTTCCCAGGTAATGCGTGCACAGGAGATATTTAGGAGGGGTACGAGAGTAGCTGGGGCCACGGTACAGAGACGGACGCCTTGTGCCACCATGCAGCTGTCGTGCATTAACACCCTTGCTCCAAGACAGTCAAAATTAGGCAGAGCTGAACAGGAGGCCTCCCTCTTCATCGACCTCCCTTGCACCTTGCCCCCAGAAGCTGGGGGCTCTCAATGCCTTGCCTTGGTAGTTTTTCTTCCATTAAAATGCACGAGGGAAGATGCAATCCCCTTCAGCCACAGGTGCTGCCCTTCCCCAGTGCTGCCATTCATCCCCGTCCTCCTGGGAGCTACTGCAGCCAAAGGCTGGGTGCACCCAGAGGCTCTTCCCGAGGGTTGACAGCAGTGACCACAGCAAGAAACCCCTTGCCACAGCAGAAACACGGCACAGGGCCCTCGCCAGCCCCGCTGCCAGCTGTACCGGGCATGAGGACCCTCCAGGCGCTGCGGGGACCCTGCCAGAGCCCCCCAGCACCACAGGGACCCCACAGCAGAGCACAGCAACTGCCCATCCAGGGTCCCACACGCATCCCCTGCTGTCTCCATCCTTCACTGTCCCCTCTTCCGAGGGGCCAGGCATGCAATTCCTAGCAAAGATCCGTAACAGGGGCTGACATTTTGCAAAGGTCGCTGAAGCTGCTGAGCAGAGTGCTCCGGAGATGTAGCTGCCAGCAAGGACTGGCAGCAGTCGATGGGGAGCGCGGCCATCTCACGTTCCTCACCACCAGCAGCTGCTCCCCACCGCCTCCGGCACAGCCCTCCGTGCCATCGCCCTCCTCGTATGGTCTGGGCATATGGCAAAGCCAGGGTGACACCAGAGCAGCAAAAGCCACAGTGGCTTTAACCCAGCCAGGGTCAGGCCTGCTGAGCACCTAGGCAGGATCAGGCCCAAACCAAGGCTAGCAGCGAGCCCGGGTTTGGGCTCCACGCTCACGGAGCCTTTCGGCATCCCCGCAGCCTCAGCCCTGCCGTGGCGTGTGCGGTTACTGCCAAATCAATACGCGCGTCTTCCTGGTAAATAATTGTGTCAGTGGGATGTTAATGGTGCACAGTGCTCCTGGTGTCAAGGCTTTTTTTTTTTTTTTTTTTTGTCAACGAAGCAAAGTCATTCCTTTTCCTCCCCCTTCCCCCCCAAGCCTTCCTAAACGCACAAAATGGGCTCCAGACCCACCTCCTACAAGGAAATGAGAACCAGCCCCGGAGGATCACCCAGCAAGAAGCCTCTGTTCGGAGATCTGACGCCTCTTCAAAGACGGGGGAGCAAATGTGCTCCTACCTCCACTGATTTATGAAGAACGTCTGCGTCACCGATGCAGGGGAAACGCTTAAACGCTACCAGAAGGAAGGGGAATCAAGCGCTCGCTGCCTGCGCTTAGGAGGTTGCACTAAACAACCCCTCTATTTATTATAGTTTGTTTTCATATAATTAAATCTATATTGCGTTTTGAAGGAAAACCAACAACCTAGCAACTGCAGCACATGCTGCTGGATTATATGCTCGCTAGCAAAATAAACACCGGCGTGCCACTGCCGGGCCTGACGGTAGGCGGGACGTGCCAAAGGCGGCTCTTGAATTGCACGTGGCAGCAGCCGGCCCAGGACCGTGTCCCCCCATGTGTGAGGGGACGTGCAGAAAGCAGGTGGCTTGCCCGTGCTGGTGGGAAACAGCCAATATCGCCTCAGCTGGAGGCAGGAGCAAAGCCAGAGCCGTGAGCAGCCAACCTAGCACCCCGGGAAAGGCAGGAGAAAGGCTCGATTAAGTGAGGGGCACAGCCCAGGAGCACTGTCTGAAGCCGCTGTTTCCTTCCTTCCTTTCCCCCGTGTTGAAAAATTCTGGGTGTAAATTGTTCTAAGTTATCTCTGTTTGGTTTTAATTTCTGCTGATGCCCCAGTGTTATTTATGCTCTTGAAATATAGCAGTAGGCACGTGTAGAGCATTGCATTCATGAAATACAGCCCGCTGCCTATAGTATTTATTGATCAGTGCAGTAAATAATTCCAACAAGCACAACTCATCCGAGCGAGCAGAGGACACGGCCGAAGGCTGCCCATCTGCCAGGGCCTAACACACATCCCTTCCAGGGCTGGCAGGGTTGCACCAGCGGCGCAGGGCTGACGGAGCCGCTCCTGAAATGCTCTTTTTCATCCAAAACGAAGCCAAGAGAGCCGGTGCAGCTCCCAGGCGGGTCCCGGTGGCAGCTGTGCCCTGGGCTGGCACAGGGCTCCCAGCCAGGATGGCCAGTGCTGTGGGGACATCCCTGGGGACAGGGGATGCAGCCCTGGGCCCACCATGGGATGCTCCCCGTTAATGCCAGAAGGGCAGTGACAGACAAGCAACTGCTCAGCTGCGTCCGAGCTGGAGCAGAGGCACCCGAGGGACACGCAGCCCCACCGAGAGCTGGATCCCCACAGCACCCCTCAACACCCCACGCTCCAGGACAGCCAGGAGACCACCGCTAGAAATGAAAGCTCTCTGCAAAGATCTTTGTTTGGTTTGATTTGACCATGCTCGGGGAGAAGAGGAAGGCAGTACATAACAGCCCTGTGTATAAGCAGTTGCTTGATTAGCATAGTTGTCTGTGGAATTTATTCAGTGTCTGAATTCTTGCACTTTTTCCAGGGGAAAGGCAACAGGGGACTCTGCATCATGCTGTCCATGCAGAACCGTGTCTCTCAGCTGTCCCAAGTATTCCCCTGGAAGCCCTCCCTGTCCTGCAGCAAGGAGAGAGACCCGGGAAAGCCAAGCACAAGGCTGGATAGATTTAGTGTTGCTACACTGGGACTCATTTATCTTCGCTCAAAGGTGAACCAACACTATCCTCAAGGACAGGAGCTTAACAAGCAAAGTAGGAAGATCTGAACCAGATCTTGACCTGATGTCAATCACGCAGCTGCGCTGAACCAAACGAGGTTGATTTATGCCCGGAAGGAGCCAGTCTCTTAGGCTCGAATTCATGCCCAGCTCCTACTGCCACCAGCATTGCTGGAGCTGCCTGTCCACGCCGGGCAGAGCTCGTCCCGCTAATGCCAGCTCTCCCAGCGGCTCAGGGACTGCCAGCAGCCCAATGCAGAGCCACGACGCGACACCAACAGTCAGACTCCATGGGACACTCGCACCAAGATATCGTACCACCGACCTCAGCATCCTGCCTCATCGGCAGCCTTAAGAGTCTCGGGTAAAATAAAGACCCTCAGAAGGGGATGCGCTGCAGCAGACGCTCCTCTGGCTTTCGCACGGCTGCCCCTCACGGCAGGGTGCTGCGCATCTTAAACACGGCCTGGTTTTAGGAGAGAACCTCAGCACCACGTGGTACGTATGGGACAGTCCCAAAGGGCACTCACAGGCAACTCCTCTTGGTTTTGCTGCAAAAATATCACTTCCCGGAGAAGATAATCTTGCATCAAACTCACATCTCAGCCATGAAGCCAGTCTCGGAGAAGGTCCTCGATCAGGGACCAGGCAGAGGAGCAGGGGAGTTGTGCAAACCTGCGGGCAGGAGTGGATTTTGTGCACAGGTCCTCTTGCGACGGTTGCACACACAGCAGCTGCAGCACCTTTGGTGGCACCTGCAGCGTCCCCACGTCCTCTGCTAACGCAGGGGCCCCGCACCTTGCAGCCTGCCCCCGCTCTGATGCATGACAGCAGCGACGGGGCTGCTGCAGGAACGTCCCCAGTGATGCTGAGAGCTCTGGCCCTGCTGATCCCAGTTCATCTCGGGGCAGCGTTTCTGAGCAGGGTGGTACACAGCACAGCACAAAAGGGTGCTTTCAGCAGCTCTGCTAATTTCTACCCTGGGGCGAGCGTGATACCCTGATGGGGCCTCGCATCAGGGGACAGCTCCTTCCAATTTAGCTGGTCACTGTCCCAAAGAGGGTGAGCACAGCCTGAGACACCCTGGGCACCAAAGCGGGATCTCCGACTCTGGGCAGCATAAGCTGTCGGATAGCTCTGCCTCCGGCCAAGCCCCCTGCTTCGCACCGCTACCTGTGCACACCAGGGCCTTTTGCCTTCCCAGGCTCCCCCCAAATATCCTCTCTTGCTCCGCAGGCACAGAGGGAGACGGCAGCAGACACCCGCTGGCCCCATTTCCCGAGCTGCCCTCCAGCCCAGCACCTACTTTCTTTCCACCACCAAGGAACCTTTCACAGCCCCGAGGAGCTGCAACATCTTCCACCTCCTGCAAAATACCCCGACTCACTTCCAGGGCTGAAGGCACAAGTCCCCGCTGCCGGAGATGCCCCCGTGCACCCAGCATCAGCAGGATGGGGGGACCAGCACCCACTGCACTCCCCAGCACCCCAAACCCCACAGAGACTGAGCGTAGCCGCTTCACCTTGGCCCACTCCATGGGTAGGAGCTGGTTGCCAAGCTCAGACTTGGATCTAGCGATAGACTTTTGTGCTTTGGCTCACGGATCCTGAAAACAAGAGCTTTAATCATTGCTTGCTTTTATGCACTGAGAGCCAAAATTGTCTTGTTAAATACAGTAAGTGATCAGTGCTCGCAGTAAAGAACATTTCAATGACTGCTTGTGTGGGTAATTATTTCAGGCTTGCCTCTCTTCCCCTCTTGAGAAAAATTACAGAATGTGGAAATTATTGCAAAGCCCCTCCGGACTTGGAACATTTTTTGCCAGTTACAGGCACTTGCTCTGGGCAGCGCTTCAGCCTGTGCCTACGTTTTGCTGCCTGGTTGTGTGCCGTCCCGCTCGCCGACGGGCACCGGTCCCTGGGCGGGCTGCACCAGGATCCCATCCTGCACAAGCAAGCGCATGACCGGCCTTTAGCTCGGACAGGTCCAAATAACCCCAATACCTGTCCTGAAGGCAAGAGGAATCTCTGCTGTGCCAGCCTTGGGGTAAGCCTGTCCTCCCCCTGCCTGAGCAAGGCGCATGGGTACGCACCAGCCAAGCCCAGAAAACGTTAATTTTTATGGGGTTTTTTTCCCCCACTTCTGCATCATTGAGTGGCAGCTGTGGATCCGTCCTTGGGAGCCCTGGCTGTGCCGTGGCCCTGGCCCTGGGCAGGAGCCCTTTTCTGCCAGCCATTTCTTAACATTACACTATTGAAGTTGCTTTTTAGCTTTTATTGCGATATTTTCCAAAGATAAAATAGCACTGCGGAAGCAGAGGGAGCCCCAGCACTAACCACGCCATTGGAGCTGACAGAGTGGGAAGCCTCAAGCTGGGAGTGCTGTGGCAAGGCCAGGGTGCACGGAGGAAGAGGAGGAGGATGGTGCTCAGCCGTGCCGTCACTCAGCCCCAACTGCGATGAAGGGACCAGGAGAGCAGACTGCAGCGACGCTGCCTGCTCCAGCAGCCAGGGGATGTTTTGCTGGAAAAGCGGGATTTTTCCCTTTCTGAGCAAAACGCCCTGAGCCCGCACGCAGCCGGGTTTGCATCATCTCCTCCTCTGCAAATGCAGCTGGCGGCTGAAACCTCGGCAGGAGGAGGAGAAAAATCCCAGACGGGGACAACTGTCAGTTTGCACTCATTTCTAGAGAAAAGTTTAGGGTTACAGAGAAACGCACAAAACTGGCTTTTAAACACAGACAGCTCCACACGCGGCGTGCTCCGCAGCGGGGTTTGGCACCCACAGATTTCCGCTGAGCCTGGAAACGCTGGGAAAGCCCGGCCCACGGGGGAGCGGGAGCGGAGGGAATAACCTCCATCTGGAAACACACTGCCTGCCCGCAGCCAGGAAGGGCGATGCGGGACCCCCTGCCCAGCCCCAGCCCCTGCTGCCAGAAGCTTAAACCTAATGCAAGAGGAGAGGCAGGGCTGGGGGCACCGCCGCAGCCCCCCGGAGCAGACCACCACGCTAATACCAGCTCCCTGCATTATTTACAGTGCTTCGCCATGTCCTGGTGTGACAGTGATTCATGGGGCACTTTCCTCCCTTTCACTACACTAATAAATCTCCTGGCAAAGCAGGGATGGTGCATCACAGCACGCACCCACACCGTCCCCGCGGCCAGCGGGCACCTCTGCTCTCACCGCCAAGAGGATTTTGTACGAGGCAATTTTGGCGGAGGTGTGTGGGACAGAGGGGAGAAAGGCTGCAGGAGATTTTGGGTGAGCGGATGAAACTTAAAAAGGCCGAACAAGTCCCCGAGGAGTTTCAGCACAAACACCCCTACGCATGTTTATGTGCAAAGCGAAGCCTATCCCCAGCTGGCAGCTGGGCAAACGCTTTCACCCAAGCTCATTTCTGCAGATTTATTGCAGGTGCAAGAAACAGGGCAGAGCCATTAGCTCCAGTGGGTGCCCATCACCCCCGCCCTGGGCTCCTGCGGCTGCGGGCAGGAGGGGCTGGACAGCATGGCTGCCTGCAGCGGGGGAGGCAGCACCCCGCGGGGGGGAACAGCATGAGAATTGCAGCAGAAAGGGCCTCCGAGGTACCTGATACCCGCTGCAACTAGAGCCAGATCAGAGCAGAAACCTTTCAGGGTGGACTTCAGCATAGGGCCGTGTCGCCGTATGTAAAACCTGCCGTGAAGACGGACCTGAAGGCAGACCTAAAGGCAGTGCAGTCCCACCCAGCACCGAGGGGCAGGAAACACGCAGAGCGAATCTGAGCACCGTCAGCAGAGAGAGCAGATGCGTCCTGTGGCAAGCACAGCCCCATGGCACCAAACCAAAAGCAGCCGGGCATAAATAAGTGCCCGAAGGGGAGCAAGCGGCTTCAGAGGATGCTCCCACCCGTAGCTGGGTGTGAAGCAGCTCCGCAGCACCGGCTCAGCTGCACACGCACGAAGGTTGCTCCAGACTGACCCTTCTCCAACTTGGATGGTTTTATGTGTTTTGGTTTTTTTTCTAGAGGCAATACAAAAAGCATCAGTGCAGCCACAGGTACGGCACAGAGCAGCGGGTTTTGCCCACTTCGATTGGGACAGTATTCATGTACCTTCACCGTGCCCACCTTGCCGGACAAGAGCTCCTGCACTTCAGGTGTAGCTTTGACCTCTCATACCTGTCCCCAGACCTCCCCACAGCCCCAGGGCCGGTTCCTGGGATGGATATTGGTGCCAGAGCTGGATCTGGCACTCACAATCCAGCCTTTGTGCTCTGGGTGCGAGACCACGCTGTCCCCTCCCAGCGCCCGGTGATGCCACCGGCGCGCTTCCCCCACGAACCGCTCTGGGTGCTGCAGGAGCTGCGTTAAAGACACTTGGGTGTTGCAACCAGGTCAGAGAAACGGGCTTCTTCCCTGCCTTGCCCCTCTGCGAGTGCAGAGGGCTCCCTGTCCTCTCCACCCAGGCACGGCCCCGTTTTTCTCTGCCCCATTTTTCAGAAGGCATGGGTGACCGGGGACAGTGGGGTGGGGACCCATCACCCGCGCACAGGGCTGACAGGAAGGGACTCATTCCTGAGGAGCATTGCTTCTAAACCACTCCAATATGGCAAGGCAATGTTAACCAGCTGGGAAAACACTTTAAAGACCCTTAATTAAAGGCTGGCTGTTGCACAAGCCCCCTTCCCATCCCCACCAGAAGCATTTCCCAGTTTCCCGGCCTCTCCCCCGCTGCCCTCCATCCCTCGCACTTTCTTTCCCACTGGCGTCTGCTGGCAGCGTGCTGCGGCTGCTGCGGGGTGTCTCTCCAGCAGTCAGCCCCTGCCGTCAGATGGAAGTTTGCACTCATAGCAAAAGGGAAAAAAAAAAAGTGAAAAATTCTCTCCCTGTTGACTTCCAGGCGGGGCTGGAGGCAGCAGCTGCCTGCGTGGATGCAGATGCCAGCGCTGGGGCAAAGCTGGCACGGCCACGCCAGCCTGCTCCTGCCCAGGTGGTGGGAGCATCAGCTTCATCGTCTGGCCGTGGTCTGCAGCATCCCTCGCCAGCCACGGTACATCGGGAGAATCAGACCCTCCGGCACCATTGCTCACCTCTAACATCGGCTCCCACGTGGCATCCCCGGTGCCCCGCCATGAGCCAGCCCCAAAGGCTCCGGCCATCCCCCTCCTGCCCGCTTTGTGGGTCTGCGGCCCCTGGGGAAGGAGCAGCGGTGGCAGTGCCCCATCCCATGTGTCTCCCTCGACCCCGCACCCATGGGAAGCGACAGGGGGGGTACATGATTAAAGCCTGGGGCTCGCCTCCCGCCAGGGGAAAGCTTGCCAGAAAAGCACCAATTTATTCTTTCTATTGATATAAATTGATTAATTATGTGAGGCAACATGTTGCTGTTTCTAATCAAAGACCAAAAAAATCAGAGCTCTCGCATTAGCCGAGGGAAGCGCTCAGCCTGTGCGAGGGTGCACAGCCCGATGGGGCGGCTCTGCGGGGCCGCGCTGCCTCCAGACAGGATCCGGCCCCCTCGCACGACCATAATCTCAGCTCTTGGAGTGGGAAAAAGGACGCTGCAAGCAAAGGAGACCTTCTTCTTCTTCCTGACCACATTTGTCACAAATCCCATGTGCAGCAGCACCTCTGCAAGCCCATGCACCCACTGCAGCCCTGCCGGCAGCACCAGCAGGATGGAGACGACCCCGAGCCCTCAGAACAAACAGGGTGACCAAGCCATTTTAAAATGCCCCTGCAATTGAGTTAAACCTGCACAGGAGGAGGCCGAGGCTGGCACCCCTCCTCCTTCGGAAACCACGTCCCTTTGAATGCACAGGCAAGATTTAAAATCCAAACGGAGAAGCAGCTTGCACTTTCAAAATGGCTCAGAGAATCCTTTTTTTTTTTTTTTTGCACCAAGAAATGCAAATAAACTTAGCGGAGCTGCTTTCCTCCTAGCAGCCACGCCACTTGCATGTCTTTCACATTCGCTCTCAGGAGCCATGGGGTTTGGAGGCAGCAGGGGGGGGGACCCGGGCAGTGGCAGGGGGGACCAGGGCTGAGGGATCCGGCCCCTGCCTGCAGCGGGACCCGCGGAGACACCCTCGCAATGGGGACATGCCAGCAGCGTGCTCCGTCCCAGTCCAGCCGGGCACCAATCCCAGCAGGTTGCTCACAAATAAATCATTTGGTTAATTATTTCAGTAAGTAACTACTATTTTCCTAAAAGCATCTTGCTACCTGCTCACAGGCTTCCAGAGAGGCTGAGCACACGGGCTGTGCTCATCTCACCCCAACTCCAGTTAAACCAGTGAATAACCTCACCCAACATCCGGGCACAGGTTGAACCAAGGCAGCCCAGCTCGCTCCTGCATCAGACACGAGCACCACGTACTCTGTTTTCTTCGTTACATTCGCGTACCCTGGAGCTGCCCACACCTGACGGTGGTTATTTGTGCCCACACGTGGGATCCAGCCCACGCTCTACATGACTTGGAAGCCACCACTGGGCACCTGGTTGCAATTACGGTGGCCTCTCCCGCAGCGTGGGCATTTTCTTGTCTATTGGGGAATATGGCATGAGTTTATTCTGTGTATTGAAATCATCAAAACCAGAGCAGAAGCCGGCGGAGTTGGCAGCCCTGGGTGCTGCTCAAGGGCCATGGGTGCTGCTGGGGGGCTTCGTGGGAAGGCAGGACACTGCAAGGGGACACACACGTCCCTCCCAGGAGCTCTCCTCTGTGCTGGCCAGGAAGGGAGGCCACCACAGTGCACCCTGCAGCAAAAAGCATCGTGGCTCCAGGCATCCTCAAGCAGAGGTTTGCAGGTGATCACCGGGAAGCCCAGCCACGTCCCGCAGGGACAGCCCGGCCCTGCTTGCTGCCCTGCTCCCCCGGAGCCACCATCACGCACCAAAGAAGCGCCAGTGGCTCTGGGGAGAAGCGGGACCGCACCACAGGACAGACAAAGCTCCTCTTGGAGATCCCCAAGCACAAACGCCAGAAACCTTGAGATGCACCAGCACCCACAGACGCTCCCTGAGCACTGCTGCGCGCGGCCACGCTGCTCCATCCCCAAACACCACGCCGTCCCTACAGCCCCCCCAAGCAGCACGAAGGATGCCCGACATCCCTAGCAGCAGCCCCCCCCTTACCGGCCAGATCCTGCTCCCCGAGCTGGGACAGCCCTCGACACCCTCCCCAGCTGGGGCAGGTCCTGCATTTATAGCCCGCAGGTGCCCCACGGCCCCGGCAGCACGAGCCCCACCTGGGGACTCTGGCATGGGACGGGTGCTGCCGCACACACCGCAGCGAGGCAGGGGATGGGGACGGATGGGGTGTTTTCAGGGAAAAGCGTGGCTTTCCCTGTTACAGGTTATAAAACATTCCCAGGGCACATCAAGATGAAATGTGTAATTGCAAATCAGCCCGGCTGCTCTCCTGTATCACCAGACCTATGCAAAGGCATAGGAGATTTAATTTCTCCCTTTCTGAGCTTCCCCCCCCGCCCCCCATTTTTATTCTTTCCCTTCTGTTCTCCTAAATTTGGTATAAAAGAAAAAAGAGTAAATAAAAATTTGTGAAAGCTCTTGCAACCCTGCTCTTCCTGGCTTATGGAGCAGTTGGGATGGAGGGGGAGGCCCAGGGCAGGGGAACCACAATATAGCTGGATTAGCAATGGATATCCAGCAATGGATATCCAGCAAATCCAGCAATGGATAGCTGGATTTTCGAAACAAAAATGAGGTTAGAAATTGAAACTTTGGTTAACTGAGACAGGGATGAAAACTTCATTTCACACTTGGCAGCAAAGCTGGATCTCCATCACCCTCTTGCTCTGGCACTTCCCCCATTTAACGTGGTGCCCCAAAGGCAGCTCTGCAGCTCTGGCAGGGTGGGGGATCTTTCCATCGTCCTCTGAGCAAGCAGACGAGGCCACACCACTGCCCGAACGCTCTCAGAAACGCTTCCCCGAGGAAGCGCCAGCAAACAGACGTCGGCTGCTCGCCTGAGTTTTCAAGCCCATTCTCCCAGCACTTGCTGTCCTGGGGGAAAACATCACCTTCCAGGTTTCTGGCTTTTTAGCAATCATCTGAGGTAGACGCAAAGAAGGGAAAAAGTCATAAAAGCAGCCAAAGTCAAAAAAAGTCAAAAAAAGAAAAAGTCAAAAAGCAGTCCCTTCCCCAGCCCGCCCCAGCGGTGCGCAATAGCAGGCACGCAGAAGACATCAGCGCAGCTCAGCATCATCTTTTTATAACTTTATTTCCAGAGGTCTTGTGCAGAACGATACAGCGTGACGCCTGTCCCTGAGCCTCCGCCGGAGTTTTTGGGGGGCATTTCCAAATGATTCCTGACCCCGCGGCACCCCCTGCGCAGGGACCGCAGTGTGCCGGGGTGAGCGGTCGGAGCCCCACCGCCCCGGCCGGCCGGCGGTCCCCGGTGGTGCCGCTTCCCAGGCAGCATCATGGGGTCCACGGGCTGATAGCGATGATCACAAAAGACACTGCAAAGGGGGTTTGAGCTTAGATTTCCCTAAGAGCCCACTGCCTGTTACCAGGGAAAGACCTCTTAAATAAGCTCCACTAAAGCACCTACAATAAAGGGGCAAAGTTCCTTCAGTAGTCCTCGGCTCACGGTGACATGGCACAAGAGCCTCCGCTGAGTTGCGGGCTGACACCTTCCGAAAATCAGCTACTCATTTTTCATTTAAGAAGAAGATTTCATTTCACTTTTCATTTTTTTAATTAGGGGGTGAGGCAGTGATGACAAAGGCAGTTTCTCCTCTGGATAGACAGGAGAAACACACGTTGCATTAGCACTTGATGGGATCCCCGTCCTGCCGGTGACGGGAACCCACCCAAGCCTGGGGAAGGAAGCATCACGATGGAGAACCGCTCGGTGAGCCCACCGCTCGAGCCATGCCCACCCTTCCCACGCCCCAGCCCTTCCCTTGCATGCCGACTCGCTTCTCCAGCCGAAACCCCCGTGACGCTGGGTGGACCCACACCGCAGGACGGCGCGAGTGGGACCTGGGCGCTGCATCCCACGGGCTGCAGGTGACCGGGGAGCAACTCGACACAGATCCCGGCAGAGCCACGGGCCCATCCTGCACCGAGCAGCTTCGGTCGGAAGCACATCGCTCCGCTGGGGACTCTTCCACTTGAAAGCAACAGAAACGACCCAAAACTGCCGTGGTGGATGTTAAGCCTGTGCTTGCTTGCGCTCAGAGCGAGAGCCCAGAGATTTCATCCCGGGCACCTTCCCCCTTCCATCCCAAAGCCGCTTTTATTGTCTTGATCTAATGAAGTGCAGACTTCACCTGGACAGACCCATAAGTGGCTCCTCTCGGAGGCAATGAATACAAATACTTGACCTCATGAGCTGCGGGGCAGCAATTAGTTTAAGCAGGGGGTTTGTGTAACACTTCAAAAGTCTTAATCCGTGCGGTCAGCCCTGGCACGGTATTTGCCAGAACCTATTGAGTAGTCTTAATGAGTCTGCAAAGCAAGCTTTCAATACATTTTGGGTCGCTTCAGATGCTTTAAATGGCATAGTCTATATGGTATTGTGCGGCTTTAGAAAGGCCCGGGCTTTAAAAAAGTATGGCTCCCTTTCACAGGGCAGACAGAAACCATCTTTAGAGCCGGGACCCTTAACGTTTTGCATATCAATATGGCTGGGGCTGAATGCAGTCACTCAGCTGAGAAATAGGATCACTATCAGCGTTTCCAGGCTTTCACAGGCACTTGGGAAACTTTAAAGCCCTTCGTGGAGAATAATTTGGTCGAATGTCGTGGCTGGAAACAAAACCTAAACAAGCAGAGCGCAGTCCATCATGCGGAGCTGCCAGCGAGGCTGACAAGAGGCTCCAGCCGCTCCGACATCCAACCCCCGGTGGGTCGGTCGGTGGACGGGGCACTTGCAGTCCCGGGGGGACAGGGCCGGGGGGACCCCGCACCGGGCACGGGGTGCTGGGACCCTCCCGGCCATGGCCACATCGCTCGGAGGGCTCTGGGATTTTAACCAGCAGAAAACCAGTCCTGATTTCATCTCCTCTTACTATTCTTTTACAATATCCCAGCTTCTTAACACCGCCGGGCTCTGGCACCACACCGGTGGCATCTGCGTCCGTCCCCGGCACCCCTCGCACACGCATGGACCCACACCACGATGCCCCGCTCCCCGGGCAACTGTTTGCATTTAACTCCAACATCACGTTAAGCCCGTCCTGGCACACGTCACTTGTCCCTGCAGCGACCAGCCGAGTCCAGGGGCCGACCAGGACAAAGGTGCTCAACCTCAGTCAGCTACAGCCCGGAGCATCGGTACAGAAAACACGCGTCACCTCCAAGGGGCACAAAGGAGGTACCGGCGGCCGGGACACAGGAGCGAGGAGAGTTGTAGCACGACGTGTCGGTGTAAAACCACCCTGGAGCCGGGATGGAAGGGGCCTGTGCCCGGTGTGCATCCCAGGAGAAGCGGTACCTGCCGCCTCCATCGTCCCTGGACAGCGGCAGCGAGGAGGGGAGGCGATGGCACGGCTGGCAGGGCAGGCCTGGCAGGACGGTCAGCTTTGGGATGCTGCAGGACGGAAGAAACAGCAGCCAAAGCATATTTGCAAACAATGCGGGGCCTGAGGGCCCTTGAAAACACATAATTAGCTCATTAAAGAGACAAATACAAGTCACTAATAAGATATTAGAGGTTAATTACGTGTTTTCCCCATCTTTAATTAAGGGAAAACCAGTTAATTCAGATTAAACTAATTTCTGCAGCCTCCCATGATGGCCCTCTATGGCTGCAGGTTTGAAAATCTATTGAGATTATTGAACGGAAAGGTCAGAGTTTGGGGCTTTTGTTTGCTCTGCTTGGGTGAATTCGGGAGAAGCAGGGATTTTCATCCTAAGGGTTAGAAATGCCCTGCTTTATCATCTGGGTTACTCAAAGAACATAAGAAGGTATGTGATACACAACTCCCTCTCCCTAACCCCGGACCTGGCATTTACTCAAAACTTACTGCCGTTAATTGTTTTTCTTAACTAGGAAATTCTTGTAGACTATTTTCTGTCTGCAAACCATACCCCACGCTTGGGGTCTGCTGCTCGGCCGGCCTCACCCACCGCCCGACAGCAGCCGCTGCCTGTGCTCAGCACCGGAATTTGCTTTAGCAAAAACCCACTGGCCCCACGCCCCAAAGGCCAACTGGTTTCCAAAGCTTTTATTGTGGATGGCAGAGCCGTCGTCCCCAGGCACGCACACGCACCCACCCGTGCACTCACACGCTCCCACTCGCCACCGAGAACGGTCACAGCTAACATAGATTAGCAAGATTTATATGGAAGAATATTTAATCTGGTCAGGGAGGGGAGAGGGGTCGTCTGTGGTTTTATTTCTTAAATATTTCTCTCTACTCCAGAAGGGTCCGTTTCTCACTGGAAAAAGTCCGATATAAATTAGAACAAAGGGAGGAGGTTGCTGGCAGGGCGGCCACGCGCATCCCTGGACCACGGCAGCCACGAGCATCCCTGGACCGCAGCCCCGGCTCCGCACGCTGCTGGGCAGACCAGGTGCCAGCACGGTGGCGTGCCCTGTGGATGGCTCAGTCCCACCCAAAGTCCTGCCCTGTCATCTGATAAAACTTCATGTTGAAGGGTCTGTAAAACTCCCGCAGGCGCTGGACCACCTGCACGTCAATTTTGGGGTGCGGCCGCCCCTTGGATTTCCCCAGGCAGCGGGGCTTGCTGCCACCCTCCGGCTTCTTCAGGCAGGGAAAGCCCTTGGTCTCATTAAAATAGAAATGTTTGTCCGTCACCACCCTCTTCAGACCCAGAAAGTCCTGGACACGGCCCATCTCCCCGGCCGGGTCGCTGACGAGCCTCTCCCCACTGACGAAGAGGAATTTGGAGAGGGGGAAGTACTGTAGCCAGTTGTCCAGGTGCTTGGCGTAGATCCCGATCCTCACCGCACTCCAGCTCGTGTCGATCAGTCCCGTGCTGATGTTTTTGAAGGCCAGGGCCTGGAAGCTGGGGATGGCAGGGTTTTTGGAGAGCGTCTGCGTGTAGTCCGAGATGGCGCGGGTGACGGGGTTGCGCACCACCACGATCAGCTTCGTGTCCCGAGACATGTTGTAGATGCGCCGGGGAGCCTCCTTGGTGACGAAGTAGCTGGGGGTCTTCTCCATCGTGATCTGCCCCTCCAGCGTCCGCGGCATCAGGCTCCTGGGGAGAGAAAGGGACACGGTCAGGGCTTAAGGCACGGCTGCTCCGACTTGATGCCGTGACGAGGACGAGCGGGAGCAAGCCCCAAAACCCAGCCAGCAATGCCCAGGGGCTCCCCAAACGCAACCACCTCTCTCCTTCCCCTCCTGCCAGGCAGGGACGCTGCCTTGTCACACCCCGCCAGTCATCTCCTCGTCTTCCAAAGCCCTCCTAGGAGCCCCTCTGCCCAGGTCTCTCCGTTCTGCTCACCTCCTCTCAGCCTCCCCTTCGTCCCCCCCAGGGTCTGTCCCCAGGAGGAGACTCCCTGTCGCTCTGCCCCGCCAGCAGCACCGTCCAGAGGGCACTTGCAGGCTGTCGGTCCCCCTCAGAGGTCCCCCACGACCCCCTTCCCAGCCCTGGAAATCCCTCCTGCCCTCTCCTCCTCCACCCCAGTGAGTTTCAGTGGTGGCAACTGGCATCTCGAACCGTGCGTTTTTTGGGACAGGGCTGGTTTTCATCCCAGCCTCCAGACAGATTACGTGTCCTGGAGGTGCCGGCTCGCCACGTAGGGTTGCAAAGAGGAAAAAAAAAATCTCATCACGGGGGTGTGCACCCACGGGAGCTAAGCCCAAGCAGCAGCTGGGGATGGAGATGCCCGCCAAGGCTCCCACCTCCTCTGCCTCCAGACAGCAAGCAGTTAAGGCCAGAAAAAGACTGTTTCCTTTTAAAAAAAAAAGGCAGAAAACCTCTCAGGGCCCAGCCATTGTGCTGTGTAAAATTCACTGCCCTGATTGTTCCCTTGTGCACTTTAATGAGGCATTAATTACCGGAGAAATTACCCAGGCATGTCACCCTATGAGGAGAGCCAGGGGCTGCAGAACGGGTCCCCCCTGCCACCAGCACGGGCACCTGCCCCAGAGCCCCTCACATCCCCCAGAGCCCTCCACGTCCCCCTTCTTCTTGGGGGTGGACACGTCCCCTCTGCCCACCCTGGTGAAGAGGGGACTCGGTTTCCCCAACGGCGGAGCCCCCCGAGCCGAGCCCGCGGGGCCAGCGGGGAGGCAGCTGACGGGTCCCTGTGGGCACGGCCCCCGGCATGGCTCCCCGAACCGCAATGCCACCCCGAGCTGCCGCTGCTCCCCGCGGTTTCCCTCGCTGGCAGGCAGCGCAGATGGGCCAGGGGCCCGGCGGCTCTTGCTGCTGCGTCCCAGCCACGTCCCACCAGCTCGCTCCCACGGCATCCCGCACAGGAGCCCTCGCCGATGGACCCCACATGGACGCAGGGATGGAGCTCGCTCTTCGCGGGGCTCAGCTGGGATTGAATCGGCTTCATTTCCTCCGTGCTGTCACAAGCCGCGGTCCCCATTCCCTCCGTCGTGCTCGGGGTGACGTGCGCGCTCCCCCTCCCCGGCCGCGTAAAACAGAGCAGTCTCTTGCTGAAAGCCCTGGGCTGGAAACTCATTCTGCTCAGAGCACAGCAGCGTTCTGCTCCGGTGCCAGGGGCTCAGCCCTGCTTCCCCCCGACCGGGGCAGCTGTCCTTGCGCGGGCTCTGTCCCGAGCAGGAGGCTGCTTTCCCCCAGGGAGGGATCACAAGGCTTTCAGAAGTTTGCTTAATACTTTGGGAAATGACCAAACCACTTCAATAGTTCTTCTGAAGTAAAAAAAACCCTACATGTTTGTGTGCACATAGAAATACATGCAGTAAATACACAGAATAAGCACGTGCTTTGCTCCCACCTAGGACTGTTCTTAGCAGATGGCAGAGCACTGAACCCAGCAGGCAAGTGCTGGAGTACAACGGGAAACTGAGGCACCAAGCAATGACATGGCTTGTGTAGGAGCTGCTGTGTAGATGCCTACATTCACCCAGCCAACGTCCACCATCGTAACACAAAATCACTTGTATGGGTCAGCAAACACATGGGGATCCAACCCGAGCTGCTCCACACCCAGAGGCATCCCAGGACGAGCTCCAGGGATCAGGAATTCTCTTGGAAAAAGTACCGATACCCCAATATTAACTATGACAAGGGATAAAATAAAGCAAAAAAATCAAGTATAACCCAGACATTTCACTTAACTGAAAGGAAAGAGTTGGGACTGGACAAGCTCTTTCCTAGAAGGACCTTCCCTTTTGCCTGAACTTGGAAGAATTCTGCTGGGAAACTCGAGGTTCCCCCTGGGGCTGCAGCACCCCGTGTCCCTCGGGGCTCGCTGGAAAGGCGAGGAGCTTCCCCAGCCTGTCCCTGTACACCCTCTCCTTCCTCATCCAGGTGGGATGAGGATTTTTTTTTTTTAACATTGCTTGCCTCAGGCCAAGCCGACCCACCCAAGGGCAGAGGAGAGCTCCAAAACCCTGCTCGGGGGATCCCTGCGGGAAGAGCAGGAGGATGAGGATGGAGCCTCCCACCGGGCTGCGGCTGGGTCCCACAGCAGGTCCGGCTCTTGGCAGCAGCGCTTTGGGGCAGGACGGGGCGTTTCGGGGATCCCCATCCCTCTGCTCGCAGCGGCAGCACCAGAGGGCTGTGGAGCGGGGTCCCCAGGGCGGGAGGGGACGGGCCACGCAGCAGCTGGGGCTGTGCTGTGGGGCTCTGCCCAGCAGCATCTGTTCCTTATGTAATGGGAAAAGGCTTGAGGTTTTGGTTTTTGTTTTTTTTTTTTCCCCTGGACGTAGGAAAGAACACTTTATTAAAAGCACTTGCGAGCAATGCTGGGCCCCGCACAACTCCCGCCCCCAAACAAGAGGCAAAAGCCACTTGTGGATTATTCCCCCCCCCCCCCTTTTTTTTTTTTTTTGGACAGTACCAGCGTTTTCAGAGCCACTTCTTGTCCCCAGTGTCACCACCCGGCAGCCCGGCCCCTCCGTTTGGCACCAGCAGTGCCCGGGCAGGCGGGATGTCCTTTGGGGGTACATGCATCCTGGGGGCGGCGATGGGTGCTTCCCCCAACCTTTTCAGCACCTTTCCCCCCCTGCCCCAAATAACCGGGCTTAACGGAGGGGCTGACCGCTGGGGTTCCCGCGGGGAAGCACCTTCCCAAGCCAGGATCAGGCCCTCGCACCCCGCGCCCCGTCCCCTCCCTGCTCTGCTTGCCTGGAACCGAGCAAAAACCAACCCCACGTCTCCGAGCGCCGCTGTTCGCACGCCTCCAACCTGCTGCTTGGGCCTCCCCCCTGCCCGAGCCGAGCCAGCAAAGTACGTTTAATTCTAATTATGGCCAGAAACCTGCCGGAGGGTTTGCCAGGCTGCTTCACGCAGCTTCTCTGGGCGACTTGTTGGGGCATTTCTGCCGCTCTGCAGCGCTTCCTCGGATGCCACCGGGATTTCCGCACAGCAAAACATCTCGAGGAAGCAGCTCCTTCCTCACGCTGCTCACACGCCCAAAACCCTCTCTCAGCAAACATGGGCTTAAGACCTAAAACAGTCACTCTCCTCAATGGGCAATAAAATGTTTATTACCAAACAGCGAATGCTTGGGATGACGTGATCCGAGAGCCTGGAGAGCCCACGTTAAACCGAAATACCGCTTTTCTCAGCCTGTGCTCTACAAACCAGCACCGATTGTACCCGAGCTCAGCAATTCACGGTTGGGCTCAGTTTTCGGAACCCACGATGGTTTGGGTTTGCTGCAGTTGCCATTGCGGTGTTCCCGAGGACATAAACCGGAGAGGAAAGCCCCGAGCTACCCCCGCAACAGCGGTGCTCTCCGAAAGCACTCACCCAGCGACCATGAGGAACGACGTGAGTCTGGATGCCCCAGCAAAGGTGTTGCTAAAATATTTTAACAAAAGCCATTTTACCTTCCCCCTTCCTTTTTGCAGAGGGACAGCAAGGGCCAGGCTGAGCCCCACGGTGCCGAGGCTGTCCCTAAGGGGTCTGTAGGGCAGGGGGACCCCCAGGACCCCCCGGGACCCCACTCACCCATGCCCAGCAGTACCAGCACCTTCCCTGCGCTCATCCTGCTGACCAAAGGCTTCTCAGCACGCAGGAGCGGCCCCATCTTTAATTAAAGCCAACCACACCATCCTAGGCTTAATTAAAATCGAATTAAAATAGAATTTTTAATAAAAGCCCATGTTGGGGCAGGGATTCCCAACTCTGTTTGCACAGGTACCGCCGAAGCAGAGGCGAACGGCTCCCGTGCCTGTGAGCTGCGGGGGGGTGCACAGACCTTCCCCCCCCACCGGCACAGCCACACACTTGGTCCCCCCACTGGGGACAGCAATGGGGCAGCGATGTCCCGTGCAACCCCCCCCCCCCAAGGCTGGTCCGTCAGAGCCGTAAGCTCTGACCCTCGGACAGGCTCCAACACATCCACAGCTTTGTTTCCAATAGGAACGACAGGCGCACGACGCGCCGTGGGCTGGACACCGCCGATTTGGTTTTAAACCCTCAGTCCCGCACTGGGTTAACGCGGAGCCACCGGCTGCTGGGGTCAGGGTGACGGCCGAGGAGCTGGGTCCCAACATCATCCCGGGACTGCGTCGGGAACAGCAGCCTGCGAGCAGTTAATTGTGCAACACCTCCTCTTCCTCAGCAGCTCAATCACTCCCAACTACTTGCAAGATAATTAGGCTATTTCACATTTTCATTAACTCCCTAATACTTTCCCCTGAATTATCCCAGTTAATTATTGATAACCCCTCTCTCCCTCCAGATCTGGCTTAAACTGGCAAAGAGCAGACCAGGCTTCTGTTATGCTCCACTTTAGCGCAAGCACTCGAAACTTTAACTAATTTACAGTTAATTCTTATTGACCTTAAGAATATGCCTTGGGAATGCTAAGCATCGCCTACAGGTACCTGACACTGCAATGGGGGAACACCCCAGCAGCCTTGGAGGGAATTTGTATTTCAAGACGGGACCGCGTGCCCAGGAGGAGGGATAAAACTCTTTTACCTTTCTATTAAGCTGATAAATTTCAATTTTTAATAAGTAGTAAAACAACTGGCACTTGAGAGGCACCAGAGATGGGATTTCCTCCGTAAGGATATTCAACACGTGAAACCGTTAACATTTAAAGAAAACAGCAAACTCATGGAGAGGGATGGAAAATGCCCCCCGTCTACTTCAGAGCCTCCCAGGAGCCGTTTCGCTCATCGTTTCACCACCAAGTTTCCTTTCCACCCACCCCAGCGACCCATCCTCACCCTCCAAGCTGCGGTCCCCGTTCGCTCGGCGGCTGCGCCATCGCTGCTGTACCACCTCGTACTCGGCACGGGCAGCCGGCCGCGACCCGGGGCTGCGGTCACCGGTCACCGAGGGGCTGAGCCAACAAGCTCACGGCTGTGACATCCCCTAACTGCTCTCAGCCAAGGTGCGTTTCCAAGGGCTGCTGGACCTTTCCGGGACGTTCCCTCTGTTATAGTCAATGGGAAATTGCAGATTACGGCTGCGCTCCCGGGGGCCCTCGTTTAGACTAATTACCTCCTCTGTTGAGGTAGCAAGGTGCAATAACTTACAGCTCTGATAAAAACACAGAAAGCTGCATTAAATACAGATTAACGGCCATAGCAGGCAGGTAATCAAAGCAGACTTCAAAAAACTGGGCTGACATAACTTTCCAGGGTTAATTGGTTCATGATTCCTCCACTCTGGGATGATTTTGTTGCAGACGAAGGAGAACTCCTCCCAGTACCGAGCTGAGAGCATAAAGTAACGGATGCGCCCGTCAGAGGACAACCTCGCTGATAAAGAAGTCTCCAGACCGAGAGCATCCCACGTGCGGGGTCTGGGGGAGGAACGTGTGTGCGAGCGGGCTGGAGCCCACGCCACGCCGGCACCTTGCACCACGTCCAGCTGCCGAGCGGTAGAGAAACGCGGCAGCGCTCGCAGCCCGAGAGCATCCCTGCGTTAGCGCCCACGCCGGCCGCTCGCACGCCGGCTTGACGTACGCTGCCCACAATTCATCCCACCCGAAAACGCCGGGCGGTATCTTTAGCCCGGATGAAGGTCCAAGCTGTGCTAGGAGCGTGAAGGGAGGCCCCGAAACCCCAGATAAACTGCAGATGTGGGTGATGGGTGCCATCTGGACCGGGGCTTGCGGGTTCTATGTTATCACCAAAAGTGGAAGAGAAAAGGGGGGGAAAAAAGCCCAACCCTCTCCATAGCCCCTGACAAAAGCAAGTGAAAGGCGAGGGGATTTCTGCCGGAGGGGATATGGTTGAGAGCTTTCTGCAGGGCCAAAGAAAGTGACTCTTTCAAGGCGGTAAGATGGGCGATGGGATGACATGGGGGACAAAACCGGCCCGGACAGCCCAGCTTAGCACCGGTGACGGCCCCGCTCGCCTCGTCTGGGCAGGGGGCACCCAGTGGCGTCCGGCTGCGGTTCCAGGGGACCTCCTCTCTCAAAGGCAGGGTGACAGGCTGCCCGGGACCGGGCTCAATGGGGGACAGAACCTTTTTTGTGTAAATGTAAAACAGTTTGGAACGAGGAGAGGGGAACAAGGCTTGGGACAGATTTATCCTCTCCCAGCAGACACCCGGTACCACCCGGATCTGCATATGAATCGCCCCAACAGGCTTATCTCACCCGGCGGGACAAGGCTGCCTTTGTGGCCGCCCAGCAGCTATGAAGTTGTTAAACTGGAACCAGTTATGTAGACTTTGAGATACCGGCCTTTTCCTTCGAGGCAGCTAAAATAGCAGCACCTTTGCTGGGAAGCAAGGCGGGAGAAAGCAGCGAGGGGGATAGGACGTCGGGAGGGACAGATCCAGCCTTGTGTCCCTCCAAGGAGCCGGGGTCTCCTGCCGAGGCTGCCGGGGTCATGCCGGACCCCCCATTCCCCAAAGCGGGCTGGGGGGCAGGCGTGGGCAGCCGTGCTTACCCCCCACCCCAGCCCGCTCCATCACCTCCTCTTCCTGGAGGAAGCACCAGGGCATCTGTTGAACCCCAGCGCAAGGCACGGAAGGCTGAACTCGCTGGCAAGCCACCCGGGAGCAAATTAGGCCATGTTCCTTTTTATTCCTAATTACTGTGATCTTCCCCCTCTCCGTCCCCGCTGCCCCTTCAGAGGAGGCAGCGGGTCCTGCCAGCACCTCCCCGAGCAGGCAGAGCCCCCCGGGCGCTTTCCATCCCAGGCCTGCCTCCATTATTTTTGATTCCTTCACCAATTCAAAAATGTGCAAATGAGGCCATGGCTTCCCAATCAGACCTAGCCAGGAGCTAATTGGCTTTAAGCAGGGAAACCTGAATATGCTAATGATGGCAGTAACGAGCCTGTGATGCGCCTGGAAGGGGAGCCAAGCCCTCGGCTCAACGATCTGAGACACGTCAATTAACAACAAGGAAGATAATTTATTAATGCTCCTTTGCACCCCCCTTGCTCTTTGCTCCTAATTACAGTTTGATACATGAAACATCGCGGAGGTTTGTCGGGTCCTGCCACAGCCCCGCTCCCAGCCAGAGCATCCCTGCGCAGCCCCCAGCAGCCTCGCACCGGGGCAATAGCCCGGGACCACGACTGGAGGCTCTCCGGCCAACGCAAAGGATCCCAGAGCTCTCCCCCCACCAGGCCACGGGGGACGGGGTCCCCGGGCTGGGATTCAGCCAGGCCAGGCTGCAGAAGAGGCTCAGAGGAGAAGGGAGATGCGATGGGCTGGACGGTGCCGCCGGGCAGGGCTGCTCCCCGCGGGGTCCGAGCCCCCGCAGACCCTTCCTGAGGGGCTCCCTCGCCGGCCGCAGAGCCCGGCTGCTTCGTCCCGTGAAGGGCATGGGCTGCAAAGCAGGAGGAGACAGCAATGGGGTCTGTCGGGGGGGTTCGGGAGGGGCCAGGAGCCGGGGAGTTTTACGTTTGGCTTTCCGACCTATTTAGCATCAAGGGGAGAAGCCCGTTAGCGTTTCTAATAGAGTGGCTGCTTTCTCAAGTCACCCAACACCCAGTTATTAACCTCGATAAGAACCGGGGCCATGTGGGAAACCGTGGCTGCTTTGTCCATCTATCCAAACCGCCGTGCACCCCAAGTCCTGAGCCCTGGCAGGAAGGCGAGAAAAAGGCCGTTCCCCCCCTCGCCAACACGGCAGGGCAGCCGCAGCCCCCCGCACCCACTCCTGCTCCTGCACAGACCCAGGCCCGCTCCCCTCCACCGCCCGGCATTTGCATCGCGATCGCGCTCGTGTTTATGGCTGGGGGTTGCAATTACGGGCAGCTCAAGGCCCTGAAGGTTTTTTCTTTGTATGGTTATTCCAGCGGGGTCGTTAAGGCCAAAGGGCTCCCGAAGAATGCACGTAACGGCATACGATTATGAAAAGCAGAAATCGGAGTTAATAAGGGCACAGCTCCTTCCCTGCTCGGGAGCGACGGCGCTGCCTGGCCTGTCCGCATCCACGGCATTCGGAGACGGTCCTCCCTCGCCCTCCTCTGCTGTGGAGCTACGCTACGTAGGGTCACCCCAAAAATGCAGAGCAGCTGAACTCCTCATTGACGTCTACCAGGGACCCGTCACGGCCGGCACCGCGCAGGTCCCCCCGTGCTCTTGCTGAAGGCGGTGCCCCTTGGCCAAGGCACAAAGCCACCCTGGGACTCCTGCTTGCCGCTGGAGTCATCGCCCACGGCTGCAGCAGTGAGCGTCGGGCACCCCACAGTCCGCGGGGACACGTGCTACCTCCAGAGCTCACCCCGAGACGGGGTAACGGCAGGACGGTGCTGCCGGCAGCCCTCAACTGCAGGAGCGGGACCTGAAGCAAAACCAACCTCGTGTTCCCAGGAGCAATATTTCGCTTGCAGCAAGCAAAGATATATTTTGAACAATCATTAGCGAGAAAGCAGCTGAACCCGCTGCTTGGGTTAAAACAGGTGAGAAACAGCATAGCTACGCGAATCCCCCCAACCCCTACAGAAAGCGTGGGCTGGCGCGTGCCCAGCCTTGGTGGGACGCTGGACTGGGGCCGGCGTAAGGCGAGGGCAGGGCTGCGGCGGGCACACGCGGCCCTCTCCGTCCCTCCGGCACGGAGCGCGTCTGCACGGCAGCAATTAGAAATGCTCTTCTCGCGGCTCGCTCCCCGGTGTCCCTTTGATTCCCGAGTCCCGGTGGCCCCGGGGGCGCGGGGACGGCCTGCGGCAGGTGTCTTGCCTGTGACCCGGGTCAATCGAGGGCTCTGATCTCCAAATGACCCTTCCCAGCAGTGAATATGTACCCGCGCTCAAACAGCTTGCAGATGAAGGAGCAACAGACTGGAGATGATTTATTCAGGAATTAAAGGTTCAGTACCCCTTTTAAAGGCTGCGCCTCGGCACTGTCAGCCTTCATTGCACACAATTAAAGCGGTTAGCTGCCCCGGCCCGCCGCCCTCCTCCCTTCCAGGGGAACGGAATCAAACAAAACCAACCCCCCCGCCAAGCCCCGGTCCGGTCCCTCCAGCGTATGGTTGGGGCCGCTGCAGAAGGACTTGCAAACTCGGCGCATGAGCGGCCCCGAGCTCCAGCCCGGGAAGCTGCTCCGGCTCCGTTCTCGGCCAGGGACCGGCTCGGCTCTGCCCGGCACGGGGGGATGCAGATGCTCGGGTTGTGTCCCCGCTCGCAGGAGGGGATGCTCGGGGTCGGAGGTAGCCCCGGTGCCGTCCACGCAAAGCCTCTTCCTGGGGCTCACCTGGGGCTTGGCGAGACGCTCCCGGAGCCCTGGCCCGGGGAGGGAGGCAGGGGCTGCCTGGAACAAACCTCTCCTCCTTGTGCCCCCGGAGCAGCCCCAGCCCCTGCAGCCAGACCCGACCTCCCTCCACCAGCTCAGCACCTTCAGGCTCCGAGCAGGGAAGGCGCCGGTCGCGTGTAAGCTCACACCAGCATAATTCGAACACAGCCTCGAATTTCCCTCTCACACCTGAGAGGGGAGATAAGGATAAAAATTGGCATCGTCGGGATTTTTTTTTTCCCTTCTAAGTTGTGAGAACCGATGCGGTGGTTTGGCTGCGGGAGGAGAGCATCGCTCGCAGGCGCGAGCAGCAGGAATTCAATGAAAAGCTTCCTTCCTCTTAGAAAAGAAAAGGAAGAAATCTGCTGGCAGCAGCGGCTGCTGATAATCTCTTTCCAAGGCAGTAAATTTTCCTGCAGCTACCCCGGCAAGTAATCCGGCAGATTATTACACCTTTCAGCGGAATCAGCCTTTTAAATACGCTCTCCCCTCGCCATGCATCTTGTGTTTTACGACCTGACTTGCCGTCTGAGCGCAGTGAAACACAAATTATGCTCTTCTGCAACCCGAGCGGAGGCAGCGGTGACAAATTTTATACCTCTGGTAACTGGGATCCTTGGGCGCTCCAATAAATAAGGAAAATTTACTCTTAAAGCCGCACGGGGCTGCCAGGCTGGGGGCTCTGCATCACTGCAGCACGATGGCCCGGGGAGGGGAAGGGCCCCCGTCCGCTGCTCTGGGAGAGCACCCCGCTAACCCAGGCCGTTGCAATGTCGTGCCGAGAAGGCACACGCCGCTCGGACGGGCATAACACGATTAACGCATACTTATATACGTCCAATGGCCAGCTATTTTTTACGGACCAGTTGTCCCCAGCCTGAGCACTCCGGGCAGGCAGCGCGCTTCTGGCAGGCTGTTCAGATGTAAAATTTATTGCTGTTTAAAAAAACAGAAAAAAATTCCTGAGATCACTCTAAGTTTGTTTTCAATTACAAATAAAAAATACACATATTGGTTTTCACTAAATTGTCCTCTTGCAGCAACGGGCTGATCGTTCCCGGTTTCCCACCTAGATGGAGGAGAGCACAGGAAGGACATAAAAAGCCCACAAAAATCTCATTTTTTTCAGGTTTAAAGTTACGTGGCCAGCAGAAATGGGAATTCTTCCACTTCCCGGTGCTCGAGCGGGCAAAAGGAAAATAACTCTAGTTAAAAAGCAGTTCCTAAGAGACAAATGAGAAAGCACAAGGATATCAAGGTCTCTCAGGTCATGGCATGAGCAGTGCAACACCCATCCCTCCGACCACCTCCTTCCTCACCCTTGCGACTCCACCTCACCCCGCACGGCCGAGCTATGGCCAGATCCCGTCTGGGTGCTCCAGGGGTGGAAAAGCCGTGCAGCCGCGCTCGCCCCCGCCCCGGGAGCTCCTCAGGAGCAGGGGTTTCCCCATGCACGATCCCAAGGATCTCTGTGCCCCCGGGCAGACAGTGTTTTTCTCTCCCACGGCTTAACCCCACGCATGGCACAGCAGTGTCTGCCGCTTTTGGGAGGGGACAGAAAAAAACAAAAAAAGTTATCTATAATTTTGCGGTTGCCTGCGGGGCCTCGGGCTGCTGCACGCCAGCACCCGCCACACCGCAGAGCTGCAATACTCAAATTTGAGGCAAAATCCTCCAATATTTCGAGCGCATCCATCCCCTCGCAGCCATGCAGTGCCACGTCCTGGGGGACAGTGGCTGCAGGCGGTCCCAGCCCATGAGCGGTGCCAGCCCAAGCCACGAGCTCTCAGCTAATTAGCTCAGACTAATTAGCCAGGGTGCAGCGCCGGCGGCAGGACCCGCACCGCCCTCTGCGGTGATGGGTCCCTGGGATCCCTCCTTGTCTCGATCATGGGGTGCAGGCGAGGGGCATCCCCAGCAGCCCTGCCTGCCCTGCCTGCCCTGCCTGCCCTGCCGAGGGTGCGCGGGCAGAAGCCCCACACCGAACGCCCCGGTCCCAGCCCCGCCGCAGGTGCAGGAGCAGCGGGAGCCCGTGCGAGGGAGGAAGAAAGGAGGAATCCACACATGTCTGCCAGAGCGAGACCTTCCCGCTGGCCGGCGAATTGACAGCTGCTTTGATTTGATTAGCAGATGCTGACGAGGCATCGAGACAAGTCCCCAGAGCCATGAATAATTTCAGCGTATTTGTGTTTATTTGATCTCAGTATGGGGCTGGCCCTGCCGCCTCACCCAGCCCCGGCCCGGACCCTCGCAGAGCGAGGGGGAAAGGGGCTGCCGGGCTCTCCAGATGGCCGCTCCGAGGCCACCGCCGGCAGGGCTGGCTGTGCCCCTCTGGCACGTGCTCCGGGGAGGAGAGAGCCCTTTGCCGTGCTCTTCTCCATCCTCCCTCCGCACCTCCTGCGCAGCCATCCCGCCGGGCTGGGGGGCGAGGAAGGGACCCCAACAGCAGCTTTTGGGGAAGAGAAGAGATCCCCCCAGCCTCGCAACTTTTAACATAACTCATTCCAACATTTTCAAGTCTTTTCTACCTTTCCTCCTCTTTTAAATGGACAAAAATGGGAACTTTGCACTTTCTGGTTGCTGGACCAGAGCTGGGATCGGAAGCCGTGTGCCAGGGCCACCGGGTCCTGCTGGCATCGCCAAGGGTTGGATGCTCGTTAGAAAGCAATTAATGCATTTTAAGAGTAACGAACTGGCCATAAACCCCCACGGTCCGACACATAACCCCCCCAGACGTTACCTCTGAACCAGTGTACCCAAACACTGCACCAGGTATCGGGTCTCCCCTGCGAATGAGGAGGGTCGGGTGGAAAGGAGAGCTGGCCCGGGCTCCAAACTGGACAGCCAGCGGAAAATGCCGCCGGCAGAAGGGATGAAGAAAAACTCCCTCCCTGGTTGCCCCTGGGACGCTCAGCTCCTCTGCCCCAGCACCGTGGCGTACGATGGCACGCAGACCCGGCCGGGGCTGAAAAAGGGGGTCTGAGCCCAGGGTAGGAGCTGAGGTTCCTCTCGCAGCCCCTCCCGGGGTCCTTTGGGAGAAGATGACCCAGGACCACGCTCAGCAGGCGCAGCCCTCGCCGTGATGCTGCCGGGGGTCTCCCTGCATCTCCCTGACTGAAGACCCCGGGTCCTACTCCAGTAGGTAAATCAAGCAGTAAAAGCAAGGCACACAGGCCCTCTTTTAAACCAAGCAAATTCAACACAAGCAATTTTAATGTAATTCTCCCGCCCACAGCACCTTCCACATCCAGTTTAAAATTGCACCGGTCGGATCTGATGACTTAGAAATCAAAGATGCTCCGAGCGAGGCGAGAGCCCGACCCCTGCCATCGGAGTAACACCTCTCCCATCACCGTGTGCCCATTCAGCACGTGGCGATCCACCGACTACATCTCATGGCGGCTTCTGCAAAAATGCTTTCCCAGTCTGGCTCTCCCCTGCTGAACAAGCACCGAGTCCTGCTCAAAGCTTCAGCTTCAAACTAACCACGAGTTGTTCTGAAACGCATCCAAAACCGTCTAATTTCTACCTAAGAAAACATAAATCAGTCCTTGCTCGTGAACCGGAGCCAGGTCTGAGGTCTGCAACGAAGCTGTGGGGATCCATCAGCAGTGACAGTTTTAAGCTCTCTTGGCCGGATCCACAAAGGTATTTGGGAACCTAATGCTCACCGAAATCGCCGGTGACTGCGCACCTCAATCCCCCTGCGGACGGGATCCCCTGCTCGCCGCCGTGCCAGCCCTCCGAAGGAGGAGAACCGAGCCGGTGCCTCGCTCTGCCCCAGCTCCCCCGACCCTCCATCCCAGCCTGCCGACGCCTCGGCTCGCCGGGAGCATCCCCCCGTGCTGCCCCTGTGTCCTGGTTTCAGCTGAGAGCGCGTTCATTTTCGTTATAGTGGCTGGTATGGGGCTGCGTTTGGATCTGTGCTGAAAACAGCGTTGATAACCCAGGGATGTTTTAGTCGTTGCTGCACTCGCCAAGGACTTCTCAGCTCCCCGTGCTCTGCCGGGTGCAGAAGAAGCTGGGAGGGGGCACAGCCGGGACAGCTGCCCCCAACTGCCCAAAGGGACGTTCCATACCACAGGGCGTCATGCGCAGTACATAAAGCTGGGGAAGAAGAAGGAAGGGGGGGACGTTGGGAGCGATGGCGTTTGTCTTCCCAAGTCCCCGTTACGCGTGCTGGAGCCCTGCTGTCCTGGAGATGGCTGAGCCCCTGCCTGCCCACGGGAAGGAGTCAATGAATTCCTTGGTTTGCGTTGCTTGCGTGCATGGCCTTTGCGTTCCCTATTAAACCGTCTTTATCTCAACCCACGAGTGTTCTCACTTTTACTCTGCTGATTCTCTCCCCCAGCCCACCGGGGGGGAGTGAGCGAGCGGCTGGGGGGGCTCAGTTGCCGGCTGGGGTTAAACCACGACACCCTACATGGGGGACCCTCTGCCCTGCAGCACCAAAACCCTCCAGCGCTGGACACCCGTCACCAGCAGCTGCCGCCGGCACCGGGGTCGGAGCAGGAGCCTGCCCCAGGCTGCGTGCAGCGAGGGGGGACAGGAGGGGGGGACAGAGGGGTGACGGGAGCCAGCAGCACCAGTCCTGCTCTCGCTGCGTGGCGCTGGACCAGCCCGGCTCTGCTCTGAGCGAGCAGCAGCTTCAGGAAACAGCCCAAAGTGATGCATGAGCTGTAGGGTTTGGCCCGAGGGAGGAAAAGCACCATATTGGTGCAATTACCTGAGTTTAAACAAACCTCCGCGGGCGCCTGGGCCGGGTTCAAGAGCTGGCAGATGAGCGGCATCATCTGCAGCAACAGTTCTCGGCCGGCGCGCGGGGACCCTCCGCGGGGCTGCCGGGGGTCTCGGGGCAGGGAGCAGATGTCCCGCAGGCGCGCGGCCCCAGGAGCCGCTGCAGGTGTGGGGCAGGGGGCTGCCCGCGGAGGGGAGGATGAGGAGGCAGCGACGCCGCAGCTGCGCGCAGGCGGGAAGGGCAGAAATGCGCTGAGGCAGCAGCGCTGCGATCACAGACACCCACCACCCCCCCCCCCCCAGTCCCCATCCGCAGCCGGGCTGCGGGCAGGATCCGGCCGTTCCCATCTGCCCGGCGCTGCCGTAATGCCTTTGACAGCTCGAGCGGGCGATCGCCGGGCTGCTGCCTGCCCAGCCCCAGCAGGAGGCACGGCTGCACGCTGCCTGCACGCTGCCTGCACGCTGCCTGCACGCTGCCTGCACGCTGCCTGACGGCCTGGAGCAGGCAGCAGCCCTGCGGAGCAGCAGGTTACCCCCAGGTTAACCCATCCGAAGGCGACGGTGACCCCCCAACCCCTCGAGACAGCTGCCTGCAAGGAGGCAGGGACGGAGCCAGGGTTGCCCAGCCCTCCTCCTCGCCCCCTTCCCTGGCCGAGCAGGGCGAGGGAGCCGTAACTGCATCTGAAAGGAGAGAGCTCTCACCCTGTGGCTGGAGAGCAAAGCCCAGACCGTGCCCAACAGCCCCTGGGCAAGAGCAAACCATCCCCTCGTCTGCCCCGTCCCTGGAGCGGAGGTTGCGATAGCATCCAAACCCCTGCGTCCCCCCGGTTTCTGCATTGGTGCTGCAGTTTGCACCCTCCCTCCCTGGCTCTGGGGGTCGACGGGGGAAACTTTGGCCCCAAACCCCCTTGTAATGGCCACCATCGCTGCACCCGGCCAGTTCCCCGCCCGGAGCAGCTCCCAGCTCTCTGCAAAGCCCGTGCTACGTGTGCTACAGCTCACGACAGCTCCGAGTTGGAGGAGCTCATCTGCCCTCCCTGCCTCCGTCAACGACAAAAAACCAGAAATACGGTTTGTTTGGTGTTTGTCTCGGGTCAAATGCCGTCATGCTGCTCTTGTTGGGATGGAAAATGCATCCAGTTTTCCACAGAAACAAAAAAGATTCCCCATCTGTGTCAAATTTGTAATACAGCCTGGGGGAAGATGGGAAACAAATTTAGCTTTTTTTTCTTTTTTTGCTATCAGAAAAAGCCCTGTTTCCTGGCGAAGAGCAGAACCGAGCTTGGCCCCGGAGCGCAGCGGTGACGTGAGCCGGCACCGTTCGCGCAGCCCGAGCCGCCCTGTGCCATCCCGTCCCGCGGCACGTGCCGAAACGCCGGCGAGAGCCGGGCAAAGGGAACTGGGAGAGGAGCCCCGACACGCAGCTCGCGGCCCCAGAGCGGCCGCCAAATGGTTATTCTCCCTGACAACCTGCTCAGCCACCTCCGTGCGTGTGCGGGACTTTTCTCCCCAATCTGCAGCCCATCACGTGGAAGCTAATAACTGTTTCCTCCGCAGATAAGGGAGAAGCCTCAGAAATCCAGCCAAGCCCGGACAACACGGCTCGGGGATGCTGGGGAAGCTGCTGGGTGCCCGGCGGGGCAGCCGCCCGTCCTCCTCCTCCCCGTGCACTGCGGTTCAGCTGGTCCCCAGGCGAAGGAAATCCCCCACCGAGGAGGGAGACGTGGGTGGATTACGCACTTTGCTGCGAAAAAAAAAAAAAATAAAAAATCTGTTTCTCCTAGCTCTAGAGAAAGGGGCCACGGAGGCATCGGGAAGGCTCAGAGGATACGGGGGTTTCTCCAGCCCCGTGCCCAGGCTGAGCCGTTGGCAGCTCCCAGCTCCCCATCGCCCGCGCTGGATGAAGCCGAGGTGCCCGGGCGGAGATGGAGGGGCTCCATCCGCAGCCCGGCAGGTTGGGGTCTCTCACCCCAGCGTCGGCGCTCCCTCCCTCCTTCCCTCCCTCCAGCAGGAACAAATGGGAATTCTCTAACAAAATATTTCTTCGCTGGAAAACCATCGGTTTGTGGCAACCGGAGCTGTTTGTGGGAAAGGACTGGATTTTGATTATTTTTAGCCTGGCTTCCTAAGGAAATGTGGCTTAAGCAATCACACGGTCTGCCTGCCTGTCCGCCCAGCTGTCTGCCTGTCTTCCCCCAGCCACGTCTGATCCCACCGGCCGATTCCAGCTGGATTTGATGGAGGACAAGGATCAAAAATAGGAAGTTTGCACATTTCCATTAAAAGCCGTGGCCAAGTGGCGGCTGGGACCCCGACTGCTGCCCTGGGCTGCGGGCAAGGCAACTCCAGCACAGCCCAAAACCCAGCAGCCCCGTCCACGCCAGCTTTGCTGGGCTTCAGGCTCCCCAGGTCCCGCTCAGTACCAGGGTATTTGGGTGCCAAGCGTTGCGGAGGAAGGAGAAATACGCTCTTTGCAACTAAAACTCATTTGCAGAAGTCGGAAATGCTCTCAGTAATCTTCCCATTAAGCAGGTCCCCTGGCAAAGCCACCTTTGGCAGGCGTCCCTGCCCACCGCGCCGGGCAGGGCTGCGCTCGCAAGCAGGAAAGTCCTCCCTGGAGCCAGGGGCCGAACTCTGCCAGGTCTGGGGCATCAGTTAATAACGGCAGCCAGGCCAGATGTCCTCAGGGTCACAGTCCCGACCCCACACCCCAGCGTAAGGCCAGCCTCCGGGGACAGCCTGCTGCTGCCTTGTCCCCAGATTGCCTTTTTCATAAGGAAAAAAACGAGCAAGCACCTCAGCGCACCCCAGCCCCGCGACGTTAGCGTGTCTCGCTGCCATGGCCTCTCTTCCCGATGGGGAAAAGACCCTCGGGTCGGGCAAAATGCCACCTCGGCGGCAGGCAGGGCAGCGCAGGAGGGACGCAGGAGGGACGCCCAGCCCTGGCAAAGCGGGGCAGAGAAGCCGCAGCAAAGAAAGGGCATTTCTGCAAAACCCCGGGCTCGGGGCTTCGGAAAGAGGGAAGAGGAATTCAAAGGCTACATTATTTTCTCTCAAGTTATGATGTGTCATCGTATATATTTGAGACAGTCTTAAGCTGAGAAGCTGGTGGCCAGCAGAACAGCAGGGGTTGAAGCGTGGAGGCTGACAGAAGCAGAAAGCTTCTCTTCATTTTGCCCTTGTAGAAGAGGGGAGTAAATCTTGCACCGCCTTTTCCACCGATGCGGCAACGATAATACATACTTAATTTAATTTGTGCTGTTTCCAGTCATCAACTTTTACACGCTTCCAGGAAGCAATAGGTTGATTTTCATTTCTACATTTGGAAATTGGGAAGTCGACGACTAGCCCAGGCGGTGCTTCCCCGAGAGCTGTGCCAGCTGTGCCAGCTGTGCCAGCTGTGCCAGCTGTGCCAGCACACTGCCACCTCCACGGCTCGCGGCCGAGCCCCTCGGCCACTGCCCAGCCGTGCACGGCAGTGGAGCGAGGGGCACCCAGACCTCCAGCCCCTCTCCCCAGTGAGCTACCCCTCTCCAGCTCACGGCAAACAGAGCGATGCCTCCATCAGCAAGCGTGGTCCAAACCGGGGCTGGGCATCAGAGACGGCAGGGCTGCTCTCCCAGACCTGCCGGGAAGCCCCTGCCATCCCACCGGTGTTTGCCGAGGCAGCAGGACCGCATGAGGTTCTGCTCCGTAGGGATGCCTGGGGCTCCATTGGGCTGCCCCTGCAAAGCCAGACAGGACCCTGCCTCGTTTTTAGGAAAGCAGTGGCTCCTCGGGAGCCCGAGACCACCACGTCTCTGCCGAGACCTCCAAGGCGGGGCGGGAGGAAACGCTTGTCTGCCCTCAAGCCACGTTTTGCTGTGGGAGCAGGAGCCGCGGGCTGTAAACGCCGGCTGGGACCGCTGCTCCTCCAAAAGCGACCGGCCCCCGAACACCGCTGCCTCTCACCCCCCGGGATTAATTTAGGGCAAGAAGCACAGGCAGCCCCGCAGCATCACCACGGCCGACCCTCTGATGTGGGCTCTCTCGCGTCTCGTAACGTGGGTGAGCTCACACTGGGGCTGCCTGCGTGGATTCTCTGGTGTCTAATAAGGTGGCTGTGCTCCAGGAGCAGCCCCTCCTGGGCGGGCATCTCCCCAGGACAGGACTGGAGGGGCACGGGCACTAGCAGGGTGCCCCGTGCATTCCCCCCCTCCCTGCCCTCGGCTGTTTTCTCAGAGCCTGTAGGTTTTGGCCCTAAATTTATCAGCAGTAAAACGTTTCCGTAAGCACCAGAGGCCCCCCCGACGCGCAGCCTGGCAGAGCAGGGAGGGAGCAGGGCACAGCAAGTGATTCTGCGGCGGCACAGACCAAGGCTGCCTGGGACTGACACCGTCTCCCCTGCGCTGTGTCCAGAAGCAAACAGTAACTCCCAGAAGAGGTGAAAACCCAACTCATTTTTTAAATCCAGTTCATTTTTTTAACCCAGCTCGTTTTTCCCCTACGGCACCAGCAGCAGACAGGCTGGTGGCCACCTCGGCCACCTCCATTAAGGACCTACAAGCCAATTCCTGCGGCACAAAACTCTCTTAGTCCAAAGGGAGTCAGACCTGGCTGCGATAGGTGGGAGGACCACAGCCACCTGGCACTCTGCGGACACGAACAAGCAAGAGCCATGTTCCCACGGGCTCCTCGCTACCCCAGAGCCCAGCACGGGACCACACGGACACTCACTTACCCACTTACACAGCACTGGGAACAGTTTGGTGGGCCTAGGCGAGAAGGACAGCAGTAATTCCACCAGCCAGGAGCTTGAATCTATTCCTCATTTCCTACAGCGTCACCGCGTTAGCATCCTTAACTAGACGCTTCGATATCTGGGTGATGATGGATGGGTGGAGGGATGACGGATGGGAGCGTGCAGCCAGATGGACAGATCGATCCCCGCATCCCTGGCAGCCGCTCCCGATAACCCAGCCTGAGGCGAGGAGCAGCCGGGGGCTTTGCAAGGGCCAGGGTCCGCAGCGGAGGTCCGGACAGCGTGTTTGGGCTGCAGAGCCTGGGGACGCGTGGAGTCAAGCCCACAGCAGGGCACATAACCAGTGAGACAAGCTGTATTTAAAGGACCGGTAGCATCAAGGCTTGCAGCGGCTGATGGTCCTGCTGTGAAGGAGCTTCATGAACAGCCGCTGATAAGGAAAAGCACCAGGGAGAGCACAGTTGTGGACGCAGTAAGCGTAGCGGTGCAATTTGGGCTCTTGTCTGCTAATACCCAGCCTAAGAAATCGTCAACAAGCGGCAGTCATGCAAACCTCGTCCTACCCAACTGATGGGGAACAGTGAGCACCAGGCACAGAAAACTCACCGGACGGCAGCCCGGCTCTCCTGCCACCGTCCCTGTCCCGTCAATCAGCAACCGCAGCCAAAGAGCCGGTCCACGACAAAGCCCAGCACCGCCGGCACCCGAGCCCTGCACCCGAGCACCCGCAAAGGCAACAGCTTCCTGCGCTCCTACGGAGGGGCTGCTCCTGCCCGGCGGGACGCAGCCCGGCCTCTCCGCAGCCATCTCTGCAACCGGGACCGGCTCCTAGAGCAGCACGGAGGGAAGTGCTGAGCTCCCGGGCGGTGCTGGAATAACCGCGGTGGGGCAGACCAGCCCACTGCTCACCAACGCCAGCGCACTGGCCCACCGGCGTCCCTTGGCCAGGGCTCGAGAGCAGCCACCAGCCACCACGCGGCTGCCTCGACAGGTCTTTTATCCCCCGGCACAGCTACGCCCACGCTCACGCGTGCATCGAGCAGCATCTCTCTTAAAAATAGTCACGGGCGCGGCAGAGCAAGGGCCAGATCCCAGAGCCGACACTACACTGGCCAGGAACAAGGCAATGAGCCCGTGGCTCCGGCAGGGTCACCCACTTAGCAGGGACCCGGGGAGCCGGCGTTCCCGTTCGCCGTGCCGGCAGAAGGCGAGCAGGACTTTCGCGTGGTCTGCGTGCCCCCGGGGGAAGCTCCCCAGCCCACGGCCCCGGGGGCTGCTGCGGGACCACAATTTTCTCTTTCTTCCCCTTTTTGAATGCAACAGAGGAAAAATCTGGGGCCGCTTGGAGCGCGTTAAGTGGTGGGAGGCCAAGAGGCGTTCCTCCCAAGGCACGGTCAGCCAACGGCCAGCATGCCTGGGAACTCCGGCTGCTCTGTAAAGGCAGGGAGGACACTGGGAGCTCGTTTGCTGCCGGACTGACGTGGGGTGGGACGTTATGAGCTGACAGGGGCATTTCCCAGAGCACCCTCACCCGCTGACTCAGCCTCTGGGGTGCCACCACGGTCCCCCCACCCACGGGATGTCTTCCTCCGGCACCCTTGCCCCCATCTCCGCAGTTGGTGATGGGGAAAAGGCACCCGCCAGGCTGACCGCCCCCCCCGCCCCGCTCCCTCTCTGCACCCCCTCGAACGGCTGAAGCCGCAGAGGAAGGGGAGGCTGGAAATCAGGGAGCCGCGCTCCGGTGCGATGCAGCTCTGAAGCCGACCGGCACCAAGCTGCCAGGGAGCACCGGCACAGAGGGTACGGCTGGAGCGGCTCGCTGCTCCGCGCCACTGCCACCGACCACAGCTTGGGAAGCACCAGCTTAAAAGCCTCCGGGGATGCAGGGGATGTTGCGAGGAGGATGCTGGAGGATCCGGCCAGAACCCCCACCCATAGAGCAGGGGCCCGGGCAGAGCCGGGCTCTGGGGTGAGCGGCAGCAGGAGCTGCCCCGCTGAGGGCAGCCACGAGCTCCCCGAGGTCAGACCACGCTCCCATCAGCTCCCCCCACTCCCAGAAAGCCACGCACAGAGGCACACTGAAACCACGAACGATGCAAACGCTGGGCTCGCGCTGGCTGCCTTTACGAGCGCACGTGAGCACGCTGCACTGACGCGTCCTACTGAACCACCGTGAGCTGCCGCGTCGCGGCCCCATCTGCACGGCCCGACCAGCCCACGGACCCACGGACCCCCAGACCACCAAGACTGCAGCAGCGATGAGCCCGCAGCGTGCCAGTGGCCGGCATTACGGGGGGTCCTGTCCACAGGCAGAGGAACCGGGGCCACCTCTCCTTCAGCTCCGGTTTTCCACCCAAGCGCGTAAGGAGGAAAACGGAGAGCAGACGGCAAATTAAGCAGCGTTCGCGGGGACGCCGGGGGCACTCGGGCCCTCCGAGCTGCAGTCGGGGTGGAGCGACCCTGATGGGAAATGTTTTTTAAGCCAGGGCTGGTCTGTGCGGACAGGACCGGTGGGCACGAGCAGAGCTCTCCTCCCAGTGACTGGCTCGGCCCCAGGCTGGGACACCAAGGGACGGCTGCAACGGGAAACGTAAAATAGAAATAAAGCGAGGGGTGGAGAGAGAGAGGTGCTGGCAGTGGGGCGGGAAGGCACCGAGCGGTGGCCCTGTCCCCCCGGCTGCTCCGCAGGCCAAGAGGGTGTCCGGGATGCCGACAGCGATGCTGCATTTATCCAGGCTCACTCGCTCAACTCATCCGTTCCACTCCTCGACACCACAGCTCGAATTTTGTTAGCAGATAAGCCAGATCTATTTTTTACCTGCCAGCAGAGGCAGGGCGCTCACCTGGCTCAAGTTCACCGAGCTTGTTTTCATAATCAAAAAAGATGCTGAAAAAGCTCACGTAACCAGCGCCCCGAGAGCCGGGCAGAGCCGCTGCCCGTCGACCGCAAGCCACCCACGAGGACAAGCCTGCAGCGAGGGGACTCTGCCCGAGCCGGCGGCTGGAGAGGCTCAGCACAAGGAATGGGTTTCAGCGTGGGTTGCACGGGTCTATAGCACACACACAAAAAAAATCATAACAAAAAAAAAGAAAAAGAGAGAGATACACCGGCCGGAGCTGGGGCAGGACCGCGCGCGCGTCGCCCCGTGCCAAGAGAGCATAAAGCTCCCATTTTCTCCATGGCATCCGACTGGATCGCAGCTTCCCCCAGTCAAACGTCTCAATGGCAAGAGCGGCGCACGCTGTGAAAGCTCCCCGGCCGCCTTATGACAGCGCGTCCGTAATTCACGGGGCGTTTGTGCCGGACTGGCAGGCAGCGCCCGGCCCCGGATGGGACCTCCTGCCTGCGGCGGCAGAGCCCTCGGGTTTCCCATCCCGATCCCAGGGACTGGTCCAGGAAAGCCTCGGGATCAGAGGGGCCGGTGCAGAAAGGGGCGGCGGGGGACAGGATGGGGCGTCAATGCCGCTTTGTGCTCCGTTTTCCAGGGTAGCGGGAATGAATGGAGCCCATCGCGGAGCCTCGCCGTGCCTGCGGGCACCGGACGTCCCTCTGTCCGCTTGTGATTGAATCGGCCCCTCGGATGGGCGGGTGGATGGATGGATGGATGGGTGGATGGACGGACAGACAGCAAGGCAGCCCAGAAAGCACTGGTTGTTTCCGCTTCAGAGAGAAGCGACCACAGGGGCGGTCGATTTGGGATTTTGGGGTCCCTCTGCGCCCCGGCGAAGGATGCCCTGCCCGCTCAGAGCACTTCTCCGGGGGTGTCTGCCCCCCCCCAGCGGGGGCTTTCTGCCGAAGAGGGGAGGGCAGAGATACGGGGAGAGTGACACCGCACCGGGGTCCCACCGCAGCCCCCGGGCTGGCGCCAGGCACGGGGGACACGCTGCCCCGCCGCCGGGGACACGACCCAGCGGGCACGGGGACGCCGCCGCGCTGGATCCCACCGCGCCGGCGGGTACCTGCCGGGGGCGCGGACACACGCACTTGCGGCCAGGATGAATTCTGCTTTAGGACGAAATTTAATGTTGGGGGGAAAAAATTAGTTCTGAAAAGTCACCTTACAGTAAATGGATTTTTTTCCCTGCATGGCAGTAGCTTTAAAGTAAAAAAAAAAAAACCAAAAACAAAACAAAAACTTCTTTAGGCATTTCAGAATAGTTTTTCCTAGTTATTGTGAAAATTTAGATCAGAAAATGTGTTGGGTAAAATATTCAATTCCCCACAGCCTGGAGAGCCTCATCAAAAATCCATTTGAAGTATTACTCTCAAATCCCTCATGGCAATGGGATATTTTAAGGTCAGTTAAACTTATTATTCACTCAAGATTTTCTTTCAGGTCCCTGCATATTTCAAACAGATTTTTCCCCATCTCTAGCCCAACTGTGTTACAAAAAGCCCTTTCCCTTTTTTTTTTTTTCTGAAAAGAAAAAAAAAAGTTGTCAAAAGAAAAGATACTAATCAGAAACAGCTTCTGAAGTCTTAAAACCTGCTACGGTTAGTACTTGTTACCAAAAAAACATTGACGCTATCTCCAGATCCCTAAATCCCTTGACTTTTAAAACAGTGAATGGAGCTGTGCTTGGAAAAGAAGAATTAACTCGAATTTGTTTTTCTTATTTGCAATTCAGTTTCCTTGAAACAGGGTATATAGACAGATTTTTTTTTTTTTTCCCCTTCCATTGTGCAAGGAAAGAAAGCAACTTCAAAAAGTGCAACCTGCATTATTTTTGGATTATTTAGGATTTCCAACTTAATGTAGCTGCAATTTCTGCTCCTACCATCCCTTTTCCCTCCAAGGACACTTTTTTTTTTTAAAATACATAAACATCACCCAAAGAATATAATTTTTTAGTTTCTGAAGTGTCCCCACACCTTAGGGAGGAGCACAACAGCTCTTCTAGCAGCACACAAAACCCAAGGGGGGTCAGCTCTCAAATCAATGGCACCTGCACAGCTCAGCAGGATCCATCCCACAAAACAGCCCCGAGTGCAATTTGTCTGGTGCAAAACAACAAATATTTTTGAGAAAAATGTAACAACATCTATTTTTACAACCATCCACAGAGAAACTTGACAGCAGATTACGAAGCAGCAAAAAGATCAGCCTTTCCCCTAAAACACAGCTGTCCGATTTCTGCTCAAAACCTCCCCAATTCTGAAACACCAACACCGAGCAAATCCAAGATTTCACTTGGAAGATCGTTGCTTTCTTTGTATTTAAAAGAAAATGCAAACTTGGAAGATCGTTGCTTTCTTTGTATTTAAAAGAAAATGCAAACTCCTGCTTTGAAGAAAATTAGACTTTTGACCACAAGAAACCAAAGCGTGCCTTCCCCGCTGACCTGCAAAGGGCTTCTATTTGTGTCTTCCCAAGGCGAGAAGCTTTCCTGGAGAGGAGGTGAATCACCGACACAAAGCAGCTCCTCTGCTTCCAGGGCCCCTCAGAACGGTGTGACTTTGGGTCATTTGCAAAGCCAGCCGCAGGCCTGCACAGTCGCCATCTCCCACGGCTGGGAAGCTGGCTGGTGGTCCCGGCAGAGCACAAGCCCTCAACGCTGCAAACCTCTCCTCTCCCGTCCTGGCCAGCGATATTGCACGGTCAGCATTTTCCATCTTATTTTGGCACTTCCAGATCTTCTTGGAAGCTCGGGGAGAAAATCAGCTGCTAACCTCACCAGAGGCTGAAGGCGGGGATGGACCAGAGGACGCGGGTTCCTGCCTGCTCCAGCCTGGCCCCTGTCCTTACACCACCACCCTGATCATGCCCTGAGCCTGCAGTAACACCACCCCGTCCACCTCCCGCACTAATCCGTTCCACCGCGTTCACCACCTCCTAGCATCCCCTAATCAAGGCGGGATATTTGGCCATAGAGATGTAGCGTGGAGAAGACCAGGACACCTGGATGTGGGGTACCGAAGGCAGCGTGGGCAGGGAGGGTCCTCCCAGCTTCTCCGAGACCTTCCCGGCTTCCAGGGTGGACGATTTTGCTAGCATTGGGCAGAGATACGCCTGTTTTCAAACTGGCCCAGCCAGGTCAGCGTGAACGAGACCGAGAGACCAACCTCCTCCAGGACCTACCCCAATTACTGCCGCGTTGTTCAAACCCTATAACGTATATGGGACTGCGACAGCCACAAAGACACTTCCAAAGCCCCACCTCCCTGGGACGGAGGGGTCATCCTTCCAAAGCATTGGCTGCTGCCTGAAAGATGCTCAACACTTATACCCCAGATAATAATTTCACAAATTTCTGAAGGTCACAAACAATATTAAGAGCTCTACCCAAAGCCAAGAGTAATGCAGCCAACACAGGAGGCAAATTGAGCAGAGAGGAAAAGATTGCAAGTGCCCATAATCTTGCTCCAGAGAGCAAAGAGTTTAGAAATTATTAAACAGTTCTTAGTATTTCCAGCCATCTGGCCTTCATTTCTCCATTTATTCAATCAGACATATGTTCCTTTTATCCCTGCCACTGCCAGCTCTCCCCTGTTCTCTGAAAACATGTGCATCCTCCGCTCCCTGCTCATTTTCAGCTCAGCACAAAGCAGAGGCTGCGAGTTCGGCACACAGTGCAGATTTCTAACAAGTGAACATGCCCGTTATAGCCGCTTCCACCAACAGATTTCTCCCCCTTGTACCTAAAAATCAGTGTTTGCACAAAACAAGGCAACTTTGGCAGACCGAGATGTAATTTTGAGTCGGGAACCCCACTGATGCAAAGCGGCATCACTCCACCGAAGCCGCTGGCATCCGATCAATTCCTGCCAGCCAGGGTCTGGAAGGAGAGATCTCCTCCAGCTGTGAAGGACCAGAGTCCACAAAAAGCGCATCTCTGGGAGCATCACGGCACACATGTACCAAAGCAAGGAAACCGATTCCACGCTGCTCCCCAACCCTACTGCACGCGGGCTCTGCTGTACGCTAACACGTGCAATGACACATCCAGGCCATCCCTGCCAAGGTACAGCACCACAAACCATCTTTTCTGATCAGCCCGCTCTTTGCACCTTTCATTTCTAGCTACGATTTCTTCCCTCTAACGAGCAGAACGCCCATCCAGGGGGACCAGAAGCCAGAACCGCAAATAACGGAGAGAAAAGGAGAAAGAGGAATGCTTCACTGCTCCAGCAACGCAGGCTCCCGCCACCCAACAGCATCGCCCTGGACCTCTACAGTCTTCAGAGGGCAAGAGAACGAGGAGATCCAACAGTCTGTCCAAGGACGGCCAACGCTGTCACACTGGTGTTGGACACGGGAAGAGACCTATGAGCCACGGAGGCTTTCGGAGCTGCAATCATCACTAGCAAGAAGATAGAGCTGTTGGTTGGGATCAGGCTTAGCTTCCACCTCGCATGAAAACTCCAGCCCTGGCTCTTTCGCCACCCGGAGATGACTGCTGTCCCACAACACGACTCTCATCCCCCAGCAGCCCGCAGCAAAGCACGTCTTCATCTTCGCATCAGCTCTGGCTGCACGTTCCTCTTCCACGAGGCTCCTCCGAAGACCGCCCTTCAAGCGGGAATAGTCTCTTCGAGTCCGCAACAGGCCAAGAAGTGAATTACGTTTAATTACACACTGTCCGGGGTCTTAAGTATCAGGCCAAGTGTTACCAGATGTGCAGGGATCTCTGTGAAAGCGATCCGCAGGCTTGAAATAGCCTGTTTGGATATTTAATATGTTGGTATCTGGGGTGTGAGGGTCAGAGATGGGGTTTTTGATGCAGATGTTACAAATCTTTTCTACTCTTACCATCACCTTTTAATAACGCCATAAATCATCAGGCACTTCTCAGGTGACCACGTAATTGCCCATTTGTGTATCTGAGCAAGCTTATCTGGACTTTTACTCTTTGCTGCCAGCAAAGGAGATCTGCTGAGAGCAAACTCCAGGGTTTTGGGTGCCCCATCTCTCCTTCAGCAAGTCATCTCCTGGCATATGTGCTTCAGATGCATCGTGGCAGCGCAAGAAAAAGACAAGTAACTGATACAGGAAGATTAAAAAAAGGTTGGATCAGTCTGTTCCTAATGCGAGCCTTGCTGCTCGCAGTCCTTTGATTGCAGCAGAAATAAAAGATGGAAATTCACTGGAGGCAAAGGAATTAATTAAAAGGAGAATAAAGGAGCATCAGTCTGTTGGAGTCCTGGCATCAATTCTGAGACGAGTTTTGAAGTGGCAACAGTTTTACTTGTTCTTTCAAGTTGTTCTCCTACGTCCTGCACGGTGACTCAGGGAACTAACGCGCAGCACGCGCGGTGCCCGACACTAACGGCCGTCCACGGACGAGGCGACCCAGCCGGCACAGGACCTACCTGTCTGCTGGTGGGGACACCCAGCCGCTACCTCGGCGTCCTTCCACCTTCTTCTGCTTCAAGGGTCTTCCTCCAGAGCCTGGAGGAAAGGAGATTTCTGCAGAAGTCAGGTCTCTGCAGGACCTCACACTGAACTGCTCCTAACTGCTCTCTTCTGATCCACTGAGATCTCCAAAGCATGGTTGAGCCACCACCCTTCACCAGGCAGCCAGTGCTCATTTTGGGCTTGTAAACTGTCTCCGGATAGTTTCATAACACTGCAAGAAATAACTGCTGAGTTGTTGCTGTAGGTGAGAAGAACCCTAACCACCTTCAGCCAAACCACAGCTCAGATTGGGATTGTCTTCAAAATACAGCCACGCACATACCTACGGACCACTGTTCTTCATAGCTTTCTTCTGGTTCCTGAGCCTTCAGTTTTCTTGTCTCCAGGAGATACTGGCTTCAAGCAAGAACTGAGACTCTCCCCATCCCATGACTCCAGGAGCTACAGCTCCACAAAAAACCACCAAGTCTCTTGAGATTCATAATGAAATTGGAAGAGTTCCCAGCCCTGCCCTCCACCCAGACTGTGCTTTAAAAATTTGTGTTCAGCTGCCATGCGAAGAGCAGGATCTGTCCCCGAGAGCATCCCAGCTGAGCTCGGGAGGGTTTCACGGCCAGATTTCGTTCCAAAGGGCACTGGTTATCCTCCTCTTCATCCACGAACTTGGCTCCATCTTCGCCCAAACAGGAGCATGGAGTTTGAGGACTGTTTTCAGGTCAGAGCTGGATACTTCGCACGCACACAACCTATTGTGTAATTCATCAGCCGATGATGTCATGCCACCAGAAACCCACTAACAGCAAGGTGTGTGTTAACACTTACAGGCAACTGGTTGAGCTGTAATGGATACGCTGACGTGAGGCTCCCACAGCTGGACACAGCTGGAGTTAAGTGGTCACCAAACCTTGGCAGGACTTGCACAGAATTGAAGCCCAAATTTGCCTTTATTTTAAAGAATGTTTGCCTAGGAAAAAAAAACCATTTAGAAGAGGTCTTGCACCGTCAGAGCGATTAATGCTAAAAAGGAATTGCTCATTCGAGGTTCCTGTTCAGAAATTCAAGTTTTATGACCCTTTTACACGACACAGACCTTACTGCGATCCCTGCTAAGTCCCGTGAATACAGCAAACCCTCACACGCTTCCCGATACACTTTGAAGCAGAGAAATATTAATTTTTAATATACATAACAAGATCAGGACTGAACAAGGCTATCCCTTGTTATCTGCCTTGTAACAAGATCAGGATCAAACCGAGCGTGCTCTCGGGGAGGAGGCGGTGGCTGGGTTACACCGGCACCGCGCGTCCTTCCCATCTGCGCAGTGGGTAATTAGCCGGCACGCCGCGCTCGCAGCCCGCGCCCGGGCTAATTACGGCGACCTGCTGGGACCCGCGCGGGCCGTACCGGGCTCAGCGGCCCCATCTCCTCTCCCAGGCTGACGGGCTCGGATGCCGCCTCCGCTCCCCCGTGGGATGCAGCTGAAGCACCAGAGATGAGCTCCGATGCCCAGCACGGGGCAATGCCCACCCAGCCACCGTGCCCCGAGGTCCAAGGTTTGGGTGAGCACGGCAGCGGTTGTCCCTGGTGGTCTCCTAAAACAGCCCAGGCGTGCTGTAGAGACAGAGACCTGCAGTAGAGCTTTGGGGGGGGCTGGGGACACCCTCCATCACGGCCTGGAAGAAAGCGAGGGATGTGGCGCAGGCACACGGGGAGCCCCGATCACGGAGCCAGGGGACACGAGTGACCTGGGGCTGACACCAGGCTGGCACCCTCTGACAAAACCATAACCCGCCGTCCTCCCATCTAACCCACTTCACCTAAGACGAGGTCTGAGCTTGAAACCCGGGCGGACGCAGAGCACTGCCATGCTTTTAGCAAAGCTCCCTCTCCGCACAAACTCCAAATAAATAATAAAGCAGGACTTCAGCTGCAGAAGCCAGCCAGACACAGCCTGGACCCCAGGAAAACCTGGTGGGCGAGGGCAGGACGGTGCCCTGGCTGCTCAGCACCGCGCGCTGCCGCGGCAGGTTTGGTCCCACTCCTGCACGTGGCCCCTTCCCTGGACCGGGGCGCTGGGATGCTCACGCCATCGCGCTCAGACCTTCATCTCCAACGTACGCGCCGACCCGGCAGCAGCACGTGCCCGCCCACGGGGCAGGATCAGGCCCTTGGGGATGCCTTTCTCCCTTCTCTTTCCGGCAGCAGCCCGGCCCCTGCCCGATGGCTCCTTTGTGAAGGAGAGGCACCGGCGGCAGCTCCGTGCCGCCCGGGTGGCAGCGGAGCGGATGCAGGTTGTCACGCTTGGGTCTCTGACACCGCAGGGGGACGTTCAACTCCCTCCCTCCCCCCAAAATGGGCTTTTCATGGAGACAAACGATCCCTTCCCTCAACAAAACCTAAATTCTCAGCCGAAAGTACTTGGCAGCAGCCCCTCGAAATTTTTCTCATGGCTTGTGTGGCTTAGGAACATGACTTTCTGAAATATAAAAGCAGCCGGAGGAAGCGGCCGATGCTCTTGTTGAAGAATAACCACCCCCCCGGCCCGGCTACACGCCCCGCTGGGCTGTCGCTCGCGGGGACGGAGCCGGCAGGTCCCGGCCAGCCAGGTCCGAGCGGCCGGGAAAAGCTCTGCCCGGCCATCAGCAACCCACCCCGCCCCGGAGAGCCACCGCCACGCCGGGGCTGCGTCGGCCGGGGACAGGAGGGACGGCCAGCGGCCCCCTCCCGCGCTGCAGCATCTACTGACAAGTGGCAGCGATGAGGGATTGCGCTGACGAGCACCTGATCAATGGCACTTATCGAGCCCCCTCCACGCTCCCGGTAATTGGAGGGTTTCTTTGGCTTCCACTCTTATTGACATCTCCTCCCTGGCAGGGTGTCCGTGGGGGTACGTCGTCACTCGGAATTACGGGGGAGCTGAGCGGCACAGGCGGGATGGGGAACAACGGCACGGTACGGCCCAGCACGGCACGCGGTGCGAGGCAGGGGAAACCTTCGAGGCGTGATCGGCACCCACAAACAGCCTCGAGGAAGTAAAAAAATCATAAAGTAATCTGACGTAGGACTGCAGAGGTGGCAGAGGCATTTCAGGATCCTGCCCCGTCGGCGCGGAGAGGCAGAGCACTGCAGGAGGAAGCTCGGGCCCCGCGCAGGCAGCTCTGCCTTCGGCTACAGCAGGGACTCTGCTCCCGGGTCCCCACCTCGCCGTGCTGTGGTTTGCTTGGGGGGCTCGATTCCACCTGCAGCAGCAAGGAGAGAGTCTGCTCGGGCTCACGGAGGAGCCACCCTGCCCTCCGCCGGCTGCTGGCGCAGGGAGCCCCCAGCCCTGCCCACAGCCCCCCAGGACCGGGGTCTGGGATGCTGCGGGCTCCGCAGCAGCTGGGAAGTTGGACGGTGCGGGAGGGCTCCGCCAGCCCCCGCCGAGCGGCACCACGCAGCGCCGGGCAGGAGGCAGAAGCGTGATGTGGCCTCCGGGGACGGGATCTGTCACTTTTCTTGTCCCTTCCCATCAATCACCGGCAGGTCCTTTTTTTTTTGATTTTGCACACTGTAGTGCCCGCCGAAAGCGGCTGCTAATTCACCAGCGGAACTAGCCCGGAGGGTGCAAGCAGGGGCAGGTGAGGAGATGGCCAATTCTTCATTACAACCGCAAAAACACCTCCCGTGCACCCACGCGTGCCCGCAGGTAGGTGTGCACGCAGACACGGCCAGGCACACACGCGCTGTTTAGGGGCTAAGTAATAAATCAATAGCAAAGTGGTCAGCCTTTCTCTCAGCAAGGACGCTTAACAAGGTCACATCCTTATTCTCTCCAGACTAATGAGTGGAGATTACTAATAGGACCTCAGTGACAAGTGACTATATTAATGTAATTCTCTCCTGCTTGTAATCAATTTTGTGTGTTAAAATGCACAGCGATCTCGGCCGCCCGGGACCGCTGCGCCGCCCCCAGCGCTGCGGAGCTGCTGGCTGGGCTGGGAGAGAGGAGTTTTATTCCCCTCGCGTCCCTACGCAGCCATGGGGTTTCCTCGGCAGGGCACGCTCGGTCGTACAAAAAATCACTCCCAAGAGGAGCCCAGCGGCACATCCCGCTCCCAAAGTGCTGCTGTTCCCCTCGGCCACCTAAAATGTTTCCGTGCTGGTGCCTTAATAGCCCAAACAGGGAAAGCTTTCTGCAACTGCTTATGAGAAGCTAATTTCAGCCATTTCACTCTGTATTTCAGTCTCGAACGGTGCCGGTCCCGGCACTCTGCATGCTCCGGGTCAGGGCGGTTCGTGCTACCAGCAGCCCCAAGCCGAGCAGCACGTGCCGGAACACGGATGCTCTTTTTGGTCTGCGGCTCTAGAGCACCTCAGCTGCGCAAAGCCTGGATCTCCGGAGGCAGAGTCATCCCTGCTGTCTGCAAATACCAGCAGCACGCGGGGTCGGGCATTTACAACCCCGTGCAGCGGGATCACTTGCAGGTTCAAATTCAGTGAGCCGGGCACGCTGCCTCTGTGCCCTGGTTACAGCCCCAGTGGCCTGACTGACTGCGATATTCCCCATTTGCATTTCAAACGACTCTTCAGATCAAGAGTGACTCACTTAAGAGATGCATGAATAATTTTGAAGCCGTTTAGACTTCTGTGATCTGCGAGCTGTCTCTGCGCTGAGGGAGGAGGAGGCAAAATCAAATGAGTCGCTGTGAATTTTCCACCCGGGACCATTACCACAAAAGGCGAGCGTGGAAAATCGGAGCAGCCACGAGCACACCGTGCCCCGAGCACCGACACATCGGGACCTCAGACCCTGCCAAGGGGAAAGCCGTGGATCGCACAGCCCAGGACACACGATGCCCACCGTCGCGCCAGGCACACGGTGCCCGGGAGTTTAGGCAGAGCCCCGGTAACTAACAGAGCGGTGCAGGATCAGACCTGCGCTTCTCTGGGCTCTCAGCACATTTATGGAAAGCTGCAATATATTTTTTTCTGTGCAACCACCGTATATCTGTCATTTCTGTATTACAGAGCAGAGCTGGGACTAATTCGGACAAGCCCAGGGTAAGACAGTCTGCTAGAGAGATCCCAGTCGGATTCTGCAAACCCCGACTCGCGAGAGCAACGCACGGCGTCCCCTGGAGCCCCGCAAGCTGCTGGGGAGCGAGGACTGTGCTTCACGCCACCTATTGCCCCATCCAGCCCCTACGTCCTCTTGCGAGGAAAGGCTCATCCCAAACCACCGCCCCGCAGTGCCCGGGCTGGACCAGACCCGGCCAGCCTGCCTCCACCCCGCACCTCCCAGCCGCAGGCCAGGCTTTCAACCAAGTGCTTTTCAAAGACCCGCAGAAAGCCGTCCAGAACATCCCTCTGCTCCTCACTTTAATAAATTTCTAAACAAACGCAGCGGAAAAATGTGGTGGGAGGCGCAGAGGGAGATCCGAGAGCTCCGCCGGCTGCTCTGCCGTCCACCCCGAGGTAGATGAGCCGATGACTTCTTAGCCCGCTGGAGCAGGGCGAGGAGGGCACGGCTGGCAGAGACGCCTGGCACCGCTCGGCACCTCCTCAGTGCTGGGGAACTCGGAGCATCTCGGTCTCCCACAGCGCACGGCTCGGTCCTCGCTGGAGGGGTGAAATCACAGAATCGTAGAGGTTGGAAAAGACCTTTAAGATTGAGTCCAACCGTAAACCTAACACTGCCCAGCCCACCACTACACCATGTCCCTGAGCACCTCATCCAAACGGCTTTTAAATCCCTCCAGGGATGGGGACTCCACCCCTGCCCTGGGCAGCCTGTTCCAGTGCTTGATAAATGTAGCACGAGAGCAAGGGCAGGAATTAAACTGAGCCGTCCGAGACGCTCCGCGGAGGAGGGCAGCAGCGGGGGGCACCTCGTGGGACCCGGCTGGGGGGAGAGCAGAGCACCCCGAGGGGCTCCGGGCTGGCGGCCGGGCGATGCCAGCCTGCCCGAGCCCCTTCGGCCACCCCAAGAGCTGGGGCGCGGGGAAGGAGCCGCCAGGCTCGGGTCCTACCCAGCTCCCGGAGCCCCGTCAGCTCTCGCTCTGGGTCCTGCAGGACACGGGAGCATCCCTCTGACGCCAGCCGGCTGCCTAAGCAGGCGGATTTCCAAAGCCCTTTGAAAAGCCATTTAGAGCTAAGTCCTGGTATTAAACCTGGCCTTTCATTAGTCAGGTTTTCAATCTTTGCCCGAGCCTGTTTCAGCGAAAAGTTTTTTAAAAGGTCAGGAAGAAGCTTTTAAGCATATTTGCCAATTAACTATTGTAACCCCCTCCTCGACTCGATGCGAGCTGCCCACTTCCGTCTCAGGGGATGGTAATTACTGTTTTATAAATAAGCTTTGAACTCTCCTAAGTAATAGTCTCTCCTTGCATAAAAGCACCCTCTAAACCCACTGGCCTTTTCCACCTTCTGTCACTGTCTGCATCTAAAAATAATCTAGGAAAAAACCCCCATACTACTTTTAAGAAGAAACTCCAAAACTCTCTCTGTGATGACTATTTCTCCAGCCCCTCAATAATTCCACTAACAGAAACCCTGCAGCTTTCACTGCTGTTTGTGAACTTTTCATTATATTTGACATCTCTTCAGAAGTTCTCTGGAGTTACATGTAGGTGATAAAAAACCTGTCCGTGTTTATATGTTTAAATTTCCAGCCCTTGAGGTTACAAAAGAGTAACCAGGCGAGCACAGGAAAAAGGGCATGAATGAAGAATTATTTTCCAAAGGTATTGATTCCCATAATACTAATTTTTTTAAACCAGCCCCGTGATTTCTAGGTGCCCAGGTTTATATATTTATTTAAGCAGTCGGGGACAGCAACACTGGCAGACTTGAAACCCTTTAGAAACTCCGGTTACTTCTGCACACCCCGCTGCACAGCCTGTCTATAAAACCACCATTTATTTAAAAGAGACAGCGACAGAGAAAGCATTCCTCAGTCGGGAAGACCACGACTTGTCTCAACTCTGCAAGTCACAGCTTTTATCTGAAAAAATCGCAGCCAACACTAACACGCAGCTTTAATCACTTTAGCCTGACGCTCTCTACGTAACAACACGTGGAATAACCCGAGTTAGTTTTGCCTTGCAGCTGGGCCGGGCCAAAATTCAGACTCACAAACCTGCTTGTATCAGCAAGAAGCACGTCGCAGGCTTCGGATCGGGAACAAAACTCGGGAACCGCCACGTGAAAGCAAGGGAATAACGTCAGCGTGGAAGTGGGGGGCGGGAGGACCGAGTCGTGCTCCTTGCCCCATCGCCAACTCGGAGCCGGTGGGAAAGACCCCCCTAAAAAAGGCAGGCACAGCCCCTCTCGCCTGCCCTCCATAGTATCTGCCCAGGATGCCTTTAAACGGTTTCAAATGTTAATTCCTCATCGTGGCAGTAAAACCTATTTTTAATCCCACGTGAAAGCAGTTTGCGGAAGACCAAACTTTGCACGTATTACAGATTGCTTCCTAAGGACGCGCAGTGCTGTGTGGTAGGGAGCAGTAAAATGGGGGCACGCCATCACGGGGAGACCTGTCCGGCTGGCACGGACGCGCACAGCGCTTAAGCCCTGTCCTAAGTGTAGAGCTGGGACTAAAACATTGCATAAAGGCAAGTCCAAAATACTGCGCATTAAACGAAAGCTTTAAAAGATCTTCTTCGTCGTTACAGAATTACAGCTTTTTCTCAGGTTTCCTGCATTTTTTTCCTTTGCATTTTAGGATTTATTTTCCAAACCTGGGGGTGAGGATAGGGGAAGCCGATACGGAAAGGCCCTATTTTTGTAATGAAAGTTAAAAAAAAGGAAAGAAGAGATCAGAAAGTAACAAACCCAAGAAGAGTGCTGCAGGACTGAGTTTCTGCAAATGCACCAAGACAAACAAGGGCCACTCTCAGCCTGGAACGCTGAAACAGGAGTCCATCAGAGCAGATTAGCTGGTGTCAATGAATAAAGATAATGTCCTGGAGCAGCTCTCAGTGCATCGCCATCTGACTCCTCGCAAGATCCTTTTGTCTCTTCCCACCTATGTATTTCTTAAATGTGCCTGTGAAAAGCTCTCCCTGGAAGGGGATACAAGCTCCATGCCAAAATGCAGCCTGGTGACTCCAGAGTAGCTGAAACATCGGATTTTATTCAACAGCTTGCGCTATAGAGTGTCTTGATCTGTCTGTACAATCACAACACACACAAAAACCCCTCAAGGCATCTACTTAGCTCTACTTTTCAACTGCCAATAATACTCACAGCAAAAGTCAAAAGAGCAGCGCTGGAGCCGCGTCCTTTCCCTGCCACTCAAAGGCTTCAGGGTTGCAAGGTTCGGAGATAACAAAGTCTGGCTCAAGAAATCCTGGATGCCTTTCAAGAACGTTATTAGCTGCCATGAATGGGTTTGAGGGGGGGGGGGCAGAAAGAAAACAAAAAACAAAAAACCAACCCCAAAACACATCGCATGTAGCAGCTCTCTGCTAACCGTCCACCTCCCCTGGGGACACACGCATGCTCCCAAGCTGGGACACCCCCCTGGCACCCCCCAGCACAGAAGCACACCGTGGAAGCACGACGAGCCATATGAAAAGTTCCTCCCCCCCCCCGCCCCGGCATGCAAACCTGCATGCACCGCATCGGCTCAAAAGGGGAATGACACTAAAAAGCTAAATTCAGCCTCCGAGAGAGTCAGAGCTCTGGGACGGCTCTGCAGCACCGGCGCCCGCTCGGCAGCAATGCCCGCTCGCCGCGTTGCCACCGCAGCTGGCTGAGGAGCTCCAGCCTGGCCGCTCACCAGGAAGCATCGGCCAACTGTGACTAGCCGTCCCATAGTACTTTTTACTAATTCTGGCCCAAGCTGCAAGAAAATAAGGAATTCTTTACAATTCCTATTAAATCCAGGGCGCAGTTTCACAGAGCACAACCCCAACGGCTGCTTTCTTGTGGTGCGCTGCGCTCAGATGCGAAGGTCGCTGGGAGCCTTGGCCCAGCCCCGCTCCTGTGAACTCTTTCTTTAGCTATAGGGAAAAAGCAGGAAGAGGAGACGGAAAAGAGGGACACGGATCATAGATCATAGGAGGAAACACAAGGCAGAGCAAAACTGTCGTATTGAGCTGATGTGGCTGCAAAGTTTTGGTGGATGGAGACAAGGAAACTCTTCTTTGGATAAGCTACATCGGGCTGAATTCCCCAAAACTCCCTTTTATGCAAGCCAGCATCTGCAGAGCCCCTTCCCTGCACCACCTTTGTGCCCCAAAGCCGCCGTTACCCACCGCTTCTCCTGCCCTTTTCCCCCAGCACCAGCACTGCCGAGGCTGCGCCGAGTTACGGTGCAAGGCGGACGGAGCGGTCCGAACCTCTGAGCAACGTCGGGCGGCCGCGTGGGAAACGAGCCCGGCTCTGGCAACCAAAAAGGGAACAATCCCGGGCAAAGATCTCAGCTACGCCCCCAAAACGTCGCCAGCAGAGCAAAGCGGGGCAGAGCGGCGTCCGCTGGAGAGCCCGCCGGAGCCCAGAGCCCCCAGCCCCGCTTGCGCAGGCATCGTACGAAATGCAAACGCCCTGAGCACCCCAAATGCCGCCTGTGACCCCGACTCCGGTCCCCTTCGCACCGAGAAGTCCCTGGGTTGAAAGCGGGCGCTGCTCTGCAGATACCCAGGGGGTTACACCCGTTACACCCCGGGTTACACCCGTTACACCCCGGCCCACAAGTGCAGTTTTTCCTCAAATTCCCACAAGCAAGGGCAGGATTTGGCCCCGTGCCATCGCGCTGAGCATCTCTTCAAGTTTTTGCAAGGAAGTTCTAAATATCACCAGCAAACGTCTCCGATTCAATTAAGTTCTTATGTCGGCCTTCGCCTACGCTCCCGTAAAGCAGACAGACGGACAGCCAGCAAGGTTCCCAGGTTCCCAAACAGGACACTGGCGCTCCCCGAGCCGCTGCGTGAGCAGAGTAGACACGCCAACATCGCTTCTTCTTTTTATTTAGGTTTACTTGAAGCAGTCCCGAGTGCCAAAAAAAATTAAAATAGTGTTTTGCTTTAGGATAAAGCGTCACGTCATGCTTGGATTATCCATTAGGTAATTTATGTTGCAGTCTAGAAAAGGTGTTTAAACTTCTTATAATTAGCTAAACCTATAGTAACTCAAGGAATTTCATACAAGATGCTCGCTCCTTTCGCAGAACATTTTCTTTTCGCTAGTAAAAAGAACTACTCCAAAAAAGGGACTTTGGGCTATTTCAAATTTAAATAAAATAAAACACTCCGGTAAGAACAAATGGTTTCAGTCAGCGACTTACGTTACAATGTAAACTACTCGGCACCCACAAGCAGATACTCCTGCCATGGGAGCGAAATCGCTACGGGACAGAACTACCAAAAAAGAGCAAAATAATTCTGTGGCGATATTTCCAAGGGAATTTTTTTTTTTTTTCTTTTTACATTTACTTAAGACAAGCAACGACCTACAGGTGCCTTCGGGCCAAATATCTTGGCATGAGAAGCAGTTGGTGTAATTTTGGTTTCCTAGCAAGTTCAAATATTTTAAAAATGTTTACACCACTTTGAGATATTCATTGGAAAAACCTGAACTTCTGTCCAACTTCTATTTTCCTCCACTCAAACACACCCCAGCTTTAAACATTTAGCTCTGTCTGGCTTTCCCAGGAAAAAAACCCCCTCAGTATAGCAAGGTCTTGTAAGAAGACAAAACAAGAGAGGCAAAGAGAAGAGGAAACTAAGGAAAATAGTTGGGCGTGATTGAAAACACGCTTGCTCTACGCAGAGTTAAAGCAAAACATCTACGGATTTTTTTTCTCACTAGAAAGGATGCAACTTCTTCCCAGCACAGCGTACGCTTCCCTGCGATGCATCTGGCCGCCCCAAAAACCTTCCCTGCTCTCTTTCTCCAAATTTACCATAACCATATGCAGAACCATCTTAAAACCTCGCGCTGGTATCAGGCCAGGCTCCCTGCAAGCACTTACAGCACTAAAAACTCGCTACGCAGCGATCCAAAACTAAGATTTATTTATTCTTCTCTCGCTGTGGTCCACCCTGCAAACATCTCGCCGGACTACGGCGAGCGATATGAAAGCGTTCCATCTTCCGCGCTTTAATTACGTGCTCGCAGGCATTAAACTCCCATTCTGCCAAGCGACATCTATCTTGTAATCCTCACCCAAAAAGATTAGTTATCATCGTGATTGTTTCTAGAGCAGCGTAGATACAAGCGGAACAGAGAAATGAGCTAATAAATCACGGCGGTATTAATACAGTCATAAAAATAAGTGCGCTACTTACTGCGTTTGAAGGTGCGTTAAGTCAATAACTTTACGGTCCAGACGTGGTCTTACAGAGCTGAAACTCTGCGGGTAAAATTACCGCTAAAATTACACTTTCCATTAAAGATCACCGCTTTTCACAGGTTGGTATTTTGGCGAGGATTGCCAAGTTGCAACCTCCCCCCAAAACATCGAGAAACATTAAGAGCACGTAAGAAATAAGAGTATTCCCGCGGGGTTTGGGGCGAGTAGTACGGAGAGGCGGGCAGGACAGGGAGAGCTACTCCTTTTATTATTTTCAGATGTTTCCCTGAGAACACCGCAGTGCTTTGATAAATCTCCACATTTGGACTCTCTTCAAACTCACGGACCAGATTCTTTCACTTGCCTTCAAGGGACTGAGCGCTCTGACTCCGCTTGGCCCGGCTGCTCCGGAGTTGGCCCAGGAGATGGGAGTTTAATAGACACCACATGCACAGTAGCTGCTCTTCCCAACGCTTTTATCGCCTGAAGAGTTCAATTCCATTGAAACCCTCAAAACCAAACAGCTCCCTTGAATCAATACGGCCCTGCCCTTTGACAGGAACCCACCGAGGGATTCGAGCCATTCTGGTTTACCCTTCCCTTCCCCGGGTCACTCTGTAAGGCACAGCCAGGATCGAGCCCGCTCCTGCAAGCCGAGGTCCTCGCTCCCTTTATTTTTATAAGCCACTCGAATTAAAAGAATAATAATAATAATAATAATAATAATTCCTAAAGGAACCCGGTGGGGAAACTGTGGGACAGCTGAGAATTAAGTGGTAAAGGTTAAAATGGCAAAGCCTGGATAATTAACAAAAAAAAAAAAAAAAAAGGCAAATTGCTGCTGCCGGCTGGGCTGCTCCCGGCCGGCTGGGCTGCGGCATGGGGCACACGGGGACACACATGGGGGACACGGGGGGACACGCGGTGACACGGGGACACACACGGGGAGCGGCTCTCCCGCTCCCAACTTCAGCAGTGACCCCGAAAAACCAGCCCCCCCCCCCAGGCACGGCGGAGGGTGGGAGCTGCCACCCCCCGCTCGGCTCCCTTCGCATCCCCGCCTGGGACGTCCGTGCCCGCTCCCTGTCCCCGCAGCCCCCGGGCCCCCCGTCTCCCCAGGGAGCCGCCGCGCTCGGACCAGCCTGTTGCAGGGCAACCCCGCGGCGGCCCGGCGAGCAATTAACCGCGGCTCGGCGCTTAATTCCCGAGCGGCGGGGCCGGCCCGCCCGCCCCCCCCCGCCGTTACCTGTACCAGCGCAGCCCCTTCTCGTAGCACCTGTCGAAGAAGTGGGGCTCGGCGCCCACGGCTCGCACCCCGGGGTGCGCCCGCAGGAACTCCAGCAGCGCCCGCGTCCCGCCCTTCTTCACGCCCACGATGATGGCCTGCGGGAAGCGCCGGCTGCCGCCGCCCGGGGCCCCCGCCGCCCCCGGCCCCGGCCCCGCGCCGTCGGGCAGCGCGGCGGGCGGCGGCAGCAGCAGGGCGGGCGGCAGCGGCTCGCAGGGCCCCGGCAGGCAGTAGAAGAAGTAGGTGAAGAAGAGGATCATGGTGAGGAGCAGCGAGGCGCGCCGGCCCCCGACGGGTCCCAGCAGCCGCCCGCTACATCCCATCGGGGGCCGCTCCCGGCCCCGCCGGCCAGCGCATCCCGCACCGCCGCCGGGCCCCCCGCGCTCCGCTCCCCTCCGCGCTCCCCTCCGCGCCGCTCCGCGCGCACCCGGCCCGACCCCTCCCCGCGCACACCCGGCCCGGCCCGGCCCGGCCCGGCCCTCCCCTCGCGCGCCGCCCCCCACGCCCACCCGCGGGGCGGGGGAGGCCGCGCGACACGCGCGTGGGGGCGGCAACGCCCCGATGGAGGCGGAGGGGGTGGGGGTGGGGGGGTGCGGCACACGCGTGGGGCACCGCCGGGATACCCCGGGGCGGCGGGGCACCCCCCGGCCCCCGCGGGCAGCCCCCGCGTGGGTGCCAGCCCGGGCCGGCCGCCCCCTGCGAGGAGCCGGGGCGGAGGGAGACTCCGCCGGCCCCGGTGCGCGGCGAGGACGCGTTTTCCCGTGTGTTCCCCTGGGCTTTTCCCCCCTCTTTTCATAATTTCTGGGGCTGCAGCGGGGGGGTTCGGCCGCTCGCATCGGGCCAAGGGCCGCGCAGGGGAGGCTGCGGCGGTGCGGGGTGCCAGGCTGGAAAGGAAGAGCCGTCACCCAGTGCCGCGCAATTAGCAAGAGGCACCCGGAGAAGCAGCGCTAATTAGGCTGCGGGCGTGGAAACGCAACCCCCGTGTGCGGGTGTTTATCGTTGGGGGTGGGAAGGACAGTCCTGGGTTTCCACCCAGGCCCCTGCGCCTTCCGAAATAAGCCCAAAAGCAGCAGTTTAGGTGATGTGATTTAAAACGCGGGTGCGCAGTGGACGGTGGGGTGGCATGAGGTGGTTTTCCTGTTGCTGCTGGGGAACCCCCATTCCCTGGGGCCCAAAGGTGCGTCCTGGGTGCCGCAGCATCGGTGACACGTGGGAGCCGGACCCCACAGTGGGGGGCTGTGCAGGCAGCATCGCCGGGTGCCGCTGGCCAGGCCTGGGCTGCATGTGCAGCAATGGCACCATCCCGGCTTGCTCCTGCCCTCCTGGCACCATTTGCCATCACCGAACGCAAAATAGCCGAGCCCCGGCCCCGGGGTGCCCGTGCCGGGGGGCTCCCACGAGGCCATCGCGCCAGGGACCCACTGCGGCTTCATTGAAATTCTCCCGGGGTCCACCCTGCCCTACACCTCAAAACACTGAGGCTGATTTCCAGTCTTGTGCTAAAGCCTTCCTTTTTTGTATCTGAAATCAGCAGTGCCTTAATTAACCTATTAATATAATTAGCTCTTTTTATAATTAGATCCCCCGAGTCTTGCAAGAGATAGAGCACGGCGGGGAGGGGGAGATCCGAGGCCTGAGACCGGGGGGGGTGCAGAGCTGCGCAAACACAGCTGCATCGGGAAGCAGCGATGCTCCGGCACGGCTGCGTGGTGCCGCAGCTGCACCGTTGCATGCTTGTACGATGGCACGGCTGCAAGGCGGCACGGTTGAATGGTGGCACAGTTGCAAGACTGCCCGGCTGCGTGACAGCACAGCTGCATGACAGCCGGGTGGCACAGCTGCAGGGTGGCAGGGCTGCATGACGGCACAGCTGCAGGGTGGCAGGGCTGCATGATGGCAGGGCTGTAGGGTGGCACGGCTGGAGAGTGGCAGGGCTGCATGACAGCACGGCTGCAGGGTGGCAGGGCTGCATGATGGCAGGGCTGGAGGGTGGCAGGGCTGGAGGGTGGCAGGGCTGCATGACGGCACGGCTGCATGACAGTACAGCTGCAGGATGGCAGGGCTGCAGGATGGCAGGGCTGGAGGGTGGCACGGCTGCTTGACGGCATGGCTGCATGACAGCACAGCTGCAGGAAGGCAGGGCTGCAGGGTGGCAGGGCTGCGGGGTGGCAGGGCTGCATGACAGCACAGCTGCAGGAAGGCAGGGCTGCATGAAGGCAGGGCTGCGGGGTGGCAGGGCTGCATGATGGCATGGCTGCGGGGTGGCAGGGCTGGCGGGTGGTAGGGCTGGCGGGTGGCAGGGCTGCAGGATGGCATGGCTGCAGGGTGGCAGGGCTGCAGGATGGCAGGGCTGGCGGGTGGCAGGGCTGCAGGATAGCAAGGCTGCATGATGGCAGGGCTGCAGGATGGCAGGGCTGCAGGGTGGCAGGGCTGCATGATGGCAGGGCTGCAGGATGGCAGGGCTGGCGGGTGGCAGGGCTGCATGACAGCACGGCTGCGGGGTGGCAGGGCTGAGGGTGGCAGGGCTGAGGGTGGCAGGGCTGCAGGGCTGCAGCAGGACGGGGCTTTGTGCCCTCTCGTGGCTGGTGCTTGCAGGAGGCTGCGCCGGGGCTGCCTGGCCCATCCTGCACGGTAGCTTTTCAACGAGAGGAAATAACTGGGCGAGTGCGACTGGAGATCCCTTCCAACTCGCAGCGCGAAGGTTCCCCAGGGAAAAACGAGGAGGAAAGATTATGACGAGGAAGTGAATCTGTTATCGGGAGCAGTTTGATAAATAAAAACGCATCCAAAATCTGCCGCGCGGCACTTGCCAGCTCTTGTTGGGTTTACGTAAGCGATTAGAAATAGGAACTGTTTCACTCCGGGCGAGAGCGGGTGGGAACCGCTCCAGCTCCCTGTTTGGGTTGGGGGGGGGGGGGGGATGTTGTTGTTGGAAAATGCCAATTTGTCAAAATGGAAATGTTTGGCAAGAATATGTCCATTTTGACAAACTTCTGTCAAAACACAGCCAGGGAGGCTCGGGAAAGGCAGGCGGGGAGCACAGCACCGCCATCCTCCTCGTTCTCAGCGCAGGGGGATCCCTCGGGGGTGCGGGGCTGGGGCTGCCCGCGGCGAGCTGGTGCAGCGGTGCCTTTCGGCACTGCCAGCTCCCTCCCTGCGCCGTGGGCGCTGCCGTGTCTCAGCACTTGCCGCCGCTCGGGCACGGTCGGAGGAGCAGCGCCTTTTCCCTTCTCACCTTCATAATTGGGGAAGAAGGCTTAACACGTGAGCTCGGGGCTCACTGCTGGGGCCAGGCGCCCGGCAGCGAGGAGGGGAAGCATCGAACGCTGCGAGCGCTTGGGCTGTGCCCGAGGCTTCCCCAGCCCCGCGTTCGGATGAGCTGGCGGGTGGCCCTGCAGGAGGGTCCCCGGCTTCAGCCGCGACCCTACCGGACAAGGACCGGCTCCCTGCCTTGCCCGCAGCTCAGGCAATTAAGGACAACAAGCACTCAGATGCAATTTTTTAAGCAAAATTAGGACATTTTGTTTGAAAAAAAGGAGTTCTGAAATGAGCAGCTCTGGTGTTCCCTGCGCTCGGTGCCCTTGGCAGGCAGCGGCTGTCCTCACGTCTCCGTGGCTGCCCAGGAAGGGCTGTGCGGGACGTGGGATGTGAACCCGGGCCAGCGGGGCCGGTGCCCGGTGCCTCTCTGGTCCCCCGGCCGTATCGTCTGTCGTGTCTTCCCTCTCTGTTAGCCCGTCTTCGTCTGCGGCTCTGATAAGAACCTACCGGAGAGCGCAGCTTTCCGAGAGTTCGGTGATCCTGTTGGAAGGTCTCCCGCTGCAGCCGCTCGCTGGGCTGCCGGCGGTGCTGGTGTCGGTCAGGGGACGGGGCCGCCTTCCCCGGGCAGCAGCAGTGCCGCTGCGACGGGCATCGATGTGTTTGCGTCAAGGGGCCGAAGCCGGGCGGGCAGCAAGCAGCAGGGAGCGGAGGCGGCGCAGCCAGCACGCAGGCCGTGCTTGCCGGTCCTTTGCAGTGCACGGCTGGGAACGGTGTTGGGAGGAATTAGCCTCGCCCCTGGGGAAAGCAGGGACAGGCACTGCCGTAGCCTGTACCCCAACACCTCGGCTCGCTCCCGAGGCTGGTACACACCACGGTCCCTGCCCTGGATTGCTGCATAAGCCCTGGCACCAGGGCTCTGCACCCTTGGGTGGCACCCACGGCCCCAGGGGGACTGGGGGCAGCGGCCCCACGGGCACCTCTGCGGCACGGCTGGTCCCCAGGGCTGCTCCCAGCACGCAGGAACCACCGGGCTGCTCTGGCAGAGGCAGATGAAAGTGTTTGGGGCTGTCACCAGCATTATGGATGGGCTGCGAGTGCTGGCGGGGAGCAGCACGCAGACACTGCGGATGTGGAGGGAGCCTCCGTGTTTCCGACCCCTGATTGATGAGATGCAAGTGCCGGCCGTTTCACTTACTATATCACTGTTGCCTCAGCCCTCCGGCTGGGACGAGGGTGCTTTGAACCTCGGAGACAATTGTCTCCGCTGAAGGACGAGAAGGGTCGTTTTTTCCCCCCGGGGTCCCGGCAGGAGCGAGCGGGTCCCTGGAAGCCCCGTGAGCTGGCCGACGGCTCGGCAGCTCCCTGGGGACTGGGGGCTACGGCAGCCCGGGGGCAGCCGGGGCACAGCGGCCGTGCGGAGGAAGATGCCAAAGGAGCTTTCGGTTGCTGCCAAGGGGAAGAGGTGAGAAGAAACAGCCGAGCTGGCCAGGAGCTCCCATGGCAATGATGCCCAGCGCTGATGGGTGAGCAGCAAAAAGGGAAAATAAAGCAGCAGAGAGGCCCGAACCGGGCCGGTGCCAGCACTGCCGGGCTCGCAGAGGAGGCACCGGGGAGCCATGAGCAGTACGCTCATCCCGTGCGGGATGCTCAGCAACAGTGATGCTCCGTCCATGCCAAATTTGCAGTTTGCCTCAGGGCCGCCTTGCTTTGGTGACGGGGGTCCCCGTGCTGCCGGCGGCTGCCTGCCTCTGTGGTCCCCAGGGCCGGGATGGCTGCGGGCTGCCTCCTGCCCTACCCAGCTTGGCTGGCTCGGCGGTGACGTGAGCTCTCCCTCCAAACCACCCGGCCGCTGCCGCTGCAGCATCGAGGGGGTGAGCAGGGACCCCCGCGTGGCACGGGGGCTCGCGGGGAAGCGCCTCTCCGAGGGGTGCATCCCAGTCCCGTAGTGCTGGCTGCGGCGCCTGGCCCCCCGCATCCCCTCGGGGCGGGGCGCAGCGTCCCGGCCAGGCTGCGGATGCCCCCCGCCGCACCGGGGGCTGTGGGGTTCGGGACCGGATCCTGCCTTGGCAGATCTTGTGGCAGAGCATCAGTTGGAAATGTCTGGCGACCATCTCAAAGGGACGTGTGTCTGCGCAGGGGCGAAAGCCCGATGCCAGACATGGTTGCGCGCATACATGTGGTTTGAATTGGGTAATTCAACCCAAGTCAGGGTTATTTTTGGGGAGGGCTCCCTCCAGCCAAGTGCATCGCCTTCTCCTCTCCGAACGCAGGGCTGTACCTGCCAGCCTCCCTCGGGGTGGCTCAGCCCTGGAGGGAGGAGGCACTGGGACAGAGCAGGCTCCCAGGGCAGCCATCCCCGAAACTCCCCGTGCCACATGCCGGGGCTCACCGGGAGCGGAGGGGTTAGCCAGCCCCACCACGGACTGAAATCCTGGTCCCAGAGCAGATGAGGTTCACTCCTGAGCTGGGACAGCCGAGTGACAAGTCCAAACAGAGCAATATCAGCACAGCACCATGTGAGCTCGATGCTCCCCTTGTCCGTCCTCTCCCCCACCCCAAAAGCAGCAGATCCGAGCAGGATGGGACCCCGGATAACCAGCCAGAGCATCCCGACTGGCCACCCCAGCACCACGACCCAGCCTCTCCTCCAGAGACCTCCCCTCTGCCCGCCGCAGCAGGCAGGAGCGCAGCGTGGGTGCTCTGGGATTTCCCAAAGTTTGTTATTACAAAGAAAGAAAGAAAAGGGCTCAAGGGATCAGTGGGGATGAAAAATGCTTTAGAAACACGGGAGATCATTTAACAGGTCACTTCCACAGCGGAGTTTGCCAAGCTGATAAAGGCAAGCAAACTTATTAAGGCGCGCACAGCTTGATTTGAAACGGCTGCTCCCAAACAGCCAATTACTCCGGGCCGTTCCAATCCAATTAGGAAGGCTGTTTCCCTGATTACGGTGGTGTGTTTTACAAATACAGCACAACTCCTCGGGTTCAAAGAGCAATCCATAAAAGGGAGCTCGGTAAGAGGCAAGCCAGCGCCTGCGGCCAGGGGAGGCAAACCCCGTCCCCGTCCCTGGGGACGTAGGTGTCCCTGTCCCCAGGGATGCGGGTACCACAGGGGATGGGGATGGGATGCCTGAGCCCCAGGCACGGTGATGCTCGCTGGAAGAGCAGCCCTGTGACCTTCCCTAAAGCGGCACAGCCCTGCCAGCCAAGGGGACGGGATCTCCGAGCTCTGGTCCCCACCAGGAGCTGGGGCCCTGGGATCATCTGGACAGGGGATGCCACCGAGGTCCCCGTCAGTGCTACCCCTCTGTAGTCCCCTCCAGGGTCTCAGCAAAGGCCACCCCTTGTCACCCAGCTCACCTGCTCTGTGACATTACCTTTCCCCAGAGACCTGGCAAGCTTTGAGGTTTACCCACTGGGTATTGAAAAAAAAAACCCACCCTCAACATAATGTTGCGGGGTGATTTACTCTGATCCTGCCGGTGGGGAGAGGCAGGTTTTACAGAGGGAGAAACCCAGACGGGACCTTCGGGGCTTTGCCAGAGCTGGGTCAGCCCAGCCGGGATGGATACCAGCACAAAGGAGGAATGAATCCTGTCTCCCTCTAACTGGGATCACAGGCTCTGCGGTGCAGCAAAAAGAGCCGATCCCCTCCGGACCGGGGGGGTTCCCATCATCTGGGGCAAAAGAGGCACCAACAAACTCATCACCGTGCTCACACAGAGGATGACAATTTAACCCGCAAACTCCATCCTTGGTCCAAGAGGCTGAGCCAGGCTTGGGGGACAGGAAGGGCCGGGGCTGAGCGGCAGCCCCAGTGCCTTCGCGGCCGTCCAAATCCTCACCGCAACCGCTCCAACGGGTTCGCTTCAAAATCCTGGCGTGCGGCCACCTCTGGGGTGTAGCACAGCCCCTGTTATTAAAATGTGTGACAGCAGCTCAAGATGGAAAGTGAAGTTGTACATTCTCCATCTGAAACTCCGGGAGGAATTTCAAGCAGGGGAATGCAATTTCCAGCCTGGAGGAGAGCCAGCAGCACCAGGGCGAGATTTTTCTTAATATGGTTTTGCAAAACTTGAACACAGAAAATTGCCCGTAGCTATAGCAATACCAGCGAGCTGGAGACAGCCCTGCTCGGGGAGAAGGCGAGGCATTTGTACAACAAAAACACCCACCAACTCCAACAAGCCTGCTGTCCCCTGCCACTCCCGGGACGTTCGGCCACCTTAGCTCCCCGCTCCAGCCTGGCGTTCGCTGGGATTCGGGGGCCGAGCCACGGGGAGGCTGCGTGCACCGGGGCAAAGCTGCTCTCCTGCCCGCCTGGGGAAGGGAGCAGCATCCCGGGAGCGAGGGTTTCAGCAGGGGAAGCGATGCCCCAGCATCGGGCGCTGGCTGCAGCCTTGCAAAACTCCCCACGGGACGGCAGGACGTGGCTGCACGGCACGATGCACCTTCCCGCAGCGGTGCGGGCGACCAAACAGCACCCTTCTTTCGCAGAAGGGAAAAGCTGGTGCTGGCAGCGCCCAAGGGAGGACGTGGCTCTCCCCAGACCCTCGGCGCTTGCCGGTCTCCGCTCCCTCCATCAGCCTGGGAAGGACGTGGGTTCAACGGCTCCATTTTATTCGGCGTTTTGGGGCAGCGGTGGGGTCCCAGCGGGGCGACAGCCTCCCCGGCCACGGGACCCCCAGCCACCCCGCCGCTCTCTGCCTCCACACCAGCCCGGGGAGCACTGCCTGCTCACGGCAGCGCAGACGTGGCTGGCTCCCGGCCAGCTGGAGTTACAAAAGGAGCCTTCCCCCTATTTCTGCTTTTGATTTAAATAATCCCAATAAGGGGATAAAGCAGCCAAAACCCACTGATTTTTTTAAAGCTTCAATTTAAAAAATAATATACATGAAATGTGCGATTTTTATTAGAGGAGGCAGAGCTGCAGCATATCAGACACAGCCCTTCGCTAACCAAACCTCTGCCCCGGGACACCAGCTATGAACTGTGCCATCCAGAGCGCTCAGACGTCCTCCGCACCGCGTCCCAGCTCTGCCTTGGCCCCGCTTCCCTTCTCATTTCCCACGCAAACTCGGGGCTGGCTGCAATTATTCCTTTATCGGTGCCCTCCTGGGCGAAGATGCACGAGTGAGAAGGGTTTCACATCACCCTGGGAGTGAACAATTACAGGGACGGGGACGAGGCACGAAAGCAAAGGTGCTTTATTTGCGTTTAATTTGCTGTTACCCAGTGTCTGGTCACACAAGTCTGTGGAAGCGGAGGGATTTCTTTATCCTGGTTAGATGTATGGGGCGACAAGGCCATTTCCAGCTGAGAAAGTCCCCTCTTGAAGAAGCCAGGCAACACCACGCAGCCGGACAACAAAACATCCCTGTTTGCAGGTGACCGATGGCTGCAGCCGAAGCCGACAGCGCAGAGCCCGTCCGGCTGCAGCCTGCGGATGGAGCGGGACTTCCAGCACAGTGCCCGGTGTCCTGACGGGTGTTTCGGGGGATCTGCAGCCCAAAAAGTCTGGGGACGAGGTGGGTTCAGTGCTGCGGAGGTGGCAGAGTCCCTGGGGGTTTACCCGAGCCGTGACCCAAGGGCGAGCCGGCAGCACCCCACCTTTCTTGGGCAGGGAGGGAACAAGGTCTCAGGTCCCACCGTCAGCTCCTCGTTATCAATCTCTCCGACACCCCTCACATCCCCTGCAGTTATTTCTGCCTGTCTGCTACGCCAATCTGCACAACAAGCGGTTGACTGACCAGCCAGGGTTATCTTGACGACTGCTTACCTGCTCTTTACAAGCTTAGTAACTCGGTGGAACCATAATTATATGTTCATTGCTGTTCTCATTTAGAGTTAATTACATGTCAAATAGACATATCTCTAACGTGCTTGGAAGCATCCCAATAAAGGCTCTGAGCAGCCCATCAATACGTACGTGAACGCGGGTATTCCTTCTGCTGGGCGTTTCGCCACCCGGTGCTTATTTGCAGGTCTAAATCAATAGTATCATCCCATTCGGGATGGGGGGAGATGTGGCAGCAGTTCAGCTCCAAGGGAGCAGGCGAACATGGGGGAACCTCTCCTGGCCACAGCGGGTGAGACCCGACCCACGGCAGCACCGGCACCCGGGTCGGCCCCAAACCCATCAGCTCTGGTAGCAACATGGCTAGGACGGGGCCAGTCTGGTGGATAAAATAACATGCCACGCTGAAGTTCCTCATTTCTTTTGTAAAATACATCTACGACAGGCTGCTAATAGGGTCACCGCATGGTTTAATCCCACTTTTTTAGCCTAAAAATGAAGCTGACTCCATTTGGATCATGCCCCCATTGCGTTTTCCCCTGCTGCTGCTGGGCTGGGGGCTGCCAGCTCCACCAAAGGCACTGGGACAGCACTGGTGTGGGACCGGGGAGCCTGGAAGAAGCACCAGCACCCCGCAAAATGATGGCGGCAAGGGCGGAACGCCAGCCCTGAGCCCGCTCTTGCTGGCATCGCAGTGCTAAACCCCCCCGAGGGAGCCGGGAGGGCTGGAGCCTGGGCGAGCTCTCCCGCACGCCGGGCAGGCAGGGCTGGCTCCGTGCCGTAAAAGACAGGCACAGCTTATTTTGGAGGGCAGAGCTAGAGAATTACATCCTAAACGCTTGCAAAATCAGCCGGTAAGTGCACAGAGCTGTTCCCAATCAAGCAGCGAGCCGGCGCAGCTGGGGCGCATCCTCACTGCTCGCTTGTGGCACGCTGGCTTCCCCCGAGTCGCAGCCGGCGAGCTCCGCGCTGCCGTGCCCAATCTCTGCAGGAACCAGCTTTTTTCAAGCAAATCGGTTTACAAGTTTCCTCTTTTTTTGAGGGGAAAAAAAAAAAAAAAACACCCAAAAAAACCCACAAAACCCCCCAAAAAACCCAACAACAAAACAAACCAAAAAACCCCCACACCATTTGAGCGTAGGGGGTTGTTTTGCTTGTTTGCCTTTAAAAAATAATAATAAAAATAATAATGTCACCAGGTGCAGATGGCCACATTTACGAGTCTGTGAAGCTCTGGCATGCCCACTGCTAATTCCATGCACAGGTAGGGGGTAGCTTTCATTTGGCTCTGGTTCAGCCAAATATTCAGTGGCCAAAGGGAGAGGAAGGTGTGGGATCAAGAATTGGAACATCTGGAGCAGAACCGAGCAATAACGAAACGCAAAGCAAAGTTTTAAAGAAAATGTCTCAAATGGATGGAGGAGAAAAAGTGGAGTTCAAAGGGCTCCCCGCTGCCAGCGAGGAGGGGCAGGCTCCCAAGTGGCCTTCTGCCGTGCGTTTGGCTGGGGTTTGGAAACAGGAAAAAAAAAAAAAAAACCGTGGTGTTGAAGGGGGAGGCAAAACCGCTGGATTAAACCCTGGCCAGCTGTGCCCCCAGCAAAACCTGCTTCTCCGCTGCGGGCAACACGGATTCCAGAGCTTAACGCGATAAAGCCTGAATTTCAGAAGTTTTTGAGTAGCAGCAGAGGGATCAGACTGTGGCTTTGGGTCAGAATCCTGACTTTTAGCCCCCCACGAGACGGGGATGGTCCCGCTCCCTGGGCCACCCCGGAGCTCTCCCTGCGTCCCGCGGTTGACGCTGGGCAGCCCCTGGCCCGGGGCAGCGGCTGCAGGTGCCCAGGCTCCATTTCCCAAGCGGCCCTGCCAACAGTATTTAAGTCTTATATAGGGGTAATGCGTTTTCTTTGTCTGTTTTCATTGTCTGCTCCAGTCTTAACTCTGCAAAACCCCTACGACAGCAAAATATTGCACCCTTAAGAACAGCTAATGAATGGATAACGAATCTGGTAACGAACATAACGAGCTAACACTCTCATTCCTCCAAACAGTGGCGTGCATGATGTGCACTCCTGAATTACAGCTGCCAAAGTCAAAGCCCGAGCGGCCGTCAGGTCACGCCGGAGCCGCACGTGCCAAGCCCCTGCTTTCCAGGTGAAAAACACCCGCTTTCCAGCAAAACCTTGGGGCTCACCCCGGAGCGAGGAGAGGCGAGAGGAAGGGAGCCGCGGGGAGCGCCGCTGCCTGCCGGGAGCTGCCGCCGGCACGAGGGCAGGGTCCGGTCCCGGCTGCCGTGCCTTGCCCAGCCGGCGAGGGCCGATCCCGCTCATCTCTCATCATCTGCGATGCACATGCTGAAGCAATCAGTGGGGAAAGGCTGGAAAGCCTCCAAAATGGGAGAGGGCGCAGGGTACGCTCACGTTCCCGCAGCCCCGGGGCTGCAATACCTCCCGCACCAATAAACTGCAGGTGCTGGGGGACTGCGAGCACTTGCCCGCGCACTTCAATAGCATTCGGATCCTGCCTCCCGGTACCCCGGCCCCTTCCCGGCTCACACACGGCAGGGAAAAGCATGGGGAAAAAAGCCCCATTTAGAGGCAAAAGCCTCTTGGTGGCGAGGATCCCCTTTCCCGGGGACAGTAGGCATCTGGGTGCTATAGCGCAGGCACCCGTACGTGCTGCGTGACCCCACGGGCCCCATCCCCTCCCCGAAAAGGCAGGTCAGCGCTCGCTGGCTCTGCGGGAAGGAGCCGGGGCTTTGTCTGGAGCTGGGCCGACGACAGAAGCTTTCAGGCAAATCACCTGGGCTCTGCTGCGTCTGGGAGAGATGGAGCTGGGACCAAAGCTGCCGGTAAACCTGAGGCTCCTCAGCCCGAGAGCTCCGCTCCGCAGGGAGAGCCGCCCCGGGGGCCCTTGGACGGGCATCACTCCGCGTGGGCTCGTGGTACCCACCAGCATCCCATGCCTCAAAGCTTCATCTGAATATTTGGGTGCTTGTGCTCCAGGACTCTCCTGTCGCTCCCCAACGCCGCAGTCCCAAGCACACCACGGGGGTCTGCTGCAGAGCGGCAGAAGCCCCCAGCCCCGGCTCATCCACCCGGGACCTTCTGCCTGTTCCTCCAGCTCTTGCCAAACACATCCCAACAGCACCAGCCCCTGCCCCCATGAGAATTTCACGGATAAACCACCGGAGCTCCAACAGAGAAGGAGAGACCCAAGAGCCCTCCCTGGAGGGAGCATCCCCACCTTCCCCGCAGCCACCAGCGCGTGGTGAGGTACATCCCCGCCTTGGGTCTCGCCCATCACCCGACCCAACTTCTGAGCACAGATAAGAACAGCAAGAGAGCCGATAAATCCAAAATGCTGGGAACGTGTTTTAGGATCGCGCCTTGGGGGTGAAACCCAGACGGACGCCCGTCTGTACCGCACGTCCATGCTGCGCCAGGGCTCGGGTCCCCGCTGCAGTACCAGGAGGGGACTGGAGCAGCCCGGCTTGGGGGACCAGCACGTTCTCCAGGCACCTTCTCATGCTGGGGGTCTCTCTCGCGCAGCCATAGCCAGGCTTTTGCATCCCGGGCTGCCAGGACGAGGCCGGAGAGCGGGACGGCCGACAAGCCAAGGGCAGCTGGGGGAGGTCAGACGCAGGGGCCGGCTGCCGCAGCTCCCCAAACAGGGACACGTCCGGGACGAGCCTGCTGGCTTTGCCCTGGCCGTGCCTCCCAGGGCATCCCTGCGTCCTTCTCCCTCGTGTCATCCCCACCTTTAACTTTCACGGCTGTCGGAGCTCCTTGGAGCATCCTCTGCCTCCCCCAAACAGCCAGGGCTGCCTGACAGGGTGCTGGGGGGCCCGATGGTGCTCGCCCACCCCACGCAGCACCAGGCGCAGAGCTGGGACGTGGGGCCAGGCCCCCCCAGCCCCTCTCCCGCTGCCCCCCGCAGCAGGACCAGCCTGCAGGACCCGCCATAACGGGGCTCATGTGAACGCCCCGTGGTCATTTTTAACCTCAGATCTTTGGCATTATTAATAACATACATGTGGGTCTTGCTTCCCCTATGGGATAACATCTGGGGGATATTCATCACGGCCACTGCGGGCTGCAGCCCCCCGCTCTCCCCACGGAGCGGGATGGGTCACATCTGAGCCCCGAGCCGCTTGATGTGGAGTCATTAGCATGCACAGACTTCCAGCCCAATTACTTGACAGATGAAATCAAGATCCGTTGGCCTTATTGTTTGCATCTGGAGCGCTGCATCAGCACACACTCCTCCTGCCTCCTCTTCCTCCTCCTCCTCCCCAGCCCGGCTGCGCCAGCGTTGGCTTCATCTGGATATCGTTTACCATGGCTTGGCGTATGGGAACGTATCAAACGCACCATAATAAAATTAGCCCTACACAACAGCAATTATCCACAGCACCTTCAGAGAGGGAAGGATGCACCGTTTGCCCACCCTCCTTTCTCTGCCCCTCTGTGGGGAGCGGAGCCCACGGATTTTCCTCCCATGCGCAGCTCTCGCAGGAGAAGCTTTGCTCTCCCGGCAAGCACGGAGAGAAACCCAGATGGATCACACCACAACCTGTTTGCAGTTCCAGTTTTGCAGCCAAGCCACTGCTATTCTACCAACCAATTTTACACAAAGGAACAATTATGCTTCATTTCTACCCATTAACACGTTCGACAGCATCGAGCTTGCTTTAAGAGGGGGGGGAAAAAAAAAAAAGAAAGTTGCATCAGAAATATTTGAGGTGCTGAAGTCAGCACGCAGGTGTTGGGGCTGACGCGGCGCCCGGCAGCGTGCCAGCGCCAGCCCAAGCAGAAAGCTCCTAATCCCGGCGATTACAGCCCACGAACACGGGCGTGGGGATGGGGCTCACGCCCCAGCACACCCCGGGCAGTGCCGGCCGCCGCAGCCGGTGGGTTTGGCTTTGCCCCGGAGCCTGCCCAGGAGCTGTTAGTCAGGAGAGAGGAGGTTAATTCTTGCCACGTGTCTGCCACGGCGCTTTGCTCCTCTCGAGGAGCCGATGCTTCGCCGAGGGCTCTGCTCCGCTGCAGGACAGGAGCACGGGGTCTCTCCAGAGGAAGCCCCGAGTCCTCCTGGGCCATCGCAAGGGTTGGGGGATGGCCCTGGCTGCTGCAGGGGCATCGTCCCTGGGGCAGAGGTGCCGGTGCCCCCGCGGTGGCTCACCCGGCATGCAGGAGGGTGCCCGACCAGCCCCGTGGCCAGCACAGAGCCGCAGCGGGGACGAGGGGCTGCCTCGGAGGCAGGCACCAAGCAGCAGAAGGAATTCGGGTTTCTTTTTTCCCCTGTAACCCATCTGTCCTTAATTTCTTTGGGGGTTTCACTCCAAATTCTTCAGATTCTACGGCAAATGCTTTGCAGTCCTCAGCTCGGCTAGCCTCGGCGGCTGCCCGGCTCAGGGCTGCCTGCAGCCGGAGCAAAGGGAAGGGAAAATACCAACCCTGTCCCTTCACCAACAAATAACCCACGTCCGACCGGCATCACCAGTGGCAATGCAGAGGCAGTGGGAGCCCTTATCGGGGGCTGTGGCCGCCCGTCCCTCCACGCGGCAGCAGGGGACAATAGATTTTGTGGCAGGGGACACCAGACTGCGCACCAGCCCCGGTTCTAGCCCGCGTCCGTCCGTCGCGACGTGCCGTGCTCCACACGTGGAGCAGGGGGCTCAAGCTTTGGCCCCTTTTTGCCGACACCCGGACCAAGCAGTGCCAGTCCTGCCCAGGAGGTGCAGGCACGGCCGCGCTCTCGCTGTGCATCCCTTCCCCTCCTGCAGACCGCAGCACCAGGAGGCAGACGTCTGCCTCGCCAGAGCTCTGATAGGAGGCGTTTCCATTTGCTCTTATCATTTGTAGCAACAAGTCACTTGTTTTGCCCTAATTTTGGCAATTACAAGATGGTAGCTCTGGGCTACAAGCAAATGCCTCAGGCTGGGGAGCAAAATCGTGTCGCACATGCACCCGTCCCCGCACGGAGCAGCGGCATGCTATGATGTACGCCGCAGTCGCTGCTAATTAGCCGCTAATTTTACAGACTTCTTTATGGTTTGCAGTCATTTAACCTTTCCCATGGAGTGGAGCCCTGCAGCCAGAGCTCTCCCGGTAGGCACCAGGGCGGCTCTGCAGCAGCTCCCCAGGCAGAGCGGGGCGGCAGGGCAGGACCCCCCCGGCACCAGCCTCAGCCCCGTCCCCAGGATGCTGGGGACGGCCCGGGAAGCATCGGGAGGCACTCACAGCCTGGCTGAGGCTGAGCTCGGGGTGGTCACAGCCGCCCTCAGGTGCTCCCACCTCCCCAGGACTCTGGGATCCAAGATATCCCCCCCACCCCCCGCTGTCACGCGAAGCAGAAATTCAGACCCTGCACAATACTGGGTAAAAATGCTCCTGCTCCAACAGCGACCCACACAAGCCCGCATACAGGTTCAATTTGGGCCCAGTTTTTGGAGATTTAAGCGGTGCCTTGGCTTGACAGAGGCTGTCTGCGAGAGCACGTTTCCTCCCCAGAGCCTACGTCCAAGCCACGGGTTTGATAAGTATCAGGATACCGCGCTGGCCTCAAATAGAGAAATTAAATGAATACCTTGCATATTTTGGCGACTCGCACATGTGAGCAGCTGTAATTGAAGACACGATCCGTCTCGCCCTTCAGCATGTATTGGCAAATTACAGCCTTTCGTTATTTCCCCGAGTTTAATCTGTATGGAGGTAGAGGCATTTGTCTCACGTTCGCCCCTCGCAGGGAGCCCGGCTCCCAAGGAATCGCTCAGAAACAAGAAACGCTCCAGGCTTATCTTCGCCCATTGCGCAAACACCCGTGCCGAGAAAGTCCGGCCGGGTGTTTCGGCGGGTCGGTGCCGCCCGGTGCCCGGCACAGCCGGGATGCGCTGCACGGGGGTCTGCAGCGCGCAGAGCACCGCCCCGGGGAGCCCGGGTACGCAGGGACAGGCAACCGCGGGGTTTTTCTTTTCCCCCCACAACTACCGTACTTCCAGGCTAACGTGGAACAAGGCAGACAGCAAAAAAAGAACGCCGCAAGCCGCAGCCCCGACCCGTCCGCGCGGCACAGGAGCCCCAGCAGCGACCCAGCTTTGCAGGGAGCTTCCTTCGGCCCCGGGGAGCCCAAGGGCCGGGGCCACGTCCCACAAGGCAGGCTGGGCTGCACCAACCGCCACGCTCTGGAGGGAAACCCCTTCGCGAAGAGCCCGAGGGACCACAGCAGCCTCCTTCCCATGGGAAACCCAGCCGAGAGCTGCAGCCCCCCCCTTCCAATGCCTCCGGCTCCCCGGCAGTCCATCGCCAGCAGCGTGGGTCCCGCCAGGGACGGACACAAGCTCCAGTAATACAGTTTCCCTGCAAAGACCTGCTTGGGCTCCCAGCTCTCTGGAAGACTCAGGCACCCACAAAACAGGGCGTTCGTTAGGGGTTGTGGGTGTATTCCGAGCAGGGGTGCAGGAGCCCTGCTGAGCAGCACCCCCATGATCCACCACCCAGACCCGCGGCTCCACGCTGGGGCTCCCACCCCACAGCCAGCATTTCACCCTGATGTTTATTAGCATTTATGCGACATCTATTGTTCAGTTTTTTAAATACACAATGAAGAGCATAAGATGAGGACGCAGCTGGGGGTTGATATTTAAGGCAGGTCTTGGGGCTTTGCTGCGTTCAGCTGCAGCATCCACTCACCGAACAGGGCCACCAGGCAGAGGGTTTGCTCCTGCTGGCTCCAGCAATCTCCACCTGAAGGGCTTTGGGGCCACAGCATTGACAGAGACCCCCAAACAGCCTCTGCCCCAAACCACAGCTCAGCTCATCCCAAGAGGGGCCAGGGCTGGCTGCTCCCTCCTTTAAGCCCTGCTCTGGGTGATGCCTCAGCCCAGGTGGAGCAACTCAGCCCCGTCAGTGTCCCCAGACCCAGCCCTGCCCTGCCCTGCGCTCCCCCCCTGCACCACCCGCTCACCCATCAGCTGTGCGGGCAGGATCAGGCCCGCGGTACCCAGGAGGGCCCCCCCGGTGCCCCGTTTCTGCAGGGCTCTCGGCAGGCTCACGCCCGGCTCCGGCACGGGTCCACGCACCCGTGAGCCGGGCACAACCTCAACTGATGCATCCAACTCTGCAAAGCAACAGTGCAAGCAGGGCCGAGCTCTCCGTGCCCGTCAGCCGGTGCTTCTGGGCTGGGAAAAGACATATTTGCCCATTGCTTAAACTGAGGCTGCGTTTTAGCAGATCATTAATTACAGGGAGCTTTAAAGAGCCGGGAGGTGGAGGCAGCCAGCCTGATGAACCGGCCCGCTGCGGGTCCTGTGGACACTGGGAAGCAGATAAAGATAAGAGCCTTTTGGCAATGCAGCAGAAGAGGGTGTCTCCCCACCTTGGAGGCACACCGGGAAGCACGGCCGAGGCCGAGCCCACCAGCGGCACCGGCAGAGCCTCCGGCTCCCATCCCGCAGTGCTGTGGGGTGATGGGACAACCCAAACCAGCTCCATGGGGGCTGCTGGTCTCCACCTCGCTTCGTGGAGGAGCTGGAGGACAGGGAGGGTCAGATCCCCTGGGTACCGGACAACCCAGGAGGTTCAAAAGCTTTTTGAGCACCGAACCCGTGATCCCTCGGTGCCTGTTTCCATCCGAGCGCCATCTGAGCTGGAGCAGCGCAGGCAGCCGGTCCCCGCCAGCGTCCCCCGCATCTCGCCGGAGCGACCGTGCCCGGTTGTCGCCATCCCTCTGCTGCACATGGGCTGGACAGGAGAAGTGGACAAGCTCCAGTATTGCATCTTAGGAGCCATCAGTTAAATGAGCTATTTTAATTAAGTGCAATCTAAGTTATGCGGTAATGTCAGGAGAGATGATAGAAACCACTCCACTTGGCCTAGCCAGCAGAGAAGGATGTATTTCATGAGCTTCATTAGCCCGTGACCCGTCACCGACCTCGCCCCACGCGCGCGCTTGTGCACGCTTGCGCCCATGAACCCTGCTCGCTTCGAGCCGGGCTTCCCGGGAAAAGAGCAGGCCACCCGGTTTCTGTCTGCTGCCTGGGACGGGCGGATGGAAAGCACCGCAGCCGGGGTTAGCTCGCCTGGAGAGACGGCAGGGAGCTGCGCCGTGCACGTGCCGTGCCCCCATGCCTGGACAGACAGACGGATGGACATGGGACGTGGCAGCACCTCCCGCCCGTCCTGAGCGTTTCCTGAGCGTTGCATCCCTGTCAGAGCCTTGACGCTACGCCCGCCAGAGCCAGCGGCTTAAATTAATCTGCGATTAACTAGTTTGATCTCTTGCTTTGAATTTTATGCCTGTGAGATTTTTTTTTAAAGCGCAGAGAAGTTAATTTCCAGCAGAGCTGTCGTGCTGCTGGCAGGCACAGCCACAGCCATAAAATACCAGCCCCGACTCAAGACGTCAGAGGGGAACAAAGATAGACCGTGATGCAGAAAAGATGCACGCATTTAAAATAATCTCCAAAGAATGCAGCACAGCCCTGAAGACACATGTCTCCAGCTTCTCTCCCGAGCTGATCCTTTCCTCTTTAAATAGACTGCACCGCTTATTCCCTCCTGGTGGCTTTCCAGTCTTTCTTTTGCATCTAATAACGATGCAGTTCAAAACCATCAACTCTTCATCTTCTCCATCATCTTCCCTCCGGGAAGCCCCTCATCGGGTGCTGCTCACCAAGCGCGCGGGCTCCTCGGAGGTGGCCTCCGCGCCGCTGCTGCGGAGCACCCGGAGCGAGAGCCCGCGGCCCCGGAGAAAATGTGGGTTTTGCAGAAATTCTTGGCAGTCCTCCCACAGCTTCCCTACTCCTGAAATTAAAGGATTGAGCCGCAGCAACCCCTCCATCTAAATTAAAACGAGCTATATTTACTGTTCACGCTAATTGAATTATATTAACTCTGAGCTGGATGATAAGCAGAGCCGTCCCTTACAGTTCCTGGTCTTAATATGTTTAGCGTTCAGACAAATGCACGCCAGTGTGTCATCGTGTTCAAAGCGGAGGAATTTGGTCCTGGGCTATTTTCATCCTGTCCTGACAAGGCTGGCCGGGAACTCGGAGGTTTTTTGGGGGGTCGCGGTGCGGAAGCGCTGGCGAGTCCAGTGTAAATGCGGCGTTTCTTCCTCCGGCACCGGGGGCGGCACGGGCAGTGCTGGATGGTGATGGCAGCACCGAGATGGGCTTGGGGCGATGCCGGTGCCACGCGGGCACCAAGCAGAGGGTGGTACCAGGGACGGGAGCGGCTTATCCCCCTGATCCACATCCCCCCATCTCTGCAGGGCTACGGTGGGGCAGGATCCAGCCTCACCCTGCTGCTGCTGCAGGATCCGGTCCCCGCGGTGCCGTCCCCACTGTCCCCGTCCAGGCGGGTGCACGGCCGGGGAGGGGAGGGACGCAGCCTGCAGCACCCACCCGAAAGCTGGGGCAGCGAAGGGGTCCGGGCTGGGGCAGAGCACCGCGAGGCGACAGGACAGAGGCAGCGGTGGAGAAGGAGAACACGCCATAGGCCCTAACGCCATCGAGATGAACTTAATTCGAAAAACTCGGGCAGGAGGCTTCAATAAGACCAAAGGGCCCTGCCAAGAGTCACACTTCCTATACTGAAGTGCATAAAAGCTGGACATGTAAGGCATGAAGAAAGCACTGTCAGGGTAGGCCAGTGCCAGCCAGCAAATATATAACAGTGGGAACATGAAATATTAATCACTGGTGCATAAAACAATAGGAAAAACCTGCCTTTTGAGGCAGCCATCAATCCTCACTCAGCAGGGAACATCAAGACACGCTAATACCATACAGGTTCTGCTTAAATATTTGCCTTCCTTAATGCTCATGCAAGAAGCATTTGCTTTGAAGTTGAAAATAGACTGTAAATGTCTTTTGTGTGAGATGAAACATGATAAGACATGAAACCAGGAGGCTAAACTGTAGTTAATCACGGTGGTTTTACAAGCAACAAATCATTATTGTAGACAGTAAAGTGTATCGCTTAAAAGCGCACGCCACGAGGCTCGGCAGAGAGGAGAGCCCCGGACGGGCATCACCTGCCACCGCTGGGTTTTCAGGTCGTAGCCCGTCGGGGCGGCCACGGGAGCAGCCATGGTGCTGGACCGATGCTCGCGGGGCTGGACCGATGCTGGCACAGGGCAGGACCAATGCTCGCAGGGCTGGACGGATGCTGGTGCAGGGCTGGACCGATGCTCACAAGGCTGGACCGATGCTGGCGCAGGGCAGGACTGATGCTCACGCAGGGCTGGACCGATGCTTGTGCAGGGCTGGACCGATGCTCGCAGGGCTGGACCGATGCTGGCGCAGGGCAGGACTGATGCTCACGCAGGGCTGGACCGATGCTGGCGCAGGGCAGGACCGATGCTCGCAGGGCTGGATGGATGCTGGCGCAGGGCTGGACCGATGCTTGTGCAGGGCTGGACCGATGCTCGCAGGGCTGGATGGATGCTGGCGCAGGGCTGGACCGATGCTTGTGCAGGGCTGGACCGATGCTCGCAAGGCTGGACCGATGCTCACGCAGGGCTGGATGGATGCTGGCGCAGGGCTGGACCGATGCTTGCACAGGGCAGGACCAATGCTCACGCAGGGCTGGACCGATGCTCATAAGGCTGGACGGATGCTTGCGCAGGGCAGGACCAGTGCTCGCAGGGCTGGATGGATGCTGGCGCAGGGCTGCACCGATGCCAGCACATCCCGGAGCAGCTTTCCCCGGTGGGGCCTTTCCCAGGGCCCACAAGGACGATGTGTTTTGGGGATGGTTCATCCAGCTCCACGCCAGGGCGTGGGGAGGGCAGGAGCGCTGCGGGCATCCCTGCGCCGGCACTGCCGTTTCGGAGGCTGGCACCGGCTCTGGCTGCGCCCACAGCATGGGATGGGGTTTGGCTGGGGGTGATTTCTCTCACCCTGGGCAGACTCCGGGATACCCATGCAGGGAAAGCCACCCCCAAAACCTTGGGATACACTCGGGCTGAGGATGGAGCCTGCGGTGGACACGGCTCTTTGGGCATAGGAAGGGCAGCACCGCCGTCAGCCCATGCCGCATCCTGGCGCAGCCGGCAGCTGCTGCCGAGCGCGGGAGCGTGCCTGCACCGCAGCACACGCGGCCGGCCCGGGACGGGTATCTCCCACATCAAAAATGAAGATCATGATTAGAAGTGATGTGCAGTTGGGAGCGTGAGATAAGACCCCAAAGCAAGCATATAAGTATGACTGATCAACAAATAAACCCTCACTAATTGCCTTAAAAAATCAGATCTCAACAGCCAAGGAAGGAAAAAACCGAAAGATTTAAATTTTCCTTGGGCTAAACATTTTTCTGGCGCGCTCAGACTCGCTCAGAATGTTTCCAGTCATTATGTCCCTAATTAATGCGCACCACAAACCAAAAACAAATTTCCCCACCTCATGGCTCTGGGAGGTTCAGCCAGATTAAACAAACCTCAGGAACGAGGTCAGCGATTGCCCCCCCCACCCAGCGAGCAGCATCTCGGGGTGGGAGGCAGCCCGGAATAGGGAGAGATGAAGTTATTATCAGCAAATGAAGTGGAATAAGCCTTTAATTTTCTCCAGCTGTTGCTGGATGTGCTGAGAGACAGGTGAGCTCCCTGGGACGGAGCGGGCGAGCCGGGCGATGGGGAGGCACCTCGCCACCTGACAGCCCCCCACGTCTCGGGGAAATCAGGGGCATGGAGTGGTTTTTTAATTACCATCACTTTATTTTCTGTAATTGCCACAAAACCGGCTCCTCATTGCATTTTCACAGCCCCAGAAGGAATTCAAATAATCCCTTTTAAGCAAACTGGTGCTCCAGAGCCCGTCACGGGGACGGGACCTTGTCACGGCTCGGGGTCGTGGCTGGGGCCGGGCTGTGCAAGAGCACCCCAAATCAGGCTGTGCTCCCTGCCCCAAGGGCTGCCCCAACGTGTAAAACCCCAAAAGCGCCGCTTTGGGGCACGGTTACAGCCAGATGCGTCCTCCTGCCCTCGGCGTGCCACCATGCCCACGGACCTGCCGGCGCGGGGAAGCCCATGGGCTCAGCTGGAGTGGGAAAAACTGTTGATCAAAGGGTAAAATTAAATAAAACGACACAAATAGAAAGGAAGGAGCCATCCCTGCGAGGCCAGGCAGCCCGCTTGAAATACGAGTGAAAATTTCAGGTAAAAGCAAGCGGGTGCAGGCGGAGGACTGCCTGGCCAGCTGGCTCGCTCCTCCCGCGGCGCTGGCTCCGAGGAATAACGGTAATTAGAGCTTCCTAATGCCTCCAGGTCATTTGCTTTTTCCTTGCGTAACGTAATTTCTATAGGGCTTGTCGTCTTTATTAGGAGAATTAATCTAAATCTGGCTGTGCTCTGGCCGCTTTGCCGTCCGCCGGAGCCATCCCGAGGAGGGTCAAAGAGGCAGGTCCTCTTCATGGCATGCAAATAAAAAAATTAAGAAATTAAAAAGGGAGGTCAGCGGGAGGCTACGGCGGAGGAAATTAATGATTTTTTTAAACAACCAGGGAAGTTTGCGTCGGCCTGGTAACGTAATTCAATTTCTGTCATTAAAGCCCCGTCGCTGATGTGGGGCCGCTTTTGTCCGACTAAGCAAAATCCTCTTATTAAGCCAGAATTGTCATTAGTGTGATAATAAAATGAGGGGGACTGGCAGAGGGGAAGGACTGGCCGCAGCCCAGCAGAGGCGATGGGGATGCCCGCTGCCGCGGAGCGAGGGAAGGAAGGGCAGAGCGGGTTTCCTCCCACCCCGAGCACCCGGGACCCCGCGGTGCCGGGGGTGGCTATGGGGTGCTCAGCGGAGCTGGGAAGGGGCAGGGATGGGATCTGCCCCGCGAGGGTCACATCCTGCACCCTCGGCACCCGGCGCTGCCGATACCCCTGGCCAAAATCCAAAATCCCCGCTGGCGTTGGTGGCTCTGGCCAGATTTTCCCAGGAAAACGTCCCATCCTTATTTAAAGCAGCCTGAGTTGTTTGTTTGGTTTTTTTTTTTTTTTTTTGTGGCTCCGGGTGATTTTCCTTCTGGTCGCTGCACGGGTGGCCCCACGGGAAGCCGAGCCCACTCGCCGTGCCCACCCCAGCCTCCTCCTTCCCTCCCTGCAACGCCTGGGGAAGGGTTAGGAAAAGCACTTGCACCCTCCCGTGCCCGCGTCCACGAACTGCAAGGCAGCGTGGAAGCACGGCTGGGCCCCCCGTGGCACACGGTGCCGGACAGCCCCCGAGTGGGAGGAATCATCGCCGGCCCCTCGACGTCGGCACTCCCAAGGAGGTTTCCTTCCACTGCAGCGTCTCAGAGGAAACCACCCCAAAAAAGACCTTCCTTGCCAGCGCCCTGGGCGAGGGCCGGCGGGGCGGGAGGCGTCCCCGGGACGGATGCTCCCACCGCGCTCCAGGGTGGGAGGCAAAGGGGCAGCTCCTGCCCTCCGGAGCTCGCACGGAGGTCGCCAGACCAGGGGCAAAGCGGCAGATCAGAGGATTAATCGGTCGAAAAGCAGCTTGAACCTTCAGGCTGGAACTTGATTAGCACTTAGAGCCGGAGGCCGTCCCGCGCGTGGGGAAGGTGGCAAGGGCAGTGCCACGGGCCACGAGCCAGCAGCAGGGCAGGAGGGAGACGCAGCGCTGGCTCCTGCGCTCCAGAGCACACTTTACCCCCTTGGAGGAGGGAACTGGAGCCTGGCAAAGCCCAGCTCAAGCCTCCAGCCTCCATGAACCCGGCATCCAACCCTGCCGGGGCGAAGAGACGCCTGGGAGGCAGAGAAGGGTTGTAGCTTCCAGTCTTGCAGGCAGCTTCGTGAGACACCGCTAAAACTCATACCCCTTCTGTCCAGAAAACCCTGCCAGCCCAGGAGGTACTAAGAACACACGATGAAACAAGCTAAAACCAGCTTCAGTTGGGCAAAAATGCTAACTGGGCTGAAAAGAAAACCTTTCCCAATGGAAGTTTTGACCCCAGGAATGCCCGAAGGCCTCCAGTGCATCAGCATCCCCCTTTCACATGGCAAAACCCGGCGTAACGGTAACAGATATAGGATAGAACCACACGCACCCACCTCAGGCCAAGCCTTTGGGTTGCGAGAGCGTGCTGGATGAGAGACCGTGTGCGTCCACGCCTCCGGTCACCGGGTCCACGACCGGAGACAGAGACCCCAGATGAAATCTGCTCTCAGCTTTCTGGCCAGGGCTTTGCACCTGCGTTTGTACCTGCATTTGTGCCTGCCCTGCACACATCCCACTGCCGGCACAGCCTGCCCCTCCTCACATCCAAAACTGGAAAATCGAGCAGAGTAGGAATCCCAGGACAGATGCACCAGGGTGCCATCATCAGTGCTTTTTAAAAAAAAAAGAGCTTATTTCTCCAACACAGTGAATCAGTGCTTTATTTTCAGTATTCCAAGAGGTACAAGACCAGCAGTGAGCTCCAGGTAATGAGCTGGCGCGTTGCACTTTTTATCGGTGCCCTCGTACCGGCGGGATTGAGGCAAAATGCATGCAGAGAAAAGCCTCCGACGTGCCCCGAGCGCAGCTGCACCGAACAGTGCCAGCAGCACAGCCTCACCAAACCACTCGTGCGTTGCACGAGAGCTGCACCACCAGACCCACGGGTCAGCAAAAGGTTTGCTGTCTTCAAAAATCCTCACGTATCGATTTCAGAGGAGGATTTGGTTTCTGGGAGAGGGAGGGAAGGCCATGAATCAGATGCTGAATTAAGGAGAAATCAGTGTCACAGCCCTTCCGAGCGCAGAGGGAATGCAGACGTGATTCCTAAAGCCTGAGTTGTGCAAAGTGCAGCCCGTGAGCCCGATTCTGGCCTCCCTTGCACCAGTGTACAGCAAGGAGGAACCGTTGGTGCCCCTGGGCTTTATAGCACAGTGATAAATCTGGTGTAAGGCCAAGTCAGAATCAAGCCCAGAGGACACATGAAATCTAGAACTGCCTCTACTGTGTGCAAGATGGGTAGAGGGGTAAAATACCTGGATGCTGTCTAGCAGGATCATAAAATCATCCTTGCCCTAGCACCCGGGAAGGGTTTATATAGGGCAATTCATACCATGATCCCAGCCCAGAATAGCACCAGAGATTAACCCAGACTCTGACCTCAGCTAATCCGGCGTTACTCCCTGGAAATGCCAACAGAACGACTCTGGATTGCATCGGTGCCACGCCAGAATCAGCCCCTCCTGGCTGTGGCCTGGAAGGTGTCCTGGCGCGGCTGAAGTCAACAGCAAAACGGCCCCAGAGCTCAGCAGAGGCAGGACCGCAGGCACGTTGGGGAGAACAGACGGTTGGGGGGGGGTAAGGGTGGGTAAAATGAAGAGCTGTAGCCTTTGCATCACCCCAATTCGTGTGAAACACCCTCGGGCACAGGTCATACAACCCGCCACCCAGCAAGCACAGAGCTTCAGCAACCCCATTTTCCCCTCGCCTCCTCCGCGCTCCTCCCGGCACCCCGAATCGGAGCAGCCTTGAGGGGGGAACCGGCCCGGGGAAGCCAGGAGCAGCTTTGGGGTCTCTCTTGCTCCCAGTGCCCCCCTGGCCGGACGGTGCACCCCAAGGTGTGAACGCAGGATCAGCCCAAGAGCAGTGTGCCAAGTAGAGCAGCTCGCTTACTTCTCCTTCAGGTCCTTGTCTGCTTTGCCTAAAAGAAGGGGAGGAAAAATCAGGGCTCGTGCTTCTTGCTCCAGAACCCCCAGCCCTTTTTATACGGGTATTTTGCGACACGCAGCTAACATCTCACAACCACGGCAGTCCGACAAGCAGGACAGCAAGTCGCGGCCGGGGTGCTGCCCTGAACTCGGCCTCCCAAAGCCTTTTTCTGACTCTGGGAAAGCGAACAGCACGATAACCACAACGGCAAGAAGCCCTGCCCTTCCCCACAGACCCGCTCCCTACCTGTAGGGCAGCTGCAATATTCAGAGCTTCCACGAGGAGTGAACCAGCAAACTCTCCCAGCCCCGTTTATGCCATGGCAGGAGCTCCCTGCCCTCGCCTGGCATCACCAGCAGAAACCCCCCCAACGCTCGGCCGCCCCTCGGACACGCGAAGACCTGCGGCCGCATCCGGGAGCTCCAGCCCGCTCTGCGTTTCACGGTGGGAGGTCAGGGAGCCCTCGCCGAGCCGCCAGCTGAGCAGACCGACGCACGTGGGATTTGTGGAGGATGCGAGCGGCTCTTTGGCTTACCTCAACAGCCAGCTACGCCCCGCCGAAAGCAGCGCATCGCACGCAGCGTGGCCTGGCTTATGAGCAGCTTCCCCAAAAATAACTACGTGGGCTGAAACAGCTGCCAAGCCGCAGCCTGTACCTTTCGGGATGAACTTCAGCGAGCTGCTGAATATTCAGAAGCGGGACTGCCCCCTCTTCGGCCCGTCATTGAGGAACTCATGGCCGAGCCCGCTGCCACACTTGCCGCAAGACACCTAGAAATGCAAGGAGAGGGTTTGACCGGAAGCGGTCTTTCTCAGCAGACAGGCTCCTGAAAAAAAGCCCGTGGGGTTTTTTTTTTTTTTGCTGCTTCCCAAGGGTTTCGGAATCGGCACCTTTAAAGCCCCTGGCCGCTCCTTGCGCTTGGACACGCTGTCCTCGTGGACGGTCTCGGTGAAGGCTGGCCATGGGGACGAGTGCTCGTACTTCGCACGGCTGGAGAACAGCTCATGGCCGCACTTGGCACAGACGTAGATGCCTGGGGAGGGCGGCAGGAGAGGGGTCAGTGCTGGGGGGCAGCCCCCCGGCCCCGCTCCCTGGCCAGCTCCCACCAGCGACTGCCGGGGATCGGGGGGCAGCGGTGGGGACACGCCGGCAGGGTGACATGGGACACTCGCGCTGGACTTTGCCCGCCTGGGCCGCTGCCAGCTGCTGCTGCCAGACCCCCAGGGCCAGGCAGGGGGGTGGGGGCTTTTGGGACCCACATCCGCTGTAGGGGCTCCTCTACAGGGTGGGTCCGCTCCGAGCCAGCCCCTATGGGGACCCCCCCCCACCTTTGTAGGCGGCATCTCCCCCATCCCTCCCCCTCCCAGCCCCATGGGGGGGGATCCCCCCACAAGGACCCCAGAGAGGGGACCCCCAGCCCGGTCCCCACGGGTGGAGGATGCCCCCAGGAAGGACACCCACCCCCACGCCCCCTCCCCACACCCCCGGGACCGCAGCTCCGGCGGGGGACCCCCCCCCCCCCCGGGGGGACCCCCCCGGCCCCTCGGGGAGCCCCCCCCAGCGCCCCCGGCCCCGCTCACCCGGCTGGAAGTGATCCTTGAACGCCTCGCCCCCGAGGAAGGAGCAGAAGGACATGGCTGCGCCCGCCGCCCCGGCCCGGTTCCGCCCGCCCCGGCCCCGCCCCGGCCCCGCCCCTGCCCCGCCCCGCCGCCGCCGCGCCGCCCCGCGGCCGGCAGGGGGCGCTGTGGGGCACGCGGTACCGGGGGGGTCCCGGTACCCGGGGGGGGGAGGGGCCGCTGCGCCCCGCGCCCCCCCCCCCCCCCCCCCCCGCCATGGGAAACCCCGGGCCGGGCCCCGCGGCCCCGCGAAGGGTGAGGAGGGGGCGGGGGGGCCGCCCCGCCGGGCTGCGGGCCGGGGATGCGCGGGGGGGCGCGGGGCGGAGCGGGGCGGAGCGGGGACCGGCACCGTCTTGCGGATGCTCCGGCACCGCCGGCCGGAGCGGGGCGAGCTCCGGCCCGGCACCGGTCATCCACACCCGGCAGCGGGACCGGGACGGACCCTCCGCCTCCAGCACCGGGTCTTCACCCCCGGCCCCGGCCCCGGCCCCGACCCTCCTCTCCCGCCGCCGGCATCAGTCCTTGGATCCCGGCACCGGGACCGGCCGGCCTCCTTCAGCGCCGGCACCGGCACCGTCTCTTCTTCCCCGGCACAGGTCCGGTCCTTGCCCGGCACCGGGGCTGACCCTCCTCCTCCTCCTTTCCTCCCCTCCCCTGCCGCGGCCCCGCTTCTCCCCCGGCACTGGGACCAGCCCGTCTCCCCGGCGGCATCGGGACGGCTCGTCCCTCTCCGGCACCAGGACCGACCCTTCCCCGGCTCACCGGGACCTCCCGTCCGGCCCAGGTACCGGCGCTGCGGGAGCGGGGCACCCGCGGGGAGGGGGCCGGGGCCGGGGCCGGGGCAGGCGCAGCCCCCCCAGCAGCGCTGCCCAGGGTGGGCGATGGAGGTTGGGCAGCTCTTGGGGTGAACCGGGGGCTCCCCCACCACGCACACGCCAGGGTCTCGGTGGATGGGGACCACCCGTCCGGCCACCCCAGGAGCGCAGAGCCAGGGGTCACCCGTGGGGACCCTCCCCAGGGAGGCCAGCGTGGGGAGGCGGCACGGGGTCTGAGCTGTGTCCCTTCGTGGGGTGCGTGGGGCGCCCGGAGAGGAGGAGGCAGCAGCCCGGCATGTGGCAAGGTAAGGGCTTTGAAGGTGAACCGCAGGCAGCCGGCTCCTTGGCAGGCTCCGGGAGGGGATGAGCTGCATGCGGTTTCCTTTTCCTTCCAAAAAAACAGGCACCGCAAATCTCTTCTCCCCTAGTTTCATCTGAGGACCCTTGGATGAGGCCTCGTCCAGTGGGCTCTCATGGAAATTGCACCTTCCTTGGTGCAAGAGCAAAAATGCCAGTGCCCTTCGGACAGAACCTGGGGACTGTCCCGAGGAGCCGGCCCTGCTGCCGGAGCCCTGCGGCCCGCAGCAGAGCACTTGGACGGGCCCTGCTCCTTGATGCCAACGGACGTGTCCATCAGCCAGGAGCTCAACCCGGGGCTGTGCCCGGCGTGGAAATCCCCGCGTGGGGCCAGCGCTGGCGGTGCTCCTGCCCGCTGGATGCTGCCGCTTTGAATTAGGTCAGGCTTTCATCTCGGGCAGGCTGAGCTCCCCGCTCCAGCCCCAGGGATTGATGATTCGTGGCAGGCGCCCGGGCAGGGGAAGGAAGGGGCTCTCGCTGCAGCACCGTGGGGCGGCGGGGAGCCGAGGACGCGCCGTGTCACCGCGCGGAGAACGGATGACGTCCTGTTTTGAAAGCACCTTCCTTATGATCCACCGAGATCAGACGAGCAGGGTGTCAGGAAAGGCTCCAAATAGACTCAAGGGACGTGCACACCTGCGGGGCGCAGATTTTCAGCCAGTGGAAGGAGCCACAGAGGCTGCCAGGACCTCGTGTCCCAGCAGCATCGTCCACCCGGGTGTCTGCTGCTAACCAGAAAGCCTTTCCAGAAGGTGAAGCTGTGCCTGTGCTAAGAAGAGATGGGTGAGCCGGCCGAGTCCTTCCCCAGGGCTGTGTCCTGGTGACACCAGCGCTGAGAGCTCTCCTGTGAGCTGCAAGGGCCACACCACGAGGGATGCGAAGGTCTCGGGACAGTCCAGGCTCCTTTTGCTCCATGATGGCCACCCCGAGTTAGTAGCTGCTCTCGGCATCAGCAGCAGCCTCTGTGCAGGGAGGTATGGGAGACGGGCCGAGGACGGGGACGGCTGAGGCACGGGGGCGAAGCGAAGTCCGTAGCGGCGGAAAGGCTGAGCTCAACCCTGGGACAGCACAGGCTGGCGGGGAGGCTTTGGGAGTGGGTCACCGGGGGACCAGACCGGGTGCTGGGGCTGGGTGCTCTGAGCATGCAGCAGGCACAGCCGCCCTGGAGCCGTTCGTGCGGTGCCGAAGCCTGTCCGGCTCCTCGCTCCCCCAGTGGCGTGAAATCTGCTCCAGTATCCACCAGTAAACCCCCTGAGAAGGAGCGATGTGATGTGGAAGCAGGAGCGGGAGATGGAGCTGGGATCCCGCGCTGCCCTACCCATTGCCCAAAGTTCTGTCTCGAGGTTGCAGTGAGACTTTCTTCAAAGCCCTGCGCTCCTTAATCACAGGATAATGCAGAGAGCTCTCCAGTTACAGCGCTAATAACCACAGCAATTTGGTTTCTGTAGCGGTATATTGTGGAGATAATTAGATGAGGGATTTCCAGCTCGTTTGGCTCTGGGTGACGAAAGCCTCCTCTGTGCCCAGGCAGAGCTGCGCCCCCGTCCCCGCCAGCAGCCCCAGCCCTCCGCCCCCAGCCACAGGCACCGCTAATTAACTGGAGAGGGCTGCTGGAAATTAATTTTTCAACCAACTCTCCCTGATTTCACAATAAAAGCAAACACCGGTTGGGCGGTGCCCTCCTGGGAGCGAGCGGCTCAGGGCGCTGATGGGGCAGACCCCAGCGTGGGGAAACTTTCTCTTTCCGAGCGGTTCGTAGGTATTGCACCCTTGGGTGAGCTAGTGCCGTGCCGTGCCGTGCCGTACCGTGCCGTGCCGCAAAGGCTCCTGCTGCCTCAAAGACACCAGCACAGTCCAGGCTGCAGCTTGTCTCTGTATCAGGTCAAGTCCAAGCCCTGAATTTGAACCAGAGCTGAGAGCAAGGAGCAGAAATTCAGAGCCTGGGTCCAGCGGAGAGGCTTGCTGATGTTTATGGCTTCGGTGTTTTCAAGAGCGGCGAGGGGGCTCAGCAGTCATTAGGGTCTTGTGTCCCTGCCCAGCTGGGGCACGCGCAGCTCTCGAGGCTCTGCAGAGATGCGCCCTTCCCTGTCCCAAGCACCAAGTGTGAAGCCGCTGCCGTCCCCATCCGTCCATCACCCAGCCATGCCCACCCATTGCCCCCGGCATTTGATGAAAATGCTTGCAAGGACCTTCGTATTCAAGTTATCCTGTAAAGAGCAAAGAGAATCCCCCCACCCTGCACATGCCCGTGGTCACAGGCTGGGGACAAGCTCTGAGCTGGAAGGTGGGTTAGCGCTGACACCGAGGAGCCGGCTCCAGGGACATCTCTGGGCTCGTATTTGCTCTCTGAACCCTGAGACAGTAGCGAAGCCTTCACCGGGGCTGCTCCGCATGGACCCTCCATCTCGGGGTGCTGGTGGTCCAGCCGTGGCACCCAGCGGGCTCCATCCCCGGTGCTCCCCACCCCCCCGGCCACCCACGCTCCCCAGAGGTGACTGCATTTCAGCAGCGTATCTATAGCCCCCGCTGTACTTGACGTCCCTGCCAGATGAAAACTCCCATACAAACCCAGGCTATTATTATCTCCGTCTTCCACTGTGCTAATGGTCTCTCAGGAAACAGTCATCTTTTTTTTTTTTTCCCCTCTCTCTCTCTCTCTCTTTTTTTTTTTTTTTTTTTAAGCTTTTAAAACCCACGAATCCTGGAGCGGTGGTAAGGAAAAGCCAGGCACGGCGGAGCAGAGCACCGAGCCCTCGCCAAGCGCAGGGGAGCCGGCGTCCCCCTAACCCGGTGGGGACAGGCAGCGGCAGGCGGGCAGGACCAGCCGAGGACCAGCCCCGGGGCTTTCTGGTAGGCATGGCCGAGGGCTGGGGAGGGCAGTGGGCAGCACTGGGGATACTGGGGGATGGCTGCGGCATGGGGAAACCTGTGCGATGAGGGGCAAGTGGGGGTCCGGGCTGCCCCCCACCTGCCATGCCTGGGCAGGAGGTGTACAGGGCCCCGCAGCATCGGGGTAGGAGTTCCTTCTCAGGCCCAGCTTTGCCGCTCATTTTCCTCTGCTCACTCCCCGTTTTGGTGTTTCGGTGCTTTGTGCGGTGCCCCGGACTGCTCCGTCTGCCGGGGGGTGCCGGTGGTGCCGGCAGTGCCAGCAGCCCTGCCAACGGGCTGGATAGTGCCAGCCCCGCAGCCGGGGTTTCTCCCGGGTGCTGGGTATCACCGGGGTAATCACCCGTGGATTATTTGGGGTTAACAAGTGGCTCCTGTAAATCAGAAGCAAAGCAAAAGCCACAAAGCGTGAGATTACATAAACGGCGCTGGAGGCAGCTGCGGCACAGCCTGTAATTAATTCGTGGCAGTGAAGTGCTTTGAAGATCCAGGGCGACGCGGATGCTGGGTGTGAGGCAGCCCGAGGGGCGGCACCCGCCGGCGGCAGGGTCCTGCTCAGCCCCGGCTCCCACGGGACGGTATCCCCGCTCCTGCCGCAGGGACGCTGCGAGGGGAAGGGGCGGCGGCGGAGCTCGAGCACCCCACGAACCTGCTGGGTGCTGGGTCCAGCCCCGCGATGGCCCTGCAGAGCCCACCCTGCAGCCTCATCCTCCCTCCCAAAATCACACACGCACGGCTCGGGAGCAGGGCCGGCCCCGTTGCTTTGGCAGGAGTGCGGCGACGGAGGGATCACAGTGGCTGTTGGGGACGGGGCGACGCTTTGCCATGGCCAGGAACAGCCTCAGGGCTACAGAAACTTTACGTGTTAGGAAAACTTTTGTGCCCCTCCAGTAAAAACAGAGATTACCGACCCCCTGCTTCCAGAGCATCCTCACGCTGAACTGGGGCCACAGCTTGGGCTTGTTTCTTTTCAGGTTTAGGCAATGCGTTAAGCAAAGGCCAAACCACTGTCGGTTAAGTGAGAAACGTTTAGAGGAGTCGGAGAGCCCTGCCCGCTGGCGTTGCAGCCTCCTCACAGCCCTTGCACTGGGACCAGCCTAACGTCCTGATGCGGGAAAATCCCCCTTGTTTCGCTGCAGACCTGGCTCACGGCTCCGGGGTCTCGGAGGCCCCGTTGCTAATTGCCTGGCTGAGGTTTATCCTCATTATCCAAACGGTTCCCCGCATGCTGTCATTGAGCTCATCGTACCCTGGTGCCTGCCCTGTCCCGTCCCCGCCGGGATGCGCAGGGAGAGGCACGAGCCTCCTGTCTGCTGGCACGGGTGGCCCCAAGGGCATCCCGAAATAGGGATCACCCAGTGACGAGGTGACGAGGTCCCCGGGGACCCCCCGCTCCTGCTCGGCAGCTCCTGGTGATGGGGAAGGCAGGACCGGGGCAGGGACATACTGTGCCTCGAGGTGGCACGAAGCTGAGCTGCTTCCTCCCGTTCCCTCGGCAGCACCGGTGCCGTCGGCGATGCGAGCGATGGCAGACCAGGCTGCGGTGGCAGCGGACGCCTCTCCAACCCTGGCACCGTCCCCAGGCTCACCTCGGCGCGGGGACACCGATGGGCTGACACCCCATCCCACCGGCACCAGGGAGGAGGGCGGTGGCCGGGACGGCTGCGGGCTCGTTTTTGCCATGGACGGGGACGTGAAGCCTGCTCCCTCGCCCCAGCCCGGGGGGATGCTCCTGGCCGACCTCCCGCGGGTCCCCCAGCCCCGGCTGAGCCCGGCCAAGTCCCGCACGGCCCCATCCTCCCCCAGCATCTCCCCGTCGGAGAGCCGCGCCGCCCTGCTCCGGCTGCGGGAGGCCAGGCTGGAGGACACCAAGAGGCGGCTGTCGGAGGCCGTGCAGGAGCCCCTCAGCCGGCTCAGCCGGCTCATGGCCGAGGAGAGCGGCCCCGCGCCCCGGGCGAAGGCGGGCACCGGGGGGCAGGAGACGGGGGGCAGCCCGGGGCAGGCGGGAGGCCGCGGGGCCGGGGGACGCCGGGCACGGGACTGGAGCCCCTGGGAGCCCACCCTGAACTGCCGCTACGAGATCTGCTCCTACGGGGATGTGATCCAGGTGGTGGAGGTGGCGCAGCGGGATGCCAAACCCCAGCTGCCACCCTCCGAGGAGCCGCCGCCGGCACAGCCGGGGGCCACGGTGCCGGGCAGAGCCCTTGCCTCCATCGCCCTCCTCGCCTACGGCTACTTCGTCCTGCCGCTGCCGCCCTACGCCGCTGGCCTCTGCCTGGGGCTCATCTGCGGGCTGGTGCTGGGCTTCCTCGCCGTCCTCCTCCTCGTGCCGAAGCCTCCGCCCAGGGTCCCCGCACAGGGACCGCGGGGCCGCCTGCGCCCCGAGCTGCTCCCGGGGGAGCTGTGGGAAACCCACCGCCTCCAGGTAGGAGAGGGCTGGTCCGGGAGGGGGTGCTGGGCGGCGGCTGGAGGGGAGCCCAGGGTTCGGGGTGCAGCACTGAGAGGGTGCCGAGCCCGCAGCGGGTGCAGGCTGCCGCCCCGTACGGCACAGCGGGAAGCAGCCGGCACCCTCTCCTCCCACCCAGGGCTGGATGAACCAGCTGCACGTCTACGACCCTGAGCTTTTCCACCCCTCGCTCACGCACTCGGTGCTCGCCACGCTGGATGGGGCCACCCTCAAGCTCTCCTACCCCAAGAGCAACATCCCGCGCCGAGCCACCTTTGAGGAGGAAATCCTCGATGCCACCTTCGTCAGCCACCGCTGCTACAACCTGACCGATGCCAAGGTGAGCCTGGCGGTGCCAGGGACGCTCCCACGGGGACCCCCGACACCCCACACCCTGGCCCGGCCTCACCGCCGCTCTCGGTGTTGCAGGTCTTCCTCTGCCCCCCCAGCCTGGCCCGAAAGCGGACGTGGAACCAGAAATACCCCATCTGCGTCCTCCTCCCTGACCCGGCGGAGGTGGAGTGCAGGAGCAGCGAGGAGCGCGACACGGAGCTGCAGAGGGATGAAGGGACAAAGAAGGCACCGGTGCCGGGGCAGGATGTCCCGGGGGACTGCAGGGAGAGGTGCCTGTACCTCTTCGGGCGGACGGGGAGGGAGAAGGAGGAGTGGTTCCAGCACCTCGTGCAAGCCTCCCGCGGGACACCCAGCAGCAGCCACGGCGAAGCCAGGGCAGGTGAGAAGCGGCCGTCGTGGCCTCTGCTCTGTGCCGGGACTGATCCGCGGCGGGAGCTGCAGGTGTGCCGGGAGGACGAGCCCTTGGCAGGCAGCAGTGGGCGGGGGGGGACATGAAGGAGCCCAGAGCATTGCCAAGAGCATCTGCAGCAGCAGGGAGAGCTTGGAGGATCCCCCTCGCCAGCATAGGATGGGTGGCATGTCACCGGCATCACGGACGGGCAGCGTGTCACCACATGCGCGTCGCGGCGCATCGCCACGCCAGGTGCATCACAGCCGGGTGGCACGTCACCTCTCGTGCCATCCTGACCCACTCGTGTCCCCAGGCGTGGGACCGGCTCCGCAGAGCAGCGGTAGCAGCAGCGGAGGGAGCGCTGAGGACATCCCCTCCGCCGTCCCACCCAAGGACCTGGCGGGAAGCGTCCGACAGAAGATTTTCCTGGATTACAGCACCTACATGGCCCGGTTCGTGCCAGCGCAGGTGGGGGGCAGCCTGGACCAGAGCCCCTCTCACAGAGCCCTGGGCAGCCCCACGCCCACAAAGGTGAGTGGGACAAATCGAGTGCTAAGCGGAGGCTGACGGACCCTGCGTGCTGCCTCTTCCAGTCCCGTGGTTCCTCTCCTCCCTCCCCGTGCCCACGGTTTGAGCAGCCAAGCCGTGGTGCAGGGGAGCACCCGGCCAGTGGGTCCCACCGCTCACGGGGCCACCTTGCTCCAGGGGCTCGTGGCTTCCGTCCCTCCGCAGCTCGGCGAGGACGGGGCCGGGCGCGGCGAGGTGTGCATGGCCTGGATGAACGCGCTGGTGGGGCGCATCTTCTGGGACTTCCTCCGGGAGCGATACTGGGCCGAGCAGGTGTCTAGCAAGATCCAGAAGAAGCTGAGCAAGATCAAGGTGAGAGGCAGGAGCATCACAGCACCCACGGGAGCCCCGTCCCTTCCCTGAGGCCCCAGGGCAGGTGCCAGGCTGCGATGACCGTCCCCTTGTGGTTTCCCTCCATCAGCTCCCGTATTTCATGAATGAGCTGACGCTGACGGAGCTGGACATGGGCACATCCATCCCCTCCGTCCTCAGTGCGTCCAACCCCACTGTCAATGACCGAGGTAAGAGTCCCGCAGAGCAGCGGGGACCCCAGGGCTGGCTCCACGGCAGCTGTTATTGAGGTGCCAGCCCGATCCCCGAAGCAGGGAGGTTTCGGCAGGCACACGAGCAGCTCTCGGCCCCTGCGGTGCTGACAGGGGCTCGCCCCGTCCCTCTCCCCGGCAGGGCTCTGGGTGGACATGGAGGTCACCTACAGCGGCTCGTTGCAGATGACGCTGGAGACGAAGATGAACCTCTGCAAGCTGGGGAAGGAGAACGCTGCAGAGGAGAGCGGCCCGGCAGAGGCAGGCGGAGAGGGGTAAGGAGACTGTGCACGGCTGGGTTTCATCCTCCTCCTTCTCTTGCCTGAGCGAGGCGAGAGGGTGCTGGCCCCAGGGCACCCCCCGTGACGCTCCTTGGGGCTCGCAGGGCCAGGCCACGGCTGATCCTGCTGGCAGACAGCGATGCGGAGTCGTCCAGCGCCGGCTCCTCCGACGAGGAAGACGTAGCCACTGCAGAGCCCACGGGAGCCCTGGGGGAGCGGGTCCCGCCGCCTGGCACCGAGGGGTAAGGGGCTGGTCGGGGTCTGCGCCATGGGGAGATGCCGGGGGAGGCACGGTGCTACGCCAGCACAGGGGCTCGGGGCCGGTTTCCCCGGGAAGGCACACACAGGCACCCCGGCACATCGTGGCAGCCCTTCAGAGGGGACTCCTGTCCCTGCGGGGTGCTGCGGCAGGCGGCTGGGGGATGCCGAAACCCAGCACGGCTCTGGGTCTCACCCTGCTGCTGAGCCGTGACTCCCCTTGCTTTAGCCACGTCAGCGGCAACAGCACGAGCCGGAAGATCCTGCGCTTTGTGGATAAGATCGCCAAGTCCAAGTACTTCCAGAAAGCCACTGAAAACGAGTTCATCAAAAAGAAGATTGAGGAGGTTTCCAACACGCCACTGCTGCTGACGGTGGAGGTGCAGGAGCTGGCAGGCACCTTGGCCGTGAACATCCCACCGCCACCAACGGACCGTGTCTGGTACCAGCTCTCCTTCCTCCCATGCGGGGACACACGCGCATCCTCCTTCCAGCTCCCCCTGCTCCCTGCGGCTCGGCCAAGGAGCCAGCTCTGGGGCTTCGGGTTCATCTGGGGTGCCAGCAAGCCAGGGCTGTTCTCCCAAAGGGACTCACAGACCTCAGAGTCGTTCCTCCTGGTCTCCACCCAGGCCGAGACAAGATCTGGGGACCCAGAGCTCCCGCTGCAACCCAGCCACCTCCTCCCAGGAGGCAGGTCCCTAAAACCCAGCAGTGGGGCCGCATGGGCTGTGCCACCTATTCGGGACGTGATGCTTTCTGCCTCTTTCCTTTCCCCTCGCAGGTACAGCTTCCGAGTCCCGCCCCAGCTGGAGCTGAAGGTGCGCCCGAAGCTGGGCGAGCGGGAGGTGACGTTCCTCCATGTCACCGAGTGGATCGAGAAGAAGCTGCAGCATGAATTTCAGGTGCCTGGTCTGTTAAAGGGCTCAGCGAACCTTGCTGAAGCGTGGGCATCGCTGCGATCAGGGATAATCAGACCTCGGTTTGGGCCAGGGTTATCTCTACAAAAAACCAACATCTGACCTGGTCTGTCCGGCTTTGGACAGTCAAGAAACACAACCTAAGTAACCAGCTGCGAGGGCTGGTGCTCTGAGCTCTAGAATGCTTGAGGAAAAGCAATTTCCTCCCCGTATGTGCAGCCCTGCCCCAAGCAGGGGGATTAGGACTGTCAGCAAGTTTGGGAGATTTACCATCACCAAGTCAGCAATCTCCCATCACAAGGTACTTGCTGGTTTGTCTTCAGCCTCTCACCTTTGAGACCACCGGTCAAAGAGCAGAAATGTCCCCACAGATATTTGGGTACCCAAATCACTGAGATTTGGGTGCTTTGGCTGCTTTTGCAAAAGAGCTGCCCATTTGAATGGCTGCAAAGTGCTGGTCCCTGCCCTCTGCCATGACTACTCTTGAAGCCATACATGCAGGTAAGCAGGGCAAATTAAAACTGCTCCTGCTTGTCCCCATCCTGAGACATCCGTAGCTGGTAGTCCTCTAGGGCCAGGCATAGCCAGCTGCTGATGAGGGGACGGGAGCCCAGGACCTTCTGTTCGCAGTCCTGGTCTCTGACCCGAGTGTGGCTCCTGCCACGGCCACTTCCCAGCACATGTGTCACCAGTCAGGTAGCGGTATTCCAAACCACTTATTTGTTATTCCGGATTCCTCTTTTCAGAAAATTTTGGTGATGCCAAACATGGACGATCTCATCATTCCCATCATGCGCTCTGGCCTGGATCCTCAGCCGCCCACCGGGGGACTGCCCAGGGACCTACCAGCCAAGGGAGAGAAGAGGCTCTGAAGCACAGGCCCACGGGCAGGGCAGAGACACTGCGCAGAGCTCGGGGACCTCGCTGGGACACGGAGCCAGCCAGGGCCTGACCACTGACTGCGTCCAGGGCTATGCCGTGGGGTCTGAGCTTCTCGGTTCGTCTCATCCTCAGCACTTTTGTAGATGAGCCTCCTCCTTAAATACTGCAAGCACGTTCAGAGCAGAACCGGACCCAGGGCAAGGGGTTTGCTGGAGACCCAAGAACTTCATGCACCTCCTACAGGGTTCCCAGGACTCCTGGTCAAGGGGGCAGCTCTGGACCAGCGGAGGGCTGGGCTTTCCACGGTCTGGTTCCCAAAGAGGGTGCAGGACGCCCAGACCAGTTCTGCACTGAAGGAGTTGTGATCACCACTGATCCAAGACATCACAGCTCCAAGACACATCACACCCTCCCCGCAGGCAGCTGGACTGCAAGGAGAACAGGGGTGGGAAATGAGTCCAAAATCTGAATAAATCCATCACTGCCCAGTCTTACCTAGCAGCCATCTTATTGTACACAAGTTCCCACATCTGCTGAGGATGCCGGCCGGGATCGTGGGGCTTTGTGCAGAGAGAAGTCCACAGGCCATACTTCCAGCTCGGCAAAAGGAGTGCCTGAGTGTGCGTGTGTGAGAGGCGGTGAGGGGAGAGATGGTCAGTGAGACTGGGCAGAGGCAGGGAATGGGGAGGCCCTGCATTCCCAGTGGAAACTGGGGCAGAAGTGCTGGTACCTGCTCTGCTCTCCTCTGGAAGAGGAAGAGAGTCTTCACCGTTGTTTGGGTGACTGCAGGCAGCAGGAAAAAATTCACTGAGCAAGGGAAAGGGAGGATCCAGAGGACAGAGCAGACACTTGGCTGTCCCAGTTAGTCCCTGTCCATATGGGCCAGTCCCAAGTGCTACTTGTCCCATCCCCACCTGCTGAGGAACCTCGAGGACATGCTGCTGCCCGCAGGCAGCACTGAATACAGGCAAGACACCCCTCCAGAAGGAAGACAGGCAGCAGTCATGGCTTGAAGCCTTTTTATTGAAGGTGCCCAGTTAGGTAGCCTTGCATATCTCAGTCCTTACAGCTCTTCCTGCACTCCTGGCTTCCCTTTCACCAAGTGTTTCTTCTGAGGGCCCTGGAAGAGAGCAGAGAGGAGAGCTCTCAGTGTTAGTGGCAGACAAACCTGGCTGCATCTGAGCTGCATGGAGCAGAACTGCAGCTCTGGCCCCTTTCTGCTGTGCAAGGCTGCTCCTGGTCTCTGCCCTTCAGCTGGGAGCTCTGTGCCACCATTCACCAGCCACCCCCGGGGCCTCCCTAGCCCTGCAGGAATCAGGAGCGGAACATCATTGCCCTTGCACAAAGGGTTTGTTTATCCGGACGGCACAAAAGCAGCCAGAGAGCGGCAATGAGCGACCTGCTCCGAGCCAGGCGGGCTGGCCTGCGGTCAGGGGACGTGGAGGGGAGCAGTAATTGTGCTGATGAATGCTACCAGGAGCCCACCGTGGTGGGGCGGCTGCCAAGCTGCTGTACGAGCCCTGGAGGAGGCAAGGCCTCCCACGGCCAAAGGCACAGATTCTCATCAGCCAATTCAACAGAGCCTGAGGGGTTTCCACCAGCTAAGAAATGGGGTTGTCCGGGACCAAGTAAGTCCTATGGGAGCAGATGGCAAGGATTACTTATGTGCCTCTACTTCCAGCCAAATGTAAAGTTTTACTACGTTATATGCGGGGGAAACTCTCACCCCACAGTAGAAAACGGCAAAGAAAACATCTGCAACCGGGTAAAACCACCTCCTGTCACCAAGGTCCACGTCACAGCTACTCAGGACTTGCAGCGACAGCAAGAGCAGAACACAGAACAAGCTCCTAACGCTGAGATAAAGGAAAACAGCTTAACCTCTAAAGAGCTCTGCAAAGGCACTGCATAGTCAATCCCCCTTCCCGGGGCTAAGGAGGCTTAGCAGTTTCACATGGGATTTCTAGCTGACAGGCCAGACCCAGACACGGTTTGTGTCTGCGTGCTATCCAGGCAGTTGTTTCTTTTATTTCTGCTAGCTGAAGGCCTGGCTTACTTAACGCTTCCTCAATTTCACATTCAGACTTATGCACCAGCCTGGTGTAGGTTGCAAAACTATTCAGGAAACTCTGCTTGTTTTGGATTTATTTAATTTTTTTTTTTGCCCTGGATTTAAGAAAAATATACTGCTTGGCCTTTTTGAAAGCTTCCTGACAAAAGAATAGCAAATTTGTGTCTGAATTTGACCCAACCTTTTCCTCTCAAGAACATTAAAATTATAAATCATTCCAAACAAATCAAAGAAGTGCACAATTACGGGTGAAGGGGACCATATGTCCAAGGCAGTGCCTGCCAAGTTAACTGCTTGTTTAAAACATCCCGTGGTGAATGGAAACTGGTTGGCCATATGGTATATTATTTGCTAGTTGGGTTGTCTTGGATCACTCACACAACCATCATGTTCTTCCTTAGCATAATATCTGCTGCGTGAATTGAATTCATGCCTGTCTTTTATGCAAGACGGTCCCCATCACTCATTTGGCTGTTGTTATATCGAGAAGCAGATGCTTGGTTGGAGTCAATCAGTTGCTTTAGCCCCAGCTGCGAGCATGGCCTGGGGGCTGGAGCCAGCACAGAGCGTAACTCACCATGAAAGCCCGCTTCTCCTGTGCTGTCTGGAAGCAGCCGTGGCCAAACTTGGAAGTGGTATCAATGAATTTGAGTTCAATGGCTTCCTGAGCCCAGCGGCTTGTATGCACCAGAAGGGACTGGAAAAGAAGAGTCACAATACATCAGGCTTATCGTTACAGAAATTCTGGACATCTGCTCTGACGGAAGCAGGGTTGAAATAGCCTAGGTGCATCCATTAGACAAAAATCTCCATGAAAATCTGCCTTCTCAGAGAAACACCCTGGTGCTCAGGTGGCAGGTGATGCCTTGGATTGCAGAGCAGCTCTGAAACGAGCTCTGAAATCTTCACTTAGCATTTCATTTGCTCACAATCTGTTTATGGCCAAGGTTTCCATTTCTGGGCCCCCCATCACAGCCCTCAAAGGCTTGCAGCTTCTGTCTCCAGAGAAAGTACATCCGCCTGTACACTGCCACAAACCGTCTAGCCGCAAATGGTCTCGCCGAGCACCATACTCATGTGCCACATGTCCTCTGCAACACAGCGTCAAGGACCCGACCAGTCTCCCTGCCCAGCATTTGGAGGCAGTGGCATTCTCCACGTGGCGAATCTGTTTGTGGAGAGCTACAGCCCGTCCCTCCCCAGCACCGGCTGCGCTCTCACCTTACGGAGGGTGAGCACACGCTTCTTCGTGCCCACGACGCAGCCTTTCAGCATGAGGAAGTCGTTGTTAACCTCCCCATAGTGAGGAAAGCCACCCTGTGGGGAGAGGCAGAGAGAGGGTTGGCAGGCAGGAGAGCTGGGTGGGAGCAGAGGTGTCCACAGGTGGCATTTTCTAGGGAAGGAGAAGGTAGTGACTGACAGCGCTTCCAGCTAACAACACTCTGCACCCTTCAGGTTGCCTGCTCAGGACCACCAGAGCGTGTCAGCCCCACCGACTGCATGATCCCAGCTAAGCAGCACCCCGTAAGAGCTGGGGAACCAGCAACCCTGCTTCCTTCCCTGAAGGATGTGGGTGAACAGAGAGCAGAGCTGGCTAGACTCCCAAGTAAAAAGTTTTTAATAAGCAAAAGTGACTTTTTAAACCAAGTAACAAACACTTATCTGTTAAGTATCAGATTTTTAACGTCATTTATACTTCTTTTTCCTTTTAAACAAAGTTCTCGGTTCCCGCCAAAGTTATCAGCTGAAAGTTATATATTTGGGTCTACCAATGGGCCTAAAAAAACACCTCACAGAGATGGTTTTGCATGTCCAAAACACGAGGGAAGGAATCACTGCATTTCTTTCAGTGCATTTCCTTCAAATCATTTCTTATGCAGCTGTCTCCAGCCAAGGAATTACTTCCCTGGCTAGGATTCCTGTAGCCAGGGCCAGTCACAGCCCTGTTACCCCCTCAGCTCTTACCAGAGGCGTAATAGTCTTCTCCGTGATATCGTAGTGCGTCGAGGCATTGTTCTTCACCACTTTGCCATCCTCCACGTGGATCCCATGGCCAACGCGGTAAATCTAGGAATGGAAAGGAAATTGAGATAGCGACTTTCCCACCCCCCTCAGTGAGGAATGTCACAGGGACGATGCAGTTTTCACCAGGATGGTCCCCCTGTGATGTGTCCCTTGAGCAGGGAACAAGGGAACAACAGGGAAAGGCACGGAGAACATCAGCACTGCAGATCTCTAGGGAAACATCTGAGAAGCTGGGGGGAACAGAGGCCAGGGTGCAAAGGATGGTGACAGCATGGGAGGAAGGAAGGCAGGAGGGCACAGCGGTGCTCTGAGGGAGCCCGTCTGGGCCATACCTTCTTGTTGAGCTCCGTGCGGTGGTGGTAGCCCTTCTGGCCAGCCCGAGCGATGGAGTAGCCAACCCGGGCCGGGTGCCAGGCTCCGATGCAGGCAACTTTGCGCAAGCCCTTGTGTGTCTTCCTGGGGAGCTTCTTGGTGTGCCAACGGCTCGTCACCCCTGGAAGTGTGACCGGACAGGGCAGTGAGAACACTGGGGCGATTCAGGGCTGGTGACTGAGTGCTGGGGAGGGGAGAGTCTCATCATTCTTCTGCAGTTCTCAGAAGACACCGTGTTGGAAGGAGACCAAGAGCTGTCACCACCGTGAGAGGCCAGAGCACAGAACTGTTCTCACTTCCCATGGATTCGATCAGACTGTGATATGTTCCTGCTGAGCACATCCACGCACACGCATGGAAACACCCACACCTCTGCACACGTGGGGTTTGTGAGAAGCGCAATGGCTTTATGTACTCACAGTGCCTCTGAGCTTCCTGGGAGGACTCTGGGCACGGTAGAAAACATGGCCTTTACTGAGATTAAGGAAACCAAGCTCTGCTACAACGGAACTGCGTGTCATGGCTGAGGTCTAGAGGCTCTTTGCTACTCCCTGTGTGCAATGAGTTGGTGGGTTCTCAGCATGGCTAATACTCCCCTCCCCCAGCACTACCTTATGGGCAGTGTCATATGAGAAGGACAGAACCAAGCCCCTGGCAAGGGTCTCCTTGCTCTGTACCTTTCATCCCATGCCCCTTGGTCACGCCAATGACATCAATCATCTCGTTCTGGCTGAAGACGCTGTGCACGGAGACCTGCTTCTCCAGCCTCTCACGGACCCAGTCAACCTTGTCAGCCACTGTCCCACCGTTCAGCTGGATCTCCATCACGTGGGCCTTCTTCTGCCGCAGCGGCAGCAGCTTCATCTGCGTTAGACAGTGCATTAGGGCAAAATGCTGCCCCTCACCTCCCAGGCGTGAACATGAGGGCAGGGCTGCATCACCCACCACTTGTGAGGGGCACAGAGGGTGAGCAGGGCCAGCTCTTCACCACCCCTGTCTATCACACTGTCGGCCCCTTTCGTGCTGAGCCAGTGACCTGGGTCAGCATGCCTACACGTCTCTGGGACCCAACTCCTTCTCCCTGAGCCCAACCACCCCATCTCCCAGTGCTCCCATTCCAGGCAGGAGCTGACGCACACCCTCTCTCCAGGGAGCACAGGAGCAGGCCAGCCTCATCCTACCCCAAGAGTAAGCACAGTAGTAGTAGCCATGGTAAATGCCCCTGAGGAGCCCATCAGCAGAGCACCGTCTGAGGCTGAACACCGCGACCAGCCAGAGTCAGCGCCTCTCCTTCGGTCATGCTCCACCTCTGCTTCCAGACTGAGCAGTTATTTCTACTTCCCACCAAGAGGTACCTCCACTCTCTCCCAGTCCCAGCTCCCTGTGCAAAGCCCCTGCCAAATTGCCACAGTGGGACTTTGAGGGTCTGTGCCAGGCACAAGTGAAGCCTTGAGCCAGCTTAGCTCTGCCTCAGACTCCAAAGCAGCCATTAACTCCAGGGATCAGCATGAAAATGGGCCCTGTGTATCCAGCCATCAGCATCTAGCAAAACTGTGCCTGCCCATGGGTTATTTTTGCCCAAACATTTGACACCAGTTGCTAATTTGAGGTGATCATGGGGCCTGAGGTCCCTCACTGGCACAGGGCTCACCACCTGCTGAGACTCTGCACAAAATCTGCTCTCCTCCACAGCCTGTGTGGGCTCCCCAGCATGGCCCAGCCACAGGCAATCCCCCAGCAGGGAACTCTGCTGAGCCCGGCTCAAAGGGACAGGGTCGGTGTCAGGAGGTAGCTGGGAAAGTCGGCCAGCACCTCCCATCGCCTGCACGCCCTGTCCCACACCCTCTGACCGGCGTCTGCCTGCTCAGCCTGCTGTGACCCCACCAAGACAGCCCCGTGATCCGGGCTCCCAGGCCCTCACCACGCTCCGGAGCTGAGGAAGACCCTGAGCCCCCCTCGCCCATCTCCCGGGCTGAGGCTCTGACCTGCGTGTGCACAATGACACGAATGACCTTGCAGTACTTTTTCATAGCCGCAAAATCCTTCTCCAGCTGCCTTTTTCCATCCTCATCCTGCCATTTTTTGCAGTACTTGGTGAACGCCTTCTTCTTGCTCTTGTGCCTACGACAAAAGTGTTTAACATCCAGCAGAGCCGAATGGCGAAGTGCTTCTGCGCTTCCCTGTGCCCTGAGACAGCGCAGCGTGGGGGGACAGATCACCGTGCCAGGCCCTTCCCTGGAGGCACAAGGTACCTGTGGATACCTGAACCTCGCCTGGCTGCCGGGGCCACGACACAGGGCGTTGAGGTGGGAAGAGGAAAGTGAATAACGAGCTGCAAAAAAGGGCTGGTAATTCAAACCTTTTTGCATGAGGAATCCAGTTGTCTCCCACTGACTGGCTCAGTGCCATCAAAATACAAGCACAAAATCAGAGCTAAGTGGAGAAAGGAGAAAACAGCCTCTGACAGGGATCAGAGGCATGTGGTGGGTGGATCTCAACGGCACTTTTGCAGGAGACATGATTCCTACAGTTACAAAATTCATGTTTCCATTTCCCTCTCCGCTGGTGTGGGATTTGGGGTGTTGATGTTTCCAAGGGCCAGGGGTCACATTCTGCATCAATTTTCCCCCTGGAAATCTGGGTTTACTCCCTTAATTTGGTGCCACAGCTCAAGTACACCAGTTTAATGGAGAGTAGACGAGCCCGACCTACACAAAGGAAAACGAACCTGCAGCACGCGCTGCCATATGATATCGTGCAGAGAGCTAACTTAGTTCAACTATTAGAATAAATTTACATATGCATATGCTGATTCCCAGCATCAAGCTGTTTGCAGTATCTCTGTGCATGACTAAATAAATAGCATTTTCACTCCACCTCAGAGCCAGCTGCCAGTAGCTGAGCTGTTTGCAACGGCAGGGCATCGTGGAGAGCCTGCGGGGAAGACCTGCGAGGGACTCCCCACTTGCAGTGCCCCAGGAACCCTCCCCAGCCGCGGAGGCACGTACCAGTTCTTGTAGAAGCGCCGTCGGCACTCATCGCTGATGTGCTCAGCAAAAACAGTCTTGAAATTCCGCAAGCCCTTCGGTGTTTCTATGTACCCCACGACCCCCACCACCACCATCGGGGGGGTCTCAATGATGGTCACGGCCTCCACCTCCTCCCTCTTGGAGATCTCTGCAAGATAGCAAAGGGAAACGGTGCTCAGCATCGTCTAGGATCAGATCATTCCCTGGAGCTATTCGTGGCCCCTGCCGTTACAGGGAGCAACCAACGTGCTGGGGGCAAGGTCACGCTCTGTTCTCACAGCCAGCCTCAGCCCTCCCAGCTCCCACCGGCTGGAGGACGGGGCAGGGTTTGACCCCCAGACACTGCACAGGTTAGACCCTGTGGCCCAGCACACTTTAACCCAGCTTCCCCAGGCTGGGGGAAGCAGTACATTGGATGGTTCTTGCCCTGGAGTTTGGCTCCAACCCTACGGGCATCCCAGAGGGCAACATTATAAACAACTTCCCCAGCAAGACGCTTCAAGCCCAAGATTTGTCAGGTAGTTACCCTGCAGGGTCCTTCTGCCAGCAGGATCCAAGAAACCACCAGTCACCACGCCGGTGCGAGGACTTCCCAGAACCCCCAGACTCAGCTCATGCTGGCCATGAGGTGGCCTTTGGCCATCCAAGATCTGGACAGCATTACAGGAGATAGCCTGGAAGCTATGTGCTTCACCACCCATTCCCAGGAGCAGCCTTTCCCACCACCAAGTCAATTCCCTCGTTTCCTGCCTGGATGAGGCTCCCCGCTTCCATCAGCCAAGCCTTACTGAGCCCAGGCCTGTGCACCTCCCGCACAATGTGGGTCATGCCAGCTTTGTAGCCCAGGAAAGCTGTCAGGTGGACTGGTTTGCTGGGATCATCCTTAGGCCATGTCTTCACCTTCCCTCGGTGGCGACGGCTTCTCTTGTGGGGGAGGAAGCCCAGGTGGCCATGCCTGGGAGCAGAGAACTTGCGGTGGGACTGCGGAGAGGAAGAACAAAAAAGATCAGCTTCACTTTCAGGTCCCAGAAGATGCTGGGACCCAAAGCACAATGGGAAATCTCCCCTTTAACATCAGTGAATGCTGGAGGGATTCTGGGCTCTTCCTCAATTCCAACACGACAAAAAGAACTCATAACAGGATGGGATTTTGTTCAAGCTTCCATCATGTGCATGGAAGAATTTACTAAGTTTCTGGACAAATGATGCTGATGAAATAAAAAAACTTGAACATAATCTCCCGCCTTCTGCTTGAGGACTTTGAAGGAGGACTATATTCTTTAATAGATCTGCCCTTCCGCAATGTTAATTATAATGATTTATTTTGTATTCTGCAGCACCAAAAGGGCCTGCTCAGAATTCATGGGCTTCGTGTCGTCAAGGCAAATGGCACCAAACAAGCACAGCTAAGGATCAGAAGAAACGGGAAAGGATGCCCAAAGGAATCAGTAATAAGAACATGCGCAGGTTAAATAAGCACCTTGAAAACCAAATTAGAAGAGCTAAATATATAAACCCCAATCGCAAGGTCGTGCTGAGCCAGGCAAAGAAAAGCAACAGCGCTTTAGAGACATGGACGAGTTCTCACACAATTGGCTTCAAGGCAGGGGAGCTGGGGGTCAGCCCCGGCAGCGAAGGGTTAGCTCTACATCCACTGCAACTCCCTCCTGGCTAGGATCAGTCCCGGCACCTGGTTGCGCTTTCCACCAAGCTTATTTTCCAGCCCAAACGGAGCTCAGTTGAGTTCAACCCCATTTCAGCCGCACTAACATCGCTGGTAACCCGGCCCTGCTCGCTGTCCCTCTCCACACAATTGAAAGGTAACAGTGCCGAGCTCTACAAACCATGGGATGTCTTCAGCCCAGGTCAGCCGCAGAAAGAGGCTGTCAGTAAGTGCCTCCCCAGTCTAATACTTAAGATGGTTATCGGTCCGAAGACACAAATTTAGCTACTAGCTTCACGCGCTGCTATATTCATTTCATACTCGGCCAAGCTGGCAGGTTGGACATAACACTTGCGGTGGGATAAAGGTCAATTGCCGGTGTCTCAGTTTACACCTCTCCCTCCTAAACGACTCAAACGTGAACGACAGGAATTAGGATTGCTTCCTAACGGAGCACCACGCACCCGGAGCTGCGAACGCCCGCGCTGGGCACCCCGAGCTTGGTGCAGCCGGCTGCTCTGGGTAGATACGGACTAAAAATCCCTCCATCAGCTCGGGAAAGAAAGACTCTGTGCTTCTGTCTGGAAAAGAGATGGAGGCAATAGCTCTGGTTGTGCGGGCGGGCTCTGCCGCTTCTCCAGGCCGGGGCCTGAGGCCGTGGACTACATGGACTACATCTCCCAGCACGCACCGGGCACAGTGAAGCATGCGCAGAGCGGCGCCCTCTGACCCGGCGTCCCCCGCCGCCGCCGGGGTTGTGTGGGGCGCCGCCATCTTGTCCGCGCCGCCCGCCGGGCCCGCCGCCGCCGCCGCCGCCATGCCGGAGGACAGGGACTGGGAGGCGTACAAGGTGCCGCCGACCCGCACCCCCGTCTCCGAGAGCACCACGTCGGTGCCCAACCCGGTCATCTTCTTCCAGACCGTCTTCAACTATGTCGTCGACGCGCCCGTCACCTTCGTCCGAGGTACCGGCGGGCCGAGCCCCGTCCCGGGGCGGCCGGGTCCCCTCGCTAGCGCCGCTCCGCGGTGCGCGACGGCTGCGGGAGATGGGCCGCGACATGGCATGGGGGCACGGGGACTCGGGCACCGAGACAGGCAGGGGCACAGAGGGGCACGGGGCAAAGACGCAAGGACACGGCCACCGGGACAGGCACGGGGAGATGGGACACGCAGGGACGTGGGGCACAGGCAAGAACACAGCACAGACACCGGGACAGACACGGGGACATGGGAGACGGACAAGGACACAGCACAGACAGAGGGACAGACACGCAGATGGGCACGCAACACCGAGCTGGGTGCACACAGACACGGGGTCCGCTCGCGAGTTGTGGGCCGGGGTGCCTGACCGCGGGGCTGTTGCTGCAGAGTGGATCGAGCGCCAGCAAGCCAAGAACAAGTTCTACTATTACCACCAGAAGTTTCGCCGCGTGCCCGACCTGAGCGAGTGTCTGGAGGGCGACTACCTCTGCTTCTTCGAGGCCGAAGCACAGTGGAGGAGGGACAGGTATGGCCGTCACTGCCCCAGGCGAGGCCACAGCAGAGTGCACTGCTCTGGTTAGGCAGCCCTGGGAACAGCAGGGCTTGGCTTGAGCTGCCAGCATTTTCGTGGTGTTTGGGGTGCTGAGGCAGCACCTCCTGCCCACCCCGTTACAGAACACCCGTTTCATAGTCCTGCTGTCCCCTGCAGCACACCTGAGCTGAGCAGGGTGGCATTAGGACACATCCTCCTGCACTTGCCTGGTTCCTACAGCACTGGTGTGCAGGACAGACCAGGATCCTGTAAAAACCCAGAGCTGACCTTCCACAGGGTCAGCTTTATTCAGCTTTTCTATCACCTCTTGGCTGTGGTTGCATTCATCATCATCATCATCTTTCCCACAGGATGGTTGATCAGGAAATCGTGGAGATAGTCCGGGAGAGGCTAGGTGCATGCAAGCAGAGGGAAGGACCCAACCAGTTCCAAAACTGCGCCAAGGAGGTGGAGCAGCTGGCACAGGTCACCAAGGCCTACCAGGACAGATGTGAGTATGGCAACAGCCTGCACACCTCTGCTGCGGCTGGGACAGCACGCAGGGAAAGGGGGTCTTAAGCCACATTCCAGACTTCACATGGAAGAGAGGCTTATTTCTTTTGAGCTGCTGAGGGGCACTCTTCAGACATTTACTTTCTTTTTAGATGGTGATCTTGGTGTCCATGGAAATGCAAGGACGTGCCTGATGAAGCAGAAGCACAGGATGATGGAGGAGAGGAAGGCACAAGCAAGTGAGTCTCAGTAGATCTAAATGGTTAGCACCTCCCTCCGTGGTGCTTGTATCCAACACTGCATGTTGCATTTTTGAACTCTGATGCTGTTGACCTCTACAATAAACTTGCAGCCCAGACATCTGCCATACAACTAGAATCTAGACTCATTCTTTGAAGAGATCTGCAAGCGCTTACAGAATTCTTCCTTTTTCAGCTCTGCATTCACCTTTGAATGCCAGTTGATTGTTACCATCCTCTAAACTACCTCTAAACCACCCTAACTCCCAGCACCCTTGGCTGCCTTAGCTGGGATCTCCCCTCAGGACCTCTCCCCCGCCTCCATGAACCAACAGAAACACTGTACTGCTCTGCCCAGCCCTGGCAGAGAATTCCCTTGGTTAGGGTACAGATTACACGCTGTAGGACAGCGCAGAATCTTCAGAGCTGGTTCTAGACCCCATTTAGACCCCATGATCAACAACGATCAGTGTAACGTAACATACTATTTCATTCAACAGATGTTCAGGCTCTGGCCCACAGACACAAACCTACTCCAATCCCCAGCAGAGATTTAATCCATCTGCCCAATGCATTAACCATCCCGTCAAGCCAATCACAATTCCTTGTTCACCGATCTCTTTATTGTCTCGTACAAAACCCACTTAAGTTGTTGCCACAGCAGCTGCCTGGGTTCTCTGCACCGAGACTCTGGTGTGGGTCTTTGCCAGATGATCGGTGAACTCCTGCAAAAAAAAAAAAGTTAGTTTTATTTTCTTAAACCACTATCACAGGTTTCTCAGCACTGCATCCCTTTCCAACAAGGAGTGTACGTGCAGGCTGGGGTAGTTTGACTTATTTTTACTTAATATTTGAAAGCTTTCCTCTTCCTATTTCCTTTGTCCACGAAATGCCGTTTTCAGGTATTACTCAAAACCACATGCTGGAAAAATCACAGCTTACCTGGCAGTCAGCTCTGACTGCAGCTCTACTCTGCCACTATGAAACTGCACATTCTTTGGGCACAGCATCTGAACTTCACAGGGGAGGAAGGGGAAGATTTGAGCTGCAAATCGCAGACGTGCTCTTACCTGGTAAGGAGACTTGGTGAACACAGTCTCTTTCCAGAGGTCAGGGGTCAGATAACTGTAGGTCTTGGAGATGGCATCGAAGGTGGCTTTAGCTACGGACAGAAGCCGAACGTTGCACAGCACAGCTATGGAAACCCGCTCGCGAGCGCCCACCCGCGCAGCTCCAAAAATGTAGAATTTGGGAAGGAACAGGGAGACCACAGCAGGGTCTCTCTGGTAATACACACGACTCCAGTTTCTTTCTCTCTCCATTTACGACAATTACACTACTTCAAACAAGTGCAATCGCGCAGATTGGGAGATTTTTTTTAATATCAACGCACATATAAAAAGACAAATTATTGTAATTAACTTTCACAGAACTTCAGGATCGTCTACAGCAGGACTAACCTGCACCGTAAAAGGTTATCAGCAGAAGTCCTCGCTTCTGCTTGACCGCTAGAAGCTTTTGGTTCACACAGATTAAAAAATACCATAGAAACGGGTATGTTGCATCCCTGCCAATGAGAAAAATGGCAATACACACAGCTGAGCTACAACACGAAAACCTAAAGCTTACCAAAGTTGCCGAGGGTGGCAGTGCAGCCCCTGGCCGAGGTGTAACAGTCATCGATACCAGCCATCATCAGCAGCTTCTTGGGGACAGGGGCAGACACAATCCCTGTACCACGGGGAGCGGGGATCAGACGCACCAGGACAGACCCACACCGGCCAGTGACCTACGCGAACACAACGGGTTACAGCTCCCAAAACGCAGGCTACAGCACGATCACCGAGACCAGGCCCAGCGAGTCGTTCTCACCTTGCAAGGCACGGTGTGGGGCTTGCCGATCTTGTTCCCCCAGTAGCCTCTTCGTACGGGTACGATGGATAATTTGGCCAAAATGATTGCCCCACGAATAGCAGTGGCAACTTCTTTAGAGCATTTAACGCCAAGACCAACATGGCCGTTGTAGTCCCCAATAGCTACAAAAGCCTAAGAGGGAAAGAAAAGTTTTCAGCGGCGGCTGCACCGCACGGGAACGCTCTCTCAGGAGAACACAGTCCATCAGCGTCTCTCACCAAGGATAACGCGAGGTGTGTGCAGTGAACAGTCGCAGCTCACACTTCCAAAAGCCCATTTTCCCCCTTAGAACTCATCCTTCGGTCAAAACCAGCTATGGTTGAAGAACTGGGATTCAAATCCCTGCTACAGCCTCGTGCTGGTCAAAAGTCCCGATAATTTCCAAGTGCCATTCCCTCTTTACACCTAAGGCTTCTCTCTCCACCGCAGCCCCTGAACAGCCAGCACTGCTGCACAAAGTGCGACTCAATTTTGTGCTAGGGCTGTTTCAAGTAACATTTGAACATATTACCAGGGTTTTAAAATTAATACAAATACCTTGTAAGCTACACAAGCTGATCCCCATACCCAAATATTTACTAGATACTACAGAACAAAATAAAGGTATTTGAACTAATTTACTAACATGATACCAAAAAAGTAGCAGGCAACACACGCAAAGTTTTCAATGTGAGAAAACAGGACAAAAAAGCTACCTTAAACCTGGTGCGCTGACCAGCACGAGTCTGTTTCTGGACAGGCATGATCTTCAAAACCTCATCTTTCAGAGAAGACCCCAGGAAGAAATCAATGATCTCCGACTCCTGCAAGATTCCATCAGTTAATCACACAAGGCCACGTTTTTTAAAAAAACCGAACGCAGCTAGTAAGGCTCCTACAATTCAAATTCAACAACGCTATACAAAGGTACTTTAAGTAACAAGCACTCAAGTATGTTTAAGTTTTGCAGGCATAAACTTATTCCAGCTTGCTAGGCAGTCCAACACAGCAAGCTGAAATTTCATTTTTTCCAATCCCTGGGCAGAACGATTATAGAAACACTTGAGCAAGGTGCTGTCCTCTCCACCCGAGGCAGAAGGCACCACACAAAACCCACCACGCTTCACTGCGAGTGACTGCATCGGTTCTCAGCTTCCGAGGATTTACATCTGTAACTTCAACACGCTTAACCCGAGCACCCCAAACAGCAAACGCAGCAACTGCTGCTACCTCTGCATTTCAGGTTAACGTTCTGCCACACATGACTTAAACGGTCACAGCAGCTTACCTTGATTGGAAGTGAGAAGAGATAGATCTCCTCAAGAGACTTGATCTTCATATCCTTGACCAGGCGACCAAGCTTGGTGACAGGAATCCACTGGGAAAGAAATCCGTGGAACAGGGTCACCGGCAGCACCGGCTGCCGGCACCCCACGGCACCCGGCTCACTTTCTGCTCCGGCTTTCAGGATGGCAGCAGACGCAGCCCCTCACACCGCCGGGCCCGCAGAGCCCGGCTCCGCCGCGCTCCCCGCCACCCGGGACGGCCCCACGCAGCCCTGGGAACCACTTACTTCCTTATCTTCGGCCTTGCCTCCACGAGCCCCGCGGCCTCTCCCTCGGCCCCTACCGCGGCCGCGCCCGCGGCCCCGCAGCCCGGTCCCGAAGCCGCCGCGGAAGCCCCCTCGGGCCGCTCCTGCACCTCCCGCAGCACCGGCGTCGTCCGCCATTTGCTAGAGCACAGAGGGGCGCGTTAGCCGGGACACCGCCGCCGCCGCTCCGGCAGGGAATGGCAGCGCGGCGGCAGGGCCCGCCGGCGACCGATCCGGCCGGGCGCGGCTGCGCCCGCACCGCCGGCGGCCCCGATGGACGCGGATGGGGCAGAGGCCGCTCCGCTCCACTCTGCCGGCGCCATCCCGCCCGCCCCACTTACGTGATCTCTCAGCGTAGAAGGCCGCACTGCCCCACCGCTCGCTATTTATACTCCGCGGGGGTCTCGCGAGAGCACCGCGCGGCCGTGCGTGCCCCGCGCGCTGAATGGGGAATACACTGCTGTGCAGAGCGGCGCCTTCCTCTCACGTATACAGGGTGCGGGGCAGGTAGACCCTCGGCAGCCGTACGCATGCGCCAGCCTAGCGCATGCGTGTGACCCTCTATATAAGGGGGCGCACAGGCGCGTAGCGTTCAGTCTGAGGCGAGCCGAAGGTAGGTGAGGAGGAGTGTGGTGGCTCCGGCCTTCTGCGTTCCTTGAGCTTTTAAAAAAAAGAAAAAACTTCTTGGGGTGTGTTTATGGCCCTGTTTGAGCCGGTGTCGAGTGGGGTGTGGAGGGGAGGGTCTCGGTGAGCGGCCTGGGAAGGTGTTTCTGGGGCGGTGTTAGCTGAGGGCGCCAGGCGCAGTCTGAAAATCACTTGGGGTCTCCTGTGGCCCCTGGTGAGATAACTGTGCCGACAGCATAGGGAACATTAAGCTTATTGCCCACGGCATCGTGTGGGGAGTGAAACCCATGTTCCCATAACGCCTGTAGCGAGCAGGTAGCGGGGACTGATGGCTGCCGGGGTAACGGCTGTTCCTGAGAGCTGCTTTTCCCTCTGCCCGCAGGTGCTGAGCGCGGCCCCGGAGTGCTCGGCCTCCCCGGACGGATGGATGTGCCGGTGCTGCTCTGCCCGGGCGGCGGAGCTCGGCCCTGCCTTGCCGAGTAGCGGCTGCCGGCCCCGCAGCCGGTGGTGCCGTGGGCTCGTCCAGCGGCGCGGGGCTGCGGGAGGTGAGCCCTGCGAAGCGAAGGGGAGGCTGTACCGGCCGATGGCAGCATTCACAGCTGGAACGCTTCGAAATGTTTGAGTTATGTCTCTATATACGCAATAAAAGATCAATTATTTGCAAGCTTGTTGGTCAAGGCTCTTACTTGTCCTTCCTATTGTCTAAAAACCCCACTTTTCCCTGGGGTTGGCGCCGGGAAGTCGCTTCCTTGGGGCGGGGAGGGAATGCTCCGCCGGAAAACGCTTCGGGGTGCGGGACTGCGCCGGGCCCCGCCGTCCCCGCCGCCGGTGTCCTCCGCCGCCATCGCGGGGGTGTGCGGGGGGCGAGGCGGCGGCGGCGGCGGGAGCCGCCTTCCGCCCACACTAAAGATGGCGCTCGTGGCTTCCCCTCCCTGGCGTGGCGCCGTGCGTCACTGCCATGCGCCGGAAGTAGCGCCCTTCTCCCGTAGCAACCGGCAGCGCCGGAAGCGGCCGGCACGCGGAGCGAGAGATGGAGGCGGCCGCCACCAGCCCCGTGCGCTTCAAGAGCAAGTGAGGAGCGGCCGGGGCGGCGGGAGCGCCGGGGCTTCGCCTTCGGGAGCTTTGGGTTAACCGCCGGGCTGCGCGCCTGTCTCTTTTCCTTCCAGCTACGCCGTGTGGAGGAAACTCGAGCCTTTCTACAAAGGAGGGCGAGTCCAGGTACCGAGGCAGTGAGGGGCGGGTGTGGGAGTCCCCCCTCCCCCGGCTCCCTTCGCCTTCCTGCTTCACCTCCCCTTTTCTCCAGCTAAACCGGGATGGGAAGTTCATGTTTTGCCCCTGCGGGACCAAGCTGAATGTCATCGATGTAGAAACAGGAGCTCTCCACAGCCTCCAGCAGGTGAGGAGACCCAGCCTCTGCTGCCCGGAACCGCGGGGGGGTTTCCAAGGTTCCTGAGGTGTTTTCCCTCTGTCCTTGGCTGTTCTAAAGCTCCCAAGAGCGAGAAGCGGAGGGGAGGATGAGAACGGGTCTAAACGCAGACGGGTGTTATTGGCCTCGTCCCGAAGCGCAGCTGGGAGCTGCTGGCTGCGCTCAGCTCGCGTAGGGACGGGAACTCCGAGAGCACGCCGCTCCGCAGGGGCTTTAACTGCGGGGTTTTTTCCCTTTCGTTTCTATAGGACGATGACGAGGATATCAGTTCATTTGCTCTTAGCCCCAACGATGAGGTATGTGTTTGCGTCGTGGTTTTCTGCGCTGCTCTGTCAGGCCTCCTGATAAAGCCAGCGGACGCCGAAGGCTGCTCCGCCTGGAAGCACCCTGCATTTCCAGAGATCTCTGCGGAGTCTTCTCGGGCGCTTCTGTCTGTCTCCCCTTCTGGGCTCAGGTCAGCCGTAGCAGTGCTGACAGACTGAGCGTCAAGAGTGTCGTAGCATCTGGCGTTTCTGTGCTTTGCGTGTGGGCGCTGGAAGAAATGAAAATCTAATTAGCAGTTAATCGTGCTTTCCTTCGCCTTGCTTTCGCGTAGATCCTCGTGACGGGGAGCCGAGCCCTGTTGCTGAAGCAGTGGAACTGGCGAGAGAACAAGTGCGTTCGCACGTGGAAAGCCGTGCACGTGGCGCCGGTTGCCAGCATGGCCTTTGACTCCACTTCAACGTTGTTAGCCACGGGTACGGTCCTGTTGCAGTGTCACACGATGGGAATGATACTGAGTGGCCCTTCCGCTTTTGAATAATTTAGCTCAGCCGGACACAGCCTGGGGTAGGGATCTCCTGAATTCGGACACAATCGGAAGAGCTTTTACTTAGATAGAAGTGACGTCTTGACAGACGAAAAGGGATCCTTTCAACATTCTAGCTAAAATATACTTAGTAAAATGCTGATAAAAATCAGGCGTCTATGAGACTGTGGCGTAGTTGTCCTGGTGTAGAACTGGGACTCTCGGAGATGGAGGAGGTCAGGCATGACCTGTAACTTAATTGTACTTCAGGTCTGACTGCGAGCAGTCAGGTTTTGCCCAGCTCTCTGAAAGCGTAAGGCGCTCCGTGAGAGCTTCTCTTGGTGTGGGTGGTTGTTATTGGATTCATTTTTCTTTCTGCTGCCTTTGCAACCCATGAAATTTTACAGTTGCTGATGTGTTGGACCTCCTGTGTCTCTCTCCTCCATAGTTCGTTCTTAGACGCCCTTCTTTTCCCAGGTGGCTGTGACAGCACCATTAAGATCTGGGATATGATCAAACAGTACTGCACACACAACCTAAAAGGATCTTCAGGAGTTGTACAGTAAGGACGAGGCATTTTTGTCAGTCGCTGGTGTTAGCGCGGTGCTTGGGCGCTGGGATTGATGTGAAATGTCTTGAGTTAATAGAATGTAAAGGCCCATTCCAAGCAGGTTCTGGGCAATTCTGTTTCCCAGTTCTGGAGATGTCTAGTGAAGGAGCAGGGCTACGACTGACTTTAGCCCAGAGAGGAAAGAGTTTGATCAAGAAATTTGTTGGGAGCTAAATGGAATATCTGTGCTTCAAGAATGCGTAAGACTGGCAAAGATCAATTGTAAATTTTCCTGGTGGGTGGCGGAGGAATGAAGTCCTATGAAGAAAGTCCTGGTATAAATTCACGTCAATTAATCTGTTGAACTCTCTATGAAGAATGTATATTTATTTAAATGCTGGGCTAATGCCAGCGTGTCAGATTGTTTATTCTGTCCTGTTCAAGTGCATCTCCTTCTGTCTAGCCTTGTTGAGTTCCACCCCGATATCTCCCGTCTGCAACTCTTCTCCTCCTCGATTGACTACAAAATCCGCATCTGGGACCTGAATTCCAGCAAGTGTGTTGCTATGCTGGACGGCCACTTCAGTGCTGTCACCTCGCTGGCGTTTGCAGATGGAAACACGCTCATTAGGTAAAACCTTGCAGAGGCTTAGCCCTCCTCTCCCGTTCACCCTGCCTCCTGCCAGAGACCGGGCCTTTCTGTATGGTCTGGGAAGGTTGTCCTGCGAGGGGAAGGACTGCTACAAGTGTTCCGTCTCTGCTTGACTATACAAGCGAGTGACTGATTTTGTGTTTCTGGCAATATACCGTGCTGGCACGTGGAAGGCTGGTGCCTTCCTTCATATGGGCCTCTTCCCACAGTTCCAAATTGACACTCAGAGCCGGAGTTGAATGGATTTAGCACTGAAACTGCTCTTTTAAATTGCAGTTCTGGCCGTGATAAAATCTGCATGGTTTGGGACCTGAAAACCAGAGAAAGTAAACGAACCGTTCCTGTCTACGAGGTGAAATTGCGTTTCATTTATTCCTTTGAGATCCTTTGTAGTTTCTAGGTCACGGTCCTACGGCACCTCTCCCTCTTTAGGTTCCTATATATTGTGAAATCAGGTTTCTCTCCCTTGTACTTTCCAGAGACCTTAAAACTCTGTGTCTAGAGCTGTTTCTTTTCTTTCTCTCCTTGCTTGGTGTGGTCGTGCCTGGGTAGTTTGAGGAAATATATGCCACCGCTGCCTCCACTGCCCCAGTGCTGGAGGAGGAAGGAAGGACAGTCGTGTAAAAACTTTGTTCTCTCGTTGTATCTGCCTGCCTGTCCTCAGTAGCCGTGCAGCCTGGGGCAGCGGGGCGTGGGGTGCGTGCGTCTGTTGGCACTAGCGGGCTGTTGCACGGCTCTGGCCGTGCTGAAACGGGACTCTGGTCCCTTGCGCTCAGCTGGTGTTTGGCCAACTCCCTTGCAGAGCGTGGAAGCTGCCATCTTGTTACCTGAAAAAGGAGATTTCTCTCAACTGGGTGTGAAGAAACAAGGGCTGCACTTTGTCACAGCTGGCAGCAAAGGTGAGTGGCCTGGCACGTCACTGCCAGATTCTGAGGCTGAGGAAGGGCTGTACCTAAGACACCGCGTTGCCGTTGTTCCCGGGACGTGCGTTCTTTGCGTGGCAGAAGCCTTGGGCTGAGCTCCTGAGGGGTGGAGAGCAGAGCCTTCTCCTGAGTTCCTCTGACAGTAGTGGATGAGCAGGATTGATCAGGCACGCTGTGGAGCTTTAACTATATGTTTTCAAACTGCAATAAAGTTTGATTTGGACTGAAGAACAACAACTTTGTGGGCCTTCGTGCCACTCTGGTTGGATCTCCTCGCAGTCCTGCCTTAAAGCTGCGTAGCTTCCTCCAGGAGGCAAGGCCAGGGTTTGTTTTACGTTCTTTGGACAATCGCTGTCTAAAACAGTGGCTCTGACAGTTACTCTATATCATCATTTGTGTTAGGCATCCTGAAAGTTTGGGAAGTTGCCACAGCTGCTTGTGTATATACCCAGCCTGTGCCCTTTGAGTCGAAGGAGGAGGCCAGCGAGCGCAGTCTCACCCAGTGCATGCTTGTGCCCGAGAGAAACGAGATTGTCACGGTGTCCGTGGAACACAACATTGTTTTTTATGACGCTCAAACTCTTCAGCTCAGGAAGCAGGTAACAACCCTCAGCCTCCCTTTTCCTCTTCCTTTATCCATATTTGAGGATCAGCTCTGTTTCTGGGGAAAGCTTTGTCCAGGGGTGTCCTTGTCTCCTGCCTGTTCTTGAACTGTTCCTTGGTTACAAGCCAGAAAGCCAGTTTCACTGGTGGGGTTGTTTGGAGGAAGATTGCACAGAGACAAACATAGGAAAAAGAAAGCAGAGCAGGCCTAGCCAGAATTCCCTCCTGTGCTCCAGCTTATGTGTAAAAAAGATTTTTACATGCAGTATTAAATGAAAAGTAACAGTAACACAGCCTCACTGAGCCTGGTGCTGTTCGGTACTTCTCTAACCAGCTGACTTTTCCCTGTTAAACTGTTTCTGTTCTGCCATCCTCAGCTTGCAGGTTACAACGATGAGGTTCTGGATGTGAAGTTCCTTGGGCCCGGTGATTCTCACATCGTTGTGGCTACCAACAGCCCTCAGCTGAAAGTGTTTGAACTGGCAACATCACACTGCCAGATCCTCTATGGCCACACAGGTGTGTGCGTGGTCAGCTCTGACGTGGGTGGGTGGGAGATGTACAAGTATTTATTTATCCAGCTTCTCTCACAACTCTAATGTGGGCACCGGAGCCCTTGAGTTCTCTCTGGAACAGCCTCGCAACGGGTTTTTGGAGTTGTGTGGAGAAAGGATATATTATGCTGTCCTGGCTTTGCAAACACGAGTTTTCTTTTTCCGGGTCTGTCAGTTCAGGCCCTTTCACTAGCAGTGAGAGCAATTTAAATTGGAGCTAAAGATGTCGGTATGTGAGCGCGAGCTCTGAAGGCAGTTTTGTGGCTGCAAGTGACAGACTCGCGCCAATGCCATAAGCAGCTGGTCACTCTGTAGTGAGTGTGGATAGGTTCCTGAGTGTCCCAAACCTGTCCCCCAGTCAGTAAGCCGTGGACTCTTCGTGCATTTCTGTTGTCTGATGTCAGTATTTGCATCCAGCTTTTTCTTCTTCTTCCGTTTAGAAACAATTCTTGCTTTGGATGTCTTCAGAAAAGGCCTGATGTTTGTCAGCTGTGCTAAGGTGTGTTAGTTTTCTTCATTTAATGAAACTCTTCATTTCTAGTGATCTTTATGGGCAGAGTAGTATTTCTTTTTGGCGATCCAGAAAGGGCTTTTGTTCAAATGGAATTCCTGTCTGCTACATACCCCAAATATAAGGTTTTTCCACTATCCCTTTTTAACATTGTCCCTGGGGGAAATGTCATTGATTGTATTTTATTAGCCTGAAAGGAGTTGTCTCATTCTCCAAGTATCTTGCTCTTGCATCAGAGTTCAGAGATGTCGTTAGTGTGAGACCGATGGGGAGCTGTATGAAAAAAAATAAAAGTGTTGGAAGAAAAGGTGCCAGCTGCCCTGATACACCCAGCAATAAACCTCCACGCTGGAATCCCAGACTGCAGCGCACCCTGCTTGGCTGCGTCTGCCCTCGCTTGCTCTGACGAACGCAGGCAAAGGTCCAAGCTTGAAAAGAAGTGAATAGTCAGGCTCACGGATGTGGTGAATGCATGGGGAATGGATCACTTGTCAAAAAAGCACGGCGGTTTCTGTCCTCTCCCGTTACAGGACAAAAGCCTTCGAGTCTGGCGGATGAACAAAGATGGAAGGGTGATCTGTGTTGCCCAAGGACTGGGTCATGCGCATGGGGTAGGCGCTGTCTCTTGCTCAAGGTAATAAAAATCGGGCAAGGGTTTACCTTTGCAAGCATGAGTCACGGCTGCTTTGCTGATCCTCAGGGTGAATGTTTTGGTGGATGCCTGCCTCTGTTTCTCATTCTTGCTCCCAGCTTGTCATGGTGCTCTGAGTTTGAAGGAAGGATGATTTTTTTTTTTTTGGATGCGCATCTGTCTATCCGTACGTTGTGAAGTTTGCATTTCTTTGTCAGTCTAACTCCCGTTTGCCTTAAAGAGCAGCAGCTGGATAAGTTGCCAGATAAAGCTTGAGTGATCTGGAGGGGAGGGTTGGGGAGTGAAGGGAATGTGTCTGTGAAGGTGCTTGCTTGAATAGCATGTCTGTTTATCCGCTCTTCTTTCTTCGTGCTGTCTAACAGTCTGGAAGCCCAGCTTGCCTGTTCAAGAGCTGCAGTAATACCTCTGTAAATGAAGAGAGCTAGCAGTGCTCTTGCCTCGTGTCTGAATTGCTGAGGCTATCCCAGGGACCTAAGTAAAATGAAAGACAGCTTGAAAAAACATTGAAGCACTCTGTTTCACGTCCCAGCAGAGTGACTGAATGTGTATAGATCCCAGCAGGGGAGGAGAAGGCCTTTTCTGTGCAGGGGAAGCCACTGTTCTGTTTCCTTATGCTTGACTTTTTTATTCCTTTCAGGCTGAAAGAAAGCTTCATAGTGACCAGCAGCCAGGACTGCACAATCAAGATCTGGAATATCCCGGAATCCCTGACTTCCAAAGCAAAAGCAGCCTTGATCTCCAGTCCAGAAACCCTCCACGCAAAAGTCACTGAGAGGGGTCATAACAAGGTAAAGCTCCACCTGACGTTAGAACATGCTTTTAGTACTTAAATCCTTCCCTCCGGTGTTGTGCCCTACATTTATTACCTGTCCAAGAGCTTGTGTGACTTGTACTCTCTGTACTTGTGTGACTTGTACTCTCTGTACTTGTGTGACTTGTACTCTCTGTACTTGTGTGACTTCCCTAGGACATAAACAGCGTGGCAGTTTCTCCGAACGACAAGCTCATTGCCACAGGCTCGCAGGATCGGCTGGCCAAGCTGTGGTCCTGTTCTGATTGCTCTTTGCTGGGTGTTTTCACTGGACATAAGCGTGGAATCTGGTGTGTGCAGTTCTCCCCAGTGGATCAGATCTTGGCCACCTCTTCAGCAGATGGGACCCTGAAGCTTTGGGGTCTTCGGGACTTCAGCTGTCTGAAGGTAACGAGGACTCGGACTGCCCCTTGCTCTAGGCAACCCTTGCATGTAATGGGGTTTGATTAAGGCTGCTTTAGAAAAGCATGTGCTAGTTAGTGCAGCTGAAATGTAGCAACGTGGCCATGCTAACGGAAGAGCTATCCAGGTCTGGCCTTGTTCTCCAGGATCTTGGATGCGTGAGTTGCGTGCAAAGCTCCAGGACAAGAACATCTGCCCGGTGCTCAAGTGGTCTTTCCTTTATAGCTAACCAACGAGCAACGTGGCTGGTCGTAGGGGAAAAGCACATTCAGGCTATTGAAAGAAAGGTGGCTTTGCCTGACACAGCTGTGGCCATGAAGGAAAACCACGCCAGTTTAAATTTCAGCCTCGCTCTTCATAGAAGAACTATCTTTGCAGTGCAGTAGCGTGTCACTAAGCCGATGAGAAGGCAGTTGCTCCTCTGTGCCATGTTCTGCCCAGTAGCGTTACCTCACTGAATGGGAGCTTCATGCAGCGGCAGGGGAATCGGCCTTTAGGGGAGACAGCCTATGCGGTTGGCCTCACCGTTCAGACCGTTTGCAATGTGACCTTGGGCAACAAGTTTTAAGCAAGCAGGTCGTTTGAAGAAACGCTATGGGGACAAGTCGTTTCCTACTGCCCTTTTAACCTACAGCAAAAGTCCCAAGGATAAAGGCTGCTTTTTGGAACTCACCTCTTTGGGCTTTAGGAGTAAAGATTTTCCTCTTGAAAGAGGACTCCCTCGAAAGGCCTGGCAACAACTCTAACGCTTTTGAGCTTCCTTGCTGTTTTCCAGACCTTTGAAGGTCACGATGCCTCTGTACTGAAGATCATTTTTGTAAGCCGAGGAACACAACTGCTCAGCAGGTAAGTGCCTGCACCAGGAGTCTAGAGGAAGATGCCAAAACCAATCAGAAGAGAAATCTCTTAGCTGATATCAGCAGCAAGAGGGAAGAGTCTTGTGCAATGGATTTAGTTTTGGAAAGACTGATAGGAAGATGCCGTGTTTATGCCAAGCTTTCTGCAGGGGCTAACTTTTCTTCTTCTCCAGTTACGCTGTAGATTCTAGTTAGCTGCTGATGTCGCTGGGATGGTGACACACACTTTACAGCTTGGCAGAGCTGAGGGTGCATCTCGCCCTTGACATTTTTGGTTAATGCTGCTCCTGTTTGAAAGGCATTGCAATGGGATGAGTTTATCTGATATTTGAGGTGGGGCAGAGCGAGAAAGGATCCATCCGGTGATTCTTTTTGTTGTGTTTCGCTCTCTTCCAAAAGCGGCTCCGATGGTCTTTTAAAACTCTGGACAATTAAAACAAATGAGTGTGTGAAAACGTTAGATGGTCATGAAGATAAAATCTGGGGTCTTCACTCTAACAAGGAAGACGATATGGTTGTGACAGCATCCAGTGACTCCTGCATCACGCTGTGGAAGGTACGGTACGGGGTCTGTCTGTGTTTCCTCTCTGGGTTAGTAATCGGAACGCAGCTGGAGAGCTCAGAATCCCAGTGGCTTGTTCCTCGCTCTTCCAGCGTGACACGTGCTCTCCTCATTTTCTGCCCTTTGAAATTGGGTCAGTAAGGCATACCTTGGGGTTTAGGGGGTTTTTTTGGCCACGCTGTGTTTCCCCGGTTGATGTTGTAAAAGGAACAGCAGATGGGCCTTAGCAGCCTGCCGGGCGCTGGTGTGCTAAAGGTGGTTTGGAGGGAAGTTGCGAGTTGCTGGATTTAACACTTAAATTACTTGACCTAGAGATCTTGCTGCGGAACTGGTCTCCTAATCACTTGATGGCTAAATAAAAAATCTGTATTGAAGCAAGATTTGACAAAGTTGTGTCCTGGTTTTTTTATAGGATGTCACTGAAATTGAAGAGAAAGAAGCGCAAGCTAAACAGGAGGAGCAGATTATGAAGTAAGCTGATCTTGTGCAATAATGAGCTGTGAAAGGCAGACTCTGTCCAGTGAAACTGTCCACACCTGCAGCCACCCCGCTCCATCTAATCCCAATATTACATCATTTAGCTATTTAGAGGCTGTCAAGGCACAATATTCTCCTCTTCTTTGTAGTTTATCTTTAGTTCCTGCAAAGCCTTGCTATAATACTGTCACCTTGACAATTGATTAGTTTCATGTTTATGCACTGCTAAGATAAGCAAAGTCAAACCTACTTTCACTTTTTCCTGCTTCAGCCAGCACCGAATAGCTCAGGGAGCCCTTGAACGTGCCAGGGTAATTACCTGCACAATGAGGGCACTGAGGCAAGCAGTATTAACACTGGCAAGCAGTATTAACTTCTTGGCGTTAAACCTCTGCATGCTATTATTGCCCAATCTGCTACTTTTGGTATAGTGGTTTTTTTCCCACCAACCAAATATTTTTCTTACTCTCTTGACCCTGATTTGTTTTCCAGAGAGCAAGAGCTTTCTAACCTGCTTCATGAGAAAAGATACCTCAAAGCTTTAGGGTTGGCAATCTCTCTGGATCGTCCGCACACAGTGTTGATGGTGGTCAAAGGTGAGTCTACGTTGTGCTCTGAAGGCATTTTTCCGCCCTTTCTGCTTCCCAGAACATCTCTTCCAGGTAGACAAAGACTACAAAGTCTAATTGTCTGAAAGCCTCAGTTTTCCCTTTCTTTTATGACTCCCGTTTCCTAAGTGAAACCACCCCGGACAACAAATGGTCTCCCTGCTCTCAGCCCACGGCTGCACGGGCTGGACTCTTGCATGGACTCTTCGTTTCTCTTTTCTGCAGCCATCCTCAAGGAAACTGACGGGAGAAAGCACTTGGAAGAGAACATTGTTCAGCTCCGGAAGGATCAGAAAGGTTTGTTGCAACATGCTTTAAGTGCTAAAACCTTTCAGGTTAGGGGCTTGTTTTCTCAGCTGAAATTAAAAGGAGAAGAATCTCTCTAGACGCAGCGTTTACCGCTGAGCTCCCCCTGCCCTCGAGCAGGACGGCTGCCCGGGGCCAGCTGCTTTGTTGTGGTGCGACTCGTGATACGCGCCAGCAACTGCTCTGAGCTTGTGCGAGTGGCTTTGCCCGGCCTTACCACCGCCTTGTTTAGGAGGTCCCTGTGACGGCTCGAGAAACGGTTCTCTGCACACTTGTTCTGCCCCTCTGGGCTCATCAGCCACGCTGTGTGGGAGTTGAACCGCTCTGTAAGACAGAAGAGATGCTTTCTAACCCGGCATCTCCTGCGTGCCGGCGCCCACGGCACAGCCGGCCTGTACAAATTTCCTTCCTCCCTAGAGGCGGTGTTAACGTTCTTGGTGACGTGGAATACGAACTCTCGAAACTGCCACGAGGCCCAAGCCGTCATTGAAACCCTCCTGAAGCACGAAGCGCCGGACAGCCTCCTGCAGTACTCGGGCATTAAATCTGCTGTGGAGTCCCTGCTGCCTTACACCGGTGAGTCACGCTGCAGGGACGGGCTGCGAGCCTCAGGTCTCCTCCTGGGTTGTGAGCGTTCCCCGTTTGCCTTGCTCAAAGGAGAAGAGAGATTTTTGCACCCCGTTCCGGTGAGCTTTCTCTCCTGCGATGCTAACCATTGGATTTCTCTCTTTGCAGAGCGCCATTTTCAGAGACTGAGCCGATTGCTCCAGGCCTCCATGTTCATTGATTTCATGTGGCAAAACATGAGGCTGGCCGATGCAGCCCAGCAGGAGGACATGACTTTGTGACCCTCCTCCAGTCGCTCTTTCCGGAGGGGAGAGTCTGAACTGCTTTCCCGCAAGGTATGGCAACTGGACTATTCCTGTGTTTTATAATAAATTTTTAAAGTTTGAATTTCTAAAACAAGTCCAGCATTCAGTCTCCTTGGGGCTTAGTGAGAGGGAGGCGTCATTCCTTGGGCCAAGCTGTGGTTTCCCTTTGTATTTTCACACCCTGCGTTTTCAGACCCGGACGCTTAAACAGCACTTAGTTTGGAGAAAAGGCAGAGGCTCTGAACGAGCAGTTGGTCTTTACTGGGGATTTCAAGACTTTACAGAGTTGGGAGACGCTACTGGCACTGTCGTATCATACCCCAGCGCCCAGCTGGGCAGTGCCTGTTGATCAGTGTCTCATCGCATATTTTCTTTGCTCGGACAAGACGCAGCCTGGGCCAAAGCAGATTTCTCACCTGTGCCCACCCCGACTGTTAGCGCCTGGGAGGGAAATAAGCCCAATTTTAATTCCCCAGCTAGCAAATTTTTGAAGTATAAAAACCAAGCAGTCTTCATAGATATATATACATGTATTTTATTTTAGAGACAAAAATGTATAAAATTCAGAACAACATAAACACCTCACAAGTTGGTTAAATTGCTTGTTTAAAAAAAAATTAGCAGATACCTGGGAGAATAACGAGAATTAAAGGTAGCAATCTATGTAAAAGTCTTACGTCTTCCTATAACTATTGTTCTAACTCAATTCTAGGAAATGAGTTTAGGATGAGAATTGCTGTAAGTTTCAGTCACTATCACAGCTCTTTGAAAGGGGAATGTTTTGTTCATAGAAATGAGCTCTGGCCCCTTCCAGCCCGGAAGCAAGCTCTACTACAACCATTTTTGTTTCTGTGCCTGCACAGACATCGCTGTAGGGAAGGGGCAGAGGTGAGGTTCCTAGCCAACAGGTTTTTTTGTTCTTGCAGCCATTCGGCAGATCCAGCCAATTCATATATTCGAGGGCCAGTTCTCCACTACCCAAGTTGATCTAACCTTTAAAAAAAAAAAAAAACCAAAACCCAAACAAACACAAAAAATCCAAGAGTTTAAAAATATATATATATATATATATATATATATAAAATAGGGGGCTATTCACATGGCTGCACCATCCCATCCCCACCCAATACCAATAATTGTGGCTCTGGATTTCAGGGGTGACTCCGAGTCACTCACTCTGTCTGGGTTTCGCTCCGGGGCGGCTGCAGCGCTCTGCCAGCTAGCCCCGGCGTGGGGAATAATGCAAGAACAATCGTGAAATTTTCACATACTACATTGCAGGATAAATACTTGCCTGAGGGAGAATTAACTGAATCCAAAGCGATCTCTAACTGACACAGGAGCTACCAGATCTGCAGCTGCCCTGACTCGCCTGATAAGTTAAACCACTAAATCCCTTCCCGCTAACTCCAGTAAAGCCCCTCCTGGCTCCCTGGCCTCCCGTGCAAGCTGCAGCAGGAATCGGTGTTACCCAGGGAAGCAACGTTTGCATGCGTGTTCTGTCAGGATCTAAGCGTCCTTGGAAAGCGACGGTCCCAAGCCCCGACGCTCCCCGCGCCACCGCCCACAGCTCCTGCGGGACTTTGGCGAGGAGGGTGCCTGGCTTTCGGTCGTGGTGCTGGCCCAGGGCCGGGTCCGTGCCCCTGCCTGGGCGCGCTAGTGCATGCTCGGGAGAGGGAGCAGAGCCTGGAGGGCCGGTCGGGAGGAATACTGCTGCACGGCTCGCTTCGTGACAGTGCTGCACTTCTGGAGGATCTCGTGGGCAGAGGGGCGCACGGGCACCGTGGGGGCACAAGTGGCCAAGTCTGGGTCAGTGAGGGAGTAGCTCAGATCAGCCGCAGATGACTCTACAAAGCCAGAATCGTTCCTGTCCTTGGGGGTGAGGCGTGGAGACTTGCTGCTGTGTGCGGCCAAGGCGTGCCCCAGGGAAGAGCTCCTGGCCTGCTTCACTTCAGGCAGAGATCTTGACAAGTCAGGCTTCCAGCTCAGCCGGCTGTCCTGCTCGCTGCTGCTCCCCGAGCTGAGAGACAAGCTGTCTGACTCCAGGTCTGGGGTGGAGCTGGCCCTGGGCAGAGACCTTGATCTGCTTCTCAGAGGGCTCGTGTCCTCTTCAGTCCGGTCAAGGGAAGAGGAAGCCTGCACCCTGCGCTGGCCCGCAGCCTCACCTCGGGGCCGGAGAGCCGTCGGGGAGGAGCAGAGGTTCGGGGTGGAGACGTTGAGCCCACAGCTTATGATGGTCTGGAGCTTGTGGTGAGGATTCTTGTAGGGCTGGAGGCACATGGAGGGCATGTAGCCGGTACAGCCGTTGTATCTGAAGGGGAAGAATGAAAAACCAACACTGAAGAGAGCCCTTCTCCCAGCTCAGGCCAAGGGAAGGGAGCAGAGCACCTGGGGGAAGCAGGTGAGGACTCAGCCCAATGCTGTACACTGGGCACGAGGAAAGGGAAACCGTCCCTAGCCAAGGGCAGTCAGCTCAGGGGGAGCTCCTCTGCGCCCCACTGGGGAGGAGCGGGCAAGAAGCTCCTGCAGCAGGTAACCGGCTCCCTCGGGGAACGAGAGCTTCAGAAGAGCCTCCTTACCGGATCAGCCACCAGCCATCGTCAGACTTCCTGACCACCTCCACAACAACGCCGTTGTTCAGCGAGAGCTCGTCTGCCTTCTGGGACTCGTAGGCCCGCACAACAAAGTACAGGCTGCCTGCAGGGAGAAGGGGGAGGTCGTTTTTGCCTTGCAGAGAAAATGCCTCCATCCCTGTGACCAGCAGCCCTGGGGAGCAAGCGAGAGCTGCATGACAAGTGTCCCTGTAGGTGACTGATTTGCTCAGAGACCCACAGCTGATGGCAGAGCCGATCAGAAGAGTGAGAGCTCCAGAGATACAGGCAGGGACTCCAAGCAATGGTTAAAGTGGTGGGGTTTTTTTACAGAACTCATTTTCTGAAGGAGGAATGTGGTGTCCCAGGGAGCCAGCAGCAGACTTACCCTCCTCGTTTGAGCTCAAGGCATTCTGGATGTCCTCATGGGCGTCAATCTCTTCCAGGTACGAGGCTGGGAACCAGGCTATCTGCTTGTCTGCGTTTTCCACTAGCCACCATCCTGCAGCAAACAGCAAAAATAAAGGTTTTTAACAGCCTGCAAGTAGACAGATGACTGTAACGCCTGGGTAGGGGCTGCTCTGCCACCAGAGACAGGAGGGACATTCTGCAGAGCAGCTCAGTGCCTGGCCGATGCCACGCTTCACTTTGTTCTCTCCTTCCGTGTAAATCTGGGTAAGCACACCACAAGTACAAACACCCCCCCGCACCCGTGATGCTACCAACTTGGCATTTGCCAAGCTATGAATCAATCTACACCATCCCTCCCTGCCACTGAAGAACCCCTGTCACACATACCAGTCATGTCCTTGATTAACACTTCAACAATTTCCTTCTTCGCGACTTTGAAAGTCGTGTTCTTTGTGTCTTTTGTTTCAAAGGTTTCGATGCATCTGTAGCTCTGGGATGCCTGGGGATGTGTAATAGAGGAGAGCTGCTGCTGTGACTGGTTTTTCTTTTCCCCTCCAATTTCTGATGGCATGATCACAACACTGAAAAGTAAAAGTTTAATATCATTTTACTGAAAACTCACATGGAAGGTTGAGTTTAGTATTAATTTTGGTAAAATAGTCTGTGCAGCAGGCCAAGAAAAGCTTAGGCATCAGAAACAACATAAACATGCATTAAAGCATTCAGTAGAACTTCCCTGCTCTGCTGCCCTGGAGTGTAACTTGTTTCTCTTCTACCCGTATTCTACAACATTTCTGTTTCATGCAGACACATGCAAACAAAAAATACAAATATGATTTCATACCTGTTTTCAGGAAAGGAGGGATCTAGGTCTTGGGTCTGTGCCTTGAAAAACTGAATCACATCTTCACCCTGGGAGATTTTAGCATCCGTTTTCAGCAGCTCCTGGGAGTAAGTTTCCAGCAGTTTCAGTATCTCCAGGCACCTGCTCAGCTTCCCACTCTTCCTCTGCTTCACATTTGTATCTTTAAAATAACAAGAGCAAAGTTGGTGTAAGACAACAACGGATCTGGATGCCTTGAGAGCAGCGTCTTTTGCCTGAACACGGGGCTGCCCTCACCTGCCGCCCTTCCCCGCACAAGCCCAAACTGTAAGAAGCCGAGACAGAAGCTGCCTCTGCTTCCCTATCCTTTTTGGATATCTAAAATTTATCTTTGTTCACACGTAAATGTTGCAAGGAGCTCTGGGCCCATATTTAAAATGTAATATTAATTTACCAAGTGCAATTATCTATTAAAAAAAATAAAATCTTTCTGGGTTATTTTAAGGCAGTAATAGAGCCGAGCACGCTGATGTAGCCCAGCCGTACCATGCCACGAGCAGGAGCGAGCTGTTAATCTGTTCCAGAGGAAGGTCAGACTCAGAGACTGAAGTCTATGTCATCAGTTATGGCTGTCCCCGACAGCTGTCATGTTTGCTGGTCCATCAGAGATTTGTTCTCCTTACCTTTAAACCTGGGTATTGTCCGGTCAGATCTCCTGAGTGAGCCACTCTCGATGGGGAATTTTCTCTTCAGCTCTTTCTAAAAGTGAGGGGGAGGAGAGAATAGTGATGCTTCGCAGCCCTGACACACGGCTGGGCTCCTTCCCCCCTCCCCAGGACGGGAACCCTATCTTCAGGGAAATGTTCACTTACATGGAATCTCTTAAAGTCTTCAAATGTCCGGTAGATGAGAATGTTGTTCTGATCTGACCAAGACACAAACATCATGTAGTTCTGGCAAAATAAAAGGGACAAGAAGTGCATTTTTAAAAATTACAATATTCAATATTGGATGCTTTCAAGCAATGAGCATTTGCCAGGACCTGTGGTTTAGTTCTGGTTGCAAGACTGTCACATTAAAAAAATTCAGTTAAACATTAGACCTACAGAAATATTTCCTTAATTTTAGGGCCCCAAATGGGTAATCATTGTTAAAACCAGACGACATTTATGACACTGTGAACAGAAAGACAGCAGAATCGAAGATAACCATTTTCTTATGATATTAAGACCATTAAAAAACAAGTCCAAGTTCCCTGTCCTAGATCACAAGCCTCTAATTCCAACACTGTGGGGAAATGAGCAAGTATAGCCCCCGTAAGAGTAATGCAAAAAGCCGTCTAGTTTCCCAATTTGTAAATATTTAAGGAGAAAAAAAAAATCCAATAAAAAACCCATTAAAGTACCTTCTGCTTTCTGCATTGCATCAAGCCTACAGCCTTCACGTCCACCGGGTACCTGCTGCAGCTCATCTTCCCCAAGCCTGCTTCTCCTTCCCCAGGGCAGCTGGAGGCTGAGCAGAGATGCGGCTCCGGGCACGACTCCAGTGGTTAAATAACGCTGGAGCAGGAGGCAGGGCGCAGGCGTTCCCGTGCTTCCTCCTCCACCCAGTAACGCTGACAGAAATTCCGTAATTTGGCAAACTACCACGTCCTTTTTACCTGCTGCCCTGCTTTTAACACGCAAATACTCCCGGGTGCAGATGGCAGGGGCAAAGTTCAGAGAGCCGGGGAGGAGAAGCATCTTATGTCACATCCCTACTAGAATAATGCCGGGAAGCGAGCCTGGCCCTGCATCCGGGTGTGTTCATCATCCCTGGGTGTCGGGGAGGTCGGTGGGGCAGCAAGACCTGCTGTGATCCAAAGTACGTTTCCAGGGATGGACGGCTTGTGTTTACGGCTGTATTGCACGGATGGGCCTGTCGGAGTCGCCTGCAGCTTGGGCTGCGCTCACACCAGTCCCAAAAACTGATTAAGAATGTGGCTTGTTGTAAAGTACAAATTAGGGGCGACTTGACGTGTGCCAGCTGTTACAAATCTCTTTTCTTTACTGCTCTCTCCCATCTGCTGAGACACTTCACTTCAAAAGGATTTCTGGTAGCTATATCAATGTTTGCATTCTCTCAGAAATTAACGGGAGATGCTGATGCCAACGTTGCCGGAGCAAAGGATGAACAAACACATCCCCCGGGGTGTAACTTAAAAAGTCCCAAAGCATCTCAGGTGTAAATACGCGATGGAGACTCAGCTCCAAGTGCCTTGTGCTCCGTCCCGCTTCAAGCCTGGTGTCCGTACCCACCCAGGGCGACCAGCAGCTCTTCCCATGGACCAGCTCCTCGCTGCCCGGAGGCACTGCAGGACCCGTAATTACGGCCCTGGAAAGCCTGTCCTTTCACTGAACTGCTGCCTTTAGCGTGCCTCAGGTTATGACTTGGCTGGTGGGCATCCGTGTGATCAAACCGCCTTCTCCATCCTCCCTCCCCCTCTTCTTTGATGAAGCCTAAATTGAATCATTGTCATTATTGGAGCCCAAATTGAGAGGCTCAGCCCTGCCTTCCCTTTCATTTTCCCCTTACACCTGGTCTCTCAAAACCCTCAGCAACAGCTGCGGATGATTTTTGATCTACCAAAAAAACCCCCTCAGAATCTGAATAGGAAGCCAAACAAGATTCCTTCTGGATGGCCAGAAAATACAGCGAGCAGGGCCTTGGTTTGCATTTCATGAGCACGTGAGGCGGCTCCTGCACAGCAGGATGGCAGTTGCTGGGGACAAAGGAACTGTTTTCCTCACAGTTTGATCTGTTGCTGGTGGCTCGTTGCAGTTTGATCTGTTGCTGCTTGCTATCTGTCCTCCGTTGGGAAGGGAAAGTTGTACAGACAGCACCTTGGTCCTGTGTGCAGGTCTGGTGGGAAAACCCCTTTGATGGCATCTCCAGGGCACTTCCTCGCTCATGAAGCCAGACAGGAGCTGCCCTGCGGAAAGGCGATGCAAAGCAGCTCGCTGCCTCCAATGGTCCCGGAATCGGATCCTTCATCCCTCTGTTCACAGAGGGTCCAGTAAAAGCACGTGCTGTTAGATCTACCTGGCTCAAAAGATAAGGTTTTATGGAGGGAGAGGAAATCACTTCATCCAGCGAGTTTATTCTTTACGACCATGCTTATCTAGAAGCTACCAGTCTCTGAGGTGGCAAAACCCTTCATGCTCCCTGTCCTCATACCCACGCTCACGGGCTTCTCCTTGGCAGCCAAGCCGGGGCCAAGCTCACCTTTACATGGCTCTGTTACGTGGCTTTCAGAAAAGCTGGAACCAAGACTCTCAACAAAGCACATTTGATTGGTTTCCTGTCTCAGAGCAAAACCAAAACACAGTGTATTTCCACAAGCGTAAAGGTGTAAACGTATTTACCCTGAATGGGAAAAGCCAAAGGCAATTCAGATCCTAGAGGAGCTGCAATCTCTGTACGCACAGGAGATGGCCGGGGAGGTTCAGACAGCACATGGCTCCATGTCGGCAGGTACTGAGGGTATCGGTGAAAACAAGAAGAGCAGGAAACAGCCTTGGTTTTGGCAATTGCTAGTTCCAAAGGCTTTGCCATATTTTGCCATTCTCAGGGAATTCAAGTAAAAGCAGGGGGTGTGGAAAACATCTATGAACTGTTACAACAGGAAGGTGAAACTACACGGAGGTTTGCAAGTCGCCCGAGGCTGAAGAGCCAGCCATGCAGTTTGGAGAGCCGATTTTCTGGGGGAGATTGGCTGGTGACAGGGATCTCAGATAAAGCAAAGTATGAGCAAAATTACTCAAAAGTCTGTAATTAGTTCTTGAGAAAGCGTATTGCAGAAGCAAAAGTCGCTGCAATGCAGAACAGAGGTGGGGGAGGACGGCTGGGCACTACTCAGAGATAACAACGCTTCTCAGAGAGCTCAGTTCAAGGCTCTGCAGTTGTTACAGCAGTGTCATTGCCTTGTTGTTGTCAAGTTTGATGTCAAGAAACTGTCCGCTCAAGAGATTGATCCAATGAGTCACGTCATATTAGTCTAAAGTGATGCTGTCCGTGAAACCGAAGGAAGGGCCATGCCAGATTGCCTCTGGATCAGCACAAGCGCTCCTCAACAGCGTTACTGCACCTCCTTCGCAAAACCTCCTTCACAGAGCCATTTGGGTTGGGAAGGATGGATAACTGATTAGAAGAGGCCATTAATTCCACTTCTGTGCTGGATACATTTGAGCGCACTTCTAAAAAACCAAAACGCCGTTTCCTTACATTGTCAAGTTTACTTTGCGTCTTCTACCACTTCCATATCATCCCGCCATAAATTGGTACCTCCTTATGTGTAATTATTAACTGAAGGGTAGGAGTAGTCTGCCTGGAAGAAGTAAAACTGATCAAGTATTGCTGGGCGCTGCTATTTCATCATCAGTATTTAGTTAACATAGTTTTTGAGGACAGCAGTTACTTTTTTCTTTAGTCGTTTTCCAAGGTACAAAAGAGATCATAAATTAACAAGTCATATATAGGAGCGGACTGTCCAGCTTTGACAAACCGAGGAAACACAAGGTTTCCTCCATGATAACTGCAGACGTTTTGCAGCCCGCTTCAAGAAAGCCACGCATGCCTGGCAAAGGTGGAGCTCTGCCTCCTGCTACTCAAGGAACATGGCTGCCGCCATAAACCAGCTGCTCTGGGTATACGAAATACTGCTTGTGTCACAGAAAGTGACTAAGGCAGAGCCATGGGGAGTCACACCAGAGTCCCTGCCCCAAAGAGCCCACGGTCTGAGGGACAGGGCAGATCATCCAGCAGCTGCAGGGAGTCCCCCTGGCCACCCGGGCTGCCCCCTCCGCTATTTCCATGACAAGACCAGCTTCCCTCCACCGCGTGTAAAATGTCCATGACAAATAAACCTTGAGGATCTGGTTTTCTTTTTATTTCAGTATGGATTGGAATAACTTGATCCGGTGTGTTTAACTGGAGTAGAGCAGCCTAGGTGGGACAAGGGCCTGGCCCAATCCTTCACTGCATCCCACGAGAGCCAGAAGTGGAGTTTGAGGGTGCGGATGCTCGGGGGTAGCCAAAGGCAGCTCTTCACCAGCTCCACCACCGCCATTTTCCAAGTCTAACAAGCAATGGCCTTGTCACAAATGCACACACAAAAAAAAGAGAAGGAGCCGTGTTATGAAGAGCCTTTGCCACGTACAGAAGTCAGGTCCGGGCTGGTTAGTGACCTGTACATCTCATGGCTGCAGACGTGCGGGACTCTGTATCATGCATTTCTCTTTCTATGCCAAGCACAGGAGGAACTGCTACTGGTCAGACTCACTGACCAGGAAAAGGCAAAGAGAGAAAAAGTCCTCAAACCATCCTTGAGATACTACGGCTGCAAGAAAGAGATGTGGAAAGGAGCCACGGAGGGCCCTCGCCTGGAACGATGCCGGTAGGAGAGCTTCATCTTTTCCCACCGTCACCTTCAGGATCAAAACCTGTTCTTGAAGGTCACCTGCGATAACACATGACCTATCAGCACCTTTAATGAAAAGCCCAGCTGCTAAAAGCTGATTCTAAGAGTACAAAGAGGTTTTAGACTTCCAGTAAATAAACAGACCCTTATTTAAAAATAAAAAAAAAAAAATCAGACACTGGAGTTGACAAAAATATCCTTCACCTCATAAACAAAGGAAGCAGTTGAACTTTCACACAGGCTGGGATGAGAGATTTTGCAATATCGAATCCAGAAGAAGGTATTTCACTTCCTCCTAATTTCAGCAGCTACTGCAGGCACTAAAGCATTTTTCAGTGGCCAGATGAATCCGATTCAGAAACACTTTGAGCACACACAGCAGCGCAGAACTTCTCCACCCCCAGAAGCGGCTGCATTGCAGGAGCTTCAGAAGATGCACGTCCACCTTCAGTGCGGGGGTTCACTAACTACTCATGGGCAGATTTACTTCATGATAAAGAGTTAGGGCTTGAGCGTGAAGAAGAGCCGTGGTAACCGCGGCACTGTGGGTACAACAACGGGAGCTGGACGGTGGGTATCTGCACCGGGGCTGGGTGCAGGACCTTCCTTTCCAGGTGATGAACTTGCCGTGTTTGCGCAGCACCAAGAGTGCATTTTGCAATACCTGCAAGCGGCGTTTTCATTCGGATCACAGTGAATTGCTGCAGCTTGTAACAGTTTTCTCCTGCTACAGAGACCAAAGATCCATTAAGGCTGAGCGTGTTTCTCTGTTCTTAGGCTGGTAAGGCAGCATTTGCTGGAAGGAAGAAAAAGTAATTTTGCAGTGCTGCTACCTGAGCTGTCTTAGATACAGTCCCAGCCAGCAAGGCCTCCTACGGCGGTGCTGGGAAAAGACAGTGCTCATTTTCTACAAGCCCTTGATCTGCCTTTTCCACAAGGAAACGGCACGCGATCACCGTGGCTTTGCGAGCCAGCACATGGAGAGGCACATCAGGGGCTGGCTTCCTCGGGCACTTTCATTCTCCTCTCTGCTCCATGCCTGTTTCTGCTTTCCTCTGCCACCCTCCCACCTCAGCATGAGTCCCGCTCCTTTTAATCTGCAGTCTCCTGCGATGGACTCGTGCCCAGGGCATCCCTGGTTATTGCCCCCATGCAGGAGACCAGGGGGTCCCGTCCCCCCTGGGTCACTGACAGCGTGGTCACAGCCAGATGGCTGGTATAAAATCACAGCATCGCATCAAACTCCCTCAAACCTCGCACCGGCCGGCTGAGGGGGTGAAAGCAACAGAGCATATTTTCCCTGAAATGCCCCTGGGATCCAGCCGCTCAGCCCAGGGAGAAAGCAGCCTTTTCCAGGAGGTTTGCGTGCTGCCTGGGGCACGATGGACAGGCCCCTGTTTACCGAGCACTTGTTCCAACAATTTCATAGCTCCTTTGTAAAAGTGGCATGCTTTTCTAAGGTTATGCAAAGGACAAAAGCATGATTTAAGAAGAAAACTTCCAGGAAGGATGAGAATGTAATGTAAGCTGCTGCAGGAGAAAGTTTCCTGCATCATTTCCTAGAGAAAACAACAAAAAAAGGTGTTTGATGAGTGCGTTGTGTGGTACGAGGTCAAGACAGCGGGTGTACACGCTGGCACCCCGCTAAGGGATGTGAAGGGAGATGGAGGGCAGGGTTGAGTTTCCAAGGGGTTTCAAGCCTCGAGGAGGCTGTGCCTCCGCAGCGCACAGCCTGCCCCGCACGCTCTGAAATCTGTCAGGGGAAAATCCCAGCAACGCAACCTGTACGGCCAACGGCAAACGAAGCAAGCACCGGTGAACGTGTAGAAATACTGTCTTCACTTGGGCAAAACCGACTTTTACTTCATGCTGAATATGGTAAAGTCTGATCAGAGACAAGACCGTTGTATTCCTCCCAGATTAGTCAGAGAAATTCTCATCCTATTCTTACCCTTTCCTCATTCCCCACTGCCGTTGATAAGCAGAATATGCAAAGTCCTTTATCTCTCCTGGGGTTTCCACCAGCACTGGTAGCTCAAGTTAAAAGTTCACCTTTATTTCAGAGAGAAGACAAGATCTTTGTGTTCCTTGCCCCCTTCAGAAAACAGGAAAAACAAGATGTAATCTTCACTCAAAAGCCTGGCGGGGAGAAGAGAAATGTGGAAGGACAACTGTTGTTTCATTAATGTTTAATTCTTAATGATTCAACATGTTCTCATAGCAACTGTTATATGAGAAAAATCTCTTCCTCCACCACTGATTGAGACTTACTACTGTCCACTTGCTTTGAGTTACTTCTGGAAACAGGAAACATCCCAAAATCAGGGACAGCTGCATAAGGATGAGGAAAAAAACAGAAACCACCAGGTTTACCTGTCCTGTACAGGACAAGTGATTTTGAAAGCACAGCTCTCATAACAACAGGGTCGTTAATTTTTAGCAGACAAAAATGGAAGTCTCTGGTAAGGAAGGACCCTCAAAATCCACATGGGAAACAGCATGCTACAACATTTTAAAATGAACTTCAAATAGCATCTTCTTACCAAAACAAAGAGTGCTCCCATCCTGCAGCCGGTTCTGCTGCAGCAGCAGAAGCCCCTGTCCCCGCTGGAGCCCACCCTGAACTCTGCTGGCGTTCACAGAGGGCAGTCGGGCCAATCTCCTTTCATGAAGCCAAGAGGAACGGGAGCTGCTTGCTGAAAAGTTTGTGCTTTATTTTTCAAGGGCACAAAAGGAAAACCCCAATGTTGCTGTGTTTGTGCTCTGAATGCATTAACTGATTCCATGGAAGCTCGGAGAGAGTCTGGGATGTAGGAGACAGACTGGAGCACGAAAGAAGCGTCAGAGCACCGGCTGTACCAACTTGCAGAAAATAATTTGGTTTTCTCCCTATCCCTGCCATTGCAAATATATACACCGCTACTTCTGAATTCTCATTTTAATCAGCAAGAGGATCCATGCGTAAAAACGGCACAAACTTTAAAATAACATACGGCAGCCTCTGGGTACAGACCCCCAGATTTGAGCAAGGCAGAGTCTTGGTATACTCTGTGCGAAGTCTTACACCTCAGACTGTTTTGAACAGATTTTAGTAGTTCTGGATGGATCTGAACGGAGATCGATGTCTCACCCAGTGTGTCAGTATGGCAGCAGGCTCCTTCCTGATAATTGGGAGGTAAATTCATGCCTTGGGAAACTTTGCAGGTGATGTGTTTCTTGTATACAAACAAAACTGTTCAATATGATTCACTTACCTAGAGATAGACATTATTTTTTTTGGCTGCTCTTTCCTAGTTGACTGTAATTTCACAAACAACTGCATGACTAATTCCTGATGCTGGCTTTGTAACTGGTTGGACTTTAGGCTGAGATCCTTACATGTAAATACAAGTCAGCTTCCTGTTGCTGTATCCCCCTGGAGAGGACACCAGTTACATCGACTGGAACTGTCTACAAAAGCATCTCACAAAACCTGGTAAGAATCCTGAGAGGTATAGGGTAAATTTTTCCAAAGAACTTTCAATAAATTAATGAAAAGTCAGTGGTGTTTAGGTTCCTAAACATTAAATGAAGTTCCTCTTCATTAAATGAAGCAGAAGGCTCTGAGAATATTATTCCTTGTTCTCTAGGCAAAATCTAACTTTTTATTGCAGTAATGGAGCAAAACACATGCCAGCAGGCAGTCTGGGCTCACTGGCTCTGCAGGCTATTACATTTCTATGCAGTCCCGTTGCATCCTAGAAGGTGGGCTGTAAGGACAGCAGCAAGGGTTTTGTCCTCTCTATGTTAGTTAAGCCAGTTATCTTTGAAAATTAGCAGCCTTTCTGTAGATATAAACCCCTACATAAATGAGCATCCTGCTGTAGCCTGGGGTCACACTGCTGGGAAAGGAGCTGCGTGAAGCCTCCTTGGGGTCTCCTCTCCTTGGGGTGGCCCATCCTTGGGGTCTCCTCTCCTTGGGGTCACTCCTCCTTGGGGTCACCCCTCCTTGGGGTCTCCTATCCTTGGGGTCACTCCTCCTTGGGGTGACCCATCCTTGGGGTCTCCTCTCCTTGGGGTCTCCTCTCCTTGGGGTCACTCCTCCTTGGGGTCTCCTCTCCTTGGGGTCACCCATCCTTGGGGTCTCCCCTCCTTGGGGTCTCCCCTCTTTTGCTCAGGAGCTGCATTTAAGCTCAGACCTTTGTCCTCACCCGAAGCCCACTGTGGGTATGCCTGTGCCATGCATTTTGCCCATCCTGACTCAACTTTCTGGCCGCGGTGCAGCGGGGCTCAGAGGGCCAGGGGGGTGTCCAGCTCCAGGGGGGTGTCCCGCCCCAGCTGCCTCCATCGTGCTAGAGAGCGAGCAGAAGGATGTGTATCTGGCCTCAAATACGGGCCATGTCCCATTGCCAGCCCATTTCTTCCTTCCCCGTGCACTCACTGTCAGCTGCCAGTTCCCAAGCTCTTGTTTAGCAGTTGCCAAAGATAAGAGCAGAACATCAAACAGCAGTCTTCCTCTGAGAATGGCAAACACACCCTTTTCATTTTCTCAAGCACAGGTTTTACTAATGCTTCCTGGTAATTACTGTAATTGCCGTCCTGCACATTACCCTATTCCAGTCACAGATTAAGCGGCTGTTAGGAAGAGGCACCTATTCAGTAGACTTCAGTGAGCCCGCTGTCGCAGACATAAGTTATTGAAAAATAGGTGCTTTGTTGGCAGCACCCACGCCCAGGAGCCCTGCAAGGTGCCACTGTCAGCAGGCGCCTGGACCACGCACCAAGGAAACCTTGGCCAGGCAGCGCGGGATGGAGCCGTGCTTTGCTCCTTGCCCCCGGGAAGCAGCCACGCTTACGAGGGGTCTTTGTTAGGAGCTCGTTTGGTAACAGGCTCTACCACATGGCCAGCTCCTAAATCACAGTGCTGGAACCAGAGGGCTAGGTGGGAGCGTGCACCACGCCGGCCTGCCGGGGCTCACCGTGGATTCCTTTGGCCACAGAGCTCCGTCCGCGCCGAGCTCAAGCGTCACTTGACCGTGCTGCAGCTTCTCTGCCTGGTCTCAGCACCCTCAGGAAGGCTTGGAGCAGATGGGGCAGCAGCGGTGCAAGGACACGCAGGGATGCTCCAATGTCACACAATACCGGCGAGGGACACATGGCTGAACACCGGCACCCATTGGGACCCTCCACGGGGCATCCACCAGGCTCCTACTGGGACATAACAGAAGGGTTGTCCAAGGGAGAGCAGGAAGGAGGGCTGTCACGTCCTTCCTCTGTGCCATGTTCCTTCCTTCGGACGGAATTAATTGGGTTCTGCACTTGGATTCAATTAGAGACAGTAAAGTGGATTTCCTTGCTCTGATTTGAATCTGAGCATCTCTCCATTTTTTTCCTCGCCTGCTTTGAAACAAGATGATGCTGGCCGTGAGGTCAAAGAGAGAAAATTGGGAGCACCTTTTCCTAAAGAGCCAGCTCTGCTCTTACATCTGACCAAAAAAGGGGCAGGGGGAGCAAGACTGTGCACAAATCCCTCCGTAAGCAACAGCTTCTTTCCAGGTTATGAACTTTTTCCTTTTAAATAAAAAGAAAACATGCTTGTATTTTAACTAACTCAATAAATGAAATCACTAACGAGAAAGCAAACAGGCTGTTAACAGCTGAACAAGGAGATTGCTTTGACTTAGAAACATCTCTGCAACTATTTAATTGCTTGAAGGCTAAGCAATAAAGCACTGCAGGAAATTCCCCGGGTCTCTTCCAGATACCAGCATATCTTGTTCCCTGAATTAAAAAAAAAGAACGAGGTCAATCACATCATTTAAATGTTTATTGGTGGATAAGGAAACAAGCACGAAGGATGCCTTTTCCCCTACTTTATCTTTCCTTCATGTGTGAAATTTAGATATATAGTTGTGTATAATTTTAGATAAAGCCATTTCAGTAGTTCCTATCAGATACTCATCTCTCTTCTCCCTCCCTCACGAATATCAGCAAAGAAATGTTCTCATGAAATTGCAAATAAAAAAATATGAGGCACTGGTAAATAGGAGGCCCAAAGATGGAGATCCAGATTATCAGCTCAGTGCTACGCAGACCAGGAAACAGATCAGCCGTTTCCACGTAAAGCACACTAAGTTTTGAAATCTTTTCGAAGGCAAGCCTTTGAAGCATTTTCTCTAAAATGATGCATTACCTACTAAACATTTTACACCATGCTGTGTTAAATATATGAGAGGATAACGGCTGCAAATGAGCAGTATTTTTGCAGCAACTTTCATACAAATTGTGTCTTTGCAGAATTGGTGGCACAACAGCCCTTAACATCAGGCAAAAGACTCAAGATGCATTTCAAATAGGCTATGAAGCAGCCTGGAAGGAATAGGATGTGGAGAAGTACAGCTATTTGTAGGGGCAGGAGCTGCTAAGGAGAAGGCTCCCAGGCCACGACTGCCTGACGGGACAGGAAAAGGGCTGGTGCTGCCTGAAGGGGAAGAGAAGGAGGGAGGGGAGGCAAAAATCTATCCCAGCCAGCCAGCAAGATTTTGTAAGATGATATTTTTGTCCAGCTCCATCCCGGCCATACATTTGTTTGCATTAAACAAAATAATCATATTTTTCACTTGACCTGCAGGACATGAAGAGGTGAAAAGTGGAAGTGGATACAAAATTCACGTTCTAGAGTGCATTGTCCACAGGGGGAGACTTATCCTGTGGCCTCAAAATCTCTAGTGTCAAGCCAAAAAGAAGGAGAAGAGCAAAGCTGTGCTGCCCTTCAACTTTTCATCCTCTAAATCCCCATCAAGAACTTCCCAAGGCCGCTGTGTCTCAGAGGCTGGCTGCGGGGTGTGCTTCAGGTGGTCACACCCACCGGACTACAGGATGAATCGGCCAAAAGCTTTATCTGCACTTTTAGCACGGTGCCAAGCTGCGGCTAATTAACATTTCCACAGGGTGAGAAACCCAGCTCTGAAGCTGATGCCGGGCTGGACCATCGCCCAGGTTCGATCGGAGCTGGGTCACCGTCCTCACGTGCTTGCAAGCCTGTAGCTCAACAGGAGTAAAAGGAAAGCCGCTGAACGTCCACCGGAGACCGAAGAGTTGGGGCAAGGCCTGGGCTCTCCTTCACCCCCGAGCAGCCCAGCCGCACCCAGCCGCAGTCGAGGGCTCCCTTCTTCAGCGTACCTGCCCTCGTGTAACACGTGCAGATGCTCTCGGAAAGACGTAAGTAAATCCTTCCTCAATATAGTTTTACAAGTGCACGACAGGTGTTAGAACACGTAAAATTTGATAATGGGTGTGTCTGCTACAGGTGCACGAGTTGGAAGTGAATTATCTATTGGTTTCTTCTTTAAATCACACTGTTGATAGTATCACTGTGCTGGAGATAACGCTGAGGTATGCTTCGCCACCGGCAGCACGTAGGAGAGCTGCTCCGTGCCACGAGCTCTGCTGCACAGTGTATATATGTATATATATACGTGAGGTGGGCAAGCGCTGGCAGGAGGCTCACGTCACTGCACCGTGTGAAGAGAAACCCACCCTGTTCTCCTCAAATACAAGATCCAAACCCAGAGCCTGCTGCTCTGGGGGCAAAAACCATCAGAAACGTGCACTTCTGTGTGTGGTGTTTAACGACGAATACCTGGGCCGGGCCTCCTCACCCAGACCCGGGGAAAGCCCCGTCCCTCGAGCCAGCGCCCGGCCGGGAGTACAGCGAGGCCCTCCCGAGGCCGAGGCCGAGGCCCGGGCCCCGCCGCCCGCTCCCACCTGAGGGAAACCGGGGACAATTCAAATGGCGGCCTCCCGCGGCGGCCGCCCTGGCCCGTGGTGCACCGCGGCGCCAAGATGGCGGCGCCCAGCGAGGGCCGGCCGGGTCGCGGCGGCTCGCCGTTCCCGGGTACCGAGAGCGGTCCCTTCGCCTTCCCCTTCGCCGTCCCGCACGGCGCCGCGGGCTCCGGGGCGGAAGAGCCGTCCAAGAAGCCGTGCCGAGCCTGCACGGATTTCAAGAGCTGGCTCCGCGAGCAGAGGAAGCGGGCGGCCCCGGGCGGCGGGGTGAGGCGGCGGCTTTCCCGCGGGGGGGGGGAGGGCGGCGGCGGCGGCGGCGGGAGCCTCCCCTGTCAGCCCCGGGGAGCTGTCGTACCTCCAGCTCCTGCAGAGCTGTGAAGCGGGCCTCTGTCATGCCGCCCCAAGGGTGATGGGGCTGCGTGGCTCCCTCCTCGGGGTGTGAAGGGGCCGGGGCAGGGTTTCCCCTCTGTGGGGGTGTGAACGAGGCCTCCATCTTCTCCCCACCGGGTGTGAAGGGGGGCTCAGCCGTTGTCCCCCGCTGAGGGTGTGAAGGGCCTGTGTCCCCCCCATCTTGTCCTCCCACCTGAGTGCAAAGGGGCTGTTTCCCCACCAAGCACCATCATCCCCTCACAACCTTCTCTCCTGCTCCAGGACCCGACGGTCGCGGAGGAGAAAGAGCCACCGCCGGACTGTCCCCTCGACAGCGAGCAGCTGGGCCGCAACACCTGGGCATTCCTGCACACCATGGCAGCGTACTACCCCGACCACCCCACCGGTGCCCAGCAGAAGGAGATGAGGGACTTCATCAACCTCTTTTCCAAGTTTTACCCCTGTGAGCACTGTGCCGAGGATCTGAGGGAAAGGTGAGTTGCTTCATCCTTTTTTTTTTGGTGGCTGCTGCTGAAAGGGCTAGCCTGAAATGCAGGGCTGCAGCAGCTGTTTGCATATCAGCAGCTCTTCCTGTAGTTGGGGTTTGTAGCTACCTGAAGTGGTTTCTTCCATTATTGCATCAATCAGAGTTAGGCTTACTCGGAAAACAAATACCTTTTCTCATGCTGTGAGGTCGTGTGTTGCCTCCAAGGCCTCCCTGAGGCCATTCTGGGATTTTCTGGTTCAAACTGGATTTGTGCTCAGTTGTGGGATTAGACTAGGACTTGAAATAATCTGGTTTTCAGGAGGCAAATGTTCTTCTACTCCAGAAAATCCCCTTTATTGGCAACCTCAGCAGTTGGCAAAGACTGGGCATGGGCTGTGACGTTTGATAAAGTTTTCTACTCCTGTTACTGTCAACTTGTTTCTTGAAAGTTTCAACTCCTCTTTTCTGGATGATGAAACCTAATTATTGATTTAGCAGGCATCACATGGTAAAACAACTGCTTAGTATTTTTCATTTATTATTCTGCTTTTTTTTTTTTTAATTTGGTGTTTTGATGAATTTAAGTACTTCTTGCTTTTTGTCATAGATAAGCTGTTTGACTCCTGCGTCTTTTCCAGTTGACAAGGCTAGGCATTGAATGATGCCTAGTTGCATCAGTTGCAGCCATTAGTATTTTATAGTGGAGCTTTGGCCTCTGACAATTACTGATGTCTGTGCGCTCTCTTCTGGGGTCTCTTTGGGACTCATCTTGCAATAGTAGGCGACTCTGGTTGTCTGTGCACGATGTGCCTGCTTTGGGTATTGAAGTTGGTGACTGTAAAGAAGTAACACTTGTTTCCTCTTCCCTGTTTGCAGATTACGTACAAATCAGCCTGATACTAGCAACAGAAATAACTTCTCCCAGTGGTTGTGTCTTCTTCATAATGAAGTGAACAGGAAACTGGGGAAATCTGAATTTGACTGCTCTCGTGTGGATGAGCGCTGGCGAGATGGTTGGAAAGATGGTAGTTGTGATTAATCCGTAGAGACTGCTTTGGAAGTCTAACAGCCTAATTCAATCTGGTGTCGAGTCACTACAGGGAGATGTGTGAGTCAATAACTGTGTGTTTGCGTGCTTGTGTGTGTGAGTGATGTGGCTTGTGGAAATAAAGGTAAACCAATTCTAAAAGTAAATTTGAAAATCTTATCCTAATAGTATTTTGATAAATGATTACATGAATATATTACCTGAGGGACTGAGGCCTTACATTTGACATGGGAATTGCCAGAAACCCATGAAATTAAGTCACTGACAAACTCGTGGAGACTTTTCATTATGACATTTCCTTATTTTAGGGGCATTTGCTTATTTCTGTGTCTAGAATTCCTTTTCCCTGAACACAGTTGTAGAGGGCTGCCCCGTAGCATTTTACGTTTATCTGCAGGCATTATCCTGATGTTTAGAAAATGCGTCTGATTAATTGTGATTTTCATTTCTGTTGTTCTGACAGAGAAAACTCATGCTGTGTTTTGTGCCAAGTCTGTATCCCTGGATTTCTCTTTCTGAGATCTCCAATGCTTTTTGTTAAGCTTGGATCCAGTTCCTTTGATAAAAGGCCTGAAGGCAGGTACATTTAATTTAAATACTGAAATCATGGAGCCCAGGTTTCTCGTTTTATTTTTGTGTTTCAACTTATCATGTAAGAGGACATTGTAGAAAGGGAGACTAAAACAACAAAAAAAGCCCCTCATCTGATGAATGGAATGAAGTATCAACTGGGTGAAATTCAAATGTTTTAAACTGATTGCTAATTTTCTTTGGATCCAGAAGTGGTATGATGATAAGTTCTACTGAACTACTTATTCTTAAAGCAGATAACCTCTTTATCTCTCTGTGAACTTTCATCAGTTGTGAAAATAGCTTGAGACTGATACCTGTAATGAAGCATATTCAGCTTTGTTTAGCATACAGTATATCTGAGATGTCACTTGTGTTTTGAAATTTTTGATTGGTACTTGCCGACCTGGTTGATATTCTGGTGTTATTCCCTAGCTAAAAATCTCTCTAGCACAAAAGGACTTTACAGGCCCCCTGCAGTATTTGAGTCCTGCTTAAGACTGCAATGTCAGCTTTACATAGTATTTATTGCAGAGGGGACTCCAAGGAGCTCCTAGGGTAGATTCCCTCTGTAGACGCTGGTCAGAATCCATGCTGTGTGTATTTTTCCTAGGTCAGCTATACTGCATCGATGTATTGCTACATAAATGTGAATTTCAGATTCAAGTGGAATAGCAGCATAAACGATTTACATGACAATGCGTGTAAACACATGTTTCTATAAAAAGAGACAGCTTACAAAAAAAAGTCAAAATAATTTCAAGATTTTAAAATAGATAGTGATATCATGCCTTTATTGCACTTCTGGCTGTGAAAAGTTTGCAGGACTTTGCACAAACCATGACAATAGTAGGTTTTTTCATTCTGTACTTCCTGCTGAGGTTTTCTTGTGTGTTTCAGTGAGCTTCCTTATTTCATGCACTACAGTACACTTGTAAATTTACTCTTGCTGATAGAGTGAGTGTTACCTGGAAATGTTAATGGTACTTTTATAATAGCATTAGCTCATATCTAAGAACTTTGATCTTCAAACCTGCATGCATGGGGCTTCTTAGTGTTTAAAAAAGCAATAAGAACTTTGGAAATACATTTTAATGTTTTACGGCGTATTCAAGTTCTTTCAGGTTGGACCTGTTAAAACAGTATAAGACAAATTTTATGGTCTTGTTATTCTTGAAGTTCTTTATGTGGTAACATTTCTAAACACAAAGCCATCAAAACTGATTATAAGATACTTCGTGAAGTATGCAATCTGACTTGTGACTTGAAGGTATCATTCAGGTTATTAAAAGTGCTCAGAAAATTTCCCTATTGGCATGTTGAGGTTCTTAGAACAAATAAATTCCAGCCCTTGTTTTTTGTCTTTTTAGTATTAAACTCAGTCCCCAAAATGAAGCACATTGGTATCCACTAGTGGGGAGAGGACCAACAAAAAGGCTGTAGCCCACCCCCTTGTGTCAGGCATGACCTAAACTACCCAGTTCTTCAGCAGCTGGGGGTGTGGACAGGCATTTTCTTCTGGACTTGGTTGTGCTAAAAGAGGAATTCACTGTTCTTCCTTTCCAATCTGCCCTCGTCTATTCTCTGGGACAATTTAATCACCCATGGAGGAGATGGTGAGATTTCTTCCTAATTTGCTTCAGCATAAATGAGCAGGTTGGTAAAACCTCTGCCTCATCCTTTTTCATCTTAATACTGAAAATGGGCCAGGGCGGTGAGTTACACTTACTTGTGTGAGTGCACTCGATCTCTGCAGCTGAGTCCTAGGGCTGCTGCTGCCTTGTGCTGGCAAGCGGTTGGTGATGGGCAGGTGCACTGTAACCTTCCACCATACTGCAGCATCTGTCCACCTCTTAAGAGTGTGGAGAGGAAAATAAACATGTATCCTGCTCAAAATCAGGGGGAGCAGCTGTGGCAACACATTTTTTTGTCACCTTGTGTTGTTCAAGGAGGTGGTAGAGGTGTGCAGAAGGAAAAGCCCCTTCTGCCAGCATGTACTGTTCTGCTGTCCTGGCAGTGGTGCAGGGGTAGGGGAAGAGCCTTAAAGCTGAAGCCAGTGTCTTTAGCAAATGCTTCCCATTAAGAGACCACCAGCTGTGGCTGCTAGGATGTTATTAGGCGGTTTGTAACTTTGCTAAGTGGCCATTTGGTAAAATATGTGCTTGCACTCTGTTCTCTCATGTTAATGGCTTTGCAGAAGAGCTTTGACTTAGATGTTTCTCAGGCATATCGTCATCTCTGGTCTTGACTGTGTGGGGAGGGGGGGATTTTTTTTGCTGCTCATTTGTACCACATCTCAAGTTTTAATCCTATGTAAGGAATTTATATGGAAGATACTTGTATTTGTGTACAGAAAATTGTGAATTCCCTTCTAAAGGCACTTGATTAAATCTAGTTTTAAAAATATCTGTATTCAAATTATATTTCCTGTTGATGTGAAAGTAATAAAGCAATGAGTTCATTCCTGGCTTTCCTACCGCATGAGACCTTAGGAAAAGGCATGATATTGCGCTGGTGTGTCTAACCTTCTGCATGTCAGTATATTACTGTCTGAGCTTGATTGCTCAACTGAGATTACGTGATTCTGTGTGTGTGTACAGATCAGACAAGGCGGGGCCGCAACTGGTCCTTTTCAGTTGAATTGCTGAATTGACAGAGTTCTCTGTGGGCCAAGAACGCAGTGATTTTGTACAGCAGGTCCTTACCCATCAGATCAGACTTTGGGTTTATGTGGGGACCAGTGGGATTTTTTGTGGGGTTCAAGTGGTTTTCTTGTCGTATGTTTCTAACGGCATTAAGGTAGTGTTACAGTTGGGAGTAGCTCAAATCTTGCTGGATTTGAGCAGGATGGCAGAAGAGGGTGTTATCTACTGAAGGGCAACATTTGTTAACTGCATATTCACCGCACAGCCACGCACATCCCATCACGTTTGCCAGAAAGGGGAAGCTGCTTCCTATCAATACGAGGAGCCCTTGCAAGGCAAAGCACAGTCAGGAGCAGGTGCTGCCTAAGGAGCTTATGGGACCTTCCTCAAGAGCTGCTCCTGTGTAACAGGCACCTGGCTAACCTTTCAGCTTCACAAAGGACTTGCTGTTTTCATGGACTGGTTTGCATTCATAGCTGTAACTTTTTTTTTTTTCTTCTTCTTTTTTTTCCCCTGAAAGCAAAGAGCAGGGAGCCATGAGGGAATTGTCTGCTTCATGAATGGGAGGCAGAGTTGCTTACGCAAGTAACAAGCGCAGATGTTAGTGGAAGCACCACTATGCCTTTAACATTTTTCCAGGGATTAGCTATTCCTTTGCAGTGTGTTGGGTGTATACAGTCTCCTGTTTACAGTAAGATACCCAAGAGTCGCTTTGTTTGCACGTGTCTTTTGCTCCAGCCTGTTACGGGCAGTGTGTGATATTTCTTCCTGTTGGAGTTTTACAGGCTTGGAGAGGGTAGGGTTTAGATCTTGCTTTGGGTTTTTTGCCCCTTCCTATCAGCATTGATTTTTTTTTTTTTCTATTCTTCAAGTGGCTGTTCAGGTTTTTTGTCTGAATGATGGAGAGGAGCTGTTCAGTATTTTGTGTAGTCAGGAATAAACATTTCAGTAGAAACTGCCAACAAGGTTGTGTGAAGTCAACTCTTGATTTTGTAGGCTAATAGGAAATATAATAAAGCAAGTAAGGCAAACCCACAGCTAATAGCATGTAGGCAAATCAGCAGTTAGAACGTACAGGGGATGGGGGTCAGCGTTGTGGTCAGCTGGAGCACTGACCTGGATTGGCAAGTCCCGCAGGGAAGCGTACATGAACAACATGTGATGCTTCAGAACTGGCTGACACAGCCAGTTCAGGTGTCTCTGCACCGATGCACGGTTAATTCGCGGTCGAGGGAGCTGAGAGATGGTGGTAGTTGGCATGCAGCGTGCATCTACTGCATGTCAGAAAACTTGCCACAACTCGCAAAACTCTGGAAGAAAGGTTGGTTCCTACCAACTAAGGATAAGTGGGACTCGGTATCCTTATCTGTGCTGATGCTGTGTTATCTGTTATTGCTGTCAGTTCTTCATTTTTGTAATTATTCTTAACGTTTCTGGAAGTAAAGTCTTAACAAGCAGCACTAGCATTTGCCAAGCTTTGAAACTGTTCTGTTCCCCTTGGTGTGTGACAATCCTGTCTGCACGTACTGGGCTCGCGAAGGATAGCTAATACAGCTAAGTTACACCGGTGTTTGTCTGGGCTCGCAGCATCTGGCACGGTCTAGCGCTTAGACGATGGTCCTGGCACTCGGGCCTGCCGAGTTCTGCTCCTGCCTCCCATGACCTTGCTGCGTCGCTTCCTGCAGAAAGGTGCCCTCTGCTTCTGTGCGTTGTGCTAGTGCAGGCTGTTGGTTTTCCTTTCGAGCACTCCTAATGCAGAAGCCTCTTCCCGGTCCCAGGTTTTCCTTCCCATATAGCACATACCATCATGCTTCTTGGCTTCTGTTGTCTGTTACTGCAGTGTGCTTCACAGGGGTGAAGCTACAGGGAAAATTTGCTTTGCATCTTAACCAAGCAAACAGTAGAGGGCAACAAAGCATGTATTTCCTTGACTTTCCTGTCTCTCACCCTTCTCTGGAATAGCAGACTGCTCCAGATAGCAAATGTTTTACCCTATGCTAGTCCCTTTCCTGAGGTTTTGGGAGGAGATTTTGGTGACTTCAGTTACTTTTCAAACTAGTGTGCAATACCTCTTGTATAATTACCTAAATGAGGGATGCATTATTTCTCTGACTGTAGCTAAAATCTGCACTTGGAAGTATAATAAAATGCTGTCTGGATTCTATTTCCAGCATGTTTCCTACCTGATCTTCAGCCCATAGCTGGTCCTATATGGAGAAGTTCTGGCTTTTTTATTAGGCCATTAACAGATTGGAAAGGGTGAATAAATTTTATCTAGTAATTTTGTAACAGTCACTTTCTTATACAGAGCACTGTGTGTGTGATACAGGGCATTGCTTGTAGGAAAGAGACTTCAGCTGTGGCCAGCCTTCAGAGGTCCTCTTGGTGGCAGGGGCTGCTTTGGGTTAGATTCCGTGGCTTGCTTTGTTCCTCCTGTGACCTGAGCCAACAGCAAATGGGAGCCAGATGTGTACCTTGCTTAAAGGTGAACTGGTCCATGCTGGTCCACTCAGTTGTGCCACACACAAGCTCTGTAGTGGATGTGCAGATGCGTGTGGGCTCGTGCACGGACCAGACCTAGGTAAGGGGAACGGTACACAGCAGTCATGAAACAGGCATCATTTTTAGTCAGAGAAGGGATCAAACTTACTTGGCATGGGTATCATCTGCTCTGGATGCTTTATGGAGGAAAAAGAGGATTTGGAAGGAAGATCACAAGACAGTCATGACTTCAGCAATGCTGCTCCTTTTGAGATACAGGGATGCAATCCAGCCTTTCTGCATGGGAAGAGGTAGGAAGAAATCCCACAGAGTTTCATGGGAGCCTTGCTTTGAATTAGCAGATCTGTGAGAAAGAAAACAGCTGAGTTGAGTTTAATGTTTTTCCCACAGCAGACACCAGGCAGCTATTTCATGCAGTCCTTCCAAGCTTCCATTTTTCCCATAACACCAAGCTTCAGGTCTAAACTCAAGTCCGAGTACTGGATGGTGCTGGGTGGGGACTTTCCTTTCAAATGCCGAGTATAGTCAGGCACAGCTGGGCTTTCCCTGCTGCTTCCGTCCTTGACGTCTGGCCCAAGCTACCAGTAGTGTGAAAAAGTGGATTCTGTGACTGTGCCTCATGTCATGCTTCTTAGATGGGGTAAAAGATATGCAAAGTATGTAAGACAAGGCCTATATAGCCAGAGCATGTGGCTAGAAACTCAAGAGATCAAAATTCAGTTCTTACTTAGTCATAAGCTTCTTGCTAGACTCCAGGTAAGTCACTTCGTCTTTTGCAGCCACACTTCCACTTCTGCAAAGTGGGGATAAAAATAGTGGTTTCACCAGCCTTTGCCTGTATTTTCGATTTAGATTACAATCTCTTTCAGGGAGGCTATTTTAATGTGTTTGTACTGCATAGTCCTGGGCCCAAGATTGTTCACTACAATAAAATCACTCATCTCAATCCGTCCCACAGATCCCCTTTATATCAGGTTATGTCTGTCTTGAATCTGAGGACCTGTTCGGTATTTGCTATGTTCAGTTAAGAAACAAAGCATTTCTTATTTTCAGTGTATCACTACAAATACATTCATTATGTAAACATCGTAGCCCTTTTTTCCCCCCAGAACTTGTGCTGTGGCTCTTGCGTTCTTGTGTAACACAAGCAGAAATGACAATAACAAAAGGACTGAGCTGAGCGAGCTCCTTTGGCAGCAAAGCTTGATGTAGCTCAGACGAGAATTGTAGAAGCTATGCATATCAGAGCACGGCTCGAGCTGCTCGGAGGCTGCCCTGTGTCCTTGTAGCTGTCAGCTCTGCTCCCATTACCATACATGCTTAGCTGCAACACCGAGCAGGTAGCAGATGACAAGCACCGAAGTCAACTTGTTGGTCAGGCCCTACATGATGTGATCCTAAGGAGGTCAGTTTGGAAAACAGCTAGGGATCTTATTTCCCTTTCGTCTAGCTCCTTCCAAGGTGTTGTGCACCTTCCTGTAGCAGAGTTCAGCCCAGTGACTGCATCAGATTAGGTTACTGGTTTGCCAAAAACCCCAAACTTCTCATACTATGAAATATTTTGAGAAGAAGCAAAGAGTAAGTTTACTAGATGAGATGTCAGGCCTGCAATGACACCACTGGAAAGCATTTTGAAACCCTTTGGGGTTTTTGTTCAGTTTGGTTTTTATGCAAGTACTGAGATATTAACTCTTCTGTTCAAAACAAATGTTATCTCAATTAATTGAATTCTGCTATCCAAATCTTCCCCTGGCAACTTCCCCTGGCAGTTAGTAAAATTTTCTGCCTTTTTTTATAGCATACTTATCTTGCATTTATACTTGCACAGTAACTGCTGAATCCCACCTGAGAAATGGCTGCATTTCAGAAGTGGATGAGTAACCAGCTAATAAATGATCTTCCAGATATTTTTGGATCTCTTCGGGTGGAGGGCATTAAGTTGCTTTCTAGTGATAGCATGCTAAGATATTGCTAATCAGGAAGTCCGTTCTCTCTGTTACTGGACACTATGAATTTCTAAGCACCTCTCAAATATTTCCATCAACTCTCCTGTTTTTCTAGAGACTAATGGCTGAAAGCAATATTAGCCAAACGCTAATGAATATCAAGCAAAGCATTTCAGAGTAACAAGTAAATGAACATATATCAAAGTACTGCTTCGAGCGTGCTGCCCAGGGAATGTGAAGGGCAAGCTGTTTTACCGCCCACGCCCGTGCAAAAGACAGTGTCCGACCTTGCGGAGCTGCTGAAGTCAATGGGCTGTAAACCGTGGCCGGAGCCTGGCTGGCTCCCTCGGGCCGCGCGCTGCAGAGAGCCTGCGTTCTGCTTGTTTGAATTGCTCGGCCGAAGCAGCTTCACTATAAATACATTGTCAAAGCTGTTGTGAGAGCAGGGCAGTTTCACATCACTTTTATTTTAGAGATGTTAAGTAGAAAGTGTGGCTGATTGGTTTGCCTGCCAAATCAGGAGCATCCCACTGCTACCCTCTGCCGCAGAGAAAATATGGTCGGTCCTGCTAAAGAAGTCGTATTAACTCATGTTGTCCATTACCGGGCTTCCTATGGGCCAGGTCCCGATCCCAACAATCGCAGTGCTGGGATTGTGAAGCAGGGTGCGTTAGCCTCAGCCATCCGCTTGGAAATTTTTGCAAATGCGTTCTGCTTCACAGAGTGACGCTAGCATCGCTTACAGTCGTTCAGCTGACAACAGGTAACTTGGTAAGCTTTCATAAATGGGTTATGTCCAGCCATATGCCCTTGAAAAACATTGCCACTCCTAGCTCGGTAGAGCTAGTTGAAATCAGCCCTTAGCTGAGTGGGTAGGGCTGACTCAAGCTTTGAAGAAGTAGAAAGCCCCACATCTTGTCTCCTCAAGATTGTCACGTCCACATACTTACTCCTGGGTAAAAAACAGATTGCTTTTTTGTGTTGGAGACAAAGATTAAGGAGTCAAGGTGACTACAAGAAGCATGAGGTGAGCCTGTGTTTTCCACTACCCTTAATTAACTCATGTAAAATCAAAACACGGACAGATCTCAGGCACTCGTCTGTGTGCCGCTCTGTTTGCTCCCTGTCACTGAAATCCAGGGGGAATGATAAATGCAGACAGAACTTGTTCAAACTGAAGAAATGCTCTAGAAAGTGCCATTTCCAAATGCTGTTCCTTTCCCCCATTTGATGGGAAAAATGTTCCAAGATGCAATATCCTTTCCTGTTATTGGCTGGCTCTGTGTATCTGTTAGCTTATTTGCAGCAATAGGAAGTGAAACAGAAATACAGTTTGCACGTAGGCTGGAGATAGCTACTGTGCTTTGTCTGCACTGTAGCAGGGGACAAAAGCTAGCACAACATGACGTGAAAAATGATTGTATTAACATACTGCACACAGAAGAAGTTGGAGATATGAACCTCAAAGAAAGAGGGCAAGTTCAGAAGCAGGGATTTCTGTGGGGATCTTGCCTGATGCATCACGGTCATGCCCTGAAGCATATAAACCATGTGTTTGTCTGGAAAGGGTTATGATTTGCTCTATGGTAGCATCTAAAAGATTCAAGCAGTATCTTGGTCCCTTGTGCTTTGCATTGTCCGAAATATGCCTGTCCCAGTCGGGACAGATGAGCTGGGCAAGACATTTTAGAAAGGGGGAGCAGAGGCCCAGGAGGATCGAATTGTCTTGTCCAATGTCACCAGAAAACCAAGAGCAGACCCCGGAGGTCTCGATGATTCCCTGTGCGGTACCCCGGGAGCACGCTGCTCTCCTGCACGTACGCCCTACCGCACAGCTTTCTTAATGCCGTTGGTTTTCTGAGGGTCTGTCCACAGTCTTATACGTGCGTGAGCTGCTCGCATTGCACAGGCCCACCTGGGGTGTATGGTGTGGCAATGCCTGTATGGGACACCCGCTCGCAGGGTGAGGTGCGGGGCGTGCTGAGCCCAACCCAGACAAGGGAGCCTCCTTGGCACCGGCCACCCTCGGGATGCCCTTGCCATCGTACCTGACTCTGGGCTGATGGATACAGGATGGTTTGTTCTCAAAGCATGAAGATGATTTTTGAGGACACTGGAACAGCTGCTTCTAAACTGCTGAAGCTGTTTGAAAAATCTCACTTATGGTAAGCCCTTCGAGTAAATACGGTCTTTGTTCTTAAATCTGCGATTCAGGGATGAACTGGTGATGCTCTTGACGCTGGGGTGCAATTCCTGGCCAGCCCCATGAGACATCCTGCCAGAAGAAAGCAGGAGGGACCAACCTGGCGTTCTCTTCATAGCCATTTCTTTTTTGCATAGTAAAATGTGATTTCTACCAGGCTGGTGACATTGAGGAACGAAAGGCTGAATTCTGCTTTTCCTGCTGAGAGTCAGAAATAGATCTGGAGAGATGATGACTCACCTGTAATTGAGAAAAACTGAATGGCATCATCATGAGCTTTAACAGTTAAATCCTGATTCCACCTGCCAGAAAGAACAGACCGACAAAGCTGCAAAAGGCCAAAGCGAGCCGGAGACAGGGCCCAGCGCACAGGAGTCCTTCGCTTTCTTACAGGGTTTTGCATGCAAGGGGCTTAACACGCCTGCTACACACGTACCCTGCGGCAGCGGCACCGGTCCCTGCACGGGGAAACAGAGCTGTACGGACAGCGGGTCGGGAGGAGAGCCAGTGGTGGGAACCACGAGAAGCCCCCCAGCCCCAACCGGAGGCCTGCTTCGTGCCAGCAGTGCATGCGTACTCCTCCCTGCGACTTTCCCTGCAGTTCCCGTCCGAAGCAGAGATGATGTCAGAGTTGTCATGGCATCAGTATCTATGGAACCAGGATCATCATCGCGGTGCTATGAAAACTCACTCAGGAGATGGTCCTGGAGCCGCGGGGGGGAACTCCCCTTGCAGTAATAGAGGGTTTCCCTCTGTAAGGTTCCTCTCTTTTTCCTCCTTCCTACTGTCCCTGGGGAGAGAGCGGGAATGGGGCATGGCCGCCTCCTGTCCCATGGCAGCTCTGGGTGCCTGCTTTCCTGCACGAGGAAAGCAAGAGCTTCAGCCCTATCGGTCTTCACTTCCCTTTTCTTGCACCAGCTAACGGGTGCGTAACGACGTGCCTTGCTGTGAAGCAGCTGCCAAACCTTTCCCTCTGCCACACGAACAGGCTGCTCCCGGCCCAAGGCCCCGAGCGAGCTGCCAGCGGAGCAGCTTGCTCATGCTGCAGGTCAGAAAGCCCTGCCTGCACTGAGGCCGGGCTGCGGGGGCCTCCCAGACGCTCGCTCCCCAGAAGAGGTGACAGCAGCCCTTTCTGCTGTTACATCTGCCCGTCCCTGCTATCAGCGGGGACACCAGTGGGTCTGGGTGGAGAAAGGGTGTTTGTCTTTGGGGAAGCAAGGTGTGCAGCTGCAGCGGAGGTGGGCTGAGCAGGACCTGCTCAGCGCGGTGACCTCCCTGCGCTCCGGGCCACAGCATCTCCCTCCTGCCAACAGCCCAGGTACTTACGGCTGCGTGGGTTGCCCTGGCTGTAGCACAGGTAGCCCTTGCCATTGGCCAGGCCATTGCCGTAGCACAGGTAGCCCTTGCCATTGCACGGTGACACTGGCGTAGCACGGTGACCCTTGCAACAACACCCTGCCCCTGGCCATAGCACGCTGTCCCCAGAAGCAGCATGGTGACCGTGGCTGTAGCACAGTAATCCTTTGAATAGCATGGTGACCCTGGCTGTGGCAAGGTATCCTGGCCATACCGTGGTGTCCCCAACTACAGCCTGCTGTCCCCAGCCATAGCATGGTGTCCCCAACCACAGCACGCTGTCCCCAGCTGTAGCACGGTGACTGTGCCTATAGCACGGTGACCATGGCCATAGCATGGTGTCCCCAGCCACAGCACGCTGTCCCCAGCTGTAGCATGGTGACTGTGCCTATAGCACGGTGACCATGGCCATAGCATGGTGTCCCCAGCCACAGCACGCTGTCCCTAGCCATAGCACAGTGACCATGGCCATAGCATGGTGTCCCTAGCCATAGCACTGTGACCTCGGCTGCAGCACGGTGACCACGGCCATAGTGTTGTGTCCCCAACCACAGCACGGTGCCCACGGCGATAGCGTGGTGTCCCGGCCGCGGCACGGTGTCCACGGTGCCCACGGCCGCATCCCGCCGCCGCGGGGCGCAGCCCGGGCTTGCTGGGGGGGGCGGCGCGCGGGCGCGCGCACCTGCCGGTGATCCGCCACTCCCCCCCGCCCGGCGGGTGGTTCCTCCCGCTGCCCGCACGCGGCGCTGCGGACGAGCCCACGCGGGAGAGGCGCGGGGGGCGGGCAGGCGCGCGGCCGGCGCGGGGCGCGCGCGGCTGGGCTCGGCTCGGCTCGGAGCGGCGCGGCGCGGAGCGGAGCGGGCGGCGGCGGGGGAAGATGGAAGGAGCCTCCTTCGGAGCGGGCCGGGCGGGGGGGGCCATCGACCCCGTGGATTTCCTGAAGCAGCTGCAGACCATCCTCCGTGTGACCGGCTGGGTAAGGCGGAACGGCCGTCCTGGCGGGGAAACGGGGCCGCGGGGCTCGGCACCGGGCGTTGGGCAGTGCCCGGGCACCGGGCAGCGTCCGCGGGATGGGCAGTGCCCATCGCAACGCGCAGCGCCCGTTGCAACGTGCCGTGCCCGTTGCGTTGTGCGGTGCCCGGGCGATGCGCGGCGCCCGTTGCATTGTGCCGTGCCCGTGCGATGTGCAGGGAGCCGGCAGCGGGCAGCGGTCGTGCAACGTGCGGTGCTTCTGCAGCCGTGCGGCGCCGGTGCAGCCGTGGCGGGTGGCGGCCGGCCGTGCGGCGTGGGGCTGGCCGGGTCCCGGCCGGGGCGGCAGGGCTTGCCGGCTCCCGTGGGTGTTTGCAGGGAGATTCCTTGGGAACGGGGCACTGTGCAGCGGGTGGATGTGCCACTGCTCCTTACCGATTTTGTCCCCGGTGCTTGAGCAAAGGGCAAGGGGATGGGGTGTAAATCAGGAGGCAGAGGACATTTTCCTTCCTTCCACGCTCTATGCATGCATGTGTTTGTGTGTGTGTGTGTGTGTGTGACAGAAGAAATCCGAGAGCCAGCCCTGCCCAGGTCCCCCTGTTCTACTGAAAGGATGTCATATTTTTTGGCCATTTCCCATCTACGAGTTCCTGCCGCGGAGCAGAGAGCAGGAGGTGGAATATGCCGTGCAGCCGCTCAAGGAAGGCTTCGCTCGCCGATGGTCCGTGAATAAGCAGCACGGGAAGCTGCGCACTGATGCTGGCTGGGGCCGTGGTGCCCGGCTGCCCCAGGGGTAAGGGCAGCCACTAATTCGCTTCCCCCAGCCTGGCTTTTACCTGCTAAGATCCGCAAGTGTGCGTGGCCCCGGGAGGTCGGCAATGCCTGGCCCTTCCTAAAAGCCCCCGATGGGGATGGTCTGCCCGGCTCTCACCACAGCCGGCTCCTGGCTCTGGTGCTTGGCCGGAGGCTGCGGGCGAGCGGAGCTGGGCCCGGGGGGCTTGTCCTCACCTGTGTCATGCCTCTGCTGTGCACGGAGGCCCTCGGCCGCCCGCGCTGGCTCTGTGTCACCTTCAGCAGTGCCAAATGCAGGCAGTGAGCGAAGGAAAGGTGTGATGAGAAGGTGCTGCCCCCCCGGCTGCCCTCCTGCCAGCCGACACGGCGCATGCATTTGTGGGGCTCTCCACGGTGGGGTGCCTTGGCCGAGGCCCTGTACAGCACAGTATGGGAGCATGTGCTTATCTTTAAGCACATGAGCAATTCCAGCTGCAAGCGTATGCTTAAAGTCAAACCACATGCTTAAGTGGTTTGCTGGATGGGAGCCAGTGTGCTTTCCAGGGCTTTGAGAAAGCCCCCGACTCCGTTACTGGAGAAGAACAGAGGCCAGGTATGGATCTGGAGCATCCAGCTTGGCGTGGATGGGGCGTTTGGGGCAGGGTTCGGGCATCTGGCAGCAGTCGTTTCCTAGAAGCATTGCCTCAGTCCAGAAGACTTGATCTGGATCCTCCTCGAGTGGCAATGGCAAACTGTTGGCAGTGGTGTTGGTTTTGGGTGCAGTTAGATAAATTGTTGATCCAGTGATGGTGTTAGGCCCCTTGTAAAATAAATCTGCCACCACGCCTCCAGAGAGCTCACCATCCTTGTCATACAGAAGGGGATCAGACGCTGCTGGGAAGCAGGAACAGAATATGGAATATAGAGATAAAATACAAATTCCAGCTTAGGAAATATTCATGCATATATTGGCTGGCTGGTTTATTCAATGGCAAAGTCACTCATTTCATGGTTCTGTGTTCACAGGGAATCTGTGAAAACCGAGCACTTTCTACTACAGAAATGCATTGACTTAACTCTAAACAAGTGCAGGGGGACACTGATGTGGATAAATGTGGGGTGTGCACTGTGCTGTCCCAGGCGTAAATGTTTGCAGTATTTGGAGTCGGCTCCAAAGCCCACTGAGCTCAAGGGGAGATTTTTTGCTGTTTTCAGTGGGCTGGGGATCAGGCTGTGGAAGCTCACGTCAAAAACCCTTTAGACCACTTCTCCCAGGTCTCACAGGGGCTGGCAGATCTGTCAGGGACCCTTCTCCATCGCCGCTCCAGCTTGGGGGTTCAGAGCCACATCATCATCCAACAGCCTTTGGTCGGCTGTTGCAGTCTGGTTACCTGTATCTTGAACCACTTCAGCATTTACGGCTCCTTTCTAGCATGAGCAGGAACTTTAGGCATGTGAGAGGTATGAGTGGAGGTTTCCTGCCCACCCGCCTGCATGGCCATCACTATTTCTTGCAGGTTTTGTAAAGCAATGTGTGCCTGGGCTCCTTCTGAGCGGTTGCTTTGCTGCTCTTGCCAGACGGGACCCGTGTCAAGATGGAGAGCTTGGATGGAGGAGGCAGCCAAAAGGGTTTGCCTGTGAAGTCTCTGCTGCTGTTTGGTTCTGCCCTGGCACTCACAGTTGCTGCCCCGGGACGGCGCGGCAGTGCCGTGGCACGTGGCGGCATCTGCTCCTTATCGCACCGCGCTGGCGGCTGGGCGTGCAGCACGGACCAGTGCCCCGCCGTGACGCTCCCTGATTCACAAAGCAAACAGAAACCTTCCCGGGCTTTCCTGCCTGCTGTCATGGGGGGGATGAGCTGCCTGTTCTTGCAGGTAACAGCCGTGGATGGTATTCAGAAAGCCCTTGACTGAGGCTTTGAGGATGACTGAGTCTAGGTATTGGGGTGGGTTTTCTTCATGTGGTTTTTCTTCCTGTGCTTTGTTGTTGCATCTTTTAAAATATATTTAACCTGTGCAGTTGGATCAAACCTCGGAGGCGTAACCCTTGCTGCGCGTATGATGTTACGTTCCTTTGGTGAGAAAAGGAGGGAGGTGCCTGATACGTGCTGGTTTGGGTGGGAGTATGGGCGATGGAGAACCACCACGAGGCTTTGGGGCCAGCCTCACGTGCCTGATGCGAGCGACTCGGTGCCGATCCGGCCGATGGCCATTGCTGGGGTTTCACGATGAGCTACCGCCAAAGGAGGGTCCAGCTCCGTTTTGTGACTCCGGTAGTTGCTTCGGGGCTGTGGGTTCAGAACTTGTGCTGGCAAACATCTAAGGGACTGGCAGGTGAATGGTGACTTCAATGTAGAAATCCCCAAATATAAGTAATGGCAAAAGGGAATTCCTGATTCCGCCTTACACAGCAACTTCTCCCTGACAGACAGAGTAATTCTGAGTATCTGAAGGGAAAAAACCGCTCCTGGCATGAGCTGTAAAATCAAAAGCTGGAAAGAACCATTTAACAGTTCCTCATTCATCTCTTCCCCCTCCGTCTGATGCAGTTTGTCAGATGAAGATGTGATCGCTCTTGTGGTTTCCTTTTGAGACAATTTTTGCACAGCAAAACAAACTCGATATTCACAAAGGATGTCTGCAGAATCATGAGTTCCTTTCTCTGTGACTGCCAGCACCAGCTAGATTTTCAAGTGGCCACACCGCTTTGCAGGGGCATTGTTCATTTAACGTAGGTCTAGGTTTGACTTTTAAAAGCAGTTCTGGAAAATATTTTCAGTAATTCCTGTGAATGTCAGTAAGAGCAACGGTAAAAGCGCGGTGCCCTGTCCCGCCGGTGCAGCCTGCTCGGAAGGGCTGGGCCACTCTTGCCTCCCTCCACCCACCCCCCATTCCCTCTGCCCCTGTGGAGCTCAGCAGGAGATCGAGTCCCTTTTTTACTACAACACAGAGGAATACTTTAGTGTTTTCTTTAAAATGCTTGTTTCTTGCTCCAGTGACCCCCCTGTTGCTGCCTGCATGACCTGCACAGCTGGACAACCTTGCCTGCAACCGACATGTCGGCAGCTGCCTGACCCTATCTGCTGCCGTTCTCTCTTGTTTCTTAAAGTTGAATGAATTTGTAGTTCATCACTTGGATCACTGGAGAGAGCTTTCCCTATGCAGTATTTTATCTCATTAGGCCCAGTATTTTGTCTGGGTTTTCCTTGCAATAGTCATGCTTTTAAGAGCAAAACCTTTATTAAGGGACTGGACTAGGGCAGCGAAATCTGATTGCTTGGCAGAGGCACGGCAGCAAAGTGGCAGTCCCTGTAGCCTTTGATATGCGGTAGGGAACTTTTATGACCAGAGGTTACTTCGGCTCAGATCCAGCAAAGTCTTTATGTGCTCAGCTTTGCACTGATACGGGTCTTAGTCCATAATACAGCAGATCATTGTCTTTCAGCAAGGCAAATGCGCTTTGCTGAGTTGTGACTTCGGTAAGGGATGTGCTGGGTGGTGGTTTGACGTATTAGGGATAGGCGGTGGTTCTTGGAGGGAGGGAGCGTGCCCTTTTCGTCCTGGTCCAGGTTTGTTTTGTTTCTCCCGAGGGATGGAAAGGGCGGTGTTTGTGCTCATGGTAAAAGGTGTATTTATTTTTATTAGAAAAAACAAGCTCAAGAGCAGAAGAGCCAGGCAGTAAATGAAGAAGAATATGGCTCCAGGATTGCTGCTAGCCTGCACCCTCAGGACAGAGCACTTCCTCCCTTCTGAGGAGTTTCACACCCAGGGGGAAGCTGCAGGAGTGCTGGTTTGAGGTGTTGTGGGGCGTACGTTTGGGTTTGCAGGGCTACAACACACAGCTTTTGTAAAGGGCTGGAGTTGGAGCCTGGAAAGCTCCCTCACTGGAGCAGACCTTGCCTGCTCCCAGCATCCTGCGGATGCAGATGGAGGTGGCTGCTTGGCATACGCAGCACCAGGCTGAGAACTCCCCAGGAGACATCACCGAGAAATACGAGGTGGGAGCCCCAGTGCTGCAAGCTCCGAATAGCTCCCATGGCCTTCAGGGGTTTCACTGACTCTTGAGCTCTCATGGCTCTTAGAGAAGAGCTGCAAGGCTGGTCTGGCACTTAAGGAGCCTGTGGCGATGCCGAGAATCGTTAACGTGATCTTAGCTGCTTTGGACTTTGTCTGGTCTTGGCTGCTTTTCAGCAGGGTCACTAGATTTCTGTCTTAATTCTCTTTTTTTGTGGGCTGTAGATTAAAGGCAGAGCTTAAATTTAACGTTTTTGGTAATGGAATTATACAGAAGTTTCACTGCATCTGAGCTTAAAATGCTGCTAAATTATCATTTTCCTGTCATCGCTGGTTCAAAACGCTGCTGGCTTGCCATGTGCTCAGATTGCATTACTAGATTACGAACTTTGAATGGGTGCTGTGTTTCAGCCAGCATCTCTTGCCACATTAGAAAACGTAATTCAGTAAAAATCCATCATGTGGTCATCAACATGCATCCTTCCCAAGCTGATTAGCCTGGTAGACATGTCCATAAACCTATTACGGCCAGCATCATACCACCTCTTTCTGTGCCAGAAACTGCGTCAGGTCTTTCCTTTGTGGTTGTATCCATAGACCTTGTGGGAGATCTGGCAGTGCTTAAAGTAGTTCTTTAGTCTTCACACCCTCCAATAAATTATGCAGATCTGTGCTGGAAACTTCCCCATGACTGACAACTGTAAAGATAAACTGGAGAGGGACACGGGACCCGATTCCCCCAGAATTTGAGCTTGGTGGGTGTTGAAGGAGGCTGGCCCTCTGCCAAGGGTCTAACTCATCCCTGAGCAGGGTATCTGCACAAGGTACGTATGCGACTCAAGGCAAGGGCTTAACTGGGGCTTACGAAAACACTCGGTGCTAGGCAGGATTTGGCCTGTGCTGATTTGACCTTAATTGTTTTCCCTTCTCATTTGCTAGTCCATCCTTCACTTGCTGGGTGGTGGCTCGAGGAGGGGAGGGTGCCGAGCAGGGTGGCTTCTGTCTCACTGATGCTCGTGTTAGAGTGGCGAAGGATCACCCAGACGTTGGTACCGGCTCTCTGTACGTGCGGTTTGTGCCCAATACCATTGACTGTGAGCTACGGCAGAGCAAATTAGCGGTGGATTCTTTTTCTTCGTGCATTAAATTTCCTTGATATTGACATTAATGGTTGCTTGCGTGTGTAATCAAAGCAACGTTTTGCAGTCTCCTACAACCCCACACCTTCTGGTAATGTTTTTTATAGGTCCCAAATCAAAGTACAGTGCATCAGCAGTGGAAACATCTCACCTTAAAATGGCTGACAGTTCACACACTGAAGCATTCAGCTTGTGCTCTCTTGCGTTATTTGCTTTTTGCTTTCCTTGCGATGGCTGTGCTCAGACCACGAGGTCTCCTGAAGCACATTTTAGGTGCCTGGGCTACAGAAGGCTAAAAGCAACGTGGATGAAAAACGCGCGTGTCCTGGGGTCCAGCTGGCTCAAGCCCTGGGAGGGAACACGGATCTGCAAGGTATAATTACAGAACCGAGCCAGGCAGCCTGGCCAGCCACCTTCTTCCAGATGGTAAAAATCTGGTGCAGAGAAGGCGGCCGCAGGACTCCCAGCTTTATGAACACCTAAAATGGTGTCTCCATCGTGGGGGACACAGGCGTCCCCAGCGCCCTGGGTTCCTGCGAGGGTCTGGCAGCGGCTGCCAGTCCAGCAGCCTGGGCATGAGTGCCTGGACACTGCCGAGCAGGGAACCTGCCCTGTCAGGCTCCCCCTTTCCTTTTTTGGGGGGAAAGAATGAGATTTCACTCAGTCTCCTGCTGCAGGGCTGCCTGTGTGTCCGTGCTGCCGGCAGCCTGCCCACTGTGCGCCGTCACCTCCCTGTCCCTCCAGCACAGCCCCTGCCAGGGCACCCACCAGCACGGGGCACCGGGCACTCGGTCATGGTCCCCTGCACTTAACAGCCATTGCCAGAGAGGGCAAAAGAGGCAAGAGGTCTTGCCTAAAATAGGGTGAGTGGAGAAAATGGGAGGTGGGCAGCAAGCAAGGAAAGTGGGCGAGATGTGCATCTGGGTCCAGCGCTTTGGATACCAACGGCAGCCTTGGAGCTGCACCTCCTGCCCAGACGCAGCCTCCAGCTTTGGGTAAGCAGCATCCCTAGGGTGCTCTCCCAGGTTTTTAGGGTGATACGCAAAAGCCCTCTGGTTTTGGCTTTACACCAGCCATTTGCCAGAGTCCGTCATGGCTGGTGTACCCAGACCCCGTCACCGATCGCTGCCTGGACCTGTGCCTTTGTCCTGTGTTACAGAAATGCTCGCTGGCCTGGCGAGGTGTCCCCTCTTGCTTGGAAGCAAGCTTTAATCTGGGGGAACTGGGCAGCTGGCTTTCATTAAGAAGTGAGGTCCCTGGCTTCTCACTGGTTTGGTGTAACATGAGCTCCATCTGCACTTGCACGAGCAGCTGAGCTGCATCATTTTGGTTCAAAGCGCTTCGTGCATCTCCCTGACCAGCGTTGTTCTCCCTCCCAGGGTTTGACTGAGGCACAGAAGCTCCTTTGTGCAGCTGAAGTGCGAGTCTTAATGGAAGGGATGAGAGAAGACAGCTTTCCTCCTTCCCATCCCTCCCCGCCAGCTGAATGCAGAGAAGAGCACTAATGGTCTGTGCCGCCGGAGCTGCCGGAGCTGCTGGAGCCGTGTGCCAGGGGCTCCCAGCCGCTCTCTGACACCGTGGAGAGGCAGGGCTCAGGAACCCGCACGCCACGCTGCTGGCCAGGAGACCCCGAACTGCAAGCAGATTTGTGTGAAAGCTTTGGCAAGGGGGATGCAATTTCATGCTGGGGTGGCTGGAGGTAATCCAGTTTTCTTACTGGGTCTTGCACCGGTTCACCCAGCGAGAGCAAAATTTGTTGCTGGTTGTGTTGGATTGTTCAGCTGGAAAATGGAGTGTCCTGTGAATGCTCAGGCTCCTTTGCAAAGCCTGTGAGATGGGGAGGAGCTCTGTTAGAAGGGCGGATGGCCTTGGGACGCAGTGGTTTGCACGGCAGATGCCCCTGCGCTGTGCGTGCCAGTGACCTTGGCACTTGGTCCCGAGTCCTGTCACTGCCATGCCTGGTCACGGGGACGGCAGTTTTGGGGACCGACCTGACAGGCAGGAGGAGGGAGCCGGAGGAGTGCTTCAGGAGAGCAGGATCCCTGCATCCTTGCTCAGGACCTGTAAAATCTCACTTGTGGTGGAAAATCTGACCTTGTATTTTCGCGTTCAAGTCTCTGATGAACTGGTTGCGGGTTTGAGCAAGTGTGGTTTGTAGAGGTCAGTGGAAAATGGCACTTGTTTTGCATGAACTTTAAAAAAATCATATGGGTTTTGTTTTCACCCATCTACCCACAATTTCTCAAAAAATTTTTTTTCACCTATTTTTAGAAAGACAATGCCAAATCTACTCTCATTAAAATCTTTCACCAGCACCAGTTGTTTTTTTTAAGAAAAACTATAAAATTTCAATCACAGGGGGAAGGGGAGAAAACCCATGGAAAGACTTGTTTACACTGAAAAGCGTGTTTTGACAGGAATATTTCAGCCAGCGCTGATGTTTTGAGCACATCTATCAAGTGCGTGCGCTTGCAATTCATTACTATTTTGGCCTCCTGAGAAGAAGCCGCATGTCCCACGTCGCCTGCATCAAAACGCTGCGGGCAGCGCCCGGCTGAGGGGGTCTCGCAGGGTAAGCTTAGGTCGTCCAGCCACAAGAAGGATGCTTTGCTTTGCAAAACCTTCTGGAGTTTGAAGTTAAGCAGCGAAATATCTGTTCTTTCCATCTCCATCCCAGAAGCACTGCCTGGGCATCCTCCGTCGACAGCCCCGGGTGTGCAAACCCGCGTGCAGGCAGGCAGACACCCTGTCCTGTGACATCCTTAACCGTATTTACGGGAGCCCTCCCTCACCCACTGAAACTGGCACCCGAAAGCACAGAGAAGTTGTTAATCCAGGTTGTTAATCCTGGGAGGACAGAGAAGTAGTGCAGGTTGTTAATCCTGGGAGGACTAAGTAAAACACTTATCAAAGAAGCTGAGTTTGAGTTCACTGGCCTGCCAGAGAAAATAATCCTGTGGAATCAGAGGTTCTCAATTATTCATGTTTTCCAGAATCACATTATTTCTTCCAGGGCCTGTTTTATAAATGCTGCTGCTATTTCTGATGGTAAATAACAATTTTGCATTATTTATGAACAGATTTTTACAACTGCTGATATTACAGCTGCTGCCAAAGCACTGGGAAAATTATTATTACTGTTTGTTGTTGTTTTCTTTCTTACAATGCAACCCTCTTGTTCTTTGCATCATGATGATGTGCCCGTCGCGGTGTGACAGCCGAGCGCTCCCTAAGTGCAGCGCCAGCGAGGAAGAGGGTGCAAATGCAAGCAGGTGACTCGGGTTGCCGTCGAGCTCGTAGCTGGTGCTCGGAGCTGAGATGAGCCGGGGCTGGATGGGAACAGGACCCCGGGCAGTGGTTCAATTCGGAGAGGAGGAAGGTCTGATTATCTCCCTGTGCCAGCCGTGGGGAGCTCCGTGGGGCAGACGTACTTTCTATCCCCTGGTAACTCTCCAGGGGAAATCAAAGGTTGCACCTGAATTTTGCAGATGCATATTTGGAAACCTACATTTCTAGGAGAGCGTCATTCAAGAACGGGTTAATTCCTGAGGAGTGATTCCAGGGCAGAAACCCCCTCCTGCTGCCAGTCGCGTAGACCGGGACGCGTGCTCGCCTCTGCCGGGGTAGAGATGCTGATCCCCTTGGCTAAGCGGGCTGCGGAGAGAAGGGGCCAGTGCAGAGCCGGTGAGGGTCTAGGGCAGCGATGGGAGGTACACGAAGTGTTTTGATGGAAAGAGCCCCAAAGAGCTGCTGCCGGGACCCCCAGGTAGATCCCTGGGAGATTTTGCAGGACGTCGCCTGCTCCCGGCTGAGTGGCCCTGCAGGGCAGGACAGCCGCCCTCTCCATCCACCACCGTCAGCAGGGCCGGGTGTTGGGGATGAGCTCTGCTCTCCTTCTCACCCCGCACTGGGACCCCCGCGTTTTGTTTCCTTGCAGCGATGGAGCATTTTGGGAGAGCCTGGCTGTGTGATTCCCTGCAGCCCTGTCACCCTGCAGTGTGGGGGTCTCCGGGCCGGATACAACGTGTTGTTCCTCCTGCACATCTTCGGGTAGCTTGGGCACACCAGCTAAATTAGCAAGCGGGTTTCAGAGCATCTCCACCACCCGACACAGGCCAGCTTACTGCTGGCCTGAATTTTAAGTGCTAGAAGCAATAGGAGTCTGCTGTCAATAACAGAGCTTCCTGGCTAAAAGGGTTTAAAGACGAGTCCTGCCCTCGGTTGTCCTGCTGGTGGGTTTCTGGAGGTGGGAGTGAGCATGGTGCAACCTGCTCATCTATCATGTGCTTTATAGATATCAGCATGAGAAGCTGGTGGCAAAGTCCCAGGCTTGGGGTGCTGGGGTAGCCGCTTGCAGGAGCTCCTACACGCCTAAGGTAGCATGTACTCCAGAGACTCTGCTGCTTCTGCTCATCATTTATTTCAGATGACACCCTACAGAGAAGAAAAAATATCCCTCACCAGTCCTTCACATTTTAGTAATTCAATCCCTTGAAGATCCATTTCTTTGTTGTCCCCTCCAACTTGGGGGAGAGCTAGTGGACACTATCTAAGACCTGTTTGCTAATGAGGCACTCGCATTTGTAAGTAGCTTCAGACAGAAGCAGCTGTGGTGCAGCTTCACCCCAGCACTGGAAGGAGTTTGGAGGAGAGAAGTCTGGATTAAATCCTTCAGGGCGGGCAAGAGTGAGATATCTGGCCAGTGCTTGGGAGAAAATGTTTATCACAATGTTATGTTAAAGAGTGGTTAGAGCTTTCTGAATGGTTTGCTTATAGTGGCTTCTGCTCTGTTTCACCCCGCTCTGCTAACGCTGCACTTCGGGGAGCGCGGGGCTGGAGGAGGTGGCCCACGGCCGGGCATCAGCTCTGTGGGTGAGATGCAGGTGACTTTGCAAAGGCCACCGGCTGCAGTTTATCATGTGGCTCTTCAGCTGCCGCCTTTGTCTGTCGCCTGTCTCGGTCTCGTGCACTTCGTGTCGTGCTGTTACTGCAGAAGACATAGCAGGGCTTCCAGAGCGGGAGCTGCACCAAACCCTGAGACCCCAGCTGCTCCCGGGCAGCTGCCACGCTGGGGCACGCTGGAGGAGCCTCTTATCTCTCCACCTGCATACGTGGCCTCCAGCAGCGTCCTGCGAGCCGGCGGGGTGGGGAGGCGTGCAGGGATGTGGGGAGCTGGTGCTGGCAGGGAGGGACAAGATCAGAGGTTCGCAGCTTGATGGAGGGACGTCTGCACGCCTTGCTTCCCTCCCTGCTCGCAGCCTTGAAATCCAAACGGCAGTGCAGCGCTTTCTGGGCTCTAATGGAGCAGGTTCCAGAGCGAACTGTAATGCAGCTGGTCCCGTGGCTTCCGCTTGCTGCCTTTGGTGTCAGAGGGATAAGGGAATTACTTTAGCATGCAGCATTGTGAATGGTATTAATTTAGGCAGCCGGTTGTGTGCTGCCATCCAGCTCCTTCCCTGCCTCGGGTCCCAGCGGTGGGATCTGGGCAGCCGCCAGCAAACCCCCTGCCCTTTTGTCCCTCTCAAGGCCGAAACCAGGTCACTGGCTAATGGATGCAGGTGCTGCATCCTTCAACCCCTGCTAAGCCAGGCAAAAAATCGCCCTGTCGTTCGCAGGGCAGCCTGTCCCCCTGCCCCGCTGAGCCCAAGTGAGCTGCTCCCCGCCTCCCCACGCTGCCGTGTCCCGTCCCCCCTCCACTGGGCATCCAGTCCTTCCCCGGGTCAGCCTGCTCAGCAACTCAATTATCCTCTCTAACTTCATTTCTCCCCGCTCCGCAGTGACACAAGGGGATTTATCGAGCACAGCCTGACAGCGGAGAGCAGCACGAGCAGAGACTGTGCACAGACCTGGCCCATCTATTTATTTTTTCCCTCCCCAGCCTGTCTGGAGAATAACATCTCTTAAAATACTCTGCAAACCAAGCCACTGAAAGGCAGACAGGCTTGCAGCAAAGGAGGACCTAGGTATCATCCACCAGCCCATTGCTTTGGGCCACCAAGCAGGCGAGAGTCGGGATCTGTCTAACAAATGCCATGTTGCCATGGAGTCAAAGACGAGATTGAATCCAATTATGTTGCTGTTGGAAAACAGAATTAAATGTAAACAGCAGCAAGTTGTGTTTTCTCCTTCCTTCTGCAGATCTTCTCCATTGTGGTGTTTGGCTCCATCGTGAACGAGTGCTATGTGAGCAAGGACAGCCAGAACCCCGAGCCGGTCTGCATCTTCAATGAGAATGAGAGTGCCTGCAGTTACGGCATCGCCGTTGGCATCGTTGCCTTCTTTGGCTGTATCTTCTTCTTTGTCGTGGATGTCTACTTCCAGCAGATCAGCAGCGTGAAGGACCGCAAACGGGCCGTTCTGCTGGACCTCGGCTTTTCAGGTATGTCTCTGGCTTTGCTGTGCTTGCGAAGAATGATGCTGGCTCCGTGGGCAGCGCAGGGTTGTTGCTGTGCCCTGCAGCTCCATGCTTGAGTCCTCCCCTCTGCTCCCACAGTGTGGCACGACTCGTGTGCCTCAGTCGGGGAGAACAGGAGTGGCAGATGGGTTGTCCCATCCAGCCGTGAGCTCAGAGGCAGCAGCGAGGGAGCCGGTGTGTGGCAGCCTGGGGACAGTGGGGTGTCCTACTCGTCTGTATCACTTCTGCGACCAGAGGCGTTCGCTGAGCTGGGTTCGGTGAGGCCACCCAGAGAAGCGAGGCTTGGTGGTCACATCTCAGAGACCAGACAGGGCGTTTTACCCTCCCATATCTCCTGTTCCTGGCTTAGGCACATGTCATTTCATCAGTTACATCTGGGTCTGTTTTCACTTTGTGCACGTGTGTTTTGGAACAAAGCAGAAACATGCTTCTACATAACACTATAATCCCCCGCTGCCTCCAGGACTGCGGTGTGCAGGTGGGTCTGGAGTTCCCAAGGGCTGGCATGGCTCTTCTGTGCCATCTTGAACCCCTTGACCTGGGGCTCATCCCCGTGAACACAAGCAGGCAGGATGCCTTGAGCCGGGAGAGGCTGTCCTCCACTCGGCTGCTGTGGGAGTTGCCTGCCTGAGTTTACAGCTGATGTTCTCCATTTCCAGGCTCTTGTGTTAGCAAAGTCTGAAGGTGATTTATCAAGTGCAAGCGTCGCTGATGGCTCTCTGGTCCCAAATGAAAACATCCGTCATCGCCTCCCTGCACTTGCCTGTTGTTAAGGATGTTCTCTCCTTGCTAGAAAGCTTATTTCCATGGTGCTAGAGCGCCAGTGTCCAGCCCTTGTTAGATTATATTTACAGCCCCTTCCGTGGGGCTCGGTGCCTGCAACCCTTCAATTCAACATCCATCTTCTGGCTGATGCTGCGTGTGGTGGTGCGAGGCTGTGATCCTCCCTGCCTTCCACCTCGTAACAGCCGTTCCCTCCCCTGCCAGGCATGTGTGAAATGGTACCGCTCTCCATCTCTGCCTCATTTCTCTTTCGCACTTGTCTTGCGTTGCGTGCGCATTCATGGGCTTCAGCAGCGAGCTGGAGAAGATGGTTTCTGCCCTGCAAAGCCTCTGCCCTGCAGGGGTTGTGCTCTGCCCTGGGGACAGGCTGCAGTATTGCACCAGAGGTCTGCGCTGGTAAATCCACCCAACGCAGCTGTGCTGCCAGCAGTGACACTTCATATTACCCCGGGATCACCCTGGGTCAATGCGTGTGCTCCAAGTGCATCGTGTCTTCAGCCTGTGTCTGGGCAGAGACGTCCTGCTCCCTCGGGCCTTCCCCTCTGCGGGCTTCTTGGTAGAAAACAGGCAAGCTGCTTCCTTGCTGGTAAAACAAACAAATCACTTATGTGCAGGTCGTGTGGACAGGAGCCTGTGACTGACACAGTGTCACCTATCGGGGTCTGCAAAGAGCGGTCTTCCATCGCTCCCCTCCAGCCTGGCATTGCCTCTGTTAACGCTGCCCTGGAGGTCTCCCCGCCAGCAGCTCCTTACCTTTCTGGCTGCTCTTGCGCAACCCCCGCTTTCCCCACTTAACGAATCATTTCCGACAGGGCACCCTAGAAAATGCTATGCTGAAATCCAGCTCGATGCTGATATAAACGGGAGCGTTGTCTGGAGCTCTTGTAACAAAGTCCATGGTCGCAGGGAAACACATCTCCACCTAGGTCTGTTTTTCGCATCTCCTAAGCCCAAATTCGGCGAAATGCTGCTGATGTGCAGTTGCCCTGTTTGCTCCCGGGGAGGGTGCAGGTCCCTGGGGTCTGGCAGGAGGAATCAGTCAGCCTGGTCCTTCCCTTCCCCATCTGACCCCACTTGGAGCGGCAGGTTGGACACGTGGTGCCTGGAGGTCCCTTCCCACCCAAATCCTGCAGCAACTGAAGCAGTGGCACAAGCCATTAGCTGCACGGATGCTCGGTGCGCAAAGCACGCTTCTGCTGCGTGGACAAGCAATGGGTTCATTTCACTGGGAGATATCAGGGTGGGTTCGTGCCCAGCATATTTTATCCCATTCCTATTGCTGTGCCTTCCCTTTTCTAAAATTGTGGCTGCCCCAAACCTTTCTTACAGCCCTACTGCCATAGCCTGTACACCCACTCACATGGAAATGCCAGCCAGTTGGTTGCTCCCAGAATAAGTGTTGATACAGGCAGATCCCGCAGCAGAGATGAAGTGCAGGGTTTCGTTGGCACGTGAAGCCTCTGCAGTTGCAGAGATCGCAGCCCACTGTACCCCGCCGTGCTGCTCCCAGCAGCCTCAGGCACCGAACCTGCCAGGAGGCAGAGCTGACCCACGTAATTTGCCTTCTTTAACTACCGCCGTGTTAATAACCCCTGGAGACTTCACCCGTGGGACTCTCTTATGCAGTCCCCTTCTTTTTTGCTCCCCACCAAGGATGGGATGCTCGGTTTCCTCCTTTTTCCTTGCAGCCGTTTCATCCTTTCTCTCCGTATGTGATCTCTGCCTTATTGCTTAATATAAAAGCCGAAAACGCATCTGGGAAATAAGCGGGTGAGGAACATGCTCGGGTACGAGGGAGCATTGCAAACTGGGCGGTGTGCGGGGGGGTGAGAAAAGCAGGTTGTCTCTGGCCCTTTGCCCAGGTCACCCAGGAGCCTGACGCCGGCTGCCAGCAAAGCAGATGTCAACCGGCAGTTGCTGTCTCTGGAGGTTGTGGGGGGAGTTAATGAAAGCATTAACCCAGAACTTTCTGTCGCTTGAAGGAAGGAGGACTTGTGCATCGAATCAGTGGCAGATCGGAGCCACCGAGCTGGCTGGGAGGTAACGCTGGGGTACAGCCAGGGGCGCAGGCAGGGGTGCAGGCAGGGCCACCGCGCTGTGCAAGTGGCATTTGCGACTTTCTCTTCCATCTGCTCTTACAGCTGCTCCCATAGACGTGCGCTTGCTTGGGACCAGGCTGTAATTATGGCTGTAAGACATCTTCCCTGGTGTTTGCACTCTTGTCTGCAGATCCTAAAACGATAATTATCTACTGGCTCTTACGGTGCTTCCTGGCGTTCTCCTTTTCCCCAGCGTGCTGGCGGGTGCCGAGCTGCTACCGTGCCCGTTTCCGGCTGGAGTCGGGCCTGACACAGGTAGCCACACACACCACTGGCAGCTCAGCCCTCTTTGTGAGGTTTTAAAATTCACGGGTAGCGACAGACACCTCCAAAACACCCACTTACACCTGATGCTGCAAATACACCAGGGCTGGGTGCAGGTACTGCCAGCCCCTCTGCGGGACCGGGACCGTGCGGGTGCCAGCCGAGGGCACAGCCGTGTTCCCGGTGAGGCACCGGGTGCGAGGGGAGTCAGCTGTAATCCTGCGTGTCTGATTCACGTTATGGGGTGCAAAGTCTCATCCTGAAGGAGTGCTAGCAGAAGGTGAACGTGATCACAAATGAAAATAAGCACTGGTACAGAAACAGAAATAGTTCCCATAGAGCTCCCTGGGAGGTCTGATCTCACACGCCGGCGTGTGTCCGTCCTCCAGACTTCGAACAACACCTGGCTGGTGTTTCTGGAGATGCTCTCCATGCCCGACCCCGTCTCCTCTGTTGGCAGCGATACCTGCCTTCCCACTTCCCCAGGACACTGGCGGGAATCCTTTTTCTTCTCAGGGATCCAGGCAGGGCTGGATGTGGAGGGGAAAGGCTTGTCTCTGTGTCGCAAAACCTCTGGGAAGTCCACGTGGGTAGCAGCAGAATTGACCCCAGCTAGAGGTTTCTGGCTGAAGAAGCTAATGGTTTTAGCACTGGGAAGGTCAGCATCTTGCATATCTCAGTGTTGCAGAGGAAGCCGGTAACTGCAATACCCAGCGCAGCCGGTGCACGTTCGGAGATGTGCATGATGTCATTTTAACTCTTGAAAACCCTTAGAAGACACCAGTGATAGATGGGGCTTTGTGGCGCTGGTTGGCGGGCAGTCCCCATGTCGCGGCTGTGAGTCGTGCTCTGCAGTAGTGTCCTGCCCAGGAGCGTACGAGGGAGGACCTACTGCACTAGATCGAGTGTTAAACAAAGAAACAGTCCTCCCGAAGAAGTTCACCCTCCATAAACCAGTGACACAGCCTAGTCCTGTTGGAGAGCCCCCGTGTCCCTCGGTGCCAGCACTGCATGGCCCCAGAGCTTCTCCCTGAGCATCCCTCTGCTCCCCACAGGGCAGCTCCGAATTAACCTGTTCGGAGCTGCTCTTACGTTTCGTCTCTGGTCTTATGACTTCCAAACACCGCTGTCTCCAGGAAGGTGTGTATCTGAGCGAGAAACTCCTGACTGAGGCTTGCTCCTCGAGCGTGGGAGGGCAGTGCTCCCCGCCGCCGTGGCATTTGCTCCCCAGGTACCCGGAGGTGGGAGCGCTTCAGCAGTGCGGCGTCTGGAGATGAGATTCGGCGTCTTCTGCACCAAGACCTGCTGGGGAACCACTACCCACCACATTCACCACACACTGGTCATCCGAGCTGCAGCCGACGCTGTATCTCAGGCATGCATCTCCTTGTGTCCACATTTAGGGGTCGGATCTGCCTCCCCTAACGGGGGGCAGCTGCTGGTAAAGCCCCGTTATAACAGAGCTAGGAAGCTAGAAAGCATCTCTATCCCAGAGGATGACCTTTGAGGAATAAGCCCCAGAGGTCTTGTTTAACACTGATAACGAGTGGATCATCCTAAGGGGAAGTGAAAATATATATGCAGAGATTTGGGGTGGTTTTGGTGGCAGGCATTAGCTGTATTCGGCAAGAAGGGGCTGTTGTATTACGCTGTAATTTGGAAAACGAAAGCCTGGCTGGAGGTTGTGTTGCTGTGAGGGCAGTTCAAGGGCTCAAGTACGGCCAGGCAGACAAAAAGCATCCGCTGGTTGGGAAGCCCAGGCCCCATCATGCAAGAGAAGGAGATGAGGAGTGCATTTTCTTAAACTGCATTTAGCAGCAAATTCTGAATTACAGGCGGGGTGTGCGATGAGCCCGGTAACTCGCACTGGATGTGGATGCACGCGTGCATTTTATATCGTACTTAGGAACAACTGGCAAGATAAAGGGGAATAAAGGAAGCTTCTTTCCTCTCCCTGCAGTCAGACTGTGCTTTGCAGCCGGCTGCCCCATGGGACCGGCAGTGTGGCTGCTCATACTGATGTGCTAACGATCCTCGGGAAGATGCTGGGTAGCTCAGCGTCCCCACGTCCACTGACACCCAGAATTGGTGGGTGGGGGGACCTTTGTGCTGGGGATGCTCGGGAAAGCTGGAGACCCTTAAAACAGCGTCACGGAAGGCTCCAGGTTGTGCAGCTCCTCTTCCCAGCGCTGGAAAGCATCACTGCTCCTTACACTGTGCGCTTGTGGCTTGCTTCTGGACGATTTTCTGAGCTCCTTGGCGTCAGGCAGTGCTGTTGGCTGGTGATTGAATTAGGGGAGCTGCAGCCCTATCTTGCTCAGCCAGCTTTGGTTCCAGTAAGGAATAATCACCAGAGCATTTTTTGCTCAATCCCGCAGAGCCCAGCGAGGCTGAGAACAGGAGCGCAGTCAGCGGAGGGCAGCAGGGACGAGCAGAGCTCTCTCTCACATGAACCCCATGTGCCTCTCAGCTCCATGGGCAGCCCTGCCGCGTCCCTGCCCTGGGCACGGCACACGATGAGCACTTGCTCGTTTGCCGCGCTCGTGGGATGCACTGACGTCCCAGGGTCACTTGTGATCCCCGTGTTCGGGGCAGGGGTTGATCTCAGCCTGCCCATATTCCTGGGTGATTGTTCCTTGCCTTTTTTTAAGCTCTCCGGCTGTGTCCTTGGGTAGGACCAAGGCATAGCTCATCGCAGAACAGCTATAAAGCTGTCTCCTGCGTCAGCCAAGCAGCCTGGTGCTGCTCTCGGGAGTGCAGGCTTCTTCCTGGGTGAGGTTTGCAGTATCCAGCCCAAAGTTTCTAAGAGCCGGTGGTGTCCAGGGAGCAGAGGGAGCGGTGAGTCGATACGCTGGTGTGCTGGAACTGAGTTGGTAGCGCCTCGACGCCTGCAAGCGGGCTGAAATCCCACAGACTGTGAGGACCGCATGTCCAGAGAGGGTGTGCTGTCCCCGTAGGTCTTTGAGATCAGGCTGAGATGTGGGTGAGCTAAACTTCAGGCAGGCAACACACTGAGTGACCCTACAAGGTTCCTTCCACCCCTGTTTTTCCGGCGATGGCAAATCGGCCTCTTTTAAAATAGCTCCGTTTGGGCCACAGCACGGGCCAAGGCAGCCAAGATCACGCTTGCTATTTGAAAACCTTGATGGTGGCATGTTTGTGCATCAGGAAACGGGGGTCCTTGCCGCAGAGGCAGCGGTGGGCAGGGACAGCACTGACCAGCTCTGTTCTCTTTCAGGTTTCTTGTCCTTCCTGTGGTTTGTAGCCTTCTGCTTCCTAGCAAACCAGTGGCAACAGACGACGATGAGCAAAGGGTTTTCACAAGGAGCAGACGCTGCCCGGGCAGCAATCACCTTCTCCTTCTTCTCCATCATCGTCTGGGTGAGTTCAGCATCGGAGCTAAGGTGGGGAGAGGAGAAATGAAACCTGCCCTGAGCTCAGCACTGAGCTGGGAGGAGGAATCTGGGGCACGGTTTGGAGAAGTGAACCCTGGTGGGCAGCAAGGGGCTGTACTGAGGAAACTTCTGGTCCCTCCAAATAGAGATGAAACCTGTGGTTTCTTACCCAGGAAGCATCAGCTCTGGTCCCCTCTCGCTGGGGAATTCCAGACTTCCCCTTCTGAGGCTGGAAAGTTGCGTTCCCATCGAAAACATGTCACCAGCCATGAGCTGCCCTCATTTCAGGCCTCGTTAGACCCCTGGAACTGGCTTGATTGGAAGCAAACGAGTCCCCAGGAGCAGATCACTGCGATGAGCCGGTCTCACGGGATGGCAGGGGCATTTTGGGAGCTCCTCAGGCTCATCAGCTCACCCTCGGGGGAAGCCAGGCTGGCTCCTCTGCTTGCAGGGGGCTTGCAGAAACCCCCTTTGCTCCTGCTTTTAGGCTCTGTGCCTCCCCGGGGCTGAGGGACGGCTGCCAGGGGTGTGCAGAACCCCGCGGGGCCCCTTGCCCCCAGCAGCTGGATCCCGCATGTAGTGGGGGTGCCTGTGCCGCTCGGGGACTCCTGCTCCAGAGCCTGTGCGTGGAGGAGCAGGGGTGGCTCCTGCGTCACCTCCACCCCTCCGCCGGCTTTTCGTGGGCAGAGGACACCCAAGATGTGCAGTAACTCCATATTGCCTTAAAAGAATTGGGGCAAAAGACAGTCTGAGGCTTTCCAGCAGCAGGCCTGGCTCCGGTTACTCGCCAGTTTAACTGCTCCCTGCTCTCTTATTATCCAAATAAATCGCTTTTAATCCCAGCTCCCTCACAGCTCTTCTCCATCGCTGTATTGCCAGACTGCCCATTTAATGCAGCCGCCAGGAAGGGAGCTGGGTGGGATGCTCTCCCCTGTCCCATCAGCATCTGCTCCCACCCCGGGGAGGGCAGGGGGGATGCCGGTCCCCTGCCACCGGCACGGAGGACGGCTGCGATGTGGGGTCGCACCGGCAGCCCCTCCTCTGGTACCATTAATAAACCCAGGTGCTCTGCTTGATGGGCACACAACCAGCGCCGGGGAGTGGGCGCTGGGCGGTGGTTGGGAAGCCGTTCTCGGCATCTGTGGGTGGTTTTTTTTCCCCCCTGAGCCTGTCATTTATAAACTAATTGAATTGTTAATGAAACCTCCTGAAATAAGAGTGAGCGTGGTGAGCTCGCAGCTCTGCCACCCGCATTCCCTACGGTTTGCGACCTGAATACCGGCAACCTGGAAGAGGGTGAAGGAGTCTCGGCAGAACTGACCTATTTTGCTGGCCCGGGACTCGGCAGCTTTCCCTCCCCGCAGCAGATGGGTTTATTGGTGCCAACGATGCCAAATCTGCATGGCCGGGGACCCAAGCCCAGGCTGCAACCCCCACCCCAGGCAGAGCTTTGCCGGGGGTCAACCTGTCACATACCAATGGCATCTTTAGCATTGGGGTTGTGGTTCGAGGTTGTTTTAGCTCTTGGCTATAATGGAGCGGGGCCAGCAGCCACCTGAGATGCTGCGGTGCGCTCGGCTTTGCAGCGAGCCGGGGGGACGTGGGGTCCTGGGGAGATGCGGGGTCCTGGGGAGACATGGGGTCCTGGGGGGACGTGGGGTCCTGGGGAGACATGGGGTCCTGGGGGGACGTGGGGTCCTGAGGAGATGCGGGGTCCTGGGGGGACGTGGGGTCCTGGGGAGATGCGGGGTCCTGGGGGGACACGGGGTCCTGGGGAGATGCGGGGTCCTGGGGGGACACGGGGTCCTGGTCACGGCGTTGCCATCCCCCCCTAACCCTCCTCCATCCCGTGGCAGGTCGCGCTGGCGGTGAAGGCGCTGCAGAGATACCGCCTGGGGACGGACATGTCGCTCTTTGCCACCGATCAGTTCGCCACCGACCCCAACGCGGCGTACCCCGGCTACCCCACCGGCAGCGGCATCGAGAGCACAGAGACCTACCAGAGCCCCCCCTTCACCGAGACCTTAGACACCAACCCGAAAGGTTACCAAGTGCCAGCGTACTGAGGGGCGAGGGCCGTGTACCAACAGACCGAGTCCTACGGTGCAGTACACTTAACCGGTTGATTGCAAATGTATTCAGTCCCATTTCCTTAATGTGGCAAGTCAGTGCTGGGTTCCTTACTATTAGCTAGTTGTGCAGTGAATTCTGTACAGTGGTATTGGTTCTTGTCTTACCTGTCCAAGGGTTTTATAAAAGCAGTGTTCCCTCTAAGTCAGAAGGAAGGAAGGTTGCTACCACGTCACCTACATGTGGCGAAAGATGAATAAGTGCCCTCTCTAAGGCCTGACACCGGGCAATCAGCGTTGGGCTCTGCTGAGCGCCTGGGAGAGCCCAGAATACCTTTTCCTGTTCGAAAACACAGTAGCTGAGGAGTTGCTATTTATCTCGTTCTTCCAGAGCTAACACAGAATCGGTCTCGTGGTGGCGAGGGTGGGTGGGCGGCGCTGGGGAGATTGGCCCCGTGCCGCTCCCGCTGCAGAGCTTTCCTGTACATGTTCCACGGAAAGTGCCAAATTCACAAAGAAATAAGTGGTGTCTGTGTTACTTTTATTTTGTATATATTTACTGTACAAAAAAAAAGAAAAATCCAAACAGGTGTTTCAAACTTAGCTTAGGATGCAAGCGGCATGGAGGGGCACGGCGGGTTGGGGCTTGTGTTGAATATCCAAATCGCTTCTGCGCTTCAACATGCTTCTGGTTGAGGATGTAAAAAGTTACTGTTTGAAACTGGAAACCAGTTCAGCAATAGTTGGCTGCTAATCGGGAATAGCCTTGTATCAGCGGAAAATACGGCGCGTTGCAGTTCCACTTCTTCACCGAGGGGTTGGGAAAGTTTGCAGATTTACCAAATAGTTTCTGGTTGGCAACGCTGAACGCTTACTCACGCTCAAACCCAGAGCTACCGACACAAAAGGGGTGGGTGGCTCAGCGACTCAAAGTCCAAGTCAATTAGGAGTGGCACTGAACTTGTATTTTTATACTGGGAGCAGCCACCGTCTGTCGTCAGCTGCAGCAGAACCTCAGGGGCGAACGTACATTTTACCCTGTGGTCTCTAGAAATGAGGAATTCAGACAGAGAATTGGAAAGACTTTACAGGCCATTGAAGTCCGTCACGTGGGGGCACGCGGCCCCGTGTTTGCACATAGTGGGAGAAGAGAGTGAATGAAAAATGCCTGGGAAAGAGGCTGAGTTTTGGTTTTCAGCTGCAAAATTCCTGCCTTGTCAAAACCGACTCAATGTGCAAAATCCAGTAGATCCGTGTCAGCAACCTGCCTGCTTTCCCCGCCTGTCTGCCTGCGCGGTGGCTGTGATCTGAGCTGTTGGTCACTAAGGACTGAGCAAAGGAGCCGAAACTTGAATTCCCGACCACCTCGGTGGCCGCTCCATCCTTAGAGGCCCCCGACTCTCCCGGCTCCCGGTGAGCCGGGGTTTCGCCTTGCTGGTTTACGCCGGCAAAAGTCGCGTGCTGCCTTCTGAACTCGTGACAAGCAATAGTTACCGGACTGCCCCAGCTCTCCTTGTAGCAAAAACATCCAGCAGGTTTTTTGTCATCGTTAACACAGCTCATTTCTGCTGCTAAATTGCAAATAAATGCATTAATTAATAAGCAGCAAATCTCAGCACGAGCAGTCGTTGTCAGTGACGAAGTGCGTTACTTGAATCCCCTACTAGTCAGGCCGGGATAAAATGTGCATTTGCGGCGAAGGCTGGCTTTGCTGGAGCTGAGCTCCTCCCGCTCGCCTGGCAGCTCCGGAGCCACCGGAGCTGCGCGGGGATTTTTCAGGCAGCATTTCCCAACTCGGACGCTTCTCCCGCGCTGCTGCAGCCTCCCCGTGCAGCGTGGTCACGCGCGGTGGCACCGAGACCTGGCGTCCCGCTGCGGTCCCCACCACGGGCTTTCCCAACAGCGACGGCAGAGGAGACCTCTGGACGCCTTTGCACCCACTTTGAGGTCCCAGCACTATCGGGGTGGGTAGGGCTCAGCCCCGCTGCCTGGCCCTGCTGCCCGCAGCAGCGGCGGAGGCTGGAGCGTGAGCAGGAGGATGCTGCACTGCTTTATTGGGGGTGTCACTTGCTTGGCTAATGCAAGGAGTGAGGAAAAGTTGACCGAGGGGCACCTGCCGGTGGCCCGTGCCATCGGGGCTTGGTGAACAGTGAGGCATCCTTGCATTAAGTAGACCAGGGACACCCAAACCCCAGTACGGTGAAAGCCTAAATTAATGACGTGACCCTTGCGATTTTTCTAGAGTCAGTCTTGCTGGGAGAAAAAAAAAAAAGGCAAAGGATTTTAATACAGGGTACGGTAGAACTGTAGCAATATTTTCCTTAGAGGGAACACTGAAATTTTAGCAGCACAAACAGTATTTGTGTCAATATTTTAGCAAAATTATAATCAATTTAAATGTTTAAATTGATTGTATGTGAGATAATGTTTGTTCAGTACATTGTATTTTTTCTAACTATATAACTGTTCCAGAGTTTCCTTGTAACCGTAAAGAACTAAAGCTCTGTCTGACTGCGGGACGTGTCCTGACCCCTGGTGTAACCGTGCTGAATATTACAACATCTGAATGTACGCACCGAGGCCTGCATTGCCTTTCTTTCCTCCCCACCCTCCCGCCCGCCGGCGGTGGGACGCAGAGGGGACGCACACGCACACTCTCATGCCGGCCCTGACCTTAAGAGCAGCAACGGTGAAACGGGGACGACTTCAGCCCGACTTCAGCCCCTGGCCGAGGCACCGTTGTTCTTCTCAGGGTCAGTGGCTGTTTACAGCTCCCCAAAAGTCAGTATTACCTTTAACTTGCAGTCGGCACGGTGAGCGTGCGAGGACCTGGCTGCGTTTTGCTGGGCAGGAGAGGAGGAGGAGGAGGAGGAGGAAGGGGCTTGGGCGCCCAAGAGACTTCCTGGCAGCGGGAAGGTAGAACAGATTGCTCCTTGATTAAGCCGGAGCCGGGAATAACGTGTCCAGCCACACCAACAGGCACCTCAAGGAAGCTTAACTCTGCTCCCTCTGCCACCGAAAATCTGCCGTAGTCCCCGTCGGTGGAGGGAGGCCGTCCCTGCCGGGGTGGCACTGGGAAGGATCAGGTCTGAGGAGGCAGGCAGCCCACAGTTGGTCTATTTTTTTTTCCAGGCAACAGTGATGAGTTCTTTACGTACGTAGTCGCCCTGCCAAGGCTGTGTCAGCTAGGACAGGACAAGCCGTAATTAACACGGTACCGCAACGCCCAAGACACACACGCCTTGGAAAGAGCGTTTCTCCACCTTGGACAAAAACCATTTTCTGGTTTCTTGGTGAGGCCGTTGCCGAACGCCCGTGCGGCTCCCCGACCCCGCGGCAGCAGGGGCTGGCGGCCGTCGAGGCCCTGCTGAATTAAAACGTGCTTAAAGGCAGGGCGAGATGCCGGCCCCCAGCCTGGCCAGCGATGCCACGTGCCTACCCGCTGTACGAAATCCTCTTTTTTTGCAAGCCCCCGCAGCGTCCCCGCTAGCCCTTCAGTGTCAGCAGTGCCGTGCATTAACTGTCGTAGCACATCGGCGTGTCCGTGCCTCGTCAGGCAGACCAGTGTATACAGGTATGGACTGGAACTCAATATAACCCTCCGGGCTTGGTTAGAGAATTAGATCCATCGGTGTAATAACTGTAGTATCTTAATCGGGGTTCAGGTATTTGTAACATCAATCTTCGTACTTCTTTCTCCCACTTTTTTTTCTCCCTGCGCGTTCGCTGTGGTACAGTAGCACTAGCAGCTTTCCTTGTAACCCTCCAGACCACGTCCTAAAAGCATGCCAGGACTGTGCTGTGAACTCGTGCCATGCCAGCTGCTACCCCCATGCTGTCCTCGCAAGCTGTTTAATATATCCTCTCTTCTCTTGGAAAGCTCAGAAGCCCGGCAGCTCACTCGAGCTCGCAGAGGGCAGGACCGTGCTGCTCTCAGACCAGAGTGCCGAAAGCTTCTGCATAGCGTTAGCACTGAATTTGGGTGTAAAGAATAGAACTCAAACAATCCTGTACCTTCCCTGGAGACGTATGCTGCCAAATCGCCTTGCTCCAGGAGGTTCTGTTGCGACCACACAGATACTTCTCAGCACTGAAGTTAACCACATCATGGTTTTGCATGTTTATTTTAAGCATATTAAAAGATTTGAAAGAATTGGCATTTTTTTCCCAACATTTTAAGCTGTTCCTAAGCGAGGTGGAAGTTTTGCTTAACTGATACTTATTAAAAAGATCTCCCCCCCGACACGCTTCTGTATCTCGTGCGGTTTGAGCAGACGCCTCCCGTTAAGTCACGTCTACAAGCAGTCGGGGTTTCACCGGCTGTTCTGCCCGCGCCCTTTGTAGGATGGGTTTCCCATCGGTTCACGCTACAACAGCAAGCCGCAGCTACGGCATTTCTTTTCTCCTTCTGGTGACCAGCGATTCCTTCCAGGGGCGATTCGTACCCTTCTCTCTCCGCAACCGAGCCCCCCAGGGTGGCGTACGGCTGGCTCGCCCCCAGTTCTGCCCGCTGCAGCTCCGCGGTCACTTGAACAAAACCAACTGCGGTCGCCGTCTCGTCACGAGCAAACCACGTCGTCGCTTTTGTGGGATGGGCATTGCTCTGGATACAAGCTTCCGTACAGATGCGCAGGCTTCCTTGCGGCCTTTGTTTTCCCGAAGGGTGCTGGGGAGAGCGGATGGGTCTAGTTCCACTCTGGGCGATGTCGAGGGCTTTTCTAGCGGCGTTTTGAAGCTGTGTGTGTCGGAAGGCCCCCTCCCCCCAGCAGTGAGGCTCAGAAAGAGCCTTCACTGCATCAACTTGAAACCCCAGTTCAGCTGCCTGTATTTCCTTGCAATATGCATTGAAACCTCAGAGTCTGTAAGAGTTTTAATATCAAACGGATACCAAATGCGGGTTGCAAATTTAAGGTTTTTTTGCAGATGCCTCTGTATAAGCAGACCGCTTCAAAGAGTTGCAGTTGTCACTAACCTTACGTGCATTGTAGTATAAAGTGGACGGTGTATGGAAATAAGTTAAAAATGTTTACAGCTTTTGTATATATTATATATATAAGAATATCTTTTGAGAGAACAATCCGTGATGATGTACTTTCAGTGTCTGTGTACCAACTGCAACTAATTTTCAATAAAGAGTTAAAAACGAATAGAAGCGGCCTGAAAAAAATTTGGTAATACTTTATTTAATCAGGTGAGCACAAGGAACAAGGAAACTGCATCGTCGGGCCAAAGATAGCGATCGCCTCGAGGAAACTTACAGCAGCACCTGCCTGGGGGTGCCAACACAGGAGAAATAGACTGGGGGAAAAAAAAAAAAGATACTCCTGCCGAGAATATGCATTTCATTTCCTCTGAACTTTACAAACCAAAGGAAGAGACAGGGGGAAGAGCAGACACCGCAGATCAGTCGCCGGCTGGAAGCGTGGGGCAGCTGGCATCGAAGGGAAGCTCCGCCGCGGTGGGTTGTGTCGGGGCGGTGTCACGGGCGTTGCGCCCCGCTCTGCTCGAGAGGAACCCGACTCGAAGCAGGAACTCGGAAGCGTTACTACTTGTCACGTATTCGTGCATTTTATAATCGGCCGTGCAGGCAAATAATCCTCCCCCTCCCCACTTCAGGGCGTGCAGCCTGGCCCCTGTGCTGAATACAACACGTTCAGGTATTCAAAATAGTCTTAATTATTCTGAAAAGAAACCAAAAGCGCTTTGCAGCCTGACAGCAAGCAAAAATAAAAAGTGTAAGGCAAGGAAAACTTTCTGTAGCCAGGACTAGCTCTTCAGTAATACTCTGAGCTCAATTTCATAGAAATGATGCTTATACAAAAGCAGTTTTGTCACTAAAAATTACATAAATTAATTTCAACTTTATTCCTACGTGTTAAAAATAACTAAACCTGGTCTGCCAGGATGGGAGAGAATCAGACACGGAATTACAGCCACGGAAGTGCACTGCAGGGAGGACTCGTCACCCCACCAGGTCACAGCTCTGCTGGAGGAGTTACTTCAAACGATGAAAAGATTCCCCTCTCGTCTCCGAGAGGTGGAATTTAGAGATGCCAAGCAACATAAGCAAAGCTACCCCAGACCAGTATCGCCAAGGGAGGTACAGGATGGAAACGCTCCGTACAGTCTGAACAAATTATCCTTGTTAGTGCAGACCACTGTAAACAGATAAATGCACTTAAAGGCACTGCAGATAAACATGGTCAGTGATCAGCAGCATTTAATGTCCCGCTATGCTGTCGTTTGGAGCTACCACCATTAATACATCCAAGAAATTAGAAACATGGCAGTCATTAAATAAAATTACTGTGAAGTGTGCTTTACAGAAAGTAAAGCCTTAACGTTATTCGTCTACATGCAGTGCTACAAAATAAGTGTCTTTAAAGAACATGTTACGTAAAAGGTCAGAGGCAACTTCAGCTCTCGCGTTCAACTAATCACACAGATCAGTCCAATTCTTCAAGTAGTAGAATTAATTCTGTTTTCGGACAGGAATATTCTTTGCCCTCTGAGCAGCCCAACGCTTACAGACGCGCAGCTGTAACGGTCTTGCTCACCAGCGAGTAGCATCCTCTCCTTTCCTGCACCTTTGTACCCCTGACTACTGTGATCTTCGTGGTCACAGAAACAGCACAAAAAAAAAAAAAAAAGATCAGAATATCATAAGGGAAGCCGCTCTTGCTTCCGTTCATTTCAGTGATTCGTCATCTTCCCCCACCCCCCGAAAAAAGAAAGGAAAAACCCAAACCAGATGCTTATTCCCCTATTGCGTCCCCTGTCAGTCTTCAGAGCAGAACGTATTCTCTCAGCTATTGCGTGTTACAGGAGAAAGGTGGCCCCTGCCTGCCCACCCTGCGAGTTCAGCCTAATTCTACTCAGGCGTTTCGGAAGCTCAGACTTTGGATGTTAATTGGCTACGGCGCAGTCCAGTGATCCCTTTGCACGGTATTTATGAACAGCACTGAGAGGGCTCTCTAACAGTTGCCCGACTACTCAACTGGCACCCGCTCTCAGCCACACTACACTGCCAAACCTCATTCCAAAAAGTGCATATTCATAGACAGAGATTGGTTTATTGGTCTTCAGGAAAGCTAACTGATGATTCTGCTGATTGCTTGTAAGGAAGGAAACTCCTCGTCCTCAATATGCAACGCTTTGTGGGTGACAACGTCCTGCTGAGTTAGTACTTGCTTACACGTTGGGCAGATACAGCAGTCGAGGTCAGAGTTGGAGTCTGTCTGCCAAACATTCTTTTTGTTCTTTTTGGGTTTGTTTGAGCTTTGTTTTTCTTTGATTCTGAAATCGTTGTGAGCAGAAAGCAGTTCTTGTTGCTTAACCGTGTCCGGCAACAACACCAACAACTCGTTAAAAATTTTCTTGAAGTTATCTCCAAGCAGTTCTCGGCAACTTTTGTAATACTGTGCTGCAGAAATCAGACCCTGCGGTGAAAAAAGAACTGGAATAATTAGGAAAAAAAAAAAGATACAAAAAAAATCTCACTGGGATTCACCTTCTCCCAGAGAGGAAGGTGTCGGGAATCCGAAGGTTCTTGCCCACTCACCTGTCTGAATTGCCCAGAATGAGTTTTAAATTTATTGAACTTGGACTCATCGCTTTGAAGAAATTCTTTAATAGATTGTATTAGCTGAATGTTCCTTTGCTGAAAGTTTTCAGGGATCAAGTACGATCCGTGACAGGATTTGGGCCTGCGTTTGAAAAGACCAAAAGTGACTTTGACATTGCTTCGTGTTACACAAAGGTGCTGCAGGATATATATTATATGGCTATTCTCTTCCACAGGATGCATTCCCTTTCTCCACCCAACCACACATGCAATTACTATAAGCAGCACATAGCTATCTTGACGGGACGATGAAATGCATCCTGTGGGATTACCGCTTCAGATTCCAGCTTTACCTAGACAGAATATTTAAAATGCAAGTTTAACATAGTCTTGACTAGCCGTTTTGTAAGCCAGGTTTACTAAAAAGACATGAGCAACAAAGAGCGCACCGCGAATGAAACTGAAGAGATTAGTACAGACGTCTGTATTAAACTTACACAGATTTTCCCCTCCCCTTTCCCCATAAACTCATCTCTCTAGCCCAGAAGGGCCCCGACCATAGACCAGCTACTGGAAAGGTCAGAGCAATGAAGGCATTCAGAGGTCACCACGGAAAACATGCTTCAGCACCTTGCTTCTGGGACTCAACAGAATCAATGGAAAGGTTAAGAGATATCTTGAAGCTGCAGATTTCCAAATAAATCTAGAAAAGACAGAAGCCTGAGCTGCCACACTGCACAGGTTTTCATTTCCTCAGACTTGCATCCACACGGCGCTTGTGCTTTCTTTTACACAACTCTCCTGAATCCAGCCCACAACGGCCACGGGACTCCCCAACGGGAATCATTAAGCGGCTGGCCTCTGCGGCGGCGCCTGGTTAGAATAATCCCCTCGGAGTATTTCACGCGTCGGTTGAAGCCCATACGACATAACCGAGATGTCACGTGTTAAAGTAACTCTAACTCAAAGGACTTTTACTTACTCTTTCAAAGACGTAGTGACAGGTTCACAGATATTGGTGGATGGAATAACAGCAAAACCTGGAGGGGGTTTACTAACAGGCACCGACAGTCCCGGAGGCGGAGGAGGACTCTTTAATAGCACCACAGTGTTAAAGCCTAAATGAAAGCAGAGAACGGGCAGGAAGTTAGAGCACGTATCTGTGGCACCCACGTACCACCGTCTAAAATTAACACCGGTGGTCTGACGTACTCTCCAGAAGCGCTAGGAAGTAAGAGTCAGCAGTGCAGACATCACTATATTGGAAAAAAACCCCTAAAAATTAGAGAGGTGGAAATCTGTTGTCTTAACAGTTAGGGCAAGAAGCACTTCATAGCGGCTGATGTTACTCTACAGAGAAAGTGCTTTAATTATTAATTTACTTTTTCAATAGAAAATTATTTAAAAAAACCGCTCAAACTCACAATGAAAAACACTTTTACGTTATTAAAGCGAACAGCAATCACCCCAGAAGTCACAACAGCACTAGGCATCGCATGTTCGAACAGACTCCACCTAGCAATATCTGCAGAGCAGCACAGAACAAAACAGCTACGCAAGCACCTCCCGATGCGATGCTACTTTCATTAAAATGGCTGTAAGTCACATTTGCTGCTCTGTTACTCCAGTTTTACAAGATTATGGCACCGCTAAAAGCAAGGGCATTAAATCTCTACAAACACAGAACAAAAGTGACCAAGCAAGCCAATTGACCAGTACCAGCAGGCACAGGTCACAGCTAAAGAGAGATTCTCTTTGCCCCCGGGGGCTTCCAAACCAGATCTTAAAGCACAAAAGCATGGATCTGTGCCAGCCGTGACTCACCAGAACAGCAGTGACAGGTAAAGACCGGCTGCTCATCCATGAGCCACCCCCAGAGAGCAGACACCTGCAGCTGCATGGAGCAGAGGTATCTCAACATTGCCACCGCTTCAGCCGTGTTTCCCAGAGGCCATTCAAGCCATTTCCACGTCACCCAGACTGCCTTTTTAAACTTCAAAGGCTAACCTAGCACGCGGTGGCAGAACCGCTCCTCCCATGAGAGCCAGAAGGAGCAGTTTATACATCTCGTCCACGTGCCACATTTCTCTAAGCTACAGCCAAGCAAAGCTGGCCGTGCCCTGCGGTGCCTACCTGGTGGCGGGGGCATTCTAGCTGATCCTGAGCTCCCAAGAGCTGGGAAGTCTTCCTGAGGTAAAGGGCATTTGTTAGTCACTGTGGGCTTTTTAAGGCCAGGGGGCTCTTTGGGTGTACTGCAGATCGCTAATGATTTTTCCGAATGACCATTCATGACAGTTGCGGATCTGTCAGGGGCGTGAAGAGCAGAGGACGCATTTGATGCCTGCTCTGCTTCTGGCGGCTTTTCAGTAGATGACCTGGGAAACGATGTCTCCTGTAATAGGTGTGGGGACGACGGTCTCTGCTTCTCAACCCCCACCTTCTTTTTCTTGCTCACTTTCGTAAAAGTTTGTGAGGTAGAAGCTGCCAGCAAGGACGATACATCAAACATTGTTGGTGTGTTTCTGATCTCCTGGGTTGTCAAGCCACTACCGCTGTCTTCATCGTCTGACTGAGAGAGTTTATTGCTCTTCTTACTTCCTTTAGTGCTATTCAAGGAGGATGGTTTTTTGGCCAATTGGCTTATGCAGGGGTTGCTAATGGCTTTGACCACGTTTTTACTGGAACCATTGTTCCACGCAGATGTGATGTTAGTTACTGTTTTATTGTTAGGCCTCATTTTGGACACCAGAGCTGGAAAATCCTCCTCTTGGAAAGCTGTTTTCTTTGCAGTCGCTGTATATGTCAAAGACATCCCAGAAGAGATGGTGGGTGCTGCAGAGGATGACAAGCTTGGGAAATCTTCTTCTTTAAGCTTAACCGCTGCTAGCTGGACAGAGCTGTGAGAAAGGAAAAGTACACCCCGTTACACCGGTGCAACTCCAACAGGCAGAACGGGCTCCATACCTGTCTGCACTCTTCCTCAAACTATCGCTTCGGGTGGCACAACTGACCTAACTCAACAGGACGCAACTGCACTCAGGCTTGTAAACTGTGTCTGGAATGGGTCTCCTCAGAGAAGTCACGCTAGCCTTGCTGTGTTATCAGTACTGTCTTAGTACACCTCGACCAGAGCTGTACATACAGGCACGTTCGAGCTGCCACGTCCTGCAAAGAAACTATTCTAATCATCACTGATTTCAGGAGATGATGAATTTTAAAACTCACAGTATACGCCTCCTTCAAGATAAGCTATCGAGTTAAAAATGGTAGGAATAGAGAATATTGAGAATTTCCCTGAAATTGCACCACCAAAGGATCAAGCCATGAACTGAAGCAACAACCGATGCCATTCACACAGGTGACTAGCACAGAAACAGCTCGAGGCAGAAGGGGGCCAGGGCAGGGGGAAAGCATTTGTAGCTTAAGTGATCTGGAAAATTATTTTCTGCAGAAATGCAGAACATAAGTAAGTTTCTAAATCTGCTTTCTCATTGCTGCAGCCTTGCTCAAACTTACCCTTGTAGAGGTCCCGCTGCCGAACCAATTGCTGGAAAGTCGTCTTGGCTTAAAGCGCCGTTAGCAGCTGCTTCTTTTGGAGTATTGACAAAAAGAGCAAAGAAATGTTTTCAACTAAAATCCATGCATTTCAGAGTGGAAGCTATCAATGAACATGACAGCAGCAGTAACAAGTCCTATTTTCAGCAGCTGATTATGTCATTAACTGCGACATTCCAAAAGGACAATTTAAATCCATGCATCACTATTTCCTTCAATTAACTGCATCCACCATTATGTCATCGTGTACTGGCTGTAGCACGCAGGAAATTCATGACACATAACGTGAGCAAAACATTGGTTGATAAGTTTGTGAGGGAACCCTCTAGAGACCGAGATGCCAGTGCCCCCAGCTGTCTGCTCCACGCTTCTACCAGAGGTTCGTACTCAACTGCCCGCACAGGGTCAGGATGCTCGTCAGAGGCTCAGTGCTCCAGCTGAGGTATGCTGATGCTTCACTTGGAAAGCTGCTCCTCCGAGCTGTCCATCACACCTCTGCTGCACAGATGCCCAAGCTGCTCAGCAATTAGCTCCTGGGCAGACGTTTTACACTGAAACATAACTCATTCCTAATTTAGATTTGCCTTAAAATCCAAATCCAGCACTGCGGACCGCAGCAATTCAGGGACAGATTGATAACAGCTTTGACACGCGTGCAGCAGAAGCTGGGCAGGCAGTTGCGGGACATAACCTTGCCTGTCATCCCCAGCTGAGCCGTGCCCATTAACCAGAGAGAGCTCTCAGCAGCTCTCAGTTCCTAATGAAAACATCTAATCTTCGAGTGGGAATCCTGTTGTAGGAGCAGTAAGACAGTGGAAAATGGATTTGGAGCAACAGTAATATCAAAACACCACTGCATCATATTTATTTGCCCCAAACTGGACCTGGGTCAAAACAGCTAAAGGTTTGCTTTCACCAGTTATAAACTTTTACTGGGAATAACTTGTTCTCGAAAAAGGGGAAACTCAGCTCAAGCACCACAATAAATCAATTCTTGCATGCTAGAGTAGGAAAGGGCACATTCTTAGATTATATTGATTTGGATGGAACATCACAGATACTGTTGTACGTTAATTGCCTTTGGTATTTCTACCCAGCTCCATTTCAAGTATAACCTGCTGCAGGAATCCCAGCCCACTCAGACACATTTCACTGCAAATCTGTGTTGCTGGATTACGATTCTGCATAACTCCAGCCACATCCACCAGCTTTTGAGAACAACATATGGTGACCCCCACTTTTGCCAGGCTGATCTCCAGACTCATCATGTCCCCTTGCAGCTGCAGAACACGTTCAACACTAACCTGTAGCATCATTTGAAGACTTTGGCACGCGTTTGGAGCTGAGCACTTCCGAATCCCTCAAGTCCTCCTTTTTACCTCTGCTGCTGCTGTCCTCTTTGTCTTCTACGCGTCTTTTCTCTTCTTGCCGTTTAGCTGCTACGGATGCCCTGACTGCTGCTGCAACGTCTCTGTCTTCTTCTTCCCTACAGGACAGGGCAGATTTTCTTGGTCAAACAGTAAGGATTACTGAGCATCTTTGTCTCACTCCAGCGCTCACCTCTCCGCTGTCAGCTCCGATGACTGTCCCTGATCTTGTGCTGCCACCTGCTGAGAAGGCTAAAGCAAACCCACTACTCCAAAACGCCGGCTGGTGAGACAGGCAACGTTCACCCCCTGGATTTGCAAGTTCCACATGTGGTAATAACAATCCAGGCCAGAAGAAACCGGGGTGAACTGGGAGAGACAGTACCAAGGATGCATGGGGACACCTGTCTCTCCCATTCTTTTTCAAACGTATGAAGTCATACTTGTAGGCCACAGTAATTCTTTGAAACATGGTTTGTCATGGACTCTCAACACATGCACGATTCACATGCGACACCAACATATAAGTGTTTAGAGATGGACTTTTCCCCCCAGTGCAATCACCAGTAATGAACCAGCTGACCGTCCAGCGAGAAAAAGAAGAAAAATAGATGTGCAGTATGTATAAAGCGCTCAGGTCTTGTGTGGATGGAGAGACATATAAATGCAAAATTTCATTTCAATACTTAACCCTCTTCTTTTTCCAAAGCACTCAGTCTGGCCACACAGAGATCTGTTAGTTCAATGAAAAGCATGGTCCTTAGAATAGGAACTTCATGATTACCCAGACCAAAAAGTCCATTAAACCTGCAAACACTTGTCACTTCAGAAAATCCTATTTAGAAAAGTTAGCATAAAAACAGTTGTTGAAATTAATTTAGGATTCTGAGTATTTAACCCACAAGTTGAAGATTACATTGTTTGCTTCCTGTGTCAATTCCAGAGAGCTGAAACTTCACGCAAAACAAGTTCACTTTGACCAAGCGTGTAGTCAGCACGCAGGCTTAGACTGAAAGCTAGTTCTACTCTCAAGGATTCACTATGGAGGCTTCCAAATTTTGTACCCACTTCCTTCCTACCGGTCCACCAAAACATTGTTACTTGGCAAGTAAAAAACACTAAGCAGCAAAAAAAATCCACAAACTGTTGTGCTACTCACCTCTTATATCTCCAGCTGCCTCTTCTGTTTTGCTGACTTCCTCGGCCGCCCAATCTGCCTGACCTCCCCTGCCTGTTATACCTGTCAACTTCTTCATAGTCCTCTCCACCTATAACACCTAAACAGGAGGGATGGTTGATCACTCTCAAAGTTATTTCTCTAATCTGGGCATCACACTATGCCTGAAAAAAAGCAAGAATATGCTAGTACAAGCAAATCTATCTTGATTTCTTTCTGATGATTAAGTAGTCTATATAGCCTTCGGGATTGCTACATTAAAATGCAGGATTTGCAGTATATGGATTCCACGTATTGTAACCTGCGATGCGAGTTTTGAGTAATTTTTATTTTTATGCAGAGATCTCTCTACATACAGTTCCACACAGAAGAAAAGTTCATACGTATGTTGATCTCTGCACTCCCAAGCGGATAAGCTACTCTGGCCTCATGCTCCATGTTCATCACTACTTTGTATTAACTGTAATATAAGTCATTCACGTAATTACAAATCGGAGAAGAAAGTCAGCAATTTTCCTAAAATTGTGTTATCATCATTAAATCCACATATGGGGGAAAAAATTGTAAAACAATTCAGGCAGGAAGAGACCTCTGGATGTCATCTGCTCCATCCCCTCACTCAAAGCAAGGCCAACTCTGAAACTACACTAGGCTGCCCAGGGCCCTGTCCGGTCAAGTTCTGGTTATCTTCGAGGCCAAACTCTACAACCTCTCAGGGTCCTGTTCCAGGGCTTGCCCACCCTCTTTGTAAAGAATTTCTTCCTGGCTAGGAAACGTTCACCAGATGCTCTTGAAAACCCTCCCAGCAGTAAGAATGACTATGTTTCTGTCCACTTCATCCCCCAACCACACTTACCCTCATTCCTCCTCTGGTGCCTGGGAGCATAGTTAAACTGAAGGTCTATCTGCCGGTTCTGCCTGGCCTCTGCCCTGTTCTTGCTGTGGCAGGCCGTTTTGTGCGCTTTATAATCTATTTCTGTGCGGAAAGCATGGGTAAACTGTTCTGTGCTGCACCGTCCCTCTTCGCAAAGGAAGTGCTTTTCGCGGAAGTGTTCACGAAGGTATTCATAATCACTGGAAAGAGAACAGAGGCTGAGCTGCCACCTCCCCAACATATTTGTTGGGAAAGTGTAACAGTAGCTAATGGTATATGGTTACTCTTACAAGATGAGGTGAAGACAAGCCTAGGCAGTTGGTTCTTTCTTTATCCCCAGGCAAACTTTCTAGCTGAAGCCACTTGTGTGAGTCGACATAGACCTTCACGCATGATCCCAGATGTTAAACTAAACCTACTGCCTGATGCTCATCACGTCCAGCTGTACACAAGGCATGTATTTCTTAAATGAAAATATACTTCTATCTGCTTTGCACACGAATTTCAGAACATTAGAGTTAACGCACTAGACAGCTGCAGACAGCTGCCATCATGCTGCAAAATGATTTTAATGTTTAACATTAACGGAGAAAACTTTAAAACATGAACTAGGCAGAACGTGCTTACTTTGGCTATTGGATTGAGGAACAAAAGAGACTGCAGCTAACCTGCTCATATTCTTGCCCTCTGTCTTCAAGCACTACTTTCCCAAAATTCAAAGCAGACCCAAGCAATTTTTCCTCAAAATTTAAGCTACAGAAAGAGGAATAAACTGCTTGCACAAACCTGTAGTATTCCTGAGCACCATCAGAGTCACAGAAATGACAAAAATAATGATCTCGTCTTAGGTGTTTCAGTAACTCGTCATTATCCAAATAACGCTCGTCACAAAATTTACACAGGGGATGCCCACGATGAGAGGTGTCATCTGGATCTCCATGGATTCGATGACGGGCGAGGTCCTTACGAGAATACCATTTCCGTTCATAAGTAAAAATCTGAAGAAATATATATATGTATTACTTCTTATGAACAGAGAACAAAATGGAATAGGCCGGGTTGTGCACAACTTGTTCATTTGTAGGAGCGGAAGATTTGCTTCACAAAGATGCAATTTGACAACCGACACCTAAAATTTTCAGTGAATAGGAAACAAAATTCAAGTGATAGATCCAAATTAAATCTAACTTGCATTTCACTCAGTTTGAACACTGGAAACAGACAGACCTAATTCACCTTTTTCCCTTTTGCCTTTTTTTTTTTTTTGTATTAACATAATGCAACAAACTTGAAATTATAATCTCTGGTGGGAAAAAAAAATCCTAAATACGTATTTCTGAACACAGAGTATTTTGCATACTCGAACTGAAAAAGACCCGTAAACCAGAAGTGAGCTGTTTTACTTTCCTCAGATGGCAACTACCCCAAGATAGCTGCATACAAAGGATACAGTTCAGTGAACAAATTTTGTGTTATAAGCCAATCTTCCGTCCCTACTAACATGCGAGCTATTTTGGTAGGAAGGGTTCTGAAGATGCTAAAAAGATCAACACATCCTTGAGAACAGAATATCCTTTATTTCTCGCCTAGAGAAGGAGTGTTAACTTGTTCTGGGAAAAGGTTCGTTTGGCTTAGCTAGGGTTGACTGACTGAAGCTTCTGCGAGTTTAAGAACTTCTTTTCAGTGGGTACTAGTAATATGGAACCTTTTTCTGCGAAACAAAAATCTCTGCAATATTCTGAAATTAAAAGCCAACAAGTTTTACTGTTGTTTGTGAATTCTCTGGGAGAGACGACGACAAACAAGTTCCCTTAGCGCTGGCTACTTAAGTTGACTGTGGAAGCGCCTCTTTACCAGAGCTCAGAGGACACAGCAGCGAAAGAAGCGGCCTTGCCCTCCCCTGACTTCCCTTGAATGAGCTCTAGTGCTTGCACAACCGCAAGAAGCGAGTCAAATCAGTTCACTGAAAGGTAACCCTGAAAAAAAAAAAAAAAAACAAACCACCAAACCAAAAAAAAACCAACCACCAAAAAAACCCCCAAAAAACAACCAACCTATTAGCGTTCATTCAGGTCAACCTGACCACTTCTGGATCCTGTCCCTTTCGGCAGTAAACTACAGTTCAGTTGGCATAAACCAACTGTGGCACCCACAGGATAAATGCATTTCTCTGATTTGATACTTAATTGGTTTCAGAGAAAACAAACACACATACAAAATCACATGTAATAAGTTCTAAAAAATATGCGTTCATGCATGAAATTCCCTCCTACAACAATAAGGAATGCTGACAACTATTAGACACAGAGGTTAGCACTCCTAGAATTCATTTCACAGTAGCTGCTGATTTTGTTCAATGTGTAATTCAGAAATACAAAACCCACTCTAGCTCCAGGGAAACGCGGAGTTCTGACTTTCAGACTGTGAAAAAGCATCACCTGACTGACATAACACCAGCCCTTCTAAGTGAAATTTGGGTGGGATTAAAAAAGAAAAAAAAAAAAAGGATGATGATGGTGATGCTACGATGAGTAATTTTAAGGCTCAATACACATGACCTTTTCAGACATAGACAACTCAGCTTTCCAGTAACTGTTTTATCTTTAGCAGGTTGCAAAATACATTGTAAAACAGCCCCTGGTCATGTTCTACATGTGTACATCAAACACAGTGGACCTCAGTTGCAAGCAACAGTGAGTTTCATTTTCCAATCAAGTCAACAAGATACAGAAAATTTGCTCTGAACAAATAAACAAGATAATGAAATATAATCATATTTCATTAAACCAGCAAGATGGATTCTCATCCTGTACATGATCCAAGTGTAAATGCTTACGTTGACCCTGATCTGAGAAATAAATCCATCACTCCATGATGCATTCTGCTTTCTGAACTGGCACCAAATATCTTCTTAAGTTAACAGTTTTAGCTTGCAAAGTCATTACAAGTATAAGTCTTAAGAGCCATCAAATCTCTACCCTTACAGTTGTAACAGTCTGCCCACGACTCAGGATTAACTTCCTATCAGACAGTTAGGGTTTGGTATTTACACACGTTGTGGCAGAGGAGCTAACATCACAAGTTATTAATATGGTTGGGCTTGATTTAAAATATAATCCACCGAGAACCTTCACGCCTTCTTCATTAATCAGTTTATGGAAGAAGAAAGACGTAACACAAAGCAACTGGCCTCACTGCAGGCAGACAGAGGAAACTTAAAAAATAGACCGGTGCTGTTCAGCCACCCCCTTCTTCCCACCTCCCCAGGTACTCTTGCAGGTCATATAAGGAAGCACCTCTCCTTCCCACACATTAGAACATAGAACTAGCTCACCTTTAAGTGTTTAACACAGAGCTTGCAACAGAAGAGTTCATGCTGCTTCCTCATGTGCTGTTCCAGATCTGCAAAGGTATTGAACGGCTTCACATCTGGACACAAAGAGCATTCATGCTGCAGCAGCTTCCTAAGGGACAAGAAAGATTTCCTAAAAATTATCCGATTTCCTCTCAGCAACCCGATACCTTTCTCAAAAAACAAAGGTTCCGTCAGTGGCAGAAGGCTGCATTTTTATAGCTCCCCCAGCAATTTGTAATGAGGTTAGCGTCCTGCTTATTCCAAGAGTCCTTTGTCATCTGTCAGGAACAGAGCAGAACCAAATTACACAGAGGCCTCAACCGTAAGAGAAGAGCTGAACAGTCACAGTGTAAGTAATACATTGCCACTATAAAATTTTGAGTGGACTGTAACACATCCATGCAACACACCCCTTGCTTATTGAAGATTCAGCTGATACGTGCAACATTCACATCCAATTTAATTACATTTTCTACTGTCAGAAAGTGAAGCATACGGTGGGAGGAGATAAAAATATTGTAATAGAAAAAGAAGTGGGGGGGAGGAACCAAACAAAAAGCCCCCAATGACTCCCAACAAGAGCTGAAGACAGAGCACTGGTCTCAGTGGGAGACCCCACTCCCTCGCACTTGACTGCTGCCCACGGAACTGCAACCTCAGCGACTCTCCAGAAATCGTATCGTCAAAAGCAATTCCCAGAGCTGGTGTATAATTAATCAGAACATGCTTCCAACTGATTCTGCTCACTAAACCCATTGCCCAATTCCATAAATATGAAGTCATACAAAACTGTAACTGTATCAGCAAAGCTACGCTCTTAGCCCAAATCAGGCTGGATAGAATGCACGATTCTCCAAGAAAAAGGTACCATTGCCTGCATGGTTTCATCTTTTTTCCACTCTTCTTTCCTTTTAACTGCTTTTAATTATCTTAAAGCCTCCCAGTTTAAGCATGTTATGAAAAATATTTTTAGAGCATGATGCTGATGCCACATTTTTTACTCTGCATTGTTTTTTTACTTCACCCTTTTTCTCTCCCATTTTAGAATTCAGACCTTTGTAGGTAGACAAGATTGCTCTTCTTTTCATATAGTGTTTGGTACAATTGGTTTTGATTAGTCCTTACGCAGCACCGCAATAAATACAATTATAATAGTAATTCAGTCTTTACCGATTTCCACAGCAGCCATGCAAGGAATGAAAAGCCTTTCAGCAAGTTTGCTGTTGCTAACAAAGCAAAAAGCAACTTTTATTGACAGAGCAAGGCTTCTGTATTATGCGTCGGTGAATCTAACACTCCAGCCTTGAGGAGTTGCTCCCTTTGCCGACCACGGTATTAGGCGTTCACCCCAACCGCGCCGCTCCAGCCTCTCACCCTACCAAAGCCACCTGCACTGCACGGTGACTAAGGTACACAGCACGGCAGCCACTCTACTCCCATGAAACAAAACCACACTGTTGTACTAAAGCACGCATTTCCTGCCACGTAATGCAGATAAGAATATGCTGCTTTAGGGATATGTTACAGAAAGGATTCCGGTACTTACCTGTACAGTGCATAAACATCTCCATCTGTAAAATAAATGTCATATTTCTTCTCATGCTGCAACTGGTTAAGTGCTATTGTTGAGAAAGATGTAAGCTTCCGTCCAAAGACAACCTGCAGGCAACACAACACAAGAATCAGCGAGAGCACGCTCAGGCTGCGCAGTCTTTGGGATTCCAGACAAACTCCTCAGCGCAAATGTTGTTTGGGAGGGAACTCGCCATAGCCTGAAGCTCGGACACCACTTGCAGAGCTTTGTGTCGGTCCCAGCTGCTCGTCACCACCCCCCGTTACTGCCCCCACAACTGTCAGCAACGCCGCTGTGACTGCTCCTTATCAACGTCCAGCAAGGGAGCCAGCTTAGACGAAGGTGGATTGGACTAGCCCGGTCTTTGGATTTTGAACTAGGTTAGGAAACTCTTTTATGGTATGTTTTGCTACCACAGCTGTGCTAAAAGTAAATATCTTCAACCAATTCAACCCCCTCTGCAGCGAATGCCTGTCAAGAGCCCTGCACTCAGCTCCCTCCTATCTCAGCTCCCTCCTATCTCCTGGTAGGAGATCACACAGAAACCTACAGTCTGCAAGTGAAAAGTGACATTACTCAGAGTCTGACTGGGAAACCACGGTTTCTTCTTTCCTTAACTACCAGGAAAGCAAGAAACAAAACACTACATCAATTCCCAAATAATTTGTACCACATACCCCTTCTAAGGGAACCTGCTTGCTCACAATTACTCCCACTGGCCTCCAAGAAGCTTGGGTCTCCCACTGCAGTCGTTTACGATATTACACCCTTCTTCAGAAGCCACCTACCACTGGTCTGCTCCAGCACACCAGTTCCCAGTTTGGGAAGCGCTGGGGTAGCAGCAACATTTATGAAACAGCTGGAATTACCTTCACCAGCTTAGAAAGGCTGAGACACAAACACAGTAAGCGTCTTTCAGTTCTTACAGTAACCGTTGTAAATCTAGAAATACCTACCGCCTTAATAAAAGCATTCAATTATACAATACACATGTAGCTTAGTCTTGTTACATCACTCTACCCTTGTTGGGGTGAAATACCATGGAATGAGCCTTTTGTGTCTGGTTTTGTAAGGTTTTTTAAAGCTTTCTTTACAGTAGGGCTACTTTGAAGTTAACTGAAACAAAAAATATACCCAACTTGCTGAAGCATCAAGCTTAAAATAAAGAGAGTACAAGTTTAAGTTTGTTGGATAAATGACAACTATGTCTAACTCCAATTATTTAAAAAGTTTCATTTCAGTGAAATTGCAGTGACATTTCATTTCAGCCCAAAGTGAGTTTTAGAAGAGAGGAATGGATTGCTGAAAAGCAGGTTTTTATCACAGGAGTCCAACACCATTTCCTACCGCAGTTCCAAGAACAAATCTCACACACATAGATAACAAGCACACCGACAGATCCTCCGAGCCTGATCGAAGTATACGTCAGGGTTAGTTTATAGGTCAACAAGTAATCCTTCCTAACTTCACTGCAACGAGTATGCATCACTGAAAGCGCGCATTACCATAACAAGTATATCCTGCTTTCTCTTCCGTCGTGTCCTGTGCTGCCACTCATCTTTATAGTTGTATTTCCTTCGGACATTCCGCTGTGACACTTACCAGTTCGGTCTGCACTACTCTGGACAACACTAGCTGAGATTTTGTAGCGTCGTACTCACCTCTTCTAATTCCCCACACGCTATGCAAATTAAGAAACCCGGTTTTAGGTCCTACATATAGGTTCATTTCACTCAAGGGCAGTTTTGATGTGATTTATGCCCCCGATATCTTTTTTCTTTCCTTGGGGCAGATGGGTGAACAGAGAGAACAGTATTACAGTGTCAGTTAAAGACAACGGGGGGGGGGGGGGGGGAAGAGTGCAGCCATTAAAAATGACCTCTCAGTCAATTATAATAAAAGGATCTTTTTAAACAGCTAATAAAGGAGGGAGAAAGATGGCTGAATGAATCAAAGTTCAGACCACATAATATAGTGGTATTACAAAATCGAAAAGCTCTCGAGATTTAACAGTCCGCCTGTGACCCTAGGACAAGGAGGTTTAAGGATGAAGAGCAACATCACAGCTTGCTTCTTCCCGAGACGGGAGGAGCAGAGCAGCAGCTCCTCGGAGGATGATCAAAGACAGAATTACTTTCACAGAGTATCTTTCTGTACACGGAGGCTACTCACGTGCCAGTAAGGTCTGTCTAAAAACCACATTGATCTTTCTGGCCTCCACAAAGTCTGAGGATCTTCAGCACGCAGCCTAAGATCTTCAAGCCCTCCAACCACTTGAACATGGAAAGCAGCCAACGCCAACAGTTTAGTTGGGGGGCTCTCCTTTCGCCAAGGGACAAATAAATAAAAATATATCAATAAATAAAGAAAATATATCAATATTGGGGGTTTTTATTTCCAAAACTATCTCAGAGTATTTCTCTCAGTGCTAGTAGCGACTCTTTTCCTCTTAAGGGGTTTGTTTTTCTCTGCATCAGTTCTGCAAAAACACATTCACGTAGGAAGATTTGTTTTTACAGCCATCCTTGAGCAACTCTTCTTCAGGCAGCTCTCCGCTGCACCGAATCCTCGGCTCCCTCCGCACAACCGAGCCACGGCATCAGAGCGACTTCCCCTGACCTCCGCACCAGGGCCCTGCGCTATCGCACCAGCAGGCCGCGAGGAAAACAGAAATCGATCAGAAAAATTATAACCGAGGGTAAATTACTTGTTAAGCATACGCCCAACAGACAGCTCACGCTACCAGGAACCGGAGGCAACGCAGCATGGTGTGCTGTAACGCAAGGCACGAGCGAGCCCTGAAAGAATAGAAAATATGTTCTCCCCCAAGCTTAAAGTCAAGCCAGGAATCCGGCGGGATGACAGAGTCACCCGAGATCGCGCAACACCAACTCTGGAGAGCGAGCCCTGCTGATTTAAAAAACGAAAAAACAGTCCCTTTAAATTCCATTTTCTTCACGTTTCCTTTCCAACACCCCTCCCGTCGCCTCGGACCGGCAGTCGCACCGCCGGCAGCGAAGCAGACGGCAGACACCCGGGGGCCGTTTCCGCGCCCGGGCCCCACTCAGCAGATTTCACCAGTTGCTCCGCGGCCCGGCTCCTGCCCCGGCCCGGCCCGAGGCCTCCCTGCCCCCGCGGCCCCGCTCCCCACGGCAGCCGACCCGAGCCCAGCCCCACGCAGGCCCCGGCGCCGGGCGGAGGGAGCGGCCCGGCCCCGCCGGCTGCGAGGCCGCCGGTCCCGGCCTCACCTGGCCCAGCTCCTCCCGGCACACCGCGCAGTACCGCACGCCGCACAGCGCCCGCATCCGCACCGAGCACCGGTAGCAGATGGGGTGGTCGCAGCGGCCCAGCGCCACCACCTCCAGCTCCCCGCAGCACAGCACGCACGACCCGTCGGCGGGGCCCGCCGCCGCGCCGGAGGCCGAGGCGGCCATGGCGGCGCCGACCCGCCGCGGCCTAGGCCCCGCACCGCCTAGCAACCGCCCGCACCATCGAGAGGCGGCCTAGAGCGCCGCCCGGCCCGACGCGCGACTCTCCGCCCGGCTTCCGACCATAGAGCTCCGCCCTCGCGGATCCCCGGAGCGGCGCCGGCCTGCCTGACCATCGAGGCTCCGCCTAGAGCGGCGCCTCACGCCCCTAATTACCACCCCCCCCCCCCCACCCCGCCCGCTACAGCGCCACTCCTCCTGACGTCATCCCGCGTCCTCCAGCGCCCGACCATAGAGACGCAACCTAGAGCGCCCCATCGCCCCGCGCTAGCCTTGCTCTCGCAGGCCTCTGACCATGGAGAAGCGCTGCCCGGAGCGCCTCCGCGGCAGAGCCCCTCTAGCTGCCTCTCGCTGGTCTCCCCTGAGGTGGAGGCGGCCGGCGGGAGCCGTTTGGCGGCCCCGTGCCCGGTGGCAGCTGAGCAGGCCCCGGGAGAGACCGAGCAGTGCTGGGCGACTGCCGCCTGCCCTGTGTCACCTCAGGGTCCGCGGGCCTGCCCCTGTGGAGCTGGAGCCCCTGTCTGTGGGAGACTGGGGACCCCAGGCCCATTCCTCAGCACCCATGGGTGCTGCTCTGTGCCTTCGCGGCCCTGCGGCGGGGGGCTGCGAGGCAGCGTGGCGCTGGCTCTACACAGGACCTGGCCAAAACTGGCCACAACTTGCCAAAACTGGCCACAGTGTGTGTGGTGGGGTTGGTGTCCCGGAGATGTGGCAGCGTGGAGACCCGCCAGCAGCGGAGCCGGCGGGATGGTGCTTTACATGGGGTTTTGCCAGGGCAGACAGCCCCGCAGTGGATGCATCGGACCTGCAGCTCTGCCTCTTGATCTGATTTTATAACACAGGCATCTGGTAGCCTGGGTAAACTAGGTGCGATTGGGAAAAAATCCTGTTAAACAGCGTAGTTGAAACGCTGTGGGAAATAGGCTGTTGCATCCATTAGAACAGTACCACAAGTGGGCTCTGCTGGTGTCAGGACGTGAAGAGCGCAGCCTGTTAGCGAAATCTTCGTGCATGTGCTACAGGTCATGATTCCTCTATTCAATATCTGAGCATGTGACAGCTGTCCGGGGTTTCAGAGCGATTTAAGGTGAACTAGAGTTAACCATCAATATGTCTGGTCGGTTGGTAAAGAAAGGTATGTTCCCGCACTTGCTTTGCGGGCTGATTTTGTCTTTTAAAGGTCTGTGTGTTGCTGGTGCGGAGAGATGAGAATTGCAGCTCCTTAAACAGAAGAGGGTGCTCCAGGAGCACGGAGAACAGCGTTAACACGGGCTCAGCAGCCATGTTCCTCTGGAAGTAAAGTAAAAAAGCATAAAAGCTTGTTTGGGGACAGCACAGAACGTTTCTTCAAACTTTAGGGTCTCCTACCTTTTTTTCTCCCGGATTCCCACAAAATGACCTGTGCGGGGTCACTTTCCTTTCTACGTGTGAAAAATCGGAGCAGATCCCTGTCAAACACGGAAGTTCTGCTTCTAGATCTACCCAAAAAGTTTGAAGAAAGCCCAAGATCTTGGCACGAGGCACCCGTTCTGCCACATCATCGTATGTGTCACCAGATGAGCAGCGCATCACTCACCTTAGCAAACATTCCTGGAGTCCTGTCGCCTGAGTCAAGGGCTGCCATCTGTCCCTGAAGTGACAAAATGGCCCAATTTTCCATGGGCGTCTCCCGCGACCTGCAGAGCTGCTATTAGGGGATGACTGAAGAATGATTCCAGGACACACCGTGCCTCAGTGAAGCAGGTCAATGCTTGGGTTACTCACTGGCACCACATGATAACCCTCAAAAATCAAACACAAAATAATAAACTACAGTTTCTAGGAAAGGAAATGGAGACAAACCACATTCCATTCCACATGAAAATGTACGGTAAATTCCTAGGATCTACTCGTGTGCATCGTGGCTAGCTGGAAGATTGGACAAGCAGCATCTCTGTCCTTCAGATCTGCTTTCTTTTCACCAAATTCCTTGTCGTTTGAGTTAAAAGATGCTCTTCATTGTCTTTGATGCATAAATGATCATTTTGGGACAAAGGAGCTTATAAAACATAGTGAGTTCATTAAAATGTATCATGATGTCATCTAGTCCAACAGCAGCATCATTCAACTACATCTGTGGCGTAAAATAAATGAAGTAATAGGTTTGATAAGTATTTTGGAAAACAGATAAATGAAGTATTTCAGCGTTTTGAATCATTGGCTACAACAGGTAATACTTTTTTTCCTAAAGAGACCCATTTATCACACTTCAAAGTAGAGTAGATAATACCGGTCTTTCTGGTAATCAACACTAAAGTGTGTTTGGGTGGGGCTGTATTAAATAATTGGGGATGACTGAGGATGTTGGCTGTAATTACTTCAGGAAATGTGTGTGTCCCCCCCAGATCAATGATACTGTTGAAAATGTTTTTGTGTCAAAACAGCATCACACAGTTTTGGAGAGCAATTAGCATGAAATGAGATGGAGGCTGCTGACAGTAATGTGCTGTCTTAAGTGTCACTCGTCTGTGAAATTACGCAAGTGCCCCAGCGCTATGGCCAAGCATAGGATAATAAATATACCTGCCTAATTAGGCTTAAAAGTGACATTACTCATCACAAACAGCATGGTGACAAAGCAACTGGGCAGAACCAGAGTTTGTACTTTGCCAGTTTCAGTTATCTGGGTAGGAGCTGGTCGGTGGCACTGCTGCCGGCAGGTCCGGGACCGCCGAGGACCTGATCCTGCAAAGCGTGTTCGTACCAGCGTGTTTTTCCCACCGGTAGCGTATGTGATGTTTTTCCAGGGTGCTGCAGCGGCTTGCAGGCAGTACTGCTGGCAACTCATTAGCTGGGGCATTTTCTGCTTCTTGGATAATATTTACTGTAATCGGTGTCTGAAGGCGGAAACCGCTGAAGGTTTCGTGTCCCTTCACGATGCAGCTAAACTTCCATCAGCAGTGAAAGCTCATACCAGTCAGATTTCACACCCTCACCGAGTCCTCAAGTTTAAACTAGATCCAGGAACAAAGAACATGGAAGGTTAGCAATCCTTCCAGCGCAGGCTGGGAGGCCAGACCTAGCCCTGTCTTCTACATGCAACCATCCGACGTTCCAAACCAGCCCAGACCCCCCGCTTCTGGCACACTGCCGAGGCAGCCTTCGGCAGAGGTTGGGTTTCCTTAACTCCTGCCTCTTGTCCTTACTCCACGGCACGCCAGATAGCAGGTCTGAACAGTCCTTCTGCAAACTGCTGTCTGTAACACGGCTTTTCCAGCGGTGTGCCAGGTCTTTACACAGGTGTAAACGCCAAAAAACCTCCCTCCCCATGCCATTTTGATATCATCGCACGAGATACTCCTGCTTTCTGGATGTCTGCACCTTCAGCAAGCAGAACCAAGAATTGCTAAAAAGCCAATATTCAAACTATTCACCAAAGCCTGTTTTCAACTCCTCATCGTCCTGAAAAATCATCCTGCTGGTGTCTGTGAGTCATGGGTTTAGATTAATTTATTTCGTGGTGCAAAGAGGTTTTTATGATACTCTTTCAATGCATTGAATCATTCTTTGCTGATGACTTAAGGATGCTGGTTTATTTCTCTAGTGATTGCAAATGGAAGCTGGATCTTAGCACTAAGTGTGACCCCAAAACATAAAGGAATATAATCATCTATAATTAACTAGGCTCCGGCGTGTGTTGTAAATGTCTTGGTTGGTACTTAGTTCTATGTGTTGTCAGACAGGAAATGTTTTCTTCCCAAGATAAAGGGTTAATATTGATGCTAGGGATAGTTAATTTCCATGTTTACTCGCTAAACATCACATCATAACATCAGAAGAAAAAGGCGCTTTTCAAGTCATTTAATCAGCAATAAATATACTTTGGAATAATTGATAACTCGGCAGATGAGCACAACAAATCCATTTTACTCAGAAGAGCAACAGATCAAATATTTATAGTTCAGCACTAAAATATTGTCAAAGTGTAGAGCTAAAGGTTATGCCTTAGATTAATTTCATATTCACAGCTTGACGCGGATGCGGTTCATTTGCAGCCAAGATACTTAGTGCGTAATAGTGAAATTTGCTTTCATTTGACAAAGTTTCTGTTAAAAGTGGTCATTTTCTCAGGGCTTCTTTTTTTTTTAAAGAAGTCTCAGCCTCTTATTAGCGGTGGCTTCACACAGGTACCTCATTTGAGGGCAGGTTTCAATTTACAGCCCTGACCATCCGTAGTCTTTAGAGACCAGAGTTTATGGTTCAGAGTTGAAGCCTGAAAACAGCATTTTAGATTGCTGTAAGATCAGCGTTGTTTGTCCCAGACACCTCACGCTGCCTTCCTCCGAGACCTCCCTTCCACTGTCTTGCTGCGTGCGGTGGAACCAGTTTGCGGCATTTCAGAATGCAGAGGGGTCAGTAGGGTTGGGGGGTTTCACTCTGCGAGGTTTTGGGTCCAATATACCGACAGCCCTATCTGTGGGATGCTGGGAAGTCAGTCTCTTATTTTCCTGCATTTAAGAAATATCTCAGTCTGCCGGGATCACATTAGTTGTTCACCTTTTTCTTTTAAGAAAAGCATATTTTTCTATTTAAAAGTTTGGTTATAGAGAGGCGTACACATACTGCAGTCCTTTGGTTTGTCAATAGGCACAACGCACAGCTTCAGATTTCCTCCAAAATCTGTATTTGTGAAAAACCCGTAATTTGGTGATACAAGCTTTTCTGAAAAGGAGCGATTCCTTAAAGAGGGGGAGGATGAACAGGGAGGGGAAGGATCCTTAAAGTCTAAAGAGAGGCACACGCTGGGAAGCAGAGTTGTATTTTAAGGCATTCATAAACATTAGTCTAGTGATAGAGTTTTCTTTAGCAACGGCTTGTTGGAGGATGAGAGCAGGGTAAGTGCAGCTAGCAGAGAATATAGTACCTAGATGGGAATTCAAAGGAACAGCAGGGGAAAGAAACGGCATTAGGCTTTCAAGGTGAAGCGCCAACGTGCAAATTCCCAGAACAGGATGAGGACCTCGAGAGAGCTCCATTTTCAAATATCATTACGGGAGCTAACGTCAATGGACAGAAGCAAAGCAGCTCGGCACCAGGAGCTCCCTTGCTGCTCGTGCCCCAGTTTTCATGGGGGAGGAGAGCTCGTGTGGGGCAGATCAGAGGGGACGGGGCAGCCGGAGCGGGGCACTGCCCAATGCCCTGGGCAGGGTGGGAGCCTCGGGAGCGTCTGTGGAGCTGAGCTGTGGCCAAACCTTAACACCACGCTTAATCCAACCCAGCCCAGCGTCAGACTTGGCAAACGCAAGGTCTTCTGCCTGGTGATCAGGGTGTGCTTTTCAAACGACAAGATGCGTTTTCATCCCCATTTCTATATTTGACAATACCAATACTCAGAGAGTATATTTGACAATACCAAGGTCAGATAGCAAATAACTGACAACTTCGGGAGCGCAGCTCGGAGCTCCCGACTCCCCATTTGGTGCCCTGCCAGCCCAACCACTCTGCTCTGAATAATTGGATTTTTTTTTGTCCGCTGCTAGATTTTAGGGGGGTGTCAATCTCACACCTACAGGGACTGCATAAACAGCAGTAAGAATTGCACACGGTCAGTTTGGGACGTTGGGCTTCTTGTGGTAGCCTTGTCCTTCTTGCAACACAGTTGTAGCATATTTAATTCTAGTTGTAGTGCTGGTCCAGGAATAGGGCTGCTAACGTGCCTCCTTTTTGATATCGCAGAGGGTTTTACAAATACAGCTCTTCATCCGGCAAAGTGTCATGCCAAGCAAAACATGCTCCACCTGTGCAGATTTGCTTGAAGACAAATTTTGTTCTCATCTACATGCCTTAGAGCCCTCCACTCCAATTATCTTACACGTATATAATTGTGTGTACTATATAGCCTCACCTAATTAAATTTCAAGAAAATAGGAGAGCACTTTGGGGTTGTGTGGGATTTGGTTAAGAGATCTCAGAGCTGTCAAAAAAAAGATTCATCTCACAACTCTTCCTCCTTACAGTAAACATGCTTCAGATCGCAGCCAAATATACTCTGCACTTCACACATCTGGGTATTAGCTCGCTTTCGCTATTGTAAATTACTTCCAGGAGAAAGACTGAATCATGGACTGGAGGGGGCTGAGAAATCTGCTTGCATTAGAGACAGCCGTCTGATGGCATCGTTTTTCCCTGCTTTTTTACCTGCATTTCAGATTTTTGTCTTTGCTGCTTACTTGCTGCTTTTCTAAGGCAACGCTGTCATGCCACATCATCATGATTTTTTCATCATGACTCTTTGGTGGTGTTATGTCGTGTCCAAATCGCTCTATGATGACATTGCTTCAGCCCTTGAGACGTTTAAAGACTCTCTTAATATTCTGCCAACTGCAGCTGTTGGAGGCGAAATAGGCAAAATACAGGGCTGGATGGATGGGCGATGCGACGGTTTCTGACAGTTCATCCTTTCGCCCCAGTAGCCCCATCAGAGTCAGGTTCTCATGTTGGTGAGTCACATCAGAAGTGAAGGATCGTGCCTGTAGCTTGTAAGATGATGGACTACTTCATTAAGCTTGGATAGGCGAGGACCAATGAGTGGAATTTGGTGGGCAGTGCAGAGGACCTGGGTCTGTACCTCGGTTCAGTTTTGGTCTCCAATCAGTGATTCAGTTATTCCCTCTCCATCCCTCAGTTTTAAGCAGAAATAACTCCACTGACTCAGCTGGGTGCGATGGGGCTTAATTATTGTCTATAAAGGGCTTTGAAATCCTAAATGATCGATGCCTTGAGAGCGCGTGTGATTAGTAAGCTGGATGCCGTGTTGTGAGCTCAGCTGTAGAATTCGAATGAACAAACAAGTTCATTTGGCTTGGAGCAGCAAGCTCCATGAAAGTATGCAAAAGTATCGCGAGTCTGGGTCTGTTTTTTTTTTAACTTAGTGCTAATGGATCCATCGTTTCATGTAAAGGTTTCTCCCGCTCTTGTTATACTGTGTGTGACATTTACAGTATTCTTTGTTCCATTAGCAAAGTAATTTGAGATAGTTTATTATCCTTTGGAGACTTTACTGCTTGCTGTTTAACTTCCATGTGACTGGACCCTGGAAAAAAACCTCTTAAAATAGTACACGAGTCTAAAAATAGTGAGGAATTAGTCGTTTCTTAGCAGTAAAATAATTAATTTAATGCACTTTAATAAGATCTGCAACATCAGGAAACACCACTTATTGTTTCCTCTTTCTCTTCAGAGCCACCAAAATACGCAGCAGCTTTATCATGGAGTCAAGGTGTGTCTTGCCTCCCAGTTTGAAATCGTAATTTGTTTGTATCAGCTACAGTTCCTTTATTTCAGAGGAACAAAGAAATAGCATTTAATCAGCATGTTCTGAATCACTAGTGAAAGGAATCGCTCCATAATCTGAATTTATTACATGAGGACACACTCTAGATGCAAGAAAATGGCAAAGGTTGTTATTCCTGGGACTATCTGCCTGGGGTGCCGTCACTGCGGTACCCGAGGGACCGAGCCTGCTTGGGTCCCGCTCGCTAAGTGGCTCATCCACGCTCCTTAGCAAAACACACTCGTTCTGATTCACCAAGAAAGCTCCGCAGTGGGTTGGGTGTTGGAAAGCATCAGGCTTTGCTGAGCCACATGCGTGGGAATATTTTTTTCTTGCCGTTAAGACTTCACTCACTCGTGGGTTGAAGCAATGCCAGAGGCAGCAGGGATGTGAATCTGGGAAAGTAGGTGAAGAGTGAACTGCAGAAATTCGGCGTGCAGGCAGAGATGGAGCGGCGGGGACCCAGACCACTGACCTCCTGGGCAGGCAGGCGGGCTATTTCTCACGTTCACCTTTTCAGATGGGATCTTCAGTACCAGGTCGCTCAGATGCTGAGCTTCGAACCTTGTCTCTGAAAGACAACTGCCTGCAGCAGCACCGGGCTTTGCACTGGCTCAGGATGAGCGTGGTGCTGCCCGGTAGGGGATGGGCAGCAAAACTCATCCCTGCTGCCACCTCTGACTTCCGCTCCTTTGCTCTTTTTTGTGCCTCCGGCAGATTTCACAGCAGTGCAGCCTCTTTTGCCTTTTGGCTGTTTTGTGCCCCTCTCTCCGAGGCAAACCTGCGCCCTGCGTGGGAAGGCAGAGCCGGGCAGAGTCTCCAGGCGAAGGACGTCGAAGCAGGAGGCTCCGTTACTTGGCCAGACCTGCCATTCACTTGTGTAGTCTTTGGCAACTCACTTGAACTCTCTGGGCCTCAGTTTCGCAACCTGAAAAACAGGATGGTCACAATGAACAAAGGCGGTGCGAGTTTGCAGAGTGCTCCGCAGCCAGAGGAGGAGGGCAGGCTCTGTCGCAGAGTGCATGAGGCTCTTCATCCAACATGATGTTGCCTCCATCCCTCTCATCTTACTCCCACAGGGAGATGCTGTAGAGCCCAAATGGCCAAAAAGTGTCATGTATAGAATGAGCAGTAATGTCCAAGCATGCAGAGACCCCATCACCGGGCTGGCCTCTGCAATTGCTTTGTTTTCATGCTCGGCTGAGTCGCTAACCTTCCAATAAACACCAGAGTCATTATAATAAAAATGTGGAAAATGCTATCATTAAACCACACCGGTTTATTTTTCAAGTGCCTCTTTCTGGGACATCAAATTCATTTAGATCATTCTCAAAAGCCACAAATCCTGAATGGGTGCAGTAATGTGTGTGGTGGGAGGCGAGAGCACAACAGGCATTAAATCGGGTAGAGAGTCAGGGCTCTGACAAGAGAGCTCGGCTGGATTTATTGCAGGGGTTTAAGACGTGATGCCTCTGGCTGCTTACCCCCCTTGCCCCCCAGCCGGGCAGTTTTTCAGACTGAAACTGGTATCATGCTCTGGTATCTCAGCTTAGAGCTGGGGTAGAGATGGCTGCTCCAGCAGAGAAGAGGGAGGTATATCCTGGAGAGCCCGAGCATCCAGCAGGACGGGGAGCTGCAGCGGCTGCAGCTGCCTCCTTGGCGACCGGGAGCCAGGACCCTTCCAACAGCGGATTCTTCCTCTTACCGAAAGATCAATTTTGTTCCAAAATAAAAGACAAAGACCTTAAATCCTTCCAGCAGCAGAGCCATATGGTTAGATCCCATTGCCCTTCACCTCGACAAATGTGGAATAACATCAGTAAGGGTTCGTCCGAGCACTGGGGTAGCTGAGCGAAGTCTCGGCTCAGTGTCCATGTAGTTGGTAAATGTGATGCTGGAGCTAATAATTGTATTTATTAAGTGAAAACATGAATGTGGGGTTTTCAAAAGGGCTTGAGATCAGCTGGACTCCGCTTGGGTGAACCCAAGCACCTGCAGCTTATAGAAGTAACCCGAAAGGCTGAAATCTTAATCTCACGGGAGTCTGGAGAAAACTTCCATAGGAGCCAGGATTTGTTCAAAAGCTTTTTATCTACCAAGAAGAACCAGGATTTTGTTCCTCTGGGGAAGTTCCTGGCACGAAGACCACCTCAGAGCAGCAGGGTGCAATGTCTCTGCTGACGTGCTACAGTGTTTGTGGGAGCATCAGCTTCTGTGAGGGGAATAGGAATCCTAAAATTATATTTTAGCTACTTAGAATATAAATAGAAGACAAACTGCTTGTCAGCTGTTTCGTTCGAAAGATATTTAAAAATACTTGGGAGAGGAAACATGCACTCTGCTCAAGATCCGGAGTCTTACTGTATCAGCCTGAAGGATCTCAAAGTGCCTTGCAGACACAACAGGCTGGCTGTAAGCAGGAATCATTCAATGCGCTGGGAGGAAAGAGTTCAGTTCAGTTCCCGGAGAGTTTATCAGCGTGACAAGGTATTCAAGTTATGCCAAAAATACACATAAAAGACACTTCAGGCAGATCTCTAGGAATGAGAAAATCTTCCACTCCTGGGTGGGAAGGTTGAGCCCACGTTGGTGTATTGCTGCAGCGAAAGATAAGCTGGTAAAACCGCCTGTTTGCTTGGGACCGGGGGCAGAGGAACAAGCCTCTGCCTTCTCCAGACTGAGCGTCGGGTCGTTCAGAATTGATCCGTCTCACGGGGGGAGAAGGAAGTATAATGGCTTTTTATTGAGTGAAATAAACCTGGCAGCGCGTGTCCCCTTGTGAGCTGGGGTTCGGTGACCAGGGAGGGATGCGATGTGATTGTCTGTGTGCTGTACCGATGCCATTCATTAATGGCTCTATTAAAACAGGAAAGCGGTGAGGCCGTTCATAATGTCCAGAGCACTCAAAGGGTGACAAAAATAGCCCACCCATCAATGATCTGCTCGGTGGGAGATGGGAGCCCGGCTTCGTCCTTACCGTAAGCCTGGGTGCTTCCAAGAAGTTGGGCCATGGCTGAGCTGGAGTCTCTGGGTCCGGTTCATTAACAGAAACGAGTCGTGCTCTGCACAGACGTAACTTCCAGCACTCCGCTCGGGAAAAGGCCGGGATCCCCTTCTGGGAATTTCACTCGGTCCCAGCCTTTCCAGAAGACAAAAATCATGAGGCTCTGCACCGACCATCTTACACCTCCGCGTGTCTTACTGCTGCTTTGCACTTTCCTTTTCTCCCTCCTCCCGGCAGCCCCCAGCCCCACTCTCTCTGGCCCCTGCCTGGCCAAGGGGCTGGTTCCTACAGGCAGAGGTTGGTGCTTGGCCGAGATGAGCAGAACCTGCTCCCACACTGCTCCCACAATCGAGGGGTCCCCAGCATGGGTCTGTCTCCTGCTTGAACGTGCAAACACGTCCTCGTGCCTGAGCAGAGGGTCACAAAACGCCGACGTGTGCAAGCTGGGCTGATGGAGAAAGCTTCACTGCTGGGAACTTGTGCTTGCTGGGCGTGAGAAGATGGGGGCTGGATGGATGCCGGTGAAGAGCTGGGGAACCCAACGGTGGGAAGCAGACCGGCCAGGTTCCTTGGGAGCATGTTAAAATAACAGCAACAAGAAGAAATGGGCACACAGGAGCATGCAAGATGCTGAGAATAAAATTAATCAAGTTACTGTGTGGCCTGAAAAAAAAAGAAATTATTTAGTCATAGTTCAGTGTATAAAGCCAAGAACTTGGCTATTAAACAAGAGGAACTGGAATTGCTCCCTGATGAGCATAAATTTGACCTGCTTGGTTTTATTAAGGAATCTGGGGGAAAAAGTCACCTGACTGGAATGGCAAAATTCATGGTAATATCCTGTTTAAGAAGAACCGAGTTGCAGAAGAGGAGGGGAAGCAGCCTACCAGATCCACTGCGAATGGTCTTGAGCACTTCCCTGCAGGAGAAAGTGCGAAGCGGCTGCTCGCTCCTGCCCGCTGCAGGCTCCTGAATCGCAGGGGGGAGCAGAACGACCGGCTCCTCGCATCCCTCCAAAATATCTACAGGCAAAACATTGTGTCATCACAAGCTTTCGATCCAAGCAACATAAAGTGGCTCTCAGCAGGAGGTAGCAGGGTTGGTGTTACTGAATCCCCAATCCTCCCGTTCGTCGTAGCACCAGGGTGTTGGAAGGGGCTGGAAATACCAGGTCCTGTAATTTCTCTGCATTATGAAGGCAGTAGGCTTCCGTGAGAGGAAGACAAGTTGGCAGGCGTCTCCTGGGTCATCTTTTTTTTCCTAAAGACGAGATGGAAGAGCAGGAGTTACTGAAGTAGCCGTTGGGGTAGGAAGGCAGGCAGCTGGCTGTTTTAAATTGCGATGGAAAAGTGACCAAGAGCAGACAGCGATCCCGGGGGTAGCGTTCATGGGGCCTGAGCTGTGCACGAGCGCAGCAGCCGTCTGAGCTCCCCGCGCGGGTTCGGTGTCTCATCTCTGCCCATCGCTTTGCACCTCTTAAGCAGTCGTGACTTTGCCCTGCACCGAGGCAAGTTCACGGGCACTAGGACCCTCGAACCGCGGGTGGGATATCAGTTTGAGCTGAGCGAGATGGGAGTGAAACGTGGGTCTCGCCACTTTGTGGGCGCTACGAAGGTGGAGAGGAGCCAGTCGAGCTCTGCACAGCAGGACAGCCATGCTCCCTGGGACGTGTGGGCCCTCTGCTCCCCCCCAGCCGCAGCCTCGTCTCTGCTCCGAGGCAGGTAACCAAAGCAGGGCTTCAGTCTGCATCGCCCACCTCCGTCTGGTACCCCACTCAGGATGAATTTTGCTGAAAATCCCTGCAATTTGTTCTTACTTACGGTTCCTCCAGGGCACGTTCCTGTGCCTTGCAGCCAGTCTCTCTCTAGGCAGTGAGCCTGGGGGTCATACCTGAAGGGGCGGGGGGGGTGCGGGTCCCCTCTGAAGGTCCTCACTTGCAGTCGGTTTATAACATCTCTTCCTCCAGCAGTAAATCCTGCTGCTGTCGAGCAGGTCCTGAGGATGCTGGGCTGCGGGGAGGTTTGTGGGGCTGCGGGGGGGGGATGCTCAGTGCTGCGGGGGGATGCTTAGGGCCACGGGGAAGATGCTGGGGGCTGCAGAGGGGCCAAGGGGAGGTTGCTTGGGCCGTGAGGAGGGTGCTGAAGGCCGCAAGGAGGACGGGAGGGGTGCTCGGGGCGGCCAGGTGGATGCTCAGGGCTGCAGGGGGATGCTCGAGGGATGCTCGGGGCCACGGGGAGGATGCCGGCGTCCCGGGGGGAGGTTGCGGGGGGAGGAGGGGGGGCGGCGGGTAGGAGGTGCGGGGGGCCGGGGCTGGCAGCGGGGCGGCCGGGGGCCTCCGGGGCGGAGCCGCGGGGTGCCCCTCCCGACGGCGGTATAAACCGGCGGGGCGCGGGCGCGGGGCAGCCTTCGCCGGGGCGCGGGGGCCCGGGGTGCAGCCCTGCCCGCAGCCCTGCCCGCAGCCCGGCGCGATGGCCAGGGGGCAGCTGTCGGGGGGCGCCTGGGGGGCCCTGGTGCTGCTGGGGCTGATGCTGCCGGCGGCGCCGGCGGGCGCCTGGTACAAGCACGTCGCCAGCCCCCGGTACCACACGGTGGGGCGCGCCTCGGGGCTGCTCATGGGCGTCCGCCGCTCCCCCTACCTCTGGCGCCGGGAGCTGCCGGCCGAGCCCCCCCGCCGCCCCGGGGGAGCCGCGCCCGCCGCCGCCGCTGCCCCGCCGCCCCCGGGCCGCCCCGCCGGGGAGACCCCCCCGCCGCCGCCGCCGCCGCCGCCGCCCGGCCCCGGCCGCCTCCTGCAGCGCCTGCTCCGGCGGGGCTGGGGCTGGGGCGGCCCCCGCCCGGCCCCCGCCCGGCCCCCGCCCGGGCCCCGCCAAGCTGAGGTAACCCCGGCCCCGGGGCCGCGCCGGGGCCCCGACGGGCGGGCGGGGGGACGGGGGAGCCGGGGCGGGGGGCACGGTCTGTCCGCAGCGCCCCGGGACGCTTGAGGGGTGCCACCCGTGCCTGGGGTGCAGGAGCCTTGCTGCGGGCTCTCTGCGGCACCCTGGGGTGCTGGGGGGGGTCAGCAGGTAACGGGGGTGCGCGGAGCCTTGGGGGGGGTTCGCCAGGTAACTGGGGGTGCGCGGAGCGAGGGAGGGGTTTCAGCAGGTAACTGGGAGTGCACGGAGCCTTGGAGGGGCTTTACCAGGTAACTGGGGGTGCACGGAGCCTTGGGGGGGTTGCACCAGGTAACTGGGGGTGCACGGAGCCTTGGAGGGGCTTTACCAGGTAACTGGGGGTGCACGGAGCCTTGGGGGGGTTGCACCAGGTAACTGGGGGTGCACGGAGCCTTGGAGGGGCTTTACCAGGTAACTGGGGGTGCACGGAGCCTTGGAGGGGTTTCAGCAGGTAACTGGGGGTGCACGGAGCCTTGTAGGGGTTTCGCCAGGTAACTGGGGGTGCACGGAGCCTTGGAGGGGTTTCAGCAGGTAACTGGGGGTGCACGGAGCCTTGGAGGGGCTTTACCAGGTAACTGGGGGTGCACGGAGCCTTGGGGGGGTTGCACCAGGTAACTGGGGGTGCACGGAGCCTTGGAGGGGCTTTACCAGGTAACTGGGGGTGCACGGAGCCTTGGGGGGGTTGCACCAGGTAACTGGGGGTGCACGGAGCCTTGGAGGGGCTTTACCAGGTAACTGGGGGTGCACGGAGCCTTGGAGGGGTTTCAGCAGGTAACTGGGGGTGTACGGAGCCATGGGGGGGTTTCGCCAGGTAACTGGGGGTGCACAGAGCCTTGGAGGGGTTTCAGCAGGTAACTGGGGGTGCACGGAGCCTTGGGGGGGTTTCAGCAGGTAACTGGGGGTGCACGGAGCCTTGTAGGGGTTTCGCCAGGTAACTGGGGGTGCACGGAGCCTTGCTGCGGTCTCCCATCCTGCAGGCGCCGGGGTTTCAGGGTGCCCCAAGCAGAGAGCTGGGCTGCCCCATGGCATCACCCAGATGTGGGGAGCTGCCCCACCCACCCACACCGCCTTCTGCACCCCGGCCCCGGCTGGGCTGGGAGGGTGTGGGGGGGCGAGGGGAGCCCCGACCCTGCAGGACAGCCAGGGTCCCAGGGGTTGACAGCCCTGTCACCGCTCCGTGGGTGCAACTGCCATGAGTTGAGTCTCTGCCGCATCTTTAAACTCGAACCGCAGGGTTTGTGGCACCCAGCAAAGTGGGCCGGGAGGAGGGGGCAGTCGTTCCCCCTCCCCAGGGGACGTGTTTGGAGGAGCTGCACTTTGGCTTTAGGGCAGAAAAAGGAGCTGGATGATTTCTGTGCCCCCCATTTGGTGCATCACAAGTCCCTGCGGGACCAAGCTGCCAGTGCCAGGAGGGATGTCCGTGGGGCTGGCACGCCGGCGATGCCGAGGCGCTCCCGGCATGGCCCCTCCGCAGGACCCCTCTCCCTGCCCTCTCGGGGCTCAGCCAGGCTGCGTGGGACTGGCTCCGGGGCTGGTTCCAGATATTAAATCTCTTTCCTCTTACGTAAAGCTGGAGCCAACATCCAGCTGAAATCCACGGAGGCTTTTAGCTGTTGGATCAGCCCCTGAAACACGTAGCTGTATTTCTCCCCCCCCCCCCCTTCCTTTTTTGGAGGAAATCTGGGATTTGTATCTTTTTGGGAAAGCCCAAACAGGTCAGCTCAGCCCTGCGTTACGTCTGTGCTGTCCCGTTACCTCCCGCAGCCTGGCCGTGCATGGGCAGAGCAGTCCCGGGTACCGCGGTCGTGGCTCTGGACCTGCGTACGTGCGTGCATCCCTCTGATTTCGCAGCAAAATTTCCACGGGAGCCTCGCGGGCAGGTCCAAGCCTGGTATTTGGGTGTCTGCGTGGGGTTTATCTGCGTGCACAGTGGCAGAAAGGGAGTCTGCAGTCACGGCAGGTCGGATCTGAGCCCACGGAGGAGAGTATTTCATGAATATCGCGAATGCAGCGTTGGTTTAAGCGCTGTACAGAGGGGAGATGTGGTCCCACGTGGGGAGGGAGTGGTGGTGGGGCTCGGGTGTGCAGTCGGACGCTCAGGTGAGGCTCTGAAATAACCCAGCCCCTCTTCTCCTTTCAGCTTCTCCCGCTTGAAGACATGGCTCTGATCCGCTGAAGGGGCCTGGCAGAGGTGCTTCAAGCACCGGAGGAGCATTGACAGCCCGAGGTGGAAACCGTTCACCCTGGCTGGCGAGGAAGAGTCTCATCGGCGGATCTCCTGGTACTCTGACCTCTCTGAAACCATATAGACAATTGCATTCCAAAAAATCTGATTTTTCATGGCCGCTGCCCAGACGCAGTGGTAAATTCATCTTGTTTTCAGGTCAACCTAGTGCTATAAACTTGGGGAGAAATAAACAGGGAAGATATTTATTTTTGTTTATTCTTTTTAGATTTCTGTACTAGCTTGTTTGCAATATGATACAAAGGTACTGTTTGCTTCCTAGGAACCTGCCCTCATTAAAATGAGAATTGATCAAAAAGGAAACTTTGGCTTCATTGTGCTGTTGTGGGTTTTTTTTTTTTTTTTTTAAAGCCAAACCTGGTACAGCTCCACACGGGGCAGGCACTGCACCCAGATTTTTCTGATGTGATTTAACTCCTTGACACAGTTTCTTCTGCAGCTTTACAGTAAATCGCTTTTACTGCCCGTCGGGGAGTTCCTGCCAGGCCAAGTGTCAATTAAGATGACAAAGTTAGAAATCTTTCCTGGACTGGGTTGAACAAAAGCTCTGCGAGTCCTCACTGCTCTAGTTGTTTATTTGCCTGCTTAGAGCTTAATTTTATATATGTCTCCGCTGATGAAAATAAATGTTATTCCCCATTAAAACAGGGAGAGGCCTCGGGGCTGGGCAGGAGCGCACGGTGAAGGTGTGCTGGAGTGGGTGGGATCTGGTGGGATCAGAGAAAACTGAGGTCTGGGGGGCTGAGTCCGGCTCCCGTGAATTGCTGAGCTCTCGCCCGCCAGCGCTGGCGGATTTTGCAGGAAATCTGGCAAAAAGAGACGTTTCCACCCCTCTCGCATGAGCCGCCTGCTCCTGCCAAGCTCCTGCGGCCGACCGTGGAGCGGGGACAGCAGGGTTTGTGCTGCCTTTGGTTCGGATCTGACATGGGAAAACCCCTCGTGGTGCTTGTCGGGGGAGCTGGGCGCACGCCGAGCCCTGCCTGCCGCGCTGCCCCTTGCACCCGGGGGGCTGCCGTCAACCTCGCCGGATCTCGGGGAGCATTTCAGGTGCTGCAACACGTGAAGGATCGTTCTCTCCCAGTTTATTCCCAACAGGTTTCTCCACCGTGTCCCCTCTCCCTTCCCCCCCATGATTTTCCAATTTCTCCTCTTCATTAGCGCAGCGCGGTGCTCGGATGGGCCAAATGAGACATGATTGCCAATAACCCATTAGGCAGCTGCACTTGAACAGGGCCGTACCTGTCAGGGTGCCAATCAGCCTGTGGAGTGGCTGCCCAGGCAGATTGCCGTTCTTGATGGAGGTAAGGGATAAAATGAGGTAGAAAATGTAAAGGTCGGCTTTGCGCAGGAGGATGCACAGAGAGGGGGATGAAGGGCGATGCGATGAGAGACGCGACTCGAGTGTCGCTGCCGCCTTTGTCTGTTGGAAAGAAACACTTGTACGTGCCAATTACTGGGGCAAAACCAGCGAGGCACTCAGTTAACCACAAGCCCTTCACTTCTCACCTTGTAAAATAATTTTTCCTGTTGCTGTTGAGGAGCATGAGCTGATTCCCCACCGGGGCCGTAAAATAATTTCCTCTGTGCTCCCAGCTCTCTGGAGAGGTCTGGGCCTTCCCCGGGGGTCAACAAGCCCAATAAAATGGAATAAAGCTTAAGAAGGCGTTTAATTACCCCTCCCGCCTCGGGGCAGGACCGAGCCATCCCTGATGGACGTTAATCCACTCCCTTCTAAAAGACCGGTCCCGGGGGAGATGCTGCGCTCCCCACAGTCTGCCTCCCGTCCCACTCGCTCCGGGGGGCTGCGTGCCCGGACCACGGGGACCCTGCCACTGGGACTGCAGGAACCCCCTGACCTGGCCCCCGTGGATGCCCCGAGATGAAATGCAGCCCCAGGGATTCTTGGGGAGGATGCTGGGTCCCTGCCCGCCATGGGCTGGGTTTGTGGCCGGGAGCAAAGTGAGGGGACGAAAGCTTTCGAGGGGATCATGGACAGAAAGCCCAGAGCTGCAGCAGCACGGCGGCTCCTGGCCCCGTTCAGGGTCCAGGTGCCCCCGACCACCGCGGAGCAGCTTTGCGGGGGGTAACCGCAACCGAGGAAGGCGATTGCCGGCACTGCTTTGGGCTTTGGGAGACGTGGAGGGCTGAGAAACCCCCAGGTGACAGTGAGACACATCACCCCTACCCTCCCACCATGTTCCACCAGGTCGCTGGGGCTGTGGGGTGGTGGGCAGGGCGCAGGGGGTGCAGTGGCACCCGGGTGGCTTTGCCGTGCCATCCTGTGGCCACGCTGATGCCAGAGGATGGGGAGGGCTGGGGAGCTGCAACAGGGGTGAGGATGAGCCCTGCCGCCATGTCCCCATCCCTGCACCCTTGCAGCGTGGGGAGCTGCCCCCACGGGTGCCCCTCTGCCTGCACGGCCCCGGCCAAGACCACGGGCCCGGGAGGGGATGGGAGCTCTGGGCTCAAGCCTGTCCTGCATTAGGGCAGCCCAGGGATGGGGCTGCTCCCGGGCTCTGGGTCCCCATGCAGCACACGTGGGGTTTGGACCTGGATCTGGCCGCTGGTCCAGGTCCATCCCCGAGGTGCTGCCTGGGAGTCCTGCAGATCCAGCACCGCCAGCCGGAGCCGGGGCCGGCTGACGCAGCCAGGCTTTCCCGGACGGGGTGCGCCATCACCCAGCCTGCCGTGCCAGCGGATGCATTTTGTTCCAGGCCAAGAGGCGGGCGAAGAATCCCAGGGGCCGCGGCGGGCAGGAAGACGTCCCACCCCAACCCGGCCCGAGCCCGGGGCGGCTCCCTTTCCTTCCCGGCTCCCCGGCCTCTCCCAGGGGACCAGCAGCATCCACCGAGGCGGCTGGGCACGCCGGGGATGGGGGCTTTGGGGAGGGCAGTGTCTGGGACGGGAACCGGCAGCCCTGGGGGAGCCGGCGTGAGCTCACGGCGGGGCTGGCCCGTGCACACACACAATGGCTGCAGGGCCCCTGCGTGCACCAGGAGGAAGAAAACTCCCCAAGGAATTTCCTCCATCGTCGGCTCTGCCCAGAAGCTGTTCCTCGCCCTGCCAGGATGCAGGCGGCTGGGGCTGAGCTCCTCTCCGGCGGGTGGCCCCTGTTGGGTGCGGCGGTTGCTGGGGATGGAAAGCCCTTGGGCAGAGCTGGGTACCCCAGATGGTCCCTGCAATGGCCCCGAATGTCCCTGAGGGGAGCCCCGGGCTGAGGGACCCAGTGCTGAGCCAGGGTCTGCCAGGGGTCTCATCCTGTCCCGTCCCACCGGGCTGTCCACACCGTCACGCTGACACCACCCCGGGGAATTGACTGAGGCTGGAGATACGGGGCAGGAGCTGCAGAGAACAGGAGATAAGGGTATCTCTGCCTGCTGCTTTGCCTATTTCCAAGATGTCCAGAGTGCTGATAAGGTGACAGCGGCTTAGAGACACGGGCAGAGATCTCCCCGGCCGAGCTGCACCAGCCTGGGGCTATTCCTGGGGTGCCCGAGGGGAAACGCTGGGTCGGGACCCTCCCGCGGGCCCCACGCCCCCACCCACGAGTGTCCCCCCAGGCGTCCCGAGGGCCGTGACGTCCCGAGGGCCGTGCCAGCCCCACGCCGAGGCCACCCTGGAGGTGCCTCCCCCGTGTTGACTGTACACACAGGGCCGTATTTGGGGAGCGCCCGCGCTGCTTCATGGGGGCAGCTCACCTGCCGTGGGCACGTGCCACCGGGAGCGGAGGTGACCCGTGCCAGCGCTGCCCTGCCTGCACTGCCCGGCTCTGCCTGCTCCCTGGGCATCCTGCCGGACCCCGTGCCCCTCTCCTGGGGATGTGCACGCACGCTGCTGGGGTGGCACAGCAAAGACAGAATGTCCGCTCGGGAGCACCTCATCACACCGAGTCCTCAGCACAGGAAAGACACGGACCTGTTGGAGTGGGTCCAGAGGAGGCCACAGAAATGATCAGGGGGCTGGAACCCCTCTGCTGTGAGGACAGGCTGAGAGAGTTGGGGTTGTTCAGCCTGGAGAAGAGAAGGCTCCAGGGAGACCTTATTGTGGCCTTTCAGTACTTAAAGGGGGCTTAGAAGAAAGAAGGGGACAAACTTTTTCGCAGGGCCTGTAGCGACAGGACACGGGGTAATGGTTTTAAACGAAAAGAGGGGAGATTCAGACTAGGTATAAGGAAGAAATGTTTTATGCTGGGGGTGGTGAAACCCTGGCCCAGGTTGCCCAGAGAGGTGGTCGATGCCCCATCCCAGGAAACATTCAAGGTCAGGTTGGACGGGGCTCTGAGCAACCTGCTCGAGTTGAAGATGTCCCTGCCCGTTGCAGGACGGTTGGACTCTATGACCTGTAAAGGTCCCTTCCAACCCAAACTATTCTAGGATTCTATGATAAGCCTCTCGGGGTCCCCTCCAGCCCCCCTTCACCACCTCCTGGGTGCTGGGACGCTGGGCTACAGGCACCTTCCCAGGCCCGAGCATTTCCCGTCTTATTTTCTGGTGGATATTCCTTCTAATAGGTGCAGGAGAGAGCAAAACCCAGAGGCAGCCCCATCGGGCAGCGGAAGGAAGCTGTCCTCACCCAGCCCGGCCATGCAGCCCCTTAATCAAACTGTGCTCCCCAAACCCCGTCAAGAGCTGCAAACGCCTCAGGGGCCAGCGAAGGTCTCTGGGGATGTCCCAGCCCTTCTGCTCATGCCAAGAAGATGTTGCAGGAATGGTCCCAGCCCTCACGGGGTCCCCTGGGTGCTGGGGTGGCATCCAGAGCTGGACATGCCAGAGGAAGAGCTGATGCCTCCAAAACTCTTAGCCTGGGCCACGACTTTCACGGCGCGGCAGGATTAAACCCAGCACGGCCGTGCAAAAACACCGGCACAGACCGGCTGCGCTCCCGGCCCCCCCGGGCTGCTGCGGCTGGGCTGGCAGAGGGGGTGTCCCAGCTGGGTGAAACCAGGAGCACCCCCATCTCCATCCACCTCCAGCCCCGCAAGAGCCTCTCGAGGTGTTTCTGCCGCTCCCCGCTCAGGTTGCCACCACCCCTGGGCTCGGGTCCAGCTCCCACGTCCGGCAGCGTGGGGCCTCCACTCTGCTGCTGCTTCTGGCAGGAGAGGAGGCGGCTGCGGTGGAGCACGGCGCGAATGAACGCCGACGCTCTCCTTGGGCAGCAGCGCTGCCGGCCCGGCCGGGCGCTGGCAGGGACCTCGCGGGCACATTCCTGCCCAGGGAGGTCCCCTCCGCCACGCTGGCGCTTCCGCGGACACGGTCACCTGCGCTGCTCTGCCGCCAGCCTCGCCTGGGGTGGGTGCTCCCAGGGATGAGTGCTCCTGGGAATGGGTGCTCATGGAGATGGGTGCTGCCGGGGGTGGGTGCTGCCAGGGATGGGTAGTCCTGGGAATGGGTGGTCTCAGGGATGGGTGCTCTCAGGGATGGGTGCTGCCGGGGTCGGGTCCTGCCAGGGATGGGTGGTCTTAGGGATGGGTGCTGCTGGGGATGGATGGGTGCTGCTGGGGATGGGTGCTGCCAGGGAAGGGTGGTCTCAGGGGTGGGTGCTGCTGGGGATGGGTGCTCCTGAGGATGGGTGCTTCCAGGGACAGGGGGCTCCAGAGCCAGCTGGAGGGCTCGGTGCTGCTCTCCCATCCACGTCCCTTTTGTGGCAGGCACAGTGGCACACCGGCGTGGCACTGGCACCAGCACCGGCTGGCGTCCAGCTCAGGAAACGAGCTGTGCCAACACCAGTGCCAACACCAGGAGCAAGTCCCTTTGCAGTCGTATTATCCGTGCGGTTTGGCTGTGGCCGCTACAGACATTTTGGTTCTTCTAGGGGAAAACGGTGGTCAGCGGCGGGGCTGTCGCCCTGCGCGGCGCAGGCAGCGGGGTGCCCGTGCCGCGGGGGCACGGCGGGTGTGGAGCAGGGTGGCTTGCACGCTGCCGGGGCGCGGGAGGAGCGTCGTTGCTTGCACGCTTGTCCGTGGGTGTGCTGGCACGTGGGAGGTCTCCGGTGTGCCCAGCCTGGCCGGGGCCCGTCGCCAGCTCCACGCCTGCACAGCACCAAGCGCTGCCAGGTCCCCTCCGGCTCGGTACCTGCAGCGCTGCTATCTGCTTGCAAATAATACAGGACCTGGGCAGATTCCTACCTGCCAGCTTGTGCAAGAGGCATCTCCCAGCTCTCAGCAGCGTAACTGAACTTTCTGGACTTTCACAACCCACATAGCATATAATTAATCCTCCTAATGATCAGTTCTCCTTCTATCTCTAGAAATCTAAGCTGGAAAATGTTTACAGCTCAATAGTGCCACACACAGAGGCCTAGAGAAAATGAGATGGTGCTTTTTATGAGCTCTGCTCTCATGCCTACTTCCTCCGGCAGTGTAAATAAATCATCAGCCTTTCCCCGCTCCTCGAGAGCCGCTGCTCCCCGAGAGCACCCGGGACCCAGCAGCCCCACGCTGAGTGACGGCGAAACAAGGGAGGGATGAGCACGGCTGCATCTATGCCAGGCAGAAAGCCCGAGACTTAATTTATTAATAGTCAGAGCTAATTACTGCAGGAGCAACGGCTCTCTGCAGCTCCCAGCGGGGACCGTCAAACACCGCTGCCGACAAGGGTACGTCCCTGGGCTTGGGCAGAGGGACCCGGGTCTTCCTCCGCACCCGGGCAGAAGGTGCTGTGGGTGGCCAAGGTCTCCTGGGGCGTGGAGCCCGGCTGCAACCAGCCCAGAGAGCTCCGGCTCCACGGTGGAAAGCCGGGTGTGGAGCGGGGGGCGGATAAACACCGGCCAAAGCACGCTGATGGGGAGGAAGAGGCTGAGCGGGAGGAAGAGCATCTCCCTGCCAGCTGCTCCCACGGCTGGGATGGAAACCGGGGTCTCACGAAAGCCGGAGGGAGGGGTGTCTGGCAGCGTCCAGCCTTTCCCTCGCCCTCCCCCTGCCCTTGGCAAAGCTCCCATCCCCTGTCCCCCCAACGGGACAGGCACAGGGGAGCGACCCGCATCCCGGGAGCGGGCTGGGGAGAGCGGGGAAACAGAGAAGCCACAAGATCTGCCCAGAGCCATCCAGCAGGCATCCAGACACGGGGCTCCTGGCGTCTTGAAAACGTGTGTCCTCTTTGGCAGAAGATGACCCAAAGGCATGCACAAAACCTCTCCTTTCTTTGGAAGCTCCGGCACAGCCCGGCGACTCCATCGCCAGCCTCGGCAAACCATCCTCCCCCTCCAAGAGCCCCTCGCCCTGACCGTGCACCCGCCTTAGAAACAAGCCAGCCCAAACAGGCGCGGGTTATCAGCCGCGGTTTTGCCAGTTTCTGAATGAAGATGGACTTTACGGGCTCCAAAAATCCCTCCCTCCGACACAGCAGGGGGCCTGCCGGTCGAGCCTAATTTCTGTAATTGTGAAACTTTTCACAGCATCTGCGTTTTGCATTAGTGATGCAACAGGATCAGGCCTAAAGCAAACAGGGTTTGCTTTAGGACACAGGTGTAATTCTCTGTCGCTGCTCAACCAAGTGCAGTGAAGGAATTAGAAGCAGATGTCAAACAAAAAGAGCTTCAAACCCTTCCAAGCCAGTAAGCACACAGATCCCACGAACTTCCTCAGCCTCCAGGCCGGCCCAATTCAGACTTAAATATCTGCCCAAATCAAAACACGCAGCAATTTAAATGGAAAAAGCTCGCCTGTGCAGTATCTGCTGGATTTAATCACGGCTCTGTTATGCCAGTGAGCGCAGGAGCCCTCCTGTGCTCTCTCCTTTTTTTCTACATCGGGCCACAGCTGGGGAACGGCAGGATGGCCTTGAGAACCGACGGGGTTTTGTCCCGTGCGAGGATGCACCTTTGCACAACGCATCTTCAAGTTCTTTCCAGCTCCTTGACACGAAGGAGCCCTCCCCATCCGCTGCAGAGAAAAAAAATACAGCATTTCTCTTTGAACCGTGTCCGTGCCAAAGCATGCACCGAGCTGTGCATCCCAGGACAGGCAGGACACCCCAGACCCGTGCACGGCCGGGGCTCAGAGGCACAACCACAGCACGGCTCCCGCAGTCCCCGAAGCGGTGGGATCGTGAAATAAATGCTCCATTTTAAGCTCACAAGGTGTGTGACCAGAAGCAGGCAGGCAAAAATCCTGTGCTGAGTCGGGGCTCTACCAAGTCCCCTACGTGTCCCTGCAGGAGAGGGGACCCGGCAGCGGCTCGGTCGGGGGTCCCGGTGCTCCCGGGGAGCGAGTGCTGGGATGCCGCTGCCTCCTGTGCCCGGTGGAGATGGGCAGGGGTGCTCGGGCTGCAAGGTTGGCTAAAGCCTTCCCGGGAGCGGTTTGCAGGTCCCGGCATCTCTGCTGGGTTACGTACGTCCTCTTGCCTGGCAGGTGACGCTCGGTGCCTGACCCGTCTTAATTTCTCTACAATGAATAGATGTTTTTTGTGGGAAAAAAAATGCCTTTTGGGGACACTGAGATCGGAAAAAAAGTCAACAAATTCGGGTCACACTTGAGAAAATGCTTGTGCTCAAAAAAAAAAAAAAAAAAGGCATTTTTGAAAAATTCAAACATCCTATTTTCACCTTTTTGAAATGATATTTTCTCCCTTTTTTTTATTTTGCAAGCTACCAACACTTTTAAAAAGACATTGAAAAGGGTTAAAATATTCTGTCTGACCACCCCAAAGATGTCCTCCCTCATGTTTTTATTGCACTGAATAAAAAGAAAAACTTTTTTGTTCAAATAAACTTGAAACAATTCCTTCTCCTTCCCCCCCCTCCAGTTTTTTGGTTTGGCCAGCGAGTGGAAAAATCAATTATTCGCACTCCTCTGGCCCGATAAAAAGCTTCAGGACTCCACAAAGGGGCTCCAGGGAGTGCTTGCCTTGTACAGCAAATAAAACAGCCTCCGAATTTCCCGGCTCTCTGGCCTCCTCTCGTGTCACCCAAGATTTTGTGCCGAGATCGGCGCTTCTGCAGCGCCGCAGAGAGCAAAGGAGCCTCGGAGCAAAGGCAGCCGGCATCCTCCCTGGTGGGACCTCGCCGGCTGCAAACCGTGGCCGGAGCCGGGGCTGAGCTGGGGGCTGAGCCCGCTCCCGGCTGAGGGTGACGGGCGCCCGGAGGGACAGCACCCAGGGCTCACAGGGGCCGGAGCCCCCCACCCAGCCACAGCCAGGCTGTGCTCTCTCCTTGTAGCCAACGTCCAAATAGCCACATTGCCTCCGGGAAATGAAGGTGGGAAGAATTGCCGGAGATAAATAATGCCATTTTTTTCCAGGATAGCGACTCTCCTCTAAGACACCTCGCCAAGCATCTTTTTGGTTCAAGCATCTTTGAAGAGTGGCTTAATGTATAACTGCAGTGGAAGTCTTTTTTTTTTTTTAAGCAGACTACAAATTACAAGCGAATCAATATTCATTTCTGGAGTCTTTTATTTACTGCCTCAAGCTGGCCGCTGCATTTGCTTCAGCCCTATAAAAACCTGGTAGGAAAGCAGACGAGGAAGGAAAAGTGCCACAGAGGAGAGCTAGAGAACCTGCGCCACAGGAACGCGACACGCGGCACCAACGAACGCTGTGACAGCTAATCTGGGTCATTTCCTCCTTGTAAGAGATTTCAAGGAAACGAAGACCGGGAATGCAAAAGGATGAAGATGGGGATCTCTGTGTTCCATCAAAACGAGCTCATTCCAAGTGAAACCTGGACAGCCTCTCCGCAGGGCCACCTGGGATGGAGCAGGAGCCTTTCCCCACCAGGAACATCTGGGACCGGAACGGCAGAGCTGCCCGCTAACGAACCCCGTCCCCTGCCTGGCGGTCAGGGGGACACAAAACATTTTGGAGCTCTTTCACGTGAACGTATGAAGTGCATCAGGCCACGAGCTCCGCGTGCGCCGGACTGGCTGGCTCGGCAGAGACATCCCCCAAAGAGCTCTGCATCTCCCCCTGGTCACGGGCTGGGGCTGGGTGGGCAGAGGAGCTGCTGGGCTGCGTCCTCCCCTCGCCGGACCAGGGGCTCCCAGCACATCCCGCCAGTTCAGGATGAACTCTCTCGGGATGAGCGGCCTCTGCTCCAGGCCTCGCTCCCCATCGCCTCCCCTTCCCGGGCTGGTCCTTGCCCGTGTCCCGGAGAGCTGCGCTGCCCCGGGGACGAGTCTTGGCCTGGGTACCCCTTCCCGGAGGGGAGTGGGGATGGGGGCCCTGGCCCGCAGATGCAGGGGGGGACCCAGCTCAGTGGCTTTGTGTCGGTAGCGGTCCCCGGGCTGGCCTGGAGGGTGGCGGGCTCCGGCCAGCTGCCTGCGGGGCTGCCCGCTGCCCCGGCCCGGGGAGCTCGGGGCTGCCCCCAGCCCGGGGGCTCTGTGCTGCACCGGGGGGGCCGCGGCAGCCGGAACTGAGCCCGCAGAGCCCCGGGTGGCTCCGATCCGTGAGCCCGGGAGGCCGCGATCGGCCCCGGGCATCCCCGCTCCATCGGGCCCGGGGCTCCCTCGGCTCCGTCCGCCCGGTGCCGGTCCCGGAGCCGGTGTCAGTGCCCGGTCCCCGTGTCGATCCCGGTGTCAGTGCCGGTCCCGGTGCCGGTGCCGGTCCCGGTGCCGGCGCCGGTGTCAGTGCGGGTCCCGGAGCCCGTGTCAGCGCCGGTCCCGGTGTCGATCCCGGTGTCAGTCCCGGTGCCGGTGCCGGTGCCGCTGTCAGTCCCGCTGCCGGCTCCGCCCGCCCCGTCCCTCGGCCGTCCCCGTCCCTCGCTGCGGCTCCGCCCCGGCTCCGCCCGGCCCGGCCCGGCCCGGCCCCGGCCCCGCCCGCCGCGCTCCCGGCGCCGCGGGGCAGCGCGCAGCATGGCCGCGCTCCGCAGCGCCCCGGCCCCAGCCCCAGCCCCAGCCCCAGCGCCGGCCCCGGCCGCGGCCCCGGCCCGCCCCTCCGCGCCCCGCCGCTCCGCGCCCGCCCCGGGCCGCGCATAAAAGGGGCCCCGCGGCCGCCCGCCCCCGCCCGCCCGCCGCTCCGCTCCGCTCCGCTCCGCGCCGCCGGGCGCCCCGGCCCCGGCCATGGCCAAGGACCAGCTGAAGCCGCGGCTGTGCCGCATGCTGAAGGGGGAGAGCGGCTACGGCTTCCACCTGCACGGCGAGAAGGGCAAGAGCGGGCAGTTCATCCGCAAAGTGGAGCCCGGCTCGCCGGCCGAGGCGGCGGGGCTGCGCGCCGGGGACCGCGTCGTCGAGGTGAACGGGCTCAACGTGGAGCAGGAGACGCACCACCAGGTGCGGGCAGGGGACGGGCAGGGCGCGGGCAGGGCAGGCAGCGGAGCGCGGCACCCCCGGGCCGAGGGCCCCGGCTCCGAGCCTCCCCGCCGGCTTGGCTCTGCCCGGCTCCAGCCTCCCTGGGCCGGGCTGGAGGGGTGGCTTTCTCCCGAAATATCTGGGCCGGAGCACTGTCGGCCTGGCCGGTGCTGGTGGTCGCTGGGGTGGGGTGGGTGCCCCCCAAAATCCTAGGCCTGGGCTGCAGGGGGGCTTTGCGTGCCCGGGATGCTGAGTTCCCACGAGAACGGTGGCATGGTGCAGTCTGTCTCGCTGCTGGGGAAAGGATGTTGTAATCGGGTAAAGGTGGGAAAGCCGAAGCTGTTTCGGCATGGGCAGGGCACGGCTGCGGTATGCGATCTGTGGGGGAAAGGAATGGGGAGACCCGGGCTTTATTTCTGGCTCTGCTATGTGTTTTCTTGGCCGCTTTGGGTGAGCTGCTCCGGGTGAGCTGCTCCAGCTTGGGCAGCCCAGGGTGTCCAAGGATGCCTTAAAATCTACTGATAAAGCTCTGCAGATGTTCAGCAGTTTGACTGGCTTAAGTGAGATAGGGCTTGTAGGGAAATAATGGCTGTTATTAGACCACGGCTGTGGCTGGGGGGGGTCCAAGCGAGCTGTTTCTCAGCCCTGTAACAGAAGCTGCACACTTCAGGCTGTGTCATTTTCTGCTTATAAAACTGAAACTTGTGTTTGTTAAACAGTTTAGTCCAAAAAACAAGCAAGGACATTCGAGGTGCTCCTGTCCCGCCGGAGACACGGAGCCTGGGCAAGGGGCGCAGTGCCGAACGTGCCCGTTTGCCTAATGGCTCGCGGGGCTCTGCGGGGTTTAGTGCTTTAGTAACTTAAAACATATGGCTGGACCCTGCTGCCAGCGCTTTATCGGGGCAGAGCAGGGCTGTGCCTCGCGTAGCTTGCGGACCCAACAGTGTTTTGGGGGGTGCGGGCGTGGATGTTGCTGTGCTCAAGGTGAGGCAGAACCTTCCAGGGCATGGCAGCAAGCTCAGGTGGCTCCAATGAAGCCTTGTGGACTCCCCTCCTTGGGCTTGGTGGGTTTTCATGGCTAACAGCCTGTTTTGATGATCTGAGCCAGCTGGGTAAAAGTTACTGTTTGTCTTGAATGTGAAGATTTCAAAACCCTTGAAGGAGGATCCACATCTTTGATCTGGGTGGGCAGAGAGGAGGGCTGCCTTCCTGGAAGGAGCTGCATCGTATTGGAAGCCATCAGAACTCCCCGCTGAAACTGGGATGCTGGGGATGGGCGATAGCGGAGCTGAGACAGCCAGCTGTGTCTTTGAAACATGCGGGGATTTTCCAGTAGGTCAAGTGAAATGGGAGAAATTCTCCTGTCTTCCATTTTCTGCTGGCGGAGGCAGGATTCAGCACTGGCACTCGTTCCCTGCTGCAGAGCAGTGAATGGGACCCAGCGTCCCATCCGGGGTGTCGTGGAGCTCGCAGCCGTGCTGCGTTCCCGCCCTGGTGGCATTAGTGTGTGCGAGCGTGCGAGTGGTGGGAGCAGGAGCAGCCCTGCTCCAGGACATGCTCTGGGATTGCCATTCCTCCTGCCTCGATACAAGAACCTCTTCCCCCCCAAAAATACCCGGCACTGATGGACTGTGGGAAGGGTGATGCTGTGGCGGGTCAGACGCTGGCTCCTGCTGATGGGTTAGAGCAGCCGGTTCACCGTGGCCTCTCCTCCTTGCGCTGCTGAGGTCCCCAACCTTGAATAAGTAACGCTTCTCCGTGTGCGTCTGAAGCTGCGGTGGGACGGAGCCTGCAGCAAACAAGGCCTTGCTGTTTGGGTGTAACTGTGTTTCGAGCTGAAGCCAGTGGTATTTGTGTCTTTGTTCTCTGTTTTTTCCTGGCCTTACCCAAGGAGCGAAGGCAGAACGTGTTCTCAGGGCGTTTCATGTCTTGGATGCAAAATTGCATCCTGGCTCCTCGGTTCCTCGCCCAGGCGGGCGGTGGGTGTGCAGGGCAGAGCAGCAGGCTCCTGCCCTCCCGCCGTGCCCGAAGCGAGGAAAGCCTCCCGGTCCTCGCTGAGGCTGGCAGCGTGGTGCACGGGCAGAGGCATCTCTTTCGGAGCAGGAGGGATGAACTGAGCTGTTCCCGGTGGCACCCCGAGTCTCCTTCCTGGGCAGCTGGTGTTCGGCAAGGGTGGAAGGGCCTGGGCTGGCTCTGCTGGGCTGGTGCTGGTGTAGCCAGGGGTGAAAGTCTGTTTGGGTGGAGCTGCGGAAATCATGCGGCTGGGACCGGTGCTGAGAAGGTCCCGAGGCGCCGGATGCACAGGAGAGGCTGTGTCGTCTTCAGAAAAGCTGCGGACGCGAGGCTGTGACCATGGCTCGGAAACGGGTAGGGTGCCAGGCTCTGCCTGCGTCAGGCAGGACCTCGCCGTGTGCCTGGCTGCTGCTTTGCCTTCACCCCGCTGCGCTGTCCCCAAAGCAACTGGGGAGTTTGGGACAGAAAACCCCTTCTGCTCGTCCCCGTAACAGGGAGAGGATGAGGGGCTGCTCTGTGCCCGCTCTCCATCCCTGCCTGGCTCAGCCCCTGGCACTCGCGGGGCTGGAGGGACGCTTGCTCCGTTGCTGCTCTTGCAGCTCGGCAGCGGGCTGAGCCCCAGCATCGCTCTCCGCCGGCCGCTCCTGCAGTCCCTCTGTGTTTGGTTGTGGTCTGCGGGACCCTGCTCCCTGCCAGCGATTACCTGTGCTGCCCTAATGCCTGGAGCACCCAAAGCGCGGGGTCTGGGGGCTGTCGCTGTGCGGGACCCAGCGTGTTTCTCCCACGCGCTCCCCACGGGCGCTGCCCGTCTGCATCTCCTGCCACCGCGTGTTGGCTGCCCGCTCTCAGGTCCCCTCTGGGAGAAGTGGCCTTGCACAGGCGCTGCCTTGCTGGTATCGGCAGCACCGTCTGACGTTGCGTGTAAATAGATCTGAAAGGGAGCAGATGGGTTTTCTGGGGCTTGATGGAATAGCACCCTTCAGGCCGGTTACGGATGGGAGCCCTGGGCACGCTGCTGCCCGACGCGGCATGTGGGGACGGAGGCTGCAGCCTGCAGCAGATCAGTTGGTTGAGGACAAGCAGCCTTGTCTGCAGTCTGTAAATGTCTTGTTGGTTGGTTTTTTTTGTTTTGTTTGCAGATACCGGCTCTGTTGACCTTGAATGGAGCTTGCAGGGAAGTAAATAAATGCTAGCTAATTGCGCATTAGGCTCGTTTGTCACTCATAACCTTGGCGGTTGCAGTGTGTCTGGCCAGTGCGACCTAGAGCAGAGCAGGAGCCCTGTAAGAAAGCCCGGCGCTGCTTCGGGGGTTTCCCGGCACGCCTTGGGGGGTCACGGGTCTGTGGTCTTCAGGGCCGTCCCATGGCCGGGGATGGCTGCCGAGCAGCATCGCCAGTGATACCACCCCTCGTCCTCCTCCTCGGGATGAAGGCCTGCGCAGGGAGGAGGTGGCCCAGCAGAGCCAGCCCTCTGCGGCTGCTGGCAGGGAGTCTGGAGGCGGTTTCCCTTTGCCCGGCTCCTGTGCGTGTCCTGGATCTGCCCCGGTTCCATCGCAGCCCACCCTGGGGTGATCTACCCCCTGCCCGGCCGCAGCCGGGGCCGGCTCCTCGCGGCTCTCCCCGCCGTGCCGACACCGCGAGCTCCTTTCAGAGTCTCTGCCAGTCGCTGATCCCTGCGAAGGAGCCGGGCAGCGGCAGGACAATGGTCCCCATTCAGCGCTGCCTGGAGCTGGATCCCAGCAGGGACGGGCCCATCTCCCACTCCAGCACTGGGTTCCCTTATCTCTGCTGGCCCCTGGCACAGACCGGGGATGAATGCGCAGATCAGGTTGTTTCTTTCGTAAATCCACCCGGGGCGGGGGGGTAGCCGGTACACCCGTGTGGTGGGGAACACCCAGCAAAGACAGCCCAGCCACCGAACGCGTGCATGGGTGCTTGGTGCCTCCCTGTGCACCCTGGCTCTCCACCCTGCCCTGATTATGGGGAGAAGCAGCAGCCCCAGATCAAGGAAATGGGGGTGTGCAGGACTGGTCGCTTGGTGGGACAGATGGTGTTGTCCCTCTAAGGGACAAAACCAGGCAGCCGGGTTTCTGATGCTCGGGGGGGGACGGGGGGGAGGAATGAAGCAGCCTCTGTGAAAGCTCCAGTCTGAGCAGAGCGGGTGATCCCCGGTCTGTGCAACTACCCTGGGCAGAGCTGTTGTGTGGGCTGTGGGCCATGGAGTGGAAAGAGCCGCCACCGTCATCACCTGGGGCTGCAGGCAGCAGGCACTCCATCCTGGGCGTCCCCCAAAGCCGCACTCTGCCCTTCTCCCCCATCACCGATGTGTGGAAGTGACAGCAAACTTGCACCCCGCAGCCGGACCGAAGCCGCAGGAGAGTGCGGGGGAGTTGATGGTCCTCGGACCCAGCTCCTGCCACCGCCGGGCGGTCCCTGGGTTTCTGCTCAGTTGTTCTTCTCCTTTCCAGGTTGTGCAGCGCATCAAAGCCGTGGAGACAGAGACGCGCTTGCTCGTGGTGGACAAGGAGACGGACGAGTACCTGTGCAGCCTGCGCCTGACGTGCACGGAGGAGATGGTGCACAGCGGGATCCTGCTGAACTCCGGCGTCTCGCCCACCAAGTCGGCGGGCAGCGACAACGGCGAGGTCTGGAAGCCGCAGCTGGATCTGAGCGGGGGCAGCCTCCAGCGGCACTCGCACAGCTTCTCCTCGCACGGCAGCAGGAAGGTGAGGGCAGAGCCGGGCGGCACGCAGGGCTGCGAGGTGCAGAGCCGGGGAGCGGCTGCAACCACCCAGCGAGCACCTCCCTCTGCAAGCTCGCTTCCCATCGGAGAAAAACCTTCCGTATGTGGCTGTTGGCTTTGGGGACCCCGGCGTGTCCCGAAGCAGTGGGCAAGCTGCCCCTTGGCCTCGGCCGGTCTTGCTCGAAGCAGCACTGGCTGCTGGGGGCTGCGCTGCTTTCTCCCCTCCTGCGCCCCTCGAGGGTCTCATGAGCCCCGGGAGCTGCTGGGGGGCTGGGATGGAGGGGGCTGCTGGGGGGTCGTCGGCCCTGGGGACGCGTGGCCCAGCCTGGGTCTCGCTCCCCTACGGGGTCAGGCTGCGTGGACCAGGGATGCGGCGAAGCTGGAGCTCATGAATGAGCTTCTCTCTCCTCCATTATTTGCAGGAGGGAGGGAACATCTGGGGCGAATGTGTTCTCAGCTTTTTGCTTAAATAGGAAGGAAATTAGCTCTTTTTCAAGTGGCCTGGGTCTGGACTGTGATTCTGCAGTAAGTGCCTTTTATTGGCAAACTCCTTTCCAAAAAGGAAAGAATTTGGGGTGGAAAACGTCCAATTTCCTTGGCTGCCTTGCTGCTGGAGCCGGGCTGGTGGAGACGGCGCAGCCTTGCGCTCGGCAGATAGCAGGGTTCGGTCCCGGCACTGCCCTTGCTCGGGGCGTGAACGTGGCAGGAGCGGTGCGGGTGTCGCATGGCCGAGCTGGTGACTCTGTCACCTCCCTGCAACTGTCTGTCCCCTTCCCTTCCACGTCCCCACCCTGTAGCCCCCCTGTGCTTGCTGGTCTGTGCCGCTGGGCAGGGAGTGCTGGTGTTCAACCGCCTCCTCCGTTGCGGAGCCGCCATGGGCGCGCTCCTCTTCCTCCTCCTCTCCGGGGAGCTTGCAGGGGCTGCGGTGCCTGGTTGGCCTCTGCCCCCTCAGAAGTGGGGTGGTGGCTGGATACTGGCCCAGAAGTGGCCGTGGGGCTGCCGGGAGGACGTAGGTGGGAAAGTCAGGAAAGCTTCGTGTCCTCAGGAGCCCCCGCGCAATAAGAGCTGAAGAAATTCCCCTGTGCAGATAAGAGGCCATGCTGGTACGAGGCAGGAGGCGCGTGCATCTCCAGCGATAAGGAGGGGGTCTCGCCTCCGGTCCTCCCCTCCAGAGCTGTTTGGCATCTTGCAGAGGAGGAACCCCCCTTCCCTGGGGCTGGCAGGGTTGGAGGCAGTATTTCTTTTTTTTTTTTTTTTTTTTTACTTATTGCAGGATTTGAAGCTGTTTGAAGGTCTGTGTGATGATGATGGGTGCATTTCCCCTGGGGGCTGGTGCAGTGGGGAGGTTGTCACCCCTGGGACGGCTGGTGGGAGAGGAGCCGTTCCCGGGGGGGCAGCTGGGCACAGCCGGCTTTCCAAGCTGGGATTTCCTATCCTGTCTCTGTTTCGTTTGCTGGTTGCAATCCAACAGCGTGTGCTGACGGGAAGTCAGGCGAGGGGAACAGGACGGTCCTTTCCGGCCTTTGGGTTTTGGCTCCTCCAAGGAGAGGGTGGGACGGGGAGAGCCGGGCAGGGCTCGGGTGCGAGGGGGGAGAAGCGCCCGTGCTTCCCCTCGGAGGGGCTGGGGGGCTTGGCCGGGGGCTTTGCCTGGGGCAGCATGGCCGGGACATTTGGTGCTCGCTGTGCCGGAGTTGGTGTTTGGCAGAGCCTGAGCTGGACAAAGGGAATTGACTCTGGGGGTGATGCCCCGCGGTGGGGTTGGGGACAGGGACTGCTGAGCATGTCGGGTGCTTGCAGAGGCTGAGGTCAGTGGCTGGTTTTGAAGAGCCTCTTTGAAGAGCTGGGCGTTGCAGCCTTTCCTGGCCAAGGTCACTTCTCCGTGCTGGGGCCGTGAGTGACCCTAGTACGAAGTCAGGGGTGGCCGGAGCAGCAGGACTTGCATCCTGTGCCTTGCAGTCCTGCTTGCTTCAAGGTGGTGATACCTGCTCCAGGCTTTTGGTCTGGCTGATGTGGCTCTCCTCCTAGGTCCAAAATGGCTGGAGGCCAGGAGAGCGATGGTGCACCCCAGTTCCTGCAGTGCTCAGCCCTCCAGCATCGTGTCCCTGCGTGGGGCAGCTCTAGCCTGACCCTAATCCTGCAGATCACCGGCACTGGGCCCACGTGGGGTGCACAGCTCCCGAGTGCCGGGGCTGTTTGGGAGAGATTTCTGTCCCTGCAGTGGGGCCGTGGCAGCTGGGGTCCAGTTAGAGACTTGCCCTCAACTGGGTTTGGAGGGGACTAGGCTCTGAGCTGGGTGGCACTGGGAGAAGCTGGGCTGGGGCTGGCAGCGCTTGGGTCTTTTGTGTAGCTTCCTTGGAGGTGTTTAGTGAAGGAGGAGAAAAGGCAGCTCCCTTCCCCCTGCAGACCCCTGGCCCCTGTGGGAACCGGTGCCGATGCTCCGGGCTGCTCCCAAGAAGCAGCATTTTTTTGTTTTGAGCAGCATTTGTTTATGTAAAGGCTGCAGTTTTCCTTGATTTTGAGGCCGGGTTGTTCAGTACAGCCCGGAGCAAGGAGCAACTGAAGCAAAGAGGAGGGAAATCTGGCACCTGGGGCGGCCGTAGCGGTGGGCAGGCGATGCAGCAGGCAGGGTGGGCAGGCGATGCAGCAGGCAGGGTGGGCACAGCCCTGCCAGCCTCCCCCATGCTGCCCCAGTCTTATTTTGCAAGAGGAGTGACCCCCCCGCAGAGCTGCCGTGCGCGGGGAGGTCAACGCGCAACCCCAGCAGAGACCTGGTGTCCAGGACCTTGTGCTCCAGGAACCACGGTAATACCATGAATAATTCAGCACGTATTTAAAATCAGGCTGCCTGCCCCGAGAGCAGGTCAGCAGGGCTGGCTGCCAGCGGCTGCGCCTGTCACAGCCCTGCCGTCCCCGGCACCCCGGGGACTTGTGCCGTGCGTGGCCGTGGTGGCCCGGGGAGCAGGGTCTGCCTTGCCCCGTCCCGCAGCACTGCACTGGCATCTGTGCCTGCCTGTGCTGGAGGGGTTTCCCTCCTCGCTGCCTGCCCCACGCTGTGTCCCCCGGGAGGGGAAGCAGCAGGGCCCGTGCACCCCCCTGTCCCAAACTTGTTCTTGTGGCCACTGGGCTGTTTTCCGCTTTTCCTTGGAGCTCTGGCTCTCCGCTGCCGGGCACCCAGCACCGAGTCCCCGGGGCTTTGGGAGGCAGCGGGCAGGGCTGTGCTGGAGGGCAGGCGGGTCTCAGCGTGGCGGGGGCCGCTCTGGGTGCGTTGGGTGCTGAGCTGCTTTTATTGCAAAGGTGCCTTTGGGCCAGCAGCGTGAGCGGGCGGTGGCTGTTAATTAAATGCCTGGGGAGCCGGGCTGGCGCTGAGCGGTGCTGCCAGGCGCCGGCCCGGATGCTGCCGGCCATCCCAAGGCATTCGTGGCGCGCAGGCGGCGTGGCCCGCGGCTGGCGGCACCTTTGCAGGCAGCGGCTGCAGCTCGGCTGCCGCAGCTCCCGCTGTGCGGTGGGAGGGGTGTGCCGTTACCGGGACCCCGGCTACGGCCGTGCAGGCTTCATGAGCCACGTTAGCGGTGTCCTTGGGACTTGCTGCCTCACTGCTTTCTCCAGGTGTGTTTGTAGGAGAAACAAGAACAGCAATAAAGCCACCGAGACGCGTTCGGGGTGATGCAATTCCCCTCCATCGCTGCTCCGGTCACACCGAAGCATGACTGCGGGGGGTGGGTGTGCAAAGGGACCTTTACAACCAGCGTTTATCTTTTGGAAAAACAAACCCACGTCTTGTGGCTGCTGGATTCAAGCAGCCTGTTGGGTCTGGCAATTCTAACGTAGGGGAATTAGTGGCCGGTTGTTAATTGGCCCCTGCGCGGGGAGGGATGGTGTCACCTCAGCGTTGCTGCTGGCAAGAACTGCAGACAGCAGGAGAATGGGTGTCCCTCGGCCAACACGGGGGGTTTTGGCCGTGTCTTTGCTGTGACAGCGAGCAGGCATTGAGCTTCCCGCGTGCCACTGGCCCGTGCTCGAGAGGAGCTGCCGTGCCTGGGGACAGATGTGCCGAGCGGAGGATGGACGAACGCCTGGGTGCTGGTTGGGACCCGCAGGTGTGGGGCCAGCGCTGACATTGAGGCAGTAAATATTTACACTTCTGTTTGGGTCAGGAGTAAGAACTTTTTCCTTGCAAATAAAACTCCGCGTTGCAACATCTTCAGCCGCCAGCTTTCTGCCGGAGCGCTGGAAGGGGAGTAATGCGGGACAGATGTTTTGAGAGAACTTTGCCAACTCAGTTGAGGCCCAAAATTTAGGGCTTGTAGAATAACCACAAAGATGTAATAAAACCTAACATGAGCAGAAATGTCTGCAGTAATTATGTGATTAAAAAAAAAAACAACCCCAAAAAATAAGTGCATAGTTTAAATTAAAGCACTTCCCTGCAGCATCCTGCGCTCCCTGGGCCCCGGCGCAGGCTCAGACCTGCGGGCAGAGGGTGATCGGGGAGGACAGCAAAGCTCGTCCCCGGTACAACCTGGGTGAGGTTCCTGCTGTGCAGGCAGAGGCTTGGGGAAACGCTCCAGCACCGAGCCCGAGGAGCTGTGGCCACGTCCCTGCAGCGTTCCCTGCCCTTCCCACAGCAGCTATTTTTGTGGATGCTGCCAGCCTGGCAGCGCTCGCTGCGGGTCTGAAAGGGCGAAGCTGAAAGGAAGCCGCGTGCGTGTCCCGTCGGAGCAGGGCTGCATCGCTCTGCGTTTCTCTGCGTAAGCAAAAAAAAACTTTGCAAAGCCATTTCTGCACCCGCAGCGTGGAGCCGCACCAGGGCTGCCGGGAGCTCGGGTTGCTGCTCTGCTGTGCCTGGCTGAGGGCATGGGGTGGGAGCGTGGCTCCCCGTGGCCCCGCTGGGGAAGGGGAGATGCCTGCAGGGAGCTGGGGGGCAGGACAGGGGGACCGGAGACCCCCTGCCTCCCCGCAAAGAGCGGCATTGCAGCGGGCTGCGGGCTACGCAGGCCTGGTTGCTGCAGGAGCTCAGCCGAGGAGCGGCTGCAAAGCCAGGCTTCTTTTTGGGATTAGTGCTTCAATCCCATGCCGGCGGCAGCGGTCGGGCTGGCGTGCTGCGGGGAAGCTGGCGGCCCTGTGCCGGCGCTGACCCCGCTGCATTATTGATAGCGCCGTTCTCGCCGGCATCGTGTGTCACGGGGCCGGGCAGAGTCGGTGCCAGGGCTGCAAGCGGTGCAGGTGGGCTCTGGAGCAGCTCCAGCTCGCGGCATCTCGGGGCGTGTGAGATGAGGGCGCACGGCGGCTGGAGGTGCCCTCCCTGGGGACAGAGCGGGATGCTTTCCCCTGGCCTATGCCAATCCAGGCCACAGGAGGCTGTGCTGCACCGCGAGCTTTGCTCGGAGCAGCCTGGAGTGGTTTGCTTTCCTGGGAGCCTGCTCCTTTCCTTTGCAGGCAGCGATAGGATAAATGCATGAAAATAACTGACTTTGCAGACCATTGGTCTCTCTGACAGCCCAGCGACTTGGCGCTTGCTTAGAAGGAGCAGGATGAGACCTGCTTTTGCAGAGCCCCCTTTGCACGAGCGTCGGGGTGTTTCAGGAGCTGGTTGAAGTTCTGTCCCCCACGGCGTGCGGGCGGCTGAGAGCCGTGGGGTCTGCGCCGCCGGAGGGGCGGCAGGCTGGGGGCCCTGCTTCCCGTAGCCTCGCAGGTCCCCGCACTGGGACTGGGGCAGCCCCAGCCGCGTTCCCCGCTCAGTCCCGTCTGCTCGCCCCTTGTGCGTCGGCAATCTCTTAGCTTCTGGCTTTTGTTGGTTGGGTTTTGGTATCGGTTTGGGGCTGGCGTTGCAGCGCTGCCGTCTGCCGTGGGGTCTGCTGGAGCCTCAGCTCGGGTTGTGATGAGCCTGCGGGGGAGCGGCGTGTGCTGGGTATTGCCGCAGCGCTCGGAGGAAGTGCCGGCAGGGATCTGAGCCTTGTCCTGCTGGATGCAATCCAGATACGAGATGGGACACTTGCCCATGGTGGTGTAAGGTGAAGAAAACGGTGCGTTGCTTGCCGTGCTGGAGCATGGCGGGGTCAGCCCTGGCTCCTAACCCCCCAGGTCCCACACACTCGTGTTCTCCCAGTGCTGTGGGAAGGGGGTTTGGATGCAAAATGCTTCCTTTCACGTGGACTGTGTCCCATCACCCAAAACGCCCGAGAGCAGCGGGTGGGCTATGGGGACAGAGGGAGGGGGCTGAGCGGGCAGCCCCTGGCCACAGCTCGCCCGCCCGGGCTCGGTGTGGGCAGCGGGTCCTGCGGGGGAGCTCGGCTGGGGGGTTATTTTTGTGCCAGGGCAGCGCAGGAAGCCCCTCCCGGGGAGGAGAGCATCCACCCCGCAGCAGAAACTTCCTCCGCCGTGATATTTTTAGTGAAACACAAAGCGAGTGGAAGGGAGCGGGAGGCAGATTAGGATCGGGAGGAGCTGCGCCCTGCCAAGAGCCTTTGTTCCTGGGGCCACGCGCTCCCAAGGGACACCTGGTCCTGCAAGGGGACGGTGGGGTCACCCCTGGGACCTGTCACCTCCCGGGGAGGTGGGCAGGAGTGCGGGGGGGTGTTTGCGTCCCGGCCCATTGCCTGGCTGCAGAGCGGTGACGCTGCTGACACCGAGAGATGCTGCGTGTGGTCCAGCCGGCGATGTTCCCTTCTGCATCCGCGAGTAATCAAAAGCTTTCCCTCAAAATGATTTGAAAACTGATATTAAATGGGAGCCGTTCAAAATGCAGCTTGCTCCGGCGCAGCCAGTCCCGGCCCCCTCTGCTCGCAGGGATGCGCTCGAGCAGCTTGCTTTAATAACAGCCCCGCTTACAAGTGGGCTCCTCGCCAGCTGTTTAATGGTTCTGTTCAATAGTAAAAATATAAAATGGTTTCAAATCAATTAAAAATCATCTGGCAGAATCAGGGCCTTCTGCATGTGCCCTGGCAGCTGCACAGAGCCTCTGCCGTGACTGCTCCGTCCCTCGGAGTTTCTCTGGACTGATGGGCTTGTCGTCCTGTCATGGTGGAAGAAACCCTAAAACAGTATTGGGTGGGTTTTCTTGCATTCTCTATTTATTCCCAAGACCCAAATTAGTTGTGGAGGAGGGGGCGCACCGCGTTTCCAGCTCTCTTTATCCAGGACCGTCCCTGGTGCCATCGTGCAGCATGGCTGGATAAAACACCTCCGGGCGTTTCACCCTGGACCTGGCCATGCCGTGGGTCCGGGTGAATCCCACCTCCTCCTGCCCCGTCCCCCGGGCACGGGGCTGCTCCTACCCGGGGGAGAAGGTGCCGGCGTCACAGCGTTGCTCGTGGGGAGTGGAAACGCGTGGAGCAAAGGTGCTGTGTGTATGCTGACCTAGCAGCGGGCGTTCGTGGGCCGGAGGGGGCCAGGGCTTCCAGCTGCCGGCCGGGCGCAGCCGACTTCCAAGTGAGGTTTTAAAGAGCTCCTTTTAATCCGTAAGGAAACATCCTCATGGAAATCCATAAGGAAACATCCCCTTACTGCTTGCAGTACAGCACGCGAGTGCGATGCGACGGTCGTGGCGTCGCCTCTGTGCGCGTTGTCCCTGCCCTTCGGTCGGGGAGACTGAGGCTGCGAGGTTGAGTGATTTGCCCGGCACTATAGAAGAATTCTGTTTATAAATTAAGGTCTGAATCGAGAGTATTTTGGCTCCAGTCCTTGGCTCTATCTCTAGCTGCAGAGATTTCACAGGCAGTGATCTTGGGAGACTCCAGGTTGGGCTATGAGAGAGAGAGAAAATTAAACTTGTAATCAGCAAAGGGTTTCTCCAGATCCACAGGTGTCTATAAATAAGGAATTAAAACCCAAGTTGTCGACATAATTATTTCTGGCAAGGTCCACATTGTAATTTAATTTCATTACAGCTTTTTCCTGGACTCCCGAGTGTTTTGGTTCCACTGCTGTGTACGTTTAAACCGTAACCAGACTTGGAGCTGGATTTTGTTGGCTAAATGTCTCTCTTTTCCCACTAAAACCTTGTGAGAGTTTGTTACCAGATAAAATAAACCAGGGCTAGATGTCTGTTAGTGGTGAGTCTGTGAAAGCCAAATTGAAAAGCAGTTTTATGAGCAAGGGGAAGGTAGGAAAGACAATTCCCTATAGGTACCGGTGCCGCACTAGCACGCGGGGATGCTTTGCGGGCATCTCGGGCTCCGACTGCCCAGCCAGCAATGGGCAGCGGGGTCTTTCCCTCGGCGGGGTCTCCAGCCCCGGCCCTGAGCCGTCCCAGGTGCTGCCCCGCGGCCAGGGATGCTCGAGAAAGGAGCGGGACAGGGAGCAGCAGGGAGTTGGTGTCCGGATGCAGCCCCGGGCCCCTCCGTTGCTGTCGGCTGTAAACGCGGTTAAGTGAGGCTCGCTGCCTGCACGGACCCGGCAGGAGCCCCGCTGCTTGCCCCGTGGCGGGATGTGATTAAACCCTCTTATGGATTTACAGGGTCTAAATCCCATTAAAGAAGCGAGCAGCACAAAAGGCAGCGGGAGGGCTAATCTCTCCGCTCCTGCCTTGGCGGGCTGAGCTCCCACCCCGGGGTGTGCTGCGGCAGCTCTTCCCGCAGCCGGGGCTGTGCCGGCATCCCCTGGGGCGGGATGCTCTGCCGTGGGGCAGGTCTCCAGTGGCTCTTCCCAAGCCCCGACAGCTCCCTCCTTGCCGTGTCTGCAGCCATCGTGGCTGGCTGGCGGTCCCTCGTGAGCGGCCAAAGGCCATCCCAGGTAAATCAGTTAATTCTGGCCCTGTGGTTGTTCGTGGTTAGCGGGATTTAATTAAGACAAGCCCTAATTAGTTCTAAGCGGGTTGAATAGTCCGCTTTGCCTGGAAGAGTTCCCTGCTCTTGTTTGGCAGGCGTTAATGAGCGCAGGGCTCCCACTGGCATCGGGGGGCTGAGTCCGTCCTGGGGACGGGGGTACGTGGGAGACCCCGTGTCGTGCCGGAGAGGTGCTCGGGGCAGCCCGGAGGTGGGGATAAAAATTGCGTCGTGCCACTCCTTGAAGCGGTTGCTGAGTTTTGTCGGGCACCCGGATCCATCTCTTTGTCCCGGGGGGGCTGCTTTCCCTGCGGCTTTCTGATCCTCTTCAGCCCTTCCCGCGGGCATGGATCGCAGCGTGCTCAGAGCCCCGCAGCCAGCACCGGCGCGTGCCCGCCGTCGCACGCCCGCCGTCACCTGGGGTTTATCAGCAGGAGCAGCCGGAGCCTGGCGCTGGCTCTGGGGGTTATCGCGGGAGGTCCTCCTGCGCTGCGTGGGAAATGCACTTTGTCCCGGACCACCCGCCGCTGCGCAGGGCTTTGGCCGAGCCATCTCCGAACCCCCTTATCTGCCCGGCACGGAGGTGCTGTTCGGCTGCCCCGGCTGGAGATAAACACCAGCCCCTCGCCCAAGGAGCGGCGGCCGGGAGGGTGCTCAGCTCCCCGCAGCCTTTAGCAAGCAAGGGGCATCTTCTGTGGTCCTCTCGTTTTTAAGGAGCTGGGTTTAAAACATCCTTTTTGAGCTGAGCGTCGCAGCGGTAGGGGCTGAGCGAGCGAGTCCTGATGTTCCCCGATTGCATCAGGTCTCAGTTTGATCCCGTGTTTTCCAGCGGTGTTGTGGGATGGAGCTGGCACCAGCACTTTGCCGTGGTCGCTGTGGAAGGAGGCTTGAGTTGTGTGGAGGAGGTTGAGAGCCCCAGGCAGAGCCGTGGGCTTTGGGGGCTGTGTCCGGATCAGCTCCGTGGGCAGATTTTGCGCAAAAGCTTTGAGCTGTGGGTTTTTGGGAGGAGGGGGTAGCTTGCATGTCAAGCCGAGGAGCAAAGCCCCTCGCTCCTTCTGCTTTTTGGAAAATTACACCCCTGGATATTTTACTGCAGGATTTTTAAATACCAAAAGGCCTTACATTTGGTTAACCCCAAGCGCGGGTGCCACAGCGCTGGCTTTGCTTTCACTATAAGGAATGCAGAGGATGTTTGGAGCCCTCCCCCTGCCCCATTTCCTCCAGCAAGCCGTGCCGCCCGGCCAAGACAAATATTGGTAGTAAACTATTGAACTTCCCTGGTCCCAGCGCTCCCCGGCGCTCACAGAGCAGCGCCTGTTCTCCCCCCTTCCCTGGGCAGGGGCCGGGCTGGGGGGGTGCAGATGTGTCCCCGTGCCGGGGACAGCCGGGGCGGCGAAACGCTGCTGTGCGGCGGTGGGAGCTGGAAGGTGCGCGGCGAGCGCGCAGCAAGCGTGCGAGGAGCGTGCAGCTCTGCGGAGCTGAAGCACCTGTGGGGCTGCACCCAGCTCATCCCGCCCTGCGTCCGTCCCACCCAGCGCCCCGACCTGGGCACGTGGGCGAGCTTGGTGGTGGAGCGGGGGGGCAAGGTCGGCCCTGAAGTGCCAGTACGATGGCTTGCGTGGTCGCTCTCCCACCCTGCGTGTGCTTTATTGGGCTCTGCAGATCTAAATATAGCACCCGTGACCTCTTCCTCCGGGACCGGGGCAGGCCGTGGGGGCTCGGGGGGAGGACCGGGAGCCGTGTCCTCGCTGGCCCGTGGTGCAGAACACAGGCTTCCCCATCCCGTGTTGGACGTCTTGGCTAACAGCCGGCTTTCTGCAGGGCTGTGGGTTATTTAGTGACCTCCTGGAGGCTGCACCCTGTCCCCAAAAATCGGGCTTTCGGGGCAGCTCTCGGTGGCTTTGAGCAGGTTGGTGCTGGCCCCCGTGGGCTGTGAATCTCACTGGCACTGCAGCAGGGAGGAAGCAGCTGTGGGACGTGGGGTGCGGTGCGTGGTCCCACAGCGGCCACGCTGTGTCCCAGTGTCCCCTGGGTCCTGCATGGGTACCGCAGCGCAGCCATGCAGCCCACAGGGCGAAAACCAGGAGTTAAGAGCTTGAGCAACCTATACCCTTCAGAAAAATATCTTTCCTTCCGTGAGCGCGCGGCTGAGAGATCCCCACCGGTCACAAGGAGTTGGTGGCACGCGCAGCAGTTGTCCCCGTGTGCCCACCACAGGCTCTGGGGAGGGAGCAGTGCTCTCCACGGTGCCCGGTGCATCGCACGAGCCCCTGGTGCTCCCCGGCACGTGGCACGAGAGCCCCCGCCTTCTCGAGGGGGATTTTCCCCAGTGTCGGTGGTGCTGAGCTGGTCACCACGGTGCAGCTACGCGTGCCCCGCGCAGGGCTGGGATGCTCGTGGCTGCAACCGGGGCTCCCCACTGCCACGGGAGTGCAAAGCTGGTACTGGTACGACTGGATTCCTGCTAATGGCCTGGGGTTAGTGAAGGCAACGAGCGGGGCCAGCATTAATGATTTGGTGATTGCTCAAGGCTTGGCCTCAGCGAGAAGCTGAGGAGTCCAAAGGGCAGGCTGATATGGCGTGGTCAGTGGTTTTATGGTGCGCAGCTCCGGACAGAGCCTCTGGCCGCAAGCGAGCGCGAGCTCGCCTGCGGGGTGTGCTTCGGGTCCTGCCCTGGGCAGGAGGCTCCGTTTGGGATCCGTTGCCTGTCCTTGGAGCAGTGCTGGGGACGCTGAGACGTGCCGCCCCGGGTGGCAGTTGTGCCTCGGGCTTGGGGTGCTGCAGAGCAGGGTGCGTCTCTCCCCCGGGGGCCGTGAGCTCCTCGCTGCAGCACGGTCACTGCGGAGGGAGGAAGCTCCCTCCACCATGCGATCGGGGAAGCTCGTTCCCAGCATTTCCCGCTGCCTTCCCATCGCCCGCAGCAATCCCTCCCCTTGCCCCGCGGGGTTCGTGGCGAGCGTGGGAAGGACTTTTTCCCCTGTTCTAGTGGCTCGAGCTGTGGTTTGAGCCCTGCACAGACCGACCGATGCTCCTTGCCTCCTTTCCCTTCTATCCACTGGAAAACAAATCCCTCTAGATCTGATGAGATCCCTTTGCATCCAGAACGGAGATCCTGTGTTTCTCCTCTTTGGACAAATCCCAGCCTGCCAGGACCCATGCCGCTGCACCGCGTTGTCCTGGAGCTGATCCCTCCGGAGCAGGGGAGCTTGCCGGCATCCCGGCTGCGTGTTCCCTTGGCAGGTCACGCTGGAAAAGTTGTCTCTCTTAAAGCAAACACATGCACGTGGCGGTTTCGGTCTCCTCCATCCATCCTCCCTCCCTCCCTGTCTCTCCCTGGGCTGGGCCAGCTGCTCCCTGCTCCCAGCCAAGCCTGTGCTGCTGTTCCTGGCTCCAGCCCTGCCCGGGGGAGAGAGCGCGGGTGCCTTCGCTGTCTGAGTCTGCTCAAACGCCAGCAAAGCAGGGGGAAAAAAAGCTGCTTCTCCTGGCTTGTGGCTGAGAAATTCCCCAGCTGTCGGATTGCCAAGGAACGGCAGGGACAGCTCGGCCGGAGGCATCGCTGCTGGGGGGATCAGACGGACCCCACGGAGCCGGACGGGGCTGGTGTCCCCACGCCAGCCAGCTGTCCTCGCTGGGGATGTGCGTGTCGGGGACCCTTGCCCGGGGTTGTCCCCGTCGGGGACGTGTGGACGCTGCCCTGGCCGCAGCCCCTCTCCTGAGAAGCTCCTTTGCGCTCAGGGATTTCCGTAATGCCGCGGCACAGGGCCGGGGATCTCAGAGAGGGGCAAATCCAGGCTTACCCCCTCGCCTTAGGGCATCAGCAGCTAAGGTCGAGCTCTTGCTGCTTTGGCAGCAAATTGCTTAAAGGTGAAACACCGGTGGGGGGCCGCAAGTGAAATGCTTTTCCCATCACCCTGCTCCGGTGCGGGGTGCCCGGGGGGTGGGAGCTGTGCCGTTCCGTGGGGCAGCCCGGCCTGGCGGGCACTGTCACTGCGGGCTGGAGATCAGGCGTCCTCCCCACCCTTCACATCCTTCCTGCTCTTGTTTTCTCCTGCCCGGCAGTTTCTCGGGATAATAACCTTTTGTCACGCCTGGGGCCGTGGCCGAGGTCCGGCTCTGCGGCAGCGTGCTGGCGCGGCCGCCCCGCTCTCCCACGGGGTTTGCGTCCCGTAGTGCCTGGAAAGGGACCAGGTTGGGGCACACGGGCTTGGGGGGGGGAGACCTGGACGCTTCGGTGCGCAGCTCGGGGAGGGTGTGTGCCGCTTCTTCCCGCAGTGCCGGGGGACAGTGAAGGACCTCATTAATTTTTTCTGATTGCTTTTGCATTGCCTTGGAAAGGGCTGCTGGGGGCTGGGGGTCACCAGTGACAAGCTGCACCGTCCCCTCTGCTGTGTCTGAAATGGCTGCAGGGCTCAGGGCGAGGGACCCTGGGAACGGCGGGTCCCTGCCGAGGCTTGGTACCCGCCGTGGCCGTCTGCGGGCATCATCCTTCCCCTCCGCTGCTGGCAGGAGCTGTCCCGCGGGCGCGGGGTTTCCATCGCACGGCTGATCTTCCCCCTCGCGGGGGCCGCTGTCGGGCTGTGGCCGAGGGCAGAGCAGGGACCTGGCATCACCCCGGCCGGCACGGCCAGCCCCGACTCGGCGCTCCCATCCGCTGCAGCAGACCTGGCAGGGCTGGAGACTCACCCACTGAAAATACCCCAATTACCCTATCAGCTACGGCTCGGCCGTGGGTCCCGCTGAGTACCCGCGGCCGGATGCTTTCCACTGCTAATTGGGATCGCTCGGCCGTCTCCTCGCTCGCCTGCCATCCTTGCTCGTTCCCTTTGTGCTGCACGGTGGCAGAGAAAGCGGTGGGACGTGTCCAGAGGGTGCTGGGCGTGCGTGCCGGTGCAGCCGGGCAGAGACGCAGCGTGAGGGTGCTGGGGCAGCAGTGCTGCAGCTGGTGAGGAAAACGGCGCAAATCTCAATGTCTTTTGCCCTTTAAAAAAGAATAAATAATTTTTTTGTTGCTTCTATCACTCAAACCCAGCTGGAGCAATTTAAATAATTGGAGCAATTTGAATAATGGAAGCAATTTAAATAAGCTTCAACAGCCCAGACCTCGCGTTGGGGGCTGGCAGCCCGCGCGGGCAGGCGAGGTGCCCGGCAGTTTGGGTTGGCGGTGACACGGAGCTTTGACGCCGAGGCGAGGGACGGTGGCACTGCAGCAGGGTTTGTGCTGTCGGGAACCTGCAACACCCTTCCTCTCCTCCTGGTGATATTTAAGATAACTCTGCTTGTTTCGGGGCGATCGCAGGCCCTGCCAAAAGGTATTCGGTGGCAGCTCAGCCGTGTTTGAGCTCCTCCTTTTCTCTCGGGGCAGGGATTGCGCGGGCACTGCCACGGTCCCTGCTCGTCCCCGGGGAGCACCCAAAACTTTCTCCCGGCTGTCGCGATGTGGAGGCAGCAGCCGCTGCTGCCCAGGAGATGCTGTGAAGCAAAGAGCTTCAAGAGAGCACGTCAGTCAGGTGGGGGTCTGTACTGGAAGAACAAAGTGAGGTTTTTCTCTTTTGGCCGCTGGTGTCGGAGCCGAAACACCTCCTCGGCTAGCGGGGCGGGCGGTAATTAGAGTTGTGGCTGTATAAAAATGGAACCAGGTTGTTTACGGAGCTGGCCCTGCCCAAGGATTTATTCCTGGCGCGGCTGGTGGAAAACCTCTGAATCACCCGCTTCGGCAGGTACGGGGGGGTCTCGCTACCGGGGCACCTCGGGGTGCTGGAACTGCCGCCTTCTCCCCAGCCCCAGCTGCGGACAGGCGCAGCCCGGCCCTGCGAGGAAGGGGAACATCTGCTTGTGTTTTGGTGGGCCTGGCGTCCCACCAGCCGCCTCTCCCCTCCCCCCTCCTTTATTTATAGCGTTTCACCAACATCTGGAGTTTGAGCCGATTCGGCGCTGGCTGACTCCGAGCTGGGGGATGGAGCTGGAGCTGGGTGAAATGTGTGCGGCCGGGGAGGGAGGGAAGTCCCGAGCCCTTCCCAGCAGCGTGCGGGGGGCCGCAGCATCCCGGCGTGGACCTGAGGACCATCTGCGGGGTGGGAAACCCCAGGAGCATCCTTGCTCCGCTTCTCACGGCCGTGGGGACGGTGGGAGAGCTGCTGTGTCCTTGCCCCGTGGCACAGACCCGGGGGTGCTCTGCCTCCCACCTCGCGGCGCTGCCAGCCGGCGGTCCCGCTTTCTGGCTGGGTTTCGAGGCTCCTTTGACATTTACCATCGGCGGTCAGCCCTGTCCCCTCCCTGCAGTGTCACCGAGGTCCCCCTGGCCCCGGGGGATGCAGGGCTACAATAGCCCCCTTTCTGGTGCTGCTTTAATGGGAAAAATTGAGTCATTCCTGGGGGAAGGGGAATGAAAACCAGCCCCGCTGTGGCAGGCGGCGGATCCCTGGCAGGGCAGTGAATGGAGGCAGTAATCCCGCTCCTGGCCGTGGCACGAGCCCAAAGCCTGCCCAGTTCTCACGGCGAGGAGGGCTGTGGGCACCGCCGGCAGCCGTGGTGAGGGCTCCTGCTTCTCCAAGCTTTCCTCATCTTTGTAGCGTGAAAGATGGGGGTTTTCATGGCAGGGACGTGAGGACCCCCCCCTTCCCTTCCCTTCCCAGATCAGGGCGATAAGCATCTGCTAAAAGTTAAGTGCATCCCTAAATCTGAGCGAAGGCAGCAGCCTTTGAGCTCCCAACAAAATTGTAGCAATAATAGTGGCAATTAAAGCTTGCCCGCGGCTCAGCTCGGCTCCCAGTATAACCCTTACTGCCAAGGGAGGGTGCCTGTGTCGGGGCGGGTGTAAATGGGCCCCTTGTTCTGGCGGTGCGGCGGCCCCAGGCCCCCCCTTCCTGCGCAGGTTTCTCCCCCGGCTCGGCTCCTTCCCGGCTCCCAGCATCGCCCCTCGCTGCTCTGCCTGCCGGCGCTTGCCGTGCCGCCAGAGCCGCCCTTCTCCTCCGCCAGCCCCGAAGGCGGCTGCGCGTCCCTCCCGCGCACCTCGCCGCGCGCGGCGGAGAAGCCAAAGCGCAGGGGTGGAGAGGTCCTGGCTGGAGGCGAGGCGGCGGGGATGGGTGGAGGCCCTGAGCGGTGTCCCTCGTCCCCCCGGGACATCTCGGTGTCCCGAAGCGGCCACGGGGCAGGACGGGAGCCCGGTGACCCCAGCCCCAGCGGGCTCCGCCAGCGGAGGTTTTCTTTTCGGGGAGCAGGCGAGCAAAGGAGCCATTTTCTCACCGAAACCACATGCGAAAGGAGAGGAAACGCCATGGGAGCTGACTTAAAAGAAAATATGTTAACAATGTCAATTAGGCAGGAATGCTCCTGCCTGTGTTTTCTCCAGCTCGGCCCAGCAGAGGTGGAAAGGCTTGACGTGTCGCAGGGCGATCCGGAGCCTGGAGCGTGTCCAGGCGGTGCGATTCCCAGCAGCGATTCCCAGCAGCGGCGATTAGAGCCTGTTTGGCTGCCCCCAGGAAACGGCAAAGCTCACCGGGCTGGGCCGTGGAGGGACGGAGCTGGTGCTGGGAGCAGCCCCAAAAGCGCCGGTGGGCGCAGAGTGCTGCGGGTGAGGTGGTCCCAGGCGGGACTGAGCCGATTAGGTGGCAAGCCCTGATCTCCGGTGATTACGCGCCGTGACGGGGCCGAGGCGGCCGTCACGCCAGCGGCAGATGAGCTCAGCTCGGTTTGAGCAAATCCCCGTTCCGGGGGGACGAGCGGGGCCGAAGCTCTCGCTCCTCTCACGGTACCGCCGTGGGACACCGCGCGCTTCCCGGCTGTGCCGAGAGCGTCCTTCAGCCTTGGAGGAGGTTCGGGGGGGGGGCGAATCCCCTTGCTGAGGTGCACAGCAGCATCGTGGCTTCGGCGTGCTGGTCTGCAGGAGCCGCTCTGCCCCGCGGTGGGCTGGGACCCGCCGGGTTCCCGTGGCAGATGGTACCGACCCGGCCTCGGCCGCTAGACTAGCTCCGTGTTTGTGCGTGCGTGTGTGTTTGTGCTCAGCCCTCTTCCTCCTCCTCTTCCAGGGGACCCGGGAGAGGTGGGTGCCCACGCTGGCACTGGTGGTTTATTCCTGGAATAAATCCCTAAAGCGTGACTTTTCAAGGCGTTTCAGCCCGTTGCAGGGCGTGCATTTGCCGCTGCGGGGCGGAGGGGCTAGAGATGGTCCCGGCACCCGACAGGGCTGCGCGCGGCCACCGCCGGCTGCGAGCATCCCAGGCAGGGAGGGAGCCACGGCTGCTCTCGCTGGGTCGTCCAGGGCTGGGCGAGAGCTCACCGGGCTGGGCCGGCGGCGAGTTTGCATCGCGCTCAAAAGCGCGTGCTAACGCCTGCGTGACCGAGGTCTTTGAAAAGCCCTTTTCATCCCCAGCCCTGCTCAAAGTCGTGCTGCGGGTGACGGTTTCAAGGCACGGATTAGGCGGCGGGCAGGGGCTGGGGGAGCATGGGGGCAGCCCCATCCCGGAGCCGGAGCTTGGGGCCGGGTCAGCGGCGATGGCAAGTGGGTCTCTGACGCCGGTGGCCTCGTGCCATTGAGCTGGGGCTGGCGTGCGGGCGCTGGAGCCAGGGAGGGGCTTTTCTAGGGGCGGGGGGGTTTTGCTTGGACAGCGGAGCGTGGGGGGCTGCCCTGCTGCCCCTCAAAATCCGGGAGGTGAGTTTGTTTCAGGAAACAGAAAAGACCAAAGTGCCGGCGGTTTGGTGGTTCTGCGAGTGGATTCTGCTTGCGTGAAGGCTGGCACCTACTAATTAATTGCATGGAAACCCCTCGTTAATCAGAGCCAGTGACTTTTCTGATACCGGCTCCGTGGTGGAGCGTGCCTGAAGCATCCAGGTGTACGGAATGGGAATGGTCCCAGCGACTGCAGGAGCTGCACGGGGGTGGCACGGAGCCCGTGGCATCCCAGGGAGCCAAGGGGTGTCCCCAGGGGACCCCGGGGAGCCAAGGGGGGTCCCTGGGAGTCCCTGGCTCCCGGCAGCAGCACTGCAAACTCTAAGGGAAAAAAAAATCAGATGCTGCAAGAGTTGCAATGAGATTGTGAGAGCTGGCAACACCCAACCGTTTTTTTGTTTTGGTTTTTCCTTTTTTTTTTATATTGAAAGGATTTCATTGTTATTTAATGTCTTGTTTGTGCATTTTTTAAATGGACCAGCTTGAACAGCGTTTCCGAAACCTTTTTCCTTCTAAAATGACGATGATTTGCCTCAAGCGGCAGCTCCAGGGGTGGTGTGGCAATGCAGCTTATTTGCGCACATGCACGTACGTACCTGTGGATGTGTATAGAGAGCGATGCTTGTAGGTGGAGTATGACATGCCATTGCTTCTTAATCCAACTTATGGAATTAGTGACCGCTGATTTCAGTAGTCTCAGACCACTAAGTTCAGTAATTTAGGTAGTATCTGGATACCTAGAAAAAAAATTTGCTTGCTTTCGCGATTTTTTTTTGCATGCAATTTCTTTTGCGTGCAAATAGACAAAAAATACAGTTAATTTTTGTTGCTCTCTAGTATACGTGTGAATCTAACTTACCCAAACCGGCTTTTGTGTTCTTGGCATGTGAAAGGGCGGCAAAGCCTCCTCCGGAGCAATGCCGAAGCGTTTCTGCAGGGGTGAGTGTTGGCGGCTTTCTGGGGAGCCCAGATAACATGCCACCGTTCCGGGGAACGGTTCGTCGCAGGGCTTGGGTTTCACAAAGGCAAAATCCCCCCGGGAGTTTAGGAAATATCTTCCCAGAACACAACCAGGGAAATGTTGGCACTGGTTGAAAAGAAAATGAATAGCAGAGCTGGCAAGAGACACAGCGGCTCTGTGTCAACAGAGCACGTAAGCGCCAAGCGCTGGAGCATGTACTGGGGTCTGGGTGAAGCGAGGGGAGCGTTAGCGTTTGCTTAATCCCAGAGAGGGGCTTTGCAGAGTTGTGGTCTAAGACCTGTTTTTTCCAGTGGCCGAGGATTGCGTTAGTCGGGAGGTTTAAGAGCCCAGCGAAAGCCCCGGATCATCTCTGCGGGAGGATAAGCAGTTTTGCCTGGGGATTTCTGCTCAGAACAGATGCTGAATTGGGATTTTTTTTTTTTTTTTTTCTTAAGAACAAAGATCTTGAATTCATTTCAGTTAAGGACCTTGAATTCAAGAGTTTGTGGTGAAAGTAGAGCAAGCCCGCGTGGGACGCGGCACTGGTTACCACCCTGGCAGCCAAAGAGATCCTGCAGACGAGGCTTTCCCCTGCACGGTGTATTTATCGAATAATTTGATTTCACTGGTGATCCCAGGCGATCCCCCGAAGGCGGAGGGACCGGCCCTGCCGGGGATCCCCCGGGCATCCCCGCGCTGGCGCGGCAGCCACAGCGCGACATTTTCGGGTGATTTTCTTGGTGCTTTCGCACCGCTGACTCCGTAAAAACGGAGCAAGAGGAAAACGGTTTGAAAAGGTCCTTTCTAAACCCCAGTAGGTGATCCCAGACGCGTTCCCCTCTGCTCGCGAGACGTTCCCCCTTTTCCTAGCTGCGCAGAGCCCCGTGCATCCTTTAAGGTCGCGCGGATCCGACCCTCTTCGGCCGGTTGAATCATTTCCTGTTTTCTTCAGTTTTTGAAGAACTCCAAGGCAAGCTGGAAATGTTTGCAGATAGGGCGAACTAACTGCTCCGGGGCCGCGGGAGAAATACAGGCGTGCTAAATCTGCGGAGGGAGAGGGCGCGAGCGCAGGGTCGCGGCAGGCGGAGGGGCTGCTCCTGGCTTTGGCGGAGCAGGTGGCTGAAGCGCTTTGGGGGGAGCCCTGCCCTGTTTTGGCGGGAGCTGGGTTTTATCGATCAGTGGATGTTGCACTGATGATTTGTCCCTTTTAAGAATCGCTGCCAAGAGCATCTCCCGAGGCGGGTGCCTGTGGAGCTCTCTTCCTCCGCAACTTGTCCTGGTAGCATCCGTGCGCCCTGCAAGCTCAGCTGCAGCGTGTGCGCGGGAGCAGCCGGTAAGGCTTTTCTTGCGGCTCCCTCCCTGCCTTTTTTTTATAAAAAACTGGCATTGCCGGGTTTAATCTCTGGAAACGTTCAGGTACAGTTTGCAGCTGGTCCGAGCGCGCCCCGATGCCTGCGACGGGCGCCGCCGGCGGCGGCCCTCGTTTGCGAGCGCTTTTTGAGGAATTTGGTGCGCTGGCCCCGAGGAGTCGGGGTGGCCGAGGGGTCCCTGCTGTCCCTCCTGTGCCAGAGCAGCAGCATCGCGGGCAGCTCTGACCCGGCGTCCAGCGAGGGCTGGCCATCTCGCATCCTCGTTCCTTCCCGGATGCTGGGATTGAGCTGGTCGAGCTGGTCCTGAGTCCCAGTCCACCTCTGTTCCCTCTGGGCATTGCAGCCACGGCCAAAATTCCCTCTGCTTTTTGCCCCAGGACCCTGGGACCGATCTCATTGCTTGCTGCCGGAGAGCGCGGTCGGCACGCGCCCGTGCAAGCGGGAGCAGATGGGTGCAAGCGGGTGCAGCTCCAGCTCTTGCTTTGGCCGGGGGTTGCCGAGGGCTGGCACTTGGCCCTGGGGAAGGCTTTGCTCTCGCCTCCCTGCTTTGGGGTTCGGCGGGGGTGGGAGCCCGTGGGGGGTTCAGGCTGCCGGCCCCGCGGGGGCTGCGTTTGGAAGAGCTCAATGTGAGGGAGCAAGTCGCAGAGGGAACGGAGGCGGCGGTTTGGTGCCGTCAGCCCCCTGGGAAGATGCAGCCATAAGCAATGGGGGAGAAAAGTGGCTTTTTTGCATTCATATTACCAACAAAGGGCCGGACAGGGCCGGAGGCTGCCGTCGCTCCGGAGTCGTCCCCTGAACTCCTCCAACCCACCGTGAACCCCACCAGCTCGAGTATTTCACAAGCAGCTTGAGGAGCGCTGTGCTGGGGTACCTACGTCCATCCCATCGAGCCGGCGGGCGCGCGTGGGGTCGGAGCGGGCAGCGGACGGGGCGAGGGGGAGATTCCCCCCCGCAGTGAAGCAGTCGCGGTGGGTTTCTGCCTCCCCTCGCCCCGTCCCCAGGTCTCGCCCCGTCCCCAGGTCTCATCCCATTGCGTTAAAGCCTCCAACAGGTAGTCGGTGCTGGGGGGAGCGCCCGGAGCCCCTGCTTGCCGGGCGGCCACGGTCACGGGATGCGGCACGGGGACGCGTGCTCTCCGTGGCATGAAACGGGTATTTCTCACTGGGATTATTTGGGTTTATCTCTTGTCATCTGTGGCCTCTGTCCCCAGCGAGCGGCAGCAGTGTCACCCCGGCTGGGTGTGTTTGTGTGACCAATGGTGCCTGCGCTCCGTGTGGGTGACGGTTGATGCCCTGATCCTGGGGATCCTCTGGCCCTGAGCTCTGCAAAGTGGGGAACCCAGCTGGGGACAGGGACACGTATCGAGTAATATTAGTCGTGTTTTGCCGTCTGCATTAAAGCGGTGCCCGTAGGTACCGAGCGGGGAGCGGTGTTCCGTGGGCGGAAGGGCACTGCGGGGCTGCTCCCTCCGTCCCTGTTGGCAGCCGGTGGCTCCGCGGCCGTGCCGAAGGGGAAAGGCGGCAGAGCCAGTCCCCACCTCAGCGGGTCCCTGGGGGTGACGGCTCTGCATGTCCCTGCCTGATGCTCCTCCAGAAAATCCCTTTTTGAGGGGATGAAGGAGACGGGATCAGCCCCCGAAGTGACTTAGCCGTGCTCCTCCTGCGGGAATTAGGTGCTGCCCCCGGGGGTGCCATCGGCGGGCCACCGCTCTCCCCACGGGGAGCCAGGAGATCAGCGAGTGCTGGTGAATTGATTCAACTCTTCGCTGCCCTCTGTATTTGCCCCGCTGTGACTCGCAGTGGCCAAAAATCACCTTGTATCATTGCAAACGGGAGTTATTCCCCATCGTCACCGGGGCACGCGAGGACCCCGCGGGTAGTCCGGCTCCCCGGTGGCAGTGGGAAACGTCCTTTGGCTTGTTTGGCTCTTGCCGCGCAGGGTCCACGTGCAGCTGGAGCCCCTCGGCATCATCCCTTGGGTCCCCAACACGAGTGGTGGCCGGGCCAGGTCTCCTGGGCATCAGCCATGGGTGGCATCAGCCATGGGTGGCATCAGCCACGGGTGCCCTCGGCTCCCGCAGCCCTTGCTGGAAAGGAAGCAGCTTTTGAGCAACATCAAGGGTGTTTTGCAGAAATAACCCCAAGGTGCCGCGAGTGCGAGGAGCTGCTGGCACAGGCGTTCCCAGCACGAAGCCCGCACGGCGCGTAGGAGCCCCGGAGCTGTCTGAGGAGGGAGGACGTCCCTGGGCCTGCGGTGGGAGGGGAGGGGGTGCAGGCTTGGTGTTTCACGGTACCTATTGGCAAAGACAGGAACGTGGAGGAAATTGCCGCGTGGGTTTTTAATTTGACAGGAAAGGCTGTAAGAGATTTCACCGTAAACGTGATCTGAAAAAAATAAGGTCTGTTAGCAGGAGGGGAGCAGCGTTTCTTTTAATGAAGGATTAAAACTCAGCCACAGGGGGTGTTTTCCTTAAACCACAGACGCAAATGAAAACCCGTATCTCCACGGCGGCTCTTGCCAGGGACGCGGTGCTGTGCCGTGAGCCGGTGCTGCCCGGCGCGTGTGGGCTGGAAGGGGCCGTGGGGAGAGCAGCACCCAAGAGGGGTGACCTGGAGAAAAGCTGGTATTTGTTGCATCCCCGGCTGCCCCGAGGAGCCGTACAGCATTTTCCATGGGATGGGGGGGAAGGCGTTAAACTCCCCACACGCTCCTGTACCGTTCGCCCTACAGCAAGCTCAGCCTCTCCGTGCTGCGGGGAGCCATCAGGCGTGGGGTTCATCACCCCGACCCCCAGAGCCCCTCCGCTGGGAGGTGGACGTACCCACGGGCGATGCCGATGTCACTGGGACCAAGGGCACGGCACTGCCGTAAATAAATTACTAAGGTTAATCCAGCGTCTCGGGTTTGGTTCTTCCCTGCCCGGGGCTGCGGCACTGGGGCTCGGCCGCTGCTGGGGGAGTCTTGGTGTATGGGCGGGCTTTATCTGGGCTGCTTCTGGTGAAGGAAATGCATTTTTTGTTTTGTTTTAATTTTTTCTGGAATGGTTTCGGACAATTGATTTTCTAAAATAGACTCAATGAGAGGAAATTCATTTGTTAACCTGTCCCTGTTCAGGGGAACGGGAGGACGGGGTGCAGATATGGTGCTTCCTCGGTAGCTTTATTTATGATTGCATCTGCTTTAGAGCAAAACCGAACCTATAAATTAAATGTTTTGTCTCCCCCCAACCCCTCCTCTGTTAATCAGGATTTAAACGGACAGAAGGAGCTGTGCCCGCGTCTCTGCCACCTGAAGAAAGGCCCCAATGGCTACGGCTTCAACCTGCACAGCGAGAAGTCCCGGCCGGGGCAGTTCATCCGCTCGGTCGACCCCGACTCACCGGCCTCCAGAGCGGGGCTGCGGCCCCAGGACCGGCTGGTGGAGGTAACGGCGTGGGGGTTCAGCACCTTCCTTCCTGGGAAGCCTTTGGGGTTTCCTCAGCACATGCCGCGCGGGGACGTTCCATCCTGCCCAGCCTGGCAGGAGCGGCCGGGTCCTGTCCCCCTCTAGCAGGTGGGGAGAGGGACGGCAGACGTGATGGGACCCTCAGGAAGCCTGAAGCTGAAACAAACCCCCGTCCCGTCACCTCTTCCATCACGCCCCCCGTATTCCTCTGTAATACGGAGCCATAAGCCCACTGTGGGTGCTTAGGCAGCGGTTTTGTGGCAGCTCGTTCAAAGCGGGCACTTGCGAGTGCCGAAATCCAGGTGCTGCCGCTGGCTCTGGCCGGCACAGAGGGTCGGAGCAGGCGAAGTGCTGCCCCTGTGCCCGCCCGGGTGCCTCGGGGGTGGCAGTGGGATCCTGCGGACGGATGAGGTGCTTGATGGGTGCCCGTCTCCCCCCCCCGTAGCACAGCGAGCCTTGGTGGCATTGCCTGATGCCGTGCGGTGCTGGAGCTGGCTCTGCCCTCTGCAGCAAGAGAGGTGTGGGGACACGTGGGACCCGTCCCACCGCCAGCACGGGGGGGTGACCCCCCACCCAGCCACCCTCCGGTCTGGCGTCCTGCCATAGGCACAGGGACGGGTCGGTGCCGCCCGGCCGAGCTGACGCACTGCCAGGCAGGCGTTTGGAAAAAGAGGGGAAAAAGCTTTGCAGAGATTTTTAAGACGTGAAATTGTGAAAGATGGGGGCAAAATTCCTCTTGGAAGCATCTTCCTGGTCACCGAGCGCTGGACAACACGAGTTTTGATGTGTCTGGGAATCGCCCTCCCTTCGGCTCGTTTGTGTCTTGTGTTTTTCCTGAAGAACGAGGTTTCCCCATCCAGAGCTGCCTGCGCAGGGCTTGAGCAGCGCATGGACAGAGGGACGGGCAGGGCTTGATCTGGCAGCCGGTGCTCGAGGCACGGCAGCCGTCGCCCCTTTCGCTTCCGCACCGCGGGAGCACGTGGATGTCCCCTGCTCGGAGTCATGCGTGGCCCTTCCCCAGGAGGGTGAACCCCAAAACCCCCCTGCGGGGACCAAGCCGTGGCCCTTGCCGCTGGCTCTGGAGTGGGAAAGGGGTTTGCGCTCCTGGAAGAAAACACTCGCGCCCTGCGGAGCCGGGCAAGTTGGGGGGAACGCTAAGACCAAAGCACTCGCCTGCTTTCTAGCCCCGTGAATAATCGTTCCCCAGCCGGCGGGAGCTGTGCCTCTTCCCAGCACCTGAAAGTTTAATGCTGGCAGCAGCGTGGGGCTGGGGCCAGGAGCGGGGTGCCGGCGGCAGCAGCTCCCAGCAGCGCGGTGTCACGGCGAGGGGTTGTGTTATTTATTTATCGGTGCTTGGCAGAGCGCCTGGCACACACAAAGCGGCAAAGGGTGAGCTGGCGAGCTCGGAAACCCGAGCCCCTCCGTCCCCGCTCTTTGGGGCTTCGATAAATATTTGATGCCCCCCGGCCCTGCTGCGCTGGGCAGGCTGGGTGTGCCGGGGCAGGGGGAGGGCAGCCCCGTGCTGCCCGGCCGAGCTCAACCAGGGGTGAATCGGGGTGACAGGGTGCTGCCGGGGATGGAGCGGGGTTACAAGCGGGCAGCTGAGGTTGCCAGTGAGGTGCAAAGCCTGGGGACGGGGTTCCCTTTCCATCCCAGCCCTTGCAGCCGTATCCTGGCCCTCAGGACCTGCTTCTGCCCCAGGTTTTGTGTCCAGGCATCCAAAATGCAAAGAGGACTCCAAAGTTTGGAGCCGGCCCAGCTCGGTCTCTGCAGCGTTGTCCCTTTGCAGCGGGGACAAGCAGCCGTGACTTTGCAGCGAGAGGGTCCGTGGCTGTCCCACTTCCCTGGGATGGGCTGCAACGTCCTGGGTGCTGCCGGGACGATGCTCGGCTCCCCGGGGAGCTGCCGGGACGGGGTTACCCTCGCTCCCAGGCTCGGTCCCCGACTCTGGCATCGGTGTGCTTCAGGGTGCAGTGCAGGAGAAGGCAGTTGTCTGTCTGCAGGAGGAGGAGGAATAAAAATGTGTTGATGCTGGTGATCCTGGAGAGCCGTGGCCCTGCAGGAGAGCAGGCGTGTGCGTCCAAAGCATGCAGTTATAACGTTATGTGTGGCTTAGCAAAACAAACAAAACCTGCTGTCCGCTTCTCCTAATGAAGGCCTTTCTGTGCTGGACAGATTTGTGAAGTCTTTGATTGGTTTCAGAAAGCTGTAGTAATGGAGTAGCTATTTTTAAGAGGAGGAGGTTACTCCGTTCCCGGTGATCTCCGTACCACCAGCACTCTCTCCCCTTCTCCGTCCAAGCTGAATTAGCACGTCGCTCTGCCGTGCCGCGTGCAGGCGCCTTCGGATGCCAAAGGCAGAACGGGCGGCGAAGGGTGGGTTGAGCTTTGCCAGAGACGGGCTGGAGCCTTGCAAAGAGTTCATCGCACAAAACCGGTCCAGCAGCGAGGGGCCGGGCGGTGCGGAGACCTTCCCCTGCGGGACAAAGGGTGATTCATTCCCCCCGGACAATGCCTCAAAATCACAATTGTCCCCTCCCTGCGGGGAACAATTGGGAGCAGAGGATCACGTTCCCCGGTGGTCCTGGCTCGCACGCAGGGAAGGGAGAAATGAATCCATGCAGCAGGCACGGGGACCCGCCTGACAGGACACGGGAAATCCACAGTTTTCTGTCACGGAGGGATGAACGATGGCGTGGTGATGCTGCCTGGGCAGGGCTGGGGAGCAGGACACGCCGGCAGCACCCTGCCCGTGCACATGGTTGCACCCCGTAGGCAGCCTGAGATACCTGGGGCACGTCCGAGGGGAAGGCTGGGTTTGAAATCACTACAGAGGGCAGCCGGAGCGTTTCGGCAGGACCTGGGTGGGTGAGGTGATGGCGGAGTCGGGGGGCTGTGGTTCCCGATGGGTGTGTTTGGGATGCGGGCAGAGGCGGAGGTGTGGGGTAACACGAAGGATGCTCCGGCAGAGGCACGGGGGTGGGGGTGGTAGGAGGCTGGGGCTGGCTTGAGAGGGGGAAGGAAAAAGCCTGTAGGCTTCCTATCATCCAAATAGAAATTAAAAAAGGAAAATCCCATCCCTTAGGGGATGAGGAGGCTGCTCTGGGGGTCCGGGACCAGCGTCGCTGCTGCGGGGGGCACAGACTGGGGTTCTGATGCTGTCGCTTTGCAGGTGAACGGCATAAACGTGGAAGGCCTGCGGCACTCGGAGGTGGTGTCCCACATTAAGGCCAGGGAGAACGAAGCCAGGCTCCTGGTGGTGGACCCCGAAACAGACGATTACTTCAAGAAGCTGGGGGTGACCCCCACGGAGGAGCACACCAAAGGTGAGACCTCGCTTTCCCTGGGCGACTCTACGCCGTTCCCGTGACTCACCCCGTCATGGGTGGGATTTCAGAAGTGAGGGAGAGTCATGTTTCCCTTCTGTCTCATCCCTCGGTAGTTTCCTGAGCACCACCCAGCTATTTATAAATAGTGAGAATACTTCCTAATCTCGCCAAAAACCAATTTGTTATTTTTACACAGTGAAAAATTAACTTAGGAACTTGCTGCCATAAAGTGGCTGAGCAGAGTGTGGCGGGGTCCGGGGAGAGCTGGGCCCTCGGTGAGCGGTGGGCTCGCGGAGGGATGCTCAGATGGGACCGGTCCGTCTGGTTGGGGCTGGGAAGCCTCTCTGACAGCGCTTCCTCGGGCCCCTCCGTTTTCGGCTGCAGCACCCGCACCCTGGGAGACGGGGTGCCTGGCGTCGGAGGAGGCGGACCCGCAGGGTCCGGGGGAGCAGAGCGGTCTGCCCAGGGTGCCGAGCTGGGGTCTCAGCAGAGAGAGTGCAATAAATCCCCCGTTGCTCTCTGCAAAGGAGCCTGAGGGTGCATGGAGAAATACCGGAGCAAACACCGCGTGCGCGCAGGGGAAGGGTTTCACGCCACGACGATCACAGGGGTGGCTGTTGCAGGAAATGTTTGCCTCGCTGTTGAAACCTGGCAGAGAAAGCTGCCTGTCCACTCTCCAACCTGCTGCGCTGCAGCTCCCGCGTGGGGAGGCAGCGGGACGCTCCCCAGCCCGTCCTGCCCCGCCGGCTGAATGGGGAGCCCTGTTTCCCAGTACAGCTGTTCCTTATCTGATCCGCGCTCCCAGCTCCCTCGGATGCTCAATGGGGAGATTTGTCCAAAGAAACGGGTCAAACAATGCAGAGAGAAGCGCACGGGGCGAAAACGGTGTCAGATGCTCCGCGTCGGTTCGAGGAGGAGCTGGGGCGAGAGCTGTCTGCTGGCACGAGCGATAAAGGAGCCCTTGTTCCCCGGGTGGGGACGTAGCCAGGGCCACGGACGCGTCGGGGGGTGCGGGTGGGTGCTCGAGCCCCTGCAGCTCTCGCTGCCATCTTGCTGCGTTGGTCAGAGATCAAGAGTTGGGTCTGCCTGGCCGGTAACAGTACGAGTGCCGATGACAAAGTGCTCTGGTGAATTCTGTTGTTTGCAGGGTAAGAGGAAATAATAATTGCACTCCTTAATCAAACTGCTTTGACCTCAAGCTGATAGTTTTGGAGCTTCCAGCTGATCCTAAGCACCTCAACGTTTTAGCCAATGAGTGTATTTCAAGAGCTACGCACCTTTCAAGACTAAGAAAATACAAAAATATTTCCAGACATGCCAAATTTTGAAATTACTTTTTTTTTTTGTTTTAAAGTCCAGTTGCACTTCAATATTGCTTGTGATTTGAAGGTTGCTTCTCATTTAAATAACATTATCCTTTAGCTTCTTATGATACCGGAGACTTCCGCATCATTTCTGCTATGAGCTGACTTGCTTTTGACGACTCTTGCTCAGAGCTTATCGTGCTGTGTACACGAGTCCAACATTCAGTATGATAAAATACACACGGATCCCAACACCGTAACTCAGGCTTTTGCACCAGCACGCTCTCAAAATTATTATTTGGCTTTGGTTTTTTAAATGCAAAGGTGCCCTGATTTGCACTAGGAATCCCTGCAGCTCGCACTGACGCAGCCCCAAATCAGTCCTGCGGAAAGCCCGGCCGTGCCCGTGCGTGGTGCGGGGAGACGATGGCTCTGGAGCCGTGCAATTACCTGTCCGGGGTTTCTGCAGTTCCAAGCCGCGTTTGGCACCACGCGCTGCTCTCGCTTCACTGGATTTGGAGTTACGCAGCGATGCGCATCCACGTCGTTGTCTTCTGCTGGGGCGATGCACAGAATGAGGGCTTTGCCCCGAGAAGCAGTCATGCTCGACATAATTCAGTTATTAATCCTGTCACAATTAACACATCTGTTAGCCTGGGACAGATGAGACGTGGTAATGCCTTTAGCAACGACTTGATCGTGGTGACTGGCAGCTTATCTGCATAAAATTTGCCATCGTGTGGAATATTATTAGTGCAAATCGTTGGAAGTGAGCAAAAAAAAAAAAAAGCCAGGGTACCTGGGGAGCGGGGTGTTTGCCACACGCTGTTGTGACACCAACAAGATGCTGATTTCGGCGAAGAACACTGGGTTGGTTTTTAAGATTTCTGTTTAAACAGTTTCTGAAGAAAAATTACTTAACAGTCAAAAAAAAAAAAAAAGGGAGTGTGCTGAATTTAGTGCTCATAGAAGGAAGTTACTTGGTCCCCTTCCTGGAAGGTGTTTTCTTCTGATGAAAACAGGGTGAAATCAAGTGAAGTCAGGGGAATTGGAAAGAATTTGGTTCCAGAAGGGCGCAAGGGGGATGGACAGGCTTTTGCATGGGCTGGGAAGAAGCGCAGGACAAAGTCAAGAGACAAGACGCTGAGTTGGTGGGGTGGGCAAGGGAGAAGGCAGGCTGGGGACGGGCGGGTGGGCGATGCTGAGGGGTGCTTGCGGGGGACCCGAGGCCAGCAATCCCAGCTGAGCGTATGTACCGTGTATTTTCTTTATGTGGTCTATAGGTGTGGTACCTCAGCCCATGACAAACGGATCCGCACAGACTCAGGTGAGTCCTGCCTGCTCCAGGACGCCCCGACGGCCGGGGTGGCTGGGCAGCATCCTGGGCTAGCTCAGTTTAGGGAAACGTGTCGGTGTGATCGAGAGGGATCGGGGGCGAGAGGCCAGGCCCCTGGCATGCCGGCTTTCCTTGCCTCCCACCTGTGACCCCTGAGCCTGTCGGGGGGACTCGCCAGCCTGCAGAGCAGAGAGGGTTGCTCGTAATGTCCCCAAGGCTCATTTAGCTCAGCTTAACTGCTGCTGGCTGATTTTAATTGCTTCCTGCTGCAGCTTTAATTTAGGGGTTGAACAAGGCTGGTTTCAGCCCCATTTAATCGCTGCTCCCGGTGACAGAGGAGCTGAGCGGCTGGCGGGACGGGGACGGGGACGTGCTCTGCCTGGCATGGGGGATGCTGGAGAGCAGCGGCTCTGCCGGCAAATCCCAGGGAGCTCCCGTGTGTGCACGCGTGTGCAGGGTGCCTTTGGCAGGACCCTTCCCTCCGGGCTCCGTTCCTGTCCCTGGACGAGCCAGGCGTTGCTCTCTGCCTGGCGCGGCGGCTGGGATGTCTGTCCCCACCAGGCTGGAGCGTTTTTCTGCCCAGCTTTTTATTTTTTTTTCTAATTCTGTCTTTGTGCAAACTGGACTAACGTTTTAATTTCCGCTAGCTGAATGGAGGATCCACATCTTCATCTCACAGCGACCTTCAAAGTCCCGGGAAGGAATCAGAGGTAAAAACCCCAAAGATTCCCCCTCCCTTTCACATCCTATTGCAGGTACATACTTGCCTTATCGTACTGTGTAACAATGCCTTTCAATGCATTTTCAGTTTTGTCTCGCAGACTTAGGTACACTTGTATCTATCCAGCAAGCAAAACACAGAGTTTTCTTTCGTCCCTTGCACTGTAGATGTGCACGAAATGGAGCCGTGAGCCGTCAGCAGCTCCTGGCTCCAGCGTGGAAGCGGCCGCGTTTCTGGGATAACTCCTTCAAGTGGCTGGCCAAGGGCTCGGGACCCTCGGGGTGACGTGTGCTGTAGCAGCACAAGCTGCTGTCACGGAGTCGTGCGTGCAAAGATGAGCATCTGCAAACTGCATCTGCAAAGTGCCCCCTGCAAACGGCAGCTGAGAGGGGCAGCAGCATTCAAACGCGAATTAAATCCTATCGGGTTCTGCCTCCCTTCGCTTCTGCCTTCAGATGGGTTTGGCTAAATTGAGTTTAAGGAGACTGCGCGAGGTTTGGGTTACTTGACTGTGTCTGTCCCCTGCCAGCGAGCTGCCAGCTCCACGGGCCATCTCCAGGCTGTAAATTCTTTCCCCTCTTTGTCCGAGGGACAGAAAAGCTTGTGGGGGTTGCACGGCCTCTGCCAGCAGCAGCAGATGTCCCCTATTAACGGATGAGTTTTGCAAGGGTGCGGATGGATGCGGGCTCCGTTCCCTGGGGGAGCCCCTGGCTCTGGGAGGACTCGACATGCGCTTGTCCCTTCGGGCATCGCGGCCTCGGGGAGGAGGTGGCACTGCCCCAAACCGAGCCCAGAACGTCAAGGGGTAACGGCAGCAAGGCAATTAGTGCTGCGCTGGGCAGTGACTCGTGCTCGAATAGTTTGAAAGGAGGTGTAAGATGAAAGGCTGTCTACAAGAGTTTTGGATCTGAAGTGTAATTATACTGACGAGCTACAGGGCAGGAGGCGAGGCTGGGGAGGCGGGAGGGCAGGAGGAGCGGAGTGGTGAGGTTCAGGTGCTGCTAACAGGAACAAGGCAGGCTAAAATTTAAAAAAGCCAAATTGCTTTTAGCTTGGAGCACAGTGAATTTACCACAGTGTTTAAAGGAGCTGCTCAGGACGGGAGGAAGCGTGGATTTGGTGACCCGCAGGGCTGCTTGCAGGGCTGGGGCTGTTTCTCTGGTGGAGCCTGGCTGAAAGCCGCAGCGAAGGGCCGGAGAAGAGGCAGACCTCGCTCTGCAAGGTGAACGAGCGACCAAAAGTACACACAAGGCATAGATCGGTTTTCTCTCAGAGTCATTAATTTAGCAGGTTTTTTTCTTAAAATAATAAGTAGGGGATTTCTAAAGTGCTCAAAAATTTACCTTTAGCATGAGGCTCCGCTGAAAATAGAGGGATGCCCCCGTGCAGGTGCTCTGTGGGGTCTCTGCTGGTTCTCAGTGCTTGTGCTGTCCCCTGCCTGACGGCAGCAAGTGCTCAGGCAGCCTCTTCTGAGCACCCCGAGCCTCTAAAACATCTCCAACTCCAGCTGTGTCCGAGAGCTGTGGCCAAACGCCTGCAGTCTGGCATCTCCGTTTCTCTCTGAGCATTAAATAATACGTGTCCTGACCCAATGGCCGCTGCCTTTGGAAAACCGGGCTGTGTCCCGGTGCCCGAGCGCAGCGGTTCCTCCCGTGGAGTCGCTTTTGGGCTGTTTCAGGGATCGCTGTCCCACCTCCGCACTAGAAACCCGTCCCTGGGGCATGGCAGGGGGGTTGCCTGCGGCTCTGCCCCCCAGCTCGTAGCCTGGCGTGCTCATGCGAGCCACCACCCGGTTCAGTTTGCATTCGTAAGCCAGAGCAAAGCTGGAGTCGTCATCTTGCAGCGCTGGTGGACCTGCCCGTGGTTATCAGTGAAATGACTAGGGTTTGAGAAATCCTCATTTTGGAGTTTCACATGCGTGGTAGGGCAGCAACGTGGGTAGGCAGGCTTTAAAATGTTTCCTTAAAACTGAAGGTCTTGATTCTGTGCGTTTGCCCACTATTGACATGAGTGTGGTGCTTGCAGAGCGCAGCTCTGGGGTCCAGCCGCTTCTCCCCGAGCTGGTCTCCTCGGGCACCTCCACCCTGCCCGGCACCGAGACCTGGCAAAGCCTCAGTACAGATGTGATCGATGAAGCCGAAGCTTTAGATTGCGCCTGCTACGGAGCGTGCTGCCCGCTGAAACCAGCTCTGATGAACCGAGTCCCGGCAGGGACGATGCTTCCCAGACCTCTGGGGTTTGAGGGGCTCGGAGACCTGGTGTGGGGTCTGTCCCCAGCAGGGATGCAATGGAGTAAAAGCATTTTGGCCAGGCCGTTAATTGTAGCCTGAGGACATGGTGGCCGTCCTTCACCTTCTGCAGGAACAAGAGGGTCAGGGTCAGTGGAGGGGCACCTGGGGTTTCTGGCTTGAGGGCACATTGCTGCAGCGGCAGCGACTTCAGCAAGGAAAGTTAATTTTCTTATTATAGAAGTACTTATATTAAGCAGATGGAAAGATGCTGTTTTCAATACAGTTCCCAAAGCAAATAGTCCCTCGACTGGCACCTTACGGCGGCCGTGCTGGGCATGGCCAGCTGGGCACGCAGACAGCCGCTGCTGTCCTCCCCCGCACCCCCATCCCCGCCTCGGTCAGCCACGGGTGCTCTGGGAGCAAACGGGTGCCCGGGCAGGCGAACACGGCGGGGTCTTGCCGCAACCCCTCCCTGTGAGCCCTGAGGCTCACCCAGCTTGCTCCCTCGTCCCTGCTTTCTGCCCACACCAGAGGCTTATTTTTCATTTTCCCAGCAGACGAGCGGAGCAGCTTGTTTTCCCTCTGGCAGCAGCTTCTGTGTTTCTGCTTTTCCACTTCCAGCCGTGGCAGCCACGCATTCTTCAGGCAGGGAAAAAACCCCCACAAAACGCAATGTAGTAATTAACTCTGTGGCTACGCGGGTGCTGCCGCCGCCAGTGAAACCACAGACGCGGCACAGGGGAGGGACTTTGACCTTCTGCTCCAAAAAACCCACCCCTGCGTGTTAGCTTATCGTGCGCGCTGGAGGAAACGCCTCTCCTGGGGCTGCGTGGGGTGAAACGCTGCAGGACCCCGTGGCCGTGCTCGTGGCGGCGGGGGGGATGCTGCCATGGGCTGACGTCTCTTCTCCCTTCTCCACGCAGGACGGAGACGCGGAGAAGAAAGACCCGTTTGAGGAGAGCGGGCTGACCCTGAGCCCGACGGCTGCCGAGGCCAAGGAGAAGGTGCGGGCCAAGCGGGTGAAGAAGAGAGCTCCGCAGATGGACTGGAACAAGAAGCGAGAGATTTTCAGCAATTTCTGAGCCTTGCTGGTGGCTGCCATCCGCCACCCTCCTGCCCCCGCCCCAGCTCGGACGTTTCTGAGGTGCCTACGCCCTGTCCTTCAGTGTCCATGTGAGATGCTTTGTGCTCTGCTCTTCACTGGTTGCTTTTACAAGGCGTATTTTAAAGTCCTCTTTTTTTTTTTTTTTAATTTTTTATTATTATTATTATTATTGTTACTCACCAGCGATTCTCATAAGACAAATGTGACCAAAGCTCCTTTTCTTGCTTGCTCTTCAGCCCAGCTCTGGCTGCCTGCCGTCCCCTGTTCCTATGAGAAAGGACTGGAAGAGTTTAACTCTTGTTTCTTACCTGCATCATTTAGGCTTCTATTACTTTTTTTTTTTTTTTTTTAAATTTGGGGTGTTTGTTTTGGTGTTGCGGGTGTCCCAGACTGAGCCCCATGGGATGCTCTGTGCCCCTGTGCAAACAAACGTCTGACGGCCTCGTGCCCCCGCCGTGGTGGGTGCCCGCAGGGTGGGGTGTACCTGGCACCCCCTCCCCAGCACACCCCATCTGCAGCGTTAACTACTCACACAATGGGAAAACGGACAGTGGCTGTAAATCGCTCTTGTTGGCTTTGCTATTGAAAAGAAAAAATTTGTTTTGTTGGTGTTTTTTTTTTTTTTTTTAAATGAAGTCCCATATGTTTCCAGTTAGTTGAGGAACTTCCCTCCCCACCAGTGACTTCTGCCCCGGCAATAAAAGCCCCTTTTTCATCCCCAGCAGCTCTGCAGAGGGGAGAGGGCAGGATTTAAAAACAAATCCCAAACCCAACAGCCCAAATGCCACAGGCCTCACCATTTGCAGCCGTCAATGCAGCGCTGAGCGGCGGGGGAAGGAAGGGAGCGGGGCCAGTCCTGCCCCGTGGTGCGAGGAACGGTGCTGCCGGCCCGGCTCCGGCAGCCTTGCAAGAAGACAAGAGCCACGAGATGCTACGAAAACTCTTTGGACAGACTTGAAAGCGAGCACAACCCAGCGTCTGTTTCCAGGGCGGAACGCGGGGATCGGGCTCTAGCTGCGGGCTTGGCGCTGGGGAAGTGGAGCTCGGCTGTGGCTGTGCCTGGGTGCTGGGTCCTGGAGCAGGGTCCGGGTCCCACCTGGTTTGTTACTTCTGGGCTGGTATTTGAGCGTAACTGAGTCTCTGTCTCGCCACCGGCAGGACGTCCTCCGAAGCCGTGGAGTCCCCGCGGGGCTGGCTACGAAGCAGGCAGCGGTGTGATGGAGCGGGCGGTTGCTTTGGCTTTCTGTGACCTCCTTTGAAAACACCCTGCTCTTGGTATTACAGCCTCAAAATGTATCTTTAAAGCATTACAAATTAAGCTCATTTAAGCTCTTTATTACTTGCCTTTGGCTGTAAATGAGGGAAGATGCGACCCTCTCAGAGGCTGCAGACAGAGGTGTTTTACCAGGGCAGGGTCCCGGCCGTGCTGGGCTGGCCGCCTCCTGCCCACGCTCCAGCAGCTCCCCAAGCCCGGCCGCGGTGGCTGCCCGGTATTTCAGCTCAAATGCCGAGGCAGCAGTGGGAAGGGACTGGGCACAGCAGGACCGTCGAGTACAAACCCACTTTCCCCAGCTAAAAGCAAACGGCAGCAATCACTTAGACATCGATGACCATTTTAAAACACACGGCTGTGAACTTGCCCTGGGTTACTCCAGCACTGCTGAACAAGCCCGTGGCCTTTGGGTTAGTGCGCGACGGATATCGTACCGGCTCTGGGTGCATTTCCTAAGTATCGAGCTGAAAGGTGCCTTATAACGTTTACTGCTCTCCGCGGCAGCGGGCTGGGGCTCGGCACAGCGGCGGGTCAGTGCGGGGCAGGAGGACTGCAGCAGTGGAGCCAGGACATTTGGCTTCACCGTGGGATGCAGCTGATGCCCACGGCTGTTAGCTGGCTGGCAGGAGAGCATGGAAAGGCTCAGGGGTGAAGGAGATGAGTTCTCTTTTACAAAAGTTAGCTTTTAGGAACGTCAATGGGCCGAACAGGTTGAAAATAATGACTTTGGAGAGGAACTGGTACAGGTGTTTGGTTATCGGTGACAAGACTGGCAGTGGGATGATGGCTCAGGATGCAGAGAGGTTTGCCTCCCCTCCAGGACTCTGCCATTAACAAGACGCCTCTTCCCTATCCCACTTCAAAGACAAGTACCTGCTCTCTTTTTGGCCCCCAAAATATTTGCTTCTATAAATCAGTAATCTTTTGAAGGAGCCTTTTTTTTTTTTTTCATGGTATGCACATTGCTTGCCGTGCCTGCATAGCCAAACCCCAGGCAGTGCCCCGGTCTGCGCAGGGCAGAGTGTTCCCCATTACACCAACCTAAATGTCGCACTCGATGCATGTCAGAGAGCAACGACCTGTTTGTACATACTGCATTTCTCATACAAGACTGCACCGCTGTAGTTGGGGGGGGGAAGAACATGTAGTTTTTAATGCAGATCAAAAGAAATCAGGTGTGCAAATCTGTACTGATAAGATTTTAAAATCTTAATCTCTGCTTAGTCCATGGAAACTGCTCCTGGTTAAAGCACTTATCATATTTCTGACATCTTGTAGCTCAGTAGTAGTTATTCAGTTCCTGTACGTTTAACTTGGAAAAAAAATCAATAAAGTATAAGGCTGTCAGCTGCATTGTAAAAACATAATGTACACTGTAATGGCAGTAATAAACTTCATTTTCCCATGTACCGAGTACTTATTTGCTCGTTCCTCATCTGTTTGGTAGGGAACTTCAGAGCAGAGTTACAGCCTTCTTTAGCACATTATAAACTTTGCTTCCTCCCTTGCCTGTTTAAAGAGTAACTGAAATTATTCCTTTGAAGCTCCACAATGAAGTCAGCACTGCCCTTTGTCTGAAGAACAAAACACAGACGGTGGTGGTGTCCCTTCTGTCAGCTTCTGAGGCGTACGCTAGCCCGGCTCCTGTGGCCACCGTAACCCTTGCTGGCACACACAGCACCAAGAGTGACACTGGCTTGTCTCCTGTCCCTCCTCCTGCTCTGCATTACCCCCTGCTCTTCTGCTACCAGGACCCAAAGGTCACTTGTCCAGGCCGTGGCCTCCTCTGATCCTGGCTGGTGAAGTCTTCAGCTGTACCTCATTCATTGCAGCGTCCCTCGCTGCCCGGGCTAGGCAGGCGGCTTGGCAGGCTGCGTGCTGCCTGCTCTCAGCTGGCAGGGCTGGTTGCTATGGTCTCAGGCTTTGGTGAGATCACCCATGCTCTCCTCCCTCTGCCCTGTGTTGCACAAATGCCAGCAAACCTCATGAGTAGAAAAAAACCACCTCCACCACCTTTATTAAATGTGTATTTACAAGCAGCAGCAAGTCCCCTAGGACAAAGCATTTCTCTCCAGCTACTCCTGACGCGGCACAGCCTGCTGCTCTGCTGGGACACGCTCAGGCATCCGTACGGGGGCTGGAGCCTTAAGCACTGACACAGCAGGACTGCTGCACTTTGAAAGACCCTTTTTCCTCTGGAGAGCTCAGCCATTGCCAGTGGCTGCTCCCTCCCCAGAGATGCTGAGCTGGCTGCAGCAGTCTCCTGTTTCCCTGCAGTCACACAGCCAGCCCCGTGCAAAGCACAGCTTTACTAGGGCTCAGCTCCGGGCTGCTGCTGAGCTGAAGCAGCTTTGTTGCTCTACGAAGACCGGATGATCCCTCAGCGTCTCTTAGCAGCTGGGCAAATGTCTTGATTGAGGCACTCGTTGCAGCGAGGATTCACAGGCAGGCAGGTCTGCTGGCCAAAGCCCACCAAGAGCCAGTTTATCTCCCTCCAGAGATCCCTGCAGTGAGAGGAAAAACGTAAGCCTTCCGATACAGCTGCTCAGAGGGGTTAAAGAACAGCCCGTGCTTTTAAATGGATCCCTTTCGCCTACTGCCTGTTCCTCTTGGCTTCCCAAGGTGCCTGGAGGCAGGGCCCAGCCTCCTGCTAAGAACAGCCCTCCTAACCTTTCCTGATCCCTCTGAACTGGGGTGGGGAGCAGAGAACAGACGCACGAAGTGCCTGTGGTCATTCTCTTGTGCTAAGGCATGTGCCAGATGTGGAGATGCAACAGAGTACCTGTCAGCTGGCCTTTGATACTGAAGATCAAGCATCCATGAAGGCCAGAATCCAACCATGGTCTGATACTGCTGTGGCCATTAGGCTCAGCAAGGTCCTGTGTAGAAAAGCACCTGGCTTGGGTCATGGTAAACTTGTCAAGGCAAGAATCGGGCATCAAGACCTCCAGGTACCTGGCTGCAATAGTGGTGATCGATATACCTGATAGCCACAAAACAACCAAGTAGCTGAAATGGTGCTGCTGCAGCTCTCTGGGAGAGGAGAAACACCTGCAGACTAGTCCCCCATAAAGAGGAGGGACCCAAAGTGCAGTCACTGAAAATGCTATCAGCAGGATTGTGTGCAGCCACGGCTCCTGAAGCTAGCTTGAGGGGCTTGGTGTGGAGGAAGGAGGCTGGGGTCTCAGACCTCACCTGGGCAGCCAGTCCTCCAGCGCTGCCCGAGTTTCCTCAGGGTATCTGGTCTCCTTTTTCACCCACTTCAGCCTGTTTGTGATCCTGTGCACATGGGTGTCCACAGCTAGGAAGGGAGAGCCCAGAGTTTAGGTGGGGGCAGACACACCTGAACGGAGAGAGCACAGCCAAAAGCTGCCTGTCACAGCAGAGCAGGTACAGCGCCCTGCACGGGCTTCCTCCGCGGGCCGGCAGGAACAGGCAGGTGAAACAGGAGGGGAAGCTCACTCGCAGAACAAACGCGCTGCTTTCTTCCGAGGCCCAGAGCCAAAAGCAAGACGGGATGGATATCTCGCACCACGCAGCTAGCAACACGCTCACACAATCTGACCCAGCCTTCCTTCAAAGGTTCGCGTGCTCTGATCTAGCAGGCACAGGGCAGCCTGTCCCGGGTTCTCTTCCTCCCTGTGTTTCAGCTGATGTTACGCAAGTTGCAATCTCTGCCCCTTAGTTTACCCAGATGGAAAACACATTTCATAATACCTACCAACACAAGAGGGTTTGTGAGGCTTAAACGAATGTTTATAAAGTGCTTTGAGCTAAAAAGCTCTGAATGCAAAGTATATTATTGTTAGATCAGCAGCGATAAACCTGTCTCTATGGCTAATTGGGCAAAACCCAGGAAACTGCTGTAAACAGGAAGACTAAGTCTTGCCTCCTAAATCAAAACTGAGCACACAATTATTTGGAAAATAGTTGGCTAGTTTGGCTCCCTCTAGACTTCCCTCCCCCACTGCAGGGAGGGAAGAACAGACCCCAAGCGCTGTCGAATCTAGCGCAAGAGCCACATTTTGTACAGCTGACGCTCACCCGTGGGGCTGTGGGAGTCAGCTGCCACCCGCACTGACCTTGGGCTGCGTGCTCGCCGCAGCGGCAGTCATTCATCAGGTGGCACCGTTCCTAGCTTTCCCAGGGCTCCTCTATTAAGCAGCAAATACACTTGGAATATTAATCTGTCCCCAGGGGCCCCCAGGCCAGGCAGCCCTCCGGGATGCCGCAGCTGATCGTCCAGCCCCATCTGCCGGCTGCTGCGCGCAGCTCTGCTGCCAGCCACGCTCCCTCCGTGCTCCTCAAAGCAGCACCGTGCAGGAGCAAACCTGCCCTGGGTCTGGCCTGGGCCCATCTCCACCGCAGACTTCTTCCCAGCCGATCGCTGCTAAAGCACACAGCTCCACGGGGTACAGCTATGCGCTCTCCTATGCTGTCTGTTCAATAAACACGGCAAATAAGCAAATGTACCTGTGGTCACCTATTGCCCAGCCACAGGAACTAAAAGAGATCAGAAATTCTGTAGCTACAGATTGCCTGAGACCATTTCTTTCTACGACCCATCATGAATTACCGATTTCAAACAGTAATTTTACTAAGCCCTGCTTCTGCCCTCTTATGGCTTGCCAAACAAAAATCCCGAATGAGATTTGTTTAAACAGAAGCAACCCCGGAAAAAAATAACCTCAGACTATCCTACAACTATCACCAAATCACAAAATTACCCCCACCTCTCTTTCACTTGACACCAAAGAGATTTCAAAGCATTATTCTGCTAGCACATCTTTTTGGATGCCTACCCAATTCAGCAATACTTGCACTGCTTACCAGCATCTGAGGGGAGGGAGTGACCGCCCTTGAGGATTTCTGCTATCAAATTTGGGGAAAAACAGTAGCTGGATCCCTGCTTAAATCCTATAGCAACTCATCCGCTGCGAGTGGTTGAGAGTCACATCCTTCACCCACCCAAATACTCTGCAGATGACTAAACTGAAGCGATGCTATCAGGCTCCTGGGGCCGGCAGTTTACCCAGCTGCAATGCTTCCCCTCTGCCCAGGGAATGGATCAGGCAGGATTTAGGAGAGGAATGGGAAAAACATGGTCCAACCTACCTATCCCGGACACGCTGTCCCAGGCAATGTTCATGGCCAAGTGGGCCATTTTGGGCCCAACTCCTGGCAGCTGCACCAGCTCCTCCACGGTTCTCGGTATGTCGCCCCCGTACTTCTGCTTCAGGATGGCGGTCGTCTGCTTTATGTACTTCACCTTGTTCTGGAAAACCAAGGGGAAAGGCAGAAATCCAAGTTGCCCTCCCATACAGGGAAAAGAGACAAACAGCTCAGAAAACAAACCATTCCTGAGCGTGTTACATGTGAGGCTACACACCGGAGTTTGTGGAGGGGAGACAGAGGTCTTTGATTTCTCCTTGAAAGCAAAATGCTGAGACCTGATTAGCTCTAACCTCCCCTGCGCGCTCCAGGCACTTCAGCAAACAATCTTGCTGTGAATACAAATTGCTAAAACTGGTGTAAAATACAGCCTTCAGCTTGACTCCAGGGGAAAGATCACCACGGGGCACGGCACGCAGGCTGAACACCGGCTGGGGGTGCGTCTCTCAGGAGCAGGGCTGGTTTGCACCCATCTCCTGCTGTCCCCTCAGCGACTGGCCACGAGTACAGCCTGCAAAGGACAAGCCTGCACCCGCCTTGCGCTCCTCCCCGGGCCTCTGAGCTGTCTCAGACAGCTGCACGGGAGCGGAGGACGGTGGAGGGGGTTCCTCTACGTGCACGTCGGGTGCTGCCGCGATCCTGCACTCACCCTCCAGAATCCTACAGGGTAAATGATCTGCCCAAGCGTCGCATCATCCATCTGCAAAATACTGTCGACCGTGAGGCCGTGCTGCCTCAGGCGCAGCATGGCAGCTGATGTCACCTGGTCCTTGGTCTGGCTGGAGAGCATCAGCGACAGCAGAACTTGGTAGCGCATAACCTGGGGAAAAGGACAGTGAGACACCTCAAGACCTCTGAGAGGATCTGGCCACCTCTGGGGCTCAGTTCTCCCACCCAGCACCATCTTCAGTCCAGTGCATAACATGGACCTACCCTGGTTCAGCTGTATCCATCTACAAGAGACTAGAAGGCTGCAACAGAAATAATCCATAACCTTTTAATGCTACCACACAATAAAGGGATAAAAGAAACACCTTCAGTCTAAGCAGTCAGCATGTGTAAAAGGGCACAGAGCAGCTACGGCCTGCTGGGATCTCACATCCAAGGATGCCAGTGCTTAGCCACAAAGGGTCAGACAAAGCTCTTCCTGATGATGGGATTCTCAGGAGACCTCGCAGGACACAGAAGTACAAACGCCCAATGATTTTTCATGCAACTTCTGCTCTAAAGGAGCTTTTGAAAATCCCATCCCTTTCCCACTACGCTTCAGTAGGAACTGGGTATCTGGCTCCAGTGAGCTCCTTATGAAACCAAATCTAAAGAACTGGGATGACAGAGCCTGGGAGATGAAGCACAAAACCCACAAGTTCCTCTGATGCTGTCACGCAGGGTTTAGCCCAGACCATTCACCTCCTATTTTTCAATTGATTTTTCCCCAGATGCGATTCTGTCCCCACCAGAATGAGGAGGATGATGCAACTAACCTGGACTGACCCAGGATAACATGGGATACAATCCTTCCTCCAGCTCTCTTACAAACAAAGTTTACAAAATCGCAGGTGCACCAGGAAAAATCTCTGAGCGCATGGAAGTAGGGTAATCTTCAAGCGCATGGAAATTGTGTGAGGAGCACTGGTGTGAGCTGAGGGTTACCACATCTGCTTTTTCTTGGAAGCAGCAACCCTGCTTCCCTAGGGAAGAAAAGCTATTTCCGTATCATGCACCGTGGTCCCCCTGGCCCCACAGCTGCACTCGGTGCCAGCCCACAGGGCTGCGGAGCGTGTGACGCTGTCTGAATCCGGAGTCAAAGCTAACCGTTTTCCCCAGGGATCCAAGCCCAAGGCACGATGCCAGCAATAAGGACAGCGTCACATGTGCTGAAGCCGTGCAGCTGTGTCTTCAAGACCCCTCCCTCGGAGCCCGGCAGGTCGCCGTGGAGCGCACGACTCCCGCTGCTCCGCCGAGCCTGCCTGCGGGTTATCTCCACGTTCCCACACCGGCACCGTGCATGAGAGCGCAGCCCTGCAGCCCCGGATCCCAGCGCCGCGCCATGGCCTCGCTCCGCTTTGTTTTTTGTACTGATGCAAATGGTCCCCTCGGAGGGAGGTGTCATCTGGGGCCTTTGATTGTGTTCCCAGGCTTGGGGAGCACAGTGCCATCCCAGCATGGCCCTTCCTTTCAACCAGTATCCCCTTAGAAGTGGGCCGCAAGAGGGGAGGAAGCCAACCTATGCTTCTGGACTGCTCTGAAGAGCATAAAAGCAGCCTGGAAAGTTTTTTCTCGGCTCCCCTCGCCTGTTCTCCGTACTGTTTTTCCTCTGTATTACAGAGCCATCTTGCTGGATACTTCCCTTGGACTCCTACAGAGATTTTTAAGAAAAAAGGGACATGCCTTCACACCCTGCCAGCCTTCCCCAGAAGACAGCACTGCCACAATACACTTTCAGGGTTTTCACTCCCAAGTCCAAAATCATCCTATTTTTGCTGCGGCTCCTACTCTTGGTTCAGCCTGCTAACTCTTCTGGCAGCAGCTGAAGCAGAGGACAAGGGCCTTTCACAGCTGTGTTTGCTGGCTGGTCCCTAATGCCCAGCATGGGCTGAATACAAGCAGAGAACATCTCAGAAAACACCCACTGCCGTTTCACAAGGGCTGCCTGAAGCCAATGAGCCCGCTATCAGAGAGGCAGCGGCTGACTCTCCTCCTCTAGCAGGATGAAGGGTTTCTCTCATACGCACGCTTGTGCAGTAACCTCTTGTGGGACCAATCCCAGCCTAGAGTCCTGATATGCCTTGTGTTTATTTTTCTGTTCTGGCGATATCCAAAATGGGACATATCCAGGGGCAACGTGAGGATGAGGAAGACCAGAGGGCTGCGGAAGCGGGGTTGTATTTTCCTGTGCCCGCCTGACAGAGCAGGGCAGCAGGGTGTTGTTACCTGCGGAGGTGCGCTGCTGTCGTAACACTTCTCCACTCCCATCTCATCGACGGGAGCATCTCTGTTCCTCCTCATTTCCCGGATGCGCTCCAGCTGCTGGCGCCAGTCCCTTGGCTCCCAGCGTGGCCTCTGGGGCTCAGACATCCCCTGCTCCGCGCCATCCCCCTGCCCAGATTCGTAGGCTATGGCGACGCTCTTCCTCCTCCTGCTGCGCCTCGGGACGCTGGCTGTGCTGTGGACCTGGCTCACTGCAAGAGATGGGAGAGAGATTTTCAGGCCTGAGGCCAGGGGAAAGAAGACTTCATCTCCCACCAGAGCCCAGCGTCGGCCCCGTGTGTCAGCAACCACCCGGGGGACCCTGATGAGGGCTGAATTCGTCTTCCCCACAGTCCCAACCCAGCAGCAACCCCTCACATCCACCCAGCCCTAACTGGAGCCAGCCGTGGGGCGAGGAATGGCTGGGAAGGACCTGGGAAACAGGTGACAACGGTTGGGGACACATGTCACGCTACGGGGACGCGTGACCCAAGCACGCAGGAGGCTGCTGAAGGACCAGATGCATCCCCAGGCCCTCGCCCAGTGCCACAGGCAGGACAGCCGCCGGGGTGCTGCCACAGCCCGGGCTCCGAGGGGAACGTGACAAGGACACCACGCCCTGTCCGGACACCGGCTGGGCCGGGCCCTCATCCCCCTGCTTGCAGGCCCCCAGGCCCCCTCCCCGTGCCAAGGCCGGGCCGGGGCCCCACACGACCCCGCCAGCCCGGGGAAGCACCGATCTCCGCCCCGCCCCGCCCCGTACCTCCGGCCGCCCCCCCGGCCCTGCCGAGCCGCCGGGCCGCCGCCCGCCCCCCGCCGGCGGACAGGGCCGCGCACATGGCGGCGGCCCCGGGCACTACCGGCCCCGGCGTGCCCCGCGGCGGGCGGCGGGCGCCGGAAGCGGCGGGACTTCCGCCGGGGGCGGGGCGCGGCGCGGTGCGGGGGGGGCCGGCGCGGAGCGGGGCGCGGGCCGGGGGCGGCGGGGCCGGGCCGGGGGTCGGCGGGTGAGTGAGGGAGTGGGCGAGCGGCGGCCCCGTTGCCCGGGCGGGGGGCGCTGCCCGGGCCGGGGGCCGGGGTGCGCGGGGGCCTGGCGGGGGCCTAGCGGGAGGCGGGGCCTTGCCGTGCCCCGGGGGTGTGTGTGGGGCTGGCGGCTGCCCCCGGCCGGGGGGTGGCCCCCGGGTGTCCCCTGTCAGGGAGCCGGGCTGTGCCGGGGAGCGGGGCCCTGTGGCGTCTCCCCCGTTGTGTGTCCCTAAGGGGTTGTGGCGTGTCCCGGGGCGGTGCGGGGGGGATTGCGGTGTGGTCCCGGCCTGTCCGGGGAGGGCCGGGGGGACACTGTGCCCTGTCCCGGGCTGAAGCAGGGGCCGCGGTGTGTCCCCCCGGTGATGTTGGGCTGGGGGCCATGGCGTGTCCCCTGGGCTGGGGGCAGCAGCATGTCCCCCGGGATGCGGGGACAGGGGCTGTGGCGTGTCCCCGGGGCGTGGGGAAGGCTGTGGCATGTCCGTGGGGGCGTGGGGCGTAGCTGCGGCCTGCCGGGTTTGTGCGGGAGCCTGTGCCGAGGGCAGGGTGCTGGGGCTGGGCCAGCATGCGAGGAGCGGGTGTCCTGCTCTGAGCCGGGTGCGGGGGTCCCCGAGGGGCCGCGGGCTGGGGCTGGCTGGGGACGCAGTTGGGGACACAGTTTCTGAAGGACGTTACTGTCGATGTCCCGTTGCTTTAATGGGTGTGTTTGTTCTCGCTCCCCCTCTTTCTCCTCACCATGGCAGCATTTGGATGTTGGAACGCTCAGATTCGTAAGTCCTTTCTCATGTCTTGCTACTTTCGACATCTACTTTACAGTGCTGTGTGCTTGTCCATTGCTTTTGGACTGGGAACAAGTACCTCGGCTCACACCCGCCAAAAAGTGTGTGTGTGTGTGTGTTTATACCTCAAAAATCAGCTCAGCGGTTCTAAAACGGTGGTTGCTCTGTGCCGGGCATTCAGAGCTCCCAGAAAATGGCAGCCCAGAGCTCCCCGTTCCCTGGATAGCTGCAGGATGCGGGTGCTGAAGACAGGAGCGGTGCGGGCTCCTCATGCGTGCAGGCTCCTCGCTGTTTTGTCCTCAGCGTTGGGCTTCTTCCCTGTTTGAAACGGCTTGAGACACCAGAGCTGTTCATAAAAGCCACGGTGTGATGGCTGTTACTGGTGTTTTCCTGCTTTTCTTTTCCCCTTGGGCCTCCCTTAACAGAACCCTCATTCGGTATTTGCAGGGACTCGGCGCTGCTTGCTTGTCAGCAATGGCAAAGCCTCAGAGCAAGGATTCTGGACTGAAGGAGAAGTTCAGGAATCTCTTGGGGCTGGGAACATCCCGGGGAAGTTCAAAGTCGTCGGAGGGCAAGCAAACAGAGTTTATCATCACTGCAGAAATACTCAAGGTGCGAGAACTGACCGTAGTAAAGGTGGGGATAGTGCCTGGAGTACCTGAGCTGAGAGGATTGGAAGGAGGGCTTGCTCATTCTCTTTTCTGTTTTGATATTCGTTCCTTCTCTGATCATGCCTTTTTACCTGATCTCTCAATTCATTCTCTAGTGAAATGGATGTAAAACTCACCTACTTTGAAGTTACAGCATTTTAATTATTCAGTGTTTGAACACTTTTGAGATATTTGATAGGGTGGTGTTGTCTTACATCGGGTTACAGGGTGTTTCCTCAAAATACGTTGCTCTTTTTTATAGTCTGAGCTTGATGATGAGCTGATGCTCACCTGGTGGCAGTTAGCACAAGCTGGAAACTGTTTCTATTTTATGAAAACCTTATGGTTTTGTGAAAATTAAAAAAAAAAAAAAAATTATTCCAGTAATTGGTGCGGCAAATCTGTAACCAGAATAGTTGGCACACAGGGAGGAAAACACATAAAAGGGAGAAGGAGACCAGAATCCCTTCCTGTCTGTGCTGGAGCAGCCAAGCTCTTACTTGCTGGAAGGCTGGGAAGCCGGACTTAACATCCCTCCTTTCTCTGCCCTTCTCCCATGAACTGGGCGAGTGCCACAGTCAGTGAGTTACAAACTTTTTGAAGAAAATGAGATGTTCTGTCCTGGAGGTGAAAAGCTGCTTGGCTCCAGTTCTGTGAAAGTTCTGGTTTTGACAAATCATTTGCTAATGGAAAAAAGTTTTTGGAGAAATTCCTGAAAAGCTCCAGTGATGAATAATGGTTAGATCATTTTGGACAAATGTGTAATTTATTTTTCAGTGGTTCATGATCCCCTTTGAGAAATGGATAAGTGTTTCTAATAAGATAAACTGTTAGCTTATTTCTACATCTCTTTCCAGGAACTGAGCATAGAATGTGGATTAAGTAACAGGATACGAGCAATCAGTCAAATTTGTGAAGTGGCAAAAACAAAAAAAATTGAAGAGGTAAGTTTCAAAGTGTTCAGTGAACATTGGAAGGATGAAAATTTAAGCAACAGCTCTTAACCTGTCATAAGAGGCTCCTGTAGTTTAGCTCCTGCCTTTTAAAATTGGTAATCCCAGAAACTGTTTTGTGCTGTCCAAACCTGTAAAAGGGTGGCTCGTGTGCCAAGGCAATTACTTTTGTCCCACCTGCCAACTGTGGAGCAGAGAGGACGCAGCTGATGGGCTTCCTGAACTGAATGGAAGGAGAATGCTGCAAATATGCAGGCCCGTTCAGGATAGTTCACGGGAGATGATGGTAATCCTGTAGAAGAGGTGTTTGCTAGCTCCTTCTGTCTTGTTAATAAGCAACCTCAAACTGGTTTTAAACTCATCTTGTATTTGGGTGAAGGTTTCTGCACAAATGTTCACACCGAAGTAAGTGTGTGAATGAAGAACTTCAGTTACTGGGGTGCAAGTTGTCACGTAGGACGGGATTTGGTGTCTCTCGTGGTTCATCTGAGCTTATGACCAGGCAGGTGAGAGTGTCCCTCGGAAAAGAGAGCTCTGGACATGAAATCCCTGGCGATCTTGTTCGTTAACTTGCCATAATTAATGACTGGCCTACTGGGTAACGATCCCAGAAGAAGCTTAACTTTCCTACTACTGCCTGTCTCCTGTGTTTATTTTCAGCATGCAGTGGAAGCAATATGGAAAGTGGTAGCTGATATGCTCCAGCCAGAGCGCCCCGTCGAAGCCAGACATGCTGTTCTTCATCTGCTGAAGTCAATCGTTCAAGGACAGGTGAAAACAAACAAACTGTAGAAGAAACACTACACTTAAACTAGGGTTTGTGCAGAGTATGAACATGGAAAAATATTGGGTGGCTCTTCTCTACAGCTTTCCATGTTTCTTATTTTGGTTGTGCCTAGTAAAGGGGAAGAGGAAGCATTTAAACTTAAAGTCTTGGTTTGACCTCATAGCAAAACTTTTCATATAACTTGTAGAAAACTTTTCTGGTTTGGGGCAATGTTCTTGAAAAAGAGGAAATACTTGGGGTTAAGTTCAGCATAGTACAGCAAATTTTATATGGTCTTTGCCCAGACCTATTAGTCCTAGTCTGCAGCTGTTTTTGATGTTTCAGCCTGTCAAGTATGCAAAAAAATCTGTATGAGATACTTCTCTAGCCTGGCCAAGTCAAGCATACTATGAATTCTTCAGATTTCACAATGTGCTATACAAATGTTAAGACTATATGAGACCAAAGTATTCTGAAAAAGTAGGGATAGAGGCTTATGAAAAGAATAGGCATTGATTCTGGTTTGTTGGCTTGGGTTTTTTAAAATGCTCTACTGGCAGTGCTGTCAGTTGCAGTTTCCATGGATTACGTTGTGTATTGGATGCTGTCTGGGTGTTGCTGGACAAAATGCCTCCAGCCCTGAGTGCTGATACAACAGGCTGAGAAGACCTGAGCCATTGTCAGTAGCCAGTAGAGGCTGGAGGTATTTTCAGGAGACTTTCATAGCCCATAGGAAAAGAAAATAATTTCAAGCATGAAGATTACTGTTACAGACCTTGATAAGGTCCAGGCCTTAACTGTCTTTTTTCATTATTGACCCTGTTATTCCCCTCCCCTCCTCTTTTTATTTTTTTTTTAAGGGTGAAAGATTAGGGATCCTCAGAGCACATTTTTTTAAGGTTATTAAGGACTATCCCTCCAATGAAGACTTGCATGAACGGCTTGAAGTATTCAAGGCTCTAACGGAGAATGGACGATACATCACCTACTTAGAAGAAGAGTTAGGTGAGTATTGTCTGTACCCCTCTTCAATTTGGTGGGAATAAGTCAAGGGACAGGCATTCAGTGACACGAGAAAAAGGTGGTGATAACACTTCTGGGGAGAAAGCATATTGTAACAATTTGTTTTCCTTCTTTAGCTGACTTTGTACTACAGTGGATGGATGTTGGTTTGTCTTCTGAGTTCCTTCTGGTTTTAGTGAACCTGGTGAAATTCAATAGCTGCTATCTGGAAGACTATGTAGCTGACATGGTCCAGTAAGTTGGTTTTTTTAACTCCTACATGCTTATTCTTGGTAAATTACAGGAGAAAGTTGCAGATCAATATACAGATAAGTGGAATCTTTTTTCATCCAATCTGGATCTGTTTCATTCCAGGTCATACTTGACATTTCTGACAAATACTTGATTTTCAGTCGTATAATGTTCAGATCTGTTTTAATTTAACTGCATGTGCTTTCCCCATTCCATCTGATGGACCTGATTGCATTGCTTAGTCTCGCAAAGGGTCTCTGCTGTTGTATTCGTGTAGGCGTACTGAGTTGCATTTAAGTGCAACTTTAAGCTAACTTTTATAAAGAGATTGTAGTGTTCAGTGTCTCTAGGAGTGTTATCAACAATGCCACAGTAAGGGGAATGATCAGTAAAATAACATGCCAATTTACTTGTCTGTTTTGGCTCTTTATAATTTGCCTAAAATCATATTAAGCAGACAATTATAATTAAGTGTTCTTTCCTAACAGCAAGATATGCCTCTTGTGCATTCAGACTTCATCATCTGTGGACATAGAGGTCAGTAATTTGAGTCTCTCTTAGTACTTTAGAGTTCTTTGAAATTCTTTGAAACTAACTTTTACAAACAAAATCAGATCATCAGACTCTCCTCTCAGTTTATTCTCATCTTACAAGAGAGCTAATACAATGTTATGAAGTATTTGTAAGACGCTGAATCTCGTACACCAATAATCATTTTATTCTAAAACAAACAGAGCATTGATAAATTTGATAAGCGAATCAGTGTTTCAACAGTGCGTTTTATGGTTTACTTTCCATCTTGCAATGATTTAAAAAAAAAAAAAGACATATCTGTATCCCTTTTGACTTCCAGAAGATTTCCTGGGTCTGCCAGGTTAGCATTTGACCTGCTTTATTCCTAGAGAAGTGTGTAACCATTTTGTCTTTCTCTTCCCCAAAGATTTCCTTGCAAGTCCTAGATGCAGTTGTTTGCTATAACTGTCTGCCATCAGAGAACCTGCCAGTATTTATCATCACTTTGTGCCGTACCATCAACGTGAAGGAGCTCTGCGAGCCGTGCTGGAAGGTCAGAACTTTCTTGTAGTTTTGTTTTTTAATGAGTTTGGTCTTCTGGCCTCATAGATGAAGTGTCAGATGTGCCTGTGCACATCTGCCATAAATTTCAGTTTAGTTTTAAGAGTAAATTAAAAATTGTTTCAAGTATTAAGGGATCAGCAGATTGTTAGTGTAAGTCCTGTCATGTCCATGGAATTTACCCATAGTTTCCTCTCAGCTGATGTGACAGGCTTCTGTTGTGGCATGGAAATGGCTGGACACGTTTACTTACCATAAGTGGGCATGATCGGCCAGGTAACTGCATATTTAGGCTAACGAGTGTTTTAACAATTGGATATTTAAGTGTTGTCTTTGAATTTGCAGCTTATGCGCAACCTTTTGGGAACTCATTTGGGACACAGTGCCATCTACAACATGTGCAGGATCATGGAAGACAGGTAAAGAAGGTGTATCTAACAAAACCCAAGGAGTTCAGGAGAAGTCCCATCGAGACAGATAGGGAGTCACTGACCTCAGTAGAACAAGCTGAAGGTTCTGATGCTTAGAAATGAATTCCCTTCCTAGTTATGCTGCTGAAGTGCTCATTTTTTGGCTTTCCTGAATTGAATTTTCCTTTGTTTAAAGTTGTACTAAATGATTTTCTGCTTTTAATGCTTGTAAATTGCTGTGCAAGGCTCTGATGCATAACAGCTGGGAATTCCTGTTGTGACGGTGTTTCTTCCTGTTGACTCTTGTATGCTAAAATAATTGTAGCATGGCCTAAGACTTTCCTTCCATCTGTTCTTAGAGCTTACATGGCGGATGCAGCACTGCTGAGAGGAGCTGTGTTCTTTGTTGGGATGGCTTTGTGGGGTGCTCATCGCCTCAATTCACTCAAGAATTCCCCAACTTCAGTGCTGCCTTCGTTCCTCAAGGTAGGATGGGATGCTGGAGGAACTTTTTCATCAGGTATACCTCTGGACCTGTACAAATTTAGAACAAAAATGTGGTCCCCTGCACCGAAGAGATCTTTGTAGGCCTGAAAGATGAGAAACAGCAATTTGAGTATAGGGTGAAGCATGGGGAAACAGTAAAACAACAGAGGATTTAAGTTTGAAACTGAGGCCTCCTTCTGGAATATCTTTGTTGGCCAGAAAAGCAAAGTCTGAGTTCTTTTCATCAAATATCTACATTGTGGGTACTTTAGCTTAAAAAATAAAAACAAAGCAAAACTTTCACTCTTTCCAGTGTCTGGTACAAAAAGTGAGGGATGGTGTCTTCAGGGACAGCCTCAGAGCGCTCTCAACATTTTCTCATCCAAGGGCATCAAGCAGGAATTGCTAGCTTTAACCTCATGAGTCTGCTCTGTAAGACGGGACTGTATTTGACGTCTGATCTACAGCTGTTTGCAAGAGCGCATAACTGCGCTTTATAAAATGGTTCTTTGCCCTTTGTGTGTATAGACTTGAATATATTTATCTCAGACCTTCAGGCTAAGTTCCTAATTAGTAAGGCGTGCTTCATTTGAATTTAAGAGGGTTTCTGATCACTGCTTTCCAACTGTTAACTGACTGAAATACTTTGTATTCCAGGCCATGACATGTCCCAATGCAGTTGTGTCTTATGAGATAGTTTTGTCCATAACACGTCTGATAAAGAAGTATGGGAAGGAGCTGCAAGCTGTAACGTGGGATATCCTTTTGGACATCATGGAGCGATTACTGCAACAGCTGCAGGTAAGTGTTGAGCCTGTCTTGATGTGCTTTCAATCAAAAGACCTTGCCATAAATATTTTTGCAAATTGATCTCCTGTTTGTACACTCTAGTGAACTTTGAAGCTGAATGAAGGTTTAGCCCAATTCTCGATACTGTGCTTCTCAACCGAGTTTTCTGTTTGTATTTAACAGTTAGCACTTTTCGGTAAGGTGGAAGTCTTTTAGGAATGTTTTTGTCTCTGTTTCAGAGTTTGGAGAGCCAGGAACTTAAGTCCATTGTACATGATCTTTTGACTACAGTAGAAGAACTCTGTGACCAGAATGAATTCCATGGCTCTGAAGAGAGATTTTTTGAGCTGGTGGAAAGATGTGCTGATCAGAGACCAGTAAGAATTTACTTATTATCGACTTCCTTTGTTGCCAGTTGAATCTGTTTTGTTACTCAGTACAGTTGAAAGTTGGGAGTCCTAAAATAGCAAGTGGTCAGAAAATCACAGCAAGGACTTATATGAGCCTTATTCTTGGGGTGGGTGTTGGGGGAATGGATATATTGTATTTGCTTATACACTAAAAAAAAAATTCTTGATCTTTCCATGAAAGGAATCTTCTGTATTAAACTTGATAACATACAGAGCTCAATCCATTCATCCTGCCAAAGATGGCTGGATTCACAACCTGCAGATGTTAATGGAGAGATTCTTCAGGTATGAAATCATAACTTTGTGAATACAAGGCACTTTCAAATGTTTCTTGCCACCTTTTCATCTTAGATAATTTTGTTTTCTGAAGTTCTAATGGTAGTAAATGACTGCTAAGAAGTATGGTAGTTCTGGGGCACAGTACATGAAAGGATTTTGTTTCACAGAAGAAAAACTTTCCACTGAGTTTTTTATGCCTTTTTTTTCTTTATTTCCATTGGATGGTGCTGTTCCAATTAGCTTAGGCAGTTACATGTTCCACTCCACAGCACTTTGTAGTTCTGACACCAAACAAGACTTTCCTGTTAAGCGTGAGGATTGCATATGGTTATCCAGTATTAAAGTTACCTGGTTTTGAATTGGTACTCCTAAATGTATTCTTGTGCTCTAAAATATCAACATACAGCAATAACAAACTTCTGTCTCATCTGTGAAATGCTGCCAAAGAGCACCTCTTCCTCGGTGCCATATGTTTGGTTTTGAATTTTCTCACCAGAGCACTTGTTCTTCTGACATGTGCTTCCTAGTTTGGACTGGAAATGGGAAAACTGCAGTTACAGGTCTCCAGAAGTAGTAAAAGCTGAATTGGGATTCCAGTTTCCAATTGTTCTTGAATCTGATTTCGTATGTAGAGATATTAACTGAAGGCTAAGCTATTCTCTAACAGTTATTGTTCTAACTCTTAAGAAGTTTCCTAGTTTACTTTAGTTTTACTTTCCTTTTCTCCTCTCCCCCCTTCCCTAAATATCAGCAACTTTATTTTATTCATCTTGAATTTGCTCTTCCCATTTTAGGAACGAAAGTCGTAGTGCTGTTCGTATTAAAGTTCTGGATGTCTTGTCCTTTGTCCTGAGTATTAACAGGCAGTTCTATGAGGTGTGTGTTTATCTGTTTCTGATGATCACATGTGAGATCTTAAGTGGGTGGGAAAGGCTTTGGTGAGGCATGTTTTATGGTGTGCTTCAGGTCGTCTCTGCCACTGGGGAATGCACAGAACTGTTTTTTAAATGTTGCACGCAGTAGACATGTTTCTTTAGGATGGTTGTAGGAGGACTTGCCTTTTAATTGTGCTTGGTTGGATACAGGTATGTGCAACTTGCAGTGGGAGCTGCTGTGTTTTGAGGACATACCTGGTTGTGTATTTGCTTCCCTGTTTTAAGGTCATTAATTCCATATACATTTTGTTTTGGAAGAAAGGAAAGTCAGTGTGAGAGATGCAGAGTTTATTTAAAAGCTTTGTAAAAAGAGGAGGCCTGGAAATAATCTGACGTGAGCAGATCGACTTGTCTTGGTGCTTGCAGTTTAATTGCAATCCAAGATGGAAGCTGTCTGAGAGAGGAGTTACAGAAGAGCTCTGGGGATGTCTTCAGCTCCTTGGAATGTACCCAGAGTGTCAGAGGACAGGAAGGGGCAGAGGTGCTTCTTGGATTCCTTCAGGATTTGTGAAAACATGATGCTGTTGCATGTTTCCTCTCTCTCTCAAAAAAACCAAGCCCTAGAAATCCCTTGTCAACAGTCTATTTGAGCCTGGGCTATCAAGTCTGTAGGGCAGACAAAACCCAAAGCATTGAATCCAAATTCAACAAAAGTCATAAATATTTGGAGGGACAGCATACAGAAATACTTAATTGGATGAAAGAGGAAAGATCAAGGAACGAAACAGTTAGTTGAGGAACAAGCCTGATACCACAATATCAGTGTTCTTTTGTTTGTAATTATTTGTCTCTTTAACATGCTGATTGAACAACTGACAGCAAAATGTCAAGGCTTATTAAGGTCTGTCCTCTTGCAGGAAGAGCTGATAAACTTGGTTGTGATCTCTCAGCTGGCTCACATTCCAGAGGATAAAGACCATCAAGTCCGAAAACTGGCCACTCAGCTACTCGTAGACCTGGCTGAAGGCTGCAACACACATCACTTTAACAGCTTGCTTGATATCATAGAAAAGGTGAGGCAGGGTTTGGTCAATTGTCAGTAGTATCGCCACATCTTTTGCCAGGTCCTCTTACTGTGACTGAGGAGACTAACCCAGGACTGTTATCACTTGCACGGTTCACTAGGCTATTGTAAAATTGCTGGGTTTTGGAGGATGCAAGCCTGAAGTGTGGAGTGGAAGGGAGCTTTAGAAACCCTATCAACACACCTCCGAGCTACCTGACAGAGCTTGCAGAATTTCCTGCAAGGATGACTTGCTGTAGTCTTTCCATCCTGGAAGGTCAGGAAATAAAGAAAAGGTGTGTTGCAGATTTAAACCATGTATTGCTTTTCTTTTTAAAAGGTGGCTGCACATTCTCTCTCCTCTCCTTCTGAACTGGAAGAGAGGGACTTGCTCTCGTATTCTGCTTCTTTGGAGGATGTCAAGACAGCAGTTCTTGGACTCCTGATAATTCTTCAGGTAAATGCTGCAAAGCACTAAACACGTCTTCTTCAGAATAGTCTTCTGCTGGGCTTGGCTTTTTAGGTAACCATTCTCCCACTATTGAATATTCCGACTTTTGTCCACTTAATATTTTAACTCTTGTTTCGGTCACTCCTTTTGCTTTTGAGTACTGTACGACTGTTTGCTAAATGTTTTATTTTCTTAATTTCCATTGTACAATGAACATGAGCACATTTTCATGTGCGGAGGCCAGATGTGTTCATAAACCAGCAGAAAGGGAGTGGTTCATAACCTTGAATAGATCCGTTGTGTTTGGGTAGCATGTCCCGAGACATGGTTAAGCAGTTGTGAAGAGCTGGTTGTTCCAGCCAGTGCCCGTCTGGAGCCAGGCAGGGTTGCTGTGGAGTCTTTGCAGAGGTTCTGTCCAGAGCCATCTGTTCGTCTTGCTTTCAGGAGCAAGTTTTTGCTGTGTTTTTCCTGAATTCTCAGTGCAGATACACATTTCTGAATAACAAGTGTCAGTCTGCCTTTTGCTTTGTGTTTCTGTTCCTCTGTAGACAAAACTCTACAGCTTACCCTCCAGCCATGCAACGCGGGTGTATGAGATGCTGATTCACCACGTCCAACGCCATTATATATACGCGTACAGCCTTGCTGTTGCCAGCAGCATCAGATTGCAGGTATGAGCAGTAACCTGTGCTTTCAGGTCGAGAGCTGCATGCTGTCTTTGGAATTCTTGGGTGGCAGGTGGGGAATGTGTGCTCTAGAGCTTGCCAGAAGTAAAATTAAACGTTTTTTGGCTAATAAGAGTGTGTATATGTACTGTAACACCAGAAGCGATGCCTCGTACAGAGCTAGCCACAGCATCTATTAAAAATCCCTTTGTACTTGCAAAAGTGTCACATGGGGAGGCGGGAGAGTATTCCACTGGTTTGGGTTTTGAGTGATTCCAGTGTCTTCTCTGTTACAGGTATTTGATTTCCTGCTGATGCTTCGAGCTGACTCCCTCCACCGTCTTGGCCTTTCCAACAAGGATGGAGCAGTGAGGTTTAGCCCTTACTGTCTATGTGATTTTGTGTAGGTTTCTCGTTGCATTAAGCAAAAGCTGTTTTCCAAACTACTTGGTATTTTTGCACAAGCTTAATGGTCCATCAGTAGCAATCGGCAGTTTTTCTAAATATTCCAAATCCTGATGAATCAGCTACTAGACAAGTCTATAGTTACAGCCTAGGATTGTCGCCACTAATAACTCGTTGGTGAATTGTTCTTACGAATCACTTACCTACAGAGCTCTCAATCTCAGACATGAAATTTCTGTTCCTGCTCACAAAACTTCACAAAAATGTTGGCAATTTCCTGCCTGAAACCAGTTTTCACATTGAGGTTTGATTCAATGATTTGTACAAATCTGACTATTTTTAATTTTATAGCTTGGTCTGAAGTTCTTTGTGTAAGGTGCCCCAAAAGATACCTTGCTAAATTTGCTAGGGGCCTGGGTAGAAAAATCCTTAACCTGATTGAACTGACTCATTCCTGTCCGTTGACTGGGCAATCCTGTGTTTTTCACTTGAAAATGCAATTTATATTGTTGTTTGGTCATTAAACTGGCTACCAAATAGGGTAGCACTGTAGGTCACATGAATAGGCTGTTCTGAGCTTGATTTTACATGACATGTATTTTTCTCCCTTTCCATGTTGTAGAGAAGCAGAGAAGAGGGCTTCTGAGAAAAAGCCGACTGGTACGCTCTCTCCGCCTTCAGGAAGCCCCAGTGTGCCTTCCCAGAACGCCACCGTTCGTATAGGGCATCTGCCATACTCCATGGTCTTTGGCGTCCTTCTGCAGTGTTTGAAGCAAGTACGTCCACTCTTAATGAGAGTTGTCAACTTAAACCAGCTGGCTAGGGAATTCTGTCCCACAGTATCTAAATAACGTCTGAAAAGCAAGACGTAAATCCTCCTTCTTGGGGAGAATCTGTGTGTAATTGTGCAGCTTTACAACCACCAGTGGGAGCACCAGTTCAGCTCTTCAGAAACTAAGCAAAGCTTTCATTTCACTCTGCTTCAGAGCAGACAAGGGCAAAAAAAAAGGGTTTGTTAAACAAAGATCAAATAAGTCATCCTGTTTCTGAAAGGGCATTTGAAACTAAAAGAAACCTTCCTACTGCAAGTTTTTGAAGTATTTTGAGATTTGATAAATGTTTCAGTTGCTAATAAACTGTAAATATAAATTGTTCATTAGTGTTGTATTGGACATAGCTGTGTGCTGAAGGGTTGTCTTGCTCTGGAAGTTAATTTGTGCTGGTGGTTAGGAGAATTGAATTCCATCTCTGTCTTTTGGAGCTCAGCCAGATCTGGATACAAGTTGTCTTCCGGTTTGCAGTGCCAATATTGCACCTAGAGCTGGATGACAGACAGGAGGTCACTTGTGACAGCTAAATGCCACTTCTTTTTATGTAGCTACCGTGGCAAGACATACATCTGCCTAGGAAGTGGCATGCTGTCTGAAACTTGATTGGTCTTACTTTCAAACTGAACTGAAATTGTACAAAAATTTTCCACCTTAACTTTTTCTTTCTTTCCAGGAGACAGACTGGAAGGTGTTGAAGTTGGTCCTCAACAAATTACCTGAATCCCTCCGCTATAAAGTGCTATTTTTAACCTCTCCTTGTAACATAGACCTCCTGGCCTCTGCGCTGAGCTACATGGTAATGCCATGCACCCTACTGATGTATAATCATCAGATCCTTCGGTTGCGTGAGAGCTGGTTGGGGGTTTCCTTTGAGTTTTGTTTTGTTTGTTTGTTTGGTTTTTTTTTCCTTCAGTCTAATATTTTGAAGATTAGCATGCGGGTTGTCAATCCTTGCTGACCTTCCCTTTTTGCGAGGGTTGTTTTAGGTACAGGAGTAGGTAATAATGAGTGTTCGTTAAGTATGTATGTATACATGTGAAAAGGGAGCTATGGGCAGTGCCTGTCTACTGCCTTTTAGTGAGTACTTTTAGCCTGAGGTGTTCTAACTTACTGTGTGATGTATCAGCTCACAGACAAAAAGACTACCGACAGGCTCCATGGTACCCCAGAAGGCTTTTCTCGCACTGATTTGCATCTGGCTGTAGTTCCAGTACTGACGGCATTAATATCTTATCATAATTATCTGGACAAAGCTAAACAGGTATGGGGAAAGGAAAAGGAGGTAGGAGGCATTTTCTCATACTAGCTGATTAGGAGACTTAAGTGCAAGGTAACACTGCCCTTTTCTATTATAAAGAGCTTTATCTACTGTATTTGGGGTGGGGTCAGGGGTGAAAAAATACTTTCCTAACTTTGTGCAGCAGTAACCATCCGGTCAGTTGGATTCAGTGTTCTGTGTCCGTACCTGTCCCCCCTCGCAGGTCACTGAGTGACTTTAGCCTCTGCTGGAAGACCCTGATAAACATAAAAATTCTGTTTAATCAAAAACTTAAATAATAATTTCTAAAATGTCTACTCGATTAAAGTCCTATCTTAAGATTTTGGCATAGAATACATACAACATAATTTGGGGTTCTGTGTTAGCGCATTTTGGATGACAATTCATGTGCATCATACAGGTCTTGCAGTAGTGATACCTTGCAAGCCATTCTGAAACGCTAACTGAAGTCAGGAGATCGTACATCAGAGGTTTTCTCTTTCCCTGTATTATGACTTTTTTCTTTTTCACCCTTCTAGCGTGAAATAGTGTATTGCCTGGAACATGGTCTTATTTATCGCTGTGCAAACCAGTGCGTTGTGGCACTCTCTGTCTGTAGCGTCGAGATGCCCGACATCATCATAAAGGCGCTTCCTGTCTTAATAGTCAAATTAACCCACATTTCCGCTACAGCCAATATGGCAATCCCTCTCTTAGAATTTCTTTCAAGTAAGTCGGAATGTTCTTCTACTTTCGATCTTCTATAGTTGTATTGTTTGCATTGACTATGGGTATTTTGATTGTGTTAGTCATGTGGAATGCATTGTAAGGGTTTCTTGGGTTTTGGTGATGCCCTTGCACCATCCTCAAGGTATAGATGTTTGATCATCTCTTGTTTGTTACTGCTTTTCTATTTAAAGCACTCGCACACACTGAAGAGAGAGGCATGCTTTGTGTAGCGCAGTCATATGGTGATGGGAAATAGGAAGCTGCTTTCTCCACCTTGCTGCTTATAACTTAAATAGCGTGAAATTCCACCATGATGTTAACTTCCATGTCAGCTGATGATTCAGAAGAAACAAAACAATTCAAATTAAACTGAATTGTGATATTGAATAGTTTGTGTTCAGACCTCACCTATGTTGGTTTTCTTCTTGAACTGTTCTAGCTCTAGCAAGGCTGCCTCACCTCTACAGGAACTTTGCAGCAGAGCAGTATGCCAGTGTGTTCGCCATCTCCCTACCATACACAAACCCTTCCAAGTGAGTTCATAGCAAATGTGCTTCTTCCTCATCTGTAAAATTAAGAGAATGAGACGTGCTTTTATTTGTAGTACTGGGGTCAAGGTTGGCTATAGGATATTGCTCATTCTGGTATCTCCAGGCTTTTGCTGAAGGAGGACATACTCACCTTGGACAAAATATCTGTTTTTCTTGAACAGAACTTTTGAGGTTTTTTTCTTTATACTTACAGTAGGTAGAGGAACAGTTCTGTTTCTGAGACTGAAAAGTCCTTCTGTTCAGTTCTGGAATGGCATCATAATGCAGCATTAAACTCTGTGGAGGTCCTTTTGCTGTTTTAGGTTTAACCAGTACATCGTTTGCCTGGCCCATCACGTGATAGCTATGTGGTTCATTCGGTGTCGCCTTCCCTTCCGAAAGGACTTTGTCCCCTATATTACAAAGGTAATGGACACTGCTGAATCAAATAGTACGTAATAAAAATGATGACTTAAAAACTGGTTTGAGAAGCTTAAAGGTTCTTTTTGAAGCTAGAAAAATTCTCATTTTCTTGTCAATATCTTTCTCAAAACTGACTGTGAGTTCTTGTGCGTTGGCCCATGATTGCAGTCTTTGAGCTGCACGTCCTAGCCATTCAAACTGTTATCTGTTTGTCTCAATTGGCAGGGTTTGCGCTCAAATGTCCTCCTTTCCTTTGATGACACGCCTGAGAAGGACAGTTTCAGGGCTCGCAGTACAAGCCTGAATGAGAGGCCAAAAAGGTAAATTATATTTGACTCCAGCAGAGTCTTTTGTTTCCTGTTCTAGCGCTCACACCCTTCCCTGTGTTTTTCTGGAGGAGGCTGGGTCTAGTTATCCAAAATCTGACAGTGCATTTAAGCAAGCAAAGTAAACCTCTTTAGGTCAGGGGATTGGTAAAAGACAAACTTAGGTTGGTAAGAAGCTGGAATCAAACGAAGCTGACAGTCTCATAGGACGTATGAGGGCATCACTGGCTGTTCTGCAAGCCTTTGCAGTAAGGTGTGGGGCTTTTTGTTGTTAATTTTTGAAAATCGGCAGTTCTTTCAGGTTGATGTCTGTCAGTACGATGCTACCAGAAGTAATAGAGAAGGGTAATACCAGAAGTAGTAGAATACCATGTTCATATTGATAGTGTTAACTCCTTTTGATAACTGATCCGTGATGACTATTTAAATGATTGCCAGAGAAATTGTTGTGATTAGCAACCTGTATAAATTGAGAGCACCAATGCTGTGTTTTTCCATAGTGCTATCTGTCAAGTCAGTGTGGACTGGGTGGCAGACAGCTGCCTTCTGTGTGTCTGGATGGCCTGATCCTTTTTTTTAATTTTGAAGCCATTACGTCAGTTTTAAGCAAAGCCTAATGTCTTTAGAAGCTAGAACAGATCTTGCCAACAGTCTTTCAAAGTAACGTTTGCTGGGATAGCAAGATATTCCTTGGAAGGCGTTCAGGGTTTCTCTAATATCCTTTTACCTGCAGGGCTTACCTAAATTGGTTCACTTAACTTGCTTCAGTGTTTTAATGTGCAGTAAGCATACAGTGGCATTTGAATCCTGGGGAAAGTGCCTCTACTTTAACTGCAAGGCTCAACGAGTATCTTGCAATGAAGAAACACCATCCCTGTCCTAATGCTATAGCTGTAAACCCTGTTTTGTGTTTCATCTCTCCCATCTCCTCCTCTTTCATTCAGAAACTTGGAAGAGAAGCCTTTTGACACTCATCTCTCAAATTAGAATTTCAACTAATCTTTTTTCCAAAAACCTGTTAAATTCTACCAGGTTGGAATACTACTGTATCTAAAGGCTTTTGCTAACGCTGCGGGATCACTTGCCACAGAAATCTCTGCTAAGGAGTGTGGGCTGTACTCAGGCAGCAGCCCGAAACACCAGAATGGCAGCATGCCACTGCCTCTGAGTCCATCTGAGCTTGGATTCTGGCTAAATGAGAGAGGAAATAGCTTTGAGCAGATATCAGTTTCCTTACTTGAGAAGCTTGTGTGCTTGGTTTTCATGCCTTAAGCCCAAAGAATAAGCATTTCTGTGCCCTAGGTGAGGTGCTGGGTATTCCAAGAGATCAAGATCCCAATGGTTCCCAAGGTTGCTGAATGGCATGATGTTGGTGTAGGTGGTTATCTCAGAGTATGGGCCTGTGCTCTCTGCAGTCATATCTCCAGTTGTGGCCAAGAGTGATCTGTCAGAGGTCCTTGGGAGAAGAATAAATAAATTCTCATCCCTCCAGGTGGCTATCTGAAATGTAGTAATTCAGTGAAAGGAGGGTAGCAAATAAATCTTGTTTAGAAAGAGCCAGAAGGGTTACCTTGGTATCTGCATTTTATATGTGGGGATGTGAACTGCTGGACCAACTGTTACGTCCAAATTAGTACTGAGCCAGGCATGCATCTCAGCAGTGACTAATTAAAGTGCCTCTTAGATGTTAATTGCTGTCATCTCCCACATATGGTTGGCACCTGACAGTGTAAAGGCTTATCTTCCTTTCTGTTCCAGTTGAAAGTCAAGTGGATTACCTCGAGCCACCTGAAATAAGATAGCTTGTTTGACAGAAAAGCATCACGCAGTCAGCAACAGCCAAGAGGATGTTTGTCTTCTTGCCTTTCCGTCTGTGCAGTGTGAGAAGGATCAGTCTCGTATAGATGGGCTGAGTCTTCCCCAGCGTCTCGAGCTGAGCCAAGGGGCACCTCTGACTGGCCCTGGGTCTTTTTGTGATTCAGGGTAGAAGCTCAGATTTGGGCCAGGCCTAACAGAGGTAGAGGTGGCTGACATATTCCTGTGTCTCTTAGAAAAATGTGCTGCTACTTGGTATTAGTAAAGCATTTTAGGATCTGGTCTCTGTGGAAGTAGTCAGGTTTTTAGCCATGCTGAAGTGGTGAGCTGGGGCAACAGAAGAGGTGGTTGAACTGCACAAAACTTCTCAGACTTGAGAAATTTGTGCCAAATTAGCATTCAGGTGCTCTTGCCTTTGTTTAACAGTGCAGTATTCCAACTATCATTTCAATCAGTTTTTCGTTTTAACTTGTACTAATTTCATTTGTTTTGTAGCACGTTTAAAATCTTGTTTTCAAAATGTGGTTTGTCTTTTTAATGCTTTCAGCTCTGCTTGTTTGTACGTTTTAATTTTTGTTTTCCTTTTTTGGCATTTGTTTTATTTTACATCACCCTCCGGGATCCCCCAATATTGACCCTGTGACCTGTGACCTTTCAACCTACATCCCTACAATGATTTCCTCCCTTCCTGTGACCTCTTTTGGGGCTTGGTGCTTCTCCACCTAGTAGTTTAAGACTAGCCAAAAATGCAAAGCAAGGCTTGAATAACTCTCCTCCAGTGAAAGAGCTGAAAGAATCCTCTGCAGTTGATGCCTTCCGATCCCGCAGCATCAGTGTGTCTGAACATGTGGTCCGCAGGTAGAGGCACTTTAAATGGGGAGAATCCAAGAGCAACTCAGCACTTGGAAATTTTACTGCAAGGGTGGGTGGAAGCAGGGTGGAATTGCATGTGGGATGCTTGCATGACTTTGTTACGCAATAAAAAGCTGGCCTTAGCCACCGTCAAAGGTTTTGGGAAAGTATCATGGATATCCCATGGCTTCCCAAGGCCGGCTACTGGGTTGTCACATCACGCTCTAAGTTGAGTACGGTTACTTTGCCCTATTCTCTGATGCTTTAGCAACAAAAATTTCTATTTTCGAAGTAAAGATGGTGAAGGGGGGAAAAACAAACAAACAAATGAAAAAACACCGGGGGGGGGGGGGGGGGGAGAAAAAGGTTGCATTCTGGTCAAGCGAGAGTCCTGGTTAAAACTCATGAAAACTTCAGCCTTCTAAGCAGCGACTTGCCCCAGGAGAGGCTTTTGATACTCTGCAAACTTGCGTACAGGCCCTCCTCCCAAACTATGAGGAATAGTTCTGGCCTCAGTTTAGGATTTGTTCTTTGAGGCAAAGGGAGCTGACAGAAGTATTCTGGTCTAAAGCACGATGCCGTGAAAACCTTAATTTGTCTTTCCGTAGAGCAGTGAAATGTGTGCTCAACCCATATGAAGCTATTGCTTTCACGGCTAAAGGAAACAGGTTTTGATTGCAGACATTGATTTGCTCACATGAAAGATGAAACAATTTATACTAGTTTTTAAAATGTATTTCTGGATCACTGCCCTTGAGTGTTAAACTGCTGTCTGTCACATGTTGGTTTAAAATCTGGACCTGAAGATTTGCGCCTTAATCTGTAAGGATTGCTGTCAGTGGAACTTTATTTTCTGTGTTTTTATTTTTGACACTAACTAGATGGTATTTGGGGGAAAGACACTGAAGTGACTGAATTGTGAATACAATTCTGGCACTTCATTCTCTGATATCCCCATTAATCTATTAGGTGATTTTCTTCTCTTGGATTTATATGTAAATGATAGCAACTAAAAGTTCAGATAATTACCCTTAATGATGCCAAAGAGGTTGCCATGTCATAAAAAATTTGGCTGTACCTCAGCTTAGTTTGTATTACGATGGCATAAGGAGTCGTCTTTATAAAATACTGCAATCCAGCCTGTTATTGCAGTTGTTTTAAATTGCATTGCTAACTTGGCTGATTTGAAGGCAGAGTTGCTCTCTATTCTTGTGCCAATTTCCTGTTCAGAGTGCAACTTTTTTCAATTTCAAGTTAAATTAGGTTTTACATAGCTATTGAATTTGGAGGAAAAGAATCAATATATGAAAGGGATGCAACAGAGAAAAAAGCAAACCACAGGATTATAACGTTAAGTCTAGAGTGCCCCGATTTGTGGCTCATGGGCAACATGTTGGCTGGGAAACTGTGCAGGTCACGGGACGCTTGCCCTCACTATAGATTAGCGAACTCAAAGCATGGTGCTGCCACTCGCTCTTTGCTTGGTGCACTTGCCCATGGGCCACCCAACATCAGAGAGCGCTGGCCTGACCTAGTCAGTTGACGGACATTTAAATGTTTCTCAGTCTCTCAAGATAAAATACACTTTCTGCAATGACAATCTACAAAGCACAGCATGAGGCTGATCCAAAAGTATTTTTATTATGTCCTGGGTTTAATGTCTGGCCACCTCTCCGATCTGGCACTTGCATGTATCGCAGGTTGTTCTGCATCACACTGTCTCTCGGGTGACAGGGACAAGCATTTTGCAATGTGATCTGTCAGTTGGAAACGTTCTCTTCCAGTCGGATACAAACATCCATCACTAGTTCAAGCCTGGGCTCTGCAGATGAAAATTCAATGGCTCAGGCTGACGACAACTTAAAAAATCTTCACCTGGAACTCACTGAGACCTGTCTGGATATGATGGCTCGATACGTCTTTTCAAACTTCACTGCGGTGCCTAAGAGGTAGGGGTCAGTCAGTGACCATGGGAGAGATGTTTTTGTTTGAGGTTCATATTTCACTTTATTAGTGGAAAATTACCGTGACACATTTGAGATTCTGGCAGGCCCGGGCTCTGAAGCCATCCCTCGCAGATAAAATCTGCCTTGGCTAAATATGAGGTTAGATGAGAGAAGTCCACTGGAGCCAACCAGCCTTTGCCTCAGCCTTGAGCTGTCCAGAAGGAGATGCCTTGAAGGCATGCTGTCTGTGAGCAGTGCTTTGCTCCGTGTCCTTGCTGGATAATCACAGTCTTCGCTACAGAACTGAATGTCGTGCCAGCTGGCTTCAAATGGAGGGCATTTACTTTTCTTGCTAGCCCTTCCCAGAAGGAGAGACATAGCTCAGACGAGGCTCATTCCCTTCTGCTCGGTGGTGTGTGTCCAGGATTGAACTGGACTGCTCTGCAACGTGTGTCCAGTAGTACTACTATCAATTGATACTAAATTCAGCTCATCGCTTACCCTGATGGATAATGTGTATGTTGATGACCAGGGGGTATGTTAAAAACACTGTATAAAGAAGGCAAGCAGGCAGTACCTCCTGTGTAGTTACATGAAGTAAGGCACCTGTGTAGGCTCTCTGCTCTGCAGCCTGAGAGCTGTCTTTATCACAAATGTGGTTCTAGGTCTCCTGTGGGTGAGTTTCTGTTGGCTGGAGGAAGGACAAAGACATGGCTGGTTGGGAACAAGCTGGTGACCATCACTACAAGCGTTGGAACAGGGACAAGGTCCCTGCTTGGCCTAGACTCTGGAGAGCTCCAAAGCAGCACAGAATCAAGGTAAATTTTGCTCCCATTTCTAGAAATTTCCACCTAACGGAGTCACTTAAACCACTGTTACAGTGCATCTTTTTAGGTTTTCCACTTACCAGAAGAGGAATGTCTTATTTGTCCAGCATGACTGATTCCTCTTTCAATAGCATCAGTATCTTTTTTTTTTTTTTTTCCCCACAGCTCAGACCCTGTTTTGCAAGTGAGACAAACTAAAGAAGCTCCAGCAAAACTGGAATCTCAAGCTGGGCAGCAGGTTTGCAGAAGCTCTCGCAACAGAGTCCGATCCATGTCTGGTAAATTCCTATCCTGGAGTCTTACTGCCATGTCTGGGTCCATGTTGGAGTCTTAAGTGTCCAAGTGCCTACCAAAGAGACCTGTGTCTAAACTAATTTGAGAATCTGGACCTGTCTGGTGTTTAATAGTGGGCAGGTAGCAGCAGCTGTTGGCCTCAGGAGTGGTGGTGCTCCTCCTGCTCGGCTCTCCATGCAGGAAAGCTTTGGTGACTGGTTAAGTGGTGAGCACTTGCAGTGAGAATCACCTACGTTTATCTCACCTCATGGTTTAGAAGAAACACATTCAAGGTAAAGTTCTCTTAGGCTCCCAACATTGTGAGCGCAGCTGCTAGAGGAGCTTAAAAGACTTATTACTTCTGAGATGTTTTTAGTGCTAACTAAGCATGGCTCTTCCTTCTCTTTTCTGTCTGTCTTGCTAGGTGGTCATGCTTTACGTGTTGGTGCCTTAGACAGCTCAGCCTCCCATTTCCCTAGTGGCTCGGCTTCCCAAGGGACACAGAGTCCTCCTGCTCCTGCGTCTCGATCAGAGAAGACTAATCCTGCTCCACAGACACCTCTGCAGAAAGAAAAAGCAAACTTAGCTGCGTATGTCCCGCTGCTGACACAGGGATGGGCAGAAATCCTAGTGCGCAGACCCACAGGTATCTTTATGTGAGTGTGGAGTGAGCTCTTTTGACTTGCTAAGGAGCCTGAGCCTGGATGAAGAAGGAAAAATCATATTTAGTTGCAAATGGATCTCTTTATTGCTTACTGCCTCTTGAAACTAATACATCTGATACTTCATTCTTTGAAATCACTCTTTAGTGTTCTAATATACAAAAAACCTGTGAAAAGATTGAAGCATGGACTTAAATGTGTATATTGAGTACTGTTACAGAAATAGAGCCAGATAATATCAACCCTACTTTGCATTTCCCATTTTTATGTTGCTCTGTGGTCCTTCTTGAAAATCCGTCTGTGCTGTGTTTTAGCTTCCCATGTGAGATTTGAGATGAATGAGGCTTATGGCTAGAGCAGCTGCATAATCGTGTCTGCTGTTAGGGAAGGAGTAATGTCATGTTCAAGGTCAAAATTCTTGAATGCTGGTATGTTACACAACATTAACAGGGAATTGTCTATTTCAGCTGAAAGTTGCTTCATGAGAAAATAACTGACTGGGTATCATTAATTTAAAATATCTGAGTGTTTTGTGTGCCTTTTGGGAATCTGCTGTAGTAATGAGTTACCAAGGATGGTTTTTGAAGAGCTTGGAGTGAAGTACAGAGCACTGGGAGCTACTTACTGAAAATAGGAAATTAATCAAGTGATTAATTGATAATTAAACACAAACGGTGTTCCCCAGGGCTCAGTTTTGGGGCCAGTCTTGTTTAATATCTTTATCAATGATCTGGATGAGGGGATTGAGTGTGCCCTCAGGAAGTTTGCAGATGATGCCAAATTGGGCGGGAGTGTTGATCTGCCTGAGGGTAGGAAGGCTCTGCAGAGGGACCTGGACAGGCTGGATCAATGGGCCAAGGCCAATTGTGTGAGGTTCAACAAGGCCAAGTGCCAGGTCCTGCACTTGGGCCACAGCAACCCCATGCAACGCTACAGGCTTGGGGAAGAGTGGCTGGAAAGGTGCCCGGTGGAAAAGGACCTGGGGGTGTTGGTTGACAGCCGGCTGAATATGAGCCAGCAGTGTGCCCAGGCGGCCAAGAAGGCCAAGAGCATCCTGGCTTGTATCAGGAATATTGTGGCCAGCAGGAGTAGGGCAGTGATTGTGCCCCTGTACTCGGCACTGGTGAGGCCGCACCTCGAATGCTGTGTTCAGTTTTGGGCCCCTCACTCCCAGAGAGACATTGAGGGGCTGGAGCGTGTCCAGAGAAGGGCAACGGAGCTGGGGAAGGGGCTGGAGCACAAGGCTGATGGGGAGCGGCTGAGGGACCTGGGGTTGTTCAGCCTGGAGAAAAGGAGGCTGAGGGGAGACCTCATCGCTCTCTACAGCTGCCTGAAAGGAGGGTGTAGAGAGGTGGGGGTCGGTCTCTTCTCCCAAGTAACAAGCGATAGGACGAGAGGAAATGGCCTCAAGTTGCGCCAGGGGAGGTTTAGACTGGATACTAGGAAAAATGCCTTTACTGAAAGGGTGGTCCAGCATTGGAAGGGGCTGCCCAGAGAGGTGGTGGAGTCACCATCCCTGGAGGAGTTCAAAAACCATGTAGACCTGGCACTTAGGGACATGGTTTCGTAGGCATGGAGGTGTGGGGTTGACAGTTGGACTAGATGATCTTGGAGGTCTTTTCCAACCTCACTGATTCTATGATTCTGCCAGATGTCAGGAGAACTGAGGACTTGGTCCATTTTGATTTTTACTTGCAAAATCCAAAACAATTTGTGCTTTTTTCAATGTGAGTTGTAAACTTTCTGGAGGGGGAGTACTTAATACTCTTCCCTAATTTTCTCTTACCAGGTAACACAAGCTGGCTAATGAGTCTGGAGAACCCGCTCAGTCCATTTTCTTCAGATATTAACAATATGCCCCTGCAAGAGCTCTCCAATGCACTCATGGCTGCAGAGCGTTTTAAAGAACACCGAGAAACGGCTCTATATAAATCCCTCTCTGTCCCCTCCTCCAGCTTGGCCACCGGGACGGCCAAACCATCGCTTCTCCAGCGTTCCAACACAGGTGAGAGATGACAGGCCAGTAGCGTGTCCAGCATAGCTGTCATTAGCCTGTTTAAAGTCTGTTGAAGTTGCTGCAGGTCTTCTAGAACAGTAAAGTTAGTAGCATGAGGAATAATATAGCAATGAGAAGGGGAATCAGTTCTTGTCCCTAGAAGTTTTCAGTGAAAAATTCCCTTCCTCCTTGCTTCTGATGTTCCATCGGAAAAGTACCTCTCTTTCTTAAAGAGAAGAAAGAGAGGAGTAATGGAGCTTCTTTGGAGGAGTAATGTGTTTCATGCTGACTGTTTCCCAAATGAAAATGAACAAAGTCACGGTTCTTTTCCCTCTTCCACTTGCTTGGGGCTGATCTGGGCATCCCACATGTGGATGGATCTTCCCATGCAGCGTTTCCATTTCCATTTGTCTTCAGTGTGGGAGTTTGTGTCGGGCACTAAGAGCGCTAGGTTCCTGGGAGAATGGCCTATTACAAACCTTGCCAGCCAGGGTCAGTTAGCTGCCACTGCCTTTTACAGCGTGAGATAGCAGAATGCAAATCCTGTTGGCCGCGGATTTATTCACCTCTTAAAAAGACTTTAGCCTTCAGACTGGTGCAGTTGAATCACTTGAGTTTCTTTTGATGTCTTTATTTTAACGTAGTGGCCAGGGCTTTTTACTGTATTTACTTTGGTGCCAGTTCACTTCTGAAAGAGCTGTTAATGTTGGGAGGTTAGTGTTGACCAAGAGCTGAAATTTTTAAAGCTTTGTCATCCCTGCTCAGAGCTCTTATCAACAACATCTAACACTGAGGCTCTCGGCACTGCTAGCCCTGTCAAAACTGAGCAGTGGTAACAGCAGACAAGGCTTTTCTGGGGCGGTGGCATCAATGGTATGGATTGTTTGGAAATCTGTTAAAAATGCTAGTTTTCAGGTTTGTTTTAAAAAGAGCAGGATATGATTTTAGGATTTCAGAATGCATAAATGCAGAATTAGTGTCAAAATCAAATTACCACCTTTAAAAAAAAAAAAAGTAAGTTCTTATCCACGAACGCTTTTATTGACTCCTACGAATTTGTGGTGTATAGGTGCTAACTGATTAGTTGAAAGAAGCACCCACCTGAATGCCACTCCTGTGGCAGTCTGAGAAAATAATTTTGGCCACATTCTTGTTAACACCACCTCTACTGTAGACTCGCCGTTGCTGGCTGGCGAATGAATGTTTTGAAGAAGTTTTGCTGTCAGACTGTCATATGCACGTTGTTCTTCCTCTTTAGAGGTTAAAACTATGTGGATCTTTATCCATATTTCTACTCTTCAGACTCTTCTGTGGGTTTAAAAATGATCTTTTGCCAAAAGTGTGTAGCTCAGGAAAAGCTCAGACTGGTTTCCTGCGTGTGCTAGGATGTCACTAAGGAATTTTCTGTTTCTAAAACTCACAAAGATGCATTCTTCAAAGAGAGCAGTTTGAGTCTGCATTGTTTGAATGTGTTTATGCCTCCTTATTCATGTTGAGACCTTGTACCCTTAAAGTATCCCTTTGGCATCTAGCGAGCTTATCCCAGCTTGTTCTTTCCTTTGTTTTTATTTATTTATTTATTTATTTTAAAATAGGCTCTTGGTTACATTTTAAACTCTGTGCTTTTTAATTTTTTTTTTTTCATATAGTCTCTCCTTCCTTTTGATGTAGCTGCTCACTTGATTTCCCTTTGCAGTGGCCTCTTTCTCTTCCATGTACCAGTCCAGTTGTCAAGGGAAGTTGCACAGGAGCATATCCTGGGCAGGTATATTTATATATCTTTAAGGAAAAAAAAAAAAAAAAAGTATTGCCATAGAAGAACACCTCTGATCCATAGAAAATGTATCCCTCATACTTCATTTTCCCCTTCCATGTCTCCTGTCTGTACCCAGTCTCATTACTCTCAACAAATGGGATCTTGACTAGCATGAAGAAGTCCAAGCCAGATCCAACATTTGCAAGTGCAGACAATTTCTTAAAGCAACTTTTGTTTTAGCTGGGGTGGATTGTGAGTCATGAGGCACAGTGTTAAATGACCTGTCAAAATGTCCGAGTGGCTTGATTAATTGAGTTATTTATTTTCAGCTTCATTTTACAATTGGCTTTGTGTTCTGCTCAGTGTAAAAGCTCCCACTTCTGAGCATAGCGTAGTATGCTACAGGACAAGCTACCCTGAAATGAAGTCCCATGCTACTCAGCCCACGGGAATCTGTCAGAATTGGACACAGAAAAGATAAAAGGAGCTGATTATATATATATCAGATATATAGAAGTTTGACATTACAACGGATGCTGGTTAAAAGTTTTTTAAATAAAAAAAGAAGAAATATATTTCAGGGGAAAACCTGCTAAATTCTGGCTTTTTGGAGGCTCTATAGTAGTGTAAAATCTTTCTCCACTTCAGTAAAATTGACTTTGTAATTAAATGAAGTGGAGATCAAATTGCATGCCTTATGAGCACACCACCTGCATTGCTTTGATAATCTGCAATGCTTTGTGATTTTAATTAGAGGGTTGAAATGTCTTTCTGCCTTCTTTCCTTCACTGGAAAATTCTCTGTAGAGCAGCAGGGTATTCTTAACTGCTGGTTGTTGTTGACATAGGCCTCTTAAAGCAACACAAAGATGCTGCAGTAAAATATTTTTCTGTACTTCTCCTCTCTGCTTATATTATTCTCTTCCCACCTAAAGAATAATTAGCGAGTGCTCGCATTATTTAAAAACACCAGCAATCTTGGCAGTAGTGTAAGAGCTAGGGAAGCTTGGAAACGCTGGGTATGTGCAGGTGTGTTCTGGCTTGGACAGCTAACCAGATCAGCACGTTGTTTGGGGTTGTTTTGGTTTGGTTTGGTTTTGGTTTTTTTAGAAGGTATGTGTGTGCAATGCTAACTCTTAATTGCTTCTTTGAAATAACTTTGGTCCTGCGAGCTGAAATCAATCCAGGAAAAGCTGCTTTAGTGTGTTGGTTTTTTTCTTTTTTTTTTTTTTAGTTTTGCTGATTTTATTTTTTTTTTGTGTGTGTGCTAATTTTTTTTTTTTTTTTTACTTTGGAAAACAAATCTTGGCCTTTCAGATTGGTCTTCCAGTCCCTTGTGTGCGTAATGGGAAGCCTCCTGTTCTCCAGCCTTTTCCTCAGGACAAAAAAGCAAGGCAAGAGGCGCCTTTGGTCAGACTCATCCCTGTGGTCAGGGTCACTGCCTGGAGTAGAGACAACGTTAAATGCTGCGATAACCTCCTCCACCGTAGGCAGGGCTTCCAAGGAGCTTTCTTGTCAGTGTGGTTTCATTAACCATTTGTCTGATCAGATGGCACATGCAGGTTTCCCAGTATTGCTGCAGTGCATGCAAGTGCTCTTGCTCTCTTGTCCTTTCATATGTCTAGGGCTGAATTGTTTTGCTTCTGCTGAGACATACTAGGAAAACTGCCAAACTGTAAGTAAATGGCTCCTAGTAAAATTTCTTATCTCCTTCTAGGCCACTACAAGGCACAGGAGCATTGCATTTCAATACAAGAAAAACCTACCTTTTTGCACACTCGCATAGAACTGATGTCTTCATTGCCTGGATAATGATGAACTTTTAATGCTAGTCTTGTACTTTCTTACATCTCTGTAGTTCCTGTCTGTCCTGATAACCGAGCATTGATGTACAAGGTCCCATTTCCTCGTTCTGTCCCCTGCTTGTTCATCAGTAACAATTGGAAACAACTGCACTTATTTTGACCAAAGCAGACACAGCCCTTTGCTGTGAGGGTAAGGCGATCAGTTATTCTATACAAAAGGGGAACCAGGAGCAAGTCTGACATGACAAGAAATCAAAGAACCAGAGCACTCATTCAATATGGCCTTCCATTGAAATCCCATAGGGAAAAGGCTGGTACTTCAGAGGAGAGGATGGGGGCCTGCCAGTCTGTGCCTCTCTACAGACTTCAGTTCTTCTGCCTTGTGTCTCGATAGAATCGGCGGTGGTGCTGGAGGAAGGGAGCCCGTCAGAAATGGAGCTAAAGGAAACCGAGTCCCCAGCTGAGTCTCCAGAGAGTGAGGACATTGAGACTTCATGTTCTGAGCAAGTCCTGAGCGAGGAAAGGTTTGGTAAACCCCAGGAGTCTTACAGCAGGGTAAGAAGAAACAGGTTCATCAGTTCTGTCCTGTGTGACAGCCCCGTCTTTAGACGCACGGGAGAATTGTCCGTGCTCAGATGAGTCCCTCTTGGCACCCTCTGAAAGAACTCACTAACAATACCAAAATGCACATGCAGTCATGATTGAGAGTTTGGATGGCTCGTGAGGGACTGCATGCAGAGCAGCAACAGCAAATACCCATTTTATGCAGGGTCCTCGATCTGCGTTGCTTTGTACTTGGCACCTTTCTGCTTATCTTTCGCTGGAAGTGTCAGGGGGTGCCTCGAGCGTTACTGTTGTCAGCTTTTATCTTGCATATCAGGAAAACTGTTAATCTTTTTTTCTCCCTCTTTAAGTCCTCCTCAACCTCCAGCCAAGAAGAAAAATCTCTGAAGTCAGAAGACCTGGTGGAGGGTGGAATTCCCATCGGGAGAGTCCTGCCGTCAGAGGACGGCCGAACACTGGAGGAGCTTTCCTTCCAGCCATCCCAGCCACTCAGCAAGTCGAGTTCTTCCCCCGAGCTACAGACACTGCAGGAGGTCCTCAAAGATGCAAATGGAAGAGAAGTAACAAGGAGGCTGAGCACAGAAGTGAAATCAAAATCCCAGTCTGGTAACCTGGAAGGGGAAGGGTTGGGCAGTTGGCTGGGCAAGGGGGAGGACGCCAGAGTGACTGGGTCAGGCGGGTTGGATGGCACCGGTCCTGTCACCTCGCCTCGCTCCCCCTCTGGGCACCGGCCCCGAGGATACACCATCTCTGACTCAGCCCCATCAAGGAGGGGAAAAAGGATCGAGAGAGATGCCTTCAAGAGCAGAACAGCAGCCTCCAATGCTGAGAAAGTACCCGGAATAAACCCAAGGTGGGTGGAGGGGCTTATCTGAAGCTAGAAATGATGAGCTCAGAATTGCTGCAGCCATGGCTGGACTCGTTCAAAGTGGTCTGCTGGTTTTGTGGGATCTGCAAAACAGTATCTGATTAAAAAGAAAGATTAATCACCTGGTTTTTCCGGAGCTAGTACAGGCATGTTAAACCCACTACCACCAAATTAACTTTGTGATTTAGGAAACAGGTCTCTTAAATGGTGAAAGAAATAGATAAATAGTTTCCTCATGTTCTTAATCTATCCTGATTTAGGGTCCAGATGCATGTGTGGCTTGAATGCAAGTCACCTAGAGTTAATTTTGCTGTGAACAGAATGAATTACTAGTCTTGCAGTTCAATAAATACAATGTGCAAAATACTAAGAAGAAGGAAAAGAAAGGGTTATAATAGTTGCTTTTTGAACTTTAGATATTGGTAGTTGCCCAAAATTGCATTATGAGACAATCTTCATCTTACTGAGGGCAGTTAAAATGCAAATGTCTGTAAAATCATTTATCTGCTAGCCTAGAAATACCCCCCATAGCTGTGAGGCAGGAGTGCATTCCTACTCCTCCGTTCTGTGTAAAGATTGCCTTTTGAACGGGGAATGTGTGCAGCTGCCGCTCTTTGACATAACCATTGATTTTTGTGACAGGGGTCTATTACAAACTGCAGGTAGTCCAGGCACCTGAAGTGTCTCTAGAAGATGAGTAATGCTCTGTTAGCATTTTAATTGCTCCTCTTTTTTCTTCTGTATATAACGTTCTCACATACAACAGATCAAAATTGACTTAATTTTTATGGTAACAGGACTTTTTTCCCCCTCTCTCCCTTAGCTTTGTGTTTTTACAGTTGTACCACTCCCCATTCTTTGGCGATGAAAACAACAAGCCCCTTTTGTTACCAAATGAGGTAGGCAAGGATTTTTTTTTTTTAAGTTCTTGTAGTTAATTTTTCTAACCTCATTACTTTTTTTGGAACATAAATGATAGTAATGAATGTCCAGCTCAGATGGTGCGATTTACAGGTGTTTCCTACCAACAGTGCTACAGATGGGAGATTTTCTGTGCCGCAATCCTGGTGGCTCCCGCTTCATGGCTCTGGATTGAATTTGAGATATTGGGAGATTTTGCTGGTGCTGTTTCAGAATCCCAGCCAGAAGGCAGGATGATTTGTGGAGTTTTGGTTTTTGCGGGTAGGAGGAGCGCAGGATGAAAACTGAGCATTAGGTGATACTGGCAGAAGGTCACTAGACAAACCTCTCAGCCCTCCGTATATTTGGGAGTGGCCGAGAAGCTTTCTGTGGTCATATGAGAAATTAGTCATAAACTTTCTGGAGAAGTAGTGCTGGAATGGGGTTCTTGTGAACTGAGCACCACAGACCTCCTGCTGATGGTGTCCCCTCACTTTAGGTTTGGGTGGTCGGGCAGTAGGGAGCCTAGGTGAGATGAGGTGATGCCTTGTGCTAAAAATGTTCTTCAGAGCAAGAGACATGATAATTTTTCATGCCTGGAGCTTAAATGAAGATACGATGTAATTTGTCACGGCGAGTGCATCTAACCCGTGCAGTTTGCCCAATTAATCTCATCTGAAGTATAAAACCAAGGAAGTGTGGTGACAGATGCCATATAGCACTGCTCTGTACCTTGGGCTGATGATGCACTGTGCCTTGCAGAACAGAGTAGGGCAGCATTCATCAAGGAAGACACAAGTGAAGGTCAGGGATCTGTGCTTACATTGTGCTGTCATTGTCCTGTCATTGTCCTGACAGTGGGTGTGTGGAGATAAGTTTTTAAAGATGTGACCGATGTTTTGATTGTAGACGTTTGAGAGATCGGTGCAGCTCCTGGATCAAATTCCTTCCTACGACACACACAAGATTGCAGTGCTCTACGTTGGAGAAGGCCAGGTGAGTTGTGTGCGGACGCATTAATCCTTTAACGCTTACATCTCAACAGAAGGCCAGCCACCACTACTCCAGCTGTGAGATTCGTCCTGCTCCTGCAGGACAGCCTTGCTTTTCCGTAGTTTCTTGCACTAAAAATCAGTGCCTGCGTGAAGCCCTTCTAGGAGGTTAATAACTCATGCTGATTGAGTGCTCTTAGCATTCAGTGTGGCACTCCCATGTTCTTATTTCCTAGAGCAACAACGAAATCGCAATTCTGTCAAATGAACACGGATCCTATCGCTATACAGAGTTCCTGACTGGGTTAGGGAAGCTCATTGAGCTCAAAGACTGTCAGCCAGATAAAATTTACCTTGGTGGCCTGGACGTGTGTGGGGAGGATGGACAGTTCACCTACTGTTGGCACGATGACATTATGCAAGGTAAGGTGGCTCCAGAAGTTGGAAGTGGAAGGATGCTCTCTTCTCATCTTAAGACTGACCTGCCTTCTACAAACTGTTTCCTTTCCAGGGATGTAGTAAAGATGACCTGGGGCTCTGCTCTCCTCCCATTCTCCCCTGGTATCTCTGCAAGCCACGTGTTAAAGCTTGGGAGAGGTGCATACCTGCCTTATTTAAGAAAAAAAAATCACACCACTTACCTTTAAAAGTGTCTGCTCTATTAAAGGTTGATATGGTTTGGTGTAGAGATTTGTAGAATAAGCTGTTTGTTCTTGAGCTGCTGTGAAGGCTGTTAATTGAGAGTAGTGCATGCACGTCAAAACTCTGCTAATCGTTTCTCTGAAGAACAGTATTGAAAGCAGGAGGGTTGTCATTACTGTGGTCATCGCTAATTGAACGGCAGTGTTACCCAGCTCCTGCAGCACCGAGCAGTGCAGATATCATCCAGGATCCAACAAGCTATGATGACCTTCCCAGATTTTTTTGTACAGCTCTCTGCATCCCAGTCATCGTACTTAGTCCGTTTCAGTGGAGCAGCTGCAGGTTACTCACTGTGGCCCTGGTGCTGTGCAGAGCTCAGTTAGGGGAAATCCTGGTTTAAGCTATTAACTCTTCCTCCTCAAACCAGATTCTACTCGCCAGGCTACTGTGGCCATGGAAAAAAACCCCAGAAGCGCTTCTCCAGTGCCCTGTTCATTTTGTATGAACAGATAGATAGCTACCCCAGCTTGATGAGAACGCTCATTCCAGTATACGTCAGGCACGTGCTGAAAGCCAGGCCCTTAATTCACTCTGCTGAGCCTGGTGCTAGAGAAGACTGTGCAGGGCAGTACCTGAAAGCTCTGCTCTTGCCAGTTTTTAGGGGCTGCCTTTTCGCTGGCCACTGTGCTCTGTGCTCCAGGTACCACTGGAGCAGTCCAGAGGGACTGGATTCAGCTGTCACAAATGGGGAGAAACCTGCCGAGGGAACACAACTTCTTTTTTTATTATTGCAGTGCTGGTACTACTTTGTCTTCCAGACAAGTGCTGCATGTTGACCATTGCTGCTTGCAGCACTGCTTTCCCAGGCCAGCCTAAGGATTTTTCTGTTTCCCTTCAGCCATTTTCCACATTGCTACTCTGATGCCCACAAAGGATTTGGATAAATATCGCTGTGACAAGAAAAGGCACCTTGGGAATGATTTTGTTTCTATCGTTTACAATGATTCTGGAGAAGACTTTAAACTGGGAACAATAAAGGTACAAGATTTTACTTGTGGGTGTGTTATAAAGCAGGCATGTGGCTGTTTGTCAAACCTTAATCTGATGTGTGTTATCTTAACAAACAGCGGTGAGATCATGAGTGGAGGTTATTTGCCTTGGTGGGTTCACATGTGCTAGTTTATGGCATTCACAAGAATCACGATGGCTGCCAGTAAAACGTATATGACGATGTTCCTGTTTCCTCATTAGGGTCAGTTCAATTTTGTGCACGTTATCATCACACCGCTTGACTACGACTGTAACCTGGTGACGCTGCAGTGTCGGAAAGGTAGGAGTCCCTCCAGCCTTTGTTCTCAGTCTTTCCTGCATTGGTGGTGCAATAACTGCCTTCGCTTTGCAGTGGTTTTGGGTTTCAAAAGTAAAAACGTCCAGGAGAAACTCTCTGAAACCAACTTGCTGCCCAGTTATGTCTGGATATGTCCTGTTCGTATATCTTCCCCAAGAGAAGACGTATCTTCCCATTGTACCACTCATACTATCTTCACGCTTAAGACAAAGTGCCAGCAGAGTAGAGCGGGTCCCTCCAACAATTCCTTGGGAGCACTGGAGGCGATATGAGGTGGAGGTCCCTGTGGTTTGGCCTCTGCTGTCCTTCCCAGCACTGCAGGACCTGCTACTTGGAAACTGGTCATGGCTCCGTGCGAGTTCAGCAGTGCTGGCGTGGTGATCTGCAGGGACGTTTGCTTTCCTCTTCTCAAAGGGCACTTGTGGGGTGTTTTTCGCTCACGCTTTGGTTCATGTGATAAGGAGCCCAGCAGGCTCTCCTCAACCCTTTATGGAGCAGCCAGAATTTGAGAGCCAGTTGTGTTAAGTTGCAGTGCAAGTTCTGTTACAGTTGGAGCTGGAGAGCTCGATGGGAACTTCTGAGATTCTGTGATGCAATTCCTCAGGTTTATATTACTTATCTATTTAGTTACTGGCAACCTTCGGCTTGTTCTTCACTGTCTTACAAGAATTTTTTTCTTCTTCCTTTAAAACGAAGACATGGAGGGTCTTGTAGACACGAGTGTTGCTAAGATCATCTCCGATAAGAACCTGCCGTTTGTAGCCCGTCAGATGGCCTTGCACGCTAACGTGAGTACCCCTGAGCTCCCTGAGACTTTCTGTCTTTTAGCTGGTGTTTTGGTCCATCACCATCTTCCAAGCAAATAAGTAGGGCTTGCTAGAGCAAGTAAGTTCTTTGCTTCAGTTATTGCTGTCAACCTTTAAGTCAGAGTTAGCACGTAAACAGTTATAACTTAGGGCTGTATTTCAGTTGCTGTCAAACTGAAATGCTCTATTAATTTTATTGGCGTGTTTATGTTAATGTGCCTCCTCTCTTTCCCTGCTTCTCCCCACCCTTCCCAAATTAGATGGCTTCCCAGGTTCATCACAGTCGATCAAACCCTACTGACACTTATCCATCCAAATGGATTGCAAGGCTTCGTCATATCAAGAGGCTAAGGCACCGGGTAAGTAACGCTGTCTGTTCTTAGTGTTAGAACTGGGCTCTACCTTAGAGTCTTATTACAAAGAAGGCACATAAATAGCTATCAAAACTTGCTGAATAAGAGGAGGAATATGTGTATGAAGGTCAGAATCCAGCTCTTGGGGGAATGACAAGTGTAGCGATGTAGGTCTGGACTTGTGAGCTTCCAAACAGCTTCCCTGGTGGCAAGGGGCTTGGGGACCCTGGTATCTGGACACAGCTGCACCCACTCGGCACCGTGCTAGGACTGGTAGCACAAGCTGTCCTGAGTAACCTGTCCTGCCCTGCCCCGCCCCAAAGCGGGAGAGGAAAGAGTTTCAGAGAATGGAGCTCATCTGTTCTCATTTGACTTTCAGCTACGTGAAGAAACCCAGTACCAGACTCCTGGCCTTCCCCTGCAGATGCACCCATCTGCTCCGACAAAGCCCCCTCCCCAGATCCCTCAGGACCCTCCACCCACCTACGAGACCGGACAGAGGAAGCGGCTGATCTCCTCGGTGGACGATTTCACAGAGTTCGTGTAGATCCCAGCAGGTCGGTGTGTCTGTTCTGGGACGGACGAGGCAGCGAAAGCGTTTTACCTGCGTGCTGACTCCATGCGGCTGCATGGACATAGAGGAGTAGGGTTTGGCAGGCGCAGTGCGGCCGTGCTGCATGCATGTGGACTCAGCACTGAACCGTACCGGGAGGCTTGAGTGTGTCACTGTCTCAGCCTGCCGCTGCTGGCTGACGAGGACACTGTATCCCCAGCAGATGCTCCAAGAGAGGACCAACTCTACGTGTTGTGTTTTTATTTGGTTTGAGCTATTTCAAGGCTTCCATCTCTGATGGGAGCTTTCTTGCGGAACTTTCTTTGGACTCCTTCCACACCAGTGCCTGGTGGGAGCAGACAAGGTATGATACTCCGCACTTCATCACATAGTTGGAAGGTGTAGGAACTGTGGGAATTTTGACACCTTTATTGGGAATGAAGTACGAAGTACGGAAAAGCCAGTCACTGTTTTGAAGCACCCTGGAATCCCAGCTCCTCTCCAGGCCTCGGTGCCTCTCGGCACTTGACCTCTTCAGGCTCTCAGACTTGTTCTGCTGCCAGCTCTGGTAGGGGTTAATTTGGGTTCTCAAGTGAGCTGCCAAACATGCTGCTTAAATTCCCAAGCATTTGTCTCCATTTTGAGAGATTCACAGCGAACCCTCCTTCATTCAGCAGAAATGATTTTGCTACCAGAAGTAACACAGAACAGGGAGGTGGATGCCACTCGCCGGCACAGTGGAATGGCAGAGAGCTGGGCCACGAATTACTTGTGATGAACAGTCTGACCCACCGGGCCGACCGCAAGGATTTAGCCAGAGGCCAGACCTGGCTTCTAGGTTCAGCTGCAGAATTTCCACTGGTTGCAGTGATGCTGGGGATAACTCTTGTCCTTCTCAGTGCACCCGGTAAACCCCTTTTCGAAAGACTGTTGACATGTCTCGGGGCGTCACCTCTGAGCGAGTTTTGCCTGTTGCACTAATGCATAGTGACAGTCTCTCCTCCTGGGACCTTGGCTGTTGAAGCAGTTACAAGCGGTCCCTTCAGTGCACGCGTGTACAGGTGGAATGGGATTATGTAGCCCATCTTGTGGTAAGATGGTCACCAGACACTACACTACCAAACTGGGAGAAACCGTGTAAGCTGGACTATACTGTGAGTACTTTATCTCCTGCTTTGTCAGTAAAGGGGAAGTGTGGCTTTTTGGTAACGGTAACAGCAGCGCCCTTGCAATGGAGATGAAGACAAGTGCAATCTGCAGACGGAACTGTGAAGTGACAGGCGAAGGGACAAAAGTGATGCTACTAGCTTGTGCAGGGCTGTTTGGGAACTCTAAGTGTATGTTGTGTTTTGAGTGTTTCTAAGTCGTGAAGGAAATAAAGTATTTGTATGGTCAGTGCGTTCTTGCTGGCCTGGGAAGATTCAAACGGCGTTTCGTAATAATGTAAATTCCTTCCTCCTTTCCCCTTTCAGGTTTCCGATCCCTATCGCTCATATTTCAGTAACCACCAGCCACACCTCCAAGTGCTGGACATGGTGCGATACCTGGCTGTGGTCCAGTCCCTGTACCAGGGGTATTCGCCCTGGTTCAGCTTCAGGTAACCTCTGCAGCAGCGGAGGGGGGGGGGTTCTGTCAGCGTTTCCCACCGCAGGTGAGCCAGGGCAGCTCGCTTGCCCTCGTGGGTGTTCGTGCAGTGGCAGCCTGGGGCCGAGCGAGCCCTTGTGCCCTACTCTGCCTTGGGTGGGTCTCCTTGACATTGAGCGCAGACCCTTCGCTGACGAGCTGGCGTCGCGGATTCCAGCCCAGAGCTGCCCTCGTCGGCTGGCTGATTTAGGAAAGTGTCTTGTATTGTGCAGGAGACCTTAATTAAAATTCCGGTCACAAAGGGCGGACAGCGGGGTGGGGAGGAATGGCTCTGGACTAGCTCTGGTTAGCGCTGCTTTGTGCCTGTGACTTTGCTGAGCTCTCGCTGGTGGCGGCGAGTGGCCTGGAGTGAGCGTAACAGAAGCACCAGAGCCAGGTCGTAGCAGTCATCTTTTATTTGACCTTGTCATTTTTTAAGAAACATCCCCACAGTTACAAAATATGGTATTTTTGTTTGCAGTGAAATGCTGACCAGACAGTAACAGTTGGCATATTGGTCACAATCATCTGTTTTTTTTTTTTGTTTTTTTTTAAAAAAGCACTTATATAAGTCCCTCCCTCACCCTTTTAAACTAATGGATAGGGGGTTTTTATTTAAGCAGCTTGATACTGTTGCATCTTTGTGAGACTTAAGACAATAAATAAGAAACCATATCTCGGTGACTACAAACACAGAAATATACATTCAGGAGTATTTATTGGCTAGGGCTGCAAGTCAAGTTTATTGCTGTCGAGGGTCTAACTCCATGACTAGTAACTCCAGCTGCAGCTAAGTGCATGTATACGCGGTACCTTAGCTGGGACAGTGAAGGAACCCTGTCAGTGTTGCTATAGTTTGTACAAATAAATGCTGCGGTGAGAACTATGATTGCTTGAAAGCTGTCGGGGGTGCCCACCACGCACGTGGGCCCTCGCGGAGGTGTTTGGCTTTTCAAGAAACAACTGTGGGTTCCAGAGCTGCTCTCCGTACTTCAAGTGAAGGAAAGAAGTAGGGCAGTTGTCTTATCCTGGTTCTGCTCCTCTTTGAGTAGAAGCACTTCGTAAGTCACACGCATCACGTCACACTCACACACACGCAGAGCAAGCTTGGTAAGAAACAGGCACTTGGGAACAAAAGTCCTGACGCTTCACGTGGGGAGCATCCTTGTTCCACCCGCCCGCTCGCCTCCCGTTAGCTTATTAACGGCTGTTCTGAGCAGTCACGTCCCTGCTTGCCCCTGCCTCTTGCCTCCGTCTCTCCTTCCTGCGCTTAACTCCTACCACCAACCTCTTTTAAAGGAGCATACTCAAGCTGTGGGGGTGGGGAGGGGCTGAGAACGGAACCGTTGGTTCTTGAACGGAACGTTTTGGGTCTTGAAGACGCAAGAGATTTCCAAGACCTGCTTGGTTCATTTTACTCACGGAACGCTCCTGCCTGGGTCTGCGCACGTTGCTCCACGGCGGCAGGGAAGGGCTGCGCGGGTGCAGCCGGGGCAGAGCTGGAGGTTAAAAGTGGCCGTTCTGCTGGGGTCGTGCTTAGGAGATCTCCCAGGTAAGAACCCAAAAGAGCGTAGGAGCTGGTGGCCCACCCAGCAGCACCTGCCAGCCAGTGCTTTCCTACGCTAACCCTCCTTTTTCCATCTCTCTGCTGGCCAAAAAATGCCTGGGGTGGTAGAAGACGAGCAACCTGCTTTTGTCTTCGGGGGTAGTTGCTGTTCATGCAAGTAAATACTCCTCCAGTGCCTTTTCTTTTGAGGCATGGCCAAAGAGTCGGAAACTTTGGCTTTAAGGACAGAAGTAGAACAGAGTCCCTGAGTTTCACCCAGGGCCTGTGCTTAGGGCTTTTGCTTCACAACCACGTCCTTCCCAGCCCCACGGAGGACGCACCCGAGGGGCAGCCAGCTTAGCAGCTGGCTGCGACTGCGGACGTGTGCCCAGTGCCGTTACCAGAGCTGCAGTGCCCCATCCCAGGGATTCTGGTACATCTCACAGCTGCTCCTTTTACTGCCTTAGGGGTTTTTGGACAGGGCTTGCGGGCACTCGCACCAGCCCTGTACCTGTCACCAAGAGCAAGCCATGGGCATCTACCGGAGTTGAGCCTGGTGGCTGTGCCGCTTGGTTAAGTAAAAGGAACCAAAAATTACAAGGCCAATAGTGTTAGATCTTTGACTGCAAAACCAGTTTTATGTACCAGAAGAGGTCTGGGGAAGATGGAGCTCTTCATAAAAGGACTAACAAATCACTTCTGCACCGTGCACAAAGCTTACTACCCCCAGCACTGGGCCCCAGCCCTGGGCTCTGCAGACCTCGCCGCTGGTTCTACCTGCTCCAGGCACCTGCTGCCTCCAAGCTGGAATCCTCCATCTCCAGCTGCTGCTACCGAACTCTAGGCACTTCTCTGTCATCTCCTCTTCTACGTGCCTGTTCCTTCCCATTACGAGAGCTTTGTGGTTACCAGTATTAGTTTTCTCCCCTTCTGTACTCTTACTTCCCTCTGCGCAATCTGCTCATTCAACAACCTCTGTGGTGACCAACCACCATTTCACTTTAAGTGATCTTCAAGCTACAGCACGCTCGTTTTCTCCTGCCCACATCCTTCTGCAACCTTTCCTTCATAGCAACTGAGTTCTTCAAAGGTAACTTACGGCAATCCCGAAGCCATCACCAAGAGCACCCCAGTGTCCTCCTGCGTCCTCCTTCAGTCACCCGTAAGGGACGGGGGCAGGTGCCTGGAGCCAAGGAAGCCCGTGGACAGCTGGAATGAAATCTTCTTTAAAATCTAACGCAGCGTGGCAGAAGTGCTGGGAGCCGGGAGGTGATGCGATTGGCAGTGGAAGCGTCCGAGAAGACCCCTCTCTCTGCCCAGAAAGCTCTCCCCTGCCAGGGGCACGGGAAGGATGCTTCCCGGACCACCAGCATCAGAGGCAAAGATGCAGTCTAACCCGAGGCGCGCTGCCCGCCTGGTCTCGCTGCCCCGGGCTTCCCTCCAAGCCTCTTACATTTCCAGAGCACGGAGCAGGTTTGGGAACACACCAACTAGCACACCGCGGGGCTGCCCGTCCCCTGCCACGCTCCGCTCCACCTGCAGGGACTGGCCCAGAGCCAGCCCGGCCGAACCGCAGCTGGGAGGAGAGCACACGCACCACACGCACACAGACACCGAATACTTTATATACACGGGACATTCCCAGGAAGAAGCACTTAATACATCCTTTAAATAACTCTGACAATAGTATTCTGTCTCCTATCTACATGTTTCAAACACATTACCGATGCTATGAAAATATAGCAAACATACAAAAATATATACATTAAAAAAAAAAACACCACCATATAAATTACTTACAATATACATAACGTGAAATGGTGATGACGACGTGAACGCAGGCCCTGGGGAGGCTTCAGCCGCTGCTCAGCACCCCTGTGCTGCGAGCAGGGGGTGCCCCGCGGCGCAGCCCCTCCCCAGCCGGGCACGGCGAGCACAGGCCAGCTGTAGCCCGGCGCACGGCGAGTCCCGGGGAACCGCGGGGTGCCGGGGCGGGAAGGACCCCGACAAAAGCTCCCTTAGGGCTTCACCTGCCTCCCCTGACACCTTTGTGCTTCTCGTAGGGAAGATGCCAGGAGGTACCGGCACGGCTGCCTCAGGCTGGGGCGTGCTGGGGGCTGCGTTCACCTCATCAGCGCTTGCTCATTTCAGTTTATGATTTAAACAAAAAAAATACTGCTTTTGTGATATATTATCCCGTTCTTGTTAGATCGCATGTGTCATTGTTAGCCGAGGAAAGCATTGTTTAAAGTGCTGGGCAGAAATACGAACAAGTAAACCAAAAAAAAATACATATACTTACGTCAATACATTCCTTGGATTAGAAAAGCCAAGCAGGCAGCAGCGCCCGCACCCCGTGGGCCACCGGGGCGAGCGCTGGCGGGCAGGGGGCGGGTGGGGACCGCAGCGAAGCCAGCACGTTGGCAACCCCACGCTCAGAGACGGCTGAAAGCAGCCCGAGGTCTCCACACCCCTCGGGCTGAGCTGCTGCTCATTGTCCCCTCCGAGCCTGGCCGGGTAGCAGGGCTGGCAGCTCGCTGCAGCTTGCAATGTCATTTGTTTTAAATATTGGATTTCTTTAAATACAAATAATAGTACCAATTTCTGGAGAATAAAAGTAGCCAATACTGGAAATTAACTGATCTGGGTGTAGATATCATTTATCTATATCTATATATATTTATGCTTAAAAAAAAAAAAAAGATGGGTTAAATATCTTCTCGAAACCTGTAGCTTTCCTCCACAGTGTGTCTGGTCGACAAAAATCCAAGACTCAGTTCAAACCTTCAAGGCCTGGGGCTCTCCTCTTTCCATCCGGCACAGCCAGCGGGGAAGGGAGGTGAGCTCTGTACCGGTCACCCTGTGCCAGTCCCCAGTAAAGTGTCCTTGTGACAGTCGCCGCATGCAGGCTGTTTGCAGAGGGGGCCATTTAACAAAAGAGACGACTTTTTAATACTGCCCTGCCCCAACAGGGATTTTCTGCACGCTGACCGTACCCCGCGCAGCCTTCCCCAGCTGTCCCCGAGGGGAAGGCTCAGCCTTCTCCCCCCAACCCTTAATGCTGGAAGCCACCAGTAGGAAGGTCAGCCCAGCCGGCGCGGACGGTCGGGTCCGTGGAGGACGGCGGCTGTGGCAGCCACGTTGCAGGCAGCGGCCCCGTGCGCCCCGGCAGGCACAGCCGCCACGGCGGGAGCTATCAGAAGCGGCAGCTCCTGAGGCTCCAGGTCTGCACGGCAGGCACAGCCCACCCTTCGCAAACCCCTTCCCAGGCGCTCTCTGCCCTCCGAGGGCATTGCTCCCCGCGACGCCCAGCACGCCGCCTGTTACTTGACAGTGGGGTGCACCCTGTTCTTGGCCCGGAGAGGCCGTTTCTTCTTCACCGCCGGAGCCGCAGCGGCATAGGGTTTGTGTGGGGGCAGCACGGAAGCCGCCACGCTGATGCCTCTGCTAGCTCGAAGGAGCCGGCTGGGCACAGAGCCCCTGCTGCCTGGTGGGGCGGCAGGAGAGTGGGGGGACAGCGGGGCGTCCCGCGACGGCTGCGGGTCCATGTCGGAGGAGGTCTCGGGTGAGGGCCCCTGCTCCGTGCTGCCTGCACAGTACCTGCTCAGGACATCCTCCGACGTCTGGGTGTACCTCCTCCTGGAGCGGCGGCTCTGAGAGCCCTCCAGCTGGTGCTCGATGCGGTACACGTCCTCTGTCACCTGGTTGACCCGGTCAAATTGGGCGAGCAGCATCTCAAAGAGGGAAAGGAGGCGCTGGATGTCAGCGTCCACTTCCAGGCTGTCCCGGGTGCTCAGCACAAGGCTCAGCCCGTCCAGCTGGCTGGAGGAGGTGGAGGCCCTGGAGCTGTCAGAGGCGGCGCTGGGAGTGGGGCCCCGAAAGGACTTGGAGTCACTGGAGTCTCGGGACGGCAGCGGCTCCATCCCTTCGAACCTCACCTTGTGCCGGAACTGGAAGAGAAGAGGGGAGCAGGGGCAGAGTTATTTCAGGAGCTGGTGAGTGGGAACTGTGGGCACTGTGTCCCCCCAAACAGCCCCAGGGCTGCTCCCAACCACTCCTGGTGGGCCAGGCCATGGCACGGACCCGGGGACAGATCCCAGATAAACACACACGGAACTGTGGGACTGAGAACTGGCGGCAGATGCCCCTACAACGCCCCATCGCTAACCCAGCTCTTGGGCCTCCAGGAATGGCCACTGCTCCAGCCCTCACCTGCCAGAGCAACCTGACTGCGAGCAGCAGCGGGAAGTAGCCAGAGGCTAAGGATGGTGGATGTTGATTCTCTGCAGCCTGCTGCCGGGCCCCTTCTCCACGCAGTCTCCCAGGCTGCACTCACCTCCTTGGCTTTGCTGAAGCCCATCCACATTTTCAGCCTGCGCACGAAGAGCTCCACCATCTCGTAGTCCTGGGGCTCGAAGGCGGGGCGGTACAGCTCAAAGTGCATTTCCCGGTAGCTGTAGATAAGCACCACGGTGAACAGCCTCAGCACGATCCACACCTCCAGGATGATGTAGCTGGTGCAGAACAGGTAGTAGAGGCCTGAGGACTCGGGCAGGCAGGGGCGGAGGTTCACGCTGCCCCGCAGCATGGCAAAGAGCAGCAGGAGGCTGCTGCCGACGCTGCGGAAGGACTCCGAGGAGGAGGAGAAGAGCTGCAAAGGGGACATCGGAGATGTAATGAGAAGGGATCAGTGGCAAAATGTTCCCCTGACCCCCGATACTCACTACCCCATCTTACAAAGCATGAGCCCTGAGGAGCGGCCCACGAATCGGCTGTGACAGGGACAGGCCACAGACACAGCCCCTGGCCAAAGCCGCCTGGCCCGTGGCAGCCAAGAGCACCCTGCGCAGGCTGGGCGCCGGAGCACCCGGCGGGCCCGCTGGGCTTCGCTCCCAGTCGTGGCGTGGGACGAGGGCCAACGCGACCCTGGGCAGCCCTTGCTGGCAGCCAGCCGCTCTGCAAGGCGAGGCGGGGACAGCAGGTAGTTACCAGGAAGCCGAGCTGAGCGTAGGCCAGGATGAGGACGGCGAACGCCAGCCCCGCAGCGGTCAGCTCCTTCGCGGACTTCTGAAAGGTTTTCCCAAACGCGGACCACTGCCTGACAAAACGCAGCTGCTGGGCAGCCTAGGACCAAGAGAGGGGATGGCGTTACAACACGGGCCCATCACAGAGGCTGCTGCGAGATCCTTCCAGCCCAGGGAAGGGCCTTTCAAACACCTCTACAAGTCTGAGAAATGCAAACTCTGGCAGAGCAGAGGACATGCTAGTCAACGGGCTCCTTGCAGACAAAATCATCCCGTCAGCCACGCTCGGCTGAATTCCCCAAGGGAACAGAGGGCCCAGAGGCTTTAGGGACCCAAAGTGCTACAGCAGAGATGCGTGTGGCATCAGTGCCCACCACCTCTGTCCCGCAGTAGAGTCTGGATGTGGCAGCAGCCCCGTTGCGTTTGATTGGTGCCTGGCACAGCAGGACCACAGTCTTGCATCTGTTTTTACTTCAGGACCCTTTGCTGCCCCTGCTGTGGGACCGTGCATGGACGACAAGCCGGCACAGTGGGACCAAAGCACTCATCCCTGCCCACGCGCTGCTCCCACCCAACCCTCTCCATACCTGCACAGTCAGGAGGAAGAGGAGGGACGCAGCCAAGGTGCTGAAGACGGTGTTGAGAAAGGCCACTTGGTAGAAGTTGGTGAAACCCTTGCGGTTGTTGAGGTACTTGAGCCACTGCTGGTCAGCGAGGGTGGCTTGGCTGAGGTGCACCACCACAGTGCAAGTGGTGAGGAGGATGAAGACCCACTGGCCGTAGTTGCCCCACAGCGTGAAGTAGGCTCTGCCTTCCTTCTTGATGGACAGCGACTCAGACACCACGAAGTAGACCACAAACATCATGAGGAAGACCTAGGGGAGGAACGGAGAGGTTACCAGGGAAGGAGAGGGCAACGCTTGACTGCTGCGCTGCACCAGGGGACCCTGCAGCACCCCAGGACAGCAAGAGCCCCACGTACTAGGCTGAGTTCTGCCAGCCTACAGCTGGAGCACACCCCCAAGTCCTGCCATGCCTTCCTCGCTCCCTCCTGCCCTAGCAGTGAAGCTCCCCAAAGCACATCCAATTCAGTTACGGCAGGGTGGCAGCACCCAGGGGAAGAGGGCTCCGCTTCCACTGAACCCTGACCCAGGCAGGGTCTCTGGGGACGTGGCTCAGCTGGCTGATGTCCCCGCTGAGGACAGAAGAACAAAAGCCTCAAGTTTCCACAGTGACAGGCATGAGTTCAAGGAAGCAAAAAGCTGAGACAAGACCAACAAACGCTGCCAGACGGGAGGAATCTCCTTCCCCTCAGTGGTGCCAGGGATGTTTTCTTTGTGCTATCCAGGCCTGGAAGCAGAGTGGTGACAGGCGCGGGGACAAGTGGTCTCAGGGAGGGGAGCTTTAGTCCACGGTGACCAAGGCTGCGCTTCCGCGAGCCCAGGCAATGGGTCCCCAGAGCCCTCTGTGCAGTGACTGAGAGGGAAGAGGAGTGCAGAGGGGAAGTAACACACTGACCATCATGAGAAGCTGCAGCGTGACACCCCCGCTGAGCCGCAGCAGCGGGAAGGGGCTGATGGTGACAGCGGCGATGGCCTGGCCGGCCCCCAGGAACTCCAGCTGGAGGGTGACGGCAGCGTGCAGGTCCACGCTGGGGTTATACTGCATCAGCTCCACAAAGACCGCCCGGCTCCTGTGGAGGGGAGGAGAGCAGCTCAGGGCACTGGGACGACACCAGCTCTGGGCTTTGGTGCCACTGTTTTGTAGGATCACAGATCCTCTACCCCCGTGACACTCCAGCAGCACCCCTTAAAAACCTGGGTGACAGCAGAACATTTCCTTCACCCCTGCCACACTTACATGTTGTCGATCCAAGTGTGCTCCTGAAGGAAATTCAGCTGAGCCCTGCTTTCCTCTAGCGAAGCCCCCAGCTCCTGGACGTAACCGCTGCTATCGTAGAAAGAGATGTAACCCCAGTACCAGACCCTGCCGAGGAAGAGGAGCCACGGGGTGAGAGCTGAAGGGCAGAGCAGACACTGATACGCTCTCCTACACGGCAGGCCAGGAGCAAGCGTGCAGATGCAGACCCTGACCCCGTGCTGCGCATCCAAGGGCGACAGCTGCCTCGTTATTTATTTCACAAGTCAAGTTACAGAAGTGCATTGATCCACCTCAGTGTTCCCAACCTCAGAACAGCCGCAAGCCCTGTGGTGCCCCAGACTTCAAGACAGACGCATCCACGAACAAACCAGAGCAGAAACCAAAATGATTTAATGTCAGTATGCTGGTAAAGGCCAATCTCCCATAACTCCCTGTAACAGAAAGCTAGCGCTGCTCTGTGGTCTCTGTGGGTGGCTGGGTTACCTTGTTCTGCAGCTTGTCTCTGCCCTTGAAGCTGGAGAGTTGAACCCTCTGCCCATGGGCCCCCGAGAACAGCACTACGCTGCCGTTCAGACAGCTCAAGGTGACACGCACATCTCCAGGGAAGTTGGGTGAGCGGCAGCTACACGCCTCCCACCATTCACACTGCCAGCGTGGACGAGTTCAGGGAAGGCCTTCGGCATTTCTGTGTTTATTTGGACTTTGCCAGGCTCAGGGGCTGCAGTCAGCCTCACCGAGGCGAGGGCTGGGAACCACCCTGGGCACCAAATCAACCGTAAGGACGCCACGTCTTTGGCAGACGGAGCGGGGGGTATAGGTGCAGGCTGGGCAGCTCCTTACCCCGTCAGGTCGGGTGGCGAGTAGGACCACGCAGCCGTCACGTTCACGGCCGCCCTTTCCCAGCCAGCTGCGTAGTCAGCGGTAGAAAAGCTGTGCGAGTCGGTGCAGTTCCTCCCGGCAGCCATGCCCACACCACGGAGGACGTCCTGGGCGCTGCGCTGGCACTCGGCTGGAATGAGACCAACGCCGTCATCCCATGGGGAGCCCAACACAGCCGAACAGTGCCGGGGCACACAGCTGACCTTCCACACTCAGCAGCTCCCTTCTTCCCAAGCCCCCGCCACGTCCTCAGTCACACCTCCAAAAATCAAGTCAACCTCTCGCCTTAGCGTAAATCCTCACAAGTGACCGCCCCAGTTCGTTTCACCTCTGGAGGAAGCAGAGCCAGAGGCACACTAATATACACGCTGCACAGAAAAACCTGCCTCCGTAACCTCTGCCTTGCTTCATTCAGCCCCGCTGCATCCAGACCCAGCCATTTCATCCCTCCAGGAATGTCACCACCCACCCCGGGACAGCAGAGCCACGGGCCCTTGCCCACCTACCTTCCTGCAGCCTGAGCTGGCGCAGCCGGGCTGTCCCCAGCGTGGTGCTGTAGCTCTCCTGACCCGACCGGTTGTTGTAGAGGTAAGGGAGGAAGACCTGCGACATCCAGACCCAGAACTGATCCGACCTGCAACAGGGAAAAGGCGTGAGCGGCAGAGCTCCCGCGGCAGCTCTGCTAGGGCAGTCTCTGCGTGTCTCACCCCTGACCATCCGTGGTTCACCTGGAGGGGGGCACTGAGTTTTGGAGAGCTAACCTGGGCTGCTCTGCTCCCGGGTGCCTGGCTAGCAGGCAGAGGCAGCGTCTCCATCCACCCCAAGAGCTGGGCTGGGGTCAGCAGAAGGGTTATCTGACATGCAAGACCTAAAGGTGATTGAAGCCACTTGGCACCTGGATGAGGACCAGACCAGTGGGTCTGGGGCAGCGCGGTGGAAAAGGGACAATATTTAGGACCAGATTTTGCTCTGCTCTCCCCCTTTACACCACTTTCACCCCAGAAACTCCACCGAGTTCACTGGAATCGTTCCCGATTCATACTGTGGTGAATCAAAGCTTCTGTGACTCTGCATGGCGCGGATAAGCCGCGTCCATTTGCACAGAAAAATCAAGGGGTCTGCAGTGAGACGGGTGCGCAAAGACGCCGTTAATCCCAGGCAGCCGTTCTGATGTCAGTCTGGGCCGTCGGAGTTTGCAGTGGTGTGGAAACTCGGCTGGGAAAATTTAATCTAGTTAAACTATACGTGCAGAGCAAGGAAGGGAAGGACTCTGTATTTATACGAGAAGTTATTTTTGGTTCTCGTGACCTTGTTTATGGCTAAACCGTACAAGTTGTAAAGTTTGGAGACAGAGCAAACTTCTGTCCTTTTGACCAGATACAGAAAGATAAACATCTGTAATTCACACAGTCCCTTCCTACTGTGGAAATAATTAAAATTCAAAGAAAATAAAGCTCTCAACCCGTGCAGGCCCCTCTGTTCTCCAGGGGAGAAGCAGAACCACAGGGACAAAAAGGGACCTGCTCGCTGCCACGCCACGCTCCAGCCTGCTCCCCGACTCCTCGCTGCAGCCCTGCACAGCTTCTCCGATATAAAGCGACATCTCGTTCCTCCCCGTCCCCAGGGACTTCGCAGTTACCTCTTGATGCGGAGGAATTCGTTGCTGCCCAACTGCTGCTTGATGGAGCTCTGCAAGAGGAAGGCCCTGCTGTTGCGGGAGGCGTCTCCGTAGTTGGTGAGCAGGATCACCAGCAAGAACATCATGTAGATGAGGAAATTCTGGCGAGCAGAGAGTAGAAAGGGATTGCACCCAAGCGCGGGGCGGGGTTGGTTCCCAACCCTGCAGCAAGCCAGCGCTTTCCACTGACTGCCATGCAGCAGGATCAGGACCCAGAGCACGCGGTTCTTTCTTCTTCCGTATGGGAAGCAGCTAAATGAAACCCAAACCACAGGCTCACGACAATATTCTTTGTTCAAAACGGCCAGCCTGGCACCACACGCTTCAGCTGATATGCATTGCACAGCCTCGCTGTACGAGCTCCTATGCGCTGGCAGCTCAGCTCATACGATAGTTATGGGGGGTTCCATCCTTTAACGGGAAATAACTCGACTCCATTAAAGCAGCGGTGTATTCCCAGCACAAGTGTGGAGGATTGGTACTAAATGACCTACAAAGAGATCAAAACTTCTGCTCCTAGATGGGAAGTTATGTGTTTCACAAGACTCAACTAATGAATTTTCTTGTGCAAGTTGGTGTCTACTCCACACTGCAAACCTTGCCCTAACCTCAAACACCTGAGTTACAGAGGCAAACACACCAGCCGCTCCAAATCAGCCCCCTTACGGTTCTGCTTTCCAGCCACCTCAGATCTCAGAGCTTCACAGAGAAGATGAACATCACTGCCAGTCTTTTACAGACAGGGAAACTGAGGCAGAAACTGGAGACATGCACCTAGTAGCTCAGGAGATCACAGCTGGATTGGGAGGACCCACACAAGGATGTATCTCAGCCCCCGGAGCCAGCACTCTGCCTCTGCCCTAGGCACCACAGGCATCAGGAGATGTCTTACCTTCAGCATCCTGTGTAGCAGTTTGACCTTCCTGGCCTCTTCCTTGGCCTGGAAAAGGGCAAACCCCTGTGGGGGTCGGACTTTGCTGATCTTCTCAGAAACATGCTCAACAAACGGATGCTCCACTAAGGTATCGTCTTCCTCTGGGTGCAAGCGCTTGGCGACCAGTGAGAAATAGAGGGCTTCCAGCAGAACCTGGGGAGACAAGCAGCGTCGTGAGCCTGCAGAGAGCCGTGCCACCAGAACCGCCGTGGGCAGCAGCTCCTGTGGCCTTTCAGCACAGACAGCGAGCAGGGCACAGCTGCCAAGCACCCTCTCGGAGCAGCCAGACGACCTCTAAAACAAGTTGCCACCAGCCCTGCCTGTCCTACTGCTGCTAGTGTGCACACCCTTCCCCTCCTGCAGGGACACGCAGATGGGAGAGAGTATTCAATCCACGCAGCGAACAGTAGGAGTTGATTAGTATCTGGACAAGATGTTAATTACAGCTAATACATACACATGACACAGCACTGGACACAGATACGTGCTTGTGTACTCGTGTTACCCTTACCTTCAGGGGCTCCCAGACCAAGAAGGATGCCAGAAAGCTGAATATCCCTGAGATGAGCCACATGAGGGCAACGCTGGAGGAAAAGCCCACCCCGATCCACACAGAAACGCCCGTGGAGGTGGCAAAGAGGAGGAGACTGATACCATGAGCCAGATAGGAGCACCAGGGCGGCAGCAGGCGCTTCCTGAACGTTTGGTCTGCAACTGGAAGGAGGAGGGAAAACAAGCGGAAATGTTACTGCAAAAGGTTCCCAACGGGCACAGGAAGGGCTGAGCACACCGCTCATCCCAGCAGAGCGCTCGCACCAGTCCTGGGTGAGTTTGGAGGGATTATCCCAGACGTCTCCCGCTAAGCAGCAACACGGACAGCACACGAACACAACCAGCCTCAGAAGAGCAGCCTCCCATTTGCAGACGACAGGGTGGGCAGGAGAAGGAGAGGGGATCCTGATTTGGGTAGCAGGATGGGTTCCCTACTTTCTCTCAGAGCCCCAGGACATTGGGCATGCCCAGCCTGGCTGGAAGTGCTGCTGTCAAACCCATGAAAAGCCACACAGATTTGTTGCTCTGGCCGCCCTCAGACTGCCAAGCCACCCTGCCCCGGGGCTCGCTCGGCACAGCTTCTTTCACCCACCCATGCAAATCAATACCTGCATGAAGATACTACAACCATTCATCAGCCAAGACGAAATGATGGATTTTAACAGACCCAAGAGGATTGCCGCCGTGTCCAATTTTCCATGCTGCAGCCTGCCCCAGGGAGGCTGTGCCTCGGGAAGCCAAGAGCTCATGCTAAGAGAACTGATGCTGAGCTTCTCCGTAGGGCACCCGGGCATTTATCACCCCCCAGCCCTTGCGGGGCCTGACAGCTTGTTCCCTGCCTTGTGCAAGCCCAGCTGGCCGGCTGTCGTGTTGCATGACCCAGTAGGAAGCATCTCTTCTCTTTGCTTTGTTTGTTGATTTGAACTTTCCTTGGCATTTGACTCCCTTTCCCCTCTGGTTACGTATAGAGGCTCTCACTCTCTCACGCTGGATGGATGAAGGGACTGAGGGCTGCAGAGGGCTGCAGAGAGCAGAGTAACTGGGGAAGCAAGGAGCAGAGCTTCCCTAGGGTGCACAGTAGGGACTGTCACAGCACAAGTGGTGGCCCAGGGCTTACTGAGATTCAGGCTCCAAGAGAAGCTGGCAGGAAATAGCAAATATATCCCAAGCAGGGGAGCAGCCTTTCCTAAGGCTCCGTTTCCATTTACCCGCCCGTGCCTCCCAAATGCTGCTGTGTGCGACGGCCCCTCTTCCTGCACATCCCCACCCTCCCCGCCCCGATGCTGGCACAGCCCTGCAGCCCTGGTACCTGTCCACGTCGACTTGGCTGATCTGCTCACTTCCCTGGGAGGAGCTGCCATGCTCTGGCCTTTGTCGTTCAGCTTCTGCATCATGACAGTCTCCACCTTCTCCCCGAACACGCTGGACCTGCCAAGGCAAAGGGTGATATTGGTGAGCCATGCCGCTGCTGGCTCTGCGGTAAGCAGGCTGGCAAAGAGGTGGACTGAACTCCAGCGCTAACGCCAGTGCAGCAGCCCCGGCCCGGTTAGAAGGGCTTCCTTCCAGAGCAGCAGGCCCAGGCTGCCGAGGCACGCAGACGCTCTGCTCTGCATCTCGGGGAGGAGGGCTGAAAGTCTTCCCCCCCCCTCGATCTGCCGCTTTGCACTGGCTACCCAGCGGTGAGCTGCCGGCCCGGCTGGGTGGCGGTCAGGGTCCCAAAGCAGGGTGCTCTGGGCACGACAACACAACAGAGATTCAACCCCCCTTCTCCCTCCCGTCAGTGCCGTGAAGCGAACCCATGTCCCGGCACTTTGTCAGCAGTCCACAAAGCTCTGGAGACACATCTTCAGCTGGGGCTTTAAGGGGATATTCCAGGTGGCTCCTGGAAGGGCACCAGTGCCCTCCTGGAGCTCCGGCTGCGGGGGCTGCAGGAATCACGGCCGGCAAGAACATAGCGACTTGTGACAAGGCTGCCCCAGGCGTCTGCAATGTCACGGAGCCCAGCTCAGCTCAGCCCACTGTGGCTGGGTGCCACCAGCCGCTGCAGAGCTGGGTGGGAGGGCAAGGGACAAGGAGGCACTGGCTCGGCTGCCTTGTCTGGGGGAACTCTGCTCCCGGAATACTTACAGGCCTGAGATCAGATCTGTTTCAGCCCTCATGTATGGCCCTAGGTCCTGGGAGTGGGAGATGCCGCTAGCTCCATCTGCCAGGATCTGCCGGATCAGATCCTCATCTGGGGAAAGAGAGCATGCAAACAGCACTGGCAGGAGCACAGCACACAGCACTGTACCTGGGATGGTTCTGCACCGCTCGAGCTCAGACACGTCTGTGGAGCTGGGGAGGAGGAGGGCCAGGGTGAGGTCCTGCTCCATGGGACAGCCCTCCCCTCCTCCCTGTCTTCTAGCTCCGCTCTATCCCCAGCTTGGCTATGGAGCCTAGCATGAAACTGCTGGTATAGGAGGCCAAGTTCTTCTCCTTCTCCAGCCATTTACAGAGTTCAGAGAGACACTGTGGCCTTGCAAGCAGTGAAGAAGTGCTGGCTGCTTGCAACGTTCAGATCCCATGGGAACACATCTCTCCTTGCTCCTGGTCTGCTGGCAGTATGGTGACCATTCACTTCAGACTGATCCACATCAGGACTTCTGCTTTCCCAGACTGAAATCCCCATTAAGAAAACACGACCCTCCTCCTCTGCCCTTCAAATTGAAGCCAGTGGCGATGGTGGCAGGCTCTGCTATCCCACCTTCTCCAGAGCTGAGCCCAGGCTCCCAGGGACCAGATTGCTCCTCCTGCACTTCCCTGGGACATTCAAACCCTGGCACAGAGCAATGCTACTCACACACCCACCTGAGGCAGAGAAATATCGAGGCTGTCCCTGGTGAACGCCAAGCGACAAGCTGTCCTCCTCAGTTGCCAATGGGGCCTCAAGTCCAAGGTGGCGGCTGGCCCGGCCTCTCTTCAGCTTCTGGATGGTGTTGCCCATGATGGAGGGGTCACTGAGGAGGTCTGGCCAGCTGAGCAGGGCCTCGCTGGAGGGCCACCGCACGAGGCTGTGGGAAAACAGAGGAATGGGTGCAGTCAGGGATGTGTGGGGAATGGGAAGCATGAGAAGAGCAACTGTGGTAGTGCGTAGGACTGTCTAGAAGGGAACAGCTGTGGGAGCACAACCCCAAAGCAGAAAACTACACTAAAGTCCTACTTGCTCCATCCCCATAAACCTACTTACCTTTTGGAGTCCTCCAAGAACAGATCTGTTTTGGTTTGCTCAGAGAAGGCCTGTGGAGGAAGCGGAGGCATTTCAGGCACGTGACACTGGTTTGTGCCAGGTTAAAACAGTGGGCTGTTAGCAGGGGTCAGTGGAAACCTGGAGCCTGAGCTGCTATTAGCCCTGGGTCCACACCTCCAGGAGCCTGCTCTCCTCCAGAGATAACACCCAGGCACGCTGGGAAGATCCATGCTCACAGACACAGAGCAGCAGCTGGAGACAGCTTGTGCTCAGTACCTGCGGCTGGCCTGGGCAGAGATGCAGGTGAGGGATGAAGGGCTGGGGCTCTCCCCCATCACCGGCATTTGCCAGAGGCACTTGAGTGCATCAGTTCTTGCACTGACGGCTGTGGATGGACGCCGTGTCCGTGCAGGGGAGCACACAGACCCGTGCAGCCTGTCCAGCTTTTGGGTGGGAAGCAGGTTACCTCTGCCCGGAGCCCAGGGAAGGTGGGGAAGGAGCTGTCGAGGATTGAGGAGTCCAGGTAGTTGTCGATCTCCAAGGACTGCTGGTCTGAGTGAGTCAGGGTGTGGTTGATGGAGACCTGCAGGAGACAGGAAGGCTTGAGCAGAAAAGGGAGGGATGGAGGTGACAATGTCATGGTGGCTCCGAGCCCTGCTGCTCAGTGGCTCCCATCAGCTCCCTAATCTGCTGGGGAGCTCCACGCTTGTGCAGGCAGGGCCGGGGGATCCCAGACCTGCCCAGCGGGGCTGAGAACAGGCACATGCACATCCTCCACTGCCTGCCAGGCACCTTGGGCACTTGTACCCACGTGTACCACAGCCCAGTGCCATCCAGGCTGTCCCAGGTACGAGTTCCCAGGAAGCCACATGAGCTTGCAACCTCCTGCAAAGCAGGGAGTGCTTACAGGAACAAGAAACATCCAACACATTTGCTGCTCATCAGTCACTGAGCAGCTGGCTGCAGTACTTAATGGGGCTGCTAATTGTGTCTAACCAGTCATTAAATCCCCAGCTAATCCTTTCACAGCTGCCTAACCACAGCTCTGCTCACACAGCTGAATTTGTACCCAGGGTAGGCGTTCCATTAGCAATGCTCCACTGAGCATCTCTCAAGCTCCTGCCAATGCAGCAAAGGGTCATACCTTTAAATGGCATTTGGGTACGTATCACATACCAAAATCAAGAAGGAGCAAGTGCCTAAACAGCTTTTAAAATCTGCCCTTTTGGTCTCTGTCTGGGCATTGTCAGAATCCAGGCAGTGATCTGTCCCTCTAAGGTCAGGAGCTGCTCCCAGCTCAAGAGGGAGGCAGAGACCTGCTACGGGCAAGGGTCTGGCCATGGTGCAGGGCAGCACAGAGGCACAACTGGGAAAGTGCAGAGACTAGCTGGAGAAGTGATGTACCACAAAGGGCAGAATCTAGCCTCAGATGAGCCAACCTGGTGGCATCACACCTATCTGGGCAGCCTGCAACTACTTCTCCTCATTACCTTGCCACGAGCCATCCGGAAGAGAAATAAAATGACCAGGTAGAGAGGGTAGACCACCACGCTGGACACCAGACCCACGGCCACTGTGTCCACATTAACAGGGATCAGGCTGGAAACGGCCCCATTGCTGGAGAGAATCAAGAGAGATCAGAGACCGGTGTTAGCAGGAGCACTCAGGGTTGCCAGCTAAGCAAGGAGCGAGACAAAATTGCACAACCTGGCATTTCAGATGTGCAGAGAAAGAAATGAGCATGGGCTGTGCTAGCAGATGACGCAGCAAAACCAGGCAAGGGGGAAAGCTGATCAGGTTGTCCTTGGTCATCCATCATCCATGCCCTGGTCCCAGACTCTTTGGAATGGGAAGGGCGGACTCAAGGCCACAAGCAAGGCACCTATTCCCAGCAGACGTAAGGTCTGTCCTGCCCTGTGTAATGGGAAGCGCAGGAGGGGCCCTGAGGAGGTAAGGGACTGGCCAGAGCACCAAGGGACACAGCGCACCTGAGGTGTACGTTCCCCACCACGCCGTACCACACAGCATTGGCACAGAGGAAGAGGAAGATGAGGAGGGAGCAGCAGGTGGCTCTCTGGACACGGGTGAAGCGGCTGCGAGGCGGGCGGTCCCACATGGACAGCCAGACGTGCTTCTCAAAGAAACCTCGCTGCAACTCTGCTATGAAGATCCGGGAGAAGCTCCTCAGCTCCGTCTCACCTGAGCACAAAAAGAGAAGAGACTCTCAGGGCCAGCTGCACTGCAGAGGGGACCCGGCTGGGCCCGCCGCGGTCCCTCCTTGCAGACTGATATTCAAGGAAGCATCCACACTGCATCTATATGGTCCCTCCTGCACAGCTGGGTCCTTGCCATGCCTTGTCCTCTAGCACAAAGGACGCAGCAGAGCGCTTGGCTGCTCAAGGCATCAATGCAGTGAGGAAGAGCCAGTGTGCAGGCTCTGCGGTCTCTCTGCAGTCTCCTGCTGCGAGCCCTTCCTCAGCGCAATGAGAACTGCCATGCTGCTCAGCCATCCCAGCCCCACGCCCCAGGGGCTGAGCACTCACTGGCAGCATAAACCTCCTTCTCCACCATGCCATTGTTCTCTTCGCTCTCCACCGACAGCCAGTCATTCACCAGGAAGAAGTAGCTCTTGCTGCTCTGCAGGTCCCGGACTATGACGTGCTGCAGGTACCAAGAGGGGCTGAGTCCTAGAAGTTAAGAGATGAAGAAATGTGTTTCATGGCAGACATTTCCTGTGTGGACCTGCAAAGCCGAGAGGGCAACACAAGAGTCGCTCAGTGGGACAGCAGCGGTTACCCTGTGACTCTGTCTTCATCGGTGGGAATTGCACAGTCCCCAAGAGAAAGGCTTGGCATAGCCAGGTCACCTCCTAGGCTGTACGGCCATTTACAGACACTGTCACAGCACGTTGCATCGTCTGTGTACGGCGTTACAGCTGACCAGGCTGCAGACTTCCCCACGATGGAGACTCCACGGCCCCCGCCCAGCAACCTTCCCCCAAGCCAGTGGGTCACCATGGTCTCCCATCAGGGTTAGTCCAGACTGAAGGCCCAGGTACCTCTCTCCTGGCCCAGGTACCAGGCAGAGCAGAGCCTGGTTCTGACCTGGGATGTGTGATGGCTGCCTCAGGCCCGCACACCCGCTCACGTCTCACCTTTATTGTCGTGCCAAATGCGGATGCGCCAGATGCTCCCCAGGTTCCGCTCCGTTGCGATCTGAAACACATCGAGGCTGTTGCGGTGGAAGGCGTTTTCTCCATCCAGATGTCTGTGACCACTTTTATTGTCTACACCATACAGGGCGATCCCCACGTGGGCCGTGGTACCTGGCAGAGTTAACGGGGCTCAGTTAGGGAAGTCCACCCAAGGCGGAGCCATTCCCCAGCCCTGCCTTCCTGCCAGTGACCTGGTACCAGATGCAGCGGCCCTTCAGAGGGGCCACTTGGAGACTCGGGCTGAAGGAATGTGCTCAACAGCCATCCCACGCCCAGGGACAGCGTTACACACAGCCTGGAGGGCAGCTGCTCAGACTGGCCCGGTGCATGGACCTTGGCACGCTCATGGTTTTCCTCTTTGGAGGGGACTGAGTCTGACATTCCTTGCCTTGCTAACACCCTAATGGGAGGAGATGTTTATTCTGGATGTTTTTTCCACCAAGCAGCTGAAAGACTTGTTTTCTTTGACTTCTCTCTGGTACCAGTTCCCAGATGCTCTTTGGTCCACCTGCTCAACCTGGATGGTCCTTGGGGTGGCTTCAGGAGAAAGCTGCTGCCAGTGAAACCAGTGGTTACACTAAGATCAATGGGAGCATGTTTCTGGCAGTAACATGGTGGCACTCCACCTCCGTCCCTGCTTAGAGCTTCCACATCCCAACTGCCCGGACTTCCAAGTCCAGGATGATGTTTCTGGCAGCTCTAGCTACAAACCCAGCCCCAGATCAGAAAGCCAAGCTTTCTGCCTTCATGCTGCTGGGAAAGATTCAGATGGCAGAACAAAGTGATGGATGCTGGAAGACAGCAAAATGGTCCATCTAAAGGGCCCACAAGGCCTGGATGCTTCTGCAGGAGAGGGTCAGAAGTGAGGAACAATCACTGCCTCTTGGCTGTTCCTGCAACCACAGCCCAGTCAGGGAAAGCAGGGTGGGGGTATTTCTGTACTGCGTGGTTCCTTCCAGCAGCAGTTGCTTGCCCCACCAACAGCAAGCGGTGGGCCAGCATGCTCTTCTCCACAGCTCTTGACCTGCTTCATCATCTCACAACAAAAACTGTGAACGCCGTGGGAAGCCCTGAACTGACTGTCTGCTCAGCGCTGCTCCAAACACCAGCTCGGCTCTGGTGAGCTGGGGAACACTTGGTGCACGATGTGCTGAGGTGAGATCTCAGGGGAATTACGCAGATGTCACCCTAGGAATCAAGCACAGGAGTAGACTACGGGCTAACCTGATCCTCTGCCCCAGCCAGTTTTCACCAGGATCTCGTATTTGTACAGCCCGTTCTTCCCGCAGAAGGGAATCACCCCCACTCGGTTAACGTCAATCATGTCCAGCTTGTGCACGATCAGTGCAGCCACTGAGTAGGTCACAAAGCAGACGGCACACGTCAGCAGAACGATGTAGTTGAGACCTGGGCCTGGAGCCTAAAAGAAAAGAAGTACGTTGCAAGGCACTCTCCTTCCCCAGGAGGACCCCCCCCAATTCCCCAGGAGTCACGCTGCCTCCTTCCTGGCTATAATCATCATTCACACTCATGATACCACACGCAAATAGAGAGAGCCCTGTCCCTGCACAGACCGTGTGCCCACAGCCCTGCGGAGCGACTGCAGCCGCCGGCTGAAGCTGCTGGAGCAGGTGCCGAGAGCTCTCTGCTCCCACTTACGGCACACCAACAGCCAGAAAAAGCCTGAACGCCCCGGGGAGGCAGGGAGCAGCTGGCTGGTGCAAGCTCGCTGGGATAAAACAGTGCTGGGGGACAGCCGGGAGGAGCATTTGGCACCTTACTAAGAGGTGAACATACTGCGAGGTGTCCAGAATAGAGAATAAAGCCATCTGCAAAGGTCTGTTTTTAGCAGCAGCAGCCGGGATTCGTGATCAGAGGATGCAGCCCCTCTGTGAGCTGTGCTCATCTGCAGCTCCCAAAGGCTCTCAGGTACTTGGGCTGGTCGTCCAGCTGGGCACAGGTCAGCCATGACCCAGCTTGAACGTGAAGCCGACGGGAGCCCGAGGCTTTCCTCTAGGTGACAACAATCTGCTCAGCGTGTGGCAATGCTGCACAGCCTCTGCTGTGTTTTACTCACAGGAAAGATGAACTGGACAGAGTTTGGGGGGACAAACAGACTGGCCCCAAAGGCGGTGAGGTGCTGGGTTAAGCACACAGCCTGGTCTGGCCTGGTCTCTTCCAGCGGGATGATGCCTTCTGTTTTCCACCGTTTCTCCTGCTCGCTGAAGTACTGGCAGAGGGAGGTGTACAGCCCCAGAGTCACCTCCACCGGGGACCAGCTGAAATGGTTTGTGATGTTGAAGTAGTATTTCTGGACGGTGTCATCCGTTCTGGAGAAGGGAAAGACAGCAAGGAGACGTCATTAACCTGCCTGCTGAAGGGACACAAACCCCGTTCTCATGGATGTGTGCCCACGGAAAGCACCCTGCTGCAGGGACAGGTAAGCACACAATAAGGAGGAAAAGCCCAGTGAACGTGGTGTAATTTACACCGCCCTTTGGCTGTGCGGAAACTCTGGAGTTCTACACTTCAATTCTTTATCTTTGTATTATTTCAGCACCTGGAGCGCTGTGTTGCATATCCTCTTCTCTGTGCTGGCAGCCTTGCACAGCTCTCCCACCCACCCTTCCCTGTGTCCCACTGACCCATACGACACTTCCATAGCAACTCTATTATTCTTGGCTGGAAGCAGATTTGCTCATTAGGAGGATTAATCCCTCTTTGAGCATCCTGTTACCAAAAGCCATGGAAGCTGTGTCAACTTACACAACAGTGGCTCCACTCTTACCCCACCTATTCCCAAGCTGCCCATCTTTTCTTCTCAGATAATGCCTAGGAATGGCTCATAAATAACAAGAGGCATTGAACACACATGCTCCCCGGCAAGGCAGCAAGTCAGCAAAAGAATGACTGCTCTGATAAAAAGAAGAGAGCTTTGCTGCAAAACCCAACAGCACAACAGCAGTGCTTAATGAGCCCCGGCACCCTCCAAGCAGCAGGCAAGCCCACGAGGGAACCTGTGTTCTCCTCCAGTCACACACTGGGAAGATGAGCTCTGAGGACAGAGGTGCTTTTGTGAAGGTTGCACTGCAGTTCAGGAACCAGGCTAACGTGTGGTGCTTTGCTCCAGGAAACGGTTTCATGAGCTGCATGAAGCAACCCCTGAATCTGCAAAGGTCAGTGTGAGTCCCCTGGGGAAAGAGTCCTGGTAAAGATGGGCAGCTCTGGGATCGGTAGCGCACAGATGGAAGTCCGGACAAGCAGCAGACAAACAGTCTACAGCAGCTGTTAGACAACTGAGCAGAGAAAAGGGCAGCGGGGGGGAGACTCATCACCAGGAGAGGCCCTGGGTGAGGGCCATGATACTCACAGGGAACATGATTTACAGCTCTAAAAAAGGGAACCCTCCCTCACCTGGATCAGAAAGGCAAATCACAGAGCACTGAGCTGCTTTTGCACCAGCAGCAGCAGATGTCTGGGAAGCAGGGAGTGCCAGGGTAGAGGAGGTGCCAGCGCTGGGGTGTAGGAACGGCAGCTTGCAGCTGCCTGCCCAGGAGAGCCGTCTCCTCCAAGGACAGAGGAGCGCTGTGGATAGCTACAACAGCACCAGCCCTGCAAAGCAGCCTGGCATAAGCCATGGCAAGGCCCTGAGCATCCCTCGTGCATCCACGGGACAGCCTGGGGCTGACAGGGATTACAAGGGAGGCTTCTCTTACCTGGGTGAGGTGAAGAAGGTGTAGAGCTTGTGGTCGCTTCCAGCCAGGGCATCCAGGCCGATTTTCTTAGAGGCACTGCAGTTGTGTTCGTTGGGCTCTGGTTCGTGATGGAGATAAGCCATGATGAATGGCTCAGGCTCGCTTGCAATGTAGTGATCTGCGTGGGTAGGGGGAGAAAAAAACAGAAAGTACTTTAGAAACACCAGGGAGAGATCAACCACAAGCCTGCTGCCAGCAGTGGATGTTCAGGGAGGAGTATCAGGAACCCAGAAAGTCAGGAAAGATGCTTTTCCAGATTGCACTCTCTCAGTCTGCAGTACAGAGGATCCCTGAGCAAGAGACTCTGGATACCGTTGTACCTGACCAAGAGGGAGACAGGACAAACTCCCGCCAGTGCCGATGTGGCTCAACAGAAGGGCTGGAAAAAGCAAAAGGCTTCTCAGTGCCAGAATCCACCAGCAAGGATTACACTGGGGACTGGATAATGCCTGTGACAGCCAGAACCTCAACCATGCTGTGTGGAACTTGCTGGCTACACCTGACATCCCCTCCCACGCCAGTTATCTCTTGACACAGCTCTCCTTTGCTGCAACACCCAGCCCTCCTCTCCCACGGGAAGAAACAGCAAAGAGCACAAAGAGTTGGGTCTGTCTGCGCTACCATTCAAGACTCTGTAAGTGAGCTGGAAGTGCAGTCCGGCTTCTCTGTTGTTGCTCTCCATAGTCACAATTAGGTTCACAGATGTTCTTGCCTCGATGACTTCAGTGCCAGCAGAGAGATTCTCAGCATCTGTGTTGTTTGACACCATTACGGTGATGGCTTTCTCTGAGTCCAGGCTCCCAATGGGGATCTGCACCCCGTTGTGTGTCTGAAACTCCATGGAGGCGACCTTTGTGGATACGGTGTAGTTGCTGATGTAACCAAAAGGGAAAGGATTGGAGTCCACTTGGAACATGACTTGAATGACATCCGTCAGGTTGGAAAGGGTGGTGTTGAAAGCCTGGGGGATGGAGAACTGGCAGTTTGGTGTGTTTTCGTAGCAGAGCAAGTTAAAGGGATCAGACCGCTTGCCTGTGGCCTTAATTTCTCCTCCCACCAGCTCAAGGGGCTCTTCATTCAGCACTCGAGACTTCATGAGGATGCGCATCAGGCTGGAAGACAGGTTGTAGGCTTTGGGAGCTAGCAGCAAATTGTGGGAATCAGAAAGCAGTTCCTGGGGCTTGGATTCTTGTGAAACCGTATTGACGAGGTGAATTAGGTCACCTGCCAGGAGAGAAATAAAGGTGCAAACAGAGGAAGTGGTAAATAGCCTAGATAACTGCTACAGTCTAGATAACATCCGACACCTTCCCAAAACAATCAGACAAGTCTTTCCTTACTGTCTTCTCCCTGTAACTCTACACTGTGCACGTGACCTTCCGCACTGGAAGTGTTCAGTAGCCCATAGCTAAAAATAGAGCTGTCAGCAATTCCTGCAGGCTCTCAGCTAATCTACAAAGTTTGGTGGTGAATACTTAACCACAACAGGCGTTATTTTCCTCCTCTGAAGTGACTAGAATGGCAGACTGGGAAACAGGGAAAGAATGGATAAAGCCAACATACGTTACTAAGTTTTTGCACTATAAAGTGCAGAACACTCAGAAATACATAACGAGGTGTGCAAAGAAGGTGCCTCTGCTTCCTCCCAGGGTAACCAGGTGGGAATTTCTGCAGTGTTTATGGGTGCCCCAGTGAAGTTTGGCAAGCTCCTCAGATTGCAACCAGGAAGGCAAGCATCTGGAAGCCATAGCTGTTACTCATTATTTACTAAAAATCCTATTCCCTGAAGTGAGTTTATTAACAACTGTCATATTTAAATGCCCTCAGAGACAGCTGCCAAAGCCAGGACAACCCTGGGAAAAATGCAGGGAGAAGAAAGTACTGGGGTGCCACACTCCAAATGTTAGGCAGCAATCTCCCTAACAGCTTGAAAAGCCATGAGCCAAATCCCCAGTGGTACAGGAGAAAGCCTGCAAAGCTGCCCTCAGCCTACTTCTGCCCAGCACCCTGCACAGGGAGACCTGTGCCCTCAGCAGCGCCCGCTCAAATGTCACCTGTTCCCGCAGGAACAAAACTGACCTGTGATGTTGAGGATGTTGTCGGCGATACCAGTCGGTGTCACGGTGCCCTGGGTCATTTCCCCTTGCAGAATGGTCATCATGGTCTCCAGCTTGTTCAAGGTCCTTGTCAGGCATGACTTGCAAACCAGTTCCTTGCTCACCACCTGCAAAGGGAAACACAGTTTGATTCAGTAGGAGCACCCCCAGGGAAAGACGAAGGCAGCTGTAGGCAAGTTCAGTTGGCTCAGTCCCGCAAAGACCTGAGCACGTTTGTTCAAACACCGTTTGCGCTCTGAAAGTCACCCCTGCTCTTTCCAGCCCCGGGGAGGTGACTGCGGAGACCGTGGCTGCTCTGCTCACGCTGAGAGATGCCAAGAAGTTGGTGGTGTCTCCGAGACTCCTGCATCCACCTCCCCTCATGTTACAATCTGCCAGCATACAGGCAGGCATGCCGGGAGTCTGACAGAGGATGCATTAGGGTTGGAAAGAGCAATAAAGGGCAGCATATTCATGTTCCCTGGAGTTCACTTGTAAGGACCAAGCACGTCTCCGGCTGTTGCATCTCATGAGCAGGGGGCCACACGCTATTCCTACAGAAATCAACCAGAAGGAGCTGGATAGGACTCCTCCATCCACTCCACTATCTTCAGTGGAAGCAAGATCTAGCCCTAACTGAATCCATTTCAGTGTCCAAATACTGCTGAAAGCTGAGGGAGGGATCCTGCCACTCGGGCATGATGGATGTCCCTCCCTCTGCTCCCAGATGTGTCCAAGAAACAGAATGTTCTAGCCATGGCCTGGAGCTCCCCGCGCTCTCGAGGGCTGGATGGGAGGGACTGAGGCAACACATGGAAGCTGTTACCACAACCCCGTTCCTAGCTCTTTTCTTTTAATCATCATAGGATTCAGACGTGATTCACCATATGTTTTGGTGAAGAATCAAAACAGCATCTGCAGGTCTAGAATTCCCCCTTTTCTGCTTTTACTTGTAAGCAATGAGAAGCGAGGACATACTGCGTAAATCGGAGTCCAGAAGGCACAGTCAGGTATCAAGGAGGTGGGGAAGAAAAAGGGTTATGGGGAGGAACCACCCAAGGGGAGCTACTGCTTAGGAAGGAGAATCGACTAAGAAGACTGAGATTCTTTTTTTCCCCTCCAGGAGAAATTACTTCTGATTTTTCCTCTCCCCTGTAGGTAAAATCAATAAAGTATCAGACTGAGTGATTGACACTTCTACAGGAAAGGAAATGTGTGAACTCCGCGCTAGTCTCAACCACTTGGGAAATTCTAGATTACTGTTTTTCTAAGCTTTTCATTCCAATCCAGAGCACAAACTAATCCTGGAACGTCAGCTTTTCCCGTGGAACAAAAATTCTATTTCTAGACTTAAGCTTCCGCAGCAAGATCAAGTCGCAAGGCAAGAGCACGTGGGAGAGACAGAAACAAACCAATCCGGCATCACAACGGGATATGCCGAACCCCAAATCCCTGAACAAAGATGAACAGAAAGAAGTGATTTTTGAGGTTTACAGACTTTGAAGCAGAGAAAGGAGCAGCAGAATAGGGCTCTGTGGGTGGGATGCAGCAGTCTGTCCATCATTTCAAGGACAGCCTCTTCCCACTGCGCGAGGTTGCTGACCTGGCTGGGGAGGCGATGCGCAGCCGAGGCCAGGGTACCTGACTCCAGTCCTGAAAGCAAAGATTTGGGAGGGCGGGGAGGAAGAGCATGCCAGAGCCGACTGGCTGACCACCAAACCCCAAGCACATTATATAACTGGGCTCCCTTCCCTTTGCCCATCTGACAAAACACATAAAGCCACTCCTAAATCCACCAGGCAGCAGCCCCAGCACCAGGGAGCTGAAACTGCGAGCTGGCTGGGGAACACAGCATTTCCAGGCAGCAGCGAAGCAGAGCAGTGTTTCTAATCTTGTATGGTAGAAGTAGGGCTGGAAGGAACATCAGTCCTTGGCACCGTCCCCTGGCTCAAGGCAGGTCCGGCTCTACTTGTGTTCCTCCTGATGGGAGTCCAGCCTGTCCTCGGAGACTCTGCGACTCCCCCACCAATTTATTCCAGTGCTTCTCCAGTCTGCCAAGGCCTCTCCTACTGTCTCCATCTGCAAGTGAAGGAACCTACTTGCTAGCAAGCTGCCACACCAGGGCTGGTACCAAAGAAGCAGCACAGAGCTCTTAGGTGCTGTCTTCCAGTACATGAATACATCATCTTATCCACGCCTGCTAGATCGGTGGCACGGCGAGGGGAAGAGCTGACAACACTTAGGACATCACCACAGAAACCCTAATGATGTCAACAAGTGATACCTGTCCTCCCTGCGTGGTATGTGTGTGGGAGAGACAGGGAAGCAGAACGCGAACTGAAGAGCAACTAAGCTGCACCTGGAAGAGCAGGAGGCTGGAGGTGGTGATGGGGAACATACCGTGCACTGTGCCAAAGCAGCTGAGATCTGCTGGATATCATCAACTGTGTTCACGTTCAGCGAGTTCAGGGTTTCTGTGATATTGTTGCGAGTCCAGGTCCGGAGTTCAAATTCATTCCCAGTCTCAGGTTCCAGAAGCATGGACCGCTCATACTGCGGAGGAGAAAAGCAGGCAGAGTGAGGAAATGTATCAGGTTGTTTCAGAGGATGATGAGCTGTGATGAAGTCATCTCTTCCCTGCACTCTGTATCTCCCTGCCTGTGCTCCTCCCCAGAGGGAGATCTAATGAGCTGGTTTTTCAGTAGAACTTCCTCAATTTCACTTGTGCTCTCCAAGCAATTATCTTAACAGCCTTGCACTTGACAGCTAAGTAGTACACCAGTGTGCAGTCCTTACCTAGCTAAGCACAGTGCCTGTGCTCAGGGGGATCGCCCCTGCCTGGCTTTCAGGCACGCAGCAGGCTCTTATCAGGCAGGAAAGCACGAGTAGAGACCAAAATTCCTGCCGTGCCTATAGAGATGCACACGGAGGGACTGGGCCCTACCTTAGGCAGGCATGAAAGTGAATGCTGCCAGGAGGATGATGCTCCTGCACTGTGGATTAAAAGCCTTGTATGCAGCCAGAAGATCCTTCTAGCTGCACTAGCTCAGCAGTCAGAACCCAGAGATCTCCTTAGCACCCAGAGCAGCACCTGAGCAGCTACAGGGAGTTTCCAGCCCTGCTGAGTCGGAGTGGGGTGGCTGGCTCAGGGGAAGCATGAAGGACGTGGGGGAATTTTGGCTAGGATTTCTGTTTCTAAATTCAGTGTTTAGACTTGAGGTTGGCAGTATCTGAATATGAGGGCAAAAAAGCAGGCTGCATGGGAGACACCCAGGCCACTGCCTTCTCTGGGACCTCTGTTCTATTTTGCAGCCCCTCTGCTTCCCCTGGTCATTGTGTGCCTGGAGCTCGTTACTCTTTTTGATGCATGAAAATAGCTCCAGCCCAGCTCCCAGCATGCACGTACGCTGATTTACATGAAAAACTGTAGCATTAGTCATTTCCCTACATCACTGTACAAAACCTGGCCAAAGAACATTGCTGGCGATTGCAAGGCCTTCTGGAGGCCCCTCTTGGGCAGACAGTGCTGCTTTACCTCATTTAAGATGGTGATGAGGGCCAGAGAGTACTCAATGACCTGTTGAGGGTCCCCTTGTTTCACTAAGCCCTGGAGCACGGTGTCAGTTTGATTGTAGAGCCAGTGGGAGAGGCTGGGGAACCCCTCGGGTAAGCTGATTTCCATGGAGCTGCCAAGGGAAAGAGGCATTTGGGTTAAGTGCAGACTATCAAATGGGGCTGGGGGGAAGGGGGCAGAATCTGCCCTTTAGCTGGGAAGGAAGATGAGGGGGGAAGCAGGTGGTTAAACAACAAAGACAGCATTGCTGAGGCTTGCCCTGGTGCCCAGTTTGCACAAGCCGTATGTAGGAACACCATGGACCTGAAGCCTGGTTCCTCACTGGTCCAGCTCTGTGATGCTGCACGTGGAGGACGCACACGGGTGCATTGAACCCAGAGGAGAAAATCCAGGCTTAGTTTGATGGAGCATAAAGAGCACTTAAAACCAGGGTTGGTGTGCTGGGAGGAGCTGCACTGCTTTTGGCATCATTCCCTGGGGTCCGAGGAACAGCTGGGACACAGATCCTCCTCCGCAGGCACCGCAGGACCGTGCGCTCCAGCCTGGGAGGCCGGGACCACATGTACAGTGTGGAGAGTCGCAAATCGGCCTCGAGAAGAAGTCGTACAGCTCCGCCAGGCAGCAGAGACCAGCTCAGGATGCTGCCCAAAGAGCTGTGGGCACTTGTCACCTGCGTGGAGCACACTGGGAACCAAAGGGCGTTTGCAGAAGGGGTAACTGGGCTTTCATGGTACTGGCCCTGCTGAGCCTCCAGCTGCAATCCCTTCCACCCTATTCAAATGCACGTGCTCTCCACCTTGGCTACATGAGACCTCCCCTGGCTCTCAGCAGCAGGACACCAGGCCAGCTGCCGCACCAGAGCTTGCTGCTGCCAACTCTCCTTTGAGGGCTCCTGATGCAGAGAAGGTGGCAGAGCACAGAGCACAGAGATCTTCTAAGAAAGTGACATCGTGCCTTCAAAGCAAGGTGCCACCAGGGAATGAAGGGAAGCAGTAACTTATGGGAAAGTCTCCCCCTTGAGTGATAATCCACAAAGACTGGAATTCTCTGTATTGCACTTCTGCTGAGCCTCCCCTCGCCTTCCTGCCAACAGCCTCTTCCAGGAGGCAAACGTTTCACTTGGGATCTGCCGAGCCCTTCAGGACAGGGACCCAGGGGACAAGCCATAAGACCGTGATTCAGGAGCCTAGGCTAGACACTGGCACTGCCGTGTAAGCCCAGCCTGCGAGCGGTGGGTCTTACCAATTAACGGCCACCACGGTCGCTCCCAGCTGGTCCTGAACGAGGACTGACACGGACACCATGAAGCCACTCTCGTGAAAGCCCGGCGGCAGGAAGGCGCTGTGCTCGGCACGGCTGCCCTTGTACACGCAGAACTCGTGGTAGTGCCCGGCCCTGCGGCGGGATGCCAGGAGGATGTACACCAGCGGGCCCTCCGCGTCCTCCGTGTCTCGCCAGCCTGCAAAACAAACCCGAACCGGGGGTCTGATGGGGACGAGGGCACGCAGGGGCTGCAGCCACCATCCCGAAGCCCAGCCTGTCCCTCAGAGCTGGCACTGCCTGGCAGTGCCCCTTCCCTCCCCTGGTGTGTCCCACCCTGCTCAGCCCTTCAGCATGGCACCTGCCCGTACTGCTGTCCCCAGCAAGGGTCACCCTGCTCTGGCAGAGGGACAGGTTGTCCCCACCATTAGGGGACGGCTTAAGGACTCTGCCGGGCGGGAGGGATGTCTCCAGGGCCTGCAATGTAAAGCTTTGACCCTCTTTGAATTTTTCTGATGTTTAGGGGTTTCTGCCTAGGTGTTTGGGTCCTGTAATGTTTAAAGGGATTTGTGAAGAGTTCATGAGCAAATTAAAATGGGAATAACTCTGCTGGGGCTGGGAACAGCACTGACGCAAGGCCACAGCTTCTGTACAAGCCCTGCAAAGCCTGACATTAAACAGAGGCTTAGCGCAGCCCTCAGGCAGTTCAAACGTCTCAGGAATGACTGAGTCTAGGATAAAACCTGCACAAAGGTTTCCTTGGAGCTCCCAGGAATCACGGGGAGTCCCGTGGGAGCCGGGCAGTTAGGAAATTCACTGCGCATTGGCCAGTGAGCACCAGCAAAGGTGCTGGCTCTGCCAGGGCTTGCTGCGCTGGACGTCGACCAGTGGGTCTGTATCCTGCGTGTTTCGCTTCAGCTTGAAAACCATCACTAAGAGCTAAAATTCCCACCACTCCAAAGAGGTTTTGATTTCATAATTATTCTGGGTAGCTCAAAACTTACCAAAGTTAAAACCATATCATGCCAAATACACTTCTGCTTCTCCCCCAGCTTAAGATGGGCGTTGGTGACCAGCCCCCCCCAGAACCAGCAGAATTCATCATCTCCTCTGCAGTGTGGCTTCCCAGCATTTGTGCACAGACAGCATTAATCTCTAACACTAATCATTTGGGGAAATATGGTTTTCAGAGGCACTTATTCTTTGGCCTGAGGCTACAGGACATCAGCCAGGCCACTTTTCCAAAGCTAGACTCATGTTGCTGTCTCTGCAGCTGGTTGAGAAGGTAACTGCCGACGGGAACATCCAGCCCACATGGCAGAGAAGGCCCCAGTGCTTTGTCTTTTGACTCTTCCCACATATGTGTGACTCAGTTTTGGGCACTATCTTCTTTTTCCTGCATTGAAATACCAGTTTCTTCCGCAAGTACTGTCCTGGCTTGGATATCACCATTCAACTACATGAACTGGGATTAAAAAAAGTGCCTGCCAGCTACCATGAGTTTTAGAGCTCCATAATCTGGGCACACAAAGCTGCTCATGGTCCACGCTCTGGGGATCAGAAATGGAAAGATCCACTTCTGAACTCAGCCCTGGTCAACAGTGTCTTGGGGTGGGAGCTCGGGGTAGAAAAAGCATCTGTGGGAAGAAGGGCAGCTGGTAACACAGTGGTCATGAGAAACCTTTGCCCATGAGGAGCAGAGAGGGCTGGCAGGTGCCCAGCACCGCTGTCCGTACGCTCTCACCTGCACACTCAAAGTGCACCTTTGCCATCAGCGCCCTGAGGGGTCCTTTGGGAGACAGCCGGCAGGATCCTCCAACGGGCGGCTGGTTTGGGAGCAGATCGATGGAGGCAAATCCTTCCTCCCCTGTTGTGAGGTCTGTGATGTGAAGGGTAAAAGTATATCCCTCCCCATCCTTCAGTGCCCCTTGCCTCAAGACCAGGTTCATTCCTGTGTCGCCAGTGGAGGTAGTTTTTTTGTCCAGGATGAGAGACTTGTTTTTAAAGCTGTGTGCTGCCCATCTCTGTAGAGATGAAGAGGGGAGAGACAGGAGAGGTTTTGTTTAAATTCGAAGTTATGTCCTTAAAATGTTTTCAGATTGAGTCTCTTATAAAAAGTAACAGATTTCTAGTGGGAGCGTCTGCCAAATTTGCAGTTGATAATTCAGCTTTTAGTCTTGTGTGCTACAGCAACAAGAACTGGAACCTTTCCAAAATGTCTGGCGGGAATATTTCCACTGTGAGATCTACTTTAGTCTCTGGGATTACATCACCCTCCGACAGAATATTTCATAATACAGAATACAAAACACAGGAAATAAATTAAGTACTGGTGGAGTCTCCACGGGATACCATGTTTTATATGCTTCAAGCTGAACGTGTCCTGGATGGTTACTGTTAATAGCACAAATGTACAATTGTGATAACAAGAGGAACAGCGAGACAGGCAGCCAGAAAATGCCATGCAAGTACATGCTGGGCTTGCTGGGAGCAATACAGACTAGCTTTCGCAACAGGACTTCTGAGACCTGCTTCATTCAACAGGTTGCGGAGGTGCTGCGTAGTGGAATCTGTAATTAGGGGAGGGCATGAGGGGCTTGGGGGATCCGAAGAGACTGAACAACCTCTGCTTGAGTCACCAGAACAATGTGCAAAATGCCAATCAGCAGGAAGAAGAAAAAAACACTTTACAGACCTCTTCCAGGAAAAAAGTGGCTTTTGGGTGAAAAGAGCTGGTCACTCATGGGCTTGGCTTGAAAATGCCCCAGCAAGGACTCGCCCTTGGGTAGGTCGAGACACTGATGGAGGACTGACAGGCCCTGTGTCCCACAGCCTGCAGGCACAACCCAGGGCAAAGGAAAGCTCTGGACATCTCACAGGGGGTCCAGTGGTTACAGGACACGGGGAACCTGCTTCCCAGGCTCTCCTAGCCTCCTCCATGCTGCTGAGACACGGCATGCGGGAGCCCCATGCCACTCCAGGCAAGCTCCGTGCAAAGCCTGTTTTAAACTTCTGACTCTGTAAGCCAGTCCTGCAGCCAGTTCCAGGGGATGTGATGAAGAGACCAGTATCAGGCAGCCTTCTTCATCCCCTCAGCCAGACCCAGCCTGCCACTGCATTTATGGTCAGAGATTGTTTCCCCTCCTTGTCCCTATGGTAGTTTAGGTCCAGGAGTTTATTTCTCACACAGCTCTCCCCACCCTGTCCTCTCTGACTCTCCCCTTCTCCCTGAAGTCCACCAGAGGTGAAGCAAAGACCAGCGCTGCTAATGACTTTACCCCAAGTTTGGAGTCGTTGTGACAGTTTTGGCAGGTCCCCTCCAGGTAGACGTAGGAGCTCTTGCTAACTTCATAGACAGACTGAGCCTTGCAGGAAACGCACTCCAGGGACACAATAGGGACTCCCCCCCTCTTGATGAATACCTGGGAAAGCAAAATGCTCCATCAGAAGATCTGAGACAAAAATACAGACACCTAACAGGTAAGAAGACATCCCAGCAGACCTGGTTCTGCAAGGAGGAATCGCTCTGCACCAGCCCCATCTGTGCTAAGGAAACAGCAGAAAGGGATTTCCAAAGGATTTCAGTCAGACTAAAGCTACATCACTTTTCTTACACTGGCCAGGGTGAGTTCTTCTGTCACTGGTTTTCAAGAGCCACCACCCAATGCCAAGCTGGGCCAATCTACGCAATTCTGGACTTTCTTTATTTACACTTTTTAACAACATAAATCACTTTCAAAACGTCCCTCTGGTACCCTGTGCTGAATTCACAGCAAGTCCTGCTTGTGCTGTCGGGTGGGGATGATGCTAACTGAAGCACTTTGCTGTACCAACCACCTCAGGACGGCTGTTAACCCTACAGAAATGGGATCCGTGTTAGAGTCTGGAAAAGAGGAGCAGTCTAACTGGGAGGAGGAAAGCCTCCATTACAGCACAGACCAAACATCTGGTGAGCACCTGCCCCGGGAAGCAACTGCAGCTCTCCGTTGTTTTCCGTGGGCCAAACTCTTGGCTCTGCCTCTGCAGCTGTGGAGCACCCGACCCGGCGGGGTCACAGCAGATCCGCCGTGGACGCAGGAGCGGGTCCCTGTCCTCGACTTGGAAGATTGCTAAATGGGAAGCGTTTACAGTCCAGAGTAACAGAGGGCTCCGGGCGAGCCAGGGAGCCTGGGTTTACTGAGGACGTGCTGTCCTGTGTGAAGCCAGGGCATGGTCCCGCTGTCTCCCCCATCCCCGCTCTGGCCTACAGAGCTTGGACTAGAACTGCATGCCACGTTTCAGGGACCTGACTCTTGGGTGCAGTGCCTGTGCAGAACCAGCACCATTTCTGACACTACCTATGTCCCCGAGAGACGGGAATGATAAAAATAGCCAGAAAACACAGCTCCTACTGTGCATCAAATACATTTCGCTCTGCAGCCTGGAAGAACCACCGTTCCCAGGGAGCGGCACATTATTCTGGACTTTTAGCTCACATCTCAAGACGTCTACCACACCTCCCCGGCGAAGCACTCGGAGAGAGGAGAGCTTTAGAAGCACCAGTGGCTCAGACACAACAGCTATTGAGCTCTGACCCCTGTACTTTGTCTAAATTCCTTTAATCCCCTAGGAAATGGGGTTGTCCAGCATTCGACAGAGCCCTCTGCCCTGGCATAATGAATATTCTGAATTCAAAGAAAGACAGTAATGAAGACATTGTTTAATATGGCAGACTTTTAAAAGAGGATAAATATTCCACAGCACTAAGCCGGAGCACACTGAAGCTTCATTCATTCCTACAGTATTTGCAAATTTCCTGCGACACTGGAATCATTGTTTTGCACACATGCATGGAAACCAGATAGTACGGAATGTCCTTGAAAGACTATCAATTTAATTTTTTTCTTTTTAACCTCCAGCTTTGGTTTAAAACCCAGGCAGTAAGAGTTTCCACTTTCAGACTAACTATATCTCTAATTGCCAAACGCACCACGATGAATGTTTCTGACATAAACCATAACTGCTGTCAGACTGCAGATGCATTCAGCGCTAGGCTTAATTTGACATAAACAACATGCACTTAAAAAAATCCTCCCTTAAAAAAATTCAGAAACAGAGAAGAGAGGACCTGTTGACAGAAAAATTAAATACCAGCTCTTAGGAAGCTCTCTCTGGACAAAAGTCAGGGAAGAGCCTGGTGCTGTGACATGTGAAGAGCCCGGGACTGCACACAGTGGTGGAAGAGCTACCGACCACGGGCTCCTTTGCTGTCCTCCTACGGCAGATCTGCGGTCGCAGACTCTCAGTTCCAGGAACGGTGGCCATTACCGTCCAGGGCTGGGTCGCTAACGCAGTCTCTGCACAGAGAGGCACTAACGCAAGGTCTAAAGGAAGGAAGAAGCTAAAAGGACTTGGCAGGACAAGCAGAAAGTGCTGCCCAAGGCAGCGTAAGATGAATATATCATGGAAATACCAGTGTCTGTTCCTGCCAATGACCTGGATGACATCAGTTATGGAGCCCCAGTGATGCCCTAAAATCTGCTTCCCCTGCTTTCCCTTGCTGGCTGGTGCAGGTACGTAGTGGTACTTCCACACCCCAGCTGAACCAGCACCGGCTCTCGGATCGGGCCAGGGGACGCAGCCTGGGGAGTCTCCTGTGGCTGGGCACGGTCCTGAGCCAGCAGCGCTCTCCTCTAGAAACTGCCTTAGAAAAAGGGCCGGGGACTTCCAGCTTGGCTGTGTCCAGCAACAGGCACACAAGGACAGAAAGTGACAGTTGTCTGTGGTACGTACCGTTTGATTTGTTGCCTCGGGACTCATACCCTCCTTCCTGACGGTGAGGTCGAACGTATACTCCACATCTGCTTCTAATACAGCTTTGGAAATTGTGACAATTCCTTCCTTGGCACTGAAATTCAGAGAGCACCCTGCAGCCGAGCTCTGCTTGCAAGGAGAAAAGAACTTTCAAACCCTTCTTGGTACGGGTGCACATCAGGTTAGTCCACAGCCAAAACATTCAGGTCCACACAAAGTCACTGTTAACAGATCTTACTTTGCAATGCCACCGCTGGGATGGGAGAAACGAGGTGTGTGGACAATAAAGCACATTATCCTACTCTTCAGGTTAGTAAGCAGTACTTGGAATACTCCTGTGTTTCATCTGAGCTTCACGTTCTTATTTTATAGCAATTAATTCTTCATTAAATAGCTCATAAACATTGCCAAACAACACAAAAAGTTCACATTAACTCAAAAGTCTAATCCACACACATGCCGCATCTTTCTGTTTTGAGGTAAAGATAGAAAACAATGACTTCTTACAAGCCAAAGAATCCCACATTCAATCAAAAAATGCTCCTGAGGTGGATCTCCCCTAGGAGTTTGAAGGGCAGTTCTCCCTTGCCCTTCTGTCACTGTAGGGTCAGACCTACAGCGTCTGTAGGGTCAGTGTGTGAGCACAGTGACCTGCTAGTGACCACAATGACCATGACTTGTGGTCACTTGACTCCTCCAAAGTCCAACTTTGGCCCCTGCTGAAATTGGAGACATTTAACTGGTAACGGGAGAGGGACCAGAGCCCTCAGCCCCCCGACTGCAATCAGCAGCTCTGTAGTGCCTTCAGGTTATGGGAGCAGCTACGCTGAAACTGTGAACCAGAGGCCAAGTACAAAGGAAGCAGCAATGCGAATGCCTCAGCTTCCCGTGCCAACGCTTCTGCCCTGCCCAGGGACACTGCAGCAGGGACAGTGCACAACTCTCCACAGCAATTCTTCTACCATCATCCTGAGCTGGGAAGTGGGAAACCTTTGCAACCCTCCTTCCGGAGCAGCTTTGTTAAAGATGCTGCTCACAAAAGCTCCCCTCAACACCATTTCAACCCAGACACATGTTTGTAGTGGAGCTGACGTGCAGCTGGAGCTCCCAAATGATCACCCTCTCTGCCTCTGCAAAACTGCTCTTACCTTGGAGGAGAATGTACAAGACCAATCGTATAACAATGGAGTCTGTTCACCATCATCCAAGTTCGGGTCATAGGATTTCTCCCCATCCAAGATTAAGTCCTGAGTGTTGGACCATACCCGGTATGACCCCCCATCAATGATTGGGACCAGCTTACTTGGTATCACAGTTACATTGGCAAAGATGCTTTTGGACAGCGGGGTATCTCCAAAGGAGACAACAAAGATGAAGCAATAGTTCCCAACTTCCAGGGCAAGCTTCGGTATAACTAACTGGGGCCTGTTCACATCAACGTTCGGCAGACGGATCCTGCTGGAGTCATCCAAGTTCATGCAGCTGGGTGCTCGGTAGATCTCCCATAGGTGCTCTGTCTGGTACTTGATGCATCCTCGGAGGTCAATCTGTGCCTCTAGGTAGTTCCTCTGGGACCGCTTCATGACTACTTGAGGGGGCAAGGCTAACTCCACCTCTGGCTCCTCACACTCCAGGACTTTGACAGTGACAGTGAGGTGGGCTATGAAGAAGCTGATGAGATTGGTGGCATTCACTTCCACCAGGTAATCCCCAGGGCTCAGGTAAGAATAGTTGGCCACTGCAACCCTGGTCATTTGAGTGGAAGAGCCATCCCCAAAGGTCCACAGGAACTCAACGCTCCTGCTGCTGGGCACCACTGCTGCTTCAAACAGTGCTGTCCTGTTGACAAAGGCATTGGAGGCAGTGAGGGAGACTTGGACTATCGGGTCTTGGACCTGGATGGTTCTGGTGATATTGATACCTCCCAAGTCATTGAAGGCATTGAGATGAATCTCGAGCAGCCCTGCAGCTTCTGGAGTGTAGGAAACACTCTCTCCTGCCACAGTGACCACGGATCGACCTTGCTCTTTCCATAGGGAGAACTGCCAGGAGAATGACACGCGGGAGCCACTTCCCACCTGGGCACTGAAGCTCTTCTCCGTGCCCGTGGGTATGCCTTCCTCACAGCAGTTCAGGAGCCTGACATCGCGGATGGCCTCCAGGACAGAGATGAGCACCTGGGCATGTGCGATGCTGATTTGGTTCTGCACTGTCACGGTCACCAAATAATCACCACTCTTGGTGAACTCATGAGTGTACTTGGACCCGTTGAGCACCACAGAGTAGTCTCCACTTATGCTCACCAAGTAACTCACAGAGGTACCCGACAACATCCTGATCACAAAGGTGACCTGTTCCCCTGGCTCCACCACTTTCTTGCTGGCAAGAACTTCCAGTCCTTGAATCCTGTCCAGCACTGAGATATTCCTGCTGGCCAGAGCCCAGCTGATGTCATTCGACGCATTCAGATAGACTGTATAAAACCCTGCCGTGGAGAATGTGACTGGCACGGACTGGCCAGTCAACGTGCCATTTGGCACCTCCCAAAGCCATGTCACTTCAGTCCCTTTCTGCAGCTCCCCCTCAAAGACCACCGTGGAGCCTGAGGAGACATACCTACAGTCCAGTTCTGCAGTCCCTATACTCAGCCCCTCTATGACCTCCTCTACCCAGATACAAATTGTTGCATTGGTTGAATCCAGCTTGTTTTCTGCTCCAATGACGACCTCTATCACTCCAGGGCTTTGGAAGGAGTGTATAATAAAGGGTTCAGAGGTAACAAGAGAGAAGCCATCCTCTAGGTACCAACCATACGTGATGCCAGTGCCACTGGTTATGGTGGTACTTATGTTAACAGAGGCATTAATAGCAACTGGGTTGGGGAAGGCATAAGGCTTTAAAAGACCAATGCTTTCAATGAACTCCACTGTCCTGTTAGCAGTTGCGCATCCCAGCATATTAGTGGCTTTCAGATAGACAGTGTAGTTTCCAGCTTCTAGGATGCTCAAGGAGAAGGTTTTCCCAGTGAAGGTCTGCACAGCATTGCCATCCCTTTGGGCTACCCAGCTGTAAGAGATGTTTGTTCCCTCTCTCACCACTGCCTGCAAATGGAGTGTTTTGTTAGTTGGGAAATAGAGGTCCTCCACCAGGTCACTGCTAGCCACCTGCAGGCCTTCAATCTGCTCCAGGACATAGACGTAGATGCTGTCCTGCAACGAGCTGATCTTGTTCTCTGCTGTCACAATGACATTGAATGTGCCCACGGACCGGAAAGTGTAGGAAATTGTGGAGGAGCCTTGGATAGGAGTGCACCGGTCACAGAGGATCCACGAGTAGCGGATGGCAGTGCCAGCTACAAGGGTGGCTACAAAACTCACTGAACCATTTAATGGCACCACTGTCCTGCTGGCATTGATGGTCAGCCCGTGGAGCCGACGTTTCACTGTGACGTCGATGGTGGTCTCGTTAAAGCTCACATCATTCTGGCCCATCACACTAATAGTGTAATGGCCCGTGTTGTTGTAGGAGTGGGTAGCGATTTGGCCAGGCTGGGTAGTGCCATCTCCAAAGTCCCAACAGTAACTGACTTTGGTTCCATTCATGCTGGCAGAGAACAGGTAGATCTGGTTCAGCTCCAAAACACTTGTCCCGTTATATTCAATCTTTGCTACCCCAACTGGTTCCTGGACTTCCACAAACGCTGTGTCATTGTTGAAAGAGACATTGTTGGAGACGGTCACCGTGACCAGGAAGACCCCTGTGTTCTTGTAGGTGTAGGTCACTTCAGTCCCACTCGATCTAGTGGACTCATTGTTCCCAAAATCCCAGCGGTAGCGGTACTGGTAGAGAGGTACGGCACTGACCTGGAAGCTGCTCTCTTCACCAAGCCTCACAAACTGCTTGGAAGGGAGAAGGGTGACATTGACTATCTCTGGCTCCACACAGACGCTGGTGAAATAGTGAGCCTTGTTAAACCTGCTTGAGAGAGTCAGGGAGAGGGGGAATGTCCCACTTTGGGTGAAGTTGTGCATCACCACAGGGTCCCCACTGATTGTGACATTGGATGAGCCATCTCCAAAAGTCCAGTCAAAGATGTATTCATCAGGATTCCCCGTCACATACGCAGTGAGCTGCACATCTGGGTGCTCAAGGATGCAAGAAGTAGGCTCTATTTTGAGCACTTCCAGGACAAATATCCGAACAGGTACAGTTTGGGAGACAGAGTTCACAGGATTCACAGCCGTCACGTTCACAGTGCAGTTGACATCCTTTATGTACACGTGTTCTACCACTGGCACCTGACTCCTCAGCACCGTCCCGTCCCCCATATCGAATATCCAGGTGATACTGTCCCCCGTCTGCACTGAAGCGTTAAGGGTCACAGATGCCCCCAGCTCTGCTGCCTCATCTGCAGAAACATGGAGCCCAGTTATCTCTTCAAACACTTGGTAGCACTCAACTGTCTCCACACTGCTTATGGTATTGTTTGCTGTCACGGTGATGTTGTATATCCCTCTTCTGGAGTAGCTGTACGTCACTGTAGACTGGCTCTCTGTGAACACTGAGGACCCATCCCCGAAGTCCCAGGTGTACACAACGCCGTAAGAAGACGGCAACGGATTGGCTCTGAAGGTGACCGGACGGCTCACAACTAAAACATCCTCCTCTACTTCCATCTTCACATCAATCAGATAACTGTGGATGTGAACTGGGGTCAAGTGGGTGAGGTTCTCAAACTGGTTTGACACGAGAACCACCAGGGCATATTCGCCTGCACAGGAAGAGAGCAGAAAAAGACCAGTTGTGAGGACACGCTGGTGCAACAGCCTCCTCAGTCCTGCGGCAGTGCGGGGAGCACGACAGCAGACTGCAGGGAGATACTCTGCTCCTGCACTGCGCTCACCCTGCGCTTCCCTCCTCCGGTCCAGGACAAGCAGGAATTACAACCAGGCCACGCATGTGAGGACCAAACACCAAGTAAGAAGCCAGTCCAACAGATACAGAGAAAATATTTTCTTTCTGTTTGCTCACAAAACAGACCCCCTTCCTGCTGCCGGCAGTAGTGCTCCCTAGCCCACCTCCCATTGGCACGGAGCTCGCCTGCCACTCATCTATCTGCTGAGACTGCCCAAAAAGGGGACTGTGTGCCGTGGACCTGCTTCTTACAGTGTGGACAAACTTCTCCTACAGTTATAGAGGATGAAAATTGCTGGAGACTTCCAGTCACTCTGGCTGTTTGCTCAGGAACGAGGTAATGACTTTCAAGCCATAGTTTTATTGGAAGGTGCCTTGTAACCCCCTCACAACAAAAATATCTGAGCCCCTTCTTCCCCAAAGAACCGTCCTGAGCGTACCTGGGTCTTGATAGACGTGTGAAACGTTGTGCTCGATTACAACCTCATGGACACTGGGATCAGGAACAAGGAAAGACTTGTTGTAGGGAGGTCTGAACAGGTATGTCTCCTGGACACCATCTCCAAAATCCCACCTGGAGAAACATGCAAACCATGTTACACGGCACAACAGGAGAATCATGGAAATCCCAGAGGAACCCTGGCCTGGTCTAGGGCTGTCTTTCAGGCTCAGGGCTGAGGTTTTCAGAAAAGCCATAGGAAACATAATGCCAAGTATCAAAGCAGTAGCTGTGCCCAATGCGGCAGAATTGTTGCTGTGAGAAGAGTACGGCACTGATAAGAAGAGGAGGAACCCAATATTAAAGCAACGTTGCGATCCTTTAAAAGAAAAGTATTTCAGCCTGCAAGTGTGACTGAACCACACTTGCAGGGATTTCAATTTAACTAGACAGCAGCTGAGAAATGGGCCATTTGACATCAGCTGGCCCTGGGAAGAGAAATAGTGCAGGCAAGACTGGTAAGCTATGCACAGTAAGATCCTAAGTTCAGGCAACTTGCAAAGGACTCACAGGAACATAGCATCCACAGCTGAATCAACCTGAACTCTTGCTGTAAGCTCCACGGTACTGTTCTGAGGGAGGACCGGCAGGACACCCAACACAGTCAGGTTCTTCATCTTATTCATCATCTCCACCGTGACATTGTAATTGACCGTAAAGTTACTGACGTGGTTGGAGGCGGTGAGCTGGGAAGGACAGTGGGACAAAGAATGCGTTTGGGATCACCTTGCCGTGCTGCCCTCTCCCGAGAGTGGGGCTTCACTGTGCTGAAGAGGCCCCCCCAGGCAGGCGAGCAGGTCGGGTCAGGTCAGGTCAGAGTAGCCTGTGGGACAGGGAGGCAGGGGCAACAGCCTGAGTGGGCACTGGAAAGAAGCATAGACGGGAAGGCCACCTACCTGGCAAAGCCACCTCTTGCTGGAACCACCACATCTCCACCACTAAAGTCAGTCCAAGGAAGGACTGGTTCTACAGCAGGAGGACAAGGAGAATAGCTTCTCACCCTGAGACTCCTCTGGCTCCGAACTTGCCAGTTACCCTTTTGCCTGCTCCGAGGTGTCCCGCACACCGTCTCCCGCTGCTGAGCCCAGGCACTTGCTGCCACCAAGGGGACAACAGCCACCCAGTTTCCTTAGGACAGTGGCAGATGAGTGGCTCCAAGCACAGAGAGTGGGGATGGGAGAGACTCGTAAAACCAAGCACGCCAAGTGCAGCTCCAGCATCCTGGGTGTAGCAGGCACAGAGAGGGAGAGCGAAGTTGGGCAGAGGAGGAAAAGGGAGAATGGATGGGCAAGAGACTGAAGAGACATGACAGAAGTAGAGTGGGATCCTCAAGATTATCTAGGCATGTAACACTGACGTGGCACCTAATGATGAAGCATGTTGTCACCTCCTCACCTGCAGGAGAGCTGAGCTGCTGACAGAAGGGATCCTTCAAACCTGGTTGAATAGAGACCTCCCACCCCAACAGATAAAAGAAGTTTGTTTCTAGGCTTCTGTGGATCTCTTACACTGAATCCAGTCGACCCCAGACTAATGCCACCTTGTCAACTCTGTAAGTAAAAGCAATCCAGGCTTGTCAGCACAGTGCTTCACCCAGCAAATTAGTGCTACTGAGCGTAGTGCTGCACCAAGCAAATTAGTGCTAGCGTGCCCTCGGAGCTAGGGCTGGTGTCTCCTCAGGAAGCCAGCAGTTACCCTGCAAACGGATCAAGCAGCTTGGAGCCAGACCAGGACTCTGCATGGCAGTACAAGGCATGATACAGAAAGATGTTCTGCCCAGAGATAAACTCCTGTTCCACAACAGACGCCTCCCTCTGCCCAGACACTCTGCTTTATCCTTCTCCTGGGGTCATGACAAAACCCAGTGTTCCAGTCTGCACCAGTAGAAAGAGAACAGGACAGAGACCAGAAGAGCTTGTGGCAGAAGCTCTGCCCTGCCTATGAAAGTCTTACGATTGCATCCTGCCTCTGCCTGGTTCTGAACCCACATCTCCTGCCTGCCAAAGCAGTGGCCGGCACCCTGCAGTGAGGCTCCCTGCCTCATTCCTGCTGGGGAGGAGTAAGGACAGACACTCCATGAACAGAAAGGAGGACATGGAGAAAAGAGGAGAAAGCAAAGACGAGGAAGGCAGTGAAGTCAGCTGTAGTGGAAGAACAGGAAGAAACTTACTATTTGCATTTGCAAGAGCAGCTCAGTGAGAAATAGCAGACAAGCTCGTTAGGAGCACAGCGAAAACCTCCTCGACTCAACTCTGCCTTCTCCTCTCCCTGCTGCTTTTCCGGCTTAGTTTGTGGGATGAGATGGAAACCCAGGATTGAAATGGTATCATGGGAAAGGCCTTGGCTTACCGAAAGCTTGTACACAGCTGGGCTTTGGTAGATAACGTTGAAGACAACATTGTAAAAAGTGAAAGATGGCTTATCATCTACTGTCCACCGGAAAGTCACATCAGACCCAGCTTCCATCACAGGGACGTAGCTCTGAAAGGCACGAGGACATTTTATACTAGTGCAAGAGAAAAGCATGCACAGAACTTCCCAGGAGATCTCCAGCTGAACTGGAGAGGGAGCAGAGCCACTGGGAGGCATCACACAGCTGTAAGACAGCACCCTCAGAGCACGACACAGAGGTGCAAGATCACCTGTGGCTTTGCTGCTGACAGAGAAATGCCAACCCTGACTCCATAAATCAACAGCAGAGCTGGGAGCAGGATCCATACTGCCTGCTCCCACACCCTAGTGCTCTGCTCTTGTGATCAGGTCGCTTTCTTGCTGGCTAAAAAACTTTCTGATATCTTTGTGGAAACAACTCAGCTTTAGCTACACCTGTAAGCCGAGTCTCTGACCCTCGTCCATTGACGGTGCCTGACCCAAAGGCTAAAACGGTTGACCTGCACTGGACAGGGTAGGCTCCCTCCTCGCTCCTACAGTGCCTCCTGAGCAGACTCTGGTAGCCAGGAAGGGTGAGACCAACAGGCATTGCAGGCACAGGGTTCTGCCATAAGCAGCCAGAGACTGAACAGAGCATTTCACAGGTACCAATGGGCAGTTATTGAACAGGTTCGTAGGGCTCGGCTGTAGCTCTGGGGACAGGGGATTGGAGAAAAAAAAGACTGCAAACACCAGAATAACTCCAAGACTTTGATGGATGGATGAAACATTTTTATAGCTTCAACCAGCTGATGTAAGGATTTAGTAGAGTAAATCTAAACACCTAAAGGAATAACTACCTTGACAAGTTACAAAGAAGGAAAATACTGGCCTTTCACAGTGCCTCCGGTTTTCTGTGGAACTGGAAAGCCAGTATCCGCCTCGCAGGAGGTGCTGCCTTACCTCTGAGGGAATTAAAGTCAACGTACAGCCGAGCTGCCTTCCTGCCGGAGAGCACCAGCGCTTTCTGCCACATGCCTGTGTCTGCAGCAGCGCTGTCTGCATGGCTGGGAGCCGGCGCTTAGCAGCAAGCAGTGCTACACCTCACCCGTGTGGAGCTGAGCCCCAGCCCTCCTGTGAGCCAAACCCATACCGTTAGCAGTAAAGGCTAAAAACGCTACCAACAAATTAAAATCAGCAGTGATCACTCACCACACGCGTATTTAGCAGGACTCTGCTCTCGGGGTCAGGGGTGGCCCGCAGCCCGCGGATGGGCTCCTCCACTTTCACCGTGATGCTGATGTTCTGGGAGCTGACGGCGTTCTCCGCAACAAGCACGTGGGTGCTCACCCCCTCCCTGAGGCCGCTCAGGCTGACCACAGCAAACCAGGTGTCATTGGTCTCCCTGGCACAGTCTGCCATCGGCGGTGCAACAGCCGCTGGGCAGGACCCCTCGAAGGGGAAGGTGTGGTTGTCTCCCAGCCACCTAGCTGTCGCGTTCACCCCTGAGGAGAGTTTGACGACCAGGGTCGTGTGGTTGGATGGTAGGTAGACCCTGCCGCCCTGAGGAGCGGGATGGATGACACGCAGGCCTGACACCCAGGAAGTCACCCAGAAACTGCAAGACAGATTGGCGCTGAAGACCCCGTTGTCCACGCTGGCTCTGACCGTGTAGCGACCTGGATGCTCCAGCCCCGCGTTGTGGGGGCTGAGCACCGGGACCAGCTGCTCCTCGGCATAGCGAACTCGAAGAGAGCAAACGGTGTTGTTTATCCAGGTGGCACCGATGGAGCCATCAGACAGGCCAAGTGTCCACTCTGAAGAATTCATGCTTAAGATGTTGGTTCTGTAAGGAGATGTGGTACTTGGCTGGCACTGGAGGAGTAAGCCCAAGCCTGCATTGTGCTGGATACTGAAGATGTCCTTGGCCCTGACAAAAATACTTTCTTTTCTGAATGTGACCTGAAGAGAGAGGAGACGTTTTTGGATTAATGCCTCAAATTAAGAGCACTCAGCACCCAACTCCTGCCTGGGCAAGACAGCTGGATTTACTGCCAAGTGGAAACCAACAGAAAAGCTGCAAGATCCAAACACAGCATGGGGAGACATTTCATCACTCTGCTCTCCTTGGCCACTCTGAATCAAATGTGCTAACATGGAAGTCAGCTTTATGCTCTATCTCCACTTCATAAGTGCAATGGGAATAGCCCAGGAAATCTGCACAGCCTTTTGACCAACTCCGCTGTTGCAACAGGTTACTGCAGGGAGTCCACGGCCTAGCGGGGAAGATAGAAAGTGGTGGCATGTGTGACACTGGGCAACTCATTTCATTTGAATGGACTTCAGTATCTCCATCTGCAAATTGGGAACAAATCTTTATTTACCCAAAGCACTCAAGAGAAAACTGCCCCACCTACTCACTGGTTACAGCAGCTAATAAACACTGACCAGATACTGGGAAGAAGGGCCAGCTGGTATTGTAAAGAGAAATTCCTTGATGAGTTCATAGCTGAGCTGGCTTTCATTGTGCTGAAGGGAAACGGGGGTAGGGTTGCTGGCAAGAGAACTGTTGGCACACTCGGTCGCGTTGCAGCAGTTGTTTAGTGACGAGCACAAATCAGTCAAATGACACCACTGGAAACCAGGAGGACATTCAAGTAAAGTCCAGTTCCCGTCATCCTGAGCAGTGTGGAATGGTTCTGTAGCATTTTTTCCCTCCTGGTAGTCTGGAAGAAGTGAAAGAGAAAGCAAAGATCAACATTCTGACAAGAAACACTTCTAGTGCACTTCTTCACTCCAAATTCACCATTTTTCTCCACTCTTAGTAAAAGCTGCAACTGCAAGGCATCCCGGTACTACGTAAGACAAGTGTCCTGTTTTACAGGAGAATTTCACAAAGGCACAAAGATTATTAAAAACAAAGTTAGTCTCTTTTCCAGTAAGAATGCACCAATTTGCAATGTAAAAGAGATCTATGTTCGAGCAAAAGCGAGTCCAAGTAAAAGCAGAGCTGGCTTTGACATTGAAAACACATTAAGCAACTTTTCTTAAGTTAATGTCAAAGTATCAGCTTTTCAGTGTCAAAAAATATCTTTGTAACCAGCCAACCCTATGGCTATAGCAAACATTCTGCTGCAAAAGTAATTGTTGCCAAAACTGTGACTGTTGAGCTGTTGTACAAGGAATAAAAGGCTCATTAGATTATCTCAGCCATCAGGAAGAAATGGGTTCAGGAAAATGTTCTTCCTTGTTAACCTGTGGGGCCAGATGGACCAGAAGACATTCCCATTTGACATGCCATGTCTTCCCAACGTATAGAAGTATAACTCAGAAGATTAATTCACTTCTACACATGTTCCTTACACTCACATTTTCTTCAGGCATTGAGACAGGTTTCTCCCTCTATGAATTTCTCCAGGACAACCACTTCTCCAAGGCAACTGCAGGCTGTCCAACCATGCCCGCAGATTTTGCACTTGAGTCTCCTCAAAAAATAGAACCAAATCTCCGAGCCTTTAAGGCTTCAAAGCTTCTGCTTTGAAGACAGAGGGGCCACAAGAAGGCCACACACACTCAGTTTGACATGGCCCGGATGGTGTCAGCTCTAACAATACCACAAGTGTTGAGAGGAGGTGCCTCACCTTCTCCATCTATCGGTCTATGCACCTGGAACCTCACTTGAACGGGCTGATGCAGTTCCTGTGTCACAAACTCCAGGGCAGTCAAATACCCCTCGTGCCTGAATGCCAGCTCAGGGAACACCATCACCTGCAAAACAAACAAGGCTCTCACCTGCCTGCGTCTCCCCGGGCTCCCTCTGCAGCAGCAGGATGAGCAAACCCTTCTTACCTCCGCAGCTTGCCATGGAGCTGACACCACATCCTCTGTCACATTTTTCACAGCCTCATGGGTGTAAAACACAGGGTCTCCCACAAAGAAGTTTTCGGCATTTAAGAGAACTCCTGTTTACAAAGGAAATATTTGAACAAAGCCCATGAGACTCAGCAAGGCCTGCCGCTATTCCCCCACCCTGCTCATGCTTGGTCACACCGTGCAGCAGAGCTGTAGCAGGGCTTGGACCACTCAGGAATCTGTAACTCCAGCTTTACTGGAGAAGCAGCCGCTGTAATCCTGTAGTTTCCTTCTTCGTCTTACAGGTATTTTGATTTCTTATCCTGCACAAGTAACGTTTGCATTTGCAACTCACAGCAATTTTGACTTCTCGGAACTCTGCAAATACTTCTCCCTTCCAATACCCCATGATTTGCTTCGAATTTTTGAGCACGAGGTGCATTCACCATCCTCCCTGTCCCTCTGGACTTCACGGGGAGCATGGCCGGGGCCACTTGGTTTCCACCAGTGGCAAACACCTCCGGCTCATTCACAGCCAGGTCAGGCTCTGGGGACTGAGCACAACCAGCTGATGCTGTCCCTCCTACCAGGGCCAGTGGGCTCTCTTCCTAGCACTGGCTTTTCCTTCTTACCTAAATCTTCTCCCGTATTTCATGTCCTTTCTGCTTCTCTTTCTTTCTCCCTACACTGCTTTGGGAGATTTGGGAGGCTGCATAAACACAAACCTGCACAGCCCACACCACATAAAAGCTCACCTAATGATCTCCAAGGCCCTAGAGTCTTTGAAGTCACAAGACCCCAACATCTCACAAACTACCAGATGCCACAGAAGGACAGCAAGAGTCACCAAGGCAGCACCATGGCCTCAGATCTGGCAGCAGCAGAGACTGCTCAAATAAGAGAGAGAAGCTATTTCCAAAGCTCTGCCTCAGCGCTCCTCTCTCTGCTTCTGTGGGTGGCAAAGACTGGAATGGGCCAAATTCTCCCCTTTGGGCTGAGGCCAAGCTTCTGAAAGTTTATCAGTCAAGCCTCTGTTGGGAATATTGCGGTTGTTGCCAGTCCCACTCGATCTGGGGTGATGCTCTGGATGACCCCCTCCACGCAGCCCTATTTTTCCTTGGCACACGCCAGTGAGCAGGATACCCGCCTGCCCACGACGCCAGCGGACAGCAGGAGAGAAGCGGAGCCCACCTTTCGGCTTGTACTCGCAGACGTAGCTGTGCTTGGCCATGCACAGGTCTGTGTTACACTGGCCCGTTGGGCCCATCCGGACACAGTGGTCAGCGTTTGACGGATGGGGTTCTCCTGGCAGCCAGTTCTGACAGCTCTCCAGATTAAATCCTTCACCTCTTTGCTGTGCTCCAGTGCTTGCAAAATCATTGAATCCAATCCAGACATCAAGGCTCCTTCAAAAAAAAAAAAAAGAAGGGGGGGGGGGGGGATTTCAGGAAATCATGAGTATTAGAAAGATCTGGGACAGATGCCATCTATGGTTCTCTATGAAAATAATAATCTTAACAACAGCAGCTTCATCTGGGTGTCACAGGCTGCATTTAACAGAGCCTTTTAGTTACTAAAGGATTTCAGTATCCATTCTACCACCAGAACCTGGCTCTTCAAAAACAGGTCCTTCACGGCACACCATCCTGCTGTCTACCAGCCCTTCAAACCTCTGTCCTAAGGGCTACAGAAAGCCACCTGCCCTTTGAAATACTGAGGGCACAGCTGAGCCAAAAGGATCCAGACAGAGCAATCAACACCAACACTACCGTGCAGCGGAGCTGGGAGGGAGAAGCAGCTCAGTGGGTCGCTGTGTGCAGCCGAGTCAGACCCTTGATGATCGCTGCCCCACAACTTGAGTCACCCCATTCCCAAAATGCCAGTCTCTCTCGCTCAAGGTACGAGAGGACCCAGTTAAAGGCTCCGTCAGCACCACAGAGCTCGTAACATACTGGTAAGCACTGATTCATACCAGCCACAACTGGTAAAGCACAAAGATATCAGAGAGGGTAATGAGATGACACTGGCTGGAGAGGAGAACCACAAGGTTTTATTGCTTCCAGAAATTCCCAGTAGCCCCTCCAACTGCACATCTTCTGCTTCCCTGTCCTGGTTTCAGCTGAGAGCGCGTTCATTTTCGTTATAGTGGCTGGTATGGGGCTGCGTTTTGGATCTGTGCTGAAAACAGCGTTGATAACCCAGGGATGTTTTAGTCGTTGCTGCACTCGCCAAGGACTTCTCAGCTCCCCGTGCTCTGCCGGGTGCAGAAGCTGGGAGGGGGCACAGCCGGGACAGCTGACCCCAACTGCCCAAAGGGACGTTCCATACCACAGGGCGTCATGCGCAGTACATAAAGCTGGGGAAGAAGAAGGAAGGGGGGGACGTTGGGAGCGATGGCATTTGTCTTCCCAAGTCCCCGTTACGCGTGCTGGAGCCCTGCTGTCCTGGAGATGGCTGAGCCCCTGCCTGCCCACGGGAAGGAGTCAATGAATTCCTTGGTTTGCGTTGCTTGCGTGCGTGGCCTTTGCGTTCCCTATTAAACCGTCTTTATCTCAGCCCAGGAGTGTTCTCACTTTTACTCTGCTGATTCTCTCCCCCCACCCCACCGGGGGGGAGTGAGCGAGCAGCTGGGGGGGCTGAGTTGCCGACTGGGACTAAACCACGACATTCCCCAAGGTGGAGTTGCTTCCTTCACATCAATACGTTTATTAATATCACCATGCAGCCTGGCCTCCCCTCCCAGTGGGCATGGAGGGCCGACGGCCACTCGTGGGTGCCGGAAGGGCTGAGACTGGCTCTCCCATGGCGGAGTAAACCCTACACAATACAGGGAAGGGGGATTATCTGCAAATTAAGAAGTCTCAGCAGGCTGACATGAACCCCAGACCCCTCTTAGGAGAGCAGTCTGTTAAAATGGCCTGCCTGCACTGCAGTCTGAGTGACCCTCCCAGACACTTTTAAGCCCGTATTGAGTCGTGACTTAAGAGGAATGGTATGGTCACACAAAACTGTCTGAAAAAGCTGCATCTTTTGGAAAACTTTTGCTTTATTTCTGCAGACCTGTGGAATTTGCCACTAGTCAATTCTCCACTGCAAGTGGAACTGGCACCAGTGCAGGATTAAACCTCGGACGGTGCCAGTTACGGGAGCTCCTGTTCAAATCGGGGGATCTTTGATGCAGCTGCTGGGAGATTTGGGAGGCTGCATAAACACAAACCTGCACAGCCCACACCACATAAAAGCTCACCTAATGATCTCCAAGGCCCTAGAGTCTTTGTAGTCACAAGACCCCAACATCTCACAAACTCCCAGATGCCACAGAAGGACAGCAAGAGTCACCAAGGCAGCAAATCAGCTCCTCAGCCACCACTGAAAGGCAACGGCCGCGGGGGGACGAGACACCGGCAGCAGAGGCCAAAGCACTGCAGGCAGATGAACCCCACATAAGAAAAGAAACTGCCGGGATCATTTTAGGAAGATGAAATGTCCCTTCCACATTTGGAAACTGGCTGAATCCCAGCAGAGATTCTGGTGGAAAGTGCTGAGTGGTCTTTCATAGCCACAAACAGCCTGGACAACTGTTTCTAATCGCACCCAGCAGAAAGCGAGGCATTTGTTCCGTATTAACTTCGGGGGGTGGGGGGGGAACAGCCTCATCGTGCACCCTTCGAAGCCCCCAGCTTCTTCTCCACGCTCCCTCCCGCAGGTTGCAATCAATTCTGCTACGGCCTTGCCCCTCCGCCCCAGCGTGCTGCCAGGGCGGCACAACTGCTCTGCAAAAAGCAGACCAGGGAGAGAATTGGTGTCTCTCCACCGCTAGGCTCAGTCAGATGAAATGATTAATGAGGTCATGCTGAAAAACGACGATGAAAATAACTGTTCCATGAATCAGTAGTTTTCATTGCAAATAAGATTAAAAAATAAATAACCGCTGTGCTCTGCTCCCGAATCACTGGCAGGGGATTAGGGAGAACAGGCTAGGAAACCGCCTGTTTGCTGCCATCAGTAAAACTCGATAGAGATTTTCCTTTTCTAATTCCAGCTATGATCTAACTGCAAGTCATCAAAAAAAAAAAAAAAAAAAAGAAAAAATAGGCAGGCTGGCTTGCTTCCCACCCCTGCCCCACTGCTTGGCCCATTACCTTGCAGAGAGGAACAAGAGGGTTCTCGACACCCTCTTCTGAAGCAAGACGTGAGCATCCCTCTGCCTCCGAGGAAGGAACGAGCTGCCTCGCTCGGGGCAGCAGGAGCAGGCTTGGAAGGGGAGAGGGGCTCCCTGCACCGCCTCAGAGGGGAAAGCGGGGTCCCCTGGAAGGGGTGTGGGCTGCAGCACTCTGCTTCTGGAGGCGGGGAGGGGACCAGCTCAGCACATGCTGCTCCTGGGGAGGCCATCAAACGACAGGAAAGAGTGGTCCTCGCTGCTGCATGCTCTAATGGGAACCAGATTTCTGCTTCTGTCATTTTCCCACAAGAAACTATGGAGGCTGCGTGTTCCAAAAACCTGCGGCTCGGCTGATTTGTCTTTTATCGCCAGGGAAATCGCATCCTGGAACTGCCTCATTCATGTTTATCTGAATGGATTAATAAAATAAGTACATGAAATAAAGGGGGCCGGGGAGGAGAGCAACGTGGGGCAGCAGCTGGGAAACAGCTTGGGCGGCTCATTGCCTTCTGAGGTGTCACAATTTCCTTGCGCTGCAGTCCATCAAAAGCCCTGCATGCAATGCCTGATAACTCAGAGCACCCAGTGACCAGTCCCTTAACCATGGGAAGGGACAGACTCCTCTTTCCCAGAGCAGGGACCACATGTTTGCAATCTCAGGATAAATCCCAGTGTGAAGGGAACAGGGAAAGGATACAAGTTTGGGGAGAAGGGTCTGTCAGACCTTCAGCAGGACCATTCAAAACCTACATCACCAGAGGCTGCTCCCTTTGCATGTGCTTTCTGGGCTGTGTTTACTGAGAGGCCATCTCCAACATCTGCATCTGGGAGCACTGACAAGAGCTGTCAGGCCCCTGAAAGCTCTCCTGCTCGTCCTCCCTCCCCGGACGGCTGGTTGCAGAAAGGGCACTTAGAGGGGTGGATTTAATCAAAGGCTGACACTTTCAGTGCTCTCTGTTTATAAAGCCCCAGTCCTGAGGTGGAACAGATGCTGCTGGAGCCTGACACTGGGAGAGGCGCGCCGCTCCTTCTCAGGAGGTGAAAGAAGAGGGGAAGAGGTCTGGGCTTCAGGCTGCGGACGTGTCTGGGCGGGTGCGGGATCCCAGCTGGGAGGCAGGATTGCAGCACCAGCTTGGGCTTTGCTGGAGCGGCTACTGGATGCCACGGTGTCATGCACGGGACAACCCAGCTGTAATTCTGCTGATGGAGGGAGCTGGTTGCAAGGTCGCCCTCAGGCCCTGCCTGGCAGCCAAACACCGTCTGGACATGAGCATCTGACCCTCTCCACCGTCCAACCCGAGTCAGCAGATTTTGCTGAGCTCCCAGGTGGAAGGTGTGCTCATCCCAGCCCTGTCTGCTCCTGACCCTGCACCCCTCTGCACCATTTCAGATGTACCCACAGGCACAAACGTAGAGTACAAGATGCCCGCCAGCAGCAATCCCACAATTCCCAGTTCTGACTTCCAGCCTTTCTGCCCCATTCCTCTTCTTCCCTCCGCAGTCTGTAAGCAAAGAAGCCAAGTTCAGCAAGGGCTCAAGCTCTGCTTATTCCTCCTCTTCGTTCAGCAGCCTCACCCCTACCATCTCCCCATACTCAGCCTGGACCCAGCGTCTCTCCAGCCTGACCGGCTGCACCAGGCTGCCTGCTGCCGGGCTCGGCAGGACCCTCCCTCCGGACCCCTCTGCAGATGTGACCCCAGGAAGACAAGACCTGTCCCTAGGAAATCTTAACTCTTACCCTCCTCGCTTACCTGATGACATGAGCGACCAAGAAGCTCTGGATCTCGGGGCTGCTCACAAAAGCCAGCTCTCCATTGCCATGCTCCTGGCAGTGCTGCTGGGCCTCCAGCCACTCAGCCTTCTCCACCACCAGCTGATAGCAGTGGTTATTGCCCGGGAAAACCAAGCCATCAGGGGGACACATGGGGTGAACTGCTGCAAGAGGTAGAAGAACACAAGCGTGACGTCCTTTCTGTGGGCCCACACACCCCAACCCGATCTGGGGAGCGAGGCTCCAGGAATGTCCCGTCCTTCTTGAAGCCCCCAAATCCCCTTCGCTGTTGAACTGCGCTCTGTGCAGTCACCTCCTTGGCCCGGGACAGTGCAAAACACTGCCTGGTCAGTCAGGGGAGCAAGGAGTGCCCAAAGGAGTCACCCCTTACTCCTCGTTGAGAAGGAATGGAAAGGGAAGGCCCAGGACCCAGTGCCACCCCTCCCTTGCCCAGCACCGACCCAGCCAACCCTGCTTACCTCTGCCCAGCTCTCCAGCCTCTGAGGTGATACCGTACAACACGGCGAGGCCAGTGCCACCTCTGTTGTGGATCCGTATGTCCAGACTCTCATTCGTCTTGACCAAGGAAGGACACTGCAGTTCTAACTGTTGGGGTGAAGCCACCACCTCAGTTTCTGCTTGCACGTATGAGACCTTGGTGCCCACGAAGATGGTGGCTGTGACATTGTACTGCCCGGGTAAGGCATACGTGTGGACAGCTGCATTTCCAGTGGTGTTGAGAACCTCTGTCTGGTCCCCAAATTCCCACAGTAAAGTGCTGACAGCAATGGGAATACTGACATTGAAGAGCACAGCCTGGTCTAGGCTGTACCGGGACTGGAGTCCTGTGAAAGACCCAGGCAGCTGTGCCTGGAAGGGAGAGGGGACGAGTGATGGGCCATCACAGGCCTGCCCGGACAAATGCTCAGTGCAAAATGGCAAACAACCGGAGGAAGAGTTTGTTTCATGGGCAGTACCACACAAACACTGCCCCTGGCTGCTGAAACCTCCATATTCCTGGTCTTCGGCATAACAGAGGGCACTGCAGGTCTCCTCGGTGAGGTTCCCGGGGTGAACGGACGTGAAGAGGATGACAAGTTCAGCCCCTTCTGTGTGGTTGCTCGTCAGACACGTTATGTATTGAGCTCCTGGGGAAAGAACGGAAGATCCTTGCAAACTGACACTGTGAAGCCACGGCTTGGTGAAACCCTCCAAGAGACACCACCCCACACCCCTGGGAACAGACTTCTCCTGGGCAGCTCCTACTCCAAGCATTTCCTTTTTGAGACTTGCCTGGGAAGTCTTTAATCCCCCAGCAACAATTTCCAAACTCTTTATGCTAATTAATGATGACAGAAATAACAAGCCAGTCACACAGATTTATGGAGCAGCAACACTCAGCACATAAAAGGGGTCTTTGGAGAGCCTGACAGTCCCATGGGACACAGAGCCGCTGAGTGTGACCCTCAAAGGAGCCCAAAGGACTAGCCACCAAGTGAGACCAGGAGAAAAGGTTGTCCCTTGGCTGTACCTTGGCTTGGTCCAGTGCAGCACGTTTCACTGCATGCTGCCCGGGGCTTCCAGCAACAAGTCTATAACCAAACACAGTTGGGCAGAGTGGCACATCGGGGCATGGGGGAGATGCCACCGGGCTCTCCACCAGGCCCACGCTGGAGGTGGGCAGACACTGCAGCCACCCTCCTCCTTGGGGAGAGCCAAGAGCTTCCCACCTACTTGCAGGCAAAATCTGGTGCTCAAAAAGAAGGCAGTGCCACACACCGCCTGCACCGAGGGCTGTGGAAGGATGCCGTGTATGCATTCATGGGAAGGATGCACAGACACAACACATGCCTGGCTACAGGGAGCACAAACACACACGTGCATGGTCACGTACGATGATGGCAGCCACAACAGCCTCATTCGCAGAGCAACAGCTCATTCCCTTGAGTTCACTTCCCCCTCACCGGCTTGCAAGGGGTGGGACGTTTCTCTGCCACAAACACACAGGCAGGGCCTCTGCCGCGTGCACGGCCACAGCCCAGCTGGGACTGCCTGGCCTCCTCTCCAACTCTGCCCACGCAACCGAGCCATGTTTGCTCCTCTGTTTCTGCTGGTTGCTACAACACCTCCCCCCAGACATCTCAACAGCTCCGGCCTTGTGTGCTCTTCCCGTATCAAATCCATCCAACTGTCCGGCTTTCTTCACAGCCTTCCTGCAAATGTTGAGCCACTTTTCTTAAGAAAAGTCCTGTGAGGAGGACCACAGCACGGGAACTACTTTACTTTTTAACACCAGCCTGGTCGTACTTCTTCATTCCTTGCCGGACAGTAACAACTGTCAGTAGCTGGCAGGCTGTCCCCAGCCTACTCCCATTACACTGAATTACCCAGAAGACAGCTTCACGTTGTTGTTTCCACGCTAACTTGAAGTAGTTGAAGAGGGGAACAACTAATTTTCAAGGGGAATAGCAGTGCCGGTGTTATTCCCCTTGGTAATTCCAGCCCCAGGCAAACAGTGCACTGCCGAGGTGCTGCAAGGCTGGGGCAACTTTGCTGGGGAAAGCGGAGCAACCACCACCCAGGTTTTGGCCCTGGGGGAGCACTGCGCTTCATCAGGCGGCTCAGCTGGCTCCCACCAGCTCTGGTTCCCCCAGCACTCATCACTGCATCCTCCCATCACGCACTCAAGGAGATGCCCGATGCCTGTCGGGGGCAGCACTGGCTCTCCCTCCCTCCCTCTTACTTAGAGATAGCTGAGCATCCAGGGGGGATTAGTTTTCTTAGGGCTCTCCCTCCCACCCTCCAAGTAAACACCGCCCCACGTTTCTGCTAGCCAAGGCAGTCAGAAAAATGCACCCAGAGCAGGCGACGGGCTGTAGATCGGGGCAGTGTTCATTCAACGGTCCTGACACGGAGCCCTGTCACCTGCAAAGATTCAACTCAGCATGTCCTCAGGTCCCATCAGCTCCAAGAGATTTCACTGCTTCATGTCAGACTGTTAAAAGCTTGAGAGAATGAAAGCCTAAAGCTGGAGGTCATGGAGCTAGTGCCATCTGATGGCTGCTCGAAGCTTGGTCTGTAATGAGTTTGCTGATCTCAGCCCTGGTGTGACTGACTCCAGCCTTAGAGGCACCAGGGTACAGTCATACGCTAACATTGTTTGCTTAATTAGATTAGAATTGGTGACTTGAGGTCTAAAGAGGTCTAGATGCGATCCCCAGCTCCCCTCGGGCCCACCCTTTCCACTGGTTTAGTCGTCTCCCCCACCACCGCCCGCAGCGTTTCCTTACCGCAAGTAGCATTGACGAACGGGACGTCGAAGAGGGAAAGGTTTGCCACCTCAGGAGGGTGGGCGCATCTCGTATCTGACACCTGAATAACTTTCACTTTTCTGTCTTCCACCCAACGGGGCAACCAGGAAAGTTTGCAGTCACAAACAAATGGATTCCAACTTAAGTTTCTGTAACAGGGAGATCAGACAAAAGTTAGGCATTAACTTGACATGTGCTACGTGTTAATTACAGCAGTGTGCAGATCCCTGACTGTTCCCATCTGCGCCGCTCCACTGAAATGCTTCAGAAAGAACTGCGAGGGGAGTTAATGAATAGGGAATCAAGCAATAATTAACATGATTTTTCTAGAGGCTAGAATTAGGCAAGTACTCCAAGTACTTTTTTCACTCTACAAATAATTGTTGCAATTAGAAGCAAATTACAGACACAATCTTATATTTAAAATAGTCTGCCATCTAACAGCCATGGGATGTAATGGCAGCCCCTCCAGCTAAGGGAGACTATTTACAGCTCCATTAAAAAATAGCTAAGAGAATAAAATTGATCTGTCAAAAAAGAAATGCAAAGTCAATGATAATCTTTCCATGTGGCAGTTTAATGAAAAGATGGAAACTTTAATTGCAGCTAAGCTTGATCCAAATTACAGCCTTTGGCATTCAGCTGCGAACAGGACAGAGATGGAAAGCTGTTTGTTTAGCTGACGCCAGCCGGGCTGGGCTGCCGCAGGGGCTGAACCCAGGATTTTTCTACTGAAAGCACCACTTTGCCGGCCAGCCTTAGCAGGGACAGACTCACTTGGACCTAGCCTGGATCCTTTGTGTCTTTTCAGTGCCACTCGTAAGCAAAAATGCAGAGCTGAAAATGCCCATTGTGTCCTGTCTTCAGGGAGAATGCGTGGCTTAGCTTTTTTCTTGCTTGCCAAGAGCGATTGCACGGGGTTAATCCTTTGGCTCATTCAGATACAGAATGGCCATTCTGTGCTGTCACTTCGTGTATCTCTCCTGGAAATGTGTGGCATCCCCTCGCCGCCCTTCACATAACAGCACAGATTTTAATTACTTCACTTAAAAACCACTATAAGCCTAAGAACTTGAATCACTTAGGGAGAACATCTTCAAGTGTCTTCAAGTGACTTAGACAGCTCAGTCAGGGTCTCCCGTGTTGCAGGTCAGTGCCCTTTTTGTCAGATCCCCCAGTCCCAAGGTGTGACCATACAAATAGGAACAGCAAGTGTGACCTGAGCACGGCCAGAGCCAAGAACCTCAGCAGAGCTGGTGTGGGAGAGAAGCAGGGAAGCCAGGAAGGCAGTGGCAGAGGTTGGAGGTATCCAGGAGACAGAAGCAAAGTCTGGGAAGAGGTTATGCTTGAAGGGCACCAACAGGACCCAGGAGCAGGACACAGCTTGAGGAAGAAACTGGAGAGAGTCCAAAAGGCAGCTGCTTAGCTGGGTACGTGCCCCAGATCTCCCCAAGACAGTGCTGCATCCCACCCCACCAGAAAGGGAAGAGCTGTTTCAAGGAAAGGTCTCAACAGAGAACTGGGAAACAAAGAACATGAACTTACATTTCACTTAAATTAAATAAATTATCAAATATTCCATCTTCTAATGTAGAAATCTTGTTGTGGCTTATATCTCTGTAAAAGAGAGAAAATGAAAAGGAAAGGTCATCATGCTGGTAACAACTTCCTGGCCAACATACAGGATCGACCTCTGTCCCAAGCCCTGCTTGGGTACTAGTTACCCTCTGAGCACCCCGAGTCTCAACAGCCACATGCATACGATAGCAAAATGTCCAGTCAGGCACTAAGTCATGGAATCACAGCGTGGCTGAGGCTGGAAGGGACCTCTGGAAGTCATCTGGTCCAATCCCCCTGCTCAAGCAGGGTCACCTACAGCGGGCTGCCCACGACCATGTCCAGAGTGCTTCTGAGTATCTCCAAGGATGGAGGCTCCACAACCTCTCTGGGCAGCCTGCTTCCGTGTTCAAGTCCAGTCCCCATGCTCCAAGTCCCTCCATAAGTCCTTCTCCTTTTAGGAGATTTTGAGGTGTAAAGATGGCAGGCTGTCCAGGCTGCCAGCTACTCAGCTGGAACCACCAAAGCAGGTTTTGGTGCTGGCCCCATTGCTGCCTTTTTTGATCTGCCAGTCAAATTTTTCTTCAAAAAACAGTTAATCTTCTCTATGAACCATCAGCAAGTAACAGTGCAAACTCATCTGATCAGCAGCTGAACCAGTGAGTTTGCTAACGGTCAAAGTTCTCCTCTTCTCCTGGCCCACACAGACTCTGGGCAGTTTTGGGGATAGCTCAGGGTGTGGGGAGCGACGGGACATCAGGCCTTTCCCCCACTAGTGCCAGGCTCCTCAAAGGACCCTCAGACTCAGCCCCCAATTCCCTCAGAAAATAAGTGGGATTCGGACACCGCAGCTTTATCATAATTTTCCATGTACTAACACACATCTTGCGACAAATCTCATTCTCTTGCCTTGATCTCCTCTCCATCTAGCAGTACAGCGGGTCAAACCCTGCCCGATTCTCTGAATGCCAGTGAGGGAATCAGTCATGCACTGGACTGTGCAGCTGAACGCCTTGAGGAAGGAGGCCATGGACACATCTATCTGGGGCTCGACAGACGAGGTCAAGCAAGAACAAGGCTAAATTGTGAAACACAAGCATGCGTCCTAGGTACCAGCTCAAACGTGCACGGTGAGCTGGAGGACTGGAAGGGCACAGCGTGTACTTACAGTTTCGCCAGAGAAGTCAGGCTTTCGAACATCTGAACATCTAAACCACTGATCTTGTTATTGGAAAGATCCCTAGAGAAAGAAAACACAATTTTCAGCTTTCGTTCAACTTCATTTTGTCATTCCTCCATTACTAGACCTTAGAAGAGCCTCTCTCCAAACACCATCCAGACTCCAGACTGGAAGGTTTGGGCGTGTTCAAGTGGAGCATTTCTCCCAGCCGAAGAAAACACCTTTCCCAGCTGTAAAGCATTTGCTGCTCAGAGCCTTGTATAGCGTGGAGATACAGACTAGGACTATCGTTATATGCACACCATTCTGCAGCGTACCTAGACTAATTACAGACATGACAAACGTATTACTAAATTTGATGTACCCTTTTAAAAAATATTCAAGTCTAATATATGTTCAAAGAAGTAATTAAGAAATAATTTAGACCAAAGTAGTAATTAACTTCGAGAAAAATTTATGAGGAACTTCCAAGTCCATTTCTAGTGCCAAAGAACTGATCGTTAATTACACAATTGATGTGTTCAACTTTTACATTTTAAAGATCTTTTTGTCTCTCTTTGGAGAAGCTTAAAAGGAAAGAAGAAGTAGCAAAGAATAGTTTCTGTTTAAAATCAGTTTAGTTTGTTCTTACAAAAGGAACTGTTTTAAAAAATCTCTAATCACTCCCTGTAACACCAATAGCCACCAATAGCCATCCAAAGCAAAATTGTTTCTGTCCTCCAGCCCAGCTCTCTCTTTTCACCTCATGTCCTCTTTTTCAATTTTAAAATGTCACTCAGCTAAGAAGCGAAAGTTTCGCTGATCGGTCTCCACTCGTTCCCAATAAACTTCACTCTCTGCTTTCAGACGAATCTCCTTTGGCCAAAACCTTCTTTTAGCAGCATCAAAATACTTATTCCGAGCCCATGCAATGGTTATTATCCTTCAAGGATTTCTGGCAGAGCTCCAGGGAGGCGGACAGGGCTGGAGTCACTGCAGCCGCAGCCGCGCCGTGTCCACAGAGACGTTCTCCTACCCACCTCCTTTCTCACCTTTTTTCCTCCAAGCATCTCCCGTAATTTCTCCTTGCTGTCTCACCTCTTATTTTTATCCCCTGATCGATTACTTCTTGGTGTGATCTGACATCTAAACTTAATTTATCTGAATGAAAAGAATTCTGCCAAACTGGCAGGAAAATGACGTACGATTCCAGGAAACTCTGGGGATAAGTAACAGGGATGGATGTCTCTTTAAAAGGTTTGAGTTTATTTTCCCTGATTTTGCTGTCCAGGATTTCTTTGCCAAGTTGAGTGTGGATTCAGAAGAGTTCACCAGCAACACCAGTAAAGAAGTCCAAGAAATGTGCAAAATGAAAGCTCGATAAATAGACTTAAAAAAAGGATGCTAGCAAAAATCCGACCAAGCCAGTGTTCTTTTGTCTCGGGGTAGCTGGGACCATAGTTAAAGAATACAGAGCATCCATTGCTGAAGTGTCACAGACCACATGGGAGTCACATTCTGCACAGGAGACATGAAAGTCACCTCCAAACCCATTTCCAGCTCCCACTTGCAAAACAAACACAGAAGACAGCTTGGACTGGAATCCCAGCTGCTGCCAGCCAGGTCAGATCCTTCCTCAGGGAGGCTCCTGCTCCACTTCTCCATGAGTATTTTCTATAAATTGTACTGCTCTGCCTCTGTGCCTCCTTCCATTACTTGGCCAGTTATGGAAAGGACCAGACCACCAACCAGTTACCTTACGGGGAGACCAGTAAAATTATTTCTCTTCTTTGAAATACCTGGAAATAACCCATTTAGTTTTTAGGCAGCACCTCAAGCCCAAGACAGAAGGAAATGGCGTTTCAGCTCCGATGCCTTCTTGCTCCTTGCCCGGACAAGAGACACCTCCAAACCAAACCATTCTGCTGCTACAAAATCAGGGCTTTGGCATTTCAAAGAGCCTCTTCAAAAGTGCTGCTTGGCTGCATGGAGAAGAGAGGAGCGGGCAGGGCAGGGCAGGGCGAAGCTCTCAGCATGACAATCAGCAAGCGGGCACCTCAGCCGCGCAGGGTACTGGGACAGCCAGCCCCAAGCCCAGCCGCCTCCTCTGCAGCTCTCTGCAGCTTTCTCTCCATCTCTCCCATCTTCCTGCTTCCCAAGTAAGATGTGACCAACTCAGCAGGGCAGGTCTGCTCTTCTCCATCCCTCTGCCACAGTGCCAGGCACGGAGGGGTTGGTCCCGAGCCTTCCTCAGCCCTTTACAAACATCCCTTATCATTATTTCCATTTCATCTCAGAAAAAGCTTTTAAACTTCAGATAAGTGAAGGCTAAGACCCCAAATCCTCGACTCCCAGCTCCATCCCTACCCGAGAGCAGGACCAGGGATGACCGTGACCTGCTCCAGGAAGATGCGCAGTGGCAGAGCCGCTCCCACCGGGCTCAGCAAACAGGCAAAATGCAACTGCAGGCAGTAGTTCCCCACGCAGTGCTGCTTTTACACAGTGTGTTGGACTGACACTAGATGTCACTGCCTACTGAGCGGCACGCACCGGGGAAGGAGCTCCTGGTGAACAAGGGTGATGCAGCGGGGACCCAAGGGGTGCAGGACGCCTGGTGCTGTGGCTGCGGCCAGCGGGTTTTGTTCAGGGAGGGCCAGGAGGAGCTGTCCCCCATAAACTAATAAGTGACAACCCTCAACCCTCTGATTTGCTCAAGGGACTGTGCTGCTTTGTACGGCCAGGACAGCTTGTGAGGGTCTCAGGCCACTCGGATGCGTGTCTCTGGGGTATCGGCACTGTCGTGCCCCAGTGGGCCTCCACGGCGTCACGGTGGAAGGGCTGGAGGGAGCTCCTGCACCTTTTCCTCTTTTCCTGATAGTACAACTTGGCTGTCGTTCCACACGCACCATCACCAAGCTGATGCTGCCAGATATTATCATCTGAGCTCATTCATCTATCCTGCACCCACTGCTGTCATCCAAAGCCAACACTGACCCACGGCCCTGCAAGCAGAGAAGCTCCACCAGCGGGCTTCAAAGGAGAACGCTGGGGCTCATCTCCCAGGCGAGGCTGCTTCAGAGGCTGCGAGATGCTCTGAACCCTTGGAGGCTGTCATTAACCCCAGATCTGTCTATACCCTGACACTTTGTCACTTAACTACAACTCACATGCTTTCCTAGGGATCCCAAGACCTTGGCTCCCACTTTCTGTCTTCCACAGCCTGAGCTCCCGTCCAGCACCCGCAGACGCTGCTGTCCTCCATCCAGACCAGGCACTAGATGGCAACCCACCGGTACCTACAAACCAGAGCCCAACTCCCTTGCTATTTTCTACCCTTGGCTTCATGATCTGATGAGGAACTGGTATAAAACCTCCCAGCTTTCAACCTCCCCAGATCTCCTCGGTGCAGAGCCTGCAAGGGAAGCAGAGCTCCTGTTAACAGGACAGCTTGGAGAAGCGAGGAAGGGCGGCGGATGCCAGCGCCTGCCACCTCCAGCCACGAGTCAGTGAGCTGGGCTCCCAGCTGCCTGCTTGCCTTCTCCCACTGGTCCCTCTCCAACTTGTATGGAAAATCACATTATGTCTTCCTGGCATGGGAAAGATGGCTGTGAACCAAGCTAGGTTGCAGATAAAAAAAAAAAAAATCAGGAAACACTGAGCTATAAAACCCAACGCAAAGGCTGTGGCACAGAGCTCAGCCTCTCGGTGCCACAAACTGCCACGACTGTATTTTCCCAGCCCACTGCCAGGCTGGAGGAAATTCGGAGCAGGTTCAAAGCAGAGCTGAAGCCAGCAGAAAACAAGGCTCTCCACTGAAATGCACTGTGCATGCAGACTGCTGCCCTCTCCACAAGAAGAAAAATTTAGTTTATTTGTGCCACGGAACACGCTGTGCTGCCTGGAAGAGGGCAGCTATGGGCAAGTCACAACTTCTCGATCCTGCCTCAGTTTCCACACCTGTAAAATGGAGTCTTGTAATGCCAGAGGAGGCTGGGAGGGCTGGCCCGCTTCTCCGCAGATCAAGGGACAAGGGGCACTGAAACCCACCGACGACTATGGTATAGAACAAGAAGTGTGTGAAAGATGCCTTACAGAGAGCTCCCCTTGCAGCTCCTTACGTGCCCCAGCAAACACTCACCCGTTTAACCTACGTGCCTAGCAAAGGAAGTTTTAAAAAAACTTCTTCTGGAAGCGGAGTTGGTCATGGGGAGAAGGTGAAGCTTCGGATAAGGGAACATTTGGTAATGAGGGCGTCAACCTGAGCCTTGGGAGCCTTCAGTTCCATCCCGGCTCTGCTACCAATTCCCCGTGTGATGCTGGGTGAGCCACTGAACCTCTCCAGAGCTGTGTGTGCCGCCGGGCTAACAGCAGCCCATCTCACAGAGAGCGTGAGGATGGATCAGCCACAAACACCGCCAGCGAGACCTCCTGCAGATGGGGTCGGGTAACTGCTGCGGGTAAAAAGCGTGGAGCACTGGCGTGCCCTCACCTAGCTGCTGCCCTCCAGCAGCTGCTGATGGAAGCGAGCAGCAGCGCTTGGTGCCGCCCGCTTTGTCCCTTCGTGATGCTCAGGCGGGCTCCACGGCCCCGCAGCTGCGAGCCCGGGGCAGCCAGGGGGTTATTTCTGCAGCGCTGTGGTGGACAGGCTTTTTTTGGTGCACTGCTGTTTTTTTCTTGATTCCACAGAACATATAATGTTGAGCAGAGTATAGCATGCCTCCGCCTGCCAAGCCTGATGTCATGCTCTCATTATGTCATTTGTGGGCCCGCTCTGCCTTCATTTCACAAAAAAGGGAGGGAAGGGAAGGGGGGGCAGTGCTGGCTTGTGCCTTCCCCAGCCCTTTTGGTGCGTGGAGCCCAGCCAGAACAGTAATGGGAAAAGCATCCACAGACGGAGAGAAGCGTCTGTGCAGAGAGGAGCCTGCGTGCAGGCTGGGAGAGCCGCAGCGGTTCAGTAGAAAAGAAGCTCCAGGTCTGTAAGCCACAGTAAAAGCTAAGATTTTTGTGGGTCAGTGAGGCTCCAGAGGTGCTAGGGAAAGACGGCGGCTTGGGTACAGTCATATTTCCATTCAGAGTCTACACAGGAGCCTCTACAGTGGCTACCTAGGGGCCTGCAACAGTGCAGGAGGGATAAAGCATCTGCCCTCCAGGCTGCTGGGTGCAGCTTGCAGTCAAGGGAAAAGCGTTTCTATCTCTCCCAGCCCATCTTCCTGAGCTGGGCTGGCCCGACAGGACACACCGGGTGAGTAAATGCAGCATCTGTCCTTTGGGGAAAATCACTTTCTCCCCATGGATCAGCCAGGCTGGGCTTTCCCACAAGCCTCCCCCAGCCAGCCAGTTCTCCCTGATCCAGGACAGACCCCTCCAAAATGGAGTTTGCCTCACGTTTGTGCGACCGAAGTAAGAGTCATGGGGACAGGGCTGGGCCCCATTTTGGCCCAGAGACTGCGTTTTAACAGCAGGAGTGGGTGCAGGGACGTAGCAACAGCTCTGTCCCTGGGACCAAGGGTCCATCCTGCCCCATATCCCATCCCCAGCTGTCATCCCACGAGGAAGGGATAGCTGCGGTCAGTAGCAAGGATTGAGGGAGACGCATGAGCAAAGTTCCCAGCGAGCGAACCCTCTCCAACACACTTCCCAGCTCTTGGCAGCCAGCAACAGAGGACCTTCAGAGCCAGGGACTGCATCGGACTGTCGTAGCCAACAGCCACCAACAGACCGATCCTCCACAATGCCGTCCGCCCCTTCTGAGCCAGCCTGGGCTCCACAAGAGCCTACAGCAACAAGCCCCGTAATTCACGTACTTTAGGAAAAAAGTACTTTCTTTGGTTTGTTGAAACCTGCTAGAGGCATCACTTCATTGGATACTGCCTAATTTTCTGCACTGTGAACACTGAATAACTGTTCTTGTTTATCTTCTCTGCCCCACTCCTGACTCCAGAGCCTTTCCCAGATTGCCCCAGTCCTCTCTTTCCCAAGCACATCTTCCAGTGCAAACAGTTTCCCCTTTCTGATCTCAACAAACTCCACATGCTTCACCCAAACATCCACCGCAGAATACGAAGGTGCTCAGTCCCTGGCAGTTCTCGTGGCTAAAGCCTTGCAGCAACCAAGGAGGACAGGCAACGACCGAAGCGAGCAGCAAACCGAAGCACAGAAAATGCCGCAGGCAGCAGCGGCGGCCCAGCAATGCTCCGAGCAAGGCCCAGCAATGCTCCCATTTCTCACCCCCACCAAAAGCCAGGCTGCACCGTTCCACGCCTTGCAACCAGCGAGGACAAGTGACAGGGAGACATGCGAGATGGCTTGTGAGGCACCAGGAAGCCCACTGCTTCCAGAGCCCCCCGTCAGCTGACAGAGCAGCAAACTGCCCGAGAGGCCGCCTGCACAGCCAAAACCCGCTGTCTTACGAGTTACCATGGCAAACACTTTTCTAGTCTCCAGGAATAAAAGGCAGCACGGTGCCCCATGCAGCAGTGCTGTGCTGATACTGCCTGACGTACATAATAGACTTTCCAGAAAAGAGGAGGAAAAACCCTATGTGTTTTTGCATGCTTGAGCCAGGAAAAATTATAGGGTTTTGCTGATCTGATTCCTTTTTTTCTTTGTCTTTTGGCTTGCACCTCTCCTAGGAAGCACAGTAGAAGTAACGGTGCTCGTGCGCAGAGCGGGGAATAGAGAGTCTTGCCACAGTGGCTACGGAAATCTGAAAAAACACAGATTTTTCTGTGTGCTGGGCGCGGGAAGCAACGCTGTCATCCTGCAGTAGGTGCAGGGACACCCCGGCTGGCAGGCATGGCTGGCAGGCTGGGAGGAATGCTGCCTCAACAGCTCTCCTGCGTGATGAGCTCTCAGCCTTTCAGCACAGCCAGGAGGGCAACAGCATATGGAGATCTTCATCACCAGCTACTGGTTTCAATCACACCGAAGCAGGGATTTTCCAAGGCAAAGGGATTCCAGCTCCACCGCACAGCACCTCCGAGAGCTCCGAGAACACGAGGAGGGGCCTTTCACTAGTGGGTTTCAGCCCTTTCTTTCCCAAAGCTGTTTAGCAGTGGGTCACTGTGAACTGATGCATCCCAGCCCAGAGGAGGCTGCACTTCATCCGTGTGCCCAGGGACTCCACTGCAGAGACCGGCTTCCAAAGAACGGCAAGGCTGCTAGGGAGCAAGCGCATGAGATGGAGGGCTGTCCAGGGAAAGCAAAGGGAGACAGCGGCAGCTGCTGAGAGCGAGTCCCAAGCAGAGAGCTGCACGCTGGGACTGGCAGACGGCGACGAGCACCCTCGTCTCCCTGAGGCTGTCACAGCACGATGACAAGTTATTTGTTCATTTTGATTTTATGAGTTTCAAATGCTGGTCCAAGTCTTAGCTCTCTCTAAGGAATTTGCCCCAAAAGACTTTGTCACAAATATTCATCTAAAAACTAAATGTTTTTCTTCCCACAGCAAAATTGTAATTGTTGATAGGAAAATGTAAGGCAAGGATACAAGCATTTTTGCAATGTTCTGTACACTTTGTGCTCTCCTGGGAGAACTGCAAAGCACTCTCACATAATGCCCTTGCGAGGCAGCTGTGCCAGGAGACGGCTGGGTCTGACATGAAGCAGATCCTGATGCAACTCCCAGCTCCCCTGCAGACTCGCTGCAGGACCACGAGCAGGTCACCCCATCACTGCGGGCTCCCCTCTGAGCAACGGGAGTGAAGCAACGCTCCTTCCCCATCTCAGCCTGCCTCAGCCTGCCGTAAGCCTCCCCCGGAGCACCAGACGACGAGACCCTCAGATTTGTAGGAGTAAATCCTACTCGCCTCACTAGGTTGGGGCCGCAGGTTCTTCATGATCCCGCTGAGAGGCAGGCAGCTGCCCACAGGGCAGTGTAAAACACTCCCGTAGCTCTTGGAAGAGCGGGTGAGCTCGTGGTTGAAGCCAGGCAGTGGGTGTCTGCGTCCCTGCTGGTGGGTGGCTGAGGAAAAGGGGCTGTGAGTGCTTCAAGCAGCGTGGGAAAGACTGATCCCTGAGCCCTGCACAAGACCGAGCCAAGAGCTCAGCACACCCCAGGCGACACGGCAGTCCCTACCCAGCCGCTGCTCGCCCACAGTCCCTCTGCTCCTGTGCCCGTGCCCCATCCCCGGAGCAGACAGAGCAGGTGATGCCACATGCATCTGCGGGGTGCATCGCCAGGGCATCCCAACCATGGCCAGAGCATCCCAACCACAGCCAGGGCATCTCCACCACGGCCAGGGCATCCCCACCATAGCCAGGGCGTCCCCACCACGGCCAGGGCATCCCAACCACAGCCAGGACAACCCCACCGCGGCCACGGCATCCCCACCGCAGCCAGGGCATCCCAACCACGGCCAGGGTGTCCCCACCATGGCCAGGGCAACCCCACCATGGCCGGGGCATCCCAACCACGGCCAGGGCAACCCCACCATGGCCAGGGTGTCCCCACCGCAGCCAGGGCAACCCCACCATGGCCAGGGTGTCCCCACCATGGCCAGGGCATCCCCACCACGGCCGGGGCATCCCAACCACGGCCAGGGTATCCCCACCATGGCCAGGGTGTCCCCACCGCAGCCAGGGCAACCCCACCATGGCCAGGGCAACCCCACCAGGGCCAGGGCAACCCCACCAGGGCCAGGGCATCCCCACCAGGGCCAGGGCATCCCTGCCGCAGCTAGGACATCCCCACTGCAGCCAGGGCAACCCCACCATGGCCAGGGCATCCCAACCACGGCCAGGGCATCCCAACCACAGCCAGGGCAACCCCACCACAGCCAGGGCAACCCCACCACGGCCAGGGCATCCCAACCATGGCCAGGACAACCCCACCGCAGCCAGGGCAACCCCACCACGGCCAGGGCATCCCCATCACGGCCAGGGTGTCCCCACCACGGCCAGGGCATTCCCACGCTCCAGGTGGGAGCTGTCTGCAGGGCAGCTGAGACTCAAGGAGCAGCTCCTCCGATCCCCGCAGCCAGCAGCTTTCCACAGATTTTCCCAAATATGGTTATAAAGTCGGACCAGGGATGAAGCCACTCGAACAAAGGGGACGTGTTACCTCATGGAGCGACGTCATGTTCTGGCAGGGCTGGCTCGTAGGCAATGGCATCATGCGCTCCGTGCCTCTCCTCCCCGGCCAGGAGGGCTGGGTGGGGGCTTTTTCACACAAGAGGCTCCCAGGAACCGGAGCGCTGCTGTCTGCACAGGGACCCACAGCACAGCTCATTTTACAAGTTATTCTTAGACTGCCACTGACTTCATCTCCTCATTCCCAACACTGAAACAATGGAGCCAAAGGCGAGGGGAGCACTGGGGAGTCACCAGGGGCCTCCGTGCTTGTGGAGGTCAGCAAGAGCTTCTGCAGGGCGCTCCGGTGGGACGAGGAGCTGGCTACAGGGACGGCCACCGTTATGAGAGAGGCTTTTCACACCAGGTCCCACCTTCTGAGCCGCTCGAGCGACCAGTAGCCGGCAGTGACCAGAGCTGGTGCTGGACGCGGTCCTCCCCTCCACTGCCAAGAGGTGACTTAATGTGGCATAAAATAAGGCTTGAAACATCAGGCATCACCCAGCCCTGCTCTGCCTCCGTAACATCACACTAAAAGATGAGAACAGAGAAGACCTTCAGCTTGGGAAAGCAGCAACCCAAATATTTAAAGTTAATGTCCATAATTAGTGCTGCACGTAAACAAGCTGTCTGCAGTTTCATCCAGTTGAATGTCAGCCCTGCAAATATACGTTTGTTTCATGGAAAGTTTGCAAGGAAACCAAAGATGCGATAAAACCAAGTATCTTCCCAGCACACAGGGCAGAGCCCGAGAAAGGAGACCACGTTAGATGCCTGCAGCCCAAATCCAACTGCTTTCCACAGAGATACCCACTTCTTCCCCAAAAAAGCATCCGTCCAGCGAGCCCCCAGGTCCTGTGGCATTGCATGCCGACACACAGCTCTTTCAACGCCCAGCTCTGCTCTCTTGAAAACCCAGAGTGTTTCCAAGTCAGCACGTTCGGAGCCCAGTGATATTTTATTTTACCATGAAAAGTGAGCCCTCTGTAAGCTGTAATTTAGGAATTACACAGCTGAGCTACTAAGTGCTTAATCTTCCTCACAGAAAGTGAAGAGTTTTCAATAAATGTTTAGGTATTGTTGATACTAATTCACCACTGGGACAGGGGAGGGAGTACATAACCTTCGGGTCCTGTTTTTTTATTATCCTACTTGTATTTATTCTAATGTGAGGCCTTTGCTTGAATAGCTATCCTCTGGGGATATTATTTCTCCGTGAGAAATAATAAAAACATAATGCTATTTTTCCCCAGCACCGTAAGTTCTGCTATGCACAACAAACGACAGCCACAGGCGAGGTTCACAGGATGCAGGAGGCTCTGGATGCTCTTGAACCGACAGCAGCGATACATTGCTGAGCTGACACAGGAGCTGGAGCCAAGAGACCCAGAGAACTCCAGGAAAGTCTTCTCCAAAGCACACGTCCAGTTTGCAAACACTGACACAGTATGAAAAAATATTTGCATAGCCTCTTCCTTGGAAACCGTCTGGGGCATCCCAAAAGGAACAGTGGAACAACTTGGGCGTCAATACAACACGAGAACCGCGAACCAGGGACCTCCCGATCATCTGAAATGGCAACCTAATGCCACTTCCTAGTTGAATTCAGACCGCGAGCCAGCTGAGAGAGAGACTGATAAGGCAGCACCAGATCAAAAGTAATTTCTTCAAACAGTTGGGAAGAAATACTTCTCTCATTTCTCGCACCGGGAGAACAGTTAGTATGTTGTCAGGCGCCGCACAGCACCGGCAGCACACAAACAAGAGGAAAACAAAGCCATGAGGCAGCAAAACACGGCATTTATGGGCATTCACAAAGGACTGAGGATTTAGGAGTAACATCACGTACCAGCCAAAGCCACACACACGGCAGGTAAAGCAGACACTGAGGGCACCCTGGATCCCAAACAGTGTGAGAACAGATGGGGAAAGTCTCATGGCCAAGTGCCACGAGGCGGCTGAGGGACACGGTCACCGTGTCCCTTTATCCCTCCAGGTGTGGGAGCAGCTGGGGGTGAGCACAGCGCGCTCCCCGCTTTGGACCTTCTGCTGTCAGAGCAGCACAAAGGCAACATGGACCTAATAGAAAGATTTTATGGCCATTGCATCCTCAGTGGTTTGCAAAGTTTGAGTCCCAGCCCCCCAGGTCCTCCTCCAAAATCCCCCAGCCCGTACCCCCCGCCGGGCACGGGGAGCAGAGGTGACCAGGGTGCCACCAGCCTGGCTCCGCAGGCTCCGGCACAGACCTGCCGGCATCTGCCTCGGAGCCAAAATGGACCCGACTTTCCACCCACCCTTGGTAAAGCTGGTCGCGTAGCCAGATCTCGACAGTCACTTCCCACGGGTGGTAACACTCCCTCAAATGCTTTCCCTTTTGTAGCTGACAGTACAAATTTGTTTGACCTTTAGCTAACAGCAATCTCTAACAGACGAGCAAGTTTTCCAAGTTCCTGGGTGGCTGCTTAAGAAAAACATTTTTGTGTGTATTTTAGTCCTGTCTGTCAATTGATTTTCATCTCCGATATGTTTTACCAACAACATTTCATTTAAGAGACTCCTTGTTCCAGCCTCTCACCAACACCCGTCAGCTCAAAGCATGGGACGCTAACTAAAAATAGCTGAGGTGAGGAAAAGGACAAGTAAAGCCCAGGAAGACTCAACCAGGTCCAGGCCTGGCAGTGCGTTGTTAGCGATGGAGAACAACTTTCAGCAACGTTTTGCAGCACAGCCTGGGCCGGAGAGATGCTGAGCCCCTTACTTATTTTCTTCTTCTCCAGAGAAAAAACTCTGGGATTTGGGGCAGTCACATTAGCACTTGATACGTTTAAAAATAGCACAAAGTAAATGGTGCTGCTCTGTGAAAACAATGATGCTGAGCACAACCACAGAGTTCACAGCCCACTGCCTACGACAGAAAATCCACAAACCAGGGGAGCCTGAAGCAAAAAGAAAAGTGCAGCATGTTCAGGACACAAGACCTGGCCAAACCACGGCTGCAGCACAATCCGGTTTGTGTTTTCCTTGCAATCCTGATGTTATGTCTGCTTTCTGTGGTCTCCTCAGTGAGGGACAGGCTCTCCAGATGTTCTGAAGCTCTGGGACCTACCCGATACATGAGCCAGTTTTGGGGAAGGGGGGAACAGGACACAAAGCTACTAACCCTTCCCTTTTGGCAGTCTGCTTCTTGCACTAGCAAAGAGCAACGGGAATGACTCACAGATTTTTATCGTGATCATTTATCCCAACAACTCACAAACTGCAAGCCATCGCGCTCCTCACAATCAATTCCTGCACAAAGCCTCAGCAAGCAGTCCCCCATCCTTCTAGAGAACATTCCCATCTTCACACAAAGACTCCCGGGGATGGGTCGGCCATCACCGGCTTTGGTAAGCTGGCGCAGGGTTAGTCAGTTAGGCTTACTTCTGGTCTGAATTTGCCTAGCTTGAGTTCCCAGGTGTGGGATTCACTCTGCCTGTCCACTAAACTGAGGGTGTCCTTCTATTATGTTTTCTGGTTTTAACCACAAATACTCCCCAGGCTGCAGTCACCTACCACCTTCTTGCTGGTGCAGCAAACACCAGCTGCCTCTCAGGAGACAGTCCTTCAGATACGCTTTTGGCTAGATTCTGTAGGACATCGCTACCTCCATGAAGTGAGGACACCAGAAAATACAACCCCTCTGCTCCATAGTTCCCTGCTTACACATCCCCGGGTTGCACTAATCATTTTGGTGGCCACAACCTTCATCATGCACTCGACTACCACATCTTCCCTGGCCGAGTCCTTGCCTTCCAGGAGAAGGTTCCCATCCTATACACCAGGCCTGCCTGCCTTGGTCCCAGATGTATGATCTTATACTCAGCAGCATCGTTGCTCTTTTTTGTGACCAAGTCTCCAACGAAAGCAGAGCTCCGTTTCTTTCTCTGTGCTTTGGCACTCTCATTACAGTATCACTAACGTTTCTTGTCTTCCTCCACTAATGTTTTTTGTCTTCCTCCAGCCTGTTGACAAATACACTACGGAGGCAGTCAGCACGCAATCCTTGAGACTTCACTGCAACACAGCCCTTCATGATGACTCCAGTTTATCCTTACGTTTTGAAGCCAGTGTTTAATCCCTTTAATATATGTAGTGCTGATTTTTTTCATTCCAATTTCTGACAAATATATGTGCCATTGAGTCAAATACCTTACAGAAGTCATATGTGTATGACATCAATGTCATCATCTTCATCTACTCCATCTGTAAGCTTACTTAAAAGGCAGAAGTTCATGACATCTATTTTCCATAAGTGAATTTTCCATGTTGATTGCCACTAATTACACTATTCTCTTTAACTTCTAGCTAATGTTCATGCTATGCACTGTATTGTTTCTCCTTGGGCTAGAAAATCAAGACACGAGGATAATTAATGTTTGTACCATCCCATTTACCTTCTGTTAACACTGGCACCATGTTCATTTTGATCCAGTCCTTGGGAATTTCCCTACTGCCCAAAACCCCACTAAAAGTGAACATTAATAGCCCAGAGGGCTCTTCAGCCAGATCTTTTAAAATTCTTGGATGCAAAATATCTGAACTTGCTAGTTTAAGAAGGTCTAACATTAATAGCAGCTGTTTAACATCCTCTTCAGTTACTGTTGGAGTGGAAAGTGTTTCATCATCCTCATATGATAAATACATCATCTGGCTTTTTTCCAAATAGAAAACAGAAACATTTACTGAACGGTCCTGTCTCTTCTGTATTTTCATTGATAATTTGACCACATCTATCTATTAACAGACCAGTATCGTTTAATTCCTTTAGTTCCCAGTATACTGGAAAAACTCTTTCTTCTTCTCAACTTTGCTGGCCACAGACTTTTCCTTGCATTTTTTTGCTTATCAGTGTTTGATGGGCTTAAGCGCTCAGTCCATACTCATCACTATTAACATTTCTCTTTCCCAGTGCTGTATCTTGTATATTTATTTTCCATAACTGCCTTCATTTCTCCTCCAGGCTCCACTTGTTTTTTATGCAGGGTATAAGGCAAGGTAGCCCCGTATATTGATTAATAGACAGAGGTGCACATCAGGATCAAGGCAGACCCCATCACCAAAACCTATCTAGCACCCCAAATGAGGTTCTCCCTACAGATGATACGGGCCTAAAATGCTCTCACAACATTAGAGGCAGGGTTTGAAGCAACACGGCTCGACACAGATTAAGACAGTCCAGATATACCATCTGGAGCTGCAGAAAGACAGCACCTGTCCCCAGAAGACCGGCCTTCCTGACCTGCGGACATGAGAACAGCCGTGCGGGAGGCACAAGGCTGAGAGCGGAGGGGAGCAGCTGGTGTGGGGCAGAGCGGGAGGCTCCAGGAGCACTTCCAGCAGATCTGCTCCGGGCACCTATTGCTGTGTGCACGACAGACGACCCCTTTAAGAGCGCCAAGGACCTGACAGCCCTAACAGCTTTGTTCTCCCATCCCGTGTAGTAAAGATGATACTGAAAGAGAAAACTACACAAGTAAAAAAATGAGTGATCTCCTGGATCCTCCTATAAAAACAGGGCCAGCCCCATAAGATATTCCTCAGGGATGGTTACAGCCTTAATTTGAAGTCCCAGTTGCTGGGGTTCCTGTCCGCCAGTGGCTGTTCCATAAAAAGCGCATTTCAGTGTTCTCCACTCTCCATGCAAACTTTTTTTTGTTCAATTAAATCCCATCTCTCTAACTCTGGCGCATCTACAGCAATTCTTCTTTGTCCTTGGCATGCACGTCCTTGGATACCTGCAGGATGTTATTTTGCACCCCGTAAGCCAAAGTTTTCATAGTTCTTCCAATCCGTCTCCAGAAAACAGTAATATGTGGCACTGTGTGAAAGCCGAGCTGCAATAACAACACGCACAGCTCCTGCGAGGTGCAGAGAGGGACCTCTCTGCGACCAGCACATGTGTCCCTGCAGCCCAGCAGCAGCCCAGACCAAAGCCTTCTGCAGCTCCAGCAGAGACGTTGGGCTTTTTACATCAACAGGGCTTTGAGCGACATGCCCGGCCCGGGTACAGCTCCACAGGGCTCTGTGTGTGTGTGTTTGTTTGTGATTTTGTGAATAGGGCTGCTTAGCACGTTGAGTCCTCCCCGTGGGGATGATGTGTTAGAGCGGATTGGCTCGCTATTCCCCGAAGGAAACATCTGCACATTCCAGACACATTTTGTAACGGGAGTGAAACCCATCCTTGAAGTGAAATTTTACAGCCTCCACAGCGCAAAATAACGATTGCTGGCAAGGACCAGTGGAAAAGTAATGTTTAAAATATTATTACAGGGAAGTGGCTGCCAGAGCCTCAAATTAATCATTTGAACGTCTCTTCGGAGCGGAGCGGTGCGGTGCGTTATGTAACGCTCGTCCAGCTCCAGCCCGGAGCGCGGCTCCTCTCCGGCCCCGTCCCGGTGCCCCGCTCCCCTTCCCTCACCAAGAGCCAGGAGAGACCGAGGGACCCAACACCCGCTGCCCCGCCACACTGACGCTGGCCACGAGGACAAGGGTTCCTCTCTATGAGGTCTCTTTCAAGAGATTTTGGCCGGGCCTGGGGTCCACATTTCTTCCAGGTGCCCAATTTCTTCTTGTATTAAAGAAAACCCCAGGAGAGACAAGGACAAGGGTCGTTTCTCACAGTCACCTCTGAAAAGCGGCGTTTGCCACAGCTCTCCACAGCAAAATGAGCACCAGAGGAGCCGGAGGGAGGCTTGGCTGCTTCCCACCGTGGCCTGCAGAGGAGGGGAAGCTACAGGTCTGCTGGTTAAACCCTTTGGACACTGGTCTTCAGCCAACCTGGTCTGCTCCTGACGGCCATGAGGCAGGTGACAGAACAGGGACGTTATCTGTGCAGCATCCTCGCCCCGTGCTGTGCAGTCTCTAACTCACAGGATCCAAAAATGATAAAAATGCAACTGACGTTAAAAAAAAAAAAAAAAAAGCCTCCAAAAGGAAAGCAGGAACACAAACAGCAGTGGATGCAGACACATCTATGGGGGAGGAAGAAACAAAACATTTGGCAGCCTGTACCAGCAGCAGGAAGAGAAGAAGTGAAATGAGTACGTAAGGGAAACAAGTTCTTCGCGACAGCAACCAGAGAAAAGCCTGCAGGCCCTCAGGAAGGGATATTCTCTCAACAGTAACAAGGGCAAAGCTCTGTTATACATCAGGCTGAAGATACCACGAACATAGCCAGAAACTTCACTGATGAGGACTTCTCCATCTCTCCTAGTCCGTAGCTGTGTCGGGGGATCCAGCCCTTCCAGGTGATGAGGGCTCAGCCCAGCCTGTGCCAAATTTCACTGCCTCCCCCCGGGTACGCGGCATGAACATGGGGGTGGCGTGACCAGAGCGGTGTTCGTTGGGAGCTGTGAAGGCAGAAGATGACTCCTTTCAGGGAAGACTGGTGGGAAAATGGGAGGGGAGGGGAGGCTATGTGAGAGCAGGAAAGTCAGACCAGTCTGAGCTGTAGGCCAGCACTGGGACAACTCCAGGTGGCCCAGAGAAAGGTGCTAACCCGTGTGCCAACGGGGGGCCCATCGGACGCTGAGCCCGGCAGAAGGGTTGGGGGTCTGCAGATGACAGCTCCTGAAGCCCTGATCTCCTCCCTCTGGTGCAGGCTGGGCATGCAACATCAGGCGTGATTTCTGAAATGATGGCCAAGGTTTTAGGTTTGCAGCATCTCTTCTACTTCTGAGTGTTGCTGAAGTGTCCACCAACAAACATCACCTACGCTAGTTCCTAAAGCACATCTCCTTTCCTTTCCTGGCTCGCTTCCATGCTCCCTGGATCCCTGGGTGTTACAAGATTCTGGGTTTGAAATTAGGTAGATAAAGAGACAAACAGATACACAGACATAGACACAAACAGGTATTTTGCCCCCAAATGGACTTTCTTATTCAAATACATTTTATCAAATACAGAAACAATCTGGGACTGTTGTTTTAGATGCCTAAATATGTGTTTCATTAAAGGATCCAGGCAGCAGTTCTGCAGGAGTTGCTGTGTCTATCACCTGAATAAAACACTTACGGAGAAACTGCCTAAAAGCGTAGTTAACATTCTGGTCTGCTGGGCAATAACAGAGTTTTAGAATCCAATAACAGAGTTTTAGAATCAACCCTAGAGGTTTCCTCTATTTAAGCAGAAAAAAAAGCAAACCTGATTAATTAAGCAGCCTAAACCAAATGGAGGTGTGCAGACTGACCAGGGGCAGAGGTGCTCTGCTGGCAGGTGGGCCTGCACCTCGGGCGGTCTCCGTGCATCACGGTTCCTTCTGAAGCTTGAGATATAACAGTATTTCCACGATTCCCAGGGGGAAAGGGCTTCCAATCTACTGTTTCATTGTAAATGTCTCTCTAGCACAAGGGCACCATAATTCAAAGTCAGGCCCATGAATCCTTATTGGAACAGAAATGCTCAAGGAATTCATTGAACAGCAGCTTTGGTTCATGTTATGTGCCATAAATCACAGGGCATGGTAAAGACCCAGAACCAGTCTGCTCTGCAACTGGACAGACAGAAAGAGAAAAGAGAAATGGTTTACAAGACGCCGAAGGACAGACCTTTCCTTAATCCCTGTGTTCTGGTGCTGATACTGATACAAGCTCCCCCGTATTTTTTCAAATGTGGTTGTTTGGGTTGGAGGGTTCTGCTCTGAATGTTTTTGGAATATGCTCACTATAGATCCTTAAACATCTTCCTTCTGAAAACAAAAAACAATTAGAACCCAATATAGACCTGCTGGTTCCAGTACAAAATGCATTTGCATGTTTCTGGCATTAATAATCTGTGTGGTTGGGTTGCTTCCTTTTAGCATTAGAAAGTCTTCTGTGATGCAGTCAGAATATTTCTGCTCCAAAAAATGCTGATGTTCAGAGGCCCCAAAGTAGATACAAAGGGAAATGAGCAGCTTGCTTGGGCCTCTGCAGGGCCCCGAGCTCGGCAGCAGAGCCGCCCCCTCTAGAAGACCTTGTGAAAACGCGTGGGAAACAGCAACCGATTTGTCCTCTGCACGAGATCTCCAGAAGAACGTCTCTTTGCCGTTGCAGCGAAAGAGCTGACAGTTCCTTGTGCCGCTCTAGCAAGAGGGGACACGGGCACCACCAGCAGAATAATTGTGGAATCCTCACAACACTGCTCCTCTCCCCAGCCCTGCCTCCGCTGCCGGGATCCGAGTGTGCACAGGCTGAGGAGCCCCTGCCATTCTCCTTATCCTCCATCACCTAACCGATCCTGGCTTAGGTACAAGCACAGGGGCTTCAGCAGAGACAGTTGACCACACACTCCACAGAAACTGTCCACTCTTCCCTCTTGGGAGAGTTAAGGAAAAGCATGAAGATGGAAATCTTTCTCTTGAGGCTCCTCCAGCAGCCAGGTCTGACCCATCCCCCAGAAGCCATCAGAGGAGGTTTGCTCTGGTCACTGACCACGCTTTGCGCTTCTTCAGTGGGCTGTCAGGCTCGGTGTCTGCAGATACTGCTGCTAGCATGGTGGAGGTCCTCATCAAGTCCAGGCTCAGGTGCAGGTGATGTACATTTCTGGTTCTTCTCTGGACCATCGTGCACAGGAGTCTGCTCAGTGTGTCCTCCTCTGAACCCAACCTGGTTTTAGCACTCTCTGCATCACTATCAGCTCAACTCTGGGTTTTAGTCCTATCCCCCTCATCAGAGGAGATGGGCCTTTCCCAGCTCAACCCATCAAAACAGCTGACAAATGTTCCTGCTAAGAAGGGCAAGGACAAAACCACAAGAATTATAGGGAATTTTAGGACAAAACTACAAGAATTATAGGGAATTTTAGGACAACACTTGTCAAGCAGCAATGGGACAAATTCAGCCCTGAAGCCAGACGTACCCAAGGGATCCACTCGTTTCTATGCGTTGTACATTAAGAGATGCCAACAGCTCCTCAACGTGCAAAGGGTGCAGATGGCACAAGTGACATGTTAGCAGTGATACAGCTGGAACAATATGAGCCTGACGCTGCAGAAAGGAAGGGTTTGGATCTCACGGGTTAAACAGCACTTGCACATCTCACTCTCTACCCATTGCTTGGAAAATTTAAACTCTAGATAGGAGACAGCCAAAACTTTAACATGATCTGCCTGGGACAAATAACTGTCCACACTTCTGCCAAATATTGATGGCTGATAAATCCACTATGCAACATATCTGGAGGTACAGGGTGGAGACCAAAGGAAGAGCTCTGGAAGAACGCTCTGGTCAAGTCATCAGCTTATCCTGGAAAGATGCAACTGACCTCGAGATAACCTGCTTTTACACCGCTCTCCTCAGCTCAACTCTCCCCTCTTGACATGGACTGACCTCTACCTGTCCAGAGCAATGAAAACAATTTACCTCTGACCTCTGGCTCAGTCAAAGACCCTCTTGGGATTGCCTCTGCTGGCTGTAACACAGCTTCTGTGCTGCTTTACCACAGCCCACAAGGCCTTCAGCAACTGCAGACTCGTCCTGCTACCTGCTGCCTAGAAGGGCTCACGCTGCAGTCCCGGAGCGGAGAAGCTGGGGCTGCATTCAAAAGCCACCACCGGCTGAGAAAGCAGAAGGTGCGTGCTTCTTAGGGAGAACTTCCATGCTTCTTTGGGGAAAGACACAGAAGGCCCTGATCCTTCACAACTTCCACAGCTCGGTGCCAGGCATCATCTCCTGTCCTGGCACAGGTATTATCCATACATGTATATAAGTCACACACGCTCTCAGGTCAAGAACACATTATGTCTAGAGCATCTGTTTCAACTCAGCCTGGGGAAAAATAGGAGGAAATCACAGCAGCCATTCCGTAGCCTACAGGAAAGAGGCTCGGAGGTCCCAGTCTGCTTCCCAGAGGAACCCCAGTGGGCACAGAGCTGGTGCGCCAGGCTGGCTGCACCCACGCCCCTCTCCTCCCACGGAGGTGCCTGCTTCTGCAGACTCCTTTCTCTGATCAACTTTGGAAAAGGGACGTCTCTCCCTCAAGTTAAACACATCATGGAGACACAGTTGGTCTGATTTTGTTGTGAGGGAATCACAGAAAGGATAATTTCATTCACTTCAGGCTACAAGTCATGTCAGTGACCTGGTAAAGGGAAGATCTCTACGGTGTCTGTTCCTTTCTCCCACAGGACCAATGCCTATAATCCTCTTTTTAAAACATCATTATGTGGAATAAACTGTCCAGGGAAAAAAAAGGCCTTGCAACTCTGCTAATCTTCCTAATGATTTAATACCTGCAAATACTACTGGGAGGTATTCCTTTCCTGATCGCATTAAAAGCTGTCGTATTATACGTCTCACCACACTTCAGCATCCTACTGTGGATTTTTTTTTAAACAAAGCCAATTTCTCTGGAGACTGAGTAGGGGTTTTAGCTCCCACTGTCCCCCCCCGCCCCCCAGTTTTAAAAGACCTTCTAAATGCCTGCCTGGGGGGTTCCAATAAGTCCTGGCACAGATCCTCCAAATAGTAGCAAAGCTAAACAGGGTATGGCTGTTATTGCAGAGATCACTCACTGCCAGCACAAATACACAGACTGGACCATTCAACCTTTCACAGTGCGAAAGTCACGGACAGTTGATGATTCACAATCAGCATTTTTTCTTCTACTACAGCCACCCTTTTTCTTTAATTATTCTTTCTTTCTGGCAAGCATCCCTTCCCTGCAGCTTTCGCGATGCTTTCTCCCCAAATTTCTTAATCATATTAGCAAGAACAGGCAGGGGACATCCTGGAGTCCGCAGTTTGATTTCTGCATCTGCTCAAGATGCCGTGTGCCGCAGCCCTGGTGAGATGTCCCAGGCGAAGACTGCTGTGGTTCAGCTAGCCAGGGTTAAGCATTCCTCCGTGTACAAGACCAGAACAAGGCCAGTGAAACACTCCTGTCCCCCCTCAAGACCTCAGAATAAGGCTGAAGTGGTTTCATGGGCCATGTTTGTGCTGGCTCTGTGCCCAGGGGTGAATCTCACCAACGGTAGCCTATACTATGTACTTTTCTCTTTTTTCTTTTCATGTGCAAAGCCAAGAGACATTTCTTTCCCAGGTCAATACGCACCGGCACATCCAACTGTAAAATCTGTTAAATTATTGCCTACTCCCCACAGAAGCATGCGCCGGGACTGACACAGTGGCTCGGGGGCTCAGCACCCCGCAGTGCTCCCACCTGCCCCCCTCACCGACGCAACCCAGCGCGGAGGCGAGGTGCCAAAGGCTCGCAGGGCACAGAGCAGGGGTACGTGAAGGTCTGCCCCAGCACGGCCTGCCCACTCTCTCCTCCACTCCAGTTTCAAATAGCTGCAGCAAAGGGGCTCTTCCCCAGGAGCTGATTCTTCCTCTCAGAAATCTTTTCTTGATTAGTCAGCTTAAATCTTCCTCAATCCAGGTTTTCTCCAAAGTTCCCAGGCACAGGGCCTCTGACGATTCACCTTAACCACAGGCATTTACCGCTGGCTAACACCCACAGCCACTGCACATCACACAGCTGTCAAAGCACACAGCAAGAAAGGAGAAAGGAACCATCAGAGACCCAACAGGGCAGATGTCACTGGAGCAGAGACAGACAATTTAAAAAAAAAAAAGTCACACCCCTTCCACTTCATAGATTTTTTTTTCCTACTGTAAACAAATTGATTTTGTTGCTGCTGTTTCACTTTCTGTTGAGTAAAACAGAAACCCAAAGTTGAGTCCCCTCTCTGGCACAGTGCTACTCAAAATGAAACATCGACAGCGCTGGCTGAGGAGTCTTTGGGGAGGCTGATGCTTCGCTTCAGGTTCAGGCAACTGTCTTGGACTATGTCTCTATTTAATGATTAAATACAAAATTACTCTACCCTATTCTTCATAAGCTGAAGATAAAAAATCACAAGGGTGATTGTGTAAGAGGGTGTTAGCAGTAAATACAAACCACCAGTAAATTCACTTTGTTTAAAATGGAAAGAAGAGCATGAACCCAAGCAATGCCAAGCCCAATAAAACACTAAGGACAGTGTCCCCAACAAGCGGGGGCACGTGGCCCGCTCTGCTGTGTGGCAGGCGAAGCGGGCACCGGCGTGCTCTGCACCCCGATAGCACCGTCCACTGCCCCTGCTCCGAGTACCACAGAGACTGGAAGGTTACCAAGAGCAGGCTTGGCACAGCAGGACATGTAAATTCAGTCTGATCCCTTCTTAGGCTCCATATGGAGACTCTGGAGGGTTTCGGTAAACATCCTTGGTAATCTTTGGACACCACAGCAATGTCAAGAAGTATCACATTCATAAATCAGACCTTACATCAGCTCTGCTGGCAGAAGGAACATTTGCCCAGTTCTCGAGGCGCATCGAGCCTCAGACGGCATCATTGTTTCTCAGGATTTATGGTAGACACCGAGTTAAGCTGCATCTTTGGTCTTATGTTAAATCACCTTCTTGCCAAGGCTAAAAATTGCTCCATGGTGTAATCACAAACTGAGGCAGAAGAGCAAAACAACAAATTTCATTCCCATATAATAATAACAAGTTACGTTTCCATAGCATCCCTCTTCCTCTCGGATCCAAAAGGACATCACCAGCTTAACTCACTGAAGCACGCTCTGTGCACTGGGATTATGTAATCCACCGCTGAAATACAGCCACTGCTCTTTAAGGCTGCAATCCAGCATTAAAGCAGAGTTTAAGATGGAAAGAAGAATTGCCAGTGCACTAGGAAAGGGATGCCATGGAGCGAGAACTGAATCCCCTGCCGTGCTGCTGATGTGAGGAAAGGTAGACTACGATCCATGGTCTCTCTCTGCAGATCTGTCAACGGGACAGCACATCTGTGCCGTCCCCAACTCAGCTCGGGGCCGTGCTGCCCCGACAGACTGCCGGGGACCTTGCGCGTGCCTGGGAGAGCAGAGCTGCTGGGAATGCTGCTTTCCAACAGACAGGGAAACCACGGCCCGGGCACCTGTGGTCAGAAAAGGTCCCTGGGTCATGCACTAAAAGACAAAAACAGTCCCTTATTCGGCTAAGTCATGCTGGGATCGCTGCCCAGTCATGCCTATTCAAACAGCGTCAACCCACACTGATTGCACCCCTCTCTCTGTCTCTCAATACAAATAGCAGCTTAGACTCGCTGGAAGCTGTGCTTTTTGTTAGTTGGTGGGTTCAGGAAGACAAAGACCCCGAGGCTTTTCCTGATAAGTAGTCTGTCTGTCCCATCTTATCCCTTGAAAGGCTATCAAAGAGCTACTGTTTCCCTCAAAATAAAATAAAATAAAATTAGGAGCATGTAGGGATTCTAAGTAAGGCAGTGAATGAAGAGGGATCTCATACAGGCAGAGGGACCAGGGAGCATGTCATGCAGAGCTCCCCAGCCTTGCGCACAGGTCTGATCTGAAGGCAGACTGAGCTACAGAGTGCCTTTGCTCCATTTTTCCTTTCCAACATTTTCCACACCCTCCTGCCAAGAAAACTCTGAGAGCTGCTTGCCATGTCTGGCAAATGCTTCCTACTGCAGAGTCCTCCCAGTTAGCACACGCATGCACACACACATGGAGGGACCCGCACCAGGGCTGGCTGCTGCCGCACCGCTCAGAGATGCGGCGGGACATTCGCAAAGCTCTGTCCTTGCTCCTCACCAAGGGGCTGAGACTCTTCTGATATCCTAGAAAGGAAAGACTCGGGGAGAGTGAAGTATATTAGGCATTTTGGGTCCTTCATAGGGAGGCCAGCTCCCCAGATCCTACGGGGTTTGGAAGCCGAGGGATCATGCCGAGGTTTGCAGCAGATGAAGTGAAGAGGGAAGGCAACGCACTAGAAAGGAGATAGCCGTTACTTGCTCATGCTCAGGCCTGGGCTGTAAATGCAGGAAGGGGTTTGTACTTGTGACTAGCGTTCCCACGGATCACACAAAGGCAGATCTCCTGGTCTCAGAGGCCTGAGCATGGATTTCATGTATTTTTATTACATTCAGAAATCATCAAATATTATGACATTTTTGTGAAGCTACCTGGAGTCCCAGCTCCTACATTCAGCATAATTTGAGCAAATAAAAATTTGCATCTCTGTCTTGTGTGTTTGGGTTGTTTTTCATTTCCTGCTGTGTGAAATAGCAGGAGTAATAAAATCAAATCCTTGGAAACAAATTACAATTGTTTAATGGAGTAAAAAAAAATCTCAACGCCTTCCTAGCCTGCTTGTGCCACAGCTACTACACACATGGCTGCTTACACAGGTAGAAGAACAGGCTCCAAGTCCGGACTTCCTCACTTTTATGGGTTTAAATTGGATCCTACTAGGTGTTTAAGGCCATTGTTGAACTGCTAACACATTCTGCAGCATGACTAACACCACTGGGTTATTTTTCATTCTCATTTGGCTTTTTTTGGCTCCATCTGCCTGTCATAGCAGACAGGAGAGCAGAACAGAGCAGCAGAGTAACAGGTGAGCGATAAACAGTGTTCTGGATGTGCGCAGAGCAGGGATAAGAGTTCACCAGCAAATCTGTAACTGAAGAGGTGTAGGGACAAGCTGCTGCATTCCCTGACTCAGTGACCAAACGCAATGTGCAAATATGACTTTCTCTCAGATAAAGGGCAACTGCAACTGATGTGGCAGGGTAAGACAGAATGGCAGAAGGAAAAAGATGAAGAGCTACAGGTCGCTGCTACAGACGTTAAAGGAGGAAGGTGACTCTCACCACGAGGCTGGCTTCAGCCCTCAGCAAAGAGCTGCAAGACCCTTCCTGACTTAGCTGGGCTCTTCTGCATTTGCACCAATGCTCCTGAAAGCGGTATTTTGCCCTGTACTTCCAAGAGGTTGGAGATTTTCTCTTCCCCCTTTTCTTTTTTTTTTTCCTAGATAGAGACCAGCAGACTCTGGTTGACTGCATGCTCTTAACTGGCCAGAATCTGGCAGCAGGGACAGAGACAGGCCCTGGACGCAGGAAGCAGGCAGCGGTTTATGAAACACCCTGTGGAACCAACACTTTCCCCTACCAGGAAAAGTCTTTCGCAACTGGATGTCTCTGAACCGTGGATTTGGGTGATTTCAGAATTCCCCCTCCATGACCTCTTCCCACTCCTTGTCAGTCTGTGGCTTCATCTTAATGGAGGAGGCAAACTGGGTTGGGAACATCACTAATGGCATGGAGAGAAATGGGAGAGACTTCAAGAAATGCAACCACAGAGCCAATTCCAGGAGCCCCTCCCTGCACAAGAGCAGCTCCCAGAGGATCCTGGAAACAGCCAGCATGCTCATCCTACCTGGGATCTTAAAAGTTTCAAAAAAAGCCATGCAAGAAACTGTCAGTAAATTAAATCCATCCTTTTCTTGTAATCACCTACCTTCCTTGATGTGAAAACAGCCCCAACCCTACAACTGCTGGCTCCTATGTGGGGAGCAGAACTACAGCAAGATTTCCCCATCTAATGGCACCTGTACTCTTAGACAAGTCTTCCTTAGTTCAACATATCATCAAACACACTTTAAAATGCTCCCTCTGCTCTCCCATTAACTCTGCTGTCTAATGAGATTCCACGTGGGGAGTCCTGGTAACTTACAGTGAGCAATTAAGGGGTGTAGTTTCAAATTGGAAACAATCAGCTACACAAGCAATCCATCCACGTCTATTATGTGCAGACACCCCAGGGGCTGGCACGAGCCGTTAGACTTGGCATTCAAAGGCTCATAAGCTCTACCGGCACAGGAAAAGTCTGAATCTGCTCTCCCACCTATGTAGTCCTGGCGTGGGTTTACAGTACTCAGCTGAACAACACCGTGCTCTTTGCTGTGAGACAGATCAGAATCAGGCTTCAAGTCACAATCTTTCACCGGAGTCCTGAGAAGGCATGAGAAAAATATTGGTAAGATATCCCTGTTGAGCATGTGGAGAAGAATAGAAGAAGAAGAAGAAGGCTGGAGAAGAAGGCTGGAGAAGAAGGCTGGAAGAATGGAAGAGACCTCTGAAATCAAAGAGGGAGATGAAGGAACTTGCCCTTCCCATTAAATACTTCACAGCACTTGAATTTGGTGCTTCCCACTAAATATACCCTGAACCTGCAGGTCCCAATTACACTCACACCTCTTGGGTCCAGTCAGCACTCCCGAGGAAGACAGCAGATGTGGCACAGTTGGGCACATCACATCCCCAACTCCGCAACCACCCTGTAACCACCATCCCCAACTCTGCAAACACTCTTTTGCCTCAGAAAGAGGCAAAAGCCAGAAGCTCAGGGATGAAATTTCTCAAGGTCTGAGTGGTGTTTGGGAGGTGAATCAGGGCTGGGAGGAAGTGGAAAGCAGACTCAGATTCCTGGATCAAAGGCTAGCTCTGTCTGGCACAGTATTCAGTTCAGCCTTGGGTTACCTACAAATTAAATATTTACCTCTAAACAGGAGAAATGTGGCACAATCCATGTGATCACACGATAAATCTTCTAAAAATGACCCTCAAGATTTCGGCTGCCTCTTTAGCAACCTCAAAGCCTGTATCAACCATGCCTGAATCCTAACCAACTCCTGTATCTGGTCCCATGGTACATGGCTCTAGATGACCCACTTTTACCCCAAAAGGGGAATTAAAAGATATACTCAGCCTTGCCATAAGAGAAGTGGCGGGTTCCCTAAAGCTGTCTCCTGGAATCATGATAATAAATTATAATCTCCACTTTTTTTCCTTCCCTTTTATTTTGCTGAAGTGTTTTTTTTCCTCTGCATCTCCTTATTGAGAAGTACAGATGCCTCCAAATGTCTCCTACATGGGACTTCAGGCTCAAAACCCATTTGGCCTGGCTCAAAACACAACAACATTTGGCCTTTTTTGGTTTATTTTTAATCTCAAGATTTATGAGAGGTAGCTGACTCATATTTTGGCTGGCAGGGCTGGACTCTTGTAGGTAATTGGATCCTCGCTATTTTATTAATTAAGTTAAGTTTTACCACTTCTGTTTGAGGTGTTGGCGATGCCACTGACTGCTGCGAGAAAAATACAGATCTTTGCCTCGGGTCTCAGGCAGGTGAAAGGCCAGACATCTCCTTCTTCAATCTCTGGCCCAGGCATTAAAAATGAAAGGTGCAGATATATCAAATTTCCCGGCACTGCTCAGCTCTATCAGGTTATTCAAGCATCTCCTGCCACAGGGGAGCTCCACCCTCAGCAAAAGGCAAGAAATCCCACACACACCAGGGCTACTGTGACTTGTTAAGTATGGTTTTGCTTCACATACCCCGATTTCCTTTCCAGCAATGCACCAAAAAAAATTACCGAGGAGAGAGTTTGTAGCTAAGGAATTCAGTGAATGATTAACTCCATCCTACCTATTAACCATTGCTCTCCATTCCCTCATGCCTCGCAGAAACCCCAGCTCCGGGTAGCAAAGCCATGCCAAAATCTGATACCCCACTGGTTTTGCTTGCAGAGTGGTCAGGTGATGCAGATGGTTCTAGCTTTGAGTTAAAACACATTAAGTGCAGTAATGATTAATCCAGAACCCTGGCACAAATTCATGATGAAATGTTGTTCCTCTTGTCACACCAAATTTACCTAAATGAATCCTGCTTCCTGGAGGTCACCACGGAGGAATCGTCTCTACGCAGGCCTGCAGAGGCAGGACCTCCGTGCACACCAGGAGCAGGGGCTAGTGCAAGGACAGCTCTCTGCAAGGCAGCGAAAGGATACGATGACTAGGTGTTGCTCCAAAATGAACCACATCTAAGCCATGCCGTGCTGCCTTTGGGACTAGGACAAGACAGCGAACGCAGCTCTGCCAGTCCGAAGATGCTACAGACCAGTGGCAGCTAGATGCACGTGCACCCCCAGCAAGTCATCTCACACTGCAAGATCTTCATGTCAGATTGGCCCCATGTGCACCTGCAAGCCCACGTGTTTATCACACTCAGCTGCACCTCAGAAGATTGGGAGGGCTCAGTGCCGGGCTCAGACACAAACTCCCTGTATGACCTCAGGCAACTCCCTTACTCTCTATGAGCACAAAGCTTTTACAGCCTTAGCCAGCCTTAGACAGCCTTAGCCAGCTGAAAAACAGGAAGACTTCCTTTTTCTTTTGCCTTGTCTATTTTTATTGCAAGATCCTGAGGATAAGGTCTGTTTTCAGTATACTTGTGTACAGTACCCAGCACTACAAGGTGCCAATCCTGCCCAAGGCTCGCAGCACAACACGTACAAAAAAACAATTCCTAGATCTTTGGGTCTTTTCTGCAAACCCACACATACCATGGTATCATGCAATAGAGATACAACTGAATCTCTGCATTTTCAATTGGGCTTTCTGGTACTTTTACATACAAAAAGATGACAGCACCGCTGACATGTCAGGAATTTCCTCCCAAGCTTCTTCCTCATCACCCAATGACTAGCAGTAGGCAAGAGGCCTGAAAGTCCTGCTCTGCTGTCAGGACAGAAAGTCTTTGGGTCCAACATTAAAAGTTCATCATTTCCTCCCACGAGGAGAAGGACTGCACAATTTTACAGGCATCTGCTGAAAGCCACTTACCACCACAGCCTATCACCAAAGTCCCTGGCACGGAGAGCAACACGTGAGTGATCGGCTCTTGCGTTCCCATCGCCACGCCTGGGTTTCATCAATTAGTGGTGCTGAGCCACCCGTGCAACCTCAGCCCATGCACCACAACCGGTGTCTGCTTAGACTGTTCAACACCAGGACCCTCACGGTGCACACTCAGGACAGGGAGACACCAGCTAAAACTGTATATTGAGACCTGAAATACACGGATTCCCAGTATCCTAAGACCCAGAAACTTGTTCTTGCAGTATGACAGGGTATTTCATGGCCTGCACATACTGACAGCCAAGTGAGATTTAAGAGCAGCCCTTGCTCAGCACAACATGGTGCATCTGAAAGGCTGGGTGGGAAGGATTAAAACACTTCTCTGCAGAAGCCAGGACCTGATGCTGCAACGCCAAGACTCTCATCTGTCCGTGGCCTGTGCAGAAACAGAATAAAACAACACAAGTCTCCCATGCTCTTTAATTCTGTAGATTAATTCAGTAATATAAATCTGACGGGACCGTTCTCATGGTCACACCAGACACTCACACTTGCCCCCGTGCTGATCCTCTGCCACCCACCCTGCCACTGATTGAAAACTCTTATCTTCCCCATAGATGGCCAACGATGGCTTCGCTACTGCCAGACAGCCCGTGAGCAGGAAAGAATTAGGACCCCAAGAAGTTAAAAGAAACAAGTGTAAAAGTTGAGTTGCAGCCAGAAGGAGAATTGGGACCCATCCCTGCCACAGGCCCGTGTCTCATCCCAACAGTAAGCTCAAGCTCCTGCTGAGGGCTTTTTTGCTCTAGATTCAATAAAGAAAAAAAAATGCTGCTGCTGAAATGTGTTTCACATTGTAAAAGACAGAACCCTCCCTCTGGAAGGCCGTGCTCCAGGCTGCAGTGGCAGCAGCGCAGCGGAGACACAGCTCTTCGTGCCCTGCACCGAGTTTGATTAGGCAGAGAATCAAGAGATCCTCAAACTCCCAGTCAGAATACCAAAACGCACCCCCTAAGGAGGAGGAAGGGGCCAGTCTCCTCTCCCTCTAATCAGCCATCATTAAACAAACAAGTAACAGCAGGGATCTTGTAGTACACACTACAGCCAAGAGCTACCGACTGCCTGATCCTGAACCCGCACCGCGGCAGTGTCAGCAGGCCCGGCTCTGCAGCCCCAAGGCAGGGCAGCCGCCTCAGCCCCACGGGGCACCCAGCTCGGGACATGGGGCAGCTCATGGCACCCCTTCCCTGCGGGGTGCCCGGCCTCGCTGAAGGCACATGCAGCCCCAAGGCCCTGTGTGCCTGACGGGTGCTGACTGTGCAGAGCCCACAGAGACAGCAGAGGTGCAAGGCAGGAAAGGAGATGGATGCGCAGGGGTTCGCCCAAGCCCAGACAAAATCCTGTGTTTCCAGAGGGTCCATGTGCGAGACCACACTGCTGCCCAGCGCCATGACGGGCCCCGCGGTGCCACAGTGACTGCAACAGGCGGCCTGCTACAGGCCTGCTGGGTGAAGGCAGCCAGGAGGGCTGCCTGGAGCTGAGAAACAGGGTTGGACTGCTAACACCACAGAGACCTGCCTGCCAGATCCCCTGAGCTGCGGGCTGGCTGACCTGGGCAGGGGGGAAGTAAATGGCACAAGAGAGCAGAAGCTGCCCCACAGCTGAGGTAAGATGGCAGCTGGTGACATTAAAATGGCACCTGGCTGAGGTAAAGTAGCACCTGGTTGAAGTAAAATGGCGCCTGGCTGAGGTAAAATGGCTCCTGGCTGAGGGAGAAAGAGCAGAGGTGCTGGCAGCACCGGAGAGCCACCCCAGTCCTCGCTCTCTGCCAAGGGGAGCGAGGCCCATGAGCATGGCCGCAGGCCTGCTGTGGGGGCACAGGCTGTCCTGTCCCAGCAGCACGGCCCTGGCCTTGCACATCCATCTCTGTACCTGCAGCCTGGGGCTACACGGTTCCTTTCCCCAGGCTGCTCCTGGTGAGGAAAACGCTTCCAGCCCCATGTCCTTCTGCCCTGAGGAGCCCACAGGGAGCAGCCATGTTTCTCTCAGGAGCTGGCGCCCTGGGCTTCAGTCAGCGCTGACTTCCCATCTGGGGCTGGGATGTCTCTGTTTGGGAAACTGATGGCACTGCCTTGAAACAAAAAATAAAGTTGGGCAGAAAACAAAACTTTTCTTTTTCAGATGCTTTAAAAGAAAAACGAATGGTTCTCCAGCTACAATAGCACAGTGAGATCCTGCTGGCTTCAGTACCTGCCGCACAGTACGTACCAGCGAAGCACAAGGTTGTCTGTTTAGTTCAGAGGATGATGGCAGGAAGGGGTTGAAGCACAAGCAGGGGCAGGAAGACAGGACCAAGGTTACCAACAAGCCTGTCAAAATGAGTACATGTGTGTTTTGCTGCCCTGCCATTTACCTTGCTCAGTGAAGAAGATTCAGCTTCCCGAGAGTCGGTATAGGATAATGTTTTGCTGCCTTCTCACGAGGATGACAGAGCACCAAGCAAGTAGAAATTAGAAAGCCAGGGCATTTATCCAGCAGCCAAGCATTTAAGCCCTCCACAAGCATTTCAGTCCCATAAATAACCACTACAATACTCCCGCGAGGCAAGGAAGCACCAGCCCCATTGCTCAGACAGGGGAGACTGAGTGCAGATGGATCAATGACAGCCCAGCCCACGCAACGAGGGTCAGAACTGAAAACAAAACCAAGAAGTCCCGCTTTCCCCTCTGTGTTCCAGCTGTTAGACAACACTGCCCCCAGTAGCTCGGCTTTCTTCCCAAACTAAGGTATGCACTTCAATTCCCTGATTGTGGAGGGGAGAAGGACAGAGAGGGAAGCAAATCCTGGCCTTAAGCACGCTGTACACAGCCTCCATGGCTGCTGCAGAATTTAGCAGCTTCCAGGAACTGCAGAGCAAACCAATAAACACAACACCAGCTCCACTGTCACTTCCCCTCTCTATGGGAATGAACAGGAGTTGTGGTCACAGTGCACAGGGAGAAAAAGGTGCTCCATGTTGCTGATCAGACCAATCACTTGCAAGAGGAGAGGATCTGGAGTAGGGCTGCATGCCCTCAAAAGATCCAGGACTCTCCAATGACTTACGAAACGTCTTTCCCAAGAAGCTAGAAAGTGCATCTACTTTGGGGGAAGCTTTGCATCCTGTGGGAGCAGGGGTGTTGGAGATTAACTTCCAGACTTAGTCTTCTTTCCCAGTTCTCTCTGAAGTTATGGGATCAAGCTACAGGCCTGGACGTGTCACGGCTAATCCACAGAAAGACAGAATGCAGCACTGGGCTTTGCTGGCTTGTTTTAGGCATCTGATGGCTAGCTCTAATTAACCCTTTAAATGCTGCAAAGCTAAACTATGCCAGAGAGTAATACTCCAATCTGACTGGCTGCATAACACGGGTCACTACACTCCATGCAAAGAAATCCAAGGTAACGCAACTCAAATTGGTGGCTGTATCAGACGCAATCTGTGCCTGTAATCAGAAACTAATTTGGCCAAGGACAGTGACATTGCTACCTTGACAGTTTACTCTCCTGCAAGCACTGGAAAGCTTTTCAAGAAATGGCTAATTGTTGGATGCAATGAGTGACAACAGGGGCATCAGTGAGGGCCAAGGGTCTCAGAGTTCAGGGTCTGGCTGTTGGGCTATTGAAGTTATTTTTGTGTTGTATGAAACACAGATTCAAGAGCCAGTGATGCTCCTGGCACTCCCTGCAAGAAATGGGGTGTGTCTTCTCCCTAAATTAAAACTTGGGAATTGTGTTGTGTCAGTCTAGCAGAGCCTCGAGTACCACCCAGACAGCTTAAGCTTTGTTTCTATGGTGCTGTCCTAATATGTGCTATGTCCTGTAACAGCTTTACTGCACAAAGGGGCAGCAGGTTTTTTTTCTTTTTCTTAAGTAAAGCCATTACTTACTGCTGGTATGAACCCAATCCACCGCATACATTCGCTACAGCGAAATTTCTTAACACAACTGAAAGACTAACACGGTCTAACCCTTGTCTCTTCTAGCTTTTGTCTTACCACCTCAGTTTTGTCTACACTAAATTTTTTAAGACTTCTGATACAGACTTTGCACTGATCCATGCAATCAGGGGTTGCAAATCTAGGCAGAGTTCAGCCCATAAAGGCAGTGACTTCATGTTTCCCCTCTGTAGGAGTAAAATAATGTTCCCACACTCTGATAGAAACCTTTGATCTGCACAGATTTAATTCATTACTTATGAATCCCTGGCCAGAGTCACTCTGTTCATTTCAGTGGCTCTCTACCTGCAGTCGCCTCCTGTGTCTGGGAGGACAGGGAACCTTTTTTTTTTTTTAAACCATGTAGTGAAGTAGCTGAGAAGGGATCCTGACTAACGGCTTCACCAACTAGTTGCTTATGTAACAGTCCTTCTAGAAAATTACCCAGGTAGCAATAATGAGCCGCCCTCTACAACTGCTTTACAGAGCGTTGGTCGGGAGCCAAGATATTTTCCAATGGAAACTCTTCTCCCAGGGAATCGCCCTGCATTGTATTTCAGATGAGTGCTCTGTTTTGTTTTAGGAAATAGGAGAAGATTTCTTTTTAATTGTGCTATGCTTAGGTGCAAGGGTAGTTTCATGACACGAATCACTGAAGAGTCAGTCACTACATGGCCTGCTAGAATAATTTATGAGACCGGAATGGCAGCAGCTCTCCTAACACCTCAAAGGCAAGTGCCCATATTCCAAGTTTATGCTTTTGCAGGATTGCTTGGACCATCTGCAGGTCTCGGGCAAGAGCTGTCTCTTTGCTGTGTCTGCACTGTGCCTAAGCTATGAGATCCCAGAGATGGTACAGCAATACAAAATATTAAAGGTGCCAGTTGATTGCTCTTTCCGTATCCAAACTCCTCCTTTTGAAAACTCACTCTTTCCAGAAGGCTTTCCAACCCTTTTCATCTGGGGAGGGGTGAAACACAACTCTCTGCCGAGGGCCAGCTCCACACTCCAGGTCGCACACAATGCTGACTGCACAGGCTCAGGCAGAGCACAAGACCCTTTCGCAAGGTCTTCGCATGCTCCTGTGCAAGCATCTGTCTGCGGGTGACAAGGCAAGACACTGTCCCAAAACCCCTGTCCCACTCCTCTTTCTGATGAAGAAATGTGGCTTAAACAGAGGTGTCTGAGGGAGTAAAAAGCATAGTTAAGTGGAGGGAATGTGGCTGCAACACTTTTTCTCAGAGACTCTCTACTCTGCATCTCATAGCAGTTTCCAACTGTTCCCTCAGCTCTCTAAGCCCCAGGAGAGGAAATGCGGCACACACGCTCTGCGCTGGGAGCACGCGTCACAGGATGGAGCCCGTGATTATTATTCTTACCACCCCACGGACTGCCTGGCACTGGCTGAAGAGTGTGGCTCAGATGGTTCTCTCTGCTCGCAAACAGCTACGCAGCCTCTGCATGTGAAAGCCATTAAGCAATAGCACAGAAGCAACCCATGAGGCAAAACCCATGAACATTCCCATACTGACAGCGCGCCGGTCCCCGCTGCCAGCAAGACGCCGGGGTGCCGGCACTGGGTTGCACGCAGGTGCTGACGAGGAGCCATGTGCTTCCCCTCGAAGTTAACGCTTGTGTGGCCAGCTCTCCTGACAGCTCCACAAACAGCACGCAGACACTGGAGAGCTGAAGAGCCCCACAGGGCCTCCCCCCATGCACAGTCCAGGGCCTGTGTGCCAGCACTGATGTCCTGCTGTTGGAAATGTGGCATATGGGAGCATCGGCAGTGGAGACAGGAACGGAAACATCTGTTTTTTCCGAGCCGCACTTGGAAAGGCTAAGCTGTATTCCACCCCTAAAACACAACCAGCCCAGCTGTGAGGCAAGCAGATGAACACAGAAGTATAAAAATAGCCACTTCTGTAGTGCTCTTTCAAGCAACACGAGGTTGCCCTACAAAAATAAATACACAAAAAGGAACGATCATGGGGGGGGGGGGGGGTTCAGCTATTAGAGGACTCGTGCTCACATCACTGCAACAAGGTAAAACACGCATTGCCTCGACTCACAGCTCCTTGTTCACAGTGCGATCCCTGCCACCCACCAGCTAACCACCTTGGGTCTGATGGGACTAGACACAGATGCTATCACCAACCTGACCTAAACCAAAATCTGCATGCTTCAGGCCGGACTCATTCCACCCCCTTCCCGAGGCGTGGCTTTGAGAGAGAAACTAACAACTTTGGCCAACACAATTCGTCTGGGCTCTCGCTTTCCCAGGCTTAGCTGTTCCCCGGGTTCCTCCCTCAGGGGGACTCAACCCACACCCTAGATCCTCTTTTTAGAGAGCCACTCCCACCTCTCCCTGACGATGAAGCATTTGCTGCAGCAGAACCTATTTAACCCATTCCCAGCAGGATCCGTGCCTGACAGAGCAGGGAAAGGTGTTTACAGAATCCCATGCAAGCCCCCACACCAGGGAGAGGAGGGAGAGGCTTCACCGTCTGTCTCAACCAAAGCTGCAGGGAAAACTGCTCTTTTGCTTCGGGATCTGCAGAAGTCTTCCTCCCTGCTAGCGGAGCCCAGAGCAGCACGGATCCTGCGGGAGCCAGGGCCGAGGTACTGCCAGGGGATGTTGCAACGGAGTTGTGAAGAAGCCATTGCTGGGGATCTGCAAGTACCATTAGCGATGTCTGTCCAAGGAGGTGGGCACAGGCTCTAGCCAGGGCTACCAACTCCACCCTGGAAATCTCAGTTTCAAACCAGCAATTAGATCTCATGACTTCATCACAGACATGCAAAATAGTCTTGCACAGAGCCAAATGTGTTTCTTGATACAAGGAGCTGTCTGTACAGGCGAGCAGAGTACAAATTGCCCAGCTGTCACTAGAAGAAAAAAGGGCACGGTATGGTGTCCAGGTACGTTTCGAATGAATAGGAACAGGCTGGCTGAGGCCTGGCTTGGATCCAGAATTCTGGTCAGCACAGATTGTCCCGCAGGCTGGTCAAAAGCAAGAGCTGCTGCAGGCTGTGTCTGCTGTCAGAGCGAGTACAGCCTTCTCCTGGTGATGCTCAAGAGCATATGCCAGCACGACTGCAGCGGGAAGAGAGAGTCCCAGCGCCTGCCGACACCGCGCCGTCGGAGGGCAGCCCGTAGACCCCAGACTGGAGGTAAAGCAGGGCCACACGGTTAACACACACCCACCGCGACTGAACAATGCCGTAGGTGGGAGATTCATTACCACAAAGTGAACATTGTCATTTCCTTCCATCAAGTACTGTTACCAAACCAGTGTATCACACTATCTTAACAGAGGTTGCTAATTAAATTAAAAATTATGCTGGATTAAACAGAATAACACAAGACCGTATGCCGCATCTGAAACTTCGTCTCCGAGCACAGCTTATTGGAGTTTTTACTAGGCCTGATGCCAGGAAGCCAAAGAGATGTACTCGTTCCTAACCTGAGGGGAACTATTTTTACTGTTAGACTGGCAGAAACAGCTGACTGAAGAATATTACACTTTGTTTTGATTATCTCTGTTTAAATCCAGTGGTAGCACATCATCAAAATGGATGTAATCTTTTGAGGGAAAGGGAGGAGCTGGAAAGTGAGGACAGAATCGGTTTACTGGTCACGGTTCCTATAATATATCGCAAATGCTACAGATGGTCAACTTGCACGTTGTTGATGCTCTTCCCGATGATAGTTATCCCTTCAGAAAATGGGAATGGCTGTAATCACACAGTTTTTGCTTTTTGTGCTCTTTGCAAAGCAAAAACTAACATTATATTTCAATTTGACATTTTTAGTTTTGGCAAACAGAGATGCCAACTTAGCTTCAGTGTCTAAGTAAACAACAGTCCTTCGATATGAAAAACGAGCTAATTCTTTACTGCAAAGGCAGGTTAAGAAATAAGGGCCGGGGAGGTCTGATTTGAAGCCCTCATCCTCCCGGCGGGACAGGCAGGGACCTCCAGCAGAGCACGTGTGTGCAGGCGGCAGAAGCTGCAAGGGGAGCACGGCCAGTAGCTCTGCAGCCCGGCAGTCGCTGTAGCTTTCCAGCCTTTAAGCCTGATCTCAGCAAACCCTGGAGAGAAAGGTGGGCTGATGTGGGGTAGCGGCCATTCCTCCAAATAGCAACAGTGCGTAAGTGCAGCCCACGAGCGGAGCTGCCAGCTTTCCACTGTGGAAGAGACAGAAATTTTCGCTTTGAGCCTGACAGCGACTGCCTAAATTGTGCTGTTGGCTATGGAGGTGCCGTGTCCCCCACACTCCTGTGTCCCCCACACTCCCCCGTGCACTCTCCTCAGGGTAAGAGCGAGCACCTCTGTCTGTGCAGCTCCCAGCCTGCTCCAACCCGGCACTGGAAAGCACGTTTTTGCTCCTGAGCTGTCCTCCTTCACCCCTACTCACTTTCTTACTCACTTATTACAACTCAGAGAAACGTTTGGGGACATATGGGGTAAATAAGAGACAAGATAGAATATCAAGCTGAACTGCAACCATCAATCAAAGGGCAAGAAAGCTTGAAGAAATGAAGAAAGGCTGACACAGAAACGCATTATGGAAACCACAGTGTGGAAACCGCGGCATGAAAAGAGATAAAACAAGGAATCCCATTAAATGGCAAACAGGGAGAAAAGTATGAACCGACCATATGAGTCTGTTTCATCCTGCCTTCTGATTGAGTGATTTTCTTTTTAAAAGCCCTCTTTGTGAGAGCAGAATGAAAGCAGCCGGGTGAAATGCGAGAGAGACCTGCCGGGGGCTTGCCATCAGAAGAGCAGGATCAGGCCCACGCTTTCACTCCAGCAGGGAAAAAGCCACACGCAGAAAGGCACCACCAGTAAACTTAAAATACTTAAAACTTAAAATACAGGAAATACAGAGACAAAAATCAATGCAAACAGTACCCGGTAAAAAATACACCAGATGTCATAGGAACCCCAAAAGATGAGGTGAGCAGAGACACGCTCTTCCTTTCTACTAACGTCTGGGAAGGGCCCGGAGCGGGCATTCAGACAGCAGGTCTTCCCTCTGCCCAGCGGGGCTGAGAGATGTTTAGCTACTGTTTCTCAATGTGTGGGTTTCTGTCACTACCAGGGTTTGTAGGCTTGGCTGCACTGAATTGCAAATCGCAAAATCTTTAAATGCTGGGCTAACGTCTAGGAAGTGAGACACCTTGATGCTGCTTGGGATTATTTAATTGCAACATTTGCCATGGAGCAGGAACGCCTTCAAAGGCCACCTCTCTGGGGGATGCCTTTTATTACCCAGCAGGACATTTTTGTTAGTACATTTTTAAACACCACCAAAAAAAGCCAAACTTTTAATTTTAAAAAGGGCAAGTTTCTCATGGGAACAGCAGTCAAATGCCTCTGAAGCTTTAGGAAGGAGCACAGTAAACAACCCAGACCTTCTTCTCCTGCCACTGCTGCAATGGCATTATGGTGACGCTTCACTAACACCAGAGACCATTATGCTCTGACAGAATAATACAGAATTGCCTCCTTGTTCGGTGGTTAAACTATAGTTACAATTTACTGATGTGATTGGTCCCTTCCACAGGCTGAATGAATCTCGTTTGCAAAATACTCATCTAGCACCTCATTTGGGCCTTTTTCCTCCCTCCAAAATTTCTTACAGAAGAGAAACACAGCCTTGTTTTTGCTGGGGATACTGCTATTTATAAGAATGACATTCCAGGCTGGTTAAGTTTTTTCTAGGAACAGAAGTAAAGCTATTTTGCCTTTGTGGATTGGACACTACTATACAGACACACCACTGCTTGTGGTTTTACCTGAATTGGATTTTAGCTTTAATTGGCTCCCCCCCCCCCCCATAGCTTTTGAAGACACCTTGAGCCTTGAAAAGGCTTTTACTGCCTCACATAACAATACCAAAATATACCGATCGTTGCCAACTCTTGAAATTTAAAATATCACAGACTGTCGGTTCCTGAATCATAAAATCTGTTTATTTTAAGAAGGTTTGCTTAGGTGAAGTCACCGGCTAGGCAGTGTAACCCCAGGGCTCACTGCCAAATCCACAAAAAAACCCCGCTGGGTTTTGGATGAAAGTTATGACCCCCAAATCTGCAAAGCTTCTGCTTCTGCAGGAGTGCGGTGACAGCAGAGGTCCTCTGATATTTTCACCTTCTCCTTCTTACCCATCCACAAATAGTATTCCACGTTAATGAAGGAAAAATAAGGGAGTTTCAACTCTAGTCTTATAAATCCAGATTCTAATCTCCACTTCAAAAGTACCATGATACTAAAGATGTGTCAGAAGTAGTCATATTTGCAAGGGCAAGTCAGAAAATCTTTATGAGGTTTATTTCCAGTTGAGGAATGAAAGCAGTGATACCAGCTCATGAAACAGCTAAGTCTCAAAGTAAACGCGAACAAAATCTGGTAGCCCTGCAAGCAGAGCACTTGGAAAGAGATCAGATCAGAGCATTTCTCAGATGGAGAAACTCAGAAGTGCAAATGCTGCCACTTGAAGCGAGTTGCTCTTGAAGTATCGTTTTTTAAGTTGCGCACTGCAGATTATTTGGAAAAACAGACTTTGCTCTCGATTCCAGCCAGACTTTGCGTTACACTTCAAGAACCCGACTCTGGCGATGGGAAGAGGCCAATATTCCCATTCGGTCTGCCCGGAGCCTGCTTCCAGCTAGGTATGTAGCGTCTGCAAGCAGCAGAGCTTATTTCCTTAGTGATTCTTTGGATGGGGCATTTCTTCTGTACTCCTAGTAACAGGGCTGCCGAAGTTGGCATGTGTTTCTTCAAAGTTGCTATGTCTATAATGTCGGATACGAGAGGAATTCATTTCCTAGGCCTTACTTCTACAGCTAGAGGTACGGTATCACATTTGCTGAGCGCAACTGCTAGCACGCACGCCTGCCACGGGATCAGGGCGCTTCGGCACTGGTAATTTTCTGAACTCGGCCTTCTTAAAGGCTGTTTTTGTTTCAGACTAATAAAAAGAAATGTTTTGTTGAGATATTAAAAAATGCTTTCCTCTAACAAGAGAATAGACAGCAAATCATTAAAAGCATTATTTACTTTATCTGTCAGTGTTCAATAAAGGGAACATGAAATGAATAGACAAACCCGCTTGCATAACTTCACTGTGTCATGAGCCAGAGTCCCTCACATCCCGACAGAAATGAATCTGTAAATCTTTCATGGTTATAATGACAACGTAAGTACACATGCCTTCGTTCCCATCGTCAGGAGGTCAAACAAGGCAGTAAACTTCTCCCCAAAAGAAATCCATGTGCCACAGCAGACCGCTTCAGCACATCTTATACCAGTCATCAGAATATTACCAGCACACACTTTTTCAGCTGAGTCGTGACTGTCCACACAAGATGATCTGCTGGCTGACAAAGACGACTCTACAGCCTGAATTCCAAAGACAATCATCCCGCAGCGGAGCAAAGCTCTTCCCCTTACCGCACTGCTCTCAACAGTGCTGTAAACAAACGTTTCTCCATCGGAATCGGAGGAAGATGTCAGTAACACTATCTGCCGTTTCAGTCCATTTGCTTTAGCAGATTTCCCCTTCCCACATTCCGGGCACTTTGTTTTGTTGACCTGCAAGAACTTTATGTCCAACTTCAATTTGTCATTGCATAATAGGATCTAATCCAAAACGTTCTGGGAGTTCTTTTACAACTCAACGCCTCTGAACAACAATAATATAAACAGTCTCAAACACTTACTACCAAAATTAATAATCCTAGAAACACACTGTAATAACCCCAAATCCTTAAAAAGCCGAACGAAGGACTCATCGTCACAGTCTGCAGAAGGCTGCTCTACAAGTGACCAGCGAAGCGCTGGCACGTTCCACCTCTGTCGCAACGGCACATTCAGTCTCCAGAGCTGTAGATCCCCGTGCCTAACTGACAACAGATAACGCAGCCTCAGAAACCCCTTAATAAAAACCAGTTTTTCCCAGTTAGGGACTTTCTGCAACGAACAATGGCTAGTTTGTTAGGAAAAGCCTAAACGTATCTTGTAAGAAAACAGCTGGACGACACCTTGTCTGCTGGATTTAGAGACATGCACATTTTCCTGAAGTTAGTCTAGATACATCTTGCCGATCTGCAATTTAATGTTTACTGTGGTACTTCGCAAGTTCTGCAATATCTCTTAATCTATATTGACACTAAAAAGTGGGAACTTAGTTAAGAATATCCAAATAGAAAAGCAGACTCTTAACTTATTGAAATACCAGTAGAAATTAGTTCATGTGAGATTTTTCTACTGTGCCGGGCCCCATGTCATCGCTTCTACATGAATCACTCAATGCTTTTGTCTCCTCAAGGACAAGAAAAGTTGCTCCCTAAGGACAACAAATTTAGGTTCAAAAATAAACTTTAAAAACCCACTTTTCCCCTAAGTCTGTTTTTTGCATCATACAGTAACTTTATTTAAGTGACTGAGCATACAGACCGTTCTAATGCCCCTCCAAGAAACAGACCGTTCTGATGGATTTTCCCAAAACACCAAAATCAGCACCTGGACACAAACACAACTGTCATCCCATCCTAGCACTTTCATGGAGAAATTTTTTATTTGAACTTGTTAATTGAGTCTTTTGGATTTGCTGTTAACAGAACGGAGTTTAAACCACGGCCAACTGCTCATTTCCCGGCACCGTTCTCCTCCTGAGATTTCCCCCTGAACCTCAGAAACTAATCTCCCGGCACAAAACCTCCTCGCCCGCTGGCGCAGCAGCCTCCCAGCTCTCTTTAACGTACACATGGGGTACGTTACCCTACGGTTCCCCCAACCTACCTGCCCGGGTGTCTCTGATCTCACGCCCCGGCGTACCTGGCGTGCCCCACGGCTCGCCAACTCTTGGCAAGACGCGAGCAGCGTTACGAGACGCCCGGTTTGGGCTGAATCCTGAAAACGCGTCTCCGGGTGCGGAGCCGAGCGCATCCCCACGGCGGGACTTTTGGGGGCCACCAGCCCAGCCCCGCTAGCCCTACCCCAGCCGGAGCCAGCGAGGCTGGGCCCGCGGACTTCACGTACTGAGCCCGGTTTCCCTTTTGCTCCTCTTGGGCCACTGCTGCCCCTGTCTGACCCCGCAGGCTCACGGCAAACTTTCGGCCATGCCTCCATGTTTGTCCCTGCTGTCAGCCGTCCCATCTCCATCACGGCGCAAGGCAAAACAAGGCTCACGGAAACACTCGGGGGCAAACTAAACCGCCGGGCGGCCGAGCTGCCCGCGCTCGCCCGCCGCCGAGCCGCCGGCCCGGCCCGGCCCCGCCGCCCGCCGCCCGCCGCCCCGGGCCCGCCGCGCCCCGCGGTACTCACAGCGCCGTGGCGGCGGGAGGCATGCCGGCCCCCGGGCGCTCCATCCCGCGGGCAGAGCAGTTGACGAGGCAGGCGGGGCCGGCGCAGGTACAGTCGGCGGCGCAGGGCTGGCAGGCGGGGGCCGGGGGCGGCCGGGCCGCCGCCAGCCCCCCGCACAGCAGGGAGCAGAGCAGGCACCAGCCCGAGAGGGGCAGCCGCGCCGCGGGGACGCCATGTTTGCGCTGTGATCCAGTGTCTCCATTTCCAAAAGGCATCTCTCCCTACGGGCATGGCATGGCCCCGGCCCGCCGCTCCCCCGGCCGGCCGGCCGGGCCCGGCCGCGCCCCGCCCCGCTCCGCCGCGCCGCTCCGCGCCCCTCCGCGCCGCCCTCCGCGCCGCCCGGCTCAGCGCCCGCCCGGCATGGCGGCCTCCTCCGCAGGGCTGGCGGTGCGCGCTGCTCGGCGGCGGCGCCCGGCCCGGCCCGGCCCGGCCCGCTGGGCTCCCGCTCGCCGCGCTGACAGCCCCGGCCCGGCGCCGCTCGGCTCTGCGCTCCGCCCGGGCCGCGGCCGCCGCCTCCCCGCTCCGCCTCCCGCCCGGCGGAAACCCGGCGCCGCTCCAGCCCCGCCACCCGCCCGGGCCGCCCCCGCCGCGCGGCCGCCCCTGGACGGCGGCGAGGGCCGGGGCGAGGGGAGCGCTGCGCTCCCGGGCGCGGCGGCCACCGCGGGGCTGCCGGCCCCTGCTCGGGAGGGGGAGCGGGGGGATCCCGGGGGGCAGGGGCCGTCCCGGGGGGTAGGAGCATCCCGGGGGGCAGGGGGATCCCGGGGGGCAGGGGCCGTCCCGGGGGGTAGGAGCATCCCGGGGGGCAAGGGGATCCCGGGGGGCAGGGGCCGTCCCGGGGCACACGGGCATCCCGGGGGGCAGGGGCATTCCTGCAGAGCAGGAGCATCCCAGGGGGTAGGAGCATCCCGGGGGGCAGGGGCCATCCCGGGGGATACGGGCATCCCGGGAAGCTGCGGCATCCCGAGGGGCAGGGGCATCCCGGGTGCAGGGGCATCCCGGGGAACAGCAGCATCCCGACGGGCAGGGGCCATCCCGGGGAGCAGGGGTTATCCTGGTTGGGGGCATCTCAGAAACCGGGCAGGGCAGACAATGCAGCATGAAATTCTGCTGGATAGATGCTTTGATTGTCTCAAAATCACAGGGGAGGGCTTTCCCTCCTCTGCACACACGGGTGATGGGCAGAGGGGAGCACGAGTGCTCATCTGCACCCTCCCGGAAGGCTTGTGGTGCTCAGTTACCCCGGCTGGTGCCCGTTCCCACGGCTGGTGCCCGTTCCCAAGGCTGCTGCAAGCTGCTGGATCTAGGAAGAGCTGCAGGGTACGGTGTGTGGTAACTCAGGTATCTTGGGGAGAGATGAAGAACAAGGCAGGTACTTTTCAGTGCGCTTTTTTAATGCTAACCATAGCAAAGTCATCGGGTTTCAATGCCACTTGCACCCTGCACTGGCCCAGCGCACCGGCCATGCTTCAGACCGGGCCAGGCCTGGTGAGGTCAATCCTGTCATTACATGATGGCTCCTCAGGGGTCTGATGGCTCCTCGGGGATCTGAACTGGTTCTAGTTTAAAGTGACTGAAGAATATGACTAAAATAAAGTCTCTATACAACCAGAGGAAGCATAATTCTGTCCTTATAGAAGGCATCTCTCCAAAACCAAATCGAGCCCCGTTTGAAAGTGGTGGGGAAGGTGGTGTGATAGCTGATAATTTTACAGGGAGCCTAATTTGTTAGTGTTCAATATGTGCCATGTTACTGTGTGATGGTATGTATGGAACATGGCCCCGGCCATCAGCCGAGGGGAGGTGTCGTGGTTTAGCCCCAGCCGGCAACTAAGCACCACACGGCCGCTCGCTCACTCCCCCTCGGTGGGATGGGGGAGAGAATCGGAAGAGCAAAAGTAAGAAAACTTGAGGGTTGAGATAAAAACAGTTTAATAGGGAAAGCAAAAGCTGCGCACGCAAGCAAAGCAAAGCAAGGAATTCCTTCGCTACTTCCCAGGGGCAGGCAGGGGCTCAGCCATTTCCAGGACAGCAGGGCTCCATCACGCGTAACGGGGACTTGGGAAGACAAACGCCATCGCTCCGAACATCCCCCCTTCCTTCTCCTTCCCCAGCTTTATATACTGAGCATGACGTCATGTGGTATGGAATAGCCCTTTGGTCAGTTTGGATCAACTATCCTGGCTGTGTCCCCTCCCATCTTCTTCTGCACCTGGCAGAGCACGGGAAGCTGAAAAGTCCTTGACTAGTACAGCAGCAACTAAAACATCTCTGTATTATCAACACTGTCCTCAGCACAAATCCAAAACATAGCCCCATACCAGCCGCTACGAAGAAAATTAACTCTGTCTCAGCTGAAACCAGGACAGGAGGATACAAGGAAGCTTAAATAAAACATGGAAGAAGTTGCTTTTGAGCTTGTTCTGTGCCAGATCACTCACTCCGCAAACCGGAGCCAGTGGTTCCTGTCCAGCCGAGCAGGGATTTCTCACCGTACACACAGCAGACGTGTATGAGTGTGGTAGTGTGTGCAAGAGGTGAAAGCCTGGCCCTAGACGGCGAGCTGCTGGAGGCTGGCTGACCCGCAGAATCAGGATCACAGAACCACAGAATCGTATAGGTTGGAAAAGACCTTTAAGATCATCGAGTCTTAAAATGATCATCAATCATTTGCCTGGAGAAAAGGAGGCTGAGGGGAGACCTTATCGCTCTCTACAACGACCTGAAAGGAGGGTGTAGCGAGGTGGGGTCGGTCTCTTCTCCCAGGTGACAAGCGATAGGACGAGAGGAAATGGCCTCCAGTTGCGCCAGGGGAGGTTTAGACTGGATATTAGGAAATTTTACTTCACTGAAAGGGTTGTCCAGCACTGGAAGAGGCTGCCCAGGGCAGGGGTTGAGTCCCCATCCCTGGAGGGATTTAAAAGCCGTTTGGATGAGGTGCTCAGGGACATGGTGTAGTGGTGGGCTGGGCAGTGTTAGGTTTACGGTTGGACTCGATGATCTTAAAGGTCTTTTCCAACCTCTACGATTCTGTGATTCTGTGACTCTGAGTCCAACAGAAAGATGGAGGAGGTTTGGGGGGAAGCGGTGGAGCAGTGCACGGTGCCCAACGCTTCCCTGCAGTGGGTGGCAGGGAAGGGACGTTTGAGAGGCACAGACCCCAAGACCGAGGGCTAAATCCTGCGCATCCTCCAGAGGCAGGTGCTGTTTGCTCAGCGGGGCCGATAGCTGAAGTGCCAACCAAAGGCGCTTTCTCCTCCTGAGATTTGCTGATCCGGACAGTACTTTCAGCAGGGTTTTTGCTAAATGAAAACAAGAACATCTTGCTCTTCGTTTATGCGATTCCATTAATTCTTGCAGCCATTCACACCCTTTAAAATATTTATAGGTAACGTTTAAGTTCAGTGCAGCACATCGCTCCAGCTCAGCCTTAGCGTCGTGCAAGCATCCCCGGGAGTCCCCGGGAGCGCCCACGTGCGAAGCCAAAGCCGAAGCCGTGGTCTGTTCAATCGTGGCTGTTGCAGCAATTGCTGTCTTTACAACAACCTCTGGAAGTGCCGTCTGACAAGCACCTCTGTGAGATGGGCTGCTGCCTCCACCCTACAGGTCAGTCACCCACCCGCGGGGAGGTTGCACCCCTCGAACAGACGGCCGCCCCGATGCCAGGGTGAGGGGCATTTTGTACGTGTCGGAAGCAGCTTGCACAGCTGAGCCAGGGCTGCCTTCCATCCAGAGCTCCCGACGCCCCTCGGGGCTGCACCCCTTGCCTCTGCCAGCTTTTGCCACTCCCCTGTGCGTTCCCCAGTGCTCCCCAGCATTCCGGCAGCGAGCGTGCTGGGGAGCTGCCGTCCTGCCACTCTGCAGCAGGCATTGTGTCAGTGAGGCCCTGTCAACTGGCGGGCTCAGGAAATCTGCCTGGCAGCTTTCAAGGGAGAAACCACAACGAAACGGGGTGGGAGAGAGACACGCTAGCTGTCCGCAAGCATCCGAAGAGTGCAAGCAGCGGGGAGCCAGAACAATTGTTCAGGGTGGTACCAGACGAAGGAGCGGAGCCTCAGAGCCTACTACCCCCGCTGTTCCTCTTCTGAGAATAGACCTGGGGAAGAGGAGGGCCGTGGGGGCACGTTTGCCTCTCTCGGTGGCCGGCCTTGCCTAAACGTTATCTCTCTGTCGGTGCAAAACGCCCTCGCTGGAGTCCTCCCGCGTGCGGATGCCTGCGTGCACGCGCTCGCTTTGGGGCCAGGTCATGGGTTTTCCCCATGCGGCACGTGATGGCTGCTGTGTCCTGCAACCTGCGTGGTCCTGCAAGCAGGCAAAACACGGGCATCCTTCCCTTGCCTAAGAGAAAATGGCTGATCGTTGCTGAGCTCCCTCCGCCTCGGGCACACTGTAACCTTCGAACGCTCAGGAAAGAGGAGGACAATTAGCCCAGGGTGACAGTCAGTTTGGTTTTGAATCACATCGGGTTTTTTAAGGCACTTGTGATTTCGGGCGTGTAGGATTCTCTAGGGAACGAGGGACTGACCTCCTAGCACAGGGTGTACATCCACTGCGGGCTATGAAGCCTGCGTTACACCTCCGGAGCTGCTCACCGCCTCCCTGCTTTAGCGGGTGTGCTTGATCCAACGCAGTCCGCAAGCACCTGGCTGGTGTTAGGTACGGGTATTGTCCTGCTGAAACCAAAGGAGCGACGGCGCTTTATACCAGCTGGGGCTCTGGCTTTCCTTATCCAAATGCTGTACAAACCTTAAATAAGAAGCCTGACAGCATCCGATTTCACTCCTTGGAGTGGTAATTAATGTTTGTGAGAATTTACTTTCTGCAAACGTTTTGTGCCTTTTGGACTTGAAATCTGCTTGAAAGACACATCGTCTTTTGCATGATGTATTGTGCCCAAAATAGCTCAGCGGTTACTACTTCCTCATGTGACTACGATGTATTTATTTCCGCTCCCTCGATTGTAAATTGCTTTTTGGGGTTTTTTTTCCTTTCTTCTGTACCGGTGCCCATATTTTTTCCGATAACAGCAAGGAGAAAATATCCTGTGTGTGGATTGTAATCAGGAGATTAGATCACTAATGTAATCCAGCAGATGTAATGAAGTTAAGGGCTCTCCCCCAAAAGCTAGGGCTGCCAAGCTGTAATGAGGGCAACGAACAAGGAAATAATTGAGCGAGTGGGAAAGGAGACAGCAAATCTCAATACAGCTGCAAGAGAATAATTTGTTCACGTCGAATCACATTTTTGGATCCTGGAGGAAGGTCTTGTCACTGAGTCGGGACGGGTTTTAAAACGCAAACTGCAGAAAATGATGGAAGTGGAAAATATACTCTGGGGCTGGGAGGCTGTCGCTCACTGCGAGGCTGGGAATGGCTTGTGGCAGGGAAGGGATTCTTCTGGTTCCTCCTACTGGCAAGCAAACGGAGAGTTTCTCAACACTGTTTACTTGAAGTGGAATTAAAACCCCAAGTAAGAGGGTGTTAATTCTCCCTGTCCCACCAGTCCTGCAGGCTGAACGCACCCAGAACATCAGCAGCGGCAGATACACTGTGGTCAGCAAAACGTGACGGAGCTGCGGCCGGCCGGGAATGTCGCTGCTGCCTCTGGGCCCCTCTGGCCAGATCCCGAAAATGCTGCAGATGTCTTCAGCGGCACCCGGAGAGCCCTGAAACCCCTCTGTGCATGGCCGGACCCTGCAGCAACACTTCTCCAGCACTATATTTCTATACATTAAAGCAGTGTTTTGCTCACACCTGCAGTGCCCCGGTGCAGAGGGCCACGAGCAGCTGGTACGGAGCGGGCTGTGCTCCCCGCTGCTGTGTGCTGCAGCCGGCGTGCTCTGCAAAAATCCTCTGCACAGGCACCGCACCGGGCTTCACATAAGACGCCATGGCAGCTGCTTTTAAAACACGTGCTGGGAGCAAGTCTCTTCACTGCATTGCCCTCCCACGCTGCCGCTTTTTCTCTCGCCCAGGAATCCTCTGTCACGTTTACGTGTGGGGCAGTGGGTTGGCAGGAGCGGTGGGGACACCTTGTCACCCAGGTGTGTCCGTGGCCCGCGGAGGGGAAGCTCTGCGCAGGTGGAGGTTGGTTTGGAGCCGGGATAGCTGGGCCAGGACAGGGAGCCTTCTGCCTCCAGCAGCACGTGCCCGCTGTACCTTGTGTGTGGTTTGAAGAAGGCAGGAAAAAAAATACCCCCTTGAGCTTTCTGTCCCCTTGCCACGGGCTTTGGTCCCTTTGGAGGGCAGCTGTATTCACGTATGACCGTAGTGCTCGGTTTGCTGTTATTTCCCTGCTTAGGAAGTCCTGCTGCCTGACGGAAGGAGCACAGCTTGCCCTCAGCAGGTGTCCAGGGGGCAGAGAGCTGCCCCGTGTGCTTTTGCATGGGATTCGGGTACCCCAGGGGAGGTGCAGATCTCTATTTCTCCTGGGAGGAAACGGCTGTTTCCATCCCTGCGGGTCGTCGCTCTGTGGCCGTACCTCGCGTGCCCCTTGCTCTGCAGAGAGGCTGTGCTTGCATGAGTGCCGTGGTTTAACCCCAGCCGGCAACTGAGCCCCCCCAGCCGCTCGCTCACTCCCCCCCGGTGGGCTGGGGGAGAGAATCAGCAGAGTAAAAGTGAGAACACTCCTGGGCTGAGATAAAGACGGTTTAATAGGGAACGCAAAGGCCATGCACGCAAGCAAAGCAAACCAAGGAATTCATTGACTCCCTCCCGTGGGCAGGCAGGGGCTCAGCCATCTCCAGGACAGCAGGGCTCCAGCACGCGTAACGGGGACTTGGGAAGACAAACGCCATCGCTCCCAACGTCCCCCCCTTCCTTCTTCTTCCCCAGCTTTATGTACTGCGCATGACGCCCTGTGGTATGGAACGTCCCTTTGGGCAGTTGGGGTCAGCTGTCCCGGCTGTGCCCCCTCCCAGCTTCTTCTGCACCCGGCAGAGCACGGGGAGCTGAGAAGTCCTTGATTTAGTACAAGCACTACTTAGCGACGACTAAAGCATCCCTGGGTTATCAATGCTGTTTTCAGCACAGATCCAAAACGCAGCCCCATACCAGCCACTATAACGAAAATGAACGCGCTCTCAGCTGAAACCAGGACAATGAGGCTATGGCCCGTCCTGCAAAGGGGGTACCTGGAGAGCGACCCCCACAGAGCCACCTCCTTCCACCCAGGCCCGGCTCCTGCTTCGCCCCCCGCTCCGAGCGTCCCCAGCCGCAACCTACGGCCCAGCCGACCGCGGCCGGGTCCACCAGCTCCCCATCGCCCCCCAGGCTGGGCTGCGGAGAGGGCTGCCCCGGCCGCGGGCAGCGGGACCCGGCGGGGCGCGGGCGGGCTCAGCCCCTCACCGTGGCCGCCCGGCGCTGCGGGGCCGGTTTGCGGGGCCGGTTTGCGGGGCCCTGGCGCCCTCTAGCACCGCCTCCTCCTCCGCGCTCGGACCGGGAGCCGAGGCTTGAGCGGCCCCACGGGCAAACGGGACGTGACATGGGCTGCTGTCCTGGTTTCAGCTGAGCGCGTTCATTTTCGTTATAGTGGCTGGTATGGGGCCGCGTTTGGATCTGTGCTGAAAACAGCGTTGATAACCCAGGGATGTTTTAGTCGTCGCTAAGTAGTGCTTGTACTAAATCAAGGACTTCTCAGCTCCCCGTGCTCTGCCGGGTGCAGAAGAAGCTGGGAGGGGGCACAGCCGGGACAGCTGCCCCCAACTGCCCAAAGGGACGTTCCATACCACAGGGCGTCATGCGCAGTACATAAAGCTGGGGAAGAAGAAGGAAGGGGGGGACGTTGGGAGCGATGGCGTTTGTCTTCCCAAGTCCCCGTTACGCGTGCTGGAGCCCTGCTGTCCTGGAGATGGCTGAGCCCCTGCCTGCCCACGGGAGGGAGTCAATGAATTCCTTGGTTTGCGTTGCTTGCGTGCACGGCTTTTGCGTTCCCTATTAAACCGTCTTTATCTCAGCCCAGGAGTGTTCTCACTTTTACTCTGCTGATTCTCTCCCCCATCCCACCGGGGGGGAGTGAGCGAGCGGCTGGGGGGGCTCAGTTGCCAGCTGGGGCTAAACCACGACAGATGTGAAGGGAGCCTGGCAACGCAGCAGCCGCGGGCAGGCCGGGCTGTCCCTGCCGGACACCGCTGCGGGGTGAGGATGGTCCCAGCTCTGCCTTCGGCCTCCCCTTGCACATGCGTGCACGCAGCGAGAGCAGCGCAAAATCCATACGCTCAGTGCCACCTATGTGCGATGGACCAATTGCTGTGCAGGGCGATTATCCCAGCTCGACCATAAAGAGCGGAGCCGTCTCACACCGTGTCCCCAGCAGATTTAATCTGTGCTGGAGGAATTAAGCACCAATCTGCCCACCAAACGGCTCCCGGCTGCACGGCTGCAGTCGCTGGGCACAGGATGCCGTGGAGAAGGCAAGGAGGCATCGGCTCGACACAGCCATCCCGGCAGCGCGGGGTGCCCACAGCCAGGTGCCACGGTTGCCACCACCCGGCTTCTCCCCAGGCGGCTGGAAGAGGGACCCCCCAGCCCCTGGGCCCGTGCTCGGGGTCGGTGCTCTCCAGCGAGGCACACGGTTGTCTTTTAGTGCCGGGTTTTCAGCTGCTCGGGGCTGAGCTGAGTCAGCAGCGCCGGCACAAGCCCCTCTTGGGCTTTTTCTGGATGATTTTTGTGGACAGTTTCGGCTCAGGAAGTGAATTTGTTCACGCTGATCGTTTTCATCCGTTTGACGTAGTGCGAATGCAAAACAGAGCCGAGCGGTTTTAGTGACAACACTTTCTGCTCGGTAACTAACTGGTGGCGATTCCGCTTTTATTTACCAAACACTCTTTCAAAGCAAACAAAACGTCACGATTGCTCTCTCGATATTGTTCGGTGGTCAGGGCTTTCGGCGGTCCTTGGCTGATGGCGGGACGCTCCCATCAGGCCGAACTTGCAGACTCTTGGGTTCTGGCTGTGGGTGCTCTCTGCCCGTTCCCGCTCGACTCTCCCCACATCGGCTCCCCAGGGAGCACTGTGCACCCCGGAGGGGTTTATAGCTGCTCGGGACTTTCCTATATGTGGGTGCCTGCCCGCCAGCAAAGGCAAGGTCAGAGGGGTTGCTTCGACTGGAGACAGGGTGGATGAAGAAGGGGTTTGTCCTCGGGCACTTGTTAATCAGAAACTTCCCGGGGAGCGTGCTCGGCGCTGCGGGGCCCGGCCGAGAGCCGGCCACGTGCCGGCAGCGCTCGGAGGACACCGCGTGCTCTGCGTGCCCAGGCTGTAGCACACGCCGCCGCTCGGGGAGGACGTGAGCTTTGAGGCAGGGGCCAGGCAGCGGGGCCAGCATGGCAGGGGGCTTTCAGCCACGGGGCTGGCCTTATGTCCCCTTTGGCCACCACGTACCCCAGGCCCCCCGAGAGCTGATGCTGCTGAGATCCCCTCCGCCGGCTGCAGGCGCGTCAGTGCTGGCAGCAGGGACACAACAGCCCCGGTTTCTTATTTTTTGTGTTCCTGGAAAAGTCCAAAGCGCAGGGAGGTAATAACCAATCCAGCCCGGAAGATGCTGGCGAGCGCTGGCTGCAGGAGCCGGGAGGAGGGCGGCTCTGCGCGGGGGGTGCCCTGTGGGGGTCCGGCCTTGCCGCACCGGGGCCGACCGTGGGACGTGACCGGCCGGGGCAGCGGGCAGCGAGGGGGCAGAGACGCCCGTCCGGCCGCAGCGTGGTCCCCCCGAATTGCTGCTGCTCTGGGCCCGTTGCTATAGCAATGCTGATGTCGCAGCGCCGTCAGGAGGCATTGCAGTGCTGGAGTTGGCATCTTGCGTTGAGGCGAGTTGAAGCCATCCTGGGTTTTAGCTGGGTACGAAGTCGGGGAGCAGCCAGAGCTGCTCCGCGGGGGCTTCAGGAAGCCGTCTCCCCCCTCCCTCACCTTTTGCACCCACCGTTGTGGCATCACCCTGCCCTGCGCAAGGGGAAGGCTCCCAGCCTGCTGCCCAGGGCCCAGGAGAAGCATTGCCTGGTACCGAGCTTGGGCCGTGATGGTCCTGTTTCCTCTGCAGATGCCGTCGATGAGAGGAGGTGAAGGCTGAGGCTTCCCCTCCCCTCTGCAAAGGGGCCCCGCGACCATTCGCCCCCAGAAGCAGAGTGCAGTAAACACGCTGATGAAGCTGAAGCCAGAGGGCAGCCGGCGAGAGGCACAGAGGCAGAAATGTGGGTTCAAAACCTTTAGGACAGGCTGAGTTTAAGGCTCCTTCCACCCCGCTCCAGCCTGGTAAAGCCTGGGGTACCGGCACCCCGGCAGGTTGAGAAGGCGTTCCCAGAAACGCTGGTGGGGCAGGGCCCGTCGCACCACAAGGCACCTGCTTTTGAGAAGCCAGCTTGGAAAAGTTGCTTGCCGGCAGTTTTTTGGCTTTGAATCGGCTGTAGCTGGTCGCGTGTGGCTCTGCCTCGCTCCCTGCCCTCCCCAGGCAGAGCGGGTCGCTCCGACGTGTGCTCAGCTGGTGAGATGCGATGAGTCCCTCTGATGGCAGAAGGACAACTAATGCAAAGCGTTACTTGCAGACAAAATGTTTGCAGGGCTGGGACAACCCTTAGCTTCACCGGGGAAGAAGACGTTTCCAGAAATAAAGAAAAAACGCTTTTAAACAGACCAGAAAATTGTAAAATCGCAGAAAAGGGAAGGCAAGGGGAGGCTGCCTGCGTGGATCTATCGAAGCTGATGACGTTTCAGAGCTCAGGGTGCCTGGAAAGGTCGGGCTCTGGGCTGGCCATGCTGCTCACGCATTGTCATCTTGAAGAAAGAAGTAATTGCCCAGACTTACTAGAGTTTTGTTAAGAGGCAATGTTCAGCCTTCCTTGGAAAACATTAACAAACACCCCTACAACTCTAAGCTGCATCTTCATCATCCCGATTATTAATTACCTGGAGCGGTGCCACTTGCTAACAGCTCAGCCCGGGGAACGTCATTGCAGGTGTGTCAGAGGACAAGCAGAAAGACAGAAGCTATTGATCCTCAGGCTGATAAATATCGCCTGACGCTGCCCGTGTCTAATCAGCGATCTGCCACCAATTTGCTCTGATGAATAGCCGAGCAAGCCGCGGGCACGGATCTGCTTCTCCCCCGGCAAGCGGGAGCCCAGCTCTTCATCCGCCAGCTCTGCAACAGCCACAAATGGGCCCGGCTGCTCCCCAGCGCCCGTGGCTTTCTCCGGAGCTGGATTTGCTTTTCCCCCGCGAGGGACCCGCCTGCGGAGCAGGACCCCCGTCCGGCGAGGGGCTGGCACGTGCCGTCGCAGGGGAAGGCGCAGGCAAGCCCGGCACAGGCGGCGATGCGACGACTCGCTCCGGTGGGAGCTTTTTTCCAGCCCGGCTCTTAGCGGTTGACTTATTCTCTGGAGCAGCAGTTTTATGAGCCTCTGCACATTTCCATGCTCGCTCGTTACCGCTGCTTATTATTTTACAGGGCCCCAGAGTGCTGCACGCATCCCGGCGCTGGGGCTGGCCCGGGCAGCTCTCTAGCTCTGCAGTGCCTAACTTGCCGTTTCCAGAGGAGGGCTTTCGGGGGGTTTATCTGCTCAAGCTCCTTGGACTCTGCTGCGGTGACTCTGCAGGCGGTGCCACGGCAAGCGGCCAGGCTCAGGGCCGCCGGCCGGGCTCGTGCTCCCAGACACGGTCTGACTGGTGTGACCCCATCTGGGATGGAAACGGATGAGCGTGCATGAATAACGGACGCACCCTGTGACATTTATACGCTTGCTTGCTAAACCATAACCGTGCTCTACCCTTTCCCCATCTCGGGATGTGTCTGTATATGGCTACAAAATATCTTGGATGGTTTTAAGCTGAGGTGTTATATTTCTAAAATATTTGATGCTGCTGAGGCATGTCTGAAATGCATTTAAAATGTACCAAATAGCCTGAAAATATCTCATATTTGGGAGGCTGAGCGTTTGTGGCTCGGCCCTGTCTCTATCTCGGTAGGACACATTTCAAAGGCCCTTTGAACATCCAACTCTTCATCACGTTTCAAAGCTCTCGTGGGTGACTGCTGGAGCTGCGGATTTTCCTCTGCGCTCGGTCCTCCGCTGGCTGAAACCTTGGCTCCTTTCGATCTTGGCACAAGGAAAATTAATTTCCTGGCCTCAGCCCAGGCTCGTTAGGATCTGGCATGATCACCCTTTTGTGCACAGGAGGGGACGGCGGGGGGCCCGGGGCAGCACTGCGGTTCCCTGGGGATGCCCGTGGGGAAATGCCAGGGACGGAGGAGGTGCCAGGCAGGGCCCGCGTCCCGGCACGCTGCTGGCAGGGACGTGGGATGCTGACCTGCAGGGAGCAAAACCCTTCAGGGGAAAGGGGGGGTCCCTGCGTTTGCTGGGGTTTGTTTTATTCCCCTGCTCGGCCCCGGCTATTTGTGCCCCTTCCCGGTGCCGCGCCGTGGGTAATCCTGGGGTGCCGACCCTGGAGCAGAGGGGGGAGCCGTGCCCCACGTCTCATTTGCCAGCTTGAGCCCAGGACGGCCAGCCGGTCACACCGAAGGGCTCTTGCTCTGCTCTGGAGGAGAGGACTGAGCCACCTCGGCTGGGCAGCTCTGCTGGGCTCTGGAGCAGAGGAAGGGGCTCAGGCCTGCAGGGCTGCGCGTGGGGCAGAGACCCCGTCCTGTCCTCCTGCCACCCGTGGAAATGATGTCCTGGCAGTGGTTTGGGTGGTGCTTCTGTTGCCGGCGTCGGTCCTCATCCTGAGCGCTGCCAGGGGTTGCAGAGTGCCGGGAAAGATGTTTTCTGTGCTTGACTCTGCCTTTTGGAGGGGGGGAAGGGGCTAATGGGGGCAGTTTGGTGGGCGAAGGAGCGCTCAGGCTTTCCCCCGGGCTGCACGTGCTGAGACTGAGATAACGGTATCTAACCAGCTCCGTGGATTACAAACCCTTCTTGGGGAGCCGTTTGCTGCTGTTACCATAAGTTGCTCCAAAAGCAGCAACTTCTGCAATGCATTAACGAGCCAGCCTGGTTGCGGGGCTGGTTTGCAGCGCACCGGAGCTGCCCTGGGCAGTGGTGGGCTGCACCCTCCCGACCCCCAAACTTCCCGGGGTCCCACCAGCATTGAAGGGAGCACAGAGCCCTCCGGCACCACCGGGTGAGCCGGACCCGCTGGGCGAGACCGCTGGCGAGAGCCCCACGGCACGGCGTGTTCAGCAGGGCTCGCCTTGCAAATAAATTATGGATTTGAATGCCAAGAAGCAAAGACTCAGTAACAGGCCGGGCTCTCCAAACCTCCTGGGTGCTTTGCAGGGAAAATGATGGCGATGAAAAGCTGGAGGGAGCCGCAGGTGCAAGCCCTTCAGCAGGGATCAGAGAAGCCGAGGAGCCTGGGATGGAAACAGAGGGACTGGGCACAGGAGAGACTGAAAATGAAATAACCAGGCAAAGGAAGGAGGGTTGCAATGCAAGACTTGACTTGGCAATATAAGAAAGGGAAGAGACAAAAGCACTCTCCCAGCAAAACGCTGGAATTTAACTTTCACAGCTGCAAAAGGAAAACAATCGCTTCCCACACAAAAATAACTGATGGGCTGCGTTGATGAGAAGATGTCTGAGGAATTTCAATTAAAAGCCAGTGACACTGACAAAGGCAAGGAGATTGAAGTGTTCAAAGGTAAGTGAGCAATGGGGAGGGAAGAACAATAACTGGCGAGGGAGGGAACGGTGCCTGCTCAGCACCGCGTGGGCTGGGCCCTTCCCAAGGCGGCAGAGAGAAAGCCCTCACCTGCCGAGCGTGGCAGGGTGCTGGGATCCAGCTCCGGCACGCGTCCCGCGCCCTGCGCACGCTCCCTCTGCCCCCGCGCCTCCTGCACGGCCTCTGCTCCCCAGGGAGATGCTGGCTGAAGCAGGGCTGGCCCCTCCGTCCGACATCTCCGGCGGATGTCTGCTCATGTGCCACATGAAACCGAGCTCTCCCTATTTTGCCCAGGTGACGAGTCGGCCCCGTGAGCGTGGTGTCACCTTTGTCCCCGGCTGCCCTCCCGCACGTCGCATCCAGGTGATGCCCACTGCCTTCAGGCCCTTTCTCCACAACGACTTTGGGGTCGGAGCCGTACGTGCCCTTGGCAAAGGGCCTGCAGCAGAACAGAGAGTGGGAAGAGCTGGCAGGTTTACGTGCGATCAGGAGAAAAGTCCCCTTAACCTTGGCTGGTGGCACTGCAGTAGGTGACAGTGGAGGCAAGCTGAGCCGTGTTACCAGCAGCACGTGGAAAGAGCCTGCACCGGTTTTCCTGCAGCCACCAGGCAAAGACGATGAGTGTCTTCCAAGACGGCGTAGCTGACCGTCTCTGATGGGAATAGCTTGTCCTTGCGGCCTGCCTGCTGGAGAGACAACGCTGCTCCATCTGAGCTGGTGACGAGAGGTGGGAGCAGGAGGGCGGCAGGCTCGGCACGCTCCCGGGCGGCCGGAGAGGCATCGCCAGAGCCCGGCCAGGACAAGGCGGGGGTCCCTGCCCGGGGGACGGAGCAGCGAGGAGCAGCTGAGGTGGGGGGAGCGTGGGGGCAGCTGCGGCACGAGCCAGCGATGGAGCAACCCGGTCCAGCGGGAGGAAGGAGGGCCGGCCTCGCAGCGAAATCGCTCACTTGGCTCCGAGCACGGTGTGCAACTTCTGGCACAGTGAACCCTGCAAATTTCCATGCTGAAGAAAACAGCTAGATTTAAAATCCCGAAGCACAGTGTTTGTGCAGAGCAGCTGGCCAGAGCCCGGTGCTCAGCCCCGGGCAGGCTCTCTGTGTCTCCAGCCCGGCGCGGAGCTCTGTCCCCAGGCGGGGATGGCCGAGCCAAGGGCAGGTGTCGTCCCCCGCAGCCCTCGGGCTGCTGCTCGGCCGTTGGCACAGGCAGAAGTGCCTGGCACTCGCTGCCTCTCAGTGCTTGCATTGACGGTCCCCCATAGGCTGCACTACAACAGACCTCTTGGGCTGACAGCCCTGATGGGACGAGCTGATTTTCTGCCTTTAAAAGCAGATCTGCTTCTATGTAGATGTATCAGAGTAAGAGAGAGTCACTGTCACGGCCGGCCCCGCTCGGAGCCCTGCCAGACACCGCAGTGCTGCTCCCCCAAGGCACGCCATATACTCTGGCGTCTGTTGTTCCGTTAACATATTTTTAGTAAATACAGCCCCCTTAGTTCAGCTGCAGTTATCTCATTATTTTCTGTACCTATACGAGGAGCAACACCTCCAGGCGTGACCGCGATTTCTGAGCAGACTGCGTCTCTGCACACGCGTTTTCTAAAGGAGAGAAACTTGCTGAAGATGCTTCTCCCTGCGACGTTCGTGGACACGGTGCTCTGAGCTCTGGCGCCGCACGAGGCTGAATTTCGGGGGGCTGGGGCAGCGGGGATCAGCACTGCTGCAGGCGCTGGAGCACACGACCTTTGATAAGGGCAGAATTAGCCAGGCACGCTTCCCCGCTGCCGCCCGTGATACGGGGCCATCCTCCTCCAGCGTTGCCCTGATGCGGCGGCGATAAGCAGCTGACTTTGTTTGCTCCTGAACACGAGGCTGTTGACAGAGATTTCCATCATCATCGACTGTGGCTGAAAGAGGGGGAAAGTCCCCGTGTGTCAGCGCTCACAGCCCGTGGGGAGGCGCGCCCCAAAGGTGTGGGGTGCCGGGGCTGCGCACCCTCTTTCTCCGGGCAGGCAGTGCCGGGGAAAAGCTCTACCACAGCCTTGTCACTGCTCAGGGATCAGTTAAAAACCCGACAGACCCACAGATGGCTCCAGCATCGCACTTTGCTCCGAGGCCTCGGCCTCTATTGACTGCAGCTGTCCCGGAAAATCAGATTATAGTGCAAAACCCTGGCATCGAGTCTGCTCTGACGAGTCAGGTCTTCCATCTCCCGGCTGGATCGCCAGGATGAAGAGAGGGCGATGGGGAGCGGGGCGATAAGCCTCCACCGCGACAGCTTTTCTCTGGCCTCAGCTGTGTCGGAGGAGCGCTGCGAATCCAGAGCTCCTCGGCGTTCCCTGGGGCCTGCGACGGCTGCGGCCGTGCCCGAGACTTGGCGTGGGAGAAGGGGGATCTCGCCCGGGAACCACGCGCAGGAGCTCCTGACGCGGCTCATCTCCCTTGTCCGTGGCAAAAGCCACCAGAGCTCTGCTGCCCGCTCCTCCTGCTCGCGCTGGAGTGCTTCAGGGCCGTTGAACTGTAGATTTAAATGCTCCCAGGGCAGCAAAGGGAAAAGCTCGTCCGTGCCCACGGCAAGAGCAACCCCTCAGCATCCCTGCGGCAGGTGCCTGAGCTCCGGCATCGGCACCTCGGCATCCCCGCGGCAGGCACCCGAGCTCCGTGGCTGGCCCTGGCTTTGCCGGGCCGCCTGAGCCCCGCCGTGTCGGCCATCACCTCCCCTCCCTCTTGTGCAAGCGCGGTTACTTATTTACATCTTCATTGTGTGCCTGCCTGGCTTCTCACCAGAGCAATTTATTTTCCGCTCCTGCTTCGACCTGGCTGTTCAAGCCTCCTCTTCCAGTCAGGATGAGGTCGCGCCGCTGGAAAGATGTCACACAGCGCAAGACATTTATTTCAGTCGAGAGAGTCGCAAGCGCCTCAGGTGACGCTTCATTTGCGGTCAGAAAGAAAGGTGCCAAGTGTCGCTGCTGAAACCAGTTGCCGAGACAGAGCGGGGGTAACGCGGGTTCCCGGCTTAGCAAAACTCCAGCCCCGGCGGCCCACGCTCCGTCCACCCCACGGGCTCCTCGCACCCACCTTCTCGCGGGGACGCCGCCAGCGGCGGACGCTCCGCGTCCGCCTCCAGTGAACCCCCCCACCCCACCGCACCCCACCCGTGCCCGGACCGCGGCGAACCCGCAGCAGGAGGGGGACGCGACCCCGAACCCCGCCGTGCTCCCCGCCTCACTGCGGGGCCGGGCCGGCGGGCGCGGCGTGGGGCACCCCACGCTGCTTCCCGGGGCGCGGACGCCCCCCGCGGGTGCACGTGCTCCCCCCCCCCGCCCCGCTCCCGCTCCCGCTCCCGCTCCCTCCCCGCACGCGCCGCAGCCCCGCGCGCCGCTCCCGTGCGCGCGCAAGGTGCCCCCCGTTCCCGCGGGCGCGGTGCGGCGCGGGCCGGGGCGGAGCGAGCGGGCGCGGAGCGGAGCGGTCCGGCCCCCGCCGCCGCCCCCGCGGCGCTGCCATTGGCGGCGGGGCCGGGCCGGGCCGGGCCCGGGGAGGCGGCGGCGGCGGCGGCCGGCACAGCCCGCGCCCCCCCCCCAGCGCGGCCCCGGCCCCGGCCCCGGCCCCGGCCCCGGCCCCGGCATGTCGCGGAAGAAGGCGGCTCGCAGCAAGGGCGGCGGCGCCGCGCCCTCCGCCGCGCTGCCCCCCGCCGCCCAGGGGCCCGGCCGAGCCGGTGCCGCCGCCGCCGCCCCGCGGGGCTCCGCGCCCGCCCCCGAGCTGCCCCGCAACGGCGGCGCGGCGGCCGGGCGGCCCTCGCTGAGCAGCAGCGGCGAGTTCTACGACCTCGCCTTCAAGGTGCGGGGCCGGGGGGCTGCGGGGAGGGGCGCGGAGCGGGGAGCCCGGTGCACGGTGCTGGGGTGTCGGTGCGGGGCCCGTCGGGTGCGGGGTCCGTCGGGTGCGGGGCCCGTCGGGTGCGGGGCCGGGTGCAGCCTCCCCGCAGCCGCCGGAGAAGTTCCCGGGGGCCGGGAGCGGGCGGGCGTCCCTCCCTCCCTCCCTCCCGGCCCCGGCATCCCGCCCCTCCTCTGCTGCTGCCGCCTGGTTCGGGTCTCCGGCGGCGGGTCCGCTCGGACCGGGCTCCCGGGGCGGCTCGGCCGGGCTCGGCGGGGGGCTGCGCCCGCAGAGCCCCCGGCAGCAGGGCTGCGGAACTTTTGCAAGTGATGACAAAAGGCTTTCCGCTCAGATGAGTTACTGGAACCCTCTGGTTCCTCTTTAACAACCTACAAAATGCGGTGTAAAGCGGGCTGCCGGCGTTCCTCGAGTCGCATCGAATCTGCTCTGGCTGCTGTTGAAATGTCTCCAGCTTGCGCTGTCTTTTAAGGGCTCAGATGGCTTCTTCTCGCCGCTTCAGATTCTGGCGAGCGAGTCACAGATCAAACGTATTTGCACCCCCCCCTCCATCATGCGACCCGATGCAAGCCCAGCTCGGAGCTCGCTTAGCGATTTTGGCTGAGCCTGCAATTCAGCCTGACCCATCTGACTGCATTTCTAACGCGGATCTTCGTAACCGAGCTTTGAGACGACGGTGTGCGCTGTGGCAAGTCCGACCTCGGCACGCTGTGTCGGAGAGCTCGGTGCCTGTGGCAATCGGCGTGGCCATCGTGTTGTTAAGATTTGGGGCACGCGGTGGGAGGTGAGGGGTGTTCAAGAAGTGAATTTGGTTGCTTTGGTAGGCGGTTGGTCCTGATACGGCAGCAGTAACGGTTCAACAGCTTCTCTAAAATGGAGCCACCTCCGTGTTCACGCTGGTCCTCCGCTCCTTGAGCTCGCCTCTCCCTGCCCGGGCTGGGGCTTTCCCTGGCGATTGCCCCCTTGGCACAGGGATGAGCCGAACGAGGGTCTCGGATAAGCCCAAACGCACCGGGTAGCCAAAACCTCTGCTAGCGGTCTGGCTGGTTTTCAACCAGTGGCAGAGAGAAATTGTTTTGTATTCAGTAAAATCCTGGTTTATTAAACTTTCTCTTTCCCTCACCCCTCTCTTGAGGCTCCCAAGCTCTGCCAGAGGCAGTGGCCGAACGTAAGTCCCGGGCACGGGGCCGGATCCTGATCACCGAGCCCTTGGCATGAGCCTGGCCCTGGGTGCTGCTGTGTGCCCCAGCTGAGGCTGCCGTGGTGCTGGGCGGGGAGAAGCTGCCTTTAACGGTCGCCCTGCTCTAGAACAGGGCTCTAGAGCGTTTAAAAAAAAATCAATACTACTATTTTGTACTAAAACCCACTTTTTTGGTTTTTTCCTCCCCTTCCCTTGGCTTTACACTGATACATCCGTGGGCTCGCTGGCTCCCCTAACCCCCTTGTACCGGAGCTCAGTGCGCGGCTGCGCGTGGTGCTGCTGCAGGAGACCCGGCGTGGGGCTCCGCGCCGTGGGCGATGGAGCACCGTGACCGGATCCCGGCCGCCCGCTCCCCTCCCCAGCACTGCTCCCCTGCCGCAAAACAGGTCACAGCTGTGGCCGGGGCTGCTGCCGCCTCTCGGGAGGCCGAGCCGCAGCGTGGTGGTGGCGTTTGCTGCTTCTGGTGGCTCCTGTGTGGGTTCGGTGTGACCCAGGGCAGTGCCTTCTTAAAACCATTGACATTTGGTCGTGGGCTAATGGCTTGCAGAAGGCTAATGGCAGTGCTTTCGGGAGAGAGGGAACCCTCCCGTGTCGGCGTGAAGCCGTGCAAATCGGCGTGGATGCAGACGCTGCTAACACAGCTCGGCTGCGTGGTCCGGGATTTCTCGATGGCGGGAAGCCGTCGTCCCGCCGAGGGAAGCGGGGTCAGCGGCCCCGGGGGGCAGGAGGGCTCAGGAGGGCAAGCACAGGCTTTGGGGAGCTGGGTGTAGGAGCAGTTTCAGCTCTGCCGTGGTTTCTTTGCAGCAGGGGGGGGTGCCTGCCCCGTCTGCACCCGGGGCTGCTGCTGGGTGGGGAAACTGAGGCAGGCGGCACTGGGAGCGGCTCCCTCGGCATCTGCTGAGGAGCAGGAGGGCGGCCGTGAGGCTGCGCGGGTCCCACCAAAGGGGTTTGCTCGCGGAGGGCAGGGTGCACCCCTGGAGTTGGTGCTCATGGTTGGGGGACCCCATGAAGTCTCCCCGTGGCAGCAGTGCCCTCCCAGAAAGCCCCGCACGTGGCGGGGTGTGGGGTGTTTTAGGGTGCGCTGGGGGCAGCGGGGGCCCCGCAGCCGTCGGGTCGCAGCCTGCCTCGCCTAGGCAGCACCTCTTGGTTTTCAAGGGGTGTTTGTGCTCCCACGGGGGATCTGTTCAGTGCAGGTCGGGGGAAGGTGCCTCGAGTTTGGCCAGTGCTCAGGGACACGTGTGGTGCGGGGTGGGGAATAATCCCGCTGCGGGTCCCCCCTTTCTGTCCCCCACCCTCCCCGGGTCCAAGGACATCGCTCTTGGCCGTGCTTTTTTCCCCTCTCGAGAATACAGGATCTGCTGCTTGCTCCTGGGATGGGGCTTTTGGGATGGAGACGGGTACCGGCTGCGGTGGGGCTTCCTTCCCGAAACCCGGTGGCTAACGCCCCCGCCTCCCTCCCTTGCAGGTGATGCTGGTGGGCGACTCGGGGGTCGGCAAAACCTGCTTGCTGGTGCGGTTCAAAGACGGTGCTTTCCTCGCCGGCAGCTTCATTTCCACGGTTGGAATCGACTTCAGGGTAAGTGCCTGGGGGGCTCCTCGGTCCCTGCCTGCACGGTCTGGCAGGTGAGTGACGGCTTTTGCAGAGGAGTAACAAAATACCGCTCCAGTGACTTAAAAAATCTCGTCATCCCGACCCGTGTCGGCTCCAGCCGGGGCACCGCGGGGCCGAGCAACCGTCTGATGGCGGCGGCAGCGCGGCGGCCTCTTCGTTACAGCTTTGCACGAGGATGGGGGAGCGCGTCCTCTGCTCTGGGTCCTGGGGATGATTCGTGTAAGAACAACTGCTGCGGCCTGAGCATCTGGCCCGTGAAAATATTCCCCTAAGCCGGTTTCAGTGTTTTTAAGAGTTTGTTTTTTCTAAAAAAAAAACCAAACAAACCAACCAAACCATACCAAAACAAAAAACAAAACAAACAAACAAAAAACCCAAAAAACCCCAAACAAAACTGACACAAACCAAAATCCCCTGGAAACATCTCCTGAGCACAGCTTTGGGGTGCTGGCATGGGGGTGCGGTGCCGGGGTGGCCCTGCTCCCTCTGGCACGTAGGGGAGGCATCGTGCCGAGGGGTCTCTGAGCTCTCGGAGAATAACTGTTTTGTTGGCGGCGACCGGAGCATCCTGCCGCCGGTGCGGGGACAGCCCCGAGGGCAGCGTGTCGGGGCTGTGTGGCACCAGCGAGGACAGCAGGAACCGGCTCGACAGAGGGGATAACATGGGAGATGGGGGGCAGAAGGGGAGACGGCTCGTGTCCTGCGATGCCCTGCCGTGGGCAGAGCATCCTTTGCCAGCGGGAACGTCTTAGTGCCGGCCGGGGCCCTCGAAGCCTTTTCTTGGCTGCATTTCCCCCGTGGTACCTTGCTGGGGCTGGGGGGGGGCTGCCCGGGGACGCCGTGGTCCAGGCAGCCGCTGGTGAAGGGGGGCTGCAGTGCCACCGCGGGCACCCCTGGGGCGGGACAGCAGAGCAATGGGGACGGTGACTTTACAGGGATGGCATCAAAGAAACCTTACAGCGGGCTGTGAAGGGGCAGCGAGGGAGCCCTGCGGATGCTGCCAAGGCCACGGTGGCTCCTCTGAGCTATCGCTACCAAAGCAGCAGCCGGCAGCACGCCTGGCTTGGGTCTCTGGCCCGAGGACCAGGCGCTCCCTCTCTCTCACCAGTTCCCCAGCCATCTGCTTTCCCCAAACCACGAGCTCTCCACCCCCGAGGTGTCTGGCCGGTGCTGTGGGCTCCTGGGGGGACTCGGCCCTCGGGATCGGGGATGTGCCCAGGGGCTGTGCCCTCCCTACCCTGCTCTCGGGGCACCGGCTGCGTCGTCTCGCCGTGCGATGGCTTTTGGCTCCGTTTTGGCACCGCGGTGGTGATGGGTGGATGCGGTGAAGAGCTGGTGGTGATGCCACACGCCATCTTCCCAACCGCCTGTTCTCAGCAGCATCTCGCATCTCCCCCTTTCTTGGAGGATTTCTGGGAGACGGGTGTCTCTTGTAACCTGCTATTTCACCGCCTGTGAATAATAACTTGCTGGTACAGTGACAAGTGGAAGAGATGAGGGACAGCTCAAAAAGCCTTTAGAAAGAGAGCGATGTTCTTTCCTGCAAATAGGCTTTCGATGCAGAGCGACGCTGCGGGCTGCAGCAGCAGCTTGGTGAAGTTGGTAAATTGGAGTCCATAATTTTATACAAAGGTAATTACATGGTATTTCAGGTGTTCTTAAAATGAAAAGCGTTTTATTACTGGTTGCAATGATTGATACCAAGGGCAGTCATAAAATCCTGTGACTTATTGATTAGAGCGCCGAAACGACTGCTACTGAGAAGCAATCAAATTAGGGTTAATTTACTTCTGTAATAGAGCTGCGAGAGCTACATAGGTTTGAAATGGGCAGATTATACAGCGGGGAAGATCATGTGTATACCCTAAACCTCGTTATTATCATCTTTGTAAGGTACTCATAATTTTTTGGGGGACATGGAAATAGTTTTTTGATTGTACATCTCCGTTTCCATTAAGATAATGCTGTTTGCAGGCGCCATGTAATTGTGCCCCTCTCACTGTTTGCATCACGATGCAGATGAAGCTCCGGGGTGGTAACGCTGGAGCCTTCTGCTGCGAGAGTGCGCTTGGGTTTTAATTTGTGTCTGTCTAATAACACAACTGTCACATCGCGGCTCCTTTTCTCTGTAATCTCGGAATTTGGCATCAGGTTTTCTGGCTGAAGCAAGCGAGGCCGTTTGTGACCGTGGGTGGTTGTCGTTGGAGAAGGCGGTCGCTGGGTTCTTGCTGCGTTCGCCTTGGACCAGGGCAAGAGGTGCTGAGCGAGTGCAGGGCGTTACTTCGGTGCATCGGGCTTTCTCGGCGGGGTTTGCAGCGGTCACTGAGCCTCGCTGGTGGCGGAGACCATGGGGACCTCCCCAAGGCCAGGGCGTGCGGCAGCTGTGCTCCTGTGCACGCACGACCTTGCTTGGCTGGGGGAGCTGCCGGGAGCCTGGGGAAAGGCTGGGGACGTTGCGGGGACGGAGCTGCCCAGCTCTTGCTGTTGTTTTCGGGACTGTCTCCGCTCCTTTTGATGCCAGCTGCTCTCTGCGAAGCACCCTGGGATGGGACGGAGCCGCGTTGGGGGGCAGCCTGCGCGCCCACCCAGCTGCTCTCTGCCTCCTCTCCCAGTCCATCCACTGGTCCCAGTGGGCTGCAGGATCAGCTGCTCGTTTTTGAGGATGTCAAACCATTAGATACACACAAAGCTATGGCTAATGGATTATGTAGGCCTGAGTGAATGTAAATGAATAGAAATCCATTTAAAATTAATCTGGCATTACAATTCCTAATGGCCCCCTAGGTTTTTTCCCTCCTGCTGTTTTATGTTAGGGAGAACCTCTCGCATTGTGTTTGTTTAAGAGACGATGATAAACAAAGAAGGATGTTGATCTAAATATATTTGGAAAAGAAACCACTGATACTAGGGAAATAAAGATGATCACAGTATTAAAAAAATGCATCCAAATGGTACCTGTTGGCTTCTAGCTTTGGAGAGGCCGAGTCCTTCTGTTTTCCTTCTTTTGAAAATTGGTTTTACTGGGGGAGCATCTTTAGCTCCTCAGGGATACACCAGCCCTCCCCGTTCAGCCGCCGCAGTGCCGGGGTGTCCGGGGGTGCCGAACGGAGGGTTTGGCTGGGGGTGCGCTGCTGGCTGTACTGGGGCGAGCCCCCCCCCCCCCCCCCCTTGCCGTGGGTGCCCCTAAGGCGAGGCAGAGCCCTGGGGCAAGGAGTCCTGCTCCTGGCGGGGGCTTCGTCCGAGCGGGGGGCTCGCTTGGAGCGACAGAGACTTCTGTCCGAGTTACTGTGCTGCTTCCCCCAGAGGAGGAAGCCTCCCCGGGGGGCAAACCCCTCTCTGCCTCCGGCATCTCGGTCGCAGGCGTCGCCTTCGGGGTTTCCAGCCGTTGCTATAGATAACGGGGGGCTTAGTTACTCCCTCCCACGAGCCGCGGTGCGGCCAGGGCCGTGCCGAGCCGCGGCACGAAGTCTGCCTTCTCCTCTTCCCTGGGGCCGGGGGGTCTCAGCGGATCCCTCTGCTTGGGGACAGCGGTGGGGCCAGGTCTCTCCCTGCAGATCCCTGCTGGCGAGGGCAGGATGGGTCCTGCCTGCGCAGGCAGAGCGGCTGCCTGGGGCAGGTCGCGCGTGCTTTCCTAACGTCGTACGTTAGGAGTTCAGGGAGAAGGGGTCTCCTGCAAAAGAGCAGGTTTATCACTCGGGTGTGAATCCCATTTTTCTCGGTGCTACTGAAGAAGCTGCCTTTCGCTGTAATTTTGGAGCAGAAACCTCGTCAGAAATTAAAGCTGCGCAGCCAACGGTATTTCTGTCTCGTTGTAGCAGCTAACTAGCGAGGAATGTCTTGCCAAAGCCGAGAAACCAAAGGGCCACGTGAGCCCGCTGCGTGCCCCCTCCCCGATGACGGCCGGGCTCCGTGGGGACACCCCGACGCTCGCTGCCCAGCCGGTGCTCGCAGCCCCGCGCTATCCCGATCTTTGCGGGGTCGGGCGAGTTAAAATTTTTGTACTAATTGGGCCTGAAAGGAGAAGAACATAAAAGAAAAAAATGAAGATGAGCCTTTTCTCCCTGGGAAGAGGTGCTAATGAGTTTCTTTGCGTTAGCAGAAGAGATGGTTTCTGTGCTAATCAGTGGGATGAAACCATTAGGAAGCGCTTTGCTGGCGGAGTTCAGAGCAGGGCGGTTTGTCTTCGTTTTCTCCGAGGCACGTAGCGGTACCGCTCCTCTCTTGCTGCCCCAAGGGGAGGGAGCAAACCAACACCCTCCTGGTGCAAAGCACGCTTAGGTGCTGCGGGAGGAGGAGGAAGGGGCCAGCCCTGGTGCTTTGGCACAGCTTTGGGCTTCCCGAGCAGGCGGCTGGGTGCCGGGAATATTTCCTCTGAAGGCTGGGCTTTGACGTCCACCGCTTTGCTCCGTCGTGCCCAGGAGGGGTTCCGCTGGTTGTTACCCTGCGGAGACCCGCAGCTCCCCACAGCCGCCTCGGATGCGGGCGAGCCGGCAGCAGCCGTGCTCTCTGCTCCAGCCTTGGCCGTGCCGCAGTTAATCTGCCTGCTGGGACGGCTGCTGTGCACTGTAAATAAAAGCTGTCACTTGTGACCCTGAGCTTTAAGGACTCTTGATTACATTCAGCCCCGTGCTGCTCTGGGGGTGGAATCAGCGGTATATAATATGTTTTTTTGCATAAGAGATTTGTTGCATCTCTGTTTATTTTTCGTAGCGTGTGTGTGCACCTTCCATGGGCAAAACAGCAGCTGCTGGCTGCCTGCTGACTCCCTCAGCGAGCTGAACTTTGCAGGAGAGATGGCAAGCTCCGTTCCAGCCATGCGAGGTGTGCAAGCTAACACTGGCCACGGTCTGGATTCGGCAAGTCTGGTCCTGGGTCTCATGCACTCAGGGGAGGGAGGTGCGGATGCCCTGAGCACCCGCAGGTCCCCAGCAGATGCCCGCGTCCCTGTCCTCGGGGCGATGCTCCAGCGCAGCGTTTGCCGAGGTGCCTCCCTTTGAGGGGCTGCTGCAGCCTGGAGCCATCTGAAAGCCGAGGGCTGGCTTTTATCTCAGCGGCTGGCACGGAGCGTTAGCAGGGCTAATTTTCTGATGGATCAATCTGGAAAAAGTGGGAGGGGATCTGCTTAGGCTGGAAGAAAGAAACGGAAGTAAATTAATTCCGGCGTGTCTTTCTATACAAAATTAGTCCTGAACGTTCGAGGGAAGGGACTCTGGGCATTGAGCAGTGTTTAGTCTCTTCTCTTCGCACGCTTTGCCGTATAGCGTGGCAACGTGCACGGGGTCGGGCAGGGGGGCTGCTGCAGGCTGCGGTCGGGTGGGTTTAGGTTGGTCCCCAGGGCCATGAGCTGGAGCACCGGAGGGGACAGCCCCGGCTCCGCACCCCTGCGAGAGCACTGGCCTTCCCCTGGGAAGGGCATCTTGGCGCTGCCTGCGTTGCCCGGGCCAAGGGCTTGCCCGGCCCTCCGTGGGGCTGCCGTGCCAGCGGCAACGTGGGTGCGACGGCTCCGGGCCGGGGGAGGCGGGGAAGGAGCCCTGCGTGGGTGCTGGCGTGGCAGGACGGGCAGGGGGATGCCTGTGTGCCTGCCTTGGGTGCGTGTTCCCAGCAGCTCTTTGTCTGAAATTGGCTTCTTGTGCATCTCCTGTTGCTGTATGAATTTTGATAGAAGCCAGTAGCTGATTTCGTACTTTTGCATTTCTCACTGTAAGGAAAGCTGGGCTAAATTTGCCTAGAGGAGCTTTCCTGGGATGCTTTCCACCCCTTCTGCCTGGTTTCGGGAGGCAGAGGAGACGCTGGCACCGGTGCCGTGAGGACCGGGTGCCGTAAGGACCAGGTGCTGCCCGAATCCGGCAGCGGGTGAGGCAGGTCCCGGAGAGCTCGCGCAGGGAGGGCAGGCGCTGGGAGCAGGAACACGCCTCGATTTTATTGATTTACGTCGTATCTGACTCTTAGGACGACAGCTTCTCCGCAGCTGCTGCTGGTTCCTGTTCCCCGCGCCCAGGACGGGCTCTCCGGGGAGTAAATAGCCATTTTTCCTGGGCAACCGAGCCCTGCTTTGCTTTCAGCTGCTGCTCTCCTCCCTTGCAGAGGGACACAGCTTTGCAGTCGGTGAAGCCTGTCATTTGCATGCAGGGGCTCAGTTGCCAAGAGATGCTGTGAGCAGCACCCGTGGCGGGCTGCACCCGCTTTCTCACATCTGCTAGTATTTTATTCATGTTTCTTTGGCTCTTGCATTTGAAAAATAATAAACCTCCTCGGTGTGCTCCAGTTCTGCAGCACACCAGTAAACTGCAAACACCCGTGTGCTGGCGGTAATCCCAGTGGACGACAGGCTCGATTCCTGCCTTGGGGAAGGCAAAAAGAAATAAGATGAATGTCTTCAAAGCAGAGAAGTGCTGGAGTCACTCTTTAAATGAGCGGCTGGAGCAGCCTCGAGACCCAGAGCCTGGTTAAGCAAACTCTTAACCAGTTTGCAGGATGGTGTGAAGGTGTCTGCCCCGCTCTCGGCACGCCGGGGCCTCTCCCACCCCCTCGGTGTCTGGGAAATACCACCCAGAGCAGGCTGTGCGTTTAATCCGGGTGTGACACTTGGCATCCATTTCAGCTGACAGCGAGAGCGCTGGGGACGTGGGGTTTTGCGGGAGATGCTCCTGGAAGGGTGCCGGTGCCTCCCAGGCTCCTGCAGCCCTGCTGCTGCCTGGTGGCTTCCCGGCGTGTGCCGACAGCCGGCATCTGCATGGGTCTGTCCCAGTGCAGGGTGGTTGAAACTAAAAGTGTAAGTAGCTCAGGCGGAGGGCAGGAGGCCTGGGCTGCTCGGGAGCTGCAGAGCCAGGGCACAGGCACAGCAAAAATACGCTCGGGAGCCGCTGGTGGAAGGAGGGAGGTTGTGAAGCCGTTCACCGTAATCTGCTTCTGTATCCTCCTCGTTAGAGCTGTACGGGAGCTCAAAACCCCCTTAGAGGATGGGGATGAACATGGTGGAAACTCAAGAGGAAAATGCAATTCCTGCACATCCGCAGCCTGTTGCGAGCCTACGTGGAAAGAGTGAGCTGAGTCGCTTCCCCGGCCCTGTAGCGTCTGACCACAACGGCTTAATTTCTTAATCCTTTAATTTCTTTTCCAGGCAAGTTGCGCTGCGGCGCAGAGGCGGGTTGGGAAGCGGCGCCCGGGTGCGTGTGGTGCCATTGCAGCGTCCCCTTCCCTGAGCCACCTGCGTTCACCGTGGCCGGGCCACCAGCAGGCACAGTCCTGGCTCTGCGGGCACCCGGGGCTGGCTGTGTGTCTGTCCTCGGCGCGGGGATGGCACCGTGCCGTGGGGATGGCTGCCTGCGCTCCTGGAGCCCTTCCATGCCTTTATCTTATTTCTGTTTTTCCTGCAGCAGCATGGGAAGAGAAGCATTGCTTTGTCCGTCGTAAAATCGTACGAGTTTTTGGTGGTAGCTCCGTGGCCGCGCTTTGAAGTGCCCTGCGAGGTCTCTGCGAGGAGTTGGGTTTCGGTGTGGGGCGATGAACCCGCTCATGCGAGCGTCCTCGCTGCGGCACCCATCTCCTGCGGGGACGGTGGGTGCGGTGGAGCTGCCGCCGGGGATCGCTCTGCCCGTGAGCGGCAGCCGGAGCCGTTTCCCCCCGTCCTTGGGGGTGTGGGTCAACGCCCCGCTCCCCGCTTCGCTCCAGCTTAGCAGGCTCTCCCTGCCAAGGAGCGGGGTGAGGAGGAGGTCGGCGCTGGAGGAAGGCTGTGGGCATACAGATGCGGTGTGTCTGCACCTCTCTGGATGGTGCCAGGCGAGAAACTGGTCCCGGGGAGGCCAATTGGGGTGCTGGAGCATCGGCCGCCCTGGTGCGGAGCCAGGCGTTACGCTGGGTCTGCTCGTGGTGCCGGGCCTGTGAGGGGGCGTTTTATAGATGATAAAACATTTAAATGGGTCTAGAGTAAGTCTAAATGGTTTGAATATTTCATGGAATACATTTGGCTTAATTTCACTTTCATCTTTTATTTGCGATAAAATATTGAATTCAGCTGTGCAGAACTGGGTTTTTCTTTGAAAGCGGAGGGGAGGTGGCTGAGCCGGCGGGGATGGGTGGGCTTTGGGGTGCCTCTGCGCCCCACTGCCGCCCCCGTGATGGGCATCTAGGGGCATCCCTGCCCCATGGCTCTCGTCTTGCTCAGCCCCCGTGACCCCCCCGAGCCCTCGCTGCTTCTCCACAGAGCCGCTCTCTCATTTTGTTACCGCTGATTAATTATTTGCCCCCAGCGGGCTTCGTTTTATTCCCGGTGTGGATGCTGGTGATCTCTGTGTGCACGCGGGGAAGGGCAAGGTGCCGGTCCCGGGTTCGCAGTGCTGGGGAGGGCTGCAGCGGGACGTCGCCACCTTTCCCGAAAAGCTGGTGCGGGGGGAGCTGTCTCCGGCCGAGCTCAGCGGGTGCTGCCTGTGCATCATCCTGCCCCAAAAAGCACCTGCCCCTTCGTCCTCTTCCCAAAGAGCCGCTTTCCTCCTTGCATCTGCAAAGGGTCGAGAGACCCGAATTTGGAGACAGGAGTCGGGGTGGTCCCATCGATGGGGCCTTTGCCGGGCCCTGTGATGGTAACGCTGAGCATCGCTGCGGCAAATCGGGAAGGGAGCAATTGGCTGCTCTGAAGCTGGGAACAGTGAGTGCCGGCAGAAGATCGTCCCCCTTTGGGGGAAGAAAAAAAAAAGGGAGAAACAATCCTTTCCGAGGGGGTCGGAGCTGTGTTTGCGGGGGAAGGAGCCGCAGCGCGGCGTGTCTGAGCAGTCGTCCGCTCGTCCTTGGCCGGCAATGGGGGGACACGCGCTGGTTCCTATGGCAGTGGGGAATTTAGGAACGGAGGGCTTGTTCACCTGCAGAGCCTTCGGAAGCAAAATATTTTGCCGGTGGTGTTGTCCTGGGGGGGGGCTGAGGGATGCAGCGAGCATGGGGCGGCCGCTGGCGGGGAGCCCTGAGGAAGAGGAGGAGGAGGAGGGGGGCAGCTGGGGAAGCACCGGGAGCTGTGGGATTCCTGCGTGGGGCAGTGCTGGTGGCACCACGGGGACATCCTCGCCCCCGGAGCGCGGGACTGGCCGAGCGCTGTGCCCTGCCGTCGTACGCCCGCAGCCGGGCAGAGCCGGGGCGACGCTCACCTTGCTCGGCTGCACCGCGCTGCCTGCGCAGCTCCTGGCCCCGCTCGCAGCCCGGCGAGAGGGGGAGCGAAGCCGCGGTGCTGCCGTACACGCTGCCGGCTCCATCCAAGAGCCATGGAGCTGCCCCTGCTCCCCCGGCAAGGGATCTCCGCCGGAGCGGTGTAACTCATGCAGCTTTGTTTGTCTAACGGGAGCATACAGCGTTTTTAATCCTGGCTAAGCACCGAGTCATCGCCTTGAAGGATTGCAGAACCTCTCGAAAGCGGCAGCAAATATTTCATCTTTATGCCTGCATCGGAAAAAATATTTCTTCCCGATCATAACTAATATGTGTTGGGAGCTCGTGCTCCTTCAGCTTTAAAGGGTGATGCTCACTGCCCTGGTCTGAGGCTGTCCCAGGGCGAGGAGAAGCCCCGCGGGGGTCTTGGTGGAATCAGGCTGGGGAGGTGTTTGTGTTGCAGACGTGGCGGCTCTGGGGTCGGTGCTGCCCGCGGGCAGGAAAGGTTGTCTTCTAGAGGTTGTAAGACCGACAGCGTGTCTCTGAGGATGCAACTGGTCCTGTTGCGAACATCTGGACAGGTTTTGTTTCATTCTGTGGGGTTTTTTTAATATTTAATTTATTGAAAGGAGGGGAGCGGTGCGGAGCCGTGCCCAGCTGCATCAATGCAGCCGAACCTGCCCGGGTCGGATGCCGCAAAGCCGTCCGCCTGCGGCAAGCCCGGACCTCGTCAGCCCTCGTTCAATCCGCCCGTGCCTGCGGATGTTTTCCTCCTTCCCATCGAGGCGCGATGTTCCTGGGCCCCAGTGACACGCTGGGGAAATGGAGGCTTTGGCTTTTCCAGCTTTGCTTGCGCGGGCGTCACCACGGCAACGGTGCGGCCGCCCGTCCCCCGTCCCCCCCTCCCGCTGGCGAACGCCTCGTCCGACGCGCACCGTTTTATGGCATTAACGCGGTTATTAGCGAAGCGCCGCCAAGCCGCCGCCGCGTGCGCCGCGATGCGTGCCGGGGGTGGCAGAGGAGGAGCGGGGGGTCCTGCCCCGGCGCCGATGCTGCTGCTCCTCGTTACCGACGATGAGGCTGAACCCACCTCAGCTCCCGGTACCGTTCCCGCCAGGGAGAGCTGTTGGCATCGGTGCCCGTTGCTCTCAACCTTGAAACAACCCCCGTTAATGATTTTTATTTTTTTTTCCCCCCGAAGCCAAGCGCAGGAGGCTGCTGGAGGTGTCCGGGGAGCACAGACCCTGCTGGCCGGGACCTTGCCCGCCCGCTTGGTCAGCGATGCTGAATTTGGTCCGAATTGCTGGGGTTTGCTTCCCCCGTGCCGCTCGACGGCAGCAGGTCCCCGTCAGCGCCTCCGTGCCTCGCTGCTTCCTCTGACCCGATGACTAAGAAAAACACACCTGCATGGCTGGATGAATAATTCAGCCCAGCCTCGTTACTGGGGAGTCCGTAGCGAAGACCCTGTCTGGGGACCCCCTTGTCGCGGGGGGCTGGTCCCTGGATGAGCGCCCGTCTTGCAACAGGGATTCGGTGCCCCAGGTGGTGCAGGGTCAGTCCAGTCCCTTTCCTGGGCGCACAGGGAGCCCTTCCTGACGCTTGTGCAGCCAGATGGCTGGGCTTTCATTTGTGGGGTTTGTTGGTCGTCCCCCCCACCCCACCCCCAGCGTTAAGCCCACTCGGCTCTTGGGAGCTGCGGGGAAGCAGCCGTTTCTCCGGCATCGTGACTGCGGGAGGACGGCATCGTTTCCCCGGCGTGGCCGGGTGCTCGCCCTCCCGCCCCACCGGCCGCAAAGCCCCTGCGGGCTCACCGCTTTTATCGTCGCCCCGTTTGCCGCACGCCTCAGCGGAAACGCCGAGGGATTGTTGCTACTCTCGGCGTCAATTTTTAGAGCGCGGCGCGGGTTTTGGCAGCGGTGCCGGCCAGCCCACGCAGCCCCGAGCAGCGCCAGCCTCGGGGAAGGACTGGCAGCTCCGCCGGGCTGGCGGGGATGCAGCTTTCTGGGGGTGAGCCCGCTGTGCCGTGCCGCGTGCCCGTGCACCTCCCCACGGCATCGGCATGGCCGGGCTGGCCCCTCCAGGCTGGGCAGAGCAGCGGGGCAGGGCTGGGAAGAGACCCCGGTGCTGCGACGGCCGTGCCGCACTGCCCTGGGCAGCCGTCGCCGGTTGCGTTTATTTTCTGCTGTAACCATACGCTCTTGGGCGTTTCTGTAGGGGCTGAGGGGCCGTGGGGCGTTGCGTGCGGGTCGGGCCGGCGCGTGGAGGGAGCGGGGTCGGGGCTGTGAAGCATCTCAAGCCATGGCACCGCGGGTGTGGGCTTCCTTGGGCTCCCGTGAGTCAGTGCTTTCTGGAAGAAAAGCGTTCCCGGGAGATCACGCATCGCAGGTCTCATCTGAGTGGGCTTTTCTTTTTCCTCTAAGTGCTGAGGCACACGCGGCCTGAAGCCAACCCCGAGCAGCTCGAAAGACGCTGGGTCCTGAGCCCCGCGGGCGTGCTCTCCCCCCGCTCCGGGAGCCCGGCTGCGGGGAAGGCCGGCTCCTTCCCCAGCTCCTTTCCTAGACCTGCCACGGTGTGCTGATGTGGCTTGGAGAAGAATCGTGGCCGATGTGACGGGACCAGAACGGGGCTGGGAATCGCTTCCCGGTGAACCCCGCGGCACGGTTTGGGAGAAGGGGCATCCCTGCGGGGCGTCGCCGTGGTGCAGGCACAGCAGCCCTGCGCAGTGGCAGAACTGGGGGAGCCGGAGCCCTAAGAGGGGTGACCCCGCCTGTCCCTGCCCCAGACCAGAGGTTTGTGTTGGGAGGAGGGGGAATAAAAGGAGGAGCCCGTCCTCTGTCCCTGTGCCCGCTGCCACTGCCGTAGGTAAGTGGCTCTTGGCTGAACGGCAGCGCAACCGGCGTGCCCGTTGCTGCTGCCTCTCGGGGCTTTGCTGACCCAAGAGAGCTGCAGGGATGGAAACACCCAGAACGCGCCAGCGCGACGACGCTGGGGCGTGATCTGCCGCGGGGGACGAGCTCTGCCAGGCCTGGGCGTTGTGCCTGCCGCGGTGGCTTTCCCGAGGGCTTTGCCGGGAAGGGACCGGCTCCTGCGGCATCGCCCTGCTCCGGGATGCGGGACGTGCACAAAAACCAGAGCGCGGTGCCAGCGGTGGCCCCGCGTGCTGTGGTGCTGGCAGACCTGGGAGAGCGGCACCCAGAGCGCGTAATTTAGTGACGAGGAGCTGAGCTCGGAGAGCCGGGTCTCGCTGCGAGGGGGGTGCGTGCCGAACCCCTTTGCATCGGGGTGAGTCGCAGCTTGGCGAGGTGGCTCCCTGCAGGGCTGGGGCTCGGCAGGTGGGGCCGCAGTTCAGCCTGAACTTTCTTAAATACATTAATGTGCTGCACTTAAAAATGTGCATGAATTAATGTGAGAAGTGCTTGACAATGCCTAAAATAACTTTGTTCCCGAGCAAGCGTTAATGCATGGCAGATGTGTTTTTTCCCTCCTGAATAATACACACATGAGATCGAATTGCTCCCAAAAGCTCGGCGCGCTGGCAGTCCCAGGGGCCTGGCATCGCCGGGGTGTTGCAGCGGGGAGCGGTGCAGCTTCAGGGGGTGACTGATTCTCCGGGGGATCAGCCCCTCAGCTTGGCACAGAGGTGGAAATCCTCTCCTGCGGACCCGGCCGCTCCAGCCTGAGTTAATGGCTGCGGCTGGGCTTTCCGAGGGACGTTCCTGGTGCAACAACAAAAAAAAATCAAGGCAATTGGGTGGGTTTGGGTTCGGTTTATTTGCAAAACGGTTTGCAAGTGCCTGTGCCGGTAGCACCCGGCTGCCCAGGAGCACGGTCCACCCTGCATTCCCAGCCCCGAGCCCCTTGCTGCCATCCGGACCTCCCGGTGCCCGCCAGTGGCCGGGCAGGACCGCGGCAGTGTTGCCGTCCGTGGCGAAGCGGAGCCGCTCCGGTTAGCGAGGAGGAGGTAAAACCTCAGAAAATTTTCCCCCAGAGTTTGGAAAGCAAACAGGGGGCCGAGGAGGGGTCCTGCCCTGCGGGGAGCGGGCTGGGGCTCATCACGCTTCAACCCCCTCCGCCGCTGCTGCCGCCGCTGCTGCCACCGCACCGCCCCGTGCATGGGAGCTGCTGCACCGCCGCAGACGTGGGCTGGGACGTCAGTGAGCACCGAGACCTGGTATGTGCCACGCCCAGGGTCTTAATGGACTTGTAGGGACTTAGAAAATGTCATTATGGGTGTTCGGTCACTCTCTTTTCCTTGAATCCTTTGAAGGATTCATCTGGCCTCAGGCTCGCTGCTCAGCGAGAGCATGGTTTTGGAGAGCTGTCTGCCGTAGCTGCAGGCGAAGGATGTGTGTGTTTGTGTGGGTATGTGATAAAAAGCTACAGATTCATTTGTCAGGTATTTGGGGATTTTTTTTTTAGTGATGAGAAATGCTATTTAATAATACTGTTTGCAATGTCGTCTGCAGGAGATGCTGTGTTACTGCCAGATGCTGCCGGGATATTTGCTGCTAGATATTCAGACCTGATTTTTTTTTTTTTTTTTTAAATTGGATTGCAAAGTCTTCTCTGAAACTTTGGGCAAGTTCCCAGACCTTTAGGTGCCAGCCCTCTGATACAAAGAAGCCCGGCTGTGCCGCTGGCTGCAGTTGCAGGTACAGCTGATTGCACGCCCCGTGCTGTGCAGGAGAGTCTTGCTGGCGGAGCCCCGGAGCCTTCCTCAGCAGCATCTTCCTCCGGGCAAAGTGACCCCGCTGCCTTCAGGAAAGCTCTGTTTTACAGCAGGGATCATACTGAGGGCAGACGAGGCTGCCCAGAAGGCTGGTTTTGTAGCTCCGAAACCAAATTATAATATTCCTCAAAACTGGGATAGGCCAAATGGAAAACGCTTGGACCAAGCATAAAGGCAGGAAAAATTAATCTTTTCTAATTTGCCTGCCGTGCCTGAGGGCTGCTCGGGTGGGGGGGGTGAGCCGCAGGAGGGTCGGGCTCGCAGCCCCCCAGGGCTCATCCTGCCGGGCTGGGGGTCCCCTCACTGGGTGTTTCCCGGTGGCTTTCTCCTCCGTGAACTCCACTGCTGCCTGGCTGCTCTGGGGCCGAACCAGTTAAACTCCTCCTGAGCCGGGACGGGTTTTGTGCTGGAAATGAGACGGCTGCTGCAGGACTTCAGTGTGGTTCCTGGGATCCTGCTCCTGGACACAACTGGGCTGGTCCAAATCACCCCCCCCCCCCCGGAGGGATCGTCCTCTTTATGGTCCTTGGAGGCAGCGGAGGATGGAGCGTGTGGGGCCGGGGCACACAGCCGGGGCTGGCTGCCGTCCCCGGGGCTTTGACAAGGGTGAAACAGGGTGCCAAGCCGGTGAGCAGCACGGCTGTTGCTGCGGGATGAGCCGAGGAGCCCGGCTCGTCCCGCAGCTCCAGCTGCTCCAACACCCCACAGGCTGCTGTGATGGGAGCACTGGGTGCCGCAGCACTTCTGACATAGGGACTGGCTGCTTTGGTGTAAAAACTGATGCAAGGCTTTATGTCCCCCTCCCGGAGTAAACAATTCCCTGTATAACGGTAATTGATGACCCATTTTTCATTCTCGTGGCATTGACAGCCGCTGTGTTTGCTGTAAATGAGAAATGATATTGCAATAAATGCTCTGTAGAGATTCTTGTTCTGCTTTGCAGCACGGTATGTCCTTGATGAAGAAAATGAAGATAAATATGTTGAGTGCCACGTTACTTATTCTCGGTATTGGCACAGATCTGCGTGAGCCATCTCTGCCCCCTTTGTTTCCAAGGCTGCCTGGTTTAGAAGTAAGCACGGATATTTTTAAAAATATCTCTTCTATTATAAAGTAGAAAAAAAAGAGACTGAAGGGGTGAGTAATGCAGCCCAGGGTGGTGGGGAGCTGCCGCAGACCGTCCCCGGGTGGGGAGGAGGGATGCGGCCGGGGGCTCCGTCCGCTCCCGGGACCCGACCGTGTGCTGGGAGCTGCCGGGATGGGCTGCAGCCTTCCTGCTGACTTCGGCTTTTTGGTGGCTCTGGTCTCCGGGGCGGCTGTAGCAGATCCTCTCCTGTGGATTTGTAAGGGTGGAAACCCCCAGTTTCCCTGGCTGCCCGCGGGGCTGGGGCGCAGGCTTGCTCCAATGTGGCGGGGACATCTGAAAGCCTTGCAGGGCCACGTCTCCCGCCTGTTGGGATGAGCCTGAGCAGCCCCGTCAGGCTTAAAGGCATCGATAGTCTGAGTCTCGCCTGCCTGCGCCTCCTTCAAGGCACCGTCCCCTTGATCGTCCCTGGGGCGCTGACTTGCTGGTTCGGTGGAGCAGCCGGGCTGGGGAGGGAAAGCGTCGCTGAGCCGGTACTCCTCCACCAGCCCCGGGAGCCGGGTGGCTGCAGGACACGGCTGCCACGGGCGATGCCAAGAAGCAGAGCATGACTTTATTTTAAAACATATAATCCTAACCAGATCCTCTTACCTCTAATCTGTCCCTAAGACAGGATTCTCCACGTCTTGCCAGAAAAACCTTTTATGTGCAGACTGATGTGAATAGAAGATGATAAGTCACTAATTCTTCAGTGCGTCTGCTCTAACAAGAGCCTTGACTCTTATCTCCTGCAGGGCTGGCAGCCAGGGAGATGTTAATTGTGCTTTAATGTAGCGTACATGGCTCTCGACACAGACTGGTGCTGCAGACGTCCCTGGGGCGTTCGCCGGGTGCTGCAGGGTGCGGGGAAGGGGCCGCGCTGCCCTGGAGGCGAGGGGCTCTTGGGGGGATTTATGTAGGGCAGGGCTTGCGGCTTCTCCTGTCTCGCCCGCAGCGTGCGGGGCAGGTTGTGCCCTGGCCGGGGCCCGGCACGCAAGGAGAGAGGGGACGTGGCGAGGTGACCCCTCGAAGGAGGCGGCGAGAGGCGAGGGGGCGCGGGGCCGGCTCCGGCAGCAGAGCGGATCAGAAACGCCGTCTGCTGCAAGGTGCCGTGTTAATCTGCTTTTGGCGGGGTCTGCTGTTGAACTGAGCAGCGAGCGCTAACACGTTATCATTTCGGAGAGGATCTTCGCGCCGGGGATCGGCGGCTGGCTCTGGAGTGTCTCTGCTGCAGGCGGGAGCGTGCAAGTCCCGGGGAAAAAAAGCCAAGGCAGAAGTTTCTATTTTTAGCTGCAGAGTGCAAATGCACAGTGCTGTCGAGGAAATTCATCACCTGCCCTGGAAGACGAATGGTCGGGTTTTCTCTCAGAGCAGATTTATGGGATGAGGCAGAGGGAACCGCGGCAGGGTGTGCTGGCTGCCCGGGTCTCCCCGGGTCTCCCCGGGGACGCGTGCCGGGGCCACTCGGGCACGCCGCCGGCGGTGGAACAGCAGAGCTGCGTTTGTTGCTGCTCTGCAGCTGAGGAGGAGGAGGATCAGCAAAGATGGATCCCGGCGGCCGGGCTGTCCTCTGGCAGGACTTGGCGTGGCTGGAGAGGGACTGTCCCCAGCCGTGCTGTGGCACAGCCCTGGGACCTCCTGCGTCCAGCCCGTGTCCCTGCCCCGCTCTCCCTGTCCCTTTCCGCAGGCTCCAGCACAGCATCGGGCTGTTCCCTCCCCTTTCTTGCGGGGAACGTGCTTCTGCAGTGTTTTTTCCTAAGCTGGGGCTGGTGGGCTGGCTGGCTGCGTTCTCCCCGGAGGTGCTGCGTGGCTGGGCTGTGCCGGACGCGCTGGCGGCATGGCCGGGAGGAACGCCTGCGCTGCCCGGTGGGCTGCTCATGGGCAGAGCAGCCCCGCCATAACGCGCTGTGAAAGCTTGTACGAAGTCGAGATAAGAGCTCAGCGCTGCTTTTATTGCTCCGGTGTCTGCTCGCCGTTGCTGAAACTTAAATATTTGTTCCTGGTTATCGTTTATCTCGCTGAACAGGTCTTGATTTCAGAAGCGCAGATCCTTGTGCAATATCAGCTTCCAGCTCTCTTCCCTTTTGTCACCCCCAGCAGAAATGATGGGAGGTTTTAAAACCCGCTGATGCCAGGGCAGTTTCTCCAACAAAAGCTCTGGACAGCTTTTTCCTTGAGGCGGGGTCCACTGCACCAGCCTCGGGCACGGCCGCGCTCGGGGCTCCTGCCCGCGGCTCCCCCGGCTGCTGAACCCCGCGGGGGGGACGGCAGAGCTGAAACTCGCGCCGAGCTGCTGTCGCACCCCCAGGGTTGTGCGCAGGCTGTAAATAATCCAGAGCTGGAGAATCGGAAAAGCTCCAGCTCCTCGCCCAGAGCCTGCTTGGCTGGCCTGTGCTCGGAGCCAGACCCCGCTGCCGTGTCCCAGCACCCCCGTTTGGGCACTCCATGTTGGCCAATTTGAGGGTTGGGGGGGGGGGGGTGTTTGTTTGGGTTTGGTGTTTTTTTTTTCCATTTTCTCAAACGAAAATGAAATTTTCTCATTTTCAGTCTCAAAAAGCACCCCATTTGGCTGCTTTAATTTTGAGGGACCAAGTTTTTAGAGAACTGCTTGTACTGAGGGAGCAAAGGGGGGGCTGCTCTTCGAGCCCTGACCTTGGCAAAGGGCCGGGCTGTCCCCGAGCCGGGCTGTCCCCGAGCCGGGCTGCTGTGGCTGGAGAAGATGCTGAGCCGCCAGGACCCGCTTGCTGGCAGTGGCACGTGCGCGTGTGGGAAAACTTCGGGCTTTTAATGAGCAAATTTAATGCAGTGTCCTGCTGTTTTGGGCAGATTTCCATATCGATCTTTAATCTATTTTTACAGCCGCTTTTGAAGGTGGTGTTTATTTGTCTGTCTGCTCGGCTCCATCACAGCTGCATCCCAGCTCCTCCCGGCACAGGAGCGTTTGTGCTCGTGGAGGCGGGGGCTTTGCCAAGTGGGAATTTGGGTCCGGGTCCCGCCTTGGCACGGGGCTGGGGTCCCCCAGCACCCCTTCAGCCGGCTCGCCCCTGCCGCGCTGCTGTTTTCCTCCCGGCTTCCTAAAGATAAAGGATGCCCCAGTCTATCACCCGCTCCCCACGTGCTCCCGGTGGGGACCTGGGGACCCGGCAGCCCACCCAGCCCGGCTGGCGCGTGACACCGCAGCCCTGATGCGGTTTGCTGGGTGGCTGCGCTGTCAGTCCTGCGGCCCGCAGCAGAGCCGTTACTGCCGCTAATTAACTCAGGCAGTGGCCCCAGCCGCCTTCCGTCGGGTTTGATGTATATTCGCTAATGCAATTTTTTCCACTTTCTGCAGGAACTCGCCCTCGGTCGGCCGCAGGGGCTGCCTCCGAAGTGCGCTAATGACATTCGGGGTGTTTTTTTTCTTTTCGATTATAAAAGTGGAGATGGGGATGGCTGGGGGCCAGACCCCCACCGGCTCTGGGGACAAGCCCACCGCAGCAGAGGCGCTGGCACAGCCGCGGCCCCCAGCAGTGGTGACGGGGACGGGTGCCCTCAGTCCCTGCCGGGAGCCCGCAGCCCCCGGATTTCTCCCCTCTCCTCCTCTCCAGGCGACAACCCCAACGGTTTGCGGAGGAGCAGGGCTGCGGGCCAGACACGGCAGGGGCCCTGAGCTGGTCCCCAAACGCTGCCCGTCCCCTCTCCCCGCGCTGGGGCCGTGCACGCCGGGCTGTAGCCGTGTCCCGGGACGTGCCGTGCCACGCAGGGCCCACCTGCGCAGGGGGGTGCTCCGGCGGGTGGGTGTTGGTGGGTGCTCCTGGGCAGCATCGCTGGAGCCAGCACCCATCAGAGGCACCGGGGAGACAGGGGTGAGGGGTTCCCCTTGTTGGAGCCTGGATGGTGTCAGCAAGCAGCTTTCCGTTTGTCAGATTAATTGTGAAGCGAGTTAATCCATGTATCGGATTTAATGTTTAAGGCTTTAATTAATGAGCTAATGCATGGAAAAGCTGGGGAGCGGTCGGGTTGTCGTGCGATTCCTGACCCTGGGTTACGCCGCAGCCTGTGCCGGCGTGGGCTCGGGGGGTCTGTGGACAGGCTGGGATGTGCCGGTCACTCCCGGTGTGGTTCACCAGCACCGTGGGGACCCTGCGGGGACCCTGTGGACTGGGGGAGCGGCATTACCCAAACCGCAGCCGCTGACGAGCTGACCCGAGAGCAGAGCAGGGGCACCTTGGTTTGGGTGGCAGCATCGTCCGTCACGGGGTGCACATTTCGGGGAGCAGCGCGGTTTCACCCTGTCACGGGCAATTTTTTCCTCCCTCCTCTCTGCCTCCGAATGGCCGCTCTCGTGCTGCGGGCGCTGGGGCAGGATTGCTGGCGGGGGCCGTTGGTGTGTTGATAACGCTGCTCTTAATTGAGGACCATCTGCACTTGGTAATTTAATTTTTCCTGCATCTGCAAGGTTCCAACTTTATTTATCTGACGTCCTGAGGATTATTTAACTTACGAGCATCGTGTTCCTCCAACAAAGGCACTCCAGGCATTCCACTGCCGCCCCTGCTAGAAGGTATTTTAATAACATTGTCAAAGCCCCAGGAAAAAGCACACATAAAAACTGAAATTGCAAAGGGCGACAACAGAGTCGAGTTGCGGGGACGGCTTTGCTGCCTGCTTTTGCGTAGCAGGTGGCCTGCTGTATTACCTCTATTATATTAAACTGTGCAAGATTAAGAACAAGCCCCGAACAACACAACCCCGCTCGCTGCGGTCAGGCCTGGCGGCGTATTTCACGTTTCAGTGCGTTGACACACATCGTCTTTTGTCTTTGGATGCTTATTAGTCATTAACCCCCCCAGCTGTGCCTTTGAAGGGCTGTGAGTACGGAATTGAACTGCAGCTCCTTGAAAAAATAATAATAATTGGAAGTGGAAAGTCTATTAGCCGTGGTGTGGGGGAAGGCTTGGGCAACTGGTTCACGTGGCCCTGACGGGAGATGTTGGCGGCAGCCCCTGCCTTTTCTACCCCGCTCCTCCCACCTTCTGCTTGGCTTCTTCACCCGCGTTTTGCAGCCGCCCTGTGCTTGGGGCCGGCAGGGATGCAGGCAGGGATGCAGGCAGGAGCCGCTGGAGACAGCTCTGGCTGTGTCTCCTGCCCGCAGGAGCCTCTCTGCAAATACTCGCCCCGAAACGCCGCTCTGTTCCACACCGAAACCCCGGGGAATCCATTTTTTTCCCCAGCCCAGCCCAGCAGCACCTGGATCCATATGCAGCCTTTACTTAGGTTTAAGCATTTCCCCGCCTAAAATGTAGGTCAGTCGTAATTAGTGTGAATCCTGCTGCTGCCAGCTTTGCTTTTAATTAAGCTCCTGAGGTGGAGGTTGATGCACGAGGTGCAGCACTGGAGCTTCAGCTTTTTCGGCTGCTCACCAGATGCTTCGTGGCCACTTCGGCTCGGCTGCTCCATGCTCGGGGCCAGGGCCGTGTTCTCCCTCCCTCCCTCCCTCCCTCCCGCTCGCAGTGGCCGGTCACCCTTGGAGCACGGCCACGGTGGGGACACGGCCGCGTCCCCGGGCGCAGCCGTCCCTCAGCACACGCTCTACTCCGAGCTGGAGGTGCTGGTGCGGCCGTGGGGCTGCGCGGGGAAGGGCACTCGTTTGGTGCGGTTTTTAATGTGAAGCTCCTGCTGTCATTGTCCCTTGTCATCATCCGCGACACCGAGCGCGTTCATCCCCTGCGAGCGCTGCTGGCGCTTGTGCCGAGATCCGGAGCAGCCGCGTGCTCCGGGGCCAACAGGGACGCGCAGAGCGTTTTCCTGCCTCTGCAGCTCCCGGCACGGCGTCCCTGGCGCGGTCCCCGGCAGGTGGCATTGGCAGCCGGTTGCCACCGACTAGGGACGGCGGCGTTTGGATGAGCATCGCGCTGGTGCGGAGCCCGGGGCTCCCAGCCCCATCCGCTTTGCGGGATGTGCCGGCATCTCCGGTGCAGCACCGAGACCTGCGGTAGGACCCGGGGTTTTGGAGGGCAAACTGAGCGCAGAAACCGGATCTTCTGCAGAAGGTAAATCTGCGCCGTCTCACCCACGAAACGGGTGCCCGGCAGCGCGGTTCTCCGTCCGCTGGGATGACGGCGAAGGCGCGGCTCCTCTGCTCGGGTTTTCTCAGCGCTGTTTGCCGGGGCACGTGTTTCCACCCCGGGGACGGCTCGCCTGGCGTGGCCGCACTCGCCTGGGAGCTGGCGCGTGGAGGCACCGGGGCCGGGAGCACCTCGCGGCAGCGGGGACCCTTGGTTTTAAGCACTTCAAGCCTTCGGCGGCCCCGGCTTCATGTCCTGGGGAAAGCCTCAGCTCCGTGCGGGGGGCACGGCGAGCTGGTCCCTTTTTGGCTCCCTGGTCCCTTTTCGGCTCCCCCGCCCCACAGCCTGGCTGCCTATTTTTACCGCTCCCGGGTTGTGAATCACTCCCCTCCCTCATCTCGGTCGCTGCCTTTAAAGGTATTTATAAACCGTGATCGTCTCCCCTGCGCCTGCTTTAGCAGACTGTGTAAATTTAGCGTGCTGGCTCACTCCTGCCCTCTCCTCCTCGTCCGTATCCTCGCTGCTCGGCGAGCGTAGATGTGCAGGAGCCGAGACGCTCCCTCTGCCCTAATTAAAAACATCAAAATGGAAATTAAGAGCTCCACTGGCACTGTCCTGGCAGGGTGATGCTGGGTGCCGGCATCCCGAGGTGCCTGGTAGCTGGTGCCGAGCAGCGTGGGACGTGCGGGGATGGCCCTCGGCACGCGTGTGCCACCGTTTGCCTGGGAGGGTTTTGGTGGCACCGGAGCTGGTGGCGTGTCCGGTGCCGGGGTGCGAGCCGGGACGGAGCCTGTGCTCCTGCCGGTCGGTGGCGGGGAGCGGGGCCAAGCCGGCAGAGCCCGGCCGGGGTCGGGGCAGCCCTGGCCATCCCACGGCCGTGTGCCCCGGGGAGGAGAGAGGACCCCACGCCTGCTCCGGAGAAATGGGATTTAACTCGGTCATCACCGGTGCAGCGAATGGCTGCCCCGTCCCGCTGGCGCACCGTTCCCTGGCGGTGTTTTCATCACGTCCTGCTGATTACCGGGCTAATTTCTGTGGATTGAGCAGGCAAATTAATCTCTTCTCTGCTCCTTCCCCTGGCACTGTTGGATTGTTAGGATTGGGTTTCATTAAAGCTTGGAGAGCCTGGCGCAGCTCACCGGGCCGGCGGTCGCTCTGGGACGGGGTCAGGATCCGTGCCCTGCCCTCGCTGGCTGGCGCAGCCGCCCAGAGGGGCACCGACGGGCTCCCCCCGCTGCTCCCGGCTCTGCCGGGGCGTGCTCTGGGCGGCCGCAAAAAGTTTCCCGTTGGCTTTAAGGAAAACCCTGCAGGGCAGCGCAGAGGGGCACTGCCCCCTCGCCTCCTCCTTCCCACCTTTCCTGCTAAAACCAAGCAAAACAGGGGAAAAAAAAAACCAAACCTGAGAGAGAAACCGCTGCTCAGGGGGAGAAAAATGGGTACAAACGGCAGGAAGAGGAGTTATTTTTAAGTTGCTAACTGAATATGGAGTAGTTGGCTGTGTCTTTTGAAGGCCATTAAGATGGGATGCTGGTGCTCATTAATTTATTGCCAGAGGTCTTCTAGCCTGAGCCGCGCTCCGCACGACCTCAGCCTTGCAGACGTGAGGCTTTAACTGTCCAAATGGATGCAGCTTGCAGCAGAGGCAGGGAATGATCTGCCTGGGCCACGGCGCAAATGGCTCCAACGGGCGCCGGGACCGACGCATGCAAGTTTAAAAAACAGGGAGCGGAGATCAGGCCGCGGGCTGGGGGGAAACGCAGCCTGGGATGGGGGGCCAGGGTGCGCCTGCGTCCCCGGGGTCTTCGGTGTCCCGCAGCCACGCTCGCCCCTCACCGCCCTTTCTCTTCTCTTCCAGAATAAGGTGCTGACAGTGGATGGGGTGAAGGTGAAGCTGCAGGTACGTCCCCGTGGCCCTGGTAGCAGCTCCTTTGCCCCCCCGCGGTGTTTGGGGCTGGGCAAAGCCCCTCGGCAGAGAAGCACCCCAGAAGCGGGTCCCCATCTCCGTCCTCTCCGTTGCGTCCCCCGCCCTGGGACAGCCCTACAAGCCCTTTTGGCTGCTCTGTCCCCTCGGCGGGAGCCCGCTCAAGGCTGGGGGCTGGTCTGGCTGCCGTGATCTCCGTCCCAGCCCGTCTGCCTCCTTGCCGGTGACTGCGGCTGGAGCCGGTGAGACCGGAGCAGCGCCTGTGGGGTTTGCCCGGTGTTTCCAGGCAGATCCTGCTTTGGGAGAGCCGGAGGATGGTGAGAGGGATGGAGATCCTCTGAAGGGATCCACGTCCCCTGGCTCAGCTTGGGTCCAGCCCGTGGGGCACACGGGAAATTTCATGTCCCCCCACAGCCCCCCGAGACCTGACCGTTTCTCTGACCCCTTTGCCCGGAGCTCAATAACAACATTAGCGCAGATCTTCCCCTGGCAGCACCGTGGCACTCTGCAACCGTATCGCTGCATTAAACACTGATAAATTAAATTAGCGGGTCCCCACGCATCCATCTGCTGGATGGATTTTCTGATTAAGGGACATGTTGGGAGCCCTTTGCCACGCACCATCGTCTCCACGCGCTGAGGAGCGGGGAGGTGCTGCTTCAGTATTTATTGCACTTGTCATTTTTTCCTATTAGTGTCCCTAGAAGCAAAAGGCTGAAGAAGCTTCCTGGGGTGGCACCGTGCCGTTTGGTTTGGTGTTGGTTTGGGTGCTGGGCGGGTCCCTCAGCCCGTGTGGCAGCAGGTCGTGGCTGACCCCCCGCTCCCCTCTGCCTTCCAGATCTGGGACACGGCCGGGCAGGAGCGATTCCGTAGCGTCACCCACGCCTACTACCGGGACGCCCACGGTAAGCACGGCCACCTCTGCTTCCCGGGGGGAGCACCCTCCCTCCGGCTTTTCGGGACCCTGAGCCGTGACTCCAGGCCAGGTGAATCGGGAATCACCGGAGCCGTTCCCCCGTAGGAAGCAGCCACCAAGGATGGAGGAGCCTCCGCGTGTCGAGGTGCAAACACCGCGTGTCTAAGGCATTGCCCGTAGTGGATTTAAGCACGGTGCTTTGTATTTTACAGCAGGGACCTCAGCGGTGCTTTAACGCCGCGTCCCCAAGCGCGACCCGCGGCGGGGCGTGCGCTGGCTGGGGAACGGTGCAGAGCAAGCTCCGAGCTGCAGGCTCTGCTTGGCCGTGCTCCTGCCCGGCACCACGGCACCAGCGCTAACGCACCGTCCCTCTCTCCGCAGCCCTGCTCCTGCTCTACGATGTCACCAACAAAGCATCGTTTGACAACATCCAGGTACGGCAGCACCCCCGGGCCCCTCCTGCCCGTCCCTCGCGTGCGATGGGCTGGGTCGCGGTTGCGGGTACGTGCTGCAGGAGGTGCGTGTTGGAGGTGCGAACCACGATCGTTTCCAGAAGGGCTGCGGTTAATGCCGAGCGGCTGTCTCATGGCGGGTCTGCCTGCGAGGACAGCAGAGGACACACAGAGGTTTTCCCTTTAATAGCAAATAAAAGGGGTGACGGACTCGCTTCACCGGCAAATTAATGCCGTGTGTAACGACAGCACCGGCTGGAGAACTTGGCTCTGGTAAATGAGCACAGGCAGCTTTACCGGGTGAGGTGCTCCCTCGTCTTCCTCTGCACCTTCGGGTCCCGATGGGTCGGCCCTGGGGGGTGCGTTGCCCCCCCCCACCTTAGTGCCAAACCCGGGCAGGGGAGAGGGTCGCATCCTGCTGCACGCTCCTCGCCCCAGCAGACCTGCCCTTCCTGCCAGCTTTTGTGGGCATCGCTTGTGCTGCCCGGGTCTGCCCCCCCCTGCAGAGCCGGCCCCCCCGGCGGACCCTCAGCCCCCACGCGGGTGCTTCAGGGGTGCTGGGGAGCGGTGTCGGAGCCCAGGGCTCTGGTAAGTCTGCCAGAGGGGGGGAGAGCAAATGCTGCCCGTGGGCACGTTGCTGGAGCGGGGGTGGCAGGAGGACCTGGCATCGGTGTCCCCTCCTCTCGCCCCGCCAGACTCGTGCGGCTGCTGGGGGCCACCTACGCCAGTGCCGGCAGAGCACAGCGCGAGCCCGGGGAGCAATTAGCCCTGAACGAATAGGACGTAATTGCTTATGTCCCGGACACGGAGTACACCGTGCGCGTCTGCGGCGAGCAGGCTGCGTGCCTGCAAAAACACCCTGTTCAACAGCGCAGGAGGTGCCGTGCCAGCATGAACACCCCGGGGCGGGGAGCGGGGAGCCGTGATCTGCCACGCCAGCTCCGGGGGTCCTGCACCGCCCCGACCCCCTGGCCCGGGGTGCCTGGAGCTGCCCCTGCTCCAGAGCATCCTTCCGTTGGCAGCCCCGTGCCTGCCACCCCCCCGCGCCCGCAGCCCTGTGGCGGGGGACGGGGCACGTCCTGCCACCCTGCTCCCATGTCGCCAGCAGCAGGAACGCTTCCTGCAAGCTGGGACTGGCCAGCGGCGGCATTTTCCATCCTGACAAGCTGGACGGCTCGAGGAGAGGTGTCTGCTGCCAGGCGCAATGGAGAGTGAGTGCTGGTCGTTAACCAGGCTGCGGGTCTGCACTGAGGTTGCGATCCTGCAACGAGACGGAAAATCACTTGGAGGTTTCACGCCGCTGGGTAACGCGGCCCCATCTGCAGCATCAGCTCTGCCGGCCCTGCGGGGACATGGGAGGGACGGCCGTGGGGCACGCACCGTCCCGAGTGCCCAGGGGGAGTGCGAGGTGCTGGAAAGAGGGATGGAGGGGGAGCAGTGCCAGAAGGGAGCCAAGGGGGTTGTCAGGAGTGACCGAGTGTCCCTTGGACCAACCCATCCGTGGAGCTGAGCTCCCTGAGCCCAGCCGGGGTGTGATGGGGTCCCCGGGGCTGGCGTCCAGACGTTGGGCTCCCACATATCGTCAGTGACAGGCTCTAATCCTGAATCATCCCTCGCTTCCCTGTCTGGCTGGGTGTTGATTCCGGATGCTGCTGGGCGAGGAGCGGTGGTGGAGCGGGGATCACCCGGCGTTTGCCATAAGCGCAGCGTCGGGGCACGGGCTGTGGCAGCACTGCTTGCCTGGAAGCAGCAAGCGGCTGCTTGCGCTGCGGGGTCAGGGATTACAGGGAATTAGGGCAGGTTTGATTAGATTAGGCTGGATTAGAGGTCAGGGAAGCCACCCCATGGCTTGGGGAGGCAGGTTCAGCCACATGCTGGGACGAGCGTGCTCGGCACGGAGGGCAGCACGTGCAGGACATGGGCACGGGGCACATCTCGGAGCAAACCCTCGGCCTTATCGTCCAAAAGGAGGCTTAGTCTTAACGTCCCAACCGAGGGGCAATTTGGGTTGAAGTCCTACAAGCGCCTGTGGTCAGACGGAGCGGGCAGCGGGGTCGAAAAGCTGCTGTTACCCTTGAAAAGAGGGGCCTGGTCAGCAGCCGGAGCGGGACCCGCAGGGCTCATCCGCAGGGCTCCCTGGAAAGGGTGTCCCCAGGGCTGAGTCGCTGGCTGGCTTCTCCTGCCCAGCTGCGGGGGAAGAGGCAGCTCCTCTCCCAGGGTGCTGCTGAATCTCAGGGGATCTGCGGGACCGGCTGCTCCCTGCCTGCGGCTCCCGCCCCGCACTGCTGAGTTTCTCAGCTGGGCTTTTCATTTTGCATCCAACCCCCAGCCACCTCCTCCCTGCGTCCACGTTAACACACCCCAGCCTTGCTCGGGGACAACAGCATTTCCCACAGAGGGTGCCCGGTGCCCAGGACTGGGGCAGCCCCCCATTTTCCTCCTCCTCCTCCTCCTCCTCCCAGAGCTGTTGCTAACCCCTCTCTCTGGCTGTCTCCCTCCAGGCTTGGCTGACAGAGATTCACGAATACGCGCAGCAAGATGTGGTCCTCATGTTACTGGGGAACAAGGTGAGCCTGGCCCCACGGCTTCGCCAGAGCCTCCTCTTCCTCCCCGATGGTCCCACGATGGAGCGGCACTGCAGCCACAGACAGGGGAGCCTGGGAGGGTGCAAGGGGACATGGGGGTTGCCTACTGCTGACCTTCCGCATCATCCCAAATTGCTCTTTGCCATTACTGTTGGCAGGTGGATTCAGCCCAGGACAGAGTGGTGAAAAGGGAAGATGGAGAAAAGTTAGCCAAGGTACGTGAGACGTCCGTCTGCTGCAGTGGAGTTGGTCGTTACATGCTCTGACGGGGAACGTACGAGTACAACAACGTGTACTTGATGATGTACACCAGTGAAATGGTTAACCGGAGACCAGTCTGACCCAAAATACGTCTGGGAGCACTTTGCTTTTCTTCCCTTGTCTTCCTCTCCTCATCTGCTCTTCCTCCTCCAAGCTTCCACTAACATTTTTCACTTCTGCGTCCTCAAAAATTATTTCTGAAGTTGTGTAAGAAACGCCTGAGCTGTGAACCCTCGCTCGGCTTCTCCTGCCCACCGCGGCAGAGCCCCTCTCCCAGGGCGGGGTGTGAGCTCACGCAGCAGGCACCGATGTCGGCCGGGGCTGCCAGGGCTCGGCACGAGCCGGGAGCTCCCAAGCCCCCAGGGACAGCCCGGGTGACGTTTTTGACGCCGGTGTGTCTTGTCCCACAGGAGTACGGCGTGCCCTTTATGGAGACCAGCGCAAAAAGCGGCCTCAATGTTGAATTAGCGTTCACAGCCATCGCAAAGTAAGTGGTGCGGCGGCCGTGCTGGGCATCTCTCCCACGGGGGGGGAGGACAGCAGTCTTCGAGATAAAGGCTGGCACTGTCACCTTTTCATTCCCTGGGCTCCCACCTCCAGCTCTTGTGCTGGCAGGTACTTGCCATCTCACATGAGCTATGAAGTGTCTCGTCAGGGGGAGCTTTAGCAAACCATCTAGACCAAGTCGAGTTCAACTGAGCTGGGCCAGGCAGCGTAGGCAGAAAAGTAACGTGCTTTTTTTTCCCCTTCCCGCAGGGAACTGAAGCACAGGTCCATGAAGCTGCCCAACGAGCCCAAATTCAAGCTCCACGACTACGTGAAGAAGGAAGTGAGAGGCTCGGGCTGCTGCAGGTCCTAATGCGCTCGGTGCATTTGTACAGAGACTCATGCCAAGTGTTTGTGCGCCGCGCTCTCTCCTCGTGGACAGTGTGTGCATGTCTGTCTGTCGTGTCTGTATCTGCCTAAAAGGTGAGCTGAGACATGGGGAATGGAAGCAGCAGCAGAAAAAGCTCTCTCGGCCGGGGCGGACGCCGGCCGTGCTGCAGCCACGTGCCAGGCGCTGCTCCCCGAGCCCCCATTGCATCCATCCGCACCGCAAGCCCTCCGGCTTCCCTCGCCGGTCGCTCCCGCCTGGCTCGCTCATCCCCACGCAGGTGGGAGGTGGGTGTTCAGGAAGGGACTGGTGTGGGCTGGGGCCTCACCATCGCTGTCGCTCCTTCCAGGGCTGGGGCAGGCGGTAGACCCGGCTGTCTCTTCCCGTTCAGCAGCAGCCAGGAGCGTTATGAGGCTTCTTTAATGTCAGTAGGAATTACGGTGTGACTAAGGGGAACGAACGCCTTCTCCACACCAAACATCTGCCTAGGAAAAAGTCCCGAATTCCCTTTTCTTTCCCCGCATACCTGGAATTCAGCTGTTCAGAGCCCTGGCCTGGGGCACGCAGGAAAGACTTGTTTTCGAGGCAACCATTTTTGTAGTTGCTTACTTATGTCTGTCCATCTTCCACGTGGTGTAACACTCCTCCTCAGTGAAGGTTTCTCCTCTTCCCTGCAGAAGACAAGAGCTTAGCTGTCTGTTTGAGTAAGCTCCTGCTAACCTGTCTGTTGTACAGAGATTTCCTGGATGTTTATCTGTTCGGTAAAGGCTTTGGTTCTCTTACTACTGCTGTTTCTAGTACTTTAATTGAGAAGAAATCTGATGTATTGCAGCTTATTCTAAATACCTTCATGTAAGTGTGATAGCGTTTCTAGACTGCAACAATGCTTTGATATCTTCGAAGTTCTCTTGGGACAGCTCTTTCTTTTAACTGAAGAAAGCTGGGGGAAATGCTGTAGGCATTGATTTCACAGGTTTCAGACTCTCCTGCCAGCTCTCTTCAACGGACTCCTCACCCCTTTGGTCTGTCAGGCATTTGGCTGCTTTTTTTTTTTTTTAAAAGCTGCACTTCTAAGTACAAATTTAAATTTGGATCAAGTGTTTGGCCTTTGGCAGTTTTCTCACCTGAAAAATCCACATGCACTACACCAGGTGCCCACCACACTGAACCTCCCCGCACCACCCAAAATGAGCCACTTAGAATGAAATAACCCATCCTTCGCTCTCTAGCCAAGCACCAGCTCTCTCAGCAGTCAGTTCAGACGCCCCTGCCCCGCGTTTTGCTCGGGGCGTTAGCTCCAGCACCGCATTCCCGACGCGCACAAAGACCCTCCACGCTACTGCGCGTGATTCAGGCAGGCAGGGACTCCTCCGAGCTGCACTCCTCAGCGAGCTACGGTAAAATGAGCAGCTACTGCTTACAGTGGGTCCAGCACAAAAACAGTATGAAAAAGGATCCTAAAATAAACCTACTGAGAACAGAGCGTTTTTCCCTAAATAGCTTTTTAGGGAGAGGCAAGTCTTTCAATTGTCCGATTTAAATTTTAAAATGACTTTTTGACAAACCCTTCCTGCAGTGTTTGCAGCGCGCAGCCTGCAGCAGAGCCCCGCTGCCAGTGCCAGCAGGCAGGAGCAGGCGGGCGAGCTCCGCTGGCAGCAGCAAGCAGGGGCTGTGAGGGAATGGGTCAGGGCCCCCCATGTCCCACCTCCGCAGCAACGCTCCCCACAGATCCAAGGGGACGGCCAGCACTGGCACAGCTGCTCCCGCCGGAGCAGCAGCCATCCGTTCCTCAGCCGAGACTTTCTCCGACATAACTGGAACTCTCTCCACCTTTACCTGCTCTAAAAGGCGGTAATGCCTGCTAGAAGCGCTCTCTTAAGATTTGTTTGCAAGTAGCAACAGAGCACAGGCAGGGAAGGCTCTGCAAGTTACTCGGGCACTGTCAAGTGCGCGGGGATCTGTAAAACTCGCTGTTTGACGCTGCTTTGGTGAGCTTTGCTGTGCTCCCGTGGCTGCTACCTGACCGGTGTCTCCTACACGAAGCGGCTTATCTTACAGCCCCCTGCGTTCTCATTCTGGGCTGCGTAGCGCACGCTTGCTGGCCGAGGTTAAGAAAAAAAGGGAGTGGGATTTTTCTCTAGTCCTGAGCTTGCTTCGTACCAGTGTTTCGGTACCCCAGCTGCGCAGGGAAGGGCCAGCCCAGCAGAGAGGCACAGAACAGCTCAAACAGCTCCAACCCCTCAAGTCTGCCTTTGGCACTGCATTTGCTCAGCCCGATCTCAGCAGCAGCCCCCGTCCCGAGGCGCCAGTCGCCGCACAGACACGCTACCCCAGAAGCGACAGGGAGTCTCCCTCAAGGCAAAAATAACCAGCAGTATTCTTCATGCTCCCATCAGGTTGCTGCCTTCTCTCTTCCTCGCAGGGCAGGAGAGCCTTGCACCTTGCTGTCTTGAAGAAAAAGCGTACAACGCTTAACTTACTACTTCAATGTGGGACCAAAACCAATTTAAAAACCGATTTAAATAAGGAAGATGTAAATGCTACCCTCTGGAGTACTTTAAATATGCCTGTTGGGAGCTAACTCTACTGCAGCAGAGACATCACGGCTGCATTTGTGGTACTAAACTTTAAGCCAGGCTGAGCCCCCATCTCTCCCAGTCACAAGTTCCCTCTGTACGACTGGTCTCCCAGTGCCTGCACGCTGACCTCGCCCTAAAGCTCTTCCTCAGACTGTTATTTGGCATTTTCTTGCGTGGGCCTTTGCTGCCACCAAGCGATGAAGAATTAATTGTTCAGTGCATTCAAACAAGCCAGAGGACTCGGCATTACATGCAACTTCTCATTTTTGCTGGCTCTCGTTTACAGCTTTTGTTTCATTCCTGTTAATAAAATTTTTTAATAATCTTTGTGGCTAGAATGGTATTTTGATTGTCTAACGTACACACGTGCGCTGTTTAATCATTCAAGGAGCTCAGCTCGTTCTTGAACCCACCTAGATCCTTCCATTACCAGCATGGGCTCAGGTGCTCCAATGCACCCAGCAAGAATTAAAAGGGTGCAGGGCTGAGCTAAGCTGCAGCACGCGTTTTAAGACGCTCTGGTTCCCTTAAAGTGAACAGTAATAGCAGAAATGGTCTGCTGGGTGCCCAAATGCAAACTTTCAAGTTGTTTTTACGTGCCCCCCCCCCCCCCCCGGCATTTATGAAGAACAGAAGCAAAAGCAAAACAGTCTTTTGAAAGTTTATTAAAAAGCTAGGTAGCCTCAAGGACTCCAAGGTTTAAACTGGTCGTCTACACAATCTAGCACCGGAGTTCACACGTACTGTGAGAACCGCTGCCTGTGAACCCTTTCAGTTCCCCACGCTACTGCACCCACACCTCCCGTTACGGTTACTTCAAGCTACCACATGTGGTAGAGTAAAAGTCGACGACTGCTGATTTCTTGTACTTCGGGCAGTTCTGCAGCTGCTTCTTTGTGCTTTAAAAGCTGCCCTGACTCCAAGTTGTACGGCATGAGAAACAGCAGCTTCCCTGTGTGATACAGCAACCCCAGAAGAGTACATTTTTTAGCTGTACTCCGAGCTGCATCGCTCGTTCTGCTCCAGAGCTTGCAGCCTACACTATGCCTTGAACAGCAGCTATGCCAAGCCCACGAAGTAGCTACTCCAGCCCCACTTTCACCCGCCTGAGACCCACTCGTGCTTTCTGTGCGGCTGCAGATCCCAGAAGGAGCTTACGGGGATGCGTGGTACGCTAGAAACAAGCGATACCGCATCCTACCTCCCCGAAACCCCGGGACTAGGGCAGGGCTAACGGGCGGGCACCCGCGGTTCGGGCACGGAGGGTGCCGGTGTCCGGGCCGCACCGCCCAGGCCCCGGGAAGGCCGCCCGCCGCCGGGCTCCCACGTCGCCGTTCATCGCCCCCGCCTCACCGCCCCTCAGGCCGCCACGATCCTGCTCTCGCCGGTGCGATCCGGTTCCCGCCAACCCCTGAGGAGAGAAGGCAGCGCGGTGAGAGCGGGCCGCACCGCCCGGCCCGGCCCCGCCGCGGCTCCCTCGGGCCTCAGCCGTGGATCGTCAGCAGGGGCCGCGGCCGCCCGCCGCCCTCAGACGAGGTGTCAGAAAGAGATAGAGATCATCACCGGCCCGCCCCGTTACCGGCCCCGCCGCCGCCCGCTCGCCCTCACCTCCCGGCTGGAAAGGGCGGGCTCGCGTCCCCGCTGCAGACTTTATAACTTCCTCCACGTCGCTATTGGTCAGGCTGCCTGCGCACCCGGCCAATCGCGAGCGGTTGGCGTGATCGCCCTCTCGCCTCTGTCAGCGCTCATTGGTCGCCGCCTTTCCTCGCTCCAATGGCGCCGCGCGGCGCAGCGTGGCCCGAGGTGGTGGTCTGCCGCCGCCTGATTGGCCCCTGGAGGAGGCCGAGCCAAGCCAGTAGCAACAGTGGTTGTAGCATAGAGTGATTGGGAAAGCGCCAATCAGCGCTGGGCCGCGAGGGCTGTTGGGAGTTGTAGTCCTAACGTCACGGAGGCGCGGCGAGGAGCGGGCGGAAGGCGGCGCGCCGGACTACAAGTCCCGAGGAGCGGGGGGCGCAGCGCTTCCGGCCCGGGCGGCAGCTGAGCCGCTAGACGAGTGGGGAGCAGGCCCGGGGTCGCGATGTGCCGGGGCCGGGCACTGGCGCTCCGGCCGCCGCCGCCAGGTACGAGTGGGGCCGGGTCGGGCTGAGGCGAGCCCTCGGCTGAGGGCAGCCGGCCGGGCCCGGGGCCGAGGGAGCTCTGTGAGGGGAAGGGCTGGGCGATGGGGACGGTGCGGGCCGGGGGCGCTGGGCTGCGGGCTCCCCGCGGAGGGGCTGCGTGGCGGCCCGGGCGGGCGGCCCCGCTCTGGGGAGGTGCCTGCGGCAGCTCCCCCGGGCGCTGCAGGGCTGCTCGGGGCAGCTCCGGGGGCTGGCAGCACTGGCAGCACTGCCGCCTGGCAGCACTGCCGCGTCCTCTGCCGCCTCGTTCCCTTCCCGGGGGTTTGGTTATTGGTTTTTAAATTCTGGGCAGGTGCCAGCGTGAGTTCTCAAGTGCGCAGAGGAGCTCGTGTGCCACCTCCTGTGTTGTTGGGTCCTCGGTGAATCCTGTCCGTGCCTTGCGTTCTTCACCCCGGCTGCCTTCCCCTTGCTCTGTGTCGTATCGCATCGCGGGGCATGCTTAGTTTTGTCTTTTTCTGCTCCGTTCCTTGTCCGACTTGCGGTACGTGTTGCTGCTGGTTCTCTCTTGATCTCCCAGTAACGTCATTTCCTTGTGCTTTGGTTTCACAACATGGGATATTTGGTGGTAGATCTCTGTAACTGCCCCAAGACAATTACACGTCTCTTCTCAGAGCAGGCAGTGAAATTGCGCTATCGTCCTTTCATTTCAAACGTGCTGTTTAGTTCTGCCTTATTCTACTGCCAGCTCATGGCCGCTGGTCCTCTGACAGACTTGCTGTCAAACACTTTTCTCCAGTTGGATCCGTGGCTGTGACCTGATGATCCTGTTGTGTTGCGTGAAAGCCAGAAGTGAGGACTTTCTTTCATTTCGGCTTGCTTTTGGGCTCTGTTGGTATCAAAGACAACGGCTCTGCTGGGGGCCATGAGTGTGAGAAGAAAGCTGGTACATAATTTAGTCAGGTTTGCTATGTACGTAGCCAGCCAGGTCCAGAGTATTGTATGCCCTGGGGGGTAGGTGTGTTGTGAAGAACTCTGGCCTAGCAGCTATTTTTTCAACTTTGACAATGTTGCCAAACACTTTGTTTCAATCCCAGCACTTTAATTCTGCCTCCTTTTCCACCCCAGTGATGTATTCTTTTCAGTCTGTCTTAAGCAGTTAGCATTCCCATTAAATAGCTGTTGTATTTTGGCTTTGAGTGTTTGTCTGTCAATGAGTCTTGCTTACAGCCACGACATTAGTTGGGTTTGCAGGGAGAGGTCTGTGCGAGTGAAGGACGGTTCTAGAAAGCCCTTGCTGAGGGAAAGTGGTGTGAGAAAGTCAACCATGTCCATGACAGCCTTTACGCGGCTTCCTGGAAGCTGTGCGAGGAGGGGAGGTAGTTCACGGAAAGTGCGTTGTGGTGAAGGTAACCCGGCGCACCACCAAAAACTGGGGCTGGTGGTGTCAAGTACTGTACAGACATCTGCTAACCACAAGTCCAAAGAGCTGGCCATCACCATTGGCAAGGAGCGAGAGAACAGACAGTGCTGTCCTCATTGCACTCCTGGGGAGCGGAAGATCAAAGAGTTTTGGGATTTCCTAAGCATCATGCAGGAAACTGTTGGAGCAGGGAACTGTCCGCAGTCTGCTGGGTGCCCCTCCAACTCCTGGGGTCCCCCACCCTGGGCACTGCTGGTCTCAAGTAAGGCTGGGAAAGGCCAGGGTAAATCCTGGCCTTTCCGAGCGTACAGAAAGCTCCAGCTTTGCGGTTTGGTTTGCTGCAGCGTGCAGTAGCAGATCACTTGCAGGTGAAACTGCCCTGCAGAAAGGAACATTTCACGATGCGGGAGGTTAAATTTTACCGAGTGGCAGTGGGAAACTTAAGCCAAACTGGAGTGACCAGAACGTTCAGTCAGGGAATGGAGGTAGCTTCTGTGATAACACCCAAACATGAATTTTCACGATGCTGATTGAACCCAAGGAAAAAACACCCAAATCCATAGTTTTCAGGCAGTTTGGTTCCCTGACCCGAGGAATTGCATGGTGATACCAGCCACTCTGCAGCGTGTGAGTGGTGGGGCTGGGCCCACAAGTGCCTGGTCCTGTGGCAGCGCAGCCTTAGATGGCCTTAAGCCACTTGTGAAGCACCACAGGTGAGTTTGTGTCCCCTGACTGAAACCCTCCTGCAGTCAACCGTTCCCTTCCTGGGACTCCACAAACACAACCCCGCTGCTGGAGCTGCAGGGAGGCCCGCGGGCTCTGGGTCATTGCCGAGCACCGTGTGATGGTGCCTGCTCTGCCCTGCCATGAAGCGGCCGTACGTCAGCCAGGGTTGCTCCTGAGCAGTGCTGAGTGGTTTGCAGCTTCAGTTGACTTCAACTGGCATTCAGCAGTTAGGCACCTCATGGGCTGAGTGTTTGCCTGTTCCACGGGACCATCCTAGCCCCTGCTAGCCATGACTGTAGCGCTTTCTGAAGTGTGATCGTACCTGCCTCTCAGGTTGTCTCAGCCAAGCCCAGCTGTGCCAGGAGAAAGGCATTTGAGAGAAAATCCTTCCTGGTTTCACTAACTCAATACTCGGATTACATGGACAAGTTCAGTCTGTCAGAACTCTTCCCTTCCAATGCCCCTGGTCTTTTTATGCCCCTGGTCTTCCCTTCCCTGGCTGTACTCCTTTGCCGTGGGCATGATGAGGCATATAGCAGCATATCCCCTTGCCCATGGGTTGGGTTAGGGGACGTAGTGGCTGCCTGGGGCAAGGGAGGAGGAGGGTGATTGCTTACAGGGGTACGTGTCACCCTTCTTTCAAGCTCAGCAACTTCCCCAGGAGTCCAGGGCAGTGGCACCCCAACGTACCCATTTACAGACTGCTTCCGCTCTGCCTTTATCGCAGCCTGAGTTCGGAGCTCCATCAGAGTTACCTTGCTGCTTTTAATGAGGTGTAAAAACTGCAGGAGGTGTATTGGGTGCTGGAGTGGGGTGAGAGCTCTCCGTGCAGTGCCTGCTCCTGGGAGAGCCTCAGCCGTGGGAGCACGTTGTTCTCCTGCGTGGGGTGAATGTCCTGGCAGTAGAAGTCCCCCACTGTCAGTACCTGTCTTTCAGGTGAGCCCTGCTCGCTGGCCCAGGAAAGCTCTGCCTTTTTGTGGCAAATCTTAGTTAACTATATTTCCCTGGATTGTCTCTACAAGCAAAGACTGGGTTGCTGTTTGTTAGGCTGCTTGATATCCAGTATTATGAACAGTTTGGGAACTATCTAAAGAGGGTGAGAAACTCAAACTCTCTTTAAATGAGCAATGGACCATCCTGTCCCTGGAGATTTCTCTGCTCAGAGGAATAAATCTGTGTGTGCTAGAGAGTGGTTGTTTTTTCTGCACTAGACTAAACCTCTTCAGTCTCAGAGCAGCCAGGGCAAAGCTGCGAGGCAGCGCGGAGATTGGCTGAGCTGTGGGATTTTCCAGCTGAATTTACATATCGCCCACTGCTCTGCATGCCTTTCTGTTTACATCATTTAAGAGCGATACACACATACACGCACACAGATAGCGGAAGAGACATTTTGACCGAGGAAAAGCCTGCCCACAGCTTAGGAACTCGGTCATGGTGGCGTCTTGCCGGGCTTTGCTGCTCCGTGCCAGCTTGGATGGCCGATGGTGAGTTTCCTCTAAGGCAAAGTGTTTGCCCTGGGTGCTGGATGTGAGGGCTGTGTCAGCAGTGTGCCCCGGGAGGCTGCTGTGCTTTAGCGGTCGTGGACAGTAGTGAGGGAGGAACTGTTTTCATGCCCGTGTCTAGATCTTAGTGAAGAAGCAGGGGGTATCTGAAATCCAACGCCAGTTCAGAAGCGGGTACCTTTCCAACTAGCTGGAGCTGTATTATGCTGATTTTGTGATCCTTGAGTGACCTTCGCAAGGACGTGTAACGCCTGACCGTGCAGCCACCCGGCAAGTGTTTTCTGAGGTTGCTTCTGGTGGTTTCAGAAATGGGAAATCCTTGATATTCTTTAGGTGAAGTTGTGAGCAAAGAAGCCAAGTTTGTGAGAAGAGGGAGTATCTCTCACTGCCTCTCCCTTGCATCCGAAGTCATCGTGGCTACACTACAGTTGCTAATGGTACGTTGGGGGAGTAATTTAAATCCGGCTTTCCTAGTGTGGTGTTAGGTGGTTGTGGGACACTGAATGGTGCTTCTGTCTGAAAGTTGTCAGTAGATTTGCTACGGTGGAAGTGTCCACATCCACCGATTTCTTCAGGAATCAAGGATTCAGTGCTTGTTTATCAAGGGGCAGGATGTCACTGGTTTGATCGTATTTTGCCCAGCTGACACGCTACCTGTAAAGCACTACAGTTTCATCCCTTTCTCAGTCGCTGGTTAACACTCCCTAGCAGTGAGTGTAGCTGTCTTGCATTGTGCTCTCCTGCTTGTTCTCAGTGGCAAAGTCCAGGAAAACTGTAGGAAAAAAAGAGCAGGTGACTGAAATTTACTGGATTATTTTTTTTGGGGGTGGGGAAGTAGCTGATGCATTTCAGAGGGATCTTTTAAAATGGTCTAATTGCACACAGAGGGCAAGCAAGAGCATGTCACGAAGTTTCAAAGCTTTGGAGGATGTTGGGGGGGGAGCAGGGGCTGGAAGTGATACTTTGTGCATTCTGAGTAATGATTATGGGCTCAGGTTTCTTATGACTTTAATCTGGAAGAAGCCCATAATGTGATAGGAGTAGTTAAACCTTTCCAGAGAAGTGCAGCCACCCGTAAGGCAAAGCAGTTTGAAAACCCCTTAGTGACTGCACAGCAATGGAGGAACGAAGTAATGAAGAAACTTTGATCGCCTTGGGTCTAGCAGGGTGACTCCAAGAAAGGAGAATGCAGCAGGTGAGACAAGCGTTCCTCTGGCTTCCTTGGAGGACGTGGGGTGCAGTGTTTGCTAAAAACTTAGTACATTTATTGGTGTTCAACTCCTTTCCCGGGCCAGCTGAGAGCAAGCTTTTGACCTTTGGTAAATTACCAGCCAAGGGTGGGACTAGAATGGCTGAGGAGTTTCTGTTTTTCACAGGCAAGTCTCTCGGTCACAGCCTTGCTGAAGCGCTCGTGTCGGCGCTGCGCAGGGTGGAGGTGAAAGGTGTGCGAGTGAGTTCAGGATCTGTGTGAGCTCGTGCTGCTCCTGAACTGATCAACCAAGATTGCAGCCCTGCAAACAGAGCCTTTGCTTCCTCCTGCCAGGACTGAGGCTGAATTTCTCCAGAACCAGGCTTTGCTGCTGACCTGGCATGTCTGAAGAGTTTTTTAAATAGGTTGCCAGCCCATCTATCTACTGGATTCCTGCAGGCCAGTTTGCAGCAGGGGAACCAGCAGCAGAGCCTCAGCTAGTCCGCAGGACCCCATGGGGTCTCAGCAGCCGCTTGCTCCCTGTCAAGCAAGGCTGAGGAGGACCAGTTAGCACCAGTTCTGGTGTGATTTGTGTTGGTGACTACTCTCAGCTTTTGAAGTATGGAATCATAGAGTACTTTGGGTTGGAAGGGACCTTTACAGGTCATAGAGTCCAACCGTCCTGCAATGGGCAGGGACATCTTCAACTCGAGCAGGTTGCTCAGAGCCCTGTCCAACCTGACCTTGAATGTTTCCTGGGATGGGGCATCGACCACCTCTCTGGGCAACCTGGGCCAGGGTTTCACCACCCCCAGCATAAAACATTTCTTCCTTATACCTAGTCTGAATCTCCCCTCTTTTCGTTTAAAACCATTACCCCGTGTCCTGTCGCTACAGGCCCTGCGAAAAAGTTTGTCCCCTTCTTTCTTCTAAGCCCCCTTTAAGTACTGAAAGGCCACAATAAGGTCTCCCTGGAGCCTTCTCTTCTCCAGGCTGAACAACCCCAACTCTCTCAGCCTGTCCTCACAGCAGAGGTGTTCCATCCCCCTGATCATTTCTGTGGCCTCCTCTGGACCTGCTCCAACAGGTCCGTGTCTTTCCTGTGCTGAGGACCCCAGAGCTGGATGCAGTGCTCCGGGGGGGTCTCACGGGAGCAGAGCAGAGGGGGAGAATCACCTCCCTCAACCTGCTGGTCACGCTGCTTTTGATGCAGCCCAGGGTATGGTTGGCGTGGTATCTGCAGACGTGCCCTGTATCAATGATATCTTGTATCATGACCTGTCTTGCTCAGAGGAGTTGGCCATTCCCTCTCAAGACACAGCAGCAGGACTGAGATTTTGCCTTGGAGGGGTAGGAGGTTGTTGGTTTTGGGGCTTGGTTGGGTTTTTTTTTTTCTTTTTTCTTAAACAAATCCACAATTTAATAATGTGAAGATCCCCGAATGGGTCTGTTCTTTGAGTGAGGATGTGGGAAAGATCACAGGCTGTGAAAGGAACAGCATGCAGTACTGTAATGTTAGGGCCAACTTTTAAAGTACCTTTTGATTAAGGGCCTTGTATGGAAGAGCTCTGAGCGTGCCTGTTTCTGCCAGCCTGGCCACCCCAGCAGCGACCACGTAGGTACCGAGCCAAGACAAGCCAATCTCGGTTGCAGAGGTCGGGCACTACCGAAACCTGGTCTGCAGCCTTATGTGTAAGAAAAATGGTGTGGTAGGTGGATGCTTCCAGGTTTCCTAAAATGGAAGTAAAGCTTCAAGTGTAGCTTTTGTGTCCTGGAAACAGCATTGAACATTGGCCTCTGTTCTAACTTCTAACTTAGGTTTTTGGGAAAAATGAGATGCTTTGTTCCACCAGAGCAATCACTTTTGATCCATTTGAAAGTTACTGCTTCAGGTTTTAACGTGAGGTATTGCAGAAAGTTTTCCTATCCTAAGGACTCATTACCCTTTAGGAAAAGCACCTAACACAAAATGATTTCTCTTTCTGAAATGCATTTGCACAAAGGAATGCCAGTGTTCAAACAGCTGTTGAATGTGCTTTCTCAGCTCTGCAGTCAATTGAAGCGCTGGTAAAAGTAGGAGCAATTAAAAATATCACTTTTATTTTTATTGATGACAGCTCAGTACAATTATGGCCTCACTTTAAGTAGCTCAGAAAAGTTTGTATGACTTTTAAGAGCAACGCAAAAACTTGTCAACTCTTTCTGTTCCACAGAAGCAAAGACCCACCAGATGGAAGTGCCATGCTCTGTTGGTAAGGCTGAACTTCTGTTCACGTTTTATGTTCTTCTAGCACTGACTGCACCTCTCAGCATATGAGCCTGGTCTTAGAGAGGTCACCCTAAGGGCGTAAGAAATGCCCAGCCGGGTCAGAGCATTGGTCTGCCTAGCCCCAGTCCTGTGTTCAGCAGCTCCGAAAATGGATGCTATTAACAGAGAGCACGTGAACCTGACCGCCTTCTACCATCCATTTGCCTCATGTTTTCCCACCGCCCAGAGTAGTTGGATTAGGGACTACGTCCCATCGATCATTTTATTTGTCAGTCCCTGAAGTTTCTCTAACTACACTGTGGCCTTCTTCCGAAGCAAAAACCAGAACTGCTACAGTACTCAGGAGGCAAGTACATCAAGGTTTTATGTAGCACCCAAATGACACTCTCGCGGTTGTTCTCCACAGCTTTTGTGATGCTGCTCAGCATTTCATTGGCTTGTTTGCTGCTGTCCTCTGCGCTAAGAATTGCAGCTAACACTCCACAGAGACTCCAGCATCTCTTTCCTGAGTTGTAGCTGCCAGGTCAGAGCTGAGCATTGCATAGGCCTACTTTCATTATTTTTCCCTAGATGCATTGCTTGACATCTATCTCCATAAAAGCTCATCTGCAACCTTTTTATCTCCTCAGTTTTGTGAGGTTCTTCTTGAGTTCCTCACCATCAACATGGTATTTGACTGCTCAAAAGAGCTTAGGGTCATCTGCAAACGTGATGAGTTCACTGCTCACTCTTTATTCAACATCTTCACCTATGACCTTGAAAAAGCTTGTTCAGCAGTGGCTCTTGGAGGAACCCTTGCGTAGTCTTCTCTAACCTGGGGATTGACCACTGAGCTCCACCCTCTGCTTCCTGTCCTGTGACCACCCTGAGAGATGTCTATCTCAGTGATCTGCTGTAGCTCACGCGCATTCTTATGGCCCGTGTTTTACAAGTCAGACTAGATGCTGATAGTCCTCGTCACCATGTTCTTTAAGCCCTGTTAATGAAGTTCGCGAGCACTTATGAAATGAGTGCTCTTTCCACCAGAGACACTGACCAAGAAAGCCAGAGTGACTGTCCCATGGTTGTCCCTGTAGAAGAGTTAGCATTTGAGCTCATGAATCTTGTCTCATTTGTGCTTTGGTCTGAGACGTTCCCTTGCGGGTTGCTGTGGGCCACTGAGAATCGATTCACGGATAGAAAGTGTGGGCAACACCTTGGTACTGCAGAAGAACAAAGTGGACAGAGCCTGCCCAAACTGGGCTGGATTTACTAGCCCTGTTACCTCCCTCAGAGGAGCCCTGGCTGTGCGAGAGCTTGCGATGCAGCCGAGGAAGGGGGTGCAGTCCCCAAACGCACACCCCCTGCTCTCGGCACCTGCCTGCCTTGCTTTGCCCTTGTCCTGTTGAGCCGGGCTGTTGGAGCAACACGGTGCGTTTTAGCTTTTGTAATAGTATTTCCCCAGCGATGTGCCAATACTCTCGAGGATGTGTAACCCTTCCCGTTCTGGCTGTGGTGTTGTAAGAGGAACAGAAGCTTGTGTCTTGTGCCATAAATACCCAGGCTGTGAAATAAGGAAATTCACGTCACCCACAGCCGGTTCCCAGCTGGAGCAGGATAACCCCGTGCCTGCCCTTCTCATGAGGCCAGCTGCACGCATTGGCCTCGCTCTCCAGCAAACGCTCCTGCTGTGTATGATTTTGCCAGCCCAGCAGATTCCGCAGGGGTGAATAACCTTAGAGTCAGCTTCAATGAACTGAGGGAGGAAAAAAAAAGAAGAAGAAAGCAGATGTAGGACATGTCACTGAGCTTTATGGGCTGTTGATTGTGTAAGGCGGAGTCACTTGCAGGTTTCTTGGCAAAGAGACGCTGTGCAGCGTGGGGCATTGCGTCTGCCAGCCACTTCCCGGCAGTGCCACGTTTCAACTGCGGGATCCGGTGCTGTGCCTGTGTCTTGCCCCAGAGAGCAGCCAGAGCACAAACCCCAGCAGTGCCATTGTGCCTGCAATGGTGTGGTTCCCGCATTAGGGGAACTGGCTCCTGATCAGGACCAGGCAGGTGACGTGATGTTTGTGAAGGACGAGATATTCTGCCATCCTTTCTCCTCATGCCACGTTCCTCCTCAAAGCCTTGGCCTTGATCTTGAGGTTGGTTGTAAGGATCTTTTGCTGAGTGTTGGGAATAGCCAGGTGTGTGTGTGCGTGTTCTGGGGGCTGAGAGGAGGGGAGACTCTTGAGGTACCCGTGCCAGTCCTGCCAGACCCCTCTTGTGGGCAAACTCTTCAGCACAGCCAGAAGATCAGCCAGGATGCTGGTCCCGGGGGTGATTCCCCTCCCTGCTTGAGGTACAGTGATGGGGTTGGCGGCAGCGTGAAACAGCCAGCAGTAAACTGCTCTTTTGCTGATCCTGTTGGCCCCTGCAGTGGGGACGAAGAGCACTGTTTTCCCCAGCTGTCTCTGCAACTACTGGTGGTTGGGTTTTTCCTTGCCTGGATTACTAAAGGAGGAATTTTAAGGCTTTTTTTCTTGCTGAGTCTCAAAAGCCTGAATTGATTCCTGTGGTGTGCAAATGCTGAAACCTAGCCCTTCCCCTCCTTCGCATCTGGTTACTATCAGCCGTGTGAGTTAGCGAATAGCGGGTCCACACAGCTTCCTTTTTCCAGGGTAGATTTTTTTCCCTCTTTATTTACTGTCAAAAACACTAAAGTTGCATGTTAAAAAAAAAAAAATTAACTCCAGGCAAGGAGAGTCTGGATCACAGGCTGGGTTCCCAAGCTGATCTCCAGACGAATGGGTCCACGCATGCCTCTCCGGTTTAGAAGGCAGCCCTGTGCTGTTGCGCTGCTGGGACACACAAGTTCTTTCAACAGTTCTTGTCTTTTCAGAGCAAACGGAGCCTGTCCTCTCACTGCAGGTGTCAGAGTGCCTCTGCAACCCATTTTGCTGTAAATCATAACCTAATCCTGTAGAGTCCTGGGCCAGAAAATTGGGAGAATGTTTCCAGCATGAGGGCTTCTGACCTGCTGCTCTGCAGAGCTGCTGGAGATGCTCAGGGGATTTCTGGAGCCCCTTCGTATTTGGTCCTCTGAGAAGGACTTAGCAGCCCAAAGGATTCTGCGATTTCCAGTAAATCTTCGTTTTCCTTCTAGGTCACAGAGCGCATGCGTTTTGTAACACAAAATATTTGATACTCTCACTGTGGTGTAGTCTGTATCTCCTCAGGATGCGGTTCTGCTCAGACCCCGCAGGCTGAGGAGCTCTGCCCGCAGTCAGAGCAGGGGCAGGAGCTGCCCGTGGCCGGTGCAGGGTGCCCCGGCAGGGACACCAGCCACCCAGGAGGGGTGCTCGTCCTCTGGGCCTGGGAGCACAGGACAGGATGGCGTAGCTGACGGGGTTTAGATGCTAAGTCAAGGTTCAGAGATCTGGTGGAGATTTTTGCAAGTGCTGTAGGAAGCTGGTATTAATGTCGACAACACCAGCTCTTTTCTGTCTCCTTTTAACTTCTTTGATAACAGTTGGAAAAGGCCTTTCTCAGTACCGCTTGGAAGACTGCTTGAGATGTGAAGGAGCTGTCAAACGGTGCTCTGGAGAGAGGTCTGCTCTGTTGAAATGCTTCCTATATATGGTGGTTGCAGAGAGTTGGGCTGAAATCAGATATTCATGTGGCGGCTGGTGTTCTGCATCCTGGCTGATATTCCACTCGACATTTTTTCCATTGCTTGCATTCCTCTGGTTTCTGTTCAGAGAAGACACAAAGCAGGCTCCCTGCTGCTGCTTGCAGGTAGGTTGCTCAGCCAAGCTGCAGAGCGCAGGACATGCTTATAAACAATGAGTGGAAAATCCCTGTATTCCAGCCCGTGTTCCCTTCCTCGCTTGGATTTATCCAAGATCTGTTAAGTTGGAAGGCATTTTGCATCCGTTTCAGTGGGTCTTTGGGACAGGGGGAAACTGGAGATGTGCCTCCTTAATGCATCTCAGCAATAAGCAGTTCTGTGGCTGCTGGATTACCCCGTGAGCCGCACCACGGTGCATACCTCCTAGCCTGCACAGAAGTTTCAAAGGCAGTTATTTAAAGGGTCATGCTCATCCTTGGCTGACAGGCCATAACTCACTGATCGCAGTAGCCCAAGTGCCTGTATGTCACTGTTTGTTGCACGTCTGATCCTACGTTTAATGATATTACAAAACTACTCAAACTGTTAGTTGTCCTCATTCTTGGTTTTTCCTGTCTCTTTGTGCTCCACAGTGAGTGCTTTCCCATTGCTTTTTTGAGTCTCCATCTGTTATGTTTGAAGGCAGTACATACCCTGAAAATGAGAAGGGGATGAAGCTTTTGCCTGAGTCTCCAGACAGCCTGCAATCCTCCATAAGGATGGGCTTCCTCTCTTTCCGTCTGGGAGTGATTGCTTGCCTTAAAAACCCAGTAGCAATATTTGATATGCCAGGTTCCCTTAATGCTGTCATGACTGGTGAGATGGGACCATACCCCTGCTCTTCCTTTGTGAGTAGCACAGGATAGAGGGTGTTTAGGTAGATGCTGCTGAGGTTCTCTGGAGAAGGAATCATGAATTCATAGCCCTTCTGAAAAGCAAGTCCCTCTATTTCCACCGTAACATGGGAGGAAGAGGGTGCTGAATCCCTTCTCCAGAGGAGATTAGTGAGCTTAGCTGTATTGTCAGACATAGGGAACCTATATAGGAGGGGAACTGTAGAGATACACGCGTGTTATTAGACATGAGAGAGCGTAACCTTGAGACGTGAAATCACAGGAAATGTGGCAGTTTGTGTCATCACTCGTGGAAGTACTTGCTTTACATTATTTATGAGCACTGCATCATCTGGAGGCCCCAGCTAAGGTGGAGACCTTTTTGTGCTAGACGCTGCACAAATATCCAAAGGTTTTTTCATCTTCGGGCTTTGTAGTCCAGATGCGCTGTGCAGAAGAGGTAAACTAAAGAGACTTCTGCAGGGAGGAAGCAGAGAGCTCCAGTGGCTTGCCCAAGGTTGCGAGGGAGTGAGGGGCTGAGTGGGGTTCAGATCTCGTGGGGCCACGGCCAGCGTGTTAACCAGAAGCTTTGTCTGCCCTCTTCCCCACCACTCGCCCTCCCTGTGCCTTCTGCTATCTGTGCTCTAAGGAACCACTGAAAGGAATAAAAGGATCCTGATGGCCAGTGCCAAACTTCTCGCTTGCTGGAACCCAGCTTTAAACTCGGCAGGTCTCCACGATGCAGCAGCCCAACACTACTTCATCCCTGCTGTTCTTGAGACAACTCCAGCAACTCTGCTTAGCATCTCCGAAGGGATCTGGCATTTGCAAACGGCCAGGACACTGCTTTCAAATGTGTGGAAAACATTATCCAGATCCCTATGTTTAAGATGGTCTTGGGTTTGGTTTTGAGGTTTTTGTTTGTTTGGTTTTTGGTTGGAGTTTTGGTTTTTTGTTTTAGACTAACTTTTTTCGAGAGTTTGGACCTGAGTAGTGATTCCTTGGGCTGTGCTCCTGCTGTAGTCTGGCTGCCTGACAGTTGTCCGATAAAGAACTGCAGCGAGCAACACGAAGTGCTGTGTCAGGCGTGGCTGAGCTGTCGGCTGTTAGCAGAGCATTGGCCGAGGACATCCTGAGCGTTGCCTTTGCAACGTTTAAAATGTGAGCGCAGGACGCGACCAGCCCTGTGTGCAGGCAGCCTCGTGCTGGGGCTCCCGGGGGAGGTGGGTATGCTCTTGGGCTGGGACTAAGGAGGCCCTGGGCAAGTCCCAGGTCACAGCTGTGTTGCGTGATTGCGTCTCTCTGTGAGCCTCAGTTTCTCTTTCTGTGAAGCAGAGAAATCACAGTGGTCTCCTTTATAAAGAGCTTGGAGATTTAGGACTTGTCACCCTCAAAAAAGAGAAAACCAATTGCTAGAAACACCCAAGACTCTTCACCTCCTCAAAAGCTGGAAATATGAGCAGCGGGAGTACGAAAGCCCGGTCCGAGCGTTGCCATCTCAGCCGGGGCCAGAAACAGGCGCGACTGAAAGGGACCGGGAGCTCTGCATCGGCTGATTGCAGGCATCTGTGGGGTGTTTCTTCCAAGGCATCCTGTGCTGGTCGTTGGCTCTTGTCCTGCAAAAAAGGGTTTTGGTTGTGTCTTAGTAAACCATTTTTGGCCTGTCTGTCCTCACTGCAGATGTCTGTCTGGTCTGTCTGTTTAGCCCTTGGACTCTGCTGCTGGCAGTGAGAGTACCAAGACTTAACTATACCTTGGACAGAAAGGGGTCTCTTAATCAGGATCCTTCCTGAGCAGCTTATTCCTGGAGCACAGGGTCCCTGTCTCCTTGGGCAGGCTGGGACAGCCTGCGAGTGCAAGCAACCTTTCAGCTGCGTGGATGAAGGGGCAGCCTGGGAGGAGAGCTCAGTGCCCTGCTGAACCCTTGTCCTCTCTGGTGGAAACTTCTGCTCAAGCCAGAAGCATCTCCATACGATGGCTGAGAGGAGGTGCAGCTCCTTCCTGTGGGTACCCCGACTCCAAAGGAGACTCTTTGAGAGCATCTTGTCAGATTTGCTGGGACAACAGCAGGATTTTGTGCCCTGAAGCCAGCATCAGGTTTCAACAGAGGTTAAAGAAAGCAAACTCCGTGTGTTTCTGCAGATTATTATTGTGTAATACTTGACTTTGCAAACTTGAACCTAGTAAAAAACTGTGTAAACAATGGAGGAAGAGAAATGAGCCCCTCTGCTGACTTCTGGGGGGAAAGGGTTTCTCTTTCTGGGTGATGACCCAGACTTTGCTGGTTGTTTCTGAGCAGAAATTGGGAGTGAGATCCAGAATCACAAACATGTTACTTGAAGTAAGGTTTCTTTCATGGTTTCCTTGACCTCGTAGCTCAGACTGTGCTGGAAAGAACTCCTTTAATGCAAATATAACTAAATCAAACGTGGGATTTTTGCTTTCTGCTAAGATCTAGCCCTGGCTTTTGTGTTCAGTAGTACAGCCCAGGGCTTTTGAATTAAATAGCAAAACTCCCACTGAGTTCATCACAAGAACAGGATGAGGCCTGTGCTAAGCACACTTTTGGATATGAGGCAACCTTAAATTCTGGGGGTGCAGGGAAGTTTAGGCTTTGGTTTCCTTGGCTGGAAGTGCCAGAAGGTGTGGCACAGCCTGCCCGGGAAAGGGGCTGCCTTGGAGGGATCCCTTCTGCCGCCCCGGCTGACAAGGACGTGGGGCTGCTGAGCTTCCAGGGCACCTCTTCCTTCATCTGGGTGGTCCTGGAGGGAGGAAGGCAGTCACAGCCGCTTGCACTAAAGCAAAGCCCCAGGTGACTGAATGGGATGTTGCTATCGCGTGCTCAGAAGGTGGCCTGAGCTGCAAAGCTGCGAGTGAACAAGCTCCCTGGGCTCTGGAGTCCAGGCCAGCTCAGCTTGAGACTCGCAGTTAATGGGATAAGGGTTTTACTGGTATAGCTTTACATCCAGAGACCTTTCTGCCCTCCATGCACTCACAGTTCCCTGGCACACTGAAAGATCAGGCTTGTGTCTGTGGCCTCCGCCAAAATCCCTCTGCCTGCCATGGTACAGTCTGCTCTGTGCTCGCCATCGCTGTGTCTTGTGGAAGGGGCTCCCTTCTAGGACCCTGCTTACTAATCACTGCTCTGTGCGAAGCGTTTGGGAAGCAGCAGGTAACCTGCTTTCTGAACTACGCTCAAACCGGGGAGGGAGAGAGGACCAGATACAGAGCCTGCACAGGGCTCTTCTCTGCTGAGACTGTCAGTCACAACTGGTACATACTCTCGTTTTAAAAAGATCGATGTATGTCATGACCAGTGGAATGCTGTCTGTCTTAGAGTAGTCTCCTGAGAAGTCTCATCTGCTATTAAAACTGTTGTATACTTGTAAAAGCAGCTAATGATTATGGGTATTCCAGTATTTGGGTGATTAAGGAGTCACTTTAAAAGATACCCTATCTTTAGAAAATGCTGAATGCTCATCCAGGAATGATTTGAAGGAACCCGACTTTGACCTTGCCACTTGCTTCTGAAAATCCAGGTTTATGTGAGCTTAGGTAAATACTTGGACTTAATACTACAGGAGATTGTTCTCTGAGCCCAGGAAAATTTGTACAATGAACCTAACGCTCTTTCTGTCTTTTTTCTTCTGCAGAGCAAACTTCCCATGACTAACAAATGCTGGCCTAGATTATGAGCTCAAACAAGAACGCTCGCTACAATCGTTTCTCCAGTGGCACAACAAACATCAATACTTCCGAAAACACTAACGGGGTAAGGCTCGGTGGTGTTGGCAGAGGACAGGGGCTAGGGCTGCTTCTTATGTTCTCATCCTTTCTTTTGAGAAAATGAAGATGGCTTTTGAAAATATGGTACCTCCTTGCCTCTTCAAAATCACAATATCCACAGATAAAAGCTAGGAATATATATGTACATTTCTTCACCAGTTCAGGAAAGGTAGCAAGCCTTTGGGCTGTGCTGCAGCGATACGCACTGACCTTCCTTTTGTCAATGTTTCAGACAAGAATGGAAACAACTTTTGGGCCAGCCTACTCTGCTGTGACGACCATCACAAAGGGTGAGTGTATTTCATGTATAGAGCTTCTCCCCAAAGCACTATGTGTGATTCCTACTGTTGTTGTTTCACAGATCATAAAGCTGTTGGGAGAATCACTGTGTTCGTTACAGACAGGTGCCGAGGTGCTGTTTTTAGTATTATGCAGCCCAAGTGTTATTTAATCATGGCATCTGATCACCAGGCGTGATGGAAATAAGCATGCACAGAAATTTTCTCCCGTTAGGCAGACTTAACAGTACCACTGGGAAGCCCTTGCTGCAATTAGGATAGTACAACAGGGTTTGATACAGAGCTCAGTCCCAAGTCTTATTTATCTCTGTGACTTCTCACGCAATCATTACCAGCACTGAAAATTCCCATCTTCACTCTGCGCCTGACTGTGAGTCACTCTGGACACTTTGGTAAAACCCCCGTGGCCATTTTTAACTCAGACAGGAGGGGGTGCAAGTGTACCCGCTCATTTAAAATTCTTGTGCTTTGTTCCTCAAAGCCCAGCAGGTGAGGAGTGAGCCCTGACACATGGTGTGAATGTAGAAAGAGGTCTGGTTTCATTTTGGAATAAAAATATCCTTACTTTAGTAAAGATAAACTGTGGCACTTGACACTGACTTAGATAAGGAAATGAACATCTGCCCGGGGGAAATGTTTGGATTCCATTTGTACAGGACTCTGGACTCTAGATGTTTTTGGACTCCTCAACATTTACATTCAAAATTGTATATGTCAGTAATATGATCTTTATACAAATATCTCCAATTTAATTTAGCATGCTTCCCTTGTGCTACAAGAATATCCAGACAATTTTTGATCGAAGCAATTTTTGTTAGCGACTGAAATATGTGGGAGTATAAGGTTTCCTTTTAATAGTATTTTTAACCTATGGACCTGGTAGAATATTATCTGTGCTCTTTTCTGGGCAAGCTACCTTCAAAGGGCTGCGTGCATTTGAGCAAGCTATCAGAGATCAGGATTGTTCTGTCTGCACTGATATGTCTGGGCCAAGAACTGGAGTTGAGGAATCCCTAGTCTTTTCTTTTTCAAGGAACACTTACAGCTACAGAGACTGACCTGTAGCTCAGAAATGTTACTGAGGAGCCTAAATGCTTGCTTTTTTTTAAATTTTTTTTTATTTGCTTTAAAGCTGACGGGACCAATACTTTTAAACAGCATCGTCGGACCCCATCCTCCTCCAGCACACTCACCTACTCCCCACGAGATGAGGATGATGGCATGGTAGGTGCTGCCAGGAGCCCCCCTGCTGACTGGCTTAGCTGATATATGTCAAAGGAGGGATGTCTGGTGTTCCTCTGCACTTCTCTGCCTCCCTCACCATTCCCATGCACTGCGTTATATCGGAAGCAGATGTCTGCACCAGAGGCAGCACCAGCCTCAGCATTTTCTGGCTGCTCCCAGGGTTGATGCAGTGGGAAAGCAGAGGCTGCTTCTGACCTGGGGTATTAGGCTGGCACTGCTGGTGCTCGTTTTCATACTGGTTCAAAATGGTATGTGGTTACAAAGCCCAGGAGCTACAAATCCCACAGGCCTACTTGTGAGGGTGTACCTGCCTCCTGATGTGAGCAGCGTGCTCTGGGTCTCCTGAGCTCGGGAGAAAACAGAGCTACTGTCAGCCATGTCTGGGGCTGTGGCTAAGGCCAGTCAGTCTCGATCAGGGTGTGTTGCATGGACCATCCAGCAGCGCAGCTGGCCCTGCAGTTATGACCAGAAAATCCATTCCTCTTTCCACCTCCAGATGGGGCTTCTGACCGCAGGGAGCACTTTTGAAACCTGCAGAGTGGGATGTTGGGCACCACAGACTGCTCGGCTCCTGGGGATTACATCATCGGGGTCTTCTCACACAAATCATTCCCATGTCTTGCAATATCTTTGCAGAAAAGCACCTCCCAATTTTGTACCCAGCTTTCTTGTTCATCACGCTCCCTTCTGAGTAACTTCTTTTTGGGGAATTTAGTGATCTAACAGGCCTCCGTGTTAGCTGCTTAAAGAGAAATTAAATCAGCTAAATTGATCAAATCAAGAACAGCAACAGCAAAGCAAACCTCAGTGAAGGGACAGATAGCTCTGTGGCCTTGATCTTCTCCTATCCCTAGTGCTCTAGCCACATCTCATAACCACAAGCTCCTATTTATATTTAAGCATGTGAGTAGTAGACTCTTCAAATTAAGTAAGTCGTTGTAGACTTTGTCAGGTTACGAGACCCAGCTTCCAAGTCAGGGATAGATGGATTGCTGCTGCTGCTGAAGTTACTGGTAGAGACTGGGATCAGCAACAGTATGGAGCTACACTTCTTAAAATAAATTTGACACCAGATTGCAAAGAGCTTTATTGTCAGCATCCTATAAAGTTCCTTCCGTTGCTCAGAGATCTTGCTGTGTTTTATGTGAGCGTGTGTTTGTTTTTTCAAAAAGTCCTTTGAACATTTGCCTCGTGTCCTTGGCAAATGCAACTCTCCATCACATCGCTGACCCCATGGTGCTGGGCCACTGTTCCAGGAAGCCCTTGGCTGTCAGCACTGATCCCGTGGGCTGAGTGTTGTGCTCACTGCACCCTTCTCACGAGCCGTGCAGTTCTCGCAGAGCACAGGTAAGGATTTTTCCAGAGGAGCGGGGAGTGCGGGGAACATTACATTTAGCCATGTCTGATGGAGAAGCTCCCTGACTCCTTTGAAAACTACAGTGTGGCAAACTGAGGTGTGCAGCCAAGAACAGGAGAGAGCTCTCCTAGGACCTAGCCTCAGTCCTCTTGGACCGTCTCAGTCCACCTTCCCTGGAGTGCTAAATATTCTTAAGCAAAAATAGCAAGAGGATTAATGAGTGGTTCAGGAAGCAGCCTGCAGTCCTAGGTGTGAACCAACCAGAAGCACCGCAGCCCTGCTCTGCCTGCTGCTCCAGACAAACTCTCGCTAACCCTTTTAGGAAGCTTCCTTTGCTTTGTCAAGAAATAATCTGGGATTTCCCTTCCTCAGCGCTAAGTTTTCCCTTATCCAGAAGCTGCCAAGGGCTTGTCAGCCATCAGAGAGACAGCTGGAGACAAGTCAGAGCCCTCCCATGACCTCCACCACCCCTTTTTCTTTCTTTTTTAAAGCTTCTGTTAATGAAACCAAAAGCAGAGCATTGTGTTCTGCGTGCAAGGCAGGGATTATTGAGCGGCTGCTGTCATCTTTCCTGAAAACAGTGCCACAGGTTCCCAGCCTCGCTTTGCCTACAGGGAGCGGGAATGAGGACTGTACTAGAGCCTTCACACGGAGGCTGCTTTTGTAGCTGACGTGATGGGAACTGCACCTAAAGATTACAGCTGAATATTGGAGCAAAGGTACACTAATGCCTGAAGAGCTGACCGTCTGTCCAAAGTCTCGGTTGTTTACAGGGGGCTTCACCCCTGAACCAGAGGCTGGACTGAGTTACTGGCCAGCCAGAAGCTATCCATCTTCCATCAAAAGATGTTTGAGCAGTCCACCCTTGGGCTGTTTGAAGATGGACTTGATGTTTAGTGCAGAAATAGCCCTGGCACAGCCGTGGGGAGGTGGGGCCCTTCTGACAGATCCTCCCAAATTCAAGCCTGGCCAGAGCAGTTCCACTTGTGCCACTTTGCCCCTGTGGCAGGGCCTGGTGCTCCTTGGCTTTGGTGCATATGGGTCCCCCCCAACCTGGGCCGATGCCCATAGGGTGGGGCTCCTGTAGTCCTCGCGCTCTGTTATTCTGTTTGCAGTGCAAGAGCACGCTGCAGTCAGTCCCCTTGCGCTGGCTGCTCTACACATGACTAGTGTGGCAAAGCTCAGTCTAAATAGCCGGGCTAGGAGTGGGAGGCAGTGCAGTGACTAACCCTGTAGAGCTGAGGTCTCTCGTGTCTTATCCTTGTTTGCTTGGCAAAAACAAAGGCTGCGGATACCTAGAGGGGCAGTAAACGCCAGCGCACACCTCTGCCATTCAGCATTGTCACTACAGCCTGAGTGGAGCGACCTTTCTCAGCACATCGGCTTCCCTCCTGCGTAGTTTACACCAGCATTAGCCCAGCCAGGACACAGGGAGCTGAGCCTGCAGTGTTGCACCAGCCTAGCAAGGCTGTGTCTCACACCCCTGCCTCCTGGAAGTGCTCTTGGGCTGCAGTCCCCCTGCTCTCCATCGGTGATCCACACAGGATGTTGCTCTTGATAAAACTGCCTCCCTGCAGAGCCTGCCTTTGCTGCCCTGATCTCTGTGTCACCTCCAGAATGGGAACTATGCACAGTCATTCTTGTTATTAAAATAACTTTTGTTACTAGTGGAGGAAAATAATAAAATTAATGGATACACATGAAATTGATTTACCTTGTTATAACCATTCTTCCTCAAGGTTTACATATTTAGCCAATAAATATGCCTTCTTTAAGAAGAAGAGCTTTATGCTTTGGCTTCTAAGCAGATGCAGCATTTCTGAGCTCCTAGGATCCCAGTATCATAAAAATTAAGAAGCAGAGCAGTGTGAAGAACCAGCAGGATCCTGGTCTGCTCCTCTTCTGCAGCCCAGCAAGGACTGCACTGAGGCTGCAGTACAGTCTGTCTCTGGGGAGGACAGCAGCCTCTGAAGCTCATCTTACATCTTTCATTGCTGAATTTCCTGACTGCCCCACGGGCCTCTTACACTGCTTTTGTCTGTCTTTGGGTCTGGTGTCACACACTTTCACCCAGGGCAAGCACACAAAATACAGCTCGGGAGGTTCAGATTGAACATGAGGAAAAACCATTTTGCTCACAAGGTAGCACAGGACAGGAACTCGGGGCGGCAGAGTCTCATCTGTGCGGCTTTCCCCGTTCCAGCTGGGCAGTGCCAGGGCTGACTTGATCCAGGGCCAGGGAGCGTCCCTCTTCGGGTGGGCAGCAGGGCCAGCGATCTCCAGCGCTCCTTCCAGCCAGCACTTCTAGGAGTTTGCAACTGATGTAGGCTAGGGTCAAGCCACATATAGGTGTGATACATGCAGGTGCAGGCAGCCTGGGCGTTGGTCATCTCTTGATGCGAAGCATCTGAAGCTTATGGCTTCATTCTGCCATTTCTTTGTCAGCCCATCCGTTCCGCTCCTTGAAGACTTTTATTGCTTCTCTTCCCGGTCTGCCAGCAGCATCTCTTCCAGAGTCACCCAGCAGCGGCTGCACTACCAGCTGTTCTAGACCCCCAAATCCAATCACCCCATGGTCTGAGGAGTCTCCAGTTTCGCTTTGATGCTGAATTGCATCTTGGCTACGCGCTGCTGGTTGATATTCCACCCTTAGAGATGTGCTGCTGGTTAATATTCCAGCGGCAGCATTCCCTCAAAGCCAATCCCAAGGCCACTGTAACCAGTGGGATTTTTCTTGATTGGCGCATGCGATGTCCACTTAGCTCTCCCCTCCCGCGCAGGAAGCGACAAAGCCAGTCTGTTACTGAATTGAATAGAAGGAAGTCTCCACATTTACGCAAAGAAATTTGGCAGAAGTTAGATAGCGAGCGAAACAACAAGTGCTGCTGCAGAGATTGTAGAAATTGCAGAAGCTGGTGGCTGTCTCTGGGGGAAGATTTACAAAGCTTTCTGTGAAGGATTAATTCTTCCAAGCTGTTGCTGTGCGGGTGTGCGCGGTAAGTATACAAACGACTGCACCTTTGAGAAAGTTACATGCTTGGAATTTAGATGTCAGCTTGGTTTAATAAGTTAAACCTGAATGATGCCCATCCTGTCTCTGAGCGTGGTGCAGTGTTCCCAGTTGCCGGGAAGAGCACGCAGCAGCAAGACGTGCTACTTCTGTCGGCCACTCAATGCAGCTTGGCAGAGTGGATGAAGAAATGGAGCAGCTGAGTTTTGTGGAGGGGGGGGACTGCACTTGAAGTCTGTGCATAGGGTTTTGGAGCAGGGGGAATTATTTGCCATAACAAGAAGTGTGTTTTATCTTTTTGAAGCCTCCGATCAGCACCCCACGCCGCTCTGACTCTGCTATCTCCGTCCGTTCATTGCACTCTGAGTCCAACATGTCCTTGCGCTCAACGTTCTCGCTCCATGAGGAAGAGGAGGAGCCAGTAGGTATTTGGGATTGTCTGAAGGAGCAGTATTAGGAAGTTCAGTGTCAAAAGAGTAACTTAGTGGACTCTTGTGAGTACATAGAGCTATCACGGACAGATTTTCGTGATGTCTGGCAACTGAAAGCCTGGCTCTCAGGACTCCTGGTTTTAATTGTGTTTCCACCACTGACTTCTGCAAATTACTTTGCTTCCTCGTGTACCGTTTCCCCATACGTAAAGAGGGGACAGTGGTGAGGCTTTTCTGCTTCTCAGAAAAACTGTAAGTCTTTGCAAAGTTATATGTGATTTCCTGGCTCTGCTGCAGAGCAGTAAGGGGTTGCAAATCTTCAGGCTGGTGGTCCAGCCCCAGGCAGCAAGACTAACACAATTCCCCACTGATTCAGAGCCCCATCCTGCATTTCGGGCTGCATGGCACCCCACTGACTTGATTGTAAGCCCCAGGAGGGTGCAAGGAATTGTCCACATGTGACTCTTGTTGGGGGAGGACACTTCTAAGCTGAGCTTAGCTTGTGACCCGGTAACTAACCCCGGACTGGATGCATAAAAGGTCAGGTAGCATTTTGCCACAGATCTGGGATAAAAGTGTGTGTTTCGTATTTAGGAGCCCAGGGGGTTGTGTTTGCAGTTCTGAGAGCAGCACAGGGTGAAAAGACGGACCGAACTGCAGTGATTGATTTGAAATGCTCTGAAATGTGAAGCCCTGCTCTGGCATGGAGTGGAGAGCTGTGCTGCTCCTGGAGGACGTGCTCAGAGCCCACACTCTGGCAGTCTTAGTTGGTAAACGGAACTGGAGAGATGGGCCCATTGCGGCAGAAACAATATTGTTTCTGCTTCATAAGGGAATGAGAGAGCCCTTCCTTCAGGATGTTTCAAAAATACAAAAGGGCAAGCTCTTTTAAAATTGCTTTTAAACTTCAGGCTTAGTACAGGGGACATTTTTGACAATGCACTGTTCAGTCCAACCAAGCAAAAAGTACCAGACAGGGCAGCTCACGCAGTTCTGGTGACTTGAGTCACTCTGGCAAAGAAGTTGGACTGTGCAGTTTGCTGTCAGGTCCTGATCCTGCCACATGCTGGTTTGCCAGTTTGTGATGAGCTGAGGGTCTCCAGCCGTTCCCAACTTCATTCTTCCCTTAGCTCTTACATACTGGAGGTCAGCAGATCCAGACAGAAGTTTGTTTCAATATAATAAAGCCCTTGGCGTGCCCTGTGCCCCGGTCTCCCCAAGGCTCACCACTGAAGAGCTGTTTTGTTCCTTCTGCAGAGCTGGAGGCTCTTGCGTTTGGACTAATCCTTGTGCTCTCTCTGTCCCTTTCTCTCCTCCTCTTCAGGAGCCGCTGGTATTTGCTGAACAACCGTCCGTGAAGCTGTGCTGCCAGCTGTGCTGTAGTGTGTTTAAGGATCCAGTCATCACAACCTGTGGGGTAAGGCAGTACTCTTCCAAATCATGAGCATGGGCTCCACAGATGTTCCTATGTGACCTGTAGTGAAGCCCTGACTGTCCCCAGTGACTGTCCCCAGTGACTGTCCCCAGTGACTGTCCCCAGTGACTGTCAGCCTGAGTGAGCAAAGATGAGGCAGCCCTGACCGGGGAAGCCAGGCCAGCATAGGAGCAGAGATGCTGATGGACATGTGTTAGATTTCCCTGCAAGGCAGCTCTGAACCAGTCTGCAGTGGTGTGCGCGGGGCACTCTGCAGTTAGCCGGAGAAGCCTGGGGCTTGCTTAAAATTAGGCTGCTTTTCCCAGGAGAGCTGTACTGTCAGCCTCCCTATCCTGGCCACATTCAGTCTCCTTGGTGTGGCTTCAGTGAGGTCTAAAACTCCTCGTTCCCTGTCCTGAAGGGCTCTGCAGAGTGCTGCTGCCTCCTGGGCACCCCAGGAACGGCTGCTCTTCAGTTGTGGAGAAAGTGTTTCTTATAAAACAGGAATGGCTTGAAGCTTCATTTCGTTAATGCTTGCAAAGGGATTTGAGATCCTCTAATGAAAGGCACAGAGTATTATGAATATTCTTCTAGATTCCATTTTACCGGGATTTAATAGAAACTGTATATTATTCCTGCTTCTGTGCTACGTGTGAAGAAAGATGGCTTTGTGACGGGCTCTCTAATGCTTCTGACGTGCTTCTGATTTCTAGGATGGAGCTATAGCAACAAAAGCAGAGAGCAGGATTGTTTATTGCAATGAGGGTGCTATCCCCAAAGGTCTTGGAAGTTGGTGCAGTTTCGCTGCGCCATTTCAGTAAGCAGCTCTTCATGGAGACACCGAGATTTACTGGTTAACATAGAAAAAAGAATCTGCTGCAGGAAGCAGACTGGCTTCATTTGCAGTCCTGGTTTGGCAGCTCTGGAGAGAGCACCATACAGCTGTGCAGGGCAGGAAAAGGCCGCGTGAGCAGGGCAGCAGATAACGGCTCTGAGGAGTGACTTGCAGCCTCTCCAGCGCTGCTGCCAAGCGCTGGCCCTGTGGCAGGGGAATGTGGCTGAGGAGGCTCCAGGGAACCCACAGGGCAAGTTCAGGACCAGTAAATTGCTGCAGCCTTTGTTCTTCTCTTTATATTTATTAGCATGTTAGATTGAATTTGCTACTTTATCAAGTTAAATTGTTACCATACATTTCTGCTGTGAGAATAGAGAGATAGAGAGCTATTTAAAGTGGCAAAATTTACAGTGCATTTAATGGGCTTACAAACCAGCTGTCCTGTCCACCTGACAGCAGGACAGCTTCAGCTACATTAGAAGAGCTACAGAGGGATGTATGTGATGGGCTGACTGGCCAAGGACAGGGAGAGGCCAGACTTCCCCTTACTCTTCACCTTGAGGACTTCTCAGGGAAATGAGAGGAATGACATAGACTAACTGAAGGGTGAAGAAGAGAAACCGCATGCAGACTTGCAGGGTAGGAGTATCAGAGTGTGGCAGAACATGTCCGTGGCTTTGGCTTGCACTGTGATCATGGTCTGATCTTGAACAGGGCAGAACCCTCAAAGCTTCAAACCATGCACTTAACACTTCTCAGGAACCGGACCCGTGTTGCACTCTTAGCTGCCTGAGCAAGCAGCTGGTTTTTGCCCTGTGGTGCAGACTCAAGAGTGTGCTGAGCTATAAAGCAGGCAGAACAGCTGCTGAGGCCCCTGTGCCACAGCCTTTAGTATCTCTCACCTTTCCCATCGTTAGCCGCAGGGAATAATTTGTCCGATATTGTTTACGCTGACGCTGCTGATCCTCTTTGTCTCCACAGCACACATTTTGTAGAAGATGTGCCTTAACATCTGGTGAGTACAGAACTGTTCTTGTGTGATGCAGCCAAAATGCTGTTATTTTCTGGTTTGTTTGCTTTCACTTAAAAAGAAACCTGCAGAAAGATGTCTGAAGGGCTTAAAACAAGCTGTCAGTCACAGGCTGCCACTGCAGCAGTGAAGGGCTGGGGCACAGGCGGCTGTGCAGCTCGGAGCTCCGACGGTACGCACTGTAGCATGGGCACTAGAGGGATAGGCCTGGCTCTTGGGCACAGGATGTTCTCAAATCCTGGAATATGCAGTGGATAATCCCAGGATAATACATGTCTCGCACAGAGCTGACCCATTGATTTCAGGCAGAAAGCTTTCTGTGGCTGCCTGTCTAAGGTACAGGGGGGCCGTGTTTGGCAGAGACCTATCAAACCCCTCCTCCCCCACCCCGTTAGTGCCAGCTCTCTGGCCCACTGACTGATGCACAGCATCATTCTCTCTGCCCATGCACAGCAGCACCACACAGAGCTGCTTTAGCTCACCCAGCTCTTCCAGAAACCTAGTGGAGCCCAAGTGTCTGGCTGCTGGCCTGGCCTAACCAGGTCCCGCTTGGTTTGGACTCTGCGCTACAAAAAAGACTTTTATTTGGCATGAGTCTGTGCCCCTCTTGGAAAGCCGTTGTTCAGCACAAAGCCAAGCCATTCGTATTACCAGAACAGCGAGCCCTGAGGAGGCTGCCTGGGGAGTCCAGCAAAACAGCAGCTCTCTCTGCCTTAAGATGTTCATCTTCCACATGTGAGGGGTCCCTCTGCTTTGCATGCTAACCCTCTGTCACCATGTTGTGCTATATCTATCCCAACCAACAGATTTGTAGCAAAAGGCTTTGCAGTTGCAATCCTGAGTTGCTCAGTTTTGCTCCTGCCCTCAAAGCTTGTGTCTTTCCTTCGCTGCAGCATCCCTGGCCTGCAGCAGAGGAGCTGAGCCCCAGGCCTGGGTGGGGGAACGGGTTATGTATGGGGCATCTGCTGATTTGTGGTCACTGCCTGTGAATACTCTCACACTTCAGCAAGCACAAGGTAGTCTGAATTAGTGTGGCCTTCCTTCATTGGCAGCTAGCTCAAATTATCATGGATTAACATATCAAATTATCATGGATTAACATAAACTGTAACTTCTCACCAAGCCCCAAGACAAACCAGAGCTAGTGGCTTGCAGACCTTGTGTGAATATTCATGGCTCATTCCATTGCCACCCATCTGGGTGTTGGCTGTCTTGGCCAGAGAAGGCAAAAAAATAGAATCTCCTGCAGTATCTCAGCCCTTGCTGACTCTCTCTCTCTCTTTTGCTTCCCCACCTGGCAGAGAAGTGCCCCGTGGACAATGCCAAACTGACCGTAGTGGTTAACAACATTGCGGTGGCTGAGCAGATCGGGGAGCTCTTCATTCACTGCAAGTATGGCTGCCGGCCTGCAGCCAGCAGCAAGCCCGCTGCCTTCGAGGTGGACCCCCGTGGATGTCCGTTTGCGATTAAACTGAGTGCCAGGAAGTAAGTGGCTCGTTACCAGCGTGCAGCCTCTCCAGGGAAAGGGCTCCACCACCAGCAATCTGCTGTCGTATCTGAGCTGCCCTGTGGCTCCTGGGGACAGTGCAGGTCCCGCCAGCAGTGCTCTGCTGGGGTGTGCAGGGGTGTGGGAATGGGCAGGGTGACTTGAGGGGACAGTTCTTTCTCCTACGTCTGTCTTAGGGTGATGGCAGATGGGCTGGTCTCAGGGAAAGGATGCTGTTCTCTGCTCCCAGCTTACCTGAGTGTCTCGGCATCGGGACAGGGGATACGCTGTGAAGACAGCCACCTCACACCTCTGGTGTGAAACACTGTGGCTATGGTCAGAGACCTTGGGATTCTTTTCGTAAGAGGAGTTACCCTGGTTATATCCTAGGAATCTGAAATCTATCTCCCTCCCCATCCTAAATGCATTCACTGTCTTCCCTATCACCTGGCCATTGCCTGTTGTTGATAGCTGCCTGAAGGCTCAGTTGATCAGCTGCAGAAGTAGATGTTCCCTGCATAAATGTGGCTTATTATTACTCTCAACTTACTGGCCAAATGAGAATTTAAAGCTGTAATTGCAGTCTTAGAGCAGGAGGCTTTCGATCACCTGACAGTCTCCCAGGGCTGGTTTGCTCCTTTCCTGACAGTCTGTGTTGTTTCCATTAATTTTTGCTTATCGCTGATTTTCCCTCCTTTTGCTTCTCTCCATGGGCAGAGATCATGAAAGCAGCTGTGATTACAGGCCGGTTCGCTGCCCCAATAACCCCAGCTGCCCACCTCTCCTGAAAATGAACCTGGAGGCACATCTGAAAGAGTGCGAGCACATAAAATGTCCCCACTCCAAATACGGGTAAGGAGTTGTTGCTTTTTAGTGGGAAGGATGCACTGAGCTCATTTCTGAGCTGCTTTTTGGCTACTGCAGCCTTGGGATAGCCCCATGGGCTCTGAGCAGCTCTGCCCAGTGCTGTGCACTGGCCTGAAGCTGAGATCAGGCTTGCAGGGCTTGCAGAAGGCAGCCCCCGAGCCTCTTGTTGAGAACGGGCAGGTCACGCTGCCCAGCTCTAAACCCTGCTGGCAGCCGAGGAGGTGGCTGAGGTGTGTAGGCAGAAGAACCAGCTGGAGGAGAGTCAGCGCAGTGGACGTGGCCAGAGCCACGCAGGAAGGAGGATGAGTACAAGAGTAATGCAAGCACCATAGCAGTGTCTTTCAAACCAGTCCCAGGGCAAGGGAAGTGCTGATCAGCCTCGGAGGGTTGGTTGTCACCTGAACAGGAGAGCAGCCCAGGCTGGGGGTTCCCTGCAGGATGCACAGTTAAGGTTACTGTTGCAGGAAGAGATGTCTTGGCAGAAGCAGAGCAAGGCAAGTCGTGACAGAGCAGCCCTGACTCCTTCCCGTGCTGCAGGCCCAAGTCAGCACCTGCTGAGGTCAGCTGCAGTTTTTTCCATTGGTTTTGATGGCTCTTAGATTGGGCTCCTGGTGAGCGTACGAACTGACACCACATTCTGTCTCTTGCCCAAGATCTGCTTTTCCTTGCAACTACTTAGACAGACAGACATACATTTCAGTCTGGGGCCAATGCCCTGGCCGGAAGAATGGCAGCTGCTTGGCCTCTGTGTTGCCCCGCAGTTGCCTGCACCCAGCAGGATGGTGAACCACAGTACCACTGCTCCTGGTGGGAGGAGCAGAACAGCTGGGGACCCACACAGGCCTCAGACCTCCCTCTCAGGGACCAGCTGAGCAAGGAGGTCTCCAGTGTGAGCCCGGCTCCAGCCAGCATCTGCCTTCCCCTTGTAGGTGTACATTCATAGGAAATCAAGACACGTATGAGACCCACTTGGAGACGTGCAAGTTCGAGGGTCTGAAGGAGTTCCTGCAGCAGACAGATGATCGCTTTCATGAGATGCAGGTGGCAATGGCCCAGAAGGACCAGGAAATTGCCTTCCTGCGCTCCATGCTGGGGAAGCTCTCAGAGAAAATCGATCAGCTGGAGAAGAACCTGGAGCTCAAGTTTGGTGAGTCTGCGCCGGACAAGCTCTGTGGTCAGAGCTGTAGGGACAGGGCAGGTCTTTGTTAGGGTGGTGCATTACAGGATTCATTCCATGTTTAAAACTGGTGGTGAGCAGGTTTCAGGAGGTTCAGATATTCCTTGCAGAGGAACAAATAGGGGTTCCATCGACTTCCCTGCTCCCAGAACATCATGGGACTTAATCCTGCAGTCACCGATCACATGGCAAGTCCTCGAAGTGTCTGCAGGCAGCTACCACCTTTCTCCTGTGACTTTTTCCTGTGCAGTCCATGGGCACAGGCCCCCATAAAAATCAGTGAGTCGAATAGCCAACAGTGCAGCTACCCTGCAGCAAGCATGGTTCCTGGACACCTTTGCTGTGCCCAGCCCTGTCTCACCTCTGAAATTTGTTGGGTCTTCAGCATCCAAGTACAATTTGCATTTGAGTAGCAGACACCCTCTTGCTTTTCCCTGCTGATAACAGCAGTGGATGCTCCTCCCTCTTTGTTCAGAGGTTAGGTGGCAGCGGGTGTCCTCTGCCTGTTCCCCTGGACGTTGTCACTGACTCTGCAGTGACTATGGGCCTCTCCATCTCTTGTAGACGTGCTGGACGAGAACCAGAGCAAGCTGAGCGAGGACCTGATGGAGTTCCGCAGGGACGCCTCCATGCTGAACGTGAGGAGGGGGCCGGGCCCTGGGGCTGAAAAGGGATTGCGTGCAGTTAGCTGCTGGCTCTGCTACTAGTCAGGCTTCTCCTGCAGTGGGGGGAGTCTTTCAGGTTCCCTCCTGCTTGCTGGCTCTTCTCACCCCAGGTTCGGTTTGCTTTTACTGCAGCTGGGGTCTGGGTGAAGGTTTCCTCTAGGCTGTTAAAGGCAGCTTAGTGAGCACATTCTGGTCACTGGATCTGAGTTGCTGTTTTAACTGTTTCTGCTGTCTTTTCTCACCCTGTTGCTGCTCTCGAAATGTGTTACCAGAGGAAAGGACCCCTGCAGCAAGGAGAGAGCCCTCTACTCCAAAGCCTGGGCACTCCTGTACCTTTTATACTAGCCAGGGACAGTACGCCCTTCTCCCTGCCTGCAGAGAAAGCAGGAGGATAAGCAGATCCCTGCTAACAAGCTGGGAGTGAGACTTGTCTCATGATTTTGGACATTATTCAAGCACTGGTGTTAGACAGACATTCCTAGTTCAGGCAGGCTGCATGCCACTGGATGTACCGATCAGGAGGAGCTCACCCTGGTTTACCTAAGCATGCTAAAGAAGAGGGTCCCCATGGATGCAGTAGGGACCGGGCTGTGGAGGAGACTACAAAGATACCTTCCAATTCTTCTCCAGCAAGGTGGGCTTCAAGAGCCCAGCTGAGCAAGCAGTCCCCATAACAGATTTGATTATTTTTAGCAGTCTGGTGAATGGCAGAGCAAGGACAGTATATTCTGAAAGGTATTTCTGTGCCTGCCTGAATACTGAAGAGTTTAGTGCAGGTCTGAGATGCTGTCAGAGCCCGGTGGTCTCTGGAGGGAGGTGACAGAGGGATGTATGCCTGCAGTCCTAGAGCAGGAGACCTCCGATCAGAGAATGAGTCAGCTGCTGGAGGAGGTCCTTCACAGGGAGTCAAGACCTGTCCAAAGGCAAGAGTGGTTTTAGCAGTGGAGGGGGACAGTCTTAAAGCCATGCCCAGAAGGGCAGACTGGTCCTGATGGCTCTGCAGCTCATGCAGCTTGTTGTGTTTTTCAGGATGAACTCTCCCACATTAATGCTCGGCTCAACATGGGCATCCTTGGATGTGAGTATGCATGTGGTTTTCATCCTCTCGGGCTGGGTTTGGGTTGATGGCCCAGTGAGCCCTTTTAGGCATGGTCACAGTTGTCTCTGGGTGCAGCAGTGATTTTTTCACAGGATCACCGCTGCTGCAGGAAGAAAATACTGGTGGGAGGGTTTGCCAGAAGCACTGGCTGAAGGGGAGCTCACAGTGCTGCAGGGTTATTAGCTGCTGGGGGAGATGTCAAGTGGACTCTGCATCTCTGGCCTCCCTAGGTCTAGCCCGGGAGTTGCATTAGGGAAATGAGTCCTGGGGCTCAAAGGAATAAGTCAACGAGCTGTAAGGGTGGAACATGAGACCCTCCAGCCAGACTGGGAGGGTCTCACGGTTCCTTCTGGCCTGCAACAACGTGAAGTGCAAGGAGGACCTGCCAGGCCAGTGCAGGGAGCTCTGTCTCCTCCAAACTCACCGTGACATGGCGCAGCACCATTCTCCCACCTCTCACCTGCCCTCTTGTTTCTGTAGCCTATGATCCTCAGCAGATCTTCAAGTGCAAGGGGACCTTTGTGGGACACCAGGGCCCTGTCTGGTGTTTATGCGTTTACTCCATAGGAGACTTGCTCTTCAGTGGCTCTTCAGACAAAACCATTAAGGTGAGAGCTTGCCTCTTCTCTGTATCTTCTGCATTTGTAAATGTGCTTCAGGTGGGACAGAAGCTGAGCTGCAGTTTGTGGGGTGGGGGGATGTCACTTCCCAAAGTTTCTCCCAAAGAATCTTGAATGATTCTTTGCGGTTATAGTTGGGCAAAATTCTCTGCGAGGACACGTTATGTGATAGTGAAATTGAGAGACAAATAGTGGTTTTTGCAAAGCCCTGATTAGAATCTCACTCCTCCTGCTCCTGGTTTTGCTTTATATGGTGTTTAGGGCATCCAAGCCTATTTTGGCTTCTGGTTTTATTTTCCCTTGTTATAAAAAATCATCTTTGAAAAAACCATTTTCCCCTGATCAAATGTGTCCTTTTTCCATTTTATGGCATGTTTGTTTTCTTTGTCCTGTTTTCAGTAACTCAAACTGACAGCACTGCTCCAGTGCAACCTGAACAACAGTTCCCAATGTCACTGTGTTGGCTGCTGATGGCTGGGCTGGGGAGCCACGCGGGCTGCCGTGACTAGCCCTGCCAGGAGCAGAGCTTTGGTTTAGTTTCTTTGAGCGATAGCAAGAGCCACATGGAAGAAAATGGACATAGCTGTACTTTATTGAAAGAAAACAGCTTTCTCCCCAGTCCTGGCTGCTCTGGGCACCACATTCCCATGTTCCCTCTTTTGAGAGAGCAGTGTGTGCTCGGTGGGGAAAACCTTTGCAGTGGCAGAGGAGGCTGTGCTGTGCCATGGGAGCCCTAGGACGGGGTGTGAATTGCTAAAGCAGGAGCCTGAGAGCTGCTTCTCTGGGTCAGTGTGAAAGGCAGTGCTGGAGAGGGCTGATGCGTGCTGCTGTCCAGTGTCTCATTAACTTCAGCCTGACCCTTTGCAGTAAATTTCCTTTCCTAGACAAGCTTATCTCTGCCTGGGAGCCGGAAGGCAGGTGCCCAGGTGACAGCCTGTTTCCTTGTTTCGGTGCTTTTGTGGCTTTGCTGACATCCTGCCCGGGTCCCCAGCTGCTCTGTCTGCCGGCGTGTGACCCTTTCCTGACTTGTGTTTCCTGTTAGGTGTGGGATACCTGTACCACATACAAGTGCCAAAAGACCTTGGAGGGTCACGATGGAATTGTACTGGCTCTCTGCATCCAGGGGTGAGTGGAGAGGGACTCCTGCCCCTGCAGGAGAGAGCGGGGAGAGCACTGGGGCTCCCGAGCATGCCCCTAGAGTTCCTGTCCTCAGTCCTGCACGTGCAAGATTGTGCATGAAAGGCACATCTTACCTCTTTGCTCTTTAAAAATTGACAAAGCACATATTTTTGGCCTCCCCTGCTGTCCTGGCTTCCTTCCCTGGTCACCAGCAGGGTGCCTGGCCTCCTGCTCCAAGGGCCAATCCAGCCTGGCCTCCCTATGAGACCTGGGCTCCGCTCCTGGGGTTGGTGTGTTTGGTCCTGGCCCAGTGAGGCTGTGAGACTGCGGCTCCTCGCCCAGCACGGTGCCTGGGAATGAGCTGGGACCCTGCGCTCGTTGCTCTCCCTCGCTGACCTCCTTTTGTTTTCTGGTGACATTACAGGAACAAGCTGTACAGTGGCTCTGCTGACTGCACCATTATCGTGAGTACCCAGGACCCCTGCTCCGCTTCGCAGTTGGGATGTGAGATCTGCAGGCCAGCCCCAGGCTGTTGTAGAGCAGGGACCTGCATCCTTTTTTCTATAAGGCTTTTTAGCTGCCAGTGGTGTAAGACTGATAACCCGTGTGTGCTTTATCCACTGCCTTCAGCCAAGTTACTCGTGGGTCGGATTTGGGTGTTTCCTGCAGGCTGGATTTCCCACTCCCCGCTCCTGCGTGGGGAGCTGGTGCTCTGAGCTGGGTCAGGGTGGTCAGTCCTGATCAAGCCAGGACAGTGGCTCATGCAAGTGCCCTGTCCTGCCCGTGTTTTTGCCTGTGCGCGATTGCCTGCCTTCAGAGGCAGAGGAAGAGCTTCAGCACAAGGGGCCTGCCCCTGCCCCTGCCCCTCACAGGCGCTCTTCTTCTCCTTTGCAGGTCTGGGATATTCAAAACCTGCAGAAAGTGAACACGATCCGAGCACATGACAATCCTGTTTGCACTTTGGTCTCCTCGCACAACATGCTGTTCAGCGGCTCTCTCAAAGCCATCAAGGTGAAGCTCTGGGGTGGCTGCTCTTGGTCTGGTTGGGGACCGATGGTGCAAACTGTCAGGCAGCAGTGTCCAAACAGGAAGAAGCCTTTTGGCCTGTAGGTGACCTTGTTACTACGCTCTCCTCAGCCACACAGAGAAGTGCAGCTACACAGAGCAGCTAGCACTGCAGAGGTTTAGCCCGTGCTCTGTGCTGAAGTCAGAGATGTTCTGGGACCTGGCTGAAAAAACACTTTTGTTTCTTCTAACTCTGTAGACCTGAGACTGCAGGTGGAGTATCTTGGCAGTTCCTGAATGTGTGTGTCCCTGGGCCCCCAACGGACCTGCTCAGACCATTGGGAATTGTTTCTGAGGTCCAGAATTGGCTAGGGATTCAGGCTGCCTGTTTTGAAACCCCCTCCAAAGGATCTTGAATCTGCATTCTTTACCATGCAGAAATCAGGGAACAGCTTTGCAAGTTGCCCTTTAAAGCCTTGGCTAGATTCCCTTGGTTCTGCTTCCAGCTCCTGGTGAGACAGCTTATGGGACCGTCCATCTGTAAGAGGGTGCATGCTCTTTTCTTTATCTGGGGCCTGGTTCAGCTATCTAGAGAGCGCTCGGGGCTGGAGGAGCAATGAGACAGCACTAAGCAGAAGGAGAACTTGGGGCCTTTTGTTTTTGTCGTCCCCTGCCACTTCGTGCCAGATGAGCCGAGCAGGCCGGTAGCGCTGCTTGGGAGCGGCAGGGTGAGCTCCGTCGATCCCTGCGTGCTGGGGGTTTTGGCCAGGGTTTCCCAGGAGCTGTGGGAATGGAGCTTTGTGCGGACAGACTGGGAGTAGAAGTCCAGAGCAGTTCTTTACTGTAGATTTGGTTTAGGTTTTTCAAGCTCATGGTTCTGCAGGGGAAGGGTCTCTGCCAGTGATACTGCAGGCTCCAGGTGAACTCTCCCAGGCCCTCAGGGAACATGCCTATTCAGCATGGTTATTGTGTGTTTTATCTGCAAGTCAGTGGGTTCAGGCGACTCCCACGGGGCAGGAGACCCAGCACGAGGTTCCCCTTAGTGAGCTGGTAGGGCCTGGTGGTGAGCTGGCTGGCTGGCTGGGCAGGGGTGGGCAGCGCCTGGCCCCCGAGCTAGAGACTGACCTGTTCTGCCCCATCACTGCCCAGTCCCGCTGAGACCCTCCTCCGTGTGTGTGTGTTTGTGCTTTCCGCAGGTCTGGGATATTGTAGGTACCGAGCTCAAACTGAAGAAGGAGCTGACAGGTCTCAATCACTGGGTGCGAGCACTGGTGGCCTCTCAAAACTATCTCTACAGCGGATCTTACCAAACAATCAAGGTGGGACCCTGAGACTCACGGCAACTGTAAGCCATCGGCTCTCCCCGGGCCTCTACGTATCTGTATTCTGCAGCATGGGTTGGTGGAGCAGGACAAAAGGTAGCCGCTAGGATGTGAGAGCACTGCTGTAGCGTTGCTGACACACTGGATTTTACTGCGCTGATTGCATCTTTGCAGGCACAAAGGCCGGGCTCTGGCTGGTCCTTGGGAGCGTAGATGCTGGGGGATGCTCGCTAAGATAAAACGCGGCCTCACAGCTACGGCGCCTCACGCTGCCTCCGCAGCTGCCGCAGCGTTATCTGCGCTGACAGCCCTGCTGATAAGAGGAGAAGGTCACTGTCTGGCTGCGGAGTTACCATAAATCTGTGTGTGGTTTCTGAAATGCCCTCATCTGTGTTGGCTCAGGCTTTGATGAATAGTTCACCTCTCGGCATCTGGGTGACACAAGAGAATTTGAAGTTTCCCTCCTCAGTGTTAATAAATCCCCGTTCATTTGTCTGCATCAGTTTTTCGTGCTTTCAAGGACTGGGTTGTGTGTGCACATGTGTGTGCATAGTCACACCCAAAGGGTGTGCAATCTCCACAACTTTTTCATCCTGGATGTTCAAAGCTGGGCAGCTAAATAAGATAGCGTGACTTTGCTCATCAGTACTGAACATTCCCAACCAGACAGATTTGTTCTTAAAGATGTGATCTGGGCACACGTGGAGCCAGGCTGACTCTGTGCGTGGCTGGAGAAGAGCTTCAAGGGAGCTCCCTCCTGGAGAGAGGTCCCTGCATGGGTCTTATCCTGCCTTTGCTCTGGCGTCTCTTTCAGATCTGGGACATCCGCAACTTGGAGTGTGTCCACGTGCTGCAGACGTCAGGAGGCAGCGTCTACTCCATCGCTGTGACAAACCACCACATTGTGTGTGGCACCTACGAGAACCTCATCCATGTAAGGGCTGCAGGGTTTAATGCATTCGTTGGCTTGAGGCTGGGGGAGAGGGGCGAGGGCCTGGCTCTGCTGGTCCCCTTTATGGCGCACCCAGAGCATGCGTGCGCAGCACCCGCCCTAGAGGTGTGCCTGGAGGTGGAAACACCTCTCGGAGGAGAAGTTGGTGGTCTGCAGCCCAGTGCAGTCTCCGAGCCCTGCTCTCGTCCCGCAGGTCTGGGACATAGAGACAAAGGAACAAGTCCGCACGCTGACCGGGCACGTGGGTACGGTCTACGCCCTCGCTGTCATCTCCACACCGGATCAAACCAAAGTCTTCAGTGCATCGTATGACCGGTCTCTCAGGGTACGTGTCCAGGGACGTGCAGCTGCGTCTGTGCATTTGGCGCTGTTGTTAAAGAATGGACAGCCTTGAGGGAAAGGGAGGACGAGGGATCCTCATCCCTGCATGCCACGTGGCCTCGTAATTACTTTGTGTCACCCGGCTCAAACCCTGTGGCACTCAGCATCCCCCGTCCCTCCCGGTGCTCGGGATGTGCCAGAGCCCCATGCCGCTCGCTTGGCTGATGCCTCCTGTGTGCCCGTAGGTGTGGAGCATGGACAACATGATCTGTACTCAGACGCTGCTGCGACACCAGGGTAGCGTCACTGCCCTCGCGGTCTCCAGGGGACGCCTCTTCTCCGGCGCCGTGGACAGCACTGTAAAGGTCGGTTTCCTCGGGCTTCTCCTTGATGGTTTGGCCTCTTCCAGTACCAGAACTAGGGCATTAAATGAGTTAGGAGCCATCTTCAAACAAACAAGGGGGTGGTTCTCAACGCGTGGGAGGTTTAACTCCTGACAGAGGGCGTTGTGGATGCTGGAAGCCCAAAGGGAAGCTCCACAAGAGGATGAAGAGAAGCCCACAGAGCTGCTCAGAACAGTCACTGCCATGGGTTTCTGTTCTCTCCTCCGCAGGTCTGGACGTGCTAGCGAGAACGCCACACTAGTCCTGCACACTGAAAGACCAAAAACTCCTCCCCTCCGATGGCCTGCTGGGTGACTAACACCACTATGAAATAACTGCTGCAGTTCCTCTCCGCACCGACCACTGCCTGCTGCTGCCCATCGGCCGGTTCCCCCACCCGCAAGGACCCCGGCTGGCAGCTCTCAGGACGGGTCTGGCCCGCAGATGCTCCGGATGCTCCCTCAGATCTGCCGTATATGATGGGAAGCGCAGAGGAAGCCGTTCGGTGCCAGTGCCTTCCGCACCGCAGGATGCCCTCCTCTGCCTGCATCCCCCCAGCTGGGAAGCATCCTCTGGGGCCAGGGCTGGGCGAAGCTGGGCCTCCAGGCCAGGGCAGCCCCGCAGGGCACCGGTGCAGATGCAGCGCAGCCCTTGGCCAGGGATGAGACTCGACGGTTCAGCTTGTCACAGGCGGGAGCCGGCCTGGCCAGGGCGGTGGCACTGGGAGGCTGCTCCCTTTGTAAATGGTAGAACTGAGCATTAAGCCTTGCCCTGGGTTGGGACCCCCACCCCTTTCTGTCTCTACTATTTAATTTTACTGCCAAGATGTCAGGCTGATCCATCTGGGAAGAGGTGTTTTCTTGAGTAGCCAGGTACGATTTTTATGCCACAGCTAGTTCTCAAATCAAATAACACAAGCCCATTGTTCACCACCCTGTAATAATGGTCTCCACATTAAAGAGAAAAAGCCTCCGTTGCATTTTTACTCACATTTTCTACTGTTTTTAAGATTGTAATATAGATTTGATTATTTCTTCATTGACAATAAAAGCAGAAAGAGTTGTTCCTGGCCAGCGTGACTTATTGCAGGCTCTCGCTCTCAGTGGGAGCCGGTGGCCAGCACTGGTCCTGCGGCAGCTCCTGCCTCCAGCCTGCGCCCGTCCACCCCGCGGCCGCTGCCAAGAGCCACGCTTGGCTGCCCCGGAGGGGTGGGCACGGCCACGGCACCCCCTGTGAAAAATGGGGTGCAGGGACCGGGCACCTGGGGGGGAAGAGCAGTTCCCAGCCAGCCAGGCTGCCACACACCCCACAGCACCCCCAGCACCCGGCCCGGCCAGGGCAAAGGCACCCAAGGGTGGCCTCGAACCGTGCAGCACGTACGACCGCGCCACGAGGACCCGCGTGCACCGCAGCATCCGGCACCCGCGCGCCCGCTGTGCCGGCATGGCCCGGCGCCCCGCGGCCGCTCGCCAGCCCCGGCTGCACGGCAGGAGCCATCGCACGCGCCGGCTGATACTTGTTTGGACACAAACAGTGGTGGGAGCCTGGCAGGGGTTTTATTTTTTTTATTTTTCTTTAAATATTTGTTGCCAGACTTCGTATAGGAGCAAACTTCTTCACAGCACCACGAGCCATCTACTATTCAGAATAGGAAGAGTAAGACGAGTAGAGGTGAAATCTAAGCACAGAAGAGCAGGGAGAAGCACCAAGATGCATAGCTTGACAGATGGGATACGATACAGAGTCCATAACTTAATCATAAAAAATATATATATGTATATATCCATCATGTAGAACTTTATGGATTTTTTTTTTTTTAGATACATATTTTTTTTCTTTTCAACAGATATTTTCAGGCGGGTGATTTTTTTTTTTTTTGTTATTTTTAAAGTCTTTTTTTGTTTGGTTTTTTTTTTCTTAAAGAAATTTCAAAGTTGTGCCAAACACATCTGGATCAGCGACCACAACGGGCGAGACGGGGGGAGAGAGAGGAAGGGGGGGAGAGGGAGGGAGGGAGAGGAAGGCGGAGGGAGAGACCACTCTGTACGTCTCAAGAAAAGGAAGGAACAGCAACACTTTGTTTTGAAACCACAAGCAAAAAATGCATTCATCAGGACTCAAGCGACTGAACCAGACTCCAACTCCAGTTTATACATGAATATACAGCGGCGCGTCCCGCAGAACGCACGCAAGCACACGCACCCCCGCGTGCACGCACACCCACGCACACCCACACGCGCACACCAAACAAATGCCAAAAAAAAAAAAAGAAAAAAAAAATCAATAAACAAACCCAAAACCTGAAGACACTCCAAAAGAAATGAAACACCTCCAGGAGAAGAATTAACAAAATCCTCCATAAAACAAGGCACATCCTTTGAGTTCTTAATGGTGTAAAAATAAAGACGTGACACTGAATCCCAACGGAAAGACCCAACAGAACTGCTTGCACGGACCTTCCACCCAGAGAAAAGGTAAATATTGTGCTACTCTTAGAATGAGTTTGCCACAAGACACACAGCTTAGTATAATCTAATAGTTTTTCTCAAGCTAAAATCCAGTTTTCTCTTGATTTCTTTTAAACTGCTTTATATATAATTGCTAATATTTTTAAATCTTTTAAATATATATTTGTTAAAGTTTATTCTTTTTATTATTTTGGGGGGGGGGAAATCTGGTTTATATCTTTTTTTTTTTTTTTCCCCTCCAATAAATTAATACTTCTTTATAGCTTATCACTGTCCTCTCCCCCGGCGGGGAGGGGCCGGGCAGGGGCACGTCCCGCTGCCCCCCGCCCGCGCTGCCGAGGGCCCCGAGACGGGGCGTTCGCTCCCCGCTTTGCGACCAAGGCGAACAAAACCCCCCCTTCCCACGCCCGAGGCGAAGCCCCCGCCAAGGGGAGCCCCAGGGCCGGGCCCCCGCGCCCCTCGGGCAGCATCCCTCCACGGGGCAGCCCCAGCCCCGTGCGACATCACGGTGGGACCCCGCGCCCTGCCCGCCCCCAGCGAACGACGACGGAAAAAAGAAAGAAAACTAAAAGAGGAAAATTAAAAAAGGAGAAAAGAACCCAAGTGCATTTGCCCACCTGGACCCGCCACCAGCACGGCCACCAGCAAACGCCGTCGGTGACACGTGGCACGCCGCTGACGGAGCTGCCACCGGGGCCACCACGCCGGGCAGGGCTTGTGCTACATTCGGGCCGCGGCGACCCACGGCACTGGGGCCAGCAGGGCACGGGCACGATGGCGGTGGCCACCGGACAGGTAGGTAGAGAGACCCCCCCGGAGCCCCGGCAGCTGGCGGGGGGACGTTTCGGTCCGGGGCATGTTGCTTTGTTTCTTCTGTTGTGTTTTGTTTTTTGTTTTTTTTTTTTTTTTTTTTGCTTCTGCAAAAGGGAGTCCTGCCGGAGCCGGCGCCGAGTCCATGAGCACAATCCTGAGGTATCTTCTTCTTTGTGCAAACCCCGAGGGACGGGATGTCCGGGAGGGGACGGCTGTACAAAGGGGACGAGGGAGGGCGGTGGGGCTGGTGGGGTCGTGGATCGTTGTGCCCTTGTGCCCACGTAAGCCCTGAGGTTCGCGGGGCCCTGGCGCCCCTCACTCCAGCATGGCGTCCAGCTGGTCCGCCAGGTCGTCGAACATGCTGCCGATGTCGTCCAGGATGCTCACGGTGCTCTTCGACTCCACGGCCGAGCTGGGCGAGCAGCGGGAACGGGTCGGCGCCACGCACGGGACAGCGGCACCGCACGGTCCCCTCTGCCCGGCGCGCGGCCCTTCCGCCCCGCTGTGCCCTGCAGCGCTCGGCACCGCGTCCCCAGCGTCACCTCCCCAGCGCAGACCCCAGCGCTACCGCACAGCTGAGGCCATCCCAGCCCCATCGCGCTCCGGCTCGGCGTCCCCCACTGTCACCTCTCCAACGCAACCCCCGGTGCACCCACACGCCCGGGCTCTCCCTGCCCGCGCCGCTCCGGCACGGTGTCCCCCAGCGTCACCTTCCCAACACAGCTCCAGCCAGGGCCCCGTGACGCTCCGGCGCAGTTTCCCTGCAACGTCACCCCCGGCGCAGCCCTGCTCCCGCTGTGACAGCACAGCCTGACCCCCCGCCCGTGATGCTCGTGGCCTCCCGCCCCCCGTCCCCACGCAGCTGGGTGGCACAGCCCAGCCCAGCACAGCCCAGCCCAGCCCAGCACAGCCCGGCCCAGCACAGCCCAGCCCGGCCCAGCACAGCCCAGCACAGCCCAGCCCAGCACAGCCCAGCCTGGCCCAGCACAGCCCAGCACAGCCCAGCCCAGCCCGGCCCAGCCCAGCACAGCCCGGCCCAGCCCGGCCCAGCCCAGCACAGCCCAGCACAGCCCAGCACAGCACAGCCCAGCACAGCCCGGCCCAGCCCGGCCCAGCCCCGCGCCCCTTACTCTGCCGCCTGACTGTCCTCCTGCTTGATCTTCTCCTCCACGGCCTGCAGCGCGGCGGCCAGGGACGCGCTCGTCTCCTCCAGCTTCTGCTGCACCAGCTCGGGGCCGGCGCTGTCAACGGAGGGGCCGGCGATGGCGGAGCGCGGCGGCTTCACCGGCACCTGCTGGGGCTGCGCGCCGGGCGAGAGGGGCTTGGCGGGGCTGGAGCAGAGCGAGGGCGGCGTGCTGGACGGCTTGGCGGCGGCAGCGCCCAGCTGCCGGGCAGGGGACGGGGCCGGCGTGGAGCTGGCGCTCACCGACTGGATGGCAGCGTGGGGCTTGGGGGGCTTGGGCGCCGTGGGGGGCGGCGCGGGCTTGGGGGACACGGGGGGCGGCGTGCCGTGGCCCCGCTTCACCTCTGCGGAGAGAAGGGAGAGGGGCAGAAGGGCGGCGGGGCCAGCCGGGACCCCCGGCGTACGCCCCGGGGGGCTCCCATCCCGGGGGGGGGGCACGGGACACACGGGGCTGGCGGGGCGCCTACCTGGGCTGCCGGGGCTCGGGATGGGCACCTTTTTGGGGACAGGCGTCGGCGGCCCGGGAGCCTTCTGGGGCGGCTGCGTCAGCACGGGCTTGGGGGACACCGGCGGCTTGAAGGGCTTCTTGGGCTCGGCGGGCGGCGGGGCGTAGTCGGGGCCGTCAGGGCGGGCGGCGGGCGGCGGGGCGGGGGGCGGCTCAGCCCCGCTCAGCTCGGAGGCCGGCCGCCGCTTGACGGTGCCGGTGCCGTTCTGGTAGACGGCGAGCGGGGCGGGTTCGAGCGCCGGCTCCTTGTCCTTGGCCTTGGGCCGGCGCTTGACAGTGTCGGACTCGGTGAGGACGAAGCGGACGCCGTCCTGCTGGCTCTGCCGGGCCCGGATCCGCCGCTTGAGCGTGGCGCTGGCCTCCACCTTGGCCAGGTCCCCGTGGCGGTGGGCCGGGGACAGCCCCTCGCCCGCCTCCCCCCGGGACGGCCCCAGGGGCCGCGGCCGCTGCTTGATGGTGAGGTTGCCCTCCTCGGCGAAGGGGATGACGGCGTCCGGGGAGCCGCCGCGCTCGACCCGCAGCCGCTCGCCGGGGCCGTCGGCCCCCGCCTCCGCCCGCGCACCCTCAGCGCGCTCACGGCGGGCGGCGGCCACCAGCCCGGTGACGGGGCCGCTGATGGTCCGGCGCCGGTTCACCACCTCCCCGTCCAGCCCGATGGCCTCCTTGTGCTTGACGGTGGCCAGGACGGTGGCCACGCGGGCACGCTCGGGGCTGCCCGGGGGGGCCCCCGGCTGCAGGTAGTGGCTCTCGGGCGCCTTGGCCGGCCCCGGCCCCGGCCCGCCAGCCCCGTGCGGCTTCTGCAGCGCCAGCGCCCGGGCCCCGCCGCCGATGGAGGACATCTCCAGCATGGCCGCGATGCTGCGCACGCTGCCAGCGCTGCCCGTGTCCACGCTGCCGCCCAGGTCGCTGGCCCGGCGCTGCTCCCGGCGGCTCGCCCCCTCGGCGACGGGGGGCCCGGCCGCCGCCTCGCCCTCGCCCTCGCCCTCTTTGGGGAAGTCCTCGGCCATGCCGGCGCTGGAGATGGCGGAGCTGGAGCGCTTGGGGGGCGGCGGCGGGGGCCCCTTCTTCTTGGGGCGGACGGCGAAGGACTGGCTGCGGTTGACATTCTTGTCGCTGCCGGCGGGTGCCCGCACCGAGTGGCTGCGCCCCACGCGCCGCTGCACGGTGGCGTAGGGCCCCGCGTCCGGTACCAGCAGCTCGTCCCGCTCCTGCTCGCTGTCGGAGGCGGCGTAGCGGTTCAGGCTGTGCGCCCGCTTCTTCGGCCGCCCCGGCTCCTCCTCGCCCTCGCCCGCCGGCGGCAGGCACAGCACCGGCACCGAGACCGGCAGGACGGGCACCCCCGGCGGCCCCCCCTCGCCCTCGGCGGGCTGCGGCAGGACGTAGGCGAAGCCGCGGTGGGTGGGCGACTGCGGCAGGGAGCGGGGCGACACGGGGCGCTCGCCCGGCGGCAGCAGCTGTGGGGTGGGCTTCACCTTGGCGGTGGCGTGGGGGGCCGGCGGGCCCTGCGGGGAGGGGGGCCGCGGCTTGCCGGGGGTCTGGGGCGGCGTCAGGTGGCCGGCGGAGGGCGGGAAGGGCTGCCGGGGCTTGCCGGGCACGGGCGGCACGCTGGCCCGCTTGACGGGGTGGCCGTGCCGGGGCGGGCGACCCTCCTTGGGCGGCGCGGGGGGGCCCTCGCCGGCCCCCTCCGCCAGGTACTCCTGGCTCTTGGAGATGGCGGCGGCGGGGGGGGCCCGCGGGCCGTCCCCCAGCAGCTCCTGCGAGCTGCTCATCAGCCTGGCGCGGCCCCCCAGCCCCGGGGGCGAGCGGTAGCCGGGGGCCGCGGGGTTCAGCGCCGTCTCGGGGGGCTCCTCGGGGGCTTCGCCTGTCATGGCCACCTGCAGCTCGCTGCTGAGCTCGCTGTCCTGGAAGGTGGTCATCTTGGGCGACTGGCACTCGGGCGGCTCCGGCGGGGGGGACTCGATGGCCAACACCTCCGGGCACGCCGCCGCCGCCGCCTTCCTCTTCAGCGTGCCCGGCTCGTACTTGCCCAGCTCGGCGCGCTGCAGCTCCGCCAGCTTCTTCACCGCCAGCATCAGCTTCTTCTGGTGGCCTGGGGACACCGTGGGGCATCAGCGCCGCTGCCGGGGGCCGGGGCTGCCACGTTCGGCGCTGTGGCATGGGACCTTACCCAGCTTGGTGATGCCGATCTCCTGCAGGTCCTCCCAGGTGATGTCAGTGATGAAGTCGATGTTCTCGTAGCCGTTCTCCACCAGCACCTTGTAGTACTGGGACAGGCCGATCATGGAGAGCCACAGCGCCAGGTTGGCCTGGGGGAGGGGGGGGGGCGTGCGGGGCGCGGCTCAGCGCCGGCTGGCACCAGGGTCTGGCCGCGGCACCCCCGGCACTGCAGCGCCCATGCCACACGGGTGATCCCGTCCTGCTGGGGGACAGCCCCAGGGGGTTCCCCTTGTCCCCAGGGGGTTCCCCTTGTCCCCACGGTGTCCCTGTGCTCCGCAATCGCCTGGGGCCATGCCCAGCCCCGTTTCCACGGGAAGCCCCTTGCCGTGCCCAGCTGATGGGGCAGGAGGGGTGTCAGGGGACACACAGGTGTCACGTCCACGCTGGCACCAGCTCCTGACAGTCCCCGAGCCGTCAGGAGGGGACGTGGGCAGCTGCAGGACTGTGGAAGGTGGGTGCCACCTGGGAGTGGCGAGCTAGCTCCCACCCTCGTCCCCTCTGTGCCACCCCCTCCCTGGAGGGGACAGGCTGCCAGACTCCCAGCATGGCCGGGTCCCCAGTGCCACACTGCCTGTGGCTTTGGCATCCCCGGCCCCACGCAGCCCTTACCGGCTTGTACTCCGGCAGCCACTCGGGGATATTGAGGTTGTTGATCTCGGAGGCGATCTTCTTTCTGTGCCCCGGCTTGGTGACACCGATGGCCGTGAGGTCCTGGGGGAGAGCGGGGGTCAGCACCACCCTGCACCGGCTGTGCCCCCCTCCCCACAGCACCGGCCAGCCCCAGCATCCCCACGGCCTCACCTCCGGCGTCATGCGGCTAATGGTGGTGATGTCGTAGCCAGCGTTGATGAAGTTGGGCGCGTAGAGCTGCAGCTGGAACTTGCAGAGCCACTGGTACACGGCCTCCGAGCTCTGGGGAGAGGGACGGCGCGGCTCGGGGCAGCCCGGGGGACAGGGACCCACCGCTCCCGCCCGTGTCCCCTGGGGCTGTCCCCACACCCGTCCACGCGCCGGCAGGAGGCCCTGGCTGGGAGCCGGCACCGCAGAGGGTCTGCGTGGCCAAAATGGCTTGGGGTACCCTGGGCACACGTCCGTCCCCCGGGTGTGCAGGGTGCTGGTGCCGTGGAGCTGGGGGGGCCGGCAGCCGCAGGGATGACTCATGCCGCTGGCTCATGGCACAGCACCCCACAGGCACTGCCATCGCGGCCAGCACCCAGAGCCCTGCCAGCCTTGGTGGCCGTGACACAGGGGTACCGAGGCGCCCGCAGCTGTAGGTGTAGGGGGGGGTGGCCCCACCGCACGGCTGCAGCTGTGCCCCCCGCTCCGGGCACCACACTCCACCGTGGGCCTCCCCACACCGCCCCAGCGCTCCCCACTCACCTTCCCCTCTGACGGCGGCTCCATCTTCTTCAGCTGGGGCTCGGTGGAGGACTGGGGGGCGTACGGGGAGCTGGCCACGCTCTGCGACCGCGACGAACCTGCCAGAGAGGCAGCGGTCAGCGGGTCCGGGGCCACGCACCCCCGGGCTCCGGCCAAGCGAGGCGGGGAGCCGAGCCCCTGCCCGGGGTGGGATGGCACGGCCACGGCCCCTGGGTCAGCAGGGCCAGGGCAGGCATGGGAGAGCGACGCCCGCCCCAGCACAGCAGCCCGGAGCACCCTGGGGTGCCCTGAACGCGGGGTCTGCTCCTCCGGCACGGGCAGGGGTGGTGCGGGGCACCGTGCCCAGGCGCTGCCGGACGGGTCGCAGCCCCTATTGCCGAATCCTGGTGAGGCCGGCCGCGCTGGCACGGGGCTCACAGCAAGGGCTGCGTCTGCATGGGGCTCTGCAGGGCACCCAGTCCCCTGCGCCGTGGCACGCACGGCTCCTGGGTGCCACGGTGGCTCGCCTGTGCGTTGACCTTGCCCACCCACCCGGGGCCAGGCGAGCCCCCAGCCCGGCCAGGGGCCGGGGTGCCGCAACGCCCTCCACCCAGCGCGGCCCCAGGCGGAGGGACCCAGCCAGACCCCTCCTCCAGAGCTGGCTTCCCTGGCCGCCCACCTCCCCCAGGCAGCGGCCAGAGGGGGCCTGCTGCCCAAAGCCCTCTGTCCCCGCTCCTCCAGCCACGCCACCAGCCCGGGACGGGGTTTGTCCACCCGCTGTGCCCCGCAGAGAGGGGCTCAGCTGGGGAGGGCAGGCTGGCACGAGCCGCCTCGTCCCCCGGCATCCCTGCACAGGCACCCGGGCAGCCCTGCGGCACCCACCCGCCCGCTGGCGCCTTCGCCAGCCCTGGGGGGGACGAGGGCTGCCCAGAAATTTCGGATCAGGACCAGCAAGAGCGGCTCCTTCCCCCCCCCGCTGGCAACTGCATCCTCCATGGGTGTGTGTGCAGCTGATGTGTGTGTATCCCCCCCCGTGTGTCTGTGTGTGTGTGTGTATACCCCCCCCCCGTGTGTCTGTGTGTGTGTGTATCCCCCCCCCGTGTGTCTGTGTGTGTGTGTATCCCCCCCCGCCATGTGTGTGTGTGTGTATATCCCCCCCCGTGTGTCTGTGTGTGTGTGTATCCCCCCCGTGTGTCTGTGTGTGTGTGTATCCCCCCCCGTGTGTGTGTGTGTGTGTGTGTGTATCCCCCCCGTGTGTGTGTGTGTGTGTGTGTATCCCCCCCCGTGTGTCTGTGTGTGTGTATCCCCCCCCCGTGTGTCTGTGTGTGTGTGCATCCCCCCCCCCGTGTGTCTGTGTGTGTGTATCCCCCCCATGTGTGTCTGTGTGTGTGTGTATCCCCCCCCGTGTGTCTGTGTGTGTGTATCCCCCCCCCCGTGTGTCTGTGTGTGTGTGTATCCCCCCCCCGTGTGTCTGTGTGTGTGTGTATCCCCCCCCGTGTGTCTGTGTGTGTGTATCCCCCCCCCGTGCGTGTGTGCGTGTGTGTGTGCATCCTCCTTGCGTGCGCATCCTTCTGGCATCTGCATCCCACTTGCGTGGGCATCCTCCTCACATGTGCATCCCTCTGCCACGTGCATCTCCCTCACGTCTGCATCCCACTTGCATGTGCATCTCTCCAGCCTGTGCTCCCCCCCCCAGCACCGTGTGCATCCCCCCCCCCCGTGTGCGCATCCCCCCCTCCCCAGGTTTCCATCCCCCCCCCGCATGTGCGTGTCCGCAGCCCGGGCCTCCCCCGCCGCCTTCATCCCCCACGTGTGCCCCCTCCCCGCGTGTGCAGCTCCCGTCTGTCCCCCCCCGGCTCGTGCCTCCCCCCCCCCCCGCTGCCAGGGCAGCCCCTGCCCGCAGCCCCCCCCCGGCCGGCGCCGGCGGTGACGGGGGGGACCCCGGCTCAGGCTCCGGCGGGGCCGGCGGGGGGCCGGGGAAGGGAAGGGGCCGGGGAGGAGCGCTGCCGCCCCCCGCCGCCCACGCCGCCCCCCGCCCCCCGCGGGGCCCCCACTAACCGAGGCAGGAGAAGGCCTGGCAGCAGCCGAAAGGCGAGAGAGTCATTTTTTACCCACACGTTTTTCTTCTGGCGATGGGTGCCGTGGCAATAAAAAAAAAGACAAATCCCTGGATCCACGGCACGCCCGCGGCAGGGCCAGGGCTCCTCCTGCTCCCGGCAGCCGGCCGGCCGGCGGCACGCACCTGCGGGGATGTCCTGCGCCTTGGCCGGCCCATCGCCCACGGCAGTCTCTTGCGCAGAAGCCTTCTGGGAAAGGACCGTTGCCAGCAGCTGAAAAACACCCCGGGAAGGGGGGAGAGCAGGCAGGAGTGAGGCGGGCGGGCAGCGGGGGCCGGTGGGCGCGTGCCGCGGGTGCCGCGGGTGCCGCGGGTGCCGCGGCAGCCGCCCCGCCGCCAGCCCGGGTGAGGGCGGGCAGGGAGGGATGCAGCAGATTCGGGCTGCGGCAGGGAGAGCGGGAGCAGCACAGATGGTGCTTCGCGGGCGGCGGGAGCCCGCAGAGCCGCAGCACCCCGAATCCAGCCTGACGCACGCCCGGCCCAGGCTGCCGGCGCGGGCTGCGGGGGCCCTCCCTGCCCGCAAGGCAGGGCCCCCGCGGCCGCCAGCACGGTGCTCGGCTCGGGGGCACACGGACCCCCGGTGCCCGGCCCGCTCTGGCGTAACGCGGGCGGGATGCCAGGGGAGGTGGGCTCACGGGTGCCTCGGCGCGGGGACGGGACGCCCCAGGCTGCCGCGGGCGGCGCGCAAAGCGCAACGCGCAGGCAGCGATGCGCAGGGTGTAACGTGCGGGCAGCAGGGGGTAGCGGGCGATGTGCAGCGGGCAAGGTGCCGGCAGCAGCGCGCAGCGTGCCACGCGCGGGCGGGAGGGTGCAGCGGGCTGCATGCTGGCAGCAGCAGGCGGACGGCTCCACGCAGCGCAGAGCTGCAGCGAGCGGCGTGCGGCGCAGCGCGCGGCGCGGAGGCACCCCGCCAGCGGCAGCAGAGACGCGGCACGCGGCCTCGGCCGGACCCCGCGCACGTGGGCAGCCCCTGCCCAGCCCCGCAGCCCGGCGGGACGTCGTGCCGGGGGCTGAGCCCGGGCCCAGCCAGCAGCCGGGGGCCAGCTGGGAGGGGACATGCTGGTGGCCGCCGTCGGCGACAGCCGTGGCTGGTGGCACGCTGGGTGCAGGTAGGACCTCCCAGCCCCCAGCTGAGCATCGCTCCCAGCGGGGACCAAGGGCAGCTGCCGAGGCAGCAAACGCCTGCCCCAGGGCAAGCGCCGGTGCCGGGACCGGAGCCGAGTGCCGCCGCAGGCTGGCACGGCTGCCTCGGGGCTCGCCTTACCTTGACACCTTCAGAGCCAGCGTGCAGGGCATGTGCCCCGCTGCCCGTGCTCTGCCCGCTCCCCGAGCTGCGGGCAGAGGCCACGCTGCCCGTGCTGCCCAGGCTGCTGCGGTCGCCACCTGCGCAGAGAGAGGAGATGCCGTCAGGGCACCGAGCCCCACGGCCGGGCCGGGCCGGGCCGGGGGATGCCGCGGTGCGGCCCGGGGACAGGGAGGGTCCCAGAAGCACGTGCCCACCATACCTGCAAAGGGTTTCCGCAGCACCCAGATCTCCTCCGCGGGAGCCGGTGCGGCCGATCCGCCCTGCGACGGCGAGAGGTGGGACGGGCTCATGTCGGCCCCGCGGGACCCTTGGTGGCAGAGCAGAGAGAGCAACCGTCAGGCATGCGTGGCTCCGCGCGCTTGGGCTCGCATCGGTGCGGCACAGGGCGAGGCGACCCGCGGCCCCGGGGCCTGTCGCTGCCACACGCAGGGAAAACCCCGCAGCAAAGGTGTGGGGTCCCCGGCCGTGGCTGTGCCCGGGGATGCCAGCGCTGTCCCAGGGGCCTGTCTCCCCCCGGGCAGCTGGCACGGGGTGACAGCGAGCAGCCCTGGGACCCAGTCCTGCAGGGCATCCCCTCCCTGCCACCATCCGGGAGGATGTCCCGGTGCGCCAGCTCAGCCCGGGCAGGGGACGGGGACTACGTCGTCCCCGTGCGGAGCAGAATGGGGACATGACCCGGTGCGGGGGAGCAAAGGGAGCTGGGCAAACTGGAGCAAGTAGGGACCAGGGTCCCCACCCCGCTGTCCCCCGGCCAAGACAGCGCTGGCCGTGCCCCTGCGGCTGCCTGCACCCGTCTGGGGGAGGACGCAGGGGTCACGTGGGGCCAGGCACCGGGTGCTGAACCCCCCACGCTCCCCGGGGTGCCCCACGGCAGCCGGCAACACGTGGGTGACACAGCAGGGGTTGAGAGGACCTGGCCCCCCTGCCAGGGCACGGCTCGAGGGTCACCCTTGAAGCACCGCTCCTTCACCGGCTCACCGTGCTGCCCGCCTCCGCCAGGTCCCGCTCGCACCAGGGCCTGCCAGGGCCGCCCAGCGCTGAGCCCGGGGTTTAAAACAGCATCAGATGAGACGGACCACAGCCCTGCGAGGCCCGGCGCTGCCGCAGCCCCACCACCAGCTGCCGAGGAGCCCGGCTCAGCCTGGCCCCGCCGCCAGCCACCGGGTACGGGGCATCGCCACCCTGCTGCTGCCCAGGCTGGTTTCGGTCATTGAGCCGCTCACCCCATTAGCGGCCAGGCCATAGCAGGGGTGGATGATACCAGGTGATAAAGTCACCGAAGGAGCACGAGGGGGAACAAACGGCCGCGCCGCAATCGGGCTGGGACGTCCCTGAGCTGCGCGTGCCGCGGTCACTCCGAGAGGAGCCCGCGCTGCCTGGGCGGTGTAGGGCTCTGTGCGACCCAGCGGGGAGAGAAAGCCCCAGGGAAGAGTTTTGCTCCCTCGTCCCCATCACCAGCGTGGCCAGCCTGGTGCTCTCCCAACACAACCCGCTGCGCCGCTGCCGCCGGGGCACGTGCGGAGACCCCCGGCCCCCAGACATCCCCTTGTGGGCATGGCATGGGCTGCACCCCTGCACCCCCCCCTCCCCCCCCCCCCAAATATCTGCTCTCCGGGCGCTCCCGACACGAAGACCTGCAGCATCCGTCACCTGCCCGTGCCGCGGGGACGGTCCCCAGGGTTTAGCTGGGCACCGCCCGCGCCGAGCCAGCCCCGAGAGCGTCCCCAGGAAAGCACGCCCGGCGCCGCAGCCCCTTCCCGCTCTGAGCGCGCAGCCCCAGCCCGGTCAGAGCGGCTCGCTGGGTGTCGAACACCCTGCGGGGGAGGCTGCCGCGGGCAGAGGGGCCCTGCGCCCGTGGCCCCCAGCCGGGCACCGCGCTGCCCAGCCCCGTCCCCCGGCACAGAGCCTGGAGAGTGTTTTTGGGGGTCCCCGCGCACCCGGACAGGGCGGGCAGGAGAGCAGGGGCCACGGGCAGAGCGCGGACAGCTGGCAGCGCGGTGCTGCCTCCAGCCCTGCCCGGCAGCCGGGGACACCGGGGCGGTGAGGGTGGGATGTGCCGGCAGCGGAGCCGTGGGCCACGCAGAGCTACAGCAGCGCTGGAGAGGGCGTGCAGGGGAGGGGGCCGACGGCACGCGCGTGTGCACGCACCTGCCCGCGCCGCCCGCGCACGCCTGCCCGCATGCACGCACGCGCGCATGCACACGCCTGCATGCACACACATGCACGCCTCCGCACACGCGCGCATCCACGTGCACGCGCTTGCGCGCTCCTGCACGCACCCGCGTGCAAACGCACCGTGGCAAGGGGGGGGAGAGAGGCCGAGCAGAAAGAAAAGACTCGATACACGCTTCAAAGGAAAAGAAAGAAATCCATCGAGAGCACGAAGCGAGCGGTGAACTACCTGGTCCGTAACGCGGCTCGTCGGCACTGCTAGGGGAGAGCCTGTGATAGCCAAAGGAACTGAAAAGAGTCTGATGGGAATGTGGTGGTGGAGGTGGAGGTGGAGGCAGGGAATGGAACGGATGGGACGAGGAGTCACCGTTTAGCACAGCAGCCCCGTAAGCCGGGAGCGGGATCTTTTGGTACTGTTGGGGGATTGTTACAGTCTCCCATGAACCTGATAATAAAACATAACAAGAGACAAAATGAAAAGAATCAAAATAATAGAGACACGCTCAGCGCCACCAAAAAAAAATTAAAAAAAAAAAAAAAAAAAGGAAAGGAAAAAAAGCAGCAAACAAAAAAAGCAACCAAAGGAACGTGGAGAAGCCAGAACTGAGACCCAACCGATGCGGAGCCGAGCCAAGGAGCAGCAGCAGGAGCTCAGCACGCGGCCCGGCCCGGCAGCAGGGTACGGCCCGCGGGCACATCCCGCAGACCTGCCACGGCTCCCCGGCAGGACACCGATGCCGGGGCAGCCCCGTGCTTGAGGCAGCAACATCACCGTGGGGCTCCCGGCGCTGTGGGGCTCCCGCAGCCGGGCTGCCGGGGGTCCTGCTCCCCGCGAAAGCATCCCGGGAGGAGGCGGGCTGCGCGGCTGGGCTGGGGGCCGCTGCGCCAGCACCCCCGTGCCCGGATGGCCAAGCCCCGGTGCAGCCGCTGCCCGCACCCCGTGCTGCCGCCCTGCTGCGCGGGGCCCAGGGCTGCAGCCGATGGGATGGCTAGGAAACCCCGCACCCTGGCAAACACCACCGCGGAGCTGGCGGCATCCCAGGAGCCACGGACCTCATGCCGGTGGTACCAGCACACAACCCACACCCGGAGAGCGGCTCGGCCCCTGCCTTTCCGGCACGTGGCACCTCCGCAGCCTCCGCGGCCGGCGCGGCAGTGCCCGGCAGCCGGCAGGCACTCATGCCGCCGCTCCCTTGGGGTCTCCTTCAAGCGCTGCCATTCCCTGCCCGCGCCCCGGAGATGTGGCCGCCCCCGAGATCGCACAGAGCTGGGCAGCGCGCAGCCGCCGGCGGGAACAAGCCGACGGATGTGGGGCCTCTGCCCGCAGAGGCACCGGCCCCATCACGCCGCTCCCGGCAGCGAGCACGGTTACAGGCCATCGCAGGGGACCACGTGCCCCATCGGGAGCCTGAGGGAACGGGGACGGGGACGGGGATGGGGACAGGCAGCTGCAGGGGCAGGGAGCAGGGTCTGATCCCTGAGGCAGCCCCTGGCCAGGGCGAGGGTCCCCGTGGGGCAGCGCCGGGTCCCTGACACCAATGCCCAGCTCTACGTGGGGCTGCTGCGGCCATCCCCGCTCAGACCCCGAGCACCGGGTCCCCTGGCCCCGCCGCTGCGCCATACCGGTACCCCAAACTGCCGTGACGCCCCCAGCTCCCCCCATGCACCGACCTCCCGGCACCACAGACGCCTCCCCCAGCCCAACGCCAGCCTGGCCCCGGGGCTGCCAGCACCGACCCCCACGTGCACCAGGAGGGCACCGGCCCCACGGGCACAACGGGGGCAGCGACCCCACGTGCACGACGCGGACGCCGATCCTACGTGCACAGCGGGGACGCCGACCCCAGGCGCTCAAAGGCACCGTCCCCGTGCACACGGCGGGGACGCTGGCCCCACGTGCATGACGGGGGCATCGCCCCGGCTTGGCTTCACCGGCCGCACCCCCCGACACCCCAGGCACCGCCTGACCGAAACGGGGCTCCCTGGGGCTGCGGGTTTGGGAGCAGCCCGGCGGGGGGAGGCGGAGGGGGGGGGGGAGATTATTTGCCTGTTCGTTTGCTTATGGCCTCGACGAGGCTGGAGGGGAAGTAGCCCACGCGGTCGTTGCCGGTCCGGTTGTCATGAATGCAGCCCTTCCAGCGCCCGTCCGCATGCTGCTCCAGCACCTGCGGGCAGGGGCCGGGTCAGGGGCCGGTGCCACCAGCGGGGTCCCCCCGGTCCCCTCCCGGCCGCACTCACGGTGATGATGTCCCCGGCTTTCACGTTGAGGCTGGTCAGGTCGTAGTTGTTGCAATAGTCCTTGACAGCCCGGACCTGCAGAGCGGCGGAGGCGTCTGCGGGGACAGAGCGGGAGCGTCGGGGCTGTCACCCCCAGCCCGGCATCCCCCCAGCGCCGGCGCAGCCGCCCCGTGCCCCCCCGAACCCCTACCCCGCAGCATCTGCTTGATCTCCTTGCTGGCCTGGCTGGTGGTGAACTGGTTGACGATGTCCAGAGCTGTCTGGTTGTAGGTGTTCCTGACGTGGGCGTTGATCCCGCTCTGCAACGGCACGGAGAGGGCTTGGGAGGAGGCTGCCCCCCGCCCCGCCGCCCCCCAGGACCCCCCAGGCCACCCCGAGACCAGCAGCCGGAGGGCACAGCTCACTGCCTTGGTGCGTCCCCCCCGGGGACCTTCACCCCCGTGCCCCGGGAGAGGTGAAAACGCTGCTCCGCAGCCCCCGGCCATGGGGTCTCTCCCTTCCCGCGGCCCCTCCCTGGGCTGGGGGCATCCGGGGGTGTCGTGGGGGCCCTTACATCCAGCAGCAGCCGCACCACGTCCGTCTTGCCGCACAGGGCCGCCTCGTGCAGCGCCGTGCCCGCCTTGGTTTGCCGGTTGATGTCGATGCCAGCCTGCAGCAGGAGCCTGCGGGCAGACAGCGGGGTCAGCGAGGAGGGGGGGGGACCGGCGCTGCCCTCCCTGCCCACGCACCCACCGGATGATGTCGATGTGGCCGTTCTTGGCGGCGAGGTGCAGGGGGCTGGTGCCGTTGGGGTCGGTGGTGTCCCCCGGCTTGGGCTCCAGCAGCGCCGCGCACATGTTGCTGTTCAGGAGCAGTTGGACCACCTGGCTCAGCAAACACAGACGGAGCAGGGCTGCAAGGGCGGCTCAGCCGCCTGCCGGGGCTGCGGCCCCCCCGGCCCCCGCCTCCCCTCCCTGCTCTGCCTCTCCTCCAGCAGCCGGAGATCCCCGCAGCGGTGGCACCATGGGCCCCCACTGCCATCCCTCCCCGGGGCTGCCCTGTACCCCCCGGGCTGCTCCAGCACCCCCAGGGACCCCGCCGTGCCCCTGTCCCCTCCCAATCTTCCTCTCGGGGGTCCCGGCCCTGCGAGGACTTACCCCGACCCGGCCAAACTCGCACGCCAGGTCCAGGGGCGTCTTCCCCGAATTGTCCATGATGCAGGGGTTGGACTGGTGCTGCAGGAGCATCTCCGACTGCGAACAAGCGAGACCCCAGCTCGGCGAGGGCGGGGGCAGGGAGGGCGGCACGGCCCCCCCGGCACCGCCGCACCCCACCGCCGGCCCCACCGTACCACGTCGTAGTGCCCGTGCTGTGCTGCCAGGTGTAGGGGAATCTGGCCCTCGTCCGAGGGGATGTTGACGGAGGAACCCGCTTTCAGCACCATCTTCATGGGCTCCTTCTTGCCTTGCCAAGCCGCGTAGTGCAGGGGCCGCATGCCTGCGGGCGGGCGGGACAGGCACACCGTGAGTCCCTCGGGCATGCCAGCGCGCCCGGCCGGAGCCTGCGGAGGGGCACGGGACAGGGGCCCGCGGCCAGGACCCAGGGACTCGCCTTTGTTGTCCTTGATGTCCACCGCAGCCTGCGCCTCCAGCAGCAGCGAGATGAGCTCCGTGTTGCCGTTGAGCGCCGCATGGTGCAGAGCCGAGAACCTGGGGACCGGCTGCGGCGTCAGGGGTCCCGCGTCCCTGTCCCCTCCACAGCCCCGCCAGCCCCTGCCCGGCAGCACGGCCTCCAGCCCGCACCCACCACAGCACCCCAGAGCGCCCGCTCTGCCTCCCGCAGCCCCCCACGTGCACGTGTCCCCGAGCTCTCCGGGCAACCCCACCTCTACATCCCTCCGCGGGCACCAGGAGAAAGAGCTGCCGCAGGGACCAGCCGTGGCCGAGGCACGAGTCGAGCCAGGAGCCAGCCACGTCCCAGCGTGCAGCAAGGGCCAGAAGGTTGGACGTGCCGGGCAGACGGGGGTTTGCTCTCCAGCCCATCGCTTTATTTAGCCTCCCCTGCCGCGCTGCAGCCAGAGGACGGGCCCGACCCCCCCCCAACCCGCACAGTGGGACGCAGGGCTGGGGATGCCGCCGAGCTGGGATCCAGATGGCAGCCGTGCCGCCGCGTGGTGCCGGGCCTTGCCACGGGGCGGGGAAAGCCCCCGGCCCCGCCGTGCCACACCCCGCTCTGCTTTCCCCGGGACCGGCCAAACCAGGAGGCTCGTTGCCGGGAAGCAGGCCAGGAGCTGACCTACTTGCCGCTCCCGGCAGCGGCGTCCTCCACGCAGCGGCGCTTGTGCCTGCTACCCCACCGCTCCGAGCCCCGGTCACGCACGGCGTCCCCATCCCGTCCCCGGGGCCATCCCGGTGTCACCGGAGCACGGGAGCAGACTGCGGACCCCGGCGCGACCTGCCGGGCCCCGCCGCTGCCTGCTGCCCGAGAGGCGGGCGGTGGGACGGCGATCCCGTCTGCCCCCCGTCACCGGGACCCCCAGCCGAGGGGGGACACGTCCCCGCCGGGGAGCACGCTTCGGCCACCGCGTTCCCCGCAGAGCTGCCGCCTGCGATCCCCCGGTGGGGAGCGGCGATGCGAGCAGACAGCTCGCGCAGGAGGTCAATCCCCAACGTCTGCCTGGGAAATGTCGGCGTTTTCCGCTCCAGCGCCCTGCTCAAATCCGCTCAAGATGGTGCAAATCGCAGCCCTCCCCAGGGCTGCCCCGGGGGCTTCCCCCGGCACGGCCCAGCCGGCTGCAAAGGCCACGCGCCGTGCAGGGCACCGTCCCCCGGGCAAGCACGGAAGGAAACACCAGCAAGCACAGCAGAGATGGGGAAACTGAGGCACGGCACCGGGGCCGGCTGAGTTGGCACAGCACACCGGCGGCAGAGCGGAGCACGCGTGGGCTGCAGCCTGGGTCTGCCCTGCGTGTTCCCACGGGATGATCCTTTCCAGGAGCAGGGCTGGAGGCTGGAGCTTGCTCCCCTGCTGCAGGGCCGCTCCTGCACCCCCCAAGCCGGCCGGTAGCCGCAGGCAGTTGCAGGCAGGGCGTGAGCAGGAGCCCTGCCTGCAGCTCTCGACTGCCGTCCCGGCCCTGCCGCGACGCACCGCCCTCCAGCGACCTGCCGGCTCCGGCAGCCGCTGCACGAGGTGGTCCGGGGGGTGATGCATCCCCTCGCCCTGCCCACATCGCGCCCTCCAGCCCCTGCCCCACGCAGGCAGCGCCACGCACCCGCCCCACCGCCGGCCGGCGTGCCCACACGCTCCCGCTGCCGTGCACGCGTGCTCGCGCTCGCAGACACGCTTGCATGCACACGCTCGCTCAGCTGCGCATCCGCACGCTTGCGTGCGCCCCTGCACGCACACGCGTGCACACGCGCGGGCTGGCAGAGCCGATGCGTCGGCGGGTACCAGGGGATGCCTGCTGCCACCGCCCCGGTGCTGGGGCCCTGCTCGGGGGCGAGGATGAGGAAGGACCCAGGCTGCTGGGGCTGCGCATCCCCAGGGCGTGCCCTCCCGCTCCCGACCCCATCCGGCCTCTCCGCTCACGTGCCATTTCCACGGCCACAGCAGAACCGTCCCCAGGGACCGAGCGGCATCGCCCGGCCCCGTGTCCTGCTGCCCCGCTCAATGGGAGGGCCACAGGGCAGGGGGAGCCGGGGGGCACAGGGGGCGGCCGCTGCCCGGCCCTGCAAGCATCTCTCCTTGCCCCCACTGCAGCCCCCCTCCTCTGCGGGGCTCCGGCTGCCTTCCTGCGCCGGCAGCCTCATTAGCGTGATTAGCAGGGGGTGAGCCTGCGGCCCCCTTCCCCGCTCCTCCCTGCCTGTTGGATGCCGGCTGCGAAGCGGCGCGCCGGCGGCACGGCCCAGCGGGGTCGCGGCTCGCCCGCCCGGTGCCCCACGGGGCTGCTCCCTGCGCAGCACCCGCGGAGCCCCGAGCCCGCGGCGAGAGCTGGGAAAAGGCCGGCGAGACGTGGGGCACAGCTCTTCCTCTGCCTCTCAGCCCTCACCCCCTGCCTCCTCTGATGCCCCTGGCTGCTACGCGCAAGCCCACCGGCGCGGGGGTGCAGGCAGGGCTCGGCTGTGCTGGCTGTCCTGCACTCCGGAGAGCCCGGCGTGCCCGCACAGACGCGCGAGACTCCTGCTCGCTGCACCCTGTGCCGCACGCATCGCCGGGCACACGCACCCCCGCTCGCAGCACCCCACGACACACGCACCCTTTTTTTGCGCGCCCCACGGCACGCGCAACCCTTGCCCACACGCCCCACCACGTGCACGCCTGGGCACGGGGCTCCCACTCACCCGTCGGTGTCTTGGAAGTTGACGTTGACTTTCTTTGCCGATCCGAGGAGCTCTGGAAGGGAGGGAAGGGGACGGCACGTTAGAGCGGCACGGGAGGCAGCCGGGGCAGGGACCCGGGGCGCGCCGGGGAGGTGACGCGGCCGCAGCTCCAGGTTTCCCTCCCCACCAAGGTGTCGGCTCCCTGCGGCTCTGCAGCCCGGGTCGGGGCGCAGCACGGTGTCGTGCAGGGCTGCCCAAGCCCGCGGGCAGCTGCGGGCAGGAGGGCTCGGGGTGGAGGGGTCCCTGCTGATGGCGGCAGAGCCCAAGGGCCTCTCCTGGCACCAGGGCCTCCGTCCACCCGGGCTGCTGTGGGGTTTGCCTGGGCTTCCCTCCCCGGCTCCTTCGCCTGGCTAGGGCTCCGGCACGGCACCGTGGAGCCCAGTGCCGCACGGAGCTGCCGGGCCGGGCTGCTTCAGCAGAGCGGGGGGCTTGGCGCGCTCTCCGGTGCCCCAGCGTGTCCCCTGCCCCTGCAGCCCCCCCCGCCCCCCCCACTGCCCCACTCCCACCCCACACCTGCCTGTGTGGGAAAATAAACCGCCTCGGGGCAATCCAATTAGCACCATGAGGAAGGATGGAGGCAGATTTACATAAGATTTAACCGAAAAACACCGCTCAGGCTTTCCAGTCATCCTGCTCTTCCTCACAGCTCCCAGCGGGGAGCTGGAGCAGGAGGAGGAGGAAGAGGAGGGAGGCTGCAGCACGGCAGAGCCCTGGGCTGGGGACCCATGCAGCAGCCCCTGGGCCCACCGCAGCGAGCCGGCACCGGCACGGCCCCCAGCCTACGGGAAATAACTCAAAGGCTGCATGGCCCGGCAGGGAGAAGGGGCGGCCATCCTCACCCCGGCAGCTCGGCAGGGAGCGCGCTGGGGACAAGCGCGCTGGGGACAAGGGCTCGCTGGGAGAAGCCAGCTGGAAGGGGTGACTTCAAGGCTGGGAAGGGAGACGTGGGGCCAGAAGGATGCTCCCTGCGCACCGCAGCCATGGCCTTGCTCGCTCCCCCTCTACTGCGTGTCCTTGTCAACGTCCCAGTGTGATATTCCATTATTCGGCACAAAGGGCTGTGTCAGCAAGGGGGCACCGGCAGCAGGAGCGGGGGCTGTACCCGGCCCTGACCCACAAGCCTGGGGAGCGGTGCCGGGCTGAGCCACACCGGCCTGGGTCACACGTGGCGGATGGTCCCAGGAGCGGCTGGGACGGTGGCAGAGGCTTCTCCCTGCCCACGCGGAGGCTCCCGGGCTCTGGCACCCAGCGCTGGCTCCCTCCCGTGCTCCGCTGGCCGCCCGACAGCCCGAGCCGCAGGACATTTGCTAACGATGACACAGCCCGGTGCGGGCGGGTGAGAGCTACGGAGGTCCCCGTCCACCAGGTCCCCAGCCTCTCCTCCAGGCACGCGGTGCCACAGGGCGGCTGTGGGATGAGAAGGGGCACAGCAGGGTCCCCAGGGCACGGGGAGGGACAGGGGCACAGCAGGGTCCCCAGGGCATGGGGAGGGACGGGGCACCGCAGGGTCCCCACAGCCAGCGCCACTCGCCCTCCTTCCAGCAAACAAAACGCCACCAACCCGAGCTCCCTTGCCCTGGCAGCCCGCGCTCTTCGTTTAACGCATTAACGACCCGCACCAGCAACAAATCCCCATCGGGGTGGCCAGACTTGAGGAACAGCCCCCCCCACATCCCATCCCTGCTGCAGCATCCCCGTGCTCCCCTGGGAAGGACTGGATGTTGCTGGCGGGCAGAGCCCCCCGGCACCGGGACCGACCGCGGCGCACGGGGCCGAGCGGGTCCCCGCCAGCCCCGAGCTGCCGCCAGGCTCCCCAACAAAGGTGCCATTCAGTGCCGGTGGAGAGGAGCCCAGCGCCGCTTCCGCTGCCGCCTGGTGCCAAGGAGCAGCTCCCAGGAGAAGGGGGCCGAGCCGCCCCCCCAGGGACGCAAATGGCCGGCGGACAAAAGGAGCCCGCGGGCGCAGGAGCGGCACCGTGCCCGGCACCGGCTCCAATCTCCGGCCCCGAGACAGGCCCCACTCCGGCTAACCAGTCCCCGCAAGACGGACGGACGGATGTCAGCAGGTCTGTGGTGCCTGGCCTTTCCCACGGGTTGCTCCCAGCGAGGGGCTTGGATGGGGCAATGCCCGGGGAGCGGCGTCGCGGGGTGCAGCGGTGACGCCAACGGCGTCACCGCTGCACCCCGCGACGCCGCTCCCCGGGTGCGTGCCGGCAGCCCCCAGCGCTGGCCAAACCAGCATCAGCCAAACACACCGTAGCGGCGAATCTTTCCTCCCTGCACCTGCAGGAGAGGCTGCGGCTGCCAAAATCTGTTTAGCACTTCCATCAATGCCCGTGCCAAGTGCTTAGTCAGTGACTTCCAGCCGTGCAGCGGTTTGACTTTCGTTAAAGCTCTGGCAGCGGCCGCAAGCCTGCCGGTGCCCGTGCCGGGCTGCGGCGAGCTCAGGCACCGGCATGGCTTCAAACGCTGCTGGGAAAAGGTCTTTAAGCGCGGCATCGGTTTGACGGGGTGGTCCCACATCCTCCTGGGGTGCAGCAACCCGGGGTGCCACCGGCTGCCCAACAGCGTGGCGAGGTGTGGATGGCGGCGTGGATGGCGGCATGGACGGCGGCACGGTGGCTGGCACCCCCGTGGGGCCAGGCCAAGGCCCCAGATGGTGGGAACCTGCGTGGCACCGGCAGAGAATCAACCCCACGTCTGCAGCAGCACCGGGGCCCTTGAGGGACAGCGGCTTTGCACCAGCAGCGGGCAGGGCAGGGAAGGCACCGGCTGCCGCGCCAACCGGCACCACTAAAGCTCCCAAAAGCAAAGCACCACTAAAGCTCCCAAAAGCTGCAAAGCACCACTAAAGCTCTCTGGGCTGTGAGCAAAACCCTCATGCCGTGGTCCCACAGCCCAGCAATTAAACCCCTCCCGTAATGAAGCTGTGTGCTTGCCCGGCGCGGCATTGGCAGCCTGGCATGGGGCACAACGGAGCCGTGCCGAGGGCGCAGCGCCGCAGCCGGAGCCTGGAGCCCAACCGGGCCCTCGGCACGGCCCCGCCATGGCTGGGTGCTCGTGGTTCCCGGGGCAGGGGGAGCAGGACAGGCACCCCGACACGCTGCCGGATCCGCAGCCTGCGGCCGTCTCGGCCCCGCTGCCGCCATGTGGGATTTGCAGCCTGTCTGGGCAGCGAGACACAGGAGGGCTCGTTAATGGCTGGGAAGCACAAGGAAGCAAAACTCCTCCACTAACAAGGGAGAGGGAAGGGAGCTGAGAGCGCTGCCAATTAAAAATACCGGCCACAAAAGGAGACGGGCACAGCGGGGAGAAGAGCGGGGCTCCTGCACGGCCACGTTGCCAGCGGGCATCGAGCGTGTCCCTGGCTGTCGTCCCTGCCGGGATCGCCGGAGCGGTGTCGGAGCGCACCGAGCACCCGCGAGCACCGTCCTGCCCCGCCTGCGCAGACGTTGCAGGACAGAGGGACGGTGGCACCCCCGGTGCTGGGGCCCTTGCTCAGACCGCCTGAGCCCCACCGCTGTCCTTGGGACACCCCGATGTCCCCTCTCTGCTCCCTATGGGCTGCTCAGCCGATGGTCACGGCACGTGGCAGCACAAGGCTCCCCTTGCACCCCAGCCCCACGGCATGGCCCCCCACGGCAGCTCGCACCCCACGAGCATCCTGAGGGGCCTGACGGTACTGAGCAGAGTCAGGCAGGACCACATCGCTGGCCCCGGGAAAGGGTGACGTGCCGCGCGGCCGGATCCAGAGAGCCCCGGCACCACCAGGTCCGGCTCCAGCCCGCGACTCCTGCGCGCACCGGGAGCTGCAGCCGTCTGCCATCGACACCGACTATAAACAGCGTCTGCTGCGAGTAAATACCGCCGCGGGGAGCTCAGCCCAGCCGCTACTCCCAGAAATGCCTTTACTTAAACACAAGGATCACAGTAGCTAAATGCACGCTTGAATTCAGCCTGGCGCTCTGCGTGCGGCGAGCTCCTCGCCGGCCCCGTCCTCCCCCGCCACGCGTCGGCCTGCGCCGGCCACCCCGCAGCAGCGATGGCCCCGGGCGGGCACCGCGATGGCAGGCGGCGCACGAGCCGGCTGCACGTGCAGGGCCGGGCGCGCGCGGGGGAGCTGCTCTGCCCAACGCCGGGGTCCGGCCGCGCGTCACCCTGACCCCCTGCACCCCCTGCACGATGCTCCAGGCACCCCGGTGCACACCGCGGGGAGACCCCCGTGCCCGGCTGCTCCAGCCCTTCCCTCGCACCTGTGTCCGAGGCCACAGCCCCGGGCGGTGGGATGCCTTGGTGCCTCCGTAGCCCCCGGCTGGGGGCTTCTCTCCCTTCCCGGCAGCGGGGCCACGCAGCACCCGTTAGCGCGCTCATGCGCCGGCCCCCTGCGTCTGCGGCCAGCGCAGCGCCAGCAGCGATCGATGCCCAGCCGGGGCGCGGGGGCTCCCGGCCAAGCCCCCGCTGACGAAGCACATCCATCCTCGCCCAGCTCCCCCCGGCAGCGCCGCGCCAGCTCGCAGGGAGCGTGCGGCTGCTCCGAGCAGATGGCTCCAGCCTCCGCTAAATCAACATCTACTTAATGAGGGGAAAGCCGTCGCTGCCCCCCCGCCCAGCTTGGCGGCAGCGGAGAATGAGCCGGGGCAACCCGCCCCCCAAACCCTCCTCCCATCCTTCCATCACCCCACTGCAGTGGTCCCCCTCCCCTCCAGTCCCACCATCCCTGCCGCTTCCCCCCTCTGCAGCAGGACCCCTGCGTGTCCCCCGCCCCCCCCAACATGCCCAACGGGGACCCCCAGGACCCCACAAGCAGGATGACACCAAGTACCCACGGGGAAGACATTCACGGCAAAGCCAAGCGCCTGTTTCGGAGGAGGAGGAGGGAAGGACCCTGCAGCAGCATCTCCGTGAGCTGCCGGATAAAGGAAGCATCCAAAATAGCTGCTCTTAATTATATCCTTGCTGACGAGCGCCACGCAAACAACGAGCGCTGCAAGCACTCGCTCCACGAGGAGCCCTGGCACAAGTGGACTTATTCCTCGCAGCAGGGATGGGGTCCACGCTGTGGGGCCCCCACGGGGGCATGTGCGTGGGCAGAGCGCGTGGCCACATGCTCTGCCCATGCAAGCGTGGCTGTGGGGACCCCACGATGTGGCCGGAGCAGCCCCGGCTGGGTCTGGTGACGATGGGGACGCCGGGGAGCCGGTCCTCGCCACTGTTAGACAGCAAAAGGCTTGTACTCCTGCAGCCAAGGTCGTGTCAAGCACCGAGGGTGACGTGATGCTCAGATGCTAATGAAGCCGTTATCATCTTCTGATCGATTTTGACTGTATAAATAATGCACCGGGAAGCTCGTGGGCTGCTGGCTGCGTGGGCAGGGATTGCCGGGGGCAAAGAGGTGGCAGGGATGGCATGGACCCACTGCAGCCCAGTGCCCACCACAGCTGGATAACTACTGCCCACCACAGCTGGACACCCCAGTGCCCATCACAGCTGGAAAACAACTGACCATTACAGCTGGATACTCCAGTGCCCGTCACAGCTGGATACTCCAGTGCCCAAGTGCCCAGCACAGCTGGATACTCCAGTGCCCAGCACAGCTGGGCAGCCCTTCCCATCAGAGCTGGACACCCACTGCCCAGCACAGCTGGATATCCACTGCCCAGCACAGCTGGATACTCCAGTGCCTGTCACAGCTGGACACCCATTCCCGTCACAGCTGGATAACAACCGCCCATCACAGCTGCACACCCATTCCCATCACAGCTGGACACCCCATCACCCGTCACAGCTGGATACCGCAGTGCCCGTCACAGCTGGACGCCCACAGCTGGGTGTCCCGGTGCCCCTCACAAGCCATTCCCCAAATGCCGAGGCACTTGTGGGGGATGCTGGCCCTGCGCCCAGCACACCTGCTGGCGCTCCGGACGCCCGGCCCTCGCGCGGAGCCTTCCCCGGGGAGCAGAGAAATCCGCACTTCAAAATCAATAGGCCGTGGCAGCCTGAGTCACGGTGCTGCAGCAGCGCAGGGCTGTCCCTTGGGGCCAGGATGAAGCAACTTAAATGCAGCTTTCAAGAGGCAGTGGGGACTCCTCTGTGATTTCTTTTTTTTTTTTTTAAAAAAAAAGGAAACTTTTCGATCCCAAGGGAGGCCAAGGGGCTGCCCCTGCAGGCTGCCAGGGCAGGCAGGGACGGGGGATGTGGGTGTACCCAAGGCAGAGCCGACCTGCTGAAAATCTGGGGCTGGAGCCGGCCAGGGGACCCAGCGCCCCACGGTGCCTGCCAGCACCGCGCCAGGGCAGCGGTGCTCACCAACAGCTACCGTGAGCATCCCCGCTCTCCCTGCATCGCCAAGCCGTATCCTCACCCGACCTTTGCCGCGCGGTGCCGTGGAGCCTGGCCGAGCTGTTCCCCACTGGCACGGCATCAGCCGGATTCCCCTGGGGCAGCCCCAGCCCCCAGCACCGCCGGACTTCCCCCAGCCCCAGTTTGGGGCTCGGCCGTGCAGCCACCCAGCTCTGCAGACGCTCCCTCCCAGTGCGGGGTTGGTGCCCGCGAGGTCCCGGCAGCCTCCTGCCCGCTCCGGGCTGCCTGTAAACCCACTGACCCCTGAATAACACAGGGCTGCACCGCTCTGCCGTGCAAAGGCTGCCGGTGACTCGGCCCCGCGCACCCAGGGATGCAGGAAAGCCGGCGGCAGGGACGGGCAGGGGTGCAGGCAGCGCAGTGATGCGTTGGCTCTGGCCCCGCAGGTGGGACACAGGGTGCCGCGCTCGGCCCTGCGGGACCAGCACCAAGCATCGCACCAGCCCTCTTGCGCCCGTCGCTGCCGGCCCGGTGCCAGCCGTACGCCCACCCTCGTCTCTGCGGAAATGCGTGTCGGTGCCGCTTCCATGGAGCCTTAATTGACAGCCTGCTCCCCGCACCGGGGCGGCCGCAAACAGGTAATTTTCAGTAATCACCCCGGCTGGAAGGAGTCACCGCCGGCACGGCAAAGCCGCTGCGATGGGGACAGGACGAGGCTGCTCGGGGCCACCGCCAGCCTGCGTCTGCCTGTCCATCCCTGCGTCCGCATGCCAGCACAGGCGGCACCGGGGCGACCAAGCAGAGGCTGCCCAGGACAACGGAGCAGATAAGGGCAGATGCTGGCACCGCTCACCTCCACCCTGGGGCAGAGACGATCCTGCGATCCTGCCCGGCCCTGTCTCCGTCCTCCCCATCTCCTCCACGGGGCCAGGGAGCCCTGGGAGGGCCGACCCCAGCCCCGCTGCCCTGCAGGGAGGGACCAGTGGCTTTGTCTATCTTAAAGCATCGCTAACTAACGAACGGTCGCTATCATCTGGCCTCCCACAAACCCAGCCGCAGTCCAGATGTCGCTGGGAAGTGGTGGGGAGCTCCCTGGCATACACAAAGCGAGTGCGCGTGTGCACGTGCATGGGTGCAGGCAGCCCAGATAAATAAGAGGGCAATAAGCAATGCTGCAGCGCTGGGCTCTGAGCTTCCGCACCGTACGCCGGTAAAACAGGTCCTGGGGTCTATTTTAAACACAGTGCCTTCGGGGCCATCATTTGTCCTCGTCCACATAAGAGCCTGGCTGCCACGCGTGCCGTGCCCGCCCGCGCACCCTCCGTGCCGCAGCGGCTTTCCTGGTGGTGCCTGCGGGCAGGACGGGCACGGCAACGGGCAGCTCTGTGGGCACATGGGCTGGCAGCTGGGTGATGCCATGGTCACTGCCGGGGAGGATGGGCAGCACGTGGATGTGCAGCCAGGCGATGCCGTGCAACTGCCCCGAGCGCTAGGAGCCCAGCCGGAGGCATCACGCTGCTCCCAAGGGCCTGGCAGCGCTGCAGGGGACGGGCAGGGCTCGCAGGACCCGTCCCAGTGTCCCCAGTGTCCCCAGCACAGCAGGCACTGGGGGGTGGGGGGGGTGGCAGGGGCAGCGCGGGACCACCTGCCCCATCCCTGCCGAGAGCTGGGGATTAGTCAGAGACAGCGCGAGGATCCGTGCACGCCGGAGCGGAGACAGCCGGGAGAATAGCTGCTGTGGAGCCGCACAGCCGCGAGGAGCGCGCCGTAAACAGCCCAGCTGCAATGCAGGAGCCGGGCAGGCGGCTGCTTTTTCTGCTCCAACGGCTCCGGCAGCCATGGACCAAAAACCTACGGGGGCCTCGGCGAGGAGGCGGCGCGGAGCTGGGCTCCCAGCAGCCACATCTGGAAGGGATCAGCCGGCGGCTGCCACCGCCGCCGCCGAGAGCCGTCCCCAACGCCGAGTCCCATGCCAGGCCGGGGAGGAGGTGCTGCCGAAGCAGCCAGCGGAGATGGCCCTGGGTACACGGATGCACAGGGCAGATGCACACGGGCACACGATGCACACGGGCACACACATGCACACGGACGCCCAGGGGCACACAACGCACACGGATGCACGGGGCAGATGCACACGGGCACACGCATGCACGCGGATGCACAGGGGCAGATGCATGCACACGGATGCACGCATGCACACGGGCACGTGCATGCACACGGACGCACGCACGTGCACACGCGTGCGCACTGGCAGAGCAGCGCTGGTGCAGAGAAGCCAGTCGCTGGCAGGCACGGTGCTCGGAGAAGCAGTGCCCGGGCTGTGCCCGTGGCAGCTGCTTGGGCACCAGCTCCAACCTACCCTGTCTCCAGCTGATAGGGGCCACGGCAGGGCACAGAGCCGGGGTCCCGTTGGCCTGCTGCACCCCGGGGCACCCCAGCCCCACAACCATTTTGATCTGCTCGGCTCTTACCAGGCGGCCGGCAGTGACCTTGCCGGCAAGACCCAAGGATACCCCGGCAGATTCAGCATTACCCCGCCAGCCGCTCTCCCACACCATCCCAGCACCGTGCTTCCCTGGCCGGATAGCTCGTGCCGGGCACCGGCACCCATCCATCACTGGAGCAGGCCCGGCAGCACGGGGCTGTCAGGCCGTGCCGAGACCGGAGCTGCATCCCCGGCTTCCCATTTCTCAGGCTGATTGCTCCTGTCGCTGCGGAGCCCAGTGTTAAACACCTCATTTTCTACTCCCGTATTGAGTTGGAAAATACTATTAACATTTCATTACGGCTTAAAGATCCCTCTCAGCCCTGCACTAAGAGCCAGCCTGCCAGCAGGATCGCTCCTGCACCGGGCGGGCTGCACTGGTCCCCGTCCCTCTGGGGACAGGGGACCAGGAGGGCAAGTCCCACGTGTCCCAGCTGCAGAAAAGGACGGAAACCCAGGGCAGAGGTGGACATGGGCGCTGCATGCCGGCTCGGCAACCGGCCCGGCACGGCCCGTCCTCATGGCACGCTCAGCCGCAGCCAGGGGACAAAGCAGTGACAGAGCAGCAGCATTCACGCCGGCCAGCACGAGCCCGGGTGCTCCCGAGCGGGTTTTGCTTCCCAATGCCTTTCCCTCGCCCGCAGGAGCCCGGCCCAGCAGTGACAGCATCAGCCATTAGATACCAGCAAATTAGTTCTCCAACGCTCTCCCGACGGCATTTGAACGCTTGCGAAAGGCACCTTTAGCCACCGGCTGGCAAGGGCAGCGCGCAGCAGGTTCACGGCCAGCATTCAGCCAGACGCTCACTGGTCCCGGCTCTTCAGGGCGGCCAGCAGCGCCCAGCCCCGGCAATGCCCAGTCCCGGCGCAGCGGCACACGCCGCTCCTGGCACACGCCACTCCCGCGCGGGCACCAGGAGGGAGAGCGCCGCAGCACACACGTGCAAGCACAGCCCCGAGCATCGCCCCAGAGCCGGGGGTCCCATCCACCGCTCGCCCTGCCAGCGACACTGCAGCTCCCACCCACCGCGTGCCCGGGGCCAACATTCACCAAGGACCCACCACCGCTTCAGCACCCACCGGGCTCCGGCACGATGCCACGCAGCCGCCGTTCACGGGCATCGCCGCCGCGGGGCCAAGCACGCTGCGGCCCGTGCAGCTGCTAGCGGGGCCCCGTGGGCACAGGGGGAGTGGGAAGGGGCCAGGGGCACCCAGGCACGCCGAGCCGGGGAGGGGGCCGATCGCAGCCTTTCCTGGCGGCTGGGAAGGGGAGGGAAGGGTTAAAGGAGCGCAGCGGAGCAGGGGAGAGGAGCCAGACGCCAGTCTGGCTACTGGAAACCGAGGGGGGCTGGCAGGGAAGGGGGCTGCTGCGGAGGGGGGCTTGGGGTGCCCACAGCACCCAGCCCTGCTGCACCACTGGCACCCCAGGCATCTGCGGCACTGTCACCCGTGGGTGCAGCCTGGCCCTGCCATGGCCTCTGGCTGCTCCCTGGGAGCATCATCCCATGGGCAGCGAGGAGCACCGCAGCACCCGGTGGCAAGGTCCTTGTGCGGGAAACAGCCGGAGCCAGCGGCCCTGGGAGAGTCCCAGGCACGAGGGGCCGCCCGCCGCCGGCAAAGGGCTAATTGGTGTCAAGCCAGGTGAATTTGGGACCGCCACAAGAAAATCCAGGCCAGTGAGGGAGCCTGGAGCTGGGAGCGGAACCGCCAGCCCACGGCCACGCTGCTCCTTGGTGTTGGTGGCCAACGGCCCCAGATCCTCGGCAGCATCCCTCGGTGGGCAGGGACCCCACGGCCGGCCCCGCAGTGGGAGCTGTGCTGGGGTGGCGGGGGGGCGGGGGAAGGTTAGCACCCCCAACTCTGGCCCAGCCGGAGAGAGAGGCAAGAAAATGTCAAATAACTAGATGTCACCCCGGGCTGAGTAATAATCCCCCTCTGGAAGGAAACTTGGCACACACCAGCCTGCGCCCTCCTGCCAAGTCCCGCTGGGAGCGAGGTTTCACGCGCGGGCTAGAAACCCCAAGGAGAAGTTTGTAAGGGACCCGCTGACACACCGTTAAGCACGGCAGCGGCAGGAGCTGCTCGGCCCCGACCGCCATCCCGGACGCCCCTCAGGCCCTGTGCCTGGGACACGGCCGGGACGCACCGACATCGCCCTGTGCCAGCACTGCCCCGCACGCCCCAGCCCACCCCCTTGGCATTTCGCCCTTAATCCACGCCGAGGGGATTGGAGGGGCCGCGGGAGCAGCACCCGGCCACGGGACGGGGGATGCGTCGGGACCCAGCACCCCTCTGCAGCCCCCCAAGCTTGGCCAAGCTGCCGCAGGATCCGGCCCCACGGCCCCTTCCTCCCGCTCCCGATGTCCTGCCCGGCACCGATGGCTCCAGAGGCCGGTAGCACCCGGGGGCTCCGGCGTCCCGGCAAGCACCGTCTGCTCCCCCCCTGCCCGGGCTTCCCCTGCAGCAAGAAGGGGCTGCCCCAGCGCCCGTGGCCAGGGAGCAGCAGTGGGAGCCATTAGGAGCGGACTGCCGCCCGGGGAAGTTTCCTGCATCACCGGAGGGCTGGGGGGAACCAGGCAGCTCCGGCGGCTGCCGGCCACGCGCGCCCTGGGCACTGCACCACAATTGGATTTGCAGCTGCCCTGCCTTTTACTGCATGGAAATTGAATTGTAAAATGTCAAAGACATTTCCTAACTGCGCCATATTAGCCTGGTTTTATTAAATACTGTTATCAGAGGAGATTATTAATGCAATCAAATGCAGGCAAAAAAACCCAGAATTAACTGGCCGCCATGTAGGAGGACGCACTGGAGGGCAGGAGGCAGCCGGTGAGGCCCTGCCCGGGAGCTTGTGTCCCCAGGGGGTCTGGCTCCTGCCTCCCGCTGCTCCCGCATCCCGGAGCACCGGCGAAGCAGTGATCCTGCCCAGCTGCTGCAGCTCCGCTTGCATCCCGGGATGGGTCCCCATGGAACGGCAGCACCCCAGAGGGTGACGAGCCTGGGGGTGCTTGCTGAGCTTTGGGGTCCCTCCCTTGCTGCCCGCTCCCAGGCAGGCTGCCCACACTGCCTGCACGATGCGCACCCCTCTGAGGAGCTGCCCGGGTCCCGGCCCGGGCTTTTCACCCATAGCAGGCTCTGCCTGCCCCGCACGGCACGGAGCCGGGAGCAGCGCGGCCGGAGGCAGCCGTGGGGCCAGGGCAGCGCCGGTGGTGCCAGCGGGGCCGGGGTCCCTCCCCGGGCAGGGCAGGACCTGCTCCCCACGTGCGGCAGCGGGGCCGGGGCTGGCTGGGATAAGCCCTGAAATGCCGGAGCTGCTGCCAGCGACACGCAGGGCAGGACGCAGAGCCCTGTGCGGGCAGCAACGTGGGAGCGGGGGTCTCCCACCCAGGGCAGGGGCACCCCGAGAGCTGCCCGTGCCTTGGCACCCGCGCCCCCGGGCAGTGGGGCCAGGCGGGTCTGGGTTACCCTGGCATAGCGGGGTGCAGGGGTCGCAGGGCCCCACGCCCAGCACCTGAGCCCCACACCGGGCAGCGTGGCTCACCCGGCCCCGGGCGCCCCGGAGCGAGGTTCCCAGAGCTCCAGCGGCGCACGAGGACACAAGCCCCAAGGGCAGCCTGGGGGACCAGGATGGCACCGAGGGCCAGGCACGGGGTGGGCATGCAGCCCCATGGGACGCAGCCCCGGCTCCCACCCGCACAGCCGGGCTGCAGCCGGCCCCTGCCACGCCGGGTGCTTGCCCGGCACCACGGGGCCAACTGCCAGGACATCTCCTTTGCCGCATGAAGCCGCCGTGCGTGGAAGTGCTTTGCAAAGCTCCCCAGCCCGGCGGAAGGAGAAGCCAGGGCAGAAGGGCCTGGCTCTCAGCTCGAGGTCCCTCCCGTGGCACGGGTGGGTGCCACGCGGAAGCCGCTTCCAAAGCGGATGAGCCACCGGTGGCACCGGCCTCAGAGGGAAGGAGCCTGCTCGCCTCAACGCGCCACGGCCGAGGAACCGCGGTTCCCCTGCGCGGCACAGCACGGCCCCGTCTCCCGCTGCCCGAAGCCCCGGGTGCCCCGAGCCGAGGGGAAAACGCCAAGTCACTACAATTCTTCGAGGTAGCACCAGGGAGGAGGGGACAGGGAGGGAAACAGTTTGCTGCCAAATCCCTGCATCTGATTTGCGTAACTTTCAGACAACCTCATCAATTATGGATGCCCAGGAAGCGAGTGCGGTGTGCGCTGCGGCCGGCCCGGGCCCCACAAACTCGTACTCCACACGCTAAATCGGGCCCCACGTCACCATAGCAACCCGTGTTAATTCACGCAGGGATTTTTAAAATCTCATTTATTAAACCCCACATGAATAGGATATTATCCAGATAACAGAGCTAAGTTACAAATCTTCCTGGTGCCGCGCAGCACGGGGAGCGCCGGAGGCACGCGTGGGACCAGCACGTGGAGGGGACGGGGGACGTGGGGACGCCGTGGCACGGGGACAGCCCCCGCTCGGTGCTCTCCCACCCGGTGCCACGCACCGCTCCTCCAACCCCGCTGCCACGGCCAGAGGTGCTCGTGCACCCCAGGCCGGGAGCGTGGCACCCGCTGCCGCACACACGACCCCGCTGCCAGGCAGGAGAGTTGGGTCCCGTGGGGAAACCGCACAAAAGCAGCCCGGCACCAGCGGGTCCGGCAGAGCGGGAGACGTGCAGCCCAGCCAGGGCGCGGGGCAAGCAACAGCAGGAATCTCCCCAATGCCAGGCTGGCCAGGCTCGGCCTTGCTGGGTGTCCCTTGTCCCTCGCCCATGAGCCCGGCACGGGGAGCACCGCTGGCCCCCGTGGCCATCCCGCCCGGCAGCGCCCGGCAGCTGGAGGGCTCTGCAGCGGGAGAGCGGCCGGGGCGGGAGATGCAGCAGAGCAGGGCTGGGAAGGAGAGGGATGCAGGAGGAGGTGGTGGCACTCCGGCACCGCTGGCCGTTGCCACAGCAACACCAGCTGTGCGCCTGGGCCAGCGGGGATCGGAGAGGGGTGTGGGGGGGATAGCGCTGGGCACGGGCTGGGTGTCCATCCCGTCCCCGCACGCCACTCTGCGAGGTCACGGAAGCAGCAGCACCTGCAGCAGGTTGGGATGAAGGGGGCCCTGAGCTGGAGCCTCTTCTCTCCCCGCGCAGGCTCTCGGCAGTGACAGCAATGATGGGACACGGGGGACACCACTACTCTGGTCCTGCATGGCACCAGGACACAGGGGACACCACACCAGCCCTGCACGGCACAAGGGACCACGCGCCGGCCCTGCGTGGCACCGGGGACATGGTGGACACCGTGCCAGCCCTGCACTACAGGGGGGACGTGGGGGATGCCACGCCAGCCCTGCTCGGCACCAGGACACGGGGGACACCACGCTGGCCCTGCTCGGCCAGGAACACCCCTGCACAGCCAAGGATGGGGACCCTGCACCAGCCCTGCACAGCTCCAGGGACACGGGGGTGCCCACGTTTGGGGAGCGCTGGGCCCCGGGAGGGAGGGACGCAGGGTGCAGTGGCGAAGGGGCCGCGTGCCCAGTGACCCGATGCCACGCGGGTGCTCCCCGTGGTCCCTGCCCATGCCCAGGGACGGTCCCCAGCCCCCCCGGGTCGGCCCCGCGCGCCAGGCCTGAAACCTGCGGCTGCATCAGCACCATGAATAATTCAGTCCCGGGTGGAACGCCTCAACCGAGCAGTTCTATTGTACAGAGAGCAGATACTCATGGAGCTACACACGCAGATACACACGTACAGACACACGTACACCCCCGCAGCCTCACGCCTGGACACGCACACTCGGGGGCACGCACGGAGACATGCAAACCCCGCCACAGAGACGCGCACAGGGAGATACCCATGGAGCTACATCCAAACACCCCCACACGGAGAAACACCAACACAGCCACATCCAAACACACATATGCCAGGGTACACACCGATACACAAACACAGACACGCACCCAAACACAGACACGCATGCACACCCAGCACGCGCGTACACGCGCACAGCCACACGCACAGGGACACATGCAAACGTGTGCGGGCACCGGCAGCCCCGCTGCACACACGCACGGTCCACGCACACGCAGGTGCCCCCAGCTCTGCCCTGCCCGCCCGGCCGCAGCCCCCTGCCCGTGCCCAGGCCAAGCCCCCCGGCCCGCACCGGCCCGGCCCGGCTCCCCGGGGGCTCGGTGCCTGCTCCCGGGCGCCGGGCAAGGGCAGCCCGGCCGGTGCCCGCCCGTGCCGGGGGTCGCACCGGCACCGGCGGGGCGACCCTGTGCAGCGCCGAGCACCCGCGCAGCGCCCGGGGACGCTCCGCCGCCGCCAGCGCCCCCCCCCCCCGCCCCGCCGGGCCGGTCCCCCCCCCCCCCGCCGGGGCGCCGCCGGGGGTCGCCGGGGTCCCCGGCCCGTCTACGGCCCCCGCCCGCGCCGTGCCGCACCGGGGAAGGGCCGGGGATGCTCCGGCGCCGGGCAGGGCGGCATCCCGGCCGGGCCCCGGGAGCAGCGGGCGGGATGCGGGCCCCGAGCCGCCGCGCCCGCTGCTGCGTTGCCGGTTCCCCCCCCCCCCGCCGCGGCGCCCCCGGCCCGGCCCGGCCCGGCCCCGCCGCCGCGGCACTCACTGGCTTTGCCGGGCTTGGGCCTCTGCAGCAGCTTCTGCACGGCCGCGACGTCCTCCGCCTTCACCGCCTGCACCAGCTCCTGGTCCTTGCCCATGGCTCCGCGGCGCCGGGGCTGCCGGCTGCGGGCTCACGGCCCGAGCATCCTCCGCGGCGCGGCGCGGCGAGGGGCGGGCGGGCGGCACGGCTCGGCTCGGCTCGACTCGGCTCGGCTCGGCGCGGCGCGGGCCCCCCCGCCCAGCCCGCTCCGGAGGCGGGGGCGGCGGCGGCGGCGGCGGGCGCCCGGGGCGGGGCGGGGCGCGGCGGGGCGGGGGGGCCGCACCGGGAGCGCGGGGGGCAGCGGGGGGGGGGAGTTCCGGGAGGAGGGGGCGCACCGGCAGCGCGGGGAAAGGAGGAGGAGGAGGAGGAGGAGAAGGAGGAGGAGGAGGAGGAGGAGGGGGCGGGGGCCGCCCCGGTGCCTGCGGGCGGGGCACGGGGATCCCCTCCCCGGCGCGGGGGAAGGTGCCGGGGCCCGCGGGACGCCCCGGCGGGAGCCGCCGCGGCCGCGCAGCCGTGGCGTGTAACGAGCTGGCGGGTCTCAGCGGCGCCGGCAGCCGGAGGGGAGAGCGGGGAGCAAGGCTGCCCGGGGCCTCTCCTTCCTCGGGCAGGACCCCGGGGGCGGCAGTGCCCCCCGGGCGAGAGGAGCCGGGGCTGGGGCTGGCTGGGGGCCGCAGCCGGGGGCTGCCGGGCCGAGCAGACACCCGCCCCCCCGGGGCGCCCCCTGCTCCCCAGCCCTGCTCCGGGGTGCCCTTCACCGGTCCCCGTCCCGCCGCTCTGCCTGGCCGTTGCAGTCGCCGACCGTCAGCCTGTGGTGGCTGATAATGGGAACCAGGCCGGAGCAGCTTTTCAATGTCTTTATTTAAAGCCCTTATTACTGCCTAATCTTCCACTTTTGTAGACACAATGGCCAGTGACATTCGTCCCCTTCCACTTTTTTATGGTTTAAATGACTGAGACATTAAAGGTGTGGAGGGTGCTGGGCAGTGCTGAGGATGCTGGCGAACCAGACGGGAAATGGGGCCAGCGACGGACAAGACGTTAATGTGCTCATGGTGCCCAGTCAGTGCAGAACATGGCCATCACCCGCACAAAATCACGCCCAAATTTCTGCTCTCCCGGACCAGTTACTGTCTAAAAGCTTTGCGGAGGTCCCAGCTCCAGCAAAATAATGTTGGGGCACGTTGGTCCGAAAGGCTGGTACCCAGCCGGCCCCTACGGTGCTGGGCGCTGCGGTGAGGCAGGCAGCTGCACGGGGACAGGCGGCTGCAGTGCACCCGTGGGTGCAGTGCACCGGTGGGTGCCTGTGGCAGAGGGAAAGATGGAGGGAACCAAGCAAACTCTAGACAAACATGAACCAACCTCCTCCCTGATGCCCTCTGCCCACCCCGTGCTGGCCCGTACCCCCCGAGCTGGAGCCCAAGGATGCCCTTAGCAGCCCCCAACTCCCTCCGCAGCCCCCAACTCCCTCCGCAGCCCCCGGCTCCAGGCTGGCCCCCCCTCAGGGACAGTGGGGTCCGTCTCCTCTCCCCACCCCCACTTTCCAATCCAGGACATTTGGGTTGCCAGCGCGAAACGCCGTCTAATCTGCCCTCTAATCCCGCAGCCTGGCAGTGCGCGGCTGCATGGGGGTCTGAGCTGCTGCGGGGCTCCCTGGGCTGGGGGCTGGGGCTCTGCAGGCGCCTGGGGGCCCCGGCAGGTCGGGGGCTTCCCTCGCATCTGCCATCCCTTGATAACCAACGGAGCTCCTCAACAAAGGTCCCTTTGTGCCCCGCAGCTCTCTCCTGCCGGGCTCCTGCACCCAGCGCCAGCACCCAGGGACCCAGCACAGACGTGGGATGGGGCAGCCCCTGCCCCAGCGGCCTCGCCGGGCACCGGGACCTTTGTGACCGAGCCAGGACATAGGGCAGCAGGGCCGTGTGGGGCTGAGTGGGGTGCACAGCTGCCCTCCTCCCCTGGCTGAGCCAGGCTTTTGCAGGAGCTCCAGACCGCCTCGCGTTTCTGCAGCTCCCTCCGGGCCCTTGCCAAGTTGGGTTGGTCTTTGCAGAGCAGAAAAATGTGCAGTGAAATGCCTGTGTCGCTGCCCCGCACACGCCCAGCCGAAACGGGCGTCCTGAAATGGGGAGAGCCGTGGGCACGGGGCGGGGGGGGGGGGTTGGCTTTGCCTCCCCCCGTTGCAGGGACGGGCACCGCGGAGGAGCAGGCACATGGAAACTCTTGCTTGCGGGAGCCGGAGGCACCACCGGCAGCGGGAGGGCTCGTCCCACGCAGGGGTCCCACCGCGTCCCCCCACCACGGCTGCCTTTCCAATGGCCGCAGGCAAGGAGCGCGGCGAAGGGCCCTGCCCGGGCGCAGGAGGCAGGACGGGCCTGGGAGCGTGCGGGGCCCCGGGCGCCGGATTAAAGGAGAGGAAGGAAGAGATGAAAGCAGCGGTTGGAGGATGGCTTGGCTCAGGAAGCGAGTGCCGCACTCGCCCCCCTCCCAGCCATCAGGGGCTTGCGGTGGTGGCTGCTGCTGAAAGCAGCCACGGGGCTGGGGAGGGGTGCTGGGGGGAGCCCGGCAGGGCCCCCACACACCCCCCTCGGGCACCGCCCCATCCTGGGTGCCAGCCCTCGCCCGGTGGCACGCGGCACCCGCACCGGGCTGGATCCCGTCCTGCAGGGAGGGCACGGCCGCCCTCGAGGCCAGCACGTGGCACACGGGCGTCCCGGTGGGCTCGGCGGCACCGCGGGGCACAGGCTGCCCTCTCCCTGCCCTCCATCAGGGCTCTGCCCTGCGGCTGCCAAACCCTCCAGCTCCAGCCGAGCAGGAGCGACGGGCCCAGGAGCCGTCTGCAGGGCAGACCCCAGCCCTCCGCGCCAGCCCCAGCTCCCCTTCGTCTGCACGGGGGGGGGGCAGAGGCGCGGCCCCCTCCAGCACCCAGCAGCATCTACGAAAATACTTTATTGTGGAAGTGGGATGGGCAGGAGCTCTCTGTACAGTACAAACCAACAGCAGCGACGCAGTCACCAGCACACAGACACGCGACGGCGGCACGCGAAGCCCACCCTAGGGGGGCAGCGGGAGCCGGGGGGGCCGCGGCCCCTACGTCACCTTGGGCCTGGCGTTGAGGCGGATGATGGCCTGGTAGTCCCGCACCAGGTCCCTCAGCTGGTCCAGGTAGGGGTTGACATTCTCCTCCATCCATTCCTCCACCGTGTCAGGGAAGTAGACCCTCTCCAGGTGGGCACGCAGGTCGCGGACGAAGCTCTCCCAGTCCTCGTGGAGCCTGGTGGGGGGAGAGCGGGGGGTCCAGCTCCCTCCTGCGAGGGACCCCAGAGCCGAGCCCAGGACCCCTCCCAGCCCCACGCAGGCCCCGGGGGGGTTCCCGGCCCCCAGCACCACGTACTTGAGCACCTTGCTGCCAAAGCTCTCCATGTTGCGGGGGTTGCCGAACTGGTGCTTCCGGTGATAGGGGCTGAACCAGCCCTTGACGGCGCTGGGGAGGCACGAAGGGAGTGGGGGGCATGGGGGCCACCCGGGGACGGAGGAGCTGCACGCCGGGCAGCTCCCCTCCCCTGCAAAAACTCTTGTGCTCCGGTCCCGTGGCCGGAGCCAGCCGACCCCGCTGCCTCCCGTCGCCCGTTACCTCTCCTCCTCCAGGGCTTTAAGGATGCTCTCCTTCAGGTGGCCGTTGACCTGCTCAACCATGTGGTAGATCTCCGCGCCAGGGAACGATCCCCTGCCCTCGCTGGGGAAAGGGAGGAGGAGGTGAGAGCCCAACACATGGGGTACACCAGCCATGCCGGGGCTCCGGGCTGGGGGAACCCCAGCACCCTGCACAGCTGGAAGGCACCCGCCCTCACCCCAGGCGGGTTTGGGACTGGGGCATTTGGGTAACCAACCCCCCGCCCCCCTCCAGCGCATCCCTTCTGACACGACCAGGGCGGCAGTGCCGCGGCCGTCTCCGCCACGGCCGGGCTGTGCCACGCACCGCGGCCGGGCTGTGCCACGCACCACGTGCTCTGCTCCAGCTGCATGCTCTGGAAGCCCAGCGCGTCCAGGACCTTCCTCTTCGTCTCTTCCGTGAAGCCCCCTGGGGAGGGCGAGGAGAGGGGCAGAGGGGCCCGGGCCACCCCACCGTCAGGCACTTGGCCCTGGCTTCACCGCGCCCCTGAAACTGGGGGAGCTGAAGCTCTCCTTCCCCTGCCTCCCACCCCCTCCCGGCATCCTTCCCTGCCTGCCCCACGGGGTCTCGCAGGCAGCGGCTGCCCGCGGGGTGGGGAGATGGGGGATGAGCCCGTCCACGACGGCTGCTCCGGTGCCGGCAGCAGCGGGGTGGCTCACCGTTCACCAGGGTCTGCAGGCAGACGGCCAGGGAGGGGATGCCGACGGGCAGCAGCTCGCAGAGCACCGAGTAGTGATCGTACCTGTGGACCGGGGCCAGCCGCACCATCGCCTCCCGCGCCACCGCCGGCAGGGCTGCGCGGGCACCGGGGAGGGCGGGGGTCCCGCCGCCCCTCACCTCTGCCAGCCGGTGAGGACGATGCCCTGGAAGCGCAGTGGGGCCAGCCGTGGCAGGGCCTGCATCACCTTCAGCCAGCTCAGGTGGTTTTTCAGGTGGTAGCTCAGGGGGGGCCAGGTCTGCGCCGGTCCCGTGGTGCCCTTGAAGGCGCTGGCGAACCACACCGCCTCGAAGCCGCTCTCCACGTACTTGGTGAGGAACGGCCCTGCAGCGGGACAGGCGCGAGCCACCAGTGCCGCTGTCCCCGGGGGGCTGGGGGGGCTCAGTGGGGGGTGTCCCGTCCCCCTCCCCGCGTGCCGCCTTACCGATCTGCTCAGCCTCGAAGTCGGGCGCGTAGAACCACACCACGGGCGAGACGTGCTTTGCTATCCCGGACTCTGGGGGGGAGCAGGGATGGGGACATGGGCACTGGTGCCAGCGGCAGGAGGATGCCTGGGGCTCCTCATGCTCCCCCAAGACCCAGGCACGGGCTCCTGCCGGGCACTGGCACAACGCCTGTCAGGGCGGCCATGCGGACGGGCGCTGCCGAGACCCTCGCTTCGAGTGCCGCCGCTGCTGTCCCCATCCTCTCACCCTGCAGGGCTCCCACGCTGATCTTCCTCAGCATGTCGTCCCACATGAGTGCCCGCAGCCCTGTGTACTGCGTGGTGATGAAGCCCAGCACCTCCTTGATGTGCTTCAGGTACATGGTCCCCGTGTCGCCCTTGTTGCGGCTCATCCAGTTCTTGGAGTCCATCCCCTCCCCAAGATGGAAGACCTGGATTTGGGGGGGGGGGGGGGGAAGGGGGATGCTCAGCAGCCCTGGGGGCACGCCTGGCACCTGGGGCAAGGGCTGGGGTCCCCGCGTGGCCCATTGCCCACCTCGTCCGCGCCGATGTGGATCCAGGTGGAGCGCCTGTGCTTCTCGATCACCTGCGACAAGATGCTCTTGAGCAGGGCCAGGGTGTCAGGGACGTGGGGGTTGAAGCTGTTGGGGAAGCGCTCGACCTCCCGCAGGTGCTGGTACTTCTCGTGCTTGAGGATGAACTGCGCGGGAGGAGCCGTCAGGGGGGTTTCCGGGCCACGGGCCGAAGGGATGCGGGATGAAGAGCGGAACCGGGACCCCCTACCTCCACGTGCCCAAAGGTCTGCACCAGGGGAACCACCTCCAGCTTGTGGAGCTCTGCCAGCTGCTGGATCTGCTCGACGTCCTCCTCGCTGGGAGGGCAGGGACAGGCTCACCAGGGGATGCCGGGGCAGAGGGCAGAGCGTGAGGGCACTCCCTCCTCCTCCTCCTCCTCCGGCACCCTGCCCGTGTAGCCCCTGCCGCCCCACACCTGTGTGGACTTTGCTATGGGGACACAAATATTGACCCGGCGGGGCAGGAAGCTGGTCTGCTGGCAGCACAGCCCGGCACTCTGACCACAGCTACTGCGGGCACAGGTCCAGGCGGGTCACACCCTGCCCCTGGAACCCCGGGACCTGCCAGGGCCACGCCAAGCCAGCAGCCTCCCGGCCAGCTCAGCACACAGCCCCGGCTCACCTGTAAGCGTACGGAGACTTGAGGATTTCCAGCTCCCCCTTGAAGGGGAACATGTCCTCGTACTCGACGAGGACACCGTTGGCTCCCAGCTGGGACAGGAGGGGGAACACCTGCGGGGCGAGCAGGGTGGGCTCAGCCGGCGGGGAGGGCACGATCCTGGGGGGCCGGCGGGGACAGCCAGCAGGCCGAGCCCCCTCTGCCCCCGCAGCGTGTCCCTCCCCGGCACCTCCCGCCGGTCCCCGGGCACCCTCACCTGCTCCAAGTAGGAGACCCTGGGCGCAGCTCCCTTGAGGTCCAGGTGGACCAGCTTCATCTCGGTGGTGCTGACGTCCCTGGCGACCTGCTGCCCAGGCTCTTGCCTCGGGGCCGTTATCTTTGCCACGGGGAGCTCGAGAGCCTGGCTCTGGGGGCCAGCGTCCTGGGCAGCGTCACCCGTGTCCCCCCAGAACGCGCTGTCCTTGCCGACGTGCTTGTGCAGCTCCAGGGTGAAGCTGCAGGGAGCGGAGCAGGGCTGGGGGTGCCGCGGGGCACGGGGGCACCGGCTGCCCCCCCAGCAACAGGCCCCTGCGTGGGCACAACCCAGGGGCTCCCCACGGACCCCGGCCCCGCTGGGGCCCCCACCCACGCCTGGGGTCCTGCTGTCACCTCACCTGTCACGGAAGAGGAACTTGATGCCGGCCAAGGCCACGAGGAGCAGCACGACGAGGCGCAGCAGGTTCAGCCTGTGGCTCCGCTGGAAGGCCATCTCTGCGGGGCACACACGGGGGTCCAGCTATGCAGCAGCACCCCGAGGGACCCCGAGCACAGGTGACCCCACGCAGCCCCACAAACTGTGCCCTACTCCACTGACCAGGGCAGCACAAGACCCAGAGGAAGGGGACACCTACCTCATGTGCCCCAGCACCGGGGCCGGTGGCCAGACCTGCCTTTGCCCCTGCCTGCAAGGGCACAGCCTCCCTGGGCTCTGCCAGCGCAGGAGCAAACAAGGCAGCGGCTGCAGGGCAGGTCCCCGCTGGGGGATCCCCTCGAGCTGCCGCGTTACCTCCGAGACCAGGGCTGTGTCACGGGGCGGCTGGGTGGGGTGGCATCGTGGGGCAGGCACAGTGCAGCCGGGGCTGGCCAGGCACCGGAGGCAACGCCCTTGCGGGTGGAGGAGAGGAGATTGGGGACTGCCCAGGCACATGCTGGCACCGGGCTGCTCCGGGGATGGGCGTCGGTGTGGCCACAGGCGCTGCCGGGGCGAAGGCGGCAGCCCGGACCCCCCCGGCACCCGCAGGGACGGGCACGTGCTCGCCGCACGCAGCCCACAGCATCTGCCCGGGGAGGCGAGTCCCATCCAGCGCCGCAGAGGGGAAGGGGCACGAGCTGCTTCGCCCGCTGGAAAACAACGTCAGAGCGGGGCAGGAGCCCGGCGGGGTCCGGCCACCGGCATCTGAGCCCGGTGAGAGGAGCTGCCGCTTCCCCCACGGAGGGGGAGAGGGACGAGGGCGGGACGGCCTGCGCTGCCGGGGGCTGCGAGACGCCGCACCGCACCGTGCGGGGGAGGCTGGTCTGGTTAAACCCATGTTTGATCTCTCACGGGACACGTAGGACAGGCCACGTGGGGTGCAGGGACGAGCTCGTGTCAAAGAGTTGTCGCCATTAAGATTAATAAAATTCATTTGAAGTCTTTTTTCCCTAAACCAATTTTGAGAACTCCCGAGATGGGGATCTACCAATTTAGATGAAAGCGAGCCCAAACCAAAGGCAGACTCCGCAGGGCAGGAGGCGGCAGGCACCCCTTCCCCAGCCCCTCCACGGTCACAGCTCAGGGGACGGTGCAGAGATTTGTACCCGCTGGCACGTGGCCAGCCCCGACACCAAGACCCACAGCAGCGTCCCACGCAGCCGGCACCGCAGCCGCGGCAGGAGGTGCTCAGCCAGGCCAGACCCCGGCGAGCGCAGTACTGGGGCACTGCCGCGACCAGGAGCACCGCTCCCGTGAGCCCCGGGGGGCCACCAGCCTCCGCAGCCCCAGCGTGCCTCCCTGGGAAAGCGCTGCGGGGGGGAACACCAAGTGCACCCCGTGTCCCCCACTCCTGCAGCCCCCTCGGGGCTCCTCCTTGCCTGCAGCACTGCTCCCAGGTGACAAGGGACCTGCGGTGATGCCTGCTCCCACCCCAGGAGTCCAGAGCCACCCCGCTGTGGGCAGCACCCCTCCTGCGTCCCCGCGGCACGACAGGCAGGAGGCAGCACGAATCCTCCTGGGAGCTGCGCACGAGAAGCACTAGCATCATTTCTGCCCTTTTTTCCTCCTTTTTTTGCCAACTCCGGCATGCGCAGCGGGGCAGGGATGGGGCAGCGCGTCACGACCCCCGGCCCAGCAGCCGCCGCGAGCGCCGGGGCAGCGGCCACCAGCCCTTTCGGTGAGTTGCCACCCAAACGCGCCGACGTTCAGGGTTAAATTCAGCGTTGCCAGATTTGGGAACTGAAAAGCAGATTTTGGCTGCTGCCGGCACACAAGCGGCTCAGCTGATCGCGAGGGTTTTGTTTGCGTTGCCAGAGCAGTGGCACCAGGGGAGAGCTGCGCTGAGCTGCCCCGTGCCTCCGGCTCTGAATTAGCCCTTTTTCCAGACACAGCCCTAATCCCTCCCGACATGCTCCTCCCGCACCCTGCCACGGGGCACAGGGCGGGCGCAGCGGCCGGGACCCCCAGCACGTCCTGCAGAGCCAGCGCAGGACACGCTGTCCCCAGAGCACGAGGCCCCAGCGAGGCCACGGCGTGGGGCAGGGCAGTGCCGTGCGGGAAGGAGCTGGAGCATCCTTGCTCCGTCCCCACCGCCCAGTACCCACGGGTACCCAGTCCCCCGGTGCTCACGCACGGGAGGCAGGGCAGGATCCTGGTTTCGGGGCAGGTCGTGCCCGTGCTGTCCCCTGCGCTCACGTCCCTGCATGAAAAACACGCCTCGTGCTCGGTGCTGCACCTCCTCTGCTGCAGGGGACAAACGCAGCACCCGCTCCCTGCCCTGCCCGTCCCCGCTGCGGTTCCATCCTGCCCGGCCCTGGATGCTCCTGGCAGCGCCGGCACTGCCTGGCAGGGACGGCTGCCAGCCGGGGCTCACCTCCACCGGGTGCGCGGGAAGGTGCAGGGGGGACATGGGGGGGTTCAGTGGCCCCCGGGCACGGGGCAGGCAGGCACGGGGAGCCCAGCACCCAGGAAGGCCATGAATATGCAAAGTGCTAATCGCGCCGTCATGGGAACACAGCGCCTGATCAGAACAGGGATAAATATTTAGACAGACGCCGTCAGCTCGCCAAGATTTGGCGGTTTTAATATATGTTATCTTATTTAAATAGAGAACAAGTTTCCAGGATTTGAGCCTCCCTGGCACAGCCCAGGCGAGGGCAGGCGGGATGGGGGCACGCCGGCGGCGGGGTGCAGCACCAAGGGGGGACCGGGGGCAGCCGCGGCTCTGCGCCCTGTGCCGGCGGGAGATCCCTTTGCGGCGAGGGCTCAGCTGATTGATGCCGCTGCTCTAACCCGGCATCTCGCTGCTAGCGCCCACCGTATTTATTAACGTGACATCTCCCTCTGCCAACCCTTCGGGGACGGCGCTGGCACGGTCCCCGGGAGGCTGGGAAGAGCCTGCAGCTCCGCGCAGCCGGCCAGCCTGGCTCAACGCTCTCGGCAGCCGCCGCGCGAGGAGGGGGCCGGGCCCTCGTCCCCCCTCCCCTGCCTCCACGCAGCCCACGGGCGTTTTGCTCCCAGCTCCCCGAAACCAGCCCAGCTCCCCGCTTACCTTCCAGAGCCCGGAGGCGAGGAGGATGGAAGCAAACCCAAACCTGAGCCTGGAGAGAGCAGGGCCATGGGGAGGACAGAGCCAAGAGGCCGCGGGCTGGCAGCGAGGGTTTCGGGTGCCGTCGCGGGGTTTGGATGCCGCCCGGCCGCCCACCGCCCCGCTCTGGCGTTCCCCAGCCGTTGCCATGCCAAACCCTCGCTCCCGTCGGTGCGCACGACGACGGCGCGGCCGTGGGAAGGGTGACGCTGCACCATGCACACTCATGTGCACGCTCACGTGCACGTGCACACGCTCACGCGCTTCCAGAGCCTTCCTCGGTCAGTCCGGCTGAGGCCGTCCCCGTCCCCAGCCCGGGTCACCCCCGTCCCCAGCCTGGGTCACCCCCACGGGCTGAGCTGCCCCTTGCCAGGGGCCCCGGCGCTGCAGCCCCACGGCTCCCGCGTGGGGAGGCTGTGGACCCCCCCCCGCGGGGCCACAGCCCCCACCGCAGCAGGAGGGGGCTCCTCCCCCGGTCCCCGGGCAGGGGTGGCCCCTGTCCCCCCCCCCGGGACGCCGGGGCACACCCGGGGCAGCCCCGGGGCACGGGGGGGCCTTTCCGCACCCCACCCAGCCCACTGCGCTGCCAGGGCACCCCCCGCACGCCGCAAGCCTGGGGCACCCCACGTCCCCCTACGCCCCCAGGTCCCCCTCGAGCACCCCCGCACCCGCGGCACCCTCCAGGCTCCGCTGGGCATCGCTGCGGCCCCGGGCATCCCGGCATCCCCCCGGCCATCCCCGCGGCACCGGTCCTCCCGGCCATCCCTGCATCCCCGAGCATCCCCGACTCCCACGGCCCTTACCGGCAGGTGCGGGGCCGCCGCGGGCACCGCCGGGAGCGAGCGCGGGCACGAACCGCAGCCGCCGCCGCCGCCGCCGTTCTTAAAGGGCCCGGGCGGCGCCGGTGCCGTGGGCGCTGCGGCGGTGCGGGGCGGTGCGGGGCCGAGGCCGGGCGGCGAGCGAGGGGGGGATGCTCTGGCTCCCGCCACCCGCCGTGCACAGCGGGGCGGCACCGGTAGGGCGGGGACCGTGCCCCACGTCCCGGTGCGACACCCGCACGGCGGGGGACACCGTCACGAGCGCGGAGCCGCCGCCCGCCCTGCCCCGGGGAGGCACCGGCACAAAGGGTGACTCCGGGAGGGCTCCGCGGTGCCCCGGCGGGCCCGGCCGTGCCCGGTGTGTGCCCGGTGTGCCCGGTGCCCGGTGTGTCCGGTGCCCGGTGTGTGCCCGGTACCCGGTGTGCCCGGTGCCCGGTGTGTGCCCGGTGCCCGGTGTGTGCCCCGTGTGTACCCGGTGCCCGGTGTGTGCCCGGTGCCCGGTGCCCGCCCCGCGGTGCTCGGCGCTGCACACCCGCGCTCGGCGCGGCGCCCTCTGGCGGCGCTGCTGGGAACGGTCTCCACCCCCCCCACATGCCCCGTGGTCTCGCCTCACTCCCCCCCCCCGCGCCCTGCACGTAGTATCGCCCACCGCCGCGCTCTTGCGCATGCGCCTGCCGACGGACGACGCCCAGAGCGGCTGCGCGCTAAGGCGGGGCGTCACGCGCACGCGCAGTGAGCAAGCCTGACAGCGTGGCGCATGCGCAGAGTGAGGCGTGCGCCCTGCGCCGGCCGCGGCTGCCGGTACCGGGGGAGAGCTGGGGGGGGGGGCGGGGGACGGGCTCCGGGCTCCCTCGCGCACGGGGCGGGCACGGGGGCGCAGGCGAGGCCCCACGCGTGAGCGCGGGGCCGAGCGTGGGCGGGGTGCGGCGGCGTTGAGCGGGCCGGGACCGGGTCCGGGTCCGGGTCGCGGCGGGGCCTGAGCGGGCCCCGGCGGCGGGACCATGAACGCGGCGCAGGGCACGGTGGGCAGCGACCCCGTCATCCTGGCCACGGCCGGCTACGACCACACGGTGCGGTTCTGGCAGGCGCACAGCGGCATCTGCACCCGCACCGTCCAGCACCAGGACTCCGTATCCTTCACCGCGCCCCGGGCCGGGGCCTGGCGGGGCCGGGGGAGGCCTGGGGGGGCCGCCCCCACCCGCCCCACGGACACCGTTAGCTCGGCGTCACGCCCCACGTTTGGGAGCTCCCGGTCTCGCCCGTGGGGTCCCGGCTGCTGCTTCTTACCGACCTTAACGGGCACCTGCAGCAGGTGAACGCTCTGGAGATCACACCGGACCGCAGCATGATCGCTGCCGCAGGTGAGCCCGCCCGGCCCCCCACTGCCCCGGGCACGGGCGACGCCGGACACGGGCAGGGGGGCATTGGTCATCCCCTGCCCGGTTGTTGCTGCAGGCTACCAGCACATCCGCATGTACGACCTCAACTCCAACAACCCCAACCCCGTCATTAACTACGACGGCGTCAGCAAGAACATCACCTCCGTGGGCTTCCACGAGGACGGGCGGTGGATGTACACGGGCGGGGAGGACTGCATGGCCAGGATCTGGGACCTGAGGTGGGCAGAGGCGGCGGTCCCCCCCTCCGGCAGCACCCCAGAGGCGGCGGAGCTGATTGCACGCTCTTAAACACGCTCCTTCCTCACCGTTTCGTTGCAGGTCTCGTAACCTCCAGTGTCAGCGGATTTTCCAGGTGAACGCTCCTATTAACTGTGTCTGCCTGCACCCCAACCAGGTGAGCAGCGGCTCCTCTGCGATTTCCCAGCTCATGCTTTGCCGTGGTTCCTCTGGGTAAACCTGAGGGGCTGCGGAGTTTTATACTGGCAGACATGGCAAAAAATCTGGGGGCTGGCAGGGGAGGGTGGCCTTCCTGGTGGCACAGATCCGCGAGCTCTCAGTGGCATTGCTGGACAAGCAGCAGCTGGCTTCCCACACCCAGGCCGCCCGTCCTCCTGCTCCCTTGCCGAGCTGCTGTTGCCGGGAGCTTTGGGTCGGCGTGGGAACACAGCCCACGCGGCACGGGAGCCGGCACGACGGGCGCGCGGTCCCTCCGTCTGCCCCGGGAAAGCCAACGCTGCTTTGTGCGGTGGAGCAAACCTCCCCGAGCAGCGGTGCTGGGAGCGAGCAGGTACTGCAGGCTCACGCTGTGCCTGCAGCAGGCGTCCATGCCGCAGCCCGGGGGCTTTGTCCGCTGGGCTCATTTGCCAGCCGACGCGTTTGTGCTAATTACCTGCTGGCTGTTGCAAGAGACAGCGTAGCGGCTGCGCTGGGCCTCTCGTCCCGTAGGAGGGGACGCTCCTCGGGGGCCGTCTCTGTCCCAAGAACATAACCAAGGGGATGCGGTGGGAGTGGAACTGGTGGCGCGGGGCGGGCTGGGAAGCTTGAGGGTGGCACCGCTGCCAAGAAAAAGCATCTCTGGGCCCGTAGCCCCAATTACTTTTGGGCCTTTGGTCAGACTTGCTCAAGATTCACTAGTCGGTTCAGAAGCTGTTGATGAACAGAGGGATGGCTGGGGCTGGGGAAACGAGGCTAAAAGGGAGCGCGGTGCATTAGAGGGGACGGCGGTGCAAATCAATACGTATCATTGCAGTGTTAATAACCCGTCTGGTCCGTTTTGTGTTCACAGTGCTGCAGGGTTTGTTTGCAGACATGGCAGTGCAAACCTTTTTAAAAAGCTGAGTAATAGAAATGTTTCTTTGCATTCGATTTTGCAAAGGTTTATTTTTGCAAGTCCTGAATTTTAGACCTGGTTTGAGATCAATTATTTGGACCAGACTTTACCCAAATGCTGCCGATGCTCCTATAGTGCCGGTGCTGTGAGAATGTATTACGTTAAAACAATATTGTTGTTACACATACACCTTACACGTGAATTAAATCGCTAACCACGATGCTGCTGAGTTGCAGAAGTGCTGGTTTGTGAGCAGAACGCAGTTAATCAGTCCGAAGGTGGCAGTATGTATTCAGATAGCTTTATCGCTCTGCAATTCCCTGCTGCAGTGATGCTGATCCAGTTATCCAAGAGAGATTTCTCACGGCCTGGGTAAAGCCATGACGGCTTTAGCAGTTGCACTTACAGCTGCTAAGAGGGGGCTAAGGATTGAGGCGTCCAGAAGACGCTTCTGTGCTGTGCAGTCAGCTAAATATATCGAGCGATGATTGTCTTCCTCAGAAACAAGCCTTTGCTCACAGGTACAGGAGTAGCTGTGCCTGATGACCTGATCTCCTCTAGGGATTCTGCTAAAATTATGGGCAGCGCAAGACTGTCGATAAAAGCCCTGGTTTTGGTGGAGAGCCGCCAGCATTGTCTTCTGGTCTGAGCACGGGATCGGAGCCAGAACTCCTGCCCTTCAGCTGGCTCGTGTCCTTCCCCTGAGAAGGGGAGAGAGAGAAAAACCCATTTAGGCTTGTGTTTTTCAGGTATCTGTACACTCTTGAGTGCTTCAGTTGTTCACTGGCCAACTTACATCTTAATGCCCGCTTCTCAGACGTGCTGAAAATCATTTGGCTTCTGTGGATGTTGTTTGGAGCTGTAGCTGTGCAACGGTTCTGGAAATCAGGCAGCTGCTGTCTGCTCTGGGGTTTATAAAATTAGCAAACACTTCTGTAAAGGTAAACAGCCTTTTTGCAGAGTGTAACGTGAGATTAGTACTCTGCTTGCTCTCAGCGCCCGGGGCGGTCAGCAGGCTGCTGGAGCTCTGAAACAGCCCTGTGCTGGGGAATAATTAGGCAGAACAGGACCCTGATGCTTAAAACTAGAGCAAGGCTCCACGTGGTGCTACACGGGCACGATCTGGGCATTGGCTTGGGGCTGCTGCTTGCGGGGTTGTCCTCAGAGGGACGAGGCTGCTGTTTTCTTGCAGGCAGAGCTAATTGTGGGTGATCAGAGTGGTGCCATTCACATCTGGGACCTGAAGACAGACCACAACGAGCAGCTGATTCCAGAGCCCGAAGTTTCTGTGAATTCCGTTCACATTGACCCCGATGCCAGTTACATGGCGGCTGTCAACAGCTCGGTGAGCTCCGGCAGCCTTGAACGTGGGATGGGCTGTGCCTCCCGTGGGCAGAGACAGCCGGTCTGCACGTACCGGCTTTGCCTGCAGCTTTGCCGTGCCGTGGTCGGACGTGGAAAGTCCGGGTTGCTTTTGGGTGGGTGACCATCAGCCCGGCCACAGATCCCCCTGTCTCACCGCAGGGAAATTGCTACGTGTGGAACCTGACGGGCGGCATCGGAGAGGAGGTGACCCAGCTGATCCCCAAGACCAAGATCCCAGCACACAACCGCTACGCCCTTCAGTGCAAGTTCAGCCCCGACTCCACGTGAGTGCGTGCCAGCCCCTCGCCTACCTGCGATGGGAACAGATGGTCCTTTCCGGGCAGGCAGAGACCAGCTGTGCCTCCAGCTGTTGGCTGATGCTGGCTCCACACTGCCCTGCAGGTCCCCCAGGGAGGAGCGGGACAGGAGGACGGGACACGCTGGGACTGGGTTGCTGTCAGTGGCATCCCAGCCTTGTGCTCCGTGATCTCGGCGAGCTTTGCAGCCGCGAGCTGTTCTTACAGCTGGGATCGAATTGCTGATCTCCGGGAGCAAAGCGGTGAACTTGGGGTACTCCTTCACCGCGTCTGTTCCGCTTGAATCTCATAAGGCAGATGATATAGGTGTAAAGAAACCCGATTACAATGAACGCAGGTCTCCAGTTCATTACTGTTCCAGGCCCGCATTAACGAGAGGCCCTTAGGCGTACACGGTGACTAATAAGGTTACCCTCGCACGTCTCTTCCTTGCAGGCTCTTGGCTACCTGTTCTGCAGATCAGACGTGTAAGATCTGGAGGACTTCAAACTTCTCTCTGATGACAGAGCTGAGCATTAAGAGCAATAACCCAGGGGAAACATCTCGGGGCTGGATGTGGGACTGCGCGTTCTCCGGGGACTCCCAGTACATTGTCACAGGTGAGGCACTGCCGCACTCCTGCCCTTGGCCCGCCGCTTGATTTGGGCTACGCCAGGCGCCCAGCACTAGCACAGGACTTAGCGGTTTCTCTAACCGGGATGTTGCCAAGTCCTCGTGCACCAGTAGGCGAGGAGAGAGCACCCAGCCTTGCGCCCGCAGCGCAGTCTGCTAATTCCTTTAAGCGTTTTGCCTGTGCTGCAACAGGGCATCTGTTTAAACTGGAAAGGTGATCTTCATGGGTGCAGTTTACTTCACCTGGTAGCAATGCTGCTTGCAGTACGCAGCATGATCGTCCCTTCAAAACACACGCGTCGTAATTTCCACGGTAACTTCCCTCCGAAATAATTAAAACCTGGCATAATACAGAAATGCACTAAGCTTCTTGCTCTGCGTGGCTGCCTTACCTGTCATCAACAGCCCTAATAAAGGTGTTGAATGAAGCAAGAGGAAAGTCTTTCTTAAAATAATAATAATAAAGTCTAAAGGGTAATGCGATATATCCCGCTCCTCTTTTCACTTTCTGTTCCAGCCTCCTCTGATAACCTGGCCAGACTTTGGTGTGTGGAGACAGGAGAGATCAAGAGGGAATACAGCGGCCACCAGAAAGCAGTCGTCTGCCTTGCTTTCAACGACAGCGTGTTGGGATAATGGTCACGTGTGGGAAGGAAAGGACCTCTGCTTGTTTTCCCTTGTCTTATGGTGGCAAGCAGCCTCTCTGGAGCCCGAGACACGCACTTATAACCATCCCCTGTGCTGATGGAGAGGGCTCGGTCTCTGCCAGAAGCAGCTGCGTTTGCCTGGAGCGAGACCAGGCTTCAGCTCTGGGCAGATCATTACTGAAACGTGTGTGGCCTCTAAGGGAGGCCGCTGGGACAAAAGGGAAGGGAGAGCGAGGCACAATCCCACTGAGGGGAGCTGGGCGCGGTGCAGCTGGAGGAATCCCCGTGGCATCAGCTGCTGACAGCTGTGTGATATTCTTGTACCCCAAAGTGGAAAAAAAATAATCAGCCTTTCTAACGGATGGACGAGGCTGAGCAAAGAGAGGAAAGGCAGCTGTTGTCTTGGTTTGCAGTCCCTTTATTCAAAGTGTATTTTGCAGACTTACTTGGAGAGCTGCACTCTTACAAAGCCAACCACCCCCAACAAATGTAATAACCTCGTGTTGAACAGGGCATGCAGCCATAAAACACTAGCTACTCCTCGTCGTTCCTCTAGGCCTGGATCTCCTAATACCTACGTACAAGATGCAGCCCTGGAGCACAACTGCAAATAAAGTGGCTGTACTGACGGTGCTGAGCAGAGTCCTGTTATTTTTCTAAACTCTCCTGCACTGCAGCATGAAATCAGCAGGAAGCTTTTGGGGGATATCGTAGATGTTACCCTTCCTTGTTGAAATCGGAGGCTTTTCGGGAATCCAGTTCAAGTATGTAGAGCAGTGAGAGGGCATCTGCAGCTGCAGGACTTACTCAGGGAGGTAATAGAAGCAGATAGACACACAAATATTGCTTGGAAAGCAGATGTCAATGCAAAGGTAGATCAGCCGCTGCTTCCCCGGACCTGCCAAACGAGCAAGGACAGAAGCAGGGTGAGAGGAACGCTTTGCAGTCTTGCAGGTAGGAGTGGAAAGCCTCAGGGAATGGCCTTTATCGTAAAAGCTGGAGTAAGACAGAACAGAAAGAGAGCTCGGCAGGCTGCTTCTGGTGAAGATGAAGGTGACGAGCGTTAAGCCACTCTGTTAGGGCTGCTCTGTGTTGCGGTTGTGCCGCGCAAGCAGGCTGTGCTGCCCGGGGAAGGGGGTGCGGAGCCTTTCCCAGCCAGCACCGCGGTTCCCTGCAGGTTGTGGGTACGAGCCAGCGCTCGCTGAACAATGGTTTGATACCGAACTAGAGGTCACCTGTCCCTGTCCTTGGCAGCCCGTCCCGGGACGTGCATCAGCTTTTGTTCAGCAGAGCCTGCTTCTGTTAGAGGTACTGGAAACAATCGTGCTTCCCTCTTCTGCAGAGGGAAACGTACAACTTAACTTACCCTCCCCTCTCCTGACCCAGAAGATGGACATCTGCTCGCACAGGGTCTGGACAGCCTCCCCCAGGCTTTTGGGGTCCACCTGTTCCCCCGCCAGAATGCCCAGGAACTCCCGGTAGTACTTGGTCTGGTTATTCTGACGTAGCAGCTGATCAGCCTGAAAGAAACGTCCCTGTTAATTCCTCCCAAGGCACTTGGCGCTGCCCTCCAGCCCCGCAGACCTGCTCTCGCTCTCGAGGCACCCAGGGAGCACTCTCTACCCCGGCGGTAAGGGCAGGTTTTTCCCGACGGCTGCCCCATCCTGCCAGGCTGCCGGGATGCTCGCCCTGGCCGGAGCAGCCTCCCAGGAGAAGCCTGGCTGCCAGAGGCGAGGCTGGAGCGGGGACAGCCCGCGGCCCCTCGCTAGCCCTGCAGCTGGGGAAGCAGGGGACGCGGTTCCTCCCGGGCCCCTCGCTGGGCTGCTTCGTCCCCAGGCCTGGAGCTAAACCACCCCGTTGTGCCAGGTGTCACAACCACCGCAGCCCGCTGGCAGAGGAGCATCGGTCTGACCCCCGCCTGCCCGCCCAGCACCGCCGCCGCCCCCGGGGTTCGGCTGCATCGCAGCCCCGGAGACCCACGGCAGCCCCGTCCCCTCCCCGCGCGCAGCGGCGGAGCCCCCGGCACCGGGCGTGACGCAAATCGGTGTCCTTCAGCCCCGTGGTGTTTGGGACAGGACAAGGTGAGCTGAGGCTCCTCAGTGCCGGTTCCCGTTCGACGGCCGCGTGGGCTGGTGGCAGCCCCAGCACCACCAACTCTTTTACTTCCATTAAGGAGCCTCAGAGCCCGGCAGATGCTTTCTTCTCCTTGCATCCCCTTTGGCAGCCTGCTCTCAGGGGTGCTGCGTTCCCAGACTCCTCCCGGTTAAACGCTGCCCATCACCTCCCGGCTGGGTGGGAGCGGCAGGCAAGGGACGAGGAGCCCCCGAGGAAATGGAGAGCAGATGGCAGGGGCACAAAAAACCGGAGCCTTCTGTCTTCATGAAACAGAATCTGCCCCCCGCCCGTGCATCCATTAACATTTTGTTCAGAGGGTCCGTATACGCGGCGTACTCCAGCTTCCCTCCCTGGGAATTGCTAACAAACCCCCTTTGTTGTTTGTTCCCCAGATTTTTGAGCAGGTAACAGAATCCAGTGGGAGCGGGTCCTGCGAGAGCCCTGCTATTCACCTCTGTGGGACGTGTCCCCCTTCCCCAACCTGCAACTCTGCTGTTTCTCACAGAAGATAGGATATCGATAAAACCGGGAGCTGTTGCTCCGAGCTCGCTCGCTGAGCCCAGCGCTGCAAGGCAGAGCTCTGCTCCTGTGCAAGACACCAGCCCAGCCCCCCCCCCCGAGCAGTGAAGCCCACAGAGCAGGGGGCTGCCGCTGCTACCCCCGGCTGGGAGAGCCCGTGCCCTCAGTTAGCCACGCTTGGGATGCTGGTGTTAAAGAGTCACCGCTGTGAACACAAATCCATGCAGGAATCATAGAATCATAGAATCATTAAGGTTGGAAAAGCCCTCTCGGATCATCTAGCCCAACCGTCAACCCCACACCTCCATGCCTACGACACCACGTCCCCAAGTGCCACGTCTACACGGTTTTTGAACTCCTCCAGGGATGGTGACTCCACCACCTCTCTGGGCAGCCCCTTCCAGTGCTGGACCACCCTTTCAGTAAAGGCATTTTTCCAAATATCCAATCTAAACCCCTCCTGATGCAACCTGAGGCCATTTCCTCTCGTCCTAAAGGCCCATCAGTGAGCCAGGACTCCGTGCAAAGCCCAATTCATCACCCCCCTCCGCTCAGCCGCCCCGGGAACGGCCACAGCAGCTGCTCACTCTCTGCTCAGACGTGTTGAGAGGTGCCTGTAGGGTCTGGAGGTCCCAGGCGTCCATCCTCCTCAGGTAGCACGCACGCTGCTCCTCGGGTTTGTAGCACACGTAGCCCTGCGAGACAGATTGTGCCCTGTGAGAGCAGGCAGCGGCATGCACCCGCAGCTGTCTGAAGAGCCCAAAAAATGGACGTTCCTCCTTTTGTCCTGCGTTATCTTTCCTAACTAAAGGTGCAGAGAAAGGCACCAAACAGTAGCTGGTTGATGTTTTTCCTGGTCTACACCTCCTGCTCCCACCCCAGCAGCTCTTCTCTCAGCAGCCCGGGCTCCTCTGCTTGCTTCCAGGCTAGCGAGGCAGGTAATTATCCCAACACGCTTACGTTCCTGCTGTCATACAGCACCACGGCGGTGTGGTTACTCTGCGAGGTTACGTAGTAGGTCACGGTGCTCCTGGACTCGTCCACCAAGGCCGTCTGATTCCTCAGCGGGTTTTGCTGGCCCTGGAGCGTTAGCCGGACGAGCTGAGAGCCAGCCTGGGCACAAAGAGAGCGAGGGCAGCACCAACCATCAGCCGTTCGGCGTCCGCGCGCAGCATCCCCCCACCGACATCCCCCCTCGGACCCTTCGCTGGTCCCTGTCGCTCGTCTGAATTATTTAGCGACAGCAGCAAGCTCCGACCCGAGGGAGGGGAGCAGATCCGTGAAGCAGACCACTCTCCGTCACGCAGGGCTGGGGGAGAGGTGCCGGTGCCCCTCACGCCAAAGGCACCCGCCCTGCCAGGCAGCAGGGGGCTGGAGGAAAGGGCCAGGGGACTCGCCAGCCTCTGCCAGAGCCGCACACGGGGGGAGGCTGGGATCTGCCTCCCCAGCCAGCACGGCTCGCCGGCAGCAGACACGCTCCCCCCTCGCCTCGGAGGCCACAGCCACACGTTGGAACGCGCCTGCTTAGCAAAATACCAGCTCGCAGCTATATTTACAAACGATGCACTGGAGTTCCTCTAATTTAAGCAACGGTTTCTGGCAGGCACGTTGCAGGGGTGAGACAGCCGCTGCTCAGCTCGCTGCCCGCAGCGCTGCCGGTGCCTTCCTGCCCTTCTGCCTGCGGGCTGCCTGCGATGGGGTAACCGGCCAAACCCAGCCCCGATCTCAGCCCGTTCTCCCTCCCGGCAAGCGCTTCCGACACAAGTCAGGGCTGGGGGCAGGAGGAGGTTTCCTGCCTGGATCAGGATCCCTTACCTGGGCAGAGCTGGGGGAGAAGCTGAGAACCCCCACGACGCCGATGCCGACGACTGCAAAAAACAAGGCAACGGACAGGACGATCCAGAACGTCCTGGAGGGAGCTGGGAGGTGTGCCGCGGCCCTCCTGTCCTGGGAGCCAAGGCAACAGGAGGGAAGAACAGGAGTTAAAGCTGACCCTTCTGCTGGTTACTCTTCACCATAAAATGCACTTCCCTCTCACAACACAAATCACCGTGCAAACGGCTGGGGTTTGAATGCAGAACTGCCAGAACGTCCCAGCAGCCCCGGAATAATGTCACTTTTATCCCCCAGTGATGGAGTTTCAGATCCAACATCCCGGTAAGCAGCGCTCCCGCAGCCGGGCGCTTTGCTCCTGCAGCCAGGGAAGCACGCAAACGCTGCGGACCCGCCGGGGAAGGGCTGGAGCAGGAAGCTTTCCACAAACAGGGGCTGCTGCTGCTGCGCTTCAGCAGCAAATTCAATTATTTTGGTTTATAGCAGAAATCCCCAGGAGAACCTTCAGCATTTGAAACAGGCCCCGTGCGGAGTGATCCCGCTTCCTTGCCCCTCCCTATATTTGGTTGTGTTTTATTTTCTTGGTAAGTTGGTCTTCACGCAGACCAAGCTGTTACTTGAAGCAAAAGAGCTTGGCAGTCACGTGGCATTTCTAGTGGCTCGATTAAAATTTGCTTTAATTCTTATATCGAAACAAGTAAATTTAACTTAATGGCACATAAAATCATTTTTACAAAGCAGAAAGAAAGCGTTTTCCATAATAGAATTTCAACCACACTGAGAAACCATCTGTTTCTCAACCTTCTGAAGGACATAGAGAAATTCAATAAATGCCCATGGTTGGATTTGCTACGGCCGCACAAGAAGGGGCTCTTCAAGCCTCCGGGTCAGGTACTGATCTTTTTCAGTAACACGTAACTTCCAGTTATATTCCACTAGAAAAGCAGCGAGCCTTAACGAAGTTAAAACTGCGCAAAGCTGACAACTCCTCAATTCAAATGCAGGAGAGCCCAAGCCCTGCGGTGATGGGCAGGCTTTCAATAGCTAACGAAATTCCCGCGGGTGGGAAAGGTGCAAATAAAGAAATGCAGCGACTCCCGTCCCTCGGCAGGCTGCAGCTCACACGTGCTCACGCGTCCCGAGCGGCTCGGCAGCGTGTGCAAGCCGGGCTTCTTCGGCACCTCTAACCTGACCGCCCTGCCCTGCCTTGTTACACAACCGGTTTGTGCCGTGTAAGTCCAGGCACTTACAAGAAAATCCGGCTGATAGAGGCAGCTGCCTTACAAGGAGCTGAACTGCGGGGTGCTGAGGTTGGGGATGAACAAAACCTTACCGGGATCCACGGGAACGGGAAGAGCTCAGCCCCTTCAAAGGAGGAATCAAGCAAGCCCAGAGCGGGGACTCTGTCTGCGATAACCGGGGGTCCAGGGATACTCACTGCAGAGACGGCATTGCCGGCGCCGTTCCCACCCTCCATCCTCCGCTTCAGATGCGGACCTCGCTCCTGCGGCTCTGCCTCCCGACAACGCGCAGACTGTGCATGATCCCCGACTCCAGGCGCGCCTGGGAAACCTAAGCGTGCATCCGCGAAACGTAAACACGCGTCCCTTGCGGCCAAAGGGCTTCCCAGCCAGGGGCTGCTCAACTCAGACCTACGGGGAGGGTGAAACCCTAGAGCTGCCGCCTGGGGAGAGGAGAAGGGAAGGGGGGTAAAACCCAGGGCTGCCGAGCGATGCCGTCAGCGCATAAAACTGCTCTTCCTGCTCACCTTGCGAGCCGGCTGGAGGGGGCAGGCGGACGACAATCGGGGGCTTTGTGTCGGCCCTCCCTGCTGGCAGGCCCTGATAGCGGGACGGGGTAAGTCTCATTACGAGGTACAATGAATAGAGAAAAGTGGCAGCCTGCCCTTGTCATCAGTTATTTCTACATTTCAACATGAACTTTGTGCTGCCGGAGCTCCGTGGGCTGAAGCCAACTGTTTATCCTGCAGACCGCTGCCCCGCAAGCCGTGGCTGCGCAGGCAGGCTTGTGTTCCGCCTACGGACCTCGCTTCATCCAGACGCCGGGGAAAAGAGTCTCTGCTACAAAGTCATCGCCACGACCTGAGCTGCACTCGTGCTAACACCCGTGCCCTGGGATGAGAAACACCCCGCGGGGAACAGCGTTCCCAGGGTGCCAGGCCGTGGTTTTCCTGAGCAGTCCAGGAGCCCCCGAGAGCTCTGTGTTTCTGAGACCTGCCAGCCAGACGTAACCCACTGAACGGAGGCAAGGAAAAGCTCAACGGAATTCCTTCCCGTGGTATCTATCAAGGGAAAATACAGCTTTTAGACATCTTCCTATCAAGCACGGCCCAGGACTGATCAAACTCAGCCAAGAGAGCAGCTCATCCTGGAGTTTCTCGTCATCAAAGCGCTACCAGCCCCGCTCCCCACTCGGCCTCCTTCCTTCTGCAAGTCAAAGATGGGTTGTTTCAGTAGAAGATCACCGTCTCCTTCTGGCACGCTGCTCCTGCGGGATGTGAACTCAAACTCCGGACAAATACACACCTGAACGCTGCGGCCAGCAAGAGTCAACCATCACAGTCACTCCTCTAAAAGAGCAAAACTGAGAATGCCAGACTGCAGCGTCCCGTGCTGCGGCTCTGATGAGAACCGGAACGGTGTTGGAACAGTCAAACCACCAGCTCTGCTTCTGGCAAGCCAGGCGTTGGAGAGATCAGGCAGCGCTCCCCGCCGTGTAGCCTGCTCGCTGGCTTCTGCTGCAGCGGAGCTTAGCACAAGAAATTTGAAAAACAAGCTGCAACACGCAGACAGCGCGTTCTCCCCGTGGAGATTTTCACGGCCACACAGCAGACGCTTTCCTACTTTAAGAAATTTATGGCCTGCCTAATCTAAGGCACAGGAACGAAGCAAAACCCTCTATAAAACACGGTTTGTGAAAAGATTACTGCATTCTGCTCTGTGCTGTACCCTTACTCAAAGAGGCGAATCCCAGCCCATGCTAAGAGCCGTGCACAGCTCTGGGCGCCTGAACCAAAGAAATATACTCCAGGGGCCTGAACCAAAGAAATAAGGTTCAAATAATACAAATAAGCATTTGGATTTCTTTCCCTGATACTGCATGTCAGGAGTAAAGATGATAAACACAAACTGCGTCCCTCCCTCCCAGCATTTCCGCACAGTACAGCTGCACCAAAGCTCACAAAGAGACTACAAAACAAGACAACGCCGGGGAAAGCAGGTTTGTAAGTTTAATGTGAATTCAAGTAGAGGCTTAAAAACCGTTTGGAAGTTGATACAGAGTTTTGAAGCATGATTGACACCTTCACCAGTACATTTCAGCATACGTGAATCGAGGTAATGGTTCCCTTGTACAGTGAACAGTACTGGGCAGGGACAGTGCGCTGCCTGAACGAGGCTGACCGCCTCTCCTGGCATTTACTACTTTACTTGACATATTCTGAAATTATAAGCACCAGATACAGGAACCGAATCAAAGAACGCATCGTTAAGTCGGACCCTACCTGCAGTAAACCCATAAAGTCCATTTCCACGTTACGCAGATGAAGCGGAAGTTCCACCTGTAAGTATTTCTCTGTGACTGTACGCAGTCACAGCCTTCTAGCTGGAGCCAGGAAGAGGGAAAAGATTATCCGTGCTTCCTTACACAACTCCGAGTTACAAACGAACACCCTTTGACAAGATCCAGCTAATATTCTGGTAACACGGAAAGCCAATACGAACTGCACGGTTATTGCTGTGCAAACAAGGTGGCAGGTCTACTCGTTTCGAGTGGAAGGAAACGGCATCCACGCACTGCTAGAGCTATTCAGCTGACCAGTGGGAGGTGAAGGAAGGCCAGTGTTTGAATTTAACTGCTGAGAGTGGAATCTATGGAATAAAAGCATGTTATTTGCATATATAATTTTTCACTTAATTCTGTAACGCAAAAGCTTTCAACTGTGGCCTTTGATTCAGCCAGCATAAAAATCTACCCCGTAGCCTGAGCCACGCAGCACCCAAACCCACCGGGAGCTCCAAATGAAGTCATCACCTGAGCAAGCAAGCACGCCTCTTCAGACGAGCAACTGGTGCCAGGCCCCCACGCCAGACACACGCGGAAGAGATTAACCTCAGGTATTTAAAGGAAGCACGTGCCTTCGTCACGCACAGCCAGTACGCTTACGGGCTCGTTTCGGTGGAAAGCTGTGCTGTGTACTACGTCCACCCCCCGCGGGCCGAGCATCGATTCAGATTCTGCAGCTGAAGCCAAGGCAAGCGGCTATTTTGATGCTGAGGGAAGTACAAGAACTAGCTCGGTACGAATCCAGTTATTTCTGGGAAGCAGCGGTGGTGAAGGACAGTCCTATGCGGTTGCAGACCTTCTGCATTACCAAATGCAAAAGCTTAGGAGAATTAAACCTACTGTGATCAGTGAAGTACATTCCTCTTATCCTCCCTTCCGGGAAACACGATATATTATCATATACTATACTTAAATTTATATTTTAAATATATTCTGATATATATTTAGGATCGGGGTAGTTCTTGTACGTACATGTACTTTACACATACATCCAACGCTTGGACAAATACAGTACACAGAAGACACCAGGTGTGTTCTGCGAGTGGAATCACCCTCATCTGCATCACAAGTGCAATTTGCAACGGTCAAATAAAGGAGACGGATTTCAGTTTCTGTGACCTAACGTCGCGCTTGCAGCGGGCTGTACTGCCAAACAGGACCCCGTCCGGGGAAAGAGAAAAAAAATAAAATCAATCTAAGGCCAAATGCTAATTCTGCCAGCCACCGCAAGCGTTTCCAAACACGGCTGCTAAGGTACTACACACTCCAAGAGTCATTTCCCTGAATAAACCAGACTGAGCCACGGCCCGTCCAGGCGAGGACACGCTGCAAGTTGTTGGGTTCTTTTCCTCAGATCAACCAGCTCCACTTCCCTCAACTCAGTCTAGAGGACAACGTGACATCGAGTATCACAAACATTTGGATAGATGTGTTGCTTATAATTAAAAAAAAAAAAAGAAAAAGCCCCAAGCCCACAAGACGTGGGGGACACCGTAATGCCCTCTTTGTTTCAAAGTGCATGTAAAGACCGAGATGTAAACAACATCATATCAAGAGGACAGAAGGGTTAAAAAGCTAAGGGTTACTAACTCCGGGTGGTATCCTAGGGAGTACGTTACTGTCACAAGGTGATTAACAGGGGCCCTCCTCACGGTACCGCTGCAGAGGCTGCAAGCATTTTGCTATATTAATCCCCCAGTGCAGGGAGAAGGTCGGCTATGCTGTCGACGTAGTAATCGGGAACCAGGCTCTGCCGGGCAGGACAGTCGCTCTCCTGGTGGCCCTTCACTTCGTCCAGCGTGGTGACCCCGGTAAGCGTCAGCAGGGTGGTGAGGCCGCAGCTATTGCCCATGAGGATGTCTGTGTCCAGCCGATCTCCCACCATGATGGTACGAGCGGGATCGATGTTGAACTCGCTCACCACGCAATCAAACATGTACCGGTTGGGCTTTCCTACGATGAACGCCTCGCGTTGGGCTGCCGTCTCCACGGCTTTTACCAGGCAGCCGGTCCCTAGGGAGAGAACAAACGTTGATTAGAGGCTGCAGAAGACTCTCGGCATCCGCACGAGCCGGTACAAAACCGCACGGTGCTTTGGAAACATGCCGCCTCGGCTTTACGGACAGGACAGGCGGAGGAACAGGTTGGTCCCAGACAGGCGGTGCATAAAACCTGCCGGGAGGCTGGAACACCGTCCCACGTCGCGATCAAAAAGGAACCGCTACTCCCGGAGTAAAGGATCAGCAAAGATTCTCCCTCTTTTAGGGGGGCGCAGCGAGGAGGAGGGGAAGCCCAGGCTCCGGGACGCCCGGCCCGGCACACCGAGGTACGAGCCCTTGTCCCGAGACGCAGGGCCTCGCCCGGGGGGCCCCCCGAGCCCGGGGCCTCGCCGCGGGCGGCTCCGAACGGGTGGGGGCCACCCCCCGCCCCCGCCGGGCGGCAGGCGAGGCGCCCGGACGCCCAGCCCTCGCCCCCCACGGCCCCGCGCACCGGGGATGGCGGTGCCGCCCTCGAGCGGGAGGCGGTGGTCGCGGTTGGTGCCGACGAGGAGGCAGTCGGGGCCGCCGCGCAGGAGGTAGCGCAGGGCCTGGCACAGCTTGGCGTAGCTGAAGTGCTCGTCGAACCCGACGAGGACGGCGCGCACGGCGGGGTCGAGCGGCGCCTGGGCCCAGTCGGCGGGCGCGGGGCCGGGCAGGGCGGCGGGGCCGGGCCCCAGGTGCGGGACGCCGACGGCCTCCAGCTCGGCGGCGAGCGCGGGGCTGCCCAGCACGTAGGCGGCGGCGCCGGGCGGCAGGGCCTGGCGGAGGTAGCGGGCGGCGCAGTAGGCCGAGCCGAAGACGTGGCGGGGCTCGGCGGGCGGGAAGCCCAGCCGCCGCAGCTTCTCGGTGTAGGCCGCGCGCGTCCGGCTGCTGTTGTTGGTCACGTAGCAGAGGCGCTTGCCCGCCGCCGCCAGCCGGCCCAGCGCCGCCGCCGCGCCGCCCACCGCCGCCTCGCCCCGCCACAGCACGCCGTCGCAGTCGAAGAGCAGCGTGTCGGCGGCGCCCAGCACGGCGCGGGCCGCCTCGGCCTCCAGCCGCCGGCACCGCCGCGGCCCGCCGGCCGCCATCGCCGCCATGGCCGCCCCGCCGCGCCGCGCCTCGGCCGCGCGCCCGCCCCCCGGCCGCCCCCATTGGCCGCGCCGCGCCCGGCCCGCGCCCCCATTGGGCGGTGGCGGCGGCCCCGCCCACCCCGCCGGCAGCCGGCGCCCGGCGCCCTCCCCCGCCCTTCCGCACGGCGCCACCGAGGGCGGCCGGCCCGCTCCGCTCTCATTGGTCGCCCGCCTCGCCGGCCCGCCCCCCGCGCGCTGCCATTGGCCAGGAGCGCGCGGTCACCCCAGGCGCTCCGCGACCCATTGGGCCACCCAGCCGCCCCGGGGGCTCGTTAGGTAACTCGTTAGGCTCCGGTCCGTCTGGGCACGGGGGTCAGAGGTCACCGGGGGGGCGCGGGGACCGGGCACCAACGCCGCCCAACGGCGCCCGGGCCGCGCGGGGCCCCGGAACCCTCGCGCGGCGGCCGCGTTCCCCGCCGAGCCCCCGCGGCGGCCCGTCCCGCGGCACGCGGCCCGTTGTTATGACGACACGGCCGTAAAGCCGCCATCTTGGCGGTGCGGCTCGTTGCGACATGGAGGCCACGATGGCAACGAGCGCGGGGCCGGCGGGGCTTACGGCAGCCGCGGCCGAGGAGCGGGAGGGGGCGGCGGCCGCGGGCTCCGGCCCCGCCGCGCCGCCCGCCGGCCCCGCCGCCTTCCTCAGCCTCCCGGCACCCTTCAGCGAGGAAGGTACCAGGCGCGGGGCGGGCGGTGCCGCCGCCGCAGGGCCCCGGCCGGAGCCGAGGGGAAAGCGGGGCCTGCGCGGCGGCGGGGCCCCCGGAGAGGCCCCTGAGGGGGCCCGGCGCGGCGGAACCGGCCCCTGCGGCGCTCGGCGCGGGGTGAGGGGGGGGTCCTGGCTGCGCCGGTTCTCTCGGCGGGGGGTCGGGGAGGCGGCTGGCGCCGGCGTCTCGGTGCCCCGCTGCGCCCCGTCCCTGCTGCGAGAGCGGAGCCCGGGGCCCGGCCGGGGGGGATCGCCCGGCCCGCCCCGCTCCAGAAACCGCCTCGCTGCGGGAGCGAGAACGCCCCTCGGCAGCACGTCCCCCCCCGCTCCCTTCTCTCCCGCGAAGGAGCTCACCGGGACAGGCAGAAGAGGAGCTGTCGGTGTTGATAGGTGCCGAATTTTCCTAAACCGATGACTGAATTTTAAATCGTAGATGAAGATGACGTGCATAAGTGCGGTCGCTGCCAGTCGGAGTTCACCTCCTTGGAAGAATTTGTGCAACACAAGTTACAAAAGGTCTGCCAGCGAGCTCCAGAAGCTCTTGCTGCTGCATCAGCAGGTCTCCTCACCCAAGAAGTACAAAAGGTGACAGCAGGCTTCTCCTCAAGCCGTGGCTGAAAATAATTAGGATGCAACGGTCTGTTGGGTTGGAGGGGAGAGAACAGAATACGCTGTTTTTAGAGGTAATAAAACCTTTCTGCTAAAGCGTTATCTGTTACCGCAGGTCGTTCCTTCTGTCGAGGAGTCGATAACTGTCGCTCACATAGTTGTCGAAGCATCTTCAATAGCAGAGGAAATCGGCAACGCATCTGCTATAGTAGGTGAGCTTCGAGACGCTTGCCTTCGTACCCCAGCGGGGTTAGGAACTGTTTCTCCCGTGTCCTCTTCTGTTCGATTTGTGTTGTAGCTGGGTACGCGACACCTCTGTGCGACCGAGCACGGGGACTTGGGACGGAGCATTACCTCAGAGACGCGAGAGAGGCATCCCTAGGGCAGCTTTGCAATTCCCTCCGCGTGAATACAAATTAGATTTAAAACTCCATTCCAGAAATGTCCGTTTTGATATTTATGCTGCGACAGTGAGAACTTTGCAAAGACCCGTGTTCCAGGTTTAAAGTACCCGTTTCTCCTTCCTTCTGCATGCAACGCTGAAACAGTAAATTGCTCTAGTCATGTAAAGCTGTCTTCTGTAAAGAACATAACTGTCCTCCTATCCTTCTCCCAGGTAGTGGGCACATCAAAGAAGTCATTGTTGCAGGAGACCACGTTTTTGAAAACCCAAACGGTCACGCTGATGGGGAAGTCACTGAAGAGCAAGGCAACCCTGATGAGCAGGAGCAGGATCTTTCCACAGAACTGATAAAGGTTAAGCTGCTGGTTAACAAAGAAGGGCGCTATGTATGCGAATTATGCCAGAAGACATTTAAAACAGTGAGTATCACTTTTACCGCGTTCGGGTTAGTGAGTTATTTAGGCTAGCTGTTAACCAAGACATCTCAAGACTCGATAACAATGTGCTCCTCTAGTGCATATTACGCTTTCAAAAGGAATGTTCTACTTTCAGGAGGAGCATTGTTGTTCTTTACAGTCAAAATGTAAAATCCTTAACCGTTTGGAACACCTTTTAAAATGAAATTCTTTCCCTAGGCCAGCATCCTCAAAGCTCACATGATCACTCACAGCAGCAGAAAGGACTATGAATGTAAACTCTGTGGAACTTCCTTTAGGACAAAAGGCTCTCTGATTCGACACCATCGGCGTCACACTGGTAAGACGGTTCTCCAGAATAAGAGCTCCTCCCTGCTGGAGTGCGCTGTGTGCGGTTATCCAGCTTACCTTCCAGTGGAACTCATTGCTGCTTTCCGTCTTCTGCTGAGCGGAGACCGTGGAGCTCCCTGATGTTTGGGGTGCTGGGAGGCAACACGAGGTTCTGGGATAAGCACAGTCTGCTCGCTGTAGGAAGCCGAAAGCGTTCTTCTAGCAGTCTGTCGCATAGAGCTAATACTGGCCCTGGTTAGTTTAATACTGTGGGTTTGATTCTTGTCATTTCCAGATGAAAGACCTTACAAATGCAAGAAATGTGGGAAAAGCTTCCGGGAATCGGGAGCTTTGACTCGGCACCTGAAATCTCTGACACCTTGCACCGAAAAAATTCGCTTCAACATGAACAAAGAAATAGTAGTCAATAAAGATGACTTGCCAACAGGTCAGTGATGCTGCCAATACCTGCCTTGCACCTGATAAAACCAAGCATGCTCCTGGCATTCGAACTATAAATTCTTTCTCATTTATGAGAAAAATACTGCTGTGGTATTGAGTTTGTATCTTTTATACAGGAAAAAGTAATTTATAGAGCTAAACTATTAACCTGAAGTGCATGCAGCCAGGTGTTGACTGTGAAGAACGTTTGAGAACCTGGTACAAAGATGGCTTTAACAGGCACCTCCTGTTCTGAGACAGGTTTTGTGTAGGGCATGGCAAATTGGTGAGGCGTGGCAGTACACCAAGTGATTCATTGTGCTGCTTTTCTTGAAGGATCCTGTAGTTCAAACACAGACACCGTTTCATCAATAGCGAGTGAATCCATCGAGACCTCACCTGTGATTCATCTCGTGACAGATGCAAAAGGCAACGTTCTTCACGAAGTCCACGTCCAAATGCAGGAACTTCCTGTTGTAGATGCGAAATCCCTGGACCAAGATGTGAGTGTCGTTTCTCTTAAATACCCTTCATGTGTTTTATGCAAAGAAGTATTTTGAAGTATTTAAACGAACAAAATTTTCTTAGGTGCAGAGAATAAATCTGTGCGGTGGAAGTAAATGGTTAATTAGCTTCTTTTTCATCTGAGAACATAGAAGGCAAGCTCTGCTCTGACCTTGCCTGGCCATCTGCTGCTGCTGAGCTCAGCAGCACGTGTATAGCGTACGGGGGGATGTGTGGGGTTCACCACCACGTACCAGACGATACAGAAGGTGAGAGGGTATTTCTGTTGACTGTTCCCTGCTACAAGACTCTGTGGTAGGAGCAAAGGCTTAGCATCCCTTGGACTATATGTGTTCAGAGTATAGATTGACCTCATCTTCCTCCCCAGTCCAGGATCATCCCCTTGTTGATCTTTCAACCCTACATCGCAGCATTAGACACCCTAGAAAGAATGGCTGGCGTAGCAATGCTGCTGTAAAAAAAGGGCTAACTGTGTATTTGCTGTACCAATTGCTGGACTGTTTATTCCTTCAGCAATCGCATCCCGAGGAGCTGCCGTGTGAGGGGGAAGTGAACAGTGAGAATCTGCTGAGGCAGGCCATGAGGAATTCGGGTATTGTGATTGAGAGAGTCGCTATGGAGGAAATGCAAAAGCCAGATGAGCCTGCTGTAGCTGCTAGAGAAGAACTAGAAAATGAAGTGGTGGAAGCAGAAGAGGAGCCGTGTGGGGAACAGTGTGTTGAAGTAGAACAAGCGGAGTCTGTATGTTTGTGTTCCATAAATAGATTATTTTTTTTAATCTTCCTTGCCTGCACTTGGTTGTGGACAGCACTGTTAGCCTCACAACCCTGCACACTGTCCTCGGCGCATCTCTCCCTGTGCCTGGGTATTTGTGTCAATTTTTATAGTTATGTTTTTCACGTATGCTTTAAGTCTAGTGTTAGAACGCACACGTGTGCTCTCTCTTCTGTTAACAATATAGATCTCTTTCTTGTCAAAACTGGAGTATTTAATTGGGAATTTGGTTAGCAACACTTACCGTACGCACTAGTACAAAAATACTTATGTTGTACCATTTTCTTTCCCATAGACAGATGCAGAAAGAACAAATGGGTATAAAAGTTACGTTTGCCCTCACTGTAATGAAGCCTTCAGTGAAGCTACTTCCCTTGAAGCACACATCAAAGGTCATTTAGGTAAAGTTCTACTGCTTATGCTGTTGTCTAAACTGCACTGTGTCTTACCGTGATCTTAAGCATAGTACAGCTTGCTTTGTGTCAAATTCCTTGCCTTTTCATGGTCGTTAGCCATGCAAAATCAACTGATGCTTAGCACACAGATATGAAAAGGTTGACTTTGGTTGAGCTCTAGAATAGAGGGTAAAAGAAATATTAAAAAAAAAAAAAAAGTTTTGATGTTCCAGGGCCTGCACTGCATCCTTGAAAGTAGAATTTTGTGAAGAGGCCAATAAAAAGGTTAGCAAGGCAGAACAGGTTGATAGGCTGGAACTGCTGCTTGAAAGGCACCAAAGGCCTTAAGAGCAACATTTGAGCAGAGTTCACTTATGAATGAGGCAAAGCCCATACACGCAGTTGAAAATATAATTTCCCTCCTTCTCTGGGTTAATTTTGTGGTAAGAATTTTCTTACATCATGTACTAGATACTCGCTGCCGCTGGTTGTTCTGTATCAACCATGCGTGTTCTCTCTCTCTCTCTCTCTCTGTCTAGATTACAAGCCTTTCAAGTGTGAGGAGTGTGGCAAAGAGTTCACGAAAGGCTATCTGCTAAAAAAGCATCAAGAAGTGCACGTGAATGAACGGCGTTTCCGCTGTGGAGAGTGTGGCAAGCTGTACAAGACCATTGCGCATGTGAAGGGGCATCGAAGAGTGCATTCTGATGAGCGGCCGTATTCCTGTCCAAAGTGTGGCAAGCGGTACAAGACAAAGGTGTGCCTCCCTCACAACAGGCGTGCCTTCAGATTTTCCTTTCCAGAGCCAGGGTTTGGGAGAAGTTAGGAGGCTTTGCTCCTGAAAGAACAAATGCCAGCTCACTTGCCTCTTCTATGATTTGAAGCTCCAGAAGGAGCTTTTGTTTTAGTGGGGAAAAGAGGGACAGTCTTAATCAAACCTTCATATTTGTGAAGAAACTGTTCCTTCATGTGTGGAAAAAATTACGTAGTAACAATAAAACCAAGTATTTATCATGTCTTACATGAGGAGAAGTCCTCAAAGATGTTGACTTTTACCCTGGAAGCTAAAATACTGCTTGCTTGAGCTTGTCCTTCCCCTTAGCTGCCCTTCTCTTGCTTCTCTCTTTGTACAGAACGCCCAGCAAGTTCATTTCCGTACGCATTTAGAGGATAAGCCTTATGTCTGTCAGTACTGCAGTCGGGGCTTTCGGGAAAAGGGCTCGCTGGTCCGCCACATCCGCCATCACACGGGGGAAAAGCCTTTTAAGTGTTACAAGTGTGGGCGAGGGTTTGCAGAGCACGGCACTCTCAACAGGCACTTAAAAACCAAAGGTGAGGTGGCAAAGCTTGTCTGGGTTGGGGGGGATGTGTGTGTTCTAGGATTGGGTTTGGACAAGCTGCTTTTTGGCTGAATGGTAATGATTTTTCAGAGTGGATCTAACGACATTCATCTGAGGCCATTTGTTTATCTGCATCTCGGTTACATCAGAAGCAGATACATTTTCTTTTTTCATCTACATTAATTAATATTTCTATTGTCATCTTTCTGACCAAAACTGATGCTGAACAAACAGCCATAAAACAGTTCTAATATAAAATCTAGATCACCTAAACAAAAGAGAAAGATAACCAAACCAGAATTTGCATTAAGAATCTAACTGCAGGGATGCTGTGAGCTCTCTGCTCCAAACTCTGGCTTAAGTAGTCTCTGCAATGTTGCCACTGCCCTAAGCGGGGAAGACGGACCCTATACTGTGCAAGAGTCTGCCCCGAATTGTGCAGTGGTTCTGTTCCAAGGCTACACACAAAAGAGGGAGAAAACTAACGTTTTTGCAAAGTAATGCCAGAGAGAGATTGATTTTTGTGTTGGGGAAGAGGCGAGAGGACTGTAAAATTTAGGATGTGGCACATATTGTTGTGGTTAAACTTGCCCATTGGGGTGGTTTTTTTTGGCATTAAGTTCAGACTAATCTTTGGGTTTTATGAAATCCTGTAAAAATGCAAAGTGTGAATGTTCTGCGAGGAAAATGTCTTGAGTAGAGTTAAGTTCTCACAGATAATCTTGTTTGATCGGATTAGTTGCACTGGACCTGTTGCTCCTTTAGCTCCTAAGCACACATTTTCAAGCTCCTTCAGGTAGTGATGATGATGATGTATTGAGATTGTAAAGGACAAGTTTACTGGAGGAAGAACAAAGTTTCCTAGGTAGATATTGAAACGTAATGCATAAGCAGAAAGACACATGACTTAAAATATACCAAAAGTCTTACTGTATGTTCTTCACATACTGCTTTTGAAATCCTGTATGGTTTTACGCATCTGAATTTGTGTGTTTTTTGAAATGACACTGGACAGTTGTTCTGCTCGAGGCTCAGTTCTGTTGTCTGGTGTCACATAGGCTTCTTCTAGGCCATTATTTGGCCTGTCTTGGTGGGGTGAGAGCCTGTCGTCTGACTGCTGGTCACTTGTTGGCGGCATCCTGTTAAAGTGATGTTTGTGCCGTGTAGTATTTTCCAGGTACTCCTGTATTTGAGATGGTTATGAAAAATAACGTTTTTCTGGCATTTTTGGAATATCATTCAGGTGGCTGCCTCCTTGCTTTGAAAGAGGTGGAAGAAGTGATGGTGTCTGAGGAAAGTCAGTCCGCTGACAACTTAGCTGCAACAGTCATTTCTGAAGATCCTCACACTGTTTTGGTAGAGTTTTCTTCAGTGGTGGCGGACACTCAGGAATACATCATTGAGGTAAGAAGTGGGGCAAACAGCCGCCTCCTTCTGAACTAAGCACGGTATTTTGTCAGTAAAAACTGCAGTTGTGCATGTTCCTCATCTAGGCTTTTGGCAGAAAAAACAGGATCTAGCCAATGCTACCCCTGCCTGCATGACCCTAGGAATAAGCAGGATTAATCTTGTTCAGAAGGAGAGCCCTGGGAGCCTACCTCACCACCCTTCTGAAGTCCTGCATGTAACGTAGGCAGGGAAATGAGAATGCAGGGAAGACTGACAGTAGTTCCTCAGAAGGCTGAGACTGAGAATTTCCAATCGTGCCAGATTTTATGTCCTCACAAATTTGCTTCAGCTTTCCCTCAACTTTAACCTACTCTCTTCTCCCATTTCTGTTTAGCTTATTTTGTCTGAAATAATCTCTCGTTTTTAACTGGCTGTGGCTGCCAAAAGCAATGAATTACGCATTTCGCTTTCTCCCCCTGCGTGACAAAGAGCCAGTACTCATCCGTGCAGAGTAACACAGTTCATTTATTGAGTCCCTTTAGTGCTGCCATAGTTTTTCTCCAATAGGAGAAAAATCTGCCAGTTGGCCGAGTCCTGCTGAGAGAGGATGTTCTCTTTCAGTTATGGGTGAGCACTTCGCATTGCTGTTAAGTAGCTCTTGATAATAGGATTTGGAGGGAATTTCAAGGAGGAGTTATCTTTAGACTAGCTACTGCATCATGGGGGGAACAGAAAGACTTTTGTAAAAGATCTTAGTGTCTTATATCTTAGTAATAAAAGATTTTTTTATAGTAATCTAAAAAGGAAATCATCATATTTTGTCTTTCAAGACTGCTACTGAAGACATGGAGACCAGCGAAGCTACTGAAATAATAGAGGGAACAAGACATGAGGTAAAGCAGCCACATAAACTATTATTTTGGGGACTTGCTGTAGATGAAATGAATCACTTTTAGCATCTAAAAGTCATGCTAAAGAAACCCAACTTCAAAGAATTAATTTACCTACCTCTGTAGTTTTGCAGACCTGTCTGTATAAAAACATAATACTGGTCATACTGGGTTTGACTGAGCTTTGTTAACCCCGGCTCCTCTCAGTGATGGTGGCCAGTGCCTTGCATGGCTTCACACACGAGAGCACAGCTGCCGGCTAAGTCGAATTGTACAATAACACTTCAGCCTTGGGGAAACGATCCTCTTAAGGCATTCCTGAATGCTAGAAATAACGGTTGCTCCTAGGCTGCTAGGCTGGCTAGGCTCTTGACTTGCAGTCAGTCAGTTTAAGTGTCTGGGCATGCATTGTTAAGACTTTTCTATAAACAGTAGTTTGCCTTTCTGTAGGAAGTACCCTGCTAGCAAAACACCTTCAGCAATGAGGTGTGACATGTTCTAGGAGACTGCTGTTCTCAGGGTGATGAGAACTTCAGTGAACAGCTGGAGGAAACTGGAATTAAATGCTGCTTATTGTACTGCCCTGCTGGTCATCAAGCACTGTTTATGGTGATGATAATTGTACTTCTAACAGAGTACAATACACCGAGAAATAACGTGGCGTCTTTTCTCTTCATGTAGGTTGACAGCCACATTATGAAAGTTGTGCAACAAATAGTAAATCAAGCAAACTCTGGTCACCAGATCATTGTACAGAACGTCACCGTGGCAGAAAACTCTGAAGTAACCACCGATGCTGCGGACACCATCACCATCGCGACCCCCGAAAGCCTCACAGAGCAGGTCGCTATGACGCTGGCTTCGGCCATCGGAGAAGGAGCAGTGCTGACTACGGAGGGTAGCATCGAGACGGAAGAAGCAACGGTGACGATGGTGGCATCCGAGGACATCGAAATAATGGAACATGCGGGAGAGTTTGTGATCGCCTCCCAGGAGGGGGAGGTGGAAGTCCAGACTGTGATTGTGTAATGAACAGCATGCAGCTAGTGATGGATGTTAATGTAAAACTTACTATTTTTCTCCAGTTTGGGGAATTTGGTCAGTCCCAAGTTTGCCATTATAATTGTTCAGAGAGCAAGGGAGAGAATGCTTCTATAGGTAAGTGGCTTAACAGGATGGTACAGCCCCAAGCTGTTTTCTGTTTAAAATGGAAATAACAGTAGTTAAAAACCTCTGCATGGTTATACTGTGGATGTGACTGATGCGCCATATTTGACAGTCTCAGTATTTTGTACAGCTGCCTCAAATAAAGGAAGATCCTTTACGAAGCATTTACCTCTGACCACAGGACAGTAGTGTTCTGGTGTTTAGATTTAAAAAGAGTCAGTGAAGCAAGTATGTAGGGTCTCATAAGAGACTACTTAATCATATGCATTTAAAAGCAACCAAGAAAACCAAACCTAAGGAGTTCTGGTGTGCGTTCACCACCACTCAAAAACTTTCATGCCTTTAACCTCGCTACTTTCGTCCTCCTAAGGCACGGTACTGCAGTATTTTATTTTATATCCTGGACAAGTAGCCTTATGAAAGAATGCATCATTGTACCCTTGCAACGCCAGACAGGCTACTCTGAGAGCTAGTCTGTTGGTGTGTAAAGCCATATTGTATATGTTTGGTTTTTTTTTTTTTTAAACCATATACGGATTTTTAATTGCATATTGTACAGATTCGGCATGTAAATAAATACATTTTTAAAAATAAAGTTATTTAAAGTTCTTACTATATTTTTCCAATTTCTGCTGTATTATCACTCAAACAGAAGAATTTCTGGAAGGAGAAAAGGGCCACTTAACAGTGTGCTTAAGAAACCTTCATCGTTGGGCGAGTCAAACGTGCTCTTTTTCCCAAAACAAACGCAAGCCTCTAAAAGCAGCCGGTACATCTATGCTTTGGAGATCTTTCAAGTGATCCCTAGTTAGAGGGATTTCAGAAGGTCACTTGCATAGCTGTAAGTTTACTTTTGTCTTCCACCGTTAAGGCAGAGGGTTTTCTTGAGGGACGCTGATGAAGTGCCTTTCAGCGTTCACCTAGAATCCCTGTATAGAAGTGGAAGACCACGTCACTGCTGTGCTTTTGAAGTGGCCTGTTCAGTGAGTGACTGCAGGCAGGGAACCCTAGAAACAGCCTCAGCAACTGTAACTTCCCCTGCTGCAAAATGCCCAAAAACATAAAGAAATGCCTAAGACATGGTTGAGCCTCTCGCTGTGAACAGATCTAGCAAACAGTGCAATAAAGATGAGAAATGCCAGAAGGATTAAGTTTGTTATCTGCCACGACCTGTATGTCCAAATTTCTGATACCCTTTTCAGGATGCTGAAATTTTGTCCAGAATTCCACCATTTCCATGACTCTAAGGCTGAAATGGCATCTTATTTTGAACAAGCTGAAAACAGTATCAAGAAAGAGACTTAGCAGGTAAGGAGAAGCAGCACTCGTGGTAGTTTCCTTTCTGAAATTAAGGTGCTCCACACTAGTACAAATTTGCAGTAGAACATGGTTTCTGCAGGTTAAGATTCTGCCAGTAATCATGTTTTTTTCCAGCTAAATACATGCAACCTGTTCTACATATTGTTAACAGTAATGGGTTAATCATTTGCCAAACAAAGGTACTTACAAAAAGATGAAGCTTCCTCGAAGTTCACAGCAGCTCTTTGTTAGCTCTTCCCTTGCAAGTGCACACACAGAGAAAAAGATTCCCTTCAGTAAGATGGACCAAACTCGCCTCTCCGAACCAGCAAATTCACTACTGGTCCCTCTAACAAGGAAACAAGAGGACTAAGCTTAACCTCAGAGATCTCACCAAGTGAAGTATCTTAAATAGTGCTCTGCTGAGATGTTGCTCATCAGAATACTGCTGTTTAGTAACTCACAGCTGAATACAGTCAGCTGGGAGTTACTATATTCCTGCAGGGGTTAAAAAATGTGAATAGTTGACAAATACATGCATTCAGATGTTTATCACTTCCACATGTGTGACCTTGCTATATTCCTGTAAAGTCTCCTGCAGGAAGACCTACTTAAGATGTACCAAAGTAACCTGGGAACTCAGTTTGCCTATTATACAGTGGTATAAGCAGCATACAAACAGTAATCGTAAAAAAAAAAAAAAATCTTTGTGTACATGTTCCTTAGCTGAACCTATCGCTATTACAGCTTGCTTCAATACTGCGATTGTATCTGAAAAGACTTAACAGGCCACTGTCACAACCGGTACGAGCAGTGTTGCAGATAAACCGGGAAGAACTCTAGTTGTTTGAAGACTGGTTGGCTTTATGAAAACATTGTTTCTGATTACTTAATTGAAATACAGTAATCTGTTTACAAAAGTTGTTTGGGGCATCAAAGCACACTGCTGAAATAAAGTCTTACAAAAAGTTAAAAAATACATATATAGAGAGGATCATCTTCATGTTTTCTTCTTGCTTTCCAACACTGTAGGAGGCTTAAAGATTTCCTTTAAGTTCATCTGGACTCCTTTAGAATAAATGTTTTTGTAGACAACTCGTCTGTCATGAGGCTGCAATGTTAGGTGGTGGGAACACCCAGATCTTCTGGATTTATACCATTCGTTGGAAGTTTGGTTGGTTAAGGCCAAGTATAGATTGAAGCAGCAGTATGCACCCAGTACGAGTGTGAGAAGAATAAGAAAACCAAGCATGAAGACAATCCTAGGAAAAGTCAAGAAAAGGTGCTGCAAAGAAAGAAAACAGTAACTTAGTTAAGAATTAGGAGCATTAAACCACATGGATGCATGTGACCGCTGCAACACGCCAGCTGAAATGCACATCCATACGCACACGTAACTGTGCAGCCCCAGAAACAAGGTCGCAGCCCGATCCCCCATCCAGCTCAGTGATGGTCCATTCCTGACTGAATCCTTGAGAAAGCACAGATTTCCAGAAATGTATTTCCTCGCAAGCCTTGCTAATATGCAGGAGTATTTTCTACACCCACTTATCTCTGAACATTTGTATTTCATATTGGAATTTTGCTTGCTTGTTTTCTGTTGTTTTTTTTTTAATTCAAAAAATCATTAATGCTAGTCATCTGAAAACAAACTGCCAAATGAAAAGGCTACAATCTGGTACAACTGCAGGTTTTGCTGACATGAGACAGTTTAAGCAGCTCTTTTCTGAGTTAAATTCCAATACCGGGGAGTGGTAATGGTACTTCTCAAACATGAGCAAACATTCCCTGACCAAGATTCCTTTATAAGAGTCCAAGGCTGAAACATCTATTGTCTAGGATGAGGAAAAGATAAAGCATTTACTACTTACCACCTCACTGCCGTACTACAGAAAGGGATGAGGGGATTGAAATGCAAATGACTCAAGTGCTAGAGAGACTCAAAGTCACCCTTTGCTTGTACGTGAGAGAAAATATTCAAGTATCTAAATTCCAGGGTAGTCGGGTCCTGCTTTAACAACTCCATGAAGTATCTCAAGGATTGTTAGCTGTTTCCTAAACGTTACTATAGTAGACGGTCATCGGAGTGCAGAGTCATGCTTTATGAATCAGATCTGCTGAGTAAAAGCAGTCTGGAGATGGAAATACGAAGAATGGGAGAGCTGAATGAAATGCTATGAGAAAAATCCCGTATTTTTAAAGTATTCTGCAATGGCAGTTTTCTAAACTTCCTTAGCCCTTTAAGTTGGTAAAAAACCGCAGTCTGCCCACATTCTGCCTGTGAGAATAGGTGGACTTAAAAGATTCCTGAAAGCAAAGACTGAGATAAACCTTTTTATAGGCTAATAACCCAGACAGCATAAACTTACCTGAATGAGGAAGAGAATCTCAACAGCATGCTCTTGTCCTTGGTCATCAATGTAACTCCCATGCATCATATTTGACAGCAGCACCACCTGGATGAGAAATGCTGCTGTGATGATTGCAATGGTTGCAGCCATGGCGGTCAGTGTGAAGAGGTAAAGGAAGAAATACTTTGCATTGAAGGCACCGATGCAGTTGTTGACCCACACACAGTGGTGATCAAAACGATGTACGCACATACTGCAGAAACCTGATGAGGAGTCAGTGACGAGACAGTTCAGTTATTTGCTTTTTAAGTAATCAATTTGATTTTTTACACAGTTTAGGATAGCTTTTAATCTGAAAAAATCTGAGAATTATGGTCATGATTTAGCTGATAGCTTTTTAAGCAAATACATTAATTTCAATTGCATACCATAAAAAACCCCCAATACTAAAAACAAAGAGGTGTATCTCATTTCCTCTTTTATTCACCAAGGCTGCAGCTCAAAGACTTTGGTTTCTCTGACAGTACTGCCTAGCAAAGCATATGAAAGGTAGAGATTGTAGCTCCCAGCTTTATTTTAGATGATAACAGACAATTCTGCAAGAGAAACACAAAATCCTGAACTCAGGTCTTGACAGATGATAATTTTGCATTTAACTTCTGGATGCTCAAAATCGTGCCTGTTCCTGACCCCAAATGATACCCTCGGAACTCGTAATTTCTGTGAGAGGAAATAGGAGCAAAACAGTTCCATGGATGGGCAAAGGGCAGCTGTGATCTGGGACCCCAGTAAAACGAACACAATCTTGTGTGCATCGAGCTGGGTAACAGAACAGACGTAGTGTGAACTGCAGTTATTGATGGAGAATTAATTTGGGAAAAGTATTACTGTTACGCTTATCAAGGAAGTTAAGATTCTTACTGCAATGTTTTGATCTGGCTGGCTTCTCCATGTTGCACGTAGGACACACGATGCCTTTCTGAAATAATACACCATCATACGCATAAATCTTGACCAATGATGCATGATTTGATTTTGTTATTATACCTGCAAAAGAAACAAGAAAAATAGTAAAAGTAATGGCGCTTGTAACATTTTTTAGGTTCCATTTTTGAACAGCTACAGCTCACAATCAGCGTGAGCTTACCAGGGTTGGCCCGGGAGCAGAGGATGAAGCAGCCCATGTTCCCAGCCAGCAGCAGGTAGGGCAGCAGCAGGAGGAGGAGGTGGAACTGCAGCTCCCAGCAGTAAACAAACACTTCCCATGTGTATTCCCCATACACTGCAGCTTGCAAGGCTACGTGCAGGACAACAAACAAACAGCTTCTGTAACAGAAAGGGGACAGTCTATTTAATACTCAGCATCCTGATTAACAGGTCAAGTACACTCAGAGGTGATGAGCAAAGACTTTTCAAATGCAAGGAGACACCTCTTTTAGGTTTTCAGGCCAGCTTGGATTGCGTATTAATAGTGTTTTCTCCATCCAGTGGCTTCTCCTTCTCTTCTTCCCACATACACTCCTTTAAATATGCCAGCTAAACTCACTTCCATTCATGTCATGCCCTTTGGATTTTTTTTCCAACAGTAGAGTCAAGTGCAAAGCACCCTGGGTGCTGACAAAATATGCCACAGCAATAGGCCACAAAACATTCTGCCAGAAGACATTTGCTGTGTGCTGCTCTGAAAGCAAAGAAAACCTCATAAAAGGTAATCTTAAAAAACCCTGTAATAATATAAGCAGCCGTTACGAAATAAGCGTGGCAGGAGGTTAGCAATGGCCAACACTAGTTCCAACCTGTCAGCAGACTACAGCTTCTGCAAGGCAAGTTGCATAACTGTTCGTCATGCAGGTTTGTTTGGGACACATCATACTGAACAACAGCTTTCAGCAGCCTGGCAAATAGATGCTCAGGTAAGCCACGCATTAGGAGAGCGATGTTCACTTACTACAGTTCTCTGCGTTATACATCAGTTTGCTGGACTTTTAATAAGAGTTTTAAATAACTACTGATGTGTATTTTACTACAGTGGGAAGTCCGTTGCAGGCAAGCTCTCCTCTACTTCTCTCTCCTACACCATTTCTGTGTGCAATCCAGCAGGATCCTGCAGAGTCTCCTCTCAGCTGCAGGGCTGCAAGAAGATACCCTCAAGCGCCACACCTCACTGGACTTCTGCACGAACTGAAAAATCTCTTGCTTGAATGAGGTGACCCGGTCGAAGGGTGTGCGTGGAGGATCAAAGTGCCTGCAGCGCACAGCATAATCTAGCAATGACAACTACACCAGGCTCATCAGATAATTGCTCTGCTGCTGACTGCACATTTGGCAGTGTAACCACTCTCTCTCGGGCTGTGTTAACAGCAGAGAATCTGCACAGCAGGCAACAAAACAACTGCAGCACACGTTCAACAGCTGTAGATGTTACGCCCCTGAAGTGTCTGTCATACTGGAGTTGCTGCCCCCAGACAAAAGGTATTTAAATCATTCCTGAAGCAGATCCTAAAGCACCAAAGTTTACAGGACACTACAAAATTTACCTTAATACAGCAGGCGGCACATTGGCAGCTGTGCAGCGTCTCCTTGAGCCACCTGGACATCCAAGCTGCTGGACTAAGACTAATGGGATTTGAGGGAGAGGATGGGGATCGCTAGCTCTGTCTAAACTCATTCTGCAGCTGCCAGAGAGTCTGTTGTAATTCTCTCGTGGATGCAGTCTCCCACCAGTGTGACCAACATCTGTTACACTGGAAGCTACTGAGCCACATCATCTTTATTTGTCAATATGTTCAAATATTTCAGGGTACCATCTTCCCAACAATAAGCAAGGAACAGAAAGACAACAGGGTGGCAAACCTTAAAGGGAATCTGTAATCCCTGACAAGCACCTCTAATGAAGAGAGAACCTCTAATACTGAAAGCTCTGATGGTGGCAGGAGGTCACTATAGAGGCCAAAAATGCTAGTAAAAAATAAGGTCAAAAGCATAAAAATAAAGTGCAATACCTTGTGTGGAAGAGCCTGTGAAGCACCCTCTGTGTCACAGTCTGGAGCTGCGTCGGGATGACAAATAACAATACCTGAAGCAAATGAGAACACTGCGTTACCTGAATTGCACATCACTTCTGCCTTGTGGAATGTTCAAACAAAAACGTAAGTCACCTAATCCCTCAGTTATATATCACTCTAGCCATATCACCGGGGAGGAAGCTCATTTTCAGGGGCATCTGAGCTCCCAAAAATATAGGCAGGCATGTTGCTGGGGTTTTCAAAATGGGAGTGAGGTTCCATATTCTTGGAAGCCCAGAAGACACAAACAAATGTATCTGGGTTAATGTGTGAAAGTTATAAAGAGCTTATATCAGGTTATAGACTGGGTAACTGGTTAAGTGGGGGATAGAACTGAGCAATTTCTGAACTACAACGTGCTTCATCAGGACATCCGACAGATGCAAGTGGAGATAAGCACAGGGATAAAGCCTGTTATCCTCCAGAAAAAGGAAGGAAAAAAAAACCCAACAAAAAACCTCCCCAAACGCCACCAAAACCAAAAAATCCAGTTTCTTCAACTACCGCTATGATCCAGCCTGATAACTCCATGTCTGTCTAAAATTGCCGTTTCAAAACAGCTAGACACAATGAAGAAAACTGGCTGTCTTCATTCAGCGAAGACCTCAGCAATAGTCTGTGACTGCGGAACTGTTTGACTGGGTTGTTCAGAAGATGACAGATCTCTATAGCAACATGCTGCTCCATCAGTGGTGGAGGAATTAGAGCAGCTGAGCCTATTTCTAGCCGACATGGAAAGAAAACATGCAGTGAGAGCTTCTTGTCTCAGATGTGAAAGACCAGAAGGCAAAAAGCATATGTAGAGTTGAGAAGATGTTAAATATTTTTCTTTTAACTGGTATGCCTCCTACCAGCAGTTCAAGTGACAAGTCTTTTTTAAAAGAGGCTGTGTACTGCAATAGGAAACACAAAACTAGACAGAAAAGCAACCGCATGCAATTGCAAAATTCAAATGTAAATTAACTGTATGTGTGCTAGTACAGTCTAACATTACATTCAATATCCATTATTCCCCCACATACAGCACAGCAATCCGCTGTATTTCAACCATGCCCTACACCAAAGCAAAAGGCTCTTACAAACACCATTTGTGCTTGCAGTGATGACGAAAGTAGGAGAGAACAAGAAGACCTGTACAATGCACGTAACCATCTTGCACAACTGAACCGCTGGCAGCAAGGAAACCAGGCTGGGGGGTGGAAGCTGCCTTGTCACAGATCTGTCACAAACAGCTCTGCTGCGTGCAAGTTAATAGCTTCGTATGGCTCACAATGAATACTTCAAAGGATCTTACAGGAGCACAGTCAAACAATTTCAACAAACTTCCAGGCTTATATGCTTCATTAATTACAGTCAGAAATGAATTTAAAATACAGCATCTAGAGAAACTATTGAGGATTACCTATATTTATTTCACGCGTACAAGTATCAGTTACATTTCTCCAGACAGTGACTTTACATCACAGTGGTATTTTAATTGCTGATTGTTACACGCATTTCACAGAGACGCTTATTAAGAAATGTGGGTAAAGAATAAATTTCTCTGCACAATGATCTGCGTGTTTATAAAGCAAAATGAAAAGAAAGTATAACACTAGTAGCAAAAATCAAAGTCTCTTTAGACTCATGTAAACAGCATTAAATACTATTTACAACTTAAGTGATGATTCCCTTATCTTTTCCCCTCCAAGAATGCTACACTTTTTTTTTCTTCTTTAGTCAGACACAGCCCAATAGACAGAAAAATAAGTTAGTGCCTTTTCAATTCATTCCCTGTTTTTACAGTAAAATGCCAATTCTTAATCCTCTTTTAAAGCTCTTCATTCCTCCTTCTTTCTTAGGAAACAACAGCCTGCAGCATTATTACAGACTGACATTGAAAGCTTCCCCTAAAATATCTGCTACCAGTTACAATTCTCCCCCTATTTTAATTCTCAAGCGTCCCCACAGCTTTTTCCTCTTAATGACAGCAGCAAATACTATAAAATTGCAAATAGCTGGGCCTCATTATTATTTAATTTCTCAAAGCTGACGCGTTACGGTGTCACTGAACAATGTACTTTTAGCATCGCGAGAAGTTCCATCCTTAGTACTACCCTGCGGTGACTGCAGCCAGCCAGACCAGCACACGCAGGACCAGGAGCTTTAAGACACAAATTTTTTTTAGGACCTGCTTGGGAGGATCTCATCAGCCAAGAGGAAACATATTTCTATTTCCAATCCCAATTAGCACTTACCTGAGAGCAGTTGTCAAAATAGGACGAAATATGAAATACACCGTATCATCACTCTAAGCACATATACTAGCATTTTTTATGGAGGACAAAGACACTAATTTTCACACGACAAACTAGGCCAGACCACCACAACGGGAGCTGATCATCGCTCTGAAAGGTCAGTTCTTTACCTGGCTTGCACCGTTGACGCTTCTTGCGAGGAAACCCTCCTTCCTTCCCGAGCAGATGCAGAGTAGCGCCATAGTAGCGAGAACAAAACACAAATAAATCAAGAAGAGTGTCAGAAAGTCCATCCTGAGCCCTGCAACGCAACAGAAGCAGCTTATTAGAGCCCCTCGGTGCCAGCCCTCTGCAGCAGTGCCCGGGCCTAGCCATGCTTCACGCCCTTTAGTGCGTCACTAAAGCGCAGGAACGAAGCAGCTCGGTGTCGGGCCAGCACACCCGAACCCCCTCCGTGACAGCAGAGCATTTGTTCCAATGTTTTCTGTATTTCTGTATTATTTCTGTTTTCCCTGTATTTCTGTACAGGCCGAGACCCCGCCACAGGGCAACGCACGGACAGGGGACGGAGGAGCTGGGCCTCTGCCAGGCCTCGGGGCTCTGGGCCGCTGCGGCTGCCCGGCCGCTGCCCTGCAGCGGGGACAACCCGAGTCCCGACGCCCTGCCCGACGCCGGGACCGAGGGCCGGCCCGGGGAGGCCGCTGACGGCGCCGGGCCAGGGGCCTGCGGCCTCCGAGCCCCCGGGCAGACGGAGCCCTGTGGAGACACAGTCGGGGCCTGCGGGGCGTCGAGGGCGACGGTCCCCAGCCCCGAGGGACACCGGCCGGGAGGCCGCTGGCCCGGCGGCCGCTCCCCTCAGCCAGCCCCGGCGGCCGCCGCCCCCGCCCCGCCGGGGGCACGCTCACCGCCGCCCCTCCCGCGAGGCCGGCCAATCGATCGCCGAGCACCTCCCGCCCCGGCCGCTCGGGGATCTGCGGCGGCGGACGGGCCTGCCGCACCCGGAAGCGGGCGCCGCGGCGGGAGCTGCCCCTGGCCCGGCCCTGCCCTGCCCCGGGAGGACGGCGGAGCGCGGAGCTGCCCGGGTGACCCGCTCCGCCCACGCCGTGCCGAGGGTCCGTTTCCGAGGACGGCGCCTCTCCAGCCGGCGCCCAGCACCCGCCCGGGCCCAGCGGCTCCGGGGAGCGGCCCCTTCCCAGGCCGAGGGGAGCTGGTTGCCGGTGTCAGGATGGGGCTGCCGGTGGGCGGCACACCGGGAAGCGTCTCCAAATCGAGCGAGAATCGAGGCTGGTGGGGAGAGCCGTTCGTGCCGGCCTCTTCCTTCTTCCTCCGCAGCAGAAAACGAAGATTAAGGCAGTAGAAATAAAAGTTAAATCATTTTTATAAATCCCAGAGTTGTGTGTGGAGTTCTTACGGTCCTGGGCAGCTCGTTACCGCGTGAGCTGAGCGCAGTCCGTGCGCCGTTTTCTTCTGTTTCCAGAGGGTCTGTCCAGCGCCCAGCTGGCATGGCCCATCCTGTGTAATTCCTTGGGCATCTGCAAAAACGTCTTCACGTTGGTCGCCTTTGGTGAAATCCCTAAAGCAAAATCCCTTCGTCTCCTACAGGAGCTCTGAGCGTTACGTTCCCTTTTCGTACGGAGCCTCCTCTCACGCGCTGTAAGAAATAGGGGTGAGTTTGCTCTAGTACCCACGGGGATCTCGCCTAGAACCGGGCTGAGGGGGGCCAAAGCTGCAGGAGATGAAAGTCCCGTGCCGGTTCCTTACGCGGTGGCTGTCAACCGAAACCGTCCCCGCAGCCGGCGCGGTCCGTGGTCTCCGGAGCGCTGCTAATGAGCGGCCGATTGGGTTACGGTGCCTGGGTAGAATTTGCCATAGAAACTCAGCCGGTTGCTGCCGCCGGGTAACTGATCCAAAAGCTTCGAAGCTGCCGTGATGATTTCGCCAGCTCCGGGTCCCAGTCTGCCGCTGGCCGGATCTCGGGCAGGACGGGTAAGCGCTCCGAGGGCTGCTCGGGCTGCTTTGGCGCCGAGAGGAAATTAATTGGCTTGGTTGAGACGTGGCGGCAGGAGATGAGGTTGGGTTTCAGGAAAGGGGATCTTTTTTTCCCCTGGTAAGTTCTTGGCCCTCAACGCACCACAGCACCTGAGAGAGAGAAATGCAGCCAAAATATTGCCGGGGCACAGCTATCCTAGAGTGCAGCCCGAGGCACTTTGCTCCTGATAGAGGACGTTGTGAAAAAGCCATTTTTTCTCTTCCTACTGAGACAGCAAAATTCCTGTACTGCTCCAGGTACAGCTGCGGGTTTGTTTGGGACATCGGATGTAACCTGGCAGGTTTGGCAACGAAGAAGGGGCCCCGGGCTGGGGGGCTGGAGGCAGCGCGGGCACGAGGCGGTTTATTTGTCCGCGGGCGGACAGGCAGGGTTTGCGTGCGGGGTTTGTGTGCCGTGGGCCCTGCGCACAGCGCGGAGCCGCCCGCGCTACCGGCCGGAGCTGCAGCGAGTGCCGCCGAGCAGGGCACCAGCACCGGCACTGCCGAGGAGCTCCGTCCACTCTTAGTGGCCTTGTGGGCTGTGCTCGAGGACAAAACAGCCAGCAAAGACTTTAACAGGCGGCTGAGTCTGAGAGAAATGAAGCTGATTCAATCCAAGTGCTGTGAAAATGAGTGAAAAGTCTTGGCTGATCAAAGTCTAGCAGGAGGTCTTCAAGGAAACGATATTTTCATTAGCATGGAATCCCATAACTTATTTCTTGCAGGGATTAAAATGCACTGTCAGTGTTTTAAAGTACTCAAGTTGCTTAAAAATGGTGGGAAAAGAAGCAATTACTTCACTTGCTGGGGAAAAAAAAAAAAATAATATCCCTTGCAGTTTTTTTGTCTGCCCGTTTGGGCAGCGAATAGCAAAGATGCCCTGATGTTTTGTAGGAAGGCATTTGTGTGCGTTTCTGTGTCAACACGGAGGGCAGAGCGTGCCCCCCACGCGCGCCCGCGGAGCTCAGCTGCTGAGAGGAGATTTGTGTTTGGGCAGAACCTGCGAGAAAGGAGCCATGTCTCGTCTCTAGCAGAGCATCACCGACACCAGAGCTGGAGAGGACAGGAGGAGGAGAGGTCTCCCAGTCCCTTGCAGCGGTGACATGTATGAACACGAAGGGCACGAGCGAGAGGAAGACCCTCCACCGCGTCAGGTTGGGCAGAGCAGGTCCCTGCGGTTCCCCTTCATAAGGCTTTACCCGATCCCATGTCAAGTCTCCCAGGTCTCCTGGGGAGGTCGTTTCCCATCCAGCCCAACGCTGCCGACAGCTCAGCCCGCGCCGGTGCCGAGGGAAGACCGGATTGCTGCGTGGTCCGTGATGGGATGCAGACGGCCCCTCCCGCCGGTGCCGCAGCAGGACGTGTAATACCCTAAAAACCTCTTAGTGTGCTAAGCCCTGGGATCCCTAAGTGCTGAGGAAGCAGAGGAGAAAATCAGAAATAGCGGCTTAACGAACAGTCTGCGCCAGCGTGGGGGTCTCTGCTGCGAAACGCTCTCAGCCGCTCCCCGCTGCGAGGACCCGTGCTCCCCTGCGCAGAGCAGCCTGGCTGGGGAGAGCTCTCCTGGCGAGCCCCGCAGAAGTCGCTCCAGACCCCCAAATCCCTGCAGCAAACTGCATTGTTTGGCAGGCACATACTCCCAAAATCTCTGGTTTCCCACCCAAATCGCCGGCGGCAGGCCCAGTGAGGGCTCAGCACGCCCAGCTGCCATTCGGGAGCGGCGACGGCGTGCTGCGACTCTGCTGCTTTGCAAAGTGCTGTTGCTTCGGATTTGCCCTGTGGGTAAGGGATTTCCCTCCATGGGCACTAATCTGTTTTGCCGCCTTCCAGCTCCTAATTCCCCCCAGATCTGTGGGCTCAGGTCAGCACCAGACTCAGCCAGGACCAGCACAGCAATTAGTCTGTCTGCGCGTCTCTTTGGATGGAAATGAAGTTAATTAGTAAAGGAAAAGGCAAGAAAGACCTTTCTGCGTGCCTGGCGCTGACTCGGAGTGGCTGGAAGGGCTCAGGGCTTGAGTAAGAAGTCACCCCCTGCCCGAGGGGCTGCCCCGGCTCTGCCCCAGTGCCACAGCACGGCAGCCGTTTTGCCCACCCCGGACTGGCGTGACGCGCGAGGGCTCTGCCCTCAGCACCCCGGGGGCTGCAGCGAGGACGCGGGAGCCGGGGAGATGCCCCCGGGAGCCCGGCGGGTAGGTGGGACGTGCTTCCAGGGGCGATGGAGGAGAACCGAGAAAGCTTCGACCCCGTAGTGGGACAAACCTGCTGCCGGTGAGAGCCCGCCAGGCTCGCTCGGATGGCTGCAGACTTCTGTAAGTGCTTGAGCCGTAGGGTGTAGAGGTGGAAGGGGATGATGCAGCTCCCCGCAGCGAGGCGATGGCCGCTGCTCTGCCAGGCTTTGCCACGGAGCTCAGCCCAGAGCGGCAGCGCCGGGGCCGTCCCGGTGCTTACTGGGCTCTTGCTGGAGCCTTCAAAGGCTGTGCTCCGCGCCCCAGGGATGCCCTGCTGTTCACTCGCCGATGGATTTCATCCCGCTGTTGCCAGACTTGCCCCGTGCTTCACCCTCAACACCGTCCCTCCGATCCTCAACTTCTGTACCTGTTAACATGGGCAACAGCTTTGTTTCCTCTTTAAATAATAACAATAATAATAATCCCTGATTTTTACGTAGTATTTTAATCAGCACTGCTGTACAAAGGAGGACAAGATTATTACACTTATAATGTTAGCACCAGCATATTGCTTGGTCCTTTTTAATACTTCCTTATGAAGCCGGCACTTCGGGTGCCCTTAAGTAGCTGTTTGCCACAGCCGAGCAGGCTCAGGTTATTCATACAGGTTTCTGCGGTAATGCTGTTTTCCCTGCCCATCCCCACGATTCTGCTCTCAGAGCAAGCTGGTCCATATTATCTCTGCTGAAAATGGACATGAGAAGAGTTCCTTTCATCTCCCTGGCCTGTAATAGGGTATTAAACAATGCTTTCAGTCCTACTGAATTGTGACCAAGATTTCCCAGGTCTCAAAGGAAAAGAAGAAATGTCTTTCGGTCATTCAGATCAGAGCCAAGCCGCCCCGACAGCGGTGAGGTGGAGGTGTGAGGGGGTGCCTTTACTGTGCTGGCAGGAGCACGGACTGGAGCGAACTGGGACCGACTGGGCTGGCCGGGGGGAGCAGCCGCGTGGGGGGACGCACCAAGAGCCGGCTCCGGGCTGCTGCTGGGCTCTGTGCCTCTGTGCCCGTGCTTGAGACATTTTGGTCTGAAGAGCACAAAACTCAAGGTGCGTTCGTGAGGATGTTTTCTTGAGCGATTCCGAGTCCTTGTAGTCTCTGTAAGATAATTTGCCCAGATAAAATAGTCTGCGTTTGATTTTTGTAAGTGCTTAATGTGCGTTAAGTAGCACAGATGGAATAAACACGGGAGTAAAAAACACCTTCGCAGACAGCTAAGATCAAATGAAGAGAAAATCTCCACGTGAATTAATTTAGCAAGTGTCAGCAGACAATGCAGGCACTTACACATCAGCGGCATCGAAAGGGCATCCAAGCGAGCCGCGTAGATCAGCTGCTCTGATTTACCTTGGGCAAAGACGACTTCTGCAGATCTTTAGGGCTGATGTGCCCGATTTCTCCTTGAGCGTCCGTGGAGCTGGTCCGAACCCTCCCTTCAAATGAACCACAAACAAGTCCTTTTGAAAACCCTCATCTTTGTATTTCAGGATGCTGTGATCAGATTAATACTACACACAGGACAGGGAGGGCACAAAGAAATACTCCCAGGAGAGCTGAGAGGATCTGGCAAATTCTAATGAATTTTGCAGTCGCAAACTGCTAAAATATTGAGTGTTGAGAAGAGTGAGTTAAAATAAGGCTGTCTTAAGTCATCGGATGATCTGTTCATTAACGTGGCATGCCAGGGAAATGAAATAATCGTTTTGCTAGACAAATACATACAAGCAGGTGCCTAAACGCACCTCCCTGGGGGGGGGAGGTAGGTGCCACCGAGGGGCGAGGCAAGGGCTGGGCGAGGCCGCGGTCCGGGTGCCACGTGTAGCCCCGACCTTTCCAGCCAGCGCAGCTTCCTCACTGCTAATGGTGCTGGCGCTGCCAGCAGCCTGACCATAGAAGAATAAAAGCTATTTTTTAGGGCAATATAGAGGAAAAGTGTCCCTCTTGGTGCATTTCTTCCCACGGAGGGGGAGCGCAGCACAGACTAGAGCCCCCACACCTGATGGGATCCACGTGGCATCTACCGGAGCTCACGTTAAGGATGGAAAACGCATCACAGCTTTTTTTCCCTCCTTCTTTTTCAGTTGCAGCCATGCCGGCGACCAACCAGGGCTGGCCCGAGGCCTTCGGGTTCAAGATAGGCGGGACCGGTCCGTGCTACGTCCTCTGGGTGCAGGAGGGCAGCAGCGCGGCGGTGGCGGGGCTGCGGCCGGGCGACGAGGTGCTGGAGATCGAGGGGCAGCCCGTCTCCTCCCTGGGCTGCGAGGCGCTGCTCGGGCTGGCCAGGCGCTGCAGCAACGTGCCCCCCAGCATCGGGGTGGTCTCCCGCCTTCAGCATGCCGACATCGCCCCTGGTCCCCGGGGATGCTTCGGCTTCGAGCTGGCAAGCGGCAGCCCCCCACGAGTGGCCAGTGTCGGCCCGGACTCGCCCGCTGCTGCCTGCGGGATCGAGCCGGGGGATTACGTGCTGGAAGTCAACGGGATGCCCGCGATGCTGCAGGAGGCGGCGGCCGCCCTGGTGGGGTCCTGCCACGGGCGGTCCCTGCGGCTGGGGCTGCTGCGGCCGCAGCGCGGGGCCGGCACGCGGGACCCCGTCCCCAGCGCCGACGCCGTGCGCCAGGAGAGGAAACAGAAAGCGCAGGAATTCAGCAAGAAGGTAAGGCCGGGGCATGGGGCGAGCGTCCGGGGCTCGGAGGACCCCCTGCACCGAGCGGTTTGGAGACTCCCGCATTCAGCCTTTGCAGCGCTCTGGGACGGGGGGATGCTCCTGGCTTGGGCGCCGGGCTGGGGTGCAGACTGGGGGCTTCAGTGCCCGAGAGAAGAGTCTGATAATTACCGGGAGAATAGATGGATGCTGCAGAGAGCTTGGAGATCCTCTGGGGGATGACCCCACGTACTTATTCCTTTGCACTGCAAGAGCGTGTGGAAACCCACGGGGGCAGGTCCCTCCCTCCGGCGCGTCTGGACGTCCCTTCAAAGTTGGAGCATGTCATCCCGCAGACATTTTAGCTCCTATTTCGCTGCAAAGGGAAAACATCGATGTGATTACATCTTTGTTGTGTTCCTGAAGGCTGCCTAGTGGGTAGTTTACCAAACACATCGCCTCGTGCTAATTATAATTTTGATCATGGTTGTTTTTTTAATCTTTCGAATTTCCATTTCAAAGTAGCCTTTTAAAATACTGTCACGAAAATAACCGGGCTTGTGGGTTTTTTGATCCCGAGGTAGTAAAGGAACAAGACATTCATAAAGAGATTCGTGGGTATCAGCTGAATCCCCTCAGTCAGCTTTTACATTAAAGATTCACAAATACGCACGGAGATTTGGATTCATAAGGTAGAGCGCCGCATGTGAAGCAGACACCTGCTGATTACGGGAGATTAACAAGAGGGCGAGAGGTTGTTCCACGCTGCCTCCGTCTCGTGAAGTCACATTAAACCACGTAAACGTTTCTCGGATGATCACAGGAGAGCACTTGCGAAGGGAGCGCGCTGGTCGCGATGCCGTCAGCGCCCACAGCACCACCTCTGCCGCCTCCCTTCCCTGCCCAGCAAAGCCGCCCGCGACGGCCCCGGCCAGCCTGGGCAGAAGCAGGTTTGCGGAGCACCCGTGCCACTGGCTCCCGGGTGCTGGAGCACAGCTCGGCTGGCAAACGCCTCTCTCGAGGGACTTAATGGCGCAGATGTTTTAAGTGGCTTCATTTTTTTACGTGATGCAGAAAATAATAAAACCCAGTGGAGTGCTTTATCCCCTCGTTTACCTGGGAGCTTGGCTCTGGTAGGTGCTGCTGGTGCCGGTGCCGTGAGCACCCGGGTGCTCCTGCCCACCCGCCACACGGCTGGAAGGTCGGAGGGTGCCGGTGGCTTGCATTTCGTGCCTGCGGGGCACTCGCAAGCCCGAGGCGTGGAGGCTTCTCCCACCCTCGTTCGTTTGGCAGAGCCCCTGTTGGAATGGCGCTCGCCTGGCAGACAGACCGGTAGCAGCATTAGCGGCAGCCGGGCTGCGTGAGCTGAACCTGGAGGCATCACCGGAAGCGTTGGAGATGCTCAGGGTCTTGGTTCCAGGTCAACATCTTCTCTTGTCCCCTGCACGCTCAGGGACACGCCGGGGACTGCGCTGACACGAGGGTGGCAGCACCCCCCCGTTCCCGCCCCACCAAGCCCTGCAGCCTCAGCCCAGGCAAAAATTTAACAGCAGCATCCTGGGATTCAGCCCAGCAGGAGCACCACGGGTTTTGTCATTTCTGTGCTGGACCTTGGGACTGAGAAGCATACGAGTCTGCCCGGGGGACGCAGCTGCCTTGGCTGCCCCAGATTCGGTAACCTTGAAGCGCTGCTGCTGCCGGGAGCCCCTGCGGTGCTTGCGTGGCGGCTGCGCAAACCCGGCAGCACCGGGAGGGTTGTGCTGGGGGTCGCAGCGCCTGCGATGGCCCTCCCCGGGGAGCTGCCGAGTGGGGCGAGCGCCTGGAGGAAACGGCTCTGCCCCTGCCCTGGGCAAGGGCCTTTCCCGGCCTGCACAGGGGGCTTTGCCGGGCGATGCCCGCCGGCTCCCTCGCGGTGCTGCCGCAGGGGTGCACACAGACGCGCTGGGGAAGGGCGAGGGGCTCCCCTCCCTTCTCTGCTGCTTCCCCCTGCGCTCGCAGAGCTGGAGGGAAGCGGTTCAACTCGCTGTCAGCACAAAACCGTCACCTGGCAGGAAAAGCCAATGCACGGAGGGACCGCAGGGTGGTCACAAGGAGTTTTCTGCATCCTGCGTATTTGCTGCACCCAGCCAGGCCGCGGGCAAGGCAGCAGCACCCACTGCCCAGCAGAGCCCCGGGGCAAGGGACACCCCCCTGCCCTGGGAAGAGGCTAACAGGGGCAGGGTCCCATGCAGGGTAATTGGCTGGATCCTAATTAGCTAATTAGTCTGCCTGTCATGGCTGTCACAGATGGAGAGGATGGCTGGAAGCCGCTGATGCTGTTTCCAGGGCCGGTGCTCACGTTTCACGTTCTTTGTCCCCACTTCCCTGCAGCCTCCCAGAGTTAACGGCAGGACGGTGCCGCCCGGCAGGACCAGGGCGTGATTAGAGGCTTAAATACCTCCAAAAGCCCATCGCGGTGTCCTCTGCCAGGTAGACTCCAGGCTGATCTGCCAGGTCGCATCCCAAGCAGAGTTTCGGGGTTTGGGGTCACGCCGCTGTTCCGGTGCAATGTTTATAACACGCAGAACAGCGATACCAGGGACGCGTGCGAGGCCCCGGGGGGCTGCGTGATGGGCCGAGGTCTGAAGTTTCTCTTTCCTCCCTGCATGGGTTCCCTCCTCGTTGGCTGACCAGATGCTGCAACTAGACAGACATGTTTTCTGCCCCGTTAGTGCCTCCGTACCCACAGTTAACTGCTCTGCTGCTCAGTGCCCCTTCCCTCTTCTTTCCCGGCTCCCGTGCTGCAGGTGGACGACATCCTCGGTGACCAGCCAGAGGTCAAGGAGAAGGTGTTCACCATCCTGAAGCAGTACGCGGCAGAGCGGAAGGTGGAGTACTTGGCCTACGCCCTCTGCATGGTCCTCACCCAGGAGTCCCACCAGCATCTGATCGACAACATCAGGTACAGGGTGCCAGCACCCTCCGCGCTGCCACGCTGGCCGTTAAACCACGGGCATCCCTCTGCCCGTCGGTGACGGGCGCGCAGGGCTGAGCGCTGCGGGCACGGGGCAGGAGGTTCCCGCGGGGAAGATGCCAACCCCCTTTCCAAGGTGCAGCCGAGCTGAGCTCGGTGGGGTCTCAGCCCGGCATCCCTGTGTCCCCCAGCCTGCGTGGCTGTCCTGCCCGGGGTGGGCCGGGGGGACCCGCACCTGCCTGCCGGCCACCACCGCACCAACTGCCGGCCATCCCCGTCCCTGCAAGGAGCGGTGGTCACCGGCCCCACGGAGCCACCGCCTCCGCCTGCAGCGTGGGACGTGGCTCCTGTTTCTGGCCATCGTTTCGAAGGGAGATGGGATTAGCTGCAGAATGGCTGGCGATTCTCCAAGAGCCTGCCCAGAAAATAAACCGAGCTCTTCAAGGCGAGAGCTGGTGGCGGCTGAGGCGGTGGCCAGGGCTGCCGGCAGCTCCGGCTGCAGGGGCGGCGGGGGGGGGGCTCTGCTGAGGCCACGGGCTGCCTCCGGGCCAGCACTGCCCACAGCATCCCGGGGTGGCCGAGGCTGTGGCCACTCATCCCGGGATGCTCTGGCAACGCTCCGCTTGGGCTCGGGGTCCCGGCACCTCTTGAGCCCCCAGCAGAGTGGCCGTGCCGCGGGTGTGCAGCCGGTGCAGCCGGTCTGCCGCTCTTCTTGCAGCGCGGGGTCGGCGCTGCGGGCCGGTGCCGGTGCCGGTGCCAGCGCGTGGACACGTGGTGGGGATTACGGCCAGGCTGAGACGATGGCCATTAGGGAATCAGGTCTCCATCTGGCCCCGCTCCGGGCCCGGCTTTCCAATTCCTGCTTTAATCAGTGGAATTGCAAGATATTACAGTTACCATAACAACATCCCCGTGCCGGGGTCTCCGCCGTGCCTGCTGCGATCCCGCGGTGGGGAGGATGGGGAGAGCGGGTCGGTGGCCCTTGCCACGCAGCGTCCCCCCGCTCTGCCGCGGCTGCACGTGGGTCCCCTGGGACCCCCAATACCTAAGCGGGGACGGGCACGGACCCCTGCAGAGCGGAGTGGGTGCAGAGGGGACCGTCACCTCCCCAGCAGCCGCCTTGTCCAGGTGCCCACGTCCAGGCTGTCCTGTCCCCCCTGAACGTCCCGGGGGGACCTGACCTGCAAACGGCTGGGGCTGGGGGCAGGGACAGACGGCACCGAGCCCCGCCTGAGCCGTCACCCTAAACTAGTCCCAATCAAAAAAACCCCACCACCCACAATTCAGAAAAAAAGTCTTTTCTCCAGCAAGATCCATGGAAATGCCTCGGGCCCTTTTGTCTTCATTCCCGGGGAATTATACAAGATTTTTTTTCCCCCCACAGAGAGTATTTGAATAAGTAAATTTTCCTCTGGACCCAAGCGCCTCTGGGGGGGGCACAGCAGGTTTCCCCTGGGGTGTCCCCATCCCAGTGGCCCCCATCCCAGCGGAGGACAGTGTGGCCGGACCCGGTGCCGCTGTCCCCCCGGCGCGGTGCAGAGCTCGCCCCATGCCCAGCCCCGAGATGCCGTGGGGCAGTGCCGGGTTACAGCCCCCCGATAATGCGGTCAAACCCGCGGCCACCCCGTGCCCTCGTGTGAAAGGTTAATGCCAGGGCTGGGGCAAGAGGCGCCGTAAATCAGGCAGCTAATCTCGGTTTAATGGAAATGAAATATTTAGCTTAGGGAAAAGATTTACCGTCTAATCTTAATGAAATGAAGTCAAGAAAATAATAATAAAAAAAAAAAGGCGCTTTAGAGACCAGGTTTCCCAGCTGCGGGGGTGCTGGGGAGGCGAGGGCAGCTCCGTGTGCGCTGCCGTGCGGGATAGGAGCTGCTTATCCCGGGGTCTCCCATCCTGTGGGTTTGCTGCCGAGCAAGAGCTTTTAATGCTTTTAATAACTCACTGAAAGGTGGTGAGCGGCTGCCGGGTGCTCTGGATTTAGGGGGTGCTGTGAATTCACGTGGGTGATTTCCACACGGCTCGAGCTGGTTCGGTCCGTTGCTGGCTGAGGAGGGGTCTGGGGTCTGCGCCCCAACTGGCACCCCGGGACTGGGGAAGAGCTGTGCGGGGCATTCGTGCAAGGAGGGGTCCCGGCTCGGGCGCTGGCTCCAGGGATGGGGTGCTGGTATGGCTGTCTTACCGTCCTTGGGGCGCGGGGCAGCCAGCCGCGGGCAGCGGCGTGTGTCGGTGCAATTTGGGCGAGCGGAGCCCGTCTCAGCTGACCCACCGAGCATCCTGGGGCTCGTCCTGCGGGACCACCCCTGCGAGCACGTGGAGCTGTGTGAGGACGGGCTCGGGACCACGCGGGTACCCGTCGGCCAGCCCGGGCGTGCCTGCCAGGCTGTGCCCGGCTCCCCTGTCCCCGGGGGCTGTTCCCACCCGAGATGCGGGGGGCAGACCCACGCACCACGAGCTTGCCCGTGCCTCCTGCCCTGCAAAGCCCGGAGGAGATGTGCCGAGAGGAGCCCTCGGAGGGGCTGGGACGAGCCCCTTCCCTCTGGTGATGGGGGTGCCCGTCGCCCAGGGACTGGGGAGGGATGCTGGGGGCGACGCCGGGGGTGATGCCAGCAAGGGTCCCCGACGCTCGCCTCACCGGCAGCCCCGGGCCCCGGCAGGCTCGCCGAGCCCTGCCGTGGCGTGTGTGGCGGTGGGCGACCGGGTGGCCCCCGCCACGCAGAGCCCCGCGGCCGGTACGTCCCCGTCTGCCGCTGACCCTCGCGCTGGCCTGATTGGATCTTCTCTCTGCGCCAGCTGAATTTATTTTCGGGCCGTTGCTGCTGCCGGCTGTCCTCCCTCCCCTGCCTGTCCCCTCCCCAGGCTCCCCCCGGGGTTTAACGCGCTCCCTGCGAGGTGCTGTGGTACAGCGTAACCCAAGATCCCCGACTCAGCACACAGATCGACCCGGGGCTGCAGACACCTCTCCTCCTCCCGCCTGTCCTCGGGCTGGGCTTTTTCCAGTGTTGGTGGTTTTTTTTTTTTTTTTTCTTTTTGGCTCAAATGGATTTCATCCCATTTACCCAGTATTAAGCTCCTGCAGATTTTAATTTGCTGACATTTTCTTCATCCGTTTGGTTGTGGATAGCAGGGATAACGCACGTGCTGCGCCGGTTCCTCCCCGCTCCCATCCCCTGCCCATATGGCTGGTGCGTGTAGTAAAGTGCACAATTGTAGTTCAGCTCAAGAATGATGAAATACGGCAGCGAGGCGGAAAGATGAGCTGTCTCGGGTGAGTAAGAACGGACCTTTCCTGGGAGCTGAGGGGGCTGGGACGGGAATGGGTTTAAAGCAGCTTAATTCTCGAATCTAGCAACCCCCGGCACCGCAAAAACGAGATGTGCTAAAAGTTAATTAACTCTTAGCATCCATATTGCATCAGAGCTGCTCTCGTCAGGGACTCCGTGGGCATCGCAGCTCTGCCGGGGAGAGGGAAATCTCTCCTTTTGTGTTATTCCATCACCTGCAAATGCCAAAGCCCGGGTCCAGTCCCGGGGGAGCCGCGGGGTTTCTCTCCTCTGCTCCCCATGGCCGTGCCAAGCACGTGTCAGGGGCTGCGTGCGTCTCGCACCGGCGTGGGGAGGGGAGCGGGTTATTTTGGGCAGGTCGGGGTCCCAGGGGCGTGCGCCTCTTGGCACTGCTCTTATTTCTGAGCTGTTTTCAAACCAGGGCAGAGCTGCGATTCCAGCAGAGGAACGGCGCCGGCTCTGCACCCAAGTGCTCTGCAGTGCCGTCGCAGCGGCCGCCGGCTTTTCCCCGGACTCGGGGGGCCAAAGTCTCCCTGCGAGCAGAGCGGTACAGGTGGGATCCTCACCTGCCTTGCACCAGGGTTTAGCACTTGCACACCACCGCGTACCGGTTCCCGTCTCCCTTTGCACCGTGCGTTTTCCCTGTGCTGGCGGCCGCACCGGCGGTGCCCGTGCCAGCATTGCACCAGCTCCCGGCAGCGGTGTTTAGCTTTGAAACATCTGTTTGCTGTAGAATTGGGGAGCGATGGAAACGCAGATCCCCTCCTCCCCACTGACCTGCAGCGTTACAAAAGCTGGTGCATAGAACACTGGCGTTGATGCTTACATGGATATCGTCCCATTAACCCGGATTTAAACAGCAGGATGCGTGTGTGCTCCGGAGCACATCCAGCCGTATTCATTCATTAGCCGATAACTCTCGGGCTGCTCAGACTGCTATATGTTCTCATGGATCTCCTTTAAGTCGTCTTGTGCTTCACTCTGCTGCAGGGAGGATAGTTAGGGGTAGTTTGTTACTTCGCTGCCTTCGTTATGGTCCGTTCGCTTCCCGACCAGCCTCTGCTCCTGGGGGAAAACCAACGCGTGCAGCCCAAGCTGCTGGCCTGCGGTGGCCGGGCCGAGGCGAGCGCCGCTTTGATTGCAGTCACTTTTGATCCCTGACAAAGATACAATCGCTGCCCATCGGGGGTTCCCTTATTACGGGAGAAATTCTACCGAGTTCATTTTAATAATGCCCCAAACACAATCTATTTGTCTCGGCTTGTTTTTCATGGCAATAAAATCGCTTGGCATGTTCCCGTATTAAAATACTCCAGCCATCTGTGACTGTCACTGGATAAGAAATTTCATTTTAGCCATCAGGATTTCTATATTACGGCTTGCGCTGCTTCCCCGCTTGTCCCCCCCTCCACGTACCCGCTCCCGCAAGGCTGGGGGAGCTTTCTGGCTCTCTCGGGTGCCGATGCAGCCCGGGTCACCCCCGAACCCGCATCGCCCTGCCTGCTGCCTGCTGCCGCACTTCCAACTGCAAGCGGACGCCGTCCTCCCGCCCGCGGTCCGGGCAGACCCGCTGTGAAACCGCGCGGACGGCAGGACGATAATGGAGGAAAAGCGGCTCTTGTTGGCTTCCGTTTTAACAAATCCCTAATCTGATAGCCGGACATATGGTCAACTGCCCAAAAATGGGAATTAGGGCAGCAGGAAAAAAAATGTGCCAGCGGTGAAAACAATTGGGAGCGGAGTTCCTTTTCTACCGGCTGAGTTCAAATAGGTCATGACCAAAACGCCTCGGTGTAAAATCTCCTATTAGGAGATTAATTTCTTTTGACAAATCGAACTACGGCTGTAATGCAGATTATATTAGCCTGGCCCGCTTGCACACCACCACTGATTTGTAACTTTTATTTTGGGAAGTGGTTACTTGGTTCGAGTGTTTTCCAGTATATTAAAGAAAACACAGAAAGCTGCATTTGTCCTGGTGTTCCCAGCAGAAAGCAGTTTGGGGCAGCGCCTCGGCCGAGGTGACTGCTCTCTGCGGCTCCGAAAAGCGGGGGGTGACAAAACTCCCCACGCCCCGGGCTGGTGTGGGGTGCCGGCGCGGGGCACGGGGTGCGTGGGAGCTGCTGGTGGCCCCACGTCTGCCCGGCGCAGCGGCTGGCAGGGTCCCACGGGTGCCACAGGGGATCTGGGGGCCCGTCCGTGAGGCCAGGGCTGCGTCGAGCAGCCGTTTGCACCCACCGACCTGGCCACCATCCCCGGTACCCGCCGGGCGATGCTGGGCAGGATGGAGGCTGCAGAGAAAGCCTTTCTGGGGATTTCCTTGAAGGACTCCGTGTCCCCGGCAGCTGACACCGGTTTCGGGAGAGGCGAGAGTGTTCGGGGCCCTGGCGCTTGGCCGCTGATGGGGAGGGTGACCCCCAGCCGGGCACGGGCCGCGGTGCTGCTCTGGCAGGCTCTCACCAGCAGGTAACGCGTCAGTCGTTACTGGAGCCCGTGCCGGGATGTGTCATGAGAGGGTGACCCTCCCCAAAAGCTGCTGTGCGGGGCTGGGGGTTTTGGGCCGTCCCCAGGGACGAGTGGGGTGGCTGGGGAAGGGCTGCGAGGGGCTCCCGGCCCCGGCGCACGGCCGTTGTATCCCACCATGTCTGGGATGCAAAAGCGCCTTCGTTCCTATTTAATGATAACAACGGTCACATCTGCAAAACATCTGCAGCCCGATGAGTGATTACTGAGCCTCCCATTACCGGGGATAATGGGATAACAGCCCCTGTGAAAACTGCAGGGCCGTGCTCGCTGCCGGACTGGAGCGAGTCCCGCTCGTGGATGGGGGTTCGGAGGTGCCGCGTCCCCCCGTGGCTGCCAGTGCTGCCGGGGCTGGAGGCCAGTGCAGGGCTGCCGACACCCCTACCCATGCACGCCGAGGTGGCAGGGAGATTAGGTTTGAGAAAAATCTGTGCAGGTTCTTAAGCAGAAGTCCGTTACGTGGGTAAAGCAGTACACGGGTTTTCTCTCCCGAAAGCGTGTGGGTTTTAGCATTGCGGCACGGTGTCGGGGCAGAAGTGCTTTTCCAGACTGGTAGCTGCTTGCACAGCACAGTTCAGACATAATCCAAGTGCAGCTCAGTGTTTTAATCCACCCTGGGATGGGTTTTTCTGCACAACCGACAGACTCAAGGTCAGGTCTTTGCTAGTTGTTTTGGGGCTAAACCATACATTTTTCATTTTTCCTTCCTTTGCTACCTGGAGATTGTATCTGATGTTGGCAGCTCTGGAAAGCTTCTCATCCTCTTCATCAAACGCGAGTGCTGTGTTTAAAGATGGCGTTATTTAAATTAAAGATTTTTTTTTTAATCTTCTATCCCTAATGCAAAGTGCTGGTGTGTTACCCTGGGGGTAAATGATGCTCTGCGGCTCGGGGGGAGGTTTGGGCCCATGACTGTGGTCCTGGTCCTGGTCCTGGTCCTGGTCCTGGTCCTGGTCCTGGTCCAGCCTGGGCAGCTCCGCCTGTGCGCCCAGCAGCCGCGCACCCACCACCGATGCCGTTTGCCTTTAAGGTTTCTCACCCATTACAGCGGCATGTAATTTAAACAGAAGCACTTTAGAAGTCAACTAATTAGCACCAGGGAGGCATCCCCCCGGAGTTCAGCGCAGAGCCGTGCCCTCCTTTCTGTTATGAGATCGTTCCAGCTGGAAATTACAGCGACTGCAGTTTTTAGGGAAAGCGAGAGGCTTCGTCGCTGCGAGCCAGGGCAGAGCCGGAGCAGGGAGGGCAGAGCAGGCGCTAAAGCCAAACTGATAAAAAAAGGAGGCACTCGGTAGATGGTAAACCTCCGCCCGGGACTGAGAGCGTGGTGGGGAGGCGAGGGTGAAGGGAGGCAGGGACTCAGCCCAGGTAAAGTTTGCCAGCGAGCCGGCCCATCTGGCCGCGGTCCCCGTGCACCGCGGGGGTGCCAAGTGGCAGGGGGGCACCGGCTGGCGCGCGGTTTGGTGGTTGGATCCGGCCGCGTCGTGGGCGTGAGCCGAGGCTGAGACTCAGCTGCATGAGGATCTGAAGCATCTCCCTTTTGTTCCCACCGCACCCTGACAAATGGGAAAGGACCGGAGTTTCTCTCGGCATTTTCGGTACGTCTCTCTACTCCGCTCCTCCGCGCGGCGTGCATGGCGTCGGATGTGCTGGGAATGCCTCGCGCCCTGGCAGACGTCCCCGCGACGTCTCTCCTGCCTCTCTGAGCTGCGGGGACCCTGCCTCCCGGTGCCGGGGTGGCCCTGCCGCCAACCTGTGCCCACCACAGCAGCGGCACGAGGGTTGGGGGGAGCTGAGCAAAGCTCAGATGAAAAACTGGGGCTGAGGGGCTGGGGAGAGGTGGGAAGAGCACATCTGGGTGTGCTTTGTCTCCGTGACTATAGTCCACCGCAGGCACGAGCGGTGAGGACGCAAGTTTTGGGGTGCTGCGTGGTGCAGGGGTTGTGGTGGAGCGAGGACCGGGGACCCCTCGCTCCTGGCCCCGGCTGAGTGCGAGCTCTGAGCAAACTTGGGGCTGCTTTGAGCGGCTCCCGCTGGGGCCGGAGCCACCACCGCTGCCTGGCTCGAGGGGACGCACCCGGCACCGGCGAGTCTCGGCATCCAGCTTGGGGTAGAACCTTGAGGCGAGCTCCGTGCCCATCGCAGGACGTGCGCCCTTGTGCGAGGCGGCTTTCCACGGCGCTGGGCTGGTGGGGAGGCAGCTCTCAGCGAGCGCAGGCTGCAGAAATGGGGCCGTCCGCTCGGAGGTGAGCTGCAAGTGACCCGCCTGGGAGTTTTAAAAACAGCGAGCGTGACAAAGACCGAGATGTGCTAACCATCCTCTGCCGAAGCGAGCCCCAGAGCAGGGAGCCGAGCGGCTGGGGACGGGCGTGCTGGCAGACGGGCTCCTGCCAGGCGGTTTCCGACCGCAGCAGCGTGCCGCCGTCCTGGCCGGGCTGCTTCGGAGAGGGAGCGAAGGGAAAGCAGCTTGCAGCCTCTGGGGCCTCTCCCGGCCTGGAAAATGTCCTGAATTAGCATTCGTGTGTTAGAGCAGACTGAAACCTCCTGAAGAGCGTGTGCCGACACTGCTGCGGAGGAGGGTTAGTGCACCGGGGCTCAGCACACCCTACGCCGGGGCCAGGGAGCGGGCACAGGGCTGCAGTGCCTAGGGCTGGGGACACCTTTGCCGTCCCCTCTCCAACAGGGAACAGATCCAGGGCTGACCTGGGACGTGCAAGGAGAAGGAAGAGGAAGCTGACGGCACGAGGTCAGCGCTGCACGGCTCCCAGGCCCTCCCACGGGCACGGGCAGCCTGCGGGGCTGCGGGGACAGGGGCTCTGCCCTGGTCCCGGGCTGACCTCTGCAAACAGGGTGGGCGCATCCGTATCCGCGCCGACAGGCAAAGTCGGGCTTGTCCCGCGGGACGGCAGGGTGCTGCAGAAATAGCCATGGTTTCCCGCTAAGCACCGGGCACCGTCCGCCCTGTGCTGGTGCCGGTGCTGGTGCCGGTGCTGGTGCCCGCTGCACGGGTGGCACTGAGCCCGAGCAGAGGACAGGCTGAGGCATCGACGCTGTCTAATGACACCCCGTGTGCTGCCTTTGGTGGGTCCCTCGTTAAGGACCAGACCTGGGCACGCACAGTTCGGGGCCAGCGCCCGCCGAACCGCAGGGCGTCGGGGAGCTCGGGGGATCCAGCCCCCAGCAGCACTGCGGCACGGGGCCATCCCGGGCTCCCCGAGGCCGCACTGCAAATTCCCTCAAAGGGTTTTGCAGAAGGAAACTATTTTGCATGCTTCAATGGGATTATTTTTACCAGTCACTTAGCTCCTCTCCTTGCTAAGACACCGTTTTGCTTTTAGTACTGAGTCAATTCACGGTGAAACCCTTAAAGCGTGTCCTTGCGCCTGGTTACTGAGCTGGCTGTACTTTGCTCCTCAACCCTGATGTTTGCCAGCCTGCAGGCGAAGTAGCAGTCGGTGCAAAGTGGGACAGCCCTGCTGGAACGAGCAGGGCCAATTTAATTTGGCCAACTTAAATGGGAGCGTGCTCGTTTTGCCTGCAAGGAACCCGGACTTTTCCCAGGGCAGAGGCGTGGGGTCCTGCCGGGACTCGCTGCTGTCGTGCCGTCGTCCTGCTGTCATCCCCGCAGGAGTCTGCTTGCAGCTGGGTGAACTGTTTATTAGCATAATTTCACTCTTTTCTAGTTGCTGCTTAATCACAAATTGACTGTGAATCGTACCGATGTGTTACTTATTTTAAATTATCACCAAATGCTTTGCGTGAGCCTGTGTCAGCCTCTGGATGGTTTGCGATCCGTCTGCTCCTACTCAGCGTGAGCATCAGCTCTTATTTTGAGTTCTGCCTTTTGTTGGGGGGAAATAGAGATGTCCTGGTCCTGGTAGAGTTGGGATTTGAAGCCTCCCCTTCCTCCTCCTCTGGCTTCACCCAGGCTTTCGGGTTCCTTCGGTGAAGTTGCCCGAGAGATGGGGGTGACCCACGGGAGCCCCCCGCCAGCCCCAGCCTCTCCAGCCACACTTCGTTAGCAACCGGCCATCGTCACGGCCACGTCAGGCCGGCGGCAGGAGGGTGCAGCCCCTCGGAACAAGTTGCTTTGGGTCCTCTGACGCCAGCTGCGAGTTTGGCCCAGGCAGTGCCCCCCGGGAGACGTGCCCCCCGGGAGACGTGCCCCCCGGGAGATTTGGAAGCGACGCTCGCATTCCTCCCCCGCCGCAAGCGTCGGAGTTCGCGTTAATGTAGGGAGCGCGTTCTCACGCGCCGCGAGGTGAAGAGCACTAACGAACCTCGCAGGACGGTATTGTCTAACGAGCAAATGCAGCTGCGCCAGGCAGCCGGGTCCGGGGGCAGGGAGGGGTTGCTATAGAAACACACAGATAACAGCTCCTCCAGAAGCCCCTAAATGTGCAAATGGGAAGGTAGGCGTAGGTGAGCGGGGCGACGGCCGTCTCGCTGTTGTGGTGGCAGAAGGAAAAGGCAACGAAAAAGCGTCGTTACGGGGCGAAGCTCCGGCCGGGGTGGGAGCGGGGCGGAGGCACCCGGAGAGAGCTTTGCGCTCGCTGTGCATCTCCCGGGGGTCCTGGAGGGGGGACAACGGCCGCTCGGCTCTGGCAGAGCAGCTCCTACCAGGCAGAGGGGAGGTGACCCGCAACAGAGCAAGTTCCCAGCGGCGTCCCCTTGCCTGCAGCGTCACTGTGCCCCTCCTCGTCCCTGCAGCACCCGCGTCTCCCAAGGGGCGCGAGGCTCCCGCCTGGCCGCGGCGGGAGCTGTGGGGTGGCAATAGCCAAGGCTGGAGCCCGGAAGAGTGGAGTCCAGGGCTCCCAGCAGAGGGGCTGGGGCAGGAGATGGGGAGCAATATTTCGGGGGTCCCAGAACGTGCTGGGGAGGAAGCGGGTCTGGAGGAGGCGGTTTGGCACTGGCACACGGGGGGCACGTGCACGTTGGGACCCCTGGCCGTGGGTACCACGCAGCAAGGATCGGGGTTGCAACGGACAGGCACCGCGGGGGCAAGGGTCCTCCCCTGCCCGGCCGCCTCCCTGGCTGTGGGCGTGGGGGGAAGCGATTAATCTGGGACTCGAGCGGAACCTCGTCATCGGCGTACCGGGACCGGCAGCTGAAGGGGCCCGGGCCGGGATGCACGAGGAGGAACCGAGTTGTTTGAATGAGTCTCTGTGAGCGCTGTGGAGGGGTGCAACCTCCTCACCCCAACGGATGCATGCACAGGACGGAGCAGGAGATGCCGCCGGCGTCCCCAGCCCCGGCATTTGCAGCTCCGGGGAGGACTGAGGCCAAGAGCGCACGAGGGGCTGGGGCTGCTCCGACCTTTCCTTTCCCAGGTATGGCTGGATCCAGAGCTCCGGGCCACGGCCGCTCCAGCCCCGCGCCTCACTCCCCTCCCTTGTCTCATTTTTCCAGGATTTTCATCCCCAAGAAGCACCGGCAGCGGTTTGACGAGGTGGTGTCTCAGAGCCTGATCAGCAAGCTCTGCCGCTCCAAGAGCGAGCAGCACAGCAATCGGCTGCGGCGCAGCCGGAGCGAGGACCACCAGGAGCGGCTCCTCGTCTCCACCCGTGCCAGCTCCGTGCCCCGGTGCCACGAGGAGGCCAGCAAGAGCCTGCGAAAAACCACTTCGCTCATCACCAGCAATGTGGCCTCGGGGGCTGCCCGCAGGTAACACCTCTCCCGGACGCCCTCGAGCTCGCGGTGGCAGGGTCTGATTTGGCGTGGATGGCAGCACGGGGGCGGGATGCCAGAGAAAGGGGGGAAGGCAGTAGGAAAGGAGATGTCTTCAGTGTGCAGAATGGGTGAAATCCCCCTGGGATGAGGATGAACAAAGACCTCTCCTTCTCAAAGGCTGGGCACATTTGCACCCCTTGTCCCAGCTCTGGGCCACCCTTTCTGCCCCCTCGCTGTTGCAGGGCTCGCTGGGACGAGCCGAGTGAGGAGCTGAGATGGCACGTGCAGGCTGCCAGGGCTTGTCAGCTCCCGTGCTGGGGGGGCTGCAGGGCGCCCGGCCGTGCCGGCGGGATGGAGGGCACCCAGGCACAGAGCAGGCCGTATCGTCCTGCCCTGCCCCGGGGGGTGTCCAGGTGCGAGGCCGCGGGACGCAAGAAGGACGATCCCTGGTGCACAGGGGATGAACCCATTTCCCGCTGCCCCTACGGCCAGACCTCAGCAGCCCCGGCCAGACCTGAGCCCTGCCGTGCTGGCGGTGGCTCCTGCTCCGTTCCTGGCCCGTCCCATGAACAAGAGAGCAGTATCTGGTCTGCCAGCACAGCCGGGGAATCCTCCTGGGAGGGGCTGTGCTGCCACAGGCACGTCCCGAGCCATTCCCCTGCCTCCAGCTGGTATCTCCAGGGTGTTTGGCTGCAGCACGCCTTCCTGCCAGGATAATTTTTGGTGTGACTTATCCAAAATCCAGTTCCAGCACAGTCTCCCTCCCTGCCAGCATAGGATGGGTCCCTACAACAGGCTTTCTGGTTGTAAACGATCTCAGTGATGTTGCCTTCCCCCAGAGCTCCCCACAGGGAACAACTCCCAGCTCCCATCAGCCTCCCGGCAGAGACATTTCCTAATGCTCCTTCCAAAATTTCCTAGCTGAATTTAATTTCTCTCTCATCAGCCTACGAGATCTTTGCCCCCTAAAACACATCGCCTCTCCTACTCTGTCGATGTGATATATAAGCTACGTCCCATGCTCCGCTTTAAAAACACATCGGATTTGAAGGACCGGACGGTGGTTTTATGAATTTGGTACTGAATGCAGAGCAAGAGCCTGCGCTCAGAGGCTCTGCCCCTAAAACAGCGGCATCTCTTCCTGCCTGCAGAGCACCCGCATCCCCGCAGCCCTCCCTGAGGTTTTGCCTGGGCTGTTTGTAGCACCCCTCCGATCGCTCGCCCACCACCCCCCCGAGCTGGCTCAGCGCCGTGGGCTCCCTCTGCCCCCCAGCACGGGCAGGCTGCAGGCAGGAGAGGCTGGCAGTGCTGGCAGGACAGGCAGCTGCACTGCGGCCGTGCGGGGCCACCAAAGCCACCCACACCTTCCCTCCATCCCCTCTCCCCATTTGAAAGACGCTTCGGTATCAAAGGGGACCTCGCGGGGACGCAGCGAGCGTCGAGGGCTTGGGCACTCAGGGGATACCTGGGCTAACGGGGCTTTGGTGGGGCTGGGCAAGGAAACAAGAACCAAATATTTGTTGGGCTCTGGTTTCACATTTGCTTTTTTTCCCTGCAGAACTGTGCGAGTTTATAAAGGCAACAGAAGCTTTGGCTTCACGCTACGCGGCCATGCCCCGGTGTGGATCGAGTCCGTTCTGCCAGGTAAGGAAGCCTCCAGCCGCAAGGTTCAAAGATAACTTATTTATCTCTGGTCTGAACTCAAAATGTTAAGTGCCTGCTGTTTGCTAGAAAATAGCAAAAGGGACTTTTACAAGGGTCAGTGATGGAGTCTCCAGAGTTGAATAATTAGTGTCTTTGGTACAATTTAGTTTGGCTTTACGGACTCCCTCTTTTGCAAGGTGGAAAATGTCTGTGTTCAGTAAATAGCCGGGAATCACACCCGAGTTTCCAATGCAAGCTGGGCGCTGGCATCGCTGCGCCCGGTGAACAGCCCCAGCCCACCCAGATAATCCAGCTGCAGTGGGTGCCCTGCCCTGGGGGTATCCCTGGGCACAGAGCAGCCGGAGAGCTGGGACCCCCTCCCTGTAAGCAGGGGTCCGCCAGCTAAAGCCCCTCTCGTTCCCTGTGCATTTAGGGAGCCCGGCGGAGAAGGCTGCTCTCAAAGCTGGAGACCGGATCCTATTCCTCAACGGTCTGGACATGAGGTAAGAGGCTCTTTAGGAGACCTGTGCCAAGGGGCGGTGGGTGGCCAAGCACAGCCGTGTTCACTTGTTCACTCTTGTGCAGCAGAAATGAGAGCTGGCCATCCTCGAGAGCTGTCTACTGAGGTGCACGAGGGGTTTTGCCCCATACGGGCATCCCCTTTACTATTCTTTTACAAAAACTGGCTCTAAGAGTAGTATTTCAGCTCCATCCCTGCTCCTCCTTTGACTTCTCTGTGCAAATAGCCACATATAATGCATGACACACTATATATAACTGGGGTCCTGACCGCAACCCACCTGCAGACCCCGATTCAAGCCCCTGTGAGTTCAGGTGTACAAGTCAAACACCTGGGGTTCTGCTTTTGAAAGCAGCAGAGCGCCAGCCAGGCCGTGAATCACTCCCAGAATGGGATCATAAGTTTAAAACCACATGGGCAATCGCATTTCCACCTCGAAATTAATTCTCCTATATATTATTTGCGCACAACAAAAGCGATCAAACCAGAGCTGAGCGTGCACCTTGCCGGTGCAGTGGCAGCAGCCCGTATTTCCTTGGGTTGGTCTTTCCGCACAAAAAGCAAGAGCAAAGGGTTAGAAGAGGCTACGCGATAAGAGAAAGTGATGAATATTTAAAGGTTAAACATCTGATGCTGCTTCTGCCGGTGCTCAGGTTCTCACATTTCAGCTGATCCAGCAAACTGTTGGCTGATGCAGCACTGCCAGAAAATAGAGGAGACCGAGTTGAAGATTGTCCTCTGAGCCCGTGTTTTGGCAGGCGTTGTCCCAGGCTGGCCCCTACCCTTCTCCAAGGACACTCCAAGATTATTTTTTTTTTTTTGCCTACAAAAACGCATTTTACATCCACCTTGCATTTTCTTTTCACGCAGAATTAGGACAGGCAAGGAGAGACCTGCAGAAATGGAAAGTTCGTCTGCTGGGTCTGAGCGTAGCTTAAAGTAACGCCGGCTTCGCTTGCCGTGGCAGCTCCGCGGGGTGCTCGCAGGCGTGCCCTGCGGCTATTCCTTGCCGCAGGTGCGGCGGAGAGCCCAGTCCCAGGGTGCGATTCACGCTCTCCCTCGGGGAGGCTCTTTGCTGAGCAGCACAGCTAGAGCCGAGCAAAGATCGAGAGGCCAGGGGAATTGCAGCGGGGCCCAACACCGCCTGGCTCTCAGCAGCAAGATGAGGCTTTTTGCAAGATAAGCGAAGCCAGCTGCAAACTTCCATTTCACCGCTGCCCTCCCGCGAGCCGCTGCCTGCGGTGCTGCCTGCACAGGCAAGGCAAGCCCGGCAGCCCTGACCCGGGCTCTCCTGTGCCCCGCAGGAACTGCTCCCATGACAAGGTGGTGTCGATGCTGCAGGGCAGCGGGGCGATGCCCACCTTGGTGGTGGAAGAGGGGATCGTCAACTTCTCCAACGGTAAGAGCGCGGGGAGGAGAGGGCCCGGAGCGGCAGAAACCCCACGCCAGCTCCCGAATTCCCCGCGCAGGAGGGAATCCTCCCATAGGCTCAGCGGGTTTAACGCTGCCCGGAGAGCCGCTCCTCTCGCCGGGGCACGCGGCTGCCCGCTTTCTGGGATCAGGCTTGGCTGCTCTCCAGAAGGGTTCGTCCCACCGTATGATCGTCCTTGACAGCCCTTGCCACTGTCCTTTACGTGCAGTCTGTGCTGTGTACTTGACCGAAGTAATCCAACCCTGTGCATCCATGGTCGCTGTGCAAATCCCACGGTTGTGTATGGCCTGTGCTGTTCAGAATAACTCCTGCTGTTATGAATAATTTAGCTTGCTGCTGGTGAGTGAGTCAGCGGGAGATGAGGGTGTCTGGGGCAACGTGGGTGGCTGTCAGCACCATTTTAGCGAAGGGGCATGACCGCAGCCCAGGGCAGAGCGCAGTCACCGCTGTGTTTCCGAAGCCGTGCAAAGGCAGGAGGGTCGGTGTGTTATTGGGGTGCTGCTCTGCAACGCATAGGCCCGGGAATTAGGGACTGGCTCTTCCCTCCAGAGTAGCGGTGGAGTCTCCTGAGCTTGGCATTAGCAGCCCGGTATTACCAGCTTGTTTGCATGTGCCCTAGAAACAAAACCGAGCACCTCACTACTTCACAGTATGGAGCCAGCGGCACTTAAATTCCTTCACTGCCCCCCCCCCCCCCCAAAAAAAAACCCCAAGAAATGATGGAATTTTTTGCTCCCACTGCCTTGGCCATATTCCTACATGGATAAGTGCATCCCACAGACACGGTCGGGTCCCTCTCCCAGCCATGCTTATTGCCCTGCGCTCACTGCAGAGGCAGCCAGGCTGTGGCACAGGGACCAGTGCAGATGAGCACGGCAAAGCAACTGACCCTCCTTGCCTCAGTTCACTCACAGGTAACCCTTGACTGATGCTGCTTTTGAAGGCAAGGATTATCATAGGGTGCTCTGAAACTTGAGCAGAGGCTTTAGAGAGCCAGAGAAGGAGTATCATCTGCCTGTGTGTAGAGGAAGTGCAGAAGCAGCATGGTTGAAGAGACAGATCTCAGAGAGCATCCCAACCAAGACACCCCTGCTCATCTCCAGCAGGTCCATGGACCTACTGGAACAGCCACGAGCTCCAGAGCAGCTGGTCCAGAGCATGGGAAGAAGGCAGGGGCAGCCGCAGCTCCACATGAGCCATTTCACCTTGTCACCGTGCTGCCTTCCAGTGACCAAAATCTGGTTTTGCTGGGGTAACAGTGTCTGTATCAGCACATCAGGATCTGTATTTCTGTGGAGCGCCCATTGTGCATGGTGCAGCTGCCCCGGCTGTCCCCAGGACTGACCCCTGGTTTCGGGACAAGCCTTTTAACCCATGGTTAAGACCCTTTGTCTGTTGAATTTTCTTTTTTCTTTCTGCCTGCGCCTTGCAGACTCTGGCTCTGCTGACTCCCCGAGCACCTCCTCCGCCCTCACCTCCCTGCAGTGGGTTGCAGAGATACTCCCCTCTAGCATCAAGATTCAAGGAAGGACCTTCAGCCAGCAGCTGGAGCACCTGCTGACTCCACCCGAGCGCTATACCATCTGCAAAGCGCTGGAAGGCTTCTTCCAACATCGGTAACTTGTTAGCAGCTCCGTTCCTCTAATGCTGGTACCTGGCCTGGTAGCAATGCCCGTGTCAGAGTCGGTCTCCAAGCAGAAGGCAGACCTCGGCTGCGAGGCTGTCAGCAGGGAGCTCTGCTGTGACCACGTTCTCTGGTTTCCCCAGCTGTGTATTTCCCTGTGTGTGTCCACAGGGCACAAGCCCATCTCTCACCAGGACACCCGAGGACAGGGCAGACCCATTAGCCTTTGGGGTTAATTCAGTCACCCCTTAATCCTTCATAAAACAGCTTCGGTCCTCTGCAGCGCAGGCTCTCTTGCTGTCTGGCCGTCCCCGACGGCCACAGATCCCGTTTCACTTCTTTCAGTAAATCTCGCCGCGTCTCATCCTTGTCTTCTCACTCTTCTCAGCATCTCGGCTGCAGCGCGGGAACGGCTGTGCCTGGCAGAGCCCTCATCCTCCCCGCCCTGCTGCGAGGGTCGAAACCGATCCCCTGGCAGACTGGAGGCTTCCAGTAGCCACCTTGTTTTCTGCCCTTGATCTTTAACCTTTCTGCAGCACAGTGACAAAGCCATCCCTCCGGCCCGCGGGGAGGCTGGGCTGCCTCTGTACCTGCAGGTGCTGGGGGAGGTACCGCTGCGTAACCCCCCCGCCACCAGCCCAGTGAACCTTCTTGAGGCCCTGCGATCACTAACGCTGCCCCGGTAAAGCAGACACCGTTGCTTTGTGCTCTCCCGAGACCGCACTGCTTCTGTGGCATTCCCCGGTCCGCATTTCAGCCCCAGGAGCGGCAGCTGTGGGAGCGGATCCGGTCCTTGGGGTCTGCAACGGGGAAACGCAGACCCGACCCTAGCGGGGTGCTTGCTCTTGCTCAGTGGCACAAGGGTGGGAACCCAAGTACCAGGAGTCAAGCCCCCAGTTCCCCTCCCAGTGCAGGGCTGCCCACATTGCTTGGTCTTCCAGCAGTGTTTTACTGGGGGCTGTTGCTGCGGGGAGCAAGTCTCAGCGGGGGTACCGGCATGCCCATCCTCTCCTCAAGCCGTCTCATTTTGCCTGTAGCCGCCCTGGATGGCTCGACAGAGGCCACTGCTCCATTTAACAGTAATTCATCATGACCTAATTGCGTGCCTGTCCCAGACAAGCCAGCTGTGACCTCTAACTGCTCCAACAAGGAGGGAGATCCCCAGACATTAGATTATGCCCCTGGCCACCACAGCACGCAGATACCAGCGTTTCCCAGCAGCAAACACAGGAGATGGAGTCAGGACACCCCTGTTCTGGGCTTTGGTCTCCCAGCCAGTTTGCCCATGACAAGCCCGCTGGCCCTGGCCACCGGCTGGGAGGAGCACTGCCTTAACCCAAAACTAGGGAGAAACTAGAGGTGACTTCTGGCAGGCTCTGGATGGCTCCTACCGCTTCTCATCCCTGCTGGCCCCCGAGGACCCCCAAGGCACTTGATGAAGGAAGTCCTTGCGGTATCTGAGCCTCTTCACCCTTCAGCTCTCCCCTGCATGCCTGGTCCCTGCCCCTTGGAAGGCAGCGATGGTCCAGTGGATTAACATCACGACAGCAGATTTGTTCCTACGTATGCAATCTCCTTCCAGCTCTTTATAAGAGGTTCTTACTATTACTTCTACATTAAGGATGCAGTAGTTGCAATGAGCTTTACCCCATCATCTCTGTCTCAGTTTCTCAGTAGAAAAGCAGCCTGACTTTAGCTCTTTGACCCAGGACAGCCCTCCTCCCCCATGCTGCTTCATCCTCCTCACTGAATCAGGTGCTCAGCCCTGCTATTCCCAAGAGCCCTTCCACCATCTCTACACACTGCAGAGCCAACCTGAGACCGAGCCTTCAGCCCAGCGAGGCCGCCGGCCCAGCCGCCCCCTCCAGTGCATCTCTACCCGAGCCTGCTTACCTGCTGCTGGCCAAAATTCAGGTCATTCCCGGGTGCCTCTCTGCTCCTGGTGCTCCTCCACCCCAGACTCCCAGCTGACTCCTGAACCAGGTTTTATACCTGGCTGTCAGGTGCTGCCAGTCCCCCGGAGTTTGCTTTTCCCCGTTAGCACCAGCTGCACAACTCCACTTCCCAAAGGGCTCGGTCCCTTGCTCGCAGCCCGGCACCTCTGCTTCGCCATAATCTGCTCGTGCCCCAGACTCGGGCAAGCCCGGCAGCTGAGACCCGGGCGGAGGCAGGCTGGGAAGCGCCGGAGCCCCGGGAAGCGGCGTGGCGGGGCTGTGCCGTAGGGATGCGCCCGCTGCCCAGCCCTCTCTTTCCGATTTTGCAGGAATGTTGACACTCTCATTGTGGATGTGTACCCGGTGCTGGACACACCGGCCAAGCAAGTCATTTGGCAGTTTATCTACCAGCTGCTGACGTACGAAGAGCAGGAGCACTGCCAGCAAAAGATTGCCAGGTTTCTTGGTTACAAGTCCTTGGCAGGTGAGAGGAAAGCCCCTGCGCTCCGGCACGGACACGCCGTGTCCCACCGGGTCCCCGGGGACCTCGGTCCGTCATGCTGGGAGCAGGCTGGGGCGGCGAGGGAGCAGCCGGCTCTCCCCGGGGGCAGCGGCTGCGGCTCTGCCCTGCCTGGCTCCTGCCCGCACGCTGCCTGCACGGAGACGGCGGCTGTGCGGGGTGTAGGGCAGCGCAGAGGAGCTTCCAGCTCCTGTTACCGATGAGGTTGATCTGTAAAAGTCAGGCGGGAGGTTACCTTCCCTGCACCACGGAGCCGTGTAGTTTTGGAAGGAAGCTCTGCATTGAGAGGAGAGATGGCACCCGAGAGGTTGTCTCTGGCAGCAAGCGCTTTTGGAAGCTGCTCAGGTGGTTAGAGGTTAGGAAGTCCTGAGAGGAAGTAGCTGGTTTAGGGGCAGCATTCAGATTTTCAGCAGAAAATAAGCGATGGTGGCAGCGTCCCTCGGGATGTCTCCAGCGGTCCAGCGTACGCAGGTACCCGTGGTTAGAGAAGGCGGGGAGCGCGGTTCCCCCGGCAGTGCCGCGCCTGCCCGGGAGCACTGCTCTCCCAAAGAGACTTGGAAGGCAGTCGGCGATTCTCCTCCTCCCCGGTCCCCCTCTCCCCTCGCCGTCACCTGGGGCTGTGGCAACACCAAAACCAGCTGTGGGTTGCTGAGGGTTATGGGCTTTGCAGTCAGACAGCAGAAAAGCGAGGGCAAATTTGGAGTGAAATGTCTTAATCTTTGCATTTGGGCTTCTTAATTGCTTTCAAATTCTTCTCTTCTAAGCTATTTACGTTGTGGTGTGGTGTTTATTTTAGACGCAGCATAGGTACAAAGAGGTGTTGCTTGAAGAGAGGCTTTTGGAGGAACGCAGTTATTTTAGCCCAGCCTTTCCCCTCGCAGGGCGAAAGAGCTCGAAGTCCTGGTGCAAAGACTCCCTGCCCTGCGTGGAAACCTGCTGGGTATTTGCCCCCCTCATTTGCACTCTCAGTTACCACCGCTTTTGCGTGTGCAGAATCATGGCCCAACCTACCTAAAGTGTTGTGTGTTCCCAAGAACTTTAGAAGGTGTCAAGGGGAAGCCGATTTATTTGCAGTTTGCAGCTATATTTCAGGAATACAAAGCAGGTATCCCCAGGCACTGGCAGAGGAGGAAAGCACAGGAGTAAATCTCCCAGGACCAGGCTGTTTCCGACTGTTGTCCCCGCTTTGCAGGCTGGTCCCTGGCTCCTTTCAGCTTCTCAGGTGAAAGGGGCGATCTCCGACCATGTGAAGTTCTGGTTGTTCTGGTGCATTACGTGTGTGTCCGTGCGTGGAAGCACGACGGCCAGAGATCTCTGAATTTGGGTTAGTCCTTCATCTGGGCTTCTTCCAAACTCGGTGGCGATCTCTGATGTTTGTGTGTATCGGGCTGTCCGAGCATTGGTCTGTCGGATACCACGGAGACTGATGCTCCGGTATCTTCATCCTGCTGTAAGTCTGAGCCTCTCTGAGCTGTCGCACTGAACCGCACACGGACCAAGACAACGTGGTTCTTCCAGGCAGCATTTCGGTGCTGGCCCCCACTCCCATCTTGTGTCCCTTGAGGGCCAGAGGGAGTTAGCCGGGTCCCTCTGGACCAGCCCAGCTCAAGGCTGGAGTTTCATGTGCGCCACAGGCTGGTGCGTGCCAGTCCTGCTGGAAAAAGCAATTGCATGTCCCGTCTTCGGGCATCCACCCGCCCGCCTGTGCTGGCAGGAGGGTTTGTAACCCGCTCCGCTCCCCGGGGCCAGCGTGAGGACGGGGTGAGCGGCTACCTGGGGGACGGGCAGCCGCAGTGCTGCGCGTGGGGTCGTGGTCGAGTGCAGGGCTCGGCGAGCAGCTGCGCGTCTGATGGGCGTGGGGGAGCCCCACGCCATGGCGAGGGGGAACGGGGGAGCTGCGGGGTCCGGCACGCACCGGCCGTGCCTTACGGAGGGTGTTTTCTGCTGCAGCTGAGCCAGAAGCAGAGGATCGCTACCGCAGCTCCGTTCGAGGGGCCTCCTTGTGCCGGGGAAGCCTCCGAACCCCCCGCCCCGAGGAAGGGGGGGCAGCAGGTGAGCGACTGGGGGCTGCGCAGGGGTTCCCTCTACGGGGAGGAGGAACCTGGGCCCGGGTGGCTGTGCCTGAGCGTGAACAGTGGGAAGAGATGGAGGTCAGCATAGAGCCAGCACAGAGGCTTTGACTGGAAATCCGTGTTTTCAGAAACAGTTGAAATAAGCAATTCCAGTAAGAGGCCACTTGGGCTGAGGCTGAGCGTTGTTTCCAGTCCCTTCCACTGCTCAGATGTGAACTGATGCTGCTGGTCTGAGCCCCCCGTTCGGGGGTGCACGGTTTCTAGCTTCCCTGTGAACTTTCTTGGACACCATCAAATTCACAGGGAAAACAGCATTTGTGGAATCCACGTGAGGAAGAAGATCACGGCTCAGTCCCTCTTTGAGACTCCTGATGAACTACGCTCACAGCACAAACCCTCCCTCTTTTCAGAGACAAGCCCCGTATCTCCCCATTCCTGTGAAAATCCCGTCCTGGTATTGCTGCAGGGCTTTCCACAGCCCCCGGATCTCTAACCCTCTCCCCCCGACGCACCCCAGGTTGCTCGTTGTGTTTTCAGTCCTTCGGGTCTTTGCCCTCCTCTCGCAGATGGCAGGACAAGGCATCCTGCCTATTCCTCCATCACCCGTAGCTGACTGCGAAGGGCACTCGACCCGTGCTTACAGCTTCTGACCACGACCTCCCCGCCACGACCTCCCCGCCACGACCAGCCACGCTCTGCCGGCGCTCCGGCTCCTCGCCTTCCTCCCGGCACCCCTCACCAGGAGCGTGGTGCTGCTCGGCTGTCGGGGAGAGCTGCCGCCGGAGCAGTCAACCCCGAGACACTTCCCTGGGGAAGATCCTCTAACCTGCCTCCGAGGAGCGTTTCTGGTTGTGATTACAGCACGGAGAGCGGCCGACAGCTGCGTACGCCGGAGGGAAGCCGCTCGCCCAGGCAGATGTTCGCCAGCTGTGGGGGAGCAGCCTTGTCCTCGGCTGCCCTGCGGAAAGAGCAGAGCAGCCCGCGCGCTGTCCTGCTAACCTTAGCCAAGCCTGAGCAGGCTCTGGGGTGCACCCCGCCCCGGGCGCTCCTAGCTCACCTCCCTGCACAAACCCTTTATTTATAAAAAGCAGACAACGTTCCTCAGCCCTGGAGAGGGAGCTGATGCACGGGGGGGATGCACCGCTGATGTTCCCGATGAAAGCCCCACTCCAGAGCCCTTTCTCATTACAGCCAGCTACGTCCGTCCTTTGTTGCCGTTAAACGCTGGGCTCTGAGCGCACGGGTCCAGTTTGGTACTGGTGTGAGCAGAGCTGCTCCGCTGGGCTCTCCGAAGCCCTGCCTGCCCGCCCCAGTACCCAGCCTGGCCCTGACCGCTGGGTGGAAATATCGTGGCTGAAGGGAATGCGTATCCGCTCGAGCTGCCCTCCAGCAGCTCGGGAAAGGCAGGGGTTGCAGACTGCTTCCTCCTGGCAGCCCTGCACACGCCCTTGGAGGTGAATCAGGGGCCTGGACACATCTCTGAGAGCTTATACTGCTGCAGCCATTAACCTCTGAACAGAAGCTCTCCATGGATGTAACTGGAAAAACAGCGTTTCGTTTGGAGCTGGTCAAATCAGCGTCACTCCAAGCGAGATCCCTTGTGCCTTCACGGGGGTCCAGACCTTCCTCCCTCCCTCCCACCCTCCTCAGGTCCCCCGCAGAGCCCCGTCTCAGGGGACGCTGCTGGGGCGGCTGGCACCGCCCGGGCATCTGCGACCGAAAGGACCAGAGTTTGGAAACTATGACCTCGACTGCCATGCGTGGTGTCCAGCACCTACCAGGGAGGCTGAAGGAAAAGAAACCAAGAAAAAAGAAATACCCATGGCACTGTGGCGTCTTGATACCTGGAGAGTTCTCGACGTAGCACAGCTCCCGCATGTGCCCTGGATAACGTCTCTTCCCCTGAAATGCTGTGATGGAAACTCCTCGCTCGGCACTGCGCCCTGTGCGCGGCCCTAGGGAGGCACACGCTAACCGCGCCGCAGCCGCAGCACCGCTCGGGTGCTGAGGACTTATAGGCAGCTTCCAAATTTACCAATTGGGCAGACTAAGAGATAAATAATATCCTCGTTTTATAGAGAAAGAAACTGAAAACGGAGAGGTAAAGGGCAAGGCACAGGAGGATTTTGTCTCAGCTGTGCTTGTTTTCTAGCACGCATCACGCTTCACCGCCGGGTGACTTCTGCTGCCGCTCGGGGAAGCCCGCAGCGAGACGCTCCCTGCTTCGCACGCGGCCCACGCGTGGGGCTGCCGGCCGCCCCGCATCGGTCCCTCGGGACCCCCAGGCCCGGGAGCTCCCGGTGCTTCGCCGCACGCCTGGGCAGGGAGGACGGCGCCGGGTCCCGGCGGGGGCAGACGGGGGGGACCTCGACGGGCCAGGGCAGTCGGGAGCCCCGGGGGGCACAGGCAGAAGGAGAGGCTCCTGACTGGTTTGTCTCTTCCTTCCCTGGCAGGCCAGAGTGACACCGTGGAGGTCCCGGTTCGCCTGATCCCCGGAGAGAGACAGGCTGGCGATGGCACGTCCCTCCCGGAGACGCCCAACCCCAAAATGGTGTGACCTCGTGGGGCCGGGGGGGACGCCTCCGGGGAGGGCTTTGCCGACGTGTGCGGGACCGCCGCGTTCCCAGGGAGGGTCGGCAACTTGAGCCCTTTCGTGTTAGCACAGGAAAGCAGAAAAAAGGGAACAGGGAATGATGTGCCTGCGTGTAATACCTGCTGGTGGCTGGCAGCACCCCTGCCTCAGGGCTCGTCTCTGATCAGTTCCCTGGGCAATTACTCGGTTTAATGAGGCCGGTGTCGGTCAGCGTCTTCCTGCAGCCGTGTGCGTGAGAGGCTCTTGGGGAGCTTCAGAAAAGGCAGAGTAGCCTTGGGTTGGGGCGAAGCACTCCTTTAAAGAGCAAGAGACGGGGGGTGGCGGGTCCGCGGGGGCTGTCCTGAACCCAGGACATCGCAGGTCTCTGGGGGCTCCACAAGCCCATCTCGATTCGGGCATCGACCGCAGCTCTTTGCCCTTTTTTTCAGATGTCGGCTGTCTATGCAGAATTAGAAAACCGCCTGATCGGCAGCTTTGCTGGCAAGATGGGTAACGCTGCCCTGCACAGAGCATCGCCTCCTGCCCCAGAGCTGGCACACGCTGCAGGTAGCGTCCGGCTTCCCAGGCTGAGAGAGGCAGTTTGGGGGATCTCAGGCGACGGTGGGTGGTGCTGGCCAGGCAGGCGGAGGAGAAGACACCTTTCTCTCGGTGCCATTTTATAACGAAGCAGCGACGGTGCCACGTGCGAGCCCAGCCATGGCTCCTGCAAAGCCGCATCTGCAGGAGGGCACGGAGTGCGTGGGGTGGCAAATCCCGCGGGACCCCGGCGCGCTGCCGTGCGGCGCAGGGCACTGCCCGGGGGATCTCTCCTCCCCGCGGGCCGCGCCGTTACCTCGCGTCACGTTCAGCGCGGTGCTGGGGCTCGTCGCAGCCCGCGGGTGGGGGGCTCTGGGGAGCGCCCGGTGCAGGACCCCCCTCGACAGCGCTCCGTCCCGCAGGTGCTCGCAAGCCGGGGATGGCGATCTCGTGGCCGAGCGACCCTCTGGCCTCCCAGCAGTGCTACTACCGCCTGCACAGCAGCGTGGCTTCCCCGAGCAGCACCGAGTCCAACCCCTACGTCAGCCTCGACAGCAGCCCGGCCCCGTCCCCCAAGCACCGGGACTACTCACTCAGCCCTCTGTCGCGACGGAAGAAGCTCTTCACCTTCTCCAGGCCCCCGCGCAGCCGCGACACCGACCGGTTCCTGGACGCCCTCAGTGAGCAGCTGGGACACCGGGTCACCATCGTGGACGATTTCCTCACCCCCGAGAACGACTACGAGGAGGTGAGCGTGGCGCAGGGGTGGCTCGGTGCGCGGTCTGTGTCCTGGTCGTGGAGTCACCCATCGTGCAGCCTGCACCGCACCGGGACGGGCGCAGAGCCTCTGGGGACGGGTCCCCAGGTGGTGGTGGGGGGGGGGAGGGGGCGAGGGCTGCACGGCTGAGGGGCAGGACACCCCTGAGGGCTGGGTGGGTGGAGGATGAGGTGCCACCTTCAGCCTCTCCTCTCTCCCTCGCCCAGATGAGTTTCCACGATGACCAGGGCAGCTACGTCACCAACGACGCCAGCAGCAGCGAGTACATCAGCAGCAGCGACGAGGGCAGCTCCCTCACCTACTCCACGCTCTCGGACCACATCCCCCCGCCGCCGCTCAGCCCCCCCCCGCCACCGCCCCCCCTGCAGTTCCACGACCCCCAGACCATCCCCACCAAGGCAGAGGCCGCGAAGGCCAGCGCGTCGCCTGCCCCCAAATCCCTCGTCGGCCACCTACACCCCATCCCCCCCCCGCCGCCCCCGCCGCCGCCCCCCCCGGTGCCCTGTGCCCCCCCCCTGCACCGGGGGCTGCTGCACCGCAGGAGCGAGTCCAACCACATGAGCGTCAAGAGGCTGCGGTGGGAGCAGGTGGAGAACTCGGAAGGGACCATTTGGGGACAGGTACGGCCCGGGCGCGGGGAGCGGGGCGGGGGGCAAGGGTCCAAGCCGTGGGCTGGGGAGCGGTTGCCTGTGCCAAGGCCGTGCAGGTCGGTGGGAGCATCCGCGGGCACTGCCCTCCTCCCTGCCCAGAGCGCTGGGGGGCCGTCCCCTCCCCGCCGCATCGCGTCCTAACCTCTTGTTGGGCCACACATTCAATACCTTGGCCAAGGGAAGGAACTCTGAAGATGCCACGCTACAGAAAGTCTCATATTTATTGTCATCCTTTGAATTGTTTGGACCAAAACTGCCGGGATGAGAAGAGGCTCTGGAAAGCACCTGAAATGCGTTTTTTTTTCCTGCAGCGTCCTGGGGAACGCTTGCTTTCCTGCTCTGCGTGGGCTGACGTAGGCAGGAGCTGCCTTCAGACACGTTCTGCAGCTGTAGGAGGTTTTATCAGTGGGAAACGGCGAGGATGGTTGAAAGCAGAGTGATGGGGAGAGCACTGAGGCAGGGGAGGACACCGGAGGGGGGAAGCGGAGGCGAGGAGTGAGACTAGATGTGATAATCCTTTGGCATCGTGGACTTGAAGTGACGCGGAACTCTGGAGGTGGATTCAAGTCCCTGCAGGGAGAAGCTGGCCTCCCTGGAGTTTAACTTGCAGCCTCCGTGTCTCTCGTGGTGATGAACGTGTTCAGATGTGCCATGTTCTTCGTGCCCCGAGCAGCTAGAGGGGAGCTGTGGGATCCTCTTCCAGTCCCACAGGCACCCACCTCGTAGCAAGCACTTGAGATCCTGCAGGTCCCTCTCCCTGGCACGCCGGAGAACAAGATGTTTCTTCCCAGTGATTTTTTTGTATGCAAAAAATTCCCACAGTTTCTGGAATTCCCACTTTGTCCTTCAGTAAAGCAACGTGCCCAAGCAGCACCTGAAGAGCAGCAGTGCTCTGTAGGATTCCAGCTGTGTCAGAAGCTAAATGAATCCGCGGGGCAGTGCCGCCAGCTGCAGGGTGTGAGGAAATGCTGATGGGGTGATCTCCGGGTTTCTTCCTTTCTTCCGAAATGAGAACAGGTCCCACCCGATGGGCTTAGCGACTTGTGTAGAAACTGCCTCCACAGAGGGGAACGCTCACCAGGCTCTGGTTCCTGTGCAGGGTCTATGATGGCGGAGTCTCCAGTCGCAGGACAGCGCCATCGACCTGTCCTGGTTTCTTCTAGGGACGCAGAGCTTCGCGTGGGGCAGAGGGAAGGTGGCCCAGCGCAGGCGGGCGGTGTGGGGCTGTCCCCTGTCCCAGCACAGCTCCTGACTCTTCCTCCTCCTGCAGCTCGGGGAAGACTCGGATTACGACAAGCTGAGTGATATGGTCAAATACCTCGACCTGGAGCTGCACTTCGGGACACAGAAGCCTACGAGTAAGTACCTTAGCCCCAGAGCAGGTCCTGGTACCGGCCAGAGAGCAGGGTGCTGGGAGGAACCAGGGCTCGGTGGGCAGCGAGGCAACGCCTGGTCCTAGCATCGCTCGCGGCACAGAATTCATTCATACTCAGGATTTTGTGGCTGCTGGCGCAGCAGATCATTAAGGTGGAGATCACCTCACTAGCTCCCTTAATTTTCTTCGCTGCCGTTATCTGTTTTCTCTCTGCATTTCAGTCCATCGGGGCAGTGAAACCCAGCTGCAGGGTTTCGCTCCCCGTTGCGCTCAGTGCTGCTTCCCGGCTCTCATAGCGCCTGCCCGGCCATCCCCGTACCGCGGGGAATGCCGGCGTGCCAGCACCGCTCGCCAGTGCCACGAGGGGCCTGGTGTGCAACACAGCAGAAGCTCAGACCTGCACCACGTATCGTAACGATTTGTGCGCAGCCTCTGCTTGTTACGGTCTGTGCAGGACGGACAGACAGTCAGCTGGGCCCTCGGCAGGCACGGTCACCGAGTTGTGCTGCAGTAGCAGTAACGGCTGCAAATTAGGATTGCAGCTCTGCTGCTTTGAGAACTCAGCCCTGAAAAAGCCGTGAAAACATTTCTCCGTCCATAGAGAGCGTTATGAGCAACACTTTTCTTTTTATATACATAATATTCCCCCTGAAACTACGTATGGGGTCCGTAGCTACCTGCCGGTGCCGCCTTCCCATTGCTCTTGAGTGGGGGGCTCCTGCAGACCCACTGCCCGGGATCTCCCACCCACCGGGGTTTCTGGGCGCTGCCAACCCAGAGAGCGGGTCCAGGCTGGGGGTGCCAAGCGGCGGTGGCCGGGGTGGCCGCCCTGCGCGGCAGGAGGCATTCGGGGCGTGGGGTGGCAGCGGTGCGCTCCTGTCCCCCGCCGCCTGCCCGAAGGGGGTGTGGGGCCGCGCGGCCGCCTCATTTACACTGGGAAAAGTAAAACGCCAGCGGGATGTCTGAGCTCTCCTGCAAGGGACATGGGGCACGACGGCAGAGCTGAGCTAGAGCGGGCAGATACAGGTGGGACTGGCAGTGGAAGTGGGATGAAATGGGATTCTTCTCAGGGGGTATCTTTTTGGGGATGCTTCTGGGCAGTCTGGGATTTTCTGTGTGTTTCACCTCTTGTTTTACCTTTTTCAGCTCCAACTGAGTCCTCCATTGAGGAGATCTTTGAATCGCAGAATTCAAGGATTCCCGGAGCCATTGCTGTGTGCAAAGCATCAGTTCTCCTCTCTTTCATTCATGGTTTCACTGTTTTTTAGGACAATTTTCTTCCTGCTGGAGCCAGCTGAGCCTGTCCTTACCCATGATTAAATCTTTCAGTTTCTCTTCCAGAGCCAACTCTCATGCCTGAAAACTTTAAAAAGAAAGACGTGGTTGAAATTTTGTCTCACAAAAAGGCCTACAACACATGTAAGTAAACATCACGGTGAACGTACCCCCCAAAACAGGCCCAGAGATGGGACCGGGGATGTAGAGAACTGGAAAGGTAAAAGGAAGGAGGCTCCATGAGCACAATCCCATGAGCGCAATCCCAGCACAGCTCTGCTGGTCTGGGCTGTTCCTGCAGCCCACAGCCCCTCCAGGCTGGGCTCAGCCCCGGGCAGGGGGAAGAAGGCGGCTTTGCAAGGAAGGACGGAGATGGGATGTGACTCATGGGCCTGGGGAGGGAGAGGGGAAGAGCTTGCACGGCCCCGCGGGGCAGCGAGGGTGTGCGGGGCTGCCCTGCCGCACGCCGGGGAAGGGTCAGTGCCGCTTCTCCAGGACGTGCTTCTGGTAGGAAGGAGGGTGGGAGGGCTCGGGGGGACCCTGTGAGCCCCCGGTCTCCTGGCCGCGGGGGACGTGGGAGAGGAGGAGGCTCTGGGGGTGGTTTCCAGTGCAGCCCAGCCTGATGCGCCGGTGATGTATGTGCACGATGAGGCAATACCCTGGGGGGGTCTGCAGGACCAGAGTGACCCCTCGGGGCCCCGCCAGCTGCTGCAGGGCCTCGGGGGGCAGAAAGCCCTTCCTCTCCCCAGGGCTGACCCTGTGCCAGCATGGAGAAGTCCACGCCACTCTCACACCGTGGAGAGATTGAACTTCCCCTCCTGGCCCTGTCCTGCCAGGCAGTCTGTCCCAGCCCCCGGGGTCCGGTCCTCCTCCCCCCCAAGTGACGCACCTCCCTTCCCCCCAGCCATCCTGATAGCCCACCTCAAGCTCTCGCACATCGAGCTGCGCCAGATCCTCATGACGATGGAGACGGACCGCCTGGAGCCTTCCCACATCAAGCAGCTCTTGCTGTACGCCCCGGATGGGGAGGAAGTCCAGCGCTTCCAGAGCTACAAGGAGAACCCCGGCAAGCTGAGCGAGCCTGACCAGTTTGTGCTGCAGGTACCTGCGGGCAGGGATGTGCTCCAGGAGCGAGGTCTGCATGTGCAGCGTCCCCGGGATGTCCCGCTGCGAGCTGGAGGGGAGGAGAACACACAGCAGGGAGGAAGCAGTCAGCAGGACGCTGGTCTGCTCACGCACGCTGTGGGATGGGAAGAGCTGGTGGCAGTGGTCACAGGGACCGCCGGCGAGCGATGCTCGGGCTCATGCCCGAGGTGTCTGGCAGCTCCCACGGCGGCTGTTTTACAGCCAAAGCATACCACAGTGTTTAGAGTAAGAGTGACTTTGCCCAAGTCTGAATTACTTTCTGTCGACGAAGTCCCTTGTGGATATTGGCACGAAACCTTCCTCTCCGGTGGCAGCAAACTGGCCGTGCTCTGCGAGCTACAGCGGCCGTCCCCGCGGCTCTGCGGTGTCGCCTGCGCTAAGCAAGTGCATGCTGCTTCCGTGTGCAGGGAAACATGTCGGGAAAAACACCACGTAGGAGGGATTATGGCTAACGGTGATAGTAGTGGTTTTCTCCTTTTGCTCTCAGATGTTGTCAGTACCAGAATACAAGATCCGGCTGCGCAGCCTACATTTTAAGACCACTCTGCAGGAGAAGACGGAGGAGATCAAAGCTAGCTACGAGTGCATCTGCAAGGCCTCTCTCGAGCTGAAAAGCAGCAAGAAGCTGGCCAAGATCTTGGAGGTCAGGACAGTCCTTACTTCTGGGAACGGCCACCGGGGGCCCCCAGTGCCCGCGGGAGACCCGCAGGCAGCCGGGCAGCTCGCGGGCAGCTCGCGGGCAGCTCGCGGGCAGCTGGAGCGCAACTCCAGCCCCATGGCTGTGCCCTGGGCCCCTCCGGGTCCAGCTCGGCCAGGCTCCATCCCCTGGCAGCTCCCGGCTTGTGGGCATCCTGGCCCCGGGAGGATGCGGGAGGGCAGATCGCAGACGGCCACGCACCCACCCGCGGCACGCAGCGGGGCTGCAGGAGCTAGAAACCTGTCCCGGAACACAGCAGAGCCCACCGAGGTTGTCCTTGGGCTTCCATGGGGCCGGAGGATGTGGGGTTTGGCCGGGCAGTCACGGTGCGCCTGGCCACGCGTAGGGAGCACTGCAGGCTGGGCCCGGCGTGCGTGCGGCCGTGGGCTTGTGCCAGCCCTGCCACGGTGCGGGCAGGGGTCCCGCACGCTGCCCGTCCCTCTGAGGAGATGCCTTTGGGGTGCCGGGCATGGGCTGTGCCTGGCACTGCGCTCGCGGGAGCAAACAAATCCCGCTGCAGCTGCTCTTTGACCCTGCTGAGATGAGCTGCCCCAAATTAATGCTAACTCACTTGGGTTTGCTTTTAAAAAAACGCAGGTGGGATAAATGAGGACAGGATGTGACAAAAGGCATTTCCAGGTGAGAGATGAACCTCCTCAGTGGCTCCTGGCCAGTGACCCCCCCAGCGCCTCATTAAGTCCTTGGAGGGCAATGGCTGGTTGCAATTAACGGGTGGTGAACAGAAATTCAGAGGCTGAAATCCAGGCAGTCCTGAGGTCCCCGCTCCTCGCCCGGCCCCGGGAGGGACATCAGGACTCTGGTGAACCCAGTCTGGGGTCCTGCTGTGCCTCCACGGCTGCAGAGCCGCAGCACAAGGAATCGGAGCATTCTGGAGGGGAAAGCTGGCTCTGCTGGATCACTCCTTTCCCTTTAAAATATCCCCTTAAAGTTCTGCAGATAATAGCTACAAAAGGCTTTGGGAAGAGGAGAGCTTAGGCACTGGCCAGTCAGCAGGAGAGTCCTTGTCCCGCAGGCAGATCTCAGAGCGGACCTCCAGACTTAGCCCTGGTCCTGCAAGGAAAAACGACTGAGAAGTAAAAAGGCCACACCAAATTGTGCAGGCCCAAAGCCTGAGGCTATAACAGAATCACAGAATCACAGAATCACAGAATCATATAGGTTGGAAAAGACCTTTAAGATCATCGAGTCCAACCGTAAACCTAACACTGCCCAGCCCACCACTACACCATGTCCCTGAGCACCTCATCCAAACGCCCTTTAAATCCCTCCAGGGATGGGGACTCCACCACTGCCCTGGGCAGCCTGTTCCAGTGCTTGAGAACCCTCTCGGTGAAGAAAAATTTCCTAATATCCAGTCTAAAACACAAGACAACCCCCCCCCTTAAATGTTAACAAAGCTTGGGCACCTGCGTCGTCTGTCTGGAAGTGGCAAAGGAGCCAAGCTGGTGTCAGTGGTGCCACGGGCTCCCCGCAGCTCTCCGGCAGCACAGACCTTCTGGACTGGAAGTTTGGGTCTGCAGATGACAAACGGGGTGCGTGCTCTAGCTCCTGCTGAAGGCACGGGAGAGGCGGTGCATGAGGACCAGCTCCTGTAGCTGAAACGTGGGCTTTGCTGTTGAGGGTTCAGTGCAGGCTTCCTACGGGAGCAGCCCAGAGAACAGCCTGCACCACCGACCACGGCCCCCTCCCTTGGGGCTGCTGTGCCGATGGCCGTGTTGGCAGCCCTCCTTCTCCCAGCGTGCTGTATGGGTGACAGGATGAACAGTGTGTACAGAACCAGCAGAAATTCTGCCTTTAACATGTATCCATCCACCTAATCGAACCCCCTGAATGAACTGATGAGGTTTTATTACCGATGCTCTATGAGCACATGTAGTACGGGGCCCCTTAGCAGAAGTGACCTGACACAAAAAAGGGTTTTTTCCCACCATCCTGTAGACAGAGGGAGGCTTTTTAGCTCTGCTCCTACCACATCGTTGGTAGGTCTCTGTGACCCAAAAGCGGGTACAAAAGGAGATGGGAGACAGGACGATATAAGTGCTGGAGGTCACTGGCCAGTCACTCACTGAGGTTTCTCTTTGCAGTTTGTGCTGGCGATGGGAAACTATCTGAACAACGGGCAGCCCAAGACCAGCAAAACAACAGGCTTTAAAATCAACTTTCTCACCGAGGTAAGACGAAGCATGCTTGTTCCCGTGCAGGAGGCACCAATGCCGGGAGCTCCAAGTGCCCGGTTTATCGTGCCTCTCCTCGTACGAGGCTCCTGGGTGCGGCAGCTCCCAGAGCGGGACTGGTGGGAAGGCTGGGATGGATGTGCAGGGTTGACTTCAGAGAGGTCCTAACGGTGGTCTGGTGCTTCAGTGGGCTGGGACCTGAGACCCGGGCCTTCTGGCTGTGGGGTGGGAGAAAATGAAGGTCTTTATCCCACGTGGGTTGCTGTGGGACTCCCGAGGGGTGGGGGAGCGGGTGACAGCCCTGGCCTGCGGGAGCGAGGCATTGCTTGGCATCTCGACGCCACTAATCTGGGTGTAACACACTGTGTAACCATTAAATATCCTATTTAAACATTAATCCACATAGCACGGCTGGGAATTGCCACGCACGTGAATGCAGGGTGAGCCGGGCAGAACAGAGGAGCCCCTGTGTATTTGGGTCCTTGGCAAAACCTGCTCTCCTCTGCGTAGGAACCTCCTTACTTGTTTTGCTTTGCCGTAGCTGAACACAACCAAGACTGTTGATGGGAAATCCACCTTCCTGCACATTCTTGCCAAATCACTTAGCCAACATTTCCCAGAGCTCCTGGGCTTTGCCAAGGATCTTCCTACAGTGCCGCTTGCTGCCAAAGGTAAATGAACAAAAGCGTCTGCAAGCTCCGTGTCTCCTTGCGCTGCCTCTTGGTTTTGTATGGGTCTAGAACTGGTCATGAGCTGCACAGCGTTGGCATGAGCACGATGGAGGCCCAAACAAGTCAGGAATGGTCCTGAGCGAGAGGATGGGGCTAGGAAGGGACGAGCTTAGTGACAGGGAAGGTCCCATCCATCCCACGCAGCCACACATGGGAGTGTCTGGACAAGGCTCTGTCCCTGACCCGAACCTTCCTTCTGACTGGAAAAAGTGGTTCCCAAGTTCAGAGGTATCATCTTGTAAGTGCAAATGAGGCACAGAAGAGGGAAGGGCCAGGAGCCGGTCTGCTCCACCCAGCCTCTTCCATCCCTGGCGTGCAGCCTCCCCGGCGTGGGTGCCAGCATTATTACTGCTTGCAATCGCGTGTGGTACGGAGCGTACAGCACCCTTCGTGTTATGAGTTCACAGTCCAGTCGCAGGTATGTCGTGCTGACTGAGGATCGTACGGCTTCATTGGTTGCAATAAAAGCAAGTCACAGAGATGCTGGGGTTATCATCCATCCGCTTGTGTTGGGGGAGTCACAACAGGCTGGCTCCATGCAAAGCATGGCCTGCAGTCTCCTTGCACACCATCCCCAGTTGTTTGTGAGTAATTCCCTTGGGAATTAGTGCTACAGTGCATAAATAAAGGAGAAAATTCAGGCCTGGAGATGTAAATTTCCACTTGATGAAGGTCTGTACCTGTAGCTTTCCTAGCTGGATTTTGTAGCTGGCCTAACTGTTAAATAACACTTCTGCCACTGAAGCCTCCCCGCTGCCCAAACTCCTGCCACTTTCTACCCCATTTCAGACCGTGTGCTATCCAGGGCTGCCCAGCTTCGCTCTCGTACGGGCCACAGAGCGACACAGCTGCAGCACGTAACCCAAACCCTCCTGACGTGCTGCAGCTCACCTTCTCCCTTGCCTGTAGGAGAGCTAAGGCTTGGCCGCCCAAGACAGCAAGGAGCCTGAACTGCTCATCCCTCTCCTGAATGCTGGTGCTATGATGAGATGCCACGGAGGACAGCCTGGATATTACCCCCTGTCCTACCGTCCTGTACACTCCCTCTGTCCCGCTCCCAAGCCAACCACCTGCGTATCCATCACTGCCCTCGTGCCGCTGAGTCCTGCGTGCTCCTTGCGCTTGGCATTTCCAGGCTCCTTTTGAGGTTCTTGGCATCTCTTGGCCTGAGCACCCAGCAACGGCTGCTGGCAACCCGCTGGAGCCCAGCAGGAAGGTCTGGTTGTCCACCATGCCCCGGCCAATGCGGACAGGTCGTGCAGAGCCATGTAGCCAGACAGCCTGAACCACCCTGACCGATGGCCCACGCTCGTTGCCCTCGCTTTGCCGCAGGAAGCGAGCCAGACCTAAGTCTCCTAACACTGTTGACTCCTCTCTTCTCACGTAGTGAATCAGAGAACACTAACGGCTGACCTAAAGGACCTGCACACCACCATCAGTGACATACAGATGGCCTGTCACAACATGCCAGCTACTGCAGAGGACAGATTTGCAATTGTGATGACCGTATCCTTCTGTAAAGGGGGCAAAACATCAATGTGACTTACTGCCCTCGAGTAAAACCATTCAGTCGTCTTTATGCCTCCTTGGTAAGCAGCAGGGCTGCGTCCGGCTGGTAAGAAAGGACCATCTCAGCACTTGGGGAGAGCATGGTGGAAATCTCCACCCTCTACTCCCTCTTAGCCAGCACGGGAAACAGCTTTTGTGGTGGCCACCGGTTCACATGCCTCTGTGTGGCAGAAACCCAGTGCCACAAAGCCAAAAAGCTTTCCGAGCCGTCTTTCCTTCCGGAGAAGTGCTGTTAAGGACCGCTGAGCGTGCCAGCGGGCTCCCTTCGCGTGTGGCCGCAGCCTGCATTTGCAGCAGGTCCTTTCTTAGACCTGAGATGAAACCCAGCCCTTTGATAAGCAGAAGTGATTCTGATCTGTACCAGACCCACAGTGCGGCTGTTTTCCCTTAGCCGTTTCTCTCAGTCCTTCCTGGAGAGCGCCCAGCCTGCCATGCGATCCCTGGACGACCTGCAGCACAAGGCCATGGAAGAATTCAGCAAGGTGTTGTCCTTCTTTGGGGAAGACTCGAAAATGACAACTTCTGAAGCTTTCTTTGGCATTTTTGCAGAATTCATGAGCAAGTTTGAGGTGAGTTGCACTTTTCAAAGGCAGCCAGCGAGGGGTTTCCTGTTAAATGTCAGTGAGGCGTCTTACTTGCATGTGAGCTGTGGGAACGAGACGAGCTTTCTGTGAGCGCGTGTACCTGAGTGTCTGTAAAGTGCAATTTTTCTAACGTGCCAGTTGGCTGGCTGGTGCAGGAGGCTGAGGTGAGGGTTGATGGTCCAAGCACCGGCCCCATGGAGAGTAAAGCAGACGTCATCATGGTCTGACGTTCTTGGTTAACGAAGGCTGAGTCGGAGCACCACAAAGCAGATGCACTGACTGTCGGGGCTTGTCCAGCGGGAAGCCGGGGGAGAATTAAGTCTGTAGTGGCCAGTACTAACGAAACGTCCTCCCTGTCCACACCAGCTGCCCTTGCCCGATCCTCAGCTCCTGCTCTTTGCTCTCTCCCTGCAGCGGGCACTCGGCGACGTGCAGGTCAGCGAGAGCCAGCGCAGCCCCAGGATGACCTCCCCCCTTGCCTGGTGACGGGCCTGCAGCAATGTGAGGTGCAACAATTTATTGCCAACAAAGTGCAATCTGCTCCCGTTGAGTCTGGTTGTAAATACGCCGCTGTCACCTGCTACCACCAAGCAGAACCACGGACCGAGGGGTCGGGGTGGTTTGGACACTGAAAAGGCACCATAGGTGATAGTGGATGGATGCGAGGGTGAGGCACAGGGACAAGAAGGTAAACACCGCGCTGGTCTTAACAGCTTTCTTAGCACCCTCCATTTCCAGCGTATTACTGAGTCAAGGATTTCAGACACATCTGGGTAAAACCCCACTCTCCCGTGTTTCCAGAACACGCGTAACTGGCACCAGCAGTGGCTGGAGACCTTCCCCACGTCCCCGCGGCCAGTGCCTGAGCGCGGCTGTGCAAGGAGTCAGCCCTCGCAGGACACAGCCTTCCCCAGGCAGGCACCGCTCGCCCCCTCCAGCCTCGGGGCCGGGTTAGAGCCCAGCCACAGCCTCCCTGGAGCCAGAGCAGGTCAGGCGAGGAAGGGAGCGCGGGGGGACGAGGGCTGCCACCAGCGCCTGCTCCCCTGGGACCCGGAGGAGCAATGCTGCTGAGCTCCTCTCGAATCCCTCTCCAAGCCCTTCTGCCCTTCGGCTGCACCGTGGGGCCGGAGCTCCACCTGAACAGACCGTAACAGCGGAGTGGAGACTGCTGGAGGTGGCCCGGAGGCTTTAATCCCCTGCCGTTGCCGGCCAGTGGCAATGGAAAGCAATATGACCTTGCAGAACCCTTCTGGCACATTCACGTGGTCCCAAATACAGATCCAGTCTGGTTCTACCCAGCTGTGCTGGAGAGGAAGGAAAGCCCAGAGTCCTTGCCGGCCGTCAGCTTTGCTGAAAGGTGTGGCAGAGACTGACAGGTCTTGCAATCTTCCCAAGAGTTTAACATCATCATCATCAGACTTATTTGAACTCGCCAGGAGACATAAATCCCTGCGTATTTTGGTGCATCCTTGGAAAGTACAGAACCCTCGGTAGCCTAAAAATGAGTGGGAGTCCTCTGCAGCCCCGGGCACTGCCCCCGAGGCAGGGCAGAGACTGGCGAGAAATACATCCCCTGCCCTCCTTTATTCACTCCCAGGGCTGGAGTCCTGAGGGTCCTTTACTGAATGACAGTCCTTCATGCTGAATATGCCCAGGGAACTCTAGAAGCATGCACACCCATCTTTTAACAACGGCTGATTGTTGTTTGGATGACTTAATTCCCTCCGAGACGTCCCCTGGGAGGAAAGGGCTAGCAGCATCCCGTGGTCAGTGCACGCATCTCCGGGCGACACAGTGCCCCGAGAGCTTCACAGCAGCAAACCTACAGTGCGTTAATATTGTGAGGCATTACTCTGTGCAAAATGCATCCGTTGCCTTTCAAACCCGCCACGCTCCAACATCCTGCCCCGTGGAAGCGCTCCAGCAAGCCGCAGCGTAGGTACCCTCCTCCCGCCTGTTGCCAGAGCGAGAGCTCTTACTGCAGCCTCTGCTCAAGTACAGAATCACCAACTGGTGCATTATTTACGGGAGACCTTATGACCATCGACTCTTCAGTTTTCGGTATTTTTTTAAAACCCTGCTGTAGAAAGTGAAGTATATTTTCACAGGCGTTCTCAGTTTATACAGCTTTAAGTGCCAGGTAGTTTCTAGCGTTGTGTTCCCAGAGGTCCAGCCCCGTCCGTCTCTGCCTCTCCCCTGCCCGACGGTGGGGACAGGGCAGTGCTCACCCAGCTCCTCTTTCCGTTTCGGATGTTGCACACTGCATTCAGTTGATTTTTTTTTTTTTCTAAAAACATATTCAATATTTAAACTGCTGGAGGTTCTTTTGAAACTGTCATTACAAATGTGAAAATGCTGTACATAGATTTTGCTACATGTGGTAACTTTCCAAAATAGTTAGAACTCCAATCCCTTTGGTATTTTTATGTGAATATTTTCAAAGAACCAGAACTTCTGACATACGGTTATATTATTTGATAACGGGACTATGTATATTCACAATTCAGTCTCTACCCAATGCCTATGTGCTATTCCTAAAATAAAGCTACTGCCTTCTGCCTCCTGACTGCACGTACCTCTGTGTTCTGTCAAAAATTGCTTCGTACGACAGCCGCAGGTGAAGGTGTGAGGAATTCTGCATCTGGCACTTCTGTGGCTGCACGTCTTAATATTGGCCCCTTACACTTACAGGAGAGAGATGCAGGATCCGACCTTGCTGGATCTGGGCTGGTATGGGGCAAATAACTGCATAATTGTGAAGAGAGCTGCTTGCGTGCCAGCATTCAGGACAGCGTGACGAATATGAGCAACAAATTCTTAAAATAGTATGGATTTTTTCTGCAGCCTTCAGAAGAAAACATTTAGTGAGGGTATGAGACAGTGAATTGTTTCCCTCTGAAAAGGAATTCTTGGCTGAGGTTGAGTTTATGTCCCCGGAGCAATTTATCTCCCTTTACACTCACAGCAGATAGATAGGGACTGGTTTCATATCAGATTTCCTGGTTGTAGTTTAGCTTGTTTACAGCAGCCACCTCAATCGCCGGGTCTTCCCTGGAGGCCACAGCACCGGCAGCTGTAAAACGGCTCTGAGCAGAGTTAACGAAAATGTTACGGGTGGAAGTCCCTCGCTGGGCACATGTATTTAAAGTGCTCGAACCGCTCCTGACGTTTCTTTAGCCCTCCTGGCCGATCAAGCCTTGGCTCTTCTGCAGCCCCGGGGATCTCGAGCTGCCCAGCGTGGCTGTCAAACCTCCCACCGCATGGTCCAGCGCAGCCCGGGCTGCAGCCATAAACCGCCGCAGAAACCATGTCCCGGAGCCTCCTTTGCAGCATGGTACCTACGACAGTCGGCATCGTTCGCCGCACACGCTTGTTTTTTCCTGTTATCTTGCTGTTTCTTGATAAGTGCAAACATTAGGTAATTCTTCCCCAGAATCAGCGCACCGGCTGGGCGCTCTGCTTTTACCCTTGCACAGCCCAGCCTTAACAGCATGCCTGCGTCAGCCTCGATCATGGGATCGTCTTCACAGGAAAGCCTGTCCTTGGAAAGGAAATAATCACTCAGGCAGCAGCCCGGGGTCAGTGCGGGGAACGCAGCCGTGGCGTGGCTCCTGCTCCACGGGGTGCCACTTCCATCTTCTGACAGAGGCAGGGGAACAGTGACCTTGAAAATCCCAGGTTACATTCCAAACTTTGGATTATTTAAGGATTTTCACTCTTTCCTGCAAGAAATGGGGAGGGGGCGGGGGGGGGGGGGTCGAAAAGAAAATGAGCAGCTTTAGTAAAGTCATGGTGGGGACAAGATCACAGCTCCCGTTGGTGGACTGGCTGGGATAAACTAGTACCGGGCTGGCATCTCCAAGCCAAACTGGAACCACGTACGAACCCTCCCTCTAAGTATCTTGATAATGGTTTGAAGGGCCACGAGCCATAATTATTTTCCAGGTGCCGTGAAAGATGCCGAAGAGACAAACAGAAGTCTCAGCTTCAGACTGGAAGGGCTGGGATTCAGAAAAAAGTGGCATAGACTGGGAGGTAGCACAAGGCAGCTGGATGCTGAATTTGAAGCTCTCGAGGATCTGCATTGTTCTAACACAATTTAGGAAAATCTGGGTTGTCCAAATTCTATCGGACCAAATTAAAGCATCTCCAGTCGCAAGATTCAATGACCTTTAGTTATGCCCCTAAGAATTGTGAGCCGAGTGTGAAACAATGAGATAAAATAGAGATACTAGTGTTTTCCTACTTTGCTTTCTGGTTTCTTAGACTTTGGGATGCCTTTTTTTTTTTTTTTAACTTGCCTCCATTTTCAATCTAGAAAACTCAAAAGTGAAGGTGAGAGCTGAATTTCTGGTTCTAGCAGCTGAGGTTGTCAGAGAAGGGTAAGCTGACAAACACAACCTTTGGTAAAAGCAGTGCAGTTACTTGCAACATTAAATGACTGGGGAGTGAGAGAGACAAAAGCAGCACCGGCGCCAAGAGCTGCTGCTCACGCCGGGACCGGCGATCCCTGGGGGCTGCCCCGCTTTGGCTGAGACCTTCACCCAGGCGTCGCAGAGGAGCGGAGGACTCGCCCGTAAAACACGCCCTGAGGGGATCACACAGAGTAAAATTCGGGTTGATAACTCCGCTCTCGGGACACGGACTAGGCTTGTGCAAGGACAGTGCCCACGCTTGATCTGCCCTCCCAGCCAGTGCCTTACCTGCCCGGCGCTGAGACACGGGGCTCCTTGGCAGCGCTGCCCTGGGGCTCTGAGAGCTCCATTTCAGACGCGTGAGCTGCCTCCTGCCACGGTCTCTCGCTGTGCTGGAAGGTCCCTCCTCAGCATCATTCTCCGCGTGTTATTTGGCCGTAAGTATTTATCAGGTTTTTCAGACTGATGATGCTGAAGCCAAAACCTCCAGCCTGGTCCCAGAAGGGGACCCGATTCTGGGATTAACCTACAGACTCAGAAATGAGTTATGAACCCCACTCCACGGATGAACTCTGCTTAGGCATAGACTTAGAGACAGGACTAGCTGTCAGCTCCCCCCCGTGTCGCGGGCTGTCAGCTTGAGAGGACATCGGCAGGGATCTTTTTTATTGTTACTGGTCCCTTCTCTGGCTGCGCAGATTGCTTAAGAGAATGGCACTCTGTGGAGTTTGACCCATGAGCCCTGATAGTGAAAATAATATACTTCTCACCAGAGCCACGGGAGACTGAAAGAGTAACTTCGGGCAATTAGTTTAACTTTGACTATAAATATTCCTTCTCATTCCTTGTGACACTGTTAACAGCTCCGCTGGCAAATCCCGATTCTCTGGCAATATTTAAGCTGCCTGTCAGTTGGCAGAGGCTTGGTGGTGCCCGGCGCAGGGAACAGAATGAGACCCAGCTGAGCGCAGTAAGTTCCCTTTCAGCTTCTACCTCGAGTCGGGGAGCTCCGGTTGATGCGTGGGTTCGGGGCCGCTGCTGGGCTGCGTTCCAGCCCCGGCGAGCGGTGGTGTCTTTAGAAGGTGGATGGACCTGGGAATGCTTTAAAAAATCCCGTTGAGGAGGCATTTAGAGCGATACAGTCCCCACGGGTTACTCTAGACCCACGTGGGCTGCATCTCTCCCGGGACCATTGATAAAGGGCTGGCTTCAGCGGCTTCATTTCAATGCCACGGATGTTCCTTCCTCACAATCTCTGGCGAGGAAAGTGCTGCCGCCTGTGCCAGGAACCGAGGGAGACCGGGCTGTGAGCTGAATTCACAAAATGGGCAAAATTTCCACTGGGCCGTGGCAGAGTTAGGATCTGAAATCAGAGCAACCGAGTCGACTGCATTTTTCCTAATGCCCAGCCTCCCTGCCGGCTCGCGGAGCCGCAAGAGGAGTTTTAACCGGGCACCTGTGTTCAGCTCCAGGAATTTCCCCTGGAGCGTATCCGCGTTTCGTTTCTTTACTGACGGGCACGACAAGTGCCTGCAGAGCTCTGCCCCAGATCCGCATGCGTTTCGGAGGGAAAGACACAACGCTCTCCTGCCTGAACCCCGTGCGAGACCGAGCGTAGGTAGCTTACAGCTCTGGCTGCGCTGCCGGTGCCAACCGCCCGCCTGCGGGCCCCGATGCGGGAAGTGTCTCGGGATGAAAAGAAACAGCAATATCAGAGCTGCGGAAGAGCGCGGGGTTAGCAGCTTCCCAAGGCTGGCATACCAAACCCTGTTTTTCTTTTCCTAGTTAGAGGTTAGGCATGCCAGTAAAAACTCAGCAACAGCCAAGACACACTGCCTCTTAAAGAGGTAAGATAGCACCGATCTTCTGATCATCAGTGCCCTGCATCCTCGCAAGGCAGAAGCTCCCAAGGAATTCAGTGAGATCCGGGGGCTTTATAAGGCACAGAAAAGGCTCTGCCAAGGTGCTGCAAGTCCCCAGTCCCAGCCCGGCGCTGCCACCGCTGCCGCTCAACCAGAACATGGCTCTGTACCATCCTTGGCTCTTGTGCCGGAGGCTGCCGCTGTCTCGGGACACAACCCCCCAGCTGTGGAAAGCAGGTGATGGGATGGCGTCTGCCACCGGAAAACTCCTTATTTATCGCCTGACCTTTTCATAAATGCACGAGCCCAGCAGCCCTGCTCCAGGCAGAGCCCGTGCCGCAGGACGGGGTGTAGCGGGGACACAGGGCAGGGCTTGTCCTCCCGAATAGTGCCCGGCAGGACAAACGGCTGCGCCTCCGTCACCGCTGCACTTGCCACGCCACATTCCCGCTCTGCTTTGTTCACACGCCTGGGCATCAGGTGCCCGGCGCTGCCACCGGTGCACGAGAGCAGCCGGTGGCACTTCAGGCGAGTCTTCAGGCGCCGGGCGAGCTCAGGGAAGGTTCCAGCTGCAGTTCGACATCAACAAAGGGGTGAAGCCGGCGGAGGTTGTGAAACACGCGACCGAGGGACAGGGCGGCTGTTTCGGTCTGTGCTTTGCTGCGTGCCGAGCGTTCAGAGGAAGAACTCGTTCGACCGCTTGCTGTCCAACCGTCCACGCCGGGAGCCCCGGGCCGGCGCAGGCCACCCTTCGCCCCACCTTCTTCAGCTTTCTGGCAGGGGGAGCTTATAAGTGTCGCCTTACAAGTGCAAGAGAGGCCGAAGGACTTGGCCAGCTGCGTGGGCAGGAGGAGGACGAGGACCAGCAGACACCCGGCCCAGCCATCCCGGTGACGCCGGGGCTGGACCCAGAGCTGAGCCGGCTGCGAGGCCACGCCGAGGCCGGGGAGCGCCGGCTCTGCCCCTCTTCGGAGGAACCGTCTCCTCGGCTCAGCAGGGTGAGAGAAAACCCCAAACCTGCTCGGTGGCTGGAGCGTGGCAGAGAGGCGCTGAGCCTGGGGATCCCTGGGGACCGACAACGGCCACCGCCGAGCCCCACAGCTCGGCCCACCGCCGAGCCAGGGCTCTCCGAGGTGGGTCTTGCCCCTGCCTCGGCCGCACCAGGGCTGCCACTCGCCTCCTGTCCTGCTCTCAAAGCGGGGCCATGCCTGGGTGAGGAGAGGAGGAGGAAACGAGGAGGAACTGCGTTAATTCAAATACCTGACCAACCTCCTTGCGTGGACTTTATCCTGTCCCTTCTGCCAAAGGGCAGCAGCCTGGCACTGCAGGGTGCTCCGGAGGGCTCCAGAGAGCCCTTGCAGGGGTCCCTCCGAGGTGCCACGTCTCCTCATCAGGCATTTCTGGACAAGAAAACGAGTTTTTATTCCTGTGGGAAGCACATGAGTATCTCACCTGCAGGAAATGCCTCTGCGGGCCGGTGTGCAGGAGGCAGCACCAGCTCTGGCACTGGCTCTTCCGCTGCTTGGTGCCGGTCCCACACCGCTGCACCGTCTACCGGTGGTGTTGCTGCTCATCCCCGCTGCCCCGGCCCGCCCTGGTGTGGCAGACGGTATGTCCATCCCTCTGCTCGGTGACACGCTGCCAGCCTCCATTCCTGATAAAGGGAGTCAGCTGTACTCAGGAGGAGACCCAAGCACTCTGCACCCGGGCTCGAGCTCTCGCTGTGGCCAAGGAGGAAAATGCCACCGCCGCTGGAGCAGTTCACGTGTCTTCACATCCCGGTGGCTCGTCATGCGCGTGTTTCTGGCAGCAGCTTCTCACCAAGACCAGTCCCGCATTGCTGCCGCGCTGGGACCTGGGGGCTGTCATCGCCGGCTGTGCCACGTCCCAGTCCTTTCCTCCGGCTATTCCAGCTATTTACACCTCCTCTCTAATGCGCCCATTTCTCCACCAGGTAGACAATTATCCACTGCAAAGGAGATCCGACCGTCCCACAGCTGGCCTGCCTGCTGGCAGCACCTTCACAGCACAGAAAGGGAGCGACGAATCGAGGCAAATGCCAGAGACGAGAGCCTTCTCCACAGCTCCGGCACGAGCAGCACCGCAGCCAGAGCCACGGAGCCGACAACCCCTGAATTATTCAAGAAGCAAACAGTCAACACCTTCACGGTGCTGCCACATCCTCTCCTAACCATGTACCCCATTTTTTAACAGATATATGCATCAAGACAAAGCAGCACTCGGCCTGCATAAGAAACCATGGAGACCACCAGCAGCACTCCATCCTCTGTGACCCCCCCGTGGGACGTGTTTCCCCAGAAGACGCTGGACTCCATAGACATTGCCGTTCTTGTGCTGTACTTCGTATTTGTCCTCGCGGTTGGACTGTGGGTAAGCAGATACGGTTAAAAGCTTTCTTATGTGCCCTGTTATACTGAAAAATAGGGCTGTTTTGGCCTCAAATTATTTTACTTTGGCTTGAATCAGGCCGCACTTCACTGGACTCAACTGAACAAGCGGAAAGACAGAGTTTACAGGTCCTTTTCCTCACTTCAGCCTGGGGAAGTGTCCTCACCGCTCCAGAGGAGAGCTGTTCAGCTCCAGTGTTAACCAAGGTTTTGAGAACCTTTGTAAGGAAGAGGTCATTCAAGTACAAAGTATTGCTAATAATAATGTTTTGTTCATCCAGGAAGGAATTGCTGTCCTATAAATCACCTGTGCTTGTCCGCAGTGGTCTCGACAGCAGATCCCGTAAATTAAAAATACTGTTCATATATAACGAAGGCAGAAGGACATCCCTTTGGCACGGCTTTTGTAACAGCAAAAGCACAATCTGGCTGTCATAAGGCAGAGATGAATAGTTGCTCCCTTCAAATGTGGTGCATAACTCTCGTGGTATTGCATGAAACGATCTGATATCTCTGAAGAACAGGAGTCAATGTGTAATACGTGCAATGCCCAGCATTTCTCCTGGCTGCGCCTAATAACTAGGGAAGTCCGCAGTTCTTGTCCAAAATTGCTTGTCTTCCTCACGGATCTGGAGTGATTTAGTTTGCTTATCACAGCAAACATTTAATCAGGATGCTGAGATGACTGAAAACTTTGCGCGTGGCTTACAGTATTGGCCAGTCCCCTCCCTCGTCTGCTGCTCTCTCGTCCCCCAGGACTTCCCAGCAGCAACTGCAGGTCCTTCAAGAAACCCTTTGCTTTCATCTGGTGACAGTGCAGTCTCCCGCCGGGGAGACGGCTTGGTGATGCTCTGAGCAGCAACTGAAATGGTTGCTGAAACCTGTGTTCTGCTTTTCTGCTTTCCCAGTCCATGTGGAAGACGCAGCGCAGCACTGTAAAAGGCTACTTTCTAGCTGGAGGACAGATGGTTTGGTGGCCTGTAAGTATCTTTATCATTACACTGCTCGTGCCCCTAGGCTACAGCAAGACTGAAAAGCACTTCTGTCTAAGGAGAACCTATTTCTCCAAACACACACACACACACACACAAAATTACTTCCATGTTTTGCAAAGACCCAGTTACAATACCGGCTTTTTTTTCCATATTTGAGACTGGGGAAGCGGAGCTGCTGCAGGGCACTGGCCACAGCCCTGCGCCCCGCGAGAGCCAGCCTGCCGGCTTGCAAAGCCTGTCTGGTTCTGCCTGCTTTGATCTGGAGATTTCCAGCATTAACTGTGTGGTCCCCATCGCAGGCGCAGCTTTATGTTGAGCCAGTCTGCGAGGCGGGGTATTTCATTTGGGCTGGTCTGGTGAGTCAGTATGTACTAATATACGAACGTGGTGACCTGACATTTCTACTTGTTACCTTCACCTTCTGCCCTGCTTCGCCGCGACAGACTAGAAGCTGTTTTGGAAGCGCGGTCCTAAACATGCCCACAAATGAGCGATAGGCAGCGAATGATGAAAGAAGCTGGAGAGAGGTGCCAGAGCCACGGAACACGTAGGCAAAAGAAGAAGGTGGCAGAGGGTGACCAGGATTTCACGTTCCCTGTAGTCATGAGTGGGGGAACAGCATCACTGTGTGACCTCCACGGTGGGAATCCACTGGGGGGGGTGTGTGCACTGGAGCACCGACCTACTCCCCTTTGTCCATCGCCAGGCTGAGAACAACGCCTCGTGCCAAGGCCAGATCCGATGTCCTGTCTTTCTGCAGGTGGGCGCATCCCTGTTTGCCAGCAACGTTGGAAGCGGCCACTTCATCGGCTTGGCCGGCTCGGGAGCCGCCTCGGGAATTGCCGCAACAGCCTACGAGTGGAACGTGAGTGTGGCACGGCGGCTCTGTAGCCGTCTCTGTCCTGTACAGGGCAACTCCAACACCACCGAGTCGCCACGCAAGGGTATAGGTCTGGCAGCTCCAAAGTCTCGGGCTCCCGTGCAAGAGCTAGAAGTCACGACCAGCTGCTGGGGGCTTGAGGCCTCTGAGGGATAACCCAGTCCCCGCGTCCCCGTTGACCCACCCGATCACAGCCTTGCCCAACATCGCTGACCTTCCTTTCCCTTTGCTTTGCAGGGGATGTTTTGTGTTTTGGTGCTGGCCTGGCTATTCCTTCCAATTTACATAGCAGCAGGAGTAAGTAGATGGGATGTGGTGTCCCTCAATGATTTGCTGATATTTAAGCCACCTGCTTGGCTCGTGGGCTTAACCACCTCCTGCTGCACCTGTGCTTCTTCTGGAAGGCAGGGCAGGAGCCACGGTACACCCAGCTGCTCCGGTGGCCTGGGCTAAAGGGGACGAGAGCTGCTGCCTGGGAACAGCACTGAGGGTTCGGGTGCGGGGGTCAGACTGCTCCGCTACCCCCGCAATGGAGTAGAGTTGCTCTGTCCCCCGAGGAGATGGACGGAGGCTCTCGTAGCACAGTTTACAGTGAGCCTTATGTCAGATATTACAGCAAAGTCAGTGCTTGCTAAGCTGTTGTGCTGGCCTAAGTAGGCAGCTGAGAACCAAATACAGCACAGTGCAACGGGCAGGGCCGTTCTGGTCTTCTACCAGTGCAAACCGCCCACGCCGGCTCCATGGGTGAGCCCTCTGCGATTCGCAGGAGCGCCTGCGCACCGCCTTCTCCGACGGCGTGTCTCTCGCGTAGGTTACCACCATGCCCGAGTACTTGCGGAAACGTTTTGGAGGCAAAAGAATTCAGATGTTCCTGGCGATTCTCTACTTGTTCATCTATATCTTCACCAAAATATCAGTAAGTAGAAAAAAACATGGAACTGAATGAAATTCCCTTTGGAAACACGTTGATCGGTGAGGCTGAGAAATGCAACTACTGGCCCTTCCCTATTAGGAGAAAAGGGTGTATTATCAAAATACCTGAGGAAGCTAGACTATACCTGTTTGGAGAACCCACACAAAAAGAGTAACTTCTTTTTTTTTCTCCATTAAGGATCTGAATGCTTGCTACAGTAGGAAGGAAAGCTAGGTGTCAATGTCCCGAGCAATAGTCCATTGAAAAGTTGAGTTGTGAGTGGGGATGCATTTGTTGTTAGATTTTGTACGTCTGGCAGCTTACCCAGTTTCTTCCCTTTGCATATTTATTGCCTGCGCAGACACCAAACGCTGTTACGTGCAGGATGAATAGGAACGTAGGAGTTGGTATGTGTTTAGGTGAAAAGAGTTTAGTGATTTATTGCACCCGTTTGATGTAGTGCCTCGAATAAATAACTGAATCAACCCTTGCGCGACACCTCGCTAGCTGTTTATTAACTGTGCGGCAGTGCATAAACCTGTGAAATCAGACGAGTCCCTGCCGGTGTTTTTCCGGTACGTACGGGGCCAAAGTGGGACGCGCTGTCTGACACACGCCTGCCCCCGTCCCCTCTGAATTGGATGCTAGTCCCGGGGTTCGGGTGGCACGGAGGAGCTAGGCTCAGGTTCTCCTCTAGAAAAGACCACCCATTTGATGGAAATCCCTGATAATACGATTCCTGTATTCAGGACGCTTTTGTATCTGTCTGTCATTCTGCGGTCTGCAGTTTGCCTATCCTAAAGCTCTCCTAAAATGCAGCAGTTTCACAGAGCTGCCGAGCTGGCTGGTCAGGTACCTCGGGTCCCAGCCCCAAGGACACTCTTCCTTATTATCTCGCTGTCACCGTGTCAGCAGGGAGGAATTCGCATTATGGCAAACCGGTGCTGGGGCTGGCGGCAGGCCGAGGCACCCGGGAGGTTTGCACCCCAGGTGCTCCGGTCCCCCCGGCACAGCTCTCCCCACCCAGCTCGCTGGTGCTCTGGGGAAGAGATAAGCTCCCCCCACCCGAATGCCTTTTCCACAGGGCGCTGTGCTTGCTCCCCCTCTCTCGGGACAGCTCCATCATCGCCCTCCCTGTCCCCCCGTGACCAGTCGTAATAAACTGCCTAAATGCGGAACGGAGCCTGGTCCTCGGGCGCAGGAGGCAGGAGCTGGGGCTGCAGAGGGATGTGCCATGTGCAGAAGAGGCTGCAGGGAGCCGGGGAGCCACGAGCAGTTACAAACCAGACTGCTCCCACTAAAGGAGACAGCTTGGTCAGCGGAACGTTCACGCTCCCTGGCACTACTAGCTTTGAGGGGCTCGGTAATGCCATTGCAACTGCGATAACTATCTTTTTCTCTAGGTCGATATGTACGCCGGGGCCCTCTTCATTCAGCAAGCCTTACACTGGGACCTCTACATCGCTGTGGCAGGCTTGCTGGCAATCACAGCCGTTTACACTGTTGCGGGTACGTGGCTGAGTTTCAGGTCATACCACAGACCCTGCTTAGCGAGCTGAGCGTGTTCACGCAACGCACCGCGCATCCTCACGCTCGTGACAGGAGTCCTGCGTTTCCCACACAATCTGGTTTTGCCGTGAGTGTGGATAATGGGGGGGGGGAAGCAATTGCTAACCAGCCTGTTAAGAAAAAATGACCAGGTGAGAGTAAATGAATACCCTTTATAAGGCCATACCAGGTATGGATGCACGTCAGTTCTGCTTTAAGGAGAAGCTATGCTCGAGGCGTTTGCACAGCACATTTTTCCTCTGGGCTTTTTGGAGGTATGAGGGATTTACATGACAATGAGCCGTGTAATGCGGAAAGCATTGTCAATCTTGGGTGCCCTTTCAGGGCTTATGAGTGGCCAAATGGAAAAAAGCCATGCACGGAGTAAGCAGCAAATCCCAAACAAATAAAGGTTGCTCCTTTCCCAGTGCTCACCCCTAGCGATGGTGCTCATAAAGATCCCTCCCTCCCCCCCTTTTTTTTTTCTTCTTCTCCTTATTCAGCTTGGGCTTTGTTTTGGAGCTTTTCCATGTATTTCCCGTAGAAGTACTTATACTGGACTTTGGCTTTTTAGTGACAAAATGGTGACTCATTATGATTCAAAACATGAGAAATTTCAGCCAACGTATCATGCACAGGAACTGGCCGAACTGGCTCCCAACATGGCCAGAACATGCCAGCCTGCCAGGCACGGGGCTCGGCTTATGCTGCTTGTCAAAAACTTTTGCAAAGCATGAGATGCTACGCCAGAACAAACCCAGTTTCCCACAGTTTGCTGCTTCTCTGCTCTTTTAGGTGGCCTGGCAGCTGTGATATACACAGACGCTCTGCAAACGCTCATCATGCTCATCGGGGCTGTGACTCTCATGGTCTTCAGTGAGTGTTTCCCTGGGGTTTTATTACTAAAATAGATGATAACTATGATAGAAGCTTTACCAAGTACTACAAACAAGCTGGATCATTACAACTGATTACTCAGTTGATGTTCTGGGAACTGCTTTCTATGTATTTTCCTGTTGGAATATATGCTTACACAAATAATCTTATAGTAGTTCTTTATGTGGTAAAAATGCACGAGTACTCCCTGAAAAATCTCTAAAGAAATATGTTCTGAAGCAATACCATGGACAAACAAGCACCTTCTCTAGCCAGCAGTTTGAGCGTTACGCTATCCCCCAGCCCAATGTTAGAGTCAATAGCTTCTGATTTTAAAGAATACTTGTGGAGGATCACCCACAGCAAACTACAGAGACCGAAAATCAGAGTACCGACCCGGGAAGATGTGACAACTGCTTCTCATGATCTATTTTAGGCTTTGTTGAAGTTGGCGGTCTTGAAGGTTTGCAGACAAAATACTTTGATGCCATTCCCAGCACCCGCAAGGAAAACAGTAGCTGCGGCTTGCCAAGAGAAGATGCTTTTCACATTTTCCGAGACCCTGTTAACTCTGACCTTCCCTGGCCGGGAGTTTTGGTGGGAATGACCATCCCGTCCCTGTGGTACTGGTGTACAGATCAGGTGGGTTACTCCTTATTTCTTTGTTCCATTTCAAAAACACGTTATTGGTTGTTTGAATCTGATGACAAACCCGAGGGTTGCAATGTAGCCTGGACTGGTTTACTATTTTTGATGGGAATTCAGTAAAATCCGACACTTTCAACCCTAAAGCTGCAAGACTTGATATGCACAACTAAGTTTTGGGAATCATTTCAACTTAAAAAGGGGTGAGAAGGTTAATGAGTTAATCCCAGTCTACCAGGATGTTTTTTTTTTTTCCCTAACTTAAGCCTTTCACTTCTTGTGAACTCACTCCTTCAACTTTCCAGGCCTCTGACTACCGAGTGACAACATCAGAGCCAGCAAGACTGAAGCCCTAAGCAACCTCCTGATGTTCCTGTAGTACCCTTTGGTTTAACTCATTTTGCTTGTTTCAGACTCTGTCCTCCTTTGACAGGAGGACTGCTGAACTGGCCAGATTTAGCCATCAGGTCAGGGAAGTCCCCCAAAAAAGAAGAAGAAAATACAATTCTAAGCCTGAGCATGATTAGTTTAAGGAACAGATTATGCAACACAGTATACTGCAGAAGCAAGGCTCAGATTTGATGACACAAGCAGTGCCTTTCAGCTCTATGTTTCTGTAAGGTACTCAGGTCTGAAGCAAGAATTATAAAGCTACAGCCAAGCTCTGTGTTCGCCCTTCTAAGACTTCAATAGTTTAGAGGAGGACAAAGTATCCCCATGAATACAATCGGTATCACGTCATCTACAGCTAGCTCCTCTCTGCTGACCAAACACATTTCTTAATTTCTAGGTCATCGTTCAGAGGTCCCTTGCTGCTAAAAACCTCTCTCATGCCAAAGGAGGCTCCTTGATGACCTCCTACTTGAAAATTTTGCCCCTCTTCATGATGGTAATGCCGGGCATGATCAGCCGGATTCTCTTCCCAGGTAAGTGCTGAAGGAGAGACCTGTTCCCTCTGTCACTACTGGTTGTGCCTACTCTATGGAGCCGGAACAGCCTTTACCGAATAACTTAAAAGGTTGCAATGCATCAAATGCCCAAAGCACGAAGAAATTTTCTTCCCGTTATAAGCTGGAGCATGCACATCCTCCTACAGCAGACCCCAGGCACATACTGCGCAACACGCTGCTCCGCGTGCTACAGCAGTTGGCTGCCATCCGTTCTCACGAGAGTCGTGCTGATCTGTTCGAGCTTGCTGCCTGCTCTGCGCTTTGACCGTGCACTTAGGCCCCTCCTGCACCCTACACGTTACTCCTCCTGCAATTTAAGTTTGAGGCGCTCGGAGAAATCCAAACATACCACCTTGAATGTTGTAAACTGCTCACCGGGTGGGAACGCCTGGCTGTGCCTGTCCGTGAGGGGGTGTGCCGGAGGTGGGCGGACAGCCTTAGTCCTCAGGGCAGCAGCATTCCTGGAGAAGAATTAGACATCCAGAGCAGGTCAGCTACCTATACTGGTAGTACCTTTTGCACGGAAGGGAAAAAAAGGGAAAACAGGGAAGCCCAGTGCTGCCCTTACCTCGCTGTGTTGGGATAGTCCTGCATTACTTGCTGGAAGCTTTCCAATATCCAGTATTTCACTTAGAAAGCAGCTTGAAACATTCAGTAGACCAACTTGTTTAGATATATTGGTTATTGTGGCTACAGAATGCTGCCTCTCACTCCCCCTTGCTTATTTTAGATCTGGTGGCTTGTGCAGATGTGGAAATTTGCCGAAAAATCTGTGGCAACCCGTCTGGCTGTTCCGATATTGCTTATCCTAAGCTGGTCATAGAACTTCTGCCTGTAGGTAAGGAGCTTGGTGATGGTGCTGGCACTGATGGGTACGCACCAGCCAAAAGGCGTCCGTGAGAGAAGCTGAGAGAGGAAAATACCCTGCAGCTATAATTTCAGTGGGGTTCATGCTAGGCTTGGTGAGACAGTGGCAAGGACAGCATGCAACAGGAGAGATGGGTGATGATCCAGTATCCAGAGATCTAATTCAGTCAAATTTGGATAAGAGGTAAAGTGTAGATGTTTAACAATGACAATCAACTGTTAACACCTCCCTATCACTGCCATTTTAAAATTGGGGCTAAAAACATTTTTTAATGTCTGTTCTAGTTCAAAGAAGAATTCGAGGACATCCTCCAGTGGGGTTACTGGGGATTCCTCAGGGCAGCTATACTTCTCCTTCTGTTTCCAGGACTCAGGGGCCTGATGATGTCAGTGATGATAGCAGCTCTCATGTCCTCCCTGACTTCCATCTTTAATAGTGCCAGCACCATTTTCACCATGGACCTCTGGAAACACTTCCGTCCTCGTTGCTCCGAGTGGGAACTCATGATCGTTGGCAGGTAGGGAGAACTAGGACATGCATATTATATCAGAGCCAGAGCACGAGAGACACATCTCGGCACCCCTCCCAGCCCGCTGCCCCGTACAGATGCAGTATCTTCATATTGCACAGGTTTGGTGGAGGACGGGAGTGGGGGCCTTACGGTTACGCGAGATCTCAGTCGGAGACTTGCAAGCTGAGCAACTGGAAAAGAACGGTCTGAAGTAACAGAAATGGCATCTTTTTCTTGCACAGGGTCTTTGTGCTGCTGCTCACTGTGGTCTCCATCCTCTGGATCCCCCTGGTACAGGCTGGCCAGGGAGGGCAGCTCTTTATTTACATCCAGTCGATCAGCTCCTACCTGCAGCCTCCCGTGGCCATGGTGTTTATACTGGGTTGCTTCTGGAAAAGAGCGAATGAAAAGGTAACGGCTCTGCTGTGCTCAACACAGTTGCCTCTGTGGCCTTGCTGTCCTCATGAGAGTCCTGCTATTCCAACCACCACCCCAGGCTCCAGTTCTGCCACCTCTTGTAGTGCTTGGGAGAACGAATGCACCCAGACCTCTGCACAACCCAAGCAACCATCACCCACACAGGAGGGAGCAATTCCTGCTGTTTTTCAAAGACTCCACTGGCATTTCAGAAGGAGTGAGATGACTGCATCGCTCCGTTGCAGGATGTCCTTCAGAAATCTTGAAGCCTGTTAGGGGCTTATTAGCCATCAGCTTGTTTATTACATGGACTTGTATTATCTGCATCGGGGGGCTACAGGAGGCACAGTGAGCCCAGAGAGTCAAGGAGCCAGACCGACTGGCATCAGCAGTCCTAAACCTCCAGTTTCTCCACAAAGACCGGTGCTGGGTAAAGGGTAAAGTCTTCCCAAACTGGGCTTCGGTTAGGCGGAGAGCAGTAGTCAGCCCCCCAAGGTTAAGGCAGCCATTAGGATACAAATATCACTCTTCACAGTATTCTGGCATAAGATGTTATCCCTCTCCTCCATACCAAAATTAATGACCCACTTGACCCCAGGGAGGAGAGGTACCAGGCTACTGTAACAGCACTGGCAGACCTAGACAGCAAGAGCAGAAAAGGGAGGAGAGGGAAGCCCACCAAAAAAACCAGCAAGGAGAAAGCCTGGCCAGCTGATAGCCTGAGAACACGGGTACGGCCCTGGATCCTGGGTGGATGCGCGCTGCTTGCTCCGATAAAGAATACCCTTCCTTTCCTAGGGCGCGTTCTGGGGCCTGGTGATTGGGCTGCTGCTGGGCGTCATCCGGCTGGTGCTGGACTTCATCTACCCAGAGCCCCAGTGCGGCGAGACCGACCTCCGACCAGGCGTGGTGAAGTACATGCACTACCTCTACTTCTCCATGGTCCTGGCCGCGATCTCCACGCTCACTGTGCTGGTCGTGAGCATGCTCACAGAACCCCCCTCGGAAGAAATGGTGCGTCACCCCTTCAGATTTCTTTTGTTATTTGTAAATGGTTTCCAGGATGCCCCACACTACATCCATGGGAATAATGTGGGGATAAATAATCTAGAAATGGAACTTTCCATTCAGTCTTTATTTACGACCACACTTGCAAATAACCTGTAACAGCAATCCCTCCTCTGCTCCAGCACCCTGCTGCCATTTAAGATTTTGGTCCCATAAATCCAGAGTCCCACCCTGGAAACGGGTCAACAGTAGATGCTACAAAGAGCTGTTCTTAAGTTTCAAACGTGTGTTTAATCCATGACAAATTAGCTTTTTCCCTCTATTTTCCAAGAAATTCCAGCTTCTGGGTCATCTTTATCAACTCTCTTACTAAATTAGTGAGGAACCATTTTTACTCGCAGAAAAGAGAAATCAAGGGCAGAGAGCACACTTCCTCTGGAACAGGTTTGTGCCAGTTTGACTATTTTCAATAGATATACTGAGGCTACAGAAAAAGAGTAATAGCAGAAAGAAGGGCCAGAGGGACCTTCAGAAATCATACAGCCACCACATCCTCTTGCTTCGAGACAGGACTAACCTGGCGTATTTCTGAAAGACCTGGTGAACTTATCCTTAAAAGCCCCCAGAGAGGGAGAGCGCCCAGGGAGGTGTGTGATCAAATCGAGAGCCCGCCTCCCTTCCAGTAGCAGTTTTTCCTCATCTCCAACCTGAATCTTTCCAGCTTCATGTTGTGCTCATCCCTTCCTGTCCGCCCTGTCGTTGATGTAGAGAACATTCCTCTTTAATATTAGAGTCTTTCACGTATTTGAAGAAAATTATCATATTTCCCACCTGTCTTCTCTTCTCTCAACAACCCCAGTTCTTTGAATCATTCCTCCCTGGCCACAGTTTCCATTCTTTTGCTCCCTTCACTGACCCGCTCTCAGTCTGCATCCAGTGATGGTCCCGTGCAGAACTGTCTCCTCCTCGGTAACAAAGAGTGAAGAATGCCATCCGTCAGAGAGCGTACCTGTACAAACAGCTATCGTGTTCCAGACAAAACTAAGCCCAACATGCCGGTGGTCGCCATCGCTTCTGTAGTTACCAGCTGAGCGCTTTGCTGTTCGCCTGCTCCAACAGAGTGGGAGAACAGATTTCAGCCCCTCTAAGTATTCTCTCTGCAGGCTGCTCTACTGCTAAGGTAGTCCTTTAAACAACCATGACAGCAGTTTTCTTTAACACCGCTCTTCATGCCATCAGATAAGTCGGCTTACCTGGTTCACACGTGGGGATCTACCAGTCAAGAAAGACCTAGCAGTCAGCCCTTCCCCTGATGCTGCAAAAGGAGTGTGTGAAGCTGAGCGTCCAGCTCTCCAGATTGATATAAGCATTGCTTCTGAAAATAGTTCAAATGATAATAAATGTAAGTGCTCCAACATCGCATTCAGTAATACCTACACTTAACAACCCTAGGCATTATGTAAAGGCTTTGAAGACAAGAAACGTTAGAACTCCTTCCTCTGGATTTCTGTAACTTCAGGGCATGCTAAAAGGTTTTTACCTGACAGTGTAACCTAAGCAGAAGTTTAGTTTCTTTTCCATCTCTTGATGGCATTAGATATGCTTGAAATCAAGAAGGAGCTGGATGGGACACAGAAAGCCGTGCCCATTGTCCTGCACTAGAGCTTGGTGCTGCGTGCACCTGCTGTAAGGAGAACTGGTTGAAAAGGGGGAGGGTGGAGGAAAAACACAATTATTTTCATGAAATTCCATTTCTGTTTTTCAGTGATGTTTTCTGATCGACTCTAGCAGCAGGGAGAACCCAGAGCCCTGGGCGGAGTTCTTGACAGATCAGTGAAGGAGGATTTACATTTTTTAAAACTTGTACTTGTCGGTATTAGGTACAAACATGCATAGCAACTCATTCTGCATTTTCCAGCGATGATTATCATCACTTGTTTTTGCCAGGCTTGGGACACTGTTTACGTAACTTTGCAGCTTCTGCTGTGTATTCCTTTGATCTATAAAAAGCTGGTGAAAAGATCAGGAAGTTAATGAATGACGGTGCAGCTCTCCCGACTGCTGGGAAGTCTCACGTTTGTTGTGCATGAGTGCTGTCCTCCCAGCGTTTAGTCGGGTATGCCCTAACCCACACCAGAGCTGGGAGAATTCAATTGACACGTGTGTGGCGTGGAGTAACCCTAAACGGACTAGAGCGTGCACTTGCAAGAGGCAGCTGCTGGGCAGCAAGCAGCCCCAGCTGAGCTTTTTGGTTTGGTCTACTGTTACTGTTTATTAAATGTTGGGAACAGCAGAACTTGAGCTCAGAGCTCCAGGGGAGAATGAAATTGGTACTACAGCCCCGAAAGGTGCTAACTGAAGGGCTTCCTACACCTCAGCGTAGCTAGTGTACTCATTTAAAGAACGCTGGTGCATTTTTGCATCAAAACCCTTTGTACAGGACCACAGTGATACATTCCTGGGATGTGTTTTGTCGGTGAGATTTATACCTCGCTGTTGACTGTCTTTTTAGGTACGACTAACGCCAAAGGGAGCTCGAAGCTGATGACCGTCCTTCTGTGGCTCTGCGGGATGGAGCGCAAACAGGAAAACGGCGAGAACGTGGCGCCGACTAAACCCGAGCCGCTTCCCGTGGCTTCCCTGGAGGAGAAACCGCTGGTGAAACACGTCCTGAACATCAACCTGCTATTATGCGTATGTGCTGGGCTCTTCCTCTGGGCCTACTTCGCATAGCGGTTGGCTATTCGATTCCAGATGACATCAACTAATTTTAATTGGTGTAAATAATAATGATTAGCAGAGGGTTAATGTAATTCTTAATGCTTTCTAAATTTTATTTCTTTATTTAAGAAGACAGACCCTCCTCCCTAATCCTTTCCTTATTTCTAATGGGGGCCTGGCTATGAAAGGGGCCGAGTGCTCGGCACCATCGCTGTCGGACCTGAACTGGCGACAAGATGGGTGTAAAGAGCTAAGGAAGGCAGCTAGGCAGAAGAGGTTTGTTTGGTTATTTTAAATATTTAATTATGCTCTTCGGGGTTAGAGCACTGCCTGGAATTCAGGAAGTCTGGATTCTCTTCCTATTTATGTCTCTATAACCAGCTGCAAGCACTTGTTTCCCCTCTGGTTCAGCTCCTCTGCCCTGCAGGGCCCAGTGCCCGGAGGAGGGCCAGCGCCCGCTGCCCCTGCTCTGTCGGAGCAGTCAGCCGTGCCTCGCCCGTTGAGCTTCCTCCGTCAGCGCAGCGGGCAGAAGGGTGCGTGCAATTAGTGCTCATTTCTGCTCATAGACATTTCTGCGAGTTTGTGCCGAGTTAACGTAGCTCTCGGGGCCTGCCTCTGCTACGGCTTCCCCGCGCAGTGGGCCCGGCCAGCGAGCGGACGCCAACCAGCGTGGAAACTGCCCCAAAAATGCCCTCAGGGACACCTGAAGGAAGCTAACCAGCCCAGCACCCCCAGGTGCTGCCAGGGAGGAGGGCAGTGCAGGGCCTGGCGGCACCCCCTCGCCTCCCGGGGGGGGCCGGGCACCCCGCAGCCGCCCTGCGAGCACTTCCAGGCCGTGAAAACCCTCGGCCGGGACCAACGATCGCCCTTCGCCTAACGACCGAGCCCAGGGGAGGGCGGGCGGGCTGTGCTGTGCTGGCGCTGTGGTTCAGCCTGGCCCCGGCCCCGGCCCCGCGGCTTCGTGTAGCTGCAGATGAACTTTATTAAAGAGCGAGAGCTGCGCCCTGCCTGCCTGCCTGCCTGCCTGCCTGCCTGCCGGGGGGGGGGCGCGGGGGGGCTGGGGGCGCTGCCCCAGGCCGCGGGCCCAGCGCGGCCGCTCGCGGGCTCCACCGGTCTCTCGCGGGCTCCAGGCCCCGCGGCCGCGCCGGCCATGTCGGAGGAGGCCCCGGCGCTGGGGCGGCCGGACTCGCCGGAGCCCGCGGCGCTGGAGCGGCAGAGCCTGCTGGCCGTGCGGCGGGAGCGGCGGGACCGCGCCGCCCAGGTGGGGGAGCGGCGAAGGGGCTGGGGCCGGGGCTCCCCGCCGAGGGCCGGGCGGTGCGAGCGGGCCTCTCCTCTCCCCTTCCTTCTCCTTTTCCCTCTCCTCTCCCTTTCTCCTCCTTCTCCTTTTTCCTCTCCTCTCCTCTCCCTTTCCCCTCCTTCTTCCTCTCCTCTCCTCTCCTCTCCTCTCCTCTCCTCTCCTCTCCTCTCCTCTCCTCTCCTCTCCTCTCCTCTCCCTTTCTTCTCCTTCTCCTTCTCCCTCTCCCTCTCTCTCTCCTCCTCTCTGCCTTTCCCCCCGTCTCCCCCGCAGAGCCGGTTCCCGCTCCACAGGCTGCTGGTGGTGGCCCGGCTGGGCGAGGGGGCGGCGGCGGAGGAGGTGGCAGGTGGGTGCCCGCCCGGAGGGGACACGCAGCCCCACGCGGTCCACGGGCAAAGCCGCTGCCGTGGACGTCCCCCGGTGCGGCAGAGCGGGCGGCTTCCCCGCGGATGCACGAGTGGGAGGGAAGGGCCGCAGCGATCGCTTCCCTGCGGCGGGCCGGGGCTCGGGACCCCGCCGCTGCGCTCGCAGCCTGCTCGGCTCACGCGGCTCCGCGTGTCTCCAGACACGAGAACCGCGGCCCTTGCGCGGCTGCAGCAAATATCGCCCATAAAGCTGACGGCACCGCCTGCGCGCCCGGTAACAGAGCGGACGGTGTGGAGCAGCGATGCGGGTAAGCCTTGTAGCGGCCTGTAAAATGAGCAAATACCATTTTGTTAAACCACAAAGAGTTTTGCTGCTTGGGAATCCTTCCCAAGCGAATGAAACATCACTATTGGGAACCCCGAGGGAGAGAGAGGCTTTATTTTTAAAGTCCGATACTGGTTTTGCAACCAACTTTATGTATGACTTTCTCGGGCAATAACGCATACCAAATGTTTTGCCTGATGAGTGAGATACATTAAGACAATTTTATTTTTTTTTAAACATCCGTATCGGCTAGTGCCGATGTTGAGCAGAGGCGAGGGTTCAACTCCACATGCGAGACGTCGGAAGCGCTCTACATTTGGGGCCTTCAGGTGATCTACTACAGCAACAAAGGTGTAACTACATCTTTAAATGAATGCTAATGGGAATTTTAGACTTCAGCTACTGAAATATTGCAGGTTTTGGTGCAGTTTTAGGAGCTAGCGTGAATTGCGTTGGCGCATATGTCAAGAAGACATTCCCATGGTAGCAATGCTTTCGTGTGTCTTCTGAATAATAAAAGCACGATCTGTGAATCTGTTGTCTGTGGCAGCAGAGGGAACACAGAACAGAGCACACAAGGCTAACTTGCTGAACTATCGCGATAAACTGCGTGACAAACTGCCAGTTTTTCTTTTGAAACAAGGTTATCACAGAGGATTCTTTGAAAATGCATTAGAAGACCACTCAAGAGAACAAGTGTCAGGTCTGCTACTTCTCTATTCCAGCTGTGTTCTTCATGTAGTAGAGGTAAGTTACGTAAATTCCTAGTGGGATCAAGTAACCTTGATTCATCTCTGTACAAATTTGGCTTCTAAGATCCAGCTAACTACAAATGTATAACCATCTCGTACTCCACACATGGGCTTAAAGACCTGAATAACGCTGTGGTGGGTTCAGTAGCTTACCTCTGGGATTTGCTCCACCCAGTGCTTCTGATAACTGCCCCAGAACGTTATTCTGACAGAATTCGATGACACGTTCTGTCAGATGGAATAGGAACAACGTGCGTTGTCCTCAGTGCCTGTGACTCAAAGGGAAAGCCCATATAGGGCAGCTGATGAATTATTTTTATATTCACAAATTCTGCAATTCTGTAAAAACTCTACCCTTTCCTCTGCAGTCTTGCAGTAGCACAATCCATCTCATCATCCAAGATTTAGCTTCTCTCCAAAATCAAGGTCATGGGTAAGTGTTCCGTATCACTTAGATGAAACAAATTTTAGCCAAAGTGGTAGAATGCTTCCTTAAGGTTAAACTGAACATTAGCTACGGTTATATCAAGCTTTTATTCTCCCATTGAATACCTGTTGAGCACAGAGGAGCTGACACTTTCCAGCTAACATGACGCATCTTTTCTGGATGCAGTCAGCAGCTGACAGCAGGCTCTTGCTCATTGGAGTCCATCTTCAGGACACCAAGACTTCAACTGTCAACAGCCTTCATAGGTTTCAGAAAGTAGGAAAATTCCTTCCTTAGGAGTCGGCTGTTACTATTTCTGTACCCTGCTTCATAACCATTTGTAGATGGATGTACTGGAATTCCACAAATTATCTTTAGAGTATTAGTCACTGCCTTCCAGCCTACTATTTGTCCTTTCAACACTACCCAACCGGTCCCACAGAGTTGAGCCAATTATCGTCTTTAGCTTAACCTGGGTGTTTCTCTAGAGCCCTGTATTAATTCACTGAAATCCAAGTTCATGAAAGCTGCATTTTCTTTGCTGTGAATGGAATTCCTACCAAAGCAAGCTACCATCACACTCCTGCATTTGCTTATTAAATCCCTATGGCTCTTTTGCTCATTTCTTACCCTCACATCCGACCAGTCCGCTCAAGACCCTTGCACAGTACATCAGAGTACAATTAGAAGAGGTTTCTGCTGGCTGGGGCGGGAGGGGTGCACCGTGCTGCATGCATCCAACGCTCTAGCATAGCTCTAGGAATGCAAACAACAACTCACTGCGTAGTTTGTGAAACTTGACCATCTGATAAAAACTCCTTACTTTAGGACGGAATTCACTCTCTTTCCACTCAGTGCTTTACTCCAGGAAATTAAAGTTTTAGTGGTGGCACACAACATCCCCACCAGACTGTTCCCAGACTGGTACGTGGCAATAGCAACGTCTCCCGGGACGTGTCCACAAGGCTCGACGCAATCACAGTCTACAGCAGAGGTGGTCGCAGAGTGCCTTACCCTCCTACTCAAACTGGCAGCCTCTATTCAGAGTTTTGAGGTAAACTTCAAATAACTGGGCTGTAAGAAATTTACCTAGTTTATGCCCATAAATCCCCCCAAAGCACACCAGCAAGCAGCCACACGGTCTTTCAAGCAGAGTTTACAAACATATACACCCTAGAGGACTCTAGAAGCAGTGTTAAAGCATTGCAAACCCTCATTATTTTATTCCAAGTTTCTTTCTAGACCTCTGTAGGGTTATTTTGTGCAGCCATTTGATTGAACTAATCAACTGCACCAACGTAGCTCAAAGCCAGGTGAAACTCACTTATGAAGCTGATGCCTTACGTTGCCTCCTACCCCTGCCCACTGCTGTGCACTCTTGGGAACAGAAGATAGTGTGGTTGGTAGGAAAGGGCAAATTTCAACTTTAACTGTATGATAGCCCTGTGCTCTTATTGTAACTGCACTGAAATATGCTGCTTGTTATCAAGGATGACAGTGAGGATACGAATGAGAGTGTACACACTCTTGCACCTGAGCTGCTAATCCCAGCGGAGACAATTAACTATTTGTATAATGCTGAAGAATGTGCAAGTCCAGAAGATTTTCTGAGAATGTACTTAAGTCCTTCACAGCCTGCCCTGGATTCAGGTACACTGCATACAGTTGGAGAGATAAACATCAACTTTAGTCACAGAGCTAGAATGTGCGGCTCATAACACTGAATTTTGAGTTACAAGAGTTTGTTACAGTGCTAGCGTAGTGGCAGAGGAAAGCAGGTCTACACCTGCTAACAGGGGTCATCTTCCCTCTTAAGAGGTGTCTGAGCAGGAAACAACTGGGCAGCCACTGGGATTTCAAACTGGGGCATCAACGAGAGAGCAACTAAAATGTATTTATCATGTCACCAAGTGCAATGTGGCTTGTCAAGACCTTTATGAAATGCGGTTTTATTTTGTAGTTAAGCCTGAGGTCTAGTTTAATAACTTCAAGAAAATGCATTATGGAGTATTAAGGAATTTATAGTTTAAGTAAATTAATTCAACGAGTTATATGAATGTTACCTCAATTAAGTAGTTTCTTCTCCCTCCCTCTCATTTGCAGAAACTGTATGGCCTGTTCCATCTCATTTCTCTGCATGATACAGGCTGTATCCAGTGTTTCTCTTTGCAGCTGGACTCATTTGTGTTTAACATGAATCTACACATTAAAGAACAGATACATACTCATTCCCAGTATGCTTCCGCCTTAAAAGAAGAACAAGCCGAGCAGCCAGCGACTCATGAGCTACAAAAGCCCAGGGAATGACTGTGTAACCTTCAGTGTCCACTGGAAGCAATGTTACTCACAAACTTGAATAAAGATGCCATAAGTTGACAAAAGACAATCTTTAATTTTATAAATGTTCACCCAACTGGTGAATCCACACAGCTGTTTCAAAGTTCTTTCAAAATTCAACCATTTTCAATGAAAGCACAAGAAAACACTTCCACAGTTTCATCTTGAAACAGTTGCAAGTTTCACATAAACAAAAGCAGGCTTGGTTAATACAAATAACTATGAAATAAGTATTACGTACTGATCATTAAGTAGCAATGAAATGATTAAAGATACAGTAAGTTTCCTTCTACAGTATGACAGTCCTTCAAGGCACTACAATACATCCACAGTTTTGACAAGGCGACTGATAACCAGCAGTCGCCACCAGCACTCCGGCATTTTTTGGTTCATGTTTTAAAAAGAATCTGCAGCAAATCAGTGAGGGAATGTCTCTTGCAAGGCATCTCCTTGTAACGTCTAAGAACTAGAAATAAAAGTCTAACCGTGACATTAAAAAGATTATTTCCATAATACATGCACTTTAAATAACTAATGTTCTGCTTCTTATTCTTTTGGAATTTCTGCTAATAACATCTGCATTAGCAGCAATTATGCTTCCTATGCAAGTTTCTGCAGTAATTAATTCCTTCCATCCAAGATTTTGAAAACCTTGTTGAGACACAGATCATTAAACTTCTTCTGAATGGCTAAATCACTTTCTCCGTGATGCACAAGTCAAACTCTACACAGTTTTGCCATATCGTCAAAAGAAGCTTTTCACTGTTAGGTCTGCTAGGTTTCCCACCAGGAGAGGAACCTTTGAAAAGTTTGAGAGCTTCCATTACAGAGCAGTGCTTTCCGTGTCATTGTCGATATCGAGCATGAGATGGTTGTGCAGTTCTTTGCTCGCTGTCTCTGTAAGAAGCTCTGAAGAAGGGTTTTGAAGTGGTTCTTGAATACTGGAATTAGAGTCTGCACAAAAAAATGGAACAGCGAGTTTAGCAGCCTGGACAGTGACATCTCATTCACTAGTGTATTTCTGGTGCATTTCCTCAGAAAGAAAAGGGAAAGGAAAGATCAACAAAGGCTTTTCAAACAGAGGGCTGGCACATGTGCACATGCACACATGGACACAAAAAGGCTAAGCCAAACTAAAAAGCTTACGTTGGAGTTGCTTCTCCTACATCCCTTTGAGTCTTGTACATAATAAAAGAAAAACATTTCTTTCTGAAGAATGGAAGACAGCAAGTACGGTTTAGTATCAGATTCCTCAATGCCCCTTAAGAGTGATACGTTACTCCAGACTTTCACGTCAAACACAATGGTCACTCAGCAAAGAAATTTGGCACCTAAATCGTCAGCCAGGTAACCACCACCTATGACTTGTAGAAGCAATAGGAACACCTATGGTGTCAGAAGGAGGCACTGCCACAAGAAGAGAAAGAAATTATTTAAACCAAATGCAGATTAAACCCCTTTCCTGTGTATAAAAGGAAACATCATGTTCTTTGCCTCTTCTGAGGGGAGGAGAATTTTGTTCAAGCCAAGGTGTCCAAGAAGGACCTCAAAATGTTGCATTTCTGGTGACTGACTGCACTGGTAGTGAGAAGACCAGAAAAATCCGCAGCAGTTCAAAAAACGTAACTGAAAATATTTAAGTCAGTATTTTGGAAAGCTAATTTATAACATGCCACAGCATTACTTATTGCAACACAGCAGCTGATCCAAATAGAAAATCATTTAGATCACTTAAATCATAAAAAGTATCCAAATAAATACCTTGATTTTAAACTTACGTGGCATAGACAGGCATCCTATAAAGTCTTTGATTCATATCTCAAGCATTAAGTCTTAAATTTAGCCCAGAAGTTACTTTATAAATGTTCCAGTTGAAAGTTTCTGAGCTAAATGACACGGAAGAGGCGAAAGCAGACACAGAACTGAAGTCCGAGTGCAGCCTCCCCTGCTTCGCTCTCAGCCCTTGCTGGAGGGCCAGCCAGCCTCACGCAAGGGGCAGTCGTTCTGTGTTCAGAGATACTGTTAACGGAGTAGCTGGAACTCCACCATCTTGTGGCCTGACACCAAATGGCTTGTCTTGTGCAGGGGAGTTAAGTGTTCTCACTCCTACTGCTGCAACTTTACAAAAACACGATTCCAGGATTTATGTTTTCTTGTGAGGTGCAAGCTATAAATTCTCTCCCAAGTCTTGTATCGCAGTCTTGGGGAATCCCATATTCTGCTAAGGTAGCATTTCAGTGGTAGATGAAATCATCCAGAAGGCACAGAACAAACCATCAGTACTGTTACGACTCGTTAAACACTATCATCTTGGGGGAATCTTTTCGACAGATTGCTCTCCCCAGCCCTCATTTTCATTTTGAAAATCAGCATCTGCGTTACCGGGCTATACCCGGTGAACAGTGCCTTGTGGCACCTACAAGACAGTCACTGTTCAATAGACCTTTGATGGCAATGAAGAAATAATTACTGGGGCTACTTTAAAACCAAACCTTTTCACTTAGCCTCACATTCATGTGTTTAAAATAAGTCCCTGATCCATGAAACCAAGTTTCATAACAGCAGCAGCTCTCCTTTATCCCAATATACCATAACAACTGTTGTTTCCTCAACAAATGAAAGTTTAAGTACTTTTAGAGTCAGCTGATTTAAACTTTAGATTTTTTTTAGCCATTTTTACTATTGCTAACAGAAGCGATATTACACAGAAGAAACTGCAGTTCTGTGAGTTCCCAAATTCTTCCTGCCTTTTTCCCTTACTCTAAGTGTTCCACACTGAGCCTGACGACAGCAGAGATGGGCACAGAACCGCGCAGCAGAGGCACTGCACTCCCTGATATCCAACAGTACCTACTGGTACCTTTGAACTCGCATTTGAAGTATGGTTCAAAAGGCGGACTTCAACTTTAGATGCAGGCACAGAAACTCTCCCTACCACGACTGCATATTGAAGGATGAATCGGAAAAGTAACTGAAAAGTAACTGAAAGTGTGAGGTGACACAGGAAAGGAGGATTTGTGACAAACAATGGTACAGCTACTTCAAATACAAAATGAAACTGTAACACACATGGATTTCTAGATAGGATTTTCTGTACGTGGAAGAAGTACAATGTGAAACTGGCCAGTCAAAACATGAACAACTTTACACATTCTAGTCTCCAATACTTTTAGTACGTTAATGTAAGAGCGAGCATCAAAGAGCCATTCTTTTTGCATGCCACGCTAACGATAATGCAAGCAAGCAGTGTTATTTGTGACAGGTTAGTAGTGGGCATTAGCACACACATGATTACGAATTAGCAACATTTTTGGCCAATCATATGCCTTTTCCTTACCATTGAACTTTCCAATACAGTTCCTACTGAATGCAGGTCAAACATCTAGATTATTTAATAAAATTTTTGATTAGAATATTCTTTTCTAGGGCTTATTACTTTAATACCATAAATAGAATTTGAGGCATTACTGAAGTCCAGTATATGGGCAAAGGAACTCAACAGTATCCTGAAAACAATTCAGAATTCCTGTTCTGATATGATAAAGTGTGCTGGCAACTTAATTTTAGCTTCCATTCTTCCCATCTGTCTTCCCTTGCTCCACTATTTAAGGTTAAAATTAAAAACAGCTATTTCACATTGTGAATTAGATAAGTCAGTCTACAATAAGTACTTATATGTGCACGTGTAAATGTTAGAGCAGATACTCTTCTGTAATATGCAGTGGTGTTAATTCACAACAAATATTAATCCTTTAAAAAAAGATTGATCTGGGAAAGGTGGATGATCCTGTACTGAGCGTACCGCTGTAGGTAAGCCCAAGTATCACTTCAACTGTTCCCCAGGTGGTTTTTTTTGCAAAACATCCTAGATTTCCTAGGTTCCTTTATCAGTTTTGCTAGGGAATCCTTCACCATCAGCTTTCTTTTGCTGGCTTTCCTGCATGGCAGCTTTCATACTATTGTTTACAGTACACAACTTACATAGCCAATTTGCTACAGTCTGCACTTGAAAGGAATGATGTTAAATCTCTCCAGTTTTAACACTGTTTCATTTCAACACTGTTGATTTCAGTATTTTTTTTATATTTACCCAGACTACAGGGCAGTTGCGTACCTCTGTTACGCCTGTAACTTAGCTGAAAAGGAGTCAGCACTAAGTTGTAATTCACAGTCCACATCCAGCCTCAGCTGTGCCAACGCTCCCCTGCGGCAGATGCTCGCCTGGTGTAACTTGAACTCCCCCGCTAATAAAGCAGCCCCCTGCATACCAGCTGGATATTATTTAGAAGGCAAGTATTTCTCCAGTTACATCGGGGTAAAACAAATCCTGCTTGTCTGCTATCACTAACGCAATTTCCTCAGAAGCAGAAAAATTCCCAAATGAAAACACGGTCAACCTATGAAACACGACTTAGAAATTAAGGTTAAATCTTTCCTTGAAGTTTGACTCATCAGCACTGTTCCCATTCTTAACTTATTTGTAAGTGCTGTAAAGATCCAGACTCCAGCCCTACTTCTGAATTCACTTTTGAAATAAATTGCTTTTGTGTTTTAAAGGTACTGACAAAAAGAACAGAAGTACAATAAGGAAAAGTCTGTTATTTTAAAAAGCAAAGCTACTTTTTAGTTGCTTAAGCAGCTCATTTACTGCTAGTTGCTCGAATTTAAGAAAACTGTACTTCCAACTTGACTTCTCAATCCAATACTAACTTCAGGGTCTTTCCTGTAAGCAGGCAAACCTTGAGATCACTCAGGAATGCAGCCTCAATTTTTTCAGCCTGTCATGCAGTTGTTACCTTAAAAAGGTAGCATCTCTAAGCCACTACATATGAACAGTAAGACGATTAATGTGTCGTTTGGCAGCTGCGATTGAACAGACTAGTACTATTAGTGAGGCTGGAGCTGACAGAATGCAAATGCAAACATGCCAGAATGCAGATGCTGCTTGGTGCTTTTCTGCAAAGGGTTTTAGTCACATGAACGTGTATTTTGCCAAATAAATTCCAAGTAGTTAAAAATAACTGAAAACCTAAAGTGAAAGCTACATTAAAATGCAACCATAAACCACTGAATTGTAGGAAAAAACATGAGCTTCAGTGTTTGCCTGCACTGATAAGAACAAACCTGTTTTAAATGGGTCACTGCTTCACACTTGACTTGTGGACTAGCAGTTCTGGTGACTTTGTGTGAAGTGTTACTCACTTCATTATAGTTACTTTTACCATTTGTTTTAAGGAATAACTTAATGTTCACAGGACTATTACAATGAAGCAGCATAGGTCTTAAAAATCTCTTACAAACAGAATGATATGTAGTAATGAGATAACACAGAGTTGACAGAGAGCACATATTCCAAAGCGCATATACAAAATAAAGCTACAAATAAAATATTGCTGCGCAGGAGCATTTTAGCTTATATTGCATGTTTCTGGTAAGTACAAACCTTATTCGCAGTAACCATCCCCACCTGTGAAGGCATCATGGGGTAAAGCTGTTAGGCAACAGAATTTATAATTTGCATTCCAATACATTCGTCTTATTCTAGAGAAGCTGCAGTGCCATTGGAAAGTTTTAACCATTTTTAAATATAAATAGATTTAAAAGCATTAGTCTCCTACATTCATTCTCTCTTCCTTCAGAATTTCCTAAAATAAGCAGAGACTCAGCAGGAGAACATTTCAAGATCTGCTAGTTTTGACTGTCCTCAGCAGGATAGTCCTACCTTTTTTCCCCCCCAAGACTTAAATTAACATTACCCCTCTCAAACTAGTAACTACAAGCTTCACAAAGTTCCCGTGAGAAGACCAAAAGTTTATCTCTACTTCATTAAGATCTCAAAACAGAAAAAGAAGGCTGCATTTAAAATATGAAGATCTATCTAGAAATTGACCTAAGATCTACAGTTAAGTGTATGTGATTCTTCAGCTTCTGGATGTCCAACTTAAAAGCACAGAGGACTTTGTTCTCATAAGGTGAACCATTCACTGTGTTAGTATCTTGTCTGTCAGAACATGTATCAGTGACCACTTTTGGCTTTTTATTTTCTTCTGTATGTGCTGAAATATACTATCCTTGGCTACACCTTCTCCCTCCTCCAAATAGCTGCGTTTTTGGCAACAGATGTATAAGCATAATTGAGACTGCCATGATGCTGAGTATGGAGAAAGCCCTAGAGAGCTGGTTGCTATAACAGTGTTTTGCTTCCAAAGCAGGAAAAAAAATAAAGCAAGCTAATCTATGCTTCCCCCAAACCGTTCTGCCTCAGGAATGATGACCTTCACTACGGAAATGCCCCAAATCCTCATACACAGAACAGGTGGGTGGGCATTTTAACTGGAAATGAGAAATTTAGTATTTTAACTGTCACTTGTGGTTTTCAGTCCCGTGCGCCCCCCCCCGCCCCCAATTCATTTACAGCTACAGACATTATTTTCTTCATTTCCACTCCCTGAGGAGACACCGAATATGAAAGAATCCACTCACCTGTTACTATTTTGGAAGCTGTTTGCGTGGGATTTGCAATAATACCATCTCCAGCCAGCTGAGAAGGAGGATGAGGTGGAGGGGGAACACTAGGTCTATTTCTGGGTTTTGGTACCGGCCGTGGCCTCGGCAGTGTACCACTCTGAGGTGGAGAGTGAGACTGGGAGGTTTCTTGAGCAGATGGCTGTGGCTGTGACGATGGGCAACTAGTATTATGTTTTCCTAGAGGGGGTGTATCAGGTGGTGTTGGAGTCTGCGGAGGAGTGTAACAGGGCTGCTCTGGTCCATGCTCACTGCTGGGTGCAGCAGGAGGAGATGCTTGACTGTTTGATTTGGGCTGCAGTGGAGGAGTAGCCTGTGTTGGGGGCTGTGGTGGTGGATGGCTGGGAGCTTGTATGGGGGAAACGCCGCTGGAGTATCTCCGAGGTGCAGAAACCTGGGAAGTGGAGGTCTGGGCTGCTCCTTGGTTTGCATGTTGAGCAGGAGGAGAAGAACTTCTAGCAGGTGGTTTTGGAGAGACAGAAGGTGGCTGAGCAGCTGGGGCAGAACTTTGGCTTCCTGGCTGCCCTGGTGGTGGGTTGGCTGGCTTGGGAGGGGCTGGCGCAGGCTTTTTAACCGCTGTTAAGAGAAGAGGTGAGATTTCATGGTTGTGTATTGCAAAACCAAAATCCTGAAAGAAAGAAATTAGTAGCACAAAAGAATATTCAAGTACATTATCAAAATAAAATGGTGTATTATCAAATAAAAGCGTTATCAATAGGAAGCTACAGAAATTTGTCACAGGTTTACTAATCAATAACCTTTGAGTGATTTTTTTAGAGAGCATTGGTAACATTACTACCGGCATTCATGAAAGAGTCCAAAAGTCAAAGATGCATTTAGCTAGCCCTTAGGTGAAATGCAAGTGAATTAAACCGTTGTCTGCAATAAAGGAAGAGATACCGATAAAGTTATTTTAGTAAGCATTTTTGCAGTACATCAAGAATTGGAACTTAGTGGCTTGAAAACCAAATCAAAAACGTACCTCTCCTCATTGAATGGGGACTAGGACCTGCTGCATTCTGTGGCTGATTAACAGAAAGCTGATTAGCGCTACTTGTTGACTGGTTCTGGACAGTGCCCGTGTGCCCACCATTTCTCACGGGTGGAGGAGTAGCTGAAGACGTGTTGTCCTTAGATTTTGAGGTACTGAAAATAAAAAATCCTAAATTAGAAGATGATTGTAAAATGCCTTGCCCAGATCAGCTGCACCCACTCAGGTTTACATTATAAACTGCGCTATAGTTCTGACCCTCAAACGCTTCAGAAAAACTTCTGCACTGGCTGGTATTTACTGACAGACTGAACAGTGCTACAACTCTTCAAACAAGCGGCAAGGAGGCTTTATGCAAGCCTGTACAAAAGATTAATTACCAAAATTAAATCAGGAATCCAAGTGGTTCTGCAGTGTCACGGTACCTGTTTGAAGCAGTACCGATACCTAGGAGTACAGTCTCCACGCTAACGCACCCTCAGTGCATTTCCAGATTGTTTAAAACAGACTCCCAACATGAAAGTTCATATAAAGTTACTTCTCCTATTTCCTCATTCAGATATACCTATTACCCCTATAACTGTCAGCCTTTTCAAAATATTCTGTCACAGCATCACATCCAATTCGCTGGCAGTTATCTGGTAGACCTAGCTACTAAGGACCAAGTGATGGCAATCTCTGAAGCTCTGCCAGGAAAAAAAAACAAAGGACATGAACCAGCTTGCTACCTGTAGTATACGGGCGAGACAGATGCAGTCCTCACCGCTGAAGCCCCTGGAGCCTTTGGAAGCCCTTGGGAGGGCCCAGGGGCTGCAAGAGCCGGGTGTGGGGAGAGCAGAGGTTCTTCTCCCTTCATTGACTGGCTGAAAGCTTCTCTCCACCCTACCTGGAATTAAGCTTTTTTCTTGCTGGGAGACCAGAACTTGTTTCAAGGGAGCAATCTCTGCAAAACCTTTGAGATTCAGATCAGGACAACTCAGCTCTTCCTAACCTTTGGCAATGAAGACAACAGAACTGGGGAGGGAAACACAGCACTGGAATATGAACCAGCCCAGGTGGTACTGGGCAGTGCCCCCTCCTCTTGCTATGCACTTGCAGTCTTCACTCATTTCTCTTTCTTTATAGTCTCTTGCAGCATCTTACTCATCGCAAAAGGATTAACACCTTTCAGTCACTTTTACTGGCACATTGCAATCCTAATCTCTCCAGATGCTGTTAATAAATTGCAAGTACTTGAATGCAGAGTTTGGGCAGATTTTAAATGCAGCTTTTAGACACTACTCTCAAGGTTTTGTTTTAGCTGCCTATGCCACAAAAGACATCTGTGGAGGAAACATTAGTCTGCAGGGGATTTCCGAATGAGAAGTTGTTTTTGCAAAAATGTCACCTGAGAACAAAAGCTATATGCAAGAGTCAGTGCTGCATCGAACTCCACGGTGGTGTTTTACCATAAGATGCTATGCAAGAGGTTGACGCCTGGAGAACGCTACAGGCCCTTCCATGTGGTTTGTTATATCTCTCAGACTACAAAATATTGAAAGCAAAGCGCTGCTTTCACCATACATGAAAGGAAGAGTCAAGGCTACTGCCATTAGTCTTGGAGTCCATGCATACTAATACTGGGGACATGATTGCACAAAGTTTCAATAGTAATTAAGTAGCAAAAAAGCCTGTATACATGCTTGTCCTAAAGAAACTAATATTGAAATCTGATAAATCGACTTCCAGTTTTCTAGCAAGCAAGTCTGGTCATCTCTAACACTTGCTACAGACAAAAAAAACAACCACAAACAAAAAAAAAACCCCAAAAGACATATCCAGATAACATATACAAGAAACAACAAACAAGACCAACAGGTTTCTAGTATTGCCAATGGTAGGTTTTGTTCTTTCAGCAGCAAACTGATAGTCATACTGTGTGGGCACCTCCAGAGTATAACTTGGAAAGGTCAACATGGGTAGTAGAAGTACAGTCTTTTTTAGTATTTTGCACCATCATTTTTTCCCCCAAGAATTCTCTTATTTTAGAAGATCAGTTCTGGAACATACAGAACAACATACGGAATTTTAGAAGATTGATTCTGGAATACGCGTGGCGAGAGAGCTCCCGCATAGTGCTTCTGCCCACGCCTGAAAAGGCTTTACACCCGACAACATGCATTCCAGTCAGAAGAGGTGCCTCGTGAAGCAGATACAGTTGACACATCAGTTTGCTGCTGAAGCAGCCTGCTAAGCCGCTGCCAGCAGAAGCCATGCCTCTTACCTGCCATCCTCATTTCCTTGACTTTGCAACTGTTCTGCTGTGCCAGCAGAGAGAGCAAAACCAGCACCCACTGGGCTTGTTTCAGCCACAGAAGCTTGCGAGTGCTGCTCCGCTCCAGACTGAGCCAGCACGCCAGCCTCCGTGGGTGGAAGTGGTGGCTGGAAAGCTGGGGATGTGTGCTTTCTATTTATAGTGCCACATCTCCGAGGGTTTGCTTGGAAGTCCATAACCTTGACACCAAAGCTACAGAAAGAAGAGAGAGTAAACACACCACGCCAGCCAACACCAGGTAACTAAAGCAACAGGACAATTGGATGTTACAACCCACAAAGACAAACGCAACCCCTGTTGCTTAGCATGCAAAGCAGCAACAAGGAAAGCTTCAACTTTCTGCGTATAACACCATTAACGTTAAGACATGCAACACTATTTGGCTTATCCACACAAAGGGGTAAGCAAACATAAGTGGAACAAACTACTCAATTACATTTGAAGACAGACATTGATGACAATGAGGTCAAACCACTCAGTAATTTTACATGTAAATACATAAATTTCCTTACATACCAGAGTATCTCCTCACTGAATATATTTTGCCACATGAATTTTGTTTCTATTACACACTAAGTTGCAGGACAGATTTCAAGACAGACAAAAAAAGCCACTGGATATATGCTATGATTTGTGTTTAAAGGAGAACTACAGATAAACAGACTAAAATTCTAACAGATTTTAGAATGCATACAGCACATTCATTCTAGATTTTAATTTTATTCTTGTTGTGTTAAAGACAGTGAATCTTGAACTGACTTTCTTCTTCCTCTGTCAGTGCTGATAAATTTGCATGTGGCTAGCCATAGTTAACATTCAGGTAACAATTTAACATTTGCATAAACAGCTAAAAACAAAACAGCACATCACTTGAATATTCATGGCATGAGTGATAATAAATGAACGTTACACTACATGTTATATGGGAAAACAGCACGTTTTATTTTTATTTTTTAGCGTTCTACTGTTTGCTGTGGTATACTGTACCATCATCAACTCAGAAGTCTTATCATGAAGGCACCAGGTAACACCACCTCAGCTTATGGGCTTTGAAAAAGAAGCCATGGAATATCAGAAGTTAGATACTGAGAGATGCTACTATATACTCTTCTGTTTCAGTGGATTTTAGACCCCCCAAATCTGTAATAGGAAAATGGTAATTGGAAGCAGTAATTATCTGCTCGGTTTTTATCATGCATAGAGTATAACTGGAAGCAAACACCAGTACATTACCTTTGAACCTTCCTCAGGCTGCAACAACATGGGGGGGGAAATAAATCACTATTGTTACCTATAGTATTTCCATGAAATTCTCCTCCTGAGACCAATAAAAGTGTGTCTGATTGCAGCCTCCTCAGTAGTCCACTTCTCAGGAGTGGGCTAATAATTGCAACCTAACCCGAGAATGAACCATACCTTTCCTTCTTCAATAAATCTCCTTCCATTACAGTCATACTAGCAGGCCTCTTCCGTTCCAGTGTCCCAGACTCATATTCATTCCCAGTGTGTGACAAGTGATTTGAATTAACAGCAGGAATTGCAACAAATGCCCCAGACACATTGAAATCTTGATCTGAAAGAGAGACAGAACGCGTCCTAAGCCATACATATACGAAATGGTGCCTCACTGCAAAAAGCTATTGGAGGGTTACCTGCATAGGGTTATCACAAATACAAAATTATTTTAACTATGGCAAGAATTTACCTCCAGGGAAGAACCAGTCTGCATGCTGAATAATTGGCTCAATAACTGCTACCACATGGACTGAAGTTGCTGCTGCCATTTCAGCAAGGGATCTGCAGAAGAAATTTGTAGAACACTTTATACAGAATTCTATTAAAGAAAATAATAATAAAAAAAATTCGTATTACCTAAATGACAAATTATGCTAAGCATGATGTAGCAAGACTCCTAAGTACCCGATAGAGAGCAACTTCACACTTTGATGAAACCTAGACTATTCGGTAACATTCATAGCATTTGAAAACACTCCTAAAAAGATGTATGCCTAAAAGGGTCTGGAGGCACAGGTTGAAAGAACATTTGAAATATTTTTTTAGGCAAATAGTCTGTTGCTGTGAATAGGCTACATGATTTAAAACAATCTGACAAGAAATTCTACAGCTTCATGGAAGTTCTGTTTCGTAGCTTTCCTAAAACAACTTACCCTTCATTCTTTGCCCATAACAAGTTGGGGCCCAAGACTATTGCGATATTGCTGGGTGTCATTTTGTTAACATCGCTGTTCTGTGCAAGCTTTGCTAAAAATTTGATTAAATACCTACAAAAAGGAAAGAAATAATTAAACAGCAGGAACTAAGAGCATTTCTTGTTGAAAGCAACTAAGTAAAAATTCAAGAACTCATAAAGACAGCTCCCAACAAAACAGAAATAAGACAAACAGCCTTCTTGCTTGGTAGCTGGCTACTAAGTTTCTACTCACGAATCATAAAAGTTGAACTGGGTAGAAAAGAAAGCATCTCCCACCTTAGTAAAATGGAACTACAGAACTACTATATTTTCAGAAAAAAAAACCGTTTAGATTGAGAATGCCTACTCCACAGCTATTTTCATATACTGTAATAGAAATTCCACACTTCTAGGAGTCACCAGAGTTGGTTTTGTTCCAATTTGTTCCCAAAAGACAAAACCAAAAGGAAAAGTAACACTTGTAAGACACATCCAGCTGATTTCTAAGGCTGGAAAACACAATGAAGAGCACAGCTGGTGAAAAGTCAGGTACTATTGCCAACAGCATGACCCCTCAGTAGAAGGGTTCTATGCAACACTATTTCATTACAGTCGATAGTGAATTAACTTGACTGAAAAAGTCTACCGCCACAGTGCACACCAACTACTTGAGAAAACAGGATGTCCTTTTATAAGCCAAACTGAATTTGGCAAAGAAAAACACAACTGGATTAGATTTTTGGTTAATCAGCTTTGAAATGTAGTACCCTAGCATCAAAGTGGCTGTGTTGCAAGTCAACAGATGTTCATACAAACCTGAAATTAGCATGATAATGCTTCGGTAATCTGTTACAAATTCTCCATAACTCTTGTAGCTTCTTATCCTGGTCCTGAATACTGAAAGGAAAAAAATTCCGTTAAATCTTACTTTCAGATCATAAAATTGTTGTTTCTGCAGTGACAACGAGATGACTGTATAACCTTCCATTTATGCCCGATAAATGCACTGGTTTGTATTCAGTAAACCAGTAACCTGCTAGTCAAATCCCTGAATTATCTCTACCTGCAATGAAAGAAAACTGCTTAAGATCAGTACTGTGCAGCCAGTAGTCTGAAGCAGCCCTTATGTTTAAACATAAAGTAGATATTTCACCACGTTTTCGTGCAATTAGTATTAAGCTAAGCCACAAAATTTAAAATAATTTGTTACACAAAAGATTTACCTGTTAGAGCAGAAATGAGAAAAGTAAACTGTGTGAGGTTGGTCTTTTCTTTTGAATTCATATATGAAGAACCAAACTTGATAAAAATACGTAGACTGCTTTCTTATGTAACTATTTTTAGTATGCTTACTTTGCAGCTTGTGTCCATTCTTCATATAGACTGTAGGTCATTAAAGGTTCTGGCAACTCTCGCAAATAGGATTTCAAGGCACCTACAATGCAGACCAGAAACAGGCTAGCTTCTTAGCCAATGCCTTCAGTCTTCATTTAAAATTCCGTCCTCAGGTTTGCAATTTTATCTATGCAATAGGACCCAAGTTCCAGTGAAACAGTGGGAAGACCTGACACTTCCACAGTGTATCTGCTCAACACTTAACACAAAAGGTGTTCCAGTAATTACTGTAATTTGACAGAAACATGTACTGTAAAACTATGAATCATCTCTTCAGAACAAAGACCTTATTAAAGGTCTACATATGGCTCTAATCATCCTTGATCACGTTAACACTCCTGTCACGAGAGGAAATATGATATTTGGATTACTACGATCACCTGAATTTTAAACACCGCTCTGTCATGAGACATGAATATATCAGGTGTGATAAGCATGCAAGCCCTATACTTATCTGTGTTACGTTGTGCAATGAAGTGAACTTTCAATTTATTTTCATTCATAGTTTATCTGCAGAGATAACACCTTACACTGCAGCAAGTCAACAGGTAAACGAACAGCATAAACTTGTGTTGCATCAAATAATACCTGGTTTTGATTCAGAACATTCGCAATACCTGCAACAGCATGGGGATCGGAATAAAATTCATCCAGCTGGGAAGTTGAACAGTCCAAGGCAGCTTTCAGCTTTTTTAACTTGGAGGCTCCAGCAGCAATTCTGAATAAGCCCTGCATAATAAAAATAAAATGTATTTGACTGGTAACAACACGTTAGTACAAGCACGAAACAGTTGAAGTTTTACGACAGCCTCCTTCAGAACAGTTTCAAGTTTGGTGTCTTCACCTTACACTGTTATGACCTAGCTGGCTCTTAACGTGTCACTGCCATCTGACAATATTTCAGTTCCCTCTCACCCTTGGCCCATTCCTAATTTTTCATTCTAGGTGCATTCCTCTCAAAGATACTTCAAATAGTGCTGAAAGTTATTCTGTCGCAAAAGACTTATCATCTACACTAATGAACAAAATCACTTAAGCAACTTGTTAAAAAGTACAGACCCTAGTCCATGAGTTTGACTGAGCTCTTTTTTTCCTGTCCTTCACAGCACGTGATACGGCATTACCTACCTCCTCTCTCATTCCCGTTTCCAGAAGCATCATTACACAGGCTTCAATAGGGACTGCAATTTCACGACCACTGCGCTTGAGATGCTCTTCTAATGGAGTTCCAAAAGCTGGTTTTTCAGTCCATTTGTCTAGTTGGAGAGTATCAAAACACTGAGCAAAATATCTAACAAACACTTGAATTATGTCCCAGACAAGAAAAGAAGAAAGCCTTCAGTATAGCAAAGAAATTTTCAGAATACAGTAGGAGTTTTACAGCCCTTGATTGGTAAAGTCCCTTATATCATGAGTAAAGAGAAAATGAGCCTGCTGGTGTTCAAGAAAAAAAAACAATACTTCTGCATCTTTCTGGATGGAATATCACACACAAAGCCTTCGTATAACTGGAAGTCCGTGTCCCACTAGGCCTCAGCACAAGTGCCACCACATGGCTGTAAGTTACATTAATTCTGATTTGCCAAGACACCAAAAGGCTTAGGTTTGCAAGAATCTTTGAGGAAAATTTTGTCCAGATTGCATGACCTGGGCTGATCTTAGTTTTAACTGTATTTAAGGTGGATAAAAACTGAGCTGTTAACATGAAGTTTATTGCTGATTTAAGGAATCAGCAGCTTAAAATGGATGTTAACAACCCCAGTGTCTTACATTAGAATTACCACATTAACAGCCCATCACTAACGCTTGCACAAATTTTCAATTCAATTTCTCAATTGTTGCTTAACTCTGAAAGTCAAAATTGGCACAAGTTTCTCCAAATTGAATGTGAATTTCTTGTTTCCTACAATTTAATTTTTCACCCATTTCTGCTGTCTTAATTGAAAAAATGCAGATGTAAAAGGTTCTTGTTAGTACAGATGCATTATTTCTTTTATGTGGAAAAAAGGTCAAGAAAGATGAAGACTTTGAAAGAGTCCTCTGAAGACACAACGTGCTTCTGCAAACGATTTAATTTACCCTTTTTGTTTATGAAACCACATCAACTACATCCCTCGTAAGGCTTTAGTTCCACTCATTCATTAACGCACCACGAGAGGCACATGCCATTTTCCCCAGTTTTGCAAGTTACAGCAAACATTAGGAAGAGAAATCTTAGTAATTGCTCAAAGTCACAGTAATATACACGACAGCTAGAGACACAACTGAAGTCATGCCTACGCTTAGATGTTAGATACTGGCCACTCAGACACCATGCCTCCTAGCCCACCTTCTAGGAAGGCTAATCTGTTCTGAAGCATGCGTCATATGAAGAGTTTGTACAAAGCAGCTAAGCAACAACAACAGATTTAAAGCAGTCATATTTGTAAAAAGAGAACCTTCCATACAGCCATAATGCAGCCCTGATTCTGTGTAAGCATCATTTGTCTGCATTACCTCGCCTCCCATCAGATCTACAGAGTACAGATATTCTATAGCATCTTTCAGCAAGATGCTCATGTTTCTTGATATATTTAGTTTAATAGTTCATCTTTTACAGCTTGCATGTGGTTGGACTCGATGATCTTAAAGGTCTTTTCCAACCTATATGATTCTGTGATTCTGGTCCACAACTGAAGATACTTGAGTCTTGCTCAGCTCAGATTATATTTTTCTCATACTTTGTTCAACCTACTTCTTGTTCAAAGCAATTAGCAGATTAAGAGACAGTATAGCCAGTATTAAGGATAGCAATTTCAACAGCACACAGTGCATCTTCATTCCAACCCATTAATGATACACCTTAACTCCCACTGACAATGGAAAGCTTAGTAGCATGGGGAAGAAATGAAGCTGTATTACTTGCTTTTCTTAACTGCTGATATTCAACACAATAATGTGAACGCACCATTAGCCAGCTGTAGTGCAGTGTGCACACTGGGAAAAAGGATTGCATAAAAGAAGGAAAAAAAAGTCAAGCTCCTTAGAATAGGAAGAGTTTTTCTGATAATCGCCTAGTGATAATTCAAGAAGCAAGGACCCTAAAAAGTTCCTAAATCACAATGAAACTTTCATTGGCCTAAAAAGCCAGGTATGAATTAGCAAAAGGTCTCACATGATACCAAGGAAGAAGTGCAAGCAAGTAGAAAAATCCTTCCTTTACCCTCTTGGGTATCAGACAGATCTTTAATATTTTATTAGTGTGTTAAAATATGGCTGGAGAACTCCAAAGAACACAAAGATGGAATTATGCTTGGGAATGTAAAACTGTTAAGTAGATCAAAATGGCCTTATTAAATAAGTCTGCATGCAAGAGAATCAAGATAAAGGAGGAGAATATTGTGCATAGGTGGCACAGGCAAGGAGAAGCATCAGCCAGAGCACAGGTTACTTTACCTTGATGGGCTTGAATTTCGGGTAGGACCTTTTCTATGACTGCTAATGCTTTTCTATGGTAATCTGCTTGTGCTTCTAATAACTGAGAACAGAAGCCACATTTTAAAAACAAAAAGAGCATTAGCTTCTGATGAGCACATAATACAAGACTAGAAGGTTTAGCACACAAAATGTAATCTTTGAGAATTGAGTGTCTATGCACATACGTGCTGCAATCAAAGTCATACTGAAAACATACTCACCATAACAAAACATCTAGCATATTCCCCTTCTTTGGACACAAAGTTATACATGTCTGCTGCTAGTTGATCCTTTGAAAAAGAAAAGAATACAAAATAGTACCTCAGATTTACAGGGGCATTTCAACTTACACAGAAAGACAGAAGTACATAGGTTTATTTTGTGTGCAGTAAGTTTGAACTATCGATTCAGGCAGTACAGGAAGCCAGTAATCCACCTACTCTGCTACATGTATTCTTCCAAGCAAAATTCATTCAAAATGCCTAACTTTGGTTCATATAGCAAAGTAGTTGCCCACTTAAGTCAACAATTGGATTGTATGGCAATGCTATTTACAGCCAATCCCTGCATACAAAGACAAGTACTACTACAAGGTTTTTGGTGCTCAGCTCAACTGCGGCATAATGTAGCATTTGACAACTGAGAAGTGAAACTGAACATCAACTGCTCAGAGCTGTAATAGGCAGAAAGTTCCTTTTACGTCAGCAGCCTGAATTTCATCCAGGTAGCTCACACTGCACGGCTACTCAGTGGCTTGAAGCACATGGACACCCTGAACATTTCGGTCAAGGCTAAGACACAGTTCCTTCTCATAACTGTCTTGGACTGAAACCAAAAATAATGTAAAATACTTATCTTAAAAAAAAAAAGTTCCTCATTAAATTCAAGCAATTCAGACAGAGATCAGCTAGCATTAATATACCTTTAAGACATACAGTTTGTTAACAGACACATACTTTGCAACTGCAGTAATCAGACAGCCAGTTCCACATGCAAGGCTTACAGAAGCAGCCGTATTCCGATTGCTGTTGTTGCTAATGAGAGGTATGTAAAGGATAGAGACTCATCTTATCATACCTTGCATTGTTCTACTTTATTTCCAGCTTCATCCATCTCTTCCTTAAGAGATTCTATTTTTGAAGGATGCACTTGAAAATTTGTTCCTGAAGTCTTGTGGGCTTGATTATATCTGTGGAAGAATGGCTTCAGTCATTTGGTGAAAACTAATATTAAACAAGAATCTGCATTTATGGCTCCCCTGAAATTGGTTTCTTTTGACAGAAAACAAACCCAATAGTTTCAGAAGTTTTCCAACAGAACGAAGGAAGGTGCTCAAAATACACCGTTTATGACATGCTGGCATCACTCACAAACAGCTAAACAACTATAAAAATCCACAAGAAATCCTGCATTCTCTACAACCTCTAACATGGGTGCATAATATGTTAGAACTACCAATCTCAGAAAATGCTACATAATTTATCACCACAGTTTAAGACTGTTTAAAGGGACTTAAAGGTAAGCGGAACAACCTAGGACCCTACCAACATGATGGTTCAATATAATGCTGTAAAAGCACTTGGCATGGTTACAAAATTAGACTCCTATTCCTTATTTAAGTTGACAAATTAAGTGAATTGGAAAGAAGATGAGTTTTCAGCGTTTTTCCAGTTATATATAGGCATCTAAAAGCTCTAAAATCTTGATTCTGTTTGGATCTAGTAGTCATGAGTCCTTTCTTGACTAACTTAAATGTAAGTTTGTCTTTTTTCAGCAAAGTATTAACATGCATACAGTAGCGTTTCAGAAGCAAGTACTAGCATCAGATCAGATGCCAACAAGAAGTTAACATGAAGAGAAAAGGACCTAGTAATTAAAATTATTTCTTACCTTCCTCTTGCAGAATCCCAGTCCAACACCAGCTTTGCAAGCTGTTTCCTCTGCTTCTGAATGTTCGGGATCTCTGTCTAAAACGAGAATTCAAGGCTTACATTTATTTTTGAATTGTGTATTGTAATAAATGACATTTTGTAGATTTCATATCCACTTTCCACCACTAATGCATGACCCTTTAAAACAGTTTCATTATTAGCAATGAGATAAACCCTTTTTGCTCAGTTTATACATAAATCCAGATTTATTTCTTCAGTCAGGCTGAAGTGACTTACCTCTGTTAGTAGACACAGTGGATCTAAAACTTCTCTTTCGATCTGTACTTCATGCTGAGAGAGCTCCATTGCCAGTTTATTCTCTGCATCACCGCATGTATCTAGCATTTTCCTTTAAGAATTATAGGAAGTTGTAATGCGAATTACTACTGACTAAAGAAGAAAGATTCAAAACAAAGCGATGGTGGCCCTTTGTCGTCTGCTACCCTTTCGGAAAGCTTTGCGTTGTACAAAGCAAGGCATTACTTAATGGCATAAACCCAAGATGCTCTATTTGTCATGGGCAAATTTGGGATAGGCAAGGAGTGTTATTAGACCTTTGTCTTCTAAAATTCCTTAGCCATTACAACATTTTGGAGGCTTTAAGTCATCTAGGTGATTATACTGGCCCTAAGGGCAGAGAAGTTAGTATTTATTTCAAAGCCCATCCTTCCATCTCACCAGATGCAGGACAATTGCTCAATGCAGTATTTAATTTTCTCCTAAGCCCCTTTAATGTGAAAAAGTCTTAACACCATAATGCTAAGCAATCACACATGCAGCAGTCTCAGGTTCCAAAACCATGATTTGACCTTTGTTTTAAGCTTGTTCTAAGGAAAAACCCTATTCTCTAAGATTTTTATCCCTGTTTAAATCTCCTGCAACAGCTCACAAAAATGCACACAAAGGTTTTTAAGGTCATTCTACACTGTCTCCATTAGAATTCCCATCAGCAATGAGGAAACACATTTGCTCTAGGAATTCAGCATACTGACGTTCATTTGTTTCAGCCACTTCCCTGTAAGTTGCAAATATGCACTTTGCCAGGATAAGGACATTGGCATTATTTTAAACTAGAAGCCATTAACACAAATTGGCATTATTTTAAGTCATTAATGCAAAACTGCAGAATGCAGTATTTACACTAAAGTTTAAACTTTAAATGGAGATAATTGTACTAATTCACAAGGACAAAAGCCATTTTTGAAAGCTTTTAAGATAGCAGAGAATCAGAATTGCCTGGAATGCCATTCAGAGCAAGCCTAAAACTTGCCCCCACAATCACTCAAGAAGAAATGCTTGCTCACTTTTTCTCCCTTTGGATTAGAGAAGGAATCTAGAAATATTAGTTTCATTAGATTGAAAGCAGCCTTTATGTACCCAAAGTCTCTAATTAGAGCCCTGCAGGCAATAAAATGACAGACTGCAACTTATAAAGCCAAATACTTACCCCAACAGAGTTTCATCACTCAGCTGGACAGATCCTTCTTGCATATTTTGAGCAAGAGCTGTTAGAGGCAGTTTTTTCTATGGAGCAGAAGGAACAGTGCTTAGCTTAGTGCTATTCACCCTTTCCAGCTTTCCCAGTACATCCCCGCTAAGATTTTTCTCTTCTTCCATATGGTTTCTATTATACACATCAGCAGCTCATTCTTTGACTTTAAGAAAATGCCAAGTCACAAAAAATTTCAAGCCTCAAGACTCCTGTTCTCAGCTACTTTGAAAAGCACTTTCTTCTTGGTCTTAGTTGGAATGACTGGCCCAAAACATCTCTCAACTACTGTCGAAGACAAGTAAACAGCTCTAACTTGGAATCTAAGCAACTAGCTTGTCATCTGTCTCTCTGCAGAACTTCCTTCTGTGTGCTCCTGTTTTCAGGAGGTCTCTGTTATTCAATAAAAGGAGAAAACGTGAATGTTAATTATTTCTGGTTCTAACACTTTAAGAAAACCTACATACAGCTTTGCTAAAGAGGGGGAGAAATCAAATGCGTACAGAAAAACGTTTACAGTTCATTGGAGACGTCAGCATGCAAAGGTAATTCTAAATATGAGGAGCTTGATCAGAGTTGCAGAGTATCTTCCCTTCTTAGACAAGTCTTATGAAAGCTGCAAGTACTCAGCATGCTGCAGAAACAAGTGAGTGCCCTGACACTGCTAAGGTACTCCAAGGTCATGTTACGATACCTGGATGGGGAATTACAGCTAGCATTTTACCAAATAATGTCAACATGCAAGATGATTTTACAGAGTTTTTCTTCTCTTGGATAATTTGAGGCGTAGCAGCTGATCCGTATTCAGAAGGCCAGACCATATGCAGACTAGTCTCAGAAGACAAGCCAAAGGGCAGTTGTACTTACATGTCTCTTCTCAGGATCTGTACCATGCTGGCCCTGAAAACACGCAATTAATCGCTTCTGTGCAATGTGGCAAACAGATCTCACGGTGTCCAGACGTCTCTCGATCTAGGCCGCAGGAGGGGGAGAGAGGAGGAAGAGAAAACAAAACAAAAACCAGAAGTTATTTTCCTGGCCTCAGCAGAAATCTTCCTCCTCTACCACACTTACTTCTGGGTTGCATATTTCTCAAGTTCTACAGCTTACAAAAAGTTCAGATGCTCAGCAGAAGTGCCTGACAGCAAAAATGCTTAGAAAGAGATTTAAATTGCCTTTTTTCCTCAGCGGCACAGCAATTCAGTCAGAGCTCACAATGCTCCAAGACTGGAGAATGGAAGAAGGAGAAAAACGTTGCCCCTACTTTTTGTCTCAGCAAAAGAGAATCAGGTTGATACTTGCAATCTGAGATGAATGGCACATGCAGATATCTAAGACACTAATTTAGGGAGAAAACTGTGGGAAAACTCTCGTATTTTTTTCATTGTGACCTTGTAAAGTAGAAGGCTAAGACATACCTGACCACTCTTTTACACTGGGCCAAACCTATGTACTGCAAGCTTTCTGTTTTGTTTCCTTCTCTGGCTGCTAAATGCAAGGACAAAGTTCCTACATGCTAAGCAAAATAATATTTTCAGGGAGGGATTAATGGGATTCAAAAGGGATGTGGAATGAAGAAAATAGGCGTCAACGCACAAACAAGAGTTCTGTTTATCGTTGTATATTTGAAACATGGCTTAATACACAGACTGTGAATATGACAGAGATATACACTAATAAACTGTTCTTCTAAGGGATTTTAAGTAAGGAATTTGGACTATTTTATTTCAAAGAACACCAAAAGCAAAGTGATGAGCACTGGGACAGAACTGCTTATGGCACTGAGCTCTTTATGCACAGCACCAAAAGAATGCTGTTTATCTGCATTTTGATGACTCACCAAGAATAAAAGGAGGCCCTTTGGAATGGCTTCTATTGAAAAAGCAAGAAAAAAAAAAAAGTAGGTTTCATCTGTAGAAATAATCTGAACAGACTCCAGTTTTCGATACAGCTCTAAAGTCAATCCTATTACATTTTCAGGAGGGCAATAATTCTCCCCAGCTTTCCTGTCAATCATAAATACAGATTAGCTGACAGAGCAGTAATTTTAGTCATAAGTGCCATGCTAGCTCCTGTTAAGGGCACCGTACCTGGATTTAAAGCAGGAGATACACTGTTGGTTTTTCCAGAGGAGGCAGACTGCTATGTTCTAATGAACACAAAATGTTCTAAATTCTCATTTAGAATGTTATACATCCAGGTAAGAATGACATGTTTTTTCTTCCCAACAGGTTTATTTGGCACTACTACCAAGGGATATGTATATCCCTAAAGTGGTTACAACTGGAAAGATGTAATTAGGTCCCAACAAAAGCAGCTAGTAAAAACTACAGCTACTAGAAGGGACAGCAGACCCAACAGAAGAGGAGCCTTCAGGGGCATGGGTTGGGAGAAGTTGTGAGGAAGAAGATGCCAGTGGAGGGAGGCACAGACTTGGTGAGGATCAGCACAGAATCACTGCTGTTGGACGTGGGAGCCCTGTCCTGAACGCACGAGCAAGTGCAGGACTGGGCTCCCCATTTCGTTTCAGAAGAGGGGAGCAGCAGTTCTGCTAAGCTGTAGCCTGGAGGAGCACCCAAAGCTGGGCCCTGGGGCTGTGCCACCCAGCAGCAGCCTTTGCAAGTCCAAAGGGAAGGTGAAAAAGAACCAGTAGAGGAGGGCTGGTGAGTTGAAGCACCAATGTAGGAAGACCGAGGTTCCACTGGCTACATGAGGCACTAAAGGGACTAAAAGCTCTTGACAGCCACAAGATGAATCCAAGTGGAGGTGCTCAAAAAGCTTAGGAAAAACCTATTACAGTAGAGTAAGGTGCAGAGAAACTGCCCAAGAAGGACTGCTCTGAAAGCACAATGCATTGCCTTTTATTTACAGAGCATATATCAACAAGCTCAAAACTAAGTCCACTTTTAAAAAGTCCATATGAAGATATATGACCAAGAAGGTACTGTTTGTGGCCTACTGTTGCAGCTAAGACGATTCACTTCTCTTGTGTTATCTTCAAAATTAAATACCACCAACACATTCTAAACCATCCACTATTTGTGAAAGCATTTATTTTTGCTTGGTCACATAGTTAAGACTTCTTAAAATATTGAGCATAGGTTTTGCAAAAACATTTATTTTTGAAAGGTCACGTAGTTAAGACTTCTTAAAATACCAAGCACAGGTTTTTTTTCCCCACATCTGAAACATAGTGACATCCTGTAACTGAACCATCTTACAGATCCCAGCAGACTAACCCAGCCCTTGTCAGTCATGCACGGTGGCTTACATTCCTTAGAAAGACTCTGGAGCACATATATTCCCAACAGCCTCTTCCCAGGCAGCCTGAATGCCAAACTCAAAGGGCAGAAGACTGATAGGAGGAACATGACCCCAGAATTTCATGATAGACTCTCCTCTCTGATCTGCTTTTTACTTCAAAGATGTCAGGAAAACCATGAAGGACATTAACCTCCATTAAGCTACCTTTGAACTGAAAATGTGACCTACAGGCCACGCTGTCTGTACCCACAGGGCATCTTCAGTGTATAAAACATCACACAATTACTTTATTATACGCTACAAGGGCATGCCAGAAAGTGGGTCTATTGTAGAAGCCTTTCCAGTACTGAATTATATTCCTTGTCTTCAGACAGGAACACATTTAACAGAGATACTTGAAATGGAGTATTACACTTCAGAAAACAGAAAAGCAGCCATGGCAATCCTATCTCAAAGCTTGAGCTAAATATAAAAAAGAACACTGTGAAACATGTTTATAAAGTGAACAGTACCACGCTTTTAAGCTCTTTAGTTAGATAAGAGCCTCCCTCCCCTCCACAAGCCCCCAAGAGCAAACAAACAAGTGAGTAAATTCTTCCACTTGGGTGTAGCCAGTCTGCTCTGTGCCTGGGAAAGCCTTGCTTGCAAAATTTTTTTGGCAACAAGCAGCAGTACTTTTGGCTCTCACTTCTTGTTACTATGCTGCAGCTAACCAAGAAAAGAGATGGGCCCTTGAAGGCTCTCAAGGTGTTTTAACACCCATTATGCCATTTAATTGTACACATCTCTTTAGGAATCAAAAATAGTATTGTCAAACTGTTAAGATATTTATGGTTCAAATAAAGCAGTCCCCTGAAAAGCAGAGTAAAATGTTTCCGGTCAGCTCATTTCACCATTACGCAGAATTATTTCATGTATTTGTGCTGAATTCAAGTTTTAAAGCTGATACATTCTCTCATCTTCTACTTTAATCTGAACAGCTAGGGAGATTTGAAATAAAAGTACTTGCATCATTTGTTTGGCTTCCATGTTCCATATACAGGACCTGAACTTAAACATACTAAGATGCTTTGTAATCAATTTGAAATAACCATTACACTCGAGGCCCTGTGGAGTGGCTAGCCTGACTTCCCTTGCCAATTTACGTTCTGCAATTTTTTTTAAATAGTCTTTCACAAAGTAACCAGAGAAAAAAAAACCTATGTAGAACAAAGTTGTAATCAAATTTGTTCCATGTAATCAGTCAACCTTGTTAATCTAACAGTTGCAACTCAAATTCCACCATGAAAGTAATGTTTGATTAGATGGTATGCTTTCAAAAAGATGACAAGTCTGCAAACGAATCAAATGTCGGTGTGACAAATTTAGGAACAAATATCACAAGCTAAACAAGAAGCACTTGCAAATTTATTTATCCAGACTTTCAGAAAAAATTGACATTCTCTATTAGCAAGCAGTTGGCATGTTTTTCACCACTTCTCTGAAGGCCCAAGTTGACCTCTTCAGAGAAACAGAAATGAAGACAGAAACCAGCTGTGCCTAATCACAGTTTCTTCCCAGCTCATCGTCCTCCACCAGACTAGCAAGTCATTAGCACTAATGGTTCATAAGCTTAACAAGCTAGTTCATCTAATTACAAGCAAAAATGCTTCCTCCTTCACTTGATCAAGCCATATAACCAGATTGAGAAACAGAAGTACCTGAGTTTTTCTACTCAAATTGTATCATAGTTTTTTTATGTGCTAAGTCAGCTGAAGACATCCTTGTTTTCATCCCTGTCATCTGCAGTATTCCCCCCCCCATTAGATACTCCACAAAACTCAGAAAGTTCAAAGTTCACAAACAGCATTTAAAAAAATACATATTAACTGTGTTACAATACCTGCAAGAGGTCTTCACTGAGTACCTCCGTTTTCTCAGCCCTAAGGGAGGAAAAAAAGATCACTGTCAGACTAATTAGAGCGTTTGGGGTCAAAGATTGCTACAATGCTTTCAACAAAACCCATCCAGTTTCAAGTTATAGTTACGACCATTGCTGCCAACACCACCGTGTCCACGATGTCGTGCGTAGCGCTGGCTCCTGGCCCCGGCCAAGGAGTGAACGTGGACGGCTGGCCCAGCACAGCGTGCTTGGGAAAGCCTGCCATTCCTGGAATCCCTAGCCCACAGCATGAATCCACTGCACCAAGCTCAACAGTATTTCAGACTGCACACGGTTTAACACAAAGCAAACTGGAATCCTGAGTAACTTCACTTGAATGCAAAGATGTATTGAAACAACTTGAATTTCACTCCACGTTGTTGAACAGGTAATGTTATCAATGCACATGAAGGTAAAGGAATATAAAGACATGAGAAAAGTAGGACAGCCAACTTCATCTTCTTATATTCTACCACTGCAGAGCTTAATCAATCAGCAATCAGTGGAAATGGTAGCCTGAACACCTTCCCTTAACCTTACATGCACACAACCTTCATCAGAAATCTCCCATTACCTCATTTTGCTGACTTCCACAATATTAAAATAGGAAAGATTTATTACTTAAAAACATCATCAGAAGTTAATAATATTCCCAGTAAAGGTCTACCCTCAAAAGTAAAATATCCGAATACTCACACATACTTCCAGACAAAAGCGTTAACAGTTGTTACAAATATACTCAAACCTTTACGCACACAACTCCACACCTTTTTCCAATCCCAGTTTATGCATAAACTTAAATTGTTTAATGTTGACCCAGATTTGTTTGGTGTTGACTCATTTGCTATAGCACTGCTTTACCCTACCTTTGCTAGATCTAGAAAATAAAGATAAATTTAGTTCACCCGTGATCTCTTCTACTTGGCTGTTCACTGTGACTACATGTCTATCGCTATAGAGGACCTGGTGGTACTCCAGTGCTCTATTTTCCTGTTGAGTGAGATTCCCCTGCTGCTGTCAGAGTTCCTCATCTACTACACCGACTTCCTTCTGGTCCTACAATCTGTTTAATAACCTACTACAAGACTGGTCATGCACAGAAAGTTCATTTTCTTGATCAAGCTTCATCAACTGAACTTGTGAAATGCCTCCAAAGACAAGATTCATTTACTTTAACTTTTGTTTGGTTGGTTGGTTGGTTTTTTAAGGCATTTGACTTCAACTTCATGGCACATTATCTGCTTGAACTATTTGTGAACCATAAGGTGTTTAATAATTAAATACCAGAATACAGTAATGCTCAAAACCTCAAGAAGAATAAGACAAAAGCCACTTAAATACCTTGATAGGAACATAAACTGCAAGCACTGTAATATTTATTTGTTTAGGAAAATGCACACAAGATTGATAAACTTTTCTTCCACACAGAGAGAAATACTGTGTCTGATCGAAATCATATCCTGTTAGAGAGCAATTATTTGGGGGTTTTTGTTTAGGGTTTTTTTTGTGTTTTGGTGTTGTGGGTTGTTTTTTTTTTTTTGTCTTGCAAAATCCCACCAGAAATGACATGGAAGAATGACAGCATAAGAATACTCTAGTTACAGCAGCACATTCTTAAACAGATTTTAATCTAATCTTAAGTGGCAACTACTACACACATCAGCTAACTCATCTCACAGAAGCATACAGAGCTACCAAATAGTTCTGTGGGAACGTAGTGCTGTGCATGATAATGGTATTACACACAATCCTTGAGCAGCCAGAGTTTTCTGTCCTTTAACAGACTGTGTAAGAGATGAGCCATCTCTATTTCTAACACTGAATTTGACACTGTACATGCCTTTCATGAAGAAGGGCCGATGAAGGGGCTGTACGTACCACAGCTAACATGGCCTCTGGTTTCAAAGACCATTTTCTTCTCAGTGCTGTTTTCCACAGGTGAATGGATACCTTTCACTAGCAGCTTTCATGAAGTTAAATTTTACCCACCTTTAAGAAAGAGCATATGGCATAGAGTGTATACGATGCTACCAAATGGCTTATCACTTTAGCTTTGTACCTCACCTAGACACATCTTAACATCCCAAATACCAAGTCAGCCTAAGCAATCCATATAAAAAGGCACCAGTTCAAATACCAGTTCGGTAAAATCCCATCCTGACCGAGGCGGCACACTGTACGCCGGGATCGACAGACTGGAGATGAAGGAGTGCGGCCCTGGGAAGGCAGCAGGCTGAGCAGACTGTGTTTACCTGCCATAAGCTCCTCAACAATACAGCTCAAAGTGTCTTCTGCAAACACACAGACTTCTTTCAACAACAGATGCAGCTGTTTATAAATAAAACAGCCTACTGGAAATGATTTAATTTTGATAGTTAAGAATACCTACTTGCATTTCCAACCATGTTAAGATTTTCTAGTTAAAGCAATCGGCATTTAACAGTTTAGCACGGCAGTTTACTAGAGCTCCAGCAGCTGGCCTGCTAGCCTTCACATATACCCAGGTCTCGGTTTCCTTCTTTTGCCTAGAAATCTGTTTAAGAAAAAATGCAACTGGTTTCTACATCTACATTACGCAACTGAAGCTTGCACTGACTCCCCTGCATATCTCTCTAGTCCTTAATTTGGCTCAGTGTAAGAGAAAGTTAGATTAGATGAAGGCGGTTCAGCCGTCCATTCACCCTGGACGCTGACACGCTTACGTATTGACGTGATATGAAACAGACTCCACGGAAGCGGAGATCTGACATACCAGAAGAGAACACACAACCTTAACCTAAGCATCAGTTTTAGGAAATAAAACAGCCACCTCAGATGGCATAATTCAAAACAACTTCTAAGAACATTTAGAGTAGTTATAACTGCGTGTGTACACATCATTAAAACCAGGGAACTGCTGATAATCATGAGAATAGTTATCGACTGAGAGTTCACAGAATTTTTCCCGCCCATGCAGCAATAATGAAATTACTACTACTGTAAGATTTTGTAAATTCACTTTTAGCTATTGGGAATCATGAAATGCATTTTATGGAAATTATTTTTAAAAGAAACAACATTCCTTCTAATATTATTCCGTATTTGTTTTCAACAGAACCTTTCATTACACTACTATAAAGTTACTGGATGCTTTTGAATGGCTTTAGCCACAACATTAATTTAAAACCATCAAATAGTATAGAACTTCCATACAGCTTTAGATTTATCAAAAGCTTGATTTCTCCTTCCCCTCCTTTTTCCTAGGAAATTACATTCATTTGGGTGAAAAGCAAAGACGGCTCAGTAACGTGCTAGCAGAAGTTTGCTTCCATTTAAAATATGGTTACCCACAGACTATATATCATTATATGAAGTGCAAAATAATTTTCATACATTTATCTTAAATGTTCTTCGTACACCTAACTGGTTTATCAAGGGTTTAAAGTCACAACTTGAAAATCCAGATCTCCTCCTTTGCAGTCAGGGATGTTCTCCCCAGTCATCGGTGGCAGCAGGACAGCGTCCCCAGGCCAGCACCGATTTAGAAAAGCCACTGATGATGATGTCAGGTTCGGAAATGCAAGAGGGAAGACCTCACCCTTCCTGCAGGCCCACATTCCACCTTTAATAAGGAAGCCAAGAAAGAGCCACTAAATAATATTGTTTTTCAGTGACCACAACCATGAAGCAGAAAACGCAACCTTGCGACAGCAGCACAGCCTACCTCCTCACTGAGCAGGGAAAAAGCAACAAGCCATCGCAGCTACCTCAGTCTCCCCCTGAATAGCAGGTACTGCGAGTTTAAAGTTTACATTTAACTGCAGCTTCCTGGGACACTAATTCCTGCTGATTAATTAGAGAATTTGCAAACTTACAGAAAATAACAGGATTTCTTTTTCACTGCTACTTAAAGTTCTGTCCTCATCCCTTGTTAGGTCTTATTTGTATCTCAGCTAGTCGGTAGCACGAAGCGATGAAGAAATCCTTCTGGAATCAAGAACCGATTAAGAATTGGAAGATTCAGTTGCAGAGTGTTCCCAAGGGCTTTATCAAGCCCAGCAGTGCTGGTAGCTGGCCTCCAGCCTGGAGGCCCTCCACTGTAAGCTTCCCCCACGAGAGATATCATGAACGCAGCCCATCCCAAACCGAGATTATGAAGCCCAGACTACAGCAGCTATGGCTGTTTACATTCCCAGCAGCTAAACTCAGTACAGTCCAAACAGCTAACTCAGTTGCAAAACGAGGTCCCTCCAAGCCATTACTAATGGGGAAAGCACGCCCTGCCGTCCGAGCCCCTCCCGCATGCCGGGAGGCCCCAAACACGCAGGTTTGTCACCGGAATGTTTGTGCAGGAGCCATCCCCGTGCTTCCCGATGGCAGGATCCACCGGCACGCAGCCGGGAAACGGGGACCTGCCCAGCCCGGAGCCTCCCGACACCTCCGGCAACAGAGGTGGCGTTCACTGAGACGGGAAGGAGCACGGCAGGAGCAGCAGATGGGGGACACCGGACTCTGCGCGCAGGGTTTGGCATCACACCCCGCCGCAGCAGCGGCACAGGCTGTTCAGCTGCCCCAATATAAAATAGCTGCTAGGCTGGCAGCAGTCCACTGGAAGCAGGAACGGAGCTGGTCCCCTGGGAAAGGAAGGTTTCTGAGAGCTGAAGGTGAAGTTTTTCTGCTACAACACTAGGCAGGATACCTGTTACGCCAGAACCTTTACATGGATCAATTGGTGCAAAGTTTTTCAATTAAAATTCAGCAGTGCATTTGAAAAGACCGATTTTAAAAACAAAACTGAACAATCCTTTGTTACAACTATAGTCACCCCCTTAACGAATAAGGAGGGTCAAGCTACTGAATTCCATAAAAACCAGTACTTTCAAACTGCTCTGCACACAGAGTGAGCACATCCTGCCCGGTGCGCAGAGCTCCATGAGCTGCTGTCGGTGGCAGCAGCTGCAAAAGCAGCTCTTCGTTTCTTCACCGTCCCTCTCCTGCACTGGAACAACACTTGGTTCAGCCGGGGTGAAAGCCAGGCTCAGGCAGCCAAGCTGACTGAAAATAATCTGACAGAAAGTTACTTTTCAGGGAAATCAGCTCCCCAAATTCACCCTTCAGACAAATAACCTTGCTGACACAGCTCTGGGGTGGGAACAGGTAGCAAAAAGCAGGTTAGGCTCCGAGTACAGCTCAGCTGGTGAATGTCGGATTCTTTAAAGACAGCCGAAAAACCTGGCCAGAGCTAGCTCTTCCCTGATACTGTAACACTGAGAAACAGTAATTTTCAACAAAATTTCTGTTGCCAAATTGATTCTTCAGACAATTTTTCTGTTCTTTTTAAGACAGCAAATAGTGTACTTAACATGAAATATGCCATGCCACATAAGTGCTGGTGCCATTTTCTATTTGGGGATGGCACGGTCTGAAGTTAATTGCCTTGACTCACTCCAAGCAAAAAACCAAGAGGTTTGAGAGTGGAAAGACTGTATTTTTTATTCTAGACACGTTAATAACCATACCTTAGCTTGCTGTGACATTTTAAAAATGTATTGCATGTGCCCCCAATTGGCCTCCACTCTTTAAGTGTTTTATAGTATCATTCATTTTCTTTCTTTCCTTCTTTCCGGCAAGGCCCTTCAGCACAGGACAGCCTGAAGCACAGCTCAGCGTGCAGGGCTCTGCGGCAGCTTACTGCCTGGCTCAGCTGGGAGCAGGGTGGCAGAACAGCTCTCACCCCACAGGTTTAAACCTGGTCCCCTCACTTTTTCATTTTACAGCTCCTCCACGCTTCCAGACCAGAAGTCTCCTCTGTACATCTGGAAAAGCAGATGAGAATTCCTGAGATAAAAGTGTTTATCTTCCACAGGGAAAAAATTTACATTTCCGTGTCTAAAATGAAGAGGCTCTATTAAACCAACAGTGGCTATTTTAAAAAAATAAAGCTTCATCTAAACAATATTTGAGATCTCGCTGGCTTCACAGCAGGGTCCTGTCCACCACCCCATCAATCCTGACCCAGGGGTCATCTCCAAAGCAGGTCAAAGCTACATAACCAGTGGAAATTTATACTCCTGAAAGGCTAACAAGGAAGGAACAAGAACAAACCTGACATGAAGAGCCATAAAAACTTGGACATTCACAACAGAACAAGTGACTCTTCAAATGTCAAAGTGGAAACAGAAACCTTGACTCACACACTGCGGATGGGAGGTGGAGCTGGCGGTAGGTGATGCCACGGGAGGGCAGTTCGCTTCATGACGAAGCGACAAGTCCACGTTCCTGAACTCTGAAGAGATTTCAGCGGAAGCGAGGAGACATCCACCCGAAACATGAGACAAAATTAAAGCTAGCCTTCCCTGCTGTTTGATTTTCCTTAAGCAAAGCATTTGTTTGCTACCAAGAGTAACCAGATCAGCTTAGCTGGCGAGTTAACACTTCAGAGCACCTTCGCCGGGCTGGCAGCACATCCTGCCTGCTTTCCACATACAATAGGCAGGATTTGCTGCCAGGAAAAATGAAAGAATCAGCAGCTCTGTTCCAAAACAAGGAATCCAGAATTAGATGACAATTTCCCTTCTAAAAGGTTTGCTTTTTTAACATTCGCTAAGTCAGACTTCATAGAAAACATAACTTAAAGGATTACACCAGCTGACTTTTAACCATTCAACACTCTGCTAAATTCCAGCAACAGGCTTCCCTTTTAAACTGGGTGAACCCTATATTTTATAACCTAAGTTTATGGAACCTAATTATTAAACACATCAAACAATTTTAAAACTAAATGAAAATTTCAATCAGGGGAAAGAGCTGAAAGAGCTGTACAAGACCAGAGACAAACTCAATGATGCCTCTTCAGTAAGGACGCAGGAGAAGTGACTCCCGACTGCCATTTACTGTACACTTAGAGCGATTGCTGCAGTCAGTAACCAAACGTGAAATAAATCACTGTTTATGGCAGTACCTTCCTTAATTTTTACTTGGTTTTGGCTTCAAGAAGTCAAGGTGACGCAGGAAAGCTCTTGTTTTCCAGCGCAGAAGAACATGACAAGGCTTTCCCTGCCCCTTTCCCCTCGGGGGCAGCCAGGCTCACCCAAAGGCTCCTTACCTGAACTAGAATTTACATCAGGTCGTAACATGCACATTTCTCACTCCCCATATTCTACCCAGATTCTGCATTTCTATATGCTTTTCAGAAGCTGAGATCTTTAACACAGTAAAGGATCTTTCTGTGCGACTGGAAAGCAAAAATCCTACCATTGTGGCCTTTGTAAACGCATATAGTAAAGGTCACTTTTCAAAACCACTTTATTACGAAGGATTTATTTTGCTTCCTTTGGCAGCCTGTGGCAATACTCAGCTTTGCGGATATACTGTGGGAGTTCAGTTTCACCTGCACAGCATTTTGAAGACAAGCCAGAGCAGAAACTTGTTTGGCCAAGTACGCTTCGCACCACAGAAACCACGGGAACCAACAGAAACCAAGTTCGTTGTGTCACACAAGCCCCAGATTAATCCCCTTTTGACTCCCCACCATAAAAAAACCCAGCCTTCATACTGAAAGTAAGGTAATTAATTGGAATCCTTGGTGCTGTTGGGTTTTTGCAAAAGAAACTAGCAGGACCCAAGGGAAATACCAATATTCTGCGAGTTATTTTAAAATCACTTCAGAATGACTGTCAGATAATAGTCACCATTTTCAGTATTTACTTAGTATTTAGGGAACACCACTCACAACCAGTCACCAGTTAGACTTCAAGTTTGCCTACCATCCCTGTTTTTCACCCAAATTAACAATATAAACTTCTGTACAAGTATTAAAAACGCTTTCATCGTAAATCTGGTGACCACTGATGCTTTAGCGGCGGCAGCAGCAATGAGACCCAAGGCTGCTGTTTTGGCAGAGATAACCCACCAGCCCACCTCCTGTGGAAGGTCCTCGGTGCAGAACCAGTTTTCATACTAAAGTGATGCTCAGGTCACCAATTTTAACCCATGCGGGAAGTGCTTTAAAAAAAAAAAAAAAAAAAAAATAGTGCGTCACCTCCAAGGCACCAAAATATTTCATTAATCAAGATCTTTATCTTAAGAACCTCGGGAGCTGCAAAACTACAATTCAAGCCTCAATAAATGAAGATTTCTGCTCCTTTTTCTTCCTTTCTCCATCAAACTTTCCTTGGTCACTCCATCTAAAAGCTAACTTTGATCTCTTCTATAATCTCAGCCACCCAATGTTGAAGAATGAAGCCTGCCTGCTCTAATTAAAGGCAGACCAGGCTTTAGAAAGATAATCGTCTTGAAAAGAAAGCAGACTGCTCCTCTGCAGCTGCAGGGAAACCCATGACAGACTGTTCGCATTAGGGGATCTGAAATTCCTTCGTAAGTGAAATGGATCCAAGGCTCCTCTCCCAAGCGAGGCAGTAAATTTAGCTATTTAGAACAACCGCGGCTCAAGCCAAATCCTATTTTAGGGCCACTCTCGGAGGTACAGGCACTGCAGCGAGGCCCTGCACTGCCCTTCAGAACTCCAACCCTCTCCTTGTAAAATATACATAGTTTTGATATTAGATATTGAGAATTAAGCTGAGTATGGTGCAGTCTGAGAAAAAAATACTGTTCAAACAGTTAAGTCTATGTAACAAATCCAGGTAGATAATTTTGAGCCACATGCGCTACGAATTAGAGATGAATGTGAGCTGAACTTTCTAGATGGCAAAAATACAATTGCGGTTTTAAATGCAGAAACAGATTTAAAGCAATTTTGTTTGATGGAGGAAGCATGTTTCAGTGAGCAGTCTTTGATGAGTCTGATAGCTTTTAAACTTCTGGATGCAAATAAAAATTTACAGTTAAGTGCCTCCAGTTGACTACTGTGCCAGCAAATCAAATGCTTATTGCTAACCTACTATTCTATACCACAAACAAAGTTCTAGCTAGTAAAGCTCTCCCTGTATTCTTTTTGACTTTCAAAAAAACCAAACCTCCACTCACGGTGTACGTTAGGCCAATGTAACAAAATAATGTGGCTTCTTTTAAAAAAGTGCATTTTATTTGTGAAAGTACTAGTACCTTCAGAAGGAAATGCAAAGTGCTGCTGTAGGGGATTAAAATTCTATACGCTTAAATGCAGTCAGGATGAAATCTAGCAGTGGTCATAGAGTTTTTTCCAAAGTAAGAACTCCTATGTCAAGCTGTCACAAATTAGTGATTAAAAAAAGCAAGGAATCTGAGACAAAACTAAGCTACACAAGAAACTTTCTAAACTTATCAAATCATAATGGGTTTTCTATGCCTTGCTTTTTCCCCTTTAAGTATTACAAGACACATTTCTCATACTAAGTGCACTCTACTTAACATTAGTATGGAACTTGAACTTTCCAAACATGCCAGTTAATATAATTTATAAAAAAATGTATACAAACACCCTTACACAATATCTTGGTAAAGAACTGGTTTTAATATTTAACTGCCCAGTATTTATTTACATTAAAAAGTTTATTTTCACACAAGGTCCTTCCTTCCTCCAAGCAAGCAAGCAACCTTTTCTTCTACTTATGTAGAATAATTTTATCTACAGTTAGCTGTGCACAATTTTGATAGAAGAGACAGCAGAGCAGAAAGCAACCTGAATAATTATTGAATTTGTTATTCCCTAATCTAAGGTGCAATTTTATACTCCCTGTATGCCAACATAAACGTCGCTGCTGCCAAAATGGGAACTTCCCCTTTGTGCTCTAGCAGCACGCACAGCCAGTCACACCAGAGAACTAGGTCTAGCTGAAAATTAACCTGGCCAAACCGCAGCAATAAATCAGCCTGCAGCCACCTCCCTTCCCTGGCCGGCTCTCCAGAGCTGCTCACCTTGTCCCTCCACAGCAGCCTGAATTTGTGCCAGCTGGAGTCACCATCAAATCAAGCCCACGACAAGGAGCAAACACTGGATTCCTCCCTCACACGCTTCCCTAGAAACCCTTCTCCCTCCAAAAGCCCTGCCTGAAGCAGTCCGACCCCTTCCCCAAACTTCAGGTACAGATCCCTGGTCCTTGCATCCCTCCCCTGCATCCGCAGCAGTCACAGGCAGCTCAGACTTGAATTACATCCAATAAAATAAATTACTGGTTTCCAGTGGTCTCGGTCCCTGCCCGGGCCACCCCATGGCTGCCCCACTCCTGGTCCCCGGGCGGGGGAGCTGGCACCAGTGCAGGCTGGGCAGGGAGAGGGGAAATCTGTCCCTTTTAGCAACAGCAGCTACTTAAGATCAGTTTAAGCTGATCATGAAACTGCACCCTGGGGCCAACATTTCATTAACACCGAGGTGACATCAGCTGGCAGAGCTGCTGAAAAAAGTTGTCATGTCCTCCCTCCTACCATCCTCAGCTGCTCGCATCTCCCTTCGCCCAGCACAAGCTTTTCCACTAGTCACCAGCTCAAAGGACTGACCTGGCTGAAAACTAACCTGGTTGGAAGAAAACCCATTTTTCAGTCAGGTTAACTTTGCCGCCAAGATCACACGTGCAAGCAGAAAGAAGAGGTGGGAATAAACAGAAGGGCAGCCAGGGAATCAACGCTTGGCAGAGAGGGCACTGCTGCGAAGCATGGTGCAGTCGTACCTCTTGACCACAGAGTTAAGGCAGCAGCTGGTGTTTCTGGATAAGAGAATGGCTCATGAATTTCCTACACATGGGTTTGGCAGATTCGAGTTTTAGGCAAGGACCAGTCCCCTTGCCAAACCACCTGCTGACAGGAGAACTCCTTCACATTTAAGGAAAGAAGGAAAAAAAAAAAAAAACCACCACCAAAAAAATCTCACACACCCCCTGAACTTTCAAACAAGATACTACTTTCCGTTCTAGCCACAAAACAGGTGGACTGCTCACTAGACATTTTTAAATGTTATGATTTCTTTTACCAGAAGTCCTGCATTGCCAATCATTGGAAAAGACTCTAAGCAGCAGTACTACCTTTTGCAAAGGCAAACCTTTTACAGCGCAGACATGTTTGAATAGGAAAAATATGCAGTACAGGAATGAGCAAAATACACTGAACTGCTAAAACAAAATCCTGGGTGTCTTCTGCATATTTGTTTGCTTTTTTGCACTTTGGCAGGACATTTCAGCTACACGTTACCTTGCATGAGTGTCCAAAAACTCCAATCCAAAAATGAACATTTCACCAAAGGTAAAGCTGTTCCTAATTTAATACTGTCCAGACAGGTCTATTTTAAGTTTGGGGATTCACAGAACTGGCAAGAGAAAGCCTTTGAAAAGGAACCAAACTGAATCAACACAAAAAGCAAAACAAGGAAACGCAGAAAAGGCAGAACAACGAAGGAGGAATAGAAACTAAGAAAGCAAAAAGGAGTTGGAAGCTTTGAAATAATAGTAAAAAAATCAGGGACCTGATGTTATATAAAATTGACTAATAGGCTAGTGACAAAACAGGGATTATTCTTCATGCCTACTATTTCACAACGAAGCCTTTGCACTGATTTTCTGACCAGTAGCCATGATGAACAATTAATGGCTGAGCCCTTTATTAAGTTTCACCAACAGGGAAGCAAGTTTCTGAGCCGAGCCTGACAATCAGCCTGCAACCGGGACGACTCATCCCGCCGCTGGGTCTTACGGCACTGGATATAGACATCTGTTTTTATGTTGCTTAGATACAGCGTATACAAGACCACGTTAATGTGTGTAGCATGCAGAACTATGCCATTACCGCTCTGCCAGGGGCTGCGCACGAAGCTTTTTGCTGTTCTAGCATGAAACTGAAAGTTAACTCTATCACTGGATTTCTGAGAAGGAAATATGAGCCTCAGACTAATAGTGTAATCAAGGTTTATTAACCTGTACTGCACTTCAACACACACTTGGACCTGCTGTTACAAAACCAGGATTACTTTATCCTACTGTTCCATTCCTACAAAAAAAAAAAATCAGATCAGAACACTTAATCTGCGTATTAAATCGGCTTACAGCAAGACCAACCAGTCAAACATTTGACTGAAATAGAAACTGCAACAGTTTAGCTCTCACATTTATTTTTCTGTATTAAAATGTTAGCTTTCTACCTTCCCTTCATTTTCTACAGAAAATAGAACTTTTAATCAGGTGGATTAACATTTCCTATCGATTACCTGATAATTAGTTCATAGATGCCAAAAAAAGTTGGCATTTGAATAAACTGCTGTACTTTTCAAAGCCATATCACAGCCATAACCTTCCAATCTGCATGCAAGGCAATATATCTTCTCAAAAAGGGCCAACCTTATAAGTTAATTTTCCTGTCACTGGCTAAAGTAGTTTTTTGTAGCCTTACCTCTGTCACCAAGGACGTGTGTGCATGTCCAACAGCATTAACAGCTCTCAGCGATGACCCACCTTTTCTGTGCAACGCTCAGCTGTACAAGTTACCAGTTTTCCTTTTATTAATTTTCACTCTGGAAGTGTCATTGGGATCTTGAGAAATATGCAATAGAGCCAACAAATATATTTATACAAAAATCTCAGTCCAGCAATTTCTGGCACAGCACAACTTGTAAGGCAGAAGGAAAAACCTCCTCCTTTATTGATCCTTCTCACCTAAAACTGATTAGGGCATTTTGCATATCCCCTGGCTCTTTGATTCGCTCTGCTGCAGCCACTCCAGGATGTTCCTGTTCTTTTGCAATGCAACTCACTTCACAAGAAACAACCTGTGTCAAGGAAAAAAATGGCTCCAACTCACTTCGGAGAAGAACTTGCAACCTCACCCAGCTGGCGTGTATTTATGAAAGCTCCTTTCCTGTTGAGACAGCAGGATCATCCAAGCATAAGATGCACGACTGTTCTGACATGATTTTATCAGCACTGGAATAGCAATTACAAACTCAAAGCTTTTAAGGCTATTTGGTCCCTAAGGAGTAAGTTTTAACCAAAATGTTCTAATTCAGTCAACAAAGCAAAGTTGCAGGTAAGAGGGATACTCGGAAGTTCCCTATTTTTTCTTGTCTAGACATCAAGTGCTGCTTTAAGCATGGCAGCGTCAGCGAGGATCAAATTTAGCCTTGCTTTCAAGACTGGTACCTACAACAATCAAACAGCCCTGAAAAAATGAGGTAATCAAGCCCAGTGGTCTTAAAATCACTCGATATGTCACCAACTGCTGTGAAGCTACTTGGTTCTGAATTACTGGAGATCAGCCATACCTTACCCAGTATAATTTGCATTATTAAGCTCCCATAGGTTTCAGATCAGAGCTGTGCCATGGCAAACGGGACAGCTAATTGCTGCCTTACGTAAGACCCAACGCAGGGGGCTAGAGGTTCTCCTAAAGCACCAAAAAAATGGAGCTACATCTTTTAACAAGTCATGAAACCCTTCTTTCTGGAAACTGTGTGTAATATTACAAAACATTTCTAACACACTAAGACACTTATCATTTAACCACAGCCTAAAAAAAACCATATGTATTTGGCATTTCATCATTTGCAAATACAATGACCTCTGAAGAGCAGTTCTGGTCACATTATCACAGTATCTGATCCATTACCATTAACAAACCTAAAAATACCACGTAAGTACCTAAGAAATACATTTGCTTTCATAAATCCCAAGTGTATCGCATTACAGCATCAGGTTGAAACAGCTTGTTAGATCACTTCTAGCTATTTTAGCAGATTAAATCATTACTATTTTAGGATTTTGACTCTGGGCATAACCTGGTATTAAAATTATCTGCTCTAAAGAACCACCATCAGATCAAGCTAGAATCAAGGAATCACAGCTTCAGCCACAAAGACGGTAATACCAAGATTATTTTGTTTCTATGAATAAATATCAGAAGAGCTGGACTCCCCCTCCAGAGCGCAGGTGCATGGCCGACAGTTTGGCTGAACAGCTGTCACTAGAGCAGATTCAAGGATATTTTTACCTTCACCGCTCTGCTGTTATATCAGATACCAAAACCTCCACCTTGGATGCGCCTAACACCCCTGGACAATATATCCTTCCCTGCTCTTTTAGCCTCCCGCGCTGCCCTGCGGTGCTTCACCCAGCAGCCGCACGGGTCGGGCCAGGGATGGTGACTGAGGCTGCGGTTACGTGCTGTGACACAAGCACAGTGTGCCAGGTTTGGCACAACCATTTGGCACCATCATGCTGAGGGGAGACCTTATTGCTCTCTACAACTCCCTGAAAGGAGGTTGTAGTGAGGGGGGTGTTGGTCTCTTCTCCCAAGTAACTAGTGATAGGACGAGAGGAAATGGCCTCAGGTTGCATCAGGAGAGGTTTAGATTGGATATTCGGAAAAATTCCTTTACTGAAAGGGTGGTCCAGTGTTGGAAGGGGCTGCCCAGAGAGGTGGTGGAGTCACCATCCCTGGAGGAGTTCAAAAACCATGTAGACGTGGCACTTGGGGACGTGGTTTCGTAGGCATGGAGGTGTGGGGTTGACGGTTGGGCTAGATGATCTGAGAGGGCTTTTCCAACCTTAATGATTCTATGATTATTGCTGCCCTAGACCCTTCAAAACCTTGTGAAACCACCTGAGAAATCTCTGCACAGGAAAATGGCATGTTATTCATCATTTTAAGGCAACATAAGACTATGCTTTCCTGAGGCAGATGCTCCCTTCACCCTTGCTGTGCAAGGTTGACCCGCCAGCAAAACAGGAAGCCCAAGATGATGCAGCTACCACAGATCCCACAGTGTATGTCTGTCTATTGTTAATATTTTATCAGCCCTCTGATCTGTTTCATCAAGCAGCAGCACAATGAACAGAGCCAAAGGAGATGAGGACATGCATGCAAGAGGGCAATTAATATTTCCCAAATCCCTGAGATTGGAGTCTTTAAATTTCTTTTTCTGCAACAAAAATCTCAAGTGTTTTACACACTGCCCACTCAGCAGTTGACACACAAGTATGCCACAAAGTTATAGAGTACCTTTTTTCTTCTAACAAACAGGCTTTAGCTAGTTCTCTACTAGAAAGCACAACACGTTACTAAGGTATCTTCAAGTCAACAAAATATAGCACAACTAAAACAAGTCATTCTTCACCACCCAATACCAGAAATTTTTGTGTAAGTTTGAAAGGCATTTTCTGCATCTATTAAGGGGAAGCAAAATAACTGAAGCTTCACCTGCCCTGGAAGCACCCACTGCTCAGGAAAATAAGGTAAGGCACCTAGGAGCTCATTCTTACACACTGCAGGCACAGAGAAACACGTTTCTCTGCTACACGATTTCACTTGTGAAAACAAATAGCTGAAGCTATCGAAACATGGACTTCCAGAGAAGCAAGGGAGCAGACTAGAGCTTTAACACATTCTTCAGCCGGTTGGTAAGGCAGAGCTCTGCGTTAGCAGCGATGGCACAGTCGGCACAGGGACCACCAGAACCTGGTGCCATCAGACATCAGCCACACAGAAGCCACAGGGGCTCAGGAAGCTCCCGAGACAGATACAGCTGGCGGCCGTGAGAACACGCGTGGGAAATACCACGGGATCTCTCAGCCTCGCACCCTTCCCGCGTCATTTGCCTCTGGCCCCTGGACGCTGGGCAAGGCAGACGCAGCCCGGTCAAGGCGTCCCTAGGTTTTCATGTGGTCTGGAATCGGATCATAAGCGATGACGCTTTCTAAACTGAGAGCTGAGCAAATACTTACTCATTGATTTAAAACCTGTTGCTGCCCTTTTAAGAGCACTACTTCATGTTGCACTTGTATCTAGAAAGTTTAATACGGTGGTTTTCTGGAAAACACCACACTGCAATGCAATAAGAGCGCAGCACGACACGCAGTGAACAACTGCTGCAGAGAAACATGTTTCTTAAAACACAACTTAATTTCTTAACAGTTCCTAATCTTAAGGATTCTTAACGACCTAGACTGTAAGCCAACATGAGATCATCTCGGTCCCTGAGGAATTAAGAGATATGATAAACTAACTGCCTTTTCAAAACTTAGAGGGAACACCTAAAAGCAGGCCAGAATACACTCCTTTGTTCTCCGACCATCTGTCCACAGACAAACCCTCTCTTCTTACCAGAGGTTCCAGTACAGCAACACCCCTTCTCACCGGCAGCAGCAGGCGTTCAGCCTTACAGCCCTCACCAGCTCGCAAGCTGTCCACCGAGACAGAACAACTGAAGAAAGTCACTAAAGTCCTCAACTGAGGTAAATTCAGGTAATTTTTCCTTTGGCTTTAGCAATCCACTTTGAAGGGTACATGGATCAAAGAGATTAGCAGACATGCTTACAAAATTTAATCTAGACCACAGCTGGGACACAATGTATATCCACAAGCTATTCCATTTGTTGCTGTGTTAATGGCAGTAGCAAATAACACTGATGAGTGCCAAGTCTTACCACAAGAAGCAGCCCCAAACTGAAAACATAATAGCTGCATGTTTTTCTATAATTGGAAGTTCGTACTGTTAGAAAAATCAGATTCCTGAGCTGCACAACGCCATTACATTGTGTCAGTTTTCCCCAAAGGGTGCAGGAAATAGATAAATATGCAGATACCAAGACAGTTTGTTGATACTGCCGAGGCTGAGAGGCAGTGTTAAAGGGGTAACTGTTAGTTCTTTTCTTGCTTACGTCTCAGCTGGAAACACCATTTCGCCAAGTTCTGCCCTTCTGCACAGCCCGTTCAGCAGCCTCGTGGCTAAGAGGTGACGAACAGTCTGTGCAGCTGTATATGCCAGCTCCAGTGTTTCAGTCAATATAAAGCTTACTGCCTCTTTGCTCTGCCTGTTCAACAGCCAGACTGCTAACACGCCGGTGTTTAGATAACGCATTCCCCTTGCTATTAGTATACGAGTGTTTTAGCATGCACACGAATTTCATTTCAGTCGGTCCTTGACAGTTAGCTACAAGAAGTCCCAAAATCTGCACGTGTTCAGAAAACAGATCTTCCCTACTTCAATCTACTCAGACTCTTTAAACCTGTCACTGACTTCATCTTCCATCCAGAAAGATCTAATTTTCTAATTAAAGAGACCTCGAACTTCATTTGGAGATAAACAGGAAATGTTTAAGATAACTATTATAAACACTGAAATGAGATTTTTCTTTTCATGAGTAGTCAGATGTAGACAAATGCCAACATAAAAGACCAAGCACAAAGCAGATTTCTCCCTGCCCGTAGCACATGAACATATTTCAGTGTTGTTTACCACTTTTTCAAATATCTTTACCAATGACAAGCGCTCCGAGTAAATAAAGCTTATCAAATTTCATGTTTTGTCAAAGGATGTTTGGGTGAGCCAGAAGTTTTCAAATACTGGGGTCATACCCAATTTTTTTTTTCCCCACACAAGAATTAGAAAAACATTAAAGAAGTATTTCTTTGACATTAAATGGCATTGTAGGGTTAATGTTGTATTGGCTGAATGTAGGTAGCTTCTTACTGTACACAATCATTCAATAATAGACATTGTAACATAACCTGCTTTAATGTATTAATTAGGTTACAATAACACCAATTCCGACTTATGACTCACAGATTGCCAAGTGGCTTGAAGAAATATTAAATAGGATTTAGCATAGTAACTTTTATGCAGGGCATGAGCTGTTAGATGTTCAAATACTCCTGTTGAGCCACAGTAACATCACATGTACAGGGCCTGGAAAAACCTATTTGTATACAAGAAGTTGTATTTAAACAGTGGAAAACTAACAAAGAAGCTATAGTAAGTTTGCTTCTTGCATAAAAAAAGATCTTTCTAAAGTGGTTCGTGGTCTCTTCCAGATTTCTAGTTAGTCAGATCTGCTTGTCCCTGGTTTAAATTACTGTCATGGCCTAAGGGCAGGTAGAGTATCTCTCCTAGTAAAGACAGTAAATATATCCACCTATCTATCAGCCTTGATCTTTGATGACTTCACCAGATGTAAACTTTCCAGACCAGTTGGCTAGAATAACTTTTCATCTGGATGGTACTCTGCTGATCGCACCTAAAAGATGAAAAAAATAAATCGATGGGAACAACATTAACAGTTGCGTCCCCAGAAGCAGGAAAGCCTAACTCACATAAAATTGTTAGACAGTCTAACAAGTGTCATTTATTACCAACCTGTTTTTCTGTAAGTAAACAGCATGATACAGACACCTCTGTGGACTCATTCCTTGTATGAATTACTTAACTACATAGTTCAAATGCTTATTAGTGTATCATCTGAAAGCCTTTAATGACAATACCTCCGAACGTTTATTTTCATTAGAGATGACTGTGACTATAAAGCAGAATACTTCCCAAGCTTCTAATCAAAATCTGTCTCCCTTTGTAATTTATAAAAGGGTATGAAAACTGTAAGACAAGCACTCATAGATATCTAAAGAATCACCTTGTTGATGTCATACACAATATAATCCTTTTCATTTCTGAGCCCACCACATGGCTGGTCTGCTAGAATGAGTATCTGCTTAGGAAGCATCCCAAGGAAAGGTACGAACACACCAGGAAGGTAGCACCCCACCTCTTCAGATGCGTGAGACAGCACGGACTAAAGCCTGATCCACAACCCCCATTTCACAAGGCACTGTACCCAGACGAAGCACGCACGAAACGCGTGTGCGGAACAGAAGAACTGTTCTCAGTGGGCGTGAGCCTTGGTCCTCAACACAGATGAAGGTTTAGAGGAATTAGTATATAAATTCCACTAAAAGCAATCTCAGCACATAGCCTCTAAGAAATCACAGGCCACCTGAAAATCATGAAGTTCAGAATGAAGGTTATTCTTTTCTTCTCCACTCCCTCCCCCTCTTAATTTTTCAAGCCTAACTAAAAGCTTCAAGCTGTTTCCAGTTGTTTATGCTGGAGTTTGTATGTAGCTCAAACTAAAGGCAGATCTGAGCTGGTTATTTCGTATGATTAGCTGTGTATCTGTCACGGTCAAGCTGCCAGTTTATTCTGATGTGTTAATTCAGCTCCTGTGGAACTCATGATTTCCTGGTAAGCCATGCCTCCGCTCCCCTGCACGCCCCAGCCCTGCTTCTTGTAAATTATCTCCGAGTAGACGTGAGATCCTTCACGATGACGTGAGAACCAACACACACTGAGATTCACAGGTCGTTACTCTAGCTAAGACTGCCCTGGGAAAGTTCCGATGCCACCTCCCAATGAGAGGTTGTCACAGTCGCCTGGCCCAGACTGGGACAGTCTCTCTGAAGCAGCCAACAAAACTAGAGGGACAAGTGCTTGAAGTGCCAGTTTTCAATGAAAGGTAAAATATACTGTTTCATTTCCCCCTTTCCTCCAGGTTTATATAGACAAGTAATTGATATTTTACTTTATGGGTTAACCAGAGCTTGAGTTGTTCCCCCCAGTAAAAATGCTTGCTTGCAGACCTGCAATACTTACAACAAATCTGTCAAATACATAAAAAATACTCAGGGGCAGACTGAATACTTGTCTTAAGGCATTCGACAACATCCACAGGATAATTGTTGCAAAGTATTTAACACATCTACTAATTATTGTGGAATCCTGTTCCACTCAGCTAATCCCCTCTTTAATTAGTTTCCTATATGCACTTCATAATTCTATCTAATACTATCCATGCAGACTCATAGGCTTCCCATAAATGCCATTCCTCCGCTTCAATGAAGCTCTTGCCCATCTCTTCTTATTTTTCATGCTAAGGAGTTACTTCTCTGATCCTAAGTCACACATTCGTGGTACAAGGCCAAGGATGCCAACCTTCGGAAGCTGGCTGTAAGAAAGGCAGTTATCATTCCCGCCTACGGCAAGCTGAACGGGATAAATCCTGAACTATTGCAGAGCCAAATGTCCCTTCGTTAAACAGAACAAAGCCATGGTAAAGACACAGCGCTGATGCATATCCAAGGTTTGCTGACCTCATGGTACATGCCTGTTCTCCCCACCCCTCACTTATGGTGAAAAAAGCTCTGAATGAGTGAAAAGAAAAGCAGCAGAAAACACCCCTTCCTAATACACCACCACGAAAAGCAACAGCCAGTTAAAGACCACCCTACGGAGCTGCAGGTTACACAGAAGGGGAGACGTCCCAGAGAAGGCGAACGGGAGCAGGCAGTCCACACCACACAATGCCCGAGCGCCGCAGGCGAGGCAGCAGGGATGGGGGGTGCCACCCCTCAGCACAGCGCCCAAACTGCTCCTCCAAATACCGCTTCTCTTGCGGGGCGGCTTATTGACCAGCTAGGTCTCCCAATGGCGTACGGGGTCTTGAATACTGAACACTGCACCTCTCCGAGACATTTACACAGCCAGAAGAGTCCTTTTGACATGGGATTTGTCTCCTCATTCTGTCCAAGTACAACAGGCTAATAAATGAGTTACACGAACTCAATATGGACCCATCTCAGAGAGCAGCAAGCTGCAACAGTACTGACAGATAAAAAGCACACTGCAACCTTTTTTTCTCTTTGTTTATTTTCCTCTCCTTTTTTCTTCAATGTTACAAAATTGAAATGGTTCTCTCCTGGTTCTGGTACCCAGTGCCAGAAACACTTGCCTCTGCTACTATTGCCTGCAGGATCCTACTGAATGAGGACTGTCACATCTCCCACGTCTTCCATGAGTTCTGCACCGCTTATTAAAACCACAGAATGCAGCACTGCCCGAAATTTGAAAAACTCAGTGCTGATATTTGCAAGTGAAACCAATTACAAATCTTTCACTACGAAGTGATTTTACTTTGGGAAATGAAATAAGACCCTGGCAATTACCTGAATGCTTGGCTAGTACGTGAAATGTAAGGAGGCTAGTAACATCAAATATTCACCAATTAATTTTAATATCACATTTGATACCTCTTGAAACAAAAGGTTTTTCAAGTTAACTATTATTAAAACTGTAGAGTGAACAATTTCTCCTTCTTTGTACACCGACTGGTCTAATCACGCTTGATTTCTTGATTCAGCGTGGCAGGGCCAAGACATCCCTCTCGCCTCCTCAACTGGAGGAGGACAGATGCAGAAGCATTTCCAGAAATTATCTCTGACTCTATCAAATCAAAGTCTTCACTAGACTGTGGGCTTTGATGGGCCTCAAAAGCAGTTGCTATTTAAAATGCTGTTTACATCTCAGTGAACAGCTAATATGAATGGCCGATTTCAACCTCTTTACAGACAACGGGCTACCTTGAAAGTCAGAGAAAAACTTTGCAACGATGAACCAAAAAAATTAAAGAAAAACAGTTTTGGGGAAAAACAGTGCTCAGCTGTGCACATGAATACACCGCACTCTGGGAAATGTAAAGATATCTTCACTGAGTTTCCGCTGTTATAACTCCTATACGTACAGGTGATCATACATTGCAAAAGCCAACACAAACCTCCCAAGTTTTGTTTCTTTCCCTCCCATCCCCAAATCGCGCCTACAAACTGAGCTTCCCGAGTTTCACTAGAATTCATGCAGATTTACAGCGATGAAAATGATTTCAATTAGATAACCATTTTCCTTTAAAGACTTTCCTTCTTGGAAAGACACAAATATTAAGGTCAGTGCCAAAAGAATAAGTACCACCTTGTGCTAACAAGACTACACAAAACAACCCCTAGAAGGGTCAATTTGGTCCGTTCAAAGCACTTGCAAACATGAGGATATAATTTATACGTGAAAAAAGCAACAAGCACTGGTCAAAACTTTACCTTCACTCTTCAGTCTTCTCACCTCTATTCAATTAAAAGAAACATTTGCATGTTCTTGGGTAAAGAATCCATACAACTAACTTAACATACTTTATTATTAAAAAACACTCTATAAGCAAAGACAGAACCAATAAGGATGTGCTTGTACTTAATGCCGACTAGAACAGGAAAGAGAGAAACAGAGTTTAATTTAAACTAACTATTAAGCTTATAAAAACAAATGAGTCAGTGTCATCTTAAATAGTTTTTAATGAAAAACAATCACAGGTACTTGTCTATATTTTAATGAAACTAGAAAACTTCACTATTCCAGACGCAGGCTGCTAAGGCACCAGCGGACTACCTGGCGAAGAAGTATGAGCAATAACCGCGCACACGGATAACCACACCCCGAGAACCTGTGCCGTGGAACGGCCGATAGCCCCAGCTTCATTTAGTCAAAGGTCATTATGAACCTCCCAACCCATACATGACTATAAACAGTTCTCCAGATTTACTTCTGATTTTCCCCTTGAAGTAGAAAGCAGCCCGAGATGTTTATCCTACTCAGTACAACGCAGATTACTTGAAATTCCACTTGGGATTTGCAGCTGTGGGCCCAACACATGCAAAAAGGGAATGCCAATAATCACTCTGACAATTAAAAAAAAAAAAATCCACTAATTCATATGAAATGAGAATGAAAGGACCCAAGATTGGTTTGGAAGTCATGCTCTCTTTTATAGAAAAACAAACACCCTATTAAAAAAAAAAAATCTACTACTTAGCCATTATTAGCTGACACGCTTGACCTGTTTTATATGTATGTAGGCCCCAAAGAAAATAAACATTGTATTAAGTGAGTTATTGGAATAGAGGCCATGAAAGTATAAACTCAGATAATATGAAAGTTTACACTTTCAGTATAAGTACATACTTTCAGATCAAGTTTTCACTAAAAGCAGAGAGCAGTTTCTGGGGGAAAAAATACAGAACTCTACTAGAAACGCAGCGAAGTCACATTTGCATTTTTAGCTCACGGAAGAGCTGCAGGCAGACATACCGGTGTCTGCGCACAGATTTGTTTCCACAGAATCAGGCTAAAAACCTTCCAAGACTCTGACGTCTGGACATCGATGACAGTCATACCTACACGACTTCTGTTATTTTTGTTAAAATTAGGTTGCAGAGGTTGCGCTCTCCGAAGTCTTCTTAAACGGGAAAAAGAGTGAGAAACCGCTCAAGTAACTCAATATCAAGACAGTAACAAAGGAAACGAAAGTCACAAAAACCCAGACAGGAAGCGTGCAATGCAAATAGCTCTGCAGGGGCTCGGGGGCCAAGGTGACCCCTGAAGAGCCCCCCCTTTGCCTCCCCGGCCCCAGCGCTCCCCCAGCCCCGAGGGGACCTTCGCTCTCTGTCCTCACAGCGCTCAACGCGCCACACGCCTTCGCGCCCGCGCCACACGCCTTCACGCCTGCCCGGCGCTGCGTGGGGAGCCCTGGCTGGGGAGACCACCCACAGCACCCACAGCACCCAGGCGGGCTCTGCTGAACTCGCCCGTCTCGGGGCTGACAACACCTACGAACAGGTAAGGCGGAGGCCTCGGTGCCAGCGGACGCTGACGCACCGACGCCTCGGACACCCGTCTGCCCGCCCAAGCCCCGCTCCCGGCTTGAAAACCGTGGACCAGAATCTTCTTGTTGCTTCTTTTTTTAGTTTTCGAGCAAAAGGAGTTTCTGCCCTCTCCCCTCCCCGACCCGCCAGTTTCTGTCTCAGCTGACAGAAGTTTTTCTTCCCCAAAAGGCCCCGCTCAGGAGAGGCGAGGGAAGCCCCGCCGTGCCCGGTCCTCCCCCGCCGTACCCAGTCCCCCCCCCCCCCCAGCCCCAATGCGCGGCCGAGATTGCGGACGGCCTCCGCCCGCTCCCCGCCGGCAGCCCCGCTGGGAAAAGCGAAGCGGAGCGGAGCCGCCGCCCGAGCCCCACCGGCGCCCCGACCCAGCCGGGCAGGGCCGCCCACGGCCGCGGGACCCCGGCCCCGCCGCTCACCTGCCGACGGTCTGGTTGGCCAGCTGCTTCATCCGGTTGAACTGCTTCTTCATGGCGGCGGCTGTCCCCCCCCGGCCTCCCACCGGGACCCGCTGCTCCGCCACCACCGCCCCGGCCCGGCCTCCTGCCGCCGCCGCCGCCTCCTCCTCCCTGCTCGCGGCGGCGCCCCCGGCCCCGCCCACACCGGAACCCGCCGCCGCTTCCGGCCCCGCCCCCACCGTCACGTGCAGCGGGGAACAGCCGGGTCCCCGGGAGGGGCGTGGCGGTCGGAAACCCGGATGTCCCGCCCTGGGCCCGGATGTCGGCGCTCCGCGCCGCAGTAGCGGCTCCTCCGCCCGCCGCTCTCTCGGGAGCGAGGGGCGCTGCTGCTCCAGGAGCGGCAGCTGGGCCGGGCTCGGTGCGTGGGAGCTGCCTCTCCCGGAGCGGACAGCCCCGGGACCCACCCCCGTCCCGTACTCCCCGCGGCGTTATCGCCGAGCGTCCCCCAAGACTACTGCTTCCGGCTTCCCTTGCGGTACTGCCGCCGTTTCCTGGGCGGGGCGGTGCAGCTCGCGCTCTCTCATTGGGCGCCATGGAAATGGATGAGGCCGTGGACCAATCGCTGCCGAGCTCCGGCGGACCGCTCTGCGGAGGCCGCCCAATGAGGGGCGGTGGGGGGCGGGCCGCAGGGGCGGTGGCGGCAGCGGCGGGCGGCCGAGCCTCGCGCCCTCCATGGCGGCCGCTGCCCGCGACCCCCTCTCCGCCGTCGGCCTCGACGAGGCGGACGAGGCGGTCCGGGGCACGTGCGAGGACGCGTCCGTCTGCAAACGGTAGCGGCGCCTGGGGGGTAGCGGCGGGGCGGGGTGCGGTGGGCTGGGCCCCTCCGGCGTCCCCTCGCACCGGGCCGCGGCCCTGGGGCGGTGCTGGCGGGGGCGAGGGCGGGCAGAGCGGGCGGGGAGGCGGCGAGGCGCGGCCCGGCCCCGGGGAAGCCGGGCTGGAGGAGAGGGGGGAGAGCCCCTTCTTTTCCCAGGTGCTGCCCCGCGGAAGGGTGCCGCCGTGCCCGGCCGTGCCGGTGTCCTTTGCACCGAGGCCGAGAGCGGAACCCGGGGCCCCAGCGGCTGCAAGGGCCGGCTGGCTGGGGAAGCACTCGCGGAGCTGTGTAGCGAGCGAGGCTGCATAGGGGCGAATGCACGTCAGGCCCTGGCCAGAGCTCCCCGGTGAGGGCGGGGGGTTTGCGCTGAAGGTGCTCGTCCCTTGGGACCGACAGCTTCAGTCCTCAGCTTCCCCACAAAGTTTCCCGGTCCTGTTATTAAACACCTGCCCAATTTTCAACTTAGAGTTCGTTTATAAAACCATACAGGAATAACTAGAATTATACTGCCTAATAGTGGGGATGGGAAATTTCAGCAATGTTCGATATCTTGGGGAAAAAACATCGTGATATTTGTCAGAATTCTTTACTTCACCTCCTCTGGAGGATGGGTGCTGGGAGGGTGATGGGTTTTGTTGCCCTGTTGTGCATGGGCGTGAATTTAACTTCTGCTATTGCTGGCTTTTTGTTCTATCCTTTGTTATTGGTGTAGCAGCAAATTGTTGGCCGGTTGAGTTTGTTTTTGAGAGTTTGCCTTTTCAACTCGGCTGCAAAACTAGTAAGTTCCATTAGAATAGAATAGCACTGTTGTCTGTGTTAAAGTCAGATGTAGAAGCTCTGGAATAAGTGCGAACAGCTCGTAGCATAATGATGTATGGAAGTAAGGCATGCTTTGTGTGCGGTCTGAGGAACTTCAGACAGACAATTCCTCTGTTTGCTGGGTCCTCGAGGAGGAAATATTCCAGATTAGAGTCTTTGCTTGCAGAGGTCCATCAAGTAGTGCAGCGGCCATTAAGAAGATGCTTGTTTAATATGGCAAGAGCCAACATTTTTTACTAGACTTTCTATAACTTCTTAATTGAGGTAGTTCCACACGTTCAACAGGGTTTTTAAACTTTGTCTGCATGTACACACCCAGAGAGTGACTTTTTTGGCCTGCGTATCTTATAGAGTAAATCTTGGTGGCCTTATTTCATACTTCTCTTTTTTTTTTTTTTCCCCCTCCGCTGGACAGGTTTGCTGTAAGTGTTGGCTACTGGAAGGACCCTTACCTCCAGTATTTTGTGAGACAAGCCAAAGAGAGAAAAGCACCTGAAATCAATAGAGGCAAGTTGGCATGTGAACTTGAATGAAGACAGTGCAAACGTGTTCTTAACTGGTCTTGAAGAGCACCTGACAAAACCTCCGTATACTGGGTATTACGGAATGTAGGAAATACGTAAAAGAATGAGACAAGTTTTCTTCACAGTACTAATTCTGTATTGTATCTGATCTTTTAAATATTATTCTTTAAATCAAAACTCTTATCCTTTGCTTTCTGTATTCTGAATGGAATGTGTCTGTGTGTCTTGGCGTGCAGTAATCTCTACAGAGCAGTCAAAAATGTTGCTTTGACCCAGGACAGAAGGGTGTGTCAGCCCTGGTCTCTGCAAAAGCGTGCACACCAGCTAAAATTATTCTGCTCTGTTTGAGGCAAAACTTGACTAAAACTTTTATTGACCCAAGGAATCCTGTTTTATCAGTGCATCAGATTTGTTAGTAATTAAAAAAAAAAAAAACCCACACACAAAACCACCCAAACCCCTTAGGTATCTTAAAAAGAGCATATTATTCTTCCTAAGAAACACCATTTTTTGAATAGATTACCTAAAATTCTTAATGAGTGTTAAACATCAAGTATTATATGAAAATAATAATTAAAACCAAACTTTTTTTTTTGTTACCAGGCTATTATGCTCGGGTTCATGGAGTCAGTTATCTGATTAAAGCTTTCCTAAAGAAGACAGAATGCAACTGTCAAATTGTAAATCTTGGGGCTGGCATGGATACCCTGTTCTGGAGATTAAAGGTAATGATAGCTGCGAGTAACGAACTTGGCTGAAGACAAAGATTTGTGTGGACATTTGAAGCACTTCTGTGAGGGCTTATCGGTGCTGCATTTTGTAGTACGACGTGGAGGCGTGCAGCGAGGTCTGACTGCGCTGGCTGGTCTGCCTCAGTTCTCAGCTTGCTTAGAATTAGTTTAGGTATCTTTAAACCTCAGGGCACAGGAGGGGCTGTAATTTTCACTGGCTTTTACCAGAAAGTGTGAGCCAGAAGCTGACCTCTTCAGAAACAGAGCTTGAACTCCACATTTGCTGTCCTCCTTAAGTCATAAGATTTCACTTTTTTTATCCTGTATTAAAACAAGAATAAGGTATCAAGGTACAGATTTTACAGGCTCTATTTACGTGTTTCTAAATTATTTATATAAATGTGAGTTTATCTATGTCAATATATATGTCTGTTTGTATGTATGTAATTCACAAAAATTCAGATTATTCAGGTGTTATAGGATGGTATCATTCTGAGTGAACTTGTCTTCTCACTAGCATTTACATTTGTAAATTTGGTTTCTGGAAGAAAGCCCAAGGAGGCCAGTCGCATTTTGCTTGGTCACAATTCATTATATTTCAGTCAGTGGAGGGGAAAAAATAATGAATTTTTCCTGAGAATTGAAGCTTTTTTCTTACCTGCATTCCCATAAAAACTATGTTAATACACATTTTTATTAACTTTCCTGTAACAGTGATTTTAAAAGCTGATGTGGGGCCTATAATTCCAATTCTTTCTCCTTGTAAAGAGCAGATGTGGTATAATTAACGTACAGAAGATGGGATGCAGTTAACAGAGCGCTTCAGTGTTCTGACTACCGATTTAATCTACTGTTCAGAAATTTGTGAGGTTGACAAGCTAGAGCTAGCAGTACGGATCTGTCACAAAAGGGTCGCCGTATGGGGAGAAACTTGGTACAGCTTATCTATCAGGGTGTCAGATAGTGACAACACGAAATGAAGAGGTTTTCCCCTTTTTTATAGTAGGGGAATACTGATGCGCTTGTAGTCTGGCTGTTGGTTTGAGGACAAATTGTGGAATGTGGTCACTTTCTGTGTAAACCTGTGCAAAATATTCCTGATTCCTTCCTTAGAAGAATATATTGAAGGTGCATGGTAAATGTCGTAATAGTTTCCTGTTGCTGTGCTCCTCTAAATCCTGGTAATATATTGTTGGAATATATGTTTCAGTGATCTAGTGTCTAGGATTGCTGCATTATGTAAAATGTTAAATAATTTCCTTAATGCTTAGAGGACATTCTAATGTCTCTCAACTGTTTTTGTTGTTTTGGGTTTTTTTAAAGCTGTGGGACATGAAGTTATACTACAGCTACAAATGCCAGTGTAAACTAAACCAAAACTGTTTAGGACTTAAGGTTATTATGTTCTTGTCATGTGCATGTGAAACTTGAATGTCCCTAATTCTAGAGTCTTACTCCAATTCTCAGGATGAAAATCTCCTCCCTAAAAAATATTTTGAAGTGGATTTTCCAATGATAGTAGCAAGAAAAATACATAATATCAAGTAAGTATAATGCTTGTGTTTAGGTATGTGAAACTGAATGTAGTTCAGCAAAATGTCATTAATTGCAAGCTACAATTACTTCACGTCTCTTCTGAGAAGCTCTTCATGCTCTAGGATTTAGAATAAAGGTTTCATTGTGTGGGCAAGTCATACATGTGACTGTGCAGCCACTATTCTGAATTGGAGAAGTTGGTATGTGGAAGCTTCAGGGAGGCAAGCAGGCTGTATTCTTAATTATGTAAAATATAACGGGCAGGGGAAGTCTCACGATGATTAGAGGCGATTAAGTCGTCTTCTCTTGCTATTGAAGACAGCAGTAAGTTCCTAGACTTGCGTGTTCAGTTAGAGAGGTGGGATAGCTGGTAGTATATGTGAATATTCTGTTTGAATGAATACATTAAGGCTTATGGAGGATACTTGAAGAGCGTGTCTGGATTTCTGTGAAAGATTACCTGAAAACTTAAGAGTCATTTGGTATAAAACTCAACTGCAACTTATTACAGTCTAACTTGCAAACGTTTTTATTTCCAGTAGAGGGCAGAGGTATTCTCTTGTCTGTTTTTAAGACACACACACATATCTATGTTAAAAAAAAAAAAAAAATTGTAAGCACACTGTTAAACAAGCTTAACTGCTCAGAGATGCTTCTTCCTTCTTCCCACAGATCAAAACCTCCCCTGTCAAAACCAATTATGGAATCCCATTCAGGGGACTCTCTTCTAATAGGTGAGTCATCTTAAGTCAGCAATGTACTGCAGCACTTTTAAAACTTTTCTGATCATTTTGTTCTGCTATGTGGGCAGGCTTTTAATGTTTGAAATGGTGTTTGGACAGAGAATTGGGAGGGAAAAGAGTCTTTTTTCTTCTCTTACAGACTCCTGCCCGTTTGTTCTGTGTCATGTTAGAAATGTCTTCTCTTGAAGTGGTTTTATTCTGCCAGAAAGTTGTTGGGTTTTTTTCTTCTTCTCTCATATTATCTCAGCTTAAATTATATTTTTCTTTTCTGTCATAGAAAAGGAAAAATGCTACTGATAGTCATGTATACCGGATTAAAATATCTATTGAGCATTTTCCTCTATCTTCTTTCTGTCTCATTAAGAGCACAAGTCTTTACATTTAGCAAAGTCTTCACAGAAGAAATGCAGCCTGCAAAGTCCATTCTCGGGAGCCAGCGCCATTTGTTACATTCTAGTATGAAGAGGATATTAGATTCAGGAGGTGTCGTGTGGTTGTACTGTCTTGGTTTACAGCCTCATTACGTTTGTGTCAGGATTATAATTTGAAAATCTCTGTACTTGTGGAAAAAAAACCTGGGTTCCGTTGAGTAATGTTTTCAGTGCCCAAATAGCAGATACTGCACTACAGTAGCTGCTGTGGACCCTTTAGGAGGAACAGTAATTATCTGCATCTACGATACCAACTCATTTGTGTTAGCAGATGTGACCCTAAAACAGAGCTAGCAGTGTTTTGTGTTCCCTGATGTGATTACATCTGATTACATCTATAGGTGCTTTTAATAAGCCCAATTCTAGCTAAGGATCTGGAGGGCTTGAAAGGGCCCTCCAGAGAGGGAGGAAGAGTACAAAAAGAGTGAGGAGTTGTGCTCGTGCTGCCAGTGGCAAGGTGTAGGTTCTTCACGCCGAGGCTCTTCTAGTGCTTTAACTTGGATCAGAGTACTACCACACACTGACGTGACCATGCATATTTATGCATATTATGCACATTTTATTGCTGCATATTAGAGGGTCTTAACTTACCAACCTTTTAGATGTCATTTGAATGGCAGAATTCTCCATTATACATTCAGGTCTCAAAAGATGAAAGCCTAGTGCCCCATCTCAGAAAAAGGGCTCCTAAGTACAACCGTGTTTTAGTTAAGAGACCTTCTTATAACATACCTCTTATATACAATGAGGTATGCTGCATAGGCACTGTTAAAAAGGCAGTAATACGAGGTCGATCAGAAGGGTTCGATGGTATTTGCGTTACTGAACAGCTGTAGATACGTCTAGTACAGCAAAACAACTGCAAAGTTATCGAGTTGCAGCAGTGTACTGTAATCAAAAGCTACTAATTAGCAAGTCAAAGCAGTCAACAGCAATTAATGTATCACTGTGTGAATGTATTGGAGTGGCTTATTTCTCTAAAACTATTTTTCTTGTTCTTTCTAAGTGCTGGGTTTTAAATACTTTAGGGTAGCCATTTTCCTGTAACCTGGCTGATGTAGGCTCTACTACACTGAGATCTTTGGGATGTAGTATAATGTCCATGTATTTGGAGATGATGGAAGTCTGTTGGGGAATCCCAGTTTGAACTGGCACTCGATAACCACAGGCCATTTTGAGTGAAATCCATGTGGGAACTCTCATTTAAGGACATATCAATGGCACTGCTTCAGGTGGAAGTGCCACCAGAAGAGGCTGCAGCCTAAGCAGACAAATCAAACAGTCGGATGTATAGAGATTTCTTACAGATCTAAAGGAACTTGACAATGAATTCGCTCAGCTACTAACTGGTATATACCCTCTCATTTTAAAACTGTCTTAGTACCTGAGAACTGGAATGTGGCGGCTGTGACTCAAATGGGCTCCAGGAGAAATCCAGGGAACTACAAGCCAGTAGGACTGATGTCTCTACTGGAAAAATTAGTAGAAACTCTAACAGACAGTCTTAGTGGAACACAGGAATAATATAATGTGTTGAGAAAGAGTCAGCATGGCTTTTGTAAAGGTAAGTTATGCCTCACAAACCTATTGGAGTTCTCTATAGGAGTCAACAGATATATTGGAAAAGGACATCCAATTAATATAGTGCTTGAATTAAAAAATGTGTTTTGATGGTGTCCCTTACTGAAGTTTGCCAAATGAATTGCGTGGTTGTTGTGGGGGGAAGGAATGGTTCTCATATGGATAAAGAGCTGGGGATGGAGGGTAGGCATATGTTGTTCATTTTTGTTATGGAGAGAGATGGAGAGCTGTGCTCAGGGATATGTTGTTGTTCAACACTAAGAAATGATTGGGAAAATAGAGTGACTAGTAAGTGGCAGCTTGTTGGCAAGTCCAAACTCTTCAAAGTGGTGAAGAACTGTAGAAGAATCTTGTGAAATTAGTGACTTGGTGATAAATTCGATACAGATTAATATAAAGTGATGCACATGGGTGGAAAAAGCAGTTTGTGCCTCACATGTAAATGATAGGCTGCTGGCTGATTACTGCTGCCTGCGCACAAGATCTGGGTATTATAATAATAGATAGATGAAAACATTGGCTCAGTAATGGTCCAGAAATCCAAATCAAATTTAAGGATTCTTAGAAAAAAGGTAGAAAACAACATAGATGCCAGTATTAGTAGTACATATTTGCCCTCTCTTTGTCTTTTCCCTAGGTAGCTGCTGTTGGCATCTGAGAGAGGCAGGATGCCATACTAGGGGGACCTTTGGTCTGCCCTGATACTGCCCTGTTAGACTAATGCAGTGTTCTGGGAATTGTAGTGGGGCATCATGAAGCAGCATTTCCAGGTAGGGAAGTGTTCCTCATTTTTGTGGTTTTCAGGGTGGGGATATGGACCAGGATTTGAGAGTCTTGGGGAAGGAGGTTGTCCCGCCCCTGTCCCCCCCCACATCAGTTCCACACTGCTGTCTCATGCATACCAAGCATAATTTGTTTAGATGCTTTGGAATTTGATTTTTGCATTGTTGTAATATCAAGTGACATGACCCTTGCTCTCTTAACTGCTTTTCTTCTCGCACTATTTTCATTTCATGAAGCTAGTGCTAATAGACAACTTTATTGGCTTCAGAGCAACATCTGCTTTCTCCTTGTCCTGTAGACAAAGCAATGACAGCATGGCTTGCAATTCAAGTATAGATATTTGTGGCCTCTGCCCTTGAATGCAGCAAGATGACACTTGTTGTTGAACAGCTTTGCTGTTTCCTAGGGAATGTTAGATCTCCAGGGGAAAGCAGTGAATTTGTGCAGTAATTTGACATTGCTGTGGCAGTATCAGGTTAAATTGTTTTCAAAGTTCAGTGGTGCTATCTGGTTTATGATGCAGTTGCTAGCGTTGGGAAGTTAGTACTCCACCTTTGCTACCTTGCAAGTGCAAATTACACTTCAGTGAACTATTACCTTTCAGTGCCACTCATACACTTTCTGGCCCTGTCTAGTCCAGCTTTGGGAGTTGGTTGTTTTAATTTCCTTTTTCCTACGTTTCCAAACTTGCTTGTGACCCAACGCAGGCATCAGGGTTGTTGCTGTCTTGGTGACTCGTGTGCCTTGCATTGGGGAGGATCCTGTGCTTGCAAGACAAACTAAATTTCTTTGTGTTTTGACATGTACCCTGTTCTGATGTTGTAGGTATAAACAGCCCGAGTGAAACCCATACTGCCATGTCTGTGAGCCTGCAGAATAGGTTGTATGGGCTGGTTGCTTGTAAAGCTGCCAAAGATACCTTAGGATGAAAATCCTAATGAAATCAGTTTGAGTCAATAGTATCCTGCATGCTGTCTCTTGGAAAACCTCCAGGAAATTGTTTCACTAATCTAAGAAGAGAGTAAGAAAAGAAAACTCTGAACTCTTGTAGCAGAGGAAACACTGCGCTTCGTGCGCCTGTGATTCTGTAATGCTGCTTCAGCAGATGGATTAAGGTAGTGGGTGAGTGTCTGAGGGCCACCATAAAACAGAGCATTTACTTGCTGGTAGCATGTTTCTGTGAAGAAAAATTTTATTGCAGTGAGGTCAAAAGGCAACTATAAGCAACTCCTGCTACCATTCAGTTACTGTAATGATGTCTAAGTTCGAATTACTTACATTGTTACTTCTGTGCCAAAAGTCATGGCAAATATACATACAAGTGGTATGATCAGAGCAACATGTTCTCTGTTGCACTGTGCATGCATAACAGAAGCGTGCATCTGGGCTGAGAGAGTCTGTGTTGGGTAGATGGGGTGGGGCTGGAGTGATGGGGGTCATTTTCTTTCTCTCCTTCCCTCTCCCTTCCCTTGTGTTTCTCAAATGAAGTCAGAATCTGGTATTTCTCAAACCTTCATTTCAGACAAGTACAAGAGAGAAACTTTGTACGTATCTGAATATGCTGAGTGGGAGCATCACAAAGAAAACTGTAAGGTAGCTCCGTAGCTCCGTGCTCTAGAAAAGAACATCATGGCCAAACAACTTTGCTAAAAAACAACATGAAATACTGGCATCTGGGTGGGAATTAGTGCTTGGAATATGGGATTTTGCAATGGATTAAGCCACCAAATGTTGCTGGCTATGCCAGCATCAGGACAGCTGGCCTGAGTCACAACAAGGTGGCCCTGTTTATTTGAAAACGGCCACTGACTTGTGTGTTAGTGCAGCGTGGGTGGTGGTCTCCGGCCCGGCCAGGAGGGAAGGCAGCAGTGCTCCTGGCAGCGGCAGAGATCTGATGGAGCATGCAGGGCTCTCATCTGCGGGGAGGCCACTGTGGCAGACACCTTCGGAAGAGTGAGATTACAGTAAGAAAAAAAGTAGGTTTTTTTTTTTAAGACCCAAAAAATTGATTCAATTAAAAGAAACTTCTTGTTCGTAAGAGGAAATCAATGGAGACCATGGGACTGAGCTACCAAGCTGAAACGTGCTTTTTCTTTTTTCAGCTGCTCTGTAGATAGGCAGGTATTGTGAAATACATTTGCACCAATGCTGCTCGGTCAGGGTGGCAGCATATTTACAAATTTTCATACTTAGAGCCTCAAACTCTGCAATAAAGTAGAAATTGGTGCCAGACCGTGAACTAGCGACACATTATTTTCTGGGGTGTTTATGGCTGTACTTCGACTTTCAGACTCCAGGCTGGAGACAATGGCAATTCCAGCTATGATCAGCTGCCATTGCCTCGCAATAAGTGAGTGTCTGCCATCTAAGTGTGAGGCGATGGAGCAGTTGTCAGTCTGATTCTAAAATTTTGAAGTCTTTTGCCTAGTTAATTATGATCTCTTCATCCCTTTGACTTTATATATTAAAGGATTTTTTAACGCTGTGTATAGGCCAAAGGTGGAAGCTAGCAGAAAATCTTACAAGGGAGTTTGGAAGAGGCTTAGCTTAAACTCTTTCTTCTTGCTTTTTTTCCTTTTGCCTCTCTTTTTGCATTTTAAAATTGACTAGTGTAAATTTCATATTTTTCCATAAGATTTCCTTCAAGATAAAGGTATTGATCGTAGATGTTGAAATATATGAATTATGGAGATATTTAATGATGTGGTTTCAAATATGTTTAAAATGTACAACTTTTAGCAATTGTATCGGCTTGTGTATAATGTGTGTGCAGCTCTGCCTCGGTACTATCTGTGGTTGTGTTTGCCAACAACCATCAATGGAGAGTCGAGGGAAGTTGGCAGGAAAATGTGTGGAGGAACAAGTACATTCTGTTTGAATGGACCAAAGAAGGAGAACCAGGCAGCCCGGATGCTGGGAATGGGAGTAAAGTGATTGCATTTGGAGTAAAAGGCTTTTGAAGAGGGGAGGACAATCCATTCCTCATCAGCTTTCTTGGCCTTTCAGAAGTTTCTGCTGCAAGGAGTCCTATATTAAGGCATTAAGTATACTTGGCTTTATGGTTTAAAGAGTATTTCCACTGAGCCAAATTACCCTTAAAGAAACCTGTTCTAGTTTGGGTTTTGTTCCAGTAGGTAACTTGGAATAACCAGGCTATGGCTATATGGCTGTTTATTTTCACTTGTCCACAACCCACATCTCCAAAAACAACTGTGCTGGGCTGCACTGAGGATCGCCCAGGTTGCTTCCTTTGCCCATCCCCTCTCCCACCATGTCAAGGTATAACAGCAGCTGTGGGGTTTGTTCATGTGTGTACAAGCTTATTAAAAACAACATTAGTAATTCTGATTGCTGACATTTGAACCATTGTGAAGGACAGTTTTCTAACATAAGGTTTGAGAGGTTTTGCTCTTTCCTGGTCTTCAGTGATAGAAATGCTTGAATCAACACGGCGTGAGCATTTATTCTCACCTCTGGTGAAATGTTTGTACTACTTCTGATACTGGATCACTTAAAAATTTTTGTAGTTTATTTCTGGTTTTAATTAACACACCAGTATGTCCAAGTCAATGAAGCTGGACAAGAAGATTGCATTAATTTCATACTAATTGTGGTGACTGATGCTTACTGTGCTGTATCTCTGGACAGCAAACCGATCATTGTATAAATACTTTCCTGTGTGTGGTTGGGTTTTTTGTATGGCTTTTTTTGATGCCATTATCATGGCCTTGATATAATCACTTAAATAGAAGGGTGTGGGAAGTAGTAAAGCTATTACAGAACATGCACATGGAAAAAAGCCTTGACTCAAAATCTTGAATCATTTGCCGCACAACTTTTCTTTTTTTTTTTCTTCTTTTTTTTTTTTCCCCTGTAACTCTCTGCGTGAACTGTTCTGCTTTCTGTATCTGTTCAGAAACGTTGCTGGAAAGACAGCTATTGTCACTTGCTAGTGCCGTTTTCAAACAGTTGGTCACTTGAAAACTAAACAGAGATACATCTTCCAGATTGTTTGAAACACTGCTTAATTTAATAAATTGCCTTTGTTTTTTTTTCCTCTCCTTTCCTGAAACGGAAAGCCCTTTTCATCCTGTCTCTTCAGCCACTTGGCTTCCCTTTCTCTCTTCACCTAGCTCTTGACATCTGCTCCCGTATTACCATTCAGGAGCTGTGTCTGTCTGCAGCAGGATCCCAAATGGAGCTGTGCCAGAGCTTGCTACTGCAGACGGATATTGACTGGCCATTACAAGACCACTTCAAACTCTCATTCTGGGTTTTTTCACTCTTTAGCTTACTTATTTTAGTGCTCGCTCTGTCGCACTCATATGGTAAGAGGGAAAAATTATGTGCTATTCTGTCCTCATGACTTCACTCTAGTAAAGCTAAAGCGTGAAAGAGCAATCTGATACATTGCCGCAGAACTTTGTGCCTTTAAGTGGCTTTGATACTGTATTTGTAAAATGCTTTCTATGGGGACTGGGCTCATCTAGTTGAATTGATTGCAACTGGTTGTCAGAATTGTTGATAGCAAGATGCTCATGCTGCTGCTGGCTTCCTTACAGTTTTGCTAGGATGGCAAAGTGTCTTTTGACTTCAGTGTTACTTCCTCCTTCACGTTGGAAAGCATTTACAGGAGCTTGCTGCCTGTTGTCTCAGAATACCTTTTCTAATTTGACTCTACACTTAAATACCATCGCTAGATCATATGAAAAGGCTAAATGATAATTTTTTTTTTGCCCCCAAATCTGTGTCTGCTACCCATATATATTATGTAGCTATATGTATTGTTAATTTATATAACTATATCTATTGTTGATATTTGGAACATTGTTACTCTTAACTTAGTTTTTCAGAAAGTGATGTACATTTTTTTATGTAGTTCCCTACGTACATATGTTGGGTCATCTAAAAAGACTCTGCAAACAAAACAAAAACCCCTGCCTTTAATCGTCACATTTTTCTTCTCCCTGCATTCCTTGAAACCATGGTAACGGATGGGATAACCTATCTGCATTAGAGTGGCTGCAGAGTGAAAGAGTAGGCTTGTTGCAGAGTCTGATGCTAATATATCACAGTCTGTAAACCACAACAATCAGGTATAAGGGAGATTAATGTTTTAAAAAGAAGAGTTTGCTGTTAATTGTCGGGTATAACAGATCAAACTTTGACTTCAAATTCATATGTTCCTCTGGGTTTTTTTTAATTTATAGTTTCAGCATCACTCTTGTTTGTAACCGGTACTGTCTCAAAATTTTAAACTTGCAGATTCTCACAGCCTAGACTCGAGTCGATATTCCATAGTAGGAGCAGATCTCCGTTTCTCATCAGATCTGGAGGAAAAGCTAAAGAAACATAACCTGGATATACAGTAAGATTTTTTTTTTTTTTTTTTTATGAGGGCTTGTGGAAGCATACTGGTGAGAATAAAGTCAAGCTTGGGCATACAGCATCTGCATCCAGTGCTCATTATGCTATTTCCATGGTTACCTTTTCCTGAGCCCTTTGAGCAGAAGGAATTTTTCAGACACCTCATGCAGCCTCACTGAGCCGAGCAGGCTGGCATTGCCAGGACTGCTCGGTAGTTCCAAGTCTGAAGCAAGGTTGTTCCTTGCGTAGTCTATTCTGCAAACTGTGTTTTCCTCCTTCCTGAGAAGATCAGTTACAGAACGATTTGCTTCTTGTTCTTAAAACGCTGGGGGGAATGAAGTCTGGCTTTCTGTGAATGTGTTTCTGGTGGTCGGTTCTCTTTGGGGTGTATGATCCTTTCGCACAAGTTACAGCTCTTGTTGCAGGGCAGGCAGCTGTAATTCCTTCTCACTTCCCCCCCATCCCTTGCCCTGGAGGGGATGAGTTCCTGCAGCAGCCATTTTCTGCCTCAGAATTCATATGAGTTTTCTTTCTCTGCTTCACGAATTTAACTCTTTTAGAGATTTCTAAAAGAGTTACCCCTTGCTTGAATTTGGTTGAAATTTAGTTAATAGAATCATAAGTTATTCAAGGGGAATCTCTAAACTAGAGACGTATCAAAATGTCATAAATTGCTTTTTATAAGAGTTGGTTCAGTTGCATTTAGTTTTAATGCTGACTGATGTGCAGTACCTAGATCAGTGAACATCTTCCACCCCTATTGTAATGGCTGTATGAGTCAAGATTTCTGGGAGCTTAGCTGGTAAAATGAAGAATAATTCTGTAAATGTTAAATTATTTCAGAGTTTTATCCTTGTAATTATTTTCTATTGCCTCCACTTACAACCCCTATTGTTCCCTAGACCTTTTGGTAAAGTGATTGTCATGGAGTCCTTTGAGAACTTAGCTCTGGAGGCTAATATCTGGGATTTTATTGTTCAAGCGTTAGGCTTCTGGAGGGGGCAGGATTTAAGTTTTTACAGTGGATGATGGACATACCTTTCAAATACAAGGTATATAAATAGCGGCTATCTGGCTGGGTGGGAGAGAGCATATGGGTAAGCAGAATGCATCAAATTGCCATTTAAATCTTTACACTTCCATCTTCTGAAATCTTGCCTTGCTTGCCTACATTGCTGCTCCTTGTGGAATTTCTCCTGCTTCTAGTGACTTTTCTTTTTCCTGTTCATTCTAGCAATTAAAAGAAAACTCCATAATTCTAAGGAAGATTACTCGTGTAGATGTCTATTTTGGGGGTTTTGTGGATGGAGGGGGAAGAGACAACGTGCAAACTATAGATTGCATTTTGTTATAACATGTGAAGCTTGTTTTACAGATATTGAACAAATTTGTCTAATTAAATTCATCTTAGAACTTTTTTTAAAGAGAAAACTTTTTTTTCCAATTTGTATTTTATTCCTAATTTTACTGATCTCTAAAAGATTGCGGATTGTATATATATGGTACAATTCTTCTGCAAAGTGAATTTTAGTAGGCACTTCAGTTCATGCCATCACGGTTCAGAGAAGACTTACAGAATACACGTTCTTCTGTGTTCATAGTATGGTTGACTTAGGGGAGATTGTTTCCTAATATTTCTGTTTTGTAACCATGGGAGTCCCCTGTTGACTGCCAGAAAACCCAGTTCTAGTCAACTTGATGAAGTGATTTCATTCAGTCTCAAAAGTCTAGCTCATAAAAAGCTCATTCTTTTAAGAATTTTTGGGGACATGAAATTACTTGCTTGCTAATAATTCTTTATAGATCTTTCTTGTTCTTTTGCTAGAAATAGTTCTCTTGTTTTTTTGTTTTAAAGTTTGCCAACGCTTCTGGTAGCGGAGTGTGTACTGGTTTACATGACACCGCAGCAATCTGCAAATCTTTTAAAGTGGGCAGCAAGCACTTTTCCAGTGGCGATGTTTATAAATTATGAGCAGGTAAACCAAAAATGGCATTTTTAGACCTGCATTATTGTCATAAAAATTGCTCTCAAAAGTGGGAGTTCTGCTTGTAAAATAAGAGTGGGCCATATCCTTTTGTATAGACAGCAGTTTCTGCTGAATTTCTTTAGTCATGTGTTTTATTTTGTTGATATGTTAGCTCATTGTAAAGAATATATAGCTATTCTGAAAGCAATTGCTGGACTATATTGAACCAAAAGAACTGAGGCTTAATCCATATGTGGAGGAAACCATAGAATATTGGTTTAGATAGAGGAAAAAGAAATTATGCTGAATGTTGGATATGAGCGTATAACATTACATAATTACCTCTCTGTGTTCTTTGACCAAGTGGAGCAAGAATCACATCAGCATGAACTTAGCTTCTCTGTATGGAAGTAAAATGCTGCCTCGGGGGAACTAGGTGGCTCCAGGAATTAGTAACAGGATCTTCCAAGCTGTAAATCACTGCTAGAGAGCTGAACCAAGCTGCTGACAACTTAAAGCAGAGTCAGTTTTCAGTGCCCAGTGCAGCGTCCCTGTGTCTGTAAAGGCAGTAGCATTGCCACCATCAAACTGGCACTCAACTTGTAAACATGAGGTAGCTGGGGAGGTTGTGGCAGTGGGAAATGAGACCTGGTGTAAGAATATGTGAAACTTACTTTAATATTATCCTGTACATTTTATGACATAGACAATTCGAGAGTTTAACCAAGTTACTGCTTTTCACTGCGATTACATTCTTTTCGGAAGGGGGAACACTTTTGTCTCATTCTCTACCTGAGGTGAATATGACGGACCGGTTTGGACAGATCATGATTGAGAACTTGCAGAGACGACAGTGTAACCTGGCTGGAGTGGAAGTTTGCAGGTCCTTAGACTCTCAGGTAAAGGGGTGCAGAGCTCTGGGTGTGTTAATATTAAACTTAATCTGTCTGCAAGTTCTGCCTCTGTGTGTGCACTGTAAGGCCCAGAGCAGTGACCAAAGCAGGTTTGGGGCGGGCAGCTGCTGCCTACTGAAGCCCTTTCCTATCCATGTTACAGTGGTTCCCTGTTATCAGTGCCATGATTGCTCGATAGCACATAGTTTCGGTAGTTGTACAAAAACTGTGGTAGATCAGAGCACAGCTCCATCTATCCTCTCTGTCCTCTCTGTGCAGAGGTTAGCAGCAGATGCTTAGAAAAGAATATAAGAGCTCTTCAAAGAACAGGTCAAGCAGATGGCCCACAAAATCCTTAAGGGGGAAAACTGTTCTCTGGTATTTTTCCTCGAGTCCTCTGAAAACTGTGCTGCTTGTTTATTTTACAGAGGGAACGATTGCTGTTAAATGGCTGGGAAACTGCACGTGCCATTGATATGATGAAAGTGTACAGCTTTTTGCCACAGGCTGATGTCAAAAGGTATTACTGATAGCTTGCTTGCGGCCAAAAGTCATCTTCAGATGCCATTTCCAAGGTAGTTAACGTCAATATGTAGCATGGAATCCCCTAGTATAACAGAGAGGAGGCTGCGTGCAGATGCTAGCTAGGTGCACAGAATGTGTCCGAGTCTGAAACTCTGCAGAGCCTTAAGGATAATGCCTGGAGCAGCGTTAATGATCCAGAGGGTTATTACTGGCAGTCTATTTCTGGCAGCGGTGATGATTTATTTGGGTGTGATATAAAGCATCTCATGACAGAAATTTGCAGATAAAAGACGCTACAGAAATGCTGTGTTGAGTTTTTATAGTACCTAAGATGTTTCTTGTGAACATCCAGCCCCCACAGCACTAGATGGGTGGAGCAGAGTCCTAAAGTACACTCAGAACAGGTAGCCACTTGTCATGTCCCCAAGGGAGATGACATCCAAGTGTTTGCTCCAGTCTTATAGGCCTAGGTAAGATTACTTATCCGTTTACTACAAGTGGGTGGAAAATGGCCAGTCCCTCCCTTCTTCCTTGGCAGCATATTTAGGTAATGAGCCAAGGCAGGGCAGTAATTTAGTGCTGCGACCTATTGTACTATGCAAGCAAAGAGGGAGAGGGAGGAGAGGTGTGCCCAACAGCGTGGTCTGACCTCTTAACAGATTGATGCCTCTTCCATTCATATCATGTTCATGAGCTAGACTGCTGGGTCTCTAGACAGAGCTTAGTACATAGAGGGTATAACTGAAAGCTGTTAGTCAGTAATCTGCATGGATTTTGTTAAATTTTTTGCATTAAAGAAAAGCTGAAAAAGGGGAAACTTTTTAATGAGTAGCTTCATTAGGTATATAATATGAAGTGTGAATTGCTACGAGTCATTCATTAACTATTGTTTGAATTAGCTGAACAAGTTACCTTGGTCAAAATAAGTATTCCCATATGGGGATTTCTCAAAGCATGGAACTGAACAGGTGAGACTGAAAATCATAGGTTGTTTAAATAAGAACGATGACTGTGTGATTGTACCATATGGCACTTGTGGAGAGATATAGCTTGTACTTTTTTTGCAGCATTTTTGACTACCTTAGATCTGTTCAGCTCCTTTCACTTGTTCCAAATGCCAAGAAATAGGTTACGTAAACTCTGTCCTTCAGTATTAATGAGGCAAATAATGCTTTCTATTTATAAAAATCTTTACAAAAGTGTTCATCTGCAGCACTTGCACATCTGTGAGTGTATTTAGGAACTTTTGCCCCTCAGCCTCTTTTGATTCTCAGTAGCAGCCCTTCCAAATATTTAGCATGGAAAATAAACACTCTGATATTCAAGTAATCTAGAGTGAGAGAGAAGAATGTGCCAGGTTAAACTTTTTAAAGCAAGCACAGCTTGGGAGAAGTTCTCCCGTTTGGTGGAAGACATTCAAGGATCTTACTTTAAGAATCCTAGGTAGGAAGCATTTTAGGAAAAAAACTCTCAGATCTTCTCTGTACCATTTGGTTTGTGCTTCATCATGAGCTCACGTGGGAGAGTTGTTAGAAGCTGCACTGGTGTACCCATCACTCTTCCAAGACATAATATGGATTTGTTGCGATTGTCTGGAGAAAATACTGTCTTCAACTGTTTGCTGTAATCCTTTGATAAAGATAAATCTCCTTCCATTAGGCTGTATTATTATGTGTACTTAAATCCAGCAAGACCAGATACGTACAGTAAAAAGGGGTTAGAGGAGAAACACTGGTGTTTGTGAGAAGTTACACAGATTAGTCCTGGAACATGAAATTCCAGGGATGAGAAGTTGAAAACATCTTGTGGGTCATTTGTTTCATACGTTGACACCAAAGGCTAGGAGTAGCGGTGGTATCTTCATTATGGACAAATACCTGTATTAATTTACTAGAAAGGTAACTGCCTTATTGGCCACAGTTTTCACCCCTGTGGAGTGAGGAAGAGTGCATTAAAAACTGTACTGAGACTCCAGTTTGAATCACAGTTTTTTCTTTTATCCCTACAGAATAGAAGGACTTGAATTCCTAGATGAAAAGGAACTGTTTGAACAACTAATGCAGCACTACTGCATCTGCTGGGCTTCAAAGGACAGCAGTAATCTGGGTAATGTTCTCCAACATCTAAGAGGTGACCCTTCACATTGAAATCCTATGTGGAAAGACCAGGACTATTTACACCAGATGTATGACAGAAGTATCCTGTAGCAGGAATGGGGTCTGCTTCTCTGTCGTTGTTGGGGCTGTGAACACCTCCCAGGTGGTCTCTCGTGACTGTTTCTCCACAGCCTTTTGAGGGTTTGTATTGGCATCTGAATTGCCCAAGAGGAACCCTGTCCAGTACAGGGGAGTTAGAATTCTTACACCAAAAGATGCCGTATGGGTTACTTTAAATAACTGCCTGCTTTATACTATCAGTGCTAATTGGAAGGTTTACAAATCCTATGCACGTAAAGTGCCATATGGGCACACGGTATATGAAATCACAGTGTCCTGACAACATAAAAATAAATTTGTATTACTTAGCCCAGTCTTCTTCTGCACTGCCCCCATTTACATCCATCTGAGACTTAAGTTTTCCATGCTACTTTCTCCTGGGGGAAAAATTCCCTCTGAAGTGAACTTTTTAAAATGTTTCTTTTGTTCTTAACATTCTGTCTCTCCTAGACTGGAATTTCTTTGAAACAGAGAAACTTGATTTATGCTTTATATAGCATTATGTATGTTGCTGCTGCTTAAGAAATAATAAAATCAAAAGAATTGTGGTTTGGGTGAAGGATGGATGTCTACAGCCATTATTTGTCCAAATTAGAAGACAGCTCTCTTGCAGACAGTTTGTCTCTACTTATCTCTGCAATTTCAGGGACTTTAATTTCAGAATTTCAGAAAACTTCTCTGGCTGCCAGTTTATATCTTTTTTCCTCCCCTTCTTCTCTGCCATTCCCTTGCTCCTGACAAAGCAGTATTCAAGGACAAATTTTATTTGCTGTGCCTTAGCATACGTGAATAGATGGAATCTCTGCTGAAGTTGTTCATATTCTCAGCCAGAGTGAGTAGCAAAGCATCTGATACAGCTGGTAAAGCTAGATCTTCAATAGCCTGTTGCTGCTGCTGAAACAGAGATGCTAGCTTGTGGTGTCTGCGGACCCGAATCCTACAACTTTGACAGTTTTGACCTGCAGAAATGCACATTTTCCATTTGATTTCTTATGGCTAAAAAGTTATGACTGTAATACGAACTTATTTCTAGAGGAACTAAGGCCAAAAAGTTCACCTGTTCATAGCAGCCAGTATTCCTGGGATCTCCAGCATTATTCTTTGCTGTGATTAGAGAAGTATTTAGGACAATGTTGGGTACTGAGGTTAAGTGACGTAGAATATCTTAGAAGTCAAAAAAGACAAATCCCAAAGGAGATAAGCATATGTCTAATGCCTGGATATGCCTTAATGTAAAGCCATTTTTCTTTATCCAGAGTGAATTTACTGCCCTCATTAATGGTACTTTCCCCAGCTTTCTCTTTTTAATTTCATGGGCAGAACCTTAGTTCATCAGCAGCCTCTGTGTTGTTCCTTCTGCCATGAATAACTTCAGTACTCCTTCAGATTGGCTTATTCAAATTAATTGCTGTATCACAATCAAAAAAGGGTTAAAAAAATACAGATCAGCGTATTTCCTAATTTCCTTTCCTGCCACTAAATCCTTTACATTTAAGTTTAAAAATAAAATAAAATTCTCAAAGCATCCTTCTTCCTGTGTCTAACTGTCCTAATAGTAGTGAAGTACAGGTAGTATAAGAATAAACACTTGTTTCTCCCCCCCATTCCCCTTTCTTTTCAAACAGGTCTTGCAAACATCACATTCTAACATATTTGCTCGAGGGAAGCCACAGGCCCAGAAGCCACAGTGACTGCCTTCTACTTGAGACAAGATCACAGAAATGATGGGACTTTGCATGTGCCAACTTCAGTCTGCACATCTGCATAAGCGGCGCCAGTACAGAAAGTAACGGGTGCTGCTGATGTCAACTGTCCTGTTGGCTTTTGGTAGTTTTAATGAATCTTTTTTGCCCATTGTGAGCAATTGTTACGAGGCAAGACTCGCCTCCCGTTCCCAGATATATAATGACGGACTTTCATAAGGTGTCAGTAATTCCTGTTTAAAAGCTTGCCTTCCTTAGTTCAAAACTGAAAGTAAAGTGTTCTTGGATTATATGATTTTCCTCTTTTGTCTTTTTGTGGATATGTAAAATGTATTTGTGACAGGAAGCTGGAAAATCAGTGCTGGCGAGCTGCGTTATTGGATATCTCTGCACCGTGCACGGCTGATCATGAAGGTTAAATTTTGTTAATTTTCATTCTGTTCAGGTTTAATTTTTATGAAGCGTCACCATGTTAGCTTTCTCCAGGCTTTACTGTTGATACAAGGCTGTCACTATACTAGGTATGTTCTTGTAGGGGAAGGGAGAAAGAAGAGGGGGCCGTGATTCTTGTTCAGTGATGTACAAGAAACTGGATGATGTTAAAGTAGGCTTTATTTAACTGGGAAAGCCTTAGCTGGGCAGTTCAGCACTGGGATGGTAAAGGTAAGAAAGAAACTAATCTAAATTTGCACTGCTTCTGGTAGTATCTTTACACCAGTTTCTCTTTCTTCTTTCTTTCCCCTTAAAAGAAACAAAATCCCAACGGCAACAAAAGACCTTGCCCTGTTGTTTGGAATTGAATCTTGCAACCTTCCTATGAGAAAAACAATAAATGTTTAGTATTTATAATTTGACTAGTGTCTTACTCATTAGAAATTACCTATTTATATCTGATTTAGTGACTACATTTTTCCTCTCTCACCAAATGCCTCACCGAGAGTATTTTTTTAAAAGCAGTTGCAAGTATAAGCAACCATACTGTATGTGACTTTCTGTATTGTAAGAATACCTGGCTTTGGAAATAGTTGACATGGGCTTGGACTGGAGATGTAGGGAAGGAGATTATTGAGATACCGGAAAAAGTAAACAGTTCTTAGAAGTGACAGTCGTCATTTTGGAGAAACAGAAGTAGTAAAAAGAAATGGCCTTCCCTTCACCACCCTCCTCTCTCTCAGTCACCAATTTTAGTCACTGGTAGCTGCAGGCCACCTTCTGTTATGCTTGTGTCAAGCTGATTTCTTAAATGACAAGGCACAGGAATACAATATTTGGTTAATGCTCTGCTCGGTCTTTGCAAAGTGTTCGCATAGCTCTCTGCCCCCAAAGGGAAGGGATGGACTCTTTGTGCAATTATGAAAGGAGCTTATAACCTTTGCTTCCTAGATAACAATATCAATGGTATGCTTATGCCTGCACTTTTTAGATGTTTGGGCTTATCTGTACCCCTCTTCTATTAAGAGGCATGTGCAAGCTGTGTCTGCATTAGCGTTGACCCTTTCTCTCTGCAGATGCAGGAGACCAGAAGGGCATGTCTCATTTTTCCACCTTACCATCAAAGTTCCTTCTTGAGCACAGCAGCTGTAACCAGGGGCTGTAGGGTTTGCCACTGGGTGGTTTCCCACAGCAGTTGCCTGCTGTCTAGATGGGGAAGTAGACTTGTTGATGAGCCTTTCTGCTTTTTGGGAAGCAGGGGCAGTTAGCCTGCTGTATTTGGGAAGCAGCTGCAGTTAGCCTGCAGCTTCTGGGTTTTGCTTTCTGGTTTCACACTGTTGTTACTTAAGAGTTTTTGAATATTTTTCATTCCCACTGTGCAATTGCTCTGTCTTACCCTAACATGAACCCAAGGAGCTAAATTCAACAAGGATCTATGAATCTGTCTTAATTAGACCTCTGAGTCCTCCAAACTTACTGCCTAGCTAAACATAGCATTTATGCCAGAGACCTGGAAGAAGAAAAAAGCATCGTGCCTCCTTGCCCCTGAGTTAACCTGTGTAGATGTGTAAAGAGTAGATATTCATCTGGCATAAAGAGGAATACCAGTATGCAACTACTTTCTTGATGTCTGTCCCTTCAGAAGGTCAGTGCACCTCTAAAGATCTGGAACCTTAGGTTTGAGCAAAGACAACTCTCTGATAACCGCCAGAAGACAAGAGTATCAGGGTCACAACGGCAAAATTATATGGATAAAACTTCATTTGAAACTTCCAGTGCAGATTTCTGTCTGCAGTCCCTATTCAGAGCATAAAAACCGAGAAGGTTCCTTATAGAAACATGTGTTTGTCCTCCCTCTGTGCTGTCCTGCTTTTGTTTAGGAGGCAGAGCCAGACAGCTGAAAGGGCTTGTGAACTTTAATGTGACACTGACAAAATGGCAATGGCCTCTTCCTAGGCTGATAGGGGCTTGAGAAAAGGTAAAACAACTCAAGAATCTCAGTCAGTTCTACTGTATTTGTGACATTTTTTTTCTCTTCTGCTCTTAATCACTGTTGGTTGGAACAGCGGGTTTTTATTATGGATGTGCTGTCCATGAAACCAGCCTAAGTTTTGATGGAAAGATGGGTCTGATGCCACTGACTGAGCCACAGTCTAGTACAAGTTTACTTGTCAGTTCTGCTAACACGGTTTCATGCTGCTCGGAAGCTTGGCTATAGATATTTAAAGTGTGGTTACTCTGAAAATATACTTAGCCCTGATCGTTCTAACTTCTTTGCTAGTCCATGTCTTGAGCTGTCTGAAATGGTGATGGCTTTATAACACACGATCTCTTCACTGACAGTTGGTTTGGACTGGGTTGTTGTTGGTTTTTGTTGAGTTTTGGTTTGTTTTGGGTTTTTTCTTCTTTGTTGTTGTTCTACATTTGAGGAGAAACGAAATAACTTTCTAAAAGAACTGCTATATTACAGCTGCATGTTTTGGTTGGGATTCCGAGATGCTTGTCTTGTCTCCATGCCCCTTTGCCCCCACCCAGCCCTTTTCCTTTCCCCAAAGGCTATTTTCCCAAGTCTGAATCCCGGTAAGTCTTTTATTTGGATGCTGCCATCTTCAAACTTTTTTGGACTTCATCAGTACTGCATCTTGGATCATGCCGTGGACCATTAAGTTGCTTTTCTTGCTTTTAATGAGCTTATAGCATACGAGGGCCTCCCACCTACAGATGCTCTGACTCACAGGAGAGCTTTGCTCCTGTGGGGTGTGTGCGCTGTCTTGCAAAATCATTTGCTAGATCAAAGATGAGGTGTTATGAAAGCATGACTAGAGGTTGGGTACTTGGTTGGTTTCTTTCCATTTTTAAGAAACAGTAAGGTGCTCCTGAGATGGACAACACTAAATGTTTGACTCCTCCTTCAGAGTGGACCGTGGCACTTGGAGAACATGGTTGAGCTAGGACCTGTTGTTCTGTCGACTAGTGCTGTATTTGAGATTCCTTTTGCTTCAGGTGAACTGAGATGATGGAATTTGATGCTTTTATTTAATCAGCAGAATAGGTATCGTTTGGGAGCAGGCTTGTACCTGCTCTGTCCTCGCAGGGTGCATTAACCCTATTGTAGAGGCGTTTCCATCGTTTGGAAACGAGCCACGTTAAATCTGCATCCCTGCAGATGGCTGGCAGGGGATCCTGTCGGAACAAAGCGTAGTGGCAACTGCCGTGCCATTGCTCTCCAGCCGCCCAGAGTCGGAGCTCGCCTCCCTTCCAGCCGCATCGCATACCTAACTGTCCTTGAATCCCTCTGATGATCTCTCAAAATTCTCATTCTAGTGTATACAAAAGCTAGTTCCTACTTTCTTGTATATTCATATAGATGCAGTTTTCCTCCTTGTGGTTTATGGAGTAAGAACTTATTAATGGATGACTAACCTCTCGGTATTGGAGACTCCTCGGTACGGCTTTGACAAGATACCTGATCCTGCCTGCAGTACGCTTTGATGTTCTGCTCCTTGATCTCCGTCCACAAACGGCTCTGATCTGACTTGCTGGCATTAGCATTACCTGTGTTGGGTGCTGCACAAGCACCCAGTGAGAGATGGTGTCTATCCTGAAAGACCTCTTGATTTGAATTAATGTGCAAAAAGTATCTGAAATAGCTGAGTCAAAGGTGCTTAAATATGAAGATGGGGGAAACGAGACAATGTGTAGTGTCACAAATCTGCTCGTAGCCAAGTTTGACAGGTTACCTGACAGTTAATATCTCTGTTAGTAAGAATCAGGGATTAAAAAAAACCCACAGAACACCAACAAACCAAAAGCCCTGTAACACCCTCTGCACTGCAGGAGTCTTCTTGCACAGTGACTAATGCTTGCTCTGTGGCAACAAGACTATCCTGCTGATTTCTTTTGAATACAGTGAATGAATACATAGTAGCATAAAAGCCCCATCTCTAATATCAAGTTAATTTTGGCCAGACCCCCTTTGAGAGCATATTCCTTGAGCCTCTTGTAAGATATCTTTGAGTGGCAGCCAAGCTGACCTCCCCTGGAACAAACAAATGTGCTCCCTTTGAACAGGTTGACATCTAAGATGCAACCACTGAGCTCTTGCATTTTTCATATAAACGGGCTTTGAATGGAGCTCACGACAGGAGAAGGTCCTGTGCTCTATCAGTCAGTCTTTTTTGTCGTCTTACTTGTCATAGTTTAGTCCTCTCTCTGTTTGGAAATGATGTCTCTGCTGGCATGAGGCAGGTCTTGGTGGAATATTCTGCTCATCAGTTTCTGGTTGAGGTACTTGCATAATTTGTTCCCCTGAGGGAAGCGCTGAAGAATGCAGCACAGGCGTAGAGCCGGTGCCATGGGATGAAAGGCACGATGGTGCCCTGTTCGATCTTCGTCTAGATGAGTCTGACTTTCCACCTTGCAGCTGATGGTTCAGCATCCAGCTAGGAGAAGGGAAATCATTCCTGCAAGAACTCTTCAGGAGTCTCTTCCAGCTCGGTTGCCAGTAGTGGTGAAGAAAGTAGGTCACCTTGTGCTTCAGGGTTACAAGAGGATCAAAGGAATTTGTGATACCTCGGGAGCTCTTGGGGGGAGGATGGGTGTGGGCAGTCTAGTTCTCATGATTACGCTAACAAAAATAAATCTTTTGCCTCTCTTCGGGGAATATTTGAGTTTGGAGAGTGCCTGGTGCTGCTGAAACAATGCTACTTTGCTGGAAAGCCACCAGCTGAAAAGGACTGAGAAACGTTTTCTAGCCAGGAGAGATGGCCTTTGCCTGCTGCTGCTGCTTGCTGTGGTTTGTGTGACTGTCGGCAGTGGCTCCCTTGAGCTGCACGGCAAATCTCTGCCTTCTGCTCCCGGCCCAGCCTTTTGCCCGGGTTATTGGTACTGACAGTACAACAAAATTCATCCCTGCAAATGGTTTGTTTAAAGGGAAAAAAAAAAAAAAATCATTTAAGCTTGAGTGAACTGCAAGGTGAGAGTCAGCTGCATTGCCCCAACAAGCCAACTACGGTGCAGGAGCTCCGTCGTTCCCTTTGCAGCCTCCTGGCCCGCTGGCAGCTTCCCCTGGTGCTTGAAGGGATTTGCCTGGCCCTGCCTGCGGGAGCTCACGGGCTGGTGTCTGCGGTGCAGTCGCTGCCTGAAGAGGCTGAGAGCCAGACCTGGCTGGTACCTGCCCCTAGATGAGGGCACTTCACTGTCATCTTTGCCACCGGGATATCTCATATCGGCCCTGAATTTAGCTCTGGTCTCCATGTCATAGCCTCACCTGTGTCGTTTCATTGAAGATCACTTAAAAGTGCTTAAAATAGTTTCCTACTGAATATAGTTTCGATGTCTGTAAATGTAGTAACAGCAGGAGATTTGATGTCGTCAATAGGACGAGTTCTCATGCAGGTCTCCTACGGCGAGGAGCCTGTGATGTCGTTCCTCGCTCTGTTGCTAGCGGGTTGTGGAGCACCTGAAAAGTTGCATCTCCCCCCTGTCCTCCTGCGGTTTCGACTCCAGGGTGGTAGTCGGGCTGTCCCCACCGTGTGCCCTGCATTTGGAGAGGGTGGGTGACATGGGACCTCCACTGAGGACAACAGCCAGGCTGGCTGTGGCCCTACATGGGGCTTTGAAAGGAGACTGGCCCGGCAGCCCCGGGGTCTGGGCTGTGGGGTGCGTGGGGTGGAGGAAGGTCCTGGGGTGCGTGGGGTGGAGGAAGGTCGGAGGAAGCAGGGAACATGGGTAGCCGGAAGGGGCAGCCAGAGGAACCGTGTGTGGTCATACTCGCTGCATTAAGCAAGATGCTGTTAATCCTCTTTGCTTCTCCCTGTGCCTGTGGTCGTGAAGCATTGGCACAATGAGGATGCTGAGTCCAGTTGCCATGGCAAACCGAGGGAGTCGGAGCACGTGGTCCTTGCCTGCCTTTGAGATGCCTGTCACAAACTGTTCCCGACAGGTACAAGAAAATCCTTGTACCTGCTCCATGCTGAGTCTTGGATGTAGATCCTCGCTCTGTCCGAGCTTCTACCACAGTTTAGGTGATTACACTTCACTGCGCCTGTCTTCCAGCCAAGTGACCCATGCCTGAGCATTGCCTATGCACACTTAAAAGATGGATAAAAGAAGTCCCCTTCTAGAAAATTAAATTATTTAGTTCCTTACAAGGATTATCCAGCTCTAGGAACTGAATGAAAAGCAGTCGTTAGCTTAGCACATAGCATTTCAAGCTTCTCTGAAGAGTTACCAGTTCCTCATTTTGTGCTTAGAAGATTTTTCAGGTCTCCGTGCTGCTGGGGCACAGGGAAACGCGGTTATTGAGGACGGAAATGCTCCGTCGTAGTCGGCCTTACGGGATGGTTGCAGGGAGCCAAGTGTTAGGTAATTGCAGGGAAGATGTACGTGTGCGTACGCTGCATGGGACTAGGAGCATCTGTCCCTTCTTTGAGAGCTTGGTGGATTTTAATGTTAAATACCGGAACTGAGGTCTAAGTGTGAAGAACTAAGGCTTCATCCTACCGGTTATTTTCCCTTCTCAAAAGCCAGTCTGCTCTGCGTATGCAGAACTGACCCAAATCTGTCCCTGTTTTCCAACAGACAACGGTACGTCTGTATTAAGAACCCTTGGAAATTTCCATCTGCACTCCAGCATTACGGTAGCAATTTGAAGTAAAACTGTTATGCAATATAGGATCTATAAATGGGCAGAGGTCAGCTAACCTGTGTTACTGCTACGAGCTGCAAATAATTCTGCAAGTTCTCATTCAGTAACAGTTGTGTAATCATTAAGACTATCAGTCTCCAAGATAAATACTGTAAAGATAAGGCATTGTCAAATGAGTTGCCTTTGCCTTCTTTATTGCTTTTTAAAAGAGCTGACCACGGATGCTGGCTACGCTGGCGTCTTTCCTTGCAGCAACACCATTGTGCAGCACCGAAATACTTGGTTGTAAGTTTTTTATAGACATCCAGTCCGAAGTCTGTCCTCTCAAACCTACCTGCACGGATTCAGCAGAGACTCCACGTGTGCTCAAGGCCTGCACTTAAGCATCGTTAAATGTTAATGGCACTTGAGCGTGTTCTTAAGTGTCTGCTTAAGTGCTTTTTTGAGTTTGGCTGGGTTGAGTTTGGTTGCGATGGTTCCTATAGAAAAGCAAACGAAAGGTTGCAGGTCTGCGCGATGAAGCAAGGAGAAACAGAACGAAACACTGGGGAGGGGGGCTGGATAAAATAGGGTGTCCTGACTTTTCTGTCCGGGTAGATGGATGTGGGAAATGTTTGCTACAGTTCCTAAAAAGGATTTTTCAAAGGTGTTGCTTGTTTTGTACCCCCATTTCCTCTACTAATTGACACAGTTGCTGTTGTCACTTATTTAAGAAATCGGTGCAAGCACAAACAAGGACAAAAATAAGCGTCTGCTAATATGAACAGATTTATCTGTTCTCATCCCCACGCCTTTTCCCACAAGCGTAGTTTTTACGAAGCTTACTGAGCAAACCTTAGTGCCAAGTATTTAATCTTATCTGTGAGGGGCAAAGGGTGCTAAGAGCAGGGTGGTTTTCTTTGCACGTTAGTGGCATGTCTAAACAAAAGACAGATGCTGGAGCAGCCTCTTCTCAGAGTGACAGGGGAGGAATGTTGGATTGAGATGTAGCTTAAATTGGGTCTGTAGCAATCATTTATTACGTGTTATGGAAAACATACTACACTCCAGAGTTGTAAGTGCAGGAAAGTCACAGTTCAGGGTAAACATAAGAGGAATCCAGCACCACCTCTGCCAATTCGTGGTGATAAATATAGATCACGCGTATTGCTGCTGTAAACCTTTGACTGCGTGGGAGAGTCCAGGCAGCGTGCTGAGATGATGCTGTTCCCTTCGAGCCTCCGTGGACCCCTCAGCCCGGAGTTCCTTGCTTTGCCCGCTCTCGTCTTGCCACGGGCGTGACGTTCTGACCACGCTGGACAACCCTACGTCCCTTGGTCTTGCACGCTCTTTTGGCACTTCTCAGTGTAGCACGGCTGAAAGCTTTAGATAATTCCTACGTGGCTAGGTTGTATTTTGCCCTCTGGCCCTCCCACGCTGCCAGGTCCGGTCCTGCCCCTTTGCTGTGCGTGCCGTGATGATTTGGTGGGGAGCCAAGCGGTCGCTCGGCCTCGTTTGTCCATCAGGAGGTTCGGGTAGGATTTATGTGCTCGAGAGCGCTTTAGGGGCCACAGCTGACAGGTGCTGAAAAAAATCACTGTTATTTTATTGTTTGGGTTTTGTCTCTGTTTTTAAGGTTAACTTGAATTACTTGTGGGGAGCATTATTTTCCGTCGTAGCCATCCTGGCACCGAGGCAGTGGTTAGAGAACAGCAGCGTTCCCTGGACCCCAGGAAGAAAGGCAAGAAGCTGCCATCTGCACTGTTCTGCTAGTGGCACATCAGCTGTGGCCCTGCAAAAAATGTTGCCTCTTCCCTAATCTTCCAAAACAGATCAGGCAGGGGTTTGCACAGTGCTGAAATTTCCCGAGCCGGTTTCCTCCAGTGATTTTTCCGTCAGTCCCGTGTGGCAGGCACGGGATGCCCAGGCAGCGCTGGCTGGCACTTGGTGCGGAGCCGCTTGGCTGGAGCTCCTACCGACGGGGGAAACGCGTTCCCTCAAGATCACACTTCTGTTTTGTTGTTTCAGTCGTGTGCTTAGTAATAATTAATTCCTTTGTTGCCTGAACGCGGAGCATTTCCTCTAGAAGGCTCAGGCAAACATCCCTGCTCCCCGAACAATAATGGTCAATGTTTAAAAGCCAAGGACGCAGAGTTAATCTTCACTTTTGGGCTGTGACCTTCCAGTTCTCCGAAGCCATCGCTCCGCTGGCAGATATCCGCAGCAGCCTGTACGGCCGCGGTCCAGGCGTGATGGCATCGCCGTCGGCAGCATTCCTGCACCGGGTATGTGGAAGCGGTGTCTGGAAGGGGCCATTTTGCTGCCTCCGCCCTGGCCGAGGAGCGGCAGAGCCGGGGACTGGCTCCGGGGCTTGCCCGCGCTGCCCGGTGCTGCTGCCCAGCGATCTGGGGCAGCTCGGCCGCCTCCCGGTGCACTGACGCCATGCCAGCATGGCTTGTACAGCGCTTTGGGAGCTGCTGGTGAGAAGCACCAGATGAAATCTGGGCATGTGTTACGCTAATCTCTCATAATAAATACCCCGAAACATAAACGAAATCTGGAGTCCTTCAGTGGGAGTTAAAATCCCTCTCAACACAACCCTCGTCTGGTTGCGCTGGGAGGCGTGGTGGCAGATGAATGCGATGTACTTGTTGGGAACCTGCTGGAGGTCACTGTGCTCTGCGAGCTGATGACATCGAATCGGGTATTTTCCTGTTCCACAGGTCCGTGCAGGGGGTTCAGAGGAGCCCCAAAGACCAGCCAACCCCACCACTCACTCTCCGTACGCCAGTGGTTTCGATAACCTGCTGCCAAGAGCTTTTGTCTGTGGGAAACAAGGTCTCGGGAGGGGAAAGGGGTCGACAGAGGCTCATGGAGGTGCCTGAACTGGGATTCCCCCGTAGCTCTGGCCTGACCCTCGTCTGGTGAGCGGCCAGCAACAGCCCTCCCTGGGACAGGCAAGTGGAAATTTCCTTCCCATCCCCAGTGTCTTGTGAAAACATCATAAAACATCTGTGGCGTTCTTTACCCTTGCTTACGAGAGGGAAAAAAATATCTATAAACCCCAATCCTTAATTACCCACCACAAACATGAGACGCTGCAGGCGATTGCTCAAGGAGGTGCAATGCCGCAGCGGGTGGGTCGCATCCCCGCTCGGACGGCGGGCGCGTTCCCCTGCCCGGTGCAAGCTGCGCTGCAGAGACCTGCGCGCTTGCGTCGCCGGGGCAAGTTCGGCCGTGCCCGTCGCTGCACGGGCGGTGCGGTGGTGCCGGCGTCCCCTGCCAGGCTGCAGCCTCCCGGCCACCCCCCCTCGCCTGCCGGCTGCGGCCCCACGGCCTCTGCTGTGGCTTGAATCCGGCTTTCCAGGCGGTGATCCCTTACGGTGGGGATTGGGGGAGGCTTTAAGTATTGGATCAAAGTCAACTTTCAAAGCTGCCGGCGGATCCCTAGGCACCCTCGCCAGCAATCTTTTCTTTGGGAGCGGCGCAAGGGGGGTACAGCCCGTCAGAGCTGGCTGATCCTGCTTTAGGGGCTCTGGCAGGACCTGGGCTGAGGTTTAGAGGAATCGGCTTTGACTGGGCTTCACGCAGGCTCCTTTGGTAACACGGCGAATCGGTCGCTTTACCTGCTCTCTGGGGTCTGGAGGAAGAGGTTCAGCGATAGGTCTCTGTGCTGATGCTATCTTTAAGAATTTAAAGCCCCTTAAGTGTTACTGAGGTAACACAAAGTAAATCCCACGTTTGCCATGTACAAAGGTACCAATGTCTGGCAGTTTTAGAAGGAGGCATCTGCCCTCCATGCCTAACCCCGGACGCTGCTCCGAGTCCTGGGCTGGCTCCCGGGGGCTTCAGTTTGCCTCCCCCCACATCAGAGCAGCGACTCCGGACGCCCTTTCCCGAGGTGCAGCCTTCCCCCTTGCTCCTCGTGCATCTCCTCCCGCACGCGTCTCGGGGCTCTCGATTGCACCGTGCCGGGAAGGGCTCTGGGCCCTTGTGTTACGCCTGGGCTTAGACTTAATTACAGAGAGCTAAGCCTTGGCCAGGAGCGATTTTTCCCAAGGAGTGGTTTTTCCCTCCTCGGAGCTTACGTATAAGCCATTTCCCAGGGCGCTGCTGGATCCGTGCGCGCCCCCGTGCGCACGGTGTCGTGGTCCTTCTGGCACGTGCTACCTCTTGGCAGCGAAGCAGATAAAAGCTGCCCGGTGAAGCAGGCCAGCTGGGCTTCGCACCGGTGCCGGCGCTCTGCGTGTCTGCATGAAAGGAATCGTGTCCTGAGTCTTGGCAGAAAACCCTCAAACAACAACAACAACAAAAAAAAACCACGGGAAAAAAAAACCCCAAAGCCTTGAACCAAGGAACGGCAGTGATAAAGAGCTTTTATATTCCTCGGGGCTGGCCCATCAGGTTTTATTGCCCCTTTTTTTTTTTTTTAGCAATGCAAATCCAATCCATTTCTTAGAGCCTCCCATCCGCTACCTCTTCATACAGGTCAAGCAGAGCCTGCCAGCCCTTCAGCGGGACAAGCAGGGTGCTCCTCGAGGGTCCTCGTCCCTGCACCAGGACCGCTCGGAGACCCGAGCGGGCAGCCTGCCTCTCCAGTTTCTCAAGCCCTCTGGTCCGCAGCATCTCCTCGACCGTGCCCACGGGACCGGCTGCCACCGGGGCTCTGCCTGCTTTGTTCCAGCCCCGCTCATGGCCACTGCCAAGCGTGGTCGCTCCCCAGTGAAGGAGGCGATGGTGGACATCGACATCAAGTCCAAGTCCTCGCAGCCTCACTGGTACGAGCGCTACGCCCAGCCCTGCGTGGCCGAGCTGCTGGGCAGCGCGCTCTTCATCTTCATCGGCTGCCTCTCCGTGGTCGAGGATGTGGAGGGCACGGGGAGGCTGCAGCCCGCCCTGGCGCACGGGCTGGCCCTGGGGCTCACCATTGCCATCCTGGGAGACATCAGGTAAGGGGGGGGCTGGCACCCGGGGCTGCACGTGCTCCCCCCGCCACCTCCTCTGCACCCCCCCACCGGGGGCGGCGCGGTCCCCGCTGCAGCACCCGCGCGGTTTCCACGCGTGGACGGGAGGAGATGCTCGTGCCTCCCCACACGCTGCCTTTAGGATCTTTCCTGCCCAAATGTCGGTGACCGCAGCAGCGCTGCACTGCCCTCGAGCCTCTCGGTTAATGGCACGGCTGCTTAGGCGGTGGTCGTCCATAACGCCCTGGGTTTGGGGGAGTTCGCTTGGCTTTTGATTGCAACGCTTAATTTTTAGCCCCTTTTAATAAAAATGGCCAAAGCTGAAACAGAAGCGTTCCTTTGGAAAGCTGAGACGTTTCCTTTTAAAAGGATGTCAGAATGAAACATTTTGACCCAAGCATGCTGCTCCTCTGTGTATTTTCAGGTGAAAACTTTGGATTCCATTTACAAATGGTTTCAATTCCTCAAAAGCAACATTTAGACAAACCTGCTTGTTGAAAATGGTGTCGTCTGAGGCTAAGGTAGAGATTTATCCTGAAGGGAGAAGCTGAAACAGTCCCTGTGGGGTTTCATTCCCTTCTCTCCCGTCAGCTCCGCGCAGCCCAGGGACAGGGTGGCTCTGGGCTGTCCCCCCCGCCACGCCGGGCTGGGACACAAACCTCCCCTGGCCGGGGAGGGCGGCTCGGCCGGGCTCGCACGTGGGCCCCGCAGTCCAGAGCAAACTGCCTGATAATTTATCAGCCCCTGATTAGGAGGGACAACGCCGTGGGGAGGCTCGTACGATCGGGACTCGGTGACCCGGGGTGCGTGTGCAGGCGGAGCCGAGCCGGATGCCCGCTGCACCCCGAGCCCTCGGCACCGTGAAGCCACGGGCCAGGGGAGCAGCACGGGGGGGGGCTTTGTGAGGAGGGGCTGCAGAGGGGTCCCGGGGGTCCCCTGTTAGCTCTGAAGCCAGGAGGAGCTGGCTCAGGGTGCTGCGCAGGGAGATGGTTTAGCCTAAAGTCAGGTTTTAGAGATTTGTGTCCGGAGAGGCTGGAGAGGAGCCTGGCTCGGGACGAGCGCTTGCTGGCCGGGCTGCGGTCCGTGCCGCGGGCGGGTGGGTGCTCCGGCCGGGGCTTATTTGCAGACCGGTCCTCCTTTAGCTCCCAGGCTCCCGCCCTTCCCAGGGGCATTTGCAGCCAGAGCCCTGTCCAGCCGAGATGTTTGCTAGCCTAAACACCACAACTTCCTGCTCTGATATGATGGGTCTTTAATTACAGCTGAAGAATAAGGTGTAATTATAGTTCCTAGACACTCTGACTCATCGCCTTCACCGGCAATTATTATTAGGGCTGATTGGTTATGAAACTTGTTCATTAATGCGTGTCCCGTGGTAATCAGTTTTAATTAGAAGGTATCTGAGTTTGTCTTGCATGTAGTCTTCAGGATGGATGATTTAGGTCCTGTAACGAGGCGAGCGCCGGCTGCTGCCAGCCCTTCCCGGGGCCGTGGCGGGCAGCGCGCAGGGATGCGGGGAGACGCGTGCGCCTTTGCATCTGCGTCGAGCGGAGGGAGATAAACCCCGAAAATCCCAGCAGAGCCCAGCAGCGCCGGTGTGGCCGGGAGGTGGCCTCAGCCCTGCCCGACAGCGCTTGGCCCCTTCCCTGCCTCCCTGGGATGTGTGTCCTGCCAGGCTGGGTACCAGCTCTGCCAGCCCCTCTCCTTCCCCCGCGCAGCAGGGATGGCTGCCGTGAGCGTGTAAAGGGGAATGCCTTTCCTCCCTGAGTCTTTGCCCCCGGCGGAGCTGCTCCAGAGAGCGCTGTGGCCGGGCTGTGCTGCTGCCACAGGCAAAGCTCTTGCTGGGGGGTGCAGCGGTGTAACCCTCTGTACCAGGGCCTGGGGCAGGGCTTCGGTGCGCCCCGCAGCCTGCAGCACCCTGCAACGCCGGGAGAGACCCCTTCTGCTCGCACCTCCCCTGGCAGTGCTGCGGCAGCTCCTGGAAGGACCTGGGGGTCCCCAGAGACCCAGCCCCAAACCCGGTCCCTCAAACTGCACCACGGCAGCTCCTGGAAGGACCTGGGGGTCCCCAGAGACCCAGCCCCAAACCCGGTCCCTCAAACTGCACCACGGCAGCTCCTGCCCCTGCCAGCACTGCAGGAGGGGTGGGGTATCCAGCATAAAGATGGTGCCGCTTTGAAGCAGCAACTGCAGAGAGAGGAAATGGCCGGATTCTGCTCTTCTGCAGTGCATAGCACCTTCTCACGGGAAGGACTGAAAAAGCATTTGTGGCTCCAGCCCATGGCGAGCGCAACGCTCGAGTCCCCAGGAGTGAAGCCCGTGCTGGGGGTGAACCCCACGCTGATGCTCCTCTCTCCTTTGCAGCGGAGGCCACTTCAACCCCGCCGTGTCCTTGGCCGTGTGGCTGGTCGGTGGGCTGAACATCACGATGCTCATTCCTTACTGGGCCTCCCAGCTCTGCGGAGGGCTGATAGGAGCTGGCCTGGCAAAGGTACGGACACCCGGGGAGCGTGACCAGGGTTAACGCTGGGGTGCAGGGGCTCCCCCTGCTCTGCCCGAGCTGGCCTGGCCAGTCCCAGCCTGCTGGCCAGCCCCAGGGTCTGCAGCAGCAGCGGGCGTGATGGGGAGGGCGAGGGGGACTCGGTGCATCTGTTCTGCATGTAATTAAGAGCGCTGATTCCTCACGAGGTGATACGGCTCGGAGGTTTGCTGCGTGGGTGTGGGGCTTGTCTGGCACTCGGGGCCGGGGCGCCCAGTTCCTCCGCCCAGGTCTTTCACGGTCTGACTGCAGGACTCGGACATCTCGCAGGCGTGGGTCTGGCAGCGCCACGCAGCTGTGGGGCTGCCGCCTCTGCCCGGCGCTCTGGGGCCCGGCTAATTAATTCTCGACAGCAGCTGCTCTCCAGAGGTTTGCTACGGCACGCTCATTAGGCACAGAACGATGCACGGTACCTCTGCAGCTCCAGCCATTTTCACGCACAGCGTTTGGCTGCGGTTCTGCTTATGGCACTGCGCTCTAAGGTCGATGTATGTTTGGTGCTGCCCGTTCCCAGCAGCCAGGTTGCCCGCACCAGCAACGCCGTGCTGTTTGGCCGCCGCAAACCCCTCGGTGGCTGGGTGACGCTCGTGCGGCCGGGAGAGCGGTGGCTGGCTCATTATCTCAGGAGACGCTAAGAGCCTTCGCTAATGAGTTTATATTTGCCAGGCGCTTAGGGCTGGCTTTCAGGAGGAAAGTGATGAGATTAGCTCCTCTTTAACCTGATGCTACGCCCGCCCACGCTATCCTGACAGTGAGCACATATGCCCGTTAAATCCCACAATATGGAGCGTGGACGGCACAAACAGGGCTCCCTCCGTGCAGGCCGTGGCGGCGAGCGAGCGGTACGCGAATGCCAGCGGAGGAGCCTTCAGCAGCATCGTGGCCGACGAGCAGATCCCCTCTGTCCTCGTGGGCGAGATCGTCATGACCACCTTCCTGGTCCTCGCGGTCTGCATGGGTGCCATCAACGGGAAGACCAAGACCCCGCTGGCGCCTTTCTGCATCGGCTTCACGGTCACGGTCGACATCCTGGCAGGGTGAGCTCGCGAGTCCTCTCCCTGTGCGTGTTCCCACGGGCCAGCCGGTGCCATCCGCTCCAGCGGCCGCTGTCACCGGGCAGGGCGCCTCGAGCCGGGGGTCAGGATGGGACCACGGGCTGCGGGGACGGAGCCGGTGCTCGGAGCTCCCTGGGGTGCCGGCTGAGCAGAGCTGAGGGGGGCAGCTCTAAGCACTGGCTCCCCGCATCAGGGGTCCCCGCATCAGGGCTCCCCGCGCCCTCCCTGGCCAGCGCTGCGGCTTCTGCATCCTGCACCAGGAGGGGAGAGTGCCCGTGCCTAGGGTGGGGTGGGGTGGGATGAGATGGGATGGGATAGGATAGGGTGGGGTGGGATGGGATGGGATGGGATGGGATGGGGTGGGGTGGGATAGGATGGGATGGGATGGGATGGGATGGGATGGGATGGGATGGGATGGGATGGGATAAAATGGGGTGGGATAGGATGGGGTGGGATAGGATGGGGTGGGATGGGATGTGCCCCGTCGCAGCACAGCACAGCGCAGGACCTGCTGGCCAGGTCAGCTGAGGAGAGCTGGGCACGCTGCGAAGGCTGGCAATGCCCACTGGCCCCTCTGCCATTTTTGGGGGGAGCTGCTGGGCGCAGCCCGGCCGGGTGCAGGAGAGGCCGGCGGCTCGAGCCCCGCGCGTGGCCCTTCAGCCAGAGCGGCCTTTACAAGTACCCGTCACGGGCTGATAAAACCAAAAGGCCGCACGGGCGGTGTTTGTTGTGGGAAGCCCTGAGCAAACAGGAGAGGGTTTATCTGGAGCCGTTCCTCGCCGTGTGTCCTCGTGGCTGCTGGAAACGCTGCCAAGCTCAGCCGCGGCGCAGGCAGGCGTTTCGGGCGAGCGGCCTGGGTCTTGTGCCGCCGCAATCAGATAACGAGCGCGTGCGATTATGAATGTTAATGGGTTGTTTAGTTAAGGCAGTGCCCCCTCTAGCGGGATTCCCAGCTCTTATTTAAACACTGCGCAAACCTCGTCTGCAAATATTTATCTGTTGCAGTTTTCTTTAATCTGTAAACGCTATTGTCTCTCCTGCCCCGCTCCGCTACCTACGCGTGGCGCGGAGCTTTCCCTCTTTACAAGCCCGGCTCCCGGTAAGCCCCAAAATAGACTCGGCACTTCTGCTCCCACCCCGCGTGTCGGGTTTTCCCCGAGAGCTTGCAAACGCTCGTGAGCAAAGGCAGGCGCCCGCTGGTGAGCTGCTGCCGCGGGCTGTCGGGGCCGGGCTCGGAAGCAAACTGTCCCCAGGCGCCGAGCAGCCGGGCCTGGATGGAGCCTGGGGGGGTCCGAACCCGCTGACCACCCAGAGCAGGGCCGGACCCCCAGCAAGGAGCCCCGGGGGGGGTACGCTGCTGCCCCCCGGCCCAGCACCCCCTCCCAGCCCGCGCGTCGCCCCGTCCAGGCGACGAGGGGGACGGGTGCCGGTCTCGCGTCCCGCAGGGCTGACGCAGCCGGTTTGTTCCTCTTTCAGAGGCGGCGTGTCCGGAGCCTGCATGAATCCTGCCAGAGCCTTCGGGCCAGCTGTGGTAGCAAACTACTGGGACTATCACTGGGTTTACTGGGTAGGGCCCATGGTCGCTGCCCTCCTTGTCGGCGTGCTGGTGAGGTACGTGATGCCCGCAGCGGTGCGGAGAGCGGAGCCCTGCAGGCTGACCCCCCCTTTCCCCCCCGCCACCTCCCAGGGGCTCTGCCCTGCGCCCTGCCCGGCTGCTCCCCTGCTGCCTGGGTCAAGGCTGCAAGCAGCCGCTTTTCCGGGGAGGTGTCCGAGGTCTGGAGACTCCTTTCCCTTCTCCTTGCCGCGAGGCGAGGGCGACAGCAAAGATCCAACCTGTCTCCAAATCCGCGTTTGACTGCTCCGTCTGTGTCTTCTTGCGGGGGGAATCCAGGCTCGGGCTGTTGCCGGGCTGTTGCTGTCGCTGGGTTTCTGTTGCACGCTTGCAACGGCAAAAATGCTAACCCCGAGTTTCTCTCTTTTCCCTCCCCAAAGGCTCCTCATCGGTGACCGGACCACCCGCCTGCTCCTGAAGTGATGCCGGCCAGGGGGCCGCACGCGTGCCATTGTCGCCGACCTGCCGCGGGCGGCCGGTGCGGCTCAGCACAGCCGGCGTGAAGCCCCCCCGCCCCTGTTCCTCACCATCCCACCTCCCCTCCGCATCTCCCCTGCTCCTGCTCCTCACCGTCCCGCCTCCCCTCTGCGTCTCCCAGGCAGCCCGTGCTCGGGAGATGGTTCAGGCGACGCCGCAGGGACGATGGAAGGCAGCCCAGCCGAACCAGGCCGCCCTGCGCTGGCAGCAGGGGCAGGCAGCGCCGCTCCCACCCCGGTCCCCAGGGCTCTGCCGGCCCCTGCTGTGGCTGCGGGACCGGCTCACCGGGAGCATCCTCTGACCCCCACCAGTGCCCACGATGTCCCAGCCTCCCCCGGCATCGGCCACGCACGGCGTTTGTCCCACCAGGGCTGTGCCTGGGGGTCTGCGGTGCCGGGGAGCCCTGTGCCCTCCGGGGTGGGCACCTCTGCCCCACGCTCAGGGGGTCCGGCGTGTGTGGCTGTGGCCGCAGCCCGGTGCTGGGCTGCTCTCCAAGCCTCTCTAGCTCCCCAGGGCCGGCGGCGAGAGCTGCCGGTTCCCGAATGCCCTGTGAGGAGCCTGCTGCAATCCTGCTGAGGTGGCAAGAAGCCGAGTCAGGCAGCCACGCCTGGGGACCATGCGGCATCGCTCGCCAGCGCCGACACTAATCGCTTCCCAACCTCTTCATGACAACATCAGTTCCGAGCCCCGATGCAGCTCGCTCCCTCTGCCCTGGCACACACCCGTGGGAGCCCCCCAGCCCCGAACGTGGCGGTGGGAGCTGCGGGGCTCCGTGCCCTACGCCGGCCCCTGCATTTGTCTCCCATTCGGGCACCTCTGCTCGCTCTCCACCAGCTCCCTCCTCATCACCCAGCCCGCGGGGAGCCCACGCTCCAGCATGGCAGGATGCTCCTCCATGGGAGCCCGCTCCCCAGCTTGTGCCGTGGGTCGGCTCCCGTCCCTCGCGCGGGTGCGGGACGATGCCAAGCGGCTCTTGCCTGTGGCCTGCCCCACCAAGGCTGCCACATAGGAGGGTGACGGGAGAAGGGAGCTTTGGCGGCAGTCCGATTCCTGGCCCCTCTCAGCGTCAGGAGGGCCAGGGGGTGAAGCACCGGCTGAGAGCTCGGGTGGGTCTGTCCCTCCCCGGCCAGAGGATGAGGGCTGGGGGGCGAGGGGAGGGGGCTGCCTTGGCAGAGGGAGCTGCTGCCATAAGCAGGAGGAGTTGGCAGGAGAGCGGTGGAGCTGTGTGGGCACGGGGAGAGGAGCCAGCGCAGCAGCTTTACGTCAGCCGGGCAGCCGTCCCCTACGGCAGCTCTGCCCTGACTCATCGTGCGGACTCTCCAGCCTCCCCCATGGGGGGGGGATTCATAGGGGCCCCATCCCCACCGCTCAGCGGGCTCGTTGGGTGGTAAACGGGCACCCGAGTGTCATGGTGCACGCTCCCAGCCCCAGCGGGGAACCCCTCGAGTTACCTGGGTTGAGTCACCCCTAATTTTGCAGGCTTTTAACTTGGGAAATGCCTGCTGCTTTCCCAGCCCCTACACGTGTGGCTCTGAGGTGCTGGCCCTGGGGAAGGGGCTGTGCTGCGAGAGCTGTGCCCCCCGCAGCGGGGCTGCCCGCCCTGCCCAGCCCAGCACCCGCCCGGAAAGGGGCTGGGGGGCACGGGGAGGTGGGAGTGGGAAAGGGCCAGGGTGCGTAAGCAGGAGCAGTAGCAGCCTCCCAGGGCCGGGACGGGTGCGCTGGGCTCCGGCTGCCAGCGGCTCCGGAGGAAGCCCCTGGGCAAAGCAAGTGCTTCCTACCCCTCCTCTGGGCTGCTCCACGCAGAGGCAGAAAAGCTGTGGCTGTGGCAGGGAGGACGTTCCCGGCTTCTTGATGTCCCCGTGGGGCTGACAGAGCCCTGCACAATGTCACCTCTCTATTTTCAGCTTGCTTTCTTTTTTTTCCAGCCCGGGAGGTGACCCACACGTGCACGCACACACACACACACACAGACGTATTCTTTTTTAGAAAAGGACGAGGCTGTAGAGATGCTGAAGTGAGGAAATGCCAGAATTAAAGCATCCCTGCGTCGGGCGTGCGTGTTTGCCTGCATCCCTCCCCGCAGGCGGCTCTCCCGGGGCTGGGCAGGGGGACGCGGTACCCCGCGGTGGGCAGCGTGGGCCCCAGGGGAGCCGGGGCACGGGCAGCTGCTCATTCAGGAAGGAAAACGATGCAACCCACAGAAGGAGACAAATAGCATGAAGATGTCACTAGGACGGTTGTCACGGCAACGCCGCAAAAAATGCCAAACCAAAGAAGGAGCAAAGTCGCTGCTTCCTCCCCAGAGGGACCCTGGGGACGCAGGAGCGGGCGCTGGTGGGAGCCGGGGGCCCTGCGGAGCCGCCGTGGGGGCCCCGACCCGCCCTGGCCCTGCTCGGGGCGCAGACCTCCAACGGAGCGGGGCTGCGGGCGGCTGCCGCGCTCGGGCGCGATGGGCGCCCACCTTCCCCCTTCGAGAGGAAGCACGGCCCCGCGGCACCGCAGGAAACACGCTTATGGCTGCAGCTGCCTCCGCGCGGGGCCGGCTCCAGGGCCCTTCTCCCGGCAGCTGCGGGCGAGGGGCGAGGGGCCGCGGTCCCTCCGGGGCGGCGACGCTGCTCGCGGTCCCCGGGCGCAGGCGAGGGGGGCAGGAGGTCGGGGATGGCCCATGCACGGCCGCGTGTGCTTCCCTGTTTTGCTGTTGATGTGTTCAGCACGCTCATTTTTAATTTGTCAGGGTGACTTTTAATAAAGCATCTGTAATACTGCGTTGTTTTTCCCTGAGTATTATTAAAGAGCTTAATTTATGCTAATTAAATACCAATTAACTTCCAAGCACTTAATGTGCTTTAAGGACATAAAATACATCTCATTCCCATTCAATTAAATTTACATCAGGCCTGGCCATGGGTCTGCACCATGTTTTTCTTGGCACACGGATCTGCCACAGGGCCGGGACACCGCCTGGTGTTTTCCAGGTTCTTCGCGCCCGTTGGGATGGAGATGCTGCTCGGGAGCGGGGCAGGCGTGGGGCACCGATGCTGTGGGTGCCTGTACCTAACGGGGTGGTAATTGCCATGGTTTGGGGCTGGCGAGGACACGGACACTCACACCCCTGCGTGATGACGAGCCCGGGGGGAGCCCAGGGCAGCGCCTGGTCCACGAGAGCCGCTGAAGGCTCTGCAGGCATCGTGCACGTGCTCGCCCGGGCGCTATCGGCCGTGGCTGGCACCAGCGCTTTAGGGACACGGGGAAAAAAAATCAGGGTGTGCTCTGGGAACAGCATCAGAAGGATGTTTGTCTGTCCCCACGCCTGCCCGAGCCCCTCCTGCCCTCACACTGCGGCTCTTTCACTCTGGATAAACACCCTGGTTAAACATTGACCGGGGGAAGAAAGCGGCGCTGCCGCCTGCGGTCGGGCTCCCCGGTGCCAGCCCACGCGCGGGGAACAGCCACGTGTTTGTCCAAGACGGGAGGCTCCCGCCGCAGCCCCGAGTGCTGAGCGGTGGACACCGAGCCGGGCTGCTCGCTCGTGGCCCACGTCCAGCAGCGGAGGAGCCCGGACCTCGGCTTGTGGCCCCGATTCCAGCTGGGCCCCCGCCCAGCCTGCGCGATGCCCGGCGTGCAGGAGCCCTCGCTGTGTCTCACGCCTCGCCCTGCGCCCCGACCTGCGGCCGATCCTCCCGGTCCCCGGCGGGGGTGGCTCTGCCCGCCCTGGCTGGTGGCTGCGTGGGACGCAGCCGCTGGCAGCAGCATCATGCTGGAAATAGCTGATACGCAGCGTGCAAATGTGCGAATTAATGAATCGGTTAATTCGGCTGAGTCTCTCTCCTTCCCCGGCTCGCAGACCTGCCCGGCTCCGCTGCGCCGCAGCCCCCCCCGGGAACAGGGAATTCACGGCCGGCCGGGCAGCGCGCCGCGCCGCGCCGGGGAGCTGAGGTGGCAGCGACGTGCGGCACTTGTTGCCCCCGGCCCTGGCACGGTGCTCGACAGACATCGCCCGTGCGCAGGGCACCACGGCTCGGCCCTGAGCTCAGTGACACGGGGCCACGGCCGGTCTGGGGGGTTCCCTGCCCCCCTGCTGTTATGCAGAGCCGGGGTGGGATGCAGCCCCGTACCCCGCCTGGGAACGGCCCACGGCCATGACTGTGCGCGGCCATGGCCACGCGTGCAGCCCTGCCCCAGCAGCCGGGTCCCTGCTGGGGGGTGGCAGCTCATCCCCGCTGTCACCGGGAGCGGGGGTGACTTCTCCTCTCTGCTGCATGCGAGGGGCTGGCACCCCCCGGGCAGGCAAGGGATGAACCAGCCGGCAGGGAGCCCTGCTCTCCCGGGCCGCTCTCTGGGATCCCAAACACCAACGCTGCAGGACCGAGTCCCTTATCGCAGGAGACCTGGCTCCATCGCTGCGTCGCTGCCCAAGCACCCCCGAGCTCGCCTCCAGGAGAGGGACGGTCCAGGCGGGAGGGAAAAACGGGCCGAAGAAGCACTAACTCTGCATGTTAGCAATAATCAGACAGCAGCGCTCGTAACAAGAAGAAATCACCGGGGCTGTGAGCTCAGCAAGGCGCCGAGCCGTGCTGGCCCCGTGGGGGTTCCTTGCTCGGCGGTGGAGCCTCACCCAGCCACGGTTCCCCGCCCGCGCCGCCGCGCCGGGCTCACAAAAGGCTTTTCATCCGCGGGCAGAACACCACCTCCCTGTTCCCCGGCGCCTGCCACCCTGACCCCGCGGTCCGGGAAAGGAGGAGCCCCCGGATTTTTTCCTTCTAAGTTCTCCCCTCAGAAGGATTCGGGGTGTCTGGCAGCGCGCTCCCCCAACGCCTCCTCTTAAAATAGCAGCGTCCCTGAGCAGAGGAGCACAGCAAGATGCCAAGAGCGTGGCTGCGGCGAAGTATGATGGATGAATGCTTTTTGGAACATGGCCCATGAGAGCATCTGGGAATTCTCACTTTGCTCTGCTGTAAAGGTTTTCTTTGCCAGTCTACAGCTGGAAAAATCACAGCCTTAAAAAGAAAAGGTGATTTAATTCTTTTAGCTCGTTTTGTCCATCGGGCAGAACCGCAGTGGCTGCAGAGGGCGGACGCAGGCAGCAGCGAGCGGGGACGGCTGGGGGCAGCGGGATGCTCTGCCCTTTGCCAGCACCCGCCGGTTAAGGCTGGACCCGATCCCATGGCACCAACCTGCTCCTCCGCTCCCCGGCACCTCCCGGCTCCCTCCTGCCTGCGGGAGCAAACTGGGGGACTCTGGCCCCTGACTATGTAAAAAAAAAACCTTCAAAAAACAGGAATTGCACTAAAATCCGGACGCAGGCAAGGCAGCAGCAGCACCAGCACAGGGCCGGGGGGGTTGCAGACCTTTCGTGAAAAAGCCAAGGGATGCGCACCCCCGGACTCCTCCGGTGCTTGTGGGTGCTACGTGAGCCTTGCAGGGGAGGGGGCACCCAGGGGGGCACCCGCGGCAGCGGCCCCGCGCGAGGGGCTGCGTGGGAGCGGGGAGCAGCGCAGCTCCCGCAGCCCTCGCGCCGCTGGCGGCCCTGGGGGAGCGGGCAGGGCGGCTGCTTCGCCCGCCAGGCTTCCAAGGCAGCTCGTAATTTGGCTGGCACCCCTCTTCCAGCCTCCCCTGTAGTCATCTCCCGGGTCTCTGCGCGAGCCCTCAGAGCATCCTGCTTGCCACCCTGGGTGCCGGCGCGATGGGGAGCTCCCATGGGCGCTCACTGCCGGGTCGGGGCGTCCCGGGGGCGAGAGCGGCAGTGGCTGCGTGGGCATCGGCACGGGGGCGCGAGGGACGGCGGAGGTGGGCGATGACGCGCAGAGCCGGTACCGCGCGTGAGCTGGCATCTGCATGTAGGAGACGGGGACTGAGGCGATGGTAAAGGGAGTGGGAGTCTAAATGTATTCTGGGGAAGCTTTGAAAGCCGTGCCATTAGCAGGGTCCAGGCGGTGCGGGCGTGGGGACGGGCTCGTGCCCTCCCGTGCCTGGAAGGTGCCCGTGGGGTTGGGGGACGCGCCCCGAGGCCGGGCAGCGTCCCTTGCCGCCACGCCACATCCCTCGCCGCCGTGCCGCCCCGGAGCGCTGCGCCAGCCTCCGCTGCTATATTTACTCTGCAGCCCGAGAACAAGGCACAAATGCCAGAGCAGCCTCCCCGCCGATTAGCATATATGCAAAGAGCACTAACAAGCATCACCACTACACGCAAAGCTCTGGGGACTTCTGCGAACGACGGCAGCCGGAGAGCTGGGGGTGTTTCATGGGGGGCAGGCGGGGATGTCCCCGGCTCAGCTTTGGGGGCCCGACCAAGCGATCCCAGACCCGACCCCCGCAGCAGAGCGGGACGGGCCCCGGAGCAGGGCTGGTGGAAGGAAAGCGGGGGGAGAGAGGGGCTTACGCCTCAGCTTCCCACCCCCTGCTTCTGCTTCTATTCCTCATTTTATTGATCTTTAATTTCTTTTCGCTGTCAGCAGCAGCCTACTCGGGCTCCCCAGAGAGGAGCCAGCACAGAAATGTGCCTCCTGGGCGGGAGAGCGGGGGACGGGGTGGCGTGGGGGCCCGGGACCCCCAGAGCCCCGCTTCTGCCTGGCTGGCAGGGAGCCGAGCCACTCGTGGCAGGGGGTCTGCACCTCCCCTCCGCACACCCGGAGACGTTCAGCCTCGCTTCCCCCAGCACCAAAGTGTTTCTTCACCCAACATCGCTCAAGCTGGAAGGGTTTACATTTTAAAGGGGTTTTAAAATGGATTTGGATAGATGTTTATTTCCAAGGGGGTTTTTTTTTCCAGCTTTTGCCTATTTGAATGTTTGTGGAGAGGAAATAATAAGCAGAAACCACACAAGGCAAAGCCTCAGATAACTAATTTGTGCTCTTGCAAATGTGATGAGAGTGGAAGAGCAGATTCTGACATGTAACTCCTGACCCTCGCTGTCAGGCTTGGTGTGAGTACCGGCGGTGGGGGCGCGTGAGCAGCCTGTGGTCCCGCTCCCTGGGCCACCGGGCCCCTCTCCACCCCCCGGCGTGTCCCCAGCACCCTGTGGTCCTTGGTGGGAGCCGCTCTACTCCCCGGCAGCATGGCCGCCGCCTGCCCTCCACCCCTGCACCCAGTGCCGGAGCCGGCGCAGGCTCCTGGTCACCATGGAGACCCGGGAGGAGGATTCTGAGCCATCTTAGAGAAATTTCTGCCCCCCCAGCCGTGCACAGCCTGTTCTCTCACCGGGCTGCAGCTTTGTGCTGCCCGGCCCCATGCAGGGGCTGCAGAGCCGACTGCACGACCCCACGCGTGACCGTGCTCCCCGTCCCCGTCCCCATCCTCCTCCAAGGTCAGCCACGATGGAGGTCGCTGGCGCTGACCCATGGGCTCTGCTGGGAGCGGGCGGCGTGGGACCCACCGCTGCCTGTGCCAGCCTTGGGATGGTGTCCCCTCGCTGCGACACAGGCGTGGGCTCTTGAAAGGGGCTAAAGCCACCTCCCGTGGCGGGGCTGGGGGCCCAAGCAGAAGGGCAGCTCCCAGCGGGCTTGTCACCCCTCCTGTGGGACACTTCGGTCCCTTTCCGGGACTTCTGTCTGGACGTGCACCCTGCTACCTTACAGGTGGTGACGGGGCTGGTCAGGGGGCACTGCAGGACCACCGCAAGCCGTGGGGCAGGCACCTCCCTCCCCGGGCCAAGCAGAGAGGGGGCAGGGACCCCCTAACCTGGGGTCAGAGCTGGCACAGGGATCACCGCCCCGAGGCACGGCCCCTCTCCTCCAGACCCCGTGTTACTCCATTGTCCCCAACCCAGAGATTTGCCCATAGCGGCCGATCCCGATGCTGCCGGCAAGACCCCAAGGAAGGGGTTTTGCTTCAGAAGCAAGAGTTTCTATGGCTCTTTGCTGGGTTTCTCAGCTTTTGGAGGATATCAGACCTCCGTTTGTTTTTTAGCAGTGAGGAATCGGAGCAGTGGGACTCGCAGGCATGGAGGTGCTTTGGCTGCGTATCGCTGGCCGTGCCGACGTCGGAGCGAGAGGCGCAAGGGCGAAGGAGCTCGCCGGAGCAGCAGGACGGGCTGGAGCAAAGGCTCGGCGGAAGGGGAATGCTAATCAGGTTCTGTGCTGGCAGCAGCCAGAATGCTGCACAATAAATAGCCATTTTAATTACTGCACAATATTTACAAGATTGCTTCCTCATTTGGGAAATTAAAACAAATGCTCCATCAAAATGATCAACATTGTACAGAGAAGCACAGGGCTGATAAAGAAATACATCGGCTGCTAATGAAAGAGTAATTGGCACCTTGGTGCTGGCGTGGCTTCCTCCTCTTCTTTGCAGCCACGGGGCGAATGCCGGCAAAGGGCATCCCCAGCCTCGACAGCCCCTGCACCGGGGTCCCGGCCCGACCGCCCAGGCCTGCGGGGCGAGGGAGCAGGACCAGGGGCTCCGGCAGCTCGGACCCTGCACAAAGAGGACAGGGGAAGGTTGGGCAGAAGATGCTGAGCTGCAGACTGCCCTTGGCATACACGGGTCTCTCCTGGCTGTGTCTGTCTGTCCTGGCTGCTGTTACCGCCAGCCGGGCGCCGTCCCCCGCTCCGCGCCCTTCGCTGCCCGTGCCCTGAGCGCATTTCCCAAGCCGGGGCCTGGGATCCTGCGGTGATTCGGGACTCGGCCTCGGTGTAAGGAAAACTCGGCGTAAGGAAAACTCGGCGTAAGGAGAACAGCTTGTCCCGCCGCGTGGGACACGAAGCAAATCTCTGCAGCTGCAGCCATGGAGGGGCCCGGGGCGGAGCGGGCTGACCCACGGCGTTTGGTTTCTGAGCGTTCGACGGGGCCGAGGCTGGGCCGGTACCGGGGGCTGCCCCGGCCCCACGCCGCCGGTCCGGCTGGGTCCCGGGCCCGGGAGCCCTCTCCGCGGCGGGGCCGGCCTGCAGAGCCGCCGCGCCGGGGCCGTGCCGGGTGGGCGCAGGGGCCGTGCCGCTCCCTGCCGGCTGCCCCCGCCGCGCTCCGCGCTCCCCCGAGCATCCCCGGGTACCCCCCCCCCCCCCGCGGCTGCCCTTCCCCTCCCCCCGCGCTTTCCTCAGCTCTTTTCCCCTTTTCTGCCTCTTTTTTGGTGTTTTTTTTTTTTTTGCAGCCCTCCCGTTGCCGTGGCAACGGTGACTTCCCCCGCCGGGCGGGGCGGAGGGAGCCCGCGTCCGCCCGGGCCGCCCCGCACACGGGTGGGGGCTCCCCCGGCCGGGGGTCCCCCGGGGGCCGGGGCCGGCGGGTCCCCCCCTTGCCCGGCCGCGGCAGGGCGGGCTGCCGGCGCGTTTGGAGGGCGGGCAGGGCCGCCCGCGGGCGCTGGCGTTGCTGGGGTGCATCAGAACTGGGAGAGGCAGGCGGCTTCCGAGGACACGTGCAAAGCAGCGGGATTGAAGGATGGCCGGATGCCTGCCGGCAGCCCGGCGGGCCCTTTCAGCGGAGGAGATTCCCCCTCGAATGAATCGGGGCCGGGGGAAACGGCAGGACGGCCCTTAACGGGGCGAACGCGCGTTCGCGGGGGAGGGAGGGCGCAGGACCCCCACGGACGCGGTCCGGCTGAGCTGGGAGTGCTGGGCTTCGCCTTCCACCCTCCCGGGAGCGGGCAGCCCTGGGGCAGGGGGGACGCCAGGGAAAGGCCGGGGGACATCTCGCGGGCTGTCCTCAGCGCCCAGCGCTGCCCCGGGGGCTGCCGAAGCACCTGCGTTTCGTGGCGAGGTTGGGAAGAGGAACGTAGAGGGGGAGCTGGGGAAAGCGGCTGGCTCGGGGGCTGCTGGCGGAGCACGGGCCTTCCTCCTGTGTCGCTGCAACGCGACCGCCGCGAGCGACGAGGATTATTTGCGCCTCCCGCAGCTCGCGGGCTGGGTGCGGTGAATGGATTGGCCGTGGCCTGACATCCCACACACAGACACGAGTCAAAAAAATCCTCCCGAAGACAGGAGCCTCCATAGTACTTTGTGCCCCCTGGACCCGTTGCTCCCAGGTCTCCGTGGCCCTTCCAGCTGCCCGCAGGCAGGGGCTGGGTCACGCACGGAGGAGCTGAGGTCCGCTGCTCCCCGGTGCTGCGGAGTTCCCGCTCCGAGAGGGGCAGGAAGGAGCTGGAGGAGCCGTGGTCGGTAGGGAAAAGCCAGAAAACAATTTACAGCTTCCTCCAGATGGCAACCGGTATGATCTGGCTAACAAACACAGATGAGCAAGCCTAAGGGAGGGATAAATAAACCTCGCAGCTCATGGAGTAAAACAACCTGCTGCGATTTACAGCAGACAAATCCCACTCGGCCAGTGCTGAGCTCCCTCCCCTTCCCTGCGCTGGGGCCGGTGGTGTGGGCTGGGGCAGGACCCTGGGACCCAGGGGACATCCCAGGGCAGCCTGGCACCCGCATCCCTCCAACCTGCCGCCCGGGGGGATGCCCTTGGGCAAACGGAGCCCAACAGCAGCTGAGGCGCCGCTGTCCAAGCCCCAAAACGAGTCATTCAGTTAGAGAGGAGTGAAAACCTCATGCAAATGTTTTCCATTCAAAAATCCTTTTGATTTCTAAATTAGTAAAGCAGCAAGTCTTTCTGGGGGATTTTTTTCTTTTCATTTTTTTTTGATGAAACATTTTTGAATGTTTCTGGAAATTCATCAACAGGTAGGTTGTTCTGTTTTCAAATTTTTTTTCATCGCTTTTCCTCCCCAGCTTTGTCTGACTTTAATTTGTGGTCTGAGTGGTACCGTGAGGTTCCACGATGCTTCACACCGTGCAGAGCAGACCAGCTCGTCTGCAGCTCTGGCGCTGGAGTCCCGAAGCCGTCACAAACAGGAGCTCGCTCGCCTGCAATGGTGCTGCTGGAGGGAACCCAGCTGGAGAGGAGTAACCGAACTGCAGAGACGCGATGCCACGGCTGAAGATGGCAGCAATGTCGGTGGTAAAGCTGTGGACAGGCTCCCGGGGTCACCGCTCCTCGGAGGGAAGGTGAGACGCCCGGGCCATGGCTATCGCAGCCCATCAGCGATGCTCCAGTAACGCAAACCTGCGTGTAAGGATACGGAGCCCGGCAGCCGCCAGCGGCAGGGGGACTTGTCACCTGGGGCGGGCTCGGCCAGGCTTCTCCACCCCGGCAGGCGCAGCGCCCGGGGAAGGGGTTGGTGGCACCTGGGCGGTGGCATCCACAGCCTTCCCCGGCAGCAGCGCTGAGTGGCGGAGGGTGCGTGTGTGCGCGTGGGCTTTCGAGGTGAGGCCGCTGAGAAGGCAGGACCACCAGACAGGAGAGTGCCACGGATGGGGGAACAAGGAGGGAAACCCACGTCTCCGGCTGCAAATCCTCTGCGAGCCTCCCTCTCCTCCGCCAGCTCCACCGCAGCGCCCGGGCACGCTCCTGCCAGCTGCGGGGTCAGGGAGGGTGGCTGGCGGGACGTCGGGGGACAGCGAGGTAGGACCCCAGCACGCCTGGCCCGCTGGCACTCGCCTTCAAGCTGGAATAATCTCCAGTGGAAAATAACACGAGATAAAAGCGGTGAGAAAAGGCAAACCCCACCCTGTGCTAACGGGAGATCTGTGCTTCGTCCCAGGCTTGTTTTTGCTGGGAAATGACTGGACCAGCTGGAGAGACGGCGGCCCAGGAGCAGAGCTGCTGGGGGAAAGGGAGCGGAGTACGAGCACGATGCTTCAGCGGTACAAGCCAAACGAGACCCGTGCTCGCTTGGAGAGAACAAGCGGGGAAGAGCTGCCCGGTTTTCTGCGAAGCGTCTGTGTGAAGGGATTTACGTGCCGAGGGCGTGCCAGCAGCCATGCCAGGGTAAGCTGGGGGTGGACAAAGGCCAAAGCCATGGTAGGAGCGTCTATCTGGGGATTTCCATCGCCCAGGATTGAAGGTACCCAGGTGACAGCATTCTTGAAGCACCAGGCTCCGGAGCATCCCCCGGCGCAGCCCTGACCCGCAGCAGGGCCCGCTTGGGCTCTGTGGGCCGGGGGTTTGCTGGCTCAGAGACAGGGGCTGTAAGGGAAGAGGTTAATGGCTCAGCTGTGAGGAAAGCCCTCGGAGGCAAAGCTTAATGAAGAAGTCGCTGCGGGCTGGGATCAGCCCTGCCGCCTGTAACTGAGCCTCATTGTTATTTAAATGGGGCTGCTTGCAGGGCTGGGTGAATAACTTCATGATCAGATGATTTTTCTGAGCGGTGTGATGAACCGTGTATATAAAACCAGCCATCCCTTACAAGGAGGAGTGCTGCAGAGAAATCCGGGTCCTGGGGGATGGCAGCTGGAGTCTGCCATGGCACGAGCAGAATTATTTTGCATCCCAGAGGAGGCAGGGGCTGCAGCCCCATCCCGAGAGATGAGAGAGGATTCCAGGGGCCTCGTGGCACCGCCGGCACTGGTGGGTGTGCGGCACTTCTGCTCCCCCTCTGCTCTGCCTCCAGAGCTGGGCTTAGTCCCCGGACAAGACCGGTCTTAAGAAAGGGAGAGGGGGGAACAGCTGCCTGGCCGGGAGGGTGCCGGGCACTCGGGGTGCACGCGCGGGTGCAGGGACTGCATTAGTGCAGCCGGATGGGAAAGTGGCCGTGCGTCAGCTTGAGCCCATCCCTTACAGCTTGGTCTTGCTGTTCGGTTTGGGTCCCGCTTTTATAATCCAGCAGCAAATGTAAGAGCTGTCTTTAACTCTGCATGTTGCTGCCTTGCCGTGCTGAGCCCAGAGCTCGCCTTTGCACACAGGTGAGGCACGGAGGCGGCAGTGCCGCTCTGGCTCCTGCCACCACACTGAATTCTCCCGAGCGCTAACCCAGCTTGGGAGGCAGCGGGAAATCCCCACCGGTTTGGGTCAATAGCAAGAAGTAACGACCGCTTCCGATCGTACCGTCATAGGACATGAAAGCCACTTATTGATCAAATGGTTTTGGAAACAAGCAGCAAAGCTCCAAGGATTTTGCCGCTAACTTTGTTTAACCAACTGTGCAGGAAGGCGGTTTGATGTGGGCCATTTCTGGGTACATGAAACAGAATTAATTTGTTCTCCCTGAAAGCCAGCAGACAGGAATATGAAATATTTAAATAGCCTAACCATGTTTGTGATGTGCTGAACCACGCAAGTACCCGATGTGTGACTGCGCTTTCCATGCACGCAGGTTTGGAGCACTCGGTTCCTGCAGCTTTTTGGCAGGTTTGGTGCCCGTGCCCCTTGCCGGAGCGGGTAGAAGGTGTATCGCCGCGGGGCAGCGAAAGACACAGGCTCCTCATCTCATTTATTCATCTGCAGTGTGCTTTGCCTTGAGGAGGGATGGAAGAAACGTTGGTGGGCCTGAAAAATAGCAATGCACTTACACAAGCCCTGAACACCAGGCGCTGCAAGTCTGCGTGCTGAGCCAGGAACCGGCTTGCTTCTCTGGCTCTGTCCCCGAGCCCCTCACAGCCTGGCAGCTCCCTGCTGGGGACTGCACCCCCGGGCCGTCCTCGCGCCCCGTCTTGCTCTTGGGTGCCCGTGAGTCCTGGGCAAAGGAGCACAGACCAGCTCGGAGCCGGGAAACAGGGCACGAGCTCTGCTTCTGCAGGAAATTGTGTTCTCTGGTGTGATGGGGAGATGCTGTCCTGCCTGCTCTGCCCTGGGCGGACGGACTTGGGGTGGATGGAGCCCTCTTTAACTATCATTTTTTATTGCAGGCCCTTCGCTTGCTCGTGCCCTCCCACCCCGGGACGGCTGGGTGGAGGGTCAGCACGTGCCAGCTCTCTGCCAGCTGAACAACCTGAGCTCTGGGGACCGTTACGGACAATATTTCTTTGCTTTCTTTGCCCGGGTTTCCTCCTCTCTGCCCAGCATACCTGGGCATCTCTGCTCCCCGTGTTTGCAACCTCTCCTGCAGCCCCATGCTGCGGGCGGTGGTCCCGACGGCCCTCAGCGACAGCCCTGTTTGATTCCCCTCCGGCGCAGCCACGCAGACCCAGAGCAAACAGCGCTTCGGCATCTGCGCTGCCGGCTCAAATCAAGGCTGCTAAAAAAGTTGGGTGGAAGTAAATGAAAACGATTGCTTTTCGCATCACAGATTGGAGCAGCGGCTGTTCCAGCCGAGCATCGCCGCCCGGCCGTGCCTCTGCAGCTCTCCCCATTGCTCTCCCCGCCGCCGGCCGCTCGTGCGGGTTTATGTAACGCTCAGGCGCGAACGTTTGGGCCGCTTTGTTTTCACACAGCGGCTGGCTGCGAAGGATGCTCTTGCCTCCGGTGGGTGTGTAACTAGGTCTCTCCTCACATGAACGCAGCTTCTCTCTTCCTCGCTCCGTCCTCTCTGCACGGAGGACGTGAAACATGCAAAAACTGTGAAAGCAGAAAGGGAAAAACCAGCGCAGCTGACGTTGCCCTGCTGCGGGGGGGCCTGGCCCTCACCCCCTCCATCCCCAGTGTCCCCGCGGGGCCCGGGGCAGAAGCCCCCTCCCCAGCGGGTGACCGGCGGGGACAGCGTGGCCAGGGATGCCCCAGCCTGCGGCTGCAGCCGCGGCTCTGCCCCCCCACGGGCCCTTTGCGGTGTTGCTGCGGCCGTGCTCCCCTCGGGTACCGCGCGGGCGGGCTCTGCTGCAGGGCCTGCGGAATCAACTGCTGTGAGCAGCGAGAAGCCCTTCCAAAGTTTGGTGGGACCAGGGCTTTCCTCCAAAGAAAGAAGAAAGTAAGTGTGTGTGTGTGTGTGTGTGGATCTGCCCCTTCTTGGCAAGAACATTTTAGGTGAAAGCTTTTAAAACTTTACTTACATCTCCTGGATGTAAAAACTTTACTTACATCTCCAGTGCTGCTGCCTCAGCACGCAGCCCCAAGCACTGGCAGACCCCTCCCGGGCCCCAGCAGCCTGCATCCAGCCTGCTGCTCCTGTGAGCTTTCAGTGCGCTCGGGTTTGTCCTCAGAAAGCTTCACACGAGCTCCGCAGAGCTGCAAGGAGGCACGGGGAGACGCACGGCGTAAGAGCCAGAGCTAAGGCTTGCCGCTCGTGGAGCGATTGCTGCTTGGCTGCCCCTGCAGGGAGGGCACAGCAGGTCCCTGCTCCGGGGTCCCCTGTCCCTGCTCCGGGGTCCCCTGTCCCTGCACCAGGGTCCCCTGTCCCTGCCTCAGCCCTCCCGGCATGTTGGGGGGGCGAGACGGCATCCGCAAACGGAGGCGGAGGCCGCTGAGCGCTGCTGAGACACCTTTATATTTAATTAGAGTTCGACTCTTCCTCCACCTGTTTCCTGTGGCGGATTTAGGTCCCTAAGAAACAAATGCTAAAAAAAAAAAGAGAAAATCTGTTCTCCAGCTTCTTTGAATTCTTTAGAGAAAGCCAATGTGGGCACCAAGGGAGCAGCATCCCTACATCAATGCGAGGCTGGAAGCTGCAGCGCGCTTGCCAGGAGCTCGCCTGCGTTCCCACGCAAGCCGCTGCGCCGGGACGGCTCCCGCACACGTCCCGTCCACACCGGCAGCGTGAGGGGCTCCTGCACGTGTGGGGGCAGAGCTTGCTGAGGAAATGGGGAGAATTTACCTTCTCTTTGGAGATTCTGCCTCTTTGCTGGACTTTGGGGCTGACTCTCTCCACCCCGGTGCAGAGCGAGCCCCTGCAGGGCTGCAGGGCTGGAGCCGGCCGGCACCGCAGCCCGTTGCAGCGTGCCTTGGTACAACACACCGGGCTGTGCAATTGCAGCAGGTTTCTGACCTGAACCCCTGCAGTTTGTTAGTTGTCATTCGGGGTTTTTCTTGAAAAGGGCTTGTGTTACTTGTCTCCTGCAACCCCGACCCCGCAGCCTCGCGCCAGGCTCTTCTGCTCACGCGTTTCCCGGAGCGAGCGGCAGCCCTGCGGCACGCTCGGCGCCTTCCCTTCCACAAAGCAGCTCCTCGGTTGCCTGGTGGGAGGATGAGGTCCTTTCCTCAGGATGTGAATCATGTCTCTATGGGAGCCTGCTCCTGCACCCCTTGTCTCTCGGTCTCTCCCGCGGCTGCGGGGCTGGTCTCCCACCCCCCGGCAGCGGAGGGGGGCCGCAGAGCCCGCGGGGAAAGGCGAGCCTGGATTTCACAGCGCGGTGCTCGACGGAGGTGCTCTGCAGCTGCAGGCAGGGAAAGGAGACCCCGTTTGCCCGTATCACCGGTTGGGTATCGGTGCCCTGCTCTGTCTGATGGCAGGAGCCGATGGTGGGGAAAATGCGATACAAAACCTGCACTTTTATGGAAAGGGGAATGAATTGGGCTGATTTCCCCTCTGCTCCACGCACTGCGCTCCCCTGAGAGTGCCGGTTCAGAGTTGTTTGTGTGTTTGTCCTCTCATCGCACCTGTGGGGACTTGCATTAATAAATATAACAGTTTCCTTAGAGGAAGGAGCTGCTGGGATGTTCAGCCTGACATCGCAAAGTGCTGAGGGGATCTGGATACCCAGCTCCCGTGAGAATGAGCGTGGTCTTGAAAATCCTGCCTTTAATATGATATGACTCTGAGTGTGCTAAATAATGAAAATGGAAAAATAAGGAAAAAAGAAAACAACCTCCCGAGAGCAGGAACTGTACCTGGCTTTTGTACTTCTTGGCCCAGCAGAGTGAAAAAAGCTTGCACATGAATACTAACATGATTATCAATACTTACAGGGGGAAATTAAAGACATCTTCTCAGTGGTTTCTGCTGCCGCTGGGTTTCATATGCAGCAGCTATGCGGGCTGTGTTTGGAAAATGGGTACATACAGTAAAAGAACAACAAAGAAGAAACAGGCAAAGCCCAGAGTTTACAATTAAAATGAGAAGAATTCAGCCTGGCATGGCTACATGTTAAGTGCAGCACGCACTTAGGGTAATATACCACTTTCCTTCGCGAAAGTACACAGGAAAGGAATCAAAATGACCTGTTATTATTTTCATTACTGCTCTCATTCCTTTGCCTGCAGAAGGAGTTATTTCTGTCGCGAAGATTTCTATGTGCAATCCAGCAGTGAATAGGGCCTTGCGCCCAAGGCAGAAGACACCCTGCAGCACAGGCTGGCACGACGACGGGGAGAAAAAGCACCGCCTTCGGCCCCCGCTTTCTCCGGCACGCCGCGGGAGGCCTCGGGAAGGTTCCCCTTCATTTCCTCCTGACACAAGCGCAGCACGAGGAGGGATGCCTGCAATTTATTTCTCCTTCTTAGCATTAAAATCACATGGTGCTGGGTGTTAGTAACAAGCCTGTCTGTTTATGGAAAGACGACATCAGCAGGACAGGTCAGCTCTGTTTTATTAGTGTAATGAACCTTTTAAAGCAGCCGCATAATAACAGCTCTGGGCCTATTTCTGGTAAGCCTCCTGGGCATTTAATTCCATAGAACTCAAGGGGCATTCTTCAGAGAAAGAGCTTGTAGGATGGAGGGCTGGATCGCAGCGGAGCAGGGACGGTCTCGGGCCACAGAAGGAAAATGATCACGTGGCTGCGGAGCCAGAGTTAAATCCCACAAACGAGAACTTAGAAAGACTTGTTGTTCACGGAAATATTTTCATTATTATGTTTCAATTAAAGTTGTCTCCTGTTTTGATTTGACTTTTCATTGCCTCCGCTCCCAAACCAGGCGCGACGCAGCGCCGGGCTGGCACAGGGAGACATGGGCGTCGGAGTGGGACACTGAGGAGGAGGCCGGCAGATCCGATTTCAGGGAACGCCGGCAGGTAGCAAGAAGGACGAATGGCAAATGCAGTTTGAAACCTCCTCCATGCCAGTCCGCTGAGACGTTTTCAGTGAGTTGGGTAAAAGAAGGTCATTATTTGAACTGTAAGTTTAAAAAAACATTCTGAGAGGACCTCTGAGCTGCTCGGCTTTGCATCCCTTGTGCCTGTGCGTGAGCCCTGGCCTGCCTCGGGAGCGTGGCCCTGCCCGGGCTGCTCGTGGCCGCAGTCATAGAATCATAGAATCATTAAGGTTGGAAAAGCCCTCTCAGATCATCTAGCCCAACCGTCAACCCCACGCCTCCATGCCTACGAAACCACGTCCCCAAGTGCCACGTCTACACGGTTTTTGAACTCCTCCAGGGATGGTGACTCCACCACCTCTCTGGGCAGCCCCTTCCAGTGCTGGACCACCCTTTCAGTAAAGGCATTTTTCCGAATATCCAATCTAAACCTCCCCTGGCGCAACTGGAGGCCATTTCCTCTCGTCCTATCGCTTGTTACCTGGGAGAAGAGCCCGACCCCACCTCTCTACCCCCTCCTTTCAGGCAGCTGTAGAGAGCGATGAGGTCTCCCCTCAGCCTCCTTTTCTCCAGGCTGAACAACCCCAGTCCCTCAGCCGCTCCCCATCAGCCTTGTGCTCCAGACCCTTCCCCAGCTCCGTTGCCCTTCTCTGGACGCTCCCCCGGCCGCAGTCGCCCCCTGCGCCCGGCCAGGCACGGGGCCGTGCCCCCCCCCGCGTCTGCCGGGGCTGCAGCCCGGACCCCCCTGAACTCCGGGCCCCTGCTGCTGCCCGGGCTGGCGCAGGGCAGAAATCCGGGCAGAGCAACGTGAATCCGGCCTTGGCACTGAAAGCCTCGGACTCCTGAGGGCCTTTGGGAAAAGCCACCATTCCCACGTCACTCCCTGCGTCCCCCCAGCGCAGATGCCCCCCGCGACTGGCTCGAGGACAGGGCTGCCCCCGTTTCCCCGTTCTGTTACCGCCAGCCCCGCGGCCAGCACCATCACCCCTCCCCCCCCCCCCCCGCCGGGCCGCGGCGGCATCGCCAGGTGGGGTATGCAAATGAGCTGCGCGGGCGGAGCCTCTCCCGGCACCGCCCACTGCGCCCCAGGGCGGCCCGGCGGGTCGGGGGGTCCCCCCGCCCCCACCGCGCGGCGCTATGCAAATCAGCATGCAAAGCAGAGGGGCGGGGCTGTGGCCAAGCGGCGCGACCGGAGGGCGGGGCTCGTTATGCAGATGAGGGGCGGGGCGGAAGCGGTATGTAGATGAGGGGGCGGGGCGGCGCGGGTGTGTGTCGGTGCCTCCCGCCAGCTGCACCCAGAGGTGCCGAGCGCAGCCCAGCCCCGGCCCCGGCCCCAGCTGCAGCGGACGGACCGCGCCGCGCCGGGCAGGGCCGGAGCGAGCCGAGCCGAACCGGGCCGGACCGGAGCGAGCCGGCGGCCGGCAGCCCGCGCAGAGCATGGCCGAGCCGCCGGCGGCGCCGGGCCCCGAGGGCGAGGAGGGCCCGGTGCGCTTCGCCCGCAAGGGCGCCCTGCGGCAGAAGAACGTGCACGAGGTGAAGAACCACAAGTTCACGGCGCGGTTCTTCAAGCAGCCCACCTTCTGCAGCCACTGCACCGACTTCATCTGGTGAGCGACCCCTCGGCCGGCACCGCCGCCCCCGGGACCCCCCCCTCGCCCGCTCCGGGGTCCCCGACCCGGCCCGGCGGGACCCCTCCTCACCCAGCCCGGCGGGACTCTTCTCCCCCCCCGCCCCCCCCCCCCCCCCCGGCCCGGCTCCCCTCGGCCCCCCCGGTGCCCGCTCTCCCCGGGCCGCCACCCCTTCCCGCCGGCCGCGCCGTTGCTGCGGGGCCGGTGCCGGTGCCGGTGTCTCACGCCGCCTCTCTCTCCGCAGGGGCTTCGGCAAGCAGGGCTTCCAGTGTCAAGGTGAGTGTCGCGCTGCCGGGGGGCCTGGGGGGGGCGGGCACCGGCCCCCGCTCCCGGCCCGGGCCGCGGAGCATCGCTGCTGGGGCTGGCGGCAGCATCCCCGCGGAACCGCCGTGCCCAGGCCGGGGAAGCAGCTTAGTCATTTTTTTTGTTTTTTAATCAACCGAGCAACTGGTCGGTGCTTTTAAGCCGCTCGGGTTTTGTTACCAGAGATAAGCGCCCAAGGCTTCCGATAAATCCCCCCCAAAAAGGCAGAGGGAAGTTTATTGTTTGTAATGTGCTTAACGTGAAAACGCGTGTTTTAATGGCAAACTGGCTGCGCGCTGGCTTGGTGGCAGTCCGGTGCTGTAACCATGCAGCCTGGCAGAACTTGAATGGCTTAGTTGTGTTGCTGGGGAAAAAATGAGGCTTTATAACAAAATATGTTGCAATAGCTTCTGGGTTACTACAACCAGAATTCTTTGTTCTGATAATGCTGGGATTCTGGAGGGGCTCTTCAGGGATTTATGATGTCTCCTCAGGAAATCGGGATGAATTAACCGGGCTTTATCTGGTTGCTTGCTGCTCTCTTAGCTAGCCTAACTGCAGGTTGCCCATGCTCGCAGATAGCCTGGCTAATCCTGGCCGCGATGCTGGGGGTCACACCTGCGTGAGGGGAAAGCCTGGGCTTGGGATTCAAACCGGGCTGGTGCTTGCACTTGCTGGCAGTGAAATTTTGCTCTTAAGAATATTTGGGTCAGTGTTTTATTTTGGCGGGTGGCTGAATCCCAAGCAGAGGTATTTTGCATGAGAATAAAACGGCTGTATAGCTGCAGTATCTCAAGAACAGCTCATCCGGGCAGCCTTCGTTTGTACCTGAAGCAGAAAACGCACCCCCCTGGGTCACGGTATGGCACAGGATCAAAACTCGAGGTGCCGTGTGGGTCCAAGTCCCGGACGGCAGCTCTGCCTGCGCTGTGCCTGCCGGCTGGGGCGGCTGCAGGCAGGAGGGCTTTGTCTTGAGTGCTCTCAGGAGCGTCTCTGCAGATGCTGGTACGAGCGGTGTAAGTCTAGCCCAATCTAAATGCTGCTGCTACTCACCCTTAACGCTTGCCTTAGGAGTATAACCTTAAAATACCAGAAGCATCTCCCTGCCGCCTCCCAGACCCCCACCAAAAGGCCTGGGCTGGTGTTGGCAAGCAGAGGGAAGCAGATGTGGAGACTAAAACATGTCCTAGTGGTGTTACTCAAGGTCACAGCTTCCCCTGGTACCTGAGGTTTCGTACATGGGCAAATAAGTCCCGTTACTCGGAGGAGTTTTGTGCAGCTTGTATCTCTTATTGTGGCTCTTCCCAGGTTTACCCAGCCGTTGATTCTCTGACTTTCCTTGTGGTGCAGGCAGCGTCGCACCAGGCGTATTTGTGCAAACACAATGTCCCTGAAATTTGGGGTATGCTAGAAAAGCTGGCGGGGATCATCTGCTGGCGGGGCAGGGTTTTTTCTTTCTTCCCGTATGATTTCTAGTGCTTTGCTCAGTTCTACTTGCAGCATTCAGTATCAGATAATTTGAGCCTTTTCAAGTCTTCCTTCCAGCGTTAGGAACTATTGTCCAAACCTGTAATCGTGCACTTGCTTCAAGCTTTATCCTTAAATGTTTTTAAGCAGTATTAAATCACCCTCCAGTGTGAGGCCAGTAAATGGGACCCATGAAGGTGGTCTCAGACTTGCTCGTGCGCAGCAATTGGCCTCCAAATGGGGAGACCCTCCACCACCCAGTAGATGTTAAAGAGCGCAATCCTGTCCTGGGGTTCCTGGAGCAGGAGCCCTCACGGTGTTACTGCAGTAACATCAGTAGGATTCCCAGTAGCACGCTGTGCTCGATGGTGTCTCCAAAGGTGTGTGACTGGTCTAGAACACACCTTTCTGCCTTCAGAAACCGCTTTCCAGGTTATTCTGGTATTACAGATGTGAAAACCACATTACTGTATTGCAACAGGAAATTTTGCAGACTGCGGTAGGTAGAGCAGACTACTCCTTACCCCGAATACCTTCCCAAAATCAATGATCTTCTGTGGATTTTTGCATATGTCCCCTTCTGCGAGGTTCCGAGGTCCCTGGGTGAAAGCCCCCCGTTAGTGAGGTAGCTGCAGCTCAGACCGTGGGTGTGATCCTCGTTACAGCGACAGCATCGTGCAGTTGGTGCCCCACGACGGAAGGCACGCCGTGTCTCCGTGCAGAACGCTTCCAGGTTGGAAAGTCAAGCACGAGCTAGAAGTCGCTACCGCCTGCCATCTGCTTTGAAATCACAGCTACCCCGGGAGGCTGCGGGAGGGAGAGCGGTCCTTCTGCGGCAGGAGGAAGGACTCGGGGTGCCAGGGCTGGCACCGCACGCCACTCCTGCCCCTGGAGCGGGTCAAGCTGTTGCGCCAGAGCCGTTGTGGTGCCGGGTACCGCTCCTGTTGGCGGGAAGCGCTAGGCTTTGGGTCTGTGCCCCACAGGTTGTGCTGCAGCTGCTGTTAACTTGGTAAATATTACTTATTTACCATGGAAGGAAAAAAAACTCAGGGCTAGCTTTTGTTTAGGGGTTCTTCAGCTCTGTAGGGCTTGCAGTAAGCTTGGGTTGTAGCGTCTAGCTCTCCCTCTATTGAATGCAGCTTTAATTCAACTTTAACAACTTCCCCAACTATTTTATCCTGTTGTTCAGTGGGGGTGGCTGGAAATGTCGCTCAGGCACATGCCACTCTGGTTTCTGAGCTGTCTCCTACTGCCATGCTTGCTTTAAGTAGGTTTTCACCTGTGCCCTGATTTCTTTCTAGGGCATTTGCAATAATTAGATGGTTAATTAGCTCATTACTTGTGACTTTTGGCAGGAAGTTAGCAGAAACTGACTCTTTGTAGCTTGAAATACTAATGGATACCACAAATGCCACTTAATTGCTTGCTAATCTGCTTCTTATCCTTGTATACGATCTCCTTCTTATCCTTGTATGCATCTTAAGACTTCCTGGGCTAACGTCTTTCGGCAGAGCCAGAAAGCGTTTCTGTGCTGGGCAGCAGGAGGTCTGTGCGCAGGCGGCCCTGAGGAGCAGGGCTGGTTCTTGCAGGTTAACAAAAAAATACCAATATATTGGGGGTGTTGGAAGACTGAAGTGCTGTGGATGTGCCCGGGGCTGCCAGAAAGACAAACCCTTCCTGGGGGAAGCTCAACGTGCGTTGGCTGCACGTCAGCTCGCGGTGCAGAGGGCCTGTCTGACTCTGTTACAACGATCTGTTGTAGCTGGAAGGTACGCGAGCCCTCCTGTGAACTCACAAATAACAAAGAGAAAGGGGTGTACGTGTTCTCCTCGTGCCGGGTTTCGAGATCTGTCTGTCCGGTGCCGTTACTGGGGAATACATGAGGAGGGAGAGAGCAGCATCTCGTTATCTGCAGGCTGTCTCGGTGAAGGCACGACGTGGGCTAAGCTACAGCCGATGGCTTTGCTGTCTCGGTTCTCCTAACTTAAGAAGTGCTTTGAGGATGGTAAAGGAAAGGGAACTGGTTTGAAAGCTGTCGACAGTGAAATTCTTGGTCTCGTTTTCAGAATGTGCCCCTGCTGGGAACTGGCAGCTTGCTCTTCGTCTTTTCTGTTTGTGTTCCCTCCTTGCCATCCCTGGGGTATCTTCCTCCTGTTGCCCAAGCAGCTCTCGGTCCCCCTGCAGATCAGGGCATGGGTTGTGTTGGAGGTTTTGCGAGGGGGGCAGCTCGCTGAGAGCCGGGTTTGTTTAACCTGGAGTTGCCGTCGCAGCGGCTGGGCTGGGCTGGGCTGGGCTTCCACCTTGGGAAGAGCAGGGGAAGAGGTGCTCACGTGGAGATGAAGAGCCATGTAACGCGATTCTCACTTAGGAGCAAAAAATAACCTGCATCTGTTACTGCTTTCACCTGTGCAGAGTAAGTAGAGAAGATCTTGGAAAGAAGAATCTTGATTCCTTAAGAGGAGAAGGGGAAAAAAAAAAAGCATCATTTAGTAAGGGATGCTTAGATCTCATGCAGTAACTTTTCTGGGGAAAATGTTTACTTCTTATCCCTGGTTATGAATCAGTAAGCAAAGATACTCTTCAGATTTAATCTCTTTCCCAACTTCCTACCAAATACAATTCCCTTTTCCAGGTTTTCTTCTCCCAGTCCTCCGAATCTCGTTTGTTTTGTGTTTTCACAATTCAACGTTTGGTACCACAACTAAGCAGCTGGAAAATGTCAGACAGGCCTTACCTTTCAAGCAAGTATTTCTCTCTTGCTATCTGCCTTCAAAACCCACCCTTCCTTCCCCCACCTCTTCGCTGCCCTCCAGACGGAAGTGAAACCCATAACAGCTCTGGCCTTAACTGCAGCTCGTGCTGCTGCTACGGGTTTTGGTTTGTCGCCATTAACTTCACGCAGGCATTCAGTGCGCGCTTTTATTGACTGTATTAAGCAAGTGAGAAACAAAAGCAAAACAAACTCCAATCATTCAGAGCTGCCTCAAACCCCGTAATTTCGTGTCAACATATTACGCACACTGGAGAAATGTTAGTGTTCCAATAGACTAATTAAAAATGTTACTGCAATTACTTTTGCAACACAAACGATGCTAATTATATAATGCTGCAGAAATTGGAAACATAATTTTGGAGGATTTTTGGGCGCCTTGCAGTGGTAATACAATTCTCGATACTGTAGCCGGGGAGCCTCGGGCAGCGGGAGCCCGGTTCTCCGGCCGCTGGGGCAGCGCCTTGGAGCAGGTAGAAGCAGAAAGGGGAAGTCGGTCTGGTCCCCCGCGCTGCACCAGATGGTCTGTGGTTCTGCGGAACTGTGAATAAAAACAGAGTTGACAGGGAAAATGGGAAGATGTGCCACTTCGCGTTTTGGTCGAAGGATCAAGTCTCCTTCCGAGACTAGTTTTAAAGCCTGTAGCCTGAGCTGGTTTCCCTAATCCTGCTCCTGCCTGCGCTAGATACCTGCAGCTCGGAAGAACAGCTGGGGAAGGAGATCGGTTTTGGAAGGAAACCTGGACCTGCAGAAGCCTCTTGCGGCGCAGGGTCTGTGGCTGTCGGGTTCAGCAGGGATTGCTTGATATGCTGAGCCCCGTTAGTGTCTCCTTACAGTGCAGAAGGGTTCATTTGAGTTTCTCAGTGGAAGTGGTTTCTCTTTTCCCTCCCCCTTTGCAGTTAGCATGGTAGATTTTTCTCTCTTATCTCCCGAGATAGCTGTCATCCGAAAATGATGGTAGACTGCAATAGTGAAGTGGTCTGTTTCCTTCCTGACCAGTGTCAGCAGTAGGAAGCTGGGCAGAGGGTCTCTGAGCTGGTCCCGGGGGGGTTCGGGTGCCTTGGGGGTGGCAGGAGGGTTTGCATCCGCTCTAGCTGATGTCTGTCAGCTGTGACTCCACTGCAGAGTCTAAACCACCCCGGTATACGAGCCTCTGCCATGATTATTGTCTGCGTATTGAGTCTTAATGCTTGGGCTGTCTCTAAGGAGACTTCTCGGCAAGCAGTACAGGCATTTCTGTACGTCCGCTAGCTCACTCGCATGCGATCCTACAAATTCCTACAGCACGTGGGCTCCTGGAAGGGTGTGTAGGGCATCCTTGCACCAGCAGTAAGTTGTGGGCGAACGCTCGCCTGTCTCGGCGCCAGCAGAAGATGCTGGGGCTGCAAAACAGAGCAAGACCTTGAGGGTTTGGTGTCTGGTGTAAAACAGGAGGTGGGGTTGAATCCCCTCTCAAAACTTGGTGTGAATTCTGTTAACTGACAGGGCTTTACCTAGAAACTCAAGCTAGAGGAGTTGCACCGGCTCTTCTGGTGGGCTGCTGCCCTCCCAGCCAGCGAGCACGGCTCCTCGTTCTTCTGACTGCATTTGAAAAGGCAAAAATCTAAAAATGTCGGAGGCGCTCGTTAATGGCATCCAGTCCCCCTTCGGACTGATCAGCAAATAAGTCGCATGATCACAGTGACTAAGAAATTAACTTCTAGCTGTGCCCATAATTTAGTTCAGGGCAGAACTGCTTGGCACACGTCATTATAAAGCGCACAATCAGAAGGGGAACGTTCAAGTGCCGTCCCCAGGTCTGAATCGAATGTGTGTGGTAACGAGAAGGGATGCTTATAATGGTGAGTGGGGTGGGATTTTGCCCAAGATAAATATTTGGGTGGATTTTTCCTGCAGAAGCCAGCTGCGCAGAGGATTAGTGCTGTACATTGGCAGGTCCACAGCTCTGTTTCTGCTAGAGTCCGACCGTGGGCTGGTCGCCTTTTTATGCATGTGGTAAGGCTCCAGCATGGACAGCACGGAGCAGCGGTGGAGGGCGTTTGTAGTGCTGTGCGATTAATTCCTCTAGCGTGGCTTCATGAATCATTATTCTGAAAGTCCGTAAATTAGAGCCATTTAGAAAAGGTGAGTAACAAGCTCCCTGTAGGAGAGGGGTAACTGTAGGTCTTCTGGGCAGCGTGTTCCTTGTGTTCTTCAAGGGCTGCAACCCAAGACAGGTTGCTGAGAACAAGCCCTGTGAAAAAGGCAACGGAAACAAAACCGGAAGAGCAGGAGTCCTTCCTTGTGCGGTGATCCTGGATGCAGCCCTGGGTTTCCACTGCCGTGTTCTCATGTCGCCTTGCGTGTTCCTGGCTCAAATACCCTTCACTCTGCTGATGGCCGATGTGCACGCTGTCCCTGATAGCTGGGCGAGGGGAAGAGGGAGGAGAGAGTGCCAAGTGCTCCGCAGACCCTTCAGGCTTTTTAAATGATGCTGTAGAAAACAAAGTGCAGCAGAGGACTTGTTCATCCCGCGGGCTGGCATTGCGCTGTGCCTCGAGTTTTAGCAGAAACTCTTACTGGAGCCAGAGCCGCTGCGCTCCTCGGAGCAGGACCCCTGCAAGGACTTCCCGGAGTGAGGCATTGCGCTGAAATCTTGTACCTAAACTGAGACACGGGGCTAGGGTGTCTAGAAATGAGGGCCGTCCCTTGGGTTTCACGTTCCCTGGGGAAAGGACGGCTGTGGGCTGCTGCTTCCCCCGCTCCGAGCCATGGAGGGTTTGTCTCCTCTGGAGGCAGGTACGTCAGCTCGAGGCTGCTTTCCCCATCCCACGATCCAGCCAGCCAGGGCTGGGTTGGTGTTGGCGACCGCTGTGCCTTGGCCAGGAGTCCCTTGAGGCAGAGGGGCGACAGCACTGGCAGAGATGTAAAACGGATGCAGTAAATGCTGTAGTCCTCCAGACAGTGACCCAATGGATGAAGGTGAAAATCCCTCCGGAGCTTTTCAGCCCATCAGGGTGAGTGTTAGGGGGTGCTTCCCAAGCACAGGGGCTATTGCCCCAGCAGAGAAGGGGCTCTCACCGGGAGAGACTTGACCCTGGCTGGCCCTGTCCTGCCAGCCTGGTGCAGCCGTCACCGAGAAGTCAGTTTTTCCACAAAAGCCACAGGCAGGGTGGGGGAGATGAGAAGAAAGCTCCAGTTGTGTGGTGCTCGGTAGCAGCCAAATGCTTCATATTAAGCAGAAGCAATTCCCAGAAGTAGCTGTGCTGGCTGTGACGCTTCCCGGGAAGGCAGCGTTCCCAGCCACGAGCTGCTGCTTGCGAGAGTTGCACCTGATGCTGTGCAGGGGCAGAAGCGGCCGAGCGCTTGGCTCGCTTTGCTGGGATGATAGGGGTTCCTGCAGGCACCGCGCAGAGCAGCGGCCAGGGGTTGCTCTGCCCCCTCGGTGCGGCTCATCCCGAGGAGCTGAGGGCTGCGGGGCAGCAAACGGCCTCGGTGAGCTACTGCCGCAGCTTCCAGGGGTGGCCGTCGAGCTCGACGGGGAGCTGAGCCGGGGGAGCTGCCCGCGCTGCGGACCCTGCACGTCCTCCTGCTGCACGTGGCCAGGGCTCAACTGAAACAGCCGAGGGATGGCTCCGGCCAAGCAGCTCGTTTGGCTTTTCTGTGTCAGCCCTGCTCAGCCCCAGTGCTGCGCGCAGAGGGGTGGCTGGAAGCCGTTGCCTCCTAAAACAGCTGCCGCCCCGTGAGAAATACTTCTGCGGGTTTTTCTGCTGGTGAGGAGAAGGGGGACGAGCAGAAACCTTCCCTTCCTCGGGGAGCAGCAGGAGTTGGGGATCCCGGCACGGTGCAGTGCTGGGGTGGGTGCACGGCCCTGGCGTGCCGCTGATGCGGGCTGCGCCTCGAGGAGGGGGGGATCTGCGCAGTTCGTGGCCGTTTTGTGTTGGCAATGCTGTGCTGTCTGTCCTGATTACCTTAATATAGGCTCCAAGTGATTTATCTGTCCTGTTCTTAGACCAGCCTCCGTTGGAAAAATAAAATAAATTAAAATGTTCTCCTTGTGAGTAGGCCACCTGAATTCTGGATAATTAAAACAATAACTTGCAAGCAGCAGTCCTTTTTTTTCCTTTTCAGGATTATTTAACTGTTCATTGATATGGGAGGAAGCAAGACGAGTCCTTCCAGGGTCCCACTTTATACAGTAAGTCATCCCTCGCCATCGCTTCCGACAGCTTTACAGTTCCCTGTAAAAAGAAATGCGTTTCATGAAACACGACAGCTCTGCTCCTGCAGCATCCCCGTGCAGACGAAGCCGCGTGCTGCCACTGCCGTTCAGCTCGGCGTCTGCGGGCCGCGATGGGCATCGTCTGCTGGCCGCACGTTGGTCTGCGGCGCGTAAATCGCTTCAGGACGGTTCCCTTGCGCTTCAAGGCTCGTTGCAAACTGGAATAGGACTTGTCATCTTCCTGTGAAGAGGTTACTGAAAGCCAGTTACTTTCTCTTCTTGTTTACAAAGCGCCCCTCTTCCTGGAAGCTCTCCAAGGCTGGGCAGACCTGGGCTGTGGCAACTGCTGCTCTGCTGCGAGGTGCTGATAAATGCTGTTTAGATGAAGACGTGATTCTTTCCCTTGCCGCTTCTCCGGCGTGCCCGAGTTGCCTGCGCAGTGTCTCTGCTGGCGTGTGTCAGCTGCGAGGGGGATGCTCGCAGGCTGACGGGGATGGCGTGCGCAGTCGGGAACCAGGCGTGTTGGCTGGCCAACTCTTTGTGGCTCGTAGTTGACCTGAGGCATAATTGTGGCTCTGCTCAAGCTGTTTGCTTTTGAGGGATTTGGGCTGGCTTCCTCAGCTGCTTATAGCTGTCCTGCTCTTCCTATCATGTGGAAAAAACAAAAAAAAACCCAACCCCCCCCCCCCCCCCCCCCCCCCCAACAAACCAGTTCTAGCATGATACTTGAGTCAGCAAGTGTTTGGGGTGAACCCCTGTAACCTCATGAGCCTCTTGCTTTCAGAATTTAACTTCTGTAGCACAGAAGCACAAGTCTTCCTGCCCCAGCTGATGTGCATTGATTGCTGCATATCTAATGCATTTGAGTTACAGCTTGTCGGTTCAAATAATTTGCTTCCATATTTGGTCTTGCTTTTGTGCCAGATTTATACATCTTGTTTAAATGTGACAGGCAGAATATACTCACTGCTAATCCTAGCTGGACAGGCAATGCTTGCCAAAAGACCCAATATTAATAGGCTCCAGTACATGCAAGTTACTGGGCTTGCTAACCCGAGACTCCTTCCAGTACAACTCCCCTTAAACTGGCTCTCTTGCATCCAGTCAAATTTGCGTTTTTCCAGAGTCAGTCTGCTGTGAGCTTTCCTCTTCGGGTGGGAGCGCTCGCTCCTCAGAGCAATCTTCTGAGCAAGAAAATCTTTCTAGCTCCAAGTGGGAGAAAAAACAGGTGAATGTTTTTTTGGGGTGGTTGGGGAAATGGGAGGATAATCAGTGGCTCTGCAGGGAGGTCTTGGGAGCAGCTGGGCTTGAGCAGGGCACGTAGTTGCTGGTGCAGGGGGCTTCAGCGGGGACGTGCACGGAGGGCAGGGCGAGTTGGGCGAGTGCACGTGCTCTCGGGCAATGGCAATAGCTGGCTGCTCGGGGTGGCTCTGCCTCTGCTCTCGGTTGGGTGTCATGTTTAAAAACTTCAGTCTCCTGTGGTTCTGATCTGATCTTCCTACGTTTGGTATTGAGTCAGCAGCAGGGAAGCTAAAAAAGAGTCTGATGCCTAAATCTCAGCCTTCAGCTGCTCCTCTTCTTCCTCATGCTGTGACGCTGGTGTGTTTTAGCTTATCGTGCCGGTAGATTCCTCCCCGTCTTCTGTTGCCATGTGAAATGATGCAACGCTAATAGCTTCACCTTTGGAGAGAACAGCTAAATACCTTTATTCTGAGGGTCTGAACAGCAAGCACATTTAATAGTTGTCACTCTTAGCACATGAACAAATGCATTTTCATGATTTCCAATTATAGCAGAAGAATGAGAAGGTGAGGTTGTGAAGAGGAGTGAAAGTCGTCTTGGCTCTCCTGAATGGCTTAATGCAACTTTGCTCGGTGACAGAGCTATGAAGTCAGGAGTCAGTACGAAGGTTGTTTTATAATATCAGTAAGAAGCTGGAGTGAGGGGGAAGTGGCCCACGAATTTAATTTGCATCACTGAGTGGATTAGCTCCTGACGCAGTGCAAAGTCATTATTTACCATGTCTCCAGATCTGTTGCCTTTATCAGTGCAATGGTTTGGAGAGAGGCTGATTCAGAGATCATTACGTCTTGGTGTTTTACTTGGCGGGGACAGTTAACACTTGCCTTGTAAGCAAAATGATGGTGCTTGTCAAGATTGTTAATATTGTGCCTACCCCAAGAGGCTGAGTAATTTGTTTTTAGGTTTTTTCTTTCTTTGCATTCATTGCCCTAAATCCTTCTGCTTTAGCTCAGTTTGGGAAAAATACTTGAAAATACTCCATAACTTGCCATTAACCTAGAGTACCCAAGAAGCGATAAAAACGGTGCAACCTGTGTCCCTGGTCTCTGAGACCGATGCGTCTTCCCCATCACGCAGCAGAAGGTATCGCTGGGTCGTGCCGGCGAGCTTGCGGGAGCGGCAGCGTGCTCTCTGCGGTGCATGCCGCTTTCTGCCTCGGTCACGGTGCCGGAGCCGCTCCGTCCCCAGCAGTTGCTATCGCTCAGGATAAGTCAATGCATTGTCACCTTTCCCGTACTGATGGAAGACTGATGCACAGCTTGAAATAATCCCCAAAACGGTTATTTATAGACTCTCCAGAGCTTGACACCATCCTTGCTGTGGGGCAACCTTTGCCATGTCGTCATGATGGAGGTTAGCTTTGTTACAGGCTTTGTTTTTTGTTGCCTTATGGGCTCCTTTGGGAAAACAGCCTTTAAGGGAGAGACGAAAATTGTCTGTGTTCACTTGGTTTCTGAAGAGTTTGATGGAATAATTTGCTTTTTGGGGGGAGCGATCGGAGCAAAGTGCCTTCTCGTGCAACGGCTGTAATTGCCAGCGGAGAGAGTTTCTGAGGGTGGTAGAGCTGCCACGAGGGGACATCTCTGCACGTGAGGGGGGAGAAGGGCTGAGCAGGACACCTCTGCCTGCCACGGAGATTCTGCTGCTTTCAGCTTGCTGGCCCGGGAATGGCTGTAAAACTGAAGTAATTCACATTTGTGTGATCATGCGTTTAAGGACCGTCTCCAGTAGCTCAGTCCATTAACTTCCAAATTTGTCTTATTCGTTTGTCTTTGATGGAGAGGTGCCTCAGGGCCAGGCTCTTCTGGAAATGAGGCTTGTAAGTCTGTAACAGCAGCGAGTTATTCTCCTGGGTAAAACAAAGCGACCTTCGTGGCAGCTGAGAAGCTGATTTCAGAGTTTGCTCCTGGGGGTTTTCCCTGTGTCGGATATCTGTATCTACGTGCTCACGACCTGGCAGCTCGTTCTGCGAGCTGTCCTCTTCAGAGGCTGGCACGTCTCTGTCCCAGAAGCCTTCTACTGTCGTGTCACCTCCTCGATGCCCTCTCCTCCCAGTCGGAGGAGCTGGCTGGTGGAAGAGAACTTGTGCTGAAGCAGCGAAGCTCTTGCTTTGCCGTCAAGTCTCCTGGGGCTGCCCCTTGTCCTCCAGGTCTCTCCAGGTGCCTGGAGCCGCTCCGTGCCACCACGCGCGGGGTGGGCTGCGGGATGCACGGCAGCCTGGGGCACGTGTCTGCAGGGCTGGTGCTGGGGGCTGCGGCCGTAAGGACGGCCAGGGACAGAGCGCCGGCTCTGTGGTACAGGCAGCGGTGGCCCGCAGGTGATGTGGGAGGGTGGGGGACTGGCCACCTTCAGACCCGCCTCTCGGACCTGTGGCGAGGTCCGTATGCAGCGGGGTGAGCCGTGCCGGCAGCGAGGTCTGCACCGGGGAGAGGTGTCCGCTCTGTCTGCAGCCTTTACCGGGCTTGTAGGAAAAGCTGCAGAAGGTGGGATTCTGGTTGGAGAGATGTCTCTGAACCCGTGCTCTTGCACCACGTGGCTAGGAGCAGCAGGGAGAGGAGCCGGGTATCAGTCGGTGTTACCGCTGTCCTGGACGCCATCGGTGGGTAGGGCATGGCAGATGTACAGCCGTGGCGGTGGTGAGAGCCTAGCTTCTGCCCTAGAGTCTCCTGGGGCTTCTGAGGTGGAAAAAGTCTCACTTACTGGGTCATTTAGAGATTCTGAATCTGGGGTTTTGGCAGGAGGAAAGGCTTTAATTAGCTGCTGCTCAGTAGGGCTGCTATTAGATCTTCAGAGCAAGATGCTGCTGGACTGGAAAAAATGTAACAATAGCTCATTTGCTTAGGAAACCATGATGGTGATTTGCATTTTGGTTGAGTACTAAACCCTTGTAGAGAATTTTTCTAAAATAACTTCAAACCATAGTTCAAATTTCTTCTTTCTCTGAAACTGTATGAGTATCTGTCTTGGTGCCAAACAGTTTGGAGGTTGAATTCCTTTGTTTGCTGCCCTCGCTCTGCTGTAAGGGAAGCGAATGCTTGTCTGGGTTGTGGACAAGTACTGTCATCAAAAACTGCATGACAAATGGCTGGCTTCTCTCAACCTTGGAGCAGAATTAAATTCTCCCTTATTATATACCTAAAAGGAGTTTTTTTTTTTTTCCTCTAACAGCAGTCCCTCTATTGACCTGAATACTCAGGAGACGTGTACCGCAGTAGGAAGCTTTGCAGCATGTTTTCTGAATCTCAGCTCTGCTGCTAGCTGGAAATAAGGCGCTTTGAAATACATTCTGGAAATTTCTGTTTCTGCCTGCGTTGTCAGCTTGCACAAGACGATGCTGAGCATTGCCAATACAAAAAGAGAACAAACCTCTAACCTTGGAGCGGCTGTTGCTCCGGATTCTCTGCATCTGTATTGCACAACAGATGAGGACGGTGGCTGACTTTCACAGGTTGGGCATTTGAAGGCAATGGCTCCATCACCAGGGGCTGACGTAGGGCAGAAGCGGCCGTCTCTCCGGCGATGTGCCGCTCGCTCTTGGGAGAGCCGCGGAAGCGGGCGGGGGGCTCGCAGGCTCCCGGGACCCCCAGCTCAGCTGGGCTATGGAGAACCTGGGGCTGGTTTTCCTCGCGAGCAGCTCCTCAGCTTGCTGGGGAGGCTTTCTGCACGGGTCTTTCTGCTCTGCGGCACTGGAGGATTGTCTGTCTTTGATCTGCGAAGCCTTCGCTGCGAGTGGTTGCCGTTCCTTTCCCAAATGCAAGTTGGAAATCTCCAGCTGTTTTGGCCTCAGCGTGCCGCGCTTCAGAAGACAAAACCCCATCTGCCTCCACCTGGCTACAGTATGGCCCAAATAGCAAATTACTAGGCAAGAGGCTTATCTTTTAGATCGGTTTTAGCCCTTTCCCCAGGCTGGTATGAGAGTCGCTCGCTTGCGTGGGTAGGAAAAATGGGATAACGGCGCCGTGCCATAACGCGCTGCCTGTGCCTCCTTGCTGTTGGGTGGGGGCCGTCGTGCAGGGAAGCCCTCCCTGCCTCCCGGGGCACCCGCCTGGATGGGGACAGAAACCAAGGCACGGCATCCCTGGCCAGCAGAAAATCCCAGCGCTGCCGATGGTCCGCGGTGTGGCGGAGTTCCCTTCCAAAACCGCCTCCCTCATTCTGGGTTTTGTAAATTTGGAAGAAACTTAATTTCTGTGGTGTTACTATTAACTGAGTCCAAGAGGATGAAAATAAACGACTGTTAGGAAGGGCAGACTGACTCACTTTCTCATTCTCCTGTAAATTTCCATTTAAGTTTTGGTTTAAGCTCAGGTTTGAGGGGAGTGAAAGCTAGTAATTTGTGACAAAAACTTCTATTTTAGATCACGGTAGAAGAACTCCCTTTCTAATTGCAGAAATTATAAGGCTGTGAGTCTTGTAAAGGAATACCGAATCCAGCGGTTACCTGCGAATTGCCTTTCAGATGCTCCGCTTCAGAGCCACCAAAATGAACTTTGTGCCACACGGCTTGTGCTTTGGTGGCTTGGTGCTGCTCGTGCCGTGACTCTGCTGCTTACCTGGCCCGAGGGCTGCAGAGGTGACCCGCGCAAGCGAGGTGCTCTCGGCTCTCCCACGGCCTGAACAACCACCCTCTCTTGTTTGCTTCTGCCCTTGCTATCGCTGGCTTCGTTTGCCAGTCTCTAGCTCTCGCCCTGGAAGAGGCAGAACAGCCGGTCCTCACCCCTGCAGTGCCAGCTAGGATTTCGTAGGCTTTACGGTGCCCTCCATCATCTGTCCCACCTCCGGGCTGTGGGGTTACAGCCCACTCCATCATTCCCCACGTGCAAGCGACTTCGTCGTTTTGATCATCTTGCCCTTTTCCGGACCTTTTCCTGGTCCGTGGGGATTTGAAGGCAGCAAGCCTTTTCTGATGCGGGTGGAGAGGCTGCCCTGCGTCCCTCCTGGCCCCGGTGCCGCCCCAGGACCGGGCTGTGTGGCAGCAGTGGGGGCCCCTTCCTAGCTGTGGGGCACGGCGACTTATCTCATTGCTGAATCGGGTGCCTCGGCGGCTGGGTGCTTCAGACTCTGCAGCTCTGCTGCAAGTTCCTCCCTTATCGCTGCCTGCTTGCCTGTAATTTTTCTTCCACCATGTCAGAGTGAAACAAGAATACTTCTTTAAAAAGCAAGAGGAAAATCATGTGAGTAAGCAGTGGTATGTCAGCATTTAGAGAGGGTTCAAAATAACATCGCTGATCTGGTCACTTCCGAAGGGGGAAGCAAAGGGCTGCCAGGCGTCAGGCCGCGCTGCCCTCCTCGCCCCTGCGCTGGGATGCTCGGGAAAGCCCAGCGGGCCCAGTTGGATGGTGGTGCTGGCCGTGGCTGGTTAGTGCGGACAGCAGGGCTGGGGCAGGGGGACGGAGGCTGGCGTCCCCGAGGAGCCCGCAGACACCCTGACTGGTGTGGGTGACAGCAGGAGCGGAAACCAGTCCCCGTGGCATCGCAACGGGACCAGTTTGCATCGCTCGCTGCTCAGCACTGCTGAAGCAGGGCAAGGCGGTGCTGTCGGATGTCTCCTGGCTTTGACAGTGCTGCCGACAAGAGCTCCTCAGGAGTGCTCGGCTGTCAGGGTGGCCGTTGCTCTCTTTGGAGCAGGATCCCTTCTCAGCATCAAGTGGCGAGCGATGCTTGTCCTTTGCTGGCCAGCGTCCCCCGTGTAGGATGGCTGACACGAACCTGTACGGGGGGAGTCCAGCCGAGGTCTCGGCTGCTGCAGCTGTACCCACATGCCGCATCTCTGCGTTGCACGGGCATGCACGGGTGGCAAAGCTGCTGTGGGGACACGATGGGCTCAAAGCTCTCGGTCCGCTCGTGGTGCTTCTCCCTCTGCATGTGCGTGGCTGCGGAGGGGGGATGTTCCCACTGTACAGCGAGCACTTGTGCAGTGCCAGTGCCCTCTCTCCTGCCTTTCTTGCCTTCGGGACGGGTGATGTGTGTGACTGCAAAACCGCATTACGTGTAGGAGCAAGAAGCGCCTTTTCCCTTTGAAAGGGCTCCGCAGTCCCCTCAGCCCTCCTCGGCAGCGCAAGGGGAAGCGTGTTTCCCCCCTCTCTAAAGGAACTCATTCCTTGGATATGTTTTTGGGACGTATGTTCTTGGCCAGCGTTTTTCTTCTCATCTTTTCTTTCTGCAGCCGCTTGCATTTAACAAACGGGGCAAGCAGGGTCTGGAGCTGCCGCAGCACCGCGCTGCTGGAGCCGGCTGGGAGATGCTCCATTGTTCAAGGGACCTGGGGGGTGGAAACAGCCATCCACTCCAAGTCAGCCTGTGCCCTAAATCAGAGCTGCAAGATGCTGCAATGGGTCCATATGGAGACTCCTAAAATAATAGTTGTCAGCTCACTGCTGACTTGTATGGGGTGCTAAAGCTTTTGGCTTTAGGAATGACAGCAAACGAAAATGCTGGTGGGCTCTAGCCAGACCTGAGGTGTGTGCCTCTTGGCCCCCCGGGGCATGTGCTTTGAGATGGTCACGCTCGGGACCGTGATCTCCTGCTGTTAGAATGTCCCGTGACTTTCGAGGAGCTGTTATTACTCGTCCACTTATTACAAGGCCAAAACTGAACTTTCAGGAGAGCTAGGGTCAAACAGTTTCTTTTAACGCTTTTATTCATAAAATTTCTGGGGCAGGTACGTGACCCTGAAACATGGAAGAGCTCACGAGCGTGTGTGTCTGTGCTGGAAACGCTGGGGCATTCGCCGCGTAATTGCTTGTTTTTTTAGTAACGGAGGTGTCTGTAAATGGATTCCTGCTGCTCGCATTTAAATTCCTGTTTATTGGCTTTGATGTGCCTTTCCTCTAATGAGCGAGGGCCGATGGGTGTCTAATAAAGAACTCGTATCTCATTTTTCCACTGCTGTGGAGACCATTGGACTCCTAATTGCTCTGCAGTGGCCTTCTGGAGGCGGCTGCCTGTCAGGACAGCTGTTCCCCTTTGATCGGGTTATTGTACATTCAGGCCTTGTCCTGTTGAGGTTTTATTTGCTGTCCAGGCCCTGCTGTATGTGAACTGCCAAGCCATTACACCGAAATGAGCAGCTTAATTCGAAGGCTTGTGGCTCGGCATCGCCGATTGCATCGGTGGGAGCGGGAGCCGTGCGCGTCCTCCGGCAGAGCCGGCTGGGAGCACCGGCGCTGCTGCGCGCGCCGCTGCTGCTGCTAAACCAGGGAGCAGCGCTTGTGCCCGACGAGACTGTAGCAAACCCATGCCGAAATAACTGAGGAAAGTGGCAGTTTGTGGTGTTCTGAAAAAAATCCCTTTTCCTTTGTTATTGAAGCTGTTAATGTTTGTTTGGGGCGTGCAGCTAGCAGCCCTCCCTCCGCAGCAGTGGAGGGAAGCAGATGCTGGCGGGGATGAGCTCTGGGTGGGAGCGAGCAGGGCAGCTTGCGGCGGGGCCGATGCCCTGTAAGGACGGTTGGATGCGACGGCAGAGTCCCCTTAGGCGGCAGGGGCAGACTGCTAAAACCCATGTGTTTGCTTTGTATTTAGTGAAGCTTGGCTGGAACCTCTGGCCTCCGCACGGCAGAACCGGGGCTCCTCGGCTGATGCTGGGTGCTGTGCACCGCGATGCTGTTCCCATGATCTCTCCCCTCCCGAGGAGCGGAGCTCAGCTGCGCTGTCAAATAACATCCCACCACTGCCTTATAGCTGTTTTTGGAGGGGGAAGGAAGGATGTGATAATTACCCTGTTTCGCGTGGAAGAGCTGGGGGAACGGTTCAGGATGCTGCTTGTCTCCTACGAAGCCTCTGGCTCCTGCGCTGCTGTAACACTGCCCGTCCTTTCAACACTGCCAGCCCTGGTCCCCCCCGGCCGCGGGGTGCCCGTACTTTCTCCCCAAAGCTTGATAACACTTTACAAGGGGGCTGTGCCGGGGAAACGCAACGTCCTGTGAGGGAGATGGTCACCATTTCTCTTTATTTTTCTGGTCCATGCTGTTACTGCTAGCAGGTCCCATCCGTAGGGCAGCCCGCTGACAGCGGTGAGAGCATCAGTCTGAGGGCTACTCGGTACGGCCACAACTGGGAGCAGGACTGGGGTTGCAGTACGGGGCTTGTGGGGACGCTGGTGAATTGGACAGGAGATGGCAGATCCTGGCAGGACAACTTTATTGGCGTTGGACCCTTCCTTGGGTGCATCTTAGAGCTCCCTGGCCCAGGCAGAGGTTTTGTAAGTAGGGCTATGCTGAAGTAACACGGAAACCATAGAGTAATTTCCTGTAAAGGACTTTCTCTCGCCGGCAGAGGAACGAAAATTGTTAGCAGAAAGGTTGAAACAGGATCTGGGAGAGCTTTCAGGTTCAGGAGTGCTGGCCGAGCTGCTTAAAAGTCTCTCTGCAGAGCTGGGGCATTCCTGGCCTAGTTTGTCTGGACAAGGGGTCACAGCATTTGTGTCTTCGGATGGGTGCCCAGAGCCACTGACACCAGGAGAAGCGGCATTGCTGCGCATGGCTCCCAGGGTGCCGGTGGGAGGACGGCACGAGCGCTTTGACCACAGGATGCGCCAGCAAAATGTTCACTTGTCACCAGCACTCTCAGCTTTTGGGTGTGACGGGGACCGTGCTCCCTCTGCCCCGGCGGTACCGGTGTGTCGGGCGGCTGAGCAGAGCCCTGCGCCGCGGTGCCCGACCACGGCCGGGTGCTCCAGGGCATCCTCTGATGCACAGCGTGTTCCTCTGCAGCGAGTGGCCTGGGAGCTCTTGCACCTTGTCCCTGGGCTGCGGTGGCTGGAGGCTTCGCCGTGCAGCCCCTGCTCCCTGCAGCGCTATGCCCAGAATCGGGTCAAGAAGCTGAGTTTTCACTTTCATTCTTCACCCTTGAGGTTTTAGAGCAGTCTTTAAAAAAAACCCTAAAGACTTAAACAAAGAATCGAACCACACGTTACAGGTGTTTGTATGTTAGGTATGTAAAACGGTCATTTTTTTGAAGTTTATTTGCATGTATGTGACTGATTCAGGAGCCTGCTCTGTTGGGTGGCCAGTTGGGGCATGGGGTAGCTCATCTGTGTGTCTGGGGGAGGTGACATCCAGCCTGTCTGCTGTCGCCATACGCAGATAAAAACTTTTCCTGCATAGCTTAGCTGGCTTCCATGGGCTGCCCTGCCTTCCTGCAGGAACGCCCTTCTCGGCAGGCGATGCTGGCCTGGTGCGATTGTGCATGTGCCTCGACGTGGTGCTGCCATCGGTCCTTCTGAAACCAGGAGCGCACGTGTTGCTTCGGGTTCAGACTTCACCTCCGTTTCCAGAAAAGCTAGAAGACAAGAAAAGTTGTATACGGCTTTCTGGCTGGAGCAACGTGGCACAGAAGTTACAAAACCTGAGATGAGAGTGCCCGTCGCGTGGCGGCACAGAGCCGACCTTGCTCCTCCAGCCTGCAGAGCAGGAGCGATGCAACTCGTCAGTGTGAGAGACGGAGCTCCTGCAAACGAGCCCCAGATCAGCAAAGCCAAGGGGAGGCTGTGGGGCGGGCGCAGGCAAAGCCGCGCTTGCCCACGCAGGCAGCGAGTCCCTGCTGCGTGGCCGGGGCTGCGCCGCGCGGTGGTTGCGTCCATCGGTGTTGGCGGGCTGACAAAAAGTAGCGGAGAGCGCCGACAGATGAACTTTGAAGGCTTCGAACTCCTCATTTCTTAACAAACCTCCTGAAGGGCGGCTTGAGCTCGCCAGCGCCCGTGTGGTGTTGATGCCTGAGCGCTGCCTGCTTCTTTCCCCATCGCAGACTTCTCGAGATGCGAGTGCCTCTCGCCGTGAAGCCCCAGCTGGCTGCAGCCCTGTTTTTTGCAACCTTTCCTACAGCTTTTGTTGCTACTGCAATCAATATCTGTCTCTCCCTGCTTCTGCCTTGACACGTAGTGATTTTTCTTTCCGTGAAGGTTTCTGAGCGATCTAAATCGAGGAAGGGGTGGATCGCTTACAGACACAGCACCGTTTCAGATGCAAGAACAACTATTTTGAGGTAGTAGTTTGAGGTTTGACTCAACTTTAGCAGCTTCTCTGCAGGGAAAGCTGGATTGATAATCAGAAGTGGTAGCAGGTCAGGTAGTCTATTTTTAGAAGTGCCTTTTAATTATCTGATGTTATTCTTGCTGCGCTCATAGCTGACGGTTAGTTATCTTCTGTCCAAAGTTTGTTAGCATAAGCCAGGTCTTGCTGCATACTTGTCTTTATTAAATAATAGATCCGTTGTAGGGTCTTGGATCTTTATGTTTTATCTTACTTGGTTGAGAGGGAGACAAGCGGTGTGATAAAGCACTCAGCGTCTCTGTAGTTTAATGCCAAAGAAACGCTACCGAGTTCTCGTAAATCAGTCGTCTGCGCCTCTCCCCGTCGCCGCGGGTGCGCTGATGGGTTCCGATAGCGTCTCTGTCCTGGCGAGGCTGCGCCGAGGCCCTGGTGCAGCTGATGCTTGCTGGCAGGCTCTGCCCCCCTCCTCGCCTGCTGCGTCTCCGTCGCACTTACGGGGTTTGGTTTCATGCTTTCATACTCCATCTCAATTGCATAAAGGAAACGTTCTCTGCAGCAGAGAGGTCTTTAACTAAATGCTTTTTATTCGCGTAAGCTAGTGATTAAAATGCTTTTGCTCCGTAACGGGTGTTTTTGGCGTATAAGGAGCCGCTAGACTGGCCCGGCAGCCTGCGTGGATGTCAGCGGGTGTATGGAAGGTGTCTTCTCCACTCACCTTGCGATGTTCATGGTGGGGGGGGGGTCTCCCCGGGTTATGTGTCCGTGGGCGGGAGGACCGGGGCAGCCACGTTCCTGCCGGCTGCTGTGCACGTGGGACGCCCACGTACGCTTACAACGCGCACTCTTCTCTTCCTAGCCTTTGAGACCCGTCCCTGTGGGTATCACTCTTCAAATGGATATTCCAGCGTTTGTTTGCGTAGCATTTCCATGACACCAGCAGTGCCATTTGGTGACAGGGAAGCGTTTAGGTCCTCCCCGGTTGCTGGGAGTCGCAGCAGACCTGGCCGAAGCGTTGCTTCTGGACCTGGGAAACGCTGTGGGCTCGGATTCCTGTTCTGCCGTAATCTGCCTGTGTGACCTTGGGGTCTCTTAGTCTTGGTGACCAAATTACACTCCTACCCGTACAAAAGAGTCGGGGAGGATAAATATATTAAAGGTAGCATGGTATTTGGCTGACCTAATCCTTGCTCATCCTGCACGGACTGGGGATGGGTTACACTTCATTTGTGTTGCTGTGTCCAAGTCACCATTTGTTCGGTCTTGTGCAAACACTGCTCTTTGCCTTCCACCCCTTGGGGGGTTGGTGATGGCTTCAGGTGTTCCCTCAAGCGAAGCATGACTTCTGCAGCCTCCAAGGCTGAAGTAAAGCACTCTCAAAATTCATCTTCTCATCTCTGTTGAGGAATGCGGTCCCTGGGTAGCGAAGCCCTGACTTTTTGCGTTGGTATATGACTCGTTCTTAGTACAATCTGCTGCAGAAGACGGAAGCCAATGTACTGGGGTTGTGTGCTGCGTCCCACTGATGCAATTGGCTTTGTTTAGGGTCTTGAGTATGTTGGAACATGCTGGCTTGAGTGAATAGTTTTAATTAGTTACATTCTTAGGCTGTGGTTTACTGTGCTGACTCACTTCCAGCTCTCTGATAACTTCAACACATGACTTCATATCAAGGCAGAAGAAGAAGAGAAATTAAAACAAGGGAAGATGGCAGTGCACAGGCTTGGGGCAGGCTGTTCCTGTGGGCTTCGTTTTGGGGAAGCCGAGGTCAGGCTGCGCTTGGGGCACAGGGCAGGCGGGACCAGGCTGGAGACGAAGGAGATCCAGCGACAGCAGGTGTCTGCTCCCCAGACTTGCAGAGCGATGGAGAAGAGGCCTCCAGTCTCGATCCACTCCAGAAGTGCGGTGTTCGGCTTGCTCTTGGTTTTCCCCAGTCCCTGGGGCAAATGCAGCGCTGGGGCTTGGCGAGGGCTTTGGGAGCCGAGCTGCCCATCGAGCGCGTGCACTGCCGGCACCGGGGCCGTGGTCCTGCCGGTGCCCGTGGGAGAGCAGGAAGCCACTGCAGCAGAGCAGTGCCAGGCGCTGCACCCCGAGAAGTCCCCGTGTGTGCCCTGAAGCATCACCCGTAGTATCGCTTCCCCAAAGCTATTTTTGAAGCCTGGAGGTTCTCACTAAGCAGCTAGAACTTCATAGTTTTGCTTCGGGTCTGGCACAGCTCGAGCGCTAATGCCGTGGTGCGACAGTGCATCCTTTGCAGGGTCCTGCTCATCCTTGCCCTGAGGAGGAGTTTTGGGGGGCAGGAGTAGTGGCTGTGCTGGTGGTCGCAGGCAAGGTGTCAAACGGCTGCGGTCGGCGAGCACGGTGAAGCCTGGACACCCCGTGCCCAGCTGGTCTTGCTCTCTGGTCTTGCTCCTGGAAATCCTGCAGTAAAGGGGAAGTGGCTGGCATACGCTCGCTCTTTGGTGACTGAGGTTTGAAGCCCTTAGTTATTCCCCTGGCAAGCAGTCAGGATCCTTCCCTTTGCAGAGGACCTCTCTGCTGTGCTTAGCATATCCTTGCTGCCATGTGTGGTTTCTGGCTCCGAGTTGTCTGTCCTCTTCCTTCCATGCTGGAGCACTCTTCTCCTGGATCCTCCCCGTCGGTACCATAGGGTTCTTCACCTTTGCTTTCTGAACTGGGGCACTGGGGCCAAATTAGACTTACCCTGTTGTGATAAAGCTTCCTGTGAGCTTGGTTCAGGATTTGTAAGCCAGGACTGTGTGTCTCTAAGAGCCCAGCGATGGCTGGTACCCTGGGAGCAGCCTGCGGGAGCTCCCCACCTTCCCCGTCCTGCGCTCTTCTGCCATCTCATCGTGCTGCTGTACAGCCTTTCCTCTCTGCGCTACACTCGCTCGGTTTAAAAACAAGATGTTGGCTGCGGCGCTGACCCCCAGCTTGCAGCCAGGGCTGGCGAGCCGCTTTGCGGGTGTCGCCGTGCCGCTTTTCTGTTGGCAGCAAGAGCTTTCCAGTAGCCCATCTCTGGCCACTGGCGAGACCAGGCAGCAGCTCCATCCCCAGCCCTTCTGCAACTTCATGAAGTCTTTGACCGTCATCTCTCTTGCGATGCTCAAAGGAGCAAGTCCCCCCAAGCTGGCGTTGGCATGGAGGGTCGGGGCCGCGCTGCTGGGAGGCGTGGGGGGCCCCGCTGCGGTGGGGAGCCGTCCTCCGGCACTGCGGCACGATGGAGGGTGTTCACGAGTGGGAAGGCTGGAAGGGGGAGAAGCTCGTTGCTGTTCCTCTTAATTGCTCTCCCACTTCTGTACTCGAGCGAGCGAAGAGCTGTCTTGAGCTGCGTCCCTGGGGACGCTGCCTGGTTCTGTCATCCCCGGCAGCTGCTCCGGGACCCTCCCCGCAATCGGTCAATTTAAAAGGCATCCTTCTCTGTTTTGACTCGGTCCGTCTTTCCTTTGATATGAGAGTGATCCAAATCTGCCTTTTGATGTGGAGGATGCAAGGGCTGTAGCGAAGCCTCCTGAGCAGGGGCGAGAAGCGCTCGGGACTGTTCCCCTCGGTGCCGATGAGCAGCGGGATGGCGTAGGAGCAGGACGCGGTCCCTGGCGCCGGGCCCCTCTGCCCGCCCGTGCAGGAGGCTGGGCTGCCCACCCCGGCCTCTCCCCTGCAGCCGGGGGTCTGCGCGTGGGCCGGGGTGGGAGCGCCGGCTGCTGCGTTTGTCTCTGCTCCCACGAGGCTGCAGTTTTCCAATGAAAATCTGATGCAGCAGCCAAAGCTTCAAGTGCTGAGGATGAGATAACCGTCCGTGCTCGGCGAGGGACGTTTGTTTTCTACAGCTTCTGCATGTGGGCTGAGCAGCACTGGTTTGTGGTGAGCCCTTTTTAGGCAAGGAAGGTCAAAGTGCTGCCCTTGAGGGGAAGTTTCTGCTGCAGCCCCCGTGAAGATGGCAGCTTTGGCTGCTGCTTGCTCTTTCGAGTTTGTTTTGTTTTGTTTTCTTTTTCTTAAAGAAATCCTTGCTCCAGACTTGCTACTAGAAACTGGTAATAAAATTTGCAGTGTGGGTGCAAATACTGTAGAAGGTGTGTGGGTGTGCAGGAAGAGCTCCCTCGATCTGCGTGGGTGGCTGTACGTGGTCTGGGGTTGCATAAAGCCTCTTGCGCTGCAGTCCTAAGGCTCGGCTCTGAGGTGGAAACCCAGATTTTGCTGAGGTAATGCTTTGGGGCTGCCTTGGGACGAAGCTGCGTGGCAGCGTGCAAACCCAGGTGGACTCTGCTAGTGCTGAGGCTTGTCGGGTCCCGGAGGCGGGTACGATGGAGCGAGGGCTTTCCATGGGCACATCTCTCGCCGTGGTCAAGCGCTCCTGCAGAAGGAGCGTTTCTATCGAGGGAGTTGAAGATTGTGGCAATAGCAACGTCGTGCCGTTGCACGCAGGAGCCGGGTCAGTCCTTTCGGAATCAGCCTTGTCTAACCTGCCCGTAGCTCTTAAAATCTGACGCATCTTTCCTGCCCAGTGCGCTGGGCTGGTTGGTGCTCGCTTGCTTTTGTATGAACCTGGAGTCCCGAATCTTCTAACGCTGATCCTCGAAGCAAGGCTTCAGTGGCCTCTTTGGCAGCTGAAGGTGGATGGTGAGGTGGTGTCTCCCGAGGTGCCTTGTCTTCGCAGAGGTGCCGGCAGCGCAGCAGAACTGCGCTCCCGTCTCGTCGCAGTCAGACCTGCCCAAACCCAAACCTTTCTGGCACAACCTTTGAATCTTTTTCAATGAGCTCTGTCCACGCTTGCGTGGAAAGCATTTGCAAGGAACAGGGGTGCTGCAGGAGGGAAAGCTACCGAGTCCTTAGACATCAGGTTCCCGGTGACTCTCGGTACTTCCTATACGGGCAACTCGGCGGGACGTTGGCACGTCAGTGTGGTGTGGCCAAGGCCCAGCGCGACGCTGGTGCCACCACCGTTCCAGTGTCCCTGGTCGCTGGTGCAGTTCTTGCTCTGCAGCCGTGCAGAGGCGAAACTCCCGTGACCGCATTTGAGAAGCACGTGCTAAAATTACGGCAAGCTCTTGCCCTCGTTGCACCTTCAGCAGCCTGTCTTCTGATGTGCGGAACGCCCCTGTGCCATATGGATAATGCTGTAAACCCTTAGAGCACTCAGCCCTTATTACGTGGGGACAACCGAGCTCTTCGTTCTTAACTCTGTTAGAAGCTGTTTGGTGGCTTTACCAGATCTGCTCCGTATGACTGAGAGAAATTCGCTGGAATCACTTGTTTGTTTGTCAGGCTTTGAAAGAGTGAGTGTGGTGGGAGCATGTTTGTTGTTTTTCTCGGTATTGCTGTGTGATGATGTCAGGTCGCTCTTGGCATTGAGCTGGTTGACAAATGAATACCTAAATTGAAGAGGAGTGGTGAGACTGAAGAGTTACATTTCATTCTCATGATTACTTTTAGATTAAAAAGGAGCTTTTTCTGCTCCAGAGTCACCAGCAAATTTCACCTGAAAGTTGACTTCAGGCTGATTCTGCTGAAGATTAAGGTTGGCTTTTTTTCTGGTCTTTGAATCTGTAGAAATAATGATGCCTAAGCACCATCTTACTGGCTCGTCAGGAATTCACTGGAGAGTTGATAATTCCCCAAAGGAAACGTTCGTACGCTGGTAACTCTTGCTTCTTGTATGCCCACCCGGATGCTTTTTTTCCCCGGAGAAAATTACCAGTGCAGTGGTGGTTAAACACTTTCTCCTCTTTGCAGATGCCACTGGCCCCTCTGTTTATTCTGAGCCATCAGAGCACATCTTTAATAACTAGCTTGTTTGTAGACTGAAATTCCTGCCAGACCAGGCTGTGCTTTTTCTTGGAGGCTTCTGCTAACACCCGGCCTCCCCCAAGCCCGGGGCCGCGGCATCGGCCGTGCCGGGGCTGCGCGGTGCACGCCACCGCTGCCGGCCACGGCCTCCCCGTCAGGACGGCTTCCCGGGTCCTCTGGGTGACGGGTTATTAGCAAAAATCTGCATGCGGCATACCCATCCGCCCGTGCTCCGCCAGAGCCATCGCAACTGCTGCCGTTGCTACGGGAACGGGCGTTCTTGGGTTAGAAACCTGATTTAATGCGTTCTTCTCCTCCCCGCTCCCTGCTAGTTAAGACACTCAGATGGATTTGAAGTTGCGAATATAATAGTTTTTCAGGTTGTGCAGGGAGTTCAAGAATATCTTTCGCTAATGAAAGAACTGCCTGAGCTCTCAAGGGATTGAATGAGATTTTCTTTTTTCCTCGATACCTACTATCAAAAGCGAAGTTTACAAGCTCCGGGTGCCTTGGGGCTGCTCGCTATGTCACCTGCGTGGATAATTAAGACCTTTCAGGTTGCCATAGAGAGTAGTTTGGCTTCCAGTATTGCATCAATTGATATTTGGGATATTTTTCTTTAAAACTGCAAGAGCTGGGAGTGCTGGCTTTGTAAGGTGCACCGGTACAGAAGGGGAGGGCTTTAGCGAGCCCTGTAATTTGCAGGGTGGAGGTGATGATCAAAACTCTAGCTATTCCTTTACCTTTGGGGGTTTTTAACAAATATTGTCCAGAATGTTCCTTTCTCGCTAGAGGGACCTCAGCAGCCTGCTCAAGGAGTAATGGGATTTTATGTAGGCCGAATCCTGGTCTTACAATGGAGCAAGCATCTTCAGAGGAATTGTTCTTCAGTTACTTCAGCCCAGCTGAAAATAATCCGGCCTCTTCTTGAACTTGGCACACGAGAGCGGGCACTTCAACTTTAGAAGAATAATAGTGTAAGGGGAATTAACCTTTGGTGCCGAGACGTTGTTTTGTTCTGCTCCCGGGAGCTTGCTTTCCCTCCCTTGCTTTCCAGACCCGCTGTCGGTGGTAGTGGCTCGTTCAGGTGGTGATGGAAATCACGCGTGCGTGTTGGGACCACAGCTCCAGAGCCCTGCCCCGAGTCCTGCTGCACTTGGCAGGGCTCAGCCACTTGCTCTGGCTGCTTTGGGGACTTGCAGCACTGAAAAGAGCAGCAGCAAAAAGCATTTTTGTTGAGTCATAACTTTAGAGCAAAGAACTTCTCTGAAATGACGGTCCCTGCGTGTTGACGTTTTCCTTGCAGTACATCCCAGGATGCGAACTGGGACAGCAGTAAGAGAACAGCGCGGGGCTGTAGGGTCTGGCGGGGAACCGGGACTGTGGGCATGTGAACGCCGACCTCGGAGGAGAAAAGGCTCAGGAAGCCTTGTTTTAGTTGCCTCCTTTTCACTTCTGGGTACTACTGGGTGGTCGTGTAAGCCTGTAGCTCTCTAAAGCTGTAGCCTGTCTACTGGGGGATTGGTCGGTAGTTAAATATGAGCTAGGTAGCTTCAGGTGCGTGGCTGTGAGCTTGCTGGCGCTCGTGCAACGCGGCCGGAGGGGCACTCGCATGAGGGGAGCGTGGCACGAGAGCGCCCGTCTGCAGGTTGAGGTTAGGAGCCCGGAGTGAGCCGAGGCGGGTGGGAAGAGCTGCTTGCTCAGCAAAGGCAAAGCCTCCGGAGCCTGCTGTCTCTCGTCCCCAACGGCCCATGAAGGAGGAGACGCAGCAGGTCCCACAGTCGGGGCCTCTCTTGCACAAGAGCAGCATGCAGCTCCCGCTCGCCTGTCTGCCCGCTGCCCGGGCGCTCGGGGCTGCAGAAGGAGAGGTAATTCCATTAGCAATATGAATATGCTGGGCTCCTTTGCCATCCAAAATAATATTATAATGCAATAGAATTATTATGTAATTATTATTAATGGCACTGAAGTTGGAATAGGGCTGACGCAGGCAGGCAAGTGTCACGTTGGGCCGCGGCCCAGCAGCAGTGCCCCAGTGATGATGGAAGGGGAGGAAGATCCTCGAGCTGCTAAAGGAGGAAGGATGATGTAACACAGAAAAACATGCAATAAAGAAGGGGATTCAACCATCTAAATATGCTCTATTTGAGAACCACATTTGCAGCGAATTAGAATCCAGACAGGGTGTAAAGCGGATGAATTTTTTTTGGGAAACACCTTTTTGTGGGTGTGTGTTTCATGTTCCCGGAGTCTGAAGGGCAGAGAAGTGCTTCCCTGGGGGTGGCTGGCAAATGAGTTTGCTGTCCTAGGCTGAACCTGCTTCCTCTTCTGCAGCTCCCATCTCCATAAATCCCAAGATAAATAGCCTGCCTGCTATGCAGCGTTTTATGGAGGGACCCTATTTATTCTAGCTTGAAGGGCTGGGTGCGGGGGTCTCTGGGGTCTTTCACAAACTTGACAGGCTGCCCAGTGTTCGGAGATGGGAGCAGCCAGGAGATGCACGCTGTCTCGGTGAGACGAGCCTGAGGTTTCCCACGTTACAGGGCTCCCATGACAAGGGGAGGGCTGGGAAAACTGAGCTGGGAGAGCTGATGGGAGGTGTGCTCGCGTGCCGAGCTCTGGCAAAACTTCAGGGGGGCTTCAGAGAGGCTGTTTACAGCTGGGAGATCCAGAGCGAAGAACCAGGAACCTCTGCAGCTTGGGATGAGCGAGTCCTGCGTCTGGCATCCCTTGCGGCTCCCTCTCCGGGTGCTGGGGTATGCGGCGAGGGTGGCCTGGGGCTGCGCTGCGGACTCCTGGAGAGCTTTGCAGCGAGGAGCAGGCTCTTTAACCGAGCCTCTGCAATATGTTGTTCCTGTTTATATAAAAATAACAAACCTTTCCAAATATTTATTACTGTATCATGCGCTGAGGAGCGGGTGCCATGCATTCAGAAATGGAAAGCCGCCCCCAAGCAGCTGCCAATCTCAAATGAGGCTGAATCTGAGATGCAGTTGACATGGCAGGGCAGGGGCCGGGAGCGGTGCTGCCCCGGGAGCAGCCGGCGCCGAGCCCGGCCCCGCTGGGGCTGTCGGTGCTCCTCCAGCCCGGCCCGCAGGGTGCTGGGGAGCAGGGTGGGCTGGTGAGGCCCCCCGGGATGGTCGAGCATGGCAGCGTGGTGCAGGTGCAAGGGGGAGACTGGAAGGCAGGGTGAAGGGAGGGTCTTAAAACGAGATCTGGTTGGAAAGGCACCTCTTCTCGGGGTTTTTCACCCCAAACTCTTCAAACGGACGCAAACTTGTGTTTGCAATAGCCTTTGGGTGGCTTTGCAGGGAGTTTCAAAGGCAGCGTGGTGGGAAAGCATCCCTCGGCTGCAAGGAGCATCCCTCGCTGCGGGGCCACGTGCAGCAGCTCCCCGAGGTGGGTCCCTGCCCACCGGCTCCGAGCCTGACCAGTGACGGGGACGTGTGTATCTGCCGCCTCCTTCCGCACCAACAATTCTGGGTGGCCTTTAAGCTCGCAGGAACATTATTCTCCCTACAGGGCTATGCAAGAGGCTGCTGTACAAAGCAGTTTGGGGGACATTTGTGACTTTCCCTGGGCTCTGCAGGTGCTGGGAGGTGTTGCAGGATGCCTGAGACGGCTTGGTGTGAGGGTGATGCTGGACCGTACTCTCCTGCAAGGAGAAGGGGGAACTTCAGATGACTCAAGGGAAGATTGCCTGGAGGTGGGGTAGGGTTTTTGGTCTGGCTGCTGCAGCTCATTTTCCTGCCCTGGTGAGATGGCCTGGCTCTACAGCATGTAAGCATGTCACAGGTAAAGGGTGAGCATCTCTTCTTCTGCTGAGCATCAGGTTTTTAGTCCAAAAATCAAACCAAAGGACGGCACGGCAGATCTCGGCGTGCAGCCGTGGAAATGCCAGCTAGGCGCGGTGGAGGAGCCGGCGTGCGTCTGGCAGGCTGGCGAAGGCGGGCACGCAGGCTGGGGGCTGCTGCTTGCTGTATGAGCTGGTACTGCAACTTCCAGTGAGTTACTAGAAGCTTCTGTTCATTCTTCCCCCCCCCCCAGCTCCACAGACAAGTTCTTACGGCTCAGCAGAGAGATTTCTCTCTTTTTATCCTGTGTAGCGAAGGGAAAACAGGAGAAGAGGCCAGTGTGAACTGGAGAGACTTGCTGGGGATACACAAGCAAAACTCAGCCCAGTATTTCTGAGATTCGCCCTATTTCGTTTCTATGAAGTACTACATAACAGCTGGGAGAAATTTCAGGCGAGCTTAAAGATTTTTATTGTTCCATTTAGTATCTTACGTATGGCACTTCTCCCTTCACTGCTTCGTTAAAATCACCCGAATAAGGCTGCCTTTGGGCTAGGCGGTGATGCCTTGTTGCGCTGAAGCTGGTGCGGATGCTCGGTACGAAGGGATGCCCCTCAGCGAAGGGGCTGCTCCGCGCTTGGGCTTCCAGAAGACGAGCCAGGGCAGTCTGCTTAGAGGGGCTGACAGGACGTGGGCTTTGTGCGAGGGTTATGGAGGCCAGCGTGCTGGGGGATAGGCTAAATTGCTTATCCAAATTTCATTAAAAATGCAAATTGATTTTTTCACTGGGACAGAGTCGCATTAAGAAGTAGGCCGTATCGTAAACATTAATAAAGTCATATTGGCCAGCAGGGACGTGGATGTGGAAAGTGAGCCAAGAAAGCTCTTTGCAGAGCTTCATGTAAATAAAATGAGTCGGTTCCCCCCCCCCCCCCCCCCTTCTTCTCCTCTGAAAGCTGGCAGCCTAGATAATGTTTTAATTGAGCACAGTGGCATGTAATTGTACAGGACTGTTGCCCAAGAAGAGCAAATTTAATTAATGGCTGGATGAAGTTTTGTTAGTGAAGCAGAAGCCAAGCATACCGGCCACTTAGAGCTAAAGCACAATTCACCTAAACTGTAATTGCTTTAAAAAAAAAAAAAACACCACAAACTAAGCAGGTCTGATTTCTTCCTCCCCCCACCATGTTTTAAGATGCCTCCCTTAACGTGATACTGCAGGTAGTGTCCGATTCACGCTTTCTCTGCTGACCTTGGCCGAGTGCTGGTGCGTCCCTGCGCTGTCGGCTCTCCCCGGCCCTCGTGTCTAACAAGTGCATCCGACCCGCTGCTGAATCCCGGACCTTCCCTCGGGAACCCTGGGGCAGGGACAGATGGATCCCCGGGACAGAGCTGCCCCGCTCCCTCCCTCCCGTAGCAAGGTGACTCCTCCAGCCCGTGCTGCACTGTGCACCGCCTGTCTTGCAGCATCAATAAAAATCTTGTTCTAAACGGCTTTGGCTGGAGAGAGAGGAGCGAGCAGACACAGTAAGTCTACATGTTGGAAATGTTATTTTAATATCTTATCTGTATAGCATCAAAAGGAGTGCCAAGTACACTAGAGATCTTGCCAGCTGCAGCCCTTTGAATGTCTTAAAGGCAGTAATGTTGCTGTGTAATAACATACAGTGCTCCAAACTGTCATGAGATAATGGCCTGTTTTCAAGGGAAGAAAACCAACAAAAAACAGTGTAACCTACATCCTTTCCCGCAGCAGTGTAGCTGTGGCATGTGGGGGCTGGAGTGTGGTAGCGCTTGTCTTGCGAGGGTCAGCACTGAGGGGTTTTGCTGTTTGCAGCGCTGCTGGCAAGCCTCTCCTGAGAAGTGAACATTCATCTGCTGGCTGCAGCCGAGGCAAGCCTAGGAAAGCACTCGACACCGTGGCGAGCATCCTCCCTCGGGTGAGACTCCGCTTCACGCCCCGCGTGCCGCTCTGCGGTAGCAAGGTGCCAAGGTGGTCCCCAAGCCCCGCAAGGTCCAGCGCTGGGTGACTCGCTGCAGGCAAACCCTGGCGCCCTGGCTGGGCCCGCGATCGGCGTTAACCCCATCCTGCCGCGCCAGTCCCTGTGCCCCAGCTCGGCTGGGATCTGCCGCGCTGGCAGGACAAGCGCGAGTGGTACAAGGAGAGCCAACGCCTAGGCAGGAGTCGGGGCTGAGCATCCTCCCGGGTGGCCAAAGCCTTTCTGCCCCCGGCACTGCGTGCACTGCTCGCCCCCCATTCACTAAAGCTGTTTTTCTGCAGAGGAGGCGGCTGGATTTCTTCCTGGCACGTTCCCATCGGCAGCACGTGGAGCAGGAAGCCGTGAGGCCTCCCAAAATTCCCCCGTGGAGCTGGGGACTGAGCAGGCTTGTAACAAGGTGGAGAGCAGGTTACGGGTGCTCCAGCTGCCGCTGCTGGGGTGCTCCATGCCTCGGGCTCTGCTCTCCGCAGCCCTCGGTGCCAGTCCCTGTGCAGGGGGTGCGTTTTGGAGAGGTCTGACAGCAGGGAGGGTGAGGCAGTTGCAGGAGCAAAATCGGGGTTTTGCAGCTCTGTGCCCAACTCTGTGCCCGATTTATGCCAGAACTGGGCAAATCGCGGTGCTCTTCGTGGTGAGACCTGTCTGGGAGGCTGCCCGGTGCCGGTGGGTCCCCCCGAGAGCTCCCACTCCACCAGCTCAGCCTCCCGGTCGCAGGGGCCCCGGCGGGCGCCCGTCTGTCTCTTGGACTTTGGCTCTGCCCAGGCTGCCCTTGACCCCCGGCGCTGCTGTTCGCTCTCGTGTGAAAAGGCCTGTGTTTGATAAATGGCTTCTTTCCTTGATTGGAGGTTTTCCAAATTATTAGGGGTTTTTCTGTGTGGGTTTAGTTGTTTTTGTGTTTTTGTTTTTGTGGGTGTTTTGGGTTTTGTGAGGTTTTTTTTTTGCCTGCCCTCCTCACCAGCTTTCCTCTTGCTTTTGGTGGGAGGAAAGGGTTTGATGCCAGCAATGCTCCGAGGCTTTCTGAGGAAATCGGCTGTCCCAGGACAAACCCTGTAGGAGTTTCTTCACCTCACAATACGAAATGAGGCTCGGAGGGGTGCGGGGAGAAGGGAGAGGCTTGCGGCTTCAGCAGGGGGTTGGGACGATCTCGTTTCCCATTTTTATGGGCACGTTAGGTTTAGGTGAGCGTGTGATATATTTTCCAGCACGGTGCTTCTGATGGGATTTCCCCTGATGGATGGGGAGTCGGTAGGAGGCTGGAAGCCTGCGTGGCTGGAAAGGCTCTCGAAGGAGGCTGCTAATAGCTGGGGTCCCTTCCCTCGCTCCTCTTCCCTGGCAGCTTGGCACATGCGCTGAAGCATCATCCCTGCGCGGTGGGTTAACAGTGCCTGGCGCAGGCAACGTGTTTCCAAAACCAGCAAATTGTCCCTGCAAACGGTCTGACTGCGACTCGCTGTGCCGGGGATGCTGTCCTGTCCCACGGCACGTCCCTTGGCGGGCTGTGGCTCCAGCAGGTTTGGCACAGGCACCGCGGTGCTGCCGCCGGGCTCGGGAGCCTTCAGCAGAGCCGTTTTGTGGGAGCCTCGTCTGCGGTGTTTCGTACCCCGGCGTGTCCTTTCTTGTTCGCATCCAATTTGTGCCTGTTACGTGAAGTCCGAGATGCTCTCTGCTTCAGAAGAGCCTGAAGCTCGGCAGTCCTCCTTCACGTCTGCCGGGGCGCTGGCTGGTGGCCCCGTCCTTTTCGCGCTGTCCCCTCCTGGCTCCCAGGGGTGATGTTTGTGGTGCGGGGCCGGGAGCCGAGCCCGGGCTGGCAGGGGGGTCCCCGGGCGCACGGACCCCGGCGTTGCGCAGCGGCTGCTGCACAGAGGTCGGAGCCTGCCCGGCGCATCACGGGACAAGCCTGCAGCTGACTGGTGGGCAGGTTTGACGACAGCCATTGGTTTGAACAGGATTTGGAAAATAAGAACAGCTTGTTCCTAACGAGCTTTCCGTAAATGATTCCCCGGCAGATTCTGGACAGCGAGCGTGCCTCTGCTCTCCGCAGGATCGTAGGGCGTCTGTGGTCAGGCCGGTGCAGCACCAGGACAGCCAAGCTCTGTCCCTTGCTTGGCCACAGGCTTGGCGTGTGGCTCAGGACAAATCCTGTCTCCAGACTGACGGACGTGACAGCACGGGCTGACAAGACAAGCAACCTCCTGGTGTGCGTAGCAGGGCCTCGCCTGCGGCTGCAGACCCTGGCCGTGGCTCTGCCGCTGCGTTTGCTAACGATAACCCGACCCGCGGGCTGGCCCCAGGGCTCCACCGCCCACCCCGGGGAGATGCCCTGTGGAGGGGGCTGGCGGCAGCCCCGAGGGATGGTGGTGGGTGGGAGGGGGACTGGGGGGCAGGTCTGAGCCCCCTCCATGGGGAGAACGTGACAGGGGTGGAAACTGGGTCCCGTCTCGAGCACCTGGGCAGCCGTGTGGCCCTGCAGGACGTGGCTGTGCCCGGAGGAACCCGGGGAGGGGCTCCCCGCTCCCCGCCTTGTCCAGCATTCATTGCAAGGAGGGTTGCTTTCTCTGCCTCCCCCACTGCAGCACGGGAGAGGGATTGAAAACAGCCTCGGAGAATTAAGCTCATCAAATTAGCAGTGTCCGCTGGGGCGGGTGGGTAGGGCGTGACAGCAAGCGAAAGTGAAATGAGGCTGCAGAGCTTGGGCTTTGCTCTTTCCTTGCTGTCCTCTCAGTGCGCCATGTGGCTTTCCCTTGCCTGCTGCGGGTGGAGTAGCTACAGCCTAGCCTGCTTGTTAGCCTTAATAAGGGGGTTGCTAATTGATCGGCCGCTGGAGCTGCCAGCTGCTGCAGGGCGCTTCCCTGCTCTCTCCTTCGCTAGCCGAAGACCTGGCTGCTGACCGATGGCGGGGACACGCGTCCTCCGGATTTGGGTTGGCAGTCTGTGACCTTGCTTCGGTCTGGCGCCTCTGCAGAGAGGCGCCTCGGTGGGGGCACCCCCGCCTGTCGCCGCAGCGAGCGTTGCATCGACGCCGCGTCCCCTCCCGAGAGGGGCAGCTGCCTGCGAGCGCCCGGGGGGCTGCCCGGCCTTCCTCCCCTCTTCGCCATGCCGCAAAGCCCTGGGCTGCTGCTTTCTTACTGGGGACCAAATGTCTCCTGGAGCTGCCCGTGCTTGATGATGGGCATTTATTTGCCTGCTTGAAGACGCTGCGGTGGGGGGAGAATTGCTGCTGGTGGCTGTTTGGGGAGGTCCTTCAGTGGGAGCTGCTGGAGAGCATCCCAGCTATCGCAGGATGCCCTGCCCCTGCCTGCGCTTCCTGGAGCATTTGATGCTCCTGCCTGTGGTAGCAGTGATCTTTTTAAAGCAGGGAGACAGAGAGGACCAAATAATGCTTGATTCCCCCCTCCCCCCCATTTTAAAATAGACTTAATGAATGTGGAACAACTCCTTGACGAGTCTGTTGCTTGCGGAGGGCGGCTGCTGGCTGCCAAGCCCTGCTCAGCCCTCGGGCCCTGCTCCCCGGCCGGGTGCTGGTGCTTTGGTGGGGGTGTGGGAAGGTGCAGAGCGTGGGGGGACGGGGTGGAGCGTGAGGGAAATGTCAGTCAGCAGCTGCCCGTGCGGACGGAGCTGCTGCCTCCATAACGCTGCCGGAGGCTCGGCGGCACAGAGGTTGGTGCATGCTGCCGCGCTCAGACTTCAGCCCCCCGGGGTCCCTCCTCTGGACCCCCTCTTTGCCGTTGGCTGCAGGGGTGTGGGACATACGCTCCTCTTACGGGAGAGGCTAGGAGAGTCAAAAACTGAAGGAAACCCCTACTCTGCTTCAGAGCTGTTGAAGACGAGCCTCCTTTCTGCTGGCGCGTTGCAGGAGGAAGTGGTTGAAATAACAAGATAAAGTCCAGTCGGCTGCTCTCCTCTGGCTGGGGGCGTAGCGGCGTGATCCCGCATGTCCCGGGGGCTCCGGGACCCTGTCTGGCCACGGCCAGCCACGCTGGGGGAGCAGACTGGGCTCGCAGGAGTGTTTTCTGGCTTCCCACCACACAGGAGCAGGGATGGAGCTTCATCTCCTGCCATCTGGCAGGTCCTGTGGCTGTCTCATGGGCTTGCAAGCTGCAAAACGTGCTGGCTAATGTTAGTCCGGAGGAGTTGGTGGGGAGACCTGCGTGTTAGAAGGTAGAAGTGGAAGTGCTGGAGGACAGACTGTGCTGTGGTCTGACCCTCTGGCTGGGGGCACAGTGCCCAGCAGCGTGCTGGTGGCTTGCGCAGCTGGGGCAGAACGCGGCACGCAACCGTCTGCAGGAGAGGAAGGCCGGGGATGAACTGAAGAGCGTCTTTGAGGTTGTCTTGAACGCTCCCGCTCGCTTTTGGATAGGTCGCGTGCATGGGAGGCACGTTGATGTCAGGAGCCGCTCGTGCCTGCGTTTAAAGTGCTGTCAGGGGAAATTTGTGCCTGGGGTTCCTGCCCGCTGCGATGGGCTGGTGCTGGCGAGCGCTCGGTTGTTTGGGGAAACGCTTTGCTGGTGGTGAGGCAGCAGAGCAGAGAAACGGTCAGCGCTTTGCTGTAGGAAACCCAGGACTGTGGCACAATTACACGACACAATTGCAACATTTAATAAATCCTGTGTAGGAGGCTTCACCTTACAAGGACCCTGGGTAACTGCTGCTTTCAGTTGTACTTAAATCGATCTGTTACCATTTCTGGTGTTCCAGAAACCCTTCAAACATCACTTTGTATGCAGAGAACAAAAACTCCCAAGATGCAGCGTGTTCAAAATAAGCCAGCGGGAGCAGCAGGGAAGTCATTACTCTTCATATTGGCCAAAAAAAAAAAAAAACAAACTTGCTGTTGTATTCATGATTAATTTTTTTTTTTTCTGCACTTCCTGAAAAGCAAAGGGACTGTGCAGCAACTCCGGCGCTCAGCGCAAGTCACGGGGGTCACCCGGCGCCTCACCGCAGAGTTACCAAAACTGTGGGGTTAGGCAGTCAGCACGGGCGCTCGCCTGCGCGGCGGCGGTCCCGGTACGTTGTGCCCGAGCGACGTTAAGCCCTGTGCGGATGTAAAGCAGATGCCACCCAGTGCAAGTCTCTCCTGAAACGCGGCACTGGGGCCGCGGGCGGGGCGGGGCGGGGCGAGAGGCACGCGCTGAAGGGAGGTGGTCCCGGCTGGTGGGGGGAGCCCTGCTGCGAACCGTGGGCGTGTGTGGGGTCTAGGTGGTGTGTGTGGTTGGTGCATAGAAAACTAGCTCCTTAAATGAGGTGAGAAATAAACACCTGCCCCCTTCTACTGTTCTGAATGGCTTTACTTTACAAATCTCCCCAAATTTGGATTAGTTTGATTTATTTAAAGGGGTTATTTATTCAAAATTTATTTATTTTGAATTAGTTTGATTTATTAGTATGATTTATTTATTTATTTATTTATAATACACGGGGATGGAGGGGAACGAGATTACAGACCATGCCGTCTTTTTTTAGCAGTATATAAATGCCTCCCGAACTTTGCTGTGCGGTAGCGCTGTGTTCATGGTCTACTCTTGATGTTGTCTTGGTCAAAGACCTTTAAATTCTTCACATTTGTAGGGCCGGTTTTGAACTCCAGCCCTTGACTCACCTGGTTACGAGTTTCTGGAGGTAACACGAGTGCTCACGAGTGCTCCCGGAGCACGCAAGAAATGACGCTTCTGGCCAAGGGTGCTTGAGAAACTTCTCACCCGGGTATGGGCTGAGCTCTGTACCCTAAATAGACTATCTAAAGGAAATGAGTGCTTTATCTTGCAATGTGTGCTCAGCATAAATTCCTCTTGCTGTAGTCTCCAGGAACAAAAAGCAGCTCAGTCTCTCTCTGGTTCTCCAGTGCCATGGAAACTTAATTTGGATAGCAGACTTATGAAGCCTCTTGGCCACAGGCTTACGAGCACAGTGAAATTCTCGCTCTGCTTTGACTTCCATCTATGGGTTTCAATGTGCTGCAGGTTCAGGAGGAAGACAGAGGTCTGTCTGGAGCACACCCGCACCCCGAGACACCGTGGTGCCTCGGGGCAGTTGATGTGGTGGGGATGCCAGTGGGAGGGGATGGTTGCAGGTCAGCTACTGAAACGTCTTCATCATAGGCATGGGGCTGGCACCTGATCCCACCCCCCTGAGACGCTCTCAACGTATGCAAAGTCCATGATTTATACAGGAAACGGGTTTAATGCTTGCCATTTGCAGACAGGGCTCCTTAATCCGCTTGCCTTGGCGAGGTGTCCCTGTTCCCAGGCTGGAGCCACCTGCATGGCTGCTCGCCCGTGGCTTCTGGTGCACCACCGAGGCTTATGTGACACCAGCTCTTTTAGGCAGGTAAAGCCGTAACGTTCTATGCTGTGCAGATCCCATTGCCTTCGTGGGACTTTGAGTAGCGGCTGCCCCTGCAGATACCGCTGAGGTTCACGAAGGGAACTTAAAGAAACCAGCCCACGTCTCCTTCCAGCAGCTGTGGGAGTCTCCTCATCCTCTCCACGCAGTCTGACACCCTGGTACTCCCAACAGGCTAATCCTGGGTCTGTAGCGTTTGAAAGACATCTTTTGAGAAACTGTCGTTAATTTTAAATCCCATCTGCGGAAGCATCACTGGAGGTTACCCTGGTTATGTCAGACAAGCCTGACAAAGCTGCTGCTGGGGCGAGCGTCTTGAAATGCTGGTGGGGCACAGAGACAAAAACCAGCGCTGTGGTCAAATGCAGGGGTTTTAAAATAACCATCAGATTGACCTGGGGCAGAGAGACCGATGGTGGAAACGGAGGGCAGTCGGCAGCGGGTGCAGAGGTTGGAGAGGCTTTTCGCTTGATGCTGCAAAGCTTGTGACGGTGCTTACCGCGGGCAGAGGGAGCGGTGCAAGGGGCCGGTGCCCGCCGGACAGCACCGGCGCCGGGAGAGCGGGGCGGGCACCAGGCTTCAGGCAGAGCTGGAATCGGGACAAGATGCAACAAACCGGGGGCGGCGGTGGGACGTGGCCGCGCGGCAGGGGTACAGCAGGTGAGGATGCGTGCACCACGAACTCATCCTTCCCCAGCCTGGTGTCCCTGAAGCCTCCTGGCTTATTTGGAGGTGAAGGTAGTGTTATCTGAGCCTTGCTACTTAATAATTACCTTGGTCTCTGGTTTTGGAAATAAGACAATGTTCAGAATATTAAAATTGGGGGTGGTGGTGCAAGGAATAAAATGGGAGTGAAGTTCCCCTCTCTGTCTTGGAGATAAGTGACAAAATTCAGCTTTAACTGCGTTATATTATTTAGCACTTTGGGGACTGGGTTTTTATCTTCCTCAAGTAGGATTAATACACTGTTACAAAAAGAAATGCGCCTTTAAAGCAAGCTAGCAGCCATCTTCTAGGGCTCTGAGATGCAAGTGTAATAATTGGGAAGATGGTGGGTTATCTGCACCTGGGTCTGCCCTCTTCTTAATGTTTGACTTGTTCTCTGGGCAGGACTGATCCTGCAGGGATACCTTTCCATATTTCTACCTCCTCTCAAGAGGCTGACCCGGAGTTTCAATTACAATATTAAATTACCAGGTCACCAGAGTTAAAGTAGGCTGCCAAGTTTTTAATGATCTTCTCTTTCTTGTCATGTGCGTTTTTTTTTTTTCCAAGCCTCCTTTCCATCTATGCACTTTTAATTGAGACCATCTGTAATTTAACACATCACAACAGCGAGCCGAAGGAGCGAGCGAGCGGTGAGTTGTGTAAGTGGTGCAGGCAAGGCAGGGTTTTCGGAGGACTCGGCGTTCATCCTCCAGGGACTGCCGCCGCTTTCCACTGTCTTCCAGCACCTTCGTAAGAAATCCAGAACTAATTGCCAAGACTGTCTAATCTGGTCCCTCGGGGCCTTGATTAATCACAGAGTACTTACTTTTCATCTCTCGCTGGTGGAGATGCTGAAGGTGTTGTCGGGGGGCTGGGACAGGTCCTGAAGCTGTTGTGTGGGTGTTTGCGAGCGGAGCTGGCCGCAGGCACCGGGATGTCCCCAGGGATGTCCCCAGGGACCCAGAGCCATCCCCTTGCAAAGGGACCAGGCTCAGAGGGGGCTGCAGCACTTTCCTCAATGCTGCCTCTTCTGTTTGTCCAAGGTAGAAACTGAGTTTGTCCATCAGTCCTGCGTCTCAAGAAACCTCTCGCCTGCCTAGCCTCAGCCAGCGCCTGGGTGCTCTTCCTCCGACGCCTGCGATCCCCGGGGGAGCGGCTGAAACGTCAGCGTCCCCGCTTGCCTCGACCGTTGCAGGATGGCTCCACGGTCCGGGAGCTGGGGCTGTCCCGCTCCAGCCCAATGCCGTCCTTCTTGCCTCCTGAGGCAGTGACAGACTTCTCTGCATGCAATATCATGAGGCCCAGTAATTCGGGCTTTTAAGAAACAGGTTAGAGGGGATGTTAACATGGAAAGAAACAAATTCCAACTTGAAAAATTACCTGTTAGTGTTGCTGCAATGTGTCACCTGGCTATAATTAAAGACTAGAGAATGGCACGTTTCCCTGCCGTTCATTCAGGGCATGTGTCAGGGCCGGTGTGTGGGCAGTTTCATGGCTGGTGCGGTTCCCCCTGGTTCTGTGCGTGGGTCTCTGCATCAGCACCTGGCACAGGGAGAAGGAGCAGAGAAGAAAGGTGTCTGCGATTTCTGCACGCTTCGTGCAGGGAAACACATTGGCGACTTCGTTCTCGTCGCTTTGAACCTCTCTGCTGGCCCTGGGTGCGTCCCGGGAGGTAGCTGGGTTTGGGGAGCGGGCGAGCGGTGCAGCGTGGTGTCCGCACGCTGCGTGGCCGCCCCCGTTCAAGCGCTGGGGCGTGCAGCTCCGCTCGCTGCAAACAGCCTCTCCGAAAAGGTTCCCGCAGGCGAGCCGTTCTGCCAGGGGCTTTTGTTGGTCTCTTAATAGCGTGCTTTGTGGTGCGACGCGGGTGTGTACCGGCGTGACCATCCCTGCCTGCACGGTTGGGGGACAGGCACGGGGCGGGGGGGCAAGAAACCCTTGGGGTTTCTTTAGGATGCCAGGGACGAACGAGGCTGCTGGGATGCTCTGCTCACTGCTCCCAAGCAGCTTTTTTGGCCCAAACAATTTGGAGAGGAAGCAGGAGCTGGGCTTGTGCCGTGTCCTGGATGGAGGGACCCACCCTCCAACAAAGCCTGCGCCAGCAAGAGCCGCAGAAGCAGAGCCAGCTGCGTTACCCGGGCTCCTTCCCTGGGCAGCCCTGGGCAGCCCCCCGTCCCGTGCAGCCTGAACCACCCCCTGCCTGGGCAGCCCCCCGTCCCGTGCAGCCTGGATGTGGCTTTAGGTGTTCCTCTGGCACATGCAGTGGGAGAAATGAAGATCGTTCCCCGATCCGAGCTCTAACGCTGTCATCATCCCCTTCCCTACCCACACCTATTATATTGCTGTGGATGATTGATGTTCCTCATCCCGCCTGGCTTCAATACATTCATTGTCATGCAGAGGATGTTGTCAATTCATTACTGGTATTTCATATAAAAGCTGCAGACATTTTTTTGAATGTTTTGTTCATATGTACTCAAATCTTCCTAAAAGTGCATGGCTGGGCTCAAAATATTTAACCCCTTTAAAAAAAAAAAAAAAAGGAATATTGAAGATGTCTCTTTTCGAAGCGAACAGCAGAGTAGCCTTCCTCCCCCTGCTCTTCAGTGCAGCTGCTGTGGGCTGCTTCTGCGCGTTGGATGCTGCAGGCACTGGATTCACTTGATTTTTGTTGACAAGGTCTTACCCCGAGAAGCCGCAAATGCCGGTTGTACCCCCCAGCTGTGGCACCTGAACGCTGCGGTTTGGCGTTGGACAGTGATGTTCCCCGGTCGCTGGGCTGGGATCGTGCGCTCCTGGGCAGCCCCGGAGGAGGAGGAGGCAGCTCTGCTGCAGATGTAGGTTTGACCCTACATCTCCTATAGGGTCTCTCTGCCCTCCAGGTGCAAAGGGAGCGGCAAGGCTTCCTTTTACAGTTTTGCAAGGCTGTGTTTTCTTTGTATTTTTGTATTCTTTGTGTTTTCTTAAGTCCCTAAATTAGGTGGGGAAGCGAGCGCCCAGAAGCATTGCTTGCACTGAATGGAGCTACAGGCTTCTGCTTCACAGGTGTGTGTTGGGGGGGTAGGAACCGCAGGCGCCTTTCGGGGGGTGGAACTGGAGCATGAGGGAAAGTCAGCTGCTCCAGGGGTGCACGTGCGGCTCCCTGGGGGAGCAACGGGTACTGCTGCGACCAGCCAGGGACCTTGCTGGGGGTCAGAGCTGTGGAGGGGGGGCCGGGGACAGCTGAGCGTGCTTTGACCTCACACTTTGCCCACCACGTCCTCTCCCTCCTGAGGACCGAGGGTCAGGACAAAACTTGTGCTGGGACATGCTGAGTTCCTCTGGTCCTTGAGCACGAGAAACTGGAGGAGCTCAAAGAGCAGACAAGTCATAACTGCTTACAAGGAAAGGACACCGATAAATGATAGCACGCAGCGAGCGTGGGGTGCGTGGGAGGGAGGGGGATAGTTACGCTGCTACCTGGATGTGTCGAGAGCTCTCTGCAGTGTCCTGCCTGCGTTGCGGCAGCGTGGGCGGTGGTGTGGCGAGGGGCATGGGCAGCAGAGTGTCTCGTCTGCCGGAGGTGGGGAAGGGCTCGGCAGCTGCATTGGAGCCAGCCTGGTCTTGGAAACTAGGTGGGTGCTGCCATGCTGAGCCATGGGTGGGAGATGCTGTGGAAATGCGGATGAGCACCAGAGCGTGCAGACAGCACAAGCTGAAAGGCTCAGTCATCCATGAACCGCAGGAGGAGAGAGGGGAGGAGGAGATGACAGCGTCTGCAGGAGCCTTCCAAAATACCCAGCCTGAGGCAGCGCGAGGAGCAGCCCCGATCCTGCCCACAAAACCCCTCGGCGCCTGAAAGCATTTTCCTCCCCATCCTGGGGCATCAGTAACCCAGGAACGTTCCTGGGGAGTCCTCAAACTTGTAATTCGTGGAGGAATCCGAGACTGGGTAAAGCCAGGCTAGCACAGCCCAGGCTCTAGCCCAGCCTTGGAGGTGATGGCAAGTCCTGCTGCCTGTGCCAGAGCCCGGCGCGAGCTGAGCTCAGCTGCCCGATGCTGCTGCTGCTGAGAAGTGCCTCCTCCCCGAGCCGCCTCGGGCTCTGGCCGTGCAGTCAGGGCTGGGGGGGCTCGGCGGGGCTCGCCGAGCTGCTGCTGGCACTGCTGGTTCCTGCCGGCAGAGCCACGGCCGCTGCCTCGTGCATTGCGCCAGCCAGGAGCGTGCACGGAGCTAAATTATTCAGTCTGAAAGTGAATCTCTGTTACAGCTTGGTACGGGAGAAATGCTGATGAAGTATTTAAATTCTGAGCTGTTCTCTGAGCCGGGGCGAGGCTCTCTAATGTAAAATTAACGTCTTTGTGTCTCTGGAAATAGCTGCCAGCCCTGGCGTGGGCGCACAGAGCGGCAGGCGCTGCCGGCCGGTCGGCACTGTGGGCTTTGGGAGATGGCTCCAAGAGACGGGCTCTTCTTGCTTGGTGCTGGATCTCTTCAGACACAGCCTTGTCCGAGGGCTAGCGTTGCCCCTCTTCCCCTCCCAAACAGCAAGCAAGCAGAAGAGCGAGGGGTCAGTTCTCTTGGAGAGCCGGGAGCTCTCCCTGTAGGGTGAATGGGAGATGTGAGCAGAAAGCCTGGAGCTGGTGCCAGGTGTACGGGCAGACGAGGAGCCTAAATAAATGAGGGTATTTCAGTCTGCCCTTTCCCTTACAAGGATTTGCACACAAGAGGGGATTCCTGCTCTTCGGGCACGTAATCTCCGTCGCTGAGCTCCTCGCCTGGAAGGCTCAGCCCTTCCCACGGCGCTGGGGAAGGGCCCTGGGGGGCCGGGAGGGGCAGGAGCACCCCCCTCTCCCTGCAAAAAGGGGAGACGGCATCGGCCAAGGGGCCGCTCGGTCGGGGACGGCTCGTGGAGCCTGTGGCAGGCCCTGATCCTGCACGTGTTTGTGTCCACGCTCCATCCCTTCCCAGAAGCCAGCCTGGGCTGAGTAACGATGGGCAAAAGTCCTGCCCGTGGTGTAGGGTCTTACGTGGTCCCTGCTTTGGGATCTGCCGGAGAGCGGAATGGGCAGTGCCAATTGTTTTTATAATGGCTGGAAGATTACATATCTTAAAAAAAAAAAAAAAATTTCCTGCTGCTTTTACCAGGAATACCAGGAAATGCAGTTTTATCTTCCTGGCACTGAATGACAGCTTTCTCAGCACTAATTTGCAAGGCTGGGCCTCTTCAAATCTGTAATGAAGGCTTCTTTGTACCAGTAGCGCAGAATTTACTGGTCTGAATAAGAATCACTTTCTTGGATTGAAAATCTTTGTAGCTGTTCAGGCAATCCGAGTCTTCTAGAGAAATAAGGCTGGTGAGACCTCGCAGAAGAGAAGCCTGCTGTCTCGCTCACTCTTTTCTTCCTCCCCCTCTTCCTTAAGAAAAACAGCTCTCTCTTTCTGTAAGAAACCCAAACCGTACAGAAATGCCTTCTTGCACTCCTTGCCTCCTGCACCCCTCTTTATCTCTTGCTTGAATCGGCAGCGTCTCCCCCTCTGCCCCGACCCCTCTGCTGACCTTCCTGCTCCTCCCCACGCCGGGATGCTGCTGTGCAGGTCGCCTTGCCGGGGCTGCGTGCCCAACGGCGCAAACGGCAAAAGCCCGGTGGCTTCCAAGGGCTAAAAGTTGCTCGTCGTTCCTTGGGGTTGCTGACCCATGGCAGAGGCGGGCACGGCCGTCCTCGGGTCCAGCGAGCAAAGTAACGCGCGCAGCCAGCGCGTCAGCCTGGGCTCGCCGTAACCCCTCGTCGTCCCGGTCCCCGGAGCTGTTTCCCGACAGGTTTCTGTAGAGGAGAGCTGCAGCCCAAAAATCACGGGGCACGGTCGTTTCTACTGCATCTCTCTGGAGCTGACAAGGGGAAAACCGCTGAAGTCTGATGGGGAGCTGAAGGTATTTGTGGGGTTGTGAGAACTCCAGAAAGCTTTTAACCAAAGCTGGGGATTAAATCCAAATAGCACAAATTTTAGCTCAGCTTCTCTCTATGTACTGTAAGTGATTAAAAGCTGTAAAGTGCTGTCAGAAATTCAGGACTTCCCCTCCTGGAAATCTTCTTTCCCCTTATTTTATGATTACCATGCTTCACTGACTTTGTTTGATGTAGCAGCTCTTATTTTTTTTAACGTGGCAATGGAAAATTGTGGGCAACTGCTGGCTGTGGTGCATTTCAGTACATCACTGGGGCAAAGCCGGGCTAATGCATCTGACCCCGTGGGTTTGCCCAGCATAGGTGGATCAACACAGAGCGCCTGTAAAAATATATTTTTTTTTTTCTGGTTATTTTGTTTTCTTCAGTTTTGATAATCCGAATTCCAAGCTGTTTCCTGAATCTCGTGTTGTTTAGGAAGTGGAAATGTTATCCAAATAAGAATTTCCACAGGTTGTAAGGGAGCAGCTACGCACCGAGATACGCTCGAAATAATCTTCGAGCTTCGTGATATTAGGACCATCTGCTAAAGCACGGCTCCGTCAGCTCTCCGGGGAGGTTTTAACTCCTCCCTGGGTTTGATTTTTAGATGAATCTTGCTTGATCCTTCTGGCTCCGTTAACTCTCCATCTGTCTGCCCTATTTGACGTACCGTGTCCGAGGCTGTCCCCGGTGCCTCCAGGCCCGTCCCTGGCCCAGCGGAGGTGGACAAAGGGCTTCCCTGCAGCGGGAGCGGGTGTGCTGGGAAGAGATGTGCTCGAGGGGAAGCATTAGAGGTGACTTCCCTGAATTATTCATTTCACGAAGGACTCGGGGAAAATCGGTTAGCCCCTTCTTCAGAACATCAGGGCGAGGAGTTCATGCAATGAAATTAGAGCAACAAATGGAGATCAAATAAAAGGCAACGCTGCTTTATGCAGCATGGAGTTGCTAGGCAGGGTTCATTCCTGCAGGAAGTCATTTGTCACAGCGTCTGGGTTTTTGAGGAGGGCTGGATACCTTCCTGCCAGCTAACGACGTTTCATGTGGGAGATGAGGCTAATCAGATCTCATGTGGCAGGCTCCAAGCCGATAGCGTGCAGGGGTCAGGAAATGATTTATCATCCCGAGCCAGCCTTGCTCTGCTTGCCAGGTACGTTGCAGGTTTGTGCTCTCCTGGCATTTTTAAGCCCTCAGCTCTGGGCTGGTGCCAGGGCCCCGTGTAGATGGCCAGGAGCTCGTGTCGGGGCTGCTGCGGCTTGGAGGCGGCTTTGGGGCTCTCCTGGCTTTTCTGGGCTGTGTGGAGGTGTGGGTGGCCCAACGCCTCTGCTTTCCCTCCAGCATCTGTGACCCTTTGCAGTCACCCAGCTTGGAGTGGATCCATGCAGCATGGCCAGGGTACGGGCCAAGGCCGTTTTCCCCTCTAGAGCGTGCTTCTAGCATCCCAAAAAATCTGATCCAGAGCAAGGTCAAAGTATGCTGGAGAAATGGGGCCCCAAAATACCCCAAAAGACGGCTCTGAGCAGGACTGGCTGCTGCGTTGGACATAGGTGTGTCCTGGCAGTAACAGCACGGGCAGAGATGCAGCTCCAGCGCTTGGGTCTGCTGCTGCTGTGCTGCTGTCCAGGACGGACTCAGCCATGTCAGGCATTTGGAGTTGTTTGCAAATAAAACGCTAACCCTGAGACTTTTCTGGGCTTTCGTATTCCTGGGAACACTGGGGCTCACGTTGCACTGGCTCCCCAGGCCCTCTGATGCCAGAAGAAGGAGCTTGAAGCTTTGATAAAGGGCTTTTCCTGGGCAGAAGCCACTGGACTGGGAAGGATTTAGTATTCTAAGAGCAAATCTTTCGGCATTGTTGTTTCTTTGGGCAAACTGCCCAACTGTCTGCTTTTGGGAAAGCATCTGAATGGAGACGGAGCATGCGAGGTGAGCTGTGGTGCATATGGTGGGGAAACTCTTTTGCATTTGTTTACATTTGGTAAACAGAAGAAAATACTCTGAAGGAGAGGGAAGGTGCGTGTGCAGGCGACGCAGAGCAAACGAGCTCTGTCTTCGTGATAAACAAACCTGGTGAGACAAAGGCAGCGATACCTGCGTGGCTCGTCAGCGGGGGAAGTCAGTGTGGCCAGGACTGCTCCTGCTCCTGCCCATCCTGCTGCGTGGGAGAAGAGCAGAGCACCGGGCTATCGGCCGCGGGAGCCCCTCGCACGGGTGGGCTTCAGCGTCACGGGCTGGGGCTGCTCCCTGCGCAGGGTCGGCAGGAACAGGGGGACCGTGCTCCTTCCGCAGCCCCCAAAAGCACGGGGTGGATGGGCGCCTTCCCCCTGCCCGGGGCTGCCAGCTGCCCAGCCTGTCCTGGCAAGCCTTGAGGGGCGTAAATGCTGGCCCTGTCGTGCTGCAGCGTCTCTCCCCGTCCCCTCTGACAAAGAGTTTTTTGCTGCTTTTACTGGGAGTGTCGGAGGGGGCTCTCCGTTTCCGCAGGACTGGCTGCACCATAGTGACAAGCTGCGGAGGCTGCAAGGAAATTCCTTACTAGCGGCTCTGCCCGGTGCCGTACGAACTCGGATGCTCGCGACGGGTCCCTGTGCGTTAAGCGGTCCTCGGCTGATAACTTGGGGTGCCAGAGCCCTGCGCAGCTCTCCGAGCGCAGCGTTGGGAGCTGGCTGTCCCGTCGGCTCTCCCACACGTCGAGGTGATGTATCTTAAACCTGCCTGGCTGCTCCCAGAGCTGCTTCACCCTGCTGGAAGCACCTGCTCTTTTCTAATTGCGCTTTGGTTAATGTCGAGGTCTGTCCTCTCTGATTTTTTACTTTCACTGAGGATTTTGTTATTCGCTCTATCCTGTTGACTCACAGGACAACTGCTGGGGTCCAGGCCCGGGGGCGAGACCTTGCCCTGCAGCAGGGGCCCAGGGCATCCGCGAGGCAGGCAGTGCTGGAGGGAAGTCCTCTCCAAGATCAGCGTTCAGCTTGCAGCTCATCTTGGTCACCAGCCGTGAGTTCACGATGACAAAAGTCCTCAGCAATGAGGGGACTTCTACCCAGCTTCTTGCAGCAATATTTCCATGCAGTGCAGTCAAGGATTTGTCCCTCCTGCCATTGCCGAGGACGTACCAGGGGCTTCTGTCTGCCGCAGTAATTTGCAGCATTGTTCCAAAACATGCAAACGTACGACTGCTCCCGACCGCATGCTGTTAAAGAAAGCTTTAATTTGCTGGCCTGTCTCCCTGCGTTCAGCAGCCTGGTTTGGCTGGCTGTCAGCAGCCTGGAGCTGATGGATGTTCTGCCTGCTGCTGGCTGCCCTAGCAGCCCTCGCTGCCCCAGGAGGTCCCTTCCCGTGCTGGAGGTGCAGCCGCACGCCTGCTCTGCAGCGTTGATACTCTTGGAATGCATTTTGATGGGGTTTTTCTGGTTGGCAGGTTCTGTGATCAGTTTGGGAAACTGCTTTATGGTTTTTCTCGAGGATTTTTGAGCAGTGGTTTAGGCCAAGAAGCCTTTAAGCATATATATATATATATATATATATATATATATAGGCAACACTGTTAGCATTTTCTCTCTTTTCGTCCTTCAAAATAAGGCTAGTTCCTAGGGTTTGAAAATAGCCTGTTGCTATTGTGGTTTCTTAGCTCTGAAAACCAACTTTCTAGGAGACCTTTCTTCCCCAAACGGCATCAGGATCACAGGGGATCACAGGAATGGAGGTGCGTGATCTTGCCCTGACGCTTCGGTGTGCGTCTCCGCAGATCTGAGAAACTGTACTGGGGCTGCTCTTACAAATGTGTGTTCCAGCAAGTCTCGTAAGCCTGCGGAGAGTCACTGAGCTCGAGGGCTCTGCCTCTTGTCTTTTGCTGGGTTTTGTATCCTTTGCTTCGCCGAGACAGAGATGTCTCCCCAGATGCCTGCAATGCAGATAGCTCTAAAGAAGAATTTAGGGCCAGTAAACATTCTTGCATTATGCAATAACAAATGGTAAAGGTTAATGTTTCCTTTTGGTTTTATATAAATGACTCAGGATGTTTGTAGCTCACCAGTGGGATTTGATAACTTTATTATCCATATAATAAGATTTACAAATTGACTGTCTCATTAGCAACCTGGGAAAGCTGCTGCTTGTACTGTAGTTCTGAACTGACAAAGATACAGGCTTAAAATGCCGAAGCGTGGTGAAAGCAGGAGTGGCACGGCAGCGCTCGTCCCGGCAGACCTGCCGCAGCTGCCTGGCTGCCTGTCCTGGTGCCAGGAGAGCCAGCGCCCGGCTCCTGCTCGGCAGGGTGGAAAGCGAGCAATCTCTTCCCAGCGTAACGCGCCGGATTAGTCACGGGAGGAAAGATCTGTCAAATCTCCTCGCATCTGTTGGGTAGGATGCATGTTTAGGAGTTAAGGCAGGATTACCGGCCTAAGCTCCTGTACACGATTAATTCTATTGGCCCTTTTTTTTGCATGGATTGACTATTCACCTAAGCATGCGTGAAATGTTTGAATGGATCTTTCCAAGGCTCGCAGAGCTCCCTTCGAAGCGTTGGATGCAAAGCCCACGGCGCTGCAGTCAGCAGAGAGCCTCTCGTTTGCTTTGGATGCACAGGGAAGCGTTAACGCTTCACCATCTTCCAACGGATTGTCCTTACAATCTGTATTAATGTTGGTTGCTGGAGAACCTGCTATTCTTGCTAAATATTCAGTTGCCACAAAGATGACTTGCAGTGACTCGGATGTCATTCGCTTAATTGAACCGTAATATGAATGTTTTGAACACACGGCAGTTATTTCGCCAAAGAGAAAATGCTGCATTTCTAGTGTATTCTTTAGGTCCCTGCCCGAAGGGCAGGAGGTGCTACCTGTGTGTATATATTTCATGCCGTCTTTAATAATTAAACTCTTCAGTGAAACCTTAAAAGAATATGGGAAAGAGGCTGCAATGAAAATCTAGGATGGTTTTGAGCTTCTCAGGCGTTGGCTTTCTAGTCTCTCTTGCCGCTAGAAATGGGCATTTCACCTCTTCTGCTTATGCAAGTGAAAATGTAAAACGAACGTGTTCTGCTTTCACAGTCTCTTTGGAGAGGTAAAAGCCAGCAGCTCGCCCAGGCTCGCTGTGCGCACACACGTGCGCCTCGCTCGCTCCAGTCATCCTCGCGCGCGTCTGTGAGGATCAATCGCTTGGCTCTGTGGCTTCTTCAAATTCCCCCTTTGTTTCCCCTCATCGCCTAAGCTCTGCCTGTCGAATTGAATGCGTAATGAGCAGAGTATAGAAAGCCTGCAGATTCTTCTTGTGCACAGCAGAACTTCAGGCTGTGTTGGGTTTTTGGGGGGTTTTTTTGGTTGTGGGTTTTTTTTTTTTTTTTTTAAATGCATTTGAAACCCACAGCTCTGACGTGCTGCGTCTCCTGCCTGTGCAACGCAGACTCTGGGGAACGCGCTGTTAACATCCCTGTTAACGCGCTGGCGGAGCAGGGCCCCGCTCCTGTCTGCCTGGCGCAGAGGGGATGCAGGAGCATTGCTTTTGAAAGCAAAGCACCACGGCTTTCTGCGAGAGCAAAAGCAGGAAGGTCAGAAAGTCAGAAAAGTCAGATTTCTGACTTTCCCTAAAGTAAAGCCAAACTGACAGCCAGCCCTTGCCGCGTTCAGGGGAGGCGCGTGCGGAAAGCGAAGCAGTGAGCACAGACAGAAATAGCAAAGGTGGTGAAGCCGCTATTACAAGGGACAGAAATGAACCTTTTCTAATCCCCATCATAACTCGAGTGGTTTAGCCGTGCGGAGCTGGTGGCAGCGTCTGGGGAGGCTGCTTTCCTCTGCCTGCTCCTGAATTGCAGGAAATTTGTCATTGCACCCAGCGCTGCTTAGGCGGGGTGCGCTCAGCCGGACGAGCGCTGCCGGCAGGGCTGGCGTCGTGTGGGTGCTGGCAGGGCTGCCCTGTGTTCTGAAGGGCTTTGCACGGAGCTGCCGTGGGGATCAGCTGGGCGAACAGACAGCACGCCGCGTGGCGCGGGTCTGTTGAGAGAAGGAAGGAGCGGTTAGGAGACGGGAGGAGCGCGGCAAGGAAATCCGTAGTAACGCCAGGCGGGTCGGTCGGCTGTCGTGCCTTTCGGAAGAGATTGGCAATGGCTTCGTTCTCCAAAGCCCTGGGGAGCAGAGCCTGGCCCGCCTGCGGTGGCCTCCCTGGACGCGTCCAGCCGGAGGAAGGTTCCAGCACGGGCAGGGCCGGCGGGATGCTCGGTGCCAGGCGAGGGGTGGGAGGGCAGCTTCTGCCAGCACCTGGGTCACGGCGTGCAAAGCAGAACCAGGCGGTCTCCTGCAACCGGGTGTCACCTGGGCGCGAGCCATGACTGGTGGGAGCACCGATATGGACAGGTCCTGCGTCTTCCCTTCTCCAGCTTCTGTCGCCCCAAAGGCAGGAAGGTTATTTTCCTCAAGCAGGAACAAGTATTGCTGTCCCCAAAGCGCAGAAGCTTCTTAGGAGCTGGGGAAGCACCAAAGGACCTGCTTTCCTTTACCTGCTCTTCAGACTCAGGTTTGCATTGAACAGCCTTTTTATATGGCACGGAGGAACGGCATTAGGAAGTTCAGCCTAGTAACGATCTTGTTTCTTCTGTTGAGCTGAAATTATTCCAGCTCCGCTGGGAACCCCCCACGGCAGCCGAGATGTTGGCATCAGCGTGCAACCTCCCGACAGCGCCTGTGCTCCGGCGTGTCGCGGAGCCTTATTGAGTTTATAGACACACTTCAGGACAAATCTTTGCTAATAGAGTTCTGATTTTGTCCTGCTTCCCAGATGCTTCTGTCTCTGTATACAAATGACAGAAACGGTGAACAATGTTTTCTTGTTAGACTCAGAAAAGCAAGTGAGAGGTCCTAGGAGGAGAGGGTTCTTGGCAGCAGTTGTGCCTCTCAAACCTTCTGGGTTTGTTTCATAATGAAAAATGTGAAAAGGAAAACGAGTTTAAAGCTCATGTGGCAGGGCACAATAAGGGGATTGTGAGTTTAATGGCAAACGTCACTTGCCTTTTCCTTGTTCCTTAGGAAAAGTCCGATGTTGATGCAACTGAAACCTGCTTCATTTTTGCACTGCTCAATTTGTTTTACGTGCTCAATTTCTCTGAACCCTGGTAGACTGCATCTCATCTTCCAGTTGCTCTTCCATTTAGTGTAACGACGGCTCTCGGGGAAAAGGATCTGGCAAATAAGAGACCCCTGAGACAGAGCTGAGTTTGGTGCCCGGGTTTCCCCCGACGAAGGCAGCCTTTGCACAGCGTTGCTTTGTTCACAAAATCAGCGCTTGTTCCCTTTGCTCCGTTCCTGCGCGGGCTCCCGTCACGCACGGTGTTGCCTCGGAGCCGAGGTCCCATCCCTTGGGATGGGGCGCGGTGCGGGTGCGGTGATGGGGCGCGGTGCGGATGCGGTGCAGAGCACGGTTGGACCTGGGGGGCTGGCACCCAGGAGGAGGTGACGTGGGGTGCGAGGTGGTGCCTCCGTTCCCCGGCCCTGGGGCAACAACCCGGCTTCCCAAAGCAGTAGTGCCACCTCCAGCTGCAGGGTGAGGTGGGCTGAGACCCTCAGAGAAGGACCTGGGCTGTCCGTTGAAGTTGTCTACAGTGCCGAGTGGCCTTTTTAAGGTCTATCGCTGAAAGTAAGGTGCTTATTTGGCGTTCAGGGAAAAAAATTAGCCTTTAAGTACAGCGCTTTGACTGCACAGACTGCAAGAATACTGCCGGCAGCTTCAGATTAGCGTGTGCTATAAGGGTTTGGTGGTTTAAGGGATGTGGATTTAGCTCTGGATGCTCATGCTTGAAAGTCTGGGTAATAGCGTGTCGGGATTAGTTTTCCTGCGCTGTTCCCAGAAGGGTGACTTTGTCATCGACATGCGTGCGTGAGGGGAGGAAGACGTACGTGTCTTCTGGTCTGGCAAATGGAGGCTGTGGAGTTGCTGAAGAAAAGCAGAGCTGTGGGAGGAAAATTGCCCACCTGTTCCCATCGGTACAATCTTCTATTTTTGGACACATGCACTTTTCAGCTCAAATACTCGCAAATGCCAGATTCTCCCTCTTTTTATACACGGCGGTGACCTCAGAGTGTGTGCAGTGAGTGACAGTGTTCGAAGCGAACATAAGGGTTCCCAGCCCTCCTTTGACGTTCGTTCAACACTTTGTTTCTGCTTAGTTTTACTGAAATGCCTGGTCCAGTTGATGACATTCAATAAGGCTTAAAAATCTGCCACAAGTTTGCCTAAAGAAACCTGCTTAGAGTCCTGGATGTCTCTTCTCATAAATCAGACATAATAGCTTTTTATTTTTTAAGCTCTGACACTGTGCTGTCTTCTCTTTGCAGTTTGCTGCTTCGTCGTGCACAAGCGGTGCCATGAATTCGTTACCTTCTCCTGCCCCGGTGCTGATAAAGGCCCTGCCTCGGATGTAAGTACCTGCTCCGGAGCCTCGAGCGAAGGCGCAGCGCGGTGGCTTGTGGATCGCTCTCTTCCACAGCAGTTTGGAGATGAAGTTCCTCCAGCTTTCTTGGCTGATGACACTTCTGTGCCTCTCTAATTCATTGTCATTCGTAGTTGTCTGGGCTCTCGTATATTTTCAAGACACTTAAAACACTTTTCAAATCATCCAGTAACTTGCTCTCAGCAGAGCAGGGAGAATGTATGGCAATGCAGAGACGTTTCAGCTTGGGGCTGAGTCTGCAGCCTTGCCCCGTCTCCCTTTTGTCCCTTGTGCCGCAGCCTCAGTTTCCCCAATGACGTTTCCAGGGTCTGCCACCTGAACCGAGGCTTTAGGTCTGGGGTCAATTAACATGCATGAAGCACTAAGTGCTAAAAAGCTGCTTTAAGGCTTTGGCCAGCGTGCCCTGAGCTGAAGAAGACAGGGCTTGGTTCAACATCTTGATCGATTCCTTTTGTCACAAGTGAAATACCTGAAAGAACTGGCTGTCGTTTAACAGATGCCTACCGTGTTGCTAGACCAGAGTCAGTCCCGGGGACTGTGCCGGTCCTCCTTCCTCCTCAGCTCATTACTTTTTTCAAAGGCATCCCTGCCCCACGTTGCTATTTCCGTGTCGGTCCCGTGTTGCCCCGCGGTTGTTCAGCGTTACCCGGGGTCGGGGCTCTCGGCCGCTCACCTGCAGCATCCCTGCTCCTCGCCCCAGGGGCTTCTTGCTAAAAGCAGGCACGGTCTGCTTGGTATCGCCTTGCAGGTTTAATTAAACCAATCTATATGTTTGTTCTTCTCAAGGAAAAAAAGAAAACCCGCAGGCACGTTCCATGCTTGCTTGCGATCTGCATGGTCGGTGTTGCTGCGTTTGCTCCGACTTCCTCAGAAAACACAGAACTGGCCGGGCAGCATCGTCAAGGACAGCAAAGTTACTGGGAAATACCAGTTTAGGTGTGACTTTTGGAAAACAATATTGCTGGTCTTTAAAAAGCAGAAAACCACCCAAATGCCCGCTAAGTCCCCATCCTTATTTTCACAAGGACTTAATTTCCCGGTGAATCCCCGGGCGTTCGGGGGCGAGTGGGAGAGCTGGAGCAGCGGAGCGGAGCTGGCTTAGGCTCCTCGGCACGGTTCTGCCAGCGCCTTTCAGGTCTGTCTGGCAGTTTTTGTGTTTTACCGTGGAAACTAGCTAATTTGGGGAACTGCTAGGAGAAAAGAGATCGAATTGGGGAAACGACAGTGCACCACAACTCTCACCCTTAAAAATAGAACCAGTGGGAGCAGGCAGTGTAACAGGCAGCTGAAGGTGGAGGCTAAACGCGTGTTGTCAAGTCGCCCTGCCCGAAACGGGGCTGCGTGCCGTGATTGTGACAAACGGGAGCTTTTGGGGACAGGGGCGAGGCTGGCAGGGAAGGGCCGTGACGGCTCTGAACGGGGCAGAGCTGGGGGTCGGCTCCGTTCAGGTGCGGCGTTGGGCCGGGAGCCGTGGGCAGGGGCTGCCTGTGCTCCTCGGGCAGACGCTGCGAGGAGGGGCCGTGGGGGGCCGTGGAGGGGAAGGGCTGAGCGTGGGTCACGGTGGTCTGGGATCCTTCGCCAAAACTGCGTTTCTTTTTCCCAGCCAAACCAGAGGGCAGGCTTGCTGGCTTCCCTTTTTGTCTGGTTTCTCCTCCTGTATGAGCGTGCTGGGTTTGGGGCATTTCTGGGTTGGATCTGAGAAATCTGGCTGGGCTTTGGTCCCAAAGAACTGCTGGGCAGCTCCACCGCGAGCTGCCGGGGACCCCGGGCAGGGGGACGGGGTGGGACGGTGCCTGACACCCCCCACGTCCCCAGAACTGCCCTTGAACCTGGTCACCGCTCTGGCTCTAGCAAAGCGGTGACTTTATCCCAACGCCCAGCTTGTGGCTGATCGAGGGACCTGACTGCGCAAACCCCTGTTTTGACCCTGAGCCCCTGATGTCGGATTTCTCGGGGCGCGTGTGCTTGCAGCCCCCAGCCCCGTGCCCAGCGTGGTGCCTCCAGCGTGCTGAAGCCTACTCGGCAGCGCTCCTCCACCTCCAGAGAGGATGCCTGGCAGAGTGTTAATTGTAGCGAGCTGATAATGAAGCTTTGGGCTGTTTCCCACAGGCGGAGCTGCCCTGGTAGGTGTCTTCCAGCCCGCCCAGGTCGGTCCCGCAGCAGCCTGGGTCCTGCTCCCCTGTGCTGCCGGTGTGGCCGCTGCGGGAGCAGCCCCAAAAAAGGCTGCTTTCAGACTTGGGCTTGTGCACAGTTTGATAAGCCCCGTTGTATTTCCACTTCCCACCAGATGATTAGTCGAGATACTACGTGGGGTTTTTTAACCCCCGCTCCGGGCACTTTGTGTACGACTTTCGCCTTCCTCACTGAAGGCTTTCTTCCCCATAGGGGCTGCTGCTAATTGTGGCGTATTGGTGGCTGTTGAACCTTAACAATTAGTTAGTGGAGGGGAAAAGGAGATGCAATAGAGATGCCAACCCAAGAGAGACTAATGCATCCACGAATACTCTGGGTCCTGCAGACTGTTAGTCCGTAACACATCTTTATGAACCTGAAGGTCAGCAGAGGCTGCTGGGGTCCTCTCTGGCCACCCTGACCCCAAAGCAGTCGGCAGGGTTTGTTCCTGGGCCCGGGTGACGGCCGTACCCTCTGCCTGAACCGTGGCAGCCGGGTGTTTGCAGCTCCGTCCTGCACAGCCTCTGTGGGAGCAGCTGCGGCACCGATGGCCCTTTTCCGGTGGTGCGGCAAACCCGAGGGGAGGGTGACAGGGCGGCACTGGGGTCGGGCTGCAGGACCCAAGGCCCCGGGGGCTTTGCTGTGCCTGGAGCAAGCAGGATCTTCCAGCGGAGGCGTGGGCAGCAGCTGCTGCCTGCTGGGAGCGTTGCTTGCAGGGAGTGAGGCAGAGGCGGTCAAGGACAAGGCTCCATCGCTCTGCTCCTGGCACGGGGCTTGACTGGGATAAAAGCATCCCTGTCTCCATCTCTGGACGCTTCGGGCCTGTGCCAAAGGGGCACGGTCAGGATCCGTGCAGGGGAGCAGCGGCAAGGTCTGCGCGTGCGTGTGTGCGCACTCCGTGTGCCTTCGTCCCAGCGTTTGTCCCAGCACGCTTCTCCGGAGCAGGTCGCTCAAAGGGCTGGAGTTGCATGGGAGGGAAGCGATGGCTTTGCACCGCTCGCCTTCACGCCTCTGTGTTTTTCTGGGTAGTTTCGCTCGTTGCCTCTGCTGCTGCTCCTCTGCAGCGGGTGCCTGCTGTAAGAGGGCGAGGAGAACTGGAGAAGGCACGGGGAAAGGAGGTAGGGGTGGTAGACAGTGATCTACTTTCTGCCCTTCCCTTAGAGTAGACTTTGGCCATCCAGGCAAGCTAAGAAGCTTGCAAGCACATGCCCAGGTCCCTCTGCCCAGTGCCAACGCTCAGGGCGTGGGTAACGCGGCAGAGCCCCTGCCCCGGCGCTGCCTGCCCCGTGCCTGCCGGGCGGCGAGGCCCGTGTCGGGCTCCCTCCATCGTGCAGCCAGCAGTGCTGGAGGTTTTACAACGACCTTTGCTGCTGAGTAATGTCACGCTGTGAGATTCCTTCTGGCCACGTGGATTTAGCTTTGACGCTCACGCTTTCTCTCCTCTATTCTCTGTCATCTAAAACACGTAAAGAAAATGGCAGCAAGACCCACTGACGGGTCTAGCACCCCGCAGACCTGATTCAGGCTACAAGAGGTATATGTTGTATATCCAAAGATATAGATGTTTAGATATGTATTTAGATATTTGCGCATGCAGAGGTGAAATCTTACTCATTGTAAGCAAGGCTGCTTTAGGTGCAACGTAACCAGAGAAGGAGCTGCTGTCTGAGCAGAGCCCCCAGGCTCCTGTCCCTGGCTGGGCTGGTGGCGGGGCTGGGTGGCTGCGGGCACCCAGAGAGGGTGACAGCAGCGGGCGAGGGGGCTGCTGGCCCCACAGCTGCGAGTGGCCCCTTGCTGCTGCAGCAGCCCTGGGAGCGGCTGGGTGGGTGCTGCGGGGCGCTGCGGGTGCCTCGGGTGGCAGAGCTGGAAACCGTCCCTGGTGTGGTGCGAAACCAGCAGAAAGGTGCCAGCGAAGGCGATCAGGGCAGAGGGAGATGGAACCGCTGAAACCACTTAACCTTGCTCAAGGAAGATGAGGTTGGCAGCGGGAGAGCAGGGACGGCTGCGATCCAGATGCCACCTCCGGAGCTTTGCTCAGGCGTTGGGCAGCCTGCCCGCCCCGGCACCGCTTTCTCATCCTTGCTCGTCATCTGGATAGCAGCTCGCAGCAGGCGGGAAAGGCAGCAGGTACCGGGGAGATGCTTCGCCTGTTTCTGTGCAGAGTTTCTGGCCGAAGGTGGATGCAATGCTTTTCTGTTTCTCCCCACCAGCCCTGTCCAAGCCGGGACAAGCGAGGAGCCCTCGGACAGCCTGGTCCCGCTCCCCGAGCGCGGCCCCTTGGCCCCTGAGCAGCAGGTCTCTCCCACGCGTGTCTCCTCCCGCCCTGCGGCTGTCCGGCCGGCTGCAGGTTACTGTGGGCAGCCTCTGCTGGAGAAGGGAAAGGTCTAAATTAAATCTAAGCTGTCACAGTTTAAGAGGCACCGCTTGATACCAGGGCAGGCGTAAAGGCCCTTGACCGAATTCTCTGTTGCTTGCTGTTATTGCTGGGTGAGACTTGCCACTGTGGCTCGTCGAGCAGGCAGGTAGAAGCTGCCCAGTTGGTGTTAATTTTTAATACATAATTTCTGAAAACGAAGAGAGGAATGCAGATGCTTGGGACGTAAAGCAGGGAGCAAAAATGGCCCTTTTGTAGCTGGATTTTTCTGCCATTTAGCAAAGCCCTCTGGGAGAGCCTCTGGTTTGTACCCTTGCGCAGCTGTCAGCAGGGCTGTAACTGGGGGGTGCGTGCAGGGCAGGCTTCGTTCCTGCTGCACTGGCAATCAAGCTTCTTACGGCAGCGTAGTCCTCACGGAGCTTTGAATCGGGAGAGGGAAAACCACTTCAGCAAACAGCAATGTCCTGTCTACTTCGGGGATGAGCCGAGGGCAGGGCCGTCATTTTGAACTGATGCAAAGCTCGAGTTTTCCTCTGCTGTGCTGTTGCTAATAGCCACGGCCTGAATCCAGAGCGACCTGTAACTATGCCAAAAGCTGGTAGCATCTAGGTTGTACCGATTGTAGCTATGCATTTTTTTAGTCGGTGCAGCAATCCGGTAACTGTCTTTCCTTTCGCAGATACTAATATCCAGTGAAATCTTGCAGAAAGAATGAGTTTAATGTTATTGCATTTGTTTAAACCTTGCAGTGTGTTCGTCCTTACAGTGGGCCACGTGGTTTCGCTGAGCTGGAGAGGGAAGAGATGCATTCAGCGCGACGGCATCCCCGTCCTCGGCATCCGCAGGGCAGTGCGGAGCGGCGGCTGCCAAGGGGAGATGCTGCGGTTCCAGCCAGACCCCAGCCTGGGCCGCAGCTTTTAACGCCAGCTGGCTGCTGGTTGTCATCCCCCGAGCTGCTCTAGTCCGGTACGCTTGTCACGGAGCCCAGGGGAAAAAACCATACCAAAAGCAAAAAATTTTCTAACTTTACTCCTTGATCTCTGTATCTTGTAGTACTTGATAGTTACTCGAGACATTTTGCATCCTGTAAAGTGCTTATGGTGTATATGGATGCTTAATTTTAAACACCTGAGTAACACTAGTTGCTTAAAACTCTTCTGTTTGAAGTTAAGTAGGTGCGTAAGTGCTTTACGGGGTGGTGGCTTGTGCGTGTACCGAGCCGATGACCCTGGGGGGAGGCTGGCGTTTTACGCTTTTCAGAGCATAACAAAATAACTGGAGATCAGTGAAATGTCAAAGTCTCTTTCTGTCACCGTTGACTAGTCCTACTTTGGAGCAGTTTTCTGTTTGATCTGGTTGTGTTTGAACCTCCTTGAGGAGAGCGAGAGCGTGTGTCTGTTTAACCTTGTAAAGCCTACCGAATAGGAATCTTCCATCTAGGAGAGAAGGACTAATTATGCAGAGATGATAGGGCCTCTAAGTAAAAAAAAAAAAAAAAAAAGAAAAAGAAAAAAATTAATTGCTTCTTGCAGTAGAGAGTGAAGCTACAGCTATAATTGCTGGTACTGAAGACACCAGGGCTGCTTTCATGCTAGATTGCTCTTAAGTCACGGCAGGATTTTTTTTTTTTGATGGCTGCAGACGTGACGGGGGTTCTGTGTTCTGGGCAGCGGCGTTGCTGAGGACAGCGTGTCTGTTGCACAGTACTGGCTAGCTGAGGGCAATGCCATTTGTACCATTTACCTCCCTAACCTGGTCCGAATGGGTGCCGTGCCGAGCTTTGAAGCGCGGGCGATGAGGGCTGGGCCGGGCTCCCCCGGCTGCGTGGGCGCGCGATTCTCCGGGAGGCCTGGGCTTCGCCACGGCTTTCCCGTTCACGTGCTGCCAGGCTGTGGTCTCTCCCCTGCGTCCCCAAAGTCAAAACGGGTGAGCAGTTCTGGGGAGGTCGGCCGGCCCAAAGCCCCCAGTTCCGGTGTTAAACTGCGCTGGTTTTCCCTGCAAGCTCTGCCGCTCCCGTGCTCCCCTGCTCGCAGGAGGCCGAGCTAGCGTGGCTGCGCGAGCTGAAGCTTTCTGAAATACGGCAAGGTCTTTGGGAGCTGAAGTCAGGCATGTGTAATGTAATGCAGTTGGCAAACCTAATTATAGTCGGAGCTATTAGTAGAATGTATAATTATTTAAATTGTAGACAAAATAATCATTAAAATGACCTTCTTTGCATTATTCTGTTAAAGGTCATCTAATCAGGATGCATTAATAAAGATCAGAGTTGCTCTAGGAAGGTAACGGGCCAACGTAGCTTCATTTTGATTTAATTTTTCTGCCATTTGCAGTTTTAGGAGAGGATTTCTGTAATGCTATCGCGACGGCACCTTTGGTCTTTCCACTCTTGGTTTGCTGGAGGCAGAATCATTTCATCTTTGTCTTGGGCTCCTCCTCTCTCTCCAAGCTCCAGAGCTGATGTACTGATGACAGGATTGCTGCCACTCTCTTTTAGAACAAGAGGGAAGCTTCCCAGGGTGTGGGTCATACAGGTGTTACTAGAGCCAGAAGCTGTCTTCGCAGCATCGGTACGTGGTCGTTATCCCTTCGTGCACAGCATCATCGGATCCCAAGCTGACACCTGTAGCAGGGTGCAAAGAGGGTCACTCCACTTTCCCAAGTTTGGTTTAGTCTCTAGAGCATTTGGGCAAACGTGGGCTGGCAACAATTAGCAATGAGAGCAGGAGCAGAATTAATGAAGATGCCATTTGTACTACCTGAAAATTAGCAGCTGCTTCAAGTCTCTGCTTTCTGGGATCACCGCCGGTGGGAAGGGCCGCCTGCTGCCGGGTAGTCCCCTTGCACAGGATAGCGTCACGGGGTTAGCAAGCGGGCTCTGCCTGTCGGCGGGTGGGGGTGGGATGCACAGATGCCTTCCAGGCGTGCCCGTTGAGCCAGGACCTTCCTGAAGGCACCAAGCACCCTCTTGCCCAGGTCCTGCCTTAGAGAGCAGGACCCTGACCTCTCCTCGCATCTCACGTACCTCTGGGATGCCCCCGCTCTGGTGCACAAGCAGATCTTCACAGCCTTGCTGCAACTTGCTGCTTGCTTTTGTCCTGCTAATTAACTTCTCCCGCTCTCACGGTATGCCATCTGCCCCTTGCGCGAGGGCACATGCTCGCTGCTCCTGCCGGCGCTGCCGGTGCAGGCAGCCGGTGACGGTTCCCGTGGGATGAAGATGTATCTGCCTTGCTCCCTCCCAGCACCTTCTGGTGCTTCCCTGGCTCCGCCGGAGCCCGGCTCTTTCTCCTGCCAGCCTGCACGTGCCTTCAGCCCCGTAATTGAAAAGCTCTTCTCTCGTTTTCTCGGGGGGTGTGTGTCCAGTTATGCCTGTTAGGGGGGATTTGGAGAAGGGTGCTTGGGTCCGTGCCCTGCCTGTGGCTCCGGAGAGCTGCTGGCTGGGTCTGAGCTGGGTTTGTGCAGAGCGGAACTATCGGGAGGGCGGTGAGGTGGGTGGCACCGAGGGGGGCTAGAAATGAAGCGTCCTGCAGGCAGGAGGTGTTTCAGGGGGTCTCTGTGCTGTGTCGGGCAACCCGGAGGCTGCAGGTGCAGGGAAAGCGCTGCAGGAGCCCCGTTCTCCTGGAGGGCTTATACTATAATAAAATGCCTCTCAAGGCATGTGAAAGATAACATTTCTAAATTATGTTGAGATGCTAACACTGCTCAGGGAAAAGAGCTGAGTTTGGCTTTTTTTTGCTGCTCGGTAAGAGAGTGTATCTTATTCGGTGTTGGCAGCAGCAAGAGAAGAATAACTGTCATCCATATCCCTCTGCAGTTGTCTGACTAGCAGATGAGATCTTTTGTCAATAAAAATGTATTAACTTGCTGGAAGCTGTCAAGGCAAGCTGTCGAGGACAGGCTTTATCTGCGGCCGTGTGTTTGGCATGGAAGCAGCCCAAGCCGCGATGCTCGTGCCCGCAGACACGGTAGCTGCTGGTGTGTTGCTGGCCGTGCTCGGGGACTGCTTGCCCTTCCGTGGCCAAGGTCCGGGCAGAGCCGCTGCCTGCATCCCGCTGCCTGCGCTGCCGTGCCCTCAGGCCCTGCGCTGTGCAAGGTTTTCTGTGGCTGTAACACTAAACGATAGAAAAATAGTTTTGGTATCGCTCGCTGGTGCAGCAGTGTCGATCATCTTTAAAATGTGGCGTGCTGACGCAGGCTTCCACGGAGTTACGATATTGATAGAAAAGACGGCCCAAACCTTTGCCGCCTTGCCTTGAACAGGATCTGTTTTCCTCTTGTGTGTAACCTTCTTTCAGTGGAGTCTCTATGGTTTATCGTGGCTCTTTTTGTTGAAACAAAGACCCATCACTCTTGTTCTCTTGTTCCTTAACTTGGTTTTTGCTGGGACTTGGAGCTATTTCTCACCAAAGGCGTTTTTCCAGCCCTGCGCAAGCAGGTGGGACGATGCAGGAGGTGCATCCCCAGGGCAGCAGCTCCCGGCTGCAGGGCCCGAACAGGACAGGGCAGGGGAGCGCTGCCAAAAGCCTGTCCGTCCTTGCCAAAAGCCTGTCCTTGCCAAAAGCGGGGGTCCCTGACTCTGATGGCTGCAGTTGTCTTCATTTCATCTTCCCTGCCACCTCCTGGCTTCAGTAAGAAGAACTTGCACAGTAGGAGGCTGCTGTCTCATTCACGTCCCTGACACGGCCTCTTACAGACCGTTACCTCCCTGGAGGGGAGGACGGGCTTTTCTCTCCAGTGTCACCTTTGGAGTCGCTGTTAGGCCACTTCTGTCCCTCTGCTGTGAGTTGCTCCTTACGTACCGGGGGGAGGATTTTCCCCAGGGAAAATGTGGGAGCCAAATGCAAGGGTTTTGGTTTTACAGCCACTGCCTGGAGTGCATTAGGTGCAGACAGTAAGCTGTTGCTGTGTTGTATTTGCTCTGCTATGGAATTGCTATTCAATTCAAATTGCTATGGAATTCACTTTAAAATAGTCTCTTCACGTGAACTGTGTTAATTCTTCTCGGGAAGAGATAACTTAAAGCTTTCTCTGCAATGAGGTGGGGAAAGCAGGGGTGCATAATTTTTAATCAAACCTCTGTGGCTGTTCTGTAGAGTCCAGGAAATTCTGACGGTACAAAGGATTAAAATAGCATCAGCCCCATGGGTGCAGGTCTGGGCTGCCTGCCTCCCCGGGGAGAGCGGGGCGGCCGGGCTCTGCTGAAGGGCAAGCGGTGGGGTGCTCCGGGAGAGCGATGGGAGCTGGGGCCCGCGGAAGAAACCCAAGTGCCCTTCCTATATGACTTATTTTAGAGATGAACCCAAGTGAGCTGGACACGTTTTAAAAATGTTTTATGGCTCAGACTGCTGGGCCTGAGGAAGGGTCTGGTCTTCCCTCTGCCTCCCGCCTCCTCCCTGCCCCAGCGAGAGGCGATGCCTGCGCTCCCTCTGAGCCAGGCGAAGCTGAATTTAGTGCAGAAGTAAATAAAAGCCCAGGCGGCATCCAGCACAGCGTTTGCAATTCTGGGTACGACAGGAGGCTGCTGCCCTTGCCAGGATGTGGACTTTGCACGAGAAATAGCTGAAGCAAAACGCCCTTGCTTGCCAGTCGGTGCCGCGCTGCCCTGCCGCTCCGCTCGCCCCGCTCCGCGCTCACGCCTCGGCTTGCTGCTGGCTGACCAGCCCCTGCCCAGTGCCGTCCTGACAGGCTGCTGCGAAAGAGCAAACGGATTCCTGACTCCTAGGAGCGGTGAATAAATTGTCAGTCTGATCAATGCCACCAGCCGCCCGCCTGCACGTAATTGGTAAGCGGTGGCGGCTCCTGCATCGGCATCTCCATCAGGGTTCAGCGGGAAAGCATACATTACCTCGAAGCGGTCATTCAGCGAGCGCGGTGGTAGGTATGACCCTGAAGAAAGGCACAGGTGATTGCTGAGCTGAAAAAGAGTCCGGCCGGGCTGCACTCAGAGTGCCTTGAAGGCCACGAGTTGATTACGCACTTATGAATCAAATTTCTTGCGTTCCTGGGAGAGCAGGAGAGCTCGAGCTGGTGTCAGCCCGGGCCCGCAGAGCCGCAGGCTGCGCGCAGCCGCCTGTGCCCGCGGTGGGACAGCCGGGGCCGGCTTCGGTAGGAGCGACTAGAGGTGCGTGCGGTTCTGGGGGAAGCCAGGGGCTGCGAGGTTTGCTCTGCAAGTCAGGGATGCGCTAAGTCAGGGATGCAATATTGCACCGGCTCGTTTCAGACCAGAACCGTGCTGTCAAGTTGAGAAGCAGAAGCCGGCCGCCTCTGATGGGTCAGAGCTTGCAGGGTACCAGTTCAAAGTCAACAGCTGCTCCTCCCCTCCCCTGGCTCACGTTCCGAGCCCTCCTTTGGGCTCACGTCCTCAGAACACGCACGCAGCCCTCCGCTCGGAGGATGACGGATCTGCGGCAGTGCTGATTAGAAAGGTCAGAGCCTCGCAGTGCAGTAAAACACTTAATGGCGTTTTGCAGTTCTGCTCCAAAGAAAGCTTTTTCTGCCCTGTTCTTCAGGGACGGCTCTGCGCTGGTAGGACGGAGGTGGAGCGCCTTTTCTTTTCTTGGCAAACTTCTTTTTAACCGTTCTTGTTTTAAGTCTCTCAGCATCTGCATACGCAGTGATCTCGTCATCCCTGTCTCTGTGGTACAAAAATAGTCTCTTTGTAAAACGACTTCAGCCTTGTTCAAGAATGATATCCCGAATTTCCAGTTTCTGGCACCTTCTAAAGCACCGGTCAAGGTGAAACGGCCCCCCCCCAGCAGCCGGAGAAGCGGCTCTGCCCTCCCCGCGCCCGGCTGCCTCCGTCACCCTCGCACCCTTTGGGCTCTGGCCCTCCGGGTGCCGGGTCTCTCCAAAACAGCCCCTCGGGGTGGGAGCAGAAGGTGGAGCCCCCCCGTGAGGGACCCGGCTCCCCCCGAGCGGAGGGTCCCTGCTCGCGGGGCTGGGGCGCTGAGGGAGCGGCTTGGAAACCTGCGGCAGTTCCCGTGCCAGCACGCTCTTGCCGCTGCAGCGCTGCTCGGTGCTTGCTTTGCTTTTCTAGCTCTGGCTTTTTTTGAACTCCCCGTGGGAATTTAAAATCCTTTGCATGAAGTGGAAATTGTCTCATTTTGCATTGAGCTTCTGTTTTTTATGAATGACTAAAGCTTTCATTTGCCTAAACAGGAATATCTGTTTCTAGAAGGGAACACAGAAACTGGAGCGCTCGGGGGCGATTCCTCCCCGTGTCACACGCTGGGGTTTGACTGGCACGTGGCTTCTGCTGGAGCTGCTCCCGTGGGCCCCCCGCCCTCGTCCTGCTGCCGGCGGAGGGTCAGCGGCGGCGGGCCCGGGCCCGAGCGTCCCCGGGGTTGCCCTCCTCTGCAGCGTGGGGCGGAGGGGGGCGTGGGTGCTGTGCCTGGGGGGCTCTGCAGGATGCGTGGGTCGGCGTCCGAGTGGCCGGCCAGAGTCCTCCTTTCTCCCGGGCTGGTGGCAAAAGGAAGCTTTGCATTTTCTTGGGTGCCTCGCCTCCAGGGAGGTAGCCCAGGCCCTTGCTGCACAGGTACCGGTGGGCTCGTGGGCGCTGCCCCCGTGCCCGCGGGCGCTCGGCTGCCAGGGCCGGTCCCTGGGAGATGCGGGGAGTTGGTTCACGCCGATTGAAGAGCTCCGTGTTGCACAGGCAAAGCTGCTTCCGGAGGTGGTCCTGAGCTGCTGTACAAACAGAGCTCAGTTATAAAATCAAGCAGGGTAAGTTTTCAAGGGCTTACAGCGTGTCCGGTGGAAGGAGCTGACGAAACCTGTAAGCCTCTTTAAAAGGCGCGTGTGTTTATCGTGCTGTCCCTTTGCGCTTTGGGCAGCAGCGCTCGGCGTCACCCTGCCTGCAGCACCGCGCGTGCCATCGGCTGCCTGGCTCAACCGCAGCTGCCTGCGGTCTGCCTGCCCGAAACTCACGGGGGAGGAGTTCCCCCTGCGAGCTCCTCTTCTAGCCTAAAATCTAGGTTTAAGTTTTCTGTGCTCTCAGATCTCTGGGGAATGCAAGAGGCTTTCAAATGCACAGGGTCGCTTAATGGACTATCTTTTTGGTAGCAGAAGACGGGTTAATCGTGAACCCTCGTCCTCTCAGGCTTCCTGCGACACGGCTGACACACGAAGCTACCGGGCAGAGGCATGTTGCGCTCTGTATCTAGAAGTGGTTTGCTTAGGGTGAGATAATGTGAGATATTTTCAGTTTCAAGTATAATAAATTTGCTGAAGCATGTACCTAATCCCTTGTACTTAACAGATTGAATTAAATGAAGCTCCATTACTTTTCCACCTTTCTGGTATCGCTCAAGTTATCTGGGATGCTGTGAAATAATACACAATATTAGTGATTAATGCAACTGAAAGCTTCAATGGAATGGCGGTAAGAAAATTAATTTCAGGGGAAGGTAATGCATTGGCAGCTATGTTATAGCTCGGTCCTGACTCCGCTGTTTATTTATTTACTTAGCTTACAGTGCCCTGAAAAGGTGTCTTTCCTCACGCCCGGGCACTCTTCCAGGCCATTAAAAAGCCAGGCAGCTCAAATGACCAAGCCAGGAGCTACGCCTCATCCCTAACCCTTAAACAATTAACCCGAGATGAAATTAAGCCAGCTGCTACTTGCCGTAGTCTTCCCCCTTGCTTGTGGGTGTGCTGCTGCCGAGCGCCCGGGCGGGTGCCCCAGCTCCCTCCTCTGCGGAGCCGTGCTGCTTTGGGCTCTCCTTGCAGGAGCAACGCTGCCCACCCCAGCGTCGGCCTTTGCTCTGCCCCGGTGTGCCCGTGGTCCCCGCGTGGTGCCGGCGGTGACGTCCCTGCCGCTCTGCTGGGGTTTCTCCAGCTCCCGGGGCAGGGCGGCGGGGAGCGGGCTGCTGCTGGGGCTCTGCGTTTGCTTCTCCAGTAACCACAGCAACTTAAACCAAGGCTGTCCGTGCCGCTTTGGGGCCTGCAGGAGACATCCCGTTGCTTAGTCCTGTCTCCTGCCTAACTTTGCGTTGTCTTAAAGTTGCTCTGCATTGGGCTGAATAACTGAGGTTTGGTCAGGGCTTCCAGAGTCGTTTTGTCTTGCATGGAGGATAGCGAGAAGTACCAAATCCTTGGTCTGCCTCAGCCATTTGTTCCAGTGGTTGAGCCTGTTGGGACAGGACGAGGAGCAATGGTTTTAAACTAAGGGAGGGCAGATTTAGACTGGATTTAAGAAAGAAATGTTTTACAATGAGGGTGGTGAGGCACTGGCCCAGGTTGCCCAGAGAGGTGGTCGATGCCCCATCCCTGGAAACATTCAAGGCCAGGTTGGACGGGGCTCTGAGCAACCTGCTCGAGTTGAAGAAGTCCCTGCTCTTGCAGGGCGGTTGGACTGGATGGCCTGTGAAGGTCCCTTCCAATCCAAAGCATTCTATGATCCTATCTCCCCATGGAGAAGTTGTTTCTCATTTGAATTTGTTTGGCTTTAACTTCTGTAGACCCTTGTTGGAGTCCAGGAGCGCTGTCTGCAAGGTGCCTGTGCAAGGCTGCAAACAGCGTCTGGGATAAACTGGGCTCTCCTCGTTTTGCATGCTCTTCTGTTGCAGAAAAATCTGCTGTTGGTTTTAAGAAAGCTCAAAGTATTAAGTATACCCTAAGCAGCTTGATTCCCTAGGAGCGTGCTGGGGAGGGGTTGGCACCAGAGCACAAAGATGTTTACTGGGCAGTCTTAACATAGGTGGAAATCAGGGGTGTTCTTTGCTGCTGTACCCCACTGGGTTGACGTGGAGGTTGAGCAGCGTCCAGCCCTTATGTTGGTTCTTATGTACCAATTTCACCCGGTGTTTTCTATGCTAAGACCAACCTGTTTAAGAACAATAAATGCCCAGATAAGCCAGTGCATTGCTTTTTCATTGTTATGGCAACACATATAAAGAGTAATAAAGCTCTGGATCTTGGCGACTGTTGGAAAAGGTCCACATCAGTCGGTGGCAGTTGTCTGAAGTCCATTAACAGCACTGCCGAAGCCAGCTGGCACGTGAAATGCGGAGAGCGGTGCTGCCTTGCCAATATTTGATGCAAGTTTATAATCTTTATCTTTTATTTTCCTCCTAGGATCCCCGGAGCAAACACAAATTTAAAATCCACACGTACTCCAGCCCCACCTTCTGTGACCACTGCGGGTCGTTGCTGTACGGGCTCATTCACCAGGGGATGAAATGTGACAGTAAGTGACGTAACCGGTGGCTGCGGTGGCAGCAGCAGGGGGGGGCCCTGGCACCCCGAGGTCCCGGGCAGCGGCTCCCAGCCCTCCTGAGCTGCGGCCAAGAGCCTGTCCCCTCTGCCAGCGGTGCGGAGCACGCTGCTGGCACCCAAGGGACTGGGCAGGAGTGGGCACCTTCTCACCTCTGCGGGGAGCCCCTGGGAGTCCTGCAGGGAGAGGGGGGGGAAAGGCATCCGGCCGGGGGGGGGGAATCCTGCCTGCGTCCCCCCTGCAGCATCACCCGCACCCCCCCGCAGCATCATCTCCAGCTCCCTGTTCTCTGCAGCGCTGGCTCCGACTGACACCCTGTGGCCGGTGCCCGCTGCGGTGACACAGCCGCTCCCGAGCCCGTGGGTCTGCACACGCCTGCCCTCGGGCACAGGAGTACCCGGGGAATTACTGTACAGAGAGGAGAAAATGGGGGATAAAGAAGAGGGAGAGGAGGGAGAGAGAGATCGGTTATTTTCCAAGTGCATCTTGTACGTTCCTTTTTAAAAGGACTGTGAATATACAGCGTCTGCTTACACGCTTACGCCGTCTGCGGGGAAGAGCATACTCTGCTGCTCGCCGTGTGCTGGCTTTCTCATAAATAGAAGCTTGCTGACTGTTGTGGGAACAGTGTATTCATTATCGCCTTTAAAATGTTACCAAGTGGAAATGAATTTAAAATACAGATTTTTATACATACATTTATATATTTAACATACATAGATTTTTATACATGTATATATGTATACACATACGCAAGTAATTTTTAATGCCCCTTATCAGCTCCTGGTGAATCCGGCTGAATACCCAGCATAGCATTGCACCATGGGTGTGATGGAAGAGAAGTTTGATAAATCAACAAAACTCGAGTAATCAGAGTAAGGGCTAAAAGCCCTGTAACCTCTGTAGGCAAGACCCAGAACTGCTGGTGGGGGCAGGTCCCTGCGTCCATGCAGGGCTCTGCCGGAGTCTCCGGCTGCGTTTGAAGGTCCGTTTGCTGTATGTTTGTCCCAGAATCCCTCACAAACCTCCCCATTTAAAAGGAGGACAAGTCCTTCCCCCCCCATCCCCTCTGAACACCCCGTGAGCTTTGGCAGAGGTGACGGGAGTGCTGAGCGTCCCTTTCTCTCCGCCCCGCAGCCTGTATGATGAACGTGCACAAGCGCTGCGTGATGAACGTCCCCAGTCTGTGTGGGACGGACCACACCGAGCGTCGGGGACGGATATACATCAGGGCTGACATCGAGAAGGACGTGCTCACCGTCGTAGGTAGGTGTGCGACCCAGGTACAAACCCCGCACGCGGGGTCGCCCGGTTGCCCCTCGCTGCTGGCGTGGGCCGTGCCGACAGCGGTGCTGGCCACGGGTCCGGGCGGTGCAGCGCCCAGCGTCTGACTGGTCAGGAGCAGGTGCCTGGCAAGGCAGGACAAGGCTTTGAGCCTTCTCCGAGCACGCTCCTGCCCTCTGGCAAGCACTGGCTGCGGCTCCAGGGGCTATCCGTGTTAAATAGCTTTTCCAGTGACAGACTTTTCAAACTGCTTTTTGAATCATGTAAAACTTCAGCATCTGCAGCATCCTGGGAAGGAGCGGCAGAAAGTTCCTCTGTTTAGCTCTGCCATGTGAAAAAGTATGTTGTTTGTATTGTGCTGTCCGTGTGATGGTGAACATCCATTTCCTGCTGTTCTTACCATGCCTTTAACGGTACCTGGGCCCATACAGGTCTCGGTGGGAATCTCAGATGGTCCTTTTATTGGACTAGAGCTTCGCAACCTTCTTCTACTGATTTGGAGACTCCGTGGCCTCCTCCTCTATCCGAGGCTTGTGCTGCCTTCCCGCTCGGTGCTCAGAGCTGAGGCTGCTGGGCTGAGGCTGTCCCTGCGGGGCCGTCGTACGCTGGGACGTCAGCCCCTCCGCGCTGCCGTGGTGAAGATAGCCGTCATTCTTCACGTTTCCTTGCTGTCCCCCAGCCCCGATGGAGAGCTGGAGCACGGCTGCAGCTCTCTGCTGGGCTGCGTGGGTCCGTGGGCTGCGTGGATCCGACCGTCCCAGCGACGGGTGGCGGGCAGGAGCCGTCCCCCGTGGGTGCGTCCCCGGGGAGGTGCAGGGTGGCAGTGACATCTCGCGGCGTCCGCCTCCGGGGATGTGCCAGGAGGTGGGAGATGGGGCCGGAGGAGGCTGCGGGCAGCCGGGCAGCGCCGGGCTCAGCAGAGGCTCCTGCCCTGAGTGTCCCAGGGACCCGACAGCCACCCACGGGGAAATCCCTTGTCCCACATCCCCGTTTCCTCTGTCCTAGAACTCCTCCATTCTCTGTTTGTGGCAGGAAACAGGATTATTCCATCTCTAAAGACTTTTGCCACCTGGATTTTGAGTTCCCAGAAGATATTGCTTCCCCTGTGACCTGTAAGCATCTCATGAAACATAAGCCGTATTCTCGTAAAGCTGCTTCTCCCCTGCACGGAGAGATCGGGCCGAAGGCGTGACTCTCTCTGTTGGGCGCTGGTGACGGCGTCTCGTGGTGCGGGTGCGGGCAGGGGACAGGAGGCAGGGAGAGCTCTCCGCGGGCAAGGCGGGCGGCTTGCGGAAGAGCTGGGGTTTGTCTCACGAAGGCTGAGCCCAGCGCCGCGCTGGGGAAGGAGGTTTCTGCCCACGCTGGGTAACCAGGCAGCTCCGGGCGGTTACGGTCTCTGCAGGGGGCTGCCGAGCTGTTCACGGTTATTCACAGGATGATTTAAGACCGTGGGGTGTAAAATGTCACCTACCTGCCCACGCTGCAAAGGTCAGCTGCCCCTCTGGGGGGTACCGGGCTGGTGACACTGACAGCAGGGACCGGATCCTTCTCTGTCGTCCCACCAGCTCTGGCTGGCTCCTCCTGGAGAAGTCTGGTTTCCAGCATCCTGGAGGGCGGCTGGGCTGGCAGCAGGAGATGCCGCGGCATCCACGGGGTTTGCTTCGGTGGGATGGGGTCAGCTCTGAGGCGTCCCGCTGTGCTCATCGCCTCTTGACGGGCGCTTTATCCCCCGGGGAGGGCGTGAGGCTGCGGGGCTGTCGAGGTCTCGCTGCTCTGGGCTGACTCCTTCTCGCTTGGGAGGGCAGGCTCGGCAGAGCGCATCCCAACAGAGACGGCTACGAGGCGTGTGATCCCGGCGGGGGCTCCGGCCCTCCCAAACCAGCCCCGCCTGCCCCTCCTCTGCTTCGGCGAGGGGTGGCCCGAGCCGATCCCCCATGGTGGTGGGAGACGCGCTGGGCGCGGCAGCCCCCACGCCTCGCGGAGGTGCCCGAGGGAGGGCAGGGGGCGGCACGGGTGACCCCAGCCTCGCGTAAGGAAATGCTCAGGTGTGGCCCGGGAGTGCGGAGAAGAGCCAGGATCCTTTCTGGCCTAGAGAACCATCAGAAATATTTTCAAGAAAAATACCAAGTTATTGAAAATATTAATGAAAAACTGAAAAAGTTATATTTTTAAATTTTATTTTATTTTTTATTTTATTTGTCCTTAACGGAGAGCTTCAGTGAACCACACAGCACTTTCTTTCGCAGAAGTCCTGCTTCCCGGGCACCTTTCCTCCAGAGGATGGGGCAGGACTGGTACCCAGCCTCCCGTCAGAGGCCGATGGGGCGCAGAGCTCGCCCTCCCGCTGGCACCAAGGGCTCCCGGCCACCGGAGCCGTGTTCCCGTAGCTCCGAAGGCAGGGGAGAAACTCCCCCGGCCCCTTTCTGTGCAGCTGGATTTTCTTTTCTTCAGCTGGGTTTGAAAGACTGTTTTATTTCTGGCCCTTTATGGAGGTGTTGGTGAAAACATGTCATCTGTTGGCTTTTCCAGAAAGGCAGGGAAACGTACTGTGCTCTCCACCTCTGCCGCATAGCTGATGAAGGAGTGGGAGCACTCTGAGAGAGGAGGGGCCCTGCCTTCCCTCTGCCCCTCCAGGCAGGTGAGGGGCTCGGGACCTTCGCTCCAGAACTCGGAGGGGAGGTGGAAAGGTCTGCTCGGACCCAAAGCAAAGGTGGGCACCCAGCCCTCGGGAGATGCGGGAGCCGCGTGCCCTGCGGACCGCGGGCTGGGTGCCGTGGTTGCTGGCTTTGGCTCCTCTCCAGTGGGCCAACAGAGATTTCCGTTCCCCCAGTGACTGTTTGCTCCAAAAAGGCAAAGGCCTCAAATAATCCCTGGGTTCCAGTGAATATTGCCAGGTTTTTGGCAGGGAGAGGCCAGATGCTGAAAAATTGGCCCTCAAGTTGTGGCCAGGGCTTGTTGCAGAGGTGGCAGAAGGTATGGCGGAGGGGTGGCCGGGGGCTTCACGTGCAGAGCGGCACGGGGGTCTGGGCTGGAAGAGCCGTGGCGTGGCTGGCGGCCGCGTCCGGGGGCAGCTACTCTGCAGACGTGGCCACGGCCAGGACGTTGCGCTGCTCCGAGGGGTTTGTGCCGCTGACTGCGTGTGCCAGAAAAGCTATCGGTGTCTCTTCCTGCAGGACCTGCCTTGGCCGCCCCGGGGTGGCCCATGGTGGCACGGCCGGAGAGTGGCTCCCACTGGGACCCAGCCCGGCAAGGGGAGGCAGCGGGCTGAGCTGGCGGGCAGGCTTCTGCTGGAACAGATTTCTGGTGGAAAATGCCCTTTACAAGTTTTCTGCCGAAATTTCAGTTTGGGGCGGGCAGGGGGTGGATTTCTGTCAAGGATGGGAGCGACAGCGTGGCGATGGGTGGGTGGGTGGTGGAGCACCCTGAGCCTGGCAGGGGTGGGGAGGGGGTGCTGGCTGGGGGTGCAAGCCCTGCCGCCGGCATGCTCGGGCTGGGGGGTTTAGGGTGCCCGGCTGCTCACCCACTCGCCTGCCCTTCCAGCGGGTGCTGTGGGGCTGGAAGCAGTTTGGGATGGAGGAGATATGTGGCAACTCATCGTTGAAGTACAAATGAGCACAGAGGTTAGCAGGAGAGGAGGAGGAGGTTTCTACAAAGCAAGGAGATCAGGTCGGAGCAGTGGGATCAGAAACCAACTTGAAGATGGACCTTGTCCAGCTTGTGGATGGGATTTTGTGGCCTGGGGGCCAGCTGCACTAAGGGATGGATGAGCTGCTCTTCCCGCCACCACCCCGGTCAATCCGAAATATTTGTCAGCATTTTCCGACATTGCACACGCTCTTCCTCTGCCAGGTCTGTCTCCATCTCGGCGCGGAGCGGGCAGAGGCTCAGCTCCGGGCAGCGACGCAGCCGAGCGCGGGCAGCGTTGCCCGTCGCGGCAGGCTGAGCTCGGTCCCGCCAGGCAGCGGGATTTTGGTGCTGGGATCCATGCTTTTCCTAAATACACCTCTCTGCTGGTTTAAGCAGGCAGGGCAGGATGCTGTAGCGGGCTGAAGCTGTCGGGGTGGTGGAGGGCAGGGGCTTCTGTTTCCGAGGGGCTTTCCGAGGTGCCCGGGCACCTCTGGTCCCAGCTGCACGGTAAAATGCAGGTTCTGGTGCTGGGGCAAGATCTTCTCTCCACCCCGCCAGGCGTGGAGACCCTTGCTCAGAAATCCCGTGATCTTTGCCATGGCAAAGAGCATCCCAGCGTGAGAGGCCCCTGAGCTGGGCTGTGGGGCGAGCGGGCAGGGCAGGGCAGGCAGCGCGTGGGCAGGGGCAGGTGCCTGCAGGTGGCAGCACAGGCACGGCCACGGAGCCCACGGCCCCACTGCTGCGATCGTTTCATCGGCTTGACGAACGTGACAGGAATTTGCCGTATGCTTTTCGGCAGTGTGTTTTTCTTTTCTCTCTCTTTCTCTGATTTTTTTAATTTTTTTTTTCTATGTAAAGATAACCTTCTACTCCCAACGCAGCTTTTTGGTTAAACAAAGTGCGTTGTTTGACTCAGAATGACCTGTTCGGTTAGCTAGCAACCTGAAAAATTGCATCGATTTGCGTCTCCCTTTTTGAAGACGACCGTGACTTGCCCCAGCAGCGTTTCTCCCCGCTCTCCGTTATCTGCGACCTCCTCTGCGTGCCGGCAGCAGGTAGGAGACGCTGGTGCTACCAGTGCAGCGAATGCTCACCATCTTGAGCTCGCAAAATGACGATCAATAAAGAAGGAGACGTGTTTAAACATAACACAAACTCACCCCGTGAACCTCACTGCCCTGAGTGCGGTTTTGACCCCAAAACGTAGCGCGGTGCGGGGAAGGAGCAGTGGGTGTTTTGCAGGGACGGAGAAGTCCCAGGGCCGGCCGTAGGCTGTGCTTTCCTTCGGCAAGGGCTGTGCTCGCGCTTTCCTTTTTTACAGCACTTGGCACAGCGCGGTCCTGCCGACGGCATGGTCTGCCAGATACTAAGATTGTAAAAGTTGTAATAATAACATGAGAAAGATCCAAATTCCAATATTTTTAACCCATTCTTAGTTCTGAAGAACCAGGATGAACCTCAGAGCTGTCGGGTAGGAGACTGGTGAGAGCATCTGGGGGGTTGGTGAGGCTTCGGGCAGTGGCCCGTGTAGGGGCAGGGGATTGAAATTCAGTAGCCAAACCCCAGATTTCTCGAAATCTATAACATACGCACAGGACAGCCCTGGCTGGCTCTCGATGAGGTTGACTTCCATCAGCTGCACCTGATTTAATAAGCCAGCAGTGTTGTCCCTGGCTGATGCCTGCTCGGAGGGCAGGGGGGAGAAGCCCGGCGGTGGGGACCAGCCCCGGTGCCCCTCTGCGAGGCCAAGCGTGGCCGCCCCGCTGCCGGCCGGGGCCACGGGGACGGACCGGGGGTGACCGGGGCTGGGGTCCGGTGCAGCCGCAGCTCTGCCGGTCTACAGGGCTGTGCCCAGAGCAGCAGCAGTGGGAACCTGCAGAGCTGCCCCTCCTCATTAACTTCCCAGCTCTCGAGTCTGTGGTGTTAATAACTCCTTTATGTTTGAGAGCGGCTCTGTTACAGCTCCTTTCACGCTATACATTGAACGTAATTGTATAATGGGCGCACCCGGGAGCGCGGCTTTGCGCGCTGCAATCGGAGCCCTGCCTTGCCATTGTCTGCTGCTGCTTGGGGGTTGCTGAAGCACCGGGATTTATTGGTGTTCCCAGTGATTAAAAATATGTGGCTTTATCTAATAATAGGGCACCTGGACAAATAAATGGCACCTTCCGAATGCCTGTGGCTTTGCGCCCTTGGCTCAAGGGCGAGGCTGTGGAACATGTCCCCCCGGCTCCACGCGGGGGACAGGGCTCACAGCTCCACCAGCCAAAGGCGGTTTCCAAAATACAGGATGTTTCTGAGGGCCTGGTTAATTAGGGCACAAAACAATCTGCATCTCATCCAGCAAAGCACTTAGATACGCGCTCTTGGCAAGCACTTCTTCTCTTCTGAAGCATCAGCGCGAGCTGAGCTGCGTGGGGACTGCGTGATCGCCGAAAGCCCGGGGGCGTGAGCGAGGCCCCCAAGATGGAGCTGGCTGGGACGGCCCCGGCCCCCTCGCTGCCTCCCCTCACCGGGACGTGCTCTCCGTGTCGGGACGCCCGGGGTTTTGCTTTGTGCCAAGGGGAACCAGCTGCGGGTGACGCCCCCGGCTCGGGCACGCTGCTTCTGTGGGGTCGGTTTGGCTGGTGGTCCCCGGCACGGACCGGCTCCGGCTGTGCTAGGCGTCCTGCGTGGCCTCCTGGTAGGAGACAGGCTTTGGCTCAGAGCCTGATTAGATGAGACGGATTTGAGCAGCAGGAGGAATGGGTTCGGATGTCCGGCACTTCTGTGCGTTTGGGCTGGCTGGAGTTAAAAGCACTTACCTTCAGCGCCGAACAGACCGGAGGCAGGGAATGAGTGCATGAGGCTGGAAAGCCCCAGGTAGCTGGCTAGAAATGGCTGATCGTGTGAGCAGCTCCGCTTGCTAAATGTGTTGTTCCAAATCACGAGAAAGCATCCTAGTGATCGGTGCCGTGCACGGCACTGCTGGGAGAGGGTCCCATGCGTGTCCTCGGAAGTGAGGGACCTGAGCTGCCGTGGGCTCAGCCTCCTGGGAGGCCGTTCGGGGAGAAGGCTCTCCAGCTCTTTGGCTTCCTTATATCAATACCGTGATTTTCATAATACAGCGTTTGGAGTCTCTTTCGCTTTTGGAAAGGTGGATGCAAGTTGCGTGGCGTTTTGCAGCGGCAGCTTTGGAGGCTGTCGGAGCATCGCATCGCTCCGCAGCCGCTGCAGAGTCGGCCGGTGCTGGATGCGGCAGCGGGCAGGGGAGTGAGGGCAGCCCAGCCCGGGCACGGCTCTGTCGCTTCTCCTCGAGTGGCCAAATGAGATCCCTGCTTCTCTCACCCACCGTGCAAACCACGGCAAACTCCCGCTCGCAGCTTTGTCATACTAAGTAGGTAGCGTGGGCTGGGTTATTTAGCTTGAGCTGCTTGACAAAAGAGAAGTCATCCTCTGGGCCTGGTAAACAAAATTTGGGTACCTAGCAGTGCTCTGAGACGTCTCAGTTGCCACAGCAAGTTCGTTCCCTTTGGATGTCACTTAAAGACGCTTAACTGACTCGGGCAGTTTTTACCCCAGTCACTCAGGGAATCCGGTCCTTTCCACCCAGCGAGTCTGCAGATACTTGTCATTATTATTCCCCGCTCCAAGATTGTAACAACTTTTGGCTTTGCCTTAAATATAAAGAGAAGATTCCCTGGAGCCGGGCTGTGTCTGTCTGTGTCCACAAGTCAGATCCTGCCAGCTCCAAGGGCACCAGCGCAGCGAGGACAGGGCTGCTCTTCTCCGACCCCGGCGTCAACAGTAACGCACGGTTTCTTCTGAGGGAAACAAAAAAAGAGGCTTGTGAACGTAACGGCAATCCCAGCACAGGGGACGGCACATCCGCACCCACCGGTGCGTGAGGTCTGGCTCGGATGAGGTGTCAGGATGCTGCAGAGTGGGACCGATGTGGGGTGCGTGTCTGAGCCGCCCCGTGTGGGAGGCAGAGGTGACGGAGCGTGGCAGGGCATCGTTTGGCCGATGCTGGACAAGAGCAAATGTATATTCACTCTCTGTGTTCTGGTCCGGGCTTTGATCAAGTATCTTACTAGCAGGAAAAGGCTGCTGAATAAAGTGGGAAATTGTAGCAAATTAAAATGTCATCAAGGCGTTGCACATTTTTGCTTCCATAATAGAAAAGCTTCCCGATGCAGAGAATTCTGAGCCTCTTGTACTGAGAGATGAGAATATCTGAGTTTGGGAAATGGAGGACTGAGAGAATATGAAGGCTGGGCTTGGAGGCCATTAAATCTATTGCTTCTCCGAGATGGTGAGACAGTAAGCTGCCTGGAGGACTCTGCTGGTGCGTTGCTCCTCTCCTGCGGCCGAGAGCTGGCTGTTCCTGCTGCTCTGTTCAGGCGGGAGTCACAGCCCGTCGCGTGTCGGTGCGTCTCCCGTCGCGTGTCGGTGCGTCTCCCGTCGCGTGTCGGTGCATCCCAGCAGGGAGCTCCCTGCACCAAGCTGGGAATCGGGCAGTTCGTCACTTATCTCAGGAAAGCGGTGGTCTACAGGACTAAAATGCAGAAAAAACGTGATAGGTTTATGCCACAAGTTCCAGGGTGTCTATGGGAGATGGAGACTACTCGGCACGTTTAGGGGACTCGGAGCTGCGTGCGTGCGAAAGCGGAGCACGCCCTGTCCTCCTGCAAGCGCTGCTGGAGCGTGGGGACGATGTCGGGTTCCCTCATCGAGTGTCCCGGCAGCGTGCCGACGTCCCCGGTGGCTCCTGCGAAGCCGAGCCCCCCGTTGGGGCCCGTGGGAACGCGGTGCCAGCCCGCGGTTACGGCCGATACCCCTGTTGTGCCTGCAGCCTTGGCAGAGGCTGCCGGGACCAGAGCCTTGCTATTTACTGAGCTGATGAAGTAAAACATTGACCAAAACTGAAGCCAATTATGCTGTGATTAGATAAACGAGCTGGAAGTACGCTAATTAATAATCACCGGCCCAGGAAGATGCAGCCATAATGAGTCCTGTGCCTTTTCTATTGTATAAGCATGTGCAAATATATTCTTCTGCAGAGCATTAATTAAATGTTTTAACGCAGGAGGGTGTTAATCCGAGCGCAGGGTGCTCGCTGGAATGGGGATGGTGCGTGCCGCTGGAGGGAGGAAGATGAGTGCTGCAGGTCAGCCTGAGAGCCTTCCCCTCTCCAAAACCCTGCCCAGGAGGTGTGAAATAGGGGGTGCGGCTGGCGTGGCACGGCGTGTTGCTGGCCAAGGCCACGCTGAGGCGATGGGGCTGGGATGAGGTGGTCGAGCTCTGACCTCTCCTTGCGACGAGCAGGGCTTTCAGAAGGGTTTGGGTTTTTTTTTTGGTGGGCAATGGGAAGCAGAATTATCTGCACTGAGTGTGTTGTAATGGCCTTGCTTACTCAGAGATGAAGGTAAAGCATTTGGCAGCCAGTGTAAGCTGTCTTTAAGAGCGGGGTAGGAGTGGGTTTTGTTGTAGGCTTTTCTTTTTCAACGTAAGAGCGAACCCCCGTATGGCACTGCATATTTAGCGAAGAACTTTCTGGTCTTTATTTATCCAGCATGTTAATCTTGCCTTCCCATGGAAACCTGGGTGCCAGCCGTGCCCAGGCAGGCGACGGGGCCAGCCGCAGCCCCTTCCCGCAGGGCTGCGCAGCGTCTCCCGTGCCCCCAGGGCTGGGCTGGGTGGGCTGCTGCGGGGCGCAGGGCAGCAGCGTCCCTTTGGGCCCACCCCGCGGGTGGGAGCGGACCCGGAGCTGGGCTGGGGTCTGCCTCGGCCGCTGCCTTCCCCGGGGAGCTGCTGACGGGGCCCCCTCACCCTTTGCTCGATGTGGGGCTGGCTTTACCCCAGGTGAAACAGTCCTGGGAGCGGAGTCAGAAACCATGCCCTCGTGCCTTGCCACCCCTTTGACCGGCGGCAGAGCTCAGCGGGACCGTGCCACGCGGTGGTGGCACTGGCGGCGAAGTGGCCTCCAGGGGGGCTTTCCTGGTGAGACCTGCCGGCGTCCTCCCCGTCGCTGGGTCGGGCGGGGAGGGGGCTGCCGTGCACCCCCAGCACTGCATCCACGCCTGATCCTGCGGCACTTGGCCGCTCCGGAGCTGCCTGGCCCGCTTCTCCGGGGCACAGCTCTCCGCGGAGCTGGAGGAGGGGCCTTGCCCTGCTCTCGGGCAGCTTCTGACCTCCATGGCCGGCACAAGCTGCCTGGAAAGGCTGTGTTCCCTCCTGCTTTGGGCGTTCATTACAGTGCTGTTTCTTCCCATGTTTTCCGTTGGAGATGTGGGTGTCTGCAATAAGTGTCTCTTCCCGAGCCCGTTCCTGCGGTTACGGCTGGCTGAGTAATTAAAAGATGTTGTCTGAATAATTTATTTGGAAACTGTTGCGAATTTTGCAGAACAAATTGTTCAAATATCGTTCAGCCAGCTCTACCTGCCCTGGCCCTACAAGGCGGAGCGGGTGACATCTCGTTCCCGTGGCAGCGGAGCGGTGTCCCCAGGCCAGCACCGCACCTCCCTGCAGCGTGCGGTGCCCCCGGCAGGGCAGAGGCTCTTCCTCCCGGGAGCATCATCATCGCAGCCCCTCAGAGCCGCGGCCGAGCAGCCGGCGCTGCGGAGCTGTGGCTGCTGGTCTTGGTCTGCCGAGGCTTCACCAGGGCGCCGGGTCACAGGCAGCGCGTTCTGCAAATGCATCCGGAGGGGGAGAGGGGGAAGGAGCCGGTGTAAAATCAGGGTTATTCGTGCGGGGCGCCTGGGCCAGCCCCGGTGCGCAGCAGCGAGGGCGTCTCGGCCGCTGGCGGTGCGGTGATGCTCCCCGCGCCCGCGGTGCCGTGGGCGCCCGGGAAGGAGCACGCGGAGCCGCAGCCCGCGCCAAGCGCTCGCTCGCACGCGCGCGCCCACCCGCGCGTCCCCTCGTGAGCGCGAGCGTGCGCGGGCACCCGCGGTGTGCGGGGGGGCACTGCCGGCGCTGCCCTCGCCCCGCCGAGCCGGCAGAGTCCAGGACTTACCCGTGCGTCTTCCTGACCCGTGCCTGAAACCCGGTGGCTTCTCCTCAGCGGGCACCAGGAGCTGGGCTTGGTACCCAAAGTGATTTAAGACCGGCTGCTTTAAATGGGATCGTAATATTCTTACTCATCACTATTAATAATGATGTTACTACTTCTTAATGATGCACAAAACTGTCAGAATATGACAGATGTAAAACTATTTTACCTCAAATTTAACTGTCAAAGAAACGCCGTAAACGGTTGGAGAGCAGCACATTTCTCCCGACACGAGGTATCGCTACTACGCTTCTTGAGGTTTTTATTTTTCTTTCACTTAATTGTTGATTTCTGCTTGAAAAGTCAGAAAGTTACTTAAGGTCAAGCAGAAGCATTTTGGCTTTTTAAATGAATAGATAAAATTATTCCCATTAATGAAATTTTTAGGTCTGCATGCTGAGATAATAACATGAGGTAATCAAATCTCATGCTTCAGGGCATAAACTGATTGACTATGAGGGTCAGGAATTATTTTTCCTGTCCCTTAAAGAAGTGAACAATGGCTTGATAAACGACGAAGGCTTATTCCTTTGTTTTCAGAGGGCATTATGCTGGCCGTTCGGACGGTGAAACACGAAGCAAAGTCAGAGCGTTGATTCAGCGTGACATAATTTTGCGTCCTCTCTCTCTAAGGGGACGTCGCCCGGTGTGAGGCCCGGGAGCGAGCGGCTCCTTCCAGCTCTCGGGTTAGTTCTGCTGCTGGCACAGCGGCTGTTGCTCTCTGTCTCGGGGGGTGAGGAGTCCCCGGGGGTCTCTGCTGACCCTCGGGGCACGTGAAGAGCGATGGGCACCAGCGTGGACCCCGCCTGCCCCGATCCTCGGCGCGGGACCTGTGCCCCGGGGCTGGGGTGGGCACCGTTCAGTGCCCGGTACCGCGACCCCCCCGGTTTAAGTGGTCCAGCGCGACAGCGAGTGGCAGCGGGGTGTCCGCTTTTGGCGTGGAGCTGAGATCTTCCCCCCAAGGCTCTCGCTCTCCCTGTGCTGCAGATGGTCAGGGTCATAGAAAATAGGTTTTCATAGTAATTTTAAAGCCGGGAAGGTAATAAAAAGTAGGAAAAGCTCAGTGGGGGGGGCGGTATTAAGAGGCCCTGGTTCAGCAGGGCCCTTGGGAGCATCGGTCACCGTGCCGTGGCGGGGGGGAGCGGGCAGGGAGCCCCGGTCCCCGCGCCCGGGTGAAGGCAGGAGCCCGCAGGGGAGCGGGGCGGCTGCGAGGGCTGCGGTCGGACCGGCCGAGGAGTTGAGGATGGGGCTGCGCAAAGCCTACGGGGCGGGGGGGGGAAGCCTGGCAGGGCTCTGGGCTGGGGGACGGGGGGACGGGGCACCGGGCTCCCCATACCGGGCACTTCCCACGTGTGCAAGCAGCAGAAGCAATTCCTGCTGGCTGCTCGCAAAGGCTGTGAAGACTGCTTCCCCTGCGGGCTCCTTGCCAGTCAGGTAGTGCCGTGGCGGGCCCTACTGCCGGACTTTTCTCTAATACGCTTTTGTGTTTTATAATTCAAGAACGTGGTTATAAGGATTGCCTTTTTTTCCTATCAAAAAGGCACAGATAAAAGCTTATAACGGTGATGAGAAAATATGTATTCTTCTCCTCTGATAAGGGGTGAGGGAGAGGAAGCCATTTTGGCTGTATCAGTGCAGAGCCTTGGCGGGGCCCTTGGAAATTAAACTAATTACTTAGAGATTTCACACAGCAGATTGCAAGCCTTTCTGCTTGGATGGTACAAAGCTTTCCGCAGAAGATTTCGACTGAGAGTCCAAATTAAGCCACAGAATAAACTGCTGTGCATCCTCTGAAGTGCAGAGCTGGCATTTATGTCCAAACTTTAAAAAAAAAAAAAAAAAAAAAAAAAATTCATTTATTAAATGGCACATGAAAATAATTGTCAGGACGTTATAGAAACGAAGTCACGCTGCTTGCGTCACAGCAAGCAGTTCCACGCGGAAGAAGGCGCGACGGGTGGGCCGCTCTCACGAGCCGCGGGGTTGGTTCTGTGGTGCAGAGCGGGTAACGCACGTCGGGCGCTGTGGCTTCGCCAGCCCCGGCCCTGCCGCGGATTTCGACCCGTATGGGGTCCGTGGGGGGATGGCCCAGTGCTTCTGCAAAGCTGGCCCTAACTCGGAGAGCAGCCTGTGCAATACGTAACGAATGGGCAATAACCGGGGAAGCTCGAAAGCTGCTTGGGTCTGATGCTTTACTGTCCTCCAGAGATGCGTGTTGTCTGTTTAAAGAAATTTTGAGCCTCGGTCCTCTCCGGTACAGGAAGGGTGAATCCTCCTCCTTGGGCATCTTCTCACAAGCGCTCTTAGGATGCTCTGGTGTCCCCAGCCCCCCTCAGCACCTTCCCTGGGGACGATGGCAGATTTCGGAGCAGCGCGGTGCGCAGGGTCCCTGGGTCCTGGCGTTCATTCCTGCTGGGAAAACGAGACCACCGCTGCCTAAACAACCCCAGGGACGGAGCCTCGCCACGTGTCCTCCCCCTCTTCCAGACAGCAAAGCCTCTGCTTGCACGCGAGCAGAGGAAGCTCTTCGTACGTGCCGATGCCGAGCAGCTGCTGCATCCGCATCCCTGACCTCCCCGACGGCTGGCGGGCCTCAGCCTCGCAGCAAAGAGATCCGACCCGTCCTGGGCACGACGGCATCTGCGGCAAGGTCACCGCGTATCGCTTCTTCTGGGGCTGTCGGTAATGGAGTCATTCCTTCCCCTTCTGCCAGAGGGGCAGGAGGCAGCTCTGGCTCCCGTGGCTGCCTCGTCTCGGGAGTCTGAAGAATATCTCTTGCGGCCGAATCGATAGGGCTGCAGTTGGGCAGCAGGCGATTCCCGGCAGGCTTGCCTGCCTCTGTCTCACGAGCTGCTGTCAAGGGTGTCGTGTTTGATAAATGAGCTAGTTTATAAATGCAGATTTGAATTTTGGCTACGAGTTTTATTCCACGGAGCCGGAAATTGGGCGATGCTTCGGGAGGACAGCAGTAGATCGCAGATTTTGGAGCAGTAATTTGCTTTTCAAAACTATCTGGCTCCCGATCTTGCATCAGGAACGCCTTGCTGGTGATTTGGGAAGCGAGCAATTGTTTTTACTCTCGCTGACTCTCTGAAAGTACCTTCTAGCGTCCCGCAGCACCGCACGCGCGGCTGGAGTCCTCTCCTCCTGGGGATCATGGGGTGTATGGGGTGCAGCTGTGCCCACAGTGAACCTCGCAGCAGAGCTGCTGCTGTGATCCGGTGGGATTTCAGGCAGCGCCGAGTTCCCTGTTCCCGACACGGCACGATGACCCTCCGTGCCTCATCCCCGCGGTGTGCGCTGGACCCGGGCAGGCGATGCCGTGCCGTGCCGTGCCGAGGGGCTGCCGGCGGGCACCGTGCCGGCTGCCGAGGAGGGGTGGGGGGCTCCGTACCCACCACGCTTGGGCAGGAGGGAAGGGGAAGCCCCGCCGCTGCTCGGGCAGTGCTGCCTGCCCTGCCGGGGCGGCTTGGGTGGGAGAGCCCGTGGAAGCGCCCAGCGGAGCTGTGCCTGCTGGCTGCAGCGCAGGGGAGGGGAGTTTCTGCTCTGGACTTTCTTGCAAGCAGCTTTCCCCCTGGTTACGGCTGTGCTCCATCGTGTCCCATCGGACTTTCCATCTCTGGTATCTGTGGCCTGAAGGGAAGATAAGACCTTTCTCCCGGAAGACAGACCCCTTTTGACTTAATCTAGGGGAAGAGACTTAGATCAGCCTGATTGCATTTAATTTGTCGTAAGCCACAATCCAATTACAAGCAGCCGAGGTTGCCTGCAGGTTTGCTCTCCCCTCTTCTGCTCCTTCTCCTGCTCCCCAAGGAGACGCTCCGGCTCCCGGAGCCGGGGCGATGCTGCTGAGCCCGGCGGCCGCGCCGCTCCCTGCGGGCATCCCCCCGGTCCCTCGGGGCCACGGCAGCTGAGCCCGAGGGGACCCGAAAGGAGAGCTTGGCGCTGGGTCCGGCCGCTGCGCTGGTGTTCCTGGTGCCTGCTCTCCCCTGTTGACGGCCCTTTCGTTGCTATTTCCACTCTCCACGAGAGCACCGTCCCCTGCTCCCGCCTCTCCCAAAAGAAAGGTGCAAATCAGTGCAGTTCTGCTTACCGAGGTGCAAGAGGGAGCAGAGCCGTTTGAACTGTTTGAGAGCTAACAGCAAATCATCCCATCAGAAAGTGAAAGTAATCTCTCGAGTTGATCCTTCAGCCTCCCTCGTCCGTTAGAGCTGTATCTGCTTTGCATTGGTAACTGTACGTCGTTTCTCATGTAATGTCTGTGTCTGCATGTGTTTGGTTTTAATTCTGGTTTTAATCACTATTTTCACACTTACTCTTGGCACACAGGGAAGTTGTCAATTGTTGGGTATTTTTGTAGTTTGAATACTGAATTTAATCCTTTTTCTCTTCCCCAGTAAGAGATGCTAAAAACCTAGTTCCTATGGATCCTAATGGATTGTCAGATCCCTACGTGAAGCTTAAGCTAATCCCTGACCCCAAAAACGAAAGCAAACAGAAGACCAAAACTATCAAGTGCTCCCTGAATCCTGAGTGGAATGAGACATTTAAATTGTAAGTACAAGAAAAATGTTTGAACTTGTAAACTAATTTTTCTCACCCGTAAGGATGAATGTGATTGTATTTGCTCTGATTTAATTACTCAGAGACATTAAGCTGATTCAACTGAGAAATAATTCTTTTTGGTCCTCTAAGTGTGACTCAGAAACATTCAAACCTCTGCCCTGACCAAAGCCGAGCGTTTCAGGGCAGGAACTCTGCTCTCTCCGTTTGAAACGGGTGTGGTGGGGAAATTAAATATGAGAGAGCTGAGCGGTCATTGAAGACCTTCCCTTCATTTTGCATCCGCGTGCTTATGGAGCGTGGAAGGGGCATGGTGGTGTAGCAGTGGCTTCCAGAATGAACCCATCCCTTTTTCTTTCCTCTCTTCCAGCCAACTGAAAGAGGCGGACAAAGACAGGCGGTTGTCTGTAGAGATTTGGGACTGGGATCTGACCAGCAGGAATGATTTCATGGGCTCCTTGTCCTTCGGGATTTCTGAGCTGCAGAAGTCGGGAGTCGATGGATGGTAAGAGTGCAACTGTTTTAAAAATACTATGGGCAAAAAGCAGTCCTGGTCTTTTTGTGCGCGATGGAAGGTGTGGCAGCCCGTTTGGCTTCCCATCCCACCGGTCCTTTTGGCTCCCGTGTAAGGTCCCGCTGCACGTCTCGGACTGGTGCGAATGGCTGGTGCTGCGGCGGGCTGCGGGCCGTCCCCGGGACGGCCAGAGGTGCCGGGACGGCGCCCGAGTGCCCGGCGTGGGCTGGCTTTGCGTCACCTCCTCTGTGTCCTCCTGCCCCTCCCAGGGTTGCTCGGAGCTCGGGGGGCTTTTCCCTCCCACGGGCACGCACAGACGTGGGGCTACTACGCCTGGCGTTCGTGGCCGGGGGGGCTGGCGCTCCCCGCGGGCTCTCGCTGCGTAGGCTTCAGGAGGAGACGGCGTTGCCTGCCGAGCGTTTGCCGAGCAAGCGTTTCCAGCATTTTGTGGTTGGAGTCCCTTAGTTTCTGTACTGGGGAGGCAACGTGGCTTCGTCAGGCGTGCAGGAGAGCGAGCCTGTGAGCGGGCGAAGGGCTGGGGGACACGCTTTGAATTGAGATTTGTGGCGGGGGCAGCGGTTTTGTAGCACGCAGACCAGCAGAACCCGTGCTGAGGGCCGCTGTTCGATAGGAGGAACGCTACCAAAGTGTGTAATTACCTTGCCCTGGCTGATTACCATACGAAAGATGAACGCGGTGGGTCTGTAACACCCGCGCTGAATGGGTCTCTTCATTTCCATTTTATCTCCCCCGGCAGGACACAGGCCACCTTATTTCCCTTTTTTTTCCCCCAGCCGCTAATGCCCGAGAGCCGTGTTACCTTTCCGTGTCAAGTGTAATAATTGAAAATAGATACTACATGTCTTTTGGAGACCAAAACCTGGATGCTATTAATTTGCGTTCCGCGAGTGAGCGAACACCCTGGACTCTGTCTTTTCCACCGTGGAAGCTGTACGTGTCTCACTTAAAGCAGGGAGCGGAGAGGAGGAGGAGGAATTAGCAGAGGGGCGGCCCTGCCCGCCCAGCGCCGGGTCGTGCGTCTCTCGCTCGCGGAGGTGGGCTGGAGGGCTGGCACCCCGCGGGCACCCGCTGCCCCCCCGGCACGGCCGGGGCTGGGGGTGCTCCCTGCCGCCGTCCGCCTCGTCCTGCCCGGCGGGAGCCCGCGGTGAGGCGGCGGCGTCCGCTTTCCCTTCCCAGGGAAAACCGGCCCGGCGAGGGGCTGCAGGCAGAGCCTGGCTGCGTCCCCGCGCGGGTGGCCTGCGGCAGGGCGCAGCCCGCGAGCCTCGCTCGTCACAAACCCGACCCTGGTTGCCACACGGCTTCTCTTCTGGAAAAAAGAGGAAAACCGTCGCTTCCCCCCAAATTCCCAGTGCCTGTAAGGGTGCGTGCGTGTCGGCTGGATGCTCTGCGCTGCCGGCTTCTGATGCAGCCCAAAGTCTGATTGTTTTCCCAGCCTTTTAAAAATCATCTAAGTGGAGATCTAAGTAATTTTCCTTGTCGTAGCGTTTGGCTAGAATAAACTCTAGAAGGAGCTCTGATGTATATTTCATTGCTAAACAACTGCAGTTAATGGAGAAAACAAGCTCGAAGGAAGAGTCTCTCCGTATATTATGCAGATAGTGCTTTGCTCCTGCGGGGGAGGCTCTGTAGATAACCCCCAGCTGATAACCCTGCTCCGGCTGCCAGGAGGGGTTCGCCGATGGAGCCAAGGCTTTGCCTGCGGCTGGGTGGAAGCCTCAGATCTGAGTGACGCTTCCACGATCTCTGATAATTGCCGCTTAAACTTTTTTCCTTTTTTTGGTGAGCATCTCGGCTTCGTGCTCGGGGTTGTTGGCGCCGGCACGCTCCGCGCGCTCTCCCCGTGGAGCCCGGCGTGCCTTGGCACCTGGGGCGGCTGATGGGGAAGGAGCTTGCCCGTGCGCGTGCCCGCGGCTGTCACGAGAAAGGCACGCTTCGTCCGTGGGTTTCTGGGTCAGGCTTGTGTTTTGGAAGAGACATCGGTGCTTTGTGGTGTCCGCCGCAGCAGGGAGCGGATGTGCTTCCCGGGCTGCGGTGGCTGGGGTCCCCCGTACGGCGAGGGACCCCGGAAACAGCCCTCCCCTCGGGTGCGTGTCTGGGAGCTCGCCGAGTGGGACGCTTTGGGGGTCTGAGGTTCGGAGATCTTCTAACCTTGGGGAAGGGCCAGCCGGGCGCCGGTACAGCGGAGGCAGGGCTGCGCCCAGAGCGGGAGGCGCGCTCCTGCCTGCCTGCGCTCCTGCCTGCCTGCGCTCCTGCCCGCCTGCGCTCCTGCCTGCCTGCGCTCCTGCCCGCCTGCGCTCCTGCCCGCCATCCTGACCTGACGTTCTCGCCGTGTCCCTCCAGGTTTAAGCTGCTGAGCCAGGAGGAGGGGGAGTATTTCAACGTCCCGGTGCCTCCTGAGGGAGAAGAAGGAAACGAGGAACTGAGGCAGAAATTCGAGGTGAATGGATTTTTCTTGGGAACTGGGGGGTTTTCCTTGCTGCCTGCCTGCCATGCCCTCGGCAAGGGCCTTTCCCTGCCAGCTCTTTCCCCGGCAGCACGGGGAGTGTGGAGCAGGGTATGGCCCCTCACTCCTCCCTCTCCCTGCTTTGCACCCGCTCCGGGGGACCCGTGCCTTTGGCTGGTCCTTCCTGAGGCTCTCCGTGGCACGCCTGGCTCAGGGGCACGAGCTTCGAAGGGTGTTTCCAGAAGGTAAGTTGTTCGGTTACATTTAACAAAAAAAAAAAGTCACTCTGGAGGCTTGAAGCTTTCCAGCAATGGTTTGGCTGTGTTAAGTAATAAACTTAGGAGGACCTTGCTGGATCCCTTTGGGAACGGCAAGTTTGTGATGCGTCCGCAAGCGGTTCCTGCCTCGCCGGGGCACCTCAGCAGGCCAGGCTGGCGCGTCCAGGGCAGGGCAGACCGGAGAGACGGCGGGCGCTTCACGCAGGGGTCTGCTCGCTCCTCGGACCGCTGCAGCTGCGCGGCTCCTCCAGCACGGGGCACGCGGGGGGCCAGGAGCGACTGCGCAGCGGGCCGAGGGACGAGGGGGAGCGGGGACGGGTGAGCCAAAGGGGGTCACTTCGTAGAGGTTTGCAGCAGAGCAAGTTAAGACAAAAGGATTTGGATGCACCAGGAGCTGGAAGCGTGGGGTTCATTCGCATGCGGTTTTCTGACGGGGTTGACAGGATGGTTTTTAGTTGTAGCACACTGAATGAGCCATCCGTCTCGCCCTTCTGGAATATTCTCTTCTAATTTGAAAAGACAGTGATCTCCCTGCACGCGTGTGTGTCTGACTTCGTGCGCAATAGAAGCAAGCGGTGGATTAGCTAGGAAAGGGAACAATCATTTCTGGTGGATGAGGAGATGAGAGATACGAAAATTATTCTTTTCGCACTTATGTCAGGTCGAAAATACAACAGAGAATATTGTACAACGCACAGTTTTGTGTCATTTTGGCTTTGTGCCTTGTGCTCGACTAAGAGTGTGCTTGATCCCGTGTCTCTGCTACCTATGGGTAGGAAGGAGTCTGAAATCCCATCGTTTCTAAGAATTTACTTCTTACTGCAAAGAAAGCAGCACTGCGAACATTCCCCTTCCACGTGCGTGGTTTCAGACCACGCCTGTCTTTCTGTTAGGGTTACGTAATTCACAATTTGTGTTTGCCAAGATGAGTATAGCGTAGCTAAATAAGGAGATACTTCATTTAATGTATTTCCAACGCTGTATTCCAGTTAAAGAGGGACGAAGATCCTGGGTGTCCCAGGATGACCTGACGTAACCGTGCTCCTGCTGTCAGCACGTGCACGTGGTGTTGGTACAGCAGTTCTACCCTCGTTGTGAGGTGCCATATAAGGGGATTTGTTCGTCTGTTTTTTCTGTCATGCTGCTGATTATGAATTAATATAATTAACTAAGATAAATTAAGATATTAATATAATTGGATTTGGAGCTAATCTCAGGAAGAAACCCTTTCTTAGCCGTTAAATGTCGTGGCAGCCTCTGTACCCTGCCTTGTGCGCAGAGACCGGGCTGGGTTTTTAAGAGGGTGATGGTTGGGTGAGCTGGCGCCTGGTATCGGCGATCCCTGAGGGCGCTTCGCACCGAGGTGTTACCGACGGAAGCGCTGCTGGGGCTGTAAGCCCGGAACGCTAGGGCAACACGAACGGGCCAGTGACTCAGTTTTCCATAACGTAGGTAATCCATCCTTCTCGTGGTGTGCAGCGCTGCTCTCTCAGCCCAGGTAGCGGGGTAACCTGACGAACCGAGAGTGGAGTCCGTGCTAATTGAACTACGGGCTAATTGATGGGGCCACGTGACAGCGAAGGTCAGATGAGTGACGGAGCCTTGCCGGGAGCGAGCCCCTAACTTGGAGGGGAAAGCCGGCAGCCCCGGCCAGAGCGCTCAAGGGGAGCAGCGGGCTGTGCGGCGCGGGTGTCGCTGCCAGCTCTGGCCCGTGCAGGTGGAATTGCAGAATACGCACGTGGGGAAAGCGCTGGTGGTGCCCGTGAAAAGCAAGGGACGTAAAAGCAATGGGCTTTTTTGAGTGAATGTGGATACGGGATTTCAGGGAGCCGGAAGGGCTCTGCAGAGCCTTAGCACACCTGGGTTTCCCCGGGGAGCCGGCCCAGCTAAGCGCTGTCAGCAGCAGGGCTTTGCACTGGCAGCACCGAGGATGTGCACGGGGCTGAACTGAAGCTGGTGGGATTTCCATGCCGGTCTCTGAACGATTTCAGCGATGCTTGGCTCCAACTCGCCAAAGAGGCTTCAAGGAGAAATGTCTACTGACTACGCAATAAGCCATGGAAGATCTTGCTGAATGATTGATCCAGACGTTACTGAATTAATAGGTCTTTGCCATTTTTCAGTACAGCTAAGGTCTTCCCAGAACCCTAAGAATCACTGTGGTACATCTGGAGACTTACATGAAATGAGCCATACATAAAATAAAATAGTTGCCCTTACGATTGTCAGTTTGAACTCCATAATTATAGCACAGGACTGGAGAGTTAGTTCCTCTTTCTCCTTTTTTTTTTTAATCTCACACTTATCTCATTTATATATAACTTTCCTGAATATCCAGGAAAATAAGATAGTTCTAATACAACAGCTGGCACACAACCAATGGTTGTCAGCTCTATAAAGAACTAACTACCTGGTTTTATTGCATTTCTTGGTGTTCCAGCGGTGTAAAAACGGTATGTATGTCGGAAGTCAGATGATGAGTTGTCTACGGATCAGAAAATACATTGTCCAGAGGTGTCATTCCACTCTGCCAGACTACATCTGTACCCTCACCTTGCTCGTCTTCCCCTATCGCATCCTCCTTTGTGAGCAAGTCAGTGTTCCAAGGAAAGAAATCCCCGTCCAGCTGAGCGATGCCTGGTGCTGGCGTCCCCGGGGGCGAGGAGCGCGCTGGAGCCTGGTTGCGATGCAGCAGCCGGGCTGCTGTCACGGCGTTTCAGACGATAAGGACTAAAAAGAATCCTCCAGTCGATCTGCACTACTGCTGCTCGATCCCGCCTGTTCCTGGGCAGCGCAAATCAATAGGACAAAGTTGAGACGCGTGTGACAGGTTTATATTTCGAGTGCACTTAATATTGCAAAAGCACCCAGCTGAAAGGGCTGAGGCGTCAGCCTGGACGACGCAGAAGACGCGCGGATGCTCGCAGAGCTGCCGGCCGGAAAAATGCCCCTTTCTGGCAGCCTGCGGTGCCGTTCTTGGCCGAGGTCCTGCTGCTGCGCTTCCTGCAGCCTTCTGTCTGCAGCGGGCACGTCCTGGGCTTGACAAGAAAGCGTCCTGAGACAAAGGCGCAGCGTGAAGCCTTGCGCCACGTCCCCTGCCAGTTCTGCTCGGGCTTTATCAGCCTCTTGCTGGGACAGCTTGATAGATGTGAACGTCGGCTGCTATTGCATGAATTCAGATGTAGTAAATTACCTATGACAAATGGAGTTGGATAACGAAGGTCAAGTGCTTTTTTTTAAGAAATTTTGTGAGCAATATGTGGCACGCTTCAGTTGTAAACCTTAAAGAGGTCTCGAGATGGTGTGAGCGTCAGGAGTGTATTAAAAGCTGGTTAAAGGCCTTTTGTACCCACTTAGAGGTAGGCATTAGAGACACTCGATAGCAGAAGTAAGACTCTTCACTCGGGGATGACAATCTTTACATCTCCCCGACTCTTATTTTGGGCTCTTTTCTCGAAAGACCTTTCCCCCTCCTGGCCAAGCTACACGCTGAGCCTGTTTCATCAGGGAAGTCGCGTTGCGTTTATATCCGCATCTTGTCTGCTGCGAACGTGCCGTGATGCTGCAAATTCAGGTCAAGCGCAAGGCTGGCTGTGACTGAAGCAGCCCCTCTGCCGGCGCGGGAGCAGCTGTAGGCAGCAGGAGGGACCTGAACTCGCTCGCACGCTGGGTGCCGGGTGCGTGCCCGGGGGTCTGCCGGCGCTGCTGGTAACGCCGTGCCTGCAGCTGGCCGGTTTGCCGGGATGAAGGAAATGAAAATCCTCTTCCTTCCCCCCTCTTGGCGTTGCTCTTTTCCGCTCTGCGCAGGACTGAGAGCCTCCCCCTGCTTTGGTCGGTGTTTCACTGGGTCCCGTGGCCGCCCCGGTGCCGCTGGGCTGCAGAGCTGTGGGAGGGTTCGGGCTCTCAGCTGCAGAGGTGTGCTTTTGGGTGCCATTTAATGGAAGCATAATATTGCCCTTGAATTTTATTACAGCTTGTTTTCACAGAGGTTAATTTGGTGTCAGATCTGATCTGACAAGATTGTTTTTCAGCTGCGATAGAGTATTTAGGGAGCTTTCACCGAACGCGACTGTTTTGCCTGCTGATAAGTACACCTTTCTTTTGGAGATAGCTTTGAAATACAGTAGGGTGAGGATTGCTGAAGGCAAACGTACACGACGCAGGGCTGGCTTCGTGGAGACGCAGAGCTGCTCTTGTTCGGTCGCCCGCGTTTGGGTCCCTCTGTGGCCAAGTGCGACGAGCAGCTTTCGGTCGGTGCCGGAGCCGATGTGGAGTACAGTGCTCTGGCGGGGTATCCCCTTCTTTTGGGGATGTTGTGAGAGCCTAAAGGTTACAAGGAGGAAAAACCCTTGTGCTTTGGGAGAGGTGACTTTATTTCCTTTTCGATGTATGCGCTTTCCCCATTGGAAAGCAGGCGTGCCGTGCGCGCGGCTCCGCTCGCGGCGGTGGCAGGTACCGGTGGCTGTGGAGCGAGCTCAGCCTCCTCCCCGGGGCAGAGCTGCCTTAGCAGTCACGATGTTTGCAAATCCTGGAGAACCGTTCCTTTAGTTTTCAGTGCAGGAATTTTTCAGATGTTTGTAGGTGCTGCAGGTGACCTTGAATGGAGAATTTTACAGCACGGAGAACCTCGCAAGAACCAATTAGCAGCAGGAAGGGCTTGGAGATTACTTGTGAGGCTCCTATCTGGAGGAGCTGCGAGCAGCAGCCAAATTGAACTGCTGGAATCGGGTTAATGGAATTTCACGCTAGACTGAGCTCAGCGCAAGCCTTACACTGTCGCATATTTCTAAAAATTAAAACCGAATAAATTGTGAGATAGCTTTTACAAACTGTGGTTCAGCAAATTAGATAGCCCCTGGACCAATGAGGAGGTGCCGAGCCGCTGATGAGATTTTGTGTTTAAAAATGTGGGGGTTTTGTGAGGCTCCTTAATAAGCAATTGTGATGGCAGCAGCTCGCACGATTGCTTGGGGATGCAGGAGGAGTGCTTTCTATTCTGGTTTGCTCAAAATGGATTTGTAGCTTCCTCCATTCAGCCTGAACTGGCACGGGAATGCAATTCTCTTCAATATCAGATAGTAACGGGGGTGGAGCTGGATAAAAAGCCCTGTGTTTTACCTTGATATATTTATATTCACCTGTCCTTTTCTGGTGAGGTGAGACAGAAGTCAGCTTTGAGAAGAAAAAGCTTATTTAAGCCTCTGTTTCGTACTTCGGGTGACCTAGAGCACGTTACGGGGTAGCTCCTCGGGCGCGCAGCTGCCGTGTCCCGCTGGCTGCGGGGCGAGGGCTGGCGGGGTAAGGGGCAGATGCGGTTCCCAGTTGCTCTTGCAGAGATTAACTGGGAATCAGCCAAACGGTGCAATGTGTAGGGGCTGATCACGTCTCCGGTGCCCTTCTTGGTGCTGTCCCTGTCACGCTTAGAGAAGAGGTTCCCGTAGCTGAGGGTAGGGTTTGACCTGGAAAAGAGCTCGTTAACGTGGGATTTCGGGAGCACCGCCTGGTTTTATAATGACCGTTCTCCACACTGCTTTCAGTAATTGTTTCTCTTTTCTCCCCGTCCCATCTCCATCTTTGCAGAGAGCCAAGATTGGAACAGGGTCCAAGGCTGCGGATGAGAAGACAACAAATGCCATTTCTAAATTCGACAACAACGGGAGCAGAGATCGGATGAAACTTTCGGATTTCAACTTCCTGATGGTGCTGGGAAAAGGAAGCTTTGGGAAGGTGTGGTACAACATACGCCTTTGCACTTTATTTAACACACGTGTTTCTAGCATTTCTGAGCTGCGGTCGCGTGGCTGCTCCAGTGTGATTGGTCCTGGCTCTGCCTGGGAGCACTGGTGTCACGGTAATGGGAGCCCAGTTCCTTGGCTCCCTTCCAGACTGTGGGACTGCTGTGTCAGAGTGATGAAGACCTGGGATGTCTGATCAGACCATCACAAAAATCGGACACTTTTTTTGGGGAAGCAGGGTGTGTACTGTGTCTTTAAAGCTCTTTTTTATTTGGCCATTTTTTTCTCTAACAATTACAAATATACGTGAACATTTTAATTAACTTTCCAGGCTGGTTATGAGTGCTAACAGAATTTCATTCTTCCAGTAATTATGTGACTTGGAGCCTTGATTTTTCTTGGGGTCTGGCCAACTTTGTCATGATTTCTGTTAGAAATTCCAGTCCTTGGGTGGCTGCTCGGGCTTCGCAGCCCGGAGCGGGCAGGAAGGTGGGCTGCTGTGGCTGTGCACCAGCGCGGTGTTTGCCGGTGCGGTGGATGGCCTGATGCCGCTCTGATTAGGGAATTGCCTTAATTGCACGGAATATTGCTCTGCCTTTGGGCACGTCTCTTGGGCGGGCGGCGGAGGCGAGGAGAGAATGCCAGGGGAGGGATGCTCACCCATCGCCCGCTGAGCACAAGGGGTGAGCCCGCCTTTCCCAGCTGCACCCATTCCCTCCCCCAGCCTTTTGCTGCTGGCGTTTGAGCTCTGGGAGGTCCCAGCCTCTCTAGACGGGTGTTTGCTCCCTTTCTGGAGGCGGAGAGCTTGGAGATCCCCTGAAGCATCTGTGACAGGAGGAGAACGGGGAGTTCCTGATGGTCCCCAGCATCCAGAGCATCAGCCTGCAGTTCCCCTGCCGGCGATGCCGCCGGGGAGGAGGCTGCCGTTACTCCGTGTTTCACACCTTTGCTGCGGGTTGGCAACGTGGGGGAGCAGGAAAGCCCCGTGCGTTGTGCTCGTGCTGCTCTCGCTCAGTAACGCATGCATATCCCCCTTTCCACGTCGCTTTTGCCCTTTTTCTCTCCTTCCCAACACCTAATCCCTTTTAAAGTCTATGCTTGGCATCTGGAAACTCTGTAGTTGTGGTTTTTTCCCCCCCTCTTCTTTCTTTTAATTTGAGAAACGTTAGCAAACTCTTCAGTCGGCATCATGGCTTATATAAGGGAATGTGTGACAGAAACTGTTCCCTGGAACAGAATGTTATAAATATGCTAATTAGTGCTTATTAAAACAGCACGTTGGTTTCTACGGTTAGATGCAGCCTCACCCTCACGTGTGCCTGCGCCTCGCCGGGGAGCGCTCCCCCGCGGCTCCCCTCCTGCCTCCCGGCATCCCGCTGCCCGTCCCCCCGGCACGGGGACTCCGAGGCGGCACGGCGGAGGGTGCCCGGCTGCAGGGCCGTGCTGCAGAGGACGCTTTGCTACCTGCTCGGTTTGCACTCGCACAGAGGTGCCAGATGTGTCGGAAGGAGCCAGGCAGAGGCGTGCAGATCCGTGCCGCGCCAGCGCTCGGCCGGTGGGGAGAGGAGCCCAGAGCCCGGCTCTCCGGTCTCGGCTCCCGGCAGGTTCCCTGCCCTTGGCGTGCCGAGCAGCCGGCCGCGTCCGTGGCAGCGGCATCCTTCTCCGGGGCTGGCACCGCCGGCTGCTGTGCTTGGCTGCGTGCTGCCAGCCTCCCTCCTCCCGGTCCCTGCTGCTGAGCGGGCTGAGAGCTCTTTGAGCATAACCACGGAGTTTTAGTGAGTCTCTGTCAGGCGTAAGCGTATTAACCCTTAGGCATCAGTAGCTCAGATTTACTGCTTAATACTTTTCTCCACCGCTGTCCAGGGTCAGGAGTACCTACGTGTTGGCCTCGGTGGAGTTTAATAAACTTGCTTTCTCTACATTCAGCATCAGAATATCTCCAGTTATTATGCTGGAGCATTCCCAAACAAATACTCTATATTACAGGAATAAATCAAGTTAAATATCAGATTTTTCTGCACAAAAAAAAAAAAAAAAAAATTAAAAAAGAATGCAGTCTGCTTTCCAGAGAGAGAGCTGGCAGATGGAGGTCCCCACAGAGCCAGGCACCGAGGTTTAGGGGATGGAAAACAGCTCCGGTTTGGAAAATAGCTCAGGGACAGGGGCTCGGGCGTGCACGGTCCCAGCTCGGTGTGTTCAGCCCCAGGACGCAGGGTGGCCCTCGGTGCTCCTTGGTGGTCTCGGGTCTTCCTGGGCTCCCTGGCCGCGGGGTCCGCCGTCGCCCCCGGGAGCGGTACCCGGTGGCAGTCCTCCGCTGGGCTGGCAAGGGGAAGGGAGAGGTTCCTGTCTGAAGAAGGCAGCGCTTGGCACAGCCCACCCTGGGTTTGCTTTGCTGTAATATAAATAGAGGAAAGTTAAATTATGTGGCTTGCTCATATTTTTGCAGCTAATCAATCTGTCATGCTATCAAGCTGTCAATCTTTTCTGGGGGTTTTATGGTGTTTTTCTGAGCGGAGCCGATTCTTTTGCCTCTGCAGTTACGGATTAGAGCGCAATGGGAGACAATTTACATGTCCTATGATAATCTTCAAGCTGTAAAATGCTTTCCTCTCCTCGCTTGGGATGAAACGTGGCAGAAGGGCTGGTAGTTGGCGCGCTCGGGCAGGGACTCGGTCTCTGCCTGGCAGAGTCGTGCTCTGGCCCCTGGGCGCGTGGTGAGGGCTGGGCGCACGCTCCCTCCTTTACCAACGTGCATCTCGCGCGCAGCTCCGTTCAGGGCGCTACCAAACTGCGCTGGGTGCGTTCGCTTGTTTGAGTCTTCTCATATTTACGGTGCAATGGGTCCCAATCTTTTTCTTTACTCGCTGTGTCATGATCAGCCGTTGCTGAAGCCCGCTCATCGGTGGCTGTCCTTCTCCTGAGATCTTAGCTGTGGCTGCAGTCACCATAGGAACGGCGATGCCAGCGTGCTGGAGCCAGCTTTGAGCCAGCCCTCGGCGCGCCGAGAGCGCCGAGCTCGGAGCGGGCTCCCCGGCGCAGCTGGACGGAGCGCGGCTCTGCGCTGCAAGCTGTCGCGCCGGCGCTGCACCGCCGAGCTGCCGCGAGACGGAGTCGGAGATGGTCGCGCGAGCCCCGCAGGCTGCGAGCAGCCCTGTCTCCTGCTCAGCAAACAGGCCGAGTCTGCTAACGCTTGTGCAGACTTTGCGCCTGTCGCTCAGGGCGCAGAAGGTATTTTCTCGATTGGCCGTAGCCCAGAGCCTGCAATCTCTTCTGCTTACGCAAATTCACAGCGATTACGGCATCCCGAGCGGCATTAGTCTCAGTGTGCGCTTCTGGAGCCGCTTCCTCTGCCAGCCCAGATGTGAGCGAGAAATGTAGTTAACGTGGGGCTTGCAGCGTCCCTCTGCGCTCACCCAGACGCACGCTCTCGCGCTTGGCCTCTTCGCTCCGGGTGTAGTGCAGCTGATTTTTAGGCAGCTGCAAAGTCCTTTTGCCTTTCACATTTCAGTAAAGCAGGGCTGCTTGGCTCGGCTGTGGCTCGGGATTGCCACGCCATTGGGAAGCTACCACATGAAACGTTCGCAATCCGTATAAGCCCTAGAGCAGTTTTTTTGCATTTAGCGTGGTACGCGAGCCAACCTCTGCCTCTCGCTGCGCTGCAGAGACCGAGCGCACCGGGGTGGTGGTAGCCACGTCCCCGGTCGGGCGGGAATCGCGCACTGACGTCTCGGTGGCACCCGCCGCTCTCGCTGGGTTTTCTGCTGCGCGGGACGGGCTGCGATCGCCCCGGCAGGGTTCGGCTCCCCTCCGGCGTTACTTGCTACAGCCAAACCCTGTTTGCCAGCAGCTGATTTTACCCTTACATTTGCTGTGCATGTACCCCCAGGGAAGTCTCCCGGTGGGTTTATCCCCAAACCCGCTCTGTTACCAACAACAGCGCGCTCTTCCCTGAGAGTCTCCAAGGAAAATGTCTGGAGAAGCACCAGGATGCTTTCCGACCCCTGCCTGGGACTGCAGTCTCGGCTTGCGAAGGGGGCTCCTGCTGCCACCCCCCGCCCCGGCACGGTCCCTTCGGGGCAGCAGCAGATGCCAGGCTCAGAGGCTCCCTGGTTTAGTTGCTTTTTCTCTGAAAGGGTTATGGATAGCAAGGTAATATAATTGATATTGCCTTGCTGCATATAATTGATATTGCCTGCATATAATTGGTATTGCATGTAAACCACTCGCTCCCAGGTAACAGGCTTCATCTTCCCACAAACTGCGCTCTTGGAGCAGTCACTCCTCTTTTCCACCGACTTTGAGCTGCTGAAGCTCATCTGCTTTTACCGCTTAAAAATCAGCCCCATTTTTCAGCACCTGCGCACGGTGACCGGTAAATCTCAACTCGCATAAAAAAGGTGAAGGTAAATGGAGGCAACGAATTGAAACGGTTCGGTTTGTGCAGAATTGCAGGGGAGGGCAGAGGTGCAGAATCCATGTGAAGCTGCTGTCTCTGCTGCCCTGGCACCCTGTCCCGCCGCTGCAGGCAGGGCCCCGGTCTGTCCGTGCTCGTGGGCACGCTGCGAGGAGAGCTCCTCGGTTTGGTGCAAGGAGCTGTTGCAGGACACCTCAGGGAGCTGGTACCGGGGAAGGATGAAGCACAGATCTGGTCCCAGTGCCTGTGCCTTGCTGGGCTGCATCACAGCAGCGCACCGAGCTGCTTCGGGCTGCGGGTTCTCAACTTTCTTCAAACATCAGCGAGTAAATAAGTCACTGAGGTCACTGACGCTGTCAGCCTGCTTTTTAGCGCTGCCAACAGCCCAGCGTGGCGTGCGGTCGCTGCAATCCTGGCCCGGCTGATGAAAATGTAAATGTCAGTGGCTTCTGCGAAGCACTTGGCGCTGAGGAGCCCCGATGCCGTTCCCGGCTAAGCCTGACGAGCAGCGTGTCAAGGGCAGCCAGCCTCTCCAGCGCCGCAGCCAAGCACCTGAAACGAGCCAGAGCCACGTGCTTTCAAAAAGTACTCTCCCCAATTGTACTGGTATTTTCACTCTAACAAGTGGGTGGGCACCGCAGACCTCAGTCCTGCGGCTGGCTCCCCTGCCTTGTCCCCGGTCCTGGGGCTGGCTACCGTGCCTCGTCCCCGGTGCTGGGGCTGGCTCCCGTGCCTCGTCCCCAGTCCCTGTGCCTCGTCCCCAGTCCTGGCGCTGGCTCCCCTGCCTCGTCCCCGTTCCCGGGGCTGGCTCCCGTGCCTTGCTGCCCCAGGGCTGGCACACGGCTGCCTTCTCCCCAGACCAAAGGGGCTGCTCTGCCCGGGGAAGAGCCCCGGGACAGGCTCTGCCCCAGCTCCAGCCCCCTGGGGAGGCTGGGGCTCCGCGTGGGAGCCGGGCACGTTGCGATGGGGAGCGCGGGGCTCCGGCCCCGTGTCGTCTGCCTCGGGCCGACAAGAAGGTTAATTCTGCTGTTCTGAGTGTCTCAGAAGTCGTCTGTGAGACCCACTCATGTTTCCTCTGTCAGTCTGCTGCAGTGTGAAATGCATTTCAGTTCCACCCTATTGATGTTGACTTCTCATAATTTATTTTCAAAACATCTGAACTCCTGTTCCTGATGTGACTGGAGGATTTCTGCAGACTCGTTCAAATGGAAAGCACTTCATTTCCACTGAGTGCTCGGATCTAACGTGATGAGAGAGCGCGAGGAGGGAAAATGGGAAGCAAAGTGTGGTTTCAGTCTGTTTATTTTGCCGGCAGCCCAAGGAGCAGCTTACACTGATGGAGCGTGGTGGATGGTCTGGGGATCCTCACTGGGGCCGATGTGATTAATGAAGGCAATTTGCACCAGCAGAAGCAGTGCATCCCATTTATTGTAATAAAGAAACCTGCAAATGGGTGGAACTGGTTTAAAATGGGAGGCTGAATGGATTCTTCTGCATGAGAGGGGCTTTGGCTGGGTGATGGACCGGCACATAATTGGGTTTTGATCACTGTGCGCGTTGTGGAGAGGGTGCGCGAGGCAGAGAAAACCTTGATGGCTTTTTCTGACTATTGGCTATATGCTAACTCTTTTCCACTTTACGTTTTTACCACTTCATAACTTGATGGGCTCCGCGTTCAAGCTCCTGACGCCCTCCCCCGATGCTGCTTGCACCCTGAGGGTGCCGACCCGGGGCCCGACTCGGGTGTGAGAGGTGATGGAGGGTGACCAGCAAACCCCTTGGACTGGCTTCCTCGGGGCGGTTAGGTGGCGAGGAAGTAGATGTGTTACTGGTTAGACTTAAGGCTCCTGAACAATTTTGGAAACACCACTGGTAGCCTTCTGCATCATTTGGCGCCTGTGACTCTTTTCAGGGTTATAATGGGAGCCGCAGGATAATAAGCAAGCCGTTATTTTTAACTATTGGCCATGGCAAGCTAGAAGCATTGCAGATGCACGTTGTCCTTTATCCTGCGTGTGTCCTCTCCCTCGTGCAGGTGATGCTGGCGGAGAGGAAGGGCACCGACGAGCTCTACGCCATTAAGATCTTGAAGAAGGACGTCGTTATCCAGGACGATGACGTAGAGTGCACGATGGTTGAAAAACGCGTCCTGGCCCTCTCCGGGAAGCCTCCGTTCCTGACCCAGCTCCACTCCTGCTTTCAGACGATGGTAAGTGCCGGTGCTGCCGCAGCTCGTCCCTGGGCAAAGGGCAGGGTGGACTGGGGACCCTGCTGGACCCTGAACATTGAGCGGGGGGAGTCTGACACTTTGCAAAACGGATTTTAGTCGCTTGGCTTCAGTGGTGAGTTTGTGGGCAGAAATCCCCTTCCAGAGACCCAGTGTCACCAGTTACCCAGGACCAGTGCCTTTCGGGGCGGCTGCAGGGCGCCCGGGAGCGATGTGGACGGAGCTGTAGGGACTTCTGCCCTGGTCACACGTTTTAGCTTCTCAAAAACATGCCTTTGCTTTTATTCATGTCTCTTTTCTGGATATACATCGCTACACTTGCAAAAGCAGCCATGTATTTTCTGCCTTGGCAACCTCACAACTTGTCCAATTTGCTTGCAAAAATGCCTCCATGAACAAAATGTGTGTGTGTGAAACTGGAGGCTGCAAGGGAGAGTATCTGCACCCCTGAGATTTTTTCATCAGGGAGCTGTTGATGGCGTTAGATGCAATTTCCCAGCCCCTCAGGTGCCCCCCCGCCCGTGATGTCGTTATGATTCAGTAGCACAGTGCTGCGCTTTTTCTCGGGCTTCATTCTTGTGATCAAAAATCGGAGTAGAGGGTGAAACCTAATGCAAACCGCAGGAAATTCAGTTTGAAATGGGCGTGTGATTGAGTTTTGTCCAAATCAGAAGTGGGGAGGGGGAGTGGGGAAGGGGACGGGGGACCTTTAAAGCAATCTCTGGCCAGCCTGCAAGCAACCTGTGAATAAAAATGTCCAGGTACGTGTCAGCGGGAGCAGGGAGGGGGAACCAGCAGAGTCCTTTAGAGCGATGACAATGCTATCCAGGAGGATTACATTTTAATATTCTCCCCGAAATTTCATTTACCAAACACATTCAGTGTATTTAAAGCCTGTGGACTGGCTTTGCAGCACAGTAATCAAAATGTGGCAGGAGAAGCTATTTCACACAGCATCTCTCTGGCATCTGAAGTGAGTCAGCGCAGGATTATTCCTGGCAGTCCTATAGTAGCTTAATAGTAATCGTATTTGTAATGTAATCAAAATGTATAGCAGGGTGTATTATCAAATGCTGGCACAAAGCACTTTGATTTCTGGGAGCACGGTCCGGAGCGCGCTTCTCAGCTGGGACTGTGAGTTCAGCGGCTGGCGGGAGAGAGAAAAGCCCTAAATCTGCGTTTTAAAGAGTAAGTGAAGATGAGCAATGAGAGAGCTCCTGCCTGGGTCTGAAGGACAAGAGGAGCCCCGTGCTGGGCCGGCTGAGGGATCTTGGGGTGCTCTGCCCCGAAAAGGTCCCGGGTCTGAGCCTGGGCTCCCGGGAGCGGGGTGAGCCGGGTGTCCCCGGGCGTCCTCGCCGTGCCTTCACTGACGACCTCCCTTCCCTCTGGGGCTCAGCAGCGAAGGGCGCAGCAGCGGCAGTGACGCTGCGGAATGATCGCTAACGGGCGGCTGGGGAACTCGGCTGCTGCCCTGGCCCTGACTCCGGTTCCCAGCGGGGAGGGAGCCAGGCAGGCGGAGGCCCAGCGAGTGGTTAGTGAGAAGCAGGAGGGTACTGGAAGGGGCCCCGGGAGCTGCGCCTTGGCTGCCCAAGGAAGGGGCGAGCGTGTTTGACCAGCTCCACGCGAGTCTCCGCAGGGGGCATTTCCCTGCCCGTAACTTGCTGTCGCTCAGTGAGTTCGGATGCTGCAGGCTTGGACAGACCCCGTCCTTCTCTGCCATAGACGAGAGCCAGGACAGCTTTCCGTATCCATCCCTCTCTTCCAGCCTGTGGGCTGGCCAGCCATCTGGCTGCTTTATTCATGACATTTTTTTCTCTGAAGCACCATTCTCTTCTCCACCCAAATGAGGAAAGCTCAAATCCTGCTTTTAGAGCTCAGCTGGCTGTTTCAAGAGACCATCTTTTTAATATTCTTCCTTCTTGAAGTTGATCGATATATTTAGGAAACAGCTGCAAATGAGCACAATATTGCTTTCCTTTCCAGTTACTGTCACAGGATGACTAGCGTGACAATGGCTGCTGAAGGTGACTTTGCCTGCCCCGTGCCTTACTGCCGAACCGGATTGACGCCGTGGCAGAGGCAGTCATTTACAGAGGGATACGCGCCGAAATTCCCAGTCATCTGATAAGCCGAAATCTCTGTTCTATCCCATCAGCGCCACATGTTTTACATAGCCTGATTGCCCCTTCGGTACCGTATTTAATTGCCTTTGAGGCCGCCCCGCTGTCAGGGTGGGCTGCGCATCGCCAGGCTGTGCTGCGCCTGGGGTGCAGGAGCTGATTACCGGAGTTACTCTGCAGCCCTTATTATGGTAATGCTCACATTTGCATATCTTCTGGGCTCCTTGGCCTTACTGCGTTAAAGCAGGGCGAGGTTTATTTAAGGCGGAAATGAAGAATGGGAAATATTACAAATTATTATGTAACGCTGCGAACCCGAAGCTCTCGCGGCGCTCCAGCCTCTCTGTCTTCCCTTCGTGGCGCGGGGCTGGGGCGAGCCCGGTGATGTCTTTGGGCTCCTGCGCGTCGAGGCCCCGTGACGGGTTTCGGAAGGCTGTAGAAGGTCGCTTCTTGTAAGACGGGTGACTCGGGCCTGACGTTACGCGGCGCTTTGCTGTTCTCATCCGTAGCTGACGCGCGCGCAGGTCGGAGCACAGGTGTCTGCGCTCGGAAGGCAGCCTGTGTCCCGCTCCTGCGTGCGCTCCGGTGGGAGCCATCGCTTTTCCCTCCCTGAGAAACGTCCTGCGCTCCTGGCAGGTTTAGGTTGGTGGTTTTGGCAGTCTTGCGCTATTTTCTTCACAGCTGTTTCCCATTAAAAAAAAAAGAGCTGTGAAACAGCAGAGGAAAGCGGTGTTCCAAGGGCACGGATTCCCCAGGGTAAAGGTGTTGCTGGTGCGGAGCTCCCGCTTGCCCAAATCTCCTCTGCCTCCCAGGACTTGCAGGGCTCGTGCTAGAGCTCTGTTCGGGATGCAGCGTGATAAGATCCAGCTGCTTTTGTTTTATTAATCCACGGTTCTGAGCTTTGTGGGAGTGCTCGGGTCTTGTTTCTTGCCTTGGTGCTCTCCTTGGGGTTGATCATGGCCCACACTTTTCTCAAATTTCCAGCAATGTTTAGAGGACCGGGCTTACATCCAGCAAGACTAACGCCAGCGATGAATGCGGGAGCTGTGCTGTGTGTACAACACCCTCGCCAGCTCCCCGCAGTCACCGTGGCTCCAGGGCAGCGCACGGCGCAAGCCCGAGCCTGCCCATGCAAACGGCTTGGCTTTTCCTGGGCACGGCGTGGTGCAGAGAAAAACGCGTCGCTTCAGAAGCTTACTTGGGAATTTCTTAGGTCTGTACCTACGTGGCTGCCACACTGCGGAAGAGGAGAGGTGCTTTAATCTGGAGAGTCTTAATTAACGAGAGCAAAGCGTGCGTTACACATTAGAGGCAAAGTCAGTGTGTGCTTATAGGTGGCTGTGATCGCACCTACTAGCAAGTATTTTAATTGCTCGAAGTCACTGATTGTCCTGTTTGTTCTACTCTTAACAATTAATTAATTCACCATGTGTGAGCATTAAGCGTGCCCTCAGACCAGGCTGGGAGGAGCGAGGAGAGGGGTGTACGGGGGCTGCCGGGAGGCGGGGGGCTCTGCAGCCTCCTCCTGCCTCCCCGGCTTGACCGGGGGCTGCTGGGTCCCTTGCAGGCACGCGCGTCCCCGGCACTGCTGCAGGCTGCTCCCGGTGAGCTGGGAATGTCGCACGTCCCTCCTGGTACTTGGCCAAATCATGCTGGTCACTGCCTGCGCGCGGAGGCTGGTCCCTGTAGGAACTGCTCGCGTCTCCTGTGCACCTCTTAATTGTAAGCCGCGCGGTGCCCGGGGAAATACCAGCAAGGAGCTGTCTCATCAAACACCCTGCAAAATGGGCTCGGTGAAGAACGAGAGCAAATTTATTAATGGGAAGTGAAAAACCTCTGTTGTAGGAATTCCTCCACTTGCCTTCTCCATCGGATCTATCTGCAAGGTTAAGTCCAGAGCGTTGCAAAGGAATTAGTACATCTGTCTTACGGGCTCCGCAGGAACGTGAGCTTCACCTGCACCCCTTGGGGAGGGCAACGGTGATAATTGTATTGCCATGAAAAATACAGACTGGAGCTGTCAGTTGCCTTGGTCCTTATTTCTGACCCCTGCAGGTTCCCCGCTCTACTAATTCTGCTGCTAATTGTTTGCTTTTTTTTCTTTAGGATCGCTTGTATTTTGTGATGGAATACGTGAATGGCGGGGACTTAATGTACCAGATCCAGCAGGTTGGGAGGTTTAAAGAGCCACATGCTGTGTAAGTTCAGTAGCCCTAGTTTGGCACCTTCAGGGTAGGTATTTGATGTACCTTTGTCATATAGCTGGAAATACAGTCCAAGGCACAGGCTTTTGTGGTGCAAGTCCTGGGCAGAAAGGGAGGGGAAAGGAAGGACAGCGGGAACGGGAAGATGCAGGATGATTCTTTGCCTGGTGCCAGGGATGCTGGTGCCTCCAGCTCCTCTTTGGGATACATTGCACTTGTTGATAGGTAAATAATCGACCTTCGTAAAAGCACCAGGCAGGGAGGTTCGGAGGCTTCCTGGGAGACACCGGCAGGAGCGGGTGAGCTCCCAGCCCGCTGTGCTGCCAGCGTGCCTCTGTTCTGCCCCGCGCCCTTCCCCAGGACACGAGAGGGACGTTGGGTCTTTGGCTCCTCTGCCGGGGTTCCCAACCCGAGCGTTAACTGGTGGCTTTTGGCTCCTGCTCCCTGTAATCTGGGCAGAGCAGAACGTGCTCGTGAAAGCCTTCACGTGCTTAACTAAAAAACCACAAACAGCGAGCGGAGCCCGAGTGGGTTTGAACCGGTGTTTTGCACTCTGGCAGAGTCCTCTGAGACCCAGAATGTTCTTTAAAGCAAGTGGTGGCAGCGCGTGTTATCTCCTCGGCCTCCCTGGGATGACAGATAACTTTTCAAGCCGCGTTGCCAGCACACAGTAACGAGCGGCTGTAGATCCCGGCTCTCGCTTAATGAGAATTTGTGTAACAAGAAGTGACAGCCCCCTGCTAGCCCACAGCAACCTGATCGCATCCCTACCCGATACGAGCAGAGGGTGGGTTGTGTCATGCTCGTGTGATACTTGTCTGGTATTTTTATGTTGTGGCTGTCTTTATCCTTTGGTCATGTACGTCCGATAGTGTGATTGGATTTGAAAGGTTTTCATTTTGATTCGTCTCCTTTAATTATCAGTCTTCCTTTTAAATCTTCTGTTTCAGATTCTACGCAGCGGAGATAGCCATCGGCCTCTTCTTCCTGCAGAGCAAAGGCATCATTTATCGGTAGGTGAGCAAGTTCCTCCTTCCTCTCTTCCCCCGAGCACTGCCGCCCCAGCCAGAGCGGTGTAACGACCGCGATGCTCGGCACGGCTCCTGCAGCCCCGCTGCCGGCTCTGCGATACAGCCGCCGGCCGCGGGGCTCTCCTCCCTGCTAGTGCCACGGATGGGGTCTGGTACGCCTACCCGAAACGGAGCTGGGAGCCTCGTAGTGTCGCTGGTTTTCGAGAAGGTTCTTGTCTTTGTCCCCATTTTACAGGAAGGCAGCTTTGGTTCCTCTCTTGCCTCTGTTTCATGGTTTCTCTCCATACGACACAAATATTCACTGGCAGCGTGGACCAATTCTGAGCCACATATTTTGTGCAGGGCACTATTTTCTTACCATTAACACTAGAGTAAGTGCTTATGAATGGCTTATTCTGAGATCTGCAGCGCAAGTCAGACACTAGAACTTCTTTTCCATTCACAATACAATTATAGCATCCAGAGTTAGCTAGGTTACCGCCGAGTGCCGGACCGGGCTCTGGGGCTGCTGGTTAAGCACTGAAGCTAGTGTTCCGCTGCTCTTCCCTGCCTGGGAGTATTCCCAGAGCCCAAGGTAGAGCAGAGCATCCTAATGAGTGTCAGACACCATTAACTGCTTTGCAAAAAGAAATGCCAGCTGTGCTACTGAAGTTATGAGATGCTGAAGACGGTTCCGAAGATGAAAGAAGTGGAGCAAACCTGACGTGAGGGATGTTTTTTGCCATCAGCTGCTGCAGAGAGATTCTAGGTCTGCCGGTCCCCTTCTTCCTTCCTTCCTTCCTTCCTCCGAATCCAAATCCAGGCTTGTGCCCGTCTGCCTTTGGCCCGTCAGGGTTCTAAGCCCTGACACGGTAATTGGAAAAAACAGTCTTAAAAACCAGCAAGAAGTTGTAAATTATGCTGTTCCCTTTGCTGGGCTCTTACTTAACAAAGTTAAGCCTTATGCACGGTGCAGCCCCAGGGCTCTGCTGAGCAGGCTGCTCCCAATGGGGTCTCTCAGGCGGGGGTCTCTGAGAAGAGGGCTCCCACAGACGCGCTGTGCCCTTCACGCCAGCTCCGGTGTGCGCTTGCTCGTCGCCTGCAGCCGAGGTGTGCAGCTGCAGAGACCTGGCCGGCCGAGCCGATGGGCGGGCAGGCGCAGCTTGTGCCTGCGCCAGCGTGCTGCTCTGTCTCCTGCCTCGTCGCTTAACGTAGCCCTCGGGCGAGGGAAATCTTGCAGACGTGCTCCAATATTGAAATGGAGACCTTTGAGTAATGCTTTACTGTATAGAACATAAGCCAGGAACGGCACAGATCGCAGAACTGCGTGGTAATTACGTGGCTGGTAGTGGGCGAATTGCACCTGAAATACCGAGTGTTTGCGGCAAAACTGTCCTTCAGGCTGGAGCAACCCCTCTGGAGGGGCCGGCCAGGGCTGGGGGTCGGATCGGGAGCTCTACAGCTGAAACTGTCTCTACGATTTGTGCTAAAGAGCAAAGCTCCTGCAGGGTTGGATAGAACTAACAGATTCTGCGGGCGTGGATCAGAGACAAACACGGTTGATTTGTATTTTCATGGAGGAGCGTAGCATAGGTGATGCAGGGACTTCTGCTGAGTAGGTTCTTCTGCATTGCTGGTGAGCTTTAAGTAGACTTTGATTTTCATAGGCACCAAAAAAAAAAAAAAAAAAAAAATCTATTAAATCTGTCTCCCTGCTAGATGAGAGTGTTTTCCGTCGTACATTGAAAAGCGATTTGCCCAGCGTGGTGTTCCTGTGGGTTAAAAGTAAAATAAACACTTCATCCTGACAGATCTCTGACTTATTTTTACTCCTTTTCCCAAACGTTATCCTACAAAGAGTCTGGATGCGAGATGAAGCCAGAGCTCGTTTGCAGAGAGCCCCTGGGCTCAGGAAACTTGTTTCTTTGCTGGGTGGCTTCACGAGTGGTCTTTTGTATAATTCTTTTGCTTTCACCTTGTAGAGACCTAAAGCTGGACAACGTGATGCTGGATAGCGAGGGGCACATAAAGATCGCAGACTTTGGCATGTGCAAGGAGAACATCTGGGACGGGGTGACGACCAAGACCTTCTGCGGCACTCCGGACTACATTGCACCTGAGGTAGGAGATGCAGAAAGGCAGCAGATGCTCTGTACGTGTTTCAGCAGCCTGACCGATGCTCTTTTCCGTGGGATGACTTTGCTTTGGGCAGCTTTCTGATTGAAACAGGGACGTTAGTGAATTCGCTGTCAGCCTGGGGAGTTCATCCCCTCAGCACTGTCCATCCCCCCAAAGGCTACGGCTGCCTTTAAGGACGCAGCGATGCTGGATCTGCCTCTCCGTTTGGCTCCGTGCCCCGCTTCTGCCTCAAAGTACAGAAAACCCTCCTCCGTGCTGGTCTCCCCGCAGCGTTTGCCCTCTTTGGGTGTGCTTCCCGTGTCTCTGCACTGGCGTCCCCACGCCTGTCTGATCCTTGGCACGCTCAAACCCACCCGGGGCTGCTCCTCACACGCTTCCTCGCTCCTGGAAAAGATGAGCCCAGGAGCTCGGCTTTGCCCCTCGCCACGTGTGACGGCCGCTGCCAGCACAACGTGACCGGTGGGGAAAAATGGAATTATCGGTGGATAATAATTCCGTGTGAAATGGCAATCTTTAGATCTCTCCAGCTTGCTACTTGCAGCGAAGGGCTGCATGCCTGATGAGGAGAGGCTCCCTGTCTGCAGCTCCAGATCACTCCAAAATTGTTTGCATTTGGTTATTGCTTATGTGATGGAGTCACATATGACACTTACATGAAGTGCTGTATGGGTGCAATTTAATGTCAGACTTGTGAAATTCAGGTAGGTAATTATTCCCAAATGCCTGTTCCCTTAACATAAAAATATCCCTCTCAAATCTTCTCACTCTGCTGAATTTTCAATGATGAGATTAATATTTATTCATTTAAATATTTTAGAGAAAGAGCTTCTCTTTGCTAGGACATAGTTAGATGCGCTTATATGCTAAACTACATTGTGTTTTGCTGCAGCCAGAGAGGTTTTTAATTACTCGCTCAACTGTGTATACGTATCCGCGTCCTACCAAGATTAATATTGGTGTCCTGTTGGTGCCTAGCTCAGTTGCTGTGCGTGATTAATACTCTTTCAAAGCAGGACAAATGACCAGTTCTCTTGGTATTTGCCTGAGCATTATCACTTCAACTCTTGTTTTCTTCTGCTTGCTCTAATTTTTTTTTTCCCGAAAGAAAACCAGAAGATGGGAAATGAGGGTGCAGATCACTACGGTACCCCAGCATGGTATTAAAGCCTGCTGCCAGTGGGTCTCAAAAGAGTGAATATACACATCCCCTCCTTTGTAACCAGCAACAGGGGGCACACGGTTCTGGCGTGGTCTCCTGCTGGGTGGCCAAGCCCATGGCAGAGCCGGGGTCCCTGCACGTAGCTCCACGCCAGAGCCCTTCTGCTGGACTGTGCTTCCTCCCCTTAGGAAGCTGCAATGTTCTCGAGCCAACACGTCTTCAGGGTAGAAATGTCCTGTGATTTGCTTGACCCATTTTTAGGGCTTTTTCTGTTCTAAGACACAGCTCTGCATGCCAAGGTGACAGGTACTGAGTGCACATGACCCCGCGTGTATAATCTCCTCTGAACAAAACGTGTTCTTCAGCTTTTGGGTTTTGACCTTCCCTAACGTGCAGTCGGTGACTTCAATTTACAGAGACTGCTTTTCTGCAAGGATTTCTTCTAAGTACTATTTTCTTTTAAGGGCCTTTATGGTGTGAACAGTTCACACCTAAATTTCCCAGAGCACTCGTAAATCTTCTGAAGAACAAGTGGGAGGAACTTCAAGCGCGCTCGGCCGAGGGATTTCAGAGCTGAAACTGGATGTCTGATCTCAGAGGGAAGGACCAGGCCTGACCGCAGGACGCTGTCAAGGCACTCAGTCATGTCGCCGCAGTTAGACATGTGGCTGGACCAGGACCAGGACAGAAGAGAAGACCGGTGCCGCTCTTATTCTCTAACCGGGCCGCGGTGCTGATGCTTTCGCAGGATGGAACTCATCTCTTCTTAGGTGGGGTGGCAGCACCTGACCTGCTTCTTGACGTACCTCTTGGTCGGATCCCGCTGGACGCTGTGGAGGTCTTTTGCAAGGACAGGGATGGCTGAACACGAGGACTCTTGAGGTTGCAGGCATTGCCCGCAGCCACGGAGCCGCGGGACCGGAGCCTTGCTCGGGAGCAAGGCTCGCAATGGCAGGAGCAGACCTCTGGGGCCGGGTCGCTGTGTCCGTTCTCCTGTGATTAGCATAAGATTTGCATTTGTACTCAAGTATAGGAATCTTTGCAGAACAGAATTCTGTAATTAGGATGAATAAATTGTGCCATTGTTTTGCATTAAGTAACAGATGGCAAAGCCCGAGGCCTGTCAAACCCCAAACGCTGAAACGACGCCCAGCAGCAGCAGCCCAGCAAATGAACCGGAGCTTGGAAGACCCTTCAGAGCAGAACGGTGCCCTGGGAGCCCGGCTCCTCTGCGGCCCGTGGGCCGGCCCCGTCACTGCTCCCCCGCAGTGGCCGTGCTGGAGGGTGGAGGGACCCCCCGTGCCCAAGGGAAGGAAGGAGGGGGCTGCCTTCTGGCAGCAGCCCTCGGCCGAGGGCGCGGACCCGGCGTCTTGCTGCGCGCCGGAGCCGAGGCAGACGGCGCGCCGAGCAGCAGAGGGGCCGTGGGAAGGTGCCGCGGGGCTCTCCCGGGGCTGGGTCCGTTTCTCCGCCAGCCGCTTGTCTTGTTTGTGTGTGGGGTCTTGCTAGCGAGGGCCCGACCCCCTCGCTGGGCTCAGCTGTAGGTACCCCAAACCGCCGACGCGCACGGGTGAGGTCACTTGCGCTACGGAGGCAGGTTCGCTGGGTGGCTTTGCTGCAGGGCCGTATGATTACGAAATGTAGGGTATTTACGATTTTGCAGAGTAAATCATGGAAAAATACAAAAATTCATGTTTTGGTGCCTTGTCCAAAGCAAGTGTTGGTATTTTTGAATTTAAAAAAAAAAACCAAACCCTGAAGTTATATCCTAACTCCAGAACAACCACATTGCTCAGGTAGGGGTAGGGCCGCTGGTTATTAGGTTATTTTGTGAGGGATGTTCTGCAATAAATAATAGAAAGCAAACTGGCAGCCTGGAATGCAGAGGGTTTTGGCTACCCATATGCTGCAAGTCTGTTTTAAAGGGCCACGTACCATCCACGGAGGGCCAGTCGCTGCGTTGTTATTTCAAACCAACTGCACTGAAGTCAGCGGAAAAAAAATCCGAAAGTGCATCAAGGGTAAGCAAGAACGGCTGCTGCTCCCGCTCCAACGCGCCTGGCTGTGACGAGTCGGCAAGAGCCCAACAAATACGCTAAAGTTTTGTCTGAATCGGAATGAATCTGTCTGAAAGCACAGTGAATATTCTGGGTTTTTTCTAATATTTAGTGCACATTTGAAGGCTGGTGGTTTTTTTTAAAGTTACTGAACCCTTTGCCTATCGCATGTTGTGTGTATAATTGCAGTTTCCCACCATTCGGGGACTGGTGCCTCAGTAAATAACCTTGTCCTTTTGACCTGGACTACAGCTTGAAATTAGTTTGCGTTGTGCCAACAGGTTAAAAATGGGCGCGTAATCCTGCTGTTTGTGTCGTTTTCAGATAATTGCTTATCAGCCCTACGGGAAGTCCGTGGATTGGTGGGCGTTTGGAGTCCTGCTCTATGAAATGTTAGCTGGCCAGGTAATTGGATTTTAATTGATTCCTATGGGATTGTGTTGAATTCCGTTGTGAGCATGTGCTGACGTGTAATTTGTTTAGCTGCTGGCACGCGGCGGGAGGCCATCTCCTCGGTGCTGGAGATGGGGCCGTGGATGCGGCCCCGGGGACCGCGAGGCTGAGACACGAGTCGCGGCGCGGCCGGGGCCGGTTTCGTGGCAGAGGATCAGAGCAGCGAACGGAAGCTCAAGGATCAAGAAATGCCGCTGAACCTCTCTTTGCTTTGCTCTAGGCTCCGTTTGAGGGAGAAGATGAAGACGAGCTCTTCCAGTCCATCATGGAGCACAACGTAGCCTACCCCAAGTCCATGTCCAAGGAGGCGGTGGCGATCTGCAAAGGGGTAAGGGCTGCCCCGCGGTTTCTGGGAGGAGGGAGGAGTGCAGCCAGTGGGCGCAGCGCTGTCTGTGCACCTCCGGCAGTCCTGCCCGCGCGGGGGGCCCAAGCCCCTCCTTGCCCTCCTTGCCCCGGTCCGGGCTGCAGGCTCCCGGCGCGAGGGGAATCCGACCGAACTCGATCGTGTTCTGGTGCCTGTGAACCACAGAACCACAACTTGTGCTACTTCTTGTATACGTACTAAAACCAATTGAAAATAACACCTAGATCCTTTCTGTGCCGTTACGCTGCGCTGAGCAGGAACGCAGGCGGGACGTGAGGGCTGGCCTGTCTTTGCTCGGGTGAAGGTCCGGAGAAAATGGGAGCGTTGGGTGGGATGTGGGAGTTGAGGGCATCTGCCCAGAGACCCTCCTTCCCGTTGGGTGACGACAGGGGAGCTGTATGCATCTTGGCCTGAAAATGAAAATGATGCCTAGAGAAAATGAATGTGATTCCTGAAGAGTTTTCCTAAGATCAGATACAAAGCCTTCGTCCTGCAGAGGTTTCCGTTTGGCTGTGCCGAGTCGCTCTTTAGGGGCACCTGAGGTTCAGCGCTGGTGTGCATCTCCGGGTCAGAGCAGGATTTGCGTTATCATCTCTCTTAAACTGCAGCGAAGCTCTGCATTGCCCAGTGTCCCCAGCTCTCTATGGACTGGGCCTAGGCAAGACTTAAATGCAGCCTGAATTAATTTGGGTTGTGATGAATTAAAGGCTGCCTAGGGCCTGACGCTGTGCATGTGGTTATTGCTTGGGACTGAGCCTCGTCTCAGCCAGCCAGTGTCAAGCAGGGCTATAAATATGTGTTTGTGTAGGAACTTAAAAAATGTTTGCTTTTAATAGTTAATATTTAAAATATCTGAATGTTCTGTATCTCAAAATAGCGTTTCTATCTCCAAATGACACATCTTGCGCTTAACGCTCCCACTGCGGCATTTCAAAGCCTCTTTCCAGTGTTGCCAGGATTCGGAGCTGGTGTTAGAGAGGAGCACCCGCTTGTCCCGGGGGGAAAAGCTGCCGCAGGTGTTCCCCGCCGGCAGCGGGGCGGAGGGAAGGGGTGCTGCCCGGGCCCCCTGGCACTCGCCTTCCGCAGAAGGTAGTCAAATGGGGTCCTTAGTTCAGAAACCGCGCTGGTGGTCGAAGGGGGAGTTTCCACCAACTTTCTCACCCTCTCTCATTCCTCTTGCTGTTGTTGGTTGGGACGTAAGGGGAAAGTCCCCTGTGTCCCTGGCCGGGCAGGAGGGAGGGAAGATGCTTTGTGATGCCGGACGTGGTTATCCCCGCGGCGCCGGAGGGAGCGGCGCTTGCGAGGGAGCGGAGGCTGGAACAGGGATGAATCTCACTGTCGGCTTTGTTTGCGGTTGCATCAGTCAAAATGTGAGTGCTGTAAATAGACGAGAAGAGACCATGACTGAAACGTCTGCTGGGTGTAGCTGTAATGGCTTTTCTCACTTCTGGAAATGTGCGGCTGCATGGGAGGACGTTTAGCCATGCATGGAGAGCTTGGCTCTTTAGAAACTCTGGGGGTTTTTTGCAGCGAAGTGGTGGTTCCCTTTGTACAACTGTTCTTTCAGGGAAGTGCACAAAAACCCCTGACGTTCTTTGCCGCCACCAAACTGCTGCACCAGAACGTTTAATTAAAAATATGTGTGGTATTTACGAACCATCAGTAAGCTGGAAACAAAGTATTTACATTTTCCCCTGGGATACAGGAAAATACGTCTCGCTTAACCACGGGGGCATTGGAGCCATGCTGCTTGTGTTGGTACGTGGTAGGTCTTCCAGGAGGGCACAAAACCAGCACAACATCGGTCCCGAGAACAAGCAATTGGAGAAGCCTCTAATCCTAAACTTGAAGGGTTTGGTGTTTCACTGCCGTGCTCTCCAAAACAATTTTGTTGTTCCCAGGCGGTTTCGCTCCGGCATGCCGGTGCCAGTCATCACTTACTGTTGCACAGCTCGGAGATGAAAAGCATTTGATCCTGAAAGCCGTGTATCGGCCCGAGCCAAGAAACAAGCGTTAATCAGAGATAGTTGGCTGGGAAGCAAAATGGAGAGTTAACCAGAACACAGCTCCTTGACTCGACAGTCAGCATCAATTAGCAGATCAAATGGAGCATTTCCCTCCTCTGCTGTCAACTCGGATTTTTTCCCGAAGGCTGATGTCGGAGCTGCTGTTTCCGTGGTGCAGGTTGCTTAGCTTTGCTCTCTTGAGCTCCGGTTTGGTTATCAGGAGCCAGGCTCCCGTTTCAGACCCGTGGAGCGGCGCGCGTGTGCGTGCACGTGGGCACCGGCACAAACCATCAGCCGCTTCCCGTCCCATATGGAGGGGTTTGACTGTGCCTGAGCAAAGCAGCCCTTTCCAGGTGAACAGATTGCCCGCGAATATAAGCTCCCTCTTTAATCTCTGCCTGGTAGCAAAGGCGTAAAATGGCACGTTTTCCACAGGAAAGTTTACAGGTGTTTTGAGTGGTGTTTCCACGGGTGGTGCTGCCCGGGAGAAGCGCGTAATAGCTGCCTGGCGCCGCGCTGCAGCCCTCTCGGAGGCGCGGGCGTGCCCGTGTCTCGGTGGCCGTGGGTAGGCAAAGGGCGGCTGGCAGGTGGGAGCGCTGCGGGCGGCGCGTGGCGAGCGCTCCGGGCTGCGCGGGGCTTTGCTGCCTCCGGCTCCTGCGGAAACGCCGGGCTGCGGTTGGGATGGGGCCGGGATGTGCTGCCGCGGCGGCGGGGCTGTGCCACGCAGGAGCGTGCCCAGGCTGTGTGCCGGGACGGCGGAGGGACCGGTGCCCTGATGGGACGGTCCTGGCGGCGGCTGCTGCCCGTAAGCCGTGTGGTCTCGTCAAACGTGGACGAAGATCGTCTGGATCGGCTTTGCTTCTCGGTGCAAAACGTGCCACTGTTACATGAAGCCCGTGTGGACGCAGCATCTGCTTGCCTTCCAGAGACTAAAAATAAAGCTGCAGTTTAGCAAAGCAGTTGAGTCCAGACTTGGGCTGTCCTGTATCTGAGCTCCAAACATCAGGCGTACCGTTACAGGTGATTTGGGTAAAGCATCCTTCCTCATCTGCAGGAGCCTGAAGGGCTTTCCCTGCGTTAGTATGGGGATTAAATCAACTTGTTCCTGTTTAATACAAACAAAGCTAAATGATTATCCTATCTAAGCCAGGAGAATCAATCTGCGTGTTTATGGGGTCCTATATATCAATAACAGGTGGTGCCTTCATGCTCACATACATAAAAGCACAACAGGAAAACAAGAAAATTTAATTTCTGGATGCATATATTGAAAATACTGAATAACTGCACTGTAGTACAGCTCTGTTCAGCTTTACAGGCAGGTACATGAAGTAGGAAATCTTTTACGATTCATTGTCGGCTGAGCCGCTCTGAATTTGGTGTGCATTTGCGATGTGCTGAGGAAGCGGGGGGTTTAACCACGACGCGTCGGCTCGTGGGGCGGGCGTGTGTAGAAAAGTTTCCAGCGCAAGGCAGCAGGTACGAACCTGGGCTCTGGCTGGAAAAGCCGATCAGTGAAAGAGCAGAGACTGGATTGTGGGGTGTGTGTGCAGGAAGGGTCCGCGGGGCAGCGTGGCGGCTGGGGTTCAGCAGATGCGAGCAGAGTTGTAGACGTTTTCACCGGGTGCAAGTGGGGGAATCGGACTCTCCCGGGGCGAGCCCCGGCGCGGAGCAGCCTCGGCAGCTTTGCTGGCCTCCGGGAGGGAGCCAGGGCCGGGAAGGGGACCGGGGCGCAGGGGGTCGGGGCACCGCCGACCTTCAAAGCCTCCCCGGGGCTGCAGCCTGCCCCCCCCTTGCTAATGCCTCTTCTGCAGGTGCGTGACCACACGTCTGCCCGGCTCGCCCTGTCAGGTGCTTTCACAGCTGAATTTTATGCACGGGCGTCTGCGGGCTTTAGAGTCGACGGAGGCACAGATCCTGCGGACGCAGACCCGCTTTCCCTCCCTGCCCCGGATGATCTCTGGCAGTAAAAGCTAGAGGCGTGTCAGTGTGTTCGGGATCAGCGCTTAACAGAAAAGACCCACAAACAGAGTTCTTTTCATGTTTGCTGAAAGCAAACTAAGCTATTTGACATCACAGCCAAATCACTAAATCAGTTTATTAGCACCCTTCAGGCTCTCACATTGTTGTCAGAGACTTGCTTTAGGACAACCGTATTGAGGCATAAGATGCTTTTTATTCTCCCGCTTTAGCACAGCTAAGCGGGACCTGATTGAATTGTCGGGACGCTGTCCGGAGCCCGCCGAGGAGATGCAAAGATCCTTTTGTTTAGCTGAACCCGAGTCAGCTTGAAGTGGGTGTAGTGAAAGCCGAGGCACGGCGAGGTTCAGCAGGGCACGGCATCGCCCTGCCCGCTGCCGGGGCGGACGGACCGCAGCCGGAGCGGACAGACGCCTGTCCGTGTGCCTCAGGTGACGTGAAAGCTGCCCAGCGGCACCGAGGGGCTGGCGGGTCGCCGGCCTCGCTGTGCCGCCTGGGCGGTGGGAGCACCGAAAGCCTGCGGTAGGGCTCCCTGCCTGCCGGGGCCACCTGCCCGCGCGCTGCCGGCAGCGCCTGGTGGCACAGGGGACGGCGGAGTTGGATCCAGCCCCACCTGCTCGTCCTCGTTCAAGAGACCAAGACGCATAACATCTTCCACCTTGCCAGGCTTCTCACGCTGGCGTTTGCCTTTTTTTTTTTTTTTGCAAAGGGCTGCGTGCTGCACTACTGAGGGAAATTGTATTAGTTACCAAAAAAATGCAAAACACGAGTTAGAAAAAAATCTTGCTCTTGTTTTTGCTGCCACCTCACCACCCCCACGGCCCTCCCTCTCCGGCCCACCAGCAGCGGCTCCAGCGGGACCCCTCACACGGGGACGGGCGCTGCAAGGCTGATGCCGACGCCAGGCACGCCCTGCCCCGAGGAGAGGCAGGTCTCACCATCTGGAAAATCGCTCGTCCGGCTTGCGCAGCCTGGTGGGCCCTTGCTGTTTGCAGATGGGCTTTGCAGGGGGTGATGCTGCTTCGCAGAAGCCTCGCTCCATCAGTCTTTCAGCTGCAGGTTGCCTTCGCAGCCGGCTGGCCGTGGAGGTAGTGCCATTTGCTAGCAGAGTGGTTAGCGGCTCCGCTCTTACTTCACATTTGTAGGGTTTTTTTATTTGGGGAATTTTTTTTTTTTTTGGAGGCTTTTCCTTGCTTTCAGCTCCCTGTTGTAGCATTACTTTTAAAGATCAGCTTCCCTGAGCAAGGTTGTTCTGCGCAATCGTGGGTGGCAGGGCTGACTCGTGTCAAACACTTACACCTTGGGGCAGAGGAGCTCTGCCTGGACGCGGGACCTGGCGGGGGCTCGTTAGCTGATGGGTCTATTTTTGTCAGAAGATGCTTGCTTCTAAAAACCTTTTCTTTTGGGGGTGGGTCAGTCTCAACAGACAGGCGGGGAGGTTTCTCGGCTCTCCGGCCGGAGCGTTGGTGCCTCCCCGCAGAGCTGCGGGTGCCCTGTCCCTCCCCGGGGGCTCGCGGGAGGGCAGCGGGGGTCTCTTGCAGACCCACGGCCCCAAGAGATGGAGTCAGGCGTGCTGCAACCTCCGCACAGCTCTGGGATGGGTTTTAACTGCCCTGCTTTTAATAAAGTAGTCCTTTTGTTGCAGGTGTACGGCTTATATTCTCCGTGCTTATCAACGTCTTACAAATCTCTGGGATCTCCATCTGATCTCTGAACACAGCTCAAACAATGCCCCCAGGATATTAATGTTTGTACAGCCGCCCTTAATTCCCGTGGCCCATTTCACTTTTCTTATTGAGCCAGTGAAGAGGAGAAGTTTAGATGATAAACAACATTAATGGACTGTTTGTGCTTTTTTTTCTGCAAATTGACTCTTTCATTAGAAATACGCCTCTCGTCTGTGCTGCCGCGGCTCCAGAGAAGCGGGGGTTCTGCTTCTAGGGCTAATGAAAGTTTCTGAGGGCAGATTGTTCATCTGAAATGGGCAGCGGCCTTTAAAATTAGTTACGCAGATACTGAGAAGTTTGCTACCGAGCCAAGGGACTGCTAAGCAGCTTTGCACCCATCCTGCCGCCCGTTGTAGCAGGCTGGTGAGACTGCAGCGGTGTGGCTGCAGGGTGCCTGCCAGCACCCTGACGCTATTTCTTGGTGAACCAGTTTCCTCCCCAGAGGAAAAGGGGATGTGCTAATCCCACCCAGTGCTCACGTACCTGCGATCTGCTTAGCCTGCTGTCATAAGCCGTTGTCAACCTTCCCTGTCCCTGGAGCTGCTCCTGCTTCTCCCTCTGTCCTTCCCTTCGAGCACCAAAAGCCGGGAGAGGAGATGGCAGCCCCTCTTGGGGTCTGGGTACTGATGCGGGGCGCCCGGGGGCAGCGGCCGCGTGGCGCAGGCTGCCCAGCCGGGCATCGCGGCACCCTGGGGACTTCTCACAGTGGACATGTTGTGAAGCAGTTGGCCACTCTGTGAGTGACTGTTTCTTCTCTTCCTCTCCCCAAGCTGATGACCAAGCACCCTGCCAAGCGACTGGGATGTGGCCCAGAAGGGGAGCGGGACATCAAGGAGCACGCGTTCTTCCGCTACATCGACTGGGACAAGCTGGAGCGCAAGGAGATCCAGCCTCCCTTCAAGCCAAAGGCTGTAAGTGTGGCTGCTTTAAGCGTGTTTCTCCCCTCCCGCTCTCCCACACGCCGGCTCTCTCTTGCACAGTCTCTCCCACTCGTGCTCGTGGGTGCACGCGCCCAGGCATACGTGCAGGCGCTGCTCGTCCTGCCCGCAGCGTGGAGGTACCATTTCTCTCTCTGCTTAGAAGATCGCGTCTCCTCGGATTTGGCATGTATCAAACCACTGCTGTGAAAGGATGACTCTCGGACGCCTTGTCTTGCTCTGCCTTGCAGGGGTAGAAACACCGCGCGTTTAGCTCACCGATGTAATGGCGTTGCAGTACTGTCTGTTTGTTACCCCCGGGGTCAGTCTTTCTGTTGGTTTTTTTCCCTCTCTTCTTCTTAAGCTGAACAGGTCTGTCTTTTTTTTTTTTTTTTTTTAAATCTAAACTTTATTCCAACATCTAGCTCAGCACCATAGTCTGTCTGAATTGGCAATGGAGCTGTATTTCACTCCACAGTTTCTCTCCAAGGTGAAGCGGTGGAAGGCTGGAGCCTGGTTTGCATGCGGGCGCTGACGTGGGGGGAGAAGAGCTCTGCAGTGAGGAGAACCTGGCTGCTCTCTTGCCTCTGCCTTGCTTTAAGATGGGTTCTACCAGCAAGAGAGATGCTGTGTGTGCTGGGAGTGCGAGGCTGCAGGGGGAGATAAGCTGCCAGCAGCGAAACTGAGGCGGAGGCATGAGTAATCTGAAAGCTATTTGTCAAAAAAGACGAGAGTACTTGACTAGTCCTTGGTCCAGCCGTCTTTGCAGTGACGTCTGTCCGTGTAACGCCTGTGCCAGCGCAGGGGCTCGGCCTCAGCCACAAGCGGGTTTCATCGCCTGCTGCGTACCGGGTTCACGCTGAAGCAGCGTGAGGGCACGAGCCTGCGAGCTGTGGAGCTGTACGACCCCGAGCACGTTGGTTTGCCGCATCTCTCTGCCTGTGGTCTCTCTGCCCTTCCCAAAAGAGGATGTGCAGGCAGCAGTGACCACGTAGGCTCGGGGACAGGGACACCTCTCCCTGTATTTCTCGCTTTCTCTTTGCCACTGTTGGGACCGGCAGGGTCACAGCTATGTCTGAGTCTCTCCGCGGTGGTCCAGGTCCTTAAGGCGTGGGCTTATTCCTATGTTTCCACCTCCTGCATGCCTGTTAGCTGCCGTGCCCTAGTTGGGCACTGGTGTTTTACAAAAAACTGTGAAGCCAAAGTTAAAATCTGATTTACTTGGCTGATATGGACTGATAGTTATGCCCAGTGGGGCATAAGGTGGGGATCAGGGTGGGGACAAGGTGATCAAGGTGGGGACATTGCGTGCTCTCTTAATCCATCATCCTGGGTCACAACTCGGAGCCCAGAGATGCTCCATGTATTTAACCGAGCCTTCCCCTGCCCCGCTGCCCTTAACAACCTTGGACACATCTGTTTTTCCTCTGCTTTACAGTAAACCTGTTCTTTTGAAGGGACCCCTTCAGTGCTTGGAAAAACTCCACTTGCAGGGGAAACATGGAGTTGGGAGACCATTTGGTGTAGGGTGCTCGGCTCCTTTAGCTCTCCTCCCTCTAAATGCCTCTCTGCTCTAGCACCCTTTTCCCTTCTACAGCTCCTTGCTTGACTGATCCAACATGAATAAACGCCCATTAGCTGGGCCCGGCAGGAGCCTCCGCAGCCTCGTCTCCCTGCCGGCGTGCGGTATTGATGGGGGAGCGGCTGCCGACCGGGAGTCTGCTCCTCGCCCCAGGTCTGCCAGCGATGCCCTGCGTGTGCTTGGCACCGTGTATTTTAATTTCAGACAAACGTTTTTACAAAGTTAACTCCCGTGCAGTGATGCCTTTGCAGGAAGCTCTATGGGGTGCTGTCCTCAGAGCCTTTGGCTTCCACAGCTGAGAGCCGCTTCTGTGCAGTGCAGTCTTGGGCTGCCCGCTGCATCAGCAAAGAGAAAAACGTGTCCCCTTCTCCGTCTCTGTCTCAGAAATGAGGGGACGCAGGTTGCTGGTAAGCAGCTGGTGATGGTTAGCCCAGAGGTCTGAATTGCTGCCTGCTTTCCTTTCCCTCGGAAGGAATGGCGTCTTCGAGCCATTAGACCGGGCAGGAAAGGCGTTCCTGGGAAGGAACGGTGTGTATGATATTAAAGTATAATAGCGCAAAAGTGTTTGGGGCTGTCTGTACGCACCATGATTTGTTGGCTTAGGGGGGGATCCGACCTTTGCGCAAAGGGTGCGGAGAGACCAGGCGGGAGGGCGGTGAGCTCCAGCCGCGGGGATGCTGCCGGAGCCGGAGCCCCTCGGGAGGGCTGAGCAGGCACCGGGGCTTCGGGGGTCTTACTCTGCGAGAGCCCGTTTCTCCTGAAATCCGTAACTCCCGCTGTCTCTCACCTCTGTGTTCATTTGCTAATGAAGCTCTCGCTGCATCCCTCCTCGACCTCTGCCTTTTCCTCCTGAGCAGATCCCCAGTGACCTCTTTGCCATGGATTGTGGCAGAGCGTTATTGTTTGGTGTTTTACAGTTAAAAACAATTGAATTCTGTCCGAAGTGCTTTCTTAACTGTTTTAAAATGTGCAATTTCTGTCCTACTTTAAACGTCTTATTTCTTTGAAAATCCTTTTGACGCTGGACCTTGGAGGGGGGACGGTAAGCTGCCGACTGTCGCGTCTCGCCTAACGGCTGGTGCTGGGGAAAATTCACCATTCGATAGGACAGGAAGATTAATAGAAAGGTAGGCGCAGTTGATGTAGGATTTAGGTAGGATTAAGACAACTCAGGTACCTGCTGATAGCTGATATTTCAACAGCAGTGCATCTGTGCTGGAAAATGCTGCTCCTTTCATGCCAGCTGTGAGCGCAGATCAGAGCAGCACAGAAATGAAAATCCGGGTTTGGGCACCTTCACAATGTATTTGGGTGGGTCACGAGGAAAGATGTTGCTTACTGCTTCCGACCTTCAGCCGTTCATGCAGGGCTCGAGTGCCTGCTGGAGCGGGGGATTTGTACTAGCCTGGCTCTTTACCTTGGCTTAAGTCTATTTTTTAATTTTTTTTTTTTTTTAATTAGTTTCTATAAAGATACGGTTACAGAGATTGTCTGCCAACCAAAGTTTCAAAATATGGAATAATCTGCAGATGTGGGCTCGGTATCTGCCCCCAAATGCCCACAGCCTTCCTGTGCTCCAGCATCGGGCAGTGCCTGAGCGCTTCAGCCCCGTGAAGACAAGTCAGGGGTGAGCAGAGCCCGGTCCAAATCGTCTTTAGCATCGTGTCAGCAAATTCTGCTTATCAGACGGTATCATTAATTCATGTTGCTCATTGCTCACGTAGCAGAAAACCTCCTCTTGCATATATGAGTGCCGTGGCCAGGCGGGTGCAGGAGGTAAATGGAGGCACCGGGGAAGGTCCCGTTCCGGAGCAGCCGGGTGGGCAGCTCACGTGCTGCCCCCGCTCCTCTCCCCGCTGGGGTGGGCCCCTCTCCGCACCCCGTGTCCGCAGAGGCATCTTTGCTAGTTATCTCTTCTGTAGCACCCGCCGGTTTTTTGCCACGTTTCTACGATTTTGTAACATCCCTGCAGGTAGCGAGCGTGGGTGCAAGCGAGGGCTCTCCTTGCCTTCCCAGCGTCTGCTTGCCGGGAAGGGCTTCGCATCCCGTCCCAGAAACCTGCATCCTGTCACACCAGCAGGAAAACGGACGCTTCAGCCCTCTGCCTGGCTTGGGTGTTACGTACCCAGAGCTGAAAATAAATTCCCAAGAGCTCACGTGTTGCTTCGCGCTTTGTGCTTGATTAACCTTTATCACGGAGACGGTAACGAGACAGGTCAGGCTCTGGGTTGTCTTTGGTGTGCAGAAACGTGGCGGTTTTGACATGGGGCTGTGCTTGGCTGCTCCGTGGTTTGGCTTGTGCATAACAATTCCTTTTGTGGGTCTGCATTTACTCTGGGAAGTGTATTTACACTTGCCTGCTTTCTCTGTCTCTCATGGAGATAATTATTGGTTTTGGTATCCAATTACTCCTTTACTTTACATAAAGCCTAGCGATTTGAAAAGTCTCCTCATTTTGAAAGCATTGAAATCACACGGCAGAGCACAGGATTACTCACAACAGGACAGTGGTTTAAAAAAATTGCTTTTAATCTAATAATTTTTAATTGCATAAATTAATTTTCCTCCAACTGCATTGAATTAATTAATACTGAAATGCCATTTATAGACCCTGATTTGTAAAAACTCTGGTTCCCCTGCATGTGCATTTTTGTAGCCTTATTTTCGGTCTTTACAAGGTGAGCTCAGATGTTTGCATAAGTAATTTCCTAAGTAGATGAGATTTACGGATTGAGGGAGCCAACAGTGGGCAAGGAGCCGTGCCGTGGGGAGGCGGCCGAACGCGTTAAGGTTAAACATCTCCTCTCGTAATCGAGACAAGATTTGCTCTGGTAGCCTCAGGGTCCTGTAAAGGCTTTCTCTGAGATTCCCCTCTGATTATTCAGCCAATATTTTCAGTCTATTGGGCAGAAACTTGGCTTTGTTCATAGGGGAGAGATGAAAGCCAGGGTCCTGCATCAGAAAACCCTTGCAGCGAATGCTCCCAGCCTTTGCCTGCAGCAAGGCTGAACGCGCGCTGGAGCATCCTGAGCCGGGGTCTGGGATCGTTGGCCAGGCACAAAAGAAAAGCACCGTCGTTCCCCCTGACCGGCACAAAGGGGCCCTTGGTGTAGCCCCAGATTCATGACCCAGATTCCCCCAAACGTGATGCAAAAGAGATGCATGATGCATCTGTTGCCAGAAGCCCGAGAGCCCTGCTCCTCCCTCGGGTGCAAGGAGCCAGGTTTCTAACCTGAGCGGCACCAGGAAGGTCAGACTTGCCCAAGAGATGCCTGCGAGGCCGGTGGGATCGTGGCTGTACCCCTGGTTTGGGCCAAAAACACTGGGAAATCGAGGGCGTGTTCAGCCCACGGCTTCTCCTCGGTGCCGGGAGCGAGGGCTTTGTCCCAGCAGGAGAACAGCCATCCTCGGCTTTTTATGATCTTTGATTGCATCTCGGGGATCAGTGGAAAATATTTTATTATGCCTTTTGTCTCTATTTGAAATCAAGCTAGAAACTGATAAAATAAAAAGGCTATCTTCTAAGCTGACAGTTTTATTTCTGCAGCTTGAAAAAAAAGTCATTCTGTGTGGCTATAAATATTAGGCAGGGCACATTGGGGATTTATGTAAGAGAAATTCCCACCCTCCCCCTTTCCCCATTCAGGATGGAGCGATGCCCGTACATTAATATAGTACTAAAATGAGGCAGATTTTTCACAACGTGGCTTTAGATAAATGTACAAATCCATACAGCATGTCTCCCGTCCCTTAAAGAGGAACTTGATTTCGGCAGCTTTAAAGATGGTGCCGCTGCAGGCAGCGATTGCTTGACGCCTGGAGCGGCATGGATCCTTCTGGCTCGCTCTCGTCACGCGCGTGGGCCAGACCTTGCGTCTGAAACACGGGCAGTGGTGGGCCTTGGCCACGGGAATACAACGGCCACTGCCGCGTTCCCAAGAGCCAAGTGGCCGCCTGTGGCACCGTGGGGTGGCTCGGGAGGTGGCGTGCAGGGCAGCACGGGTGCACGGTCACAGCCTTTAGACCTTGGGTTTGGGCTTGGATCAGGCTTCTGTAAACCCAAAGATGATTTCTAGCCTTAAAGTATGTATTTTATCCATGCGAAAGCTCCCGAAGAGGAGGATGTGCTGTTTGGTTTGCTGACCAGGCCAGGTTCTTATGCATCTGAACAGAAAGTTCAAAAGCAAACCTCACAAAGCTGGACATGAAATGCTATGGAGAGATGCAACTTTCCAAGTCTTCCACCCCCATATTCTTGCCTTATTACATTACAGTGAGAATTATTGCTTGCCAATATGCATATTAAAAACATATTTGTACCTTCTATCCCAATAACTGGAAGCATTTCACAAGGATTAGTTTTTAAATCTTAATGATGGGGTTGCTTTTGTTTGATTTTTTTTTTTTTTTTTTAAGACAGCACATTTTTATAGCAAAAAGAAGGCTCGTGCTGTCAGACATTTCACGTGAACTGCCGTGCATGTCTCCCCCAAGATCTCATGAAGCTAATAGGCAATGACAGCTATATTTTCAAAGCACTGTAAGGCTTTCACTGGATAGTGGGAGTTGATAGAATCTGCAGGTGAGCAGCTTATTAGTAGTTAAACCCTGCTATGTTATGTGTTACTGCAGTGATAACCTTAAGCACTGCAGACTTTCCCAGTAATCTTGCTCATAGTTTGTTTTATCTCGGTGCTGAGGGGGAAGACTAGTGACAACGTGGCCTAGAAAAGCCCCTGTCTCTTTGTTTCATGACTTTAGCTTCCAGGCTTTGTGGAACTGGCAACTTCAATTTTGGGAATTTATTTTCTATTTTGATGTTAATACGATGGCTTTCAGGAAGGCATTTGGCTGATGCTGACTTGTCAAACATCTAAAACGTACTTTTGCAAGACTCTAAAGCTGTACTTGATTGCATGGTCCGGAGCAGTGACCAGCTCTTCCCAAAAAACTGGAGCTGTGACAACTCTTGTTGAAATTCCTTATGGTGGGAATTGTCAGCTCATCAGCAGACAACTTCACTATTCGCTTCTGGACATCTGTGAACCTCGCTGCTGTCCTGCTGCTCTGGAGAGGGTATCGTCAGCCTCTGAGCCCTCCGGCGATACGGTGCCTGGTCTAAGCAGCCCGCAGGAGCGCTCGCCCGGGGAGGCTCTCGGGGCTCGTGCTGCCCTCGCCTCTGTCCCCGAGCGCGGCCGGGCTGCTGCTTTCCACCCGGCCTCAGCAGAGACGACGGGCTGGGATCAGACGTGAGCTGCAGAGGGGAGCGCGGGCACGGCTGGAGTAACCGAGAGGGGAAGGCAACCACAAGGTCCCTTTCGGCCGCTTCTTCGTGTGATGCAGAGCCGCCGCGGGCCCAGGAGATGGGCACGTCCCCGTTAGTTTGCACCCGCCCGCTGCTCTCAGGAATAAGGTGCTCGGAGAGAAGAAACGATGCGGAGAACTGCCTCGGGAAGGGGTCCGTACGGCAGTCAGGGATTGGCAAGGTACAGGAACTTGGCCTTTTTCTGAAGAGCAGCTAACGAGCCCTGTGTCTGCCAGCCTGCTCGCTGTGCTTGTGTCTTCATTCTCCATCTCCTTACTGGGCTTCTGTTGTTAATTTGTCCCGGGCTCTGTGTTTTCTGGTGCAGGGACCCTTACCCTTTCTTTGGAGAGGTCGTTTTCCATTTGGGTCTCTGTGCTTGAAATCAGGGATTTCCAAAAAGTTGTTCCTGGAGGGCCACGATGCGGACAGCATCGTGCTGGGACCACGGCCAAGGGCAGCCGGGGCCGGTTCTCCCCCACCCATGCAATGCTCTTCATAGGCTGCATGAAAAGCCTTCTCAGGCTCATTCTGGGAAGCCTTCATCTTCGGTACCCTCCTGGTGAACTGGTTTGCACGGTGTTTGCATGTTTGGTTTGAGGGGATTTTGTTTGTCTTTGGATTTTTTTTCTTTTTTTTTCTTTTTTTTTTTTCCTTTTTTTTTTCTTTTTTTTTTCTTTTTTTTTTTTGCCTAACTCCTCCCCCGGGCAGCACCAACTCATTTTTGCATCCAAACACTTGAAAAAGAGCAAACCACATTGCAACCTACCGCACCAAGAGCAGCATCTGCTCTTGCCTGGGCTCAGCCGCGGGGCCAGAGGCCGGAGCTGTGTTTCCCGTGGCCGGCGCTGCAGCGCGTGTGACCACGGCAGCCCAGAGATGCAGGAGGGAAAAAGTGCTGCCGAGGTCTCTGAGTAGGTTTGGGTGCTGACTTAGAAACCGTGCTGAGCTCGTGGTCGTGGACAGGAGATGCGTTTGGGAGCAGAAGCTTAACAAATCCCGACTAGAAACGTGCTGTAGGTTAAGCCACGGCCTTACAAAACACGAGAGGTAGAGTGGTGTGGAAGGATGGGCTCAGAGGCTGGATGGGCTGGCGTTCAGCACGGCTGTAGCTAGAGTTAAATCAACTCAAACGTTACCCATTGAACTTTTTTGGGAGACTTGGGGATAATAAGTGTCTCGCTTGGTGCTATAAGAACGTGTAAGAACTGGCAAAGGAACGTGCCATTGGAGGCTGATGGATGTTCGCGTTGTCTTCCCTGAAACCTTTGTGGCAGAGGAAGGAACTGAGAAATGTTGAAGTTTACATGTATTTGTCTTTAATATTTTATTATATTTAGTCTGGCGTTTATTAAAAATGTAAATCTGTTTCCTTAGCAAATGGAAGTTAAATGCCAGGAAAAATTGTCCCCGCGCTTGAAGCGTTTGTTCTCCATGGGGAAATGGAAGGAGAGAACGAAGGGACTGAGAGGTGCTGGCTTCTGCGTCTCTTCTGAGAAAGCAGGGCCAGGAGAGCATGGGTTGTGTGACGGCTCGGGTAGGAGGGAGGGTTCGCCAACCCTTCGAGCAAAGTCATTAAGTGCGGTCATAGGGCTGTGACGTGCGTGTGATAGGCAGTAACAGAGCACAATTTGTAGCTGCTGCAGTGACCCGGCACCCACCTGTTGCTAGCTATTGCTATTATTATTGTATTAAATCATGACTTGCAGCACAGGAAGTTGCAGGACCCTTGTTTTGATTGCTAAGAGAATTAAATAAGGCATTTGGCATGTCTCCCTGCTCCCGGAGACCGCGGCGCAGCCAGCCCGATCCTCAGCTGCTGCCCGGGGCTCCTGCTCCGCCGCAGCCCGGGGGCGATGGGTGCTGACCGGCCCCCGGTGAGGGTCCGGTGCTCTCGGGTGCTTTCCAGGCCCTGCGTTTTCCTGCCCCGCAGTGCCGTGCCAGCCAGGGCGGTGGTCACCCGGACTCCGGGGCTTTTGGTGTCTTCTCTCGTCCGGCTTTGCTGGCTGCAGAGAGCTCGCCAGTGCTCTTGGACTCCCGCCCCGCCTGAAGTAGGGGTTGTCATTAGCTGCCTTCAGGGGCAAGAGAGAAAAATGTCGCTGTGAGCAGGGTTTCAGGGGTAGCCAGCCTTGCCCGGTTGCAGTGGAGAGCTGTAGGGATGCCGTGCGGAGAGCCCAGCTGCCGTGCGGCAGCAAGCTGGTGGCCAGGAGCACCCCAGTGCCCCGGGTCCCGCCTGCCTCAGCCGAGCGGCACTCCATGCACTGGCGTGGGCCGTCAGGAAGGGACAGGGCAGCCCTGGAGATTCCCAGGCGCAGCTGCCTGCATTAAGCATTCGGCCAGCAGCAGTTCACAAGAGCTCTGCAGAAGGCGAGGAGCCCTCTCCTTGGGCAGGAGCAAGGAGAACCCTCTAAGCGGTCCAGGCATGACAAGAACTTCCCGCTCCTGGGAAGGAGGGATGGCCGAGCGGGTGGAGCCGCAGGGGTCTTTGAGAAGAAGCTGCCGTGTGCGTGGCGTAGCCGGAGAGAGGGAAGAGTGCTGCGTGTAGTCAGGGAACGGCAGCAAGTAATTGCACTCCCATCTCATTCCTCTCCTGCAATTACTTGCCATGGCGCAGCCGGAGGGTTCGGCCGGTCTCTGGCTGTGCCATGAGATAACCTCACCTTGCGACTAACAAAGCTCATACATATTTTGCACCTTTTTCTTTTCTGCCATTGCTGCACCGAGGTACGCGGCGGCACGCGGCGAGGCTGGGCGGGTGGCTGCAGCCGCATCCCGCACGCTTCTTTCTCCACCCACCATACGTTCTTTTCTTCCCCTCTCATAGTGTGGACGCAATGCTGAAAACTTCGACCGGTTTTTCACTCGACATCCACCCGTCTTAACACCTCCTGACCAGGAAGTCATCAGGAACATTGACCAGTCAGAATTCGAAGGATTTTCCTTTGTTAACTCTGAGTTTTTTAAACCTGAAGCCAAGAGCTAAGTAGCTGTGTAGATCTCATTCCTGCATCGCTATCATCGAGTCCCAGCTGCTGTTGTGGTGACATTTTCCATTGCAAAACTTGCATTCATGGTTTTTCTTTAGTACTACTACTAGAGTGACCATATTTCAAAGCCAGAAGTGTCTTCACGTGATTTGGGGCGTGCCTGAAGGGTGGGTGATGTGCACCAAGCGCTGCAAATGTGCTTTTATGACATTTTATTTGGAGAAAATGAAAACTGTTCAGCAGCTAACGGAGGTAAAATGGTGCAGGCCATGACAATTAGGAGAAATCTCTTCAGCACGTGCTTTGATTCCTGCTCTTCCCTTCTCCTAGTCTTTTAATAGGATCATGACGGTTTAATGTTTAGCCTTCTTAGCCTTCGTGGCAAGTAAGTGTTTTTAAGGCAACCTTTCCCCGGGGTGGGCACGCACCCTGCAGCGCGGGTGCTGCTGGCTGAGCCTCTCGGCTCCTCCCGAAAGCGAGCAGTTGCTCCAGAGGGCTGAAATGCCGATTCTGGCTTCCTTTGGAGTTCTGCCCTGCCGGTTGTTGAAACCCACCCAGCACCCCTTGCCGCTGCAGGCTCGTACCTCCCGGCTCTGGGCGGGCGCGCTTCTCTGCGCTGGGTCCTCAGCAGCAGAGATACGTCATCAGGGAAGCCAGGTCTGCTGTTTGCAAAGATTTCTCCTGATTGTGCAGTTTTTAAGTAGCGTTTTTGAAATCAAAAGAAACATATCCAGTTGTAAACGGGAAATTTGAAAGAGCTGTTGCAGATGCTTTCGAATCCATGGTCACCCTAGTAAATACTGCACAACATCGGTTCTCATAGTAAAATTTTTTTCTTTTTTTCAAATGCCAAAGCAATTGATTGAGTTTGTTACCTGCGCTTTAAATGTGTCAAAAATTGGTATTAACACAAAATGGGATGCTATTTAACTTTGAACAGTATTGTGAATTCTGATATGAAGCTTGTAAAGAAACTTCTTTCAACTAATAGACTTACTTTTTAAAAATGCCGCTAGATATTTAAATGGCCTAAGTTTTGTTTCTGGCATCAAAGAAAAAGTTTCAGGAAGGATGAATTTCTCTTGAAACAATAAGGATCATGCAGCTTCCTTTTATACTATTCTGCAGATGTTCGTGGGCTGTCACTGTATCAATCTGCTTTACGTTGTAATGTGCCAATTTTTTTTTTTCCAATACTGATTATAAAATAAAAAGCGAGAAATAATGTCAAAGAAACCTGCATGTGTTTGGCAATAATGAGTTTCTACAGTTCTGAGCTGAGAGATGCCAGGAGCGCTGAGCGTCGGGGCTGCACCGTGCCAAGGGCTGGAAGCTGCCCCGGCCGCTCGGGGATGCCGGCTCGGGGCACGGCGGGTCCCCAGCGCTGCCCAGGAGAGCGGCGCAGGCAGCGGCGCAGGCAGCAGCCCCCATCACAACACGGCCTCCTGCAACACCGGCAGAGCCGTGGCCCGTTCGTCCTCTGCAGCGTTTGTCCCCAAACCGAGGTGCGACGCGCTGGAAGCATCTTCCGAGCGGAGAGTAAATGCCTGCGTGTCCTCTGCACCAGCCCGTGCTGACCCTCCTCGAACATGGACGGGGAAAGGAATTTCCCTCCGATGCCCCTTGGCGGAAGGATGATTTGGGGCGTCAGGACGGCCCTCCCGCGGGGCGCTGCCGAGGGGAGCGGAGCTCTGCTGCTTGGGGATCTCTTTAAATGCCCTGAACAGAGACAACTGCGGTATGCGCTTCGGATTTCTGGAGACTGCAGAGGCAAGGCTCTCGGCGAGGCAGCGCCGTGTGTCGGTGACTCATCGCCCTGCCCGTGCGCTCTCGGAGGAGCAGTTGTTAGAAGCAATTGGCAATTTCAGCTAAAGAGGGATTACAGGTTCCTGTTAACCTCCCTTCTCCTGAGCGCATGCAGAATTTCCCTTCTGTCTTTGGAAATCCGCTTCTGCTGAATCGCTGCGGTTCTGAACTCTGCAGGACTGTTCTGAAAGGCACCGAACGGCAGCACCGACGGGAGCCGCTCCCCGGCTTCCGCCACCCGTGCAGCCCTGGAGCTCTGCCGAGGGGACGGGGCTCGGCGGCGGCGGTCGGGGAGGATGGCCGTCCTCTGAGGGCCAGGCACAAACGCTGCCTGCCCGCACGCTGCCCTGGGCACGCAGGAGCCTGGGCTGCCTCTGCCCGCCGTCCTCCCGTGCTCCTCGTCACCTCCCAGAGTGAATTAGCCCTTTGCTGGAGGCATTTTCAGCCTTGAATTTCCCCTGCCTTCCCCTCTCTCTCTTTACCAGATCCACGTAGCCGTTCCCTACCTGCTCCCAGGCTATTCATCATCTTTGACAGAGACCAAATTGCCACCAATTTCAGACAAAATTCAAGGTAAGAAAGCGGCAAACCCCACTTTGCTGGGCTCACAGCGGGCCCTCCGGTGCTGCCCTTCCCTGCCGAGCCCTGGAGGAGGGGGGGAGCTGCCGGGGGACGCGGGGCAGGGGGAGGTGGGCTGCCCTGAGCCCCCTCCCAGGCACCTCGCAGCCTTTGCCAGAGTTTTCTGCCACTGAAAAGCAGCCGGAGGTTTTGCTCACGCGAGGGCTCCCAGGCTGAGCACTCGCCCTCCCTGGTGCCATCAGCAGAGGCCACTCCGAAGGGCTGGGGACCGCGGTGGCAATTTGCACCTGTGGCAGATGTGGGCATTTCGTTCCCCTTTGCAGCATCCCACAGCATTCCTGCTCGGGAGAAGCTCCTGGCTCGGTAGGACGGCGTTGTCTTGGCACGCGTTGGTTCGGGTGGATGTGGCCTTCAGGAGCCATTTGGTCGGCTCAGCGTCCTTCCGGGAGCGGGGCAGGAGCCCGGTGCCTCTGCCAGCTCCTTCCCTCTGCCTGTGCTGGGGCTGCAGGAGCGCGAGCCCCTGTGCAACCGCTTCGAAACAGCCTCTTTGCAGCCAAGGGCAGTGCCTCTGCTCTTCCACGGCTCCACGCCGGCCCTTCTCGTCCTAGGGGAGATGCTGCCTTCCATCGAGGTGGGCTCACGCTTGCATTTCAACCACTTCACCCTTTGCCTGGCAGAACTCTGCACCTGAAGTCGGCTCCTTCACCCCGTCTGCCCTTCCCCACTCCTGCTCTGGGCCCCCAAATCTTCTTCCTCCTCTGTGCCGGGGAGAGGAGCCCCGCAGGGACTGTGCCAGCTCCCCAGCGTCACTTGTCCGAAGCGAAGGCAGAGATCCAGCTCCTGCTCGGGGACAGCCTGGGACCCACAGGCACTGGCAGGTCGGGACACCGGTGCCCTGAGCACCGCTGCATGCTCAAAGCCTCGCTGGCTTGATGGCACGGCCACGTCCTGGCTCTTCTCCTGGCTTTTCTCTCTTTGTTCCTTGAGCTCCAGCCCAGTTTTTCTTCCCACCTCATCTCCTCTCAGCCGCCCTTGGCTCTCTTTGCTCTCTGGTCTTCTCCCCGCAAGGCTGAAGCTGTCCTGACGGGATGCCTCCTGCGGCAAGCGGAGTCTCCGAGCGGCCGTGGAAGTCCTGGTCCACGGCTGGTGTCGGGGCCGGTCTCCAGAGGCTCGATCCGGCTGCAGTTGCGATGTGGTGCTCCTGGCCCGGCCGGGCTGGCGGGAGCAGGGCAGGGAGGACCTGGCTCTTGGCCGTATTCTGGCCGCGCTCCTGCTTGAGTCGTGAAGGTGCCGATGGCTCTGCCCCAGCATCCCTGGACAGTGGCAGCCGGTGGGACGAGAGGTGCTGCAGTGAGGATACGACATGTCGCCCGCCGGCTGCTTCCTCAGGACGGAGCAGCGGGCAGGATGGCCGCGGCGGGAGGGAGCAGACCAGCCAGCGTGGTCCCTCCTGCAGCCGGCGTGTCCGGCGGTGGAGCGGCAGGGTGTGAGTGCGGCGGGGACCCCTGCAGTTACCCCTCGGGGCCCTCTGCCCCGAGCTGACAAAATAAGCCAGAGCTGGAAATTTCCCGTCGTAGCAGAGCGCAGGCAAGCTCCTGGCGGGCGCTGGGGGGGGCCTGGGTTCAAAGGCAGAGTCTGGGGGGTGAAAAAAAAAAAAAAAAAAAAAAAAAACGAAAAAAAACTAGACTGTTTTGCAGGTGTCTGCAAAGCACCAAATTTGTGACAGGGTCCTGCCAGCGTCACCTCAGGGGAAGGTCACCTCCAGCATGGAGTCGGGGCGTGGGGGGGCTGCGCCTGCCACTGAAGAGGCAGAAGCGGGGGCAAGCGCAGTGCTGGCCCCGGGGCTCCTCCGGGCCGCGGCGAGGCTGCGGCTCTCCCGCCCGGCGGCGTCCCAGCCCTGCGCGCGGCCTTTACCGGTAGTCAGACGCCCTGGGAGAGGACTGCGACCGACCGCGCTCCCGTCTCCTTTAAGCTCCTGCGCAGAGACACGGAGGAGGAGATGGGGAAAGGCTGTTGGCCCTGCTCGCTTTAATAACGAGGCGAAGCAGAGCAGGTTCCCAGCCCGCGGGCTGCCCGGCTGCTGGCGCCGGTGCTGCGCTGCAGGGAGCGGGTCGTCCCTCCGTGGCTTTCTTTACTGATGAAGGATCCTGGGTGCTTATAGTGCATCGTCAGTGCAGCGGTTTCCCGTTCAGCCAAGGCACCGTAACCTCCCGCAGCCAGAACAAACCTTAACCGGGCCATCGCTGGTGCACGCCCATGTATAAAAAGGGCCCGAGCGTTCCCGGCTGCTGGGCTCTGCAGTGCCCGTAGCAGGTTACCAGCGCTAATCGAGACAATAGCTTTTTTTTCTTCTTCTTCTTTTTTGGGTTGGGGGTAGCTGCAAAGTTGTGGTCCTCGTGAAATTAAAATGATAAAAGGTGGCATATGTGGAATTTCAATGCTTTGAGGTTTTGAACTACCGTATATTTTCTACATACAACCCTGGAGCAGATCACATCCTCAAGTCAATAAAGCTCTGTGTCGGTCAATACTATAACATAGCACAATTTTTAAAAAATCAAGCATAACGCAAAAGGAGCTCCCACAGCTGATTATTTTGTGCAAATATTGAAATCATATCGAATGTTTACTTCCATTTCGAGGCATGTTGCTTCCTCCAGGCTCCTTCCTCCTGTGTATGTGAACCTCTGTTTGCAGTGCCGGTTTTGCATGCTGAGAAACTGCTCTGTTGCTCTCTCTCGCAGCAGCCAGGAGAGGAGGGATGCTCGGCCTGGGAGCACCACGGCCCTCCCCGACGCCCCGCGCTCTCATCGCATCCCTTTACCGTCTGCTTGTGCGTTTCGAGCGCGTTAAACCGGTGTTCTTCTGTTCTCGCCCGCGGCGTGGGGTTGCTTCTGTTGTACAGGGGCTGCCGCTGCCCGTCTGGGTGCGTGTTCCTCATCGGCAGCGGCTTCAGAAACCGGTGCGGAGATCTCGAGCGCTGGGCACGAAGCCCGGGGACAGCGCAGCTCTCCCGGCCGAGCGCCCTTGGGTGCTGCCACCGCTCGCTCGCTCGCGCTCTCCCCTTTACCGCGTTTAACTCTCTGCTTTCCATTTAACAGAAGGACAAACGAGACACTTCCAACTTCGACAAAGAGTTCACCCGGCAGCCGGTGGAGCTCACGCCCACGGACAAACTCTTCATCATGAACTTGGACCAGAACGAGTTTGCTGGATTCTCCTACACTAACCCCGAGTTTGTCATTAACGTGTAGTCGCGGCGCGGCTGCCGCCCGCCCTCTCCTCGCAGTCCGAAACTCCAGATCGCCTTGTACATACCGACACTAGTCTTCCGGGATTAGCAGTGCAGACATACATACCCTCACGCGAAACACGCCGACCACTTGTTGTAGGAGGCCTTTCTACGTCTGTGTCACTTGCTAGCTTGGTTTCCCTAGCCGGAGATGTTTGGGGTTCGAGTTAGCAGTCAGTAATACTTCTAGGAACTATAGTTGGTGGTGACTCATAGCGTTTTTAAACAGAAATATACCAAATTGCTACAGTCTTTGTAATTTTTGAAATCGGATGCCGAGATTCCAGTGACCCTAGCTACTCACAAATTGTTTCTGTTGAATGCTAAGCATGGTTGATATCTTAAACCGTTGTGCTGAAGCTTGCGATGACTGTGAGCTTGTCTTAGAGGAGCCTTTTGTTCAAGACATGGATACATTTGATCAGTGTGGAAAAGTCTGCTTATAGACATATATTTTTAAATGCATTGTATATACCGTCAGCCTGGCTCGCCGGAGCCGTCTTCCTCCCTCGCCCCCCGCACGCCTGCGCCTCGCCCACCTCCTTTCCTACACTCAGGCATTAAGACTCCAAACGAATTCCATGCCAGTTCTTGTAAATCAGAGCAAATTTTTTCTAAATGAAAGGTGGGATTTTTTTTTAACATCTGGAACAGTTTGCAGTTTTGATACACTCTGTCAGCACTCTCATAAATCTTTCTCCTGTTTTTTCACAGACACTGTCGAAATTTAACAGCTCTGTAAAGGATATTAATATTCTACCAAAACAAAACACATTTATATTCTCGGTTTACAATTTACCAACTGAAAATATGCCCGCTACAAAAGGGCTGTACTGAGGGCTATTTATAAAGGTAACTTTTCTACTTTACACCCTCTGCTATTATCTTAAAGGCTCAAAAGCCATGAATTTTACAGGCATCTTGATTTACCTGGTTTCAGCCAAAATTCCTGGGGGTTTTATGCAGCGATCCAGGACCTTCTGCATCTTTTCAAAAATTCTGAATCAGAAGAGACAATTCCAGCAGCTGTTTGTAAGGCAGAGCCGCGCCGTGCGTGCAGCAGCAGTGCCGGGCGGGAGGGCAGGGGCAGGCAGGGTGCAGGCAGGAGCGGGCAGGGAGAGGCAGGAGCGGGCAGGGTGCAGGCAGGAGCGGGCAGGGAGAGGCAGGAGCGGGCAGGGTGCAGGCAGGAGCGGGCAGGGAGAGGCAGGAGCGGGCAGGGGCTGCCCATCGCCAGCCAGAGGGTGCCTCTTGCTCGCTGTCGGGTTCGCAGCAGGGTGAGCCCCAAGCGTGAGCATCCCGTGGGTCACTGGCTGTTATTCCTCTCTTCTTACACGCCAGTTTGGTTGGTTTGCAAAACCCCCACGTGTATATTGTCTGAACCGCTACCAGTTCTAATGTAAATACACATATACTCCATGCCTATAGGGGAAAATGGGGGTGGAATTTTATGAATCACGAGGAATCCTATAAAGGAAATTCTGGTTTGTAGATCTTTTATAAACATCAAACTCTACCTTTTGAAATTATTTTCTTCTTTTACTGATTCACTGAGGAAAAAAGGCTGCTAGAAGCTAAAGCTGATGTCCCGCCTGCCGGGGAGCGGGCGGCCGGGTGTCCTCGCCCCGTTCTTAAAGGGCAGCAGGCAGCGCCCTGCGCCTGCGGGGACGTGAGCTGTCGGTCCGTGGTCTCAGGTACTGACCTGGGCTGGAGGAAACAAAACAAAACCCAGAAAAACTGCAAATTGTGCCAGATTGCCCAGAGGGTTTATGAGACGCTCTGCATCAGATGAAGCCCAGGGAAGCCTCGAGCGTGGGCTCGTTTCTGGTGAGGGCTCTCGTAACTCCAGCACACGTTTCAGAAGCCGTCTCGCCATCCTCTGCAGACCACAGTTGATGTTCAGAGCATGTACGTTACTGTAACTTTCAAACCTGTTGCTGCAGAATTAGTATTACTTCAGTGGTGAATGTTTTTAATTTCCGTATCTTCAGCTCTGGAGCCGCTCCCAGGGTCTGTCCAGGATGCTGCTAAGGTCTGCCGCGCCAAGCGGCACGCCGGGGCCGCGGTTACACGCAGGGGCTGCTGTGCGGGGAGTTACGTCTTTTCTGTTTGGGACTTCTGTGTAGGTGTCGGGGTGACACTTCTGCATGGAGCAGGCGTTGCCGGACCGCCGAGCAAGCCCGGCAGCCTCGGACGGGGCCCGGCGGGGAAGCCGGGCCGGCACACGGCCGTGCTGAGCTGTGCCGCCGGGCAGCTTCGCTGGCACCTTCGGGATTTGCGGGGTTCAGATCCACGCTCCAGGGAGAGCTTAGCAAAGGCTAGGTCCTGTTTGCAGGACTCGTACCTTGAGCGTTCCTGACGTTGTCCATTCCGCTGCTTGCCAAACTCTTATTTCAAGGTTTATTTCCAGATGACCTGTTTCTTCTGTGGAGAAATGCAAAGTGGGATATGCCTGGCCCTGCACAGACATTGAGATTTGTACAAACTCTTCCAAGGAAGGGCGGAGTGACAGTGGTTGGCACGCTGTTTGCTGTAATTTGATGATTTAATCTTCACTATTGGATGGGGAAAGCAGTGCTTCAGGAAGACGCTCAGAGCTGAGAGGCTTCAGGAGGGCCCCGTTAGTCAGTCCCCGGGTGCTCTCATGCACGGATAAAGCCCAGTAAAACGGTGCCTGAGCGCGCTGCCCGCTCGCAGTGCACCCACCGCTGTGTGCAGCAGCGCGGTGCCGGGGGACGAGGGGACAGCGGGAGCGAGCAGTGGGTGAGGCAGGAGAAGGATGCTCTGGGGAACAGAGGAGGCATCTCAGCCTGCAGCTACAGAGCAGAGGAAAATCCCCCGGCGCTCGCAGGGCGCACCCGGACCGCTCGCCTGCGTGCTGGGGGGATTAGCTGCCAGTCCGGTGTCCCACACTGCGCGGCTGGCTGCGGTGGGATGGGCAGTGGGGTCCGGCGGTGGCCGGGGGGGACCCAGAGCCCTGCACCTCCCCAGGTGAGGCAGGAGGAGGGACCGAGGAGGCAGGACATAGTCACCCCACCCGCGAAGGATGGCAAGTCCTGACTCTTTCTCCTGTACTGGATGACACCCGACGCTGCAGGTACGTGGGGTTCAGGCTTCTCCGGCGGTTCCCCGTGGGGCAGGATGGATTAGACAATCCCCCCACCCCGGGGCTGCTGGTCGGCGGCTGCAGCCGGGGCTGCGGCGGCTGCTCCGGGCAGCAGAACCTGCCGGGCTCCTGCACCCGGCCGGGGGGCTGATCGGCAGCGTGGGCTTTGCGAAGGAGAACGCGTGCTGGGTGAAGAAGACACGGGGCAGGAGGGCTGAGGCTCCTGGAGGCGAAGAAATAACTGCTTGCATTTACCCACTGGCTAAGGATTTCTTTCCCAACACTGGTACGTGGAAACGCGCCAGGATACCCTGGTGCAGGAGCAGATTCCCGTTCCTGTCTGCGGGGATGTCAGGGCTGCAAACGCCGGTGCTCCCTGGGCGTGCCCTAGGCTTTCACTTGGACGTTTTGCCCAAGAAGAGGAGAGAGGACTGCGGCTGTTTGTCCAGGCCTTCTGCCTTCCTGGCCTAAAGCGCAGCCCAGCTTGAGCCGGGGTGCGCCGGGGAGGCTGCCGGGTGCCCGCAGCGGTGGAGCGCTGCTGGAGAGCTTGCGTGGCACACGGAGACAGCGGGAGCGAAGGGAACGGAGGAGAGCCCGAGCGGGGACCCGCCCGAAGTCAGGGGCAGAGCCAGGGCTGGCTGCTTGGGCTCAGCCTGAGGAATTGCCTGGTCCTGGCGGTCTGCCGGGCTCTGTTGAGGGCTGTGAGGCTGCGGGCAGGCGAGGGGCGATTGGAACCCTGATCCGCTCCCACTCTGCTGTCCTGCAGCTGCACGTGGCTGCTCGGGATGCGGCCGGTCCTGACCCAGCCATTACAGAGCGGCTCAGGGCGAGTCTGGGCGAGTCTGTGCTGCCGGTGCTGCTGCGCGGCCCAAACGTCGCTGCTCTCCGGCCGGCGCGTGCTGGGGGACTGCCCCGGTGCAATGCCGTTTGCACGTGGCGAGGGGGACCTGCTGCTGCTGCTCTTATCTCCCCTGGCTGGACATGTGAGCAGCCTTCTCTTGATAAGAGAGCCATGACCAAAGGAGTTATTGATCATTTAATCCATTTAATAAATAAGTACAAGTTTGCGTAGTGGCCAACCCATATAGTTAGTCTCAAAGATGGGAAGATGAGCGAGCGCTCGGGGCAGTAGATATGCTCTGGCAGTTGTTCATCCCAGGAGCTCTAATACAAGAGAAGAACAAGGGTGGTTTCTAGCGCAGAGTGCAAGGATCTAGCTGTTCAAAAGGTAGGGCTTAAGCTGGAGGGTGGAACTAACTCAGCCCAAGTGCTGCAGCTTCTCTGCTTTTGCAGAAGCAGGTGAGCCCCTGAGCCTGCAACAGCAAAAGAAGCAACAAGCATCCTGCTCCATGCATGGAAGTGTCGTCCAAGCTGTTTATTTCTGATCACGTTCAAAGTGGCAATTAAAACAAGGGGGGAAAAAAAAAAAAAAAGAAAATGTTTATCGTTGAACAGTTTGTGTTTGTGAATTTGATTTCACCTGCAAGTATTTGATGACTTTTCTACATCCTAGACTACCTGCTGTGTGTTGTCAAAAGATTCTCATAAAGACCTCCTTTTAGATGGGCATATACTCTTTATTCTATTTGCTGCATGTATGAAAAAATAAAATATATAATTTTAAAGAAACCCTGAGAGCTTTACTTCCTTTGCCCACAAGACTCTGGTGGCATGCGGGGGGAGAGCCGGCAGGCTGGGCATGCCACGGGATCCCCGGCAATCGGCCGCTGGTTCGGGCCGTTGGCCGCCTGCGTGGTCACCCGGAGGGGCCCCGACGAGCCCTGTTACAGCTGCAAACGCTGACACGTTGCAGCTTTTCTGTAAAAAAGATGCATATCTGCACAGCTAGAAAATATTAGCAAATGGAGCCTGCCTGAGTGCAGGCCAGGGCTGGAGACCCGTGGCTGTGGCTGCGCTTAAAGGTACGATATAGACCAAGGGGGAGGGAAGGTGTTGGTTGTTTGGATCTTCAGTTAATTGCTAATTAAGAGGAGTTAATTAACACTCTTACAGATGCTCTTCCCACCACCCCCTGAGCACTGGTTCCCAGGCCCTATAGCTCATGCAGGGCTGTGGGGGGTGAGCGGGCTGGTGCCGGGGGGGTTGGGTGCCGGGGGGGTTGGGTGCCGGGTGCTTTGCCCGGCCTTGCCCTGCCGCAGCAGCGAGGGCAGGGGAGCAGCAGGCTCGGAGGGCCATGGCTCTGCCGATCCCCCTGCGTCTGCTGGTGCTCCTGAGGCTGCGAGGGGTTTCCTGGCCGAGCGCACCGGTACGCAGCGTTCTGCTCGCTTGCGTGGAAAGCTGCACGGCGCAGACCTGCTTTTCTCCATCGAGGAAATGTGCTTTTTTAGGAAGTGCCCTAGTAAAAGCACGTTAGGAAAGGCATTTCCTTCTCCCTTTGGGGACCTCAGCTAAGCCTTCAGCAAGAAGATATCCTCGTCTCTCTCACCTGGCGTGGCTGGTGGTCCCCAGGGACCACCCCGATTTGTGTGGGGGTGGGAAAACTGCAGGGCTCGACCGGTCCCGGTGCTGCCCACGTACCTCTGGCATCTCTCCTCCAGGCTGGAGCGTCCTGGTCTGTCCCCTGCTGCTGGCACCGCTGCCTCTGCTGCTGCCCCACGGCCCCTGGACAGGGAGCAGGGCGAGCTGAGGACGGGCTGGTCTGTGGGGCTGTGCCAGGAAGGTCTCCCGAGGCCCCGGCGCAGGGTTTCGGGGTGGCCGGTCAAGCCCCTTCCCGGCTTCGCTGACGTGCCCATTCCCAGCATGTCGGAAATGCTTCTGAGCTGCAGTTATCCTGGCTCGTGTAAATGAAACATTTGGTTTTGTGACACTTTCCTTAATTATGGGAGCTAATGACAAAACCATTGTGACAAATGACTCAGCTTTTGATAGTGAAGTTAATTAATTCTGAAGGTAGAGTCTCCATCGGAGTATCTGGAAAAACCCGATTAAGAAGTCTGCTTACCCAGTGTAACACGGGCAGCAAAGCCCCAAGTCCCTACAACGTGCCAGGTAAAATCCTCCCCACCGCTGCGAGGGGATGATGTGCTTGGAGCGAGGAGAATAAAGGCCAGACATCAGCACGGCGTTTGCCTCCCGAGCCAACCCTCCATCCATCAAAGGCTCCAGGAGGAACACAGCCTCATTAATGTTTGAATGAGTGACCAGAAGCAGCTTTGCGTTAGACTCTGACCTTCAAGAGCCGTCTCCCTGAAGCCATCTTTCATCTCTTTCATTTGCATTACAATCCTGTTTGCCTCATTATTCGTTATCCACTTCTTCTTCAAAGAATTTAAATCAAATCAATTACATTGCGGTGAGTCGGAGCAGCAGCAAACCTTTTATGGTGGCTCAGCATGGTCCGGCTGGACTCAGATTACAAACTATCTTTTAATCTCCTGCTATTTGTTTTTTTATTACTTCTGTGGTACCGCTGCCTCATCGAATCCCTTTGATAATCTTCCTCCTTTCCCACCTATCCCATGCAGACACGCTCCGCTTAGAGGCTGCTCTTTGTATGACCTTGGGGAAGGGATTCCCTCGGCTTCCCTCCTGCAGCCCGGGACCGGGATCAGGATGTCCCTGGCAGGGCTGCTGAGATGGGGAGCAGCTGAACTGCCCGCAGCACCCGTACCCTCGGAGCCGGCACGGAGCAGCCGGGGGAGCCCTGTGGCACTGGCGTGACGTTTGCTGTCCTCTGTCATCCCCTTCCCTCTCCTGGACTTGTTTTGTCTACCCAGGGTATCGGTACAGAGGAAAAAAAAAGGCGAATGCAATGGTGGGGCGTGCCGGTGCGTGCAGCTGGTGCGTGCGGAAGCAGAAGTGTGGGCAAAGTAACAGGGACGTGAGCGTGCGGCTGCTGTAAGCGCAATCACCTGGGTCTCCCGAGAGGCTGCGTGCTGCTTGCTAGCCCGTGCGTGGCCACTCCTGCACTCCCTTTGCATCTTCCCAGGCTAAAGAGGCTTAATAAGAATGGATTTCTCTTTCTCTCCCCTGCTATTTTTATTGCTACTAAACTGTCGGAAGTCCAGCAGGGAGCTGCAGAGCTGGTAGGCAACCGCACAAGCTCGCGCTGAGTGAGCCAGCTCGTGCCACACGCGCTTGGGCTGGTGGCATGTCTGGCATTGCTCCCTCGTGTCGCATCCAGGAGAACCTCCCTGAACTCAGTCGCACATCCCGTAGGGACACACCAGCCTCACCGCTGGAGTCCTCTTAGAGCCAGTAGATTGCAACCAGCGTTTCCAAAGCGCGTGCAGATATAAATAATCCCCTCGTAGGAGTGGGGAAGGATGAAGACACGTGCCAAAGGCTCGGGAGTCCTTATCCCCTTGCAGCCCCCGGGAGCAGGGAAGTGAAGCGAAGACTAGGCGAGGCTGGAGCTCAGCATCTCGCTGCATTGCTAATGACCTAAACTTGCCTTGTATCAGAGCCTCTCTTCCTTCAAGGAAAAAACCTAATCCAGCTAGGGATTATTTCTGACTACTTACTTTCTGTCACTTTGCCAATTTAAATGCAGCAGAGCTTTCATCGCTGGATTTGGAAGGACAAAGCCTAACAGATCTCGGTTTAGGACTTTTTTTTGCCTGCAAGGACAGCTTTTTTTTTTGCCCGAGTGGTACAATCTCTGCAGCATGTTTCTGTTATTTGTTTCCACTCTGCTGAACTCAGAAGGGTCCAGATCTGTGAGCAGGTAGATGAGGATGGATAAGGCAGTGAAGAGCGAGGGGTGACCGGGGCCGGAGCTGGAGGAGCCCAGGCTGCCCAGGGCAGGGTGCCAGGCCGTGACCACCGGAGCACACTGCCCTCCGGGGCCCGAGCTGCAAAGCGGGATGGCAAGGTCCCCACATTCTTGTCGGCTGCAAATCTTGGTGAACCTCCTGCGTGTCCCCTGGGGTGGCTGCTCTGGGCAGAGCTCCAGGCTCACTCCTGGGACTGGCTACTCCGTGCAACGAGCGGTAAGAGGGGTGCAGGGCTTGGCGAGGGGTGCCCTGCCACCAACCCCTACAAGGGCCAACGTGATCCGACGTGGACTTTGATTCTGTTTGAGCTTGCTTTGTTAAAAGCCTAGGAAACGGTACATGTGCACTCTGCACACACCTACACACACTATGTTAAAATAACACAATTAAGGCTGCAAAATCCCCCACTCGGAATGCAATTTGCAGCCCCTTCGCTGTAGGTGTGAGATATCTTTGCTGCCTCCTCCCCGGGACGCCTGCCTCTGCGCAGGATGGGGGCCGGGCAGGGTGCTGGTGTCAGGCTCTGCCCCACGCGCTGCAGGAGCTGGGTGACAGGCGGTGGGAGCGGCGGGGGTGGCAGGACGAGGGAGCGTAATGCCATGGCTGAGGCAGCTGTCCCGGAGAAGCACGGTCTCTCCCTGCACCTCGCCCCGAGCTACCTTCGTGGTACCCACCAGATCCCTCAGGAAGAGCATCCCAGTGCAGCCGTGCGCCGGGCTCATCTTGGTGCCCAGCCTGTGAAGCCAAGGGGTGACCTGTGACCGTCGTGCGCCGCTGCCAACGCCAGTCACAGAAACTGGGCAACTATAACCCCTCCTCAAAAAATACACAGAAAAAAGCCCCGTGGTTCAGCTTGGGCAGATGCTTCTGACCACAGTCCCCGAGCCTCCATCCTCACCCTCGTCAGAGAGTGCTGTCGGCCCCCGGCCCGCTCAGCACTGCAGCTCTCCGGGTGGAAACGCTGGAAAAGCCCGAACTGGTGCTGTGCAGCCGGCAGAGCCTGGGCAGACCTGCCTCCGCCTGCGGCCTGAGCAGAGGCGCTGAACAAGGCGAAGGGCCCGTAACGAAGCAGGGGAATAAGCCAGGGTGACCCACAGCCGGGCGGCCAGCACAGCAGGCACGCTGCATGCGGCAGGGTGCCGGGGAAGAAACGCTGCGGCATTGCGATCGGCAGGCCCTGCCCGATGCGTATGCGCAAAGAAGGTGATTTAAGGTTGAGGAGGCTACTTAATTTTCACACTTCTTAACTTCTCAGTACCTGGAGTTTTTGGTAACCTTCATAATTTTCTGTTTGCGTCTTGGGAGTAAATAACTAGTATTTACCATGTGAGTGCATACAAATGAGAGCTGTGGAAGTACACACTATCAGGTAAATCATATGCTTTCCTGTCTCACCCGTAGCCCTTAAAAGACTATTAATTGAAGAGGTGGGTATATTATAGGGCTTATTTGAAAGGTCGCATGAGTCATAAGCCCATCCAACTGGCTGCCAAAACGTTTGAGAGGGATGAGGAGAGAGCAGAGAGGCACGGGGAGAGAGAGAGAGAGAGAGAGGGTTTTAGCGGGTGGCACACGGTTAAGGAGCGTGATGTGGAAAACACCCCAAGGTAGAGCGGCCTTGGCTGGCCGGGCGTTGGGATCGCTCTGTCGCGGCACTGGGGGGTGACACCGCCGCTCCCCGGGGCGGGCAGGGCCCGGGCAGGCTCCGCGCCCGCGTGGGCAGGAGCCGGGGCAGCCCCGGGGCCGCTGTCGCTGTCGCTGTGCCCCCCCCCGGGGTCTGCGGCAGCGCGGGGCTGTGTCGGGGCGCGGCCGGCGCTCGGCGCCCGGTAGCGGGACAGCAGCTGCGGTGCCGGGGCGGACCGCGCCCCGAGGCCGGGCGGGGGCCGCGCAGCCGAGCTGCCCCGGACCGGCGGGCTGGGGGCGGGTGTCTGCCCGGCACCCCCGGGGCGGCGCCGGCACCCCGGGGTGGGCTCCCCCGCGCGGTCCCGGCCCCCCGGGGCAGTCCCGCTCCCGGTCGCGGTCCCCGCCCGGCCCCGGCGCCCCGGGGCGGGCTCCCCCTGCCGCTCCCCGGCCCCCCCCGCCGGGGCAAGTGTGTGTGTGTGTGTCCCCCCCCCCGGCTCCCGGAGCCCCGGCGCCCCGGGGTGGGCTCCCCGTCCCGCTCGCCGTTCCCCCGCCATCCCCGGGCGGTGCCCCCGCCGCCGGCCGGGCGGGGGGCGGTTTCCAGGCGGCGCGGCCCCCCGCGGCCCGCCCTCCGCTGCCCCCCGCCCCCGCCGCCCCCCGCGGATGCCTTGGCCGGGCGGCGCGGGGGAGGCGCCGGGAGAGGCGCCGCGCTCCCGCCGCGGGCGCACGGCGGAGCCGCTCCGCGCCCCGCGCCGCCGCTCGGGCCATGCCGGCCGGGCGCCCGGGGGCTCGGCGGCCCCGCGCAGCGCGGCCGCGGGGGCCCGGCTCGCCGCGGGCCGCGGGGGCATGAGGCGCCGAGCGCGGAGCGCGGCGGCGGGCGGCGGCGCCGGCCCTTCCCCTGCGAGCCGCCGCCGTAGGATGAAGCAGCATGAGGATGTGTGACAGAGGCGTCCAGATGCTCATCACCACGGTGGGAGCCTTCGCAGCCTTCAGCCTGATGACCATCGCCGTGGGCACCGACTACTGGCTCTACTCGCGCGGCGTGTGCAGGACTAAGTCCACGAGCGACAACGACACGAGCCGCAAGAACGAGGAGGTGATGACCCACTCGGGGCTCTGGAGGACGTGCTGCCTGGAAGGTACCGACCGCCCCGCCGGGGCGCCCCGCCGCGCCCCCCCCCCCCCGCCCCCCCCACCTCCCCCGGCCCCGCGGGGGGCCCTGCCCGAAAGTTCGGGGGAGGGCAGGGGCATCCCGGGACCCCCCGCCCCAGAGCCGGGCCCCCGGCGAGCCCCGGCACCCGCGGCCGGCGAGCGGAGCGTCCCTCCCGGCCGGGCGGCCCCGCCGCCCCCCGGCTGCCGCCCTGCCCTCCCCTCCCCTCTCCTCCCCTCCCCTCCCGGGCAGGGAGACGGCGCTTGGTGCGGCTCCGCCGCGGGCGCGGGTGGGACTTCGCGGGTGGCTCCTGCACGCAGGACGCGGGCTCCGGGGGGAGCCGGGCCCCGGCCGCGGGGTGCTGGGGTCCCCCGTGCTGCCCGGGGACCGGCGCTGGCCCTGGGCAGCCGCGCCGTGCGTCCTCCCGGCAGCGCCGTGCCCGTGCCTGCCACGGGGGGACGGGAGCTGCGGGCCGGGAGGCCACAGGTCCCGCTCCGGGCCCCGGGGGCCGGTTCTGCCGCGCGTCCGTCGCCCAGCGCGCAGAGCCGCTCAGCCTCTCCCCCTCTGCGAGGCTCTGCGGGCTCCGCGTCCCTGTCGCGGGGAAGCCCCGCGCACCCGGCGTTTGTAGAGCCCATCCCCGCCACCGCTGCCAGCCCTTCCCCTCCGAGCAGCAGAGCGGGGCGAGGCGGGCCACTGCCGCCGCCGCCGCCCCGGCGCAGCGTGGCCCTGCTCCGTTCCTCGGGCACTGCGCCCCACGGCTTGCGTGGGCCGCCCCGCGGCCGGGCTGCTCCGCCACGGCTGCCCCACGGCCGGGCTCCCGCCTGCCCGGCCTCGCCGCTTCGCCCCGTTGCTTCGCTCCTGCAGCAGCGCCCGGCTGGAGAGGCCCCGGCAGCTGCCGCCCTCCCGCAGCGCAGGCCACGCTTTGGGGACAGGTTTGACCCAAAGCTGAGGCCGAGGTTTGTATGAGCAACAGCAGGCTGCGCTTCAGCGTGAGCTCGAGCGGAGCCGGGTGCCGGTACCTGCGCAGCAAAGAGTGGCTGACGGAATCACACTGGGCTGTAACTTTTAAAATTAGCGGCAGCGGTGGGTGTCCTGTGTACGTGGGGGACCTGCCCCGCTGTCCTGCGGGGCCCCGGGGGCGTCGGGCTCCCCCAGCCCGGGAGCGACACCTCCGACGGTGGGGGCAAGCGACCGCGGCGGCCGAGCTGCTCCCTCCACATTGGAAAGTTCTCGGTGAGTCACGGCCACGGATGCAGAAATACCCTGTCTGTTCCTGGTGCTCGGTCCTAAACCCGGTGAAGTCAGTCGGAGCTTTCGTATTGATTCAAGGAGGGTTTGGATCATGCTCTAATTTCATAATAAATAATTTGAGATAATCTGTCTCCCCTCTCGGGCTGAGGGAGCCGAGGAGGCAGCAGCCAGGGCTGTGAAAGATGGGATCACTGGAGGCATGAGTAATTTCCAAAATTCTTGGGTTTGCTGGCTGTATTTTTTTTCAGCAAATGTTTTATGTTTCCCTCGCTGCGATAAATCACCGCTTTGGAAGGAGCCGGTGAGGCCCCGGTCTCCTGGGCACAGCACATTCAGGAAAGGGCTTAACAGTGCCATGCCAGCGCTCAGGGCTGAATCACAGTCCATCGCCCTGAGCCCGCGCGCGGGGCTGGGAGCAGCGGGGCGCCTGCTCGCCATGGGGCTTATCACTCCCCGCTCCACGTTCTCCCCCCGGGCCGGCGCTCCGACAGCTGCCGGGGTGGGAGCGGGAGCAGGGTGGCTCTGCACAGTGCCATGCCGGGAGCGGGAGCAGGGTGGCTCTGCACAGTGCCGTGCCGGTGCCGCTCGGCTGTGCCCGTGGCACGACCGAGGCCTCGCGCTGGGCACGGGCTCTGTCGTCCCTTGCGTGTGCGTGAGAGCGCGGGTGGGCGATGGGGGCTGTGGGGAGCACACGGCACCGAGTGGGCAGCCGGGCGGGGAGGGTCCCAGGCAGTGCTCGGGGTGAGCACATGGGGCTGCGATGGTGCTGGGGGGACGCGGCGGTGCTGCTCATCACCCTCCTGAATTTTGCTGGAGAAATGAGCTGGTGTCTCACAGGCTGTTAACTGATGCGATGCTGGGAAGGGAAAACTTCCCCCAGCCGAGCTGTGCAGAGCGCACGCGGGTTCCCGCGCGGAGGAAGGACAGTGCTGCGGCGGGGGTGAGTGCCCCCGGAGCTGGGGATCCGTGCCGCAGCCGCCCGGCCGCTCTCTCCACCAGCGTGCCCTGTGCCGGGGGAGCGCTGGGTGCTGAGCCCCTGCACCCAGTGCTTTTATGTGCAGCAGGTCCTGTCTGATTCCTGCTGGCAGGGCCTCGCTGTGCCTCTAATTTCTGTGCACTCATTGCATCTGGCTTGAAAAACGGACAAAGGTTGCACTTTATCATCCTGTGCTAGGAATGAACGCGGTCAGTCGAAAGGGCCAGTTCTCCTGTGGTGCAGAAGATGCTTTTAGCACTGAGCAGTGCGCTCTGCCCGTCGGGAAGCGCCTCGGCCTTGAACTTTCCGCCGCTAACGGGGGTTTAATGTGTGTAACAACGGAGGAATTAAGTGGCGAGCTCCAGTCGCTCGTCTGGCTGAGTGTGCGTGGCAGGTTATTAAAATGACCGACGTGAGCGCTGGGTGCACGCTCCGTCGCAGATGCTCTTTAAATCCATGTCAGTCACACGCGCAGCGCCTGCGTGGGAGCTGCTCGCACCACGTGAGCGTCAAAAGCCCATAGGCGAGAGCGGATAAATCTTGAATGAAGCCGCCGCAGACCTATGTAGAGACACCCACGCTGGAAAACACAAATTAGCGGTTGACTCAATATCTGGAGCCCAGGCAGGCGTTCCCAGACTGCTGTGCTGGGATGGCCTCTGTTCGAAATTGCAGCGTTTGGATTCTAATTATCACTTTTACAATATGCAAATACCGAGTAGGTGTCTTCTTGTCCTTCCCGCTCAAACGTGACCAGCGTTTGTCGGTGTCCCCCCCCCTCGGCTGTTTATCGTCACTTGGTTTCCTCTGGGACTTCCTTGTTAATATAAAAGGTAGGGAGACGCACGGCACTTCAGGGAGAAAGCTGAAGTTGAGAAATAGCTGCTTAGGCTTGTGTTGGTTTTAGGCAAGTAAAAGAACTTTGGTTTTCATCAAACTTAATTAAATTCAGCATCGTTAAATGCAGGGAGCCTCCTTGTCCTCCCTGCTGCGTGGTATAGATTGGGACTGCTTCCATGGCATCATGTGGAGCTGAAACAGGCGGGAGAATTTGGCCAAGGCTGCTTGAAATACCGTATTTTAAGGCAATGTGGTACTTTTCCTTTCTTCCTTCATTTCCCTCATCAGAATAAAGTGCTCCGTCATTTCTGGAGGACCACGAGCGTTGCTCTGCCTGCTGCCCTCCCGGAGGGCGCACAGCGTCCTGCCGTCCCTGCCGCCGGGGCGTCCTCAGCTGGGGCGGGACGCGGGGCGGTTTGCGGAGGACGCGGGGCGGTTTGTTTGCAGAGGACACATCTGCCTGCGGCTGTGCAAGGATAAGCAAGCTTTGCTTGGGTTTTGGTCTTTTTTGGGGGGATCCTGTCTAAATTAAAACCTGATACTGCGAGTGCTGTCAGCTGGCCCCTACCGCCCACAGGACGCAGCCGAGCCATTTCCCACCTGACCTGCAGCTCCTGCTTGGCTCCTGGTGCGTTTTAGGTAGACGGTCACTCCTGGAGGCGTCAGCCGAGGGTGGGTCTGCCGTGTCCCTAGGCCAGCTGTTGCACTGGGAAAAGAAATGAACCCCTCAAACTTCCTCTGAACGTAAGAAATAATCTCTGCAGTTTGCCTCTTTTACCCACAATTATTTCGTGTTTTCTGTAATACTCTTGATAAAGACATTGTTATAGCTCAACACTCTTCCGGTAACAGGCGATCCCGTGTAGAAATACCCCATGAGATGACCACGTGCAATCTCTGCGATCTGCCTCCCAGCCCCTTTAATAAAGCGCTGTTGGTTCTGCATAATACTGGTCTTTTACTTTTTCGGGAGACTGAAGTCAAATACCCTGTGGAACTCTAAATGTATTATGTTACTGATTTCCTTTAGCATCCGAATTTGTAACCGTATCAAGAAAAATTTATGAAGTTTGATAAATCTATTTTCCACCAGCCTGTTTGACGTTTATCCCGTCCCCTGGTTCCTCCCGGCCGCTGCCCACCTCAGCTAACCCACAGGCGATGCTGGGGACGCAGCTCCTACCCATTGCCATCGCTCGTGGCACAGTCTGATTGAACATTAAACCGGCTTTTCCCGTCTTCTAGAAATTCAACAGAATGCCAAGATTTATTAAAATCCATTTTAGATCCTCAGAAAACTTCTCAGCTTATTCTCTGAACGCTCCTGGGAGAAAGTTCTCTAGCCCTACCAATTCGATGTTTACACTCAGTAGTTGCTGTTTAGCATCCTCCCTAACTCCCGGCAGAATACGGGAGCCTATTTGTCTCCAAGTACAGAACAGAAGTATCTGATGAATAAATAATTGTGTGTCACTTCTGCTTCATGACTGGCAGTTGCACCGTCATGATCTGGTAGTGATTTATATCAGCGGTAAAGCTCCTTTCTTCTAACGTGACTAAAGAATTCCTCCTTGTTCTGCTTAAACCTTTCGGTTGCAGATTTATTTTAACTGATCCCATTAGCTTCTCTTATCAGCCCCGTGTGCGTCCTAACTGCTCCTTCCAGTATCAAAAGCCCCGAGTTTTAATTTTTTAATTGCAATTTTCAGTTCCCCTTTCAGCAGGCCTGACAGAAGCCTGGGGTGCCAGGGAAGCGCGCTGCCCTTGCTCCCGAGTAGCGATCGTGCTTCTGCATTGACGTTTTTCCCCCAGTCGGTTCTGTCTGCGGCTGCTTTTGGCTCTGCTGAGCTGAGCTGGTTCGCACCGAAGGTGTTAAATTGGGCTGGAAGCAGCTGCCCCTGGACAGCCACCAGCTCTTCCCCTGCTTTCAGCTCCTCTCAGTCCTTCTGAGTGAGGCCAAGCAGAGAATTTCCCCAAGGTGACAGCAATATTGTTTCTGTTAGAAAGTTATTATCTTTAATTTTTAAAAGCGCCAAGCAAATGTCCCTGAGATTGCAATCATCCATGATAGAGCACTTTTTCTCGCTACTCATTATAGGTAGGTATTTAAGGAGCTGCTCATCCTGTTCCTCTGTCTGGTTGGTGTCTGTAATAGATTCTCATCAACAACCCGTCTTGCAATTGAACGCTTCTCCACGGTGCTCTTGGTCCAGCTCCGCGGTGCTGCCAGCGGCGCCAGCTCTGGCGACGGCGTCTCTGCTGCGGCTGCCAACCCCTCCCCACGCAGCCGCGCTGCCCTCCCCGGCAGGCGGCAGCCCCAGCACGGCCCCCCCGCCCGTGCCACCGCCCGTGGCTCTGTCCCGGGGATGCTCGCTGGCCCTGGCCCCGCGGCGAGGGGAGCCCTGGGATGATGGCTGTGCAGATGGGGGACCGTCGGCGTGGGCTGGAGGTGATGGAGGGGGAGACAGGACAGGTCTGTAAGCGCGTGGGGGGTGAGCGGGGAATGGTTATTTGCTCTTCATTAGATGAGAGCTAGGAGGCGTCAAGTTAACTTGTGTGACGGAAAGTAGACGATGGAGACGTCTAAGATGATAGTGATGGGTGAAGGTGAAGAGGGACCAGTTACTCATTTGAGATGCAATTACCACGCTGCAGGTTTAACAACCTTCCCCTCCGCGCCCAGAAAGCCTTTGCACGGGGACGGCGCTGAGAGGGGCAGGCCACGTGCCCGGCACTGGGGTCAGTTGTGTCACCGGGGTCAAAACAGGATTGAACAAATGCCTCGAGCATGGGGCTCTGCGAGGTGTCACGTACGATGCCCCAGGCATAACCTCTGATTTAGGAAATCCCTGAACCTCGGCTTGGTGGAGGATGTATTGAATAAGCACTAATTACTGTCCGCTGATAGAGATGGAAATTAGGCTAACTGAACCCTCGCTCTGCTCCAGACCCACGTTCTTGTGGCACGTGGCCAAATGCCAAGAGCCATAAAAATCCTTCTGGACAAAGAGGGGTCGCAGGCCACTGCCAGCCGGGGCTGCGCCTCCAGGCAGCCGTGCCTTCGGATCTCACTGCTGTTCGGAAAGCATCTGGAGAGGAGCCGTGCTTCAGCTCGCTGCCACCAGCTCTTCTTTGAGAAACTGTCGCTTCGAACCAGGGGTGCAGAATTTACCCTCCTGGGATGCTGCAGCATTTATCTGGACAAAAATCCCGTCTTCCGGGGTGGTGTAGAGAGCTGGTTCCCACATTGCCTACGAGCAGCACGTGACGAGTAAAATGTATGCTGTGAACAGCTCAGAAACAGGCATTTTATTGCTGCATAGGCGTGGTGCAGAGTCTGTCATCTCAAGAGCTGTTACTGTTTAATAGAGGTGGAAGTCTGAATTTGAATGAGGCTCAAGTGGGTTTTTTTCCCATGCAAGGTCACTATCTCCGTTACGGCTGTAAATAATTAGGGATGGCTAATGAAGGCTGCAAGCCCCGGTGCCGGGGCTGGTGGCTGGGAGCGTAGCTGCGGTTTGGGGGAGGATGCCCCACGGATTGATGCCGGATCCTCCTCTCCCCGGTCCCCGGGGAGGTGGGGTGCTGGCGCGGGCTGGCCGGGAGGTGTCGGCGGCTGATGCTGGCTGAGAGCAGGCAGGGAGCGGGGAGAGGTGCTTGGCTCCGCTGCCGAGAGTTACGTGGCCTTTGGTAAATCACTTCCCTTCTCTCCGCATGAGTTTTGCCTTTTGTAATACGAGGCCGGGGGGATTCATTAGTGTTCATCTCTTATACGGCTCCTGGAAAGGCGCACGGCACCGTTATCGCTGGTCCGTGGGGTAAAGACCCTTCCCTGCCCACCGGCACAGCCCGCCTGGACCGCGCGGTGCTCGTTGGCACAGTGGTTCGGGGTAACGGTCCAGGTGTGGAGACCTGCGCTGCTCTTCAACTGCCCGGGCGACGTGGGATGAGATGAGGTGGGACAGCCACAGTATGCAGCCTGCTCAGCGCTTCTCGCATCTCGGTGGTTGCTTTTGACGTGGATTTCACCAGGGATGTTTAATGAACACGACCTGCACTTCATAAATAGACATTAACCTCCTTTTTCAGGAAAATCAAAATTGCTCTTAAAATTATATAAATGTGCTAACCCGTGAGTATAGGGGGGTTGCTCAGCCGCTGCCCGAGGGGTCCCGCTCGGCAGGGGGGTTAATCGCCTTGCCGATGAGCGTCTCTGGCTGACTCACGGCCGTGCACTGGCAGGATGCAGATGCAACGTATCCAGTGTCATTAACGCACATCGGCGCGGGTAGGTGCTGCGGGTGAGTTAGTCAAAGACTTCCGAGGGGAAAGGTGCCCACCCCGTTTACTGAGTCACTCTGAAGCACCCGCGGGGAGACGGGGAGCGAGCGGGGAAGCGCGGCGGGGCGCGAGCAGGGCTGCGCGCTCGGCGAGGGTTTTCTCCACGTGCCTGCGATGCTGGAGGAACCGGGGAGGGCTCCTGCCCGCCCGCTGCCCTGCTCCGCCGTCAGTAAGGGCTGCAACTGTGCTACAACATCTAAAACTCACTTCGGTTTTTTTAAATGACACTCGGAAGCAGATTCCTGGAAGCTGGTGTTTAACTGCATTTTGGGTTAGTGCTTAGCGTGAAGAGGGTGGTTGGACGTCCCTTCTTAAGGGTTGATGGGGGGGTTTGCTTTGGCTGACACTTCAGGCTCAGCACCAGAGGTTTTCTGCAGCTTTCCTCTGGGGTGAGGCACCCCGGGAGCGCATCCATTGCCGCTCGCCCTGCGCAGTCCCACCGCTCGGGCTGTAACGAGCCGTGGCTCGCGTGGGGGGACCGCAGCAGCGGGCATCTCGAGATATGTCTTTGATTAAGAAGACACCTGCTGCGATAAAGAATGACAGGGCCGGGGTGACAACTGGTGTCTTCTCCCTCGGCTCCTGCGTGCTGACAGCTCTGCGGCGGCTCCGGGGAGGAGAGGTTCCGCAGCCTGTGCCGAGGAGGAGCGGCGGGCTGCGTCGCTGCGTGGCAGATCTGTTACACAACCCCCAGCGTAAAGCACTACTTGTGTCATGGGCCGGTGGGTCAGCCCTGGGGACGCGGGGATGCTTTCCGAAATTTTCTTATTTTACATTTGTGTTATCTTTTAACTATCTGCTTGCAGCAGGTATTTAACAGTATCTTCAAAACGAAACGTTCAGGCCAGGGTATGCTTCGTGCTTTAAACTGTCCCATGTCCTTTGGAGTGATTCTATCGGAGACAGAAACGCATCGACGTCTCACGGTCACTCTCTGGACCGGGGGCACGCCGCACGACGAGCGGCACGCCTCTGCCTGGCCCCGGGCTCGCCTAGGTGAAGCTGTTGAGCGATGGCTTCGCTTGCCCGGTCCGGTCCCTCGCTCGTCCGAGGTAGGGAGGGATGCAGAGCAGCTGGCACAAACGAAGGTCTGCTCGCTCTGCGGTCTCCGGAGAAACACGAGGACAAGGTGGGACTCCTGCATTCGGGTTAGCTCGCGCCCCACAACCAGAGGAGAGCCCGCTGCCTTTGGCAGGACCGGAAAACCCGGCCGGCCTCCCTTGGCAGCTCGGCCTCTGGGCCAGCGCTGGCCAAAGGGCCAGATTGTAATCAAGTTGCTTTTATGGCAAGTTGATGTTTTGCATTTGTTTGCGCATCGTTGGTAATGAGGCTCCCAGAGGCGGGTTTCCCGTCTTCACCGCACTCTGTGGCAGGCGGCCTCGGCAGCGGGGCTCATTCGCCGTCATTTAACCACCGTCTCAGTTCCGAGGGTTTACAAGGAAGTCAGTGCTAAAACTGCCGCGGTCCATTCCTCCATCCCACCGTTGCTTTGGCCGTGCCCTCGCTGCTCCGGGGCTGCTGCCGCCCCGCGGCTCGCTGGCCCAAAGGAGAAGGGTGGAAAGGTCTTTGCACAACAGGGTTTTGCTCCCTTTTGAAACATGTGGCGAGACACCTGGGCTTTGCTCGTCTCCTTCACCCTTGCAAAAATCACTTGCACACTGGGCGAGTGACTGCGTTTGACAGGCTTGAAAATATCAGGGTTTTTCATAGTCATCGTGAGGAGAGGCAGGAGAAATGATTGTGGCTGCTGGATGGGTGATATTGCATGATGATTTTCTCAGATATTGCCTGTTTCTTATCTCCTGACACCACAATCTATAGACAAACCTGGCGCTGTCGGGCTGCAGAGGATGGCTTAGCCGTTCCCACGTCAGGTTATTAGGAACCGTGTTGGTTTATCGTACAGAGACAAAGAGAGTCATAAAGAAATGATAAGGCGGGCACGGGGAGGCAGAGGGCAGGCGTGGGAGCGGGAGCAGCACCTCGCTGCCATCCCACCGCCGCGCTGCGGGCTTCGTGCGTTTTCTTTTTGCCGAGCGGTTTGTATTGAAGGAGGAGAATTGGGCCGGGACAGGAGCCCCGGGGTGGGCGCAGGGAGCGGAGGGGGATGTGTGACCCCCCGGCCTTTCTGGGGGCCGCTGGGGGCCCGCGGGGGTGCTGGCATTGGCAATACACCCCATGGGACTCGGGCGGCGGAAAGCAGGGACAAAAGGCGGCATTTGAGGGCGACGTTCGTGTTTGTGCCTCTCGAACGCTCGCATTTCCAATTCCGCTGATTTGGTAATTGTCCCCTAACTATACCTTTACTCTCAGTTCGTGCCTGGAATCTCAAAGGGAGGGGAAAGCAACCCCCAAAGAGGCTACCAACAAGCGACTACCCTTTTAAAGTATTCCTGATTTTAACTTCTTAAAATCGGTGTTGGCTTATGCTGCTGGCGCCTTCGCTGAGCCGCTCATGTCCTGCAGAACTACCCCTGGTCCCAGGGATGGCACCTCTGTCCCCTCCTGGAGAGGCTGGGCTCCCTCCTGACAAGGGAGCAGAAACCCCTTGGGACAGGCTGGCTGATGCTCGGCTGGGTGTTAAAGACCGACTTACAATTGGTTTTTTGCAACTGTCGGAGTGCTTTGAAGCATCGGCATCATCAATTACATCACACGACGTCATCTCACGAGCAATTGCAAGGGGCTGTGAGAGTCACCGGCTGCCTCGCCTCTGGGCTGCCTCCTGCCCAACCCCGACCCCCGGGCTGCTTACCGGGCCGGGAAAGGTCACTGTCACTTTGCGAGACAGACTGCGATCTCGCATCGGCTTTCCCTGCCGCCCTGAGCCTGCGGCAGCTCCGGCTTCGCCTCACCAGCCAGCCGCGGCAGTCGTTTCTGCCAGGCTGCGCAGCATCCTTGCCAAATCCTCCATTTGCCTTAACGGCCTCGCTCAGCTGAGCAAACCTTATCGCGGCGCAGCAGCTGTGCCGCGCGGCTTCACCGACGCTGCCGCAGGGCGGGCTGGGGAAACGGGGACCCCGGGAGGCAGCGGAGCAGGGTCCCCTCCGGACGGGGACCCGCTGCTCCCCCCGCCAGCCCGCGGTGCGGCAGCCAGCCGGCAGGCTGCCGACGGTGTCTGGAAGCCTCTCGCAGCCCCGAGGCTCCTTCTCTCCGCACCGGGAGAATCTCTTGTCATTCCTCAGCATGCTTCAGCCAAGGATGAAAGTGTTTTCTGTACATTAGTCTTTGGCCTTCCCTCCAACGTGAAAAGCTGAGGAAGGACAAGAGTGATTACGCCTTTCATAGGAGGCAGGAAAGCTGCAGCCCAGGGTGTGAGACCTCTCAGCTGGGGGAGAAGCGGGAACCGGGCCTTCTGCTTCTGGCACCGAGCAGCCGAAGCGTGCTCCAGCGAGGGCGCAGGGACGGCAGTGAGGCCAGGGGAGGCGGCGTGCATGTTTTAAATAATTTTAAGTAGTAATAATGGTTTTAAATAACATCTACTCTGCTCAGTCCCCAACCTGCCCCGATTCCCACTGCTGCCGTGCAAAGCACGGGAGCTGCTGCTGCTCCCCAGCCTCAGCCGGCAGCAGGAGAAGGGCAGGTCCCCGCTCCCGGGCAGGGGCCACCGGCTCGTCCCCTCGGGGCAGAGGCCCCCCCGGCTGAGCTGCTGTGCCTCCCTGCAGCCGTGTGCCGTACGGCTTTCCTGTTTGTCCTAGCTCGCTCGCGGCTGAAGCGAGAGACAGACGTGTCAGCGCCTCCGCCCCGGAGCCGCGCTCCCGCAGCGCAGCCCGTCTGCAGGCGTTGAGCGCTCGGCCCCGGGGAACGCGCGGCGCGGTACGGTGCGGTACGGTGCGGCGCGGCACGGTGCGGCACGGTACGCTGGGGTGCGGGACCGCTGCAACCAGAATGGCCCCCTCTGCCCATTCAAACGTGCAGTGGGCACGTCTGTCACGGGCGTTCGGAATGCGCGAGCTGGTCTCCACCACGTGCGGTTCGGTACGAGCGCAGTGTATGTCAGACTGCGACATCTCGGTGCGTACGTCGGGTATCCTGCCTGCGCCGCGCACCGGAGGAGCTCAGAAGCAGCCCTGTGTCTTAAGCAAGGGCTTTTTGGGATACGCAAGTTCAGTCACTTGTTTAGAAATTATTTGCACCGTCAACTTGGACAGGATGAGGAAAAATCTTCCAGAAAATAGGAGAAGCAGAACGTCCCATTGGCATCCAGGAGCTTTGTTCCTCGGGTTTCGTCGTAATTAGCCCCGCTCGCAGCACAGGCTCTGGCAGCGCTGTCACCTCCCGCGCAGAGCCTATTTCCAGGGCTGTGCTGAGGGCTGTGAAATCCCAGGCTCTGCGCGGCTCCAGCTGAGCACCCAAAATGAGCAGACGCTTGTGATCTGCATCGCTCCAGTCCTCCACTACCCATCTGTAAATTGGGGGTAACGTCACCTGCCCCGGCTCGGCGCGGGAGCCGCAGCGCGGGAGCCGGAGGAACCGCTGAGATGCTCCCGTGCTGCCGGAGCCGAGCAGGGAGCCTGCGGAGGGGGAACGGCTCCCTCTTGGCAGCAGGCGAGGTGAACGGGCCGGGGGCCGCACGCTGAGCACCGAGGGCAGATAACAAACACGGCTCCGGCGGAAAGCGCCGTGCCCCGAGGGAGGTGGCAGAGGTGGGAGCAGGCGAGGGATGGGAAGCGATAACGTAGCAAATACCGGTAGCCCAACATACACGGGGGCTGGCCCCAGGCTGCCCCGTCCCCGCAGCCCTGCCCTCAGTGCAGCTTTCACCATCTCCTGTAGCCAGAACTGCCGGTGCAGCACCACGCGCGAGGCAGGTGTGTGCCGTGAGCCTTGGCCAGGCTGCAGCTGCGGGGCTGCAGCTGGGACAGAGCCATTAAAAGGGCTGCCACGGGGCACCCGTCTCCCTGCAGGGACGTGCGGTGTGGGCTGAGCAGTGCTGAGGGCGATGCCGTGGACCCTGGGCACTGAGCCTGGGCTGAGAATGGGGGAGCGAACCCACGGAAGCAGCCGTAGGTAAGTGCCAGGGGGAGGCAGGGCTGGGGGGCCGGTGCCGGCAGCGCCGGGGCAGTGCCGAGGCAGTGCGGGCAGCCCGTGCCGTGCAGGCGTAGCCGTGCAGGTCCCGGGAGGCTTCCCGCCTGCCCGGGGGAATCTCGTGCCTCTGGTGGGCACAACCCCTGCGGCTCTCTGTGCCGTGCCGTGCCGTGCCGTGGGGCACAGCCCTGCTGTCCTTGAAGCCGATGGCAAAACATCACCTGGCTCAACAGCAGCAGGATGGGCTCTTCTGCGTGATTTAATGCAAAAGAGGAAGGAGATGGAAAGCATTGGCACGAGTTGTGAAGCTATCTGCTTGCCCGTCCATCTCAAGGACTTTTATGTTTTTCTTCTCTCCCCCTTCAAATCTCTATTTGGCTCCTGGAAGGGCAGAGCCGCATGGGAGCTGGGGTTGTTTGGAAGCCCCGGAGTTGTTCTAGCAAAACGTTTTGTACTTTGAGCCAGATTTGGGAAGCGGGGGGAAGGTGAGGCTGGTTTATGGCCAAGGTAATGGTGCGAGCGGCTCGGGGACCCTTGGGCCAGTTGGCCTGGCTCTGACCCGCGTGAAGCGGAGCAGGCTTGTGGCCGGCAGCGCGGTCCTGTTCCTGCCCCGAGGTCACCTGAATACAGAGCCTGCGGTGCTGGGGCTGTGGTGTGGGCAGGGGAAGCGTGAGCCTTAGACGGAGAAGTCCCGCGTGCTGCCTGTGGGCAGGAGAGAGCTTCAAGGGCCCAGGGAAGCTGGTTGCAATGTGTTGGGGTCTCTCGGTGCTGCGAAGTTCCAAAGTGATGGATGAGGGACAGGACGCGCCATCCTCCTGTAGCTGTCCTCACCGCCGTCCCCAGGCTGGGAGCACGCTGCCGTGGCGAGGGGTTTCCAATGGCAAAGCCCTCCCGAAGGCAGCGGGACAGAGCGAGTGCTGTGCGATGGAAACTGCTCTGAGTTTCTGGAAAGCTTACCAGGGCATAGGTAGGCATCTTTCATTTCTTGGAGGGAGAAGGCAAGGTTGGCATCACTCCCTCATTCACCAGCAAAGTCCTCTCCTAATGCTCGGTCTCTAGGATAGTCCCTTCTTGCTCTCCCAAAAAAGCCAAGAGTGAGACTATGGTGCTACTCTTGAATATCGCTTTTCCCCATCTGGGGCGTTGGAACCGGCTTCCCGGGGCTCTCTTCCCCTCCCGCAGATGGTGAGGAGGCGGCTCTGCCTCCCAGCAGGCAGCGAGCTAAATCCGTCAGCGCTGGATGCGCTCCGGTACCTGCGGTAGCGAGCAGGGCTGGGCCGGACCCCGACCCCTGGTTACACCGCGCGGAGCGAGCCTGGTGCCAGCCGGGTGAGGGAAGGGGGGAGCCTGGGGCTGCCAGCACCCCGCTCCCGCACCAGCAGAGGTGCAGCACGGTGCCCGCTGAATTCCCTGAAATAAACAGGCTTTGATGGATCGAGTCCCTTTTAGCGCATCAGCTGAAAACTTCAAATATTTATATCGTTAGGGAGATGTGACAGAAGTATATATATATATATATATATAAAAAAAAAAAGGCAGGTGCTTGAGTGGCAGTGCTGTATTTGAAGTTCAAATACTTACCTTCAAATCAATGCTATAAAAGAGGAAGAAAAAAATAAATTTAATATCACTTTTGCAAGGAAAACAACCTGCCGAGCCTCCTCCCAGGCTAAATGTGCTTTAAAGATTGACTGTGCAGCTGTAAAAACTATTGATGAACTGTAAACATGAAAAGATCGCCCTGCTTGTGGCCTGTCAAAAGCATTAGGTTGGAAATGCTCTGTGCTCCGCTCCAGCATGACTCACCGAGTCCTCAGCAAATGTGTTTATTTGTAAAGATCCTTATTTCAGAAATAGTGACCTTTTTAATGCCTCGTGCAGTGAGCTCGGAAATTTGAAATTGCCTTTTGGCAACTTGCAAGTCTTGCTGAAGCTCTGACAGTGCTTTCCATGGCGATTTACATATTTTTAGCCTTGATATTCTGTGCTGTGGGGCTCCTTTGGAAAATGATTTGCTTTTCGCAGCCCTCAGTGCAATTCGGCATCTGCAGCGCTGGGCTGAGATCAGGCTGTGCAGAGGACACGGAGGGATTCGCTTACTCGCCTGTCGGGCTCTTTACAGCACGCCTTCCGAGCCTTCTGCCTCTTTGAACCCTCCCTGGGTTTATGAACATCCTCCTTGAAAAATGGACCGTGGTATTAGTCACAAATTTGAGCAGCTGCTTCACCTTGAAATAGGGAATAGAACTTTGAAGCTGTAATTCCCGGCTGCTGTGCATCAAAGCACCAGGTTAGCTCTTTTGGCCATCGCGTTCATTGTCGCCTGCCTGCCTGCCAGGCTGCCCGGGCTCGGGGTCTGCGCTCGCCGGCATGAGTCCCCCGTCGCCGGCACTCCCGCGGTCTGCCGTGGGTTGCACCCAAGCAAACTGGGTGACCAGCGACCTCGTTGCTCTGCGTCCGTGGCCTGTCCCCTTGTTCCGAGTCCCCACTTGTGCCATCAGATACCGGCACCCGGAGCAGTCGAGGGAGAACAGCGGCACTGCTCCTCGCCGTGCCAGGGCGTGCTGCAGCCCGGGGAGGGCGGGCAGCCGCGGGCAGCCGCACCACTGCTGCCCTGCCACAGAGCATCTCCGTCCTCACGGTCCTCGGGAACTTCCCGGCAAGGCATTAAGTATCTCTGTTAATTGCTCAGTCGGCTCCTTCAGCACGTCTCTTCAAACCGGGATGTGAATATGCTGAATACGAAGTGTCGCAGTTGTAATAACAGTTATTTAACATTTCTCGGTCCTGTGACTAACGCTTCTGCCATTTGTGTTTGGTAGCGGGCGATAGCATTGCTCCTTTCTGTTGTTGTTCATCCTAATGCATTGGGGAAAGATGTTTTGATGGTTTTTCTGCTGTTTGTTTGCGTCCTTTATCAGTGCTCTACAATTTCTAGTTGCTGATTTATATTCAGAGTTATGAATATCTCCTTTCTTCTTTCTGTTGGGCATGTTTTTATTTTTATAGCTGTTTACATATTAGCCAGGCAGTTTTTAAACTGACGCAAACTCCTGTTGCAGTTACGGGTTTGGGGGTAAAAGACTCTTAAATCACTCTCTATTCAGCCATACTTTTATACCTAAGTCCGTTCTCCTAACTGATTTGGCTTATAATTGTTTTCTGCTCTGTGAATTGACCTTTCAAAGCACCAAGAATATATGCTAGTGCCTCGGACTTGCCTCTCTTTGACCATAAGAAGCGTAATCAAGTCATGATTGCTTGGACTTGAGCAGCAACTAGTTTTTAATTCTGTGATCCATTCCCCTTCAGCTGTCAACACGGAGTCTAAAATAGCACTCCCCTGTGCTAGATGCCACGCTTCAGAGCTATGAAATTGTCATTTATAGGTTTTTAGAAATTCAGAGGACATTTTAATACTGGCGAAGTGAAACCTCCAGCTTCCCATTGTAAGGCAGCTTTCTCTCCTCCTTATTATAACTGGATGCTTAAGCCGCCTCTGGTATGATCTGGCCTCTGGTACAGCTCGGGGTTTGAAGCAGACACCAGAGCACCCCGTATCTACAGATTATCTTTGGTTAATCCAGGTGCCGGTAGTTCAGACAGAGGATCCCAGGTTTTTACCCTCTTGACCCTTGTTTTTCCCGCCCGGTCCCTTCTGGGCAGGTTTTATCACTGATTTTCAGCCCCGTAGGTCCCTGTAGGGCTCAAATGCCACGTGGGTCAAACCCTCTCCAACAAACGCGCGGGTCCGGACCCGTCTGTTCCCGATCCCAGCTCGCAGCCGGGATGCGCAGGCAGCTGAAGCGCTGCCTTTTGCTTCCTTGGTGAGTTTTGTTCTCGCCGTCTTGACGTCGTGCTGGGGAAGGGCTCGGTTCTTCCCTGGTTCCTCCCTCCTCTTTTGCTGCTGGGTTGATGCCTCCGCGTCGCTGACCGCTGCCGGGGAGGCCGTCGCTGCGGGAGCAGTGACCTCCGGCTCCAGCCTTCTCGGGGCGGATTCGGGCGCCGCCGCTCTCTGCAGCAGAAGCGCAGCTGCGTGCGCGTCCCTGCTGAGGGTTTGCTGACGCGCGGCCGAGCGCTGCGCGGGAGAGGCTGCGGAGGCTGAAGACGGACCGGGCTAACGGGAAACTTCAGCTGTCGCAGACTGCAGAAACAGCGAGATGTGACGTGACGCAGAAATGGAAGTTGTAGACCCTGCGAACGATGCTGACGTTCGGAGCGGCTGATCAGCAGCCTGGCAAGGGGCACAGGTCTTGGTTTGGTGCTCGCACGTCCATGAGGTGACCAGCGCGGGCTGATGGGGCGCGACGGCTGGAACCGCGATGGAGCCAGGCTAGAGAGACACCAGCAGGGAAGAACACAAAAACCCGTTATGGTGAAAGAGCAAAGGAGAGAGAGGCATCGTTTGATGCGTGGAAGTTGTGTCCAAATAAGAGAAACAGAAAAGGGCGTGAATTTTGACAAGTTAAATGAGGAGCCATTATAAGGCAGGCAGAAATGATCATGAAGGACAACTTGCTGAAGGCATAAAAAGCAATAATAAAATCTTGACTCTTAAACGCATCCCCGGCTGCCGTAGAGCGGGTGTCTGGCAGGCGGCTGTGGCTCGGGGGGTGTCGTCTCCCTGCAGGAAAATGGGGGAACGTCTTCCCCGGCAGCGGTTGCCAAACCTCTCTGCGGGGCAGGGCTCTGGGGGGCTGGCGGGAAAAGCGAGGTTTGGGAAGGTCACGGGATGGGAGCGGATCCGTGCCGCTCTCCCCAAGGTCGCTGTGCCTCCAGGCGGATGCGTAACACCGCGGAGTTTCGCGGGGCGAAGCTGGGGGCTGGACGTACCCGCTCCGCTCTGGCAGGGGCTGCTAGCGGGGCCCCCCCAGCATTCTGCCCAAAACGTTAGCGAGGCCCAGGGAGGCAGGCAGCAGCGAGCAGAGGACGGGGTTACTCGGCAAAGTCTGTGGCAAGGACCGCATGGCAGCCTGGCCGGCGGGTAAATTGGCCGATGGCGTTTGCCGTGCACGAGGACAGGAGGATGCACGCAGGGAGGAAGACGCTCACCTGGGGAAACACGGAGAGATCCCTGGGGAGAGCTTTCGGATGCACCAGTTCTCAGCAGTGACGGGAAGGGGATTAACCCAAGCCCTCGTTCCCCAAGCGGGCGCAGGGCTCCCACGCTGCAGGACAGACCAGCTTTCCCCAAGTCCTGTTAGTAAAAAGCTTTGTGATCCAGGAATCTCCCGGGGCTGAGCTGACCGCCCCTGATACCGATAGCTGAAGACCAGGCTGGAAGGCAAACCCTTCCCAGGAGCTCATCGGGTAACCCAAGTGAATCTAAAATGTTCATTAAACGAGCGAGAGCGGGATCCTGCCCTGACGGCGCGTCTGCGCAGAGGGAGCTCCCGGTGCCGCGGGCACGGGGATGCTCAGCCGGGGCCAGGGCTCCCGCTCCTGCCCCATCTCTTACCGTCAACGTCTCTGAGCAGGCAAACAGACAAAAGATTATTATTTTTTTTAATTGCTAGAATTGTATTAGTTTAACCAGATAAACTCAATCAGTGAAGCCCATTAATTTCTAGCACGTGGCTTATTTACGCTGATGCTGGCTGCTCCAGCACTCATTTCGCTATCATAGGAACGTCAATTACTTTTTAAAATAAAAATCAATGTTTATTCACCGTTAAAGATAAAACATGAAATGGTTTCCTTAGACATGCTGATGAGCGCTGTCCTTCCCAGCCCAATCCGAGGGTTCCCGGCATTGGTGGCCGGCTGCCCGTTGCCGTCGGCGTGCCGGGGAGGGGAGGGCAGCGCGTTGGGCCCCCGCGCGCGCCGCAGCCCCCTGCGCCTTCCTACCCCATCCTGGCCGGGAAAGCCCGGCGTCTTCCCGGGCGCTGGGCTTGCAGCGGGGCGTTTCCCTGCCAGGAGCTCCGCCGATGTGGAAGGATGGAGGGAGGAAGGAAACCCAGGGGAGCGCGGGGGGAGACCCCGGAAGGCAGCTCCAGTGCATTACCTGGTTACTTTTATAATGAGAAAAACAAAGCTAAACCCTTGAAGCAGAGTGCTAGAAATTACCCATCATTTTCAAACTTTTTTCCTCCTCTATTATTCAGAATTGTTTTGCTTTTCTGAACTGCCTTGTGTAGGTTGCAACAACCCCACAGATTCCAGAATGGGAGATGAGTCACTGTCAAAATGTAGATTTTTTTTTTTTTTTCCCCCTTCCTTTTAGCAATGCTGAAGGAGTAAAGTCTCTGACACACGCCGATCGCTGGCACCTCGCAGGCTAAAACTGGCAGAAGCTCCCAGTCCTCCCATGGGTGTGAGTGCCTGGGCTGTGCCCACAGCCGCCCCAGCACGTCCCCCGCGGGGATGCCCGTCACGGGCAGCGCGGAGCCGGGCGCTGCTCCCCAAACCCCGCCGAGCTGCCGGGGGTGCGCGGGGGGGCTCACTTCTTGCGCTGCTGTGCGTGTGTTAAAGGCGCGCTGGCGCTGGCCTCGGCGTCCAGCCGGCACCGCAGAGCCCACCTCTGCCGCCTCCTCGCTGTTGTGCTCGTTTCGTTTGACTTGGGTTTTTTCCACTGTTTTTTTTTTTACAACAGGGGAAAAAAAAAAATCCTTCAGAAAAGGCATATCTGTGTAGGTGACTCTGCTCAGACACAAGCCACCACCGCAGAGAGGGGGAGAGAGTGTGAAGTAGAGATGGAGCCAGATTACGCCGGTACCCCGGTGGGAGGCTGGTGTGGGGCTGCCGGGGCGATGGGGATGTGCCGGGGGAGATCTCGGTCCTGGGGAGGAGGATTCGTCCCGCGGGCCGGCGGTGGGGAGCCCAGCATCCATCCCAACCAGGAGAGAGCTGCTGGCTACAGAGAAACACGGAGCAGGGGGCTTTTCTAAACCAACGCACGGGTTTTGCCTTAATTTAGCTGCTCTCCGGTGGAGTTGAAGCAAACAGATGGATGTGTGAAGCGGTGACAGCCTATGGGCTGAGGAGTCACCAAACCGATTCGATGGCGAGGACCGGTGCTGGCCTGACTCCCCAAGGTTTCCCCGGCTTTGGGAGGAGAGCAGACCCTGCGCTGCGCAGCGTCCTTGGCTCGAGCAGCTCTTCCAGATGGTCGCTGCGAGCCGTGGGTCTGGGGTGTCTGTAGCCATCCCGCCGGCCGTCCCGCCGGCCGTCCCTGACGCTTTTCTAAGCCGCTTGTGTTGTCTTTGGACCTGGGCCGTATCGAAGACTTGGCGATGTGGGAGGCGAACAAGATGCCGGGGGGCGGCTGGGACCCAGCAGCCCTTGCCGGGGACGCGGGGCTGCCGCTGCTGTGCGGGAGCTGGTCGGTGCCAGTGCTCCCGTGCTGGCTCGAGCAGAGCCCTGCGCGGCGGCCGCTGGTCTCTGGGCGATGGAGACCTGAAACCCCAGAGCTTTGCAATCTCACACCGGGGACCTTATGCAAAGAGCCTCAGGATCCCTCGCAGAGCGTGAAGCTGGGGAAGGGAAGGAGTAAAGATGAATTTCTTTCTATCTCTCCAAGCATCTGGGAGGTGGGTGGGAGGTAAAAAAAGATGAGCCCTGAAGTTTTAATTCCTTGGAGATATTTAGGTATCTTGCTCTTGTTACTCAAGGGAGTGCAGAGCCCGAGCATCTCTGAGGATGTGCTGCAGGCTTGTACCCCAGCACTTGCCAGCTAAGCTTGGACCTCTGATTCTCCAACGAATATTAATTTTCAGAGAACTTAAACCATCATGACCCCCCCACCAAGTGGATTTGGCCTGACGAGGTATCTTTAGGAAGGCCATTACTGTAAACCACAACTTAGGAGATAACTCACTTGAATTTATCAGGAGGTGCAGAGAGCTGAGGGCTGAAATGTGACCTTGCCCCCGGAGTTCTCCTCCTCCTGGCTGAGCCAACCAACACGAGGGGAGAGAGGAATTTTCTTCTCATTTAAGACCAGTGTTAGCTCATCTTCCCCAGCCTGAGTCTTAGTTTGCACACTGAGCAGTAACAACCAGAACAGTCCCTGGAAAACTGTTCCACTGGATGAAAAGTAATGAGATTTTAAAACCATAACTAGAGCTCTTTAGTCTTCGGGCTCTCTGGGTTAGGATCGATATTCTTAGCCGTATTTCCACCATCAGGAACATCATACTTCCCTCGCAACCCCTTCCCAGCCCCCCCCAGCCCTCCCTGGGGAAAAGGGCTTTGAGAGGAAAAAGACCTGAGATCAAATCAGTTAATTGCCTTTGCATTCTCCAGTAAATGCAGTGCAGAGAGTATGTACCTCGAAATACAAATGAACTAAAGCAGCAGTGACAAAAGCCTGCTGAAACGAAACGTTACCCTGCGTAAGGCAGCCTCGTCCGGGGGAGAAGGGGCGACTCGCAGGAGACGGGCGTTAGTCACGTTATTTAACGCGCAGCTCGAGGATGCTCTGATCTGGTGGGGATGAGAGGGATCAAAGAATCACGCGGAGCGCAGGATGAAGAACAGCCCTGCAGGAGGGGAAGGGATGCCTTTTACAAAACCAGTGAATACAAAATGTGTTATATGAGTTCATCTCTTCCAAATTAAATCTGATGTTACCTAAAAGGCAGGGCTCGCTGCAGCGAGCCTGGAGCTCTCGGGCAGGGACACCCTGCGGGCACCGCACGGCCAACGGTCCCATTGCCACGTACAGTGCTTGCACATGGAAAATGCCCCGGAAGATTTGCCAGCTGGAGAGGTCTTTCCTGCGGTGCCTGGGGACTCTTGGGTTGCCCCCGGGCTAGCGGCTTGCCAGAGGGTGCCCTTGGGTTAAAGCGGGACCATTAAATCGAGAGCTTGAACCGAGGCCGGCAGAGACTGGTGCGGAGCGTGGCGGGATGCTGCTCTGCTGCCGGCCAAGGGCTTTGCGTTGGCTGTGAAGGACGGGGATGGAGCGGGCACCTCGGGAGAGCTCGCACCTACGTGACGGCAGAGCTGGGTCGCTCACGCTGACCTGCACGGCAGGGTGCCCAAGGCAGGAGGGCCGGGGAGAGGCTTCCTGCGGGGCTCAGAAGGTTCCCTGAGCCGTGGCCCCCAGGTTCAGCTGTCTGGTACCGGGGGCCGTTCTCGCCGCAGCGGGGGAGAGGGATGTGGGGCGTGGGGAGCGGCAGCTCTGTGCGCCGCTGCCCGCCCCAGCGGGTCCGTCATGACCCGGCACCGAGGTGGGGGCTGCCGGTCCCCCGGCTCAGCTCCTGGCTGGGCTTCTCGGGCTGCTCTCCCCGCGCGCTGGCTGCTCCTCCACGCAGTTTGGAAGCGCCTGGGCTGCGGGAGGGGCTGGAAGCTGCTCGGTGCTCAGCTACGCGGCGGAGGTCTTAACCCAGCCTGGGCAGGGAGCGCGGTGCCGAGCTGCGTTTGAAGGACACGCTCGTCCTGGCCGGCCGGCCCCGTGCCACCATGAGCACCTCGTCCGCAGCAGGCGTGGCTCATCCCCGGCGCTCCCGCTTCCCGCCTGCTCGGCCAGGCTCACCCGGGCACTTACGCCGGTTGATGTTCCTGCTCTGTTGGCTGACTTAGCGGACTTCAACGTTCTGGCCCTCGGGGGCCGTGCCTCCCCTCCCCGGGCACGGCAGCAGCGTTTCCCGTTGCCGGTGTGTCTGTGCTGCCCGGCCGCTGCCCCAGAGCTCCCTGCTCCGGGAGCTGGCAGCAGCGTCGGCCGTGGGAGAGCACCGAGGCGGCGGCGGGTTGTGCAGCTGCGGATTTTCCTCCAGGGAAGAGAGGAGGAAAGTGAAACGGGAAGGCTGTGTAACGTGACAAAGGATTATCTTGCAGGCTTTGCGGCTGGCACTTGTCCAGCTGCTTCAAACCGTTGTTTCTGTGGCTCCTTGCCGGTGCCTGTTGGCCAGGCGCCGTCCCTGCCTGTTTGTGCGTCCGGGGTCTCGCGTGGGGAGGCTGAGCTCGCCGACAGCCGCGCGTGCCGGGTGGGCCCCACGCGTTCTCGAGCAGGACCCTGCCAGAGGAGGGGAGGGGCAGGTCTGGTTCCGCGGTACAGAAAAAAGGCGAAGGGAGAAGCTGTCCCGTGCTGGGGTGGGCGAAGGGAGGCAGTGCCAGCCGCCCGGGGCTCCCCGACACAGCCCCGCTGCCCGGCCGGGAGGCTCCGGAGCGGGGCTGCACGAGCTGCCGTGAGCAGGGCTGGCTGCTGCCGCGTCGGGCTCTGGGCAGGGAAGTGCAGCAATGAGCTAAGTTGGCTAATCAGGATTCACACTAATAGGGAGAGAAAATTACCCAGATCTACCACGGAGACAGCTGAGCGGGGATGAACAACCGCAGCAGCACGCTGCCTTTGCCGGCGCTCTCCCGGCCAGCAGATGAATTAAACCCAAGGTGGTGTGACTCATGCACGCAGCGCAGAGTCGCGTCGCAGGCACGGGCATCAGCTGGGGAAATTACTCGTGAGCAGGCTGGGATGTGCCGAAACCAGCGGCCCCCGGCAGCCCGGCGTGCTCCCGGCTGGCGGGAGCTCTCCTCTTCCTCCTGCGAAGGGAGAGGAGCCCGACCGCCGGCACCAAAGGGAGCGGTGACTGCGGGGGGAGGCAGCGGTGCCCCAGCCGTCCCGTCCGTACGGCATGAGCTGCTCTGGGAGCCGTGCCCAGGCCAAGGGCTCGCAGCTGGATGCTGGCAAGGGGCACGGTGCTGCCCGGGCGAGGTGTTAGCGGGGGCTGAGACCGTGAGTGCCGGAGCGAGCAGCTGAGCCTGTACCTGAGCCAGGACGGCGTCCCGGTGAGTCCCGCGCTGGCCAGTCCTCCCCAGGTGATTTCCGCACGCTGCCGGCCCCGGTGCTGGGCAGGGCCCGTATCTCGTGCCTGAGCTCGCAGCCACGGCCTCAGTTCTGGCAGGGGTCAGGGACGGCACGGAGCAGGCAATCCGGCATCGCTTCTGCCTCGAGTCCTCGCTAAGAAAATGTGGCCAGGGAAGGAGGGTGAAGTTAGCAACTCCAGAGGTTAAGGGCTGGGACAAAACCCTCTTCCTTTATGCCCGTGATGTTGTGACGCTTCCTTGACCGGGGCCCAGCTATAAGGGCGGGAGAGGAAAGCCTGGCGTTGCATCTGCCATCGTGGGGGGACGGGGACCGGGGGCTCAGGATGTGCCGGGCAGCGCCTGGGGCGTGCGTGCGGGCAGCCCGGCTGCTCGGGGCAACGAGCCCCCGGCCAGCAGCGGCCACCCCGTCCTTCCCTGAGCCCTTTCCAGCCGCCCCCGGGGCAGGGCTCCGTCCTCAGGGAGCGTTTTGGGGGTCACGGGGGCTTTTTGTGATTTAAGCCTTGTTGTGGTGTTTGTTTGGAGGCTGGGAAGTTGTGTGTCAGGCGACTCAGCGGTCGCCATGGCGACAAGCATCGGTTAATGAACAGAGGGAGTAAAGGAGCCAAAATAAATGTCAGGGTCCCTGCTCGGGCTGGGGCCGCCTTCGCTTTGGGGGGGACAGATTTTGCTAAACCACCCGCAAGGTGCAGGGGCGAGCGAGGAGCACGGCGAGCCCCGGCTGTGCCGCCTCTAAACGTGCAGCCCCCGGCCCCGCTGGGGCACGCGTGGGTTGTCCTCGTCCCCCCGGCACCGGGCAGCTGGAGCCCCGCTGCCCGCCTGCCTCGCTGCCTGCGGGGACGCGATGCCCTGCGCCCGCCGCGGTGTCGGAGCAACGTGCAAGTGGCAGCGAGGCCGCCGTGCTTTCTCCCTCCTGCTGCTGGGCCGTGCCTGCCGGGGCTGCTCGCTGCTTCCCTCGCAGCAGGAGGGAGTTGGCGCTGGGTCCTGCAGCAGCAGCACTGAGCAAAGGCTCTGCCCCTGCCCTGAGAAAGTCACTTGAATTTTTTAAATTTTTTTTTTTTTTTTTTTCCATCCCATCTCTCTTGCAAAGGAGGCGTTAGGGTGGGACAGGCAGGGCTGAGGGACGCAGAGAGGTTAGAGATCCCGGTGGGCAGATGCAGCGCAGCTGCGTGTGGTCCCGGCTGCTAGGGAGGGATGGAGGGAGGGATGGACGGACGTCGCACCCCGGCGAGCCCCTGCCCCAGCCCTGCCAGCCCGCAGCCAGCGGGGCAGGGAGGTGTTTGCGTCCGAACGGGGCATCCCCCGCACTTGCAGGTGCCTCCTGCTCGGAGGCTTGCCCTCGTCCCTCCAGGGCACAGGTTTACCTTAGACATCGTGTGTGCCAGAAGCGAAGCCCCCGGGGGTCCTGGCTCATCCGGCCGCTGCTCAGGGCAGGGGGGTGCCAGCCCCCCCAGCCCAGCTCTGGGTTTGGGTGGGGGCTCAGCAGCACAGGGAGCCTTGGAGAACTTCAAAGGGATCAAGCCCAAGAAAATTAGTATTCTCGTTTGCATGCTGTGCTGATGGGCTGACTCAGGCTCTCAACTCCTTTCCCACGTGGCACCAAGGGAAAGTTTCCTCTCGTTAATCAGATGACGAACACTGGCCCCGCGCCCCTGCCCGGCAGGCTGCTGCGGAGGGAGATGCTCCTGCGCTGCCCGGGAGTCGGTGCCTCTGGAGAAGCTCTTGCAAGGTCCTGCGCGGGCGTCCCCGGCTGGCAGCAGCTTTGCAGCCATTAAAACTCGGGGAGGGCAGATCCGTCCCACCGGCAGCTCTGGGGTGCGTGGGGCAGAGCCCTGCTGGCAGGTACGGGGAGAAGGTCGGAGAAGGTGGGTGGAAACCCGACAGCTGGGAGGAGGAGGAGGAGGAGGAGGAGGAGGAGGAGGAGGAGGAGGAGGAGGAGGGCTGTGCTGTGCAGCTGCCACCCTCCCCGTGCCCGGTGCCTCCTCAGCCCCGTTCGTGGCACCCGTTCTCAGCCTCCCCTTCGCCCGCAGTTCCCAAAGCAACGGGAGCAGGCGGTTCTCCCTCAGATGCCGTGTCTCCCGCTTGGATGACAGCTTGCCACCTCCAAAGCTTCATCTCCAGGCTTTAATTGATGCCTGTCACGATGCTCGGCTCCCCCGAGCCCGTATCAGAGTGCAGACTGACAGCGTGCCACTGTGCGGGACACCGTGCGGGTTGGCTTCTCTTGCCTTGAGCCCTGTCCCCTGGCAGCACGTCCTTTCTGGTCCCATGGGAGAGGGGACAGAGCCAGCGTGACCTGACCACGTCCTCCAGCACGGGTGTGGTGAGGGATGCCCTTCCTGTAGGGAGATGCTGCAGGAATTCCTCCCACCTCGCCCTGTCCCTTGCCGCTCCAGAGAAGTCACACTCTGTGCCTCAGTTTCCCCATTTATAACATCAAGGACAGCATTTGTTGGCAGCGCAGAGGAAGCATCGTGCACGCTCTTGCATTAGCGTTTGCTGCTTGCTTTGGAGAAGACAGCTCTGTGAATCCTGCAGACAGAAGCGGCTGCTGTCGCCCCAGGCCCTGAGGAGCCGCGTTCCCATCCGGCACCATGGCACGAGCCGAGCTCCGAGCCGTCCCCAGCAGATATCGAGTGCGGCACTCGGTGTCTCGGCGGGCTGCCACGAGGAGCAAGCTCGCAGCGTCCGCAGGAGGTGACGGGCTGCATCCATCACAACAAATCCATAAGCGCAACTGGGCATAGCCGGTATTTTTTTATTAGTTTTTAATGCCTTTAATTTCTCTCTGCCTGTCCGTCAGTAGCACATGGACCAGACCGCTGGGGCTGGTGGATGGATGAGCAGAAGAGGCGAGAGCCCGTTCACAGGCAGCCCCTCCCCCGGGCTGTCCCATAAACACCTCTGGACCATAAGGCTCTCCCCCTCCCTGGACACGGCTGTGCTGCCCCATTCGCGCCCCGCGTCCACGTCTTGCAGCGTGTAACCGAGTCCCCGGTACATCACCTGCCTGAGCCCGACTCGTCCTTGGCTTTTTCCTCTCATGGCACAATTGCACGGCTTTGGCACAGGAGAGAGCTGAGCCCGAAAGCGCAGCGAGGAGAAAGCCAAAGCAAACAGGCAGGCGTTTAAAGGCGAAATGCGTTTGTTTTGCTTCAGAGGCAGGAGGGGAAAAAAGCCACAGAAAAAGAGCCTTTTTTTCCCCAAATGCTAAGTGGGAGGCCAGCAGATGCCAGAGCATCTGCCTCTTTCCCCAGGCCTTCCAGGCAGCATTGCCGGTGCCCACGGCAGTGGGGCTGCTCTCGCCCCCGCTCCCGAGCTGTGCCGTGGGGACCCACGAGCCGGAGGGGAAGGCGGCATGCGCGGAGCTCCCGGTGGGACCAGGGCTCGCGGTGGGACCGTGCCATGGGGTGGGTGGCACTCCTGCCCGGGCCGAGCTCAGCTGCGATGCCCGCCCGTGGCACTGGGGGCTTATCCATGGTCGTGCGTGGGTGTGCACGCGTGTGCTGTGGGGGACATGTGAAAGCGGGCTGGAAACGGGGCACGGACAGGTCTTGGTGACGCTCTCCCTCCTCTGGCCTCTGCCCCAGCTGCCCGTGTCCCAGGCACGAAGCAGGGCTGAGAAGTGGCAGGAAAGGGTAAGCAGGCTAGAAACTTTTTGTCGTCATTTAAACGAACTCATCTGTGCCTCCAAAAAAATCCCAGCTCGGAAGCTAAGCTGCGGCCCAGATGCTACTTTAGCAAACGTGCTGAGGATCCTCGTCTGCGCGGCAGCCTGTGCCCTGCATTTGTAGGCCAGCGTAAATCAAAGCTTCCACGCGGCCGAGGGGCTGGGCAGAGGAGCCACGCTGGGGGCACCGGGCTGGTCTCTTGGTGCTGCGGAGCCCCGGGGCGGGGGCTCTGCCCAAGCAGCCGCTGTGACCCCGGTGCCGTTGTCAGCTCCCCCAGCAGGGATTTGCTGTGAGAGCAGATGACCCTGATCCCCGAACGAGCCCGGGGCTGCAGCCACGGAGCTCTTTGCCTACTGCCTCTGAATAAGGCGTTGCTGGGACCCGAAGGCCGGGAGGGTTTATTTACAGCTGCATCGATTCTCTGTCAGAACCGATGAGGGGTTTGCCCGGGTGGGTGGGTAGGTGCTGGGAGCCAGCAAGCGCCTGTCCTGCTTTGCCTCCGCTTCACTGGAGAAAACAGGGGCCAGGCGAGCCTTGCCGTGTCCGTGGGTGCACCCGAGGGGGGGGAAGCTCAGCAGCAGCCGGGCAGAGGCAGTGCCGTGCTGAGCCCCGCCGAGCTGCCGGCGGGTCCTGGCAGCACCGGGCAGCCAGAGAGGGGAGCGGGAGCTGCAGGGCGGAGGGGCTCTGCCCGTGGCTGCCGTGGGGCTGCGGGGGGAGCAGGGCAGCTTGGGCATCTCCTCCCAGCTCAGCAGCCACGTTAATGACAGGACTCAGTTTGAGATATAAACGTGCAGCCCCGTCAGAGGGGACCAGCAGTGCTTGGAGGGTGCAGGAGCAGCCAGGGACCAAACCGTCCCCGGGGACCAGGGGCAGCGCTTGGGTCGCTGACAGCCCCGTGCCGAGCAGTGCCCGAGCGGCTCCCGGGCTGCTGCCGTGCCAGCCCCGCGCCGCGCGTCCGGCAGCGTCCCCACCGGTACAGAGGGGGTTGAAGGTTTCCTGGCTTGTGTCTCCCCAGGAACCTTCCGAGGAGTGTGCAAGAAAATCGACCACTTCCCCGAGGATGCGGATTACGAGCAAGACACGGCTGAGTATCTCCTCCGTGAGTCTGCTTTCCCGTGGCGCGGCAGAGCTGTGCGCGCTCCCTGGGGACCCCGCTGCCCCATGCTGCGCTGGCACCCCCCTCCCCGTCCCCCAGCACCCACAACTTCACCCAGCGGGTCCCCCCCACTGCTGGCGGGTGGCCAGTGGGTCCCAGCCCCCCAGGCTCCCTGCACAGCAGCGGTGACCCTCCAGGCTACCCGAGCGTGGCCGCGTCACGCCGCAGTAGCAGTGTTAACGGCACGTTTGTCTGGCACTTGCTGTCCCCGCGGCCGGTCCCGGCAGCTGCTGTGCAGCCTGAGCTTGTTGGGGTGCAAGGATGGCCTTGGACCGGGACCCCGCGGGTCCCTGCTGCGGCACCACAGGGGTGCCGTGTTCGTGTCGGTCTCCCTGTTCCCGGAGTCTCTGCAGCCAGGCGGGATTTGCCGGCGCTCGCCGGGAGAGCGCGATGAGCGTCTGCCGCACGCTCTGCCAGCAGCAGCTGAGTGCAGGGAGATGGAGTGGAAACGGAGCTGGCGGCTCTCCTGGGAAAAGCAGAGTTCTCCTGCTCCCGGGGGCCAGCAGAGCCCCTGGGCAGGACCCGCAGGGTTTTTACGTGGGGGGATCTGACGCTGGGGTGAGGCTGACCCTGCGGAGAAGAGGCACCATCCCACGAGCGCTTTGCAGACACGTGCACGAGCGAGCGCCGGGGCACCCAGGCGCAGGGTGACAGACGCTGGACGCAAATGACGCGCACCCTGACACGCGGAGCAGCACGGACGTTGACTGTCCGGCACGTCGGCACACACGCACGTGTGTGACAGACGGCTGTGAAGCCTGCACGGCAAAAGGTTCATTTGAACACCTAAATTTCCAGACGAGTAAGAACGTAAGCAGCGGGGACACGTGGCACCTCGGAGGCGTTGGCATCCCTGGGCTCCGAGCTGCTGGGGCTGGGAGGAATCCCCGGGCGTGAAGTGACCCCCCGCGCCCATCGCCCTGTGCTCAGCCCCGATCCCCGGGGCCGGGCACAGCCCTGCCTGCCGCCGCTGCTGCTCATCCAGATGTTGCTCCGAACTCCCCATTTTCTAACTCTGCAGGGAGCCATCAGCTCTGCTCACCCATCTAAGAGGGGAACGTCTTAATGGAATTGGTTTGCAATTTTAGTAGATTAGCGTTTAAGTTCTTCTCCCACCCCCTCCCACATTTAAAACAAAAAGTCTATTTTAAAGCCCCCAGAATGGCATTTTAATGGGGCTTCTCTGTATTTCTGTGCTTTTAATAAAGGTCCTGATAGAGGGATGAGAGCCCAAACCAAGGCACAGTGTATTTTCAGTGCAGCAGGTAGTGATTTGCTGCATTAATTACTCTTTACTGTCATGTTGGAAGCTGAACTTCTGATAGGCCAGGCAGAAAAGACCTTTCTTTGTGTAGCTCTGGGTCAGTGACTCCTGAGCGTGCAGCGACGGGCCCTGCCGGAGCTAAGCCCCTTGGGGATGGAGCTCAGTGCCATGGTCACGGCATCACACGTGGTGGGCTCGGGGTCTTGGGCTTCGTGTTCATTTTGACAATGTTCCTCCCCTACATCAGCAAACAAGTTTTTTTGTTGCACCTTAGGTGTGTTAGTCAGTAAACTCTTGACTTTCGAAGCAGCTGCGATAGTTTGGGGACCCAAGGGACAGGTTCCTGGCCCATGTGTTGGCAGTCCTGTTCCTCGCCAGCCTGGTGAGATCTGGGGGGTTTCTGCAGTCCCTAGGCTGCAGAGTCACGTCCGTAGCCTGAGCCCACGGGTGGTGTGTTTGGTAACGGGAAGGTAAATGGCTAGTGCTGGCTGTGTGACAAGACCGGAGGAAATAATTCCTTGAAATAGCCTCAGAGGAGAAAAAAAGAAGCTCAGGGTTTAAACTATTTTTGTGACGGGAGGCCTGAATCACGGGGTTTGCAGGGCTGATGCTGGGCTCCAGAGCCAGCTCGGAGCAGAGCAGCTCGGGGACAAGCAGAGGATGCACGGGGGGGCTGGTGCCGGGTCTCTCCCATCCCTTGTGGCAGCAACCCAGCGTGGCATTGCGACAATTCTTTCCGGGCGCCGGCGTTGCTGCGGGAGATGTCGGCAGCCCCCGCCGCAGGAGCGATGCCGGGAGCCGACCCTGCTCCGCTCCCTGTCCCACAGGCGCGGTGAGAGCGTCCAGCATCTTCCCCATCCTCAGCGTGGGTCTGCTGTTCTTCGGGGGCCTGTGCGTGGCGGCCAGCGAGTTCTACAAGAGCAAACACAACGTCATCCTCAGCGCCGGCATCTTCTTCGTCTCTGCAGGTAGGAGCTGCCCAGCGGGGACGGGAAGGGGGCGGCTTTCCCGGTGTGGAAGCGCGGGAGGACACGGGGGAGACGGAGACAGGTTGTGGGTCCTCCCAGGCTGTGGGCACAGAGGGATTCTGGGGTTCGTGAGCTGCCCCGTCCTGGTGGAAAAATCCTCACGGCAGGGCAAAGCCAGCAGCGGTTTCTGGCGAGTGGTCGCTGTGCTGGACAGCCCTTTCAGCAGCCACCCCGCTCTGCCCGAGCAGTCTCCCTGCGGGTGCTGCAGCCCGAGGGGCCCCCGCAGTGCGGCCGTCCGGCTGGGGGAGCGCCCGCCCGGGGCAGGTTTGGGGGGGCTCTGCCCTCCATCGCCGCCCAGCCTCGGGTCGCGGGGCCCGGGCAGCAGGCGGAGGGGCTGCCGCAGTCCTACAAGGAGAATCACTCTTGAGAGGCCGTTCCTTCTGGATTACTCATTTCTCTGTGCGCTGTTCCCCAACGCTTGCACTGATTATCATATGACAATGTCTTTGTCTCAAGGAACTGCTCTATTTTGTGTTTTTCTTCTCCCCACAAAGAGACAAATTACTCTCCCTCCTTCGGCTGGCAGGAGCTGCTGATGCAGATGAGAAAACAACAGAAAGAACATAATCGATTCATTAAGTAAATCTAGGAATACATCAGCCGCTCCCCAGCCCTGCGGCACAGCCCCGCGGCGCTGCTGGCGCTGCAAAAACTGCCCGGATCCCAAATAAAGCCTCCGAGCTCCACCAGAAATGAAAAGAGACGGAGCCGTTCCCGCTTGCGTGCGCTCCCGGGGCCGCGGCAAGCCGGGGATCGCGCCGGAGGGATCCCCTCCGTGCCCCGTGGGTTGGCTCTGCTCCAGCCGCAGCCCCGGCACCGGCTGGGCTCCTGCAGTCCATTGCTTAGGGAGCAGCTCTGCAGAGCAAAACCAGCTCTTGAAATGTCCCTTTACTAAACAAAATAGTGGTTGCTCCTCCTGCTCCTTCAGTATAGGTGACTATACGTATATCCTGGGTGCATGTGGATGTAGGTGTATACCGGGGACAGCAGCAGAGGTCTGTGAGGCGTTTTGGCCCCAGTGTGCTGGCAGGTGGGTCGGTGCCCCATGGGGATGTGACCATGGTCCCCGGCACCCTTCCCGCCCGCCGGGCACCCTGCGGGTCGTGGTGGGCAGGAGAAGGGCCGGGCTCCTCCAGCCCGCGTCCCTCCGCTGCCGGGAGGGGATCGGGGTGCTGCTGTCCCCCGTCCCTCTCCTGCTGCTCAAGCGAGCCCCTCTCCCTCTCGTCCTCCCCTAAAGGTCTCAGCAACATCATCGGGATTATAGTCTACATCTCGGCCAACGCGGGGGACCCAGGGCAGAGCGACTCCAAGAAGAGCTACTCCTACGGCTGGTCCTTCTACTTCGGAGCCCTGTCCTTCATCATCGCCGAGATGGTGGGGGTGATCGCCGTGCACATGTACATCGAGAAGCACCGCCAGATCCGCGCCAAGTCCCACTCAGAGCTGCTGAAGAAGTCGGCCTTCACCCGCCTCCCCCCCTACAGGTACCGCTTCCGCCGGCGGTCCAGCTCCCGCTCCACCGAGCCCCGGTCCCGGGACATGTCACCCGTCAGCAAGGGGTTCAGCACCATCCCCTCCACCGACATCTCCATGTTCACCCTCTCCAGGGATCCCTCCAAGGTCACCATGGGGACGCTGCTCAACTCGGAGCGGGACCACGGTTTTTTACAGGTCCATAACTCCATCCCCAAAGAGTTCAAGGAGTCTTTGCACAACAACCCGGCCAACAGACGAACCACGCCGGTCTGAGGCGGGCAGGGGCGTTTTGTCAGGCTGCATGATATCATCCTCGTGACGGTGTAACCCGTGAAATCCCGTTTTTAAGGACAAACCCAGATGGCTCCCTGTGCCCCTGCCCGCGGGGCTGGTTTTTCACTCCCGAAATGCCACTGGCCGGGCCAGGCCACTGTGTCCACGGCGGGACTGGGACCCCCGCGTCCCTCCCTCCCCGGCGGGGAGGGGAGGGGGCCGTGCTGTGCCCCTGGCCGGGGTGCCCCTGCAGACTGAGCGGGGCTTCCACCACCGCCCGGGACAGTGGCTTCCCGAGGTCTCCATCGTTAATGTTGATCATAATCGCAGTGTTACCTTAGCTGTATGTCCCATGGAAATGCTGGCGATAGCCCTGTCTGTGAGAATCCTTAATCTGGTAGTTACATTTCAGCGAAATTGCCTGGAAGTCCGGGGTTGGAAGCACTGAGTCGGTGCCGTAGCGAGTGCTCGTGTTACGAAACCCCTTCCCCTGTCGTGATGGATGGAGTGCTCGGGCTGGGTTTCTCTATGGCGTTTCGTGCATGCATTAAATAGCTTGGAATTCAATTTTGTCATGTCAGGTTGGAAGAAACATCCTTTTGCAATTTTCTGTGGTCTTGAAAGGGCTTCTTTCTTTCCTTCTTTCTTTCCTTTTTTCTTCCTTTGGTGCATTCAGGCCATGAAAGGACTCAGGAGCAAGAATCCCTCCAATGACTGGTAGCAATTAGCCAGCATTTAAGTAACCTCTAATGTTGCAAGAAAATGAATTAATTCCCTAAAATTAATACACACGCAGTCACAAATTACTGTCTGGGCACAACCAAGGAGGCGACGCTTGACGTGGTGGTACTGGAGCTGGGTTGATGGCTGGGCCGCCAGCCGCGGGCTGCGTGTGGATGGTGTATGATTCTATAATGGCTGGGAGATCGATGAGAAAAATAACAATAAAATCGTCCAGTTTGGCAAGAAGTTACTTGGCTGAATAGGTTGCACTGACCCTGCTGCGGGCAGCTGGAAAACCATGCGCTGTGTCTCAGGGGTGTTTCGCGGCAGCCTCGACCTCTCCCGCGGCTGCGTGGGGTGTCCGGGGTCGGGGCTCCCTGGCCGGAGGGGGTCTGGGGGAGCAGCCCCCCGCAGCCCCTGCCCCGCTCTCCTGCCCTTTGCAGTGCTGCCCTGGTTTGCACGGGGGGGCTCGGCCGGGCAGCGGCGGGTGCACGGGGTGCGGGGTGCACGGGGTGCCGCGGGGTGGGGGCGAGGTGTGAGTGCACGTGCAGCCCCCCGAGCTTGGGCACCGGCGGGGCGAGCGCTGCGGGAGAGCGGCTCGGAAAGCCGTTTCCCCCAAAAGGTGCTGCAGGACGTCCCCCAAAAGGGGCGACGTCCCCTCCCGAGGTCGGCCGGCAGCCGCGCGTCCCGGGGCAGTTGCGGCAAGACCCCCAGGGCAGCGCCGAGTTCGGAGCCAACTGCAAGACCTCCGCGGGGAGCGCCTCTCCCGGCTGCGCTTGCTCTGCGGCGTGTGCCTGCTGGGCGTCGGCGCGCGCCGGTCCCCTCCGAGCTGCTTGGCGGGGACGTGCCAGCTGCCCGCGGTGTGACAGCCAGGGGACGGCGCAGGCTGGCAGGGAGGAGTTGGGTTCGGTCTTTAAATGCCAAGGCGTATGCGTGCAGCCGGAGGTTTGGCTTCAAACGCCGAGCCGCCTTGTCTCACCAGAGCGGAGCTCGTCTAAATGGAGGCGGTTTCGAAGCAGCAGGTCTTGCAATTTGACGTGTCACTTAATTGAAATCTTATTTAACCTTCTGACAAAAGTGATGGATTCCCAGGGAGTCCCTGGGGGGGCTCATTAGGCAGCCGCAGGTAATCTGGGGCCAGCGGAGCTCTCATTTACTCCTGCTCTCTGCAGAAGGGAAACATCTGATGCCTGGTGTGCGTTTCTTTGAGCAGCCTTGCCCTGGTCTCCTGCCCAAAGCCAGAGCATGGCCGGTCGCAGGGCATGTCCGAATCCTTCCCGGGAATAACGGGCAGGTCGCTGTGGGAAACCCGGTGCGGGAGCCCTGCCGGAGCGAATCCCTCCCGCAGCCCCTGAAACGGTCCCAGCAAGGGCCGTACGCCCCTCGGCTGGTCCTGCAGGGGCTGCAGACTGTGTGCAGGTTCTTCATCTCCGTTACCGTTTATTTGCTACTGTTACAGAGGGGGTTTGTGTGAGAAGACCGATTCAGATGCTAATTGGGCCTCTTAATTGCCATAGTTGCTGATTGCATGTATTAAAAACAGTCGAGGAAGTGTAGCACTCCGATCTTAGGGAAATATTTAAAACCAAAGTAGTGAACGGACTGGCGGTGTGAAATACGGAATAAGCTGCATTTTAACTTACCTGGCGGTGGCTGCCGCTCTCGCCAGGGCTCCTGCCCAGCTCCCTCCCGCAGCCTCTTTCACCAGGGGCTTGCCCTGCGAAAACAGCACCTGAGCAAATGCAGGGTTTGCTTTATTAACCCCAGAGCTCTGTCCTTGACAAAGGTCTGAAATTAAATCCCTCCCGATAATTAAGCCGGCAGTCTTGCTGGGGAGGGCTGCGCGCCCAGCCAGAGCCCCTGCCCCGCGGCTCTGCCGGAGGGGAGCGGTGGGAGCCTGGCCGGGGGCTGGCGGTTCCCAGCCAGGCAGGGGGAAGGAGGGATGCTCGGAGGGGAAGCCCTGATGGGCTGACCGCCCGGATCGATGCACGCGGAGCAGCGCTTTTAAGCAGATCGTTAGAGACTCTGATCATGAAAGCCACACCGAGACCTTCATTTACCGTCCCCCCGTGCCGTTGGTGTTGGCCGCAGCGGTGCCGACCCCGGGAGGCGTTACGGTGCCGCGGGTGGGAGCCTTGCTCGGGCTGCTCCGACGCCACGCTGAGCAGCCCCTGCCCGCAGCCCGGCTGCCGTGGTGGCATAACAGCCCTGCCCGGCTGCGGAGGCATCGCCAACCTCTCGATTCCATACACAAGCAGACTTTGTGGCTTAAAGGAAAGACATATTTTTTTTTCAGAATGAAATCTCCAGAAAGCGGGCTCCGGCTGAGTCGCTGACTGCTGCAGGTAAGAAACCCTGTTTGTCTGTATCGGGTAAGGCAAAGCGTGTGAACAGGGTACGTTTCTTACGTAAAACCGAACCCTGCAACAGCAGCAGCAAAGCCCTGGCCGTCCGGGAGGCCCCTTTCTCGGCGGTGGGCTTTGCCCCGGAGCGGCACGGTGCCCGGCGCGGTTTGAGCCCTCCTTGGCCGGCCGGGTGGCTGTCCCCGACCCTGGGACAGGGCTGGCTCCTGACACGGGGGTGCGGTAGGTGCCGGGAAGATGCCTGACCAGCTGCAGGGCAATTAACTCCCGTGGCATGGCCAGTGTTGATGATACAACTGGAAGCGTTACCGTTATCAATACTACCGTCATTATAGATTTATCGCCATTGTGGCAGCACATCGCGGCAACCGTTTGTCAGGGGCCGGGATGCTGCTGTGCCGCGTCCTGTGCACGCGTGGGACACTCGGTGCCTTCGGGTGTCGTTAAAGCCACATTCAGGGCAATTGGTGGTGCCAGTGTTTTTCTGGAGGGCCAGCGAGGCAGGAGATTGGCTGGGAAAGGATTTTGCTTTGTTTCAAAGAGAGGATTGATTTTCTGAAGTTAACCAAGTTATCCCCTAAGCAATTGAACAGAAGCAGGAGGTGCCCCAGGACGTGTGCCGGCTGTCACCTTCCCCTGAGCCGCGCTGGGTGCCACGGGGCAGGCGGGGGCTGGGGAGTCAGGCAACAGACAGTTTGCTCTTACTTGAGGCTACATTTATGACCCGGAATTGTTTGTTTCTGAAGCCGCCTAAGTCCGGCCACTGCTCCTTCTAGTGCCTTTGCCCTTTGGTTCCAGTCGCCGCGACTCGTCTCGGTCCCGCGGCTGGCTCGCTGCGGGGCTGGCGGCGTGAAGCACCTCCGGTGCCGGTCGGATGAGCGGGGAGAAGACGCCTAGAGCTGCTGCAGCAGTGGTGCCTTTGGTGTTGGGCTACCTGTACAGCACCCGCCTGAGGAGCTCCTGAGCAGAACTGTTGGAACAGAAGAGAGTAGAGTAGAAGAGAGTAGAGTATTTCAGCTGGATGGGACCTACAACGGTCATCTACTCCCACTGCCTGACCACTTCAGGGCTGACCAAAAGCTAAAGCATGGTGTTAAGGGCATTGTCCAAAGGCCTCTTAAGCACTGACAGGCTGGGGGCATCGACCGCCTCTCCGGGCAGCCTCTTGCAGGGTTTGACCACCCTCTGGGTAAAGAAACGCTTCCTCACGTCCAGTCCGAACCTCCCCTGGCGCAGCTTTGCACCATTCCCACGCGTCCTGTTCCGGGATCGCGGGGAGAAGAGTCCAGCACCTCCCTCTCCCCCTCCCCTCCTCGGGAAGCTGCAGAGAGCAATGGTCCCACGCACAGAGGGGACCGGGTGACCGGGCAATACACGGCCGGGACCGCGGCGCTCGTCATCAAATTGTTCCACGACGGCACGCGGCCGAGACGGGCAAAGCGGCAAACGCCGGCTTGGGGAGAGGGGAGGGGGCGGCGGCGGGGGCACCGCGGGCCGGGGGCCGGCAGCTCCGCGGCCCCGGGCAGCTGCAGCTGCAGAACTGCCTGGGCGCCCTGGTGTCGCAGCGCTGGGATCGGGCTGCAGCTCCCCGGGCGAAGCAGGGCCATTTGTTTATGAAGGGAGAGCGGGCGGGCGGTGATTGAAGGTGTTTACTGCCATGTGTAATATCTTTCCTTCGTGCCGATGTCTTTCCCCTGGAAGAGAAAATCAATACCCAGGCTAAATCTGGAGGCTTCAATATTTTTCAGAGAAGTGCAAATCAATATGGATTTCTTAACAAGTTTAATTTCAATACCTGAAAGTGCACATTCTGCCTATTTCCTGACCTTTCCAATCCTTCGGGGAGGAAGATTAAAAAGTTTTGTTCAAATTCAACGCATTGAACATGCCCCATTACCTTGTTTTCTTTCTGCCGGACCTTGATAAACGGTACGATAGCCCATCGTCGTGGCATGGCTCCCGGCTCCTTGCACAGTGCCATTCCCGACACCGGCAAGCCGGGGCGCGGATCGCTATGCCGATGCCGATGGCCACCTCCATCGCGGGCACGGCAGCCCAGGGTGGTGATGAAGGGGCCGGGTGTCACGTGCAGATGCACCCGCTCCCCCTTCTCCGAGTCCCAGCGGACCCACATCACACCAACGAACCCAATCCTCCACTTGCTTCTGAGCAGCCTGATTTAAGGGCGCTGCAGAGCTCTATATTTATCCTACAATGCCTTTATGCGGTTTTAGATCATCGTGTGATCACTGTAAATAGTGCAAAATGAGCGCAAGCTTGTAGGCTCGTCTGGCTGGAGCAAAAGACTTCAGGTAATTTAGTCATTGCCCTTGGAACGATCCCGCTGGACGGGAAAAACAAAGACCATCTATCCAGTTACGGTACTACAGCTAACGTGTCCGCTAAGGTCAGCGCCTAGAGTTTCAATGTCAAATATAATAGCGGCTGTCGCCACGGGTTACTCGCAGCTCACCATGGGTAAAACGGGACCCTGCGTCACGGGGGACGCGTGCACGGCCGGGTGCTGGGTGCGCCCGATGGGTGCTGGGTGCAGCCCTGCGGGTGCAGAGGGACCCGGCTGTAGCGAGGGGAACTGGAGATGGCTTCACAGTCATCTCCGGGGCTGTCGTTTGCTGGTCATCGTGGGCTTACGTTCCTGTTGACCTCTCAAGGGAGGTTTTTAATCGCTGTAGTGGTGCTGTAATAGACGGAAACCCGACGGCGAACCGCCTGCCGTCAGCCTGCAGACGCCGGCACTCGCGCCAAGAGCCGCGGAAGGGAGATGTCAGCTGGGTCGCGTCTGCAGCAGATGATAGCTTTTCTTTTCACCCTTTTTTCCCCGAGTCCAAATCTACATCAGGATAACATACAGACTTCGCCAGGTTTGCTGCAAGGGAAGCTGCCTCGGTCCGCGTTCCTGCAGAGCAGCCGCCTCTCTGGCTGTCGGTTTCTCGACGTTGTCCTTTGCCCTTTCTTGCCTTGATTTGTTGGGGTTTTTTCACTGTTTGCAGTAGCTCATGAAAGCCTAGGTAAGTCCAAGCAATTTATATCGCATGTTTATTATTTACTTGATGGACAGTAATGACTTCTGTGGTGCCATTACTGTATGTCATCTAAATCCAAATGCTGAGATGCTTGAAAGGGCAGCCTTTCATTCGGGGGCTGGAATAGCTTCGGCATCGTTGTCATCCGCCGAGAGTGCCTGCGCACCCGTAAATCTTCGGCTGACCACGGCCACTAAACCCAGCTCTTAAAAGTTCCCCAGAAAATTTTCAACAAATAAGACTGTCTCCTGCTTGCCCAGTGAAGTCCCTTTTCTCGCAAACTCTTGTCCCTCTGTCATTACCTCCCTCTAGTCACTGGAGGAGAAGAGCCTCCTTGAGGCACCGGAGGTAGTGCTAGAGACGGTCATTAGGGGCTGGGGGTGTTTCGGGGGGGGACGCGCGTGGTCTGTGCCTGCGGCTGCATCTCTGGAGCTGCCCCGGGGCCAGGGGAACCCCCCGCGGTGCTTCCCGATGGGTACCCTGGGAAGGCCGTGGGCAAGAGCGATGCCGGTAAGTGCAATTAGGGATTAATTACCGCTGGTTCTCATTGCCTGCCCCCGGGTGAGCTGGCAGGCCCCTGGGCTTGGGGAGGGCAGCTGACGTTTGCTGTAGACCTGCAAGTCCTCAGCTACGGCAAAGCCTAACGGGGCCGAGGGCTCGCAACGGAGCTCTGGCTGCACTCTGTGCTGCCTCCCTCCTGCGGGTTGTTCGTGGTCCTGGGGGCTTCCAGGAGGTGGAATCTCTCAGGAAACAGCCCCAAAGAACAGCACCGGCCCCTGTGGCTATTGCACGCTGCCGGGCAGCCTGCGGGCACCAGCGCCGCTGCAGGAACCCCCCCGGGGTCCCCCGCGCGTGGGTGCTTGCTCCCAGAGGGGAAGAACGGTCCGGCCGTGTGTCGGCTGGTGGCCGTCAGCAGAGACCTGCCAGACCCTGCCTTGCCCTGCTGGGAGCCCAGCACAGGCGATGCTGCAAAGCAGTGACAGGGCAGGGGAGCTGCTGGTGCTGGTGTCCCTGGTGACAAGTCCCCAGACAGCATCAGTGAGCAGCTGTACGGGAGCATTTATATGTGCCGCTTCGCTGAGGTGCCACCTTGCGTAGATGCCAGCTGAGATTTTTTTTAAATCAAGCGGAGTCTTCCCTTTTTCTTGATAAGCTGGTTTCTGCCACCGATCAAAAGGAGCCTGCCAAATTGTTGCAGGCTTGCTCTCACCTCACCTAGTGCAGGACAAGGCCGATAACAAATAGTGCCGGGATTGCACAAGCCATCCTCCCTTTCCATCTCTTTTGGGGTTTGTCATTACAAGTCTTGGACGGTCTCTGTCGGTTCAGCAGCCTCCTGGCACCAGGCTCAGCGGTGTCCGGGGGCATCAGCCTGAAGCACCCACAGACTGAGCCGAAGGTGCAAGGAAGGACAAAAATCTGCATTATATATAGTACAGATGATCTGATTTGCCAAGTTTGTGTCTGAATGAACAGGATCAAATTTACCAGTAACTGAAGTGAGCGGAAGACTCCACATCCTCGCTTGCACAAACCTCCTCCCTAAGGCCAACAGGCTGCACCTTTCTGCTCTCTTTTTATCCATTTCCAGTGGTTTTTAGCTCTCTTATTAAGCAACTTTCTTTCCATCCTCTTTGGTTTCCTTAGTTACTCTCATTCCTTCCAGCCTCATTAGCATTCCCACCACTGTCACAGCATTGGCTCTCTCCCACGCCATCAGAGACTCGGGCAGTGCCAGCAGCCGTGAGCGGGAGAGCCGGACCCCGCAGGGGCGGCCGCCGCCAGCCCGGCGCGTCCCCTCGCCTGGAGACCGACCCGCCGCGATACCGAGGGGCGAGCGAGCACGTCCCCATCTGCCTCGGCGCAAAACGACCCAGGGGATGTAACGTCTCCAAAAAGAGCCTGGCGACCCGGAGGGCTTTTGCCCAGCCTGTGTTTCTAGGAGCGCTGCCCCGGCACCTGCTTTGCAAACCCTCTGCTTGCACGGGTGCGTGCCGCTCCTCTGCCCCGAGAGCAGCAGTGCCTGGAGCCGCCCGGTGAAACGGTGCCCTCGGCAGTGCTCGGTGCTGGCCGGGACGCACGCACGTGGCTCGGCCCTGGCTCGGCCTTTCTGCCTGGGCAAACGCACCGTTTCAGGGCACGGCAAATGGTGCGGCTGCCTCCTGCGTGTTCCCTCCAGCAAAGCAGGTCCCACGGGCAGGCAGGGCTGGGCGCTGCCCCCGGGAGCATGGGACCCTCCGGTGCCAGGGGCTTCGCAGCGCCGTCACCCTTACGTCCTGCCGTTGGCTCCAGCAACCAGCCTGCAACCAGGAGCTAATTAAGGAGTTTCTGGATCTCTGGACTGTGATGGCAAATTGGGGAGGGGGGTGTGTAGTTCTCCTGGGAGCTGAGAAGCCTTTTGGAAGCGGAGGAGAAAAGGGAGCTGGAGTTCTCCAGCAGCGAGGGAGCTGCTGCCACCGGAGCAGTGACAGCGGCCGCGGGAGCCCCTGGGACGGGAGCAGCGCGGGCAGGACCAGCTCAGGGCTCCCGCGTGGCCGCCGGGCCCGGTGGTGATGGACGTGGACCTGAGCAGCCTCAGCGGGTGTGCAGGGACCGAGCTGGGTGATTTGCAGTCGAGGGGATGAGCAGCCCGGGGCCGCGGCCGCAGCGGGAGGTGACGAGGTGACAAGGTGCCGTCTCATGCGACGGCAGACGCCTGCGCTGGCACCGTCGGCTGCTACGGGGAAAGTTGGCGGTGGCCACTGCTCAGTGGCAACACCTCCAGCACAAGAGTTCGCGGTGGGTTGGGATGTGGTGCCCAGCCAAGCGCTTGGCCGGGGTGGGGCAAGGCCAGCGTGGGAACGTCACCGGTGCTAGAAAACCCTGGCAAGGACGGCAGATCTCGTGGCCGGAGGCTGCAGGTGCTGCTGCAGGGACAGGCCCTGCTGGCCTGGGAGAGCAGGGCGGGGGGACCGCATGTCGGGGACAGGGGCGGTGCAGTGGGAGCCGGGCATTGCCGGGGAGGACTTGGCTCCTGCCTGCCCCGGCCCTTCAGGCGCCAAGTGCAGGACTGTGGGGCCGCTCGCTCTCTGGAGAACTGAAGTTTCAGCTTCTTCAATAACCTGTAGGTCCATTGGAAAACTGCAATGAGTAGCATCAAGAAGCAACTTGGTAAGTTTATTTTGATGAAATACAATAATTATCATGCTTAGCAGCTGTTGCTATTTAAAATAAGAAAAAACGGGGCTTGCATTGAAAATGTTTTGTAAACCATGTGCACCAACAATCTGTTCCAATGAAACCAGCCATTATGGAAACGGTATAATAGCAGGAGCTCATTATGGAAAGTTAAATTGCAAATCATATTTTGTTTCAAATGAGCTAGATGAATGCATAATTTGCCTCAAAGAAATAGTTTTGTAGTTCTGATCCTCCTGCCAAGAGCTGAAGCTCTCGGGCTGCAGCTGCCGGAGCGGCCTGATTGTCCATTTCAAACTACAGGAAGTTTTGGTTTCAAAGGAAGATTTGAAGAGAGAAGGAGAAAAAAAAAAAAAAAGGCAAAGGAAAAAAAGGCAGCACGCCGCCACCGCCTCCTGAGCAGAGCAGTTGCGAGTGCTCAGTTGGTTTCCTACGCGAGATCCCGGCGCCTGCGGGGCTGTGCAGGCTGGGTTTAAAGGCAAACAAGCCAGAGAAAGGATCTGCGTGGCCGGAGCGAGGCGGGGGACCGGCCACGCTTCCCATGCCGGAGCCGAACCCCGCTCTGACGGGCAGAGCCGTGCCCCGCGTCCTGCCGGGGGCTCGGGCAGGACGAAACCTCCCTGGCAGCTGCGCTAACGGGCCGCACGCCGTGCCGGGGAAGGCGCAGCACGTGCCCGCGTACTGGGGGCGATGCGGCACACGATACCGAGGCTCCACCTCGCCCCATTGCTGTCGGGGGGAGCCAGCCGCGCGTGCCACGAGCACCATCTCGCAGGCGGGGTGCCCGGCGCTCCCCCGTGGCACAGCGCTGGGGGGGCCCCTTGCAGACGCTCACGCCCTGAGCTCTGCCCGGCTGCCGGCTTCAGCCGGGGTGTCGCCGGAGAAGCCGCGCTGGCATCTCACAGGTGATAAACCCCACACCCCCTCGGGAGCCGCTGCGGGAGCGCGGCCGCCCGGGCCGCCGAAGCGGGCAGCTTGCGTTCGTCCAGCGCTTGCAGGGCTCTAACGCTTGGCGGGTTGGAGGGCGAAGCCGTGAGGGTCGGGATGTCCGACTCCAGAGCCGCCCAGCCGTCCAACGAGAGCCGCCCGGGCGCCCGCTGCCGCGGCAGCAGCCCCCAGCGCCTCGGGGAGCAGCCCCGGGCAGGTTCCCCTCTCCACGCCCCTCCTGTGCGCTGGCAAAGGGGTAAGTGCTGCAGGATGCTCCCTCCGGAGGAGCAGAGCCCTTCCCGCACCCGAGCTCGCGGCACCGACTTCCAGCCTAAAAATATTCCTCTTCCATATCAAGAGCATAGTTTATAACGGTGAAAGTGGTTGTTATCCTTTATCCCAGTGACTCCTAGCAATCCCTGCGTAGTCAGTAGGCTTGCAATAAATGCCATCGGAGCTCTGTATGTAGGTTCATCCGTTTTCACCAATTAAAACCAATAGTAAATACTCCAATGAGTCTTCAAAGCCTCATCTACTCCTCGCCAAGGCCCGGGGGGGTGGTGAGTACCCGGGGCCCGTTCCCTGCGGGAGCGCAGGGCTTCGCTGGCCGCCCCGGGAGCCAGCGCTGCACTGCTGAGCGTGTGAATGCTGCACACCCCTCTGCGCGCGTCGCAGCCTGCGGGACGGAGCGATCCCACCGGCTCGGCGGCTCCAGCTGCAGTTACTCATTAACAACGCGGAGGAACGGATAAAACAGCTGAGAAGAGGCTCCCCAGGAGCCCAGTTCTGCGTGACGGGGATGTCCCCCGCATAGCGATGTAAACTATGACTGCTGTGTTTTATTACCAGCCTTAAAAAAGAGCATATGTAGTAATGAAACTTGGCAGGAGATCCCGACACGTACGTATAAATTCTGTGGCTGAATGGGAGTTGAGCAGTGATCCCGCAGCCCGCGAGAGCCCTGGGGACGGGCAGCCAGCACCGGGACGCGATGGTGCGGGGGAAACGCCCGACTCCAGCCGGGGAGAAGGGCGGGAGCTGGGCAGATGCGGGTTACGTTAATGGCTGTCTCGCTAAATGCTTGTCCCAGCAGCTCTGGGCCCCAGGGAGGGCTGTCCCCTGGGAGCGGCGGGGCAGACGGACGCTGGTGGCTGACGGGCGGTTTCCAGCCTCGCAGCCTGTTCCCAGGACGAGGCAGCAGCCGGGATATGAGTCGGCATGGCCTGAGGGTGCTGCTCCGGGGGGCTGCGGGGTGGCCCGTCGCTCGGAGGGCGCGGGAAGCTGCCCGCAGTGCGGGGAGCAGGGCTGCGTTTGCCCCGTACCACGCTGCCAGCGCGGCCACGGTCCCCAGGGGCGTTTGCCAGCCTCCTGGGACAGCCTGACAGCCAAGCAGCCAAAGCACGGCAGGAGCCCGTCCTAAGGTCACCACACGGGTGCCCCCCCAGCCTGGCACCACCGCCCCGACACCGCAAGGGGCCCCCCAACCCACGGAGCCCCTGGCACAGCGGCTCATCGGGGCTCATCGGGGCTCATCGGGGCTCATCGGGGCAGCCTTGACTGCAGCTGCACCGAGGGGCTGGGGCAGCTGGGGGGGCCAGACCACGCAAAGAGAGCTGAGGCTGTGGGACCTGCCACCACCCCACGGGCTGAGGTGGAATCGAGCTTGCTGCATCCCCTTGGGTGCCCCTGCACCCTCAGGGGCACCCCTCGTCCCAGGTCACCCGCTCCACTGCCAGCTCTGCCAGCGCTGTCGCTGCCGGGGACGCGGCTGAGCAGAAGGGGCCGCTTCAACTCACCCAGGCTTGGAGGGAACAGAAAAGCAAGCAACTGGCAGCAGGTAAAGGGTTGCTATTTGAAACTATAAAATCAGGGAGAAGGCGCGAGCACAATGAGCAGCACTATCACCAGCCGGGATGAATGAGGAGCGTGCTCTCCCCAGCGCCTCGGGGAGCGGAGACGAGCTTTTCAGAGACTCTTTAAATGCATCATATATCTTCACAGAGAATTTCAAGCCAGTTAACCTAGCAGCAAACCGGCAAAAATAATTGAAAAGGCTAACGAGCGTTCTCTAACCTCCAAGTAAATAGCAAATATTTAAAACTGCAGGCTCATTTTTTTTACCTTTCTTCCTTTTTTAGTTTTTTTTTTTCTTGTGCAGCCTGGAGCTCAAAGGAGGTAGGTGATTTCCTTTTGCTTCCCAGTCTTAATTAGCCTCTATTTCCTGCCCCTTGTCAGCAATATGCAGCCAGCTAATTACTTTTTATTGCTGTCAGAGTCCTCACTGCCTGGGCGGCACTGCAAAGGCAGCCCCTTCCTCCTGTCCTTTGCTGTCCGTAGCTCTGACCACAGCGACGTCCCCTGTCCTCGTCACGGGAACAGCCCCAGCGTGTCCCACTCCAGCTGCAAGGCTCCTGTCCCCGTCCCGGAACCCTGCAGCCCCGGGGATTTGGGGCGAGGTTTGGTGTCACCCCAACGCCCACGGCTGGTGCGAAGGGGCTGCTGAAGGCAGCGGGAAAGTGGCCCAGCGCAGACTGAGCGAGCTGCAGGGGCGAGGCAGTGGTGTTAGCCCCACGCGTCTGCGTCCCCCCGCCCTTCAGGTGTCCGGGTGTGGGGTCGGAGGCTGGGTGAGGGGCTGGGTACCGGTGGGATGCAGGTCGGGGGCACGGCTGGAGCGGCTCGGCAGGAGAGCGAGCAGCCGCGGTGCTGGCCGGGAGGGGATGGGTTGGGGATGGGGATGGGGACAGGCACCCATGGCGCTGGTGCTGGCGCAGGTGGGGAGGAGCACCCTGCACCTACCAGGGGCATCTCTCCTGCACGGGCTGCTCAGCCCTGCGAAATTTAGTGCTTAAAAGTGGAACTCGGCGTCTGACAGCCCCCAGCCCTCGTGGCTTCCCCCTCCCAAGCCAGCGCAGCCCTCGTCACTGCCGGAGCAAGCAATTTTCTGTGCTAATCTGATGGCTGCGAGACACGAGGATTAAGGCCCGGATCTGCCAAACTGGTGCCGCAAAGACCTGACCTACAAGCGACAGCACGTGAAATGCCTCACGTTAACAGCTAATTGCATTTCCTCGTCGCCCGGCTGCTCCGGGGACGGGCAGCGGTGGCACAGGGGACACGGTGCCTCCGCCCGTGGCTGCTTCGTTGCCACTGTGATGCCACTCGTTGGGAAGCGACTGGGGAGGTGGCTGAGCCCGGCCCCTCTGCCGTGGGTGGCCACGGCTGAGCCGTGAACTGCCCAGAGCCACCCAGCACCCGGCTGCGTGTCGGGGCTGGAGCCAGCTGGGCAGGTCTCCAGGCGTGCTGTCCCACGCCTACGCACACACCAGGCTGGAAAGACCTTCCCAGCGCCGGAGGGGCACGGGGCGTACGAGCTCCGGCTCGGCAAGGCGGGGGCAGAAATGCTGCTGGTGGCTTTTGCAAGCAGCGAAGTCCCCGAGCCCGGGGGGGTGGGATACGGCTTGCTGCAGGTGACCCCCTCCCTCCTGGCAGGGACACACGTCACAGCTCCTGTGCGCCAAGAGCCAGGTGTCCTGTGCCGGGGTCACTCCCCGGCTACGGGCGGCTCTGCAGGACGAAGGAGCTGCCCCTCTCCTGCGTCCCTGACCGTCACCTTGGTTCACCCAGTGCAATCTCAGGGCGCTCTGGTGTCACCCGGGTCCCCGCTGCGTGCGGAGGAGCCCACCCCCTGCTCTGGCAGAGCGGGGCTGCCACTGCCTCCCAGCCCATCCCAAAGACAATTCCATTAAACATTAAAAACAACAGCTGCTCGCAGTATTAGGGGATGGTTAAAGACGGCAGAAGCAATTTGCAATTAAAATGTGTTTATCTTAGGAAAGAAGTCTTGGAAACTTGTAATTAAAATGTTTATACAAAGGCCAAGATTTCATAGCCCGCATCTTTAAAAACGTCCTTTTTGAAGTCAGCAGTAGCAGGGGTTAAGTTGTCACTAGATAGATGCTAGCTGCGGCTCTCTGGGCGTGCTGGGGCCCCGGGACGGTGGGGGGACGGTGGGGCACCGCGTCCTGGCGTGTTGGAGCTGCTCACGGGAGCTGGAGCGCCCGGAGCAACCCCGTGAGCTTCGCAGTGTGACAGCCCCCGCCCAGCCGCCGTGCCCGGCGGGTGCAGGACGGCATCGGCGATGCAGCTCCTCGCAGGGTCAAGCCGCTGCCAGGCGCAACCTGGGCGGCCAGGACGGCTCCTGGCCAAGGCAGCCTGGGCTTCTACGGATGCTGCACGAGGAAGAAATAACGTGGCACCGCGTGATGTGCCCCAGCGCGGCCCTGTTGTCCCTCGGACGTTCGCTTCCACCTCTGTGGGTCTGGGGACGTCTCCAAACGCTCCTCCGGAGGCGAGAGGCCACCGGAGCTGCCCCCGAGGGTGGCCGGCATGTCCCAGCAGCTTGGCCCTGGGTAGCGGGATCGCTGCTGGGGGGGTACCCGTCCCATGGGTGCTCTGGGAGCTCTGGGGACAGCTTCTTGCATGAGCAGCAGTAAATCTGCAGTGGGAGATCTTCAGGGCTGGTGTGGGCAGGTACAGTGCTCCTGGGGGAGCAGGGCTTGGCTGAACTCCCGAGACGTGAGCTTGGCCAGCTCAGAGCACCTTGCGCGCTGCTTTGATTTGTACCGGCTCCGCGCCTCTGCAAATTCACTGCAGCACTGCTCCGCCACGCTGGCAATTCGTCTTGCTGCTTTCACAGGATTTTTTTCTTTGTTGTTGCCTTTTTTTTTTTTTTTTAATTCTGCTTTTGCTGCTGTTGAGGTTTGCTGTTGGCTTTCCCCGGTGCCCTGCGGGTGCGCGGGGTGCGGGGGGGTGAGCACAGCCCTGGCCAGCGCAGCCCCGGCCGCTCACCCCACGCCCCAGGAGCAGCCGGAGAAGGCTGGAAGGTGCAAAGGTGATTCCAGAGCCCGGCACACCGCAGCCGCAGCCGCAGCCGCGGAGCTCGGCTCGGGGGGAGCTCTGCTTTACTGAGCCCCCTCATCCCTGGCTGGCCGGGGAATGGAAACCAGCCCCCGGGCAGCCGTGCACCCGCCTCACCCCCTGCCCCTGCATCCCACTGCCCGCGGGGCCGGGACGGACACCCCCAGCTCCCCTCCACCCCACAGCCATCTCGGCCCCAGCCCTTGGGGGTTCGCTTCCCCCTGCACAGCGGTGTGCCCCCCCCCCCGTGGGGGTGAGAATGGAAGCCGAGCCTCCAAACTTGCAGACTTCTTTGGGAAGATGCAAATACCTGCTGGGCTCTCCCTTCCGCGGCCCCACCACCAGCCGTCCTGGGGTGGTTTTGCACGTTTCCAAGCTTATTTTTCATCCAGTTACAGCAGGTAGGAGCTTACCTTGCAGAGCAGGTAACATGACAAGAGTCTCCTGATTTGGGAAGCTGTAAAATCACGGGCCCCCGAGCCTGCCCGTGCTTTGTGGCTTGCCCTGTGGCAGGAAGGTCTGGGGCAAGACTCCGAATTTTAAATCCTCTTCATAGTTATTTCACAGGATAACGAGAAAAATAAATAGAAGCAGAAGAAGGGAAGCAAGCTGGCTGCGGGCAGGTGGAGAAGCGATAAATCACTCTGAGAGTGCATCCCAGAGGCTTTCACCTCGGGGTTCAAGTGCCTTTTAACCTCTCAGATCATGGAAACCCTGCAGGAACTCTTTGGCTTGCTGTCGTGAGGTCTTTAAGCGTCTCACACCCCAACAACAAGCTGCAAACCCTCAATGCAGGCTGCCTGGGGATACAGGATCACCTTTGGCGCTGGTTAAACATCCTAAAAGGAGGGACGAAATGCATTTTATACAGCGTGATCTTTCTAGACAGCAAGGAAAGCAGAAGTCCCAGTTCTTCTACAAATGGGAACAGACTCTGAACAGCAGGTCAGATCTGCAGCCTCTGCTGCTGGGCTCGGAAAGGTGCCTTTCGGGCAGTTCTTCTTACCCTAGGAAGGGAAGAGGGAGCAAGTGCCCTCCGGTGAGGCTGCGGCCACTGTGCCCCATCCCTTGGAGCGCAGTGAGCGCTGCTGCCCATGACCCAGCCAGTCCCGTCAGCATCCTCTGCTGCAGCCGTGCCGTAGCGGGGCAGAAACGCTGCTTTCCTCCCCGGTCCTCACCGCTGATTCGGGCAGCAAAGGAACTTTCTAAGATGCCGGCACTGACCCTTGCCCGGGCTTAACCGAGACCCCCTGGACGCCAGGACAGTTACGACATGCCACGATGGTGCCAGCAGCGATACAGGGATCGCTGTATCGACCAAAGCGGCCGCGTGTCGGGGCAGCGAGCAGGCAGGGAGCCGTGCAGAGCAGGCAGGAGTCTTGCTTTGCCTGCAATGGGGGGGGAGGGTGCTTTTTGCAAGTCCTGTCATGTCCTTACCTTACGCGCTCCTAAAGCATGAGATTGATTTCCCAGACTGGGTGTATTTAGGCTGTTTATCCAGTGAAAAAGGCAAATTTGGGAAGACTTACTATTGTGCTGGCTCCGATGAGAAAACCCGCTCGTCCAAGGTGACAGAGCCTCCCCCGGCGCCCGCCCTGATGGGCGATAGCTGGGTCCTGCTGCAGCCCTGCCCTGCACCCGCTCGCCCCCCTGGGTCCCCTCCGGCCGGACTCACAGCGTGACCCCGGAGCGCTGGCACCTGAGGAGCACGGCAGCAGCTTCCCGGGACACGCGCTGGAGCGGCACTGGGGCTTTGGCCGAGCTGCTCAGGTGCGAAGCAGTGAAAAGCCCCGGCACTGGAAGCCCCTATCGATTGTGGTTACAGCCTCTGCCACTAGAACAATTGGCCTTCACACCTTGAGACAAAACTGGCGGAGATCAAGAGGCTGCAAATAACCGGCCCGGTGCCAGGGGAGCGGTGGGGTTGCAGAGGGAGGCCCAGGAGGAGCTCCCCAAGCGGGTGAGTCCGTGCTCAGCCGTGGGTGAGGGCTCGGCTTGGTGCCCCCAGCCCCTCCGCCAGCAGCACCCACCCAGCGGTGCTCCTTAAGCCATGCTGGCGGCAGACACTGGCTCCAGAACTTTTGTGGATAGTAATGAATTGCACCTTTATGGCCTGCAACTAATGTTTATTGCCTGAGACAGGTGCCTCTAACTGCTGTGCTGCAGCCTGCACATTTTTCGTCGTTTTATTCTAGTTGCTCTGTTAGCGCTTTTTCCCAGGGTATGGGCACATCTCTGTCAGCACGTTGCTGCTCGTGGGTCCCTGAACTCTCCCACAAAGAACAGTTTCCCAGGGAAACAAGACAAGAAGGAGACCAAAGAAACACGAGAGTCCTAGTTCCTTCCTCCACCAGAATTACAGATCAGCAGCTTATCCTGTTCTTTCACTCTCCGAGAGCCAAGTCATCCACTAATTGGCATCAGACCTCAAGGCAGGGGGAACGAGCCGTGGGCTGGCAGCGGGACGGATAAATTACAGCCGCGCACACCAGTGCGTGCGAGGCGGCTGGTCCAGCACGAGCTCCGCTCCGGGTCGGGGGCTGCTCCCCCGCGTCCCCGCGCTGCGGCTGCCTGCAGACAGAGGGACACCGCAGGGCCCAGCCCCGCTTGCCAGGGCCAGGGGTGCTGTGGTGACAGGAGCACTGAGCACCGAGAGAGCCAAAGCCTCGCTGTAAAATCGACACGACATACACAGGACTTGCTGCAGCTGCTGTTCATCGCCTGTGTCCTATTCCGAGGTCTGATCATTATTTTAATGAGCTGCAGCATCTCATAAAACCCAGCACTGAGAAAATTATATTGAACAACTGTGAAAAGAAATAATTTATTTCCATAATGTCTGTGTTTTGGATTGAAGGAAAAACCCCACAACTCCAGCAATATGACTTTTCCTGCCGAGCCACGAAGTGGCGGGCTGCTCATTAGCTTAGATCATTGCTGCTCAAAATGTAATCATCTTTAAAAATGATTAAAAATATAAACCCCACGGATAAGAAGTGGCAAAGGGCTTTGCACTTCCAGCGTGCCACCCACCGGCACCCGGTGGTTTTCACTGTGATCTCTGGTCTGTCCAACCTGCAGACGCTCTGTAGCTTTACGGGGTAAATGCTTTCAGCCCTGGATGCCTGCGATGTCACCGAGCCTCCAGACCTTGTCCGGTGCCTCGACCTTTCCACCTGCTTTCTCCTGCCCTCTCCTGAAAAGCAGCTCCGAGAAGGGACCGGAGAGCGGGAGCCTTTCCCTGTAACGCAACCAACAAGCACACAACTGCATTAGAAGCTGAAGAAGGAGCTGCCGCCGCAGTTTTGCAGGGTGTTCGGAAACAGGCAGAAGTTTTGGTCAGGAAGGTGGATGCACGCCATGGTTACGGTTTGAGCTGGGTGTTGGACCCTCCCGGTCTTAATTACCGTGTGATCCCATGGTGGAGCCTGTGCGGAGCCTCTAAGCTGGACCAGTTTGCCAGGGAAGGCTTTGGTAGCGGGGGCCGCAGCCTCGGCTGGATGGAGAGGAGAGGTCGGCCCAGGACCCAGCGCGACTGCGAATCTTCTGCGGCAGCGCGGAGCACGCCGCTCTGCTCCCTCGCTGGGCTCATTAGTGGAGCCCATTAAATCTTATGCTACACGAGTAATGCATGAAGCAAGAAGGGAAATGAGCATGAAATCTGGTTGCAAGGTTCGTCGGAGCTGATGGACCTCAGCAGCCGGAACAGCCGTACCTCAAAGGAGGCTCAGGCGTGAGCCGTCAGGCTCTTCCGAGGCATTGTTAAATAATCATCTATAGGAAATGATTATTCATGAACACAATGAAGATTATCATTTAGAATTCTTAACAATTCAGCACAGCTCCTGTTTGATGTGGCGAGGCTCTCGCAGTGCATTTGCATTAGAGAAAGTATTACTACTTTTGATGGAGGAGAAGGATTACAGGAGAAATCTGCATAAATTTATTGGTAAATGTCATTTAGCATATGTCCAAATGTAATTTATCATGGGTTTGTAGTGCAGACTGTCTGACTCACACAGGGCTTTTTTTTTTCAATAGACAGATAAATAACCCTTGGGACAAAATTACCTCATTGAAAGGAAACTGATATTAAATCATTATTGTTCCAGGTGAACGGAGCCTGCTCTAGGCAGCTCCCTCTGGGCAGCTGCCGCAGCCCAAGGCAGGAGGGGCCCAGGCTGAGGGACGTGGAAACGCACGTCCTGGAGGGGATGCTCGGAGCAGCCCCTGCCCTTCTCCTGCCCGCCGAGCTTCGCCCCAGCTCCGCACGTGTGCTGGCAGCCTCCCCTGCACAACAGCCCGCTCCATCTGCATCCAGAGCGGCTCCTCCCTCCTGGCACAGAAACACGCCGAGGATTTTATCGCAGCTGCTGCTCCGGCCCGTGGGGACATCCCTGTGCTCCCGGCCGCCCGGCTTTCCTCCCCGCAGCCCCCACGAGCCCAGCCCCGGGGCTGGCCGCTGCCCAGGGGCACCGAGGGACCGGCGCTCGCAGCAGCGGCAGCCGAGCCCCTCTCCTTGGGAAGGGTTTCCTTCCAAGCCAACAGCTCTCTGCTCCCACAGGCCCTTTCACGACTGCTGTTTGGGTTAATTTCACAGCTGCTGGGCTCGTTCTGTCCTTGAGTAACTCTCCAAAGGGATGTGCTTATCCACAGAGGCTGTTCCAGCTGCCTCGGCTTTCATCTCTTCGGTTTTCCCTGGGTGATGTAAGGTTGTTTAACGCGTTGGCTGTGACAGGGCGAGGACTTTCTGGCAGCCCGGCACCTGCCGGAGCGTCTGTGGCAAGCTCCGAGCCGGTCCTGCTAAACCAGAACAGCAGCCCCACTGCTCGGCTGGAGCTGGACGTCCGTGTCCATCCCCACGGCCACCATCCCCACAGCCACCGGTGGCCTTTTAACTGTGATACCAGCCTGGCAGAGGTGCAGGTCGCTACAGCGACTGCCTCAAATGTGACAGGCGTGATCGCACGCGACAAAGAGCTCGGTCTCCTGCCCCATGCCCATCCTGCCGGCTCCCTGTCACTGTCTGGAGGAACATCTCTGTGGGGGCTTGGGAGAGCGGCTCTGGACAGGGATTAGGGAGTTGCATCTCAACAACCAACCGGTCATTGGCTTCGTCGACTGAACTTTCCATAAGCGCAACAAGATACGCTCAAACACCCTGAGACGGGGAGGAGGGCCTGTGCACATCTTCACTGTAACCAGTGACCTTGCAAACATTCCTGTTCCTTGAGGAAGCCAAGCCCGAGAACTGGAAATTTCAGCCTGCTTTGAACTCCAGCCCTGGGGAGGCTGAAGGCTTATGCCAAACCCTGGCGTTCCCAGGCCAGGCAACGTCTTCCAGCTGTCGGATACCCACGTCTGCAGCGATTTCTGCATCTCGCTCCAGACACTCTGCTTCCACACGTCTCTCCCAAGCAAGCGAACGCATGCTCCATCGTGACTGCCTGATATGTCTTATCGTCTTGTTAGCAATTAATATTAGCATGGTAGAAATTGCTAATATGTGATATACAATAATTAGAATTTAATTTAATTGCCCAATAGCTGTTAAACTCTGCATACAAATGCGGCTTCCACTCCCTGGGTTACAGAGAATGGCACAGGAGGAGAAAGCCATCCCTGAGAAACGGGCGAGGCCAACGCAGCCCAGCTGAGCTGCAGGGAGCCCGCTGCAGGGCAGCCCCAGCAAGGGCGGGTTCCCCGCTCCAGGCTGATGGGCGAGGCTGGGCACCGGCAGAGCAGCAGCGCTGGGGTGCCGAGCCCACTGCCGGGGGCGGGAGCCGAGGGGAGCGCGGATGGGCTGGGGTCAGACCAGGCAGCACGCGATGCTCAGATGTGCCTTATTGCAACAGAGGATGAAGCCTTTCCTCCTGCATCTGGGTCTCGGGTGAGATTGGAAAGAGATGTTTCTCCTGGCAACAGCAGAATGCTTCATGTATACCTGCAGGTACCAAAAAGAGAAAGAAAAAAAGAGGGAACCAAAGAGCGTTTCCCAGGGGTCGGTGCCACCCGCACCCGCGCAGGCTGTGCTCTGCGGTCGGTGCAGCGGAGGGGTGAGGCCGCGCGTCCAGGAGAGAGGGGCTGGGCAAAGGGGACCGCGTCCTGCAGAGCGGTGGCTCTGTGACAGGCTCTAGGGCACGGGGTGGGTACCAGCTGCACGCGATCCCAGTGATGCTGCGGCTAATGAGATTCCTGGGTACCAACAGGGAAATACCAAAGCAGTAGGCACAGAGATTGTTGGTTTTGTACAGCACCAGTGTGACCAGTAACGTCCTGTGGCCAGTGCTGGTGTCTGCACTGCCAGCGAGGTGTTAACAAACTGCAGAGTCCTGGCAGGAGCTACGGGAGCTGCTCGAGGTCTGAAAATCTGCCACAGAGAGAGATTAAAGAGGCGAGCCTATGTATCTTGTCGAAGAGGGGGTTAAAAGATCACTTGGTTGTGGTCTCCAAGTACCTGTGCGTGGACGTTTTTGATAATGGATGGCATAACAAGTTGTTTAACTGAGACAGATTTAAGCTGAAAATAAAACACACATTTTAAAAAAGGGGTGAAATTATTCTGGGAACAATTTACCAAAGGATACATAGAAGGTTTTAAAATGAAGGCTACAAATAATGCTTGATTTCTGCTTGCCCTTTCTGAGGGTGGCGTAGCGATCGCAGGGGAGGCTCGTGGGTCCGCACGGCGCGGTCCTGCTTCTGGTGGCGCAGAGCCGTGCTGGGGGAGAGAGGAGGCCCGTGCCTCGGGGGGGGATAGGGACAGGCAGGGTTTACCCGCAGGGTACCCTCACACAAGCAGCGGTTCGGGGGGGGCAGAAGCCCCCGAGCCCCCCGCGCAGGGGCGGCTGAGAGCCCTGGCTCCGCAAGGTGACACGAGTGCTGGCGTGGTGAGCGACCCCGCAGCGTGTCCTGGAGTGCTCCCACCAGGCCCTCAGCTCGCACATATTTATTCCCTTTTTTGAAGCGTAAGCGCAGAAGGAAAAGTACCTGCGTAGAAAGAGCTGGATGAGGCCGTTATCTCTAAGGGATTAACGGCTGCTGGTGACTCAGAACTAAGATGACTCAAAGAAAGGCAGCGTCCAAGGGATAAAGTCGACCACCACGGTCCCATCATCAGCCAATTCCACAAACTCAGCACTGTCTCCTGAGTGATTAGTGCAAGCGCGCAGGGAGTTTGCAGAGGAGAAGCGCTCCATTTTGGCTCTCCATCTCCTCAAACTTGGCATCTGTATCTTGTGATAGCTGCTGTGCACAGCCAGCCAGGCCTGGCCGGGGCTGGGAAAGGAGGGCTCGAGAGGATAGAGAGAAGAGGCCTTTGATCCCTCTAATTAACTCTGATTTAAAATGTATTATGAAGCTGAGAATTAGTAAGAAAGCTGGGGTTGCTTTGATGTGCGTGGGTGGATGCGGCCAAGAGGCTGCACAGAGGGCTTAGGGCAGGCGGGAGAGGTTTGAGGCAAGGCCCTGGGAGCAGAAGGGGCTGATGAGCACCGATGGGACGGGCCCGCTGGTGCTCCACCGGAGAGCCCGGCAGCAGCGCGGCCGCACCGGGCAGCGGTGCGGAAGCTGCCGAGATCCCGGTGGCCGTGGCCCGGCAGCATTTGCTCCGAGGGCTCTGAGGCCGCAGCAAAGCCACGGCTGCTCCGTGCGACGGGACCCCCGCGTTCTCTGCGCTCGCCTGAACGAGGGCACCGGGCAAGGCCGCGCGCGTGGGGCTGCCTCGTGCCTAAAGCGTTACTGACTTTGCTGCTAGATGTGACTGGGTGTGCTAACGAGGGGACGCTTCCCGCCCTTCCTCAGGGAAACAACCACCGCAACAGGCACCGGCACTTCTCCCGGCAGCAGCTGCTCCAGCAGCCGCTCGCAGGGACCGCCGGTGGCTGCGGACCCCCGGCCGCTGAAGGACCGGGGACTGCAGCGAGCGGCAAGCCTGGGGGTCACCCACGAGCGCACGCCCACCCGCAGTCTGGGGGCTTCTGCAGCTGGGAACGGCGCTTGCCCGGATGCTGAGCCCCGAGCCCCGCGGGGCCCCGGCGCTGCCCCGCCCGCCGCCGCCGGTCCCTATCCCGGTGCTAAAATGACCTCTAGTGGCAGGCGGGCACCGGGGCCGGCCGGCGGGCAGCTGGCTGCGGGAGGGAGGGAGGCTGGGGCGGGGCGGCAGGAAAACTCGTTTTATTTAAAAAAAACCCAAAATTAAAAAAAAAAAAGGGGGCAAAGCGCGACCCCCTTCTCCGTTGCTTTCCAGTTGCTGCCGAAATTCTCCCGCTGCCCGGGTTGGGGAGCCGACAGGAACACCAGCTCCGTGAACCATGGCTCCTCTTTGTTTGCCCCAGTGCCACGGTGACTCTGGAGCCTACTGAGGGCGCTGCCAGCGGTGGGGCTGGCTGTTGGTTGCTTTGCTGAGGAGCATTTTGGCGTACATTTATCTGCTCAAGTAGCACCAGCCTGTTCTGGGTAAGACTGCCCGGCTCCCCTCCTGCCAGCCAGGCCCCTGGCAGGCGGAGGAGGTGGACAGGCACCGTCTCCCCCAGGGCCTGCCTGGGCCTCAGCTTGGCTTTGGGCAGTTGCAAAAGTCCTTCCCCAGGACTGCTGCGATGCCAGCGAAAATGAGGTGATGGGAAGAGCTGCCATGTGTCCCAGCGCAGGCACGAGAGCCACAAGGGCTGGTATTGACCAGCAGCGTGGTGGGAGGCACGGCTCCGTCCTCAACTGGGTGCAGAAGTGACCCTGCCCGTGCAGGAGGCAGGCAAGGGCCCTGCTCGAGAGTGCAGACTCTGAACTGAGGGGTAACAGATATTTTGCATTACTTCATGATTGCTGTTGAAGTGCCAACACCTTTGCCTGTCCCTCTTCCCGGCACCACGGCAGCCTCGAGTCTCAGACTGAAATGCCTGGGCTAAACATGGCAGGTCTGGCCAGCTCACGCTGAGAACGCTCTGGGTGGCTACCTCCATCTTCTGAACGTTGCACTGTAATGGTGCTTTATGGGAGAAGCCCAGGAACCTGTACTCTGGACCTTTAGGCTCCTCCACGCTTCGGAGAGGCCTTCACTCGCACAGCACCTTCCACCCGCTGGGGCTCCCCCCATCAGGGCCATGGCAAAGCTCTGTGGGCAGAGGAACAGGCAGAGGTCCTGCCTCGGGGCACGGAGGAGGTAGGCAGGCAAAACCCTAAAGCGAGAGGTAAACCCAAAACCCAGCCCATGGAGGGTCCAGAGACATTTTCTTCCCACTGCTGAAAGCGTTTGGAGCAGGGACAGACCCAAAGTGAAGGTCTTCTCCTGGCCGTGGGCTGCCATCCTCCGGGCTCAGCGGGGCTGCAAGCCCCTAAAGCCATTTCGTGCTGCTGCCGTTGCTGGAAGGCATCAGGCTCCTTCTTTCACGAGGTGGCAATGGCGAGTTAGTTTTGCCTTTTCTTTCACTGAGCAGGAAAATTAGTGACTCGAAATTCGTTCAGCAGCAAGGTCACCCCTGGCGTTCTCCACGCTGAGAGCAGGGATGAGATTCAGAGGGGGTGCCGAGCAGCGTCAGTGACGGTGGGATAACGAGCCGGCGTTTCCCAGAGCCAGTGGATTCCCCGGAGGAAGGCAAGGCGTCCCCGCCAGCGGTGTGATCCCTCTCTGCGCCCGCGATTCCGGGCGCAACAAGCTGGCGGGAGGGCTGGACTCTGCCGGGCTCGGCAGAAATGCTGTGTGCTTGCCTTCAGACTGAGTCCTCTACTCCGCTGCTTGGCCGGTGGTCGGGTCGCAGAGGTCTGCACTGCAATGCCAGACCCAGAGGTGGGCACATCTCACGGCATCATTTTGGGGTAGGATCAAAGGAGAAGCCTCTGCAGAGGAGACCTCGCTTTAAGCTGGGGTCGCGCCCCAGGGAGAGCACGGTCCCGACAGGACAGGCTCCGCTGTGGGGTGCACGGTGCCGGGACCGTGAGTCTTGCACGCTTTCAGGCGTGAGCAGCAGTGGTCCCAGGGCAGGCTTGTTAGGGGGAAACTTGCTGATGAAGTTCTTTATATGGCTTTTATGAATTCTTGGATAAATTAGCTCTGATTATTACAGAAAAAGTTACTTTTACTCCAGAATACTGTTCATGCAGGGAGGAATTGTTTGTCCTGCTGTACCTCTCCTGATTCATCTTGTGACAATGGCAAACCCCTGCTGAGGAATGAGCTCTCGCCTTCTTTCTGACTCGTTGATAGGGTCAATTTTCTTCTCCTTAGTACGAAGGGTAATAAATTCAGACATCCATGTAAATTCATGACAAAGGGTGGCCAGATTTAAAATTGCTGGCCCTCGCACTGGAGAGTTTCACCGTTTTACTTCTGTCCGTCATGGCTCACATCTAGGGTTTTTTATACTTTTATATTCCTGTGAACACACTGGCGTGGTCCCCCCAGGGTTCGCGTGGGCTCAGGCGGGCTTGGCCCAGAACGGGCCAGGCGCAGGGGAGCGGGGCTGCGCTGGCACCCGGGACTGAGCCACGGCATCGTCTGCCCGGGCGCCCGCACCGCCGCTCCTCCCGGCTGCAGCGGGACTGCCCAGTGCTGAGAGCCACTGAAAACCGGGTCGACACAACTCCACTGGTCTTCTACACGGGCACGCAGGGTTTGCGGTGTGTGGAGGGTGTAAGCAGAGCTGTGGAGGGAGCAGCTCCCAGGATCTGCTGGCTCTCTTGGTAATTACAGGCTGGGGTTTTGCTTGTTTACTTCCTTGTTTGTTTGTTTCCCAAGACATAAAAGCAGGTTTCTGGATTTATTTTCTGTATTTCAGCACAACTTTTGCAGTTTCCCTCAACTTTAAATCCCTCAAGCCTAAGGGAGCTGGCAAACATCAGAAACTTGAAGTGGGTTGCAAATTGCGAGAGGACTTTGGAAAACAACTGAGGAAGCAAAGCAGATGGGCTGTGCCGGCGCTTGCAGACTTGTGCTGAAAGCATTTCCCAGGACACTAACACCCAGGCGTGCTCTGCCCAAGAGGACGGCTGTTGTGGCCAGGTTTCCACCGCGGGTCAGCTGTTGGTTCTGTGTTTCCATCCATTGTCCCGAGGAAAAATCCTGGAAATGTGCCTCCCTCCTTCCCTGCCTGCTTGTGGGAGGGTAATGGGGCTGGCAGCGTGCAGCAGCCTTGGTTTTCTCCCCGAACTTCTGTTATTTGGGGTTCAAACACCTGCAGTGCTGATAGGCAGGAATGATGCATAAAACATGGGCTTTATTAAGGTGCCAAAGTTTTATGAACAGAACTAGGAAAAAAAGGCAGCCTGGCTGTGGGAGTCCTGGGCTGGGTATCGCGGGGCAGCTGGGCCGGGCGATGCCCTCCCCGTTTAGGGGCTGTCGGTCTGTGCTGCTGGCTCGGCACCGCAGCAGAACCTCCCTTCGTCTTGATCTCACGATTGAATTGCTGAGAGGCTCCTTGCCTCTTCTGCCTCCTAACCCTCTGGTATTTAGGTGACATTTTTGCAAAGAGATGGAATACACGCCTGTCTCTCCCACAATGACATGGTCTAATGTTAAATGATTAACTTAAAACATGACAAAATGTCTTTTTTTTTTCCATTTAAAAAAAAAATCAAACCCTTTGCACAGTGCTACCCTGAGGGCACCCTGCAGGGCAGTGCGCTCTGGTCTTGCCTGCGGGCTGGTTGAGGGGATCTGTGCAAGCCCAGGTCTCAGCTGGCCGTGGGGCTCCTGGACCATGGGTGGGAATGTGCCACATGGTGACAGGAGGCTCTCCATGCCCATGAGAAGATCCTGACTCTACAGAGACCGTCACAGGGTGACGCAGAGCCACCAAGGTGTCCGAGTCCACCCCCACCCCCTGGACCTCCTGCAAGCAAGGCAGGGAGAGCCCACGAGCATCTTCAGCCAGGGCAGGACACTAACCACGGTAAAAAACACTATCTTAAGAAAATCCAAAGTATGGTTTTCTGAGCAGGGCACCTGGGAGGGGGCGGGTGTCCCCGAAAGGTGGGGGGAGCAATCGGCTCTGAGGTCTGGGCACACCGTCACCACGATGCTCCTCGGTGGGCGGCCAGGCGGCCCCTCCAGCCAGGGCACCGACGCCTGGGCACCGAAACTCGGAGGTTTCCCGGTCCCTAGATGGCAACTTGTGCCCAGCTGGAGATGGAGACGGGCCACTTGCTCACTGAATCCTCCAGCTGAGGAGGCCAAGACAAAAACATGGGTTTCGTTTCAGCCAGTAAAGCTGCCTGGGTGAAAGGAGCAGGGGCTGGGAAGGGAGAGGCTGCAGAGGGGTTTCCTGGGGAAGCCAAGCAGGAGCAGCGGAGGGATGAAAGGTGTCGTTTTCTCTGCGTCCAGGGGCTGCTTTGCACAGGTATAAAGTACCGGTGCCACGCAGGGTGGCAGGGAATTAGCAGTCCCAATTTATGGGCTGAGGGAGGTGTGATGCAGAGCCTGGGAACCCTCTGAAGCCGTCCGGCACTGCCATCTTACTCCTGTGCCTCTCAGCAGTTCTGGCGTTACAGACTTTCCTGTCTTCTACCGCACTTCAAGGCTTAATTAGTGTTTGAGAAGCAATCTACAGATGAAAAGCACAACCATGTAACAATCCCAAAAAGCAGGTTGGTCAGGAAGAGGCCTGACCCATAACGATGCTTTGCTGGATGTTTTCTGATGGCACTCATGCGTTAGAGCACGAGTTTCTGTTGCGCTGGGGTCTCAAGCAGGGACAGAGGCTGCCTGCCTGCAGCAGGGACATGGTCTGCCCCTGCAAACACAGCTAGGCTGAAATAAGTGTCTGCTACCATCCAGCTCCTGTGTGCCTCTGTGCAGTGACAGGACAAAATCCACACGAAATTTTCTTCCCCACTGCCTGGATGCCAGATTTCAGCAGAGGCATTGCATTTTTGTTCACGTGCTACGTTGCAAAAGAGCTGTAGGGACAAGTGATCCCAAAACATCTGAGCATTTTTGGTGATCTGCGAGAGCAGTACCCAATCTGTGGGGAGAGTTAAATCCCTCATTAATCTTGGGAAATACATACGGCATTGCCAAAAAGACCAAAGACGGTCCTGTGAAATCCAACTGCTATTCAGCGTCTTAGGATCTCTAGGTCCCTCTCCTTTGCCTGTAACCATTTCTTCTCCCTTTCACTTCACAAACTGCAGAACAGTTCCTTGCAGATATCCGTAATATTTATCAGCATTTAAAATAATAACTAACACCTTACTTTGGTCCCTGGGCCCATTCGTCCCAGCCAGTGCCACCCCAGAAGCCGTACATCAGCAGAGCGATGGTGGTGTGGTGATGGACAAGGCTGATACATCATCCAAGCGCTGGCACCCTGGTGCCCTGCTCCGTGCAGGGCTATCGCTCCGGTATAGATGGCTGGCTGGTGGTGCAGCCCTGACCATTACGAACGAGTCAGATGGATCCTAACCTTTAATGGATTGTCCTGGAACTGTAATGGATTTTTTAATTAAAAAGTAACTGGACAGTTTATGGGAGAGCAGGCAGAGACCGGTGGGTGAGAAGGCTCTGAGGAGCTTTAACAAAACCAGCTTCCACATCTGGGTAACTAGTTTGAACTCAGACAAGTAGATAATGGCGAAGCTGGGCAATCCACTGGGCAGCCGTGGGATAAAAGGAGCTTGCAGTATTTCTCCAGCTCCCAGGCGTGGGTACAAATGTCATGGCCAAGCTCCTTCTGCACTCTCCAGCAGAAGGGCCAGTGGTTCAATTAGGGATGTTGGCAGGGCACAAAATAAGAGAATTCTGCTTCTTCATCCCATAATTATTCTGTATTGTTCTGAGAATAACTGGAGGACTCACAGCTCCCCAGCTGGGCTATCAGGCCAGCACATTTCACACGTATTTGCCAGGTAGTGCCCCAAACCCCATTTTTCAGTCTTGAATCAGAACAATGGCACAGGATATTTATTAAAAACAAGAGGATGTGTGCTGATTAGCTTTGGTCTGTTTCTGGCAAAGTTCCTTCTAGTTACAGTGGCAAAGATAAGGAAAAGTCTGGATTTCTTTCTCAGCTGATACTATTGTCTTAGGAAAGAAATCTGGAGGGGTGGGTAGCCTAGGGCTGCTCTCACGAGGCGTGTGCCTCCCCCCCTTCGTGCTGCGCTGGCATTTGGGATTCTCCCTCTGCCCTTGCAAAGCCACTTCTCTCTTGGGAAGCTTTGGGAATCATGAAGGCAGAAGTTAGAAAGGTTCAGTGACTCCTCCCGGAAAACATCTCAGGGGTTAACAAAGGCCCATTGGGAAGCTCAGCCTCCTTTCTAACCCCAAAAGGTGCCCGAATGAAGAGCGAGCAGGTGATCAGGGCTCTGCGGTGCTCCCAGCAAGGGGGGTCTCTACTCCCTCTGCAAACACATTATCACTCCTCTGTTCTCATCAGCAGAACCTGACCCCAGGTTAATTGTCCTTTGTCTCTTACATGACAAAATCCCCTTCCCGTTCTCCCTTCAAAAAATTGTTTTTAAAAGTCCTCTACAAAACCAGAAAGATCCAACTCTGTGTGCTTTTATGCTTTGTAGCTGGAAAGGTGTGCTGCACAGACAGCTGGGGACGCCCACGGGAGATCCCGGCTGCACGCGGCTGGCTTAGATCCAGGATGGTCAGAGGTTTAAGCTTGTGGGTGAGAGAAAATCAACAGAATTGTACAGAAATCAAATCCCACAGCTACAATATGGAACCGGAACCAGCTCAAGTGAGGACCTCCTCACAGAAGACCACAACACCATATCCGGCTGCTGGCTTTGGCTTCACAAAGGAGTAGCACCAAAACCTTTTGGAGTCTTTGAAGTATCCTCATCATGCCCAAGGGACCAGACTTAGAGGTGGAGGAAAAGATCATGCGTGATTCATCCACTGCTCTGAGTTTTAATGCAGTATGCAGAGGATTATACTAAATTATGATGATTTGCTTCTTATTCTTAAAGTCTGTGAGCATTTGAGTGAAGACAGCCAGAGTTCAAGCAACTGTGGGAGTGCCACACTTGGGAAGTACATTGGTTTATGGCAATTAGCATAAATGGTCTGTGGATGTAAAGACTAAGATGGAAATTTGGTGAGTGTGATGTGTTGCCATCCCTGACGTGCTTACTGACTGTGTACAGATGTTGGCGTGCTGGTTCCAAGATCTGCTTTCTTCCTTTATTCAGCAATGCAGAAGTGCAGACATTTGCATGATATTCCTCTTGACTAATTAGATGCCTTCGTTTACCATCCTCCAGGCTCCAAGTTTTGATCATTGCACTCAAAATGTAGGAATTTGTCAATGGTAATGAGTTGGTGTGATGTGGTGGTGAGACACGGTTTGGTGTTGTCTGTGGTGTATGCACATGGAGCGTAGAGGAGCTAAGTAGAAGAGAGCAGGAGCAGATAAGAATCAGAGTTTTGGGTTTGGTTTTGTTTTGGTTTTTAAAGTGTATTAATGACATTGTCATTCTTAATTAAAGCTTAGCTTTGACCAGCGCCTGCCCACAGCAGCTGTGCTACCTCAGAAGCTGGACTGATGGCACAGAGCTGTGGAACCGTGACTTAGAGAGCAATGTGGATATTCCAGCAAAACTGGCCACGGGGGCTCTCGGCTTTGCAGGCGGTGATCTGGGCTCTCGCATCGCTCAAGCCCTGAGTACTCGTGGCAATGCAAGGTCCTCTTCTCTTGCACAGAACTCACAGCTAAAGTGAAAAAAAAAAAAAACAACCAAGTCGACTCTTTGCTCCTGCCAAAACAAACTGAAGAAGGAAATGCAAATACAAACCTTCCCACTATGCCAACCTGCTTATTTGCATGTCCTTTTAAACAGATTTGCTCGGGCGGCTCGGAAGCTATCAGCAATAATTCGTCCTTCCTGGTTTGGGGGGGGTCGTTTCTTTTTGTGTCATTCAGTTGTACGACAGGTACTTGGCAGACTCTCGGGAACAATTCTGTCTCAGCCCTCAGTCCAAGCGCTTGTGTATTTCAGAATTAAAGCAGCACAGACAACTGCGCCCAGCAAAAGGTGCAGTACAGCGCAGCAGAACTGTACGTAGATAAGCTGCTTCTAAATCAATAAAGTGGTAAATAAGATGAAGTTCCCTACACAGCTCCTAATAATCTGTAGTGGTGAAACACTGAAACTCCCTTGTAAAGCGAATAGTTTCTCTTTATTGCTCTTTTTTAACTAATGTGTGAGTATGACCTAAAATAGTGACAACAAAACTTGGGCAACTTACATTTTAGGTTGTTTTGCAGAACTTAGAGAACAATTTACTGCTGAATGCATTTGAAAGCAAAAGAGTTCAGAGTTACACGAGTAACTTCAAGCTACAAAAATAGTCTTGATGCCAACAGGTATGCAGAGAACACCAAGCCGTAATGCTGCTCTCCTTTTTGAGTGACTTTCAGAACATAACCCAGCTCCCTCTGAAAGCCACAGGGTGTTTCCTTGCCTCCCTAGGAGGTTCCCGATTTCTTTTTTTAAAGTTATAAATGTGGGTAGCTGAGAATACTTTCTTATGTGCTGCAACGGCAAGCTAATCGTTTGCTATGACATGAGCATTTCTGTTGTGTGGTAAACATCGTTTAACAGGCACATAAGACAAATTTGGCTAAGTAAAGCTACGGCAGCGTTCCCGGGCAGTCAGGGTCTGGTCGCACGTCCTCCTCTGGGTGCAGCCGGGTGGCTGCTGCCCGATCGCCGTCTTTAACTGCTCTCACCCTCCTGCCAGAGGTTACTCCTCCACAGATCTCACAGCTCGGCTGCTCGTGGGAGCATCCCTTATCTTGCTTCGGTCCGAATGAGCAGCGTTAGCTCGAACAGCCTGAGCTGCAGATCATCACCAGGTCAGGCCATTTTGGCTGAAACGCTTGAGGGAGCAACCAAGCCGGTTCTGCTGGACTCTGGAGGGGGATTAACCTCGGGCAGGGCAGGGCTGGGCAGCGCTGTGGAGAGCTGGGAGGTGTAAAGCCACCAGCCACCTCGGATACATTATCTCCTGGCTGTGCGAGCAGACCTAAGGCCGGGCTTCATCAGCCATTGCATTCGTTTTAGGACACCTAATACCAGATCAAAAGGGCTGGGACTACACGATGCAATGCGCTGACCTGGCACAAACTCTGCTGATTCAGGTTTGTTCCGAAGTTTATTGAAGAGGTAAGTTTGTCCCAGCAGACCTTACCCAGATCAGGTATCATCTGCCGTCCAGCAGCCGGCAAAAGCCAAAGGGCAGCAGAAGCACGGTGTGGTGTGTGCTGCCTGAATCAACACGGGATGGCTGTGTCCGCATCTGATTCAGGGCAAATTTATACGGCAGGTGATCCACAGTACACGGGTCTGGTACTTATGTGGAAGCTGGTTTAAAAAACGGTAATCTGGCTATGCTGACGTTCTCTAATTATTGCGAACGAAATCAAAGACAATGTACTCCCCCCTCTCTAATGGGGACAAGCTGCTTTACACAGAACCTATGTCCTTTGGAGACCCTATATACCTGGCAGTCTCCTTGTTCATGCAGATCCTTTTCCTCCTGGAGTTGGTGAAATCCCTAAATGTCGCCTGTAGGGTTCAGCTATCAGAAGTTTCCTAGCCTAAAATTTTAGATAAGAATTTTTTTTTCCAAGCCGGTTAGTCTTCACTATTTTTACTTTAAAAATGTACTTGTCTTTGGATTGGTTTGTTTGAGATAGCGCTGTGCCAGCTGATATTCAAAAGGTTTTCCCTGCAAACACTTGTGGCCAGAGGATTAGAAAATAAATATTTTTAAAATGAAAGATTGTACTTTGTAAGTTTGAATAAATGGGACGTGTAACCAGTACATAACTTCAAACAGTTGGGGGTTTAATCATGACATTGATAAAAATATGAAATCCATAAGAAGGTGACTAATATTAATTGTATAATTTACTTTTCTGGAGTATATTAGCAGGGAGATAACTGGTAAAGGAAAAATGAGGATTCATACAGAAATGCGCACAGTATAAATTACTTGATCTTGTAAAAAAACTTGGATGCTTGGAAAGAAAGTAAAATATGCGTTGTAGATTTGTGGAAATAACATAGCTCCTTTACTAAAAAGCAATAATCGGCATAATGAAACATTAATAGATATTTTAAGTTGCAGTCATTGCCTGCACAATGAGAACTATAAGATGATAACGATTTTTTCTGTCCTCATGCGGTTTATTTTGCTGTTTACACACAGCATTTAATTTCCTCATTCCTGCTCCTCAAGTTCTGTTCCCTGTTCTAATTAATTTCTTTCTCATTTCTAGTCCGGATTAACCATCCTTCCCTTTGAAAAAGAGAACATATCTGGTCCGGTTGAAATCTGCCCTTACTTGTTTTATCGGTCACCCGGTCAGACACGTCTGTGATACTGGGGTGATGCTTGGCTGCGTGCCAGGAGCATGACCGCTTTGTAACGGCAGCCACTTATGGTTTTGTGGGACATTTTGAGATGCAGACACAAAGGTATAATAGTATTCTTTTCTTTTGGCATTTTTGTCGTCCGTGCCCCGTTCACGAGTGCCAGCACGCTCCCAAGACCTCCCCGCGGGTGCTGCTAGCTCGGCGGGACGGGGGATGGCTCCTCCGATCGGGTGACCGGCAGCGTGGGCTTCACCGAAACGCTGCTTTGGGGTGGCCCCTTCTGAGCAGAAATGGGAACCTAACGACCTGCTGCGTCGTTTGTTCACTAATGTGGGAAATAAGGGAAACGCTGCTGCTGCTTCCCACGGGCAAGGCGGGAGGTTGAAGGCCCCTGAAGCTCGTGTGGTGCCGGGAGCGATGTCCCCTCCCTTCGCTGGCCCCGCGACAAAGCCCCCTGCATCTCCCCAGGCTGTCTTGCCCTGGCCGGCTGCTGACAGGAGGGGACACCGGGGGGTGACAGGACATGGGGTGGTGATGGGCCCAGGGCTGTCGGGAGAGCCACCGCAGGCCCGGGGGCTGACGGGAGGTGACGCTGGGTGGTGAAGGCCCGGGCGGTGACAGGAGGGACACCACAGACCTGGGGGTGTGACAGGACACTGGGCAGTGACGGGCCCGGGGAGGGGGTGACAGGAGGGACACCGGCAGCGAAGGGCCTGGCGGGTGACAGGACAGCGGGCGGTGACAGGCCGGGGGGACAGCGGGGACAGCGGGGACAGCGGCGGCGCGGGGCGGGGACAGGCGCGGGGCGGGCGGGCGGTGACGCCGAGCGTTAACGGCTCTCCCCTAGGGGGCGCTCGGCGCCGGGCCGAAGAGGGCGGGCCTTTTGTCCGACTGCGCCGGGTCACGTGAGGCGCGGGGTGGGTGCGGTGTGCCGTTGCGCATGCGCAGTGAGGCGCTCGCGGCGGCCCGTGCGGTTGTCGGCCGGGAAACCCCTCGGCGGAACGCTGAGGCGGGGGCGCCCGAGTCGCCATAGCGAGCGGTCGGGCCTGCGAGCGCTGCGTGCGAGCGAGGGCGCGGAGGCCGAGCCGGGGCCGCGGCGGCCTCTCCCCGTCGTCCGCCCGCCCGCCCGGGCTGCGAGGAGGAGCCGGGCGGGCGCCGCCGCCGCCGCGGCCCAGCTCGATCGCTGAGGGCCGCGGGCCGGAGCCGGAGCCGTTGCGGGGGCGGGGGCCGGGGCCTCCCAGCGCCGCCGCGATGGAGTCCTGAGGCCTCCGCCAGCCGAGTCTGCCTGAGGCCGCGGGGCCTGGCCATGGCGGAGCGCCGCGGCCTCTGAGCGCCGCCGGCCCGCTCGAGCTCAGCCCGCGCCGCTTGCCCCGGCCCCCTCGGTGGGCCCTTCCCCGCGCCGCCGCGGGCCCTAACCGGCGCGGAGGCCGCGACGCCGTCTGCCGCGGTGGACGCCGGCGCGGAGCAGGCACCGCCTGGCCCCGACCATGTCGTGCGTCCACTACAAGTTCTCCTCCAAGCTGAACTATGATACGGTCACCTTCGACGGCCTCCACATCTCCCTGTGCGACCTCAAGCGCCAGATCATGGGCCGCGAGAAGCTGAAGGCGGCCGACTGCGACCTGCAGATCACCAACGCCCAGACCAAAGAAGGTGCGTGGGGGCGGCGGGCGCGGGGCCCCGGGGACCGCCCGGCTGGCGGCGGCGCAGACCGCCCCGCCGCGGCCTGCTCTTTGTGGCTCGTCCCCACGTAGCGTGAGTCAGCCTGGGGCCCATCCCGCCGGCGTGCGGGGGGACCGGGAGGGCCAGCGGCGCCGGGGATTAAGCGGGGTGGGAAGCGATAGCGCGGTTCGGGCGCGATCGGTAGCCGTGACTCGTGTTGGGGGCCTCACAGAGCTGCCCTTTCGGAGTTGCTGTTCTGACAGCTACCTTGGGATCCGTGTTTCAGACGCGGAGCTAGGCGTGGAAGACTACGTGGTTGATGTGCGACGTATCGTGCTTACAAAAGTTTGGGTTTCCTGGAATTCTTCCACGTAAAATGATAAGGAAATGTGGGAGGATATCTTATAATAACAAACTTGCCAGATTTCTTTGAAATCTGGCGGAGAAAGCTGGAAGTGATCGAAATAGAACAGATGGCTAATTTGAAGAAAGTGGTTTTGGTGACTTAATTTTGTTTTCAGCTTCTTGTACCCCACTTCATTGGAAAACTGGTTTTGTGCCTGTTGCAGAAACTGCTCACTAGCAACATTTTGGATCCAGAATGTATCTGGGAGTTATAATCTGTGCAGACCCTTTAAAGCCATCTTGCATACGAGTGTTCTCAGTATCTAAATTATACTTTGGAATTTCGTGTTAATGTAACTTCTTTTCTACACCAAATACACTGTCATTCAGATGCTATTGGGCATCATTTCATCATTCATTTCTAACGTTTTTTTCCTGGTAGAACATGTTAACCCTATCAGGGCAGTACTGAAGTTTTATGGCAGAACACTTATGGTGAATTTATGTAAGAAATGTTCTTGGAGAAGTCAAATTCTTTTAAATCGAATAAATGGTGCTTGATTCTGAGAGATGATAACGGTTTTGTATTACTTAGTATGATATTTCAGTTTGGTAATCTGCCATCTTGATATGTGATTAAAGACTTTGGGATGTGACTTTTCAGAAATAAAAAGAATTGTGAAGTGTTTTCATTCCTTAAACGTTACGATTTTTTTCTGTGGTTCTGTGACGCTCTTACAACAGTCTTTTCTTTAAAATGTGTACTAGTGGTTTTTTCTCTTCCCGTTTGATGTATTGAAACTTAAACAGAATATGTATGCTGCGGTAACTGTAACTTCAGCCCTAGCCTTTAAAGTGGTTGGACCTAAAGCTCGCTGTTTAACTACAGATATTTAAACTATTTTGAACTGTTTATCTATAGATATTTAAACAGTCTCCTGAAGACATTCAGGAGAATGTCTGTGAAGAGGCTTAAGAGCACAAGGTCAGAGGTCTTAGGGGTGCCATTGGATTGCATGATGTGCGTAGGTAGAGATACATTTCAGAAGTCTTGGATTTTTCTAGTAGTATTGCATGAAATTGTCAAAAGCTTTTGAAAAATGTTTAATTTGCTTTAAGGGCTTTGCTGCAGAAGAGTGTCTGAATTTTGTCTTCAGTTGCTAATGTACTTTCAGCTTCACAAATGCTAGCAGGCTGAATGGCCAGCTGGCTGACTTCAGTCCTGTAACAGTTGGATCTGTGTAAAGCAGAGCCTTAAAACCAGAATGTTGGATGGTAATAAACTGTGATGGAGCCTGATTATTATCGCCTGAAGAAAAAATGTTTTGAAATAGGCCAAACACGTGGATTCTGTTATAGCAGGTGAGGAACAGAAAGCAAAGTTTTAGAAGAAAAACTTATGCTCATAAATACGTTACCCCATAAAGTGTTACTCTAACATACATAATACCAGTTTTACAAAGTGTGTGGGTTTGTTTTCATACATAATCAGAATCCAGTGAAGAAAAAGCATCTGCTTCACTAAGTTCTGTTAAATGTGGTGCTGCATACAGGTGAAGTTAACAAACGAGTGTCTTTCATACTTTAAAGAGCATCACTCTTGTTTAACAGGGACAAGATCCCCCCTCTAGGTAGGCTGTGTTGTACTTTGACCTTTGTAAAATGAGTATAAAATTTTAAATTATATATTAGTGACACAGATGCTTACTGAAGTTTTTGTAAGGGTGTTTTCCATGTGAAAACACAAAAATTCCCTAGTGGTTTTCAGAGCAAAGCTCGAGAATACATTTCAGTGCAATATATATGTATGCTGAATTTTTGGTTTATGTGTGTAACCGTGAATTTCAGTTTTTATTAATCAGATGTAGATGCTTAAACTCACCTTCTGAAGATAAAGGAAAAAACTAGACCAGGATATTCTGCCTAAGTGGGATGTTTGGAATTCTTACATGTGGACATAAAGTATTGGGTTTTTATAACTTTGTCTGTGCAGGAGCCCTGACTGAACATTGAAATGGTCTTGGAAAGAGCAAAGTGAACCTTGAGTGAAGATGGCTTACTTGTTCAGATTTTTCCAAGTACTCTAACCTTTTGCAGTTCAGGAACTGTTACTTTTCATAATCAAAATCTAGTAATAGACACAATGCTAATATAAGCTAAAAGTAAACAGGATTTTAAATATCAGTGGAAGAAAATGATGTGATGGACTCTTTTTAAGATGCTGGGAAGGCAAAATGGATGGTTGGGACCTATTTTAAAAGGCGGGGGGGTGTGTGCATCCTCTTCCATGCTTACTGTAGAAGCATGGTCTATAAAGGCAGAATCCCCCCCAAAAGCCTATGCTCAAGAATGATGCATTTAAACTTGCCTTCTTTTAATTTGACGTGAATTTCTTGACCTGCCTTTTAGCATAGATGTTCTCACAATATTGTGGAAGAACTGCAAGCTCCCAAACTCAGGTTTTTGAGTACTCTTTCCTCCTCTCTAACACTCTGACTCAAAACACTTGGAGAATGTGCTGTTCTGCTTATCAGGCAAAATAAAAAAAAAAAAAAAAAAAAAAAAAATGAGGCTCTGAACTCATCTTAGATGAATAGTTTTAAGGAAGAATATTGCTCTTACAAGACTGTCTCTTGAACTCAGAACTTGCTTGAGTTCAGTGCTGCAGCGTGCACTTGACAGTTTTAGTAATGCCACAACGTGATGTCTTCAAAACAAACTCATGCTAACTCTGAATGAAATCATTTGGCCTCACAGCTGATGTCTGTCTGTCTACTGGAATGTCTTGAACACTGTGCAAACATAGCATTTTAGAGACAACATTTAAGCGACTTTTAAACCTTGCCCTTCACTGCACCATTTTGTGTTGCAGTGCTAGTATGGAGGATTACTTTGGTTACACCTCAGAGTGCAATGAATTCTTGGGCCGCCATGTAGCATTATTATGTAGAGCTTTCAGAAAGGGTATGGAGTTCCCTGTTTTCCTGGCTGGGTTGAGGGTAAGTCATGTACCCATCGTGAAAGCACGATGTTAGAGTGGAGCTCATGCACTGCCTGTCTGGGAGTCAGCTGCTTTGACTCTGTCACCAGCAAGTTTGGGACCTCTCGAGGGTGTGCTGTCAGTGAGGTTAATGTCCCTTGGCCAGGTGCTTAGGGCAGGCTCAGTTTGGTTCATGACCACGTTGTCTCCAGCATTGCTTTCGCTTTCCCAGTCACACGCTGAAATGGCCAGCAGTGCCAGTGAGACATGAAGGCATCAGGTGGTCTGTATAATCAGATTAATGATTGAAAGGATGTTAGATTTTATTGACTCATCCTTTCAAAGCAATATAGGTGCTCTTTTGGAGCACAGTACTGTATAATAATGATGCAAATGAAAGTTCCATGAACCGTTTGGCCTACTGAACTAGCTAATTCAAGAAATGATGATACACCAATTGTAGATGAGATCATTGACACCTATTCTGGTGGAAGCTGAAAATCCAGAAATAGCAGTCCAGTCTATTAATCAGGATGTTTTGAGGCAGTGCTTTCAGTGCCAGCTACATAGATGATGTGTTTGTCGCAAAGTGGACAAGTGGTGTTGATTAGAACAGAGTTAAAAAATGAATAATGAGAAAGCGTATTTTTAAGCACTAGGGAGAAAATTGTGCTTGGGAGTTACCCTGTTTTCTGGTAGAGACAGTCTGGCATGTTAGTAGTAATTTTCATTTCTTACTCTGCAAATCCTTCCCCCAGTAGCGTAATAGCTGGTTAGCAAGGCGTCTAAGCCTAATAAAGGCTTTTCTTTGTCGTTTCACATATAGGCTTCTGTTCGGATGAGCTTCTGTACTTTATCTGGGTGAAAATACTTGTCTAGATAGTGCTCAAAGAGATGCTTTTGCAATGCTGTCAGACTCAAAATGGTGGATTAAAGCAGGCCATAAAATAAAGCAGGAACTTTTTTCAGTAACTTGTTTATAGCGTACAAATTGTTAAAACTAGCAGATTGCAGAATTATAGATGAATTTAAAAGTGGGATTTTTAAATTGTGCATTAAATGTAAAGCAGTATAAACGTCAGAGCATAACTTGAGCTGTTTGTACTTTTTTGCAGGAAGAAGGTTGTGGACACTAATGCAATTGCTGATTTCAGATTGCTAAGTCAGTGTGAGGCAGCAAAGTCGCTATTGTTTAACTTGTCTGCCTCCATTGATTCCTTGAAATACTTCTTTCCCTTGACTCTTTCAAGCATACTATTTTCTTGTAGAATAGACAGCAAGTTTTAGACACGTCTCTTCTGCTCTTGACTTTAATATAACATCCACATCTTCGTTTGCTGTTGCACGCTTTCTGACTTAATGGAATCCTTATTTTTAATAAGAAGTCAGACTGACAAAATCCCAGTGGTAACTTACTGGCAATCAGTGGCAGTAAAACAGCTTTTGTGCTATAAGGGAGTAGGAATCAACAATGTTGTTACCTCCAGCTTTGTTGAACATTTCTATGGGAGCTCTACTTGGACAAGTGTGAAAAGGAGCCTTGTTGAGCATGATGTCACTGCGCGCTTTGCAGATGTGGAGTCATGTGGCGAGGCAGAGGGACGCTGCTTTGCAGGTCCTGGTTGTTGCCAAGTCTCTGCTAGGGGATGTTACTGCCCGCGGGGAACAGGTTCCTGCTGGGAGATGCCGGTTTAGTCTGAGAGCTGTTAGACTAAGCTGGCATCTGTTAAATTCAAATCGAGCAAACAAAAATTTCCAGGGACTTCAGGAATAGCGCTCCAGCTTTAGTCCTTTCCTATTCAAAAAAAAGTAGTTAACTTTTTAGTCTACATTGTTTGACTTCACCTTTAATAAAATTTCATCACCAAAATGGATTCAGTTAATTGAGGTGAAGGAAAAATAAATGTATTAAAGCCAACTGGTATCAGGTCCCTTCACAGCACTAACTCAGCAATGTACTCTGCTGAATGTAAACACTCTTCCACAAATTCTCTGACACAGTGACCAAGCTGGTGGGATACAAGTACCAAGTACAAACATGTGCCGTGAAAACTGTCCTAGACAAATAAAGCCTTTAGTTCACCAAGCTATTGTCACTCTTCAGTTGATCCACTTAAGTGTGTACTGATTGACTTTAAGGTGAATTCATTTTTATATCAGTCTGTTATTAGATGGCTGGAGCGCTCTCCACTGTGCATTTAACAAGCGGACTGAAACCAAGCATATATCTATATATGTACACACGCAAGGATGGGCTATTCAGAAGGCAGATGTCAATGCTTCTCTTCTCATGGTCAATGAATTGTCACAAAATACTAAAAGAGGTCTTATTCCTCTTTTTGTATTGTACACCTGTTGTGCCTGTTCAACTTGACCTCTGCAGGCTTTCGTGATTTGTGAATAAATGCATTGGTTCCTGCCCTCATATATACAGTCTCTTTCTAGGAGAGGTGCTGCCACTTGTGATCTTCTGCAGAACTACCGCAGTCCTCAGTTTGGCACAGGCGTAGCAAAATCTTGCCCTTTTTGTGGAGCCACTGTTGCTTATCTTCTGTCTCTGAAATCTCAGTCCAGTGGTTTGTGATCTGGACCAGAGAGAATACCCTGTATGACTCCCTTCAGCAGGTAGAAACAGCTGCTTTGGGCTTCTAGAACTGCAGCTGGCATGATCTCCCAGTTGTGCGTCTGGGCCTCGGTACTGTTTGAGCTCCTTCTTCACCAAAACGTCCCAGTGCAGGCCTTCCTTGACAGGTGGCTACGTAATGGTTAGATGTTCCTTTTGAGAAGAGCTCTGGGGATTGGTTTCAGGATATATGACTTCTGTAACAGCTTCTGTTTTCATCATTAGCAGTCCTTTCTCCTGCAGTTTGAAACTACTCTGAAGGGCAGAGGAAACTTGCTCTTTGGTGAAGATCAGGAATTAGTTTCAGCTGAATGATTTCTCAGTTTTCTGAAGAAGCATTCTGTCATTTGGAAACAGAAATAAAAATTTCATTTCATTGTTGAAATGATGTTGTCTGGTAGGTGTGTTTTGGTCTAAGAGAGGTTCCTCCTTGTAGGAACAACATACTGAAAAATGGAGCATAAATTGTGAAATATTCCTGTTTTGTGTGTAATCACTGAGCAAAACCGCCCTGACAGAGCTTGACTAGAGATACAGCATCTTTGGTTTTCAGATCATCATTCTGATTCGGTCTGCAAAGGTAAGGGCTTTTAGTATTTAAAACTGCAGGCAGATTACAGGGAATGGCTGCTGATAGTGCTTTAAAATATTTAGTCATATCCAGCTTGTGTAAGTACAATATAAAAACCATTCTCATGGAGAGATCTTTGCATTTTAAGCTTATTCAGTCCAAGTGTCTCATGTAGGTTTTTTTTTTTTTGTTCGGGCCTTACATAAAAGGTCAGAAGGCTTTCCTCCTCTTCGGAAGACTAACATGGTGTAAGCCAAGGCAAAGCGTGGATAGCTTGAGGCACATGCTGTTTTCTAAAGGCTTTTCAAGGCTGTCTTCACAAGTAATTTTGTTTGAGTCTCTGCTCTGCAAAAAGTGAATTGGAAGAATTCACGTCCCTTTGGTTAATTTGAACTAGATTATTAGCTTAAGAAGGGAGATACCACTTTAGTTGGAGCCAGTTCTGCCCTACTTGTGAAAGCAAGCTCAGGAAAAAACCCAAATCGCTGTGATCCAAATTCTAGCACTGCCAGTTTTGTTTCCCTTTAAATGTAAAGCACTGAGCAGCTGAGAAGTGTGGTTGTTGATGGATTAAGCTCCAGGAAGTAGTCAGAGGTGGCAGGCTCTGTTCTCCTGTGTTCTGTCAGTCTTGAGCACTAGCAGCATGGGTGAATCCTTTTGGGTAACAGCTATGAACGCAATGGTGCAGAGTTTTCAGGCTTCAGCTAAGTGCCTGTGTTGTTGCAGGGCAAGCTAGTCAGACTTTGGAATCTGGTTTATGCAGGTGAGACTTTGCTGTGGTTGGTTTTTTCTCCAGACATCTCTTGGTTTTGCAGCCTAACAGAAGCAAAAGCAACTTAAGCTAGGTCAGGAAAGAACCTTGTGCATTAGCAGACACTCCTTTAGTGACCTTTGAGACCATTTTGCTGTTGGCATTCAAACTATGTAAAAAAAATAAAAAGATTTTGCTGCTCATGTTTGATCAAACCTGAAGATTTCTTGAAATGTACTGTTAATGTGTTGAGATGATAAAAGCGCAATGTTACCTATAACATTTTGCTTTTATGTCTGTAAAGGGATTCTCTGAAGTGCTATGTAATTACATATTAATATACATTCTTAGGAATTGACTGATGTTTTTTCTGTGTTTGTGTTGTTTTCAGAATACACAGATGATAATGCCCTGATTCCTAAGAACTCATCAGTAATTGTTAGAAGAATCCCTATTGGAGGAGTTAAAGCTACCAGCAAAACATATGTTATGTAAGTATCCATAAAGCATGGTATTATTTGTTGGGGGTTCTAGTGTGTTAACTTTTTTTATTGATACTAGTTTACAGAGGCATTCAGGTTCTGTCTCTCTTGTTAAAGCTGCTGTTAGTTTTTGTTGTCACGGGGTAGATTTTAACGTATCTGTCCCAAAGTAGACTTACATTTTTAGGCCTGCTGGGACGTGGGGTTCAAACTCCAACGATGGTAACTTTTAAGATTATTCTATTGGCTTTGTTCTTGGGGTTGGTTTTTCTGAGACCCGAGTTGTAGATCCTGTTTCCTCTATGCGGGGAGATTCCTTATTATATGTGTTTGCTTTTATTGCTTTTATAATAAAGACAGATAAGCACTGTAGTGTAAACTTATAATTTGTTCCCATCTCGGAAGAGTCTGATTCTCAGTGTTTGACTATTTCTTGCATTTGGGGATGGGGGGCAGGATATGGCAGGTATTCTTATGCCCCAAATATGGGGTTTTGTACACTAGCTGTAGAGGAAAGACCAAAGATTGCCGGCTGGCGAACTATGCAAACAAGAAGTTCCATTCATAAGTGATGCCTATTAGTTTCCTAAAGACAATGTCTATTCCAGGCAAGAGAAAAAGAACCATATCCTTAAGTGTATTGCCTTTTGTGTGAGTATGATGAAGGAACAGTTAATCCTTTCCGAACCTGAAACTCAGTAAGCAGTTTAGCACGTTACCACATGTTACTAGTTACCTTTCTAAGTCTGTTTTTACCCTAAGCTGAGATCTGTGCTCTAGGTTTTAATTCTGTGTTCCTAAGACTTACAGAGGACAGAGAATTGGATGTATTGATTAAAATTACAGATACTCAAATGCAATCCTGACTCCAGGATTAGTGCTGTCATTTATGTATTCATACAGTCCAATTCTATATCAGCTACGTTAGCATTGTTTGAATGGTCATGTTTTCCAGCCTTCTTAAAGGTATGCCTCTCCACCACAATTAGTAGATATTATTAGCTTGTGGTTTTGCCATGTCTTTCTAATGTTGGTTCTCAATAAATAAAGTAGACTGAGTTACAGTGTGCCTCGAACAAACAGTACAGCAGCATCCTGGTACCCATGGAGCATTTGCAAGCAAAAAACCCTGAATTTATGTGGCACTGCATGTAAACTTTGGGCATATTACCGCAGTAGTTGTTGCAGTGCTTTCAGGCACTACCTAGTAATGCTGGACGCCACAGCCTTAAGCTTATCAACATGGCCTTGTTTTGGGGGTTAATTTAAATATGTATACTTAGTGCTGTCTTGTCAATGCATCCTCCGTTTCTGGCTGGATGGCACCCTCTCCTAGCATAGTAATACTGCCCTAAAATGGGAGGATAGATGCTGCTAGCATCAAAGATCAAATAAATACCTGTCTGTGGGGATAAGGAAAGAATGGCACTGCTGTTCTAGTATTGAAAATTAACCAGGCAGGTTAGCTTTCTATTCCTTCAGCTGGAAACATTGCAGAAACAACTGGTAGAGTGGCTAATGTTTGGGAACGGTGAATCTATGCTGTAGTGGTGGAGAGGCCTTCAAAAACACGTTACTCGCCTTGTATGTTCTTCAGGGTGAATGGATGAAGAAGCCATTGTGTGGTAATCTAAAGTATTTCCTTGTACTTCCTCACCTTCAGGAAGTATGTGGCCGTAATTGCAAGCCTGGTGGTGTTCTAGCAGTGGCAGGAAGCATGAGCCTTTCTGTTCGTACATAAATTCCACAGCAGCCTTTGAATAGCCTCTGCTCATGGCACACTTTGGATGATGTATGAATTGTTTGTTAACGACATCAGTGGTTGCATGTCTGATTCATGATGAGTAGCATGCAGATACAGATCAATGAGTACATGGAATCTCACCGAATTTTCAAATGTAATAAATATTTCCTAAAATACTGTAGCATTTTCAAGATTATCTTAAAGCAAATTCTGGCAATTAAGACCTTTTTTTTTGTCACAGGACTCCTAAATCGCACAAAATCCTAGAAACTGCTTTCAGGTGACATTTCTACTACTATTTTTAGTCAATATAGCATATGTAACACGTTTAGTATTTTGGCACTTTCATGGCTAAATATAGTAGATATCTGAACACAGTGCTTGGGCTTCCACAAAGAAACACTGTTCTAAAGATGATGCTGCTGACAGTTTTGTTATTTCTTTGTCAAATGGCTGATTTTTTTCACTGAAGTAAACTTGCACTTCAAAGTCTCTAGACTGTCACTGTTCTTTCCTAGAAACTAAAGTACTCTAGCTGGTACCTATTTGTAATGCTAGGGATATATGGATTGGCTAAAGTTACCTTCATATTTTGATGGTTGATTATTTAAGAACACAAAACTGTAGTACAACCTTCATATTTTTGATACTTGCATAGCAGAGAAAATATCTGAGGACTTCCTCTTGCACTGTTGTGTTCTATATCTGTAAGTTTGAGTAATTTGTGACAAAGTAGAAATGTGATTTTTTGGGGGTTTTTTTAGTGGCACTGAATGTACCAAGACAGAACAGTTTATGTATATGAATAAATTTCCGCATTCACTAGACAATCAGAACGTAATGTTTTGATGTTCAGGTTTTATGATCTGTTTTCACTGCTTTATGTTGGGTACAAGTGCTGTATTTTAAATTCTGATCACCTTTATTTCTTCTTGTAGAAGTCGACCTGAGCCAGTGAGTGGAACATCAAAAGCAGTATGTAAAAACACAATCTCACACTTTTTTCTACACACTGCACTTAATTCTAAACAATGTAGCCTTTTATTAATTTTCCAAACATTAATATATTTTCCAGTAAAACATAGTATATGTTGTAAATACAATGTATTTGATTCAGCATCGTAAAAACTGAGTAATGCCATCATTTGCACAGTTCTAATGTGAATATCGGTATTTGTGCCTAGTAATGCATTGTATTTCATATTGAATATGCTAGAAGATTTCCTGTATGACTTTGTGTTGTACAGATAATGTACGATCGTTTTTAGATCATGTAGGTTCAAGGTTTGCACAACTGAACATGGTGCCATGTTCTACATCTGTCTGTCTATAGCTAGTAATATGTATGTTTGTATAGGTTGTTGTGTGCTTTTTGTTTCTTGCAATAAAAATTGTTTGGAGTGTATCTTTTGCCATTTTCACATTGTATCACTTAGCTTTTGTTTTTAAATACTTTTTTTGCCGAATGGTTTTTGAAAATGTTATCAAAAACCACTGAGAAACCATTATTGTTAAACTTGGTACTGTTTCTTACTTTTGACTTGGGGGTTCAAACAAATACCAAAACCAACACATCCCATAGGTTTTGAGGACAGCTCTGTGCAGCTAAATGATTCCTTTTTATGTCCTTAAATACTTGGGTATTTGTTCCTCAAACTGTATAACTGAAGTGATATTGTTTGGGCCCCTCTGAGTACATCAATGTCTTTAATAGATTGCCGTGAATTTAAATATCGTTGCTACACAAAGTGGTATTCTAAAGTTCTGCATTTGATCTTTCTACTTTATCTGATGAAGCAGTTTAGTTTAATAGTTCGTCTGCAAATGGAAATATCTAATACGAATTTTGGCACAAGGTTAGAGCCTGGTGCATTTGTGGGTAAAATCCCTGTTGTTTTTCTTAACTTCTGCCTGCAGTACATTTTTGGATCTGGGTGACTTCAGGGTTGGATGCTGCTTTAATTTCCCAAAGGTTAAGCCTTTCTTTAGTATACCACCGCTTTGAATTTACGTTTGGAAAGGGGCAGCATTTTTCTTTAGGTTTGAAAACACTGTCATTCTGCTGCTAGAATATAAATCAGTAACCCACAGAAATACTTGACTGGTAATGGTCTAGATCTTGATTTGCTGCTTGGGTCGAATACTATGTGTAACTACGCATTTCAAGATAGTCCTTACAGTATAAAAATTACTATTCGGTGTTTTTTATTTTTCATCTTTATTTTAAGTATAACTGCTTTTTCTTCACTAGAATGCTGTGAGGCATTACACTAACCCTGGATCATTGGATCTGATCACTTGATAAGCTGTTAGGATAACTTAATCTAGAAATTCATGAACTCTGGGTCTGTGTTCTGTGAAGAATACAGCCTCTGATTCTCGTGGAATGGTATACAATCAACTTACAATTGAAAACTTTTTGTGTGTAGGTCTAAAACCACTGAGTCTAAATCTGCATCCATAATTCTATTGCCAATTGATTCAAATTCCTTTTTGGACATGAATGCCTCTCATTGTGAGTTGGAGTTAGTTTAACTGGCCCAGTGACCCTAGTAGTTAATGTAATGCATTTATGTAAACCACGTTTATAGTATTTGATCTAATTCAGATGGGTTTTTATTTCTTGAAAACAGTTATTTTTCTTTTTGTTCACTAGCATGTGTATAAACACAAATCACATGTTCATAAATAAAGTTAACATTCTTTTAGCCTCGTGTGTTCCCTGGCATGTCTGTATTACGTTTCTAAGTAGCATCTTACCATAAGCTAACATAGGTGTCTCAAAAAAGAAGGAAAAAAAAAAAAAAAGGCAAAAATCCTGGAGTGGGAGGGAAGACTTAGTGTTAGTTAGAACTAATTAAAGTAAATGAAAGACAAAGCAAAAACATTCCCTTGTTTGCTCTGGGTGTCCCTGACTGGGGCTGTGGGTAGCCATAGGGAGGGTGGAAGCCTTGCACGTCTCTCTACAAATCCCCTCTCTCTCTCACTGTAAAAGCACTGCAGCCTCGGGTGCTTCTAGTGTTGGAGACATGATTAGCTTTATTCTTAAAGCTAACTCAGGCCTTGGTCTAAAGTGTGGGTGTTTTTTGTTTTTGTTTTTTTTAAATACACGTATTTCTGTATGTATTTCAAAGCAGAACCCGGATCTTAGTGTGGTAGGAATAAATCACTGGAAAGCTTGCCAATTATTGCTGAATGGTAAAGCAGCAAAATTAAAACTAGTTAAGGTTTTTTTAAAAAGGATGCACAAAAGCTTATACTTCGCATATTTCTTCATTCTTGCTCTTATGTTAGCTGTCATTCTACGCTTGCAAATTTTTGCTGCTGTCCTGCTGTTACTACAGCCAAATCAAGGAAGTGGATCTTCTTTGTTTTAGTGTTACTATTTCAGTAACTGCAAGGATCTCTAGTTAGTATTTGTCCTTAGAGGCTGCAGAAATGCAGAGAGTCATGCCCATTATTTTATCGTCAAGCACAACAGTGATCCTTCCTGGCTGAATTTTTAGTTTAGCCAAGCTGTGGGGTTTTAGGAAACCACTGTCATTTAAATGTAGCGCTCCCGCAGTGAGATTAGCCATTTCCTCCTATTTTCTGTCCCCTTTCCCACTTGCTTTATGTTAGTTTCTGTTTAGACTTCTGTTTGGCTTGGGAGTTAATACATTGACTGATGATTCTGGTTTTTTTGGGTTTGGGGGTTTTTTGTTGTCCCCCCCCCAATTCTTCTGCAGTATTACCTTAGGGTTGTATACAAGTTTCATGGAGATACTGTTTCTACTTGACTGATTTGAGGGACTGGCAGGAAATACTTCAGTAGACATTTAAAGGAAAAAAAAAGACACAAGAATGTAGGATCTTTGGAAGATGGCTGTTGGGCAAACATGCTAAATAGAACATTAATTATCTGTTTGCTGCTTTTGATAACTGTTCAGTAGAAAGGAGTGCTATCACCTCCTTTAAGAAATTAGACTGTTGCCTGCAGGCCATATAATAACTGCTTCCTAAAAAAAAATACAAGAACTAATTAATAGTTTATGAACTGTTATGTTTCGGTTACTGGCCAATACTAGACTGTTTAATGCCAGACTCCAACAGAGAGCTTTCCCAATTTCTTGTTTGCTTCTGAAAAACCACAGAATGATAGTGGTTGTGCCTGCCATGAGAGAACATAGGCCTGTTTTTCCACACGTAAAAGAGTGGCATATGGAGCATGAAGCTTCAAAATACTTGATCAGACTTCCTTTTAAACAGAACTAGGTACAAAATGTTCTGAAAAGAAGGAAGGGTGAATCTTCTGGTAAGACTTGCAATGGAAAGAAGGTCTCTCTTTCCAGGTCTGGGTGTTCCTCTCCAAAGGCACATTTTCAAGAACTTTTTAGTTAGTGATACAGTAATGTTGTATGTGGTTTCCTAAACATAGAGAGAAGGAATGATTAACTGGAGTGAGGAATCACCTTCTGCATGTAGATGTGTTTTCCCCAGAGACTGCTAACACTGCTCCCTTGAATTCTTCCACTACATTAGGTAATAAAGGACAAGAGCTCTTTCCAATGAAGGGTTTGAATCTCTCTTCTGATGATTTTAGTGACCTCTTGAGGACAGCTGTTCAGTTTACATTGTGAACTTTTATTCTGTGTTTTTGAACAACTTAAGACATAATGAGCAATGATTTGAGTGTCTTTCTGATAATGTTTTACTGGTGTAAGCTTAACTGCTGCTTGTGGCATAATATAATTCAATATACTGGAAAAGGAGCTAGATAAGAGTTACCCTTTTTACTTCTGGAAAAACTGCCCTTCAGTACTAGTTCTCAATAAACACTGCAGTCCATTATGAAGTCGTGGTGTGGGGACTTTGTTCCTGCAAGCTGTTCCAGTAGGTAGCTGGGAGGGAGGAGAAAATGGAGAAAAAAATTATAGGATTGTGCTCAGAATCCATGTTTTCATCATCAAGAGGATGCTTTACACTTTCTTGCTTTTGTTCATTTACTACTGGGCTGCTATAAAAATTGGTTTTGGTCTAATAGCAAGGAAAAGATTAAATTCTCACACTTCCCAAACTGATTTGGATGGTATGGTGTGTGGTCTAATAAAATACAAGAAATCAGTTTTCTCAGTTTTTATAGGCTACTGTGTCATGATAAACACCTTTAATTTAAGCAGGTTTGGTTTTTCTTTTCTAGACAAAGTGGTGAGTTTTCTGGCTGATGTTTTGGATTGGTGGGGTTTTTTGGGTTTTGTGGGCTATGGCAAGTTTGGCATTTTCTAAACTTATTGACAGGAGGGGCAGAGTTCATGTTTCAGGGCTGACATGCCTGTGCTTTATTCTCACAGGCAACTACTGTATTCATAAAAGCATAACCATGTGCATTTATAAATGATGAGACATTAACTGATTAATTTACAAACTACACTGAAAATAAGTTTCCTGTAGTGATGCGTCCTTCTCAAATAAACTTGGGTTTTTTAAAAAAAACCCTTTTTAGCTGAAAATTGACAGGTTCCTTATCCCTTCGACTTCTACGCAGTTGTGAGCATTTGACAAGTCCCTCTCTGAGGTATTCTGGAGCAATAAGTTGATCTCGAGCGGGTTTGGTTATTTTAGTTTCTTCTCATTAACCACATAGGCACTCTTAAGCTGTTGTAGGTTTGGACTTTGTTTTGAACAAATACAAATTACACTAGGTTGGAAATGCCTCTTTCAGTGACACTCAGAGGATATAGTGCAGACTTTCAGACTACAGTAGAGGTTAACTATTGCTATGTTTTGATTGTAGAACTTGAATATGTGTTTAATTTTTTGTGAACAGATTGATGACTCTTCTGCATCTATTTCTCTGGCCCAGCTTACTAAGGTATATATATATATTCTTGTCAAATACTTTAAAAAAAGTGTTTGCTTCATATTTTTAAATCTTATACTGTGATCTATAGCTGGATAACTGTTGTAATTTGAACAAAACTTAAATTTTTAATAATTTCAAGTATTTATTTTAACTTCAAAATGTGTGTATATTTTGATACTATCCTGTAAAGAGTAGTTCCCAGTTTGGGAAGATAGAAGGGGAGTACCTTATCAGCCTCAACATAATGTTGCAGTATTACTCATCTTCAAGACAAAGAAGAAGCACTTCAGAAGCTGTTTACCGTTTTTCATACGTTTCGTTAATTTTGCGTTGGAAACTAACACAATTTTTACAGAAGAATTTAATTGGCTGTAAGTTATGGACATTTGAGGGGGGTTTGCAACAGCCAAAATAGAAGCGTTTCTGTAACATGGACAATTGCATGGCTATTTTTGCATTTCTAGTCATTATAGTTATAGACCCATTCTTTGAATGCTGCACAATTTCATAAATTGTAGTATCTATACAGTGGACAACACAATCTAATTTGTTTGAACGCAGACTGTGTAAATTGTGTAAATGTACCTAATTGTTTATAGGAATATACCAATGTGTATGTGTGGCATATTAGCAGATGTGACCTTCTGAAACTGTTGTAATGCCATGTTTTGCTATGGAACTGCTTGCATTTTTTGCTCAACGATGTGTAACTTTGTCTGGGAAAGCACTAGTGATTGCACTTTGTGAAAAGGCGTAGTGCTAGCCAATTAAATTACTAGTCTTTAAAGTTACAAAGATTAGAGAAGGCAGGGCCTAATGCAGAGTAGCTAGTTCTTTCTTCTGAAAACAAAGGCTGGAGTTCATTTCCAAGAAAGAGCAATCTCTTCCCACTGGTAACTTCTTCCCTCTCTCACTGCAGAAATGAAATTGTGTACATTTGGCAAAAAAAAAAAAAAAAAATCATTTGGAAGGTAGCCACCAAAAGGAATTGGTCTCCATTAGTGCTGTCCCTAAATGTGTCCTTGGTTCTGTAAACTCATGTGAAGTTTTACTCTAAAATGTGAAAAACTGTCCAAGTGGTGTACACATTGAAGCTTTCGAGAAAATTTCAATATTTCAGAAAAATACAGGAACATAACATAAAGCAGCTCAAAACTGTTACTTACTCTCACCTCTTTAGTGCAGACTGGCTTAGCATGGAGGCAATGTGTTAACAGTTTTCTGTTTTATTATTACTATGTATTAAATGCCATATTTGAATTTTGGTCTATTCCTACTACTGTTTTGTGGTTTTTGGATGTGTTTTGTAAACCGTTTGGGTTCAAACAAATTAGTCAAGTATCTGTAAAGTTTTCTGTAAATGTTAATGGAAATGATTTCATAGCTGTCGATCTGGATTATGTTACTGTTGAGAAAAAACTGTGTATATGAAACAACCATTTAATAAAATGTTGAAACTAGTTGGTTGCTTTTGTGAATGAATGCATATAAAAACAAAAACATGAGTGGTTGATCTGAATGATAGGTGCTTGAAGGTCCAAATAATTTACAGTCACTCCCTTAGACCCTGCTTGTATCTGGACTAGTGTGTAATAACATTTTAACAAGTATTACTTAAAAAATCAGCTGGCTTCAATAATTTGAAGATCTAGTTCTGCATAAGGTTTATATTACAATTTGTATGTTAAAAGGACACAGTCAACTGGAAAGCACTGCAGGTTTTGCTTACCGTAGTTAAACCACTTAATATGAAGAAGTTAGTGGGGGGGAACATGCAGTTTGGACTGCCTATGGCACGTGATGGTGGAATTTCTACTGGAAAGAATCTTTTGTCTTGCTGAGGGATTATAAAAAGCTTGACTCCTTTTAATGCTTCTGTGTCAGAAGCTGAATTTCAGCAAGCAGAAACAACTTTCCCAACTCTTAAGTTGTGTGTCCTTTTAATGCTGCAAACTGTAAATAATGATACTTGCATACATATTTCTAAATTAAATGTACAGTGGATATCTTCTCCTTCAAATAGTCTGGAGCTTAAAAATCAGTTTAAAAATACTGGATAGTATAATTTTTTTTTTACACATAGCTTCAGTCCACTTTGAAGAAAATTGGATTGGTTACACAAGTCTTTACGTAAGGTACAAACAGAGCCTAAGGTTTTGAGTGCCCAAGAATGCTCTTTTCAAGTAGGTTAACAGGCACATAAACATCATGTAATGGCGTAAGGACTCCCCGGAATCTTCAGGACAAATATATTTTATATAAGCAGCTGTTTTCATGCAACCTCAGCTAGCGCTGTGCTGCTCTTTACAGGATTGGATGAGTGGTGTTGTCTTTGGCTGTGTGGGCTTAAATGTGTTTCTAATGTGTGTGTCAAATAATTACCTGTTAAACAGACTGCCAATCTGGCTGAAGCCAATGCTTCCGAAGAAGATAAAATAAAAGCTATGATGACACAGTCTGGCCATGAATATGATCCAATCAAGTAAGTGTTGATAATGTCAAATCTGTTCTTTGAAGATTATGGAAAAATTGTAGAGATGTTTGTTTTAACCAGAGACACACATGCATACCTTTTTCTTTTTTTCCCAAAAAACTTTTAGTTACATGAAGAAACCCTTGGGTCCACCTCCTCCGTCATATACGTGCTTTCGTTGCGGAAAACCTGGCCACTATATAAAGAACTGCCCAACAAATGGGGTAAGATTTTGGGGGACTTCTGGTGTTACTTAGTTTTTAACTTTTTTACCTTGGCAGTTACTTAACAAAGACATGAATATTCCTATTAAGAATTGTTTCTTTTGGGGTGAAATGCAGAAGTTATATCACAATGTTGCAAAGCCTTTCAAAATTCAAGGGCAACCTGGAATTACAAAAGTAAAATTTCCTTTTTTGTAGGTTGTAGGCATTAAATATGTCTATAGCTCTTTCTATGTGAACTTTAATGTATATTTTGATATATTTCAGTATTATTGGAAAATTTTCTCTGTTTTTAACTCTTTTTAATGACAGTTCACAGTTTGTAATATTTCGTAGAAAAAGAAGGTGTTTCTGTTGACCCCATCTGTTGAATATTTGCGTGTTTTAATTACACCAGTCTCTGGTTGAAGATTCATGCCATTTAACGTTAGTCACTGAATGTATATGCATGAGGTATGAACTCAACCTTCATACAGAGAGGGTGAATATAGGTTTCCCCAGCGACTGATTCAGAGCACCAAATGAAGCTCTCGCTCTGAATTGCACTTTGAAGGAGGAGCGGGTTTGTGTCTCTTCTCTGAGCAGATGGTGAGCTAAGGGATACATCACCCTTATGGAGCCTGAAGTGAAGCCAAAGAATGTCTGTTGAGTTCAAAGCACTGCTCAAGCCTTTGGAACATCCTGGCTATATTCATTTAGGGAAATAAGTATTTTAGTTGAGCAACCCTTATGTTAGGTAAAAGGAGAGCATTAAAGGCTTTTGCTGCTTAAAATACTCACTGAAATCTCATTTTAAGTGTGGGTCTTAAGGTGAGATACATCTGTGTTTCTTTTCTTAACAGGACAAAAATTTTGAGTCTGTTCCCAGAATTAAAAAGAGCACAGGAATTCCAAGGAGTTTCATGATGGAGGTGAAAGATCCCAATACAAAGGGTGCTATGCTGACAAACACTGGAAAATACGCAATACCAACTATTGATGCGTAAGTATGGAGTTAATCAGACTGACCAAAAAGTGAACAAGAGAAAACAGGCATAAATGTCTGAGTGGCAATGCAACCAAGTTGGCCAGCATCTGTAATTGTGGGAGAGGAGGCATTGTCATTGTATCTTAACCTTAAAATCTGTGGTGCTTTCTAATATTAAAATAGGGTGGTCCTATTGTTCATACCCCTGAAATTTGGTTAAACTTGTGGTATGCTAAGAATCTCTATTTCTGCAAAAGATTTCAGTAGTATTTATAGTTGGAATCGTTCTCTTTGAAAGCTTGTTTTGCTTCTGTTTTATGTTTCAAAGGCTTCTTGCAACATTTAACAAATAGCTGTTGGGCTGAGATCTCCTCCCCCTTTGACTTTTATCAAATCTCACGTGTGAAACAGACTGAAGTTTTCCTGTTGCTATAAACTAAGAAAATACTACTGTGCGCTGAGAACAGTGGCTGTTTTAAAATGCACTTGGTAGCACTTCTGTTTTTCTGTCATGGATCTCCTTTTGTAGAAGCTGTAACATAGACTTCTTTCAGTTATAAAATGTAATTACTCAGAGACTAGCTTTATCCTCAGCCTGCAACTTACATTTACCCTCTGGCAAAGGAGAGAGGGAATTAATTTCGTCTGATTTCTAGCTGTCAAAAAAATATTTTTTTTAGTCTGAGCTAATTTCTTAGTTGATCCAATGAATGAGAGAGTTCTGCAGAAGGAAAGTTGTGTGTACCCCCCCCCCCCCCTTCTAGTGTTGCGGCTGTAGAAAAGTAGTTTAAACTAAATGCCTGTCTTTTAGAAGGCTAAGATGGAGTGAGAAGAATTCCATCTATTCTCTTCCTCTGATAAAATACACAGCTTGGAAAAGTTTCCGTTTACCCATCTTTAATTTTTTTCTTTTTCTTTCCCCACCCTCCCTCCAGGGAAGCTTATGCTATAGGAAAGAAGGAAAAGCCTCCCTTCTTACCAGAGGACCCGTCCTCCTCCTCAGAAGAAGATGATCCTATTCCAGATGAGTTGTTGTGTCTCATTTGTAAGGATATAATGACGGATGCAGTTGTTATTCCCTGCTGTGGAAACAGCTATTGTGATGAATGTAAGTGTTATTCCCATGTTTGTTAACTCAAAACATCAAATCTGGTCTTCTGAAAGCAGAAATAGGAGATAACGAAATAACTTTGTTACCAGCTCTATTTAATACTTAAGTATACACTGAATAGGAAAGGACTCTTCTCATATATATTAAAAAAAAAGGCAGAAAGCTTTATTCCCCTTTTATGTATCTAGTTAAATCCTCTTTACTTGCGGGAGGACGAGCATGAGAAGAGTGCATAATTGTGCGGGTGATTACGGTATTAGGTATCGAATGCATTTTGTTTGTCCACAGCCCTTTCTCTCAAAAAAAATTACATATCCAACTCTGCTTACTCACTGTGGTCTGCAACAAATGACTAGTTAGGCATTTAATTCGCAATCTTCTCCACAGGAGAGTTGGTTAAAACCTTCAGAACTCAAACCTACTAATGGTTTTTTGAAATGTGTTTTATGCATTAACCTTGAGGTTGGTGACTTCTCACTGTACTAGATAGTGGAAAAAAGACTAGTCAAAACATCAAGACACAGCCTACTCTACATTTTCAAATGTTACAATAGTGAAGTATCAAAACTGTATAGTTATTTGCTGCATACTAGAAATTTTTTACACTGTTGAACGTTTATAGCTTCATGTTCTCAATTCAAGACCATAGTCACCCGTTAATCATATACGTGTTTTTATAATTGATTAGAACCCAAAAAATTTGCTTAGTTTGGCTAAAAACTATTTTGATGATTCTGATTATTCACAGGTATTAGAACAGCATTACTGGAGTCTGAGGAACACACATGCCCAACATGTCATCAGACAGATGTTTCACCTGATGCTTTAATTGCTAACAAGTTCCTACGCCAGGTAACGTTGATGACTTTTACATAAACTGTAAGAAAAGTCTTATTTGTAAAAAGCTGAAAGGGAAGAAAATATTAATTTACATCTCCTTAAGCAAGGCTAAATTGAATAAGGCTAAATTTACTTTCCAAACACATTATCTATTGTTACAGAAGCTTACAACTGTTTAGAGACAATCTGGCAAATTCAGGTCACACTTTCGTTTAACATGATTGCCTCACTTTCAAATTCGCTGTTACTGTTAATGTGATGTGTTCGTATATCTGTATGTTGATTTATTTTTGGATTAATAGCATTTGCAGGAACACACAAGTAATTTTACTCTGTGGAGGCTTTTCGCATACCTACTGAAGTTTCATATTACCTTTTTGTAAATGTTTTTCTGCCTCTAGGCTGTGAACAACTTCAAAAATGAAACTGGTTACACAAAAAGGCTCCGTAAGCAGATTCAGCAGCAACAGCAGCAGCAGCCACCACCACCACCACCACCTCCACCACCCCTAATGAGACAAACAATAACACGCAACCTGCAGCCTCTACTCCGGCCAACAATTTCCAGACAGCAGGATCCACTAATGATACCATTAGCTTCTCTGGCTTCTCGTTCTGCTGCTGCTTTGTCATCGTTGGCCCCTGGTCAGTCATCTGTGGCAGCTGGGCTGCCAGTAAATCCGTCTTCTGTTGTTGTTTCTGATCTCCCTCCAGCAGTGTCCCTATCTCTCCGTGGTGAAAAGCCAGATGGACCTTTTCGGTAAGTAAATCTGTAGATCAACATGAATATAAAAGACACCAAAATGCTTAAGTTAGATTTTTCTTCTTGAGCTTCTCAGCTAGCGATTTATATATCATTAGTGACAGTTCCAGATAATTGTGGAAGTTCTGGTTTTTGTTTTTACTTATCAAAGTGTCCTTATTCAAAGTTGGAAGTGTGCCCCATGCAAGAATTTTCTCAGAAGTATTTCTTGTTTGGTTCCCTTATCAGTCATTCAGTACAGGTTTACCCTGAAAGAGGAACTTTTTTTTTCCCAGGAGACCTTTGATTTTAAGTGGCTAGCAAGTCCTAAAGTAACCATTTAGTTATGTCAAACCTTCTTGAGTGCATTAATTTCTCTTTAGTACTGAGGAAATAATATTTTCATTAAAAGTGTAAAAGCACGATTCTAGGTAAAATCGACCAGGTGTTTTCACATTACTTTTTTCTACACTATTTCTATCATCAATATTATTATAAGTCAGAGTCATCCTCAGTAATATGCAGTGTAGTCAGTGTTGCATAATAAGCATTGAAACACTGTAAATTTGAAATATTTACAAACATGAAAGTCTAAGTTTGCAACCCAGTGAAGTCATATGAAAGTACATTAGAAATCTGTACTACTGTTTAGGGCTTATATCCTTTCAACTTTATGCCTTGAATGCAAATAGCCACTCTGTCCAGAAGACTGTCAGGCTCAGCTGTACCGTTGAATACAAAGGATCACGATTCCAAAGAACGTCTAAGGCAGCCTCTGAGCTAGCACATAAACATTTCTTAATAGAATTTCAGTTCTTGCATCTTCCAAAACTGAGATTCAGAGTGTGGGCTATACCTGCTCTACTCCTTTCATGTGCAGCTAGCTTAATAAAATATTTTTCCAGTGAGCTTTCTCTTTAAATGTCAGTAGTCCAAATAGACTTCTCATCAGTGCTTCATTTGGAATTGGCCGATTCACATTTGTAAATCTGGTGAAGATTATTTTTAAATTTTTTTTCCATTTGCAGTAGTCAGCCTTTTCTCACCTTGGACTTTATATTCAAGTAGCACTTCAAAACAATTTTTGAATAATAAAAAATTGGGTTTTTGTTGTAGTGATGCCGATACTGTTATACCTCCTGCTGCTCTGGTGACCGCTGCTGAACTTTCTAAATCTTCCTCTCTGTCAATCAGCAGTTTGTTGGAAGAGAAGGTAAATTTTATTTCAACATATGTAATGATTCTTGTATTTTAGTAGAGCTTATTTTCTAACTGTTTGCATTTATTCACAAGGGCTATCAGGTTCCTGTACTGCGACAACCAGCATTACCAAGTCTTCTGGGCCCTCAAGGACAATCAATACCCACAACTGGTACGTAACTATAACTTCAGAATTTCTTCTAAAAAATTATCTTCAGATAAACTGAATGGGGTTTTTGTTTTTTTTTTCCTCTCCCCACTCCAAAAGGTCATCCAATGAGAGCCAGTACCATTCGTTCAGCAGGTGGCAGACCATGCTGGGAACTGTAAGTATTCTACAGAAATTCAATATATTACTACTTGTAACCTGTTAAATTAGGCCATAACACATAACTTATACAACAGCTCATTTATAATGAAATAAGTATGCAGAGACAGTTGTGGAGAATACAAGTGGTAATTAATTTTTAAATGGCTTAATTTGAATTGGCTTTAACAAAGGGGATCTGTGCTTGCAGTAAGATTATTTAAAATAAAACTCCAGTACATAATTGAAAAGAGGACTCTGAAAAATGAACACTTTTTGAGGAAACCATAATTACATATAAAAATTAAATATAATTAAAAGATCAGATGAAAAGCCAGTCTTTTGATTACTGGCTGAATAGGGCTGAAGAAATTGATTTCCCAGTAGAAATCAGCCTCCAACATTCTTTCTTTAACAACTTAGTTGATACCGCTGGAGCAAATTATTGGAAAAGTCAGCGCTGTTATTTTATGACAATTTTGAATTTCTTCAATTTAGTCATCTCAAACAGCCAAGCTGCTTTCTCTCAGTTGGAGAGAAGTCTGTTTTATCTATTACTGCAGTGTCAAGTTAGTCCTTCTTTTGGTATATATTTGTTATAGATAGATTGTAAAGGTGCATTGTGTTTATAAAGTCTTAAAGATAAATCAAAACAAAAACCAGGATCCATCCCACAGATTATCTAAAATCTCAAAATCGCTAAGCAAGAAAGTAACGATTCAGGGACAAGAACGGGCCAAATGCATCATCATGAGGCAACAACATAGGAAGTGTATGTGGGAGAAGTTAAACGAAGTTCAAGAGAAGATAACTTAATATTTGTGCAGTCCTTTGAAGATCAGCAGTGTGAAGGATTAAGTGTATCAAGGAGTGGCAGAGGCGCGGTGGGCACTTGGCACATGGGAGGTGGGCGTCTCTTGAGCATGGGCAGCCTCCATCCACAGTCGCAAAGCTGAGTATAAGGAGAGAAGACTGAGGGGACTGTTGGGGGTGAGGATGTGGAAGGCAAGTCTGAGGATCAAGAAGTGAGTGTAGTGTCAAATGAACAGCAAGCAGGGAAAAAAACGCTTAAGTTGAGAACAAGAAGTGCTCGCCACCATGCTCCCACTTCCTCCGCTTTCCTCTTTAAAATCAGGGCAGAGTGTAGCAAACAGTGACACATGTTTTTGGGTTTCTTTAGAAGTTCAAATCGAGGACGCCCGCACAGTGAACGTACCCAAAGGACTCAGGCCCCAACACTACCAGCATCGACACCGGTCTTTGTGCCTGTGCCTCCACCTCCCTTGTATCCTCCACCACCCCATGCACTTCCTCTTCCTCCGGGGGTACCACCACCACAGTTCCCTCCTCAGTTTCCACCTGGTCAGCCTCCATCTGCTGGGTACACTGTCCCCCCTCCAGGATATCCCCCAGCTCCTGCAAACATGTCATCAGCTTGGGTACCAACAGCAGTACCAGCGGCTCATTCAAATACCATCCCAACGACACAAGCACCTCCTTTATCTAGGGAGGAGTTTTACAGAGAACAACGGAGACTTAAAGAGGAGTAAGTATTTGGCTCAATGAAGTTGCGTTGTTTTTCATTTTTGTATTTCGATAGCGTATCAGACTGCAGTTACACTAAAGTGCATCTGACATAAGCAAAAATGACATAGTGTTTTTTCCAATATACTTTTTCGTTGCAGATGGTAAACATGCAAAGCTAAAACAAGACAAATGTAATTCTAAAACTTTCCCTAAAACTTGTAGGAATTCTAAACTGTTTTTGCTTAAATAGGATGTTCACCTTTTGCATTTGCATGCAGTATACATTTTCTCATATTGGCCATGTTTTGTTTCTTGATGTCTTTTTTTAATAAAGGTCAAACTATAATTGTAATAAAGGTCAAACTTATTTTAACAGGGAAAAGAAAAAGTCCAAACTTGATGAGTTTACAAATGATTTTGCTAAGGAATTGATGGAATATAAAAAGATTCAAAAGGAGCGTAGGCGTTCGTTTTCCAGGTAACTGCTTTACATGTCCGTAATGGAGAAGCAGATTGTCTAGAAGAATCAGGAGGAGTTCCACTCCACCTCTCTATCGTTAGATGGATTGGATGATTCAAGGGATTAGCAGAGATAGGAGTTTCATATGTAGGTTACTAGCTCAAATATGGCAGAGATTACAGTTGACTGATAGTTCTAATTTGGCAGCCGTTGTTAAGGAGCAGGTATCTCTTTTACTAAAGCTTCTCTGCAATGACATCCTTCACCTCCTGACAGCCGGGAGGAGGCTGGGAACGGAATAGGTGTAGTTGCTGGATTTTCTGCGTCTCCCTATTCTGATTGTAACCATTACCTCAAAGCACTTCGGAGGAGATATGTGAGAGAAATTGTCTTCATTTCCTCTTTTGTTTATCTCATGTGGATACACGGAGAGATTTTAACCTGGACTGCAAACTGGTGGCTTTCGCTAGTGTTTTGTTGACATTGTTAAATTTTCCTTAGGAATTAAAAGATCAGACTTGGTTTTAAGGAAATCTTAAAATGGTGAAGGACTTCAAGAGGAGGAATGATGCTAATGAACATATGCAGAATAATGTGAAATGGTTCTTTAAAAAATAATAAAAGAAAAAACTTGTGAAGAAAAAGCTCAGGGTAGCTGATGTTTTCTATCCCCAAAAATCGGTTGGGCAGGAGTCTGAATAGCTCTCTATTAGTAATGCTGTCAGTATCTTTCCTAGAGTAATGGCATTGAGTCATAGTAGTAGGGGCTGAGTTTAGAAGCTTTTAGTTATGATCTCTCTTGAAATGCGGTCACTAGCCTTGGTTAGAGCTAGGGTTATGTGCAAAAGTTTGCTAGCACATCTGGCTAGAAGTGTGGATTAAATAGTCCTGTATATAGGATTGCAGGACAAGTATTTTGCATCCTGTACAAATTACCAAATAAGTAGTGAAGTTAAATAGACTAAGCTGGCATTTTAAAATTGAGCTTTACTGTCTTCAGGCTAAGTTGTGTTTTCTTGATGTTTGATACTGCACTGTAGCCATTAAGACTTGCTCATTTTGCATCTTACTGCAACAAAAATGATTTGCACTGCATGTAGTTGCTGAGTAGTGAAAAATGTGCGCGTTCACGTACCAGTAGAGGCCAGCATACACCACCTTAAATCAATCAATAGCTGTGGTAGTTCATGTGATAGAAGTGAGTAGAAATAGACTTACCCTTCCTGTATGTTTTTACACTAACAAAGCAGCAGCTGTTCTGTCTTGTAAGCAGAAACTTTTACATGTTATCAAGTTCTTCAGTTCGCAGTAGTGTTATGTCAGCAGCTGAAAGAAGCTTTGACATAAGCATATGGAGAGGAAAAAAAAAACCAAATTTGGGAGGAAAAAAATTGGGGAGAGTGACTGTTTTGAATTAACTTCATTTATGTTTTTTTGTGTTGTGTTTTTTTTAAGGTCCAAGTCTCCCTATAGTGCTTCATCTTACTCTAGAAGTTCATATACGTACTCCAAGTCAAGATCAGGTTCTTCCCGCTCTCGCTCCTACTCCCGATCATTTAGTCGCTCTCATTCTCGTTCCTACTCACGATCACCACCGTATCCAAGACGAGGCAAAGGGAAGAGTCGTAACTACCGTTCTAGGTCAAGGTCGCATGGTTATCACCGTTCAAGGTCGAGGTCACCCCCATACAGAAGATACCATTCACGGTCCAGGTCTCCAGTATTTAGAGGCCAGTCTCCCACTAAACGGACTATACCTCAAGGGGAAGGAGAAAGGGAGTATTTTAACAGATACAGAGAAGTTCCACCGTATGATATGAAAGCTTACTATGGCAGATCTGTTGACTTTAGAGATCCCTTTGAAAAGGAAAGATACAGAGAATGGGAAAGGAACTATAGAGAATGGTATGAGAAGTTTTACAAGGGCTATGCTGTTGGCGCTCAACCTCGACCTCCAGTAAATAGAGAAAACTTTTCTCCAGATAGGTTTGGTCCACCTGGGACCAGACGAGAGAATTCACCGTATGCTCGGGGACGTAGGGAGGATTATCCTGGTGGGCAGAGCCACCGAAATCGTAATATTGCTGGAAATTACCCTGAAAAACCTTCTGGAAGAGAGACCCATGGCATCAAAGATCCTACAAAATCAAAAGAGAAGGAGGTGGAAAATCCGTTGGGAGATGGCAAAGGAAATAAACACAAAAAACACCGGAAGAGAAGAAAAGGGGATGAGAATGAAGGATTTCCCAGTGCTGAGTTATTAGAAGGTGCGAGAAAACCAAGAGAACCAGTTACAGCGGAAGATGTTAAAACAGACTCTCTGTTCATGCTCCCAAGCAGAGATGATGCCACCCCTGTGAGAGATGAACCTATGGAAGCAGATTCTATTGCTTTCAAACCGGTGTCTGAAAAGGAGAAGAAAGAGAAGGATAAGCCAAAAGCAAAAATCGACAAGACAAAGCGGAAGGTAGAAGTGGCTGTTCCTCCTAAGAAAGACAATACAGTAAAACCAGCTAAAGCTTCCCAAGAGAAGGTGGACGCCGATCGTGAAAAATCTCCTCGAACGGAACCTCCTGTGAAGAAAGTGAAAGAGGAGTTGCCAAAGACAGACAGCGTTAAAACATCTTCCTCTCAAAAGGATGAGAAGGCTCTTGGTACCCCACGGAAAGTTCACCCAAAAGTGACAAAAGATCACCCAGAAACCAGACCAGCTAAGGAGGAAAAGGCAAAGAAAGACCATCCAAAAGAAACCAAGTCGGAGAAGCCCTTCAACAAAGAGGACAAGTCAAAAAAACCTGCAGAAAAAAGCAAACCTTCTGATGCAAAACCTGAAAAAAGAAAAAGAAAAGCAGATGAAAAGGTTGATAAAGAACACGAAGCCACTTCCGTAAAGGCCTCTAAACCAGAAACTGCTGAATCGAAAACATCGCCGAAGGGGAAGACTGAGCCTGATGGTGAAAAAGGAGAGCGAACTCCGGAAAAGGATAAATCTGCTTTTCTTAACAACCCCGCAAAAAAGATTAAACTTAACCGAGAAACTGGCAAAAAGATTGTGAGTGGAGAAAATGTGCCACCTGCAAAAGAACCTGTTGAGAAACCTGAGCCAAGCAGCAGCAAAGTTAAACAAGAAAAAGCGAAGGGAAAAGTCAGAAGAAAAGTAACAGCAGCTGATGGATCTAGTTCAACTCTTGTAGATTACACCAGGTACCTGATAATTTCTTTTCCTATTCTTTCTTTCCTCCCCGCACCCCCCACTCCCAATGTAAAATTCTTTATGGTGACTAATGAAAGGAACAGCTAAATCTGTGCTAAATGAGTGAATAATCTGTGATCTTTCCTGTTAAACTGTACTTGGGTCAAAATCAAATTTTGTTAAAACAAGCAATCTGTACCGCACAGAAAGCTAATGAGCTTAATTCATTGGTGACGTGTTTGACCCTTACTTCTGGGACTGGTTTTCCCCTCTTCTTCTTCATTACATGTTGACTCTTTGAGGAGTCCCCTCTGTCTTCCTTCAAATCCAGCTTACTGCTAAAGGCAAGGATAACAGACATGTCTATACCATGCAATATTTTGCATTCCAAAAATTGCAAGGTACTGTAATGATCTACTTTTGTCAGTATGACATGAAATTATATCTTGCAGAAATAGCAGCTTGGTTGCCAATATATTGTACTGATTTTAGCTTTGAGCACAGTGCCATGTTGACAGAGCTACACTGCTTCCAGCTCAGTGCCAACTTTTTTTGGCACTTACTGTGGAGATCTCTCTTCTATATTCCATTGAGTGACATGTGGAGGGGGAAAAAAAAAGTGATCTAGTGTGGAGCTGTTATTACTTACATTTCAGCGTCTAAAGAAGCAGGACTCAAAACATTCAAGACATCGCTGGAGGCTTAAGATAGTGTCTTGATATTCTAAAAAGTTTTTAAAACGCACATTTTTCTAAAGAAGAACACTGGGACATGAGGACAAAACTTTGGTTGTGTATACCTCTCCACAATTGCTTGCTTACATGTTGAAACAAGAATGTGTATCTAATTTATCTGCCATTGGTAGAAATAGGACATGAAGGAATTACCAGATCAGACAGTCCCCAATCTGATAATCTTGTGTCTTTGTTAATTAAATGTATAGTAGGAAGATACTAAATTAATTGATTGCTCATAATCTTAGCTAGTGGACTCATCCTTTCTCTTGTCTGTTCCCTTAATTGAACATCTTTTGAAAAAATACTGAAGATACAGAATTGAAACAACAGCCATTGTATAAAATGTGACAAAAGATGGTGGTGCGTGTATCTCGCCCATTATTAATGTATGCTTTTTTCCTCTTAGCACTAGTTCTACTGGAGGAAGCCCCGTTAGAAAGCCTGAAGAAAAGCCAGATACAAAACGAACTGTCATTAAGACCATGGAGGAGTATAATAATGATATAACAGCCCCTGCTGAAGACGTCATTATTATGATCCAGGTCCCTCAGTCAAAGTGGGATAAAGATGACTTTGAGTCTGAAGAGGAAGACATTAAAACTACGCAGGTGCCCACAAACGTAGGAAAACCTGCTAGTGTTATAAAAAATGTGAGTGCTAAGCCACCTAACCCCATAAAACACAATGAAAAAGAGACGGAGCCTTTGGAGAAAACGCAGAAAACTACAAAAGAGGTGAGTTATGAAAGCTCCCAGCACGAGGCAAAAAGTTCAAAAAGTTCGATGTCGAATGAAAAAGGAAAAACCAAAGACCGGGATCATTCTTTGTCAGACAAGGACACTTCTGAGAAGAGAAAAAGCAGTGTTCAGCCAGAAAAAGACCACTCAGAACGTGCAACTGAGCAAGGAAATGGAAAAAATATTTCTCAATCTTCCAAAGACAGCAGATCTTCAGAGAAACATGATGCTGGCCGTGGATCCACTGCTAAAGACTTTACTCCTAACCGAGACAAAAAATCTGACCATGATGGCAACAGAGATCATTCTAGTTCCAAGCGTAGAGATGAAAAGAGTGAATTAGCAAGGAGGAAAGACTCCCCTTCTCGAAACAGAGAATCTACGTCAGTACAGAAAAGTAAGCCAAGAGACGAACGAGCAGAGCCGTCCAAAAAGGGCGCTGGAGATGCCAAAAGGGGCAGCTACAGTCCTCCGCGTGAGCGGAAGCAGTCTGATCACAAAGCTGCTCACGATTCCAAGCGTACATTGGAGGAACACAAACCTCTAGATAAAAATTCAGGAAAAGAGAAGGAGAAGCATGTACCAGAAGTAAAGAGCAATAAAGAGAAAGAGCCAGGTGGTAATAAACCACCGTTGAGACAAGAATCGCCAGAAGTAAAAAATGAGAAAGAGAACGTGACTGGACAAACCGATAAAAGTGTTGTCAAGCCTAAGCCTCAGGTAAGCAGCTCCTCACGGCTCTCTTCTGATCTAACTCGAGAGACTGATGAGGCTGCCTTTGTACCAGACTACAATGAAAGTGACAGTGAGAGTAATGTATCTGCAAAAGATGAGGAAGCTGCAGGGAAAAACCCTAAAGAACCGAAAGAAAAGGCTGTTGATAAGGTGAAAGAGGATGCAGCCGCACCTCCTGCAGTTGACCAGCCTGAAGCAAGCCGAAGTCAAAGTCAAAGCAGTCCCAGCGTTAGCCGCAGCCGTAGTCAGAGCCCTTCCGAGAGTCAGACTCGAAGCCACAGCAGCAGTGCCAGCTCAGGAGAGAGTCAAGACAGCAAGAAAAAGAAAAAGAAAAAAGAAAAGAAGAAGCACAAGAAGCATAAGAAACACAAGAAGCATAAGAAACACATTGGCAACGAAACGGAATTGGAAAAGAGCCAAAAACACAAACACAAGAAGAAAAAGTCCAAGAAGAGCAAAGATAAGGATAAAGATGACCAAAAAGTGAAATCTGTCACTACATAGAATGACAGATAATAAAAAATGACTTAATTCCTAAGTCATCTGTATTAAATTTTGTTAAAATGTAAACGAATTCAAGCGTTGTAAATAATGACATGAAAGACCCTGTGCTGCACTTAAAATATTGCTGCTTGATTATTTGATTTTTACATCAGAGCTTTATAAAAGTGAACATTTTGTACAGAATTGTGAGTTGTGACCATGTAACATGAAAGGTTTTGCTGGGGCATCTTATTTTTAACCACCGTTAATTAGTTTGGGTGGAGTTTACTGTACTGTGAAAATTTTCACATTTGAATTTTTTTTTAATTGCCTGGCAGAAGAAGCTGGTATCAGTTATAAAATATCAGCAGAATGATTTGCAGAATACATTACAGCCCTGTTATGTCACTTTTTGATTACAATAAAAAGTTTTCAGTAAACTATCCAATGTGATGAGATTTCCCGTGATAGCTGAACATTAGCGGAGAAAAGACTAGTGACAAAAAAAGCTACCTGTGAAAGCTTGCTGGTCGCTAACGTGGGTGAAAAATAACATGTCGGCAGGTCTGATTTTGAAAAGGCTGGGAGGACTTTAAACCTTTGGAACTGATGCGATGCAGGGAGGTGCTGCTGAGAGGTGCACTTTTTTTGTGGGCCGAGTGGACTTGGTTTTGTATCATAAGAGGCAGCGTCTGGCCCCACACACACAGCCACTCTTAACAGCCGGTACTGACCGCTTAAAGTAACGTTCTGTAGGAAGCTGTCACGTGGACGTTGTTCCGGTTTGTTTAGAAAGCTGTTGTCCTTTGCCAGCAAACATTTATACATATTTTACAGTGCCCTGTAATCCGTATTTGCTCTCATAATGATGCTGATCACCAAGGTGTTTGTGTTTTTTAAATAGAAGCTTTATTATGAGTATTTTCAGCTGGCGGTGCTACCTGATACAGAACTAACCCTTCCATTAAATGTGGGGTTCAGCAGATGAGTTTGGCAGAAGAAGAAAGCCCACTAGGAAGGCAGGTTTCTGCTTTCAGCTACTTTGAACAATGACAGGGAATCTAGAAAATGTAACTTTAATTAGCTTGATAATTTTAAGACAGATGTAATTTAAAAAAAAAAAAAAGTGGGAGTGGTGGGTGTTGGTTAGTTGTTAGAAAGTCAGCATGGTAGGAAATATTTCTCGTGCAGCGAGGGCATAACATCCCGGTAACAATTGGATTCGGTAGGGAGAGCCCTGGACTGTTTGGCTGTGGGATTTGCCCCCGAAGAGTTCTGTGTGACAGCACTGTAAATTAAAGCCGTTTCAGGGCTTCCTGCTTGCAGAGACTGTTTTGTTCAAAAAGTGTCATTGTTTCTAGGTACTGTTACTGGGGTATTTAGTAGTACAGAAGCAGTAAAATAATGATTAATCTTGCTTTTCGGTGGGGGTGACTATCACATGGTAAATATTGGGTTAGAGACTGAGCATCCCCTACTTGTGATGGTTGAAACAAGAACAAACCAGAATTAGGACTGGCTTTCCCCTCCAGTAGCTTGTACCTTATCATGTCAAGGCATTCTTGGTGGATTTCGGGTGTTTGCTGCCCAAGGTAAAGCAGGCTTCCTGATGAAGCCCCTCGAGTTGTTACTTCCCAGAATCAAAAAGCAGAGGTCCGTAATAGCGGTGAGGTGCGCTCATGCAGCACTTCCCACGTGTGGTCCAGGGAACCTGTATCGCCCAAGCGAACACCAGATGTATGGGAATTTAAGGCAGCCTCAGGCTCTCCCTGCGCATGGTCTGCGCTCGTGATGGTGAGGCCGTGGAAAAGAGGTGGATTTTGCGCTGTCGTCTGTGAACATACTTTGGCCTAATGAAACACAGAAAATTTAGGACTGTGAAATGGGATTCTTACTTGAGTTGGAATGTGTTAAGTATGCTTTAGTATCACGGTTCAGAATAATTAGTAAATTTGCATGGAAGTAAAATTTTGGACGTTTCTTTATGGAATAGCTCCATAAAAACAGGCAAAATTGTGTATTTTTATATAACCTTGTGCTAAAAAGCCGTAGTCGATGCCTCTCTTAATGCTCAGTTAAACTCTCTGTTTTCAGAGCACTATAGCAGCATTACTGATGATTTTTCAGTCTCCTATGAATTTAGTTTACCTTGCATGTGGAGTTTCTTACAATTACTTTTTTCCAAGTTTTTTGAGCTGAAGACACCTGGAATGCAGTTGTGCTCAGGCCCCAATAGGTGATTTTTACTTACAGTCACGTTTAGAAGTCTTCTTGGCTGAATTGCTGAAGCTTTTATGCAGTGCCTACAGTAGCGTGAAGGGATGTGTCCGAACAGGGCTCTCTGGGTGAGGGTGAACGCTCCTGGAACGCGCTTGACTTCAGGTGGTGAAATACAGTGAAGGTGGTTTGAACCGTGGTGAAGGAAGGCATGCTGCAGAGCCGGGTAAGTTCCGACCGTCGTTCAGACGTAAGAAACAGATGTTGACTGAGTAAATGTAGTGTGTGCCTTCGGGACCAATACTGCTTGGTCATCCGCTGAAGGTAAGCGCGCTCTGTTCCACGGAAATGATCACAGATCCCTACGTCTGTCTGCAGAGAGCCCTTGGGCCAGCACACCTCATCGCCCATCTTCAGTTGAGGCTGAATTGTTGGAACGGTTCGAACACGCTGAGAGGCAGCAACTCTTCAGCTGGAAAAGCTCAGGCAGGAAAGAAGGTGGTTTGAAAATCCCTTTCTTTATTTTTCTTATCCCTTTTCTTATATATCTTGCCTCCATTTCCTTAAGTGGAAATGACCAAAGAGAAGCTACCCCAAAGTGGGCGACAGGCTCGTAGGTTGTCATCCACAGCTCTGAAATGAAGGAACTCTGAAAAAGAAGACGAGGGCATAAGACGCAGGATGATGTCGTGCATGGGTAGAGATAAAATTAAGAAACTGGTTTGCATTTTAAAAGGAAAGGCTGGGAAGGAAAAGCTTATATCCATCGTTAATGGGAGCAAACAAGTAACGGCTGGAACAGGAGTGGCAAACATGCTTTTCCTTAGTCTTCACCAGAAAAGGTTGATTGTAACCAGCTTTAGGGAAATTTGGTTTAGTAGAACACAAGGATCACGGGCTACAGAAGAGACTGTTAAACAACATTCAGATAAAACTTCTACTTGAACAGTAAGGGTACCGGCCGAAGCGCTTTTTGTAAACTGAGGGATGGCGTTAGGTCTCGCATGACTGAAGAGCAAACCTTGTACCCACCTGGAATGTATTTACATATTTGTTGTAATATCAGTCCACATTTGGCTGAATATTTTATAGCGTATAAACACAGGGGAGATGATAGGGGAGATAATAGGAAGAAGAACGGTCATTAGCAAACTGAAGAACAAGAGCTGGGCCTGGCCCTGTCTCCACAAACCCTGGTTGTGAGAGCACGGGGTGGAAATCTGCCGCGGGTGAGAACCGGCTGCTGGTGCTGTCGCACGTGAACGCTCCGGCAGAGCGTTCACGCGTGGGCTCCTTGCGAAATGGAGGTGAAGCCGCTTTCTCTTGGAACACGTGGTGGTGGTGGTGCCCGTGGTTTCTGTAGTGCCTCTCAACGGTTGGGCTTGCCCAGGCGGTTGGAGGGCTGGCGTTCCTGCCCTCAGCCTGAAGCTTCGCAGCCGTGTCGCTCCCTGCTTCTCTGGGAACGAGACGGAGACTTGCAGAGCCGGGAGCGTCCCAGTTGCCGTGCCCGGGCGGCTGGGACGCTCCATGCACGGGGTGGGGATCGATCCTGGGCTTTGATGTGGAAGTACGAAGCCTGAGGTGCAGGAAGGGAAACTTGGGGTGGGCTTCCATAGCGATGTTCAGGCAGGACGGTAAAGGGCTGGGCTGGTTCTGCCGGCGGCTGCAGACCCTCCTGCGCCGAGAAGGCAGGCGTACCCCGGGAGTCTGGGAGAGGGGGGTTGCGTGAGCTGAATTCTTGACGGCTTCTGCCAACTGCTTTTTCTGACTCCAAATGGGTTTTGTGGGTGTGATTAGGAAGAGGGTGGTGGGAATTTTGTCAGTTGTTCGCGTGGGTTGTATCGTCTGATGGGAAACAGCCAAAGAAGTGAACGGTGGGTTAGGGGAGATGCTGTAGGAAGCAGAAGGGTTCCTTCCTTAGAGGTGATGGAGACGAATGCACTGGGCATCTGATCTGCCCCAGAGCAAAGAATGAAGCGGGTAATTTGCGTCTGTGACTGATAGTATCCCTGAAAAAGAAACGGTAACGCGCAAAATCCCGAATCGCCACAGTTAGCAAGGAGAGCGAACGGAGAGGCTCCACGGTACGTGCAACTGCAGCTTGGATAACTGAAAGACCAGAAGAACGCTGTTCTTCGCTGTCGGACCTCAGTTCCCAGGGCTTGCAGAGGCAAACCCTGACGCTGAGAAGAGGTTCCAAAGAGGGTCTGAGGCTACAAAATCTTGGTGTTTACTCTGGGTGGGAAGCCTCTGGCTGGCAGGGGTTTGACGTACCTCGCAGTCCCCTGTCACCCCACAGGTCGGTCACCATAGTTGAAGGCACTCTTGTGTATTCTTTAGTATCTGGTAGGTTTTCTGAAATAGCAAAAGCAGCACGTACCTGCCCTGTCCAACCCTAAAGGGCTTGGACATGCAGCTAACCCCGCTCATCGTCTTGGGGCAGATACTGGGGTTTGTGGAAGGAGGGAAATAGAGATTAATTTCTGTATGCAGCCTGGTATCTTCCAAGACTGTGGGGATTGTTATTGAACTTTTTTTGAAGTTCTTGACTGAACCTAAATGCCAGGCAGAAAGCACAGCTTTTAAAGAAATGGTTGCCAAATTGCTTCTTGTATTCTGGTGTAGCAAGCCGAGGGGCTTGTTTTTCAGAGGCTGGGTTTTATATTGAAATGGGATCAACTGAGATTTGCTTTTTGCATCGTTGCCCTGGAACTGGGTTCCATAGGAAGAATTTTAATATAAAATAATCGTATTGTGAGCTCAGCCGTCCACTCGGCACAGATCCTGCGTGAATATAGCAGCCGTCAAGCCATTCCGTCTGCAAACCCGGCCGGAGCAGGACGTGGGGCGCAGCCGGCCGGGGAGCGGGGCCAGGTCTGGGCAGCGGTCGCACCCCGGGGCTGCTCCAGCGTCGGTGGCTGGCGAGGAGGGGACCGGGCAGGGCAGGTCACCTCCTGGTGGGCACCAGCCCATGGCAGGGGGAGGCAGCTGCTGCCCCAGGTTCAGTTAACAGGTCAGGAAAGAGAAAGCAAAGGCAGCCCAAGGTTGAAGGAGGCAACGCCTCTGAATGAGACTAATTAAAAGGAAGAGATAATCAAGGCCTGGAGCTTTCGGGAGTCCCGCTGGGCTGGGGGATGCAGGGTGAGCTGGTGGGGGAGCGCACCTTCCGGGGGAAGGAGGCTCCCTAATTAAAAAGGGAGAGCGGCGCTCGGCGGTGGGGGCTGCCGGAAGCTGTTGGGGCTCTGGCAGCATCACTCTCACGTAGCCGCTCTGCCGCGTGACGGCAGCGAGGGTCCCAACGGGTCCCGGCGTGGCGCGGCTGGGGCAGGGGAGTGGAGCTGGACTCCTGCCCGGGGTTGATGAGTAATTAACTCGTTCAAGAAACAGGCAGTAAAGCTCACGAGCAGTTGGAGGACAGATTCGGCTGCTCTCCAGCTCCAAGACGATTAATCCAGGGCTTGCACAGGGAAGCTGGGCTCCAGCTGGGAGGGTGGTTGGGGGTGGCTGTGGGGTGCCAGGGTTCCAGTCCCTGGGAGGTCTGGCTGGGCTGGCAGCAAGGCATGGAGCTGACTTATGGAGGCAGGGAGAAGAGTGGTCCTGGGCAAAGCTCTTGTCCCAGCCCCGAGGAGGGCTGGTGGGGACGTGGCAGCCCTGACCACCCCCTCCCCGGCTTGCTTCTGGGGCCCCACCACCCCTGGGGATGGGGCTGGGGTGCAGAAGCCACGGGGCTGCCTCGTCGCGCTGCTCAGCTCCTAATTACGGCCCATGGTCTAAGAGGTGACCCACCCAGGCACGGTCCCCATTTCTGGCCGGGGAAGCAGCCCCCCACCATGGCCGGCGGGGGGGTGGGGGTCCCTCTGCTCCCTCCCCACGGCCGGGTGCACGCCCCGGCCCCGAGCTCCTCCACTCCCGGCGCGAGCGGTTCCTGCCCCAACGAAACCCAACTTGCGATCACGCGATGTGGCGGGTTTTGCAAACGGAAGGCGTTGGTTTTGCCGCCTCGACCCCGGATCTCGCCCGTCCAGCCAGAGGACAGACACAGCCTTCTCCGCTGCCAGCCAGCAGCTCTGCCCGCGCTGCCCAGTGAAACGCTGCTGAAACTTCCCGCGATCGGCCTCTGGAGCTGGGAAAATTCACCGGAACAAGTTAGTGATTTTGAACCGAAGTTAAAAATTGCAAACAGTTTTGTGCTTGGGAAACTTCAGGGCTTTTTCCATTCGCTGTTTAATTTCTAAGCTATTTAGCCCCATTTACGCCCTGGAATTGCACTGTGTGAGCGATTCGTGGGTTTGCAGAATTCCTCCGTGGAGGTAACAGCAGAAATCTCCAGCTTTGTGAATGCTGCGCAAATCCGCCTGGGCAGAGTCAGCCCCTGAATTGCTTATGCTTATAGAGCGAGTGTGTGAGATCCTTATTTTTTTTTTTTAAGTCTTGCTTTGCAAATGATTAAGTTAAGATTCTTGTTGCAATTTACATTTTGATTGGAATCTAAGCCAGTACTTTAAATTGTTTTTACAGACCTGGACAAAACATTGCTGAGCTGAGGTTTAATTTTTTTTTTTTTTTGGTAATACAATTTTCAGCAACAATATCGATTAAATATTTTCTGATAACTTCAGAGAATCAAATACATGAAAAACAGGAGAAACAGCCCAGACTTTCCCATTCCCCCACCGCCCTGAGAGGGGCAGGTATTTAATGCGTTAGCCTGTAACTTCAGAAGGGACGCGGTCTTTACTTCCAGTTACGAATTTCACATCTTATTTTCTATTTCCCGTATCTATTTTTATTGTCCAGACCATCCTCCCCCCCCGTCCCCATCCGTGTGCTCAAATTATTTGTAAATATAATCCGATAGGAAATATTTTATGAAGATAACGCCTCTTCCTTATCTCTGTTTCTTTTCTACCGCAGCTGTGGTCCTTGCAGACGGGCTGCGGTCTGTACAACGTGCTCTTACACCTGAAACGTGCATTTATCTTCATCTGTTCCTCTCTAGCTGAAAAACACATTACATGTGAAGGCAGAATACAATAATACAGCGGTCGTCGTCTCTTCCGAAACACATTTAATGTTTTAAACGTCTGCAGATGGGTTTCTCTCTCTCTGGATGCCAAACGGGAAGCCGTGGGCTCCTCGTTATCTGTCACTCCTCAGTTTTTGACGCCGCTTGCATTGAATACATTAATTACAGTTATTTAAAGCACTGGGAGGTTTCTGCTTTGAACATTCAAACCTCTGTGCTTTTTGCCGACCTAAAGCTGTTCGCGAGGTTTTGTCGGCGTCTGTCGCGCGCTCTGCCCGGCCCGCAGCTGCACCGATCCCCCCGCAGCCGGGGCCGCGCGGCGAGCCGACGCGCTGGTGTTTTCTTAAAGACAGCCGGTAGAGTAGTTTGCTTGGGTGTAATGTCTTTCATTGAGCCTCCCTAATGTATAATCTTGGAGTCAATTTCAATTAAAAGTGAAATGTTTTGATGATTCCCAGCCTTATTTTAATTCCCCTCTGTGTAGAATATGCTGTAAATTGATAAAAGCATAAAATTAGGCACTGCAAAGCCAGCGCAGCCGCTTCTCGCTGCCTCGTCCAGGGGGGCACCGGCTTATAAAACAACAAGCTTGCTTTTGCCCAAAATCTACCTTGTTGGGCTTTTTTTGCCAAATATTTGGTGGCTCTCCAAGCATTTCCTTGCAGCCCGTCCCTGGCGTTACACCGCTTCTCCGGCAGCGTTCAGTCCCGTTGGCTCTTCTCTGGCACAAAACCAAACCAGACAAACGAGCAAAAAAGGCAATGGCACCGACCCAGCCGGCCGCCTCGGCCGGACACCGGCATGCCTTTCCCACCGGCCCGACTGGAAAGGCAAACCGGAATGCCGGGGGGGCGGAGGTGCTGAGCCCCCTCCCGGGGGTCTCGGGGAGATTCACCCCCCGCGCTGCTCTGGGACATCTTCTTTGTCTCCCACCAGCACGGTGTTCCTTCGCAGGAAACTTCTTTTCCTGTTCCCGGTCTGACTTTACATCTTTTTACCCAGATGCTGTGTGCCAACACCTTCAAGCCTCCTTGACGGCTCGCTTCCTTCCGCTGGCGAGCATCTCCCCGCCGGGCATGCCGCGAGGACGCAGGGTGTCGGCGCCTCCGCTCGCTCTGCTGCCCGTCAGCTCCCGGGTAAGAGCTCGTGGGCTGAGGGCACCGACTCGGGGCCGGTGATTTGCACGTGGGCTCACGCAGCTTTCCTCCTCCCTGGCTCGGTGCGTGCGACGGATGAGTCGGCAGTGCCCGGCCCGGGGCGGGCGTGCGGGGCACGCGGTGCCGGCAGTGCGGGTGCCAGGTGCGCCGCGGTGTCCTCGTAGAAGGTCCCAGCTCCGCGGCGCGTGGGGGATGACGCCTTTCCAGACCCATCACGGCTGCATTCATCATCTGTGCGACAGCAAAAGAACACCCCGTTGGGTTGTGCCAGGCTCCTCCGGGCAGGGGAGGCGGCGGGAGGGTTTTGGAGGAGGATGGTGATGAAAGGGAAGATGCCGTGTGGAGGACAGGGTGCCTGGCAGGACTCCGGGGCTTCGGCTGCGTTTGCTGAACCACGGGGACGCTCGGCACCGGTGCTGCCCCGGCTCGGCGGGGCTGACGTCACCGCCGGGCACGAGGGGCTGAACGCGCTCGCTGCCGAGCCCGCGACCCGGTTTCCCTCCCCACGCAGCGAGGGCTTCGCTCACAAATTCAAAGCCCTAATCCAGCTCTGCTCCCGCGCCAGGCTGCGGCAGAGCCCGCCCCGGCGGGTCCCTCCAGCCCTCCTCTCCTCTTCCTCGGGTGGAAATGCCTCCGCGAGGTCCGGCAACGCCCGCTCCTTCGAGAGGTAAACGCGGGTTGACTAATCAGCAACGATGCATTCGGTGGTGAAATTTCTCGGCTTTAATTTGTATCAGCTCTGCTATTGTGCGTCCCATCCGGGCCGGGCTGGCGGCGGGGGGGGGCAGGACGGGCAGCTCTGGCCGGGCACCCTCCCGCCCGTCGCCGCTCCGCAGGGCCGGGGCAGGATGAGGCTTTCGCAGGCGGTTTTCCCATCCACGTTTCGCGTGTGTGCGTGTGAGCGCGCGCCTGGGCTTTTGTCGCCCTTTTGTGAGCAAAATGCTTGTTTGGTAGCAACGAGCGAGGGCTCCTTGCCAAGTCTGCCTAATTAAGATTAAGCATATGCAGATTTGCCTTGTTTTCGGCTAATGACAGCTGCAAACAATTATTTGTCATGCTGGCTGACTGTTGATTGGTAAAGGCGAGGCCAGGCGAGGATTGAACGCGATCTGCCTTTGCACGGCGGTGCCGCCGGCCGTGGCCGCCCGCGGCGGCTGCCCTCCCAGCCTTGGGTTGCCGCTCGGGGCTCAGCCCGTGCCCTCGGTGGTCCCTGGCCGCGCGGGTCAGCCCTGGCCGAGGCCTGCGGGGTGGCCGGCTCTGGCATCGCCCCGGCAGCTCGTTGGGTTGGGATCTGCTGGAGGTAGGGGGGTTTTTTTGTTTGTTTTCAGCGTTGCCGTCAGCACAGACACATCGTGATGTTTTCACAGGAAAATAAAGAAAGATGTCTGCAGACGTATCTGACGTCTGTAGTTGCCAAGCCAGCAGCCTTCATCAATTTTCTGCAAGCTGAGAACCAAAGCAGAGACTAAATGAGGCGGGAGGCTTCCTGCCCGCAGTCCTGCTCCGAGTGCAGCTCAGGAAGCACCTTGGCATCTCTCCAAAATGCCTGGGCTTTTTAAGGACATTCTCAAAAAAAAGAGCTTGGTTTCTTTTTTTATTATTATTATTATTATTATTATTATGCTGATGAAAGGAGAGAGCCTTTTCGACAAAAGGATGCCTGAGCACTGTGTCGCAGATGAAAACACTCTGCATTGTTTTAAGGATGGCATGGAAATGAGGACACGGTGAAAAAATAGTCACCGCAGAGATATAATTATGTTCTGTTTGACATACATCCTGCTCGGTGCTATGTGCCTCGTGGACGTGCGTGCTCTCGGCTCTCGCAGCGTCCCCTGCCCGGTCTGCAGCCCCGAGCCCGGCAGCCGAGCCCGGCGGAGGGGATGCACACGGGTCCCTCTTTCGATGCGTTCGGGATTCCTCCCTGGGTGGTTTGGCTGATTCCTGGAAATCTCCCCCAGCTGGCTCTAAGCCGGGGCACGGGGCAGGGGTGCGGACGGCCAGGGCGGCTCCCGCTCTGCCCCGCGGACGCGGGGTAGCCTGAAGGTGCGAGGGTGCCAGGGCTGGGCTGTGCCCCCAGAGCTGCTCGGCTGCCGGTTGTGTTCAGGCTGTCGGTGTTGAGAGTTTGCGTCCTCCACCCCGAGGGCTGGGAGCAAACCGCGCTTGGAAGCTGAGACGGGCTGACGTGCGGCGGCCCCGGGGGGGAGGAGGCAGAGGCACCCCCGGCGCGTCCCCCCTGCAGCCCCAACCCGCTGGCCGCTCCTGCGGGTGCACCCGTGCCCAGCCCCGGTGCTTGGCGGTCGCTGGCCACGTCCCCTGCCCACCGAGTCCTCCAGCTCTGAAACAAGCCCGTGCTCCTCCCGCGAGGAGCCAAGTCAAACGCTCAGACGCTTCTGAGAATATTTTGGAGCGTTCCTGATTTTAATTGGGTTTACTTAATTATTATTTACTTTGACGGAAGAAACTGTTGTATTTAAATAACACTGTTTTTGCCAAAACGCTGTCACGGAGAAGCTGCTTTCCCTTTAGGAGCCCTCAAACATGGGCTTCCTTCCAAGTCCCTCGGCTTGGCGGCGCGTGGAGCATCATCGCTTGTGCTCCTGCTCCTTCCCCGGCTGGGAGCGCGGCTCTGCGCGAAGGGACGGCTCTCCCGGCTGCGCACCGGGCAGGCAGCGGAGAGGGCGAAATGGGAGTTGTCTGTGCTGTTTCCAAAGAGACCTTTGGCGTTTCTTGTTGGAGCCCGGCAGGGCTGAAGGTCTCGTCTGTGACTGTCCTGCAGCCGGCCAGACCCCGGTGTGCCTTGAGGAGTTGGTGAGGCAAAGAGAGAACAGATCCAAAGAGCATCTGCAAGCACGGGAAGGATAAATGACTGGACTCGGAAGACTGGTGGGAAGAAAGCTGAACCTCAAGGATGAAAAGCCGTCCGTAATTATAGATAGCAACAATAGCCAGCAGTTGCACTGAATTATAAGCAGACACATTCTCATTTCAAATCATAGTGTGGGGCTGGTGTTTGTTCCTTTTTTCTTCTTTTTTCTCTCTCTCTCTCTTTTTTTTTTTTTTTTAATAAATCTCAGTTAAACAGCATCCGACTTCTCCTTGGAGCTGGAAATACCAGCTCTTGACAGCTGCAACTTTCCACCTACCGCCGATGCTTTGCCATCCCGCGGGTCGGGACAGAGCCAGGCAGGCGATGCTCCGCGGGGACCTGGGTGCAGCGTCCCGACCCGCCGCGCTGCCGCTGGGCCGGGCGAGCGGAGGCTCTCCTGGGCTTCGGGATTTCTCCGCTGTGCCACGGGCAGGGCAGCAGGACGGTCCCGGACAGACGGCATGAAATCCTGCCTCTGCTCAATGCAGCATCCAAACTCATGTTGACTTAAGAGGGGCCAGGGTCACGTTTGGGATCCTTCTTTGACATCGGGGCCCCTTCCGAATGTCGGCTCGTGTCCCCCGAGGACCGTGAGGGCCCGGGCAGCTCGGGAAGGCTGACGGGAAGGAGCAGGTAGGAAGGTACTGGGCATCCCAGAGGACTGAGCCCAGCAGCCCCGCATTAGGTTACTGAAACAGCCTTTCTTTTAAAAGCTACAAAGAAGACTAGAGCCTGGGATGAGTGCATGTTTGCAGCGAAGCAGTGCTTTCCTCCCTGGTCAGGATTGCTCTTCGGTGGGGGATACGCTGAAGCTCTGATGTATGTTTTGATGTCGTCTAATGAGCGTCTTGTATGCTTCTGCTGTTGCTGCCTGGCGTACTGGAAGGAAATCTGTAGCTATTACACAGAGGAGACAGGAAAACCATCCATTTGTATGTGACTGTTTTCTGATTCAAGCTGCTGAATATTCAACAAAAATCATTTGTGACCTATATTCAGCGTAATTGCTGTTATCGCAGGGTAGGTAACAGAAATGTCAGCGCAAGTACCGCAGAACACGGGTCTTGTCTCTGCATCGCGTTGTGCAAAAGGTAACGGGAGGGGAAGGAGGCAGCAACGGCGCAGCAGCCTCCGGCCGCTTTGCCAGCGTCTCCCTGCTCCCGAATCTCCCCTCAGGGAACTGTTGCTTCCCAAAATGTTGATGGAAAGAGCATGCAGTTCTAAAGAAAATACAAAGTAAATCTAAGCGTAAGAGGGGGTAAATCCCACCGTGATGCTCGGCGCGTGGAGGACCCCTGTGCCTGGGAGCAGAGCTGCCCGAGGGCTGCCTCGGCCGGGGCTGCCCCGGGGGGTTTGCCCCGGGGACGGGGGGGTTTGGGGTTCGCCCGCAGGTGCGTTTCAGGCTGCGGGGCTGGTGCCGGGGAACCTCGTCCCCCACCCCTCACGTTGTCCCTCGGACCATTTTTCCCCTATTTGCTCAGCTCAGCTGGTTCTGTGCAGGAAGAGGGGGTCTGGCTTGCTCCCTGGCCCTTTGCAGCCCCCCCTGCCCTGCTGGGGCCGGGGCCGGGCGAGGGGCTGCGGCGGCGGTGCCTTTGCCCCAGCTCTGCAGCGTTCGGGCGTTCCCAGCATCGCAGAGACGCGCCCCTGTGAAAACACCGTCCCTTCAGCATGTGTGAATGATTTTTGCACCCAGCAACGCTACTTTTCTATCATTTGGCCTCCTTATTTGGTATTTCTTTAATAATTAGTGGCAGATTTTGTACTTATGTTTGCAATTATCTAAATGCCTTTGGGACATGTTCTGCCAGATAATTGAATCTCCTCGGTATGTGACTGCAAAGATATTGTTAGTGAGCACAGGCTGGAGCCGACAAATGTTTTGCTGGCTTTTGGTGTCATGTTAAGACAAATTAGGCTTTTTCGTTTTAAAAAAGCTAATGGAAACAAAGCATTTTGCTTTGCTGTCCTCAGCAAAAGCTTTGCTAGAAGCCCGTATTGGAGAGGGAAATACGTTATTATCAGTAATTAACTGGATGTACGTTTTAATTATATGCAGTGGTTCTTTCCGGGGCTGCAGGGAATCCTCCATGTGCCCATTTCACAGCAGCGGTGACCAACGACGTGGAGACGCAGGCAGGGCGGGGAGGAGCGGGTCCTGCGTTGGGAAGATGGTGGAGCGGGAAAGCAGGGTCTCCGGCCGGACAGACGGACGTCTGCGTGCAGCCTTGCTGGCGGGGGCAGGAGAGGGGCCCCCGTGCCCGGCACCCCCATGCTGGCACTGCCCGGTCCCCCGGCAGCTCCCAGGTCCGTGCAGGGCGCGTGTCCCCGTCCCTCGAGCGTGCTTTTAACGTTTCGCTTCTTCTGTCTTAGCATATAACGTCGGGATCTGAAGTGCCAAGCAAGGGAAAGGAAACCCCCCACCTCAAGTGCCATTCTTGAGAGTAAGTGCAGAAATATTTGGCTTCTAAACCCTTCTAATTTAGGGAGATTCGGTGAAATCCCTTCCATCAGCACCGCTATTTCTTGTAGGGCCTGGGTAGGAAAGGGATACGGAGGCTGGGCTGGATGCCCTGTGTTGGCCGCAGCCGGGTGCGATCTGAGCCCATCCTGGGCCCGAGCTGCTCGGAGCAGACGTGGCTTCCCATGGCGCAGAGCACCCGTAAATGCTCAGGGTTGGTCAGAAAACGTTTTTCTCACCTTATCAGGTTTTGGCCATGTCAAAGCTGCGCTGTCACTGGCCGCTGGGCTACCGAGATGAGGCTTTGGGGTGTTGCTGCTGCTTTTCCCCCTTGCCCCCAGGCCAGGGGGTCTGCGTGCCCGAGGCTGGGGGCAGCGGGCAGGGCCGGGTGCTCTGCACCCCATGAGAGCCTCCGGCTTCTTCGCTGGCTGCAGGGCCACTGGGGCGGCTGGCGGCGAGGAGAGACCCGCCGTCCTCCAGCCGAGTGAGCTTGTGTTGTCTTTCGATGTAGGTAATGGAAGAGTTGTCAAATCATGCCCAGGAAAACGTAACCGGGGATCTCGGGAGCAGAGAGGAACAGGTAAGAGGTGCGACCCGCGGCTCTGCCTCCACCGAGACCCCTCGGGGCAGAGGGCGAGGAAGGGTCCTGGGCGGAGGCAGCGGGGGAGCGCAGTGCTCCTGGGGAGCCGCTCCCCGGGAGCTGAGCCCGCCGGCCATGGCAAGTGCGGCAGGAGGGCTGGAGAAACAAAAAGACTACGGTTCCCTTCACTCGTTCGACCTCGGCTTTATCTGACGTTTTCCCGTTCCAGCTCATTCCCACTGCCCTTTTCGTAAAGTCTCGGCCGGGCGGGGACGGCCCTTGGCTCCCCCGGGGATTCCTCACACCCCAGACAGACCCAGGTCCCCGTTGCACGGGCGTTGGACCAGGTTCGAGGTCTCGTGCGTGGGGTGTTGAGCGAGGGGGGAGAGGCATTCTGCAGTGAGGGGCGGCACAGGGCTTCTTTGGTTGCAAATTGATCTCGGTCTCGCGTGAAGGCAGTCGGGGCAGACGTCACCTGTGACGGAGAAATGGCACGATTTCGGTTTCGGGTGCAGCTGGCTCAGGTGTCGCAGGGGCCAAGATCGCTCCTGCGGGCACCCCGATGTCGGACCCTCGTGCTGCTTCGGTCCCTGGGTGAAGGCAGCCGGACCTGCGGCTCCGGGGAAGCTCTGTGCGGGGGACGTCGTCTGCTCCTAGTGAGGGCTCAAATTCATAAACAAAAAGAGAAACGGATACAAATCAACCCATAAAAATTAATATGGACAGGCTGGGTCTGCCTCAGCGATAACTCAGCACTGCAGACGTTAAACCAGCCCGCTCTGAGTAACGGCTCTTACGGAGCCTGAAGTATCCTTCGGGTTGCCAGGACTAGTACTTATCTTGCATTACTTTTGTTCCCCCAAATATTGAATTTTCTCCTTTTTAAAATATGGATGCAATTTGCCTCGCGCTGCCCCCGTCTCCCTCGCAGCGCTGGGCGGCCCCGCAGAGGGAGCGGGCGCTGCTGGGCTCCTGCTGCGCCCGTGGGCGGCTGCGGGCAGGGAACGGGCACGGCGGGGATGCCGGGCACATCGGGGCAGCGTGCGGCTCCTCGGCGGCTGAGCGGGTCAGGCCTTTTCTCCTCTGGTCTCCCCTCTTAGTGGGCTGCAGTTCCCTGGTAGATGCAAACAGCGACCGAGGGTTGGTCCAGGAGAGGCCGAAGGTGCGATCTGCTGCGAAGCGTCGTTACCGGGGGCTGATCCGGGGTGGTTTGTCCCGTTGCGCAGGAGGGGCTGCAGGATGAGCCCAGGGCTCGCCCTGGTCCCGGTGCTCACCGTGGCCACGTGCGCTCTGCTTTGCCAGGTGCCCTCCAGCCGGCTGATGGGATTTTGAGTCCGCTCATCAGTGCAGGCAGTGGGAGCGGGCTTTTCTCCGGAGCTTCTCCTCCCCAAAGAGCGGGGAGGATGCAACAACCGTAAAAATCTACTGAAGTTTCAGTGCCAAGCAACAAAAAGTAAAGCTCGGTGTAAGGAACAGTTCTCGACACGCGGCTGCCCAGCTGCTGGCCTCCCACCGGCGGCTGCTCTGGAGGGGTTTACACTCCCTAAATGAGGGAAGATTTGCCATAAATGAGGGAAGATTGCTCTTCCTGGGTGTCTCCTGGGAGAAGGCAGTGGGGGGTCCGTGCAAACCTGCCCTGCCTCGTGCAGCGTGCGGCTCCCCGGCTCCGGCTGCCGCCTGCCCTGTGCCAGCGCAGGGCACAGCCAGGGCTGGGGACGCTGGCAGAGCCGCTGGCGCTGCCCGTACCTCGGGAAAAGCACCGGAGATCCCTCTGCGCTGAATGGCTTCGCTCCTCCTTTGGTTTCGGTGCCTCGTTTGCTTTTCTTTTAATCTCTCTGTGGCTGGGATGCCGTGGGGACCTGCACACTGGAGCTGCTTGTTTAGGGCTGTGCCTGCTGGTCACCCGCGGCCGTGGTGCTCCGTGGCAGGGGCTCGGCTGGCACCACGTGCGGGACGTCAGCCACGCGAAGGCGAGGAGGAGCAAGGGGTGGGTACCTGCCCTTCAGCCGCTGCCTGAGGCTCGGGGACGCTCCCACGACTGGGGACGAACCCTCTGGGTGCCTCTTTGCTCCTGCTCATCTGGGCAGGTGGGGGCACTTGGTCCCCCCGTGCCAACACGACCGGTGCACGTATCCCTTGGATGACTTCCCCTCCGTGGTGGTCCCGTGGCTGGTGGCTGTGGGAGGGGACGCTCAGGCAGCCCCGTGTGCCCAGACAGCCTCGCAGGGGAGCCGCGAAACCCCCCAGGGCAGAGCATCCCCGAGCACCACTGGCGCGGAGACGGCGACGGAGACCTCCGAGCATCCGTGTCCTGTAGCCTCGAGGTGCATCAGTGCTCCGCGTCCTGCCGGCCCCACCAGACCTGCCCGCTGCCCCCCAGCCGTGCGCAGGAGCTGCCCTCGCCGCAGGGACGCCCAGCGCGGGGTTAACCCTGTGCCAGCCCCCCCGGCTCCCTGCCGAGCCGTCCCCCCACGCACCCCCTGCTCCCGCGCTTCGCCCCAGCCACAAAGCGGTTAATGTTTGTTGATCGCGGCGGCGTGCTCGGCGCTCTGTGCGGCTCTCGGATGCAGCGCGATACTCCCCGGTCTCCAGGGATCTCGTGGCATTTTGCCCAGATGGCATCGGTCTGTGTCTCAAGGACATAACACAGCGCCTACGGCTCGGTGCGGCAGCGCTGGAGTGACAGATGAAGCCGGGGCGCTCCTTCATCTCTGCCGAGAGGGAAGAAAAGCTCCTGAAAATGCCGGGTCTCCAGCCGGCCGCTCCCTTTCGCCTCCACGAATGAGCCGGTACCCGGCGTCCGCCCGGGTCGCTTCGTGCGGGGGCAGCGCCGGCCGAGCACGCGGGGACCCCTCTCCCCGCGGAGGAGAGGGCACGCTCCGCTCCTTCCCCTTCCGCCGGCAGAGCAGGTAGGTGAGACGTCCCCGCCGTGCTCCTGGCACCACGTGCCCACCGGGCCCTGCTCTGCTGCATCCCAGCGTCATCCCTGCCCTGGCCCACGTTCAGCCTTTTGGAGCGGCGCTGCCGGCAACCTGCCCGCAGCACGCAGGCAGGCGTGGGAAGGCGTTGCCGCTCCCTGGGGAGGGTGGCCCCTGCCCCCCCCGCTGCCCGCCCTGCATTTAGCTGCAGGCGGAGCGGGGAGCCCAGCAGGCACGGGCGGCCGGGTGATGCCGTGGCTCTGCAGCGAGAGGCTGGGGTGCGGTGCGGGACGTGGGCAAAGCAGCCGCGGGGCCGGTGTGGCCGGCCGGGGCAAAGGCGTGGGCTGCGCCCGAGCCCCCGCATTTGTTTTCGGTTGCGTCCGCCACGTCCTGGGCACCCCAGCAGCGGCGTGGGGAGGGGGCCTGCAAACCTGCACCGGTGCAGGAGCTCCTGCTCCATCCACAGCCTGTGCACGGAGGGAGGCCGTGAGCGGCACCCTGGGGACCCCACTCCGTGGGCTCTGGCTCCCCCCGGACCGACTCAGCCCCACGCTGACAGCACCGGAGTTGTTGAGTCCTGCCCTCCTGGGCCCTCGAGCATCAAGGAGATACGTGTCATCTCAGTGGGTGGCAGCCTGAGGGACAGCTTGGTGTTCTGGGGACAACCGGAGAAGCGTTTTGCTGCACTTGTGCCGCAGCCACGGCCGGGCGCGGGGATTTCACGGTGCGCCGGAGGGAGGGAGGGAAGGGGGTGCGCGTCCTTCCCACCCCGTGCCAGCGGCGTGGCCGTGACACCAGCTGTGTCCTTCCTCAGCTGAGTTTTCTCCGTGTGTTGGCCGGCTGGAGCCGGCGGGGAGATGACGATGGGGACGGGAGCAGCCCAACCCTGAGCAGGAGCGCGCGGGAATGAGCTGCTCTCAGGTGGGAGCGGTGGCCACGGGCCACCTATTCAGTGACAACAGTGTCTCGGGGAGGGACCTACCGTCGGACGATGGGTGACAGCCCCTCGCGCCGCTGCGGGGTCCCGAGGCTGATGGTTGTACCTGTCCCTGTACGGGTGCGACCCTGTCGCTACAACAGCGCGTGCGGGAGAGCTGCGTTCCCATGCGCTTCGGTGGGTGCGTGCCCGAGTTCGGGGGGACGGAGGTGACCCGGCGCGCGAGGCGGCGGGTGTGACCCCCCACCCCCAGGGCCGGGCTGTGTGCCGCAGCGCTCGGCCAGGCTGGCACGGCAGAGCCAGCCCGCGGGCGCCGAGAGCTGCCTGATCCCGGGGGTTTTCCACCCCTTTTGGCTCTCCCGGAGCGGGACAGCGCTGGCGTTGATCCCCTCCCCGTCGGCTGAGCCGCCGCCTCTTGCACCAGCCCAGGGCGCTCGTGACGCTCAGGGAACCGCAGCGAACCCCTGTTACGGCAGCGGCACACGCTGATGAACCAACAGAACCGAGCACGCCCCACCGACGGAACCGGGGCACCGGCCCCCTCGTGCCCCCATGCACGGCGAGGCGCTGGCCCGGCCGCCGGTGCTGCGCCCACGCCGCGTGCCGGCAGCGTGCTGGCGCCGAGAGCGGGAGCTGCAGCCACCCCGCAGCCCTGCGCAGGAGCCCTTTCCCTGCCACGCGTGCAGCCGGTTTAATACGAAATGAAAATTGCGTTTGTTTTTCTCTTTTTTTTCCGCTTTCCTCCGGTGTGTGGCCAATCGAGTGTTCCCTCACTGCGGTTCATTAGAGCCCGGCACAGCCACAGCCACCCGATTCCAGTGGCTGCCGTGTGCCGGGAATGCCAATGAAGCCGGCACGCCGCGCGCAGCAAACTGCAGAGCGTGTTTGTCCTGAATGCAGAATAATTAATGGTTTAGGGGAATCAAGTGAATTACGCTGGAGCTGTTGCCCAATTAGTTAAACTAATTGCGAAGTAAGGAGGGCTACCAGGGACCCAGTGCCCCGCGGCAGCCGCCGTGTCCCTGTCGGCACGCAGACCCAGCCCCGCCGCAGGAACGGGGCCGTACCCGAATCCTCTCTGCAGAGCCGAGGTTTCCGTTTTTGCTGCACTGCTCGCTTTTTCATAGGGAAAATGTTCTTATTTATTTATCTGATTTGCGTTTCTGTGTACACGCAGAACTAGATTTTTAATTTCAGCCCGTGGATGCTCAGCGGGGGTGCGGCTGGTTTGTAACCCGGCCCTTTTACCAGGTATCACATCCCCCCTTGCCAGGTCTGGCCCCCGGGCGGTCGCGGTCCCTGCGTCCTGCCCTCCGCGCTGGGGCTGCCGCGACGCTTGCCGTCCTTGCCGACAGCGTGAGCAGCCCCCTCGGGTCTCCCGGGCGTCGAGGGGGAGGTCGTGCCAGGCGGGGGGGGAAGCGATGTTTATGTGTGGAATCGCAGAAATGTAGGTGCCCTGTTACTTTCTGCTTGAAATTAAGAAAATTTCAAATAATGCCAAATTCTGCACTTACTATGGCAGGAATGAGCCTTCCGAAGTTTCCTGCCGCTAATTCTGGCTGGAAAAAAAAAATACTTATATATATATACACACACACACATATATGTATTTTTATACGTACACGTATATGCGTATGCATTAGGGTTTCTACGTGGGTGGAAGGGCGGGGGAGCGCCCTGTGCGCTGCGGGACCAGCCCTGGGCTTTGTCCGGGCGGCGCGGCGGGGACGGGTGGGCGCTCCCTGAGTGATGCATCCCCCCGTATTCGCTGTGACAGATTACAGCTTGATAGAGCCGCAAACACCGAGCAGCAACAGAGGCGTCAATTTAGTTATTAACAAAGGATGGCATTCAAACGGCGCTGGCACGGCTCCAAGGCGCAGGAGCTTATGAGGAGCGCGGAGGGTGTATTAAATATTCATCGAAATCTTGGCGTTTCGTTCCCATCTCTCGCTCTCCCGCCCCCTCCCCCCCGAAATTATTTGGTTCTAAAGGTTAGAAGCCTACTTCAAAAATTAATTATTTCATTAACGTGTTATAAATTAGATTTTTTACAACTAAGTTTTGTAGGGTCGACGCGAAATGGGTCGTAGTGGCGCTTCATCAGGTTTGCTCGTCACGTGAGCCCTGACCCCGGGCACGTGACGGTGCCGACCGATGCTCACGGCAGCATGTGACCCTAAATGCTACGTGAGCTCAAAAAAAAAAAAAAAAATTTAAATACAAAAATATAAGCAGGTCTGTCTCCTGCCTTCACCTGCCCTGTCGTAGTTGAGCCGTACCTGCCGCCTGGAGACCGGCGGGCGCGGGGAGCTCCGTGCCGCTGCCACGCTGCGAAAGCCTGCCCTCCAGTTTGGCACCACGGCTCCCCATTTGGTAAGTGAAGAGATACTTCCAGCAATTAATTGGCGCGGCTCTGCCGGCGCCGCTCATTAGCATGCAGGGCGCGAGCGGGCGCTCCGCCGCGTGCAGCCTCGCGCCACCGCCGCTCCGCGGGAACCGCTCGCTGGCCCCGATGACCGCAGCGCTGCCCTTCACGGGGGCTCGGGGTCACGCATCGAGGTTCGCGCGGGCTCGCCGGCGCGCGTCGGCATCTCCGTCCTCCCGCCGGCGCGTCCCACCGCCTGCCTCCGCGCGGACGTCGCCGTGCTCCACAAAGGGCTCCTTGCGGGTGGGGGTCGGGGTGCTCTGCGGCCGCTGGCTTTTACTGCCTTCACGCTAGGATTTAAAAAATGACATCCTGAGGGGGTGGGTTTGGGGGGGCTGCTTCCCTTTCCTTCCGCATCCGAGCGGCGGTTGGTGCCGGGTGCTCGCAGCGCCGGTGATCCGCACCCACCGCTGATGCCGTTCAGCCCCACCGGTGCTGGGCTGCCGGTCCCAAAGTGGCGGCTCTCGGACAACGCGGGTTTTATTTCGGCGCTCGGCCGGCGCCTCGGTGCTCCCCGGTGATGTCCCCGCCGCGGGTGGGTCCGCTCGCTCTCCCCCGCCAGCCACCGCGCAGGAACGGGGGCTGAATCCGTAATGCCGGGAGCGCCGGTGCCGGCACCGTGCAGCCCCAGCCTGGAAGGGGCCGGAGGGAGCCGGCTGCCGTCGGTGGGCGCGGGCGACGCCGGCCACCCGTCATTAGGATGCAGGTCCATCGCCATCTCCCTGGAGACCATGGGAAAGGAGGGCCGGGTGAATCGGCGTCTGGTACGGCTGGCAGCCGTGCTGGGAAGAGGGCAGCTGCGTGCAGGCGCTGAAGGGCGCGGATGAATTACTGCCCCTGTTCAGGCGCGCGCCTTTGTTCCCGCGCATTGTCGGCGGAGACACGGGAGAGGAAAGTAAAATGGCTCAGGCGCAGCCCGCGATGCGGGGCAGACAATGGGCCGAGCCTGGCGCGCAGATCGGACCGTGCCGCAGCAGCCGCCGTAGTTTTAAGCATCGGTAACAATTTTTTTTTTTTTTTTTTTTTGTTGTCCTTGAACTAATTATCCACAAAAGCTCTTTTGAGCTGACGTGGAATATGAATTGCCGTTCTGGTGTGGCATTGTAACTGTAGCGATCCCATATTTAATACTTGGGGCATTCCCGGGCGATCATTAGTCCCTTTGTGCCGCTGAAGGAAGCCATATGTTTCAGAGACATCTTTAAAGATGCTTGCAGAAACAACAAAAAAAGGGATTTCTGTGTGTTGCTGAATGCGGCTGCCAATCACCCGGCGTCCCGCGCCGGCTCCCTTGTGCTCGCCTGGAATGCGAGGCGGTGGCGGCAGCTTCGGTAAATACGGGCTCGTGTTTGTAGTCGGGATTTGCCGTCTGGGGGAATGAGCTATGCAAGCTTTTAATTGGCACGAATGTCCGCCCGGCCCCTTTCTCACATTTGCTGGCTCTCCCAAGTCTAACTCTTTTTTAATTCGATCGCGAGGAAGCGGCTTCCGCGGCGTCGCTGCTTGAGAATAATTTTTCTCTGCTGCTCCTACAGATTTTTTTTGACTTGCAGCCAGCTGTCCCCGTGAACGAGCACTTAAACAAACAAACAAGTGACCCGGGCCCTGCCGTGCCGCGCCGTCCCCCGGCTCATTTCTCCAGCTCTCCCCGTAGCGGTTTGCTCAGACCCTGTATTTTTATTCAGTTTAATTGGCTCCATAATAGTTTTGTGGCGAGCACTTCTGCTCCCGTCAAAACCTGCTCATGTGAACGTTCCCCTGTGGTACGAAGGAGATAAGTAACGAGGAAAATTGATCCCCATCAGCTGCGCGGGCCCCGGCGCAGGCACGGCCGGGGCAGCAGGGCTGGCTGTGCCCCGCGCCGTCTGCCGGCACAGGGGCTGCGACCGGCTGCCAAGACGGATGTTTTCGGGGAAATAACCCGGTCGCGCTCATGCGAGGACTACAAGGCTGCGGCCGCCGCCAGCCCTGCGAAGAGAGAGGACGTGTGAAGTCGCGTTCAGCTGGTTTATAATTTACAAGGGCTTTCTGAGTGCCGGCGTCCCAGGGGCTCCAACGAGCCACGCTGCTGGGAGCCCTGCGCCGGGGCTGGGGCGGCTGCAGACGCCGTGCTCAGGTCACGGCCCGCGCGTCTCCCCGCAGGGCCCCGCGGGCTCGCCCGCGCCCGGAGAGCGGGAGCTGGATCCTGGGGTCCCTCACACGGCGTGGCTGAGAGGACGTGGCGGAAGCCCCGGGCCGGCGTGGCGTCCCTCCACGGCCGTGCGAAGTCAGGGCCCCCGCGTTGCGGCCCCGCGCCCTGGTGTGCGCACGCAGCCCGCGTCCCGTGCGGTCTCGCCGCCGGTCGCGCCGCACCCGTAGCTGCGGGCGCTGCTCCTGGCGGGTGCCGGGCCGTCGGCGTCGCCTCTCGGCCGGGCGCCTCGCGGGGCGGGAGCACTCCTGGGTGCAAACCTCCAGCCGTGCACCCGCTGCGCTGCCCGGCAAGTGGGGCGTCCCGATTCCGCTGCAGCAACGCCCCAAACCGCGGTCAGGCACGGGCAGGGAGGCTTCCTCCCCTCTCCTCCTCCTCGCCCCCATCGCCTCCCTCCCAGCTCTGGGGCTGTCGGGGGGGCTGGCAGCAAAGGCCCACCTTGTCGGGACCGGCTCTTGCACTCTGTGCTCTGCTCCTGTTCCCGGCCGGGCTGTGCCCAGCCCCAGGGAAGGTGGGCTGCCAGGGCTGCCCCCGGGCGCCTTTCTTTCAGGCGTTATTGCCGCCTTCCGGAGCGGTTCACGAGCAGATCGCTCTCCTGGGGAGCTGAGAGCGCCGCAGGTGAGCAGAGATACCCCGTGCAAGGAGGGGACACAGCCACCCTCCAGGAGCCAGCTGGGTGCCAGAGCCAGGGACCTTCCCCCAGGACCTGGGACCTTCTCCTGGGACCTTCTCCTGGGACCTTCCCTAGGGACCTTCCCGACTGTTACACTCGGATTCGCCCAGGCTCTCCGTCCACACGGACCTCGTGCAGTGCAGGTCCCGCACCTGGCTCTGCTTCTGAGTTTGCTTCATCGCTGCGGGTGCCGCCGACGTTAAACGTTCAAACACAAGAGCTGAAACCCTGTAGGAAGCCAGAACTCTGCCGAGAGCCCCAGGACTTGTGCGGGCCCCGGAGTTTCCCAGCCCTTGCCAAGCCCGGGCGATGCTGCGGGTGGCTCCGGCCGGGGAGCTGGGCACTGCCCGGAGCTGAGCGGCGGGAACCACTGGAGCCAGCCCTCCGCCATTAGCACGAGGAATTATGAATGAATTCCTCAAAGGCTGTTAACAAATGGTCGGTAATTAAGAAGGCCGCCAGCAAATGGAGAGTTTGCTGTGTGCGGCCCCCCGGGAGGCTGGCGGGGGATCGGGGTCGGGGTGAGCGGGAGGTGTCCCTGCCATGCGTCCTGCTGCGGCAGGCGTGCTTTCGGGGGTGCCGACGGCAGGGGAAGGAGTCCGTGGCACAAACAGCCTCACCGCTGCTCCTGCCTTGGGAAGAAGGGCATTGACGGAGGTCCCGGGCTCGGCACGGTTTGTTTATGATTTTCGCAGAGATCCACGCCTGCTGCTTCCCGTCCTATCGGCAGGGGACACGAAGAGCAGCTTTTTCCTTTCCCCTTTGCGGCAGCTCCTCGTCCGTCGCAGAGGGTCGAGCAGCCCTTGGGACAGCAGCTGGGGACCCTTCCTATGGCCTTTGGCCCCTGCACGGGACGGGGATGGATGGATGGGGTCCCGAGCAGGAGCAAGGAGGACCCCAGCCGCCGCAGGAGCTGCGGCGAGAGGAGCAGGCTGTGCTGCTGGGGAGGCGAGCAGCAGGCAGGAGCCGGGCGCACCGAAGGCGGTTTCACAGCTCAGGGTCTGGCTGGCGCTCCTTGGACTATAGCTTTATTTCGCCTCCTGCTCCTCTTCTCTCGGCCGAATGAGCCCAGTTCCCGTGGTTGTTCCTCGCACCCTGTTCCCTGCCCTCGGCTCCCCTCCGGCCCCTCTCCGCTGCCCACGTCCCGGACAAGCATCCGCCGAAGCTGGTCGCAGCGCGGCGTCGAGCCGAGCAGGAAGGCAGAGCTTTGCGGCAGCGCATCCCGCTGTGCCTGCCCTTTTCATACCCGAGCCCCAGGCAACTGTGACCACCGGAGCCCTCTGACAGGCTCTTGCTCCATCTCTGAGTCCAGCGGCCAGCGTGGCTGCTCTTTGAAGGCCCCCCCGGGCCAGAGGGCTACCTCCCGTCGAGTGCGGCGGTGGGGTGGAGGGCGAGGACCACACCGGGGCCGCTGGTCGAGGCTCTCGGTGAGCAGCTCGGCCCCGGTGGGGTGGTGGCAACGCCGCAGGGCGGCTGCGTGGGGCACCCGCGCGCGTCCGTGGGCTCTGCGCGCTGGGGTGAGGCATGATTCATAACGCCAGCAGCCGCCTGGAGCCGCATCGGTACCGAGCTCCAGCACTGCCACCCCCCTGTCCTCGTGGGGACAGCCGAGGCTCAGAAGAGGCCGGTGTGGAAAAACCTCAAGCGTTTGGGAAATGCATGCGACAAGCCCACCCGAGAGCGGGTCCTGGGCTGGGGGGAAGCTGCCGGGAGCCGGGGGCTGGGCTCACGGCAGCACCGCCGGCGGCTCTGGGGGTCTGCGGGGTGCGGGGGGAGCCGGGGCAGGGCGAGCTCTGCAGGCACCTTGTGCCCGGCTCCCCGGGGAGTGCCGGTGCCCGGCACAGGCAGGGCTCGGCCGGGGCGTCCCCTCCGGCCACCAGCCATGAAAGGCCCCGGTTTCTAAAGCTCAGCCCGGGCGCGCTGCGTAGGATTGTCTCTGCGGGCTTTGCGTGTGCTTCTGCTCGTACAGATTTACGTCCAGCCTTCTCTTGCGCTGGAGTAAAACCCGGGGATCCATTCCTTCCCAGGACGCGGTGCCACGTGGTGTAGGAGTGGATTTAAACCCACGTGGGCGAAGCCCGTCCGTGGTCCCATTAGAGGAGGGTCCCCGTCCCCCCGGTGCCGGGCTCTGCCGCTGCCCCACTGCCCAACGGGCAGCCTCTCCCGCGGCAGCGCTCCAACCCCTCCCAGCACTTTCTTACTTGTTTTAAGCAACAACCTGCCCCGTAGCCGCTGCCCCACAGCCCCGGCCAGGCCCCTCGATGCCCCTCCAGAGCCCCGGACCGGCCCCAGCGGGGGTGGCTGGGGCAGAGGGTGCGGGCTGGGGCCCCCGCTCCCCCCACCGCTCCCCCCAGACCCTCGTCCCCAGGTCTGGGGGCATGGCCAGACCCAGACCCTCGTCCCCAGGTATCCCCGTCCGCTCCGCCTGGTCTCCAGGTTCCCCATCGAACAGCCGGCACACAAAGCAGAGCTCTCCGTCTTGATTTAATAAGTATCTGGAAATGTCATAAAAGACGTGATAATAAAATATCAGATGCAGGAAAATGACTAGCCAAAAGGCATTTAAAAAAGGGAAGAGTGTAAACGCAGTAGATTAAGACACTAATTCCCATCCCTTGTATGTTCTCCATCTTTCCTGTGCCTTGACAGACAGAAATAAATGCCCCCTCTTCCTGCGCAGCACTATCTGCCTCTCCGTGCTGTATTGTAACCACGGGGTGCCCACAGCTGTAACAGCCCATTTATTCTCAAGATTTGATGCTTTATCACTTTCAAAGGAGCGGCTCGGCTAGTTCATCATGCATTCCCACTGCAAGCACTTACGCTTAAAGGGCAGATAGAATTCTGATGGTAATAGCTAAATTTGATTTTTGACGCTCTGAAGTATCTCTGCAAATTAAAGACCTGCAAGTTGTGCCTTTGTTTAGACCATGCAACAAGGCAACAGGAACAAAGACAAAAACCAAACTGAAAAATAGGTCACAGGAGTTTGGAGGAGCCAGAGGGGCCCTCGGTAACTCGGGCTCTGTGGAAGCTAAAGCTGTGGGTTTGGGTTTTTTTTTCTTGTAAAGGTAGCTTTGAACCAAATAAAATGCCAGTAAATTCCCAAGCCCGACACCAGTGCAATAAAGGCAGGAGCCAGATCAGCAGCTAAGTGATGGATGTGTTAATGTTTTAATAGGCCGACCAGCTCATAAATAATTCGCTCAGTTCTAGAGTAATTGACCTGGTCGCAGTGGTAATAAAGGGCTGTCCCCTGGGCTCTTGTTCAAAGGTTCAGCAAGCCCTTCCAGAGAAAGTCTTAAGTGGCTTTTAACAATATATATTTTATATTGTTACAGTCTAGTACCCCGCTAATTCCGCAGTCAGTGCAAACACCATCAGTTCAGCTCCGTGGATATTTCAATTAAAAAACCCAGAAATGATAACCGAGAGCGGCTTTTGCCAGGTGAGCCCTTTGTTTGCTCTGCGGTGAGGGGGACGCCTGCGCGGAGCACCCCGCCGCCCGGCGCGGCTCGGTGAGGAGGGTCGGAGCCTGCGGCAGTGCCCGGCACAGGGGAGAGGTGGTGGGTGGCCAGGCTGGCGGCCGCTGCCCGGGAACCCGCCCGTGCAGCCAGGCCACTGGGGACGGGGCCGCGGCCGGTGCCGCCGGCTATCCCGGCAGCAGGAGCAGCCGGAGCCCAGCCCGCAGCCCGGGGACAGGGGACGGGGCTCTCCCGGGGTGTTCCTCTGGGGTGCTGGGTGCGCCGCTTGTGTACTGGGTCGTCCTCTTTTATACTGGGTTTTCCTCTTGTGCACTGGGTATTCTGCTTGTGCACGGGGTACTCCTGTCACTTACCGGGTATTCCTGTCATTTACGGGTATTCCTCTTGTGCACGGGGTATTCCTCTTCTCTGCTGGGTATTCCGGTGCACGCTGTGTAGCACTTGCCAGTGCTGGCACTGGGAGCAGCTTTACCCAGCCCGGGGCAGGGCTGCTGCTTTATTATTAGGGTTTCTAACCTTTGCCGTCATGGGGTCAGCAACTCTGCAACTCTACCCGTAGCCATAGTGTGTTTCTTTTAAATTTTTCTGCGCTGTTAATTCAAGCTTAACAGAACTCCGCCGCGTCCCAGCAGGCCGACGTTGTTTTAACCGCGTGGTGCTGCGGGATTTGTCCCACCAACCGCTTCGCTCCGTCTGTGGGATGGGCCGACGTGGTCGTGTTTCTGTAGCTGCAGATAAGGAAGACACCAAACACCGGAGTTATTCGTCAAATAAAATCCATGGCGAACATCTCCAGCATTGCACCTGCAGTACGACGACGTAATTAAGTTTGGGACAACGAGGAAACGCCTCCCTTTTGGAGGGCAGATCAGCAGCCGCCCCGGCTGCGTGGGCAGGCCCGTTCCCGCTCCGGCAGCGCGGGGCTCGCAGCGACAGGCTGGCGTGCCCATCCTCGTCACCGGCGCCCGGCTGTTTCTTTACTCTGATGGGAAGATGCAGCTGAGGGGAGCAGGACCGCCCGGCTGGAGCTGCTCTCAGCGGCGGCAGCCCTGACCCGCAGCACCGCAGCGCTTCCCGTCCCTCACCTGGGATGACTTTTCAAAATGCCACGTAAAACACCGCTGGCTTCGGCCCTGGCTTTTCTATCCGCCTGGGATCACTGCTGCAGGCACGCGAACGGAGTCGGGCACGCCGCCGGCATACGTCACCGTGCCTCGGGAAGGCTCACGCCGCAGCCGGCTGCGATAACTAAACTGAACTGTGCCGCCTGTAAAACGCCGTTGTGGTCAAACATCCCGCTGCTCCGTGCCGGCTCAAGACGGCGGGGCCCAGTGCCGAGTCATTTCATGCAATTAAAGGTGCAGTCGTTAGCGCTGGAGGTGCTGCGTTGGGGTGCAGGGGCCACTGGCGTTCCCCAGAAGACCAGCCTGGGATGTGGGTCCGTGCGGAGGGGAGCCGGCTGGGAAGCCTCGCTGGGATGAAGGCTTCGGAGCGGGGCTGGGTGACTGCAGCTGCTGCAGCTGGGGAAGCGGCAGGAGGAGTTTTGGGGTGCCCCCGACCATGGTCACGGGACAGCCGTGAGTGCAGGAGGCTGGCGGTCCCCGGTTTCCGCGGCGGGCACGGCAGGCACCGTGGCAGCAGGACCTCCGCAGGGACGGGGCTTCAATGGAAAGAGGCATTTTACCTGCCCAGCGCTGCCTCTGCAGGTGATGCTCCTCGCAAGGTGCTGTGGCCGGGGGCCGATACCCGAATTAACCGGGAGAGGAAGGGCCCACAGACGGGGGTCCGTGGGGATTCCAGTGAGGGGCAGCGGGCTGGCATGGGATCGCAGTCTTTGGGGGAAACGAAAGCCCCCGTGAGGGCCCGCTGGCCGGCGGGGTGCTCCTGCTGTCGATCCGGCAGCGCCCATCTTGGAGAAGGGACCGGTGGCCAAAAGGAGCCAAGCGGGAGAAGGATGTTGACCGTGGCTTTGCGTATTTAGTTTGCTACGTGCCGGCATGCTGGCTGTGCTCCGCGCTTGCTCTCGTGCCGTCGTTGGTGGCGAAGCCCCCCCCGTCCCTGGCAGCCGGGAGCGTGGGCACGAGCAGCGCTGCTTCGCCGAGTTGGCAGAAATCCCTCCTGGGAGCCCACCAGCCGCGGTGCGGGGACTGGCACCGTGCTTTGGCCCTGCTGCTCTGCAGGGACTGCTGGGCCCGGCCTGCCAGCGCCGGGCTCCCCGGGGCTGTGCGGCACCCGCACACCGGCGGCAGAGCCTGGGAGCCCCCGGCTGCGGCATCCCCTCGCCAGAAGCATCTTTCCTTCCGAGCATCCCTTCTCCTCCCCGCCTGCCCTCCTGCACACGCAGCCTCATCCCAATAATCAGAGGCAAATGTGGCTGTAATGAAAAGTAAATTTAATATCCTTGCCCCTATTTTTGTAAATTAGTATAACCGTCAGCTACAGAATAAATGACACCTAATTACTGTTCGGGGAAGTTCACGCAGAAGTGCTTAGCTGTGAGGTGATCATAGGGAAGCGCCATCAGTGACGGAAAATGAACAAGATGCCGGCTGTAGGAAACTGTAATTACAGAGGACTGACATACTGTGAGCTGTTTATGATAATGAAGTGGTGCATCAAATCAAATTAACCTTAGTTATTTAACACAGAATGCACCAAGGACTTCTCTCAGTAGATGCTAAATCCAAAACCGGAGCGGTCGCCGAAGTCAGAAAAGCGGCTCAAACGCAGGCACGGGTGGTCGCTTTTATTTAAGCTACGTTTAGCGAGCAGCCGCTGCGGCACGCCGGGGCGGCCGGGCTGCGCGATGGCGAGGGCTGGCGCGGGCAGAAAGCCAGCCGAGCTGCTGCCGGCAGCCTGGGATGCCACGGCGCTGCCGGGGAGCCCCACTGCCGCCGGCGGCTGCACGCTGGCGGGGAAGAGCCCGGGGCAGCGTCGCTGAGCGAGCCGCCCCAGCCGCCGTCGCCTCCGTGCCCCCCACCATGCGACCTTTGCTCTGCGCTACGCCGATGGCCCCGTGCTCGCTTGCCGCTGGAGCGGAGCCGAGGCAAGGTCAGTATCCCGCCCCGGGAGGAGGTAACGAAAGCCGGGGGTGTTTTCCCTTAGCCCGGCGGGGTCTGGCTGCCGGCAGCAGGATGCTCCCCTGCCCGGTGTGCCGGGCACGCCGCCGGCCGCTCCCCATTTTAGGGCAAAGGATGCAAGTGCCACTGTACTCTTGTGCGAGGGTTTCATTTGCCCATCTCTCTTCTCCATGAAGGCTGCGGTGCTCGCTGCTGGAGGAGCGCTCCCGTCGGGATCCCTTCACGCTGACGGGTGAGTAACCTTTCAAATTAACCCAAACGCTCTGTTAAAGATTAATAAGCTTTCTAAACAAGGGTCCCTTCTGTGCGCCAGGCTGTTTGCAGCGCTGCACATTCCTCTCTGCCGGAGGAAGGGATCGCCGCGCTGCAGCCGGGGCTCTGCCGCGCCGGAGATGCCGGCACAAGCTCAGCTGGGCCGGGGGGCTCCCGAGAGCACCGTGGCGAGGGGAAAAGGGGCAAATACACATCGTGACAGTGGTTCTGTAAATAATGTTACAAGGCTGTTTGCGTCAGCGGAGTTTCTTTCATTAAAAGGAGGCGGCAGGAGAGCCCCGGCCCCAGCAGCGCGGACGCCGGCCGGGCTCGGGGCGCTCAGGTGCAGGCAAAGCCGGGCTGGCTTTGCACGGCAGGAGGGGTCGATGCGGGCAGCGAGGAGAGCGGGCGGGCAGGGCACGGGACGGCAGCGGGCAGCTGCCTGCTGGCACAGCTCAACCGCCCGCACGTGCTGCTGGGCAGAACCGAGGGCGAGAAAAGGCAACAGCCTGATTAAGACTCCTCTTGCCCTGGCTCGTAGTGTCTGTGTCCTGATGGCCTGCTGGCTTTCCGACTACGTGATTTGCTTCTGAACATTTTGTCACAAGTTGTTTTGAATTGGGTTGTATTAGAAAATATTTGCTCAGTGCCCTGCGTGTCTGCTGGGGCCTCTGGGGAGCCGAGTCCCTCCTCAGGGAAAGGATTCCTCCGCAGAACTTCCCACTTGTTGGAAAAACACAAATTGCATCTCCAGCGAAAGGCTTTCCTCCATGTAATGCAAAATCCTGCACAATTCAAATTTGTGCAGGATTTTGGAATACCTGCAGTCAGATTCATCCCGAGTTATATTTTTGCATACCTTTCTGTTTATCGGATTTTTTTTTTAAAATATGTTTACTGTCTTTTCTGCTTTCCAGCAAGAACAGTTTTCATCCACACCCACGCAGGCACGCACCCCCTGCACAAGCAGAGGTGCTCAAACAGGCAGCGAAGGGCCGAGCGGGCAGTTAATGGAGGCGGGTGACGCCGTGGTGGCCCTTTCGGGGGACAGCCAGGCATTTCCCCAAACGCTCCCCCCCGGCGCGAGTCGGGGCCGGGCGCGGGGACCTGGCGGGCACCAGCCGGCCGGGAAACCAACTGCCTGGCACGGGTCCCTGCCAGAGTGCGGGATCGCGCCCGACGTCGCTCACAGTCGCGCTGAACTGCGCTGGCACTTCTCCGAGCCCTCTAATCTTCAGCCCTGTACTGGCGGCTCCCCTGAGTATAAATTAGCACCCCAGGTGTCGTCCCAATAATTCCTCCTCTAATGCTGGCTTTGAGTCCTGGTTCATGGTGGAGGGCGCCGGCTTTCGTGGTTATGAGTTCATTTTGCTTCTTTCCATCAATATGAAAATGCCTCGTGAGTCCTGAGAGTTAATCACTATTGTAAGGGAATAGAGAGAGGAGATTTTCTCTAATCCCCTTTAAATGGCCTCCAAATGAAGGCTCGAACAAAGATGACTAATGACAGACACGATTAAACTAATTTAGTAGGTGAAGCTTTGTTGGGAGCCCTCCCAAGCCCAGGTATAGCCTTGGGGGACCGTGCACTAACTCTCCGTGCTGCAAATGCAGACCTCCTTGCTGTCACTCTTGAATTAAGCAAACTCATTATTCTTTGTTTTGACCAGAGGATTTCCTTTTCTTATTGAAAATATCCTTGTCTATTTTCTGCAAACCTTTTACTTACCACTGCCAAATATAATCTCACTAATGGGATACTAAATCCAGATTCACTTAATAGCCAGCTACATCCCTCATACCTTATCCAGTGCCTCTCATCAAAGGGTTCCCTCTGACCACGCATTTGTCTTTCAAGAACTGATAACAGTAACGAAATATAAAGTCAATGAAATGCATCTGAGGACCTCTCCGGGGAAGATGCATCCAGCTCTGGAAACCTGTTGTCGTAAGCTATGGTACCAGGCGCAGGACGGCTGAAGTCCGGTCCCTTTTGGATAAAGCACGACCGCAGCGCCGTGCCGTGCGGGGAGCAGGCGCGGGGCGGAGGCAGCCCTGCGGTCCCTGCGCGGGCAGAGCCCTGCGGTTCCTCCGCAGAGCCCTGCGGTCCCTGAGCGGGGCCGGCGGCCCGTGCGCCCCGCGGCTGCCGGTGCAGCGGGCTGCAGGCGCGAGCTCAGGGCAGCATCGGGTCCGCTCTGCGGCGGGTACCGCTGCGAGGCAGCCTCGGGGTGCAAACTCTCCCTCCCAGGTAATTTCCCGGCAGAGCGAAAGTCTTGCAAGGCCGATGTGAGGCCAGGGCGGATGCATGTGAAAGACCAAGACGATGACGGGGTTTGAATTCAGGCGCCACTTGAACGACTCTCGAGACGACCTCCTTCTGTGGCCTTGGGCAGCTGCCGGGCTTTCCCATGCTCCAGTCCTCCAGCAGGCCACGCTGCTTATTTCTCTGCGTCTAGAGAGCATAATTTATGACACTTGTAAAAAGTTGAATCTAACTGGTCAAGACTGTCGCTGTTATTAACACATGCTACTGGCAAAATATCATTGTTACGTCAGGGCACGAGGATTCCCAGCAGCACTTTTCCCGTGCAAAAGGCACGCGCATCCTGGCTGCTGTGCTGCTGTCGAGCCAGAGCCATCGGTGAAAGTCAGCACGAGGCAGCCGGAAAAAAACCAACCCCCGCGGCTCGGCCGGGACTCGCATCCCTCCGTGCGTTACTCTTTTGTAACTACTAACTGCTGTTTCCAGCCGGTGAAGCAGGACCCTGCTCGGCCCTGCTCCTTTTTTGGTACCAGGGGTAGCTTTATTTCGGTGTTCGCCCTTCCTGGTCCCCACAGGGGCGCAGGGCAGGAGTCGGCTCCGGCTGGCAGGCGGCATCGCTGCGGCCGGGGTCGCCTCGCCAGGGACAGCTCGTTTGCAGCAGGCGGGGTGTTACATTAACAGGGACTACGCGCGTCAGCAGCGAGGACTTCAGGTGGCGCTTGCAGCAACGGCGGTGGAGCCCCGTTGTGTAACCAGGTTCGACGTGGGGAACGAGACGCGCGGGGTGAGCTGCGTGCTGGGAGCAGCCTCTGCCCTGGCTGGGGTTAGCAGGAAACCCTGCGGCCCCTTTGCCGGGAGAGGGTCAAGGGCAGAGCTCCTCTGGCCGCCTCTGCTCTGCTTTACCGTGTGCCGCTCCCTGGCCCGTCCCTGTCACCTCCCCGTCAGGCGCGCGCCGGCCTCCAGCCCTCGCCGGGTGCCTTCCCCGGCCTCGCGTCGCTCCTGCTGCCCGTCCCGGCAGCACCTCCTGCGCAGGACGCGGTCCCTCCGCCCTGCTGCTCCCGGGGCTGCTCGCTGCCCTTCCCTCCCTGTCGCCGACGCCCTCTTCTTTTCCTTCTTTCCTTTCCCTTTGGCCACCGTCGTGCCTTTTATGAAGCTTCCCAGCTGCGATGGCTGGATTCTCCCTCGGCGGTCACAGCGAACGCCGGCCGGGCTGAGCTCACGAGCAGCGCGCCGGTGGCCGGGGAGGAGTGCTGCGTGGCCGTGCTGCTGCCACGCGGGGAGTAACTGGTCCTGCATCTTCCAATGTTACCTTGCATTACCTGCAACCTCGGGTGCCACGCAGTCAGTCCTCTCCTGGCTCGCCCCGGGTGACTTCGGGAATACCTCGGGCTCTGGCACGGACCCTGGGGACACACGTCTGTCCGCCTCCTTCCTCCCTTAACCCCGGGCTTTGCTCTCCCTTCTCTCCCTGAGCTGGTCTCTCTTCCCTGCGCTTGAAGGATTGTCCTCGGCAGCGGCCGCGTGTCGCCCGTTCCCCGAGTCCCGGCGGGAAGCCGCAGCCTCTCCCCGCTGCTGCTCCTGGGGGACGCCCCTGCAGTACCGTCCTTACTGCGCTCCCCAAACCGCAGTCTGTTCTTACGTACCGTGAACAGCAATAGGTCCCCTCCTAGGCCTATTAAAATGCCAAAACCTGCACAGAGGGAAGCGTAAGAATACGCAGGACAAAATCAGGGTGTCCCATCCCTTCCCCACAATATTGGGAGTGATTGATGGGACACTATTGCTGTCCATCTTGCTTTTGTTTAATTATCATTTTTGTATTGTTCGTGTCTCTGGAGACCCGATCTGGCGGGAACGGCTTGATGGATTATGTATGAAATCCAGGTCAACACGTCCAAGTATTACTGCCTCATAATTTGCTGCGCCACAGAGGCCAATATAGATGCCTTGTGTTATTAATTATACCAATATATTTTCATGAGTAATGTGATTAATTAGGCTGTATATATTACAGTTGCAGGCCTGTTCTGTTGCTATGTTTGTTCTCGGGTGGAGGTGGCTGGCTCAGAGAGCAGGCAGCAAAATCTGTAGCTTGGACTCGGTCTCGTTCCTTCTCTTCCAGAGCGTGCAGGGGAAAAATAAAATTCCATACGCCGCACTTCGCGTGCCAGGGAGCCATGAGGCAGCGGGGGAGAGGAAAGCGGGGCTGCCCCCGGCCACGGTCGCAGGGCGGTTGGTGCCGGGAAGGGACGGGCGCTGCCGGGGCTCTCCCGGCTGCGGCTGGCACCTGAGGTGCTGCCCGGAGCCGGCTGCCAGGCTGCAGCCTCGGCTCCCGGGGCCCGGGCGGACCCTCGGCGGCGGCAGGATGGGCAGGGAGATGCTGAACGGGCCGAGGGGCCCTGGTGGGAATCCGGCCCCGGGGCTGCCGGCACCCCCCCGCGCGCCGGGGCACAGGATCCCACCGCCCGTCTCGGAGCCCAGCGCCGCGCTGGCCTCGCTTTTAGGACTGCAAGGGTGAATTACCCTTGAAATAAATCACAGAGACTCGTCTGCTCTCACTGAACTTCTTAAAAAGTGTTTCAACGAAGTCGTTCCTGTAACTCATTTTTATTTTCCTTTTACAAGCTCAAAGTGCGGGATCTAAACCGTGCTGAGCGTGGTCCCGTGCCGCTGGCTTACGAGACCGGCGGGGCTCAGGTTCACAAAGGGGTTTTAACCTGTCGCAGGCGATGCCCTGATAAGCTGTTGTCAGCCTGCACAGCGTGAAGACAGGACGAAGAATTTGCAGCTTTGCTGCGGTGTGAAAATACCCTCAGAAAACCAGATTTCTGACAAAAGCAGCAGCCTCCCCAGCTTCCTGGGCATGTTTGCTCAGCGTCGGGGCTTCAGCCTCCCTGGCAGCCCATGGCCTGTGTCCCTCGCCATGTCCCAGCTGGCACTGGGACCCGGGAAGGCCGTGGTCCCCCAGCTCAGCATCACCAAACCTCTGCAAAGCGCGGTGCTGGCCGGCCGGAGCCGGGCTCCGCCGGGCTTCCCACGGGGCGAGAGGAACCTGTGCCATGTTTTCTGCCGCTCGCTCTCAGAGCTCTGCTCCTGGCATCACAGCGGAGCTGAAACCTCTTCTGTCTTTTGTTTCCATAAAGGTCAAAGAAGAGTCATCGTCCTTTAAGTGCCAAGAAGAGGCCTTCCACCCTCTGGTGCAAGAAGACTTTGAACAGTAAGGCGGCTGCTTTTTCTTCCCGAATGGTTGCTACTTGATTGCATGTACATTGATTTTACTCCGGCCATTTTTTTCCTTCTTGTCACGAATTTGATTGCAAGGGTTTGTAATTTAGCCCTGGCAGTCGCGCAAACAATCACGTCGGTGATGGGGTATTGTCCTGTCCTCCCAGAGATGCTTCAAGATCTCGAGTTGCAATTTTCCCATCAAGTTATTCCTTCAGTGGGAAGGGCAGGAGGTGGGGGAGGGCAGTCCTGGCTTCTCTGGAGCCCCACTAACTCCTCCGAGCGCCTCTGGGAGCCCTTCTTGCAGAGGCAAGGGCTGAATTGCAGCTCCATTGACTGGTGGTCCTGCAGGCACCCAGCCAGGGATCAGGGCGGTTGGCAGGGTGGGGGGCCCCATTTCTGCATGGTTTTACTGTCTCACTGGAAGGGGGTGACTTGTGCGCCTCGGGGCACTGAGGACAGCGAGCTGGCAGGGTGCAGGATCAAACCCCCTGTAATTAAGGCCGGCAGAAGCCGCTCCAGGTGGTCCCCTTGCATCCCCGCCTGCGGAGGGAAGCAGGTACCTGATCCCGTTAAAGCTTCTGCCGTCTCCCGAGTGCCCTTCCTGCACCTTGGGGTGAAACCCAGAGCTTTTGCGGTGCTTTGGTGGACGCTGGGGGAGGCAGAGCCCCCGGTCGCTGTGTCGGGGCGGCAGAGCCCCATCGCGGGCTGGCTCGCGGCCGGAGCGGCAGCAAGGGGATGTTTTGCTGCACGGTTTCGTACAAAGGCGGAGAGCGGCACAGACACACAACGGGTCAGCTGTTTGGCTGCGCAGGACCTTGATTTAATTATGCCAATGGTTGCAATTGGCACCCAGCCTGACGCGTGCAATCCCTGCCAGATCTCTGTTACGGATCTCCAGAAGCGCTGTCTGCCTGCGGCTCCCTGCAGCCGTCGTTCAGACTGTGCCGTCGGGCTCGGGCTCCCCGTGCTTCCCAGCCCAGCGCGGCCACGCGGTGCCGAGGAGGCCCATCGCCTCCGCCTTGTCACGGCCGGCAAAGCCCCCAGCGCAGGGGCTGTTGTACTGGCAGAGCTCTGCGTTAGCTGGGATCGCTGATCCCGCGTGGGAGATGGGAAGAGACCCTGCCGGCAGCTCTGGGGATGGTGCACGCGCTTTTTGCACGCTAGGAAAGGTTTGCTGTCTTGTGCGCTGGCGTGCAGAAATGTACCTGGGTGCGGCTGTAATGAAATGGCAGAAAAGTCACAGCAGGCGCGGGATGGTGGCACTGCCTGGCACCGCCAAAAGCTGCCCGCGCCGGTCCTGCGCTGCGGCCAACGCACCCGTCGCCCTGTACCGGGGCAGGGGGTGCGGGAAGCCCGGGAGAAGCGCGGTGGCACCGTGCCGCAGCTGCCCCGGCAGCAAGGTGACAGCCCGCTGGCACGGCGGGGAAATGGAGCAGAGTCAGTCATAAATCAGGCACGATGAGGGCAGGCTGGGACACGGTGGCTGGGCTCATTACCGACGAGCTCTCTTCAGGTCCTGCTGCGTGTTCAGTTGTTTGTCCTGGGCTACGGGGAGTGTGAATCCCCTCTCTCCAGCAGCCAAGGGCAGGCGCAGGGGGTTCCCATCAGCAGCGTGGCCCCGTGGCTTCCCTCTTCCTTGTGGCCTTGTGGCAAGCGGGACTGAGCCCCGAGGTGACAGCCCAGCCCCACGCGTGGGGAGCAGGGCTGTGCCAGCCCACGTGGAAGCAGCTGTGGGGTGCAGAGGACACCCCGAAGGGCACCGTCCCCAGCCGCAAGAGCCTTTCCCAATTACGGGCACAGCGTCATCCACGGAGAAAAGCGGCGTTCGTGTTTCTCCTCAGGTCTCTGAAGTAGCTTGCGCTGTGTTTCTCAGTCCTACGCCTCTTCCCTGACACTGGGACGCACCGGGAGGGAAATAAGGCAACTGGGAGCCCTTCCCTGGCCGGGGGACCTGTGCGGAGTTTGGACGGGCGTGTGTGCCCTGCCCCGTGTCAGAGCACGGTGCTTGGGTGGTGGTGAAGATGACCCCCCCATCCTCCTCCCCAGCCCTGCCTGGAAGGCACGGGGGAACTCAGCACGAAGTGAAACCTTCCCGAGGTGGTCCTGCCCCAGGGATTCGGCCATCAGCCAGGGAGGAGCCGCCTTTATTCTACGTTTAGTTCTTGGGATTGACTACCCTCCCCCCGGGCCAAGCCCATCGCTGAAAATGCCTTTTAGAAGCTCCAGTCACAGTCAAAATTAAATCAGAAAATGAACTATTACTCAAAGTGACTCAGAGTTGCTCAAGATTTATATGCTTTGGGCAGCTGGAGCTCCATTTGCTGGGATACCTGGGGAAGCCTCCGCCACTAGCCCACCGTGACCGCTTGCAATTTCACACCACTTTAAACTCGCTCTCATTGAGATTGGGGAGATGAAAAATGTCTTTATTAAGGGAAGTCACAGGTCCCTGATTGGCTGCTAAATGTGTTTTAATGTGAGCGGGGGGGGCAGGAAGGGGTGCGGGGAGGGGAGCCCCGTTGGTCACTGAGCTCCCACGGGAGCCTGGCAGGGCACAGCAACTCCAAACAAAGGATTTCTCTTTGGTTTTCCTGCTGCTTTGGCCATCTTGAGATGGTTGGTGGCATTTACTTTGGGCCAGCAAGGCGGCTTGTGAAGGCTCCCCCGCCCCACGGTTCGGCAGGTGTGGGAGGAGGTGACCTCCGCTGGGTTCAACGCAGCGCTGGGAAACACGGGGAGGACGGGAGGAGCGCAGGGCTCAGGTCCCTGCAGGCCAGGACTCAGGCGTGCATCCCATCACCCATGCCATAGTGCGGATGCTCCTGCTCCCTTCTTTTGCGGCTCTGTTTGTTCCTTCTCCATCAACCCGCGCTGGTCCCATTATAACGCTTCCTCCTGCTCCCCCGCCCCAGTACCTGTCCAGCTGCTCTGCAGGGAGGTCTCCCAGACCAACGAGCACCCTTTTCTGCAGCGACAGCAGAGAATATCCCGGAGCACTTGCTTGTTTCTTCCTACCTTTACGTGTTAGAGCATCTCCAGCTGCCGCGGTCCCGCTGCGCCCCACCTCTGGCTGAGGCACGCCTTGCTGGTACCGGTTCACCTAAACCACGCTTACCGAACAGCAGGAATCGGTATCGGTAGGAATAGGAGTCTTTACTGGTGGGATCCAAACCAGGCAGGATGCAAATGCTTACAAAAGCCGTAAATGAGGAAAGGAAAACCTGCTTGGGAAGGCCTCGCTGGTGATGCTTCTCCTCGCTGTCACCCGATGTGATCAGAGGGGTGCATCCTTCTGGGTGCTCGGGCTGCGTTCCCGGGGAGAGCAAACCCCATCCCCTGCGGACGGCTCTCAGCAGAGCGTCTGCGGGGTCACTCCCCTGCAGCTGGGCAGCTGGGGGGACGCCGCCGCGTTTTGGCGAGAGCGTGCCTTTTGGTGACGATCGTGGGCTCGCTGGGCTGCCGCGCTCCATCTGGACCTCCTGACGGTGTGATTCCCAGAGGTCTCTCTTAAGGAGTGACCCGCTGTACACAGATACACGTATGCACGCACGTGTGCAACGTGCTTTGATAATTTACTCAGTTAAACACCATTATTTGTGCTCCTACCAATACGAGGGTCCCGGTGACCGATGTCCCCGAGCACCCCGCAATGGCCCACACCTTGAGCAACTCCCATGCGTGCGGCAGACGCGGAGCTGCGCGGGGAGGTGCTTGTGCTTCCCGCTGCTCTTGTTTCTGCAGCAGACCTTTGTGGGTATTCACTCCCTAATGATCTTTTATTCTTGCATTTGTATCTTTACTCCAGGAATCATGCACTAAACCTGGAGGGAAGTCAAGCACAGACCCTCCTCCCAGCTCATCCAGCCACACAGTTTACAAAAGGCTCTGTTATTATCCCCGCATCCACACTCTCTAACCCTGTAATTAGATGCTTAGGCTATGATTGCCCCATTGTCCGCTGGATGGGTTTAATCATTCTTTTCTTCTACAGTGGCAATTTTGTTCCAATTAATTATTTCAGTTTGAACAGCAATAGCTGGTTGAGTTTAGAGAGAAATTAAAAGGGTAGAGAAGGATAATGAAGAGTGAGCTAACTAGGGAGAGACTGCAAGCAGGGCTGTGCGTATCCCTGCTTCTCTTCCAGGCTCTCGCTTGCTCCCCAGAGAGCCTTCTGGGCTGGAAAATGGAAAATGGGTTCTCCCTGGAAGCGAGGGTCCTGCGTGCCACGGAAGCACTGCCTGGCTTCATCCCTGCCCGGGCGGTTCGTTACTGGGGCTGATGGAAACAAGAGGGCACGCTGACAGTCCAGCCCGGGGGGAAAGTGTTTCCCATTCAGGCTTTAATCAATGCGTCTTAAACCCCGGTAGAGGCAGGGCAGGTTTTGGCTCGTTGTGCTGCATACCTGGTGTCTTCCTAGCCAGCAAACCCGCGTCCCAGTTCCGTCCCAGCTGAACAGGACCTGCAGCCGCTTCCCATGAGACTCTCCTGGGAGCAGCTCCACAGCGATGCCACGGACCAGGTGGGACCCGGGAAAGCAAACCAAGGTGCAAAAGAAAAACGATGTCTGGTCCAGCATGAGCATGGCAGCACCTCCTGGGAAAGAGGAAAAACTCTCTGTAGTCCTAGTTCTGGCCAGGCCCTGGATGGTTTTCGGAGCAGCGTTGCTTTCTCCACGTGAGTGGATCCAGTTCTGGGCTGGAGGAGAAGCAGCAGGCTGGGACCCGGCGGCCGGTGGGAGCCCGGAGCCTTCCCAGCCCCACATCGCTCCCTGCCTGTCGAAGGCAACGGGCTGCCTGTCAGTGGCACTCACGGCTCTGCCGTGCCTGCGTCGTCAGCCGCGCGGCACGTTCACAGCAATCTGCAGAGCAACATCTGGTGGTGTTCCTTCCCGCCCCGAAACATCTGGGCGCTTGGCTAGCTAACAGATACAAGCTGCCGTTTGAGGGCTAGATGCGCGCAGCCCGTCCCGCGCTCCTGCTTTAAAGTGCCATGGAAAAATGGGAGCAGGGAAGAGGGACGGTGCGTGCGGGGAGGAGCGAGGGCGGCTCAGTCGCTCCCTTGTCCCGGAGCCTCTCCTTTCCCCGAGCTTTCACCCTCCTGCCCAGCGAAAGCCGCTGCTGCAGCTGTGATGGCGGAGGGGCGGCCGGCGGGGCGGGAGGCAGCGCGCGGAGGCAGGCACTGCCTGGGCACGGCAGGGAAGGCAGCGGCGTAATTTGGATCCGTTCACGGCTATCAGTGCAGAGTGAAGAACCTGCCGGAGCCACAACACCCCTGTGAGTCCATCTTAAACGCTTCTGGCCTCGATTACTTTCAGACGGCCATGTTTTTCCTGTTGGTACGGGCAGAAATGAATCCACGCCCAGCCCTGGGATTAGTTTACCCAGCTCTGGCTCTGGCTCCCGGAACGGGAGGGGTTTTGCTTTCGTGGTCGCTGGCTGGGAGAGAACCTCCTTTGGCTCGGGCTCCGCTCTCTGGCCTCGCCGGCCAGGGCAGGGGCTCAGCCCCACCTTGGATACCCAGCCCTGGTGCTCAGCCCCTTGCACGACCGGAGCTCCACGAGCTTTGTGTCCCACGACAAACCCGAAGGCGGGGGTCAGAGAGCCGGGGCACGCTCGGGGGTGCAGCCCCGCCGCCGGAGCGGGACCCTGGCCGGTGCTGGAGCACCCGGCGGGGAGGTACGGCTCGGAGGAGCTTTCTCACCGTGCCAGGCTGACCCTAAACGCTGCTGCAAGGTACATTAAATTACAGCCAACGGCAAACCGTGATCACCAAATCACTCCTTAATTTGGTGGAATTACCGGCTGGCACGGGAGCCGTTCTCAAGGTGATTTGGGATGCGACTGATTTGGATTTTAAAAAATTTTTAAAAAATAATTTTAAGGTTAGACAAGGTTCTGAAGGGAGAGAAAAAAAATTAATGCCTTTCGGGAGTTACAAAAATGCTGCCTGTGCAATTCATGTATAATTCAATGAATTCCAGAGTAGTTTGAATATTTAAATTATGTATGATCAAAGCAATAAAGAAATCTGCATTTCCTCACTCCCAGCCCCCCAGACATAATGCTCCCAAGTGCCCCCTCCCCAAAAGGCAGCTCCTCGCTTCCACACTCCCACATCTATTGAGCCTCATCGCTCCAAAGAAATTGAGTTCGACTGGAAAAATACGGCCGTCAAGTGCAACCGCTGTTCTTTAATAAATCCGTGATGCATTGCATCTCCAGCCAGCGCCGTTGCCAGGGCGATGGCCATCGCCGCCGCCGCGGGGCAGGCCTGGGAGGGGTGATGGGCACGGCGCGGGGGCGAAGGAGCCCCCGGCACAGGCAGCCCCACGCTGCCTGCAGCGGCTGGGGAGGCAAAGCTCCGGCAGGGGAGGATGGCGGCAGGCAGCCGAGCTCCGACCCCCGGCACAAGAGGATGGAGGGGTCTCGTCCCCCACCGCCGCCTTTCCGGGGTCTGCAGAATGGCAGCTCCGGCTTCGCTGCGCGTCCCCTGCGTTTCTCCGTGGGCCCGGGGGTCGTTGGTCCCGTCCTCCAAGCCCCCGTGGACGTGTCCATCTCCTCTCCCGGCTCCTCCGCTCCTGGGCCGGGACGCGGCAGCTCCCCTCCTCTGGCTGCGGCCGTGGCCAGCCGGGCCAGGAAAAAAAGGAAAAAAACCAACAAAATGCTCCCTCTGCCCCTCCCCCTGTCCCCTCTCCAGATGCTGTAAATTTTCATTAGTATTCTGTAATTTAATGATCTATTCCCAAGAGAAAATTAGTCTTCAATTTACAAAAAAATCCCTGTTAATTTAAGCATAATAGTAGGAGAGCGATGCGAGTGTTGGAGCCCCATCCTGCATCTCCCGCTCCTCCCTCTCCGCAGCCTTGCAAAGGGCAATTACGAGGGAGAATTTTAATAATACACTAAAGTCCATTTGAAATCTCCCGATGAAGACTGCAGAGAGGTTCCTGGGGGCAAGAAAAGCAATTTCCTCCTGAAACAAGAGGTTATTTTGAACCAGGCAAACACACGGATTCAGCTCAAGGTTGATGCTGAAAGCCCGGGAGAGGCAGGAACGCACCCGCTCCCCCGGACGGCAGCCGCCACCGAACCGTCCGGCTTTTAAAACGTCAGCCGGTCCCAGGCCCTGCAGCATCCTCTGCAGAGCTGCCCCGCGGCAGCAGGCCCCTCCGCCAGCCGAAGCGCGGTCCCTGGGTCAGAGAGGTGCCGGCTCGCGTCTGGAGCTGCGGCGGGTCCCTCCGTGCAGACCCAGGCTCCGGGCTCTCTGCCCGCCTGCCCTGCCGGCGCTGCCCGCCGTGGCCGGGGCCAGAGCGTCTGCCCCCCGCTCACTCGCCCTGCTCGTGCCGAGGGTGACGCGTAAATGCTGAGCGTCAGCCGGAAGCCGTCTCCTCTGCAGATATTGAGATAGATGATGGTGGCTTTGCTCATTAGAGGCTGTGGCAAAGGGTAGGTGCTGGGAGTCTCCATTCCGGGGAAGAGCTGCGAGGGGAGTTCATTAACTTGAAAAATTGGGTCCAGAGGGCTCATTTGTCTGATACCGGTTCACTGTTTTTTCTAGTAATGTGGAAAATGAGGGAGGGGGATCTGAGCCTCTTCTCAATGACCGACTCTTTGATTTACCCCTTTCTCATTCGTGTCCTCTCTTTCAAATTGCCTTTAATACTGTTTATTTTCCATAGGTCTTAAGCCTATCCATGTGGAACATAACCCTTTGCTCCCATGATGCTGCGCTTACGGGGCAGATCAGACACTGCCACGCGGTTTTTTATCCCAGCACCACAGGGATGCTCCCTAAGGGGCCCATGACACTGCCCTGGGCAGGCCAGGGTGGTCCAAGAGCAAAGCCTGGGGAGGGTGAAGGCGGCTTTTGGCTCGTCTACCTCGGCAGCCACAGGCTGCTGCCGACGGGCCAGGGAATGGGGGGGTCAGGGCTTAACGCCCTGGCCCTGGCCCAGCCTCGACTCTCACCACGGTGGATGCCACCGTCCACCGCGGTCTGGGCACGGCACCCGCTGCAGGGTGTTGCCGTACGGGCTCGCTCCCTGCTTTTCTGCAGGAGCCTGGTTTGTGTCCCCCCCGTTGCCTCCCCTCGTTCCCCGGGGTCGTGGCAGGCGGCTGGCGGGCAGAGCCTGCTCCGAAACGTCAGACGCGGCTGATCCCAGAGCTCCGGCACGAGTGCTCGCACGGGGAGGTGCCAGGCGCCCTCCGGATGGAGAGGCTGTAACGTCAGCCGAACCCTTACTTGGTGATTTCCCTTGGTTTTCTGAGCGAATTCTCGGCAGAGAGGGCTGAAGGACACCTCCCCATTGCAAGGCGGCCAGCCCCGAGCTGTGCGGCTGCAGAATTCCCCGCAGACCCACAGCTGCCTTCCCAGGGCTTGCCCCGCGCAGGGGCTTGCTGCCGGCCTCATCCGTCTTGAGCACCACCCCTGTGGCTAAGCCGGGCTTGCGGCAGTCCCGCTGGCCGCACGCCGTCTCCTCGGCACCCCTGTGCCGCCGGTGCCCGAGCCCGTGCCGGGTCTGGCTGAACTCCCTTGAAGGTCGGGCTGAGCCCTCGCCACCTTCCCTGGCCGCTGGCTAGCAGAGGCAGAGCCGCTGCCGCGAGCCCCCGGGGCTGCGGCCGGGCCGGATCAGCGCCCGGACCAGGGCTGTCACGGCTCACGGGACGCAGACGCTCTCGCTCCAGCCGGCGTTGCAGGGCAGGGTGCTGGCGTGCCTCCCTCCACCCCGCCTGCAACGAAACCGACGATTAATAACAAGCGTTAACAGCAATCAGGTTAATTGCATCGAGCTATTAATAACGGCAGAGCTGTCAAACCACAGCAAGTATCCGAGCGGAAGCCTGGAGCAATCCCCTGGCCCGCGGCAGGTAAGGAGGTCGCTTCCTCTCTCGGAGGCGCAGAGGAGGACTCGCTTTTAGCCCAGCTGCCGTGGGGAAGGCGGGGGCACGGGCTCGGCCACGGGAGGCTGCCGAGCCCCGCTCAGCATTTCGGCCTCCCGTCAAACTAGGGTTCAGCATCTCTGCCGACTGACACAGATGTAAATAACGTTCTCTTCACAGCCAGCCATTCCCCGCGATGTTGTTAAATTAGAAGGGAAATCTATTTCCTGTTTTAAAAAAAAAAAAAAAAAGTGAGCTAACTCAGTGTTAAATATAGATATATGATATGTAAATGACTCTGACAACTGAGTGAATAAAAAATGAAGGTTTGAATTATTGAAGGGTAGGAGGAGATGGCGCATGCAAATAGCACTAATGTGGAAAGAGGCAGCCCTCTGAACAGGGGAAGGAGGTTTTGAAACATAATTATTTCTTTTAAGAAAAGGGCTACATGTTAAATAAAAGCCAACAGAACCGGCACATGTTTATTTCAAAGGCCTTTCTTTCCATCCTGTCACTTTATTCTCCTGGCATTTTTTTTTTCCCCCTGCAAAGCAATGAGAGAAATTGAAGGCTACTGAATATTTTAGCTTTAATTAAAATAAGATAAATTAAGTTTTGATTGCTACACGCGAACAAATGAGTCCCAGAGATGGCCGATCGCAGGCTGCTATTGCGGGGGCGGGGGGAAGGCGTTCGCTAATTGATTTAGAGGGGACGGGGCTCTTCGGCCTTCAGAGCCGTTGCAGTCGCATCCGGGTTTATCACAACCCCCTGGAAACGGTGCTGACTTTCAGCACGTTTGCGGAGATAGCACGGACTTAATTTAAATGGAAAGATACCTGCCTCGAGATGTCAGCCTGCCAGAAGGAGTTAATTACACTTAAACCGTGAAGTCGCTCTGGCTGCCTTTGCTCTTGCTTCACGGCGCGTGGCGGAGGCCGCAGGGGCGGGCGGAGCAGGGAGCCCGGGGCCCGGCTGAGCTGGCTCCCTGCCCGCGGCCGCCACAGGGCCGGGCTGCAGCAGCATCAGCGCTTCGATATTGGAAACGGAAAACTAGCTGGTTATTTTTATCGGCGGTAAAGCTGACAAGGAATTCTGGCGGAATGAGCGCTCTGCGAGCGCAGTAAATGTCTTCATTACCTTCCGCGCAGCTAATATTTATGCCTCTCTGACCCTCTTCAGGACTGACAGGGCAGGTTACGGGTTTCCTTTTCCTAATTCAGTACATGATGGCTTGGGACGAGTTGTTAAAGCTATAGATCAAAATGTCATTTATTAGAAAAGTGCCTCCCCGGGGATTCTTATCCTTCGTTTATTATTTGTCGTGTGCTGACAGTGTGCTCTGTTCTGTCTAATCTGTCTTTCTAGCTATTTATATAGCCCTCATCACGGCAGCACCTGAGTGCCTCCCATTGCTTAAAAAATGATGTGATGTCTCCTGCTCCCTTCCCTGCTCCGCGAAGCCGGCGAGGGCTTTGGGATTTATGAAAAGTGCATGGGATTTATTTTCCCGTTCACTTCTGAGTTATCAGTGGTGAATGGCCCACCCCGTCCCCCACGGGGCTCGGCGGGGTGATGTGCAGGAGCTCTCCCCGCTGCCCGGGACGCTGCTGTCACAGGCGCTGTCACGGAGCAGAGACCCCGGGGTGGCCTTGGTGTCCTCCACGTCACGTCAGTCTTCACCGGCTTTAGCCCCTGCCCGATGCGGGCCTCGGGCAGGCAGAGGTGAGGGCAGGGGGTGCTTCCAGCCCGCAGCGGGGGAACCCCACGTTTTCCCCGCCCAGCCGGTGCCTCAGCCCACATCCCGGCAGAACGCAGGAGCCGTTCGCACCGACTCGCAGGCGATTCGGACGGGACACAGGAGCAGTTCCTGTACTTTAAATGATAAATTACCCTGCACCGATACCAGACACACAAATCGTGTTCATCACCACAAACCATTTATGAGCAGCCCATCGGCCAAAATTTGTTGAAATAATTCTGCGTAGCCACCGCTATATCTTTTTGCAGATAATCTGAGAGCTCTGCAGGGGCTGGATGTGCTGAATGGGTTGCTCAGTCTGTATCGCCGCCCGGGCCAGTCCAGCGGGGTTTGTGCCTGCTGCATTAAGCGATTAAAGCAATTCCTCCCCCCCGCAGACAGCTTTTGCATTGATGAAACGAGGAGGGAAGAGAATTCGTCCTTGAACACCACCCCCCCAGCACCATTTTCAGCGTCTGCTTGAAGGACGCCATTCATTCTGCTTGTCCTCTCCTTAGACTAGCAGATACCCGCGGAAGCTGTGGAAGCTGTAGGTGCACACATATCTTTCTGCCACAGACCGGCTCTAATTTGCTTAGGCAGCATAAAGCTCTCCTTAGCAGACGAAGGCGGCACTGACAATGCACTGACAAATCCTGCCGTGCTTGGGAGAGACTGCGATTTTGCCATTGAGACTTATTTGCAGGACTCTACGGCCAACCCCACCAGTCCGGGCACCTTCCAGACAGTGCCCGACACGTCCCTGCGCTGCGGCATCGACCTCGCTCCCACCGAAGCCAGACCTGCCCGGCGGGGCCTTGGGGGGCTCCATGAAGTTTTTGGCAAAGCTCCCTTCCTGGCTCCTGGAAGTCCTCCGTAGGATTTCTATCTCACCTTTAAACACTTTCTGCTACTTGAACCTTCACCCTGGGGATGCTCTCCCTCGGTCAGTCCGTAAGGATGCTGCCCTTTTTACTTCTCCCCATGGTATCCGAGTACGCAGCCAAAGGGTGTGCTTATACAGCTGTGGGCAGGGGGGGAAGCTAATAACCACCCACGGCTACAACAGAGACTAAACCCTGCCTTTCTAACGATCTGAATGTATAAAACTCAGAGTTCAGCACAATCCTCAGGGGGTTCAGGGCTCACCTGCTGTTTCCCATAGTTTTTCCACCCGCAGGCTGACACTTGGAGATCGGGCTTCCCTGGAGGGCGGCCCCTCTCCTGCCCGACCTGCCCTCACTCTGCCCCATCCTGAGGGTCTCTCCCCTGGACAGCCGCCGCTGCTGCTCTCCTGTGGGCATGCGGCAGCCTCGCTTCTCTGCTTTACGCCCGGAGAGCTGCACAGAGTTTGGAGAAAGCGCGTTTCCTCCGAGCTGAGACTCTGCTCTGTTCCGCCCAGGTGAGAGCTACCGTTGATCTTTTATGACCGACCCATTCATAGCCGAGCCACCCTGTTCTCCCGCCTGGTCCCTTGGTCCGGGGAGCACGGACGGGGGCCGTGGTGGGGCACCTCACGGGGCCAGCCCGGTGCTCGGCAGCTGTACAAGAACCCCCAAGTTTCCACCTTTCTGTTTAAAGCACGTGTGCTTTCCGAGAACCCCCTCCTCTGTCCTCGCCCACCAGGACAGCCCAGGTCCCGGGCACCGGCGTGACGAAGAGCCGGCATCTGGTCCTGCCCGCGGGGTGCGAGCCCCTCTCCGGGGGGTTCAGCCGGGCGCAGGAGGGACCCGTGCCCCGTCTCTCAGCTCCGGTGGCTCCGGTGGCTCCCAGTCCATCCCAGTGTGGGTCCTCTCTTCCCCTGGTTTGGCCGCCGTGTCTCCATGGCAACGCGCTCTCCCTGCCGCAGCGGCATCCTTGGCTCGACGCTTCCAGCGCCGCATTTGTATTCCCAGCCTTTGTCTCCTGCTCGGCGCTGGCAGCCGGCCAGGCCAGGCATCCATTTCAAAGCAGCCTTTGTTTTATTGGTGAAATAGCTGGTCAGAAATATATGTGATTTAATCAGGGCGAGAACACTCTGTTTCTTTGCTTTCCTTCTTCCCCCCAGCCAAAGCGCAGTTGCTCGGCGGAGCTGGCTGTTACCTGCGCTCGGGGAAAAGCCCCGCAGACAGCAGATCGCCCTGCTAAGAGCCTGCGAAAATGGGTCTGCACCAGCCGCGGTGTGTCGGACGGGCAGGAGCAAGCGGGGGGAGACATTTTCTTTCTCTCTCCCACTACCTAGGCACATCTGAAATGTTCCTTCACAGTCAGACATGTCACTTTTCAGAGCAACCCTGTCCACGAGGGTTCAGATACAGCTGGGTTTGCTCAACTGCAAAGCCCAGTAGCGGAGGTCCCGGTCCCTGGGCAGGGGAGAAAGCTGCTTGGAGTGAAAGAGGAGCCCAAAGCCAGGATCCTGCCACCAGCTCGCTGCTGCTTCCTCCTGCGGCCGCCTGCTCCCGCCGAGGGAGGCAGGGCTGAAGCCCGCTTGCTGGAGGGTGTGATCCATTAACTGCAGTATCCATCCTTGTTTCTAGGGGAGTTCAAGGCTTAGAAAACGTGATGATATTACACGTCTGCTTACGTGTGCAAAGATATATGCAAAAGCACGCACGTGCATACGTAGGTATACTGATGCAGGTTTAGTGGAGACCTTGGCTTCCAGGCACTGTGGTCCTTGGTTCTGGTCGACCTGCTCCCTGGAGGTCCCTCCCCAGGGCTCGGGGAGGCGGCCAGGAGGGGACACAAAAGGGAGCCCCAAAAGAGGGCAATGGTCTGTCATTGCTGAGGTGCTGGTGCTCCCCAGGGCCGCCCTGTGTGCTCTCAGAGCATGAAGTGAGGCAGGAGGAAAAGGGAGAGGATGACTGCGGAACAGTGAAGACGTTGTTAAGGGCAGAAGCAGAAGCCGCCTATCTTAGCCTTGTCCAGAAATAAAACATCTCCAGGAGCAGCCTGTCCTCTGATAAAGGTGTCCTTGGAAGGCTGTAGGAGCTGGGCGGCCAGTCCCACGACGGCACCTGCACGGAGTTTATCTGACAGCAGGAGGAGGAGGAGGAGGAAGGCTTCCAGCCCTGGGAGGACCTGGAGGAGTGTCCAGAAGCGCGGGGCCAGTGATGGGCACGGCGGCTGGAGCACTGCAGGTGGGCTGCCAGGGAAAAACAAGAGCAGCTGATTTAAAAAAAGCCCAAGTGAAAAAAAATAAGCCTTTTGTAAGAGACGTCAGTGAAAATAGACAAAAATGAATTAAATACTTGGGATATACTCGGCAATTTTTGTCAAGTCAACACAGATTTGGAATGAATTAGATTCATGCACAGCACATCTGGTAACAGGGAAGGTAGAGATGTCAGTGTCAGTCCAGAGCAGCAGACCTCAAGTCTCTTCTCTATTATCAGAATAACTCTGGAGTCTGTTTTATATCGTGAATCTGCGCTGTCCTGCAGTGATATGTGGATGTACCAAATAACTATATTTTCAGGTGTGTTTAGGAGCAATTTAAGTAATCAAGACTTTAAAACTAGTGTTCTTTGAAAACTAATCTCCAGACAACTTGTGTCCTCAGCTGATGTGCACAAAATCAGTAGCACGATGCAGCTTGCTAAGGCATTGGATGCCTGGAGCAAACATCTCTCCTGCCCAGAGGGCAGTGGGGAGATTCGCATATGCCCCATCTACAAAAGATACTGTTCAGACCCACTGAGTGTCTGGGCTTGACTTCTGGACTACAAATCCAAATACCCGACCAGCTGCAGGGGAACAGCTAGCTCTGTCTGTCCAGACTCACGCTGGGTCTTCTGCCCTGCTGCTACGGGAAGCAGCTGGGACAGGGACTTCTTCAGCCTTGGGCCACGTCATCCACAGCCTGGCTGCTGCTGAGCGGTGTTGCAGCTGGAAGTGGGCATGAAGCTATTGGCCTCAAAGGTCTCGCAGGAAAGACCTTCCATCTCGCTAAACCTCAGACAGTCTTCTAAGTAATTTACTGCATCGTTATGGCGGCACATAACCCCCGCTAGCATTCAGCTCCTGTGACACATCTCACTGGAGTCACGGTGTCAGCCTAAATGTGTTTCCTACGTCCCAGCTTAGGAAATTGCATGTGAGTAATTGAAGGGAATGCTGCGTGCTCGTCCTCTGCGGCCCGGCCCCGTGACTCCCCTCCCAGGCGTGCGGGGTATGGCGGGGAGCGGGTCAGTCTGCCGGCAGGATCGGGGCAGAGAGGCACCTGCAGGGACAGCTCAGCTCTTCGGTAGCCCAAACTGCCCCCGAGTGACCGTCAGAGAGGCTGTGTGGCTACTTCCCGGAGCACACGTGCAAAGCAGGCTTGGTTTGGCTTCCAGCCGCAGTCTCACCCAGGACTGCTCATCTTTTTAAAAGCAAAAGGAGAAGAGCCTGTCTCTGACAGAGGGGAAGCCCTGCTGCTGCTGGCTGGACCGCTCTGACGGGGCAGTGGATCTGCAAAGGAGAGGTCAGGAAGGAGGCAGAGGCAGGGGTGAGCCCCCCGGTAACACGTGCAGGCGTGCCCCATTTCTTCATGATGGCCAAGACGAATCCAGGGTTTGAAGGTCTTCTTTGAAGGGAAGCCTGAGAAAAATCATAGTTCTTAAAAAATTAGTGTTACACCAACAAAGGTCCATGCTGGCCAGTTGGTGGTTATCACCCATTTTAAAAAAGCAGCCAGCCAGCCACATTTCTGGTCCCTGGTCTATCGGCCTGCCAGGTACCAAAGTCTGGGGCACGGGGTCTGGGGATCTCGGCTCTCTTTCCCTTGCTGATCTGGAGATGTGTGCCAGGCTGGGACTGAGGCTCGCGGCTCCGTGCCGGAGCGATGCCGCCCATCACCGGGGTCCTGCCACGCAGGCGGTGGCTGTGCCGGGCTGCCGGAGGGGAGCCCTGCCCACGCCGCGGCAGGCGGCACACCGCAAACAGGGCTGCGGCAGCGGGGACAAATCTGGAAAAGCTCATTGGAACAGGTAATTCAAATGTGGGATTTTTTTCCCCAGATTCCCAGATACGTACTTATAAATGTTCTTAAGTGAAAGAAAAGCACAGCAAAGCAACTACACCTCAGCAGAGCTACTGGGACGTGTATGTATGTCTGGAACAGGGAGCCATTTTACAGAGCCAGCAGCGAGCCAGTTCTTATGTATAAATAACCGTACAGTGCTGCTTCTGGGAGCATTTGTTTATCATTCCAGATACTGTAAGTGATCGCATTTATTCATTGCAGCCTGTCGTACAGCGCACCCTCTCACACCCCAAAGCTGCACAGCTGATCCTACCTGCTGTGGCAGATGCGCAGTATCAGATCATTGCTGGACTGATTAATAAATAATAATTAGGATAAATTAAAGCAGCTTCTTTAGGCTAACGTGCTGCCCTTAAAGAATTGTCTCAGTCTCTGACTAGGTAAGGAATTAGCCGGCTGGCATTCAGAAGCACAATGCAAAATCTTGCCTTTCATTTGATGGCCAAAAACAACTGCTGCAATTAAGCCTCACGCCTCAGCCACTGTCACCCATAGGTGCGAAAAGCCCCTCTGGATTTGTACAGATGGAAAGAAGCCAACCCAGGTCAGTAGGACCTCGATTTTGCATAGACCTGAGGGTTAAGGTCACTTTTCCTAAAGCTTAAACTTGTTTGTATGTCTCCTGCCTTGGAAAGCTGACGAGAGAAAGTTACTTTAATTATATAGCAGAGGAAATAAGCTATAGAGTACAACTTTATTTGTCACGTTTGGGGATTTTTTGCTCTTCAGTACACACTGTGACCTTTGCAAACATGAACGAATGAAGGTGCACCGCGTGTTTATGAACCGTTGTTGACTAGGATCGCGTACGGCTGGGAGAAACGGGAGCACAGGAGTTCAGAGTCGCACAGAAAGCTCATGGCGGGTGCCAGCCGCGGCCCAGGCACGGCAACTGCTGGAGGTGCCTCCCTGGCAGCACCGACCCCTCGCACGGGGACACCTCCCCACCTGCAGACAGGCCCAGGAGGTAACAAGTGCCAGAGCTCATGCTGCGGTCTATGGTGCTGCTCAGTAACGTGTGTCCTGGCCCCATTTTATTTCTCTCTAATTAGGAAATTCAGCAGATGAATTGCTTTTCTGAAGCCTAAACCAGAGAATATTGCTGGCACAAAAAGAAACGGTCTGTGGCAGAGTAGAAATCATCTGTGCTATTGTCAGCGAGAAGTGCAAAAGAAATGGGTGAAATCTGCTGTTAATCTGGTATTGTGTTGAGAAAGGGCAGTTGTTGAGTTAGACGATCAATAAGCATTGATTACAAAGAGGCTTACTCCTGTTAAACATGACGGAGGACAGAATAAATATACATAAACAACAGCACCTGGGCAGGCAGGGTGCACGTCCCCCGGGGCGGAGGCACGAGCTGCCCGGCTGCGGGCGCAGCACGTCCGTGGGCCTTGCGCCAGGGCAGCGCAGCCTCCCGCGTCGGCCCTCGAGGGTCCTTGCATGTTGGTGACCGCTCCGGTACTCCAGCCGCTCCCGTCCCTCTCCCGTGACTCCGGTGGTTCCTCTGGAGAACTGGCTCACGTCTCTCTCGCCAGGTCACCAGCCGGGATCTGGCGGAGGGGCCTGAGCTCTGCCGCGGGTGTAGCTGGTGGGCTGAAGGCAGGGGAAGCCGTTTCCTCCGCGAACATCAGTGTTTGCAGGAGTCCGTGGCAAATTATTGGGGCTGGAGGGCGAGAAGAAGGGGGAAGCACTTTTCCCTGCACATGTCGTCCACATCTTCTTGCTGGCGGTGAAGAAGGACAGTGGTTTGTAGCTCTGTGGGCTCTGCCCCACTACCTTCTGAAATTGTCTTTTTATTTAGCAAAAACCTAGAAACGAGCTAGAAAGAACCACGCCTGTGAAAGAGACGCCAGCACACAGTGACCCGGCAGACTCCACATGGGCAAACTCGGCCGAGCCGGCCGCAGCGGCAGGTGATGCCCGGGGGACGGTGGCCGGACCCCGCCGCTGCGGCAGCGTCACGAGGGGAACCTCCGGAGCCGGGGGAAACTCTCCTACCAGCCTCCATGAGCAATTTGGACCGGGCCGTATTCGCTAACGCCTGAGCGGCGCGGAGCGCAGGAACTGGCGAAAAGGGAAAGGCGCAATGAGCCCATCGGTGCGATTTTCTTTTGAAGTGCAATGCAGCCCTGGTAAATAAATAAAGATTGGAAACGTCTATTGCACTGCACCACTTAAGAGACCAGGGATGCGAGGACGGCGTAATTGGCTGGATGCAGAGTGAAATCCAGGCTCAGCGATTCCATTTTGCGGTTGGCAGCCTTCCCGAACACAGATCAGGGAAAGCGAGTTGGACTAGCTTTAAAACAGAGGGAAATTCTTTATCTTTTATAATTTTTTGCTGATTTAAAGGGTAGGATTAAATTCTCATTTAATAACCCCAAGTGCCTGCTCTCCCCTGCTCTCATCGCTCTGTGTGATGGTGATAATGCTGGAAAGGCGCTGGGAGCCTGGAGGCAAGGCAGTGAATTCTCTTCTCCTGAGCACAGATCTAATGATTGTTTGCCGCTGCAGCCTGCGAAACAGGCACCGGCTGTTTAATCATGAGCCTTAGCATAAGAGTGTGCTAGCTGTTTTCCAGGTCTGTTTGGAAGGCAGGCCGAACGCTTTCAGTTAGCAACTTCCGACTTTGTCGTCTGCGTTTTTTCCTCCTAATTATGGATCCTGCAGAGACTCAAATGTTCCTCACTAACGTAAATAGTCCGGTTGACTTAACGGAGCGGCTCCTGGGCAGGCATTGTTTTTATGAGTAAGCACGGCCTGTTCGGTACCTTTGTATCGCCACCGCTTACCATCGGCTGAGCTATTTTTCAATAGCTCTAAAAATGCATCCTGTAAATAAAGCCTCTACAATGAACGAGGAAAGGAGCCTCCTAGCAGAGTAACACACAGAGCCTCTGTTAACGAGAAGACTGTTTTCCCTTGTCTGTCAGATCAGCTCATTTAGATTATTTAAGTCAAGTGCAATTTTGAAAACAATCTGTTTTGCTCGTGACAGCGTCTTCATTCTGTATAATGATGCTGAATGTAACAAGCGGCAAAGGGTTACTGACGGCAAATTCTCCACATTCCCAGGCCTGCACTTCTCACGTCGCCTTATAAAAGCAGCCCCTTGCTTTATTTTCCCCAGACATTAAGCAGCAAGTATTTTCTAACATGTCGGCTTTCCAACTCCATGCTGAAGCCTTCATTTTGCGTGAAGCCTTGACAGCAAACTGCAGATAAAGGGGAAGGGTGGAGGGGATGGGAAACGCTGAAATGGCGCCAGCTCGTTTTTAACTATTTTTAGTCAGTGCATTTCTCTGTCTCCTGCAGTTTATTCTCTCGCTGCAATTACATGAAAATCCTAATTAAAAAGTTAACGGGGATCTGAAGATGGGAGGACCCGCGTGCGTGCCAGGCTGGCAGGGTGCAGGTGGTGGCTGCTGTTGCTGGGAAAAGATATTTGGGGATCACTGCCCAGAAGGGCATGTTTACCGAGTGGTGAAAATGTAACAGCAAAGATCCATCTTTGGCAGCTGCCTGAATGCGGGGCAGGTTGTTTGCCCTTGAATAGTTGTTTCCATTATTTCTAATTTCGTGTATGACCATAGTGCTGCGGAGCCATTCAAATGCACAACAGAACAGCAGCTGACAGTCTAACCGCAGCGCTAGCAACACAAAATACAACGCTTCCCAAATCCCAAACCTCCGCTGTTTTGCTTAGACCAGAGCCGTCAGACCGGGGAAGCAGCGGAGCCTGCATCTGCGCTGGGAGACATGCCGGCCGGTGCGGGATGGGTCTCCCCTGCACAGGGAGCCTTGGCTTCCATCCCTTTCCAGCAGCAGAGTCAATCCCCGGCTCGTTTGATCCCTACACAGCACAGCTCCTCCGCTCGTCCTCGCGCTCCCGTCAGCGGGAAGAGGTGCAGGCAGGCCGGGATGGCGGCTGCTGCATCAGCCAGAGCCCGGCTTCTGCCACCAGGCATGGGAGAGACCAGGAGCCTCAGCCACCGCTTCCAAACACCTCCCATCTCTCTGGGGAAAGGGAGCGGGGATGGATGGAAATCTCCAGCAGACCCAGCTGGCAAACATCTCCCGACCGAGTAATCCTCTACCACAGCAAAATGTGCACGGGGCGTTACCCTGGGTGGACGTCAGGTGATGCCTACGTGCCGTAAGGCGTGTGAACACTTTGCCTTTCCAAGGACAGCAGTGACAGGGTGTGGAGAAAGGGTCACTGGCGGCATTAACCAGACTCCTCCCTGCGTGCGGTACCTGGAGCGCTCCCTCCCCACTTGGGACGATGGTGGCTTCCGAGAGACAGTGAGCCCATGAGGAAGAGACAGGCTGACATTTCATAGATGGGCGTTAAGGATTTATCTACCCTTCAGCTGAAATCTGCTCCCAACCCAGACGGTCACACATGTCTTTTTAAGCACAGAGGTGTTATTTTCCTGTCCCTTTGCTGGCAGAATCAGAAACTAGGACGTTAGCAAAGAAGTCCAGAGGTCCAGGCTCCAATGAACACAAGAGTAAAAGAACAAAGAATGAAATAAAAAAATGTAGTAAGCAGAGAGAAGGTGGCCCAGACCTTGGCCCCAAATAACCTTACGCTCAACAAAACATGTATTAAAGCTAAAGCCAAGGGTGGGTGATGAACATTGGACATATTCTGGAGGTGACCTAATGGCATTGCCTTGCTCTTAGGAGCAGCGTGGAAATCAGAAGGGACAGCGGGAGCTCAGAAGGCGTAACTAGAGCATGGGCCTCAGGACAGCTCTTTGGTGGACAACTCCTCCTGGAGCTGCTCACCACCACCCTCCCTTGCTTCTCTTAGGAAGCGGGGACAGCCAGCACAGTTCAGGTGGGTACCATGCTACAGTCGTGCATGTTCCACAACAGCTTCTGCCAGGTGACACGTCGACTGGTGACATCTGAATTCAGCGCAGGAGGCCTTCCAGACTGCAGTTCTGCAGCTCTGGCAGGGTGTAACTCAAGGAGAGGCTATCTAGTGCTGCTTCCACCCAGCTGCCATGACCTATTAAGTACCACCGCTTTGACTAACAGTCTTCTGCAGGGGTGACGTTCAACCTTCTGCTTCTTTGTGAAGAAAATGTTCTTCCTACTTGAGGGTGCCTGAATTTCTCTAGTGTTTCCAGGAGTTCACCAGGCAGTTCCATAGGTGTAAGAACTTAGCTGAAAGAAAGCGCTACGTGTGAGGGTGAAAGAGGTAGGATCGTGATGCTGATGCGAGAAGGAGATGACGGGATAAGTAATAGGGGGTTAGTTAATGCAGCAGATTTGCTGACAGTGTATAGCCAGCTGTAGTATTTACAAGGCAGAATGGAAGCAATCGCTGCAGCGGTCTAGTCGCTAGGAGCATGTGCATAAATAAAATTAGAGAACAATCTAAAATAATAAAGAAAGCTACAGACCTTGACTATGAATTTTATTGACAGTGGCATAACGCAGTTAACAAAATGACAGAACAGGAGTACATAATGCATTTATTAGCCTTCGTAGCTGAGGACAGACTTAACAGCAGTCCTCCTACATCAAGCGTAGTCCCTTTACAGACAGATAAAACAGGACCGCTGTGGATGAAACAGCAACAGGAAGCTGAATCAGACGTCAGGAAATAATGGCTTTCAGTTACACACAATTGCATGACAATCCAAACTTTTTCATATGAAGACAAACAAACAAGACCAAAATTAACTTACAAGTTATTAATGGAAGCTGAGAAACCCATTTTAAATTGTCAGTGCCCTTTTAAGGACATGGAAAATAACACAATCACTTTTATGCATGTGCATGTTCAGCTCACAGCAATGCAAGCTATATTATTAAGCCTCTAAGAAGAGGACAAAAATACCCTTACTGGCTAAGCTGCATTGTCATAAATGCTCATCTTCAATAATGTAGGATCATCTTCAGCTGAAAAATACTTTACTCCATTCATGCTGGCAGACAGACAGTTGATATTGCAGCAGATTTCCAGAGACAATTGCTCATTTGTCCAGGGCATCCATTTATTTTACAGGTGAATAAAAGAGCGTTCACTTTTTCACTAGCATTAATAAGAATGGGAAAGGCCAACTAAAACTGGGCTGGTAAATGTTTGTGATAATGTGCAAGCTGGGTGCAAAAAGAGAACAAGAACTTCCCTATGCCAACAAAACCACTTTTCTCGGTAGCTCTTACAATAGAGCAGACAGGACGATGCTTATTTCCATGTGAACAGTGGAAGGGAGTCGAGAAGAAAATTAAATTCCTGAACAATACTGTAGGCACACACAATAACAATTATTCCCTTCAACAGTAGCTGTGCAGACTGCTGGGGTATTTTCAACCCGTGCCTTAGAACTCAATGCGGGAATGCCAGTAAGCAGCCATCTCACTGACGGTTTTACTGTGCACCAAAGTAACCCAGCCCTGCGACCAGACAGCATATATCAAAAGCTAATATAGCTCAATAATTTTTTTCGAGATTGTTTTGCAGAGATGCAGCTACAAGTATGATACATCCTCGGTGTACCTGCTATGGCACTCATTCTGTCCCTGTTCGGATTTTCTAAGCAGAAGCCTACTACCTGTATTCACTCTTTTATTATACAGTTTGCTTAGAGGGGCGCGTCTGCATCTTTCTGATTTTATCCTGTAGGCATTGGAAACTGGAAGTAGAAATCAGCCATAATGTTTTCAAATGCAGGTACGTTAACAGGCTCAGGAGTTTAAAATTAGTATTGTAAGCAAGCTTCTTATTCTAAGTTTCTTATTTATGCCAGTAATAACACTTTAAATTGCTCTAACTAAACTTATTAAAAAATACTTCCTTGCCATTATTTATTCTGCGGACTTGGACGATGCAAATGAAATCGTTTCACTTTCATTTTGAGGAATTTTCCAGTTCTCACTTTTGCAGTGTTTGGGCCGTGAAGACCTCATGGCAATGCCAGCTCCACCTTCTCCACAGGGAAGTGGCTGGACGAATGCAGATCTGTTTGCTGTGAATTCTTGCCTGCTCTCAGCTTCACTCTTCCGTGCCATTACTGTTCTTAATTCTCTCCCATTATTCCCTGTCAGTCCTCTGACTGGTTTGTTTTTTCTAAATTAATTTCTGGGATATTTTTACTGAAGTCAAGTACAGTAGACAGAGTGTGGCTCATGTAGTCTTCCCTCTTCATTCAATGTATTTGAAGTTAGAGTATCTCTGTGTACCTTTTGGATTAAGCTTTGTGTTCACATAAATCAATTTCTAGCTAGGTTTGCAAGTGCTAGATACTCTGCAGTTCCCTCTGTCAACCTAATAAAGTCAGTGGAAGGATAAAAGAAAGGCCTATCCTACTCTATGGCGGTTAGACATTAACACTTCTTTTCCATCAGTCTTGGTAGTTACTGAGGCCCCAAAGTTCCGAACAGAGCAGAGCATGCCAAGGGAGCCTAGGAGCTGAAAGAGCGGCACCACAGAGGGGAAAATACGCGTGGAGCCGTGCGTTACGTTCCTGTCCGTGCCTCGTCCTGCATTGCTCGGGGAAACGACTGTCCTTTTCTGTAGGATGTTTCACGAGATAGCGCTTGGAATTAGGGGTCGATTCTCAGGATAAGAACTGCAGCGATACGCTAAATCCAAAAGCGATCACCCGGCCAGAGGTAACAGGGCCCTACGAGAGGTCACCCCGTCCCCACGCGCTGCCGTGGCAGCCCTTGCCGGGGCGACGGGGCTGTGCCGCTGCAGGGCGGTGGCGGCTGGATGCACAAATCCCCTGAATTTGGGATTAGCTCCTGCAGAGCACGCTCCGGCCCCTCTGCTCCGGGCGGGGCAGGCCTCACGCCCCTCGCGTACGGGTTAGCGCAGGCCCCGCGGTGGGGAGTCCCCTGAGGCCGGGCCGGTGCCTGCCACTGCGCGGTGCCACCCGTCCGGGGAGGGGGCTCGGGCCGGGAGACTGCCCCGCGGGGCGGGCGGGGCGGCCGCCGGCCTTGCGAGCGGGCTCGGCCTTCCTCGGGGTCGGCCTCAATGTCAGGGCGACGGCGCTTCGCCTCCCCCACCCCGTTGCCAGGGCGGTTGCTGCGGCGCCATGTCGGGGGAAGCGCGGCGACCCGGAAGCGCTGCCCGGGGCGGGGTTTCCCTTCCTGTGCGGCGGGGCCGGACCCGGCCGGGTTAGGAGGCAGGAAATGGCGGCGGTGCTGCAGCAGCAGCTGCCGGGCCCTCCCGCTCCGCAGTGCCGGGCCCAGGCCGCCTAGAGCCGCCGCGCCAGCGCCGGGCCCGGGCCGCAGCCACGCCGGGCCGGACTCCGAGCACTTTACATACATGAGGTAGCGGGCGGGGCCGGGCGGCGGGAAGGGCGGGCGCCGCCGAGGCGAGGCGCCAGCGGGGGCCCGGCCGCCGCGGGCGGGGGAGGGGCCGGGCGGCGGGGGAGCCCCTCCGCGCCCCGGGACGGCCCTGCGGCGGCGGGGGGAGCCGCGGCCCGGGCAGGCGGCGCCGCCGGCGGAGGGGGACGGGGGCGCGGGCTGCGGCGCGGCAGCGGGCGGGCGCCCCGCGGGAGCGGTGCCCGCCCGGGCGGGAGCCGGCGGGACGGCGGGAGGGGCTCTCGCCCCCCAGGGGCCGCGGCGTTGGCCCAGAAGCGATGTTTTCCCCGCGGAGCTGAGCTTTGACCTCCTGCGCTCGCCGTTGTTTGCTCCCGGGGAGCTGGCAGCGCTTCGCAGCGCCGGCCTGTGCAGGCTGCTAGGGCAGGGAGGGCTCTCGCTGCTGGGCTTTGAACGCATCCTCGAGCTAAAGTGATGCAGCAGAATTGTTTGCTTTAGAGTGCTTGAAACGCTTAAGCAGAGGTTGTCTGGTAGCGAAGGGTAGCTGGTGTTGGTTATGCTCCACTTGCCTCGCTGTCCCTGGGTAAACATATCATTTGATTACTTGGCAATCTGTGGTCTCCCCGTTTCCTCCCGAGATACCAACATATGGAGCTCAGTGCGTATCTTAACCCCGCTCCGGTTTTATTTTTTGCTTTGTGCTGCATTACTGTTGACATGGAAACCAACACCACTTTCTGTTCCAGAGAATTGGAAGCTAAAGCTACCAAAGAAGTCGAAAGAAAACTAAGCAGGTAAGATACGCATTTAAATTCACTCCTGCCGTTCGGAACAAGAGTTGGCCTTGGGCTAGAAATCATTGTGGGCTTTATCTGGAGCTTTAATCTCATGTTAATTGTAAGGATAAAAAACTCCTGCATTCGAAAACGTCCTCCATTGCATAGAGAAATCTCTGCAATTTCCAATGATTCTGTAGACTAAACGCCTTTTTAGCATGGTTTCTTTTGCATGATAACAATATCACGTTAATAGAATTTCTTTAATAGGGTAGGTTTTTAAGAGAAAAATAACTTACTTTTCTCTCCTAAGTCGTAGTACCTAACAATAACTAAAAAAGGAATGAAGGCTTGGTTTGTTTTTTTCCTATACAGTTCAGGCAAATATTGTTGGGAGGCAAGAAGTAGTTGGTTTTGGCAACAAAGTTGCTTTGAACTCAAATAAGCTGTATGTTGCCATATAACTATTAGGGTTTTGCCTCGTTGTCCATGAAGAGTTAAAGGCAGTGAATTTCCTGTTAGCATATGGTTTTTATTTGAGAACTTTGTAGAAATGGGCAGTTCCTTTTTTACATCACTTAGCTCAAGACTTAAGAGTTGCGTTGAATTAAGAATTCTGTCCCAGTAATATACATCACTTTTGTATTTAAGAAGTCATTTCTTCTGCATCCTTTATTTTTAGTGTGGCGACTTTCTTGCAGATATCTGCCTCTTTCTGTTGTTTACATTCTTTTTTTTCGACCTTTATCCTACTTTCTTTTTGTGTTCTTTTTCAATGAGACCTTAAAGGGACTTTTGCTAGCAGACTTTTAAGGGGACTTCTACTAGGGCCATCTGAAATATGCTGAAACCCTGAATATTAGGTTCTGTTACCTTGCTTCTTTTCTTATTTACTGTGCCTAATCAGTCTCCAACTTCCAGATTGGTTCATGATTACACTGTGAAAACTGCTTGGCTTTCCCTTGCTGTCAATGTGTGTCTTCCTTTTTTTGGTAATATGCTTAAGCATGAATAATTTTTTCGATTTTGTTGCTGAAATATATGGAATCTTTAAGATACACTTAGCATATTGCTTTTAAATACAATGTCAAGGTCATTGTCAAATAGACTTTACTTGAAGAGAATGATTTCAAATGGCAACTCTTTAATCTGTCCACAAAAGGTACCAAAATGCTGTGTTTAAAAAAAAAAAAAAAGTAAATCATTGGCGTTCTGTGGAAAGCACTCAGTGCGTACTTGATACCAGAAGCGATTTCAGAACTGTGTTGTTTAGATGGACAGAGTGCTAAGTCCAAAACAATATTCTGGTGCAAGGCTTAGTAAGTCAGTAGATCTTCCCATTTTTATGACCCTAAGAGATCCCTTGTCACGCTGGCAGGCAGAGCGGGTAGTGACGAGAAGTGAAAGTAAACTATAGAACTGCCTAAACACAGTGCTTCCTGGGGGTGGGGGACAGAACAGGGTTCACTGAGTAAATTCTGGTACGGAATGGGTCTCCGTGTTTTCTGACACAGATGTATATGTTTTATTCATTTAAAAGATTCAGAACTGGTTTTAAGTTAACATTAATATACCAGTTGTTTTCAGAAACCCGCATTCGAACTGGTTTATGTTTAGAGAGGGAGTTTTCATCATGTGAGCACATACCCTGATAAAACTGTGGCATGCCTACTCTGGATAGGCCTGATTAATTGTTTTACTGTTGTAGAACTCAACAGATAGCCCTCATGCTTTCTCTAATATCATTATTTACGATCTTACTAAATTTGCAGTGACCTAGTCAAATTGTAAAAGAGCAAATATCTTTTCCTGGGAACGGTAAATAATCCTATGATACAGTTTTTCTTAATCTAAAATGGCATAGTGTCTATATAGACTGTAAACTCCATGGGACATTGGCATTGCTTTATGGATGTTCTGAAGTCGCCTTTGGAGTTTATGCTTATAAATTAATGGGTAGCAAATATTCTTTTTTATCTTACTAGGAATATTGGCCTAGACTGTGGGTTTGTGATAGGATAAGTATTATAGCTTTTACTACAGCTTGCTTATCCAGTTGGATTGATTACTGTTTTAAACTTAGGATTAGCAATTTGGTTTGTTTGGCCTTTTGGAAAAGAATTTTCATTTGGTCTGTGTTCTCTTTAAAATGCATACATGCCTAGTCCTATGCAAATATTCCTGCTGTCAAAAATAAGCATAGTGCATGATTTGCGACAGTAATTCAAATCTATTGCACGCTGTATTGTTGCATAATGTTACAAGTTAAATGGCACCTGTTCAGTCTACCGCTGAGCGAGAACTGTCTGTTATTAACTGGAGAAATGTAAGAGTTAAATTTGGTTAAAATCGGGAGCAGTAAAAATCACCGTTTAGTTCTTCTGATTTAAGAAATAACTTCTTAATTCTGTTTGGTAAACAGGGCTTTCCTGCCTCATTTATGTGGAACTGAGAGAAGGTAAATATCTGAAATATGTTTGCAATTTTTTTTTTTCCAAACACAGGAGTTTGACTCTTACTTCACAAGCATGCAAATTATGGGGAAGATTCACGCACTGCTTTCATTCACCTGTGTTTCTGCTTCGGAGATTCCATCTGCATTGTTTGCAGACTCTCCATGTTCTGGGAGAGCAAACTTTTTACCTAAAATCATGTATACCTCTAGATTTCATCCATGTATTCTGCTAAGTTACTAGTGTACAGATTTTTTTTGTTTTTTTTACTCTTCCATGTTAGAATAACCATCATATTTCCATGAGGCTTTCCTTATTTGCTGTAGAAAAAAAATGAGATGGCTCAATGATAGGGGCATAGAGAAACAGTGAGTAATGTAGTCATTTCTGTTGATATTTAAGCACTTAATTTTCCGTTGGGTTTTTGGGGGATGTGGGTTTTTTCCTGATAAACTTCTTAATGGGAAGACTTCTGCTGTCAAATGGGAAGGGTTTATTGCAGAGAGACAGCATTCTGTTCATACTTTTCAAGACCTTTAGAGATACTTAGGCAAAATTATGCATTCCTTTCTCCTCTACACACACCTTTTCAGGTCATGTGTAATTGTCAGGTTGTCCCATAAGGTAGCTGGCATTTACCTTTTCTTTTTCTAGTCTTACAGCAAACCCGATGCACAGTATACTTCTTGACTCTGTGTTAATAAAACTGAAGCAGTCTAGAGTAGGGGCGGTCTTATGGTTAAGGTGCTGGACTTTGCAGTCGTTTGAGTTTGTGCATCTGTTACAAATATCCTATGTGACCAGAGTGATTATGGAGAAGCAGTTTAATCTATCTTCTTCGGTTCCCCATTTGTTAAATGAAGATAGGGATTGTTTATTGCTGCTACTGAAGTCTTGTGTATTTAGATGATAAACTTCTTGGCAGAGAGATTTGTCTCTTGTATGCTTGGGTAGCAGTGAACATCTCGGATGAAACTTCAGGGTGAAATGGTAACACAAACGTTATTCTGGAACTATGGCGTCTTTATAGTGCTTGTTGTTTGGATCATATTTCTGTTGAACCAGCTTCTGTATTGGGAAAATGGGAAAGATGAGCGTATTCCAAGTAATTGGTAGCGGTAGACATGGTAGTTAGAATTCTATCGCTTCACTTTTAGGGTGATAATTTATAGACTGAGGTATTTAAAAGCAAAAAAGAAAGTAGCTGACACACATCTACTAGTTAATTATTCATTGAAGTAATTGTTTCAGTTTTTAGCTTGGCAGCACCTCTTCTATACGTTAATAGCGGGAAAGAATTAACACACACACGCACACACACGACATCTGTAAATAAGTGGTTTTGTTTTGTTATCGGTGCCTGAGGCGTTCTTTGCTCCTGTGTAATGTGCTGAGTGGTTTCAGTTGCCAGAGTATTTCCATTTAAGGCACCGGTGGGTTTTGTTGGGGTTTTTTTGTTAACTTCAAAGTACTGGTTTCTATGCCATAAACTTGAAGAGTGCTCCTTTTGGTGTAGTACGCTATTTTCTGGGAAGCATTGATAAAGGAATTGGAGGATCCATTTTTAATCAAAATACACATTTTATAATTGATTCTTGTATAATGATGGTTTAGTAGAAAAGCTGGCTGTTGTTTATTTTATAGAACCTGAGAAGTAACTTTTATTGGCAGTTGTATGTAGTTGCATAATTTCAAAAAATTTAAAGATAGGGAACTTGTAGGTCAGAATACAGAAAAATTATCAAAACTCAAGTCTCAGCAGTATGTTTGAAAGTCTGTGTAGAATATCAGAGATAGGTTGAATACGTAGTGCGTGCATGCGTACATGTTTACTGCCTTTGCAGAATTGTAAAAGATCTTTCAATTCCAGATACTTAAATGTAGTTATCTGGCGGTGTTCCACCTGTAGCATTGCAAGTTAATTTATAACTAGAAGAAAAGCAAATGGTGGAAAGGATTTATTTATTTATTTCCCCCAAAATTTATTTTCTATATTTGTCACTGGAAATTTTAGAGTGGTTTCAAAAGCCACGGTGTATAATCATTTCTTATTCTTACTTTTATGTTTACTCCATGAAGTAAATGGGTAAAAGGTAAAAATCCATAAATAGTTAATGCAGAAGCTGATGGTTGGGGATTCAGGAGCAGGCGTGCTATCGGTGTCTCCTGCGTCCTGCTGTCAATAAATAGGCAGAATGATGCATGTCCTTTTGAGAAACGGACTGATAAATATCTTTTCGCCTTCAGTTAGTAACAAGGGGCCGCTAAGAGGTTGGCTAGTTGTTTAACTCGTCTCCTTTGTCCAGCAGCAAAGTGCTTCCCCTGCGTGACCCCGGTGCCCGCTGCTGGCTGGGACCAGTGCAGTGTGTGGTCACTTGATGTGTTTGGCACGCAGGGCCATCGCAGCGACACCAAAGACCCCAGTGCAGGCTGCGGGGTTTGAAGTGCTCCCAAGGACCCCTAACATGCCGTACCTTTGGGAGAATCCCTTCGCGGCCTCAAGGCTTCTAAAAGCATTTGTGGGCGATGGTAGCAGTGTCTTTAAAAATGTGCTAGCACCATCTTGTGGGGCGGTGTGACTTCAGTGTGGTTTGAAGGTGGGTTGTGAAGGTGTCTGCTTGGCTTGCTAACGTTGTACGTGAGCATCTGTAAGAGTGCTGGCATCTTTAGCAGCACTTGTGGAGAGGCGTTTCTAACTGTTAGTGCTAGCTTGAAGAGTCCAGAAACCCAGCGAATGCAGTTTGTTGCGTAGGTAGTTCAGTTTTGGTGAATGTTAGGTAACTGGCATTAATGGTGAACGGCAACCTGTTTTATTTTGGTGTTGAAATTTTTGCTGTGCGCAAGTAATACACGTTTTCACTCCGAGGTAAATATTGGCTTCAAATCATAGTAATGCAGTGCTATGTCTTAGATCTTAATTTGTGTCAGAATTCTTCTCGTAACCGTAATTTCCTCAGTCAGGTGACTAGAATTGTAATTTTATTGTGGCATAACATGTTTCCCTTTTGTATATTGTAACAGCAAAGAGAGCATGTTGCTCGAACAGTAATTACTGCATCCGCAGTATGTCTTCCAGGGAAAATATGGGTATACTTGATTCTCCTTGTCTGTGATGTAAGAATAGAGGTTAAATATGTCTGTTTCAGCCCAGATACTTGTACAATGCCAAGCTGGAGCTTTTGAAAATAAAGATTTATAGAACTTTTTTCAAGAATTAAAGTAATAAATAAAATATGATTTGATGTAAATATTACCTGAAATGTTTACATTTTGAGCATTACAGCTTTTATCCAGTTCACAAGCCAAATAACAAATCGAGCCATACAAAAATAAAATTAGCACTGTCAAAACTTAGGACAAAGAAGTAGTAATGAATGCTGACTGTAGAAGTAAGAACGTAGCTGCTCTTTATTCAATGGCATGTCATTGTGATAGTAATGAAGTGAAAGACTTCGTATCAAAAATCACCCAGAATCGCAAGGCACTTGCCGTCTTGCCAAAGGGATACCTGTCCTAGAAGATTAAAAAGTATCTTTTTTTTCTTTTTTTTTAAATGGCTTGAATAAACCGTTTTGGTAGTTTGGTGGGGTTTTTTTCCCCTTATACAAACAAGAATTGTGCTGAGTGAGGTACACAAAACTGGAGAAAAAATTATTTTGATATAAATAACAGTATTTATCTGACAATCTATTTAAAATTACGCAGATAATAGCAGCTTCTACTTGTCTGTTCTCAGAGCCATCAAATGTGCAAGTCTCTCCTGAGATCCAGATCCATTTTCATTTGGTCTCACTTGAAAATAAAGCACCTTTCAAGTTAAGCTATTTAAACTGAAGGCCTTTGCTCCGGTCTCAAATGTGAATTTCGTATGGTGTGGGTATTTTATTTTCAGTTGATCTAAATTGAAAAGTAAGGTTTGCATTTCTGCTCAGACCATTTAACCTTGAGCAAGTTAATCCAATTATATAGGAGGAAAAGGAAATTCCCTGTACATGTGTTTTAGTGAAAGTTGGATGGCTGATAGGGGATATAATAGAAGTCTGTTTATATATTCATGTTATGAATCAGAATTCTCAGTCCTTGCTTTGCGTTTGGCCAGCTGATGGACCAAGTGTGCTGCTACAAGCACTTTTGCCATGTGAGGTCAACGGAGTATATCTACCCAGATGTAGGGAAAAGCCCAGCGAAAGAACTTGTTAATTTTCTGGCTTTGTCTTGTCACTACGAGACTGGGTTCCTACGGTGTTTCCTGTTAGGTGCTGTAAGGTAACATGGAGCTGCTGATAGTTTGTACACAAAGGATAATATAAAGTGTTGAGTGCTTAGCAGGAATAGGTAGCTATTAAAGTCTAAGATGATAAATGGGAAATACTACGTAACACTTCTGTTTCTCAAGGAGTAGCATTAAAAATGTAGCTTGTTTGATATATGTTTTAATGGGTGTTGAAATCTGATGCATAAATACTATCATTTGCTGTCTGCTGAGAGGGTTGTGTATTAATGCGTTAGAAAGAATAAAGGAAACTTGCGCTTTCAGCTGTCAGAGATGGAAATTCAGGAGTTCTGCTTTAGACTGTGATGACTTAATAGGCAAATCTGAATTTGTCTTTCAGGTTTATGTTTATGTAAGAGGGTAGTGATAATAGGACTGCCTTCCTTGAAAGATTCCATTTTCAATGAAGAACAGGGGCAGTAAGGGCTTTACTGTTCTTGTTATTTAATTGTACAATGGGTTAGTTTTGCTTTCCAATCACTGAGATTTAACATTATAATGGTAATCTAACACTCTTAAAAACATTATGCGCTATAGGTAGGTAATTTTTTTTCCGGGGTCGCCTAGGGTCCTGATACTAATCATAGGTGGGTTTTTTTAATGGGTTCTAAGCTGGCTTTGTAATCTAAAATCTGTTTTTCTTAAGTACGTGAAAATAGAATGGTCACAGTGTCATAATTTAGGAGTTTTATTGTTCCTGTGTGGAAACAAAAAAATGATGCTGTGGGTAGAATATTCCGGAGATATTGGTATGTTAGTTGTTAGCATCTGTATTCTAAAAACAAATTGTAATCTTGTTGATTTAGTTGTAGCAAGATTGATGAGTTACTTTTTTTTTTTCTGTGAAAATACTATTTTGCATTCTGCTTGCTCTTTAAAGTGCTATAGCTTTCTTCTAAAAGCTGAATGATTTTTCAGTTAATGTAGTTTCTGCATATGACACACTGAAATTTGTTACACAAAACAAGGTGCTAGTGGCTTTCTTAACTCTTAGAATTCTCAGGTTATTAGAAATCCTGTAAATAACCTTTTGTTCCAGTAGACAGTCCTAGGTAACGTACATCCTGCAGTGGTGATACACTTACTGCATCAGAGGTGTTTAGCCTGTGCCCGTAGACCTTGTTTGGCTTGCCAGAACCATTAATTCAGGTGGCAGTCGGGAGGGAGCTGGACTGTCTCCCCGGGGCTCCACAGCCTAGCAGGGGCAAGTTTCAGACTGGTTGACTGCGTCTGACAGCAACAGCCTGTTCCCTGGGTGTCATCTCTTGCTAAGGTCTTGCAGCTCATCCCATCTCGCATGAAGCCGTGCACACCCGGAGCTGGGTAGACCTGGGGACGCAGGACCCCAGGAAGGACAACGACCAGAATAGGCTGCTGCTTCAGAACAGTTACTCTGGATCATAGCTTGCTCCCCCCTCGGATCTAAGTAGCCTTTGGGAAAGAGGATCTCCTGGGAAGGTGACAGGAATTCCCGTTGCACAGCCTGCTTGTGATGGTGCTTTTTCCTGGGGTGATCCTGGGACAAGGTGGGCAGAGAACTGCTCGTAGGACGTGTGTGTTGAACTCGTGCTTCTGGGAGGTGTCGGCCCAGCAGTGCTTGTGCAGGGTGGTTGTGCGTTATGCACACGGGCAGTGAGGTTGTGAGAGGAGAAAGTCTGTGGACACGACTCTTCCTGGCCGTGGGGGGAAGGTATGGTACTTGGCTTTTTCCATTGGATTAGATGTGTCTTACTCTCAGTGGTACTTCAGGGAATACTATCTTCCTGAATAGCAAATCACTGACTCTTCTTTGTATGGAAGTCAACTGTAAATGAATTGTGTATTCTATAAAAAATGAACTGTGATCTATAGAAGCTGTTTTTTCTAGACTGATTTCAGTCCTACATGCTTCTTGTATTATTTACCGATTAAAAATTGGACTAACCCAAATTAACTCAAACTGAGGATCAGCGTTACCAACTTCAGTTTGGTTATGAACACTCAGGGTGCCAGACTGTGATGGACAAAACTGACTTGCATATCATCTTTAGAGTGCACAGATGGCACTGCGGGTTAATCATTACCTCAAATTTGCAAAGTATCCAAGGGATTGCTTTAAATGAAACTGGCCAAGTGTAATTGTTTTCTGTAGTTACATGACTAACCTCTTAGTAGTCCGTGAAATAATTCTTGATACCTAATTGCAAATGCAAGATTGCTTTATGCAGTAAGACGGTCCTCAATGAATCTTGCAGCCAGATGATAAAGCTCTGATAAAATGCAAAATAGCCATGTTGCATTTGATAGTTTGTGAGTTGTCTTGCAGTGCAACTGAAATAGAGGGGTGTCAGAAATAACATTCTTAGATTTTTTTTTTTTTTTTGGCATATCTTAACACATCAGAAGCAACTCCTAAAAAAGAAATAACTAATGCTTGCTCTCTGTTATTAGAAAATCTTAAGATACAATTTGGTCTGTGGAAACTTTTTAGAGCGGTGGTCTGTCTGTAGTGTGTTACTGTATATGTCGGGTGGAAAGAACACTGGTATTGTGTGGCTGCTCATTGTCAAAGCATGCTGCAGCTCTACCTCTGGGAAATACCTGCGGTGTCAGACTGCTTTTGTTAATGCATGCAGCACGAGTTGATGGGTACTTGTACCAGTCACCCTAAAAGTGGAGAAAAGGGATGCTGGATATACAATAAATTAGTGTTACTCCAACAGAAGGGAGCACTGGGAAAAGAAACGAGTAGAGGATGAAATCAGATTTGCAGCGAGAACAAAGATCTCGGCAAGTAGGGATGAAAACTGATTTCTGTTTGTATTGGTTGCTGTACAGATACATGTAGCCATGCTCCAAGGGTTTTCTGTTTACAGAGAGAAATCAGAAAATAAATTTGTAATTAAGTAAAGGGACTCATTAATTTTGTGAATATAAAGCTTCCCTCCATCCGGACAAATTGATTTTTACCATCTAGATAAAGTATAGCTGTTGTCTGGTGGTATTAATAGTAATAAAAACAGATTTGAGAAAAATGCTTGAGTTACTCAAAGTGCGGTCATACAATTTTTTTTGTCTTGTGTGCTAACATTAATAGCTCAGAAGTTTCTGTGCCCTATAAATATTTAAAGTATTGCAGGCTTTTTTCTTCCATGTAAATGTCACGTGAAAGTACTACCATATCTCTTTTTGTTTGAAATTAATATTAACAATAACCAAGTGTCCACAAGCTTTGAAATTTAAATTTAAGTATTGTTATTGTGGCATTGTCCCTGCTGGGAGGAGAACCACTTTCAGCATCTTGCTGTAGAATCTCACAACGGGACAGAAGACCAGTTTTAAAGTTTAAAGGTAGAACTCAAGTGGATAGCAATAATGTGGTATCGCCTCTTCCAGAAGAATGGCAGTATTATGCAGAATGCAAAATAGAATGCGCTGCTGGCTACCGTAAAGAGAAGACCTGATGAGCTGCTGTTTAGTATTACTTCATTGGCATCACCTACAGTGAGAGGCAGGTGCCTTTAAGAGTGCTGTTTTGTCTAATTAAAAAGTGAGGAAGTTTATATGAATTTGCCACAGTGGAACTGGGCAACTGGGAACTGGAAGTCACATGTGGATTTTAAAAAAAAATTAAAAACCCCCAAAACTGATGCCTGCACTCATTTTGAAAGGGACTTGAGCTGTGTTAAAAGTAGAATTAACTGATTATTTATCTACCTAAATAACTAATGAAAGTCTTAATACTTGTGGAGTATCTTGTGTTTTACTGTATTCAACTGGCATTGCTTCTGACATTATATATATAATTATCTTATTTGAAACTGGAGGTTTGTAGTTGTAGGTAGTTTGGGGTTAAAAAGGAGACCAGTGTTTCTAGGCAGAAGTAAACTGCTTATTGACTGCCCCTTATTGACATTGTTAGTACATTTTCCCCCCAAAGTTTTGTATAACAAGGTTGTCTCTTGTTTGATAATGTGAGTATGTGTAACGATGTGTCATCGAATGAGGGTAACTTTTTAAAAGGGGGTTTTAATACATTCAGAGTAATTGTGTAATAAAATCTCTTCTCGTGTTCTGCCTTGCTTAGCGTGTGAAAAGCACGGCAAAGATAAAAACAGCGCTTTTTATGTTCAAAGCTGTATGTTGGAGATAGACATCAGACAAGACCACTTGTCACAAACAGGGGTGTAAATTCCCTTCCACCAGTTGTTTCTCGGCTTTTTCTTTTGCAGCAGTAAATAACCTATGTGACTAATCAGTTTTACTGTCCAGAGCTCTCCACAGCAGCTTTGAATCAGAGCACCTCTTGTTACCTTAGCTGCAGCTGATCGGATAGAAAGTGTGTACAGATTTGGGAGAACACCAGTTACACGTGAAACGTTAATTTAAAAGAGAGGACTTATACTAATCTCTGGAGGTTATTCAAACAGTAAATTTGGTGTCGTCTTCCTTTACATAGTCAATGTGTGTGGAGTTTGTTCCCACATCCCATTCAAAGTATCATAGAAATTAGGACTTGTCTGAAGGACGTGGTTTGCCCAGCGAGAGGGTAGATGTGCGGTGGAGCTAGTGTCAAGAATCAGGACATCAGAGGGATGTGTGGTGTAACCTACATATATGCTTCAGAAAGAGATCTGGAAAAACACTTTCAACCTCTTTTTTTTAATCTTGTCCACCTGACTGTATGGTCGGGGCTTGTGGGCCAAAAGCTTCCAAGCTTTTGAACTTAGAAACATTCCTGACCCTGAAAGGGCAAAGAAGAGTCTTGCAAGTAGGCTTTCTAGTACACAAAAATGCTTTATTCTCCGAATCTCAAACTTTGAAGTAACTGAATATTAGTAGGCTCCCTCTCCCTCTGTCTTACAGTGTTCCAACAAAAGCAAACTGCTGCCACTGTTTTATTTTTATATTCAGCTTTATTGTTGCTTTCCAAACTTCAGAATCCTTCTTTCTGTGAGCAATTGTTTTTATTCTCATGGATGAAACAACTAACTGATCTTCAGTTGCACATTCCATGTTGTCACAAGCTTTTTGCACGATTATCCCAAATGCTTTTTTGTCTGCCTGTTACCAGTCTTTTCTGTCAGTTGTGTTTGCGTGGAGTTCGTTCTCATTCTCATCTCTCCAAGCATGGCCTTAAAGAAAAGTTTATTTTTGTTATGATTAAATTTGTATCAGATATTAGTTCCTACTGACCCTGATAGCTTGTAAGTGTGCTTGCATGTCTTTAGTTCGTTCTGCTTTTTATACTCTCCATGTTCTCCCATTTGTCTTGCATTTGCTGAAGTCTGTTTTTAGAATAGAATGTAGTGTAATCTGGAGAGTGGTGTTGCTGCTAAGCCTTCTGTTTTGGCATGTAAAACTTTGTATTAAGTGAATTTAATATAATGGGTTTTGTTTTCACGTTTGTCAAGTTCTGTCACTCCTTTAATGTGCTCTAAAATTGCTCTGCTATTGAAAGCTCTGGTCTGACCATGCTCTTCAGTTCATGTTCCTGCTAGTTCACGTGTCCTTTATGTCATACAGATACACAGCCAGTTGAATTAGCTCACTGCTCAGGAAAATGTATATATATTGTTTGTTTCTTGTCAGAGGTAGTGTTTAAGATCAGCTGCAAATTCCTGCACGGCTGGCTGGGCACTGGTGTGGGTGCAGACGGGTGTGCGAGGCTGGGCAGAAACCGTTGCTAGGTTTATGCTGAGGGTAGTCAGACTCCGTGCTGGGTCAGAGCAAATGTGATGTGTGAGAGCTCAGTCATACGAATTCACAACAGCAGGTAGAGATTAAATAATATCTGAATTTGTGCTGGCTTTTGTATCAAATTAATGTCTAAGCCCTCATTGTAAATTTTGGAAAAAAGAAAATCTTCCATGTAGCTTGACACTGCATCTGCTCTTAAAGTTTTGTCACTTGTGATTTGCAGTGAAAGTACATAGTCCCTATAGAAATATTATCCAATTAGAAGTAAAATTCCCCAGTTCCTTTTGGATCACTGTGAAATAATTGTTCTAAAATGAATCTAAGTGTGTACAGATTGTATTTTGGGAGAGTTAATTACAAACTGTGTGGTTCAGGGATTTAGTGCAAGAAGAGGAAGAACAGTTGATGGAAGAAAGGAAAAAGAGAAAAGAAGACAAGAAGAAGAAGGAAGCTGCTCAAAAAAAGGTATGTTGAACATTAAAAAATAAAAACCCATGCTTGTGGGTTACTTACGTTTCATCACTAGTAAATACCATTTTAGCTGTTGTTATTGAGAAGTGTTTTCTTTTTGATTTAATGTTTTAAGCTGTAAATGTACTGTCAGTTACTTAGTGTAACTGACATATTGAACATCTTAATTGGCTTTGGGTACAGTTCCTTCAGAGATTAAATATTCTTCCGAGATGACCATTCTTTTTCCTGATTGTCAGTTGAAGGGGTTTCAAGTTTGAAAACTTCCTCAGTGTTAGTGCATTTATTAGTAGAATAAAATTACCAAGTTTTTTTTTTAAGATAGTAGCTTCCAGCTGTATCCTTACTTTAATGTACCTTCTTGCCCTTCAGTATGGAAAGATACATGTGATAACACAATTTGCATGGGGAAGGTGGATAAAAATGAAAATATTGGCAGCAAAGGTGTTTTGGGATGGAAACATCGCAGAAATGCTTGTAAACATTTCAGAATTCCTGTTGCCTGTCAAGATATTAATCATGGCCATTGATTCTAAATATTGACCCTAAGCTTGAGAGGAGCTTGTAAATCTGTTTTTAAGAACACGTCCATTTCAGGCTTGTATTTGCCAACTGGTGGTAGCAAAGTGAACCTGCTTAACAGTTTTTCTTTGATTCCATTGACTAATGCTAGCTATTTACTATATAGTCAAAAAATCAGTAGTCAGCTCTCCCTGTTCGTGGGCCTAAATAAAGGTGTTTTGTTGTGCACCTGTACAAAATTAGGTATGTCTAATCTTGCGACAAATCTAAATGAAATAGTACTGGAGGGATACTCCTAGAAGAGGTATTTGCTCATATTTCAGAATGAGATCTTCTTTTCAGTAGCTGACAGCAAAGCTGCAGGATAATTTTTGGACTTCAACTGTAAATTTATAACTCATTTTCCTCTTGGAATTCTTTTTTAATCGGAAGTTGTAATGGGAAGGGAGTTGGTTTCCTTGTAGAATTTGAATCTTTTAAATAAGTGGTTCTTCGTAGCTGACTTTCTCCTCCAAAATTTAGTATTTTTGTGAGTTTGAAAAGCATGTTTGAGAGTGAAATTTGTAGAAGAAATAAAAGCAAAGTATTTTTGTGAAAGTGAAGAGGCTAGACCTTTGCCTAAAATGGAGAGTTTTGCTTACACTTTCTCCCGTGGAGCACCTGCTAGACTGTTCTTCAGAAGCCGCCGGTCTTTACTGATGTGCTGTGTTCTCAGAGTAACACAATGTTGAGTGTGTGGACTTCATGTGTCAGGAATTTAAGCAGCTTCTACAGACAAAGTAGTAGGATGCCCCAAGGATGCTCATGTGCATTCCTGGAGAAGCTTAAACTTGATCTAGATTAAAGAGAATAGACCTCTGAAAAAACATGTTAACAAACAACTGCCAGTTAACTTAGCTGTTTAAAAAAAAAAAAAAGTCCTAGTACAGACATGGCTTGATTCTAGATTAAAATGAAAACTTGTTAATGTAGGTCACAAGGAAGGCAGAGTCCCTTTCTGTTAATATTCGTGAGTAGTTTCTGATTGACTAAAATTGCTCTTTTTGTTTTGTAAGGTCACTTTTTCTGTTTGATCTCTTAAGAACGTACTGTTTTGTATTATCAACCATAGGCTCTCTAGCAAAACCTTTAAAGTGTTTAGCCGTGCACCAAGTACTGATATATTTTGGAAGTCCCCAGCTGAAGTATGGTGTGTTTTTTTTTTTTTTTTTAGAGAATAGCACTTTAGTATAAAAAGCAGTCTTAAAATAAATAGTCTATAAATAGCATAGCCTTATCCTATGACCCTTTCTCTTCGCTGATCTCTTTGGGTGCTGTGGATAGTCAGAAACAGCAAAAAATTTTTGAAAAATTCTAAGTTGTCTCACTTTCCTGTTCATGGGTCAAGTGCCAAGCTAACGAATGGATTTTTAACGCAAGTCACAACTGGGGAGGGGAGGTGAGATTACAAGCTCTCCAGAGTAAGCTCTAAACACGTGCATAGGCATGGCAAGAACTGAAGAGGCATCACGTAATCATACTGTGGAAAGAAAAGCTAATGCTTAGGTTTTATGAATACTGTAGTTTTTTTAATAATTGGAACTAAAAGGAGTAGTAGGAGAACAGCAGCAATCAGAGGTGTGACGCTTAACATACCTTCTCCAAGTTGAGTAGTGCTTGCGTCCCGATGCTGAGCAGCTTTCGTGGGACATCAGCTGTTGTGTTCCATGTACCTTTTTACGATCGTATAAAAATGCGTTTTGAACACTTGGTTCCAAGCCAGCTGCTGTGCATACAGTACCCTGGAGTTTGAAGTGCATACAAAACTTCTCAAGTCTTCAAAATAATTTTTTTAACCAGATTTGTTGAACAAAGAGCATAATGAAAAGTTGTGGCATTATGTAGTGGCCTCAAGTACAGCCATTGCCTTCTGGAAGGCGAGGAGGAGGGGCAGTGGTGTTGGAGGAGTCGGGGTACTATGGGTAAGATAGGCAAAACTGAAAATGAACGTGGTGTGCAGGGGCTGATGCACTACTGTTAGTAGGGTGGATTTTCTTCAGAAGAGATTTTAGCCTTTAGCTATTTTTAGCAATCTCTAAGAGCATAAATTAAAAAAGAAAAGCTTATGCTCAAGGTTTCTTGGGAGCAAGAGGCTACATTTTGAGCTGTTGGACAGTGTAATGAATTTTTGTATGTGTCCTTGCCTTTGTCAGCTTAAGAAGTTGAAAAAGAGGGTTTTTCTGTTAATGTACTCTTGATTTTAAGAGAAGTGAGGATAAGGCACTGAAGAGTCATTAATAAAGTTTCAGTAGTCAGCCCTAACAGTGCTAATGTCTGAATCTAACCAAGCCTTACATCAAATCAGGGAATCAATAAATTTTTCTTGCATTCAGATGTGCTCTCTTTCTTCTCTCTCCTCAAGGTTTTAATTACAGACAATCATGGCTTAAGTATTATCGCAAATTTATTGCATACTATGGAATATCATAATTAAAATGGGTTGTATACAGCTACCAAAGTGACCATATCAAATAAAATCTCATTTTGCTTTGGCAATACTGCATTTTAAAAGTGCTAATTAAGAAAACTCTAGTTTCAGAGAAGAACAACTATGATTTGTGCTTTTGAGAGGTCCTTTATGAAGCCAGTTTCACCATGTTTTATAGTTAAAACCTCACAATTAAGGTGCACTTCCATACAAGAAATGTTTCTCCCCCCATTTTTATCCTATGATAAAATTTTATTCAAATTGGCCATATCACAGGTGCAACCAGTTGAATCTTGGAAATGAAAGACTTAAAGCTTTTGCATTTACTTTCTCACTTCCTTTAAATTTCTAGGTCCCTCCCTTTTCCCCTGCTGTATTCTGCAATAAAAGTGGTGGAGGTTCCTTGCTTCCAGGCACAGTTTTTAACTCACTTCAAACATCTTAATTTGCAAGTTTAATTCAGTCTGTTTCATGTAGTTATCTTTCAAATTAATTTTGTCTTCTATAGCATTTAAACAGCTTTCTAGGCATAAGGAATAATAGGCATGGGTTGGTTAGAGAGACACTTCTGAAGTAATAATTAAATAACTTTAAAACATTTTAAAAGAGGAAAGTCAAAAGCTAATGTTGCTTTATGAAGTGGCATGTGCACATGTGGTTTTTCTCTTATCTGCACGAATCACTGACACTTCTTTTTTCTTGTTCTAGGCCATTGAACAAAAAATCAAAGGTAAGTTACTTTACAGTTATTTCTATTCTGTATATTATGTCTGCATTTTTAAATATGTTGAATCAAATGGGTTGCCTGAAAGCTCTTCTCAAACTAAAAGACGGGATCCTAGAAACTTCAGTTGCACTTTTTCAAACAGTGACCGCAAAAGACTAGAAGAGTAATGGCTAAGGGTTTATTCCAGGGATTGGAGTCTTCTGCTCTTCCTGTTTTCCATTCTTAATTACTTATACAGCACTAGGCATATATATATTACCTTGAGTTCTTTTCCTTATTTGCCTTTTTCCTTCCCCTTTTTTGCTTTGTTTGAGAAGTGCACAAACACTCGGAACACTTCAAATATGACCATGTATATGTAGATCCACGTAATGGATCTGTTTGAAGCTTAATTTTGAAATAGTCTAAGTGCAACTGGGGTTGGGAACGCTTGATAGACAAGTAGTTGATACGTCTAGTTTTAACTAAGTATTGCACGTGGAGACTTCATCCTGACAAAATGATCAAGATGAGAGTATCTGAAAGCTGTAATTCCGATGTTCAGCAGCAGGCTGGGAACGCTGCAGTTATTCTGAATATTTGTGGGTTTTATACAGATCTCCATTCCAACTGGCTTCTATAAAGGTGGAAAAAAAGATTCTTTTCACTTTCTTTTTAATTCTAGCTCATAACCTTTTAGTTGGGAAGTGGATAATAATTGCATAAGTGATCATTTGGAGCGCTTGCTGAATCCCTGTTTTCTGGGAACATTGGGTTTAATTTAATACTGACTTGAGCAGTGATAGAAACAGGAGCTCAGAAGCCCTGCTTAGCGGAGATGCAATTACTGTTGGAAAAATCAAAAAGTGTTTGAAGTGCTGTTCTGGCATGAAGGTAGTAAAATGGTAAAGGACGTACCGCGCTTGAGAAGAGGCAAAGAAACAAAGGAACGTGCCCATTACTGAGGTGTGCGTTTGAAGAAGCATCCTAGTTCGCATGTGGTTGAAATGGAGGAGGCAGGTTCTCCACATAAAAAATGCACCAATTCTCCTGCCGAGGACTGCAGTACCAATTACCAGGTATCAGGAGACACGTTTATGTCTAGTTTATTTAAGTGCAATGTGTACTTCGGTGTGAGTGTTTAAAAGAAAAAAAAAAAACAAATGATTGAGTAGGACCAATAGGTTTTCAGTGTGTGATGATGCTCTGCGGAGGGAATGAGGGCAGCCTGGGTTCTGTGTCTTGGGGCGTTCTGCGTGCCGCTCTGAGGAAGCTGATGGTCTGGTTGTGGAGTATTGATCGCTTGAGGCAGAGGGAGCTGCCAGAGCACGGTGGCTGCAGGAGGGTTAGTGTACCGTCCTACAGCCGGTGTCAGTAAGGGAAGCTTACGTTCCCTACGTGGAACCATCCTGTGGCTTTCATTGAACTGGCTATAGGTGCTGGCCCTTCCAGCCTGTCTCTGGTCCCTGAAATCAGTTGGGAATGCTATGCTTGTCTTTAGGCGCAAGATTGGATACTTAATAAAAGTGCTGGAAGAGTGTTATAATTAATAAATACTCTTCACTTGTTTTTTAATGCACCCTTTTTCAAGCAGTGCATGGAATTGCATTTGAAGTACAGGCTAAGCATTCGTTTTCTTCTGTATGTTCCTGCCATAAGGCTTCTAAGATAATATACCAGATTTAGAGAATTGTGAAAGTGTTTGGTTTTATTCTGAAGTAATAAAAAAATATCTGAAAAGATAATGTAGAAGGAAAATGATAAAATACCTTGCTGTAAATAATAACGTCCATTTTTGAATCAACATATGACCTATGTACTTATGCTGCACTGGCATCCATGTGTGACATCGGGGACGAGGCTGCAAAAGCAAGTGGCTAAAAATAGCATGAAGACAGGAGCGCAGTAATTCTGCTCAGTAGGCTACCTGATGGTAATCTTCAAATTGAAAGAAAATGCCTTTCTTTGGAAGGACGGAGTAAACTTATTAGGCCTCCAAGGAGAAAAAAAAGTTTACTGATGGAAGTATTAAGTTCCAACTTTAATGTTACATTATTATTAAAAGGGTATTTCAGGAAGTTTAGCAGGAATTTAGAGTTGTCAGAGAAACGCAAGCTGGCAGTCCTGAAGAAGTACAGACATTATGAGATTCAGATACGCAACTTTTTGCAATGGTTTCTATAGGAACAAAATTCATTGCTTATGTTGCACATAGATCTTTCATTGTTTCAACAGTTTTGCCTACTTGTATTCAGGATGCAAATTAATGTTTCATTAGTTTCCAAGTTTCCATCGCGTTAATGTCTTAAATAATTTATTCTGTGCATGAGCTGAAGATAAAATACAGGAGTATAGGATCTCTAAATAATTCAGAATTATGTTCTTTCTTTCAGAAAAGTAGCTGGTTAAGTGGTGGGGGCGGGTAGGGAGGTTATTTCTTGTTTTTAAGCATCGTTTGGATGGCTCCAGAATGTTGTTTTAGCTAAGGTAGAAATTGTTGTTGTACCAGCTGAAGTAGCTACCGATGTCCATGTAAAATTATAAGACTACCTTCCGAGGAAGTTAGTAGTGCTGGGTTTGGGGTTTTTTTCCTGTTCAGGGTTGGGAATGGAAGTAATGAAGATGATGCTAATATAAATGTTTCTGCTACAAGTAGCATTTTAATACTGTAGGATTGTCGTTAAAAATGCATGTATGTCATTCCTGTGGATTTCAAATATTCTAACCTGTCTAGTTTTATACATCTGTTTTTATTAAAAGAGGGAAAAGGCAGTTCATAGGAGGTAGGGATGAATGTATTATTTAGTTGCTAAGTGGAAGGTTTCTCTATTTGTCCAGCAGCTAGCATAACAAATTCGTACATCAACAAGTGGCCGCCAAGTACTCTTGTACCAGCTATTTTAGGAAAAAATAAGGATCATTTGAAAGTCCTTATTTGTTGAGAATGCTGTAGAAATGTCAGTTGTTGTGGTATTCCTTCTAGCTTGGCAAAATATGTATTTTTGCTGTGTTTAATGTCAGTGCTATGAAAGACAGACAAATCAATCCATTTACCCTGAATTTCCCCTAAACCAGGACTCTGCAAACTGCACTGTGGCCACGAGTAGCTAACGATAAGCCAAGTACTAAAGTAAATGCTGTTTCAGAAGAACGTTTGAGTTTTGTTGTATATGCTCGCTTCAGTAATCACGGTGTACTTCTGCAGAATGAGATTTCATTACGAGATGAAGTATCTTTTTCCACACACTTTAATGTATGTACATAATACCCTAGTGAAGTAATTTATAAAATTTGAACAGTAATGTTTATGTTGATGCCAGTGTTGTGGTTAGTTGTTCTGAATGCTTTTGTGCTTTGCGAAACAGTACAAGCGAGAGCTGAAAACATCTGCCAATCTTCAGTTCTGAATTCCCCTGCTTTGTAGAAGGCAGAGACATAAAGTACTACTTTTCTTGCAGAACAGAATAAACTTTGAATCAACCACTGAAACGGAAAGTGCTTTTAAAAATAGCTGGGTGTGGAATTGAAATCTTTGACTCATATTTCCCACCTTGGAAACTTTGTATTCATTTCTTCTCTGCGAAGCAAAATTGCCCGACTACACTAACTCTTCTGTTTTTGGTGGGTTTTTTTTTCACTTGCCTAACTATGCTTTTCCTGATTGGAAAAACTGTTATGTTAGCTTTTAAATCTTGAAAACGAATAGCAAAAATGAACAGAATAAGAAATGCTTGCTGTTAAAATTACCCGTAGGAATGGCACACAACTTACCTTTGTGCGGATCTTCAGGGGTTAATGAATTGGCAAACAGTTAGATATTTTCCAGATCAGCTAGCTGAGCTTACAGCTGCGGCCATTTTTCCACAACGAAAATTCTAGCACTACATCTTACGTGTGTCAGCTTGAAAGCCAGACTTCCTCTGTTTGCCCTTCAGCATTCCAGCACTGACAACTCTTTGGGGCATGACACGCAGGGAGAGAGCATTACAATACATTTTTAAGAGGTCAGCTTCAGCAGCAGCAAGAAGAAACATTTAAATGACAGCTTGGTGCTGTTCTTTGTGTGGTTTAGTAGACGATTTGATCTTTGTACGCTGATTTTGTGCGAGTGAGAAACTTTTCCATCTGCATTGAAGTTATTCAAACAGCTGCCATTTTTTTTATCGGAGGGGGAGTTTAAGTCACTGGGCCCCTACTCCAGGAGGAGTTGGCAGGCAGCACTCCTGGAGCAGTAAAATGACACCATGCTTCTCCTCCATTTTCTAATGAAATCTGCAGAGTGGGAGAGCAACACAAGTTGGAAGCGTCTTTCTTTGGAATCTCTCTGTAAACTGTAACTTCACCATCCCCTGCTTTGTGGGTTTTCAGCAGGTTTGTTCTTTATGAAAATCTGTCATTTTTAATACTCGTTTCTGTAAACTTGCTATTACTAGTCAAGTAAATTAACTGTGATAGACTATAAGTCTGTTAAGATTATCTTTCTGCCTTAATATGATTCAAAATAAAATACTGGTGTGCGGAACAAACTTTTATTAAACAAGCAACTTGTTTATAACAATTAAAATATTAAGATGATGATTAAGGGGTGTTGGAATTTATAGTAGCCATATTGGAATATTAATGTATTATTTAGTCTTCTGAGAAGTTGTGGACCAGAAAATGTTGGACAGGATAGATTGTATAGCTTAAAACGTACTCTGTGGTACTTCGGGAAGCGAAGGCAAGGGAATTCTGCTGCACTTGTGATTAATTTGAAACTGAAATTAACATACGAATGTAAACCCTGCCTATTCTTTAGTATAACCGTATTATCTGGTAAGATTCTATTTAGTTTGCTGATCATAGTAGAAAGAATTACCGTGCTTGCTAAGGAAAGCAATGCATAGAATATAGGAGAAACATAATTTTCTTAAACTGTTTGTGAAGCCTTGTTCATGTCGTAGCTTAGGGGCTGGCTTGGCAGAAAGTAGCTTGTTTATTAGCTGCACTCTTTTATAGTTGAAAATGATCCCATAACAGAATCCAGCGGACTCGCAGGTAATATATGCACTTTGTCTTAAAGTAGCTTTAATTAGGAAAGTAAAGTATTAATGTTGCTGCGTTGCAGTGCTGCCCTAAACATGCTACTGCAGCTCTGGATGTCTCGTGAAGTGTCATATAGAAATGATTTTACTTTATCTGAGAGGAGCACTTGTATGTGAATGGTAGTAGTAGTGTAGGAAAACTGAATCTCTTTCATTGGCCACGTTATGGGGCGTTGTATGTTGGATTAAAAATCTCTTCAAGCGAGGTGTGCTTTCCACTTAAGCTGACGACAAAAAAAAAAAAAAAGCTTAAATACAGCGTGCAGAAGGCTGAAGGATGTCTGTGTCCCTAAGCGGTGCCATTACTGTAGGACTACTTTGTTGGCTTGATAATGATATACTGGCTGCAAAAAGTGGTTGTTTTCCACGTGTCACTGTCAGCACACCTCAGGTGTAGGCTGAACTATGCTTTAAACTGTAAAGAGTAATTAACGTGAATCAGTTGCAGCAGAAGGCATATTGCTAGATCAAAAAGTTAAGATTTGGGCAGTAGTTATACAGATTGTGGTATGTGAAGAATTATTTTTTTATTTCAAAGCTTGTTGCAGTACCTAGACCACAGAAAAGTGCTAAGTGCTTACGCATTAAATTGTTGACAAAATCTCAGCTATTTGCTAAAATAGCCCCCCCCAAAGGCTTAGTCATTTTCAGTTACTTTAATTATTTTTAAACCAGGAAATTTGAAAAGGAATAAATGGGAATAGATTTATTTAAGACTTCTTTATATTTGTGAAATTCAGTTTTGATCATAATCTGTTGTTGCATTATATGCATCAAAATGCTGTGCAAGGAATCTGGTCTGAGTTACCTATTTTTTTAATATAGGTAACAACTTAAATTGATGGAATCTGCTATGGTGTTGGTGATTTTTATCAACTTGTCAATTTATCTAATAGCTTTTGAATACCTTCTATTCCCTGTGCTCTGTACATTACATTGATGTGCATCTTGGCCATTCCTCTCCTTAATTCTGTCCTTCTCCAGTCAGCTGTGAAATAGAGAGCGCTGGGTCACTGCTGTGCCGGGGCTGCGGAGTGAGCCTGGTGGTGAGGCTGAAGCTTGGGTGCTCCTCCTCTCCCTTGAGACTGCTGTCAAAGGCCTGTATCTGGCCACCTGTGAAACAAGGAGGTCCCTCACATTTTTCTTTTCTACTTTTCTTAAGTACCCTAAATACAATATTCCCTTAAAACATAACCCAGCTGCTGATTCTTAGGTGACATTTTATTCTAAAGGCCTTCATGTTTGTCTTTTTCAAAATACATAACTGTGTATTATAGTGGAACTTTTTAAAAAATGTAGTCATAAATAACATTGACAGCATTCAAACTTGATTCTTTAAACAAAAGTTTGAGTTTGTTTTCATTTAGTTTTTATGTTGTATTACCTGTATCTGTTCCTGAAAGTGAATGATAAAATGGCCTTTAAACAAAACCAAAAAATTTAAAAAGGCCCAGGAAACTACATTTTCAGTCATGTAGTAACAATATTCCTGCTGCTGACATGCCAGGAAATTGTTAAACGGAACACAGCAGGGAAATGGTTTAAGGATGCTGCTCTTGAGCCACAAGTCGTGTATGTTTAGATGCTGCAAGTGTACAAAACTATTCTTGAAAATAAATACAGCCTTATAGTAACTGAAACCTGACTTGTCATCGGGTGCCACCTCAGCCAGCAGCGCAGAGTGAGGGCCCTTGCTGGTCCTGAGCAGCAGGACCTGCCTCAGTTTCCCTCTTTCCTAGCACGCGCAGGGTCGGTCCTCTTCCGTAGCCTGCCACCACCTCAGGGGTGCCGGTGGAGCTGCGTCCTGAGCTCTTCTCTCGCAGGATCTCAATGAAAACAGTGTGGGGGTGACTTCAACCTGGGTCACTTTTCCCCTCTGTCGGCTGTGCAGCTGCAGAAGGGGTTGCCTTGCTGGGGAAGGAGTGACCTGTAGCTAGTAGGAACCTCTTTAAATGTTTGTCACCAGAGGAGTTGCATTACCGAGCTGTGCCCTTGCTGTTAGCAGCAGGAATGCCGCACAGATTAAAGTGTTTTTCTTTCAGTAACTTCTAAAACTGCCAGTTTCATTTTGTGGAGCTCTCAGTAGAGATGGTGACTCGACCACGTAGACAGGTCGGTGCTGAGGGAGGTCACGACCGAGTCTTGAGGTGTCTCAAAGTTCCACGGTAAATGTAAACATGCTTTATGGGTATCTCATCCAAGGAAGTTGAAAAGTACATTAACATATCAGTCATGTAAGGGGTTGGAAGCACAGCTTGCCTGTTGCAGTGGTTGGGATGAATGGCAGTAGCACCAGGAAGCACACATCCAGTAGCTCACAGCATTCCTTCCTATCCGTTGAGCCTGGTTTACTAACCAGTTACCTACAGCTGAACACCCCCATACTTACCGCCTTTGCTTTTGTACTGGTTGGGATGGAGGTGTTGAGTTGAGGATGTTGTGGTTTTCCCTTTATTCAGCGTCTGAGTTTGGTGTGTTTGCTCACAGCTGACCTCTGAAAATTATTTGACCTTCATCTTGCCTTGAAGTGGCTATACTGTCAAGACGGAAAAGATAATTTGGAGTTGCAGTTGCACGTTCGGCGTTTTATCAATGCCGGCACAGTCCTGCCAAGCTGTGTACGGGGGCTGCCTGTGCTCCTGCGCTATTAGCTTTTCCTGCTGGCAACAGGTTGGCTTGAGGGTATTACTGTATTTCCCTTGGGATGGTAGGGTTGATAAAGCGGGCAAGTCTTAACAATGCATTCTGGATGTCTTGTTCACCTCTTGTTCTTCTTGTGTAAGACAATAACGTTTTTCTATATGTAACGCTTAAGTTTCCCATTGGAGTAAGATTTTTTTTGTACTTAAATGTTTTTTAAAATAAAGTTTAAATGCCAAAATAAACTGACATAGTGCCTATTTGTCAGGAAAAGCTATAGAAAGCTTGTTAGTAGCAGCATACTTTAACTGAGATAACTTTGTTAGGAGTGATAGCAAGACATATTTCTGCTTCCAGATCCGTGCTATTAAAGCTGTGTGATTATGGGATAATTGAGCTTTTAATGGGGAATGAGTTACAACTTGAATCAGAAGAAATGCTGCCATTACATAATATATAAGCACATCTAAGAATATTGACTTAGTCTTCAATTTTTTAAGTTGCTGTTCTTATGAATAACTTTGTCCAACTTTCTTTTTTTTGGGGGTGGGGATAGTGCCAGAACAAACAAAGACAAGTGTAAGCCAGCCTCAGCCTGTCACCTCTAACGGCACTTCCACAGTAACCAGCACTAATAATAATGCCAAGCGGGCCACAGCCAACAGTCAGCAGCAGCAGACCTTGCCTCGATACCCTCCTCGTGAAGTACCACCGCGATTTCGACACCAGGAACAGAAACAGCTTCTGAAACGAGGTCAGCAGTTACCAGTTATAGCTGCAAACCTGGGATCTACTCCTAAAGTATTAAACGGCCAGTCAGGAGGCAGCACTGTCACAAATAAACAGCCAGTGACCAACGGAGAAGTGCCGAACAGCAGCAAAAAACAGCCAGGTGAGGGGGAGGTACCTTGTTTTCCTTTAACTAAAATCAAATAGTTGACATTCAATTACCAGTGAAATATTTGAGCTAATATTATTTAAACTTTAAATGTAAGCTGTAGCATAAAGAGATACTTTCCTGTGTCGTAGCTTAATGTTACAGGATGGTTTCAGCCCTCTTTGTGCAAGTTTCGTACTGAAACTTAAGACATCTTAGTTGCTCGTTGTTGCCAGTGGTGTACAGTAGACACGTCTGTTTGTGAACAGATGTTGAAGCCAGTATGACCACTGCTATGTTCTGAATTTCCAGTCTTTATCCTAACAATTGATCCAAGCATTGTCATGGTATGAAGCATCTTTTTTGCATCCAGTTTCGATACACAGATCGCACAAGGAAGGGTCTTTCAGACAGTTCCCAGAGCGTTCTGAACAGCATCTCAAGACTTTTTTTTTCCCTATCATATCTAGAGATAAAAATAGGTACAACTTGTTTAGAATATCAGAACTGCTTGTTGTTAGGTCAGAGTTTTTTTTCTTTGTTCGTCTACCTGAAACTAGGTTGTCTTACAAAATGGATCGATATTTACCTTTATTACTATTAGTATTTGAGTATAGTTATCCTTTATTATATTGGCTTGTTATGCATTCTCTTCAAATACCCTTTTAAGAGTAGTAAACTTATCTGTTACATGTGCATAATTTGCCGTTCAGTGAATGTACTAGCATGCAGTTCAGTGATGATTTTTTTTTTTTTTTGGGACAGTAAGGGCAGTCTGGTTTTGGCTGGAAAAAAGTAACTTTCTTTGTAGGGATCTAGATTTTTCAAAGAGATTTGATATTAGTGCATGCTAACACTTAATATGTTGGGCAAATACTTTCTTATTTTTATACTTGTATTTATTTTTTGACGTGCACATGGCAGTGGTGTGCACTATCCCACAGATAGTTTCTTCTGAAACTTTACTGAATTTCCCATGTTTCTCAAAATTAGTGTTTTATACACTACAAAGGATGTGACTCCTAGCCCCTTCAGTTACAAAAAGGATTTCTGGAAAATAGCTTTGATATCTCAAGTTTTAGTTAAATTTTGAGCTGTTCTGATTACTGAATCTTAAAGAAGCAGTATTTAAAATGAAAGTGAGCAATCAAAGCTTTGGAAGCAGTTTATCCATGTGCACTGTGAGGAATGTTCCCGATATTACTTTCCAGTATTTTTGTAACGTACTGGTAGAACTCTTTACCATTCCAAAAAGTGACTTTTAAGCAGTTAATTTTTTTTTTAACTTCACCTGTATAATTTTGTTCCTGTCTATAGTCAGGTTTAAAGGAACCTTTCATATACTTGCTTGCTTCTAAGATGAAACTTTTTCTCCAGCATATATCCTCTACTGGTCAAATTGTATAGCAAGTAGTGATTACAATAACAATTCACATGTAAACTAATCTAAGAAGTATTACTCTTTATACAACCTATTAAACCTCCTAATTGTATCCAGAGGGTTTTTTGAGTATACTGTCCTTCATTTCACTGTTTGCGAATGCCAGCCCAATATTTCATTAGCTGGGTTCCCATTTGTGTATTGCATCCTTCTCAGTTTTGCTTGATGTTGTGCTGGCGTGGCTGGACAGCCTTTATGCTGGGAGATGTCAACGTGTCCCTGTGCGGTTCTGCCCCAACGCTGTCCTGAGCGTCCGAGGCAACTTCTTTCCTGGAAGTAGTTCTGAAGTTTGAGTGATGTGTTTGTTAATTATTAGAATAATACGTCTACACATCCAGCTGGTAACTAAAAGGTTCTGAGAGCCTTTAAGGGAGAGAAAGGTTGGCCAACTCACTTTCCCATCTTAAGAAAATGTTTGTATTGTCCGTAGCATCCTGTCAGTCACTGTACTGTCAGGTCTTTGTTAACTGCGTGCTGTGCTCGGTGCGCTCCCGTGTGTGCAAGGTCGACCGGTCAGAACCGACAAGTGGGGCTGGGAGGCCAGGGTCTCGTTTCTTGGTGCCGTGTACCTGTATGCTTGAAAGATCTCTTTCCTCTAGTATAACCGGGAATAATGTCTGGTTTGAATGTTTTGTCATGCTCTTTGAGACAGGTAGGCAAGATAATAATGTAGAGGAAAATAATTTTTCAGTGCTGGATTTTTGTAATTATTTCAAAATCTTGTCTAATGAATTGCGTGTGAGGTAATGTGGAGGTGGCCATAGTCCAGCAGCATGCAAGAGTGACTTAATGTCTTCTGACACCTTTGTATCTGAAAGAAAATACTGCGGTCATCTGCCTGTCTGTCTTACTCTCCCTAGCTCCTCTTTTAGCCTCCAACGGCAACTTCTAGCTATTCTCCTTGTTGTTATCTCTGAAATTAAAAATCTCATGAAATTTGACACATCTGTAGATCCCTTCCTATTGAAAGAATATCCATGTACAGGCCATTTAGGTTAACAAATTTTATACCTTAATGGAATGTCTTTGAAGATTGTTAAGTTCTTGACCTTTTTTTAAAGCATTATTTAATGGATATTGGGATCGATCTGTATTTTAGGGCTAAAAGAAAAACAGTAGCTTGAAATGTTGAAGTCAAAATTGCTGGAATCAGTAACAGCTCCAGTTGTTTTATCTGTCATTCCCTGACGGACCCCGGGGTAGGCTCTTTCCCCAGTTCCAGCTGTGGCTTGCTGTAACTGTTTGGTGGGTGCTTTGTAAAAGCCAGGGAACACAAGTACTGCTAAATTTAAAGTTGTCTTAAAGGCCACAGTAAATTAAGTCTTTGGTATTGGAGAATTTTTTAAATTATATCAATGGTCAAAAAAAACCCCCAAACCTCTTTACTTGTGTTTTGCGCAGACAATCATCTTCTCTTCTGAAAATTAACCTTCTTTGTTTAGAAGTAAAGCTTAAGAAGGGATGGTCCTGTGGGTTGGGGTTTTTCCTGCTGTTTTTAGGACATTTGGCATATCTTTTTAATAAAGAGACATAAGTGAAAGCACATGCCATGTAGTACTTCTGAAACAGATACAGTCTTGTACCAAGGTGGTTATTTTAAGAAATCTATATAAGTAGCTCTTTATCAGAACATTTTCATACCCAATTCAGTTGTTTGCTGTACTGAAATTTTCCCCCGCGTGTAAACTTCACTTGAAAGGAAGGTCTTGAGTGCTGCCTTGGTCTGTTTGTTTGCCTCTGTGCTTTGTCACACATCAGAATAGCCAGGTGGTTATTCCACAATGAAATTATTTATATAACGAACTAAAACATTTGCCAGCAGTAATTGCTTAGTACTGTGGGACAGGACAAAAGAGGAGAGCGCCATCAGGCTCCTGGCGCGAGTCCCATTACTTGGCTTCCTCCTTTGACGCGAGTGGGTCTCGCTTTATCCTTGTGCATCTTGAGGCAGAGCTGCAAAATTATGTTACAGCCAGAGCCTTTGGGAGCACAAGATCCTTCCTGTACCTTGAGGGTTTTTTCTCCGTTATTGTAGGAGTCAGGGAAGAAGTGAGCAGTTGGGATTTGCAGTTAGTAGTGATGGAGGTTGACTTAATTTAGGAAACATTGCCTTGAATGTAACAGTTATGGTCTCCAACCGTAAAATTTGTGAATTTGAACCATTGACTTTGATTTCATACGCTGCCTATAGGACACTTAGGAAGAAGCTATGAAAGAATGGTAAATGAAAGTTCATTCTGCACATGCTTAGGTTAAATCAGAGTTGGACCGTACTTGGTTATTTCTGTTTGCTAAATCAGGTAGCAAAATTATGACTTTCAGGGGGAGAAAGCATGCTGTTCAAAGAAGTGATATGAACTTGCTTAAGTTTCAGGGCTGACCTCTGAAATTCTGAGTTAGCACAGTAAAAAATTAACTGGTTTTGGTTTCGATGACTATAAATTCTTCCTCTCTTACAGAAATCAAACTTTTAAAATTAAGGACATGTTAAATTGGTTAATTAAATGCCAAATATATAAACATTAAGTAGTAGTGGAAATATTTGGTAAAAGCAGAAAAATTGCTGCTAATTAAATCTAAATGCTACATGTAGAAAGCTGGATTTGCTGTCAGTGTATCTCTTCCCTGTGGTGTGTTCAGCGCTGTGGGTGAGGCAATTCGGAACTTGCTTGTCACTAGCATGGTCGGTAAGATTGAGATGGCTCTTCAGAGAAACCTTTCCTGAAAAAGGGGTGCTAATAAATGGCTTTAAAGTAATGAGTGCTTTGGGGACTGTTCTCAAAGGGCTAGTTTACTTAAATAACACTTCTGTAATTTTCTTGCCTTTTTTTTTTTTTTTTTTTTTTGTAGGCATGCCTCCCATTCGGGACTTGGTGAGCCACTCCCCTAACCAGTCAGGTTAGCCATTTAAATCTCACCTTTTTTTTGCACTACGTGTGTTTATAGTAGTTACATGTTTCGCACAATTTTATCTGATTTTTTTTTTTTTAAATTCTTTGGCTTATGTTTTTCGATAGCATGTGCTGTGTGACTGACTGACCTAAGTATACTTTCTCTGTGCCATTACATACTACATGTGGTTAAACATTTTTAATTTTCTAAAATAACATCAGAATTCATACCAAAACAGGTGCTTCGACTATGTGGTACCTTAGCTTTAAAATACTAAGTGTCTTTTTTACCTTTATGCTTACATGTTAAATTGCCTCTTCGTGGTATTAAATTGAATGATCTCTGCAAGCCTGTGCTTTGTATCGGGGACATTTCACAGCACTGCGGAGGAAACCACGTCTGGGGCCTGTCGGTTTTGAATGCTGAGTTTATGCTGGGGTAGCACATATGTGGAGGCCTACAGCTGTGTATGTTGTTTGCTGGATAGGATTGTGAAGGACACTTGCTGTTTATTTTTAAGTAATGTTTTGGAGCGAATGTGCTGTGTGAGGACTTGGGGACATGCCGTATGAAATGCCCTGGGGTAACGCAGATAGTGCTGTAGGATGGTTTGTGCTGGCTGTTTCTGGCGGTGCCAGGTACCCGCCGGGCTGCTGTGGGCACGGTGCTTAGGAGAACGTTTCATGTTGCATCTCTTCTGTTTGCCTTGAAGACTGCTCTCAAAGGGGTGATGTTAATCCTCCTCTCCTCTTCCCTTCCCTCTCTTCCCTTGTGTTGAATTTGGCCACTTAACGAGTCCCTGCAGCTTCTTCACGCAATGGAAAACTCACCTGAGGGTTCATCTTTTCCCCGTGGCTCAGCGAGCTGTCCTGGCTCACCGCAGCGCTGCAGGGGTCTTCAGTCCAGCACAAGTCGGGGCCAGAGCCCCTGCGGGGAGAGGGAGAGTGTTCGGGACAGTCCCTTTTAGGAGAGCGGCCAGCTGTGCTGGGTTAGGCGCAGAGGAACGCTGTACCCTTGTCCTGGCAGCTTTCCTGTCTCGCATTAACAGTTAGGAAACTATCGCGGAGGCAGACAGCTACATCTGCTAATTCTTGGGCTGGAGTACTTTAAGGAGACACAAACAGACTTCAAGACCTTTTTCTCTACCACAGAGAAACAGATACTTGATGTTAACAAACAGGTTTTATTTTTCTGCTTTTGTCATTTTGTAATGAAGGTGCTTTTTAGCTTGTTTACTAAAAGCTAAAAAGCTTGTTTAAGCTTGTTTAAAAACACATACTAAAATGTGTTTTTTCATAAGGCCCGAAGGTACAGTAATTGGGAAGGTATAGTATTGACAGTCTGGGGGTACCAGCACGTACTGGAACTGGAAAAGGAGACGGAGGGAGCAAGGTTCAAATATTTCTTAATTTACACTTCTCAATCCTACTGTTTAGTTTAGACCATGTGATGGTACTTCAAAACAAACAAACTACTTCAGAAAATACATACAGCAAACATTTCCTGCAGGGGTAACTCATCGCTAGAAAGCATTATATTATTAAATTACAAATTACTGAAAAAAATCTTAGCAGATTTTTACTGAATTTTAAGAAACTCAGGTTTGTGTAAGATCCTCCCCCCCCCGGATTTAAGCAGCAAAAGTTCAGTTGCAGCTTCTGAATGGAGAAAACCAAGAGTAGGCTGTTATTGGCTCGTTTTGCTGGGCACCAAATGTAGTATGTTGGCAGCTGTAATTTTTCAATTTTGAGGGTGTTTTTGTGGTATCTGCCAGATACTGAATAAGCAAGGTATTCTCTGATTTTTCATATTTGTATACTTAATCTCAGAAGTTCTTGGGTTGTGGAGATTCAGATAGGAATATTTCAGAAGAGCGGCTCATACGAGAAATCACTAACGCACATTGATGTCCAGGAGAAAGGCTGTTAGTCAAGGTAGTTTTGTGTGTAATGGGATAAAATTCTGGATGACTGGAAAGTAATGATTATATGCTGTTTGTGTATTGGCTTGTTACAAACTGTGTATCACAGCTAAATTGGTATAATAGAATTTTAATAAATACAATTTTTCTTTTTATGTATTCTATCATTGTGCAAATTGGGGATGGTTTACCATTTCACTCTGGCTTGTAGTCAAAACCTGTATCTCTTTCTCCACACTGAATTCAGGCTGTTTGCCATCTGTATACTTTTGTGTTCTTTTTTAAAATTGATCATGTTATTGGGATGATGTTTATGTAATCAAGATTTTGTTTTGTTAGGGCAGCTTTTGATGCTGTTGATTCTCTCGTTCATGAGAGTGCAGACAGCTCTTAACTCTGATTAGTCTTTTAATATAGGTTAAATGTCTTTTTTTAAAATATCAGTGAGATTTGAAATCCTGGGTTTTGTTAGACAATTGCTCAGATACTACAGTGTTTTTTCTAGTAACACATTAATAGGCGGTTCTGGGTTACATTCAGCCGAACGAATGTCTTCCAGTTCTCGCAAGGATGCTGTGTGGTTCTCTCCTTCAAGACTGTGGAGCTGCCAGGCACTTCTAACTATTGCAGCGCTATTTCTACCTGCCACAGGTCTTTTTCCACTACTCCCTCTTCCAAATTGCTGTGCCAGCATCCTTGTTTCTCATCTTGTAGTTCCTATGTGAAGCTTAACTGATGGCTTCGATGCTCTCAAGCTCCCCTCGTCCTGGTTGCTGGAGGAGCAGAGGGGGATCCACTCTGTGCTGCTCCGAGCTATGTGTACTGTTGGAGGCAGGGTCTTTGGTTAGATTCTTTTTCACTGTAGGATTAATAATGTTGATTAAAAATTAATTAAATTTTTAATTAAAAACTTGTTGCCCATCAGTGTAATACTCAGTAAACTGTCTGTAGTAACTTAAATGTAAGATTTCTTTAATTTGTTCCTTCCTGTTTCCTTATACATCATCAAGATCATAAATTCAAATAATGTAGTATTTAAAATTTGTTACTCTGATTTAAAAATGTGGGGTTTTCTGCTTGTCATGGTGTTCTTAAATTCCTTTTGAGAGATGGAAGCACTGAAACAAGGTCTCTTTTTAAACCTGCATCAACTGTGCTTCTCTTCAGATTGGTCAGTCATGCTTACACACGATAAACCACATCAAGCCTTTTTGCGGTTGAGTTGGAGCGCTGAGAACAGGCTCCTGCCGCACGATGCCTGCATTTGAGAGCTGAGCTATTGCCAAAAGTCGTAGGTGGCAATTATGACTAACATTTTTAATAAGAGTAGTTGCGACTCTGTTACTTGTTACTGAGCTGCAGGTAGGGCTTGGTGGGCTCAGAGTTTGGTGCTTGGGTGCTGGTGCAGAATTGGCACTCCTTGGAGCAGAGGGGAGAAGCTGGTCAGACTGGCAGCTTCCTTTCAGACTTCACAATTAACGTGTGTTTCTTGGGAACACAAGAGGCTTATAAATTAGCGTTACGTTTTTAAAGTAGCCAGTCCCTAAATGTTCTTGAAATAGCTTTTGAGAAAAGGAAGGATTGATAATTGTAGCCCTTTGTTACTACTATTAGCCCTGTCTGTTAACATGAACAATTTCCTGAAGGTATCAGGCAAAGCAACTGTACCTTTTCTAGTCAGGTGTAAGGCACGTGCTGTAAAAATCCATTAAGAATGAGCAGGAGCTATAAAACTTTTTTTTCTCCCACCTTTAGGTACATATATTTTGAATATTCTAAGTAAAGGCAAAAAAGGGAACAATATTACGAAAAGTTGACAGATTCTTTTTTAAAAAATCTGAATGTTTTAATGGGCAGAGAAGCATAGTTTGCTATGTATGCAGCAGTTGAGCATACACTAGTATGGTTTTTCTTTCAGTTCAGGGAAATACTAAGTAAAAAACTTCACTGACATTATGCACTTGTGTTCTGTTGCCAACTTCATTACTATTTTTCACATGCTTCACGCTTCCCTAGTTTCATCTCCTGGTGCACCTGTCTGACTCTGTTTTGATTTAACAGTTTTGGGGGGTGTCTCTGCAGTAAAGCTTTAGACAGAGGAGATGAAAATTGATATCACTTATTTTATAGCACATACTCCATGGTGCATGTATTTAACCATGAAAAGTTAATAAGTTAATTAGGATGTATGTCGTCTGGATTCCCAGACATAATCAGCTTATGTATTGAAAAAGAAACAATAGTTCTCATATAAATGAAAATGAGAAGTATCAGTTCAGCTGCTGTGTTTAATCTGTACTTCTGCAGCAGCAGAACTTTCGATTGGTCTTGTGATATTTTTTTTTTTTTGGTCTCTGATTGTTGGTGTATAAAAGAAAGTATCTTTAATAACTTGTACTTAAGAAATCTTACAGATTGTCTTTTAATGGGGGGGAGGGTGTGTGTTTCTCTGGCTATTGTCACATAGCAACTGGTCCTACTAGGTCAGTGTAATACCCTGTTTAGATTTCTGCCTTTCAGAATGTCTTAGATTTCATATAGTATTTTAGCTTTTAATATGTATATGTTTTTACAAAATACTTTGTATATGGTGATATAGAGTATTTTTAAAAAAGCTGTTTCTCGGGGAAAAAAAGAACCATACCTTTAGGTGTGCTGCTTTGTGCTTTTTGTGAGAGTGCGACTTTGCATGCTGGTGAGAAGCGTTCTAGGTTAAGCGTGTGGCTGTGTTCTGAACAGCTGTACTCAAAAGCTTTCTCTGTCGTCTTCAGTGACTGTCGTATTAAGCAAAATAATCCTTGGCTTAGTATCTTTATACGTTATTTTTTTCCCTGTTCTGTTTAATGAAGTAGTAATACTACATTTATAATAATGCTCTTGGACTTTCCTTCTTCTCTTTAGATCTGAACCACAGTGGTCTAGGATCCCATTATGAAAATTCTCACTGGGGACCAGTCTCTTCAAATAGTGACTCCAGCACAAACTGGGATAAAGTTATTGTAGACGGCTCTGACAAAGAAGCATGGCCATCAATCACTGGCAGTGACCCAGAGTTGACATCAGAATGTATGGACACTGACTCTGCCTCTAGCTCTGGGTCAGAGAGAAACCTCGTTATAATGGCTTCAGGGAGCACAGGTGGTGAAAATGATGGCATTCGAAATGGCATTGGACATGGTTCTCAAAATAAGTTTGTGGTTGGTAGCAACAGCAATAATGTGGGCAATGGAAGTATTAATGGGCCGTGGGGTTTATCCCATGGAACCATAATAAGCACATGTCAAGTTTCTGTGGATGCTCCTGACAGCAAATCTGAAAGTAGCAACAATAGAATGAATGCTTGGGGCACCATAAACTCTTCATCAAATGGAGGGTTAAATCCAAGCACTTTGAATTCAAATGGCAACCATGGTGCCTGGCCTGTATTGGAGAACAATGGACATGCCCTGAAAGGGTCTGTAGGGAGTGGTAATCCTGGCACAAATATTCAGTGCAGTACCATAGGTCAGATATCTAATAGTCAGAGTATTAACTCTAAAGTGGGTGGTTCAGCCCATGGTTCCTGGGGAAGCCTTCAGGAAAATTGTGATTCTGAAGTAAATGGTACAAGGAAGGTTTCATTCAGTGGGCAACCTCAAAACCTTAACACTGAAATGAATGGACCAAATAACACTACTAACTTTATGACCTCTAGTTTACCAAACTCTGCTGGTTCGGTGCAGATTAACGAACTGCCTAATAATACAGGGCATGGGGCCTGGCGTGTGAGCACAATGAATCATTCTCAGATTCAGGCCTCTCCAGTTACAAATGGCACTTCCATTTCTCATCTTAGCAATGGTGAGACAAAAAATGGTGGATCTTACGGTACTACATGGGGTGCCTATGGTTCTAATTACTCTGGAGACAAATGTTCAGGCCCAAACAGCCAAGCTAATGGTGACACTGTGAATGCAACTCTAATGCAGCCAGGCATTAGCGGGCCTGGCAGCACTAACTTTCAAATCAATGGGAATAAAGGAGGAGGGGTATGGGAGGCAGGGACAGTCAACTCCCAGAATATGCCATGGGGAAGTGGAAATGGTGCTAGTGCTGGCGGGAGTAGAAGAGGATGGGGCAACCCTGCACAAAACACTGGCACTAACATTTCAAACGGAGAATGGAGTAAACTGCCTAGTAATCAGCATTCCAATGAAAGCGTGAATGGAAACAGCAGGAAGTTTACAAATGGATGGAAGTCTACTGAGGAGGATGACCTTAACAGCCAGAGTTCTGCTGCTTCTCAGATAACTGAGCAGAACAGCGCATGGGCCAAAACAGGTACGGGGGACAGCGAAGGTAGTTCAGAGAGCACTGGATGCCACGAAGACAGAGTAACCACAGAAGGACAGAATCGAGAGAGGAGGAAAGTTGACCAGCATGCATTACTCCAAAGTATAGTGAACAGAACTGACTTAGATCCACGTGTCCTTTCCAACTCTGGTTGGGGACAGACTCCAATCAAACAGAACACTGCCTGGGATACCGAAACATCACCAAGGGGTGAAAGAAAAACTGACAATGGGACAGAGGCCTGGGGAGGCTCTGTGACACAGACTTCCAGCTCAGGGGGATGTGTGGATAGACCTAGCCCTAACAATAATGATACCTCATCTGTATCAGGGTGGGGAGATCCAAAGTCTGCTACAAGGTGGGGAGACTCCAAAGGGTCAAACAGCCAAGGGGGGTGGGAAGAAGATTCTGCTGCTACAGTAATGGTCAAGAGCAATCAATCGTGGGGAAGTGGCAAAGAGGAAAAGTCATCTTGGAATGACGCACAGAAGATCAAACAGGGATGGGTAGATGGACAAAAGGCCAGCCAGGGATGGGCAGTTTCTGCCGGTGACAGCTGGGGCGAAAACTCAAGAAGTAACCATTGGGGTGAGGCTAAGAAATCCAGTTCAGGAGGCAGCGACAGTGACAGATCAGTATCTGGTTGGAATGAGCCAGGTAAATCAAATTCTGTTACTTGGGGAGGTAATAATACAAACCCAAATAATTCTTCAGGATGGGATGAGCCTGCAAAGTCTAATCAGAACCAGGGCTGGGGAGACCCTCCGAAATCCAATCAGCCCCAAGGTTGGGGGGATTCGTCCAAGCCAATCAACTCTCCAGAATGGAACAAACAAGACGTTGGCTCTTGGGGAGCACCATCTGCCACAAGCAAACCCCCAGGGTCAGGCTGGCTGGGTGGACCGATGCCGGCACCAGCAAAGGAGGAAGAGCCCACTGGCTGGGAGGAGCCGTCCCCTGAATCAATACGCCGTAAAATGGAAATTGATGATGGAACTTCTGCTTGGGGTGATCCAAGCAAATACAACTACAAAAATGTGAATATGTGGAATAAAAATGTCCCAAACAGTAGCAGCAGTTCAGACCAGCAAGCACAGGTACATCAGCAGCTACTGTCTTCAAGTGCCATGTCTAGCAAGGAGAGCAGTTCGGGTTCTGGTAAGACTTGGTTTTACGCAAATTTGTGTTTTCTGTTAATTGTAAAACAATTATTTTGTTCTTGCTTCATATAACGATGTTTTAGTTTCAAAGTGGAAGGGGGAAGGTGCCAATGAAGTACCGTTTTTATTTATTAAAAAAAACCAGCAGCAATGCTTATAGACGTTTGATATTTTTATACAGATTGGAAGATCTGTTCTAGTTTGAATAGCTTGAGTAATAAAGACTAGACAGCTCTGTTTGAATTCTGGGGTGTGGGAACACAGAGAAAATATTTTAAATAGTATCTGAGGAATGAAAGTAGTTTTCTTCATTTGATTCTAAAGCAGTTAAAATGTAATGTTGCCAAAGAGCCCTCCAAAAAGCGTTGAGCTGCTACAGGACAGAATGAAGGGTGATGGTTTTATATGGACTCAAGATCAGACTTTCTGATCTTGTAGTTTTGGGAGCAGTGAATAACGGTACTTGCAGATGAGCTTGAGTGGTGTTTATGAAGTATTTTGTGCTCCGTCTCTCTTTCAACTGTGAAGAGGAGTAGCTTAAATATAATGAGCAGCTCTTAGGAACTTAGTATCTTAGAAATTTCTGTTATCAAAATGTAATTCTTTACATACAAAATTTGTATTTTTGTGGTTATATTTTTTTATGGAACAGCTTGCAATTGTAATAATTACCTTCATACAAAATGTAAATGTGTACTAATATGCTTTTTATTGTATGTTATGGATCTAGAAAAGGCAAAACACTTGAGTCTCTTTAGATAGCTTTTTAAATCCTGCTTAAAAACATGCCAATAACTCGTACTGCTTTAAAAAGGTTGGGGAGAGCCTTCTACTCCAGCCACTACTGTAGATAATGGAACTTCAGCGTGGGGTAAACCCATGGATACTGGTACTAGCTGGGGAGAACCCATCAGCGATGCAGCAGGCACCTCTGGCTGGGGAAACGCTTCTCTTGGTCAACAGGCTTCAAATAAACCTGGTGAGTGTTTTCTGCGTCATCTCTGAATAAAGGTAATTGGGGACAGTGAAATGCCTCTATAGAAACTTTACATTTTTGAGGGCTTTTTTATCTGGGAGTAAAAATCAAGCTAACTTCTGTGTTAAGGGCAGTCAGTTGCTACTGAAATGTTAATGTGCTGCATTTTTTTCACAACCAGGGCCTAAATCTATGCAAGATAGTTGGTGTGGAGATGATATGCCATTGACAGGCAGTCGTCAGACCAGCTGGGAGGAAGAGGAGGATGTAGAGATTGGAATGTGGAACAGCAGTTCTTCACAAGAAGCTAACCCGTCTTTAAATTGGCCACCATATATGAAAAAAATGCCCACAAAGGTAATGAGGAGGTTGAGTCAAGGTTTTTTTGCACTGTTGTCATTTCGAAAAGCTAAGTCAGAACAGATTGCTGCACCGAGTGGAGTACCAGGAAGCTTTAATCTTCATTCATAACATTTTATGATGTAATTTAAGCAGTAGGTGGTAAACATCTTCTGAGTATCACAGGAATTCCTTTCTATTTTTAAGGGAATAATGAAAGGTGGAAATAAGCAAGATGAAGCATGGATCAATCCATTCATTAAGCAATTCACAAATCTCAGTTTTTCAGTAAGTATTTACCTTTACCTGGCTTTACTGCCTTCGTACAGTGCTAGTTATAATGCACAAAGATTGAAATGCTTCATTGCCTAGCGTTCATTGTCATACTATTTTTCTTTTTACTTCTGTTTCTCTCCTCTGTCACCCATCCCTTTTCTTTGCATCCTGTTTATTGATGAAAAGTGGTTTTATAAACACTACCCAGGTGTTCATCCAGTAGTCTGATGTTTTACTTAGTTACATATGTATTTTGGTAAAGATACCTGTTTTCAGTTGGGTAACAACTAAAGGGAGAAAATGCTTTAAAATAGCATCTGATTTGTCTCGATTTTTTTTTTCTTGCAGGTTTGAATTGAAATAGTATATAGGAATCTTTGTTTTAGCTTTTAAAAAGATTATTATTAAATAATTATGATTCATTTTATTACTTCAGAGAGAATCACCAGAAGAAACCATACAGAGCAATAAGATGGACATGTCTGGAGGTAAGAATAGGAGACCCTAGCTGGGTTTTACTGCTTTCCTTTCCAGTCTCTCTTTTAGTTTATATCCTTCTGTAAATTACTTTTTAAAAGCTGTATATAATATATGTAGTTATAGCTATATATAGTTAAATATATGTTTCCCTAAGGAAGAGGAGTACCCTTGTAGAGAAAAAAACTTGTGTGTCCGAGTAATGCTACTGTCCGAGTAATTGTAGCATTGTAGGTTTTATTGTAGTTGCACTCTTTTTATTCAACTTTACAATTGGGTATTTTCAGTTTGGGGCTTGTAGCCTATTGTGTAAAGAAATTGTTCTTTGAATTTTAGATTTTAATATTAATGGCAAGCCTCATTTAAATTATTTCATTTTTTAAAAAATTTGAATTTAAAACATCTGCTTGGAAAGTAATTCTCTTACACTGTATGCAATGAAGTATTAAATGGACTCCTTTATTACTGCTTCTATTTTGATCTTCTAGCTTGCCTAGTGGAATTAATGATAAAAGATAACTTAAATTTTGCTTTTAATAAACACAAATACTTTAAATTTGTGAGATTTGCTTTTTGGTTGGTTTGGGTTTGTTGTTTTAGCTATATAGGTTTTTTCTTAACTGAGTCAAATTAAAGGGCCTCTGAAATATTACACAAATGTAGGGGATGTGATAAAGATATTACTTCAAAGCCAAGACAATGCTTATTGCTACTAAAAGAAAAAATGGCATTCACAAGTGGAAACTCAAGTTTAAACAATTACACATTCTTGGTTTTAAGAGAAAACTGAGAATAATATTTTTGTGAAGCCTAGCAAAATCTGTTGACGCTTTGCTGATTCCAAGTTTTAAGTTGTCTGTAGCCATCGATTCATAGTGTTTCCTTTCCCTTTTCAGTAAAGCCCAGAGAGTTTAAAGCTAAACTGATGTTTCCTTGTCTTAGTATCTAGCTTGAGAGCGGTATTAGTTGAGCCCTTCATAAGCATAAACTGGTTTCTAGTGTATCTGGAAAACTGAATAATCTCTCATGCAATGTTGTAGTCACATCTCTCACCTTTTCTTAGGGTTACTGCAAGATAAGCGAATGGAGATGGATAAGCATGGCCTCAATGTTGGAGATTACAACCGTGTGGTTGGAAAAGGCCCTGGTTCTCGTCCTCAAATTTCCAAAGAGTCTTCCATGGATCGCGGTCCTTACTTTGATAAGGTTAGTAGGTGTCTTACTGGTGGACACTTCTAAACTTCTTTGACTCTGCATTCTGAGTAGTTATCTGTGCGCTCCTTAGCTTTCTGCGTTTAGTGGAGAGGAAATTTGGGGCTTTCTTGTTAATCCACAAGATATGTTTTGTTCTTTTTAACTTACTGATATATAATACTAAGCACTTTCTGTAGGCCACTTGCAGTGCAAATGACTAACCTGATCTCTTTTGTTTTCTGCCTATTTCCTGCTGGTGCTGGACTGTCATGTGACTCTTCCCTTCTGTTCCTGGCAATGGTTTCTCCCTTCTGCTTGCTTGCTGGCTGGTTGTTGCGCATCGGTTTGTCTGTCCAATCAGGATGGCATTGTAGCAGACGAGTCCCAAAACATGCAGTTTATGTCCAATCAAAACCTGAAGCTTCCCCCTTCAAATAATGCACTACCTAACCAAGCCCTTGGCTCCCTAGCAGGGCTGGGTATGCAAAACTTGAATTCTGTTAGACAGGTAAGGCTATGTGCTTATCCTTGGCATGTTACTTGACAGCATTTAATATATAACCTTTTGATATAACATCCTAGCTACCTATGTGATTGATATGTGTTTAACTTCTAATTCAAATGTATAGGGGTGGGAGAAGCAGCAGAAGAGGTTTATTGTCACTAACTGTCCATCCTTTCCCCAGAATGGCAATCCCAGTATGTTTGGTGTTGGTAATATAGCAGCACAGCCCAGGAGCATGCAGCAGCCTCCAGCACAACCTCTTAATTCATCTCAGCCTAATCCACGTGCTCAAGTGCCTCCTCCATTACTATCCCCTCAGGTAATTGAGCACATAAAACATTCTGTGTATACACTACCAAAATGCTGCTTCAGAAAATGGTTTTTGTTTGTTGGCGTTGCTGATATTTGTTCTGTAAATACTTGAAAACATATTTGGCTTGATGAGTGTTTCAGAAGCTAGGCAACTGTTGACCAGAGGTTCTGATATTCTACATCTGCTATAATTAATTGCACGTTGCTGTCAGTCACTCTTCATACCGGTCCATTTTGCAGGTTCCAGTATCATTACTGAAGTATGCACCAAACAACGGTGGCCTGAGCCCACTTTTTGGCCCACAACAGGTAGCCATGTTGAATCAACTGTCCCAGTTAAACCAGCTTTCTCAGATCTCCCAGTTACAGGTAAGCTGACAAAGCTAGTCGCTCTGTGTTCTGTTTGAAAGTCTAAGTAGAGACTTACGTCAGCTATAAACTGTTCTTAAAAAAAACACCACAAAACACTGTCTCCTAGCGGTTGTTGGCTCAGCAGCAAAAAGCGCAGAATCAAAGAAGCATGCCTTCTGGTGGTCGTCAACAGCAGGAGCAGCAGGTAAATAAATACGTTTATTATTAACTTTTCAAACTATCTTTAAAAACTGTTTTTCGTCCTGAGCTGCGTTCCTTGTTATAAATTGTATTAACGAGTGCAAGAGTGAATGGGAATTGACAAGCTTTAAAGGAATGACTTAGCTTAATGCTGGGGTTTTGCTGTGCTAAGATGCACGGAGCACAAAGATGCATTTCATTATCTTTCTTTAAATGTGGAAAAGCTTTTGCCTATTTATATCGTAACTGCTCTGTTTTTTTAAGGGTCGATCTCTTAGTATGCAGCAACAGATGATGCAACAGTCCCGCCAGCTTGATCCAAACCTGTTAATGAAGCAGCAGACTCCACCCTCTCAACAGCAGTCACTCCATCAACCCACTATGAAATCTTTCCTTGAGAATGTCATACCCCATGCTACTCCTGAGCTACAAAAAGGGCCATCGCCAATAAACGCGTTCAGCAGCTTCCCTATAGGTGGGTTTCTCCGTGCTAAGTTCATACAGTCAATTAATGCTTATGTGACGCACAGCCTTTCCTTTCACGTTGCCTGCCTCCTCTGAAAACAATAGCGATGGTAATCCTGTTAGCACTTAGGATTTTAATGGAAGTAGTAATTCTTTGTGGGGCTTACCCAGTTACCTTTGTTCACCAAAGAACTTTTTTCACAAGTGCACTCATTCCCAGAAGTGACTGACTGTATTTCAGTGCAAAATGCTTTACATTCTTAAAGAATGTCTATCTCCTTTTATTTCTTTTTTTATCCTCTGGGTCCCGAGGATGATACAAAGTCCTTTTGCAGTTATGATTCCTGGAGCTAAAGGACTTTTAGAAATAGAATCCATACAAAGAATCCATTGATGTTGTCTCATTTCTTTGGATTTTAAAATCGTTTTCAATGAATCTGGAATTGCATAAGTAGAACACAATGTTAATTTCACTTTTAGTGATTTTGTCCAGGAAATAAAGCTTTTAGCTCTGCTTTTTTAAAGAATGGTTGTCTCATTTCAGGCAAAATGTCTGAACATTTATAAATACAAACATCTCCTGTTTCTTTCTCCCTACATTTCCAGGCTTCTGTCCAATTTCTACTTCAGAAATTCCAGGCTTGTATATTTTCTTCTTACTTTAGGTCCCTTTTTAATGCTATCTTATACTTACTACACCTGTATACCATTTACCTCTTGTTCCTTATCCCTATTTTTTTCCCTCCTCTTCAGTTTGCTTTTCTTCTACGTTACTCTAATCCAGTCATTTCTGTTGGGCTGATTTCCTTTTGCATTCTCATTGCCCTTTGTAGAAAAGTTTGTTTAATAGAGACTGCTGCTGAAATCCTTGTGCTTATAGGTGGAGTGTTATGGAGCCAGTGGGTCGGTGCAGGCCATGCTGTTGCGCTGCATGTGGCACACTGGAATTTTGCTTGTGGCCAGTCTTAAGTCCAGGCTGCTGCTTGATAGTTGCTGCTGATGATTGGCATCAAGATCTAACTACTGCTTTCATTCAAATGTCAAGGCATAAAAATGAAGTTTGTTTAGCTATTAGAGACACTGTTAGGCCTAATGAAAGGAATATTTAACTTTCTCGCCAAAATTCGTGCTGAGTAATTGCATCCTGCCTACGTTGGGTTCCTTTCTGTTTCATTTCTTGAGTTGAATTGTTGTATACTATTGTTAAGTAGCTGCTTTCTCACCTTAATCATTGCCACATTTCAGGAACCTGCAGTATATGTAAGATTGCTTTGAGATCCCTCGGGAATCTGCTGCCGTATATGTAAGAATTCTCTGGGATCCCTTTGGAGTAGTACTATATAGTGATATAAGCAAGTGGAGCCACATGCAGTCCACAAATAAAAGCTTAAAGGTAGAAATAGTAAGTTGCTGGAATTTCTTCACCCTTTAGTGAAAAATTGAGTCAAGAGGAGTATTGGTAGCATCCTCCAAGTGCACAAAGTATAGTAGCATAGTCATGTGAGAAGGAGCTGAACTTGCCAAGTTGTCTTCTGGAAAATCTTGCAGGTATGTTGTTTTCTCCGTGTTCTAATATTAGCATCAGGAGACCTAGCAACGAAAGCAGGGAGGTCCTGTTTACATTCTGGGGCACTGAATTGGTCGAGATTCACTAGATATTTGTTCATCAAAAGCAGAGACTGGGGGCTGGGGGCGGGTGTCCTTCTCTCTAGTTGGCCAGTGCTGCAGTCACATCGTGATTAATTTATAGAATTAAGTATTTCTAATATTAAAAATACCTTTTTCTGCCAAATAGTGAGTATAGCTGAACAATATAGAATCTTCCACAATTGGATATGAAAAATTACTTCTGGGAAGACTGTTTAAATTCCAGATTATGTCCAGGGACTGATGTTCATCCCTCGGTCCACAGGTGTCAGATACGGAGCTGTGCCTGCCAAGGGGCTGGCATTAACCTTAGCAGCCCGATGTGCCTATTTGCCAGCCTGTGATCTTTCTAACCCTTGTTTTAGAGGTCTGTCTTCTGCAAGCTTCTTCAGAGTTAGAAGAAGGGTTATTGTTGTGCACAGGGTATTGCTCTGACAACAGCAAAATGCTGGAGGGAGAGGTGTCAGAAACTGGATTGATTGGACTTTTCCTTTTTTCTGTTTCAGCTATTGATAGCTGTTACACTTCTTAAAACTCTGCTGTCCTGTTACAAGGCACTTTCTGTGAGGCTTTTCAAGGGACTGATTTTCTGGCATCAACATCTGCTTATGCCTTTAAGAAAAACAAATGGAAAAAAACCCAAACAAACAAAAAACCAAACCAGCTTCTATATGGCAGTGAATATCAACTTAGGAACAAAACTAAGCACTAGTTCCCAGTGCTGAATAAAGGTGTTTCTAGTAGAGATTTGAGAAGTTCCCTGTGTGTCTCTGGCCCTAAGTTAAAATGTTGTAGTGGTTTATTTTCAGAAATGAAGTGAATAGATCTGAAGGGCTGGAAATGTAACCAGGTATGGTTGTGAATTAAGGATTCCTACAGACCTGGAAAGAGAGCAGGCATGCCAAAGTCAAAAGCGTGGACACATTGTTCAAGCCCAGAGTAGCTGGTTCTCACAGGTATTTGGATTGATTTGGGTTGGCATTGTGTTGATTCTCCGGCGAAGATAAGTTTTGTTTGTTTTCTGTTACTGAGGTTTTCATGCAGTGTGAACAGGATAAACGGAGGAGGGGAGTAGTCTTACTTGTGCAGTTCCGCGCAGAGTGCTTATCTGCCTGTGCTAGTGTGGTTCAGAAGCTGGCGAGGTGTCCTGCTGAACAGCCCAAATAAGAACGGGAATGAGGTTGTAACTGCAGATACCAGTACGTAACTTCTGCTGAAGAGGGATGAGTGCGGGCACACCCTCCTGCTGAGAAAAGTGTCTTTTATAACTGAGCGTAGCTCTTCAAAGTACAGTACTTCTGCTTTGTACAGATGAGATCAGTTGTTGTGCTGGTGCTAGACTGGTGTTAGAAATGCCACGTTTTTGAGATGCTTACATTTTAGTTTCTCTGACTTCCTCAGTGGCTTCTTCCACTGACATTTTTGCATGAAGACATCAGCTGAGAACTTCAGAGTGCTTTGCATTGCTTAGCTTAGCTTCTGTCTGTAGTAAGTTCACTGTATTAAGTGCTAGAACGTTTCTCAAAAACAGAGACTCGGAAGCATGAAATAACCATAGTAATACGCTCTTAAATGGTTATTAGGACAATAGTGGTAATTAGCAGAAGAAAAACATGTAGTCTGTATTTCATAAGCTATATCTGTTTTTAGGAATGAACTCAAACTTGAATGTAAACATGGATATGAGCAGTATTAAAGAGCCACAATCTCGATTGAGGAAATGGACTACAGTAGACAGCATTTCTGTGAACACATCATTAGATCAAAACTCCAGCAAACATGGTATGTTAAACGTGTCACTAAGTAGCATATAACATTACACATCAGATTGTCACATTCCCTGTATAAAATGCAGGTTCGCTATATTTAGGCCTGTAGTTGTAACTACCGTTGCTTGTGTTGCTTGTACCTGTCAGAATTTGTAGCATTGTCTGTGCCAAACTTGCTGCTTGTCCCGTACAGCAGCCCATAGCTTTCTTGAATGTTTTTACTTACAGAAGTGACCTTGTGATGAGCTGTAGTAGAAATACCGTGCGGAATTCCTTTTTTAACCAGACTTTTCTTTAAGTGTGACTATTGCTACTAGCTTTACCTTAATCTGGATTGGAATGCTTCATATATGTTTAAACCAAAAGCTTTAGATTTTCTAGCTTTCTTTCCCTCCACCCTGTTGGCCTTCAGGTGATTTATGGGGATTTAACTCTCTGTGCACGCATTCTGGTAGCGTCTGACATTTTTAGTTACAGGTTTTGGTTATGAATGTGTACATTTGCATTCTAAAAATGGGGAGAGCTTAGAAGGGATAGACTAGTACCATTGCTGTACTTAGTTTTAGAGGAGGCAGACTTGGTTGCTTCATATTTCATTCCAGTAATCAGGATTCATATGACATTTCAACTGTTTCAGTTGCTTGAAATCTCATCCAGTTAAAATTTGAGTCTATAGCACAAAGGTTCTGTGTCTAAAGATAGTTATAAAATGTCTCCAGTCTCCTGTTACTGTTCAGTCTTGAGATTGTTTGGATATTTTTAGATTTGTCAGCTGTCTTACTACTAAGAAATGACTTGCTGCCTTAAGCATCTAGTGGAGATATCCTGCTACTGCACTGCTGGACTTCACCTGGTTGTTGCAGACGAACAGAAGTCTGTAACACCAACAGAAGTGTTGGTGTTACTTTAGCTGTAGGTAATGTTTTCTGAATAGCATTAGGAATTTGATTATTTGAACTCCACATTGCATTGACTCACTAGTAAAAGTCATTTATTCCCTCAGAACTGTAGAATATCTTTGGCTTTGCAGAGTAAGAACCTTTAAACTTCTCCTTACAGGACTTACACAGAATCAAGCAGATTGTGTACAGTGCTTTCATTCCTTGCTCTGCCTCCAGTGATTTTTTTTTAATTATTATTTTTTTTTCCTCCCCTCCCAGGAATATGAGTAGAATTTAGAGAGCTTTGCAGTAGCTAAAGATCCTTCAGATTTTGTAGATGTTTCTTCCAAGAGCCCACCCATCACAGAATATATTCACTACCCCTACTATCCAGTTGGGGTCTCACAGAATGCTCTTACCCTCTTGAATTAATATTTTACTTATATTTAATAAGTATGCTATTTTAATGAGATGATTTCATGGGAGACTATTCTTACAGTTTTCTCCTGAATTATTCAGAGACATTTCATTTTAGATTATATAATCCTGTATGGCCTCCTGTATAACTTGACATCGTAAGAGGACAGTATGTTGCTGTATAATTGATGAATGCTTTACTTGGGCATGTTTTTATATATATGTATATGGCTATATAGATATTGGCTATGAAAAATATTTTACAACTATTTTTTTTTTTTAATTAGGTGCTATTTCAAGTGGTTTTAGGCTGGAAGAGTCTCCGTTTGTTCCATATGACTTTATGAACAGCAGTAATTCACCAGCCAGTCCTCCTGGATCTATTGGGGACGGCTGGCCCCGTGCCAAATCGCCTAATGGCTCTAGCAGTGTTAACTGGCCGCCAGGTACGCAGCGCCAGTGCTTACCCTTTGCAGGGTTCTTACTGTTCAGCTGTGTTTCTTCTGTGGTCCTTGGGCGTTCCGTGTGGAGGGGGCAGGGAAACAGCCTACAGAAAAGCATTAAGGGTGTGTTTTTAGCAGATCGAAATTGAGAGCAGTAGGTTTTTGTACAACAAGACGTATATCTCCCTGCTTTGAGATTTTTACCCTGGTGAGAAGGGACCAGAAAAACTAGAAATGAAATCAATAAAGTGAAAAGAAGACTAAATTAAGCCAATTAAAGGCTTAAAAGCTTTTGGATTTTCGGTCATTAAGAGATGTATTGTTTAGACAGCTGTTTCCTGTTTAAAAAAAAAAAATCAAAATAAGCTTCTTTTCTGAATCTCTGTTCCTAGAGTTTCGTCCTGGTGAGCCATGGAAAGGTTATCCAAACATTGACCCTGAAACTGACCCTTACGTCACTCCTGGCAGTGTCATAAACAATCTTTCAATTAATACTGTGCGGGAAGTTGACCACCTCAGGGACAGGAACAGTGGTACGTTCAGACGCTACGTTTTCTAACTGTGTACTAATCTTCCTTCGGTCAGATAGAGAGAGTGTTTACTTGGAGCTGCGTTTGCCACTTGCTCATCTCCTTGTTTATCTTTTGTGTTGTGGATTTCACAGCTGAAAAGCTCATCTTTGGCTCAAGCGCTGCTACTTGATGCAGTGCAGCAGATATTCCAAGAATGCGGGTAGAGTGAGCGAACGCTGCTGATCTGCGTTCTGATGTCATTCTGTGCACAGAGAGGCAGCGCGTTTGAAAGTAGGCAAGCAAAACTTGGCAGTCTAGCCATTGCAGTAACGTAACTAGCTTTGCTTGCAGCGAGTGCAGGGTCCTTCCTTGCCACCACATGCCTTTGGATCAAGGATGAGGGCTGAGAAGAGTGGAGGAGGTCCCTCCTCTGACTGTGCAGAGGTGTTCAGTCTGGACTACAAGTCATGCCTTTTAGTTTTATTGCACTTGTGATGGACTGTGCTGTGACTGACTTCTGTCTTTATTATAGGGTCATCCTCATCTTTGAACACCACGCTGCCTTCAACTAGTGCCTGGTCATCCATTCGTGCCTCCAACTACAATGTTTCCCTCAGCAGTACAGCACAAAGCACTTCAGGTGATGTCTGCTTATATTGCTCTGAGCTGGTGTTTCTTCCCCTTCAGGTGCTTCAGGGGGATGCTAAATGTTAATAAAAAGTAGTCCTGAGGTCTCGTCTGAGTGGTAACTTCACTGATTTTCAAAGTGGCTATTTTGATTTTACTCTAATTTAGCAGCTTTTATTTGTAGCAAGGTGACGGTTCCAGCAGCATAGTGATTATGGTTGCCTTTGTATGTCTTTTAGTAGCCAGAAACAGTGATTCCAAATCAACATGGTCTC